>NC_133124.1:139629467-142402801 GCF_048418815.1 Hemitrygon akajei | reverse complement strand
GTGTCGATGACAGATGCTATTACGTATATTCAGGATCCTTCGCACTAAGATATTCAAATTTAAGCACAAAACAAAACCACTAAGAATTTCTATCGTATTGTCGAATATTGAACTGTTTCCGTTGCGTGAAATGCAACAATTTAAAACATAAATTATGTTACTTACAGTAGACCGTAAAGAGTTAAAAAACCAAAAGCAATGGAAAGGTTACATGTGTGTTCATTCCGTTGTCGCCTAGTGTAGTTCCATATCATTCACAAAATGTACGCGCATTCTGCAACCTTTCTAATGTTTCGGAGACGAATCCACGATCAAACATAGAGCGTGCAATAGTTCTACAAGTTAACAGAGACTTAATATTTTATTTTCAACATAGCGCAATGAATAAAGATATTCTAATTAACTTTATAAACCATTTCCGATTAAAACTAACAATTCATTTAAAGTTAAAACTGTATTCCGATTTCAAAAACATATTTAGAAAAAGACCAGTGGGAAATAAATCACTTTCCCCCGAATATGATCAATCTTCAGAGTCTCAGGCAGGACTTTTGTTTCAAAAAGTTCAGTTAAGTTTGGCTGTAACTTATTCTTGCGGTACCAGTAAAATGGGACCAGTTCTGTTCTAAATATGTGATATGAAACATGCATTTTTCTCAGTTCAGTTTCATCTTGGCTTTATAATTCATGATTTGTAGAAACATAAGTCATCTCAAGCTTTATGGCATAGAAAAATAGAATTTAAAAGTCATTTATTCAATACATTATTTAATACAAAAGGAAAACCAATACAAGTATATAGCTTACGATACAAAGATTTTTGATAAATACATGCTTGTTTTATTGCGTATTTAGCAGTATTTGTAGATTTTAAAATATCTAATATCACACACGCAAGAACTATTGCATTCATAAAATCCAGTATGGGAACATTAGGATGAATTCGAAATGTAACGAGCATGAACAGATAATACTTCCGTGTATGAATGTACAACCAATCCTCGCGGACAGCAAGTATCCATTGAGTTTGAAGTTTCGTAATTATATTTGTATAATTTCAATTACTCTTTTCCAGTTTAAAACAAATACACAACAGACAGCGTGTTATTGCAAAGCCAAACCTAGCATGAACTATGTAGTGAGATCAATAGTAAAATTCTAACTTTAACTCAAATGATATGAAATAACAACAAATAAAACACACTTCAGAAAATAGCGGACACTACCACCATCAGCAGGATTATTTTAACTTACGCTTTATTTGCCTGGGGTTTCTCTGTTTTCGCCGAGACATGGTCAGTTACTGCCAGCTGTTGCTATCTGTAGGATCGATAGTCGTTACGTGGAAAGGTGTTTCGATGAGAATGCCAGTTCGGACAGATGTTCACACAGGAACAGAGAACGTAGGTGGAGAGAGTGAAGTGGCCCTGGAAATGCGCTCGCTGCACTGTCTCACTTACTCTGTTGTTGCTGGAGGCTCATTCCCCTCAGAGCGCTTGCGCTCAGCCCGTTGCCGCCGGCGCCGTTTCGCACTCCTCGTAAACTGCTTGCCCCTCCCGCTTCCCCCCGGCCGCAGCCGCCAGTGCCGGTCTCCTCCGCAGCCCTGCTCCCTTTGACTCTTTGCAGTCCGCTCCCTTGTGTTACTCCCCCGTAACCATGTGCGCGATGCTGAGCCTCGGTCTCAACAGCAGCGTCGGACACATTGACCATAGAGAAAGAAAAAGCCCAGCCAGCGAGAGAGGAGCTGCTTCCTACCTCCTGCCTAGCATGTCTTAAAGGGGACCCAGCGCCGCTGCTCGGCCCGGGACACCAGTGTCATTGAACGATTGCCATTGGAAGCGTATCCAACGAATTCTACACTAGAAATCTGAAATTCGTGCAGCAGGGATAACTTTAAAAATAATAGACAATCTCGAAATGTGGTCTTAAGAGAGTTGGAAATGTCAGTACATTTTTAGAAGTGGCATGAAAGATCAGCGAGACATACAGTTCGCAAGTACGTGGAAGTATGTTTCCTCGTGGTGTGAAGAATGGCGAGGAAAGTAAATTTTCCTTAAAAAAAAAACACTTTCCCCACTGGTAGCTCGATAAGTATTGAACTGTGAACAATAAAAGCATCATTGGAAATTAAATCGTTTATTACTTATTGTGTCGCCCGTAGCTGAGTGAAACTCAGCTTTGTTCGAAAGTTATTCCATCCACAGCCATTCCATACGCCGAAATTCTTGAGTGAACTGCGGTCACAGTACAGAGGGAATACTGCATTGTTGATGGTGCCAACTATTAGATAATCATTCGACTGAGGCCCTACCTGATAACGTGTAAAAACAAAATTATGCGGTACCTATTTTGAAGATAATTTAGCAGTTTTCTGACATTTATCCCTTAATCAATATCACAAACAGATTATTTTATCATTTGTTGGGTGGCGGGGTAGGTGTAAGGCGCTCCTCCCGCTACCCTGCAGGTCACCTTTGGGCAAAGTGTGGCTAATGCTTAAACCCAAAAAAAAATCCGGGTCACGTGAACATGGGAGCAGGTGGAGGACATGTTATGCGACACGGCACATAACCAACGAACTTATTATTTGAATGTTTATTGAAGTTTACTGTGTACAGAGTAGAAACTGAAGATCTACCATAGTACAATACTTGATTTATCATTGTTGAAATTAATTTTTGAATCGCACAATTTTAGTTCATTCAGTTTTTAAAGTGTTTTCTTGTATTTGTCCTCAGCATTAGATGTACCCCAAAAATTAGAAACATAATACAAATTTTTATTTATTTATTGAGACGCAATGCAGAATAGGCCCTTCAAGCCACGCCATCCGGCAATCCCCTGATTTATTCCTAGTCTAATCACAGGACGATTTACAGTGACCAATTAACTGGCCAATGGTAACTTCTTTGGAGGAAACCCACAAGATCACAGGGAGGATGTACAAACTCCTCACAGGCAGCAGCAGGAAATGAACCTGGGTCACCTGTACTATAAAGTGTGCTAACCACTATGCTACATTTGAAATAGTATTTCAAATTTCCAAGTCCATCGTGAATATGTGAAGCTCCAGCACAAATCTTAGTGCATTTGTTTTATCATTGCTTTTAAAGTTATTTGAATCTCTTTTTTTTTAATCCACAGGGTTAAATCTACATGTGTATTCTGCAAGCTTATTGATACTTTCCAGACCCGATGAAGGGTCCAGCCCCAAACATCTTCTGGCTATTCTTCTCCATAGATACTGCCTGACTTGCTGAGTTTTTCCCAATATTTTGTGGTGTCACTTTTGTGGTGTCCACTCACCTAGAACCACCTATGAGACTTGAAGCCAGATAATAGAACAAGCTGGAATTCAAAATATCTCTTTATTTAGTAAAACTACACTAGCCTCAAAACACAACTCAAACTCACACTCCCCAGTACAACTATTTAAATGGTTTACCCCAAAGCAGTTGAGTCCTTGTTTGGGACAATGACCAATCAGTGAAAGCATGGGATTGGTTTCAGCTGACCACTGGGTGCTGATTGTTTTGGCTCATCGTAACACCTCCATCTTGAAGATTGCCTGGAGGATTTGAGCCAAGGGTTGATCTAGAATGAAACAACTGGTTTATGCTGATGATTAGTCCTTCTTAGTGGTTGCAAGCTGTCATTTTCTTATCATGATGTTGCATGCAGCTGTGCTGGCACTGGTGATTGGTTCGGTTGGGGAAATTCAAACCCTTCCAGGAAGAGATGAAGATAAGCTCTGTCTTTGAAGATCTGCTCAACCAACCTGTTGAGCCTTCAGAAGCACATGGGCACAACTGGTTGGTGTCGATGTCCATAGTGCACTTTCCCCATTTGTTTGACAATCTGACCTGGTACCCAGGGGTCTTGCCCATTGTAATACTGTCTGACCCATGCTGCAACTCTGGGCTTTGACTTATTTCACCTGTTAACCAAGGACAATGTGGCACCTGACTATCTGTTGTCTTAGATGTTGGATACAGTGGCAGCATCACATCCAACACTCTGCACAGTTTTCTTCCCAAAAGCACTTCATCTGGAGACTTCCCCTTGAAACCTGAATGTGGTGTAATTCGATATGTCAGCAGGAATGTGTTGAAAGCCTCTAGATTTCAAAAGCAATCATTTGAAGGGATCCACAAACCTCTTTGCTTGACTGTTGGACTTTGGATGATATCGGGGTGAGTGGATTTGGATAATTCCACTGTTCTGGCAGAATGCAGAAAACCGCTGTGTACTGATTGAATGCTGTTGTTAAAAATAAGCATTTCCAGAATTTCAAAGTGACTGAAGATCTACAGCAGATGTTGAATGGTATCCACTATCATTGTTGACTTCATAGGTAATACTTCTGGCCATTTGGAATAGGTATCTACCAGGACAAGGTAGGTACGCTCATTGATTGGGCCAGCAAAGTCACTATGTACTCAACTCCAAAGTCTGGTAGCCTGAGGCCATGGATGTGGATCAGCTTTACTTGGATTCTTTGCTGCCATAGAGCACTAAGTACACTGCTTACATATCAAGGTGATATCTTTATCTATACCCGCTAGTACACAGAGCTTTTTGCCTGGGCTTTCATCAGATTGAATCCCGGGTGACCACAGTGGAATTGTTTCTGTACTTTTGTTGAAGTATTTGTGTAATTCCTATTCTTATTCCAAACATCAGGCAGGAGTCCAGAGTTGAGAGCATTGCATGATGTCAATATAAGGTAAAACATATTCTTCAACCTTGAATGGGCATCCATCAATGAGGTATCTGGAAATATGCTGAAGAAGAGGATCTGCAGCTGTTTTTGCTCTGATGTTATCATCCGTGGCTGGAAGACCTTCAGCAGCATCCGATACAATCCAGTGGACTTCATAAGCAATTGAAATTGCAGCCACAACTACGTTTTAATTTTCACAAACCTGTTGATTCATAACTCTTTAATTTTTTGGGTGATTGTGTATTTGATTTCAAAATCATAGGCTAATAACATTGTTGCCCACCTTAGCAGACAGTTGGCTGTATACACTGGGATGCCTTTCTTTGACCTAAAGATGGACAACAATGGTTTATGATCAGTAAGGAGAGAGAAATATCTGCATCTTTTGGAATTTCTTCAAAGCAGAGATGCCTCCCAAGGCTTCCTTCTCAATTTGCCCATTGTTCCTTTCCGCTGTAGTCAGTGATCTGGTGCATGCATGTCAGCTTTTTCAGAACCATCAGAGAAGATGTGGGAAATTACAGCTCCTACCCCATAGTTGGATGTATCAGTGGTAACAGTGATTGGCAACTCTGGATTGAAATGAGTCGAAAGGTCGGATGATACGATTTTCTTCACCTGACCAAAAGCTTCTTGACATTGATTGGACCATTTTTACATGTAGTTTGTTCTAAACTTGGTCCAGGCATTGCCATAATTCCTGACATTGAATGGACCATTTCTACACGTAGTTTGTTTTAAACTTGGTCCAGGCATTGCCATAATTCTGTCTGAATCTGTGTCCATAACAATTGAGGTAAGTGGCATGGTGTTCATAAGTTGCTGGAAAATTGAAGGAGATGCCTTCACCCCAAAGGCAGACAGAGGAAGGAAAATGACCTCTTATATGTTGTAATGCTAAGAAGCTCCTGTGAATTTTCTGCCAGTTCTACTTGGAGGTAGGTTTCAGCCAAGTCCAACTTTGCAAAGTAGTGACCACTGTTCAATTTTGTGAAAAGATCTGCTGGTACTGGTAATTGGTACCGGTTTGTCTCCAGAGCTGCACTGAGATCAGTTAAGAAATCTGCACACAACCTTACTGTACCAATAGCTTCCTTGAAAATGATTATAGAAGCTGACCAACACGAGTAGTTGTCAGCTTTGATCACACAAGATCACACAGGTGACCTAGCTCTTCCTCCATGATTGGTAAAGCTGCGTATAGTACTGGTCTTTTGGGGCAGAAGACTGGCTTTGAGTCTGGACAGAGATGGAGTTCTGCTTGCAGTTTGGTGCTGTGACCTAAATCTTCATGAAATACTGCTGCATAACATTGCTGCTGTGGTTGTTGTATGGTCTCACATACTCATGGTGGTATGGTGTCAACTGATATGATTTGAATGGCCAGTGTCTTCATACACACTTCACCCAGAGAGATGCTGTAGAGATCAAGCTTGTCTATCCAGTTAATTCCAAGGACATTCAGATCTAGCTGGTATGTTCGGTAACACACACTATTGACTTGATTACCATGCAGCTTCACCAGGCAGTGTAGTTCTCCAATCATCTGGAGGGTTCCACTCGATGCACTGCAGGCAGAATGATGAGTTGATTTGACTGGTGGGGACCCAAGTTCCCACCATGTGCATTTGGAAATAATGGTGACGTCTGATGCCTAATCAAGTAGTAGCTTCACCAAATGATTGTTGATAAATGTGTTGATAAACCGTCTCCTGGGGGTGAAGTCCACTTTCAACATGACCATTAAAATCCTTGTGGATTTTGATGGCTTTTGAAACTTACTGATTTTATGTTCCACTAGCCTTGAACACAGTGTAGGACAGTAAAAGCCTTCTTTGTGACCACAACAATAGAATTTGCTGCAAATGTGTTTCTTGTATTGGCAATTTCTTGCATAATATTGCACACCATAGTTCCAACAAGCTGCTCTTGGCTGCTTAGAGACCTGCTGAGTGATGAAGTCCGGACCATTGGACATTGCCTTGACCTTGGTCTGTTCGATTAGGTTGGAATCGTGTTTCAGGCTGATCAAATCCTACATTCTTGCATGACAGCTTGTAGAGTCATATCAGGGTCTTGTTCCAGTCTGGCCAGGAGCTGTTTGAGAAAATCTGCGTTGCCAAATGCCTGAAGTCTGCAAATAAAGTCAGACATTTGAACTGTGATTCAGTCATTACCCAGCTTGAAGTTTTCACATTTGCAATTAATGATACTAGCATATGTCATAAAGTCAACATGTTTAACGAGTTTTGGGCAATGGTAGCGAACATCGAAGAGCAATGACTGCTCTCCAAAAGTATTTGTTTGCTGTTGGACAGTCTCATTAATTGATATGTCGCGGGTTCTTAGGCAGAATGAAGTTGAAATAACGCTCATGTTCCACAGTACCCTATTTTCAAGCAAAGTGCAGGTTTTCCAAGAGTTGCCTTTACTGGTGAACTCAACCCAGAATACATCTTCATAGCGCTTGAACCATAATTCAACCATAACTTCTGAAGCAGGATCAAACTGAAAGTTGGAAATGGATGCAACAACTGACTCACACGAGTTCTGTTCAGTATTTGACACCAACATCATTGTCATTGGACTCATTAATGACCTGGTTAACATTTCAATTAACTTCAGCTGTGCTGCCTCAAAATTGAGCTTGCTGCTGTTGCAGAATTGCATGTAAATCATCTGCTGAAATTGCCATGTCGATATAATACAGCTCCTCGTCACCAATTTGTTGTTTTCGCTTGCGTATAATCACTGATGAGATCCGAAGCCAGACAATAGAACAAGCTGGAATTTGAAATAACCTTTATTGGATAAAACTACATCAGTCTCAAAAAGTCTTATACTCCCCAGTAAGACTTTTTAAATGATTTACCCCAGAATAATTGAGTCCTTGATTATGACAATGACCAATCAGTGAAAGTTAGCCTAAGATTGGTTTCAGCTCTTAACTCGGTGCTGATTGCTTTGGCTTGTCATAACAGCCTATTAATACTTGGTTTCAGTTTTCATATAGAGTATTAGTAATTCTCTTATATGAATGTCAGCTGCAAATATTCCAGATCTGGTGTTCAAACTCTTTATGAAAATGATGAACAGCATCTAGGGACCTGCCCTTTCTTTAGCTATTCCCTGAAACTGATGTCTTGCTTCCATTCTAGCTATATGGATTTTGAGATGGCTAACAAGAACAATGGGGGAAACCACAGACACATCCACGAGTGGTGGCCAATAGAATTGATAAATTGGTAGTTTGTGAAGTGGTCTGCTTCTGCTACCACTTATATACTGCCCCTAGTGCATGACTTTAAAGTTCTCAATATCCTCCCACATGTACATCAGCTATAGGTTTTCAGGAATCGAGAGGATGTTGCATTTCTTCAAGGAGACTTCAAGCACATCCATGAAGCTTTTCTGCAGATCCTGGAGATCTTGTGCAACACACAAAAAAAAAAGCTGGAGGAATTCAGCAAGTCTGAATAAACAATCCAATAGTTCCATTTAATATAGGAGAAATGCATGCAATATAATTCTGAAATTCTTGTTCTTTACAGACATCCACGAAAACAGAAGTGTGCCCCAAAGAATAAATGACAGTAATAACATTAGAACTCAAAGCTCACCCCTCCCATTCACAAGCAGCAGCAAAACAATGATCCTCCCACTCCCTCAGTTTAAAAAAAAGCATCAGCACCCTCCACCCACCAGGCAAACTATAGCAAAGCCACCAAGAAAGACCGTGATCTGCAGTACAAAAAAACCCCGACAATTTGACATACAGGCTCTCTCTCTCTCCCCAGTAAGGAACATAGAGGTGTCACCCTTTCATTGCAAGAGGGGAGACATTTCAAAGCAACTCACTGATTTTTGAAGATAAAGTCTCCACATTACTTTTTTTTCTAAGTTCTCTGACTCAAGAATCGGCATCGAACTTTCCCACACTAATGAAAGAAAGAGAGTATATGATTCACTTAGTACAGAGCCCCCAATGTTCTGTTTTCTCCCATGATGCTTCAGTCAGCGGCACTGGCATAGAGTCAGCTTGTCCACAGGGCTATGAATTCTCAGAACCCTGAAGGTGCACTCGTCTTTGCTGTGGCACACACCAGCAGTGTCTCAGATGCTGAAGGGTTTGAGGGAAGAGAAGTGAGTGCAGTTACTATTACAAGGTAGAAGGTGCTCAAAAAGCTGCAAGATCTAAGGGTACTTAAATCACTTGGACCAGATGAATTGAACCCCAGGGTTTTGAAAGAGGTAGTGGTAGAGATTGTGGGGCATTAGTAATGATCTTTCAAAAATTACTGGACTCTGGCATGGTGCCAGAGGATTGGAAGATTGCAAATGTCACACCACTTTTTAACAAAGGAGGAAGGCAGCAGAAAGGAAATTTTGACCTGTTAACCTGAGCTCAGTAGTTGGGAAGATGGTGGAGTTAATTGTTAAGGATAAATCTATGGAGTACTTGGTAACACAGGAATAGATAGGACAAAATCAGCATGGTTTCCTTGCCTGAATCTTGCCTGATGAACCGGTTGGAATTCTTTGAGGAGAGTACAAGTAGGATAGATAAAGAGGATGCAGTGGACGTTGTCTATTTGAACTTTCAGAAGGCCTTTGATAAGGTGCCACATATGACATTGCTTACCAAGTTAAGAGCCCACGGTTTTACAGGAAAGTTACTGGTATGGTTAGAGCATTGCCTGATTGGTAGGAGGCAGTGAATGGAAGTAAAAAGATCCTTTTCTGGTTGGCTGCCGGTGACTAGTGGTGTTTCTCAGGGGTAGGTGTTGGGACCTCTTTACGCTGTATACCGGTGATTTAGATGATGAAATAGACGGGTTTGTTGCCAAGTTGGCAGATGATACAAAGATTCATGGAGGGGCAGGTAGTGATGAGGAAACAGGTAGGCTGCAGAAGGACTTAGACAGATGAGGAAATGGGCAAGAAAGTGGCAAATGTTGGAAAATGCATGGTCATGAATTTCGGTAGTATAAATAAATGTGCAGACTATTTTCTAAATGGAGAGAAAGTCCAAAAATGCAAAAGGACTTGGGAGTCCTTGTGCAGAACAGCCTAAAGGTTAACTTGCAGGTTGAGTCAGTGGTGGGGAAGGTAAATGCAATGTTGTATTCTGGACAGAATACAAGAGCAGGGATGTGATGCTGAGGCTTTATAGGCACTGGTGAGGCCTCACCTTGAGTATTGTGAACAGTTTTGGACTCATCTAAGAAAAATGTGCTGGCATTGGAGAGGGTACAGAGGAGGTTCACATGACGTTTCCGGGAATGGAAGAGTTATCATACAAGGAACTTTTGATAGCTCTGGGTCTGTACTCACTGAAAATTAAAAGGATGAGGGGGGATCTTGTTGAAACTTTTCAAATGTTGAAAGACCCAGACAGAGTAGATGTGAAAAGGATGTTTCCCATGGTGGAGGAATTTAGGAGAAGAAGGCACAGCCTCAGGATAGAGGGGTGTCCATTTAAAACAGAGATGTGGAGAAATTTCTTTAGCCACAGGGTAGTGAATTTATGGAATTTGTTCGCAGGCAACTATGCAGGCCAGGTCGTTGGGTGTATTTGAGGCAGAGCTTGATAGGCTCTTAATTGGGCACGGCATCAAAGGTTACGGAAAGAAGGCTAGAGAATGGGGCTGAGAAGTGGAGAAAAACATCAGCCATGATTGAATTGTAGAATAGACTCAATGGGCCAAATGGCCTTTCTGCTCCTATGTCTTATGGTCTTCTAGGCTGTGTCCTTGGCATATTGAAAAGCAAGTCCCACCACTCCAAAGAACTGATGTCTGAGTATAACTCTAGGTCAGGGTCTCTGACAGAACCTCATCCAGCTTGAACCGACTGAACCTGGGCCTCTGTATCTCCCACTGCAATTCACTTCCTAACTAGAAGACCACAATCCATGCAGATTGGTGATGATATCTCGTCCTTGATGACTATCAACACTGGTGCTCACAGAGGTATACTTAGACCACTACTCCACACTCTCTATACCCATGACTAGGCATAGCTCAAATGCCATCTATAAATTTGCAAATGATACAACCATTGTTGGTAGAATCTCAGGTGGAGACCAGATGATGTACAAGAGCGAGATATGCCAACTAGTGGAGTGCTGTCACAGCAGCAACCTTGCACTCAACGTCAGTAAGACAAATGAGTTAATTGTGGACTTCAGGAAGGCTAAGACGAAGGAACACATACCAATGCTCATAGAGGGATCAGAAGTGGAGAGAGTGAACAGCTTCAAGTTCCTAGATGTGAAGATCTCTGAAAATCTAACATGGTCCCAAGATATCAATACAGTTATAAAGAAGGCAAGATGGCAACTGTACTTCATTAGGAGTTTGAAGAGATTTGGTATGTCAACAAATACACTCAAAACCTTCTATAGATGTACTGTGGAGAGCATTCTGATAGGCTGCATCGCTGTCTGGCATGGGTGGGGGGAGGCTACTGAACAGGACTGAAAGAAGCTGCAGAGGGTTGTAAATTTAGTCGGCTCCATCTTGGGTACTAGCCTATAAAGTACCCAGGACATTCTCAAGGAGGGGTGTCTCAGAAAGACAACATCCATTATTAAGGACCTCCAGCACCCAGAGCATGACCTTTTCTCACTGCTACCATATAACAATTACAGCACAGAAACAGGCCATCTCAGCCCTTCTAATCCATGCCAAATGCTTACTCTCTCCTAGTCCCACAGACCTGCACTCAGCCCATAACCCTCCATTGCTTTCCTGTCCATATAGAACATAGAATAGTACAGCACATTACAGGCCCTTCAGCCCACAATGTTGTGCTGACCCTCAAACCCTGCCTCCCATATAACCCCCCCACCTTAAATTCCTACATTTACCTATCCAATTTTACTTTCAATGACAATATCGAACTTGCCTGTACCTTTTCTACTGGAAGCTCGTTCCACACAGTTACCACTCTCTGAGTAAAGAAGTTCCCCCTCATGTTACCCCTAAACTTTTGCCCCCTAACTCTCAACTCATGTCCTCTTGTTTGAATCTCCCCTACTCTCAATGGAAAAAGCCTATCCACGTCAACTCTATCTATCCCCCTCATAATTTTAAATACCTCTATCAAGTCCCCCCTCAACCTTCTACGCTCCAAAGAATAAAGACCTAACTTGTTCAACCTTTCTCTGTAACTTAGGTGCAGAAACACATGTAACATTCTAGTAAATCTCCTCTGAACTCCCTCTATTTTGTTGACATCTTTCCTATAATTCAGCGACCAGAACTGTACACAATACTCCAAATTTGGCCTTGTACAATTTTAACATTACATCCCAACTCCTATACTCAATGCTCTGATTTATAAAGGCCAGCATACCAAAAGCTTTCTTCACCACCCTATCCACATGAGATTCCACCTTCAGGGAACTATGCACTATTTTTCCTAGATCATTATGTTCTACTGCATTCTTCAATGCCCTACCATTTACCATGTATGTCCTATTTTGATTAGTCCTACCAAAATGTAGCACCTCACACTTATCAGCATTAAACACCATCTCTCATCTTTCAGCCCACTCTTCTAACTGGCCTAAATCTCTTTGTAAGCTTGGAAAACCTACTTCATTATCCACAATGCCAACTATCTTAGTATCATCTGCATACTTACTAATCCAATTTACCACCCCATCATCCAGATCATTAATGTATATGACAAACAACATTGGACCCAGTACAGATCCCTGAGGCACACCACTAGTCACCGGCCTCCAACCTGACAAACAGTGATCCACCATTACTCTCTGGCATCTCCCATCCAGCCACTGTTGAATCTATTTTACTACTTCATTATTAATACCTAAAGATACCTGATGACGTTCTGCCACAAAGCATCTCAGTCATCAGTGCTCAGAATATTGGTTGAACATTTAATTACCACAGCCTTTTTATGCAGTTCAGTTTCTCATCATCATTATGGTGCACCATATTGTATGACATGTTATATTAATACCAAACGATTGAACCTTCCTAACTAACCTTCCGTGTGGAACCTTGTCAAAGGCCTTATCGAAGTCCATATAGACAACATCCACTGCTTTACCCTCGTCAACTTTCCTAGTAACATCTTTAAAAAATTCAATAAGATTTGTCAAACATGACCTTCCATGCACAAATCCATATTGATTGTTCCTAATCAGGCCCTGTCTATCCAGATAATTATATATTCCATCTCTAAGAATACTTTCCATTAATTTACCCACCACTGACGTCAAACTTACAAGCCTATAGTTGCTAGGATTACTCTTAGAACCCTTTTTAAACAATGCAACAACATGATCAATATGCCAATCCTCCGGCACCATCCCCATTTCTAATAACATTGGAAATATTTCTGTCAGAACCCCTGCTATTTCTACACTAACTTCCCTCAAGGTCCTAGTGAATATCTTGTCAGGATCTGGAGATTTATCCACTTTTATATTCTTTAAACTGCCAGTACTTCCTCCTCTTTAATTGTCATAGTTTCCATAACCACCCTACTTGTTTCCCTTACCTTACACAATTCAATATCCTTCTCCTTAGTGAATACCAAAGAAAAGAAATTGTTCAAAATCTCCCCCGTCTCTTTTGGCTCCACACATAGCTGTCCATTCTGATTCTCTAAGGGACCAATTTTATCCCTCACTATCCTTTTGCTATTAATATAACTGTAGAAAACTTTTTTCACCTTACTTGCCAAAGCAACCTCGTATCATCTTTCAGCTTTCCTAATTTCTTTCTTAAGATTCTTTTTACTTTTTTTATATTCCTCGAGCACCTCATTTACTCCATGCTGCCTATATTTATTGTAGATATCTCTTTTTCCGAACCAAGTTTCCAATATTCCTTGAAAACCATGGCTCTCTCAAACTTTTAACCTTTCCTTTTAACCTCCAGGAACATAAAGATTCTGTACCCTCAAAATTTCACCTTTAAATGACCCCCATTTCTCTATTACATCCTTCCCATAAAACAAATTGTCCCAATCCACTCCTTCTAAATCCTTTCGCATCTCCTCAAAGTTAGCCTTTCTCCAATCAAAAATCTCAACCCTGGGTCCAGTCCTATCCTTCTCCATAATTATATTGAAACTAATGGCATTGTGATCACTGGACCCAAAGTGCTCCCCAACACATACCTCTGTCACCTGACCTATCTCATTCCCTAACAGGAGAGCCAACACTGCCCCTTCTCTAGTTGGTACCTCTATGTATTGCTGCAAAAAACTATCCTGCACACATTTTACAAACACCAAACCATCCAGCCCTTTTACAATATGGGCTTCCCAGTCTATGTGTGGAAAATTAAAATCTCACACAATCACAACCCTGTGCTTACTACAAATATCTGCTATCTCCTTACAAATTTGCTCCTCCAATTCTCGCTCCCCATTAGGTGGTCTATAATACACCCCTATAAGTGTTACTACACCTTTCCTATTCCTCAATTTCACCCAAATAGTCTCCCTAGATGAACCCTCTAATCTATCCTGCCAGAGCACTGCTGTAATATTTTCTCAGACAAGCAATGCAACACCTCCTCCTCTTGCCCCTCCGATTCTATCACACCTGAAGCAACGAAATCCAATACTATTTAGTTGCCAATCACACCCCTCCTGCAACCATGTTTCACTAATAGCTACAACATAATATTTCCAGGTATCAATCTATGCTCTAAGCTCATCCACCTTTCTTACAATGCTCCTAGCATTAAAATAAATGCATTTAAGAAATTCTCCACCTCTTATTCTATGTTTATCTCTAATGGTGCAAACAACTTTACTATCTTCTTTTTTTTCCTTCTCCCATACATCTGTTCCTACACTCTGGTTCCCCTTCCCCCTTGTATCTAGTTTAAATCAACTGGAGCCCCTCTGGCAAACCTACCTGCAAGAATATTTGTCCCCTTTCAGTTCGGATGTAAACCATCCCGCCGGAATGGGTCCTACCTTCCCTGGAAAACTGCCCAATTATCTGTAAATCTGAAGCCCTCCTCCCTCCTGCACCATGTCTTCAGCCACATGGTGATCTGCGCTATCTTACTATTTCTAAACCCACCTGCACGTGGCACTGGTGGCAATCCTGAGATTGCTATCCTGGAGGTCCTGTCCTTTAACTTGGCGCCTAACTCCCTAAACTCACCTTTCAGGACCTCCTCACTCTTCTTACCCACGTCATTGGTCCCTACATGGACCATGACTTCCGGCTGCTCACCCTCCCTCTTGAGAATACTGAGAACTCAATCCAAGATATCGCGGACCCTGGCACCTGGGAGGCAACAGACCTTCCGGGATTCTCAATCTCTTCCACAGAACCTCTTCTCTGTCCCCCTAACTGTCGAATCACCTATCACTACTGCTCTTCTCTTTTCCCTCCTTCCCTTCTGAGCTGAGGGTCCAGTCTCCATTGCAGACCACTGGCCACTGCAACTTGCTCTAGTAGGTCATCCCCACCAACAGTATCCAAAACAGTATACTTACTGATGGGAATGGCCACAGGGGTGCTCTGCTCATTCTGTCTAATCCCCTTCCCTCTCCTGACAGTCACCCAGCTACCTGTCTCCTGACTCTTAGGGGTGACTATCTCCCTGTAACCTCTGTTTATTTCTGCCTCTGCCTCCCGAATGATCCGAAGTTCATCCGGCGCCAGCTCTAGTTCCCTAACACGGTTTGTCAGGAGCTGCAGCTGGATGCGCCTTTTACAGGTGTAGTCATCAGGGACAACTGTGCTCGCCCTGACTTCCCACATACTGCAAACGGAGCACTCAACTGCCCTAACTGCTGCCTCCATTACCTACTCCTAAGGTATTTAAATTAATTAAAGGAACTTACCCAGTCTTACCTCACTTAGAGTGAAGCTCATCCTCAGTCTCTGCTCGTTGAGGCCTCTCGAGCCAAAGCCTTCCTATTCTGTCTCCCTCTACTATGTTGCCCGCTTCGTTAATCTGTTTTCTTTTTTAAATTCTCCCGCTGCCTTACAGGCCGACTTTCATGCGCTTGTGCAGTCATGCCCTGTTCAAACCTCGCCTCTGCCTGTTCATGCCAAAGTCTGTTGAGCCAAAGCCGTCCCACTCCGCCTCAGTCCACTCCGACAATGGCCGCTGTATATGGTGGTCTTTTTTTTAAACCTTTGGCACGCTACATCACGCGCCTGCGCAGTCTAGCCTCTTTTCCCCAATCAGTTAAAAAAAATGGCTTCTCTCCAAGGTGCCTTTACTTCTTCACTCTCCGCCTCTTGCTTCGATTTAAAAGACCGTTGAAAAATTCCTCTCCTTTTTAAACGTTTGGCATGCTACGCCACGCGACTGCGCAGTCTAGCCTCTTTTCCCCAATCAGTTAAAAAAATCAGTTACCATCAGGTAGGAGGTACAGAAGCCTGAAGGCAAACACTCAGTGATTCAGGAACCGCTTCTTTCCCTCTGCCATCCAAATCCTAAATGGACATTGTGCCTGTGAACACTACATCATTTTTAAAATATATATTATTTCTGTATTTTGCATGATTTTTAATCTATTCAATATATGTATACGGTAATGGATTTTTTTAAAATTCTGCATTATGTGCTGCATTGAACTGCTGCTGCTAAGTTAACAAATTTCATAACACATGCTGGTGATAATAAACCAGATTCTGAAAAGGAAAAAGAGAGACATCAAAGGTAGAAGTTAAGCTATTTCCACAGAGAACTCAAAGGAGTGCCATTGTAGCTCAGCCCTGTTCATCCAAACAGTCGCCATTTTGGGCTGAGAACTTCCATTGGGACCTTGAAGCTTTTCTTCTGTTGATTTCATAAGCTGTTTCTTCAAGGGAGTTTGGAATAGACTATCTATTTTCCACCTGCCACATGTGACTAGCTATCCATGAACACTCGTGGGGTTAGCTGAGTAGAAAGAGTTAAACCTTCCCTTGTATAGGATTGACTTGAGAAGCATCTTGATCTGATTGAATGCGATCTATCATTAAATGTTTTTTGGTTGTCACATTGTCCAACTTCCACAAAATGCAAGCCTCTATAGCTCCCATGATTACATTCAGATAATGATCGATTGCTGGCCCTTCCTTGCTTTCAGACTTGATAATACTGTCAGAAATATTCTGACCAATACCTTTACCTATTTCAAAGTTAAGTTTATTCTAGAAGTGGGCTAATGAACAAGATTTGGTTGAGATTTTTTAAAGGAGTCACTATATTTGGCAATTGGTGTGAGGTAATTGCAGAGCAGGCTAACTAATGGTTAGCAAGGAAAATAGGTTCCAGCAATACTTATGAGCTATCCATCAGACAGTGCAAATCAATGCAAAATCCTCCCCACTGAATGCTTTCTCTAGATCAGTGGGGATCAAGGGGCTTCCCTTTTTCCATCATCAATGCTGCCCTCAACCGCATCTCTTCCATTTCATGCATGTCTGCCCTCACCCCATCGTCCCACCACCCCAAGGATAGGGTTCCTCTTGTCCTCACCTACCACCCCACCAACCACTATGTCCAGCACATAATTCTCTGTAACTTCCGTCACCTCTAGTGGGATCCCACCACCAGGCACATCTTCCCCTCCCTCACCCCCACCCCCCCCCCCCACTTTCTGCTTTCTGGAGGGATCACTCCGTACGCAACTCCCTTCTTCATTCGTCCCTCCTGGCACTTACCCTTGGAAGCGGAACAAGTGCTACACCTGCCCCTACACCACCTCCCTCACTACCATTCAGGGCCCTAAACAGTCCTTCCAGGTGAGGTAACACTTCTCCTGTGATTCTGTTGGGGTCATCTACTGTATCCAGTGCTCCCAGTGTACCCGCCTGTATATCAGTGAGACCCAACACAGATTGGGAGACGGCTTCATCAAACACCTGCATTCCATCTGCCAAAAGAAGCGGGATTTTCCAGTGGCCTCCCATTTTAATTCCACTACCACTTCCCATTCCGACATGTCAGTCCGTGGCCTCTGCTACTGTCGTGATGAGACCACACTCAAGTTAGAGGAGCAACACCTTATATTCCTTCTGTGAAGCCTCCAACCTGATGGCATAAACATCGATTTCTCGAACTTCCAGTAATTGCACCCCTTTCACCATTCCTCATTCCCATTTCCCTCTCTCACTTTGTCTCCATACCTGCCTGTCACCTCCCTCTGGTGCACCTCTCCCTTTTCTTTCTTTCATGGCTTTCTGCCCTCTCTTACCAGATTCCCCTTCTCCAGCCCTGTATCTCTTTTGCCAATCAACTTCCCAGCTCTTTACTTCACCCCTCTTCCCCCTCCTGGTTTCACCTATCACCTCGCGGTTCTTCCTCCCCTCTTCCCTCTTTCTTATTCTGACTCCTCATCTTTTTTTTTAAGTCCCGAAGAAGGGTCTCAGCCCGAAACATCAACTGTACTCTTTTCCATAGATGCTGCCTGGCCTGCTGAGTTCCTCCAGCATTTTGTGTGTGTTGCTTGGATTTCCAGCATGTGCAGATTTTCTCTTGTTTGTGATTGGACATCATATCCTTATCCTCACTGGCATGTGGCACAGGTAGCAATCCAGAGATTACTGCCCTAAATTCACTCTTCAGGATCTCCTCCCTTTCCCTACCTATGTCATTAGTGCCAATATGTACCAAGACTTCAGGCTGCTCACCCTCCGTCTTTAGAATGCCGTGGACATGATCCAAGACCTCCCCGGATCTGGCATCTGGCCAGTAACATACCATCCAGGTCTCTCTATCTCATTTGCAGAATCTCCTGTTTACTCCTCTAAATATGGAATCCCCTTTCATCACTGCACTCCTCCTCTTTCCCCTTCCCTTCTGAGCCACAGCACCAGCCTCAGTGCCAGAGACCCGATCACAGCATCTTCCCCCATTAGGTTGTCCTCCACAACATTGTCCAAAGCAGAATACATATTTTTAAGGGGTAATTCCATGGGTACTCTGTACTAGTTGCCCATTTCCTTTCCCTCTCCTGACAATCACTCTGCAACTTAAGGGTGTTTATCTCCCTGTAGCTCCTATCATTCAGCTCCTCAATTTCCATTATGAGCCAAAAGTCATCAAGCTGCAGCTCCAGTTTCTCAGCACGTTCTCTGAGGAGCTGCACCTGGTACAGATATGGTTATCCGGGAGGCTGGAGATCTCCCAGAATTCCCACATTGCACACAAAAAACGCAACACAGCTCATGGAGCCATTTCACTATTCTAACTATGTATTAACAGTACTAATGAAGAAGAAGAACCTTACCAGATACTTAACTCACTCAAGCCTGATGATCTAAAGCAAATGATCCCATCAGCTAAAGACAGTGGAAGGTATACAATAATATCCTGGTTCATCATGTCTTTTCTCTCCCTTCTGTTTTTAGAATCTTAATCTTTCACTTTTTATTTATTCTTGTCTTATTCACTTCTCAACTCTAATTGCCTGTCTTCAACTGTCATGTTTTATGCTCTACTTTTAGATTTCCTATTTCACATCTCACTTTCAGTCTATCTTTTTTTTTGCTTTATCCCAATGTGCCATAATCAGTCAAGGCAGAGAATATGAGGATGTAAAACTAGGTGATGATAGAGATCTAGAAGACTAAAAGGCTAGCAGGAAGGAGCTTAAGGAAGAAATTAGGAGAGCAAGAAGGGGCCACGAGAAGGCCTTTGGGGTCAGGATTAAGAAAAGCCCCAAGGCATTTTACAAGTATGTGAAGGGCAAGAGGATAAGACATGAGAGAATAGGGCCCATCAAGTATGACAGTGGAAAAGTGTGTATGAAACCGGAGGTGATAGAAGAGGTACTTAATGAATACTTTGCTTCAGTATTCACTATGGAAAAGGATCTTGGCAATTGTAGGAATGATTTGCAGCGGACTGAAAACCTTGAGCATGTAGATATTAAGAAAGAGGATGTGCTGGAGCTTTTGAAAAGCATCAAGTTGGATAAGTCACCGGGACCGGACGAGATGTACCCCAGACTACTCTGGGGGGCGAGGGAGGAGATTGCTGAGCCTCTGGCGATGATTTTTGCATCATCAATGGGGACTGGAGAGGTTCTGGAGGACTGGAGGTTTGCAGATGTTGTTCCCTTATTCAACAAAGTGAATAGAGATAGCCCAGAAAATTATAGATCAGTGAGTTTTACTTCACTGGTTGGTAAGTTGATGGAGAAAATCCTGAGAGGCAGGAATTATGAACACTTGGAGAGGCATAATATGATTAGGAATAGTCAGCATGGCTTTGTGAAAGGCAGGTCGTTCCTTACAAGCCTGATTTAATTTTTTGAGAATGTGACTAAATACACTGATGAAGGTAGAGCAGTAGATGTAGTGTATATGGATTTCAGCAAGGCATTTGACAAGGTACCCCATTCAAGGCTTATTGAGAAAGTAAGGAGGCATGGGATCCAAGGGGACACTGCTTTGTGGATCCAGAACGTGCTTGCCCACAGAAGGCAAAGAATGGATGTAGATGGCTTATATTCTGTATAGAGTTTGGTGACCAGTGGTGCACCTCAGGGATCTGTTCTGGGACCCCTTCTCTTCGTGATTTTTATAAAAGACCTGGATGAGGAAGTGGAGGGATGGGTTAGTAAATTTGCTGATGACACAAAGGTTGGGGCTGTTGTGGATAGTGTGGAGGGCTGTCAGAGGTTACAATGAGACATTGATAGGATGTAAAACTGGGCTGAGAAGTGGAGTTCAACCCAGAAAAGTATGAGATGGTTCATTTTGGTAGGTCAAATATGATGGCAGAATATAGTATTAATGGTAAGACTCTTGGCAGTGTGGAGGATCAGAGGGATCTTGGGGTACGAGTCCATAAGACACTCAAAGCTGCTGCGCAGGTTGACTCTGGTTAAGAAGGCATACAGAGCATTGGCCTTCATCAACTGTGGGATTGAGTTTAGGAGCTGAGAGGTAATGTTGCAGCTATATAGGACCCTGGTCAGACCCCATTTGGAGTACTGTGCTCAGTTCTCGTCGCCTCATTACAGGAAGGATGTGGAAACCATAGGACGTAGAGGAGATTTACAAGGATGTTGCCTGGATTGGAGGGCATACCTTAAGAGAACAGGTTGAGTGAACGCGGCCTTTTTTCCTTGGAGTGAAGGAGGATGAGAGGTGACCTGATAGAGGTGTATAAGGTAATGAGTTGCACTGATCATGTGGATAGTCAGAGAATTTTTCCCAGGACTGAAATAGCTAGCATGAGAGGGCACAGTTTTAAGGTGCTGGGACGTAGGTA
Source organism: Hemitrygon akajei (assembly GCF_048418815.1). Classification (NCBI taxonomy): domain Eukaryota; kingdom Metazoa; phylum Chordata; class Chondrichthyes; order Myliobatiformes; family Dasyatidae; genus Hemitrygon; species Hemitrygon akajei. Next base: position 142,381,852 of record NC_133124.1, on the reverse strand, counting down.
CAGAGGAGATATCAGGGGTAAGTTTTTTACGCAGAGACTGCTGAGTGCGTGGAATGGGCTGCCAGCGACGGTGGTGGAGGTGGATGTGATAGGGTCTTTTAAGAGACTCCTGGACAGGTACGTGGAGCTCAGAAAAATAGGTGGGTATGGGGAACACTAGGTAATTTCTAAGGTAAGGACATGTTCAGCTCAGCTTTGTGAGCCGAAGAGCCTGTATTGTACCATAGGTTTTCTATGTTTCTATGTAAGAAATTTCAGCATAGTAACATTTGTGCAAAAAGCCAGGAAGTAGTTCAATCTCAATATTAATTCTTACCTCCAACAGAGCTGAGTTGTACTTAATATTTTACCATTGATTGTATTCACTGAATATTAGAAAAGTTTATACAGTCTTTATTCAATTCTCAGTGTATTACCAGGAGTACAAATAAAATTTAACTAGTAATCTGAAAACCAAGATATTAAGAGTAATAATGACCCCTTTGGTTTATTAATGACTTCTGGTGATAAAGTTTGCCATCAGTGGATAGTCTGGTCTGTACACAATTCCAGACAGTTCTCATTTAACTACCAGCTGAAGCACACCACCCTGTCATTTTGTCATTGCTATAATTGGAAAGAAGAAATAGCCAGAACACTTAACAACAAGGCAGTCACTGAATTCATCTGTATCTTCTTGGGATATTATCCCATTTCTTCCTATGCTGTTGATTTCTGCTAGGTCAAAATTTACAGGATGTATCACAGAGATGTAATGTGGTTGAATCTAACTTAGAACTAATAGTAGAGACAAAATGAGATCTTTTCAGGAGGGTCTTAAGAAGCAAGGTGTTTTCCAGTGAAATAAGCCTCATTATATCTATTTTGTTGGTTTCTTTCTGGACCACAATGGCATGCTCCTTTGCTTTACATTGAAGTACATAAGAATTATAATGTGACAAATATGGATGTTAAGTCCAACATGGAGATAGCTGAGATGCCAAATTTCAGTTCCATAAGTCTTATTTATTTTGTTGGTTTCTACTTGGAGCACAATAGTATGTTCCTTTGGTCTGCATCCAAGGTGCAGGACAGAAATTCAATGTAACAAACATGGGTGTTATATCCAAAAATGGAGATAGTTGAGGTAATCAATAGAAATGAATTTAAAATATGCCTTGAAGAAGAGAAATACACAAAGACGAAAACAATCTTCCAAGGTGCAAAGGAATGAAGCATGAGGCAATTGTTGAAAGAAAGAGAATTTTGATGGGATTATAGAATTAGAGAATGTAACATAGGTAGAGCATACCAAGACTGTGGTAAGATTAAACATGAAGATGATAATTGATATGGATCAATATGTTTGAGACTATGAAAAATGAAGAATATTTCATGCAATTGGATAGAGAGTGATGAGTATCTGATAGAGAGAGATCTAACTATAAAGGATGTTGAGAAGGAAATGTGTAGAATTAATTCTAGGTGAGTTTGTGCAAACTACTACAATTTGGAATGATGAATCTAATTATGAATAGCTCAGAGTGAGATCACTGACTTGTACTGTGTCTGAAAACAAGTCCCTGAATTTAAGGTAACAAACTTGGACAGAAGAAACTTAATAAAACTACCATTTGGGAGCAAGCAACATTTGAAGAAAAATGTAAGGAAGTTCAACTCAACGAATTAAGGTTGCAGCCATTGATATCCAGATTTACTAAACATGGCAGATGAGGAAGAAAATTCAAGATTCTAATTCAAATTAACATTAACGTGAACATATTTTTAAACTCTGTACAGAACTACTTCATTATTCAAAATTTGCTGCTTTTAAAAATGATATGTTTGCTCAATTTAGTGCAGCATTTGTACTTGTTCCTTAAACCATACCGCTTTTAATTTAGCATACTGTATATATTCAAAGAAATGAATGACTCTAATGAGGGTTGGGGGAGGATTCTAAAACTAAGTAACACGTAAGAGACAATACAATTTTGTGGTTAGTAGTTGTACCACCACATTTGAACTTTTCTCATATATGGGTGCTATATTTTATTTCTCCTGGCTGGATAAATGAATAATGCAACTGTGTAATTAACAATTTCTATAAATTGATTTTTAAAAAGTATATAATTCAAATTTTTTCCCAGGGCTGAAATGGTTGCCACAAGTAGACACAGGTTTAAGGTGCTAGCGAGTAGGTACTGAGGAGATGTCAGGGGTAAGTTTTTTACGTAGAGTGCGTGGAATGGGCTGCCAGCAATGGTGGTGGAGGCGGATACAATAGGGTCTTTTAAGAGACTTTTGGATAGGTACATGGAGCTTAAAAAAGTAGAGGGCTATGGGTAAGACAGGTCAAGTCACTTTTATTGTCATTTCGACCATAACTGCTGCTACAGTACATAGTAAAACTGAGACAACATTTTTCAGGACCATGGTGTTACATGACACAGTACAAAAACTAGACTGAACTATGTAAAAAAAAACAACACGGAGAAAGCTATACCAGACTACAGACCTACGCAGGACTGCATAAAGTGCAGAAAAACAGCACAGACATTACAATAAATAATAAACAGGACAGTAGGGCAAGGTGTCAGTCCAGGCTTCGGGTATTGAGGAGCCTGGTAATTTCTAAGGTAGGGACACGTTCGGCACAACTTTGTGGGCCGAAGGGCCTGTATTGTGCTGTAGGTTTTCTATGTTTCTAAATATAACTGTTCCAATTATTGCATTTCTTTCTCATCTGTTTTTCATCAAAATAGAAATATGTCCTTCCTAATAGTTCAATGGGTAAAATAATAATATCAACTTTGAACACAGAATGATAGTTTTTAAAACAAAATGATTGTTGCCTGCAAAAGCTATGTTTGTAGTGCGGTACAGTTAAACTAAGCAATTTCCTTTTTAGAAATTCAACAGTGAAAAAGGAAGTTCAGGTCAATCAACAATTGTCTTAATTTATCTTTATTTTATCTGCTTTCACTGAGACCACTTCAATTTTTTTAAAAGTTGCTTTCATTGACATTTTACCTGAAAAGAGATATTTGAACTTATTCATCATTTTTCACATCATTTGGAAAAAGTGGTTCAGAGAGGAACATTTTCCTCGTCTTACAAATAGAAAACACTGCAACCCCTCAGCAGGTCACGCTGAATCTATCGATGGACAGAGAAAAGGAGTCAACATTTTAGGTTAGAGAGCTTAATCAGAATAAGCATTCCTGCAAGAGGAGTGGCAGTGAATTCAACAAGTAAATGAAAGAAAGACTACAGGTTCTGGAAGTGTAAAACAAAAACAGAAATCATCGGTAACACTCAGTACATCTGGCTGCTTCTCTGTTGCCATTTCTACCCTTCCCTCTCTTTGTCACTATCGTAACCTGTATCAATTTTCGCTTGCCAGCTGTTACACTCACCCCTTCTCTTCAGTTCTTTGTACTATCTCCTCTCTACTCATTCAGTCCACATGAAGGATCTTGAACCAAAATGTCAACTGGCCATTTCCCTCCACAGATCCTACCTGGCCCACTGAGTTCCTCTAGGAGTTTGTGTTTTTTTTTGCTCCAGATTCCAGCTTCTGCAGTCTTTGTGATGGACCTTGACAAATGTCTCCAATCTGAAACTTTGATTGTGTTTTTCTACAGAGATTAACTGAGTATTTCCATCATTTTCAGTTATTATTTTAGATTTCCACCATTTTTCACCTTTTTCATCTCATTGACATAAAACAAATTGCTCAGAAATCTCTATGGTCTGACATTTGACTCACTGCACGCTGCTTCCCACAGCCCTTTAATTCAATGAATACTTATTTCTGGCACCATTTTCATTCACTTCATTCTGTTTCCCATTATATCTTTGAACTCATTGGGACCACATTTTCCAAACTTACTTAATTCTCCTTCCTGTAGTGCTCGTAATATAGAACATTGAACAGTACAGCAGCGGGCAGGCCATTCAACCTGTGATGTGCCGATCTTGATACTAATTTATTACTGAGTCTTGTAGCCATCCCTCCTTTTGCCCTTGAGCCCAATTAGTCACATCTGTGGACCATCGTGGCTTGTTGGGGCTCAAGGAGGCGCACCTGATGCCCATCAGCTGGCGATGTATATAGGGGGCTCTGAGACTGAGAGGTGTCGTTCTGCCTATTCTGCTTCTCTGGTTGCCCTGGCTTGGAGTTTCCCTAGTTAAAGATGAGTTCTTCGAGTAAGTCTGGCAGTCACCCTGGACCTAGTTCCCTTCCTATCCCTTGCCTCTGTCGAGCAAGCCTGGCTGGACTGCTGTTGCCCAATGGGGGACTCTGCCCCTTTCCATCCCTTGCTGCCGATGGGTTGTGCCCCACAACCTACCCAGGTGCCCCGTGACCTGCCTAGGAGTTATGTGGCTCACCCAGAGGTCTCTGCCCCTACCTATCTTGTCAATGGGTTGTGCCCTGCTACCTACCCAGGTGTCCTGTAACCTGCCCAGGCCCCTGTGTTCCTGCCTATGAGGTCCAGGCCCTGCCCAGGAGTTATGTGGCATGTCCCGTGAACTCCTAGACCCTGCCTGAGCTCTGGGATCCTGCCTTGCCTGAACTATAACTATATAACAATTACAGCATGGAAACAGGCTATCTCAGCCCTTCTAGTCCGTGCCGACGCTTACACTCACCTAGTCCCACTGGCCCACACTCAGCCCTTAACCCTCCATTCCTTTCCTGTCCATATATTTATCCAATTTTACTTTAAATGACAATATCGAACCTGCCTCTACCACTTCTACTGGAAGCTTGTTCCACACAGCTAGCACTCCCTGAGTAAAGAAATTCCCCTTTGTGTTACCCTTAAACTTTTGCCCCCTAACTCTCAAATCATGTCCTCTTGTTTGAATCTCCCTTACTCTCTATAGAAAAAGCCTATCCACGTCAACTCGATCTATCTCCCTCACTATTTTAAATACCTATATCAAGTCCCCCCTCAACCTTCTACGCTCCAAAGAATAAAGACTTGTTCAGCCTTTCCCTGTAACTTAGGTGGTGAAACCCAGGTAGCATTCTAGTAAAATTCTAGTAAATCTTCTCTGCACTCTATCTATTTTGTTGACATCTTTCCTATAATTCAGTGACCAGAACTGTACACAATACACCAAATTTGGCCTTACCAATGCCTTGTACAATTTTAACATTACATCCCAACTCCTATACTCAATACTCTGATTTATGCAGGCCAGCATACCAAAAGCTTTCTTCACCACCCTATTCACATGAGATTCCACCTTCAGGAAACTATGCACCATTATTCCTACATCACTTTGTTCTACTGCACTCTTCAATGCCCTACCATTTACCATGTATGTCCTATTTGGAGTATTCCTACCAAAATGTAGCACCTCACTCTTATCAGCATTAAACTCCATCTGCCATCGTTCAGCCTCTTCTAACTGGCCTAAATCTCTCTGCAAGCTTTGAAAACCTACTTCATTATCCACAATGCCACCTATCTTAGTATCATCTGCATACTTACTAATCCAATTTACTATCCCATCATCCATTAATGTATTTGACAAACAACATTGGACCCAATACAGATCCCTGAGGTACACCCCCAATCACCAGCCTCCAACCTGACAAACAGTTATCCACCACTACTCTCTGGCATCTCTTATCTAGCCACTGTTGAATCCATTTTACTACTTCAACTCTGCGATCCTCCTGCCTGCCTGAACTCTAAGACTCTCTCGGAACCCCAGCATCACCTTGAACATCCCTCACGCACACCATGGTCTCCACGTCTTGTCTATGGTTTAGTTGTTCCTGTCCTGCCCCTAGTACTTAAGTGCCTGTGTCCTGCACTTGGGTCCAGCCTCCTGTCCCCTTATGACAGAATGACTCCCGCCCCGCCCCCCAGCATGGACCCAGCAACGCAGGCATTGTAGTCCCATCCCATCACCCTGGGGTCCCCTATTGTCTGAACATTTCCCCACCCACCCATTCGTATCTTCTCTAGCTCTAGAAACCTTTCTCGGTTGCCTGGAGTCTCCCTTTGACGGGGTGGGGGTGGGGGGGCGGGGTACTGTTATGGTCCAGTCTGGTGCCCACATGCCGGGTCTTGATCCGGTCCACGGACTCTGGACTCCGGGTTTTGTAGCTATCCCTCCTTTCACCCTTGAGCCCAATTAGTCACACCTATGGATCATTGTGGCTTGTTGGGGCTCAAGGAGGCGCACCTGATGCGCATCGGCTGGTGGTGTATATAGGGGGCTCTGGGACTGAGTGGAGTTGGGGTGTTGTTCTGCCTTGGAGTTCCTCCTGTTAAAGATGAGTTCTTTGAGTAAGTCTGGCAGTCACCCTTGCCCTAGTTCCCTTCCTATACCTTACCTCCATTGAGCAAGCCTGGCCAGACTGCTGTTGCCTGGTGTGGGTCTCTGCCCCTACCTGTCCCTTGCTGCCAACAGGTTGTGCCCTGTGATTTGCTCAGGCTCCTGTATTCCTGCCTGGCAGGTCTGGTCCTTGCCTAGGAGTTATGCGGCCTGCCCCATGAACTCCTAGACCCTGCCTGAGCTCCGGGATCCTCCAGCCTTGACTGAACTCTAAGACTCTCTCGGAACCCCAGCATCACCTTGAACGTCACATCCCTCACGCACACCACAGTCTCAACATCTTGTCTATGGTTTAGTTGTTCCCGTCCTGACCCTAGTACTTCAGTGCCTGCATCCTGCACTTAGGTCCAGCCTCCTGTCCCCTTATGACAGAAGGCTCTTCGACCTGAAACACTAACTCTGTTTCTCCTCCTACAAATGCAGACCAACCTGTTGACCATTTGAAACTACGAAGGATTTAGAGTTGAGAAGGCTCCAAAGAACATAGACAAGCTAAGTTTGTGTTGAGAATGTGGCAAATGGAACATAATATGAAAACTGTGAGGTCATACACTTTGCTGTGCAAAAGAGAAAAGCATGTTTAATCAAAGGTGATAAATTTGAAAATATTAGTATTCAGAGGTACTTGGGTGTCCCTCCACACAAGTCACTGAATGTGTAGTGAGCAATTAGTAAGGCAAATTAGTCTTTATCAACAAGAAAATTTCAGTGTGGGAATAATGATGTCCTTCTGTATTTGTATACAGCCTTGGTGAGATGACAGCTAGAAAATCATGTTCAGTTTTGGCTTCCTTACCCAAAAGAAGACATTAAGGGAGAACATTAAAAACAAAAGGTTCAGCAAATGCTGGAAGTCCTGAGAAACATGCATAAAATGTTTGAGGAACTCAGCAAGTCAGGCAGCATCTATTATTTGAATGAATAGTCAATGTTTCAGGCCAAGACCTTTCATGAAGACTGGAAAGGAAGTGGGCAGAGGCCAGAAAAAAGAAGATTGGGGTAGAGGAGTACAAGCTGGCAGGTGATAAGTGAGAATAGGTGAGGGGGATGGTGGGTGGTTGGGGGAGGCAAAATGAAGCAAGAAGCTGAGAAGGGATAGGTAGAAGAGGTGAAGGGCTGAGGAAGAAGGAATCTAATGGAAGAGGGCAGTCTACTATTGAAAAAATAGAAAGAAAAGAAACAGGGAGGTGAGGGGCAGGTGAAGAAATTTAGAAGCAGTGAGAGGGTGATCAGAATGAAGAATGGAAAAAGAGAGAAGGGGGAGGAGAAATTACTAGAAGGTAGAGAAACTGATATTCATGCCATTTGGTTGGAAGCTACCCAGGCTGAAGTCACCTGGACCAGATGGACTAAACCCCAGAGTTCTGAAAGGGGTAGCTGAAGAGATTGTGGAAGCAATGGTAGTAATCTTTCATGAATCACTACATTCTGGAATGCTTCTGGAGGACTGGAAAATCACAAATGTCACTCTTTTAGAAGGGAGGGAAGAAAGTTACAGGAAATTACAGGCCAGTTAGCCTGACTTCAGTGATTGATAAGATGTTGGAGTCCATTATTAAAGATGAAGTTCTGAGGCACGTGATAATATAGGCAAAATTTGATATGATTTCCTTAAGGAGAAATCTTGCCTGACAAATCTGTGGGAATTCTTTGAGGAAGTAGCAGTCAGGATAGACAAAGGAGAGTCAGCAGATGTTGTTTTCTTGGATTTTCAGAAAGCCTTTGACAAGGTGCAGCAGATGAGGCTGCTAAACAAGATAAGACCCCATGCTATTAAAGGAAAGATGTTAACATGCATAGAACATTGGCTGACTGGCAGGAGGCATAGAGAGGGAATAAAGAGGACCTTTTCTGGTTGGTTGCCAGTAGCTAGTTGTGTTCTGTAATTACTTATCACATTATATGTTAATGATCAGTGACAGAATTATTGGCCTTGTAGACATGTTTGCAGATGATACAAAGACGGATGGAGGAGCAAGCAGTGTTAAGGAAGTAGGGAGTTTATAGAAGGACTTGGACAGATTAGGATAATGGGAAAAGAAGTGGCAGATGAAATACAATGTAGGGAAGTGTATGAAAAAGTCATGCACTTTGGTAGAAGGAATAAAGGTGTGTAGTGTGTTCTAAATGGGCATCAAATTCATAAATCAAGTGCAAAGGGACATGGGAATCTTCAGGCAGGATTCTCTAAAGGTTAACTTACAGGTTGAGTTGGTGGTATGGAAGGAAAATGTAATATTAGTATTAATTTCCCAAGAAATGAAAAATAAAATCCAGGATGTAATGCTGAGGCTTTATAAGGCTTTGGTTAGACTGCATTTAGGGTATTGTGAGCAGTTTTGGTCACAATATTGAAGAAATGAAGGACTGGCATTGGGGAGGGTCCAGAGAAGGTTTATGAGAATAATCCCAGAAATGAAAGGATTAACATATGAGATGTATTTGCTGGATTTGGCTTGTACTTGCTGGAGTTTTGAAGAATGGTGGGGGTGGGGGAGAGGAAACCTACTAAGTATTGAAAGGCTTAGTTAGTGTGGATGTAGAAAGGATGGGTTCAGTAGTGAGGAGAGTCTGGGACCAGATGGCACAGACTCAGATTACAAGAATGTCCCATTAGAACAAAGCTGAGGAAAAAAAAATCTTTAGCCAGAGTTTACTGGCATGGATAGAGGAATGGCTGACAGGCAGGAGGCAGTGAGTGGGAATAAAAGAGGCCTTTTCTGGTTGTCTGCCAGTGTCTAGTGGTGTTCCTCAGGGGTAAGTATTGGGACCACCACTTTTTCACATTATTTGTCAATGATTTGGATAAGGGATTTAAGGCTTTCTAGCAAAGTTTCTGGATGATATGAAGAAAGGTGGAGGGGTAGTTAGTGCCAAGGAAGCAATGCAATTGTGGGAGGACTTAAGACAAATTGGAAGAATGATCAAAAAAGTGTCAGATGGAATGCAGTGTTGGGAAATGTAGGATAATGCATTTTGATAAAAGGGATAGAACTGTGGACTATCTATCTAACTGGGGAGAAGGTTCATCAGAGGTGCAGAGGGACTGAGGAATACGTGTGCAAGACTCCCAGAAAGTTAATTTACAGGTTGAGTCTGTGGTAAAGAAGGCAAATGCAATGTTGACATTTGTTTCAAGGGGAATAGAATGTAAAAGCAAGGTGATGAGCCTTTATAAGACACTACTCAGGCCATACTTGGAGTATTGACAACACTTTTGGGTCCCATATCTCAGAAAGGATGTGTTCTCAGTGGAGAGAGTCCAGGGGAGATTCACAAGGATGATTCCAGGAATGAAGGGGGTTAACATAGGAGGATGTTTCTGGGAATAAAGGGGTTATCATATGAAGAGTGTTTGGCAGCTGTGGCTCTGTACTCACTGGAATTTAGAAGAATGTGAGGGATCTCATTGAACCCTACCAAATACTAATATGAATAGACAGGGTGGATATGGAGAGGATATTTCCTATGGTGGGGGTATCCAGAATTAGAGGGCACAACCTCAAAATTGAGGGGTGACATTTTAGAACAGAGGTAAGGAGGAATTTTATTAGCCAGAGAATGATGAATCTGTGGAATGCTCTGCCACAGACATTGGTGGAGGCCAAGTCCTTGGGTACATTTAAGGTGGAAGTTGATAGTTTTCTGATAAGCCAGGGCATCAAAGGATATGGCGAGAAGGTAGGTATATGAGGTTGAGAGGGATCTGGGATCAGCCATAATGGAATGGTAGAGCATACTCGATGCCTACTGAATACTCAGATGGCCTAATTCTGCTCCTACGTCTTATGGCCTTATGTCAAAGTTGTAGAATTTATTGGCCACAGTTGATTGTGGAAACCAAGTCATGGGGTATATTTAAAGCAGAGGTAGGTATATTTTTGTTTAGTAAGGGTGTAAAGGTTATGGGGAGAAGGCAAGAGAAAGGTATTGAGAGGGAAAATAAATCAGTCATAATCAAGTGGCAGAGCAGACTCAAGGAGCTGAATCGCCTAATTCTGCTCCTCTGTTTTATGGTCTTATGGTCTAAAATGAGGTATTGCTCCTTCATCCTAAATGTGGCCTCATCATGGCAGTAAAGGAGGCCATGGACAGATTATGTCATAATGGAAATGAGAAGTTGAAATGGGTAGCTACTAGAAGATCTTGCTTTTGACTCATTCACTAGGGAACTTTGTTTTTAGCTTATCACCAGGGTTACCCTGATCTTATCCTGTCAGAGACACCCACCCTCCCTGCAGGTAACAAGCTTCCTTTCTCTCCACAGTTCTGATGAAGTATCAACTTGGTTTCTCTCCCCACAGATGCAGCTTCTTCCCAACTCAAGAGAGCACAATGCAGATGCACTAGACCACTTTATAGATTACTGAACGAAGAGAGATAGTGAAGTCTATGCCTGTATTCTCTAAAGGAATAGAAGAAGAATAAAGGAATAAAAGAAGTTCTCACTGAAACTTACAAAGCAATTACAGGTTTTGTACAGATACAGGCAAGAGTATAAAACCAGGGGTTTCACAAAGGGACTAGGCATAGAGGATTCAAATGAGGAGAACTTCCTTCACATAGTGGATGGTGAATCTTTAGAATTCTTACCCCATAGGCTCAGTCATTGAGTTCATTCAAAATGGAGAATGATAGATTTCTGGATGTTAAAGGTGTCAAGGGATATGGGAATAGTGCAGGAAAATGGAGTTGAGACACAAGATCAGCCATTTTCTTGATGAATAGTGACACAAGCCTGAAGGGACCGATGGCCTACTCTTGCTTCACAATGCTGCGTTCTTGTTTTCTTATGTCCCTGTCATACTGCAAAAAAAAACAGCCATCCATTTATTCATGTTCAGCAGAGTAAGGTTAGGTTAAAAGCAATACTTCAGAGTCCAAGTTTTCGTCACAGTGTTTCCGTATGTCTCGAGGAACTTCTAACACTTATGTGGAAGATGCCATATGAAGTGATCCTTCTAGTTAATTACCAGCATTGGTGCAAATTGATTATTTCTGTTTCTTCTTTGTATTTTTAACATACAGCATTGCTATATGCTGGAGTCAAATCAACATAGTACAAAATTGGAACAGTCCATGTTCCAAGGCAATACCGGTATCCATCCCCCTCTTTTCCTTCACTACATCAACGACTGCATTGGCACTGCCTCTTGCACGCGTGCTGAGCTCGTCGACTTCATTAACTTTGCCTCCAACTTTCACCCTGCCCTCAAATTTACCTGGTCCATTTCCGACACCTCCCTCCCCTTTCTTGATCTTTCTGTCTCTACCTCTGGAGACGGCCTATCTACTGATATCTACTATAAATCTACAGACTCTCACAGCTACCTGGACTATTCCTCTTCCCACCCTGTCTCTTGCAAAAAGGCTATCCCCTTCTCACAATTCCTCCGTCTCTGCCGCATCTGCTCTCAGGATGAGGCTTTTCTTTCCAGGATGAAGGAGATGTCTTCCTTTTTTAAGCAAAGGGACTTCCCTTCGTCCACCATCAACTCTGCTCTCAAACGCATCTCTCCCATTTCCCGGGCACATCTGCCCTCACCCCATCCACCCGCCACCCCACTCGGGATAGGGTTCCCCTTGTCCTTACCTACCACCCCACCAGCCTCCAGGTCCAACATATAATTCTCCGTAACTTCCGCCACCTCCTATGGGATCCCACTACCAAACACATTTTTCCCTCCCCCCCTTTCTGCTTTTCGCAGGGATCGCTCCCTACGCCACTCCCTTGTCCACGTCCCCCCCATCCCTTCCCACCAATCTCCCTCCTGGCACTTATCCTTGTAAATGGAACAAGTGCTATGCCTGCCCTTACACTTCCTCCCTCACCACCATTCAGGGCCCCAGACAGTCCTTCCAGGTGAGGCGACACTTCACCTGTGAGTCGGCTGGTGTGGTATACTGCGTCTGGTGCTCCTGGTGTGGCCTTTTATATATTGGCGAGACCCGACGCAGACTGGAAGACCGTTTCGTGGAACACCTACGCTCGGTCCACCAGAAAAAGCAGGATCTCCCAGTGGACACACATTTTAATTCCACGTCCCATTCCCATTCTGATATGTCTATCCATGGCCTTCTCTGCTGTCAAAATGAATCCAAACTCAGGTTGGAGGAACAACACCTTATATACCGGCTGGGTAGCCTCCAACCTGATGGCATGAACATTGACTTCTCCAACTTCCGTTAATGCCCCTCCTCCCCTTCTTACCCCATCCCTGACATATTTAGTTGTTTGCCTGTTCTCCATCTCCCTCTGGTGCTCCCCCACCCCTTTCTTTCTCCTGAGGCCTCCCGTCCCATGATCCTTTCCCTTCTCCAACTCTGTATCACTTTCACCAATCACCTTTCCAGCTCTTAGCTTCATCCCACCCCCTCCGGTCTTCTCCTATCATTTCGCATTCCCCCCTCCCCCCACTACTTTCAAATCTCTTACTATCTTTCCTTTCGGTTAGTCCTGACGAAGGGTCTCGGCCCGAAACGTCGACATCGCTTTTCCCTATAGATGCTGCCTAGCCTGCTGTGTTCTACCAGCATTTTGTGTGTGTTGTTGATAGCACAAATTTGTTGTGATGACCTGCTTACTCCGCATATATTTGGAACTCCTCAGCTGCAACTAATGCGTCAAATGTTACAAATTATAATTAACATGTCCATGTACATATCATGCAAAAAACTAAAGTGAAATTGTATTTGTAGCATCAAAACTAGACTAATATTGTATACTGTACTTGGGTTTTCAGAAGACATTTAATAGGGAACAAATAAAAGAGGTTAGACAATCTACGGTTGCTTTTTCTGGAGTTAGAGGCTGAGGGGTGACTTGATAGAAGTATATCAAAGTATGAGAGGCATAGATAGAGTAGATAGTTGGTATCTTTTTCTTAGGGATGAAATATCTATTGAGGGCATGCACTTAAGATGAAAGGTATTAAGTGCTTTTGATAGATAGATAGATACTTTATTCATCCCCATGGGGAAATTCAACATTTTTTCCAATGTCCCATACACTTGTTGTAGCAAAACTAATTACATACAATACTTAACTCAGTAAAAATATGATATGCATCTAAATCACTCTCTCAAAAAGCATTAATAATAGCTTTTAAAAAGTTCTTAAGTAGTTTACTTAAATACATTAATACAATCAACCCCGGCACTTTAACATATCTTACTCCTGGCGGTTGAATTGTAAAGCCTAATGGCATTGGGGAGTATTGACCTCTTCATCCTGTCTGAGGAGCATTGCATCGATAGCAACCTGTCGCTGAAACTGCTTCTCTGTCTCTGGATGGTGCTATGTAGAGGATGTTCAGGGTTTTCCATAATTGACCGTAGCCTACTCAGCGCCCTTCGCTCAGCTACCGATGTTATACTCTCCAGTACTTTGCCCACGACAGAGCCCGCCTTCCTTACCAGCTTATTAAGACGTGAGGCGTCCCTCTTCTTAATGCTGCCTCCCCAACACGCCACCACAAAGAAGAGGGCGCTCTCCACAACTGACCTATAGAACATCTTCAGCATCTCACTACAGACATTGAATGACGCCAACCTTCTAAGGAAGTACAGTTGACTCTGTGCCTTCCTGCACAAGGCATCTGTGTTGGCAGTCCAGTCTAGCTTCTCGTCTAACTGTACTCCCAGATACTTGTAGGTCTTAACCTGCTCCACACATTCTCCATTAATGATCACTGGCTCCATATGAGGCCTAGATCTCCTAAAGTCCACCACCATCTCCTTGGTCTTTTTATCCTGTTTATCTCAGGATCTCTTGCTTCATTTGACCAATTGTCAAATAAATTTGCACTCCCAAAAACACATTTTTACAGATACCTTCAAATTAGAGATTTCCTATGTTTCCAATTAACTGCTTTTCCTATAGTTCCTGATAAAAATTTACTGGACGATCTTTTAAATTTAAAACCTTTTGTTAATGGTTCTATTACTGGTATCTATAACTTGTTGATTGATTCTAGACAAGACTTTTTAGATAAAATAAAAAAAGCTTGGGAGGATGACCTAAATTGTCAGATTTCTGATGATAGATGGAATGAAATTCTTAAATGGGTTAATAAATCATCTTTCTGTGCTCGTCATTCTCTTCTACAATTTAAAGTGGTTCATAGAGCTTACATTTCTAAACAGAAGCTGTCCAGTTTTTACCCGAATGTTTCTCCACTTTGTAATAAATGCAACTCTGCTGATTCCTCTTTAATTCATATGTTTTGGTTTTGCCCTAAAATTGAAAAGTTTTGGCGGTAAGTATTTCATACCTTCTCACAACTTTGTAGGGTCCAATTTGACCCAAATCCCCTTACTGCCTTGTTTGGTATTATTACAAATGAAGATATAACTTTAAATACTCCTAACCTACAGGTTTTAGTTTTTACCTCTCTTTTCACAAGAAGAGCAATCTTGCTTAAATGGAAGGAGTCTACCCCTCCTACACATCTTCAATGGCTACATGATATTATGTCTTACTTAAATTTAGAAAAGATCCGCTGCTCAGTCTTAAATTCGAAACAATCTTTTTATGATATCTGGTGACCTTTCCTAAATTACTTTTCCAATTTATAAAATTTAACAGTGCACAGACTTTTATGTATATTTTTATCTTCTCTTAAGTGAATGTTTTTTTTCTAATTATCCATTATCATCCATCAGCTTTTTTCTTTGGTAGTTGGTAGGAGGTTGACTATTTTATATAAAAAATTTCTTTTATGATGTATGAATTATCTTTAAATTTTTGATTACAGAGTGGTATACCTTTATGTGTTATGCTATAACATTTTGATCAATTTTATTACAATATATGAATGTACACAAGTTATGTTGAGATGTATCTATGTGTTGCACTCTGTAAATCTTGTTTTTTTTCTTCTGAATAAAAATATTGTAAAAAGAAAGATGAAAGGGATAAGTTCAAACGAGATGTGTAGGGTAGGTTTTTTTTTACATAGGGTGGTGGGTACCTGGAATGTACTGCCAAGGGTAGTGGTGGAGGCAGATATAGCAGAAGCTTTATAAAGGCACATTAAAAAGCTGTTCCTGTGCTCTATGGTTCTATGTCCTATATTCTACGATCGGATGCAGGTTAGCAGAACATAAGCCCAGAAAGTAAAAGTAGCAATGGCAGCTTCAATAAAAAGTTGGTTAAGAAATAAAAAGCTAAGAGGAAGCATTAGGATCACTTCTTCTCTTGATATCTATAATAATTTTAATTTGGCAATGTAGCATATAAATGCAAAATCAGAATTAGAATCAAGATTATCATCACTGACATGTGTTGTGAAATTTGTTGCTTTTATGTGGCAGTAATAGAGTGCAATACATAAAAAATTCTAGAACTTAAAAATTCATATAAGTTGCTATAAATATAATGAGATTCTTTTTATGGACCATTCAGAAATTTGAATGGTGGAGGAGAAGAAGCTATTCTTCATCATCAATTTCTTGGTCTTACTGATGTCATAGATGGGATCTGAGTTGTGCCTAGCCAGCCAGTTGTGAATGTTGAGAGAGTGCAGAGCAATGAGTTAAGCATGCATCCTTGAGGTGTGCCGCTGCTGATTGTTAGAGATTTCTTCAAACCAGCCTGGTTAAAGACCCACAAAACGATTGAGAAGCAATCAGGATGTTCTGTCTCATGACTGTTGGTAACAGAGCTGAACCCCTCCACTGCCAACTTAATGTCTGCCAGGGGTTAAATATACATTGCAACCAGGATGATGGCAGAGAACTCCCTTGGTGGATAGAATGGGCGACACTTGACAATCAGATGTTCCATGTCGAGAGAGCAGAGCTGAGACATAAATGCCACATCTATGCACCATAATGAGTTAATCATGAATGCCAAAATTGTTGTAAAAATTGAGAAAGATTGTAAAAACATTGTAGACATAGATGTGTGATTGAAATGGGGGACTGCTGGAAGATGATGTTTACTACAAGTTCATATTTATGAATTTGTGTATTTTTGGGCATAAGAACAAAGAGTAATCAAAATTAAAATAAGTCCAAGATGGTTGAAAGATAAGACCACAGGAAGTATTGAAAAATAGAAGAACTTGGATGTCTAAGTCCAAGGATCCTTGAAATTGGCACCACAGTTAGATAAAGTGACAAAGAAGGAGCACAGCATACCTACCTTTAGTTATCGACCACAGGACATAGGAGCAGAATTAGGCTATTCAGCCCATCAAATCTGCTCCACCATTCCATCATGGCTGATCCTGCATCCCACTCAACCCCATACACCTGCCTTCTCACCATACCTTTTGATGCTCTGATCAATCAGGAAACTATCAAATTCTGCTTTAAATATACCAATGAACTTGGCCTTCAATGCAGTCAGTGGCAGAACATTCCACAGCTTCACTGCTCTCTGGCTAAAAAAAAAATGACTCCTTACCTCTGTTCTAAGAGGTCACCCCTCAATTTTGAGGCTGTGCCCTCTAGTTCTGGATACCCCCACCATTGCACCACAAGTTCGTCCACCTTATTCTGAATGCTACACGCATTTAAAAATACCACCTTCAGCCGTGCATTCTTCACCCTTTTAAATTTTGCCTCTGTGGTACAATTTAACTCTTTCCTCTGTCTGCATTTGTACCCAATCTTTGGCTTGTCCTTCCTTACATTCATGTTACACCCATCATCCACTTGTAAACCTGCTGGCTCATCCTCAGCTCTGTCATTCTGGTTCCATATAACCATAAAACAATTACAGCACAGAAACTGGCCATCTTGGCCCTTCTAGTCCGTGCCGAATGCTTACTCTCACCTAGTCCCACCTACCTGCACTCAACCCATAACCCTCCATTCCTTTCCTGTCCATATACTTATCCAATTTTTGTTTTAAATTACAAAATCGAACCTGCCTCTACCACTTCTACTGTAAGCTCATTCCACACAGCTACCACTCTCTGAGTAAAGAAGTTCCCCCTCATGTTACCCCTAAACTTTTGCCCCTTAACTTTCAACTCATGTCCTCTTGTTTGAATCTCCCCTACTCTCAATGGAAAAAGCCTATCTGTCAACTCTATCTATCCCCCTCATAATTTTAAATATCTCTGTCAAGTCCCCCCTCAACCTTCTGTGCTCCAAAGAATAAAGACCTAACTTGTTCAACCTTTCTTTGTAACTTAGGTGCTGAAACCCAGGTAACATCCTAGTAAATCTCCTCTGTACTCTCTCTATTTTGTTGACATGACATGCCCCTGTCATATTAGTTTAAACAACTCTGACAGCTCTAGTAAACTTGCCCACAAGAATATTGGTCCCCCTTGGATTCAAGTGCAACCTATCCCTTTAGTACAGGTCGCACATGCCCCAGAAGAGGTCCCAATTATCCAGAAATCTGAATCCCTACCCCCACTCCAATTTTTCAGCCACATATTTATCTGCCACCTCATTCTATTCCTACCCTCACTGTCGCGTGGCACAGGCAGCAATCCCAAGATTACTACCTTTGAGGTCCTGCTTCTCAGCTTCCTTAACTCCCTGAATTCTGTTTTCAGGACCTCCTCCCTTTTTCTATCTTTGTCATTGGTACCAATAGGTACCATGACCTTTGGCTGCTCACCCTCTCTTTTCAGGATATTGTGGCCACATTCAGAAACATCTCAGACCCTGGCACCTGGGAGGCAAACTACCATCTGTGTTTCTTTTTTGTGTCCACATAATCGCTTATCTGTTCCCTAACTATAGAGTCCACTATTACTGCTGCCATCCTGTTCAATTCCCTACCCTTCTGAGCCTCAGGGCCAGATTCAGTGCCAGAGGCATAGCCGCTGTTGCTTCCCCCCAACCCCCACCCACCCCAGCAGTACTCAAATTGGAGTACTTATTGTTGAGGGCAATGGCCACAGGGGTGCTCTCCACTATCTGATGTTCTCCCTTACCTCCCCTATTTATCTTTCTCCTGCACCTTTGGGGTGACTGTAGCCCTGTAGCTCCTGTCTATCACCTCTTCACTTTCCCTAACAAACGGAAGGGTCATTGAGCTGCAGCTCCTGTTCTTTAACATGGTCTTTAAACAGTGAACAGTAGTGCTGTGAAGTATGTGGTAGAGCAAAAGGATCTGAAAATACAGGGACTGGTGTGTGTTCCCTGAACTTCCTGAAGTCCACAATCTGAAGTCAACATCTTACTGATGTTGAATGCAAGGTTGTTGTTGTGGCACCACTCAAACAGATGATTTATCTCACTCCTCTATGCTTCCTTGTCACCATGTGAAATTCTCCAAGCAATAGTTGTGTCATCATCATATTTATAGATGACATTTGAACTGTGCCTAGCCACACAGTGATGGGTGTGGATTCAGTAAAAAAGTTGGCTAAGTACATATTATTGAGGTGCACTATTGTTGATTGTCAGTGAGGAGGATCAAAGGCAGAGTGGAGAGCCAGTGAGATTGCATCCACTGTAGATCTATTATGGTAATGGGTAAATCACAGTGGGTCCAACTCCTCCTTCAACTTCTACAGTAGAAGTGGGTTCAATTGGGTGATAGTCATTGAGGATGCTCACCCAGCTCTTGTTGGGCACTGGTATGCTTGTTTCCCTTTTAAAATAGTTCGGAAACTCCATCTGCAGCAGTGAAAGATTGAAGATGTCCTTCAACACTCCCGCCATTTGGTTAGAACACGTTTTCAGTGCCCTATCAGGTACACCATCAGAGCCTGATGCCTTGTGAGTGTTCACTGTTTTGAAAGATGTTCTGACATTGACCTCCAAGACAGAGATCACAGGGTCACCAGATGCTGCAGGGTTTCACATAGGTGTAGTATTATTCTTCCTTTCAAAGCCTGCATAAAAGTTGTTGAGCACATTTGGGAGTGAAGCATCTCAACTATTCATGAGGTTATGTTTCTCCCTGTAGAAATAATGGCCTGCAAACCCTGCCAAAGCTAATGTACATCTAATTCCTTCTCTAACTTCAATCAGAATTATTTATTTGTTCTTAACATAGCCTTCCATAGGTTGTACCTGAACTTCCTGTATAGTTTGGATCACGAGTCTTGAATGCCACAGACCTAGCCCTTGGGAGACCACGAATTTCCTGGTTCCACAGATTTTCAGTTTGGGTGTGTCCAGTAGGTCTTAATGAAGTTGGTGACAATTGTGGTATATTCACTCAGGTTCTAAAATGAATCCCTGATTATTGTCCACTTCACTTTAAGCAGTCTTTTAAGTGCTCCTCCACCTCCCTTGACCATACCTTCTTGGTTCTCACCACTGGTGCTGTGGTTTTTAGTCTCTGCCTGTACACCAGGAGTAGAAATACAGCCGTGTGATTGGACTTTCCAAAGTGCGAGTGTGGAATGGTACAGGAAGCATTCTTGATGGTGGAATTACAATGGTCAAGTATGTTGCCTCCTCTGATTTCACAGGTGATATGTTGGTGGTAGTTGGTCTTCAAACTGGCTTGGTTGAAATCCCCTACAATGATAGAAGAGGCAACAGGATGGCTTTTTGTGACTGCTGATCATGGTGGTCAGTTCCTTCAGTGCCTGCCTAACGTTGACCAAGGGTGACACGACTGAGTTGATGATAGAGAACACTTTCAGCAGACAAAGTACGTAGCAATTTCTGATATCTCTCTAGTATTGTAATCTTGTGTTAAGATCTTCATTTTTATTTTACAGAGACTGTATGTTGGCCAGCAGGATAGAAGATAGTTTGGGTCTAAGGCAGGTGTTCCCAACCTTTTTTTATGCCATGGACTTCTACCATTAACTGAAGGGTCTGTGAACCCCAGGTTGGGAACCTCTTGTGTAAAGACTCTGCGTTTCAATCTGACTTGCAGAACAGCATTCTTTCCTCATTTTCTTTTTCTTAAAGAGGAACTGCATTTGTGACTTGAATCTGCTGTCTGGGGTCTGCTGATTTTGAGAGTTGATAGAATTTTTAAAACTACTTTAAACAATGTTGCTAACTGAAGTACCTATGACTGTGACTGTGGATTTCAGGTTTAGTGGTCCTAACTGGAAATATTTGATGATTCCTTTTGGAGCTGCACACAAAGAGTCGCAACTTATCGGTGCCACTTTGGGTGAGATTAGATCTAAAGGTTGTAGGCTTAGTGTGGAAAGTGAAATATTGAAAGTGAATCTGAGGGGCAACATCTTCACTCAGAGGATGGTGTGAGGGTAGAGTGAGCTGCCAGTAGAAATGGTAGATGTGGCTTTAATTTAGAAGTCTGGAAATGTATATGGATGAGAAGGATATAGAGCTATATTTTAAGTACATGTAGATGGGACTCAGCAAAAGACAGGATCAGCATAAACTAGATGGGCCAAAGGCCTTGTTTCTGTGCTGTATTATTGGCAAAGAATTGAAGGCTGGTTAATGGAATTAGTAAAGGTTGGAACTTGATGGTTGACAGACATAGTGGACTAAAGGGCCTTTTCTGTGTCTATGACATCATGACCACATGACTATCTGAGACACAAGAATGTTGTAAAGGAGGCTGTATTCTGGATGTAATCCTATACTATCTGAGAGGGTTGTACTTTGATCTCAAAGTACAATGAAAGGACTGAGTTAGAGCAGAAAGAAACTGAAACATTGAGGGAAGGTTAAGAAATATGAAATATATATTAGGATTGTTCTTAGGGCCAGAGGAAACTCAATGGAATTTTAGAGTTGTGATAAGGTTACTTTATAGACATTCTGAACAAAGCTATGCATTTCTCACTTGCCCCCCAACCCCAACACACAGTGTATCTTTTGTTAGAAAACTGGAACCTGGCTAGTCAGTGCTTGAAATCAAAAGTACAAGATAATGAATTTATCTTGATCACTAATTTATGCATTTGCAAGTGCCAGTTTAGATATTGACACTCTTTATGTCTGAGAAGAAAGCTTCAAGCTGAGAATACATGTTGTGATGAACTAGATATTAACAGCCTATAGCAATGGGAGGGCCTTGTTATACCTGGTGCCGTGACAATAAGGTCTCATATGAGTTTTGCTTCAGAGGACTTGATGAGCTCTTTAATTGGAAATAGAGGCATGTAGTTATCATGATTGCTTGTTGCACTTTCAGGCCTGTCAGAAATTCTGCTAGCAATGGTAAGCTTGGAGAAGTCTGGCAATATGTTTTTTGCTGAACATTAACCAAATTTTAAGTGTGTCTCATGCTATATATAAGCAGACTATCATTAGTATACTTCTGGATAAGGAACATTATTGTGTCTAATGATTAAGCTCTCAGTTTTCACAGAGCCTTTGCAGAAGGACTCAATTAAGGTGACACGGTAGGTAGTGATTAGCGCATTACATTACAGAGCTTATGATCACTAATCGGGGTTTGATTTCCTTCATTGTCTGTGAGGAGTTCTTGTGTTCTCCCATGACAGTGTAGGTTTCCTCCTGATGATCAGGTTTCCCCCCATATTTCAAAAGACCTACTTCCAAGTGTTGCAAACTAATCCCTCTAACATCAAGTCTAACAGGAGGCGGATCAAATAGCCTGCAGCTAACATGACTTCACCGTGGAAGCAATTTGATGAAGATGGCAACCAAATTCTGGAGGCAACGGCGAAGGGAGAGGTCAATAGGAAGTTACAAGCCATGACAACAATCATTGTCAGCATCGCAGCTGAAGGAGAAGAAAAGCTCCAGAACACCTTACTCGAAGAACCAAAGAACATTGAGGATCCACAACATCAGGCAGGAGTTGAAAGCGCTGAAGTCCCAATCCAAGGAGGCAAGAGAAGAGGAGCACATTGGCTTGGCCCAGCTGATGTTCATACGACGAAAAAAGATCAAGGTCCTCCGCCGGGCAGAGTGACATCAGAGGCAGCATCATGAAAGGGCCTGAAAATGTGCTGCCTTTATCGCCAACCCCTTCAAGTTCACCGAGGAGTTGCTAGGGCAGAAGCGCAGTGGGAAACTGGCCTCTTCGCAGGAAGACACAGACCAACATCTGAAGAATCTTTATAGTGTTCATGAAAGAGAGCAGGAGTTGGGAGAGTGTAACATCCTAATAGACCCCCCGAACCAGAAGTGCAGTTCGACATGTCAGAGCTGCAGCTAAAGGAAGTCAGGAAGGTCATCCGCAAAGCAAGGGCAAGCTCCTCTCCAGGACCAAACAGCACCTCATACAAAATGTACAAGAACTGCCCCAAACTCCTGCTGCATCTGTGGAAGATCCTGCAAGTCTTCTGGAGAAGGGGGAAGATCCCAGAACAGTGGAGAGTGGCTGAAAGGGTGTGGATCCCAAAGGAGGAAAATGCCACCTAGATAGATCAGTTCCGCATCATCTCCCTGCTGTGTGTCGAGGCAAAGATCTTCTTCGGTGCTGTTTCCAATAGGCTGTGCACCTACCTAGCAAAGAACACCTATATTGATACATCAGTCCAGAAGGGTGGCATTTCAGGGATGCCGGGCTGTCTGGGGAGCATACCGGTGTGGTGACACAGCTCATCAGAGAGGCCAGAGAGAACAAGGGCAACCTTTCAGTGTTGTGGCTCAACCTGGCAAATGCATATGGCTTCATTCCGCACAAGCTGGTGCAGCTCAAACTGACTATTCTATGGACACCACAACAAACTGCAACTGCCCTTCAAGTCCTTGGAGGAGGAATTCAAGGTAACAAGAGCCAGAGGAGTGGTACAGTACAGGGACTCAAGTGATCCAAAGGTGGCTAAAGCAGGGATCCAAGTGAGGACTGGCGGGAAGTGGAAGGCGGAGGAAGCTGTACAGAAAGCAGAGACAAGGCTGTGTCAAAAGAGGCTGGTGGGAGTGGTTACATGAGGCCGAGCTGGGCTAGGATCCTTTCTAACTCCCCAAATAGATACCATCAGAGGGAAGGAAAGGCACCGCCTTGTTCAAGAGGAAGTGAGAGCAGCAGTGGAGGAGAGGAGAACCTGCAAGGCGGTGAGAATGAAGCAACTGGGAGCTTGGACAAGATGGGAGAATTCAGTTGAGAAGAAAGTGACCTGGGCTGAGCTTTGGAAAGCCGAGCCACACCTCATCCAGGCAGTGTACGATGTGCTTCCAAGCCCATCAAACCTGCACATATGAGGCAAAGCAGAGTAATCTGCGTGCCCATTGTGCTCCAAGCGAGGAACCTTGGAGCACATCCTCAGCGGCTGCACAAAGGCACTTGGTGAGGGACGATACCGATGGAGGCATAATCAGGTTCTGAAGACATCAGCACGGGAGTTGAGTGGGCGAAGCGGTCCTGACCCTCCTAGCAGGCCATTGCCTTTGTCAGAGCTGGGGAGCAGCCAATACCCACCAAAAGAACATCTGCAGGTATCCTGACCTCTGCGAGGGACTGGCAGCTGAAGTTTCCCAACCATATCACAGCCACCACCCTGTGACCAGACGTTGTCCTTGTGTCTGAGTCTACCAAGCAAGTGGTGCTGCTGGAGCTGACAGTCCCATGGGAAGATCGCTTGGAAGAGGCCTTTGAAAGGAAGCTCTCCAAGTATGCAGGACTGGTCAGCAATTGTCAGCAGGCTGGATGGAGAGTGAGGTGTTTTGGAGTGGAGGTTGGATGTAGGGGATTTGCACCCTGTTCTTTAGCCAGAGCCTTCAACAATTTGGGCATCAAGAGAGAAAGGAAAAGGAAAGCCATCTGCAGTACCACCGATGCGGCAGAGAGGGCCTCAAGATGGCTGTGGCTCAAAAGACAGGAGCCATGGAGTCATAAGTAGCTAGCCATCTGGACACAAGCTGGGATCTGATCAGCCCTGGCTGGGTCACCTGGAGGAGGGTATATGATGTTGAAAGACCCGAAACACCTGATAATTCCAGGAACATCACTGAAGATGTGTCCAGAGGCATCAGTAGATGTATGTACACAGCAGGATAGGGTTAATGAGTTGTGGGCATGCTGTGTTGGTGCCATAAGCAGGGTGACTCTTGGCAGGCTGCTGTCAGCACAATCCTGTGTTGGTTGTGTTGGTTGTTGATACAAAATGATGAATTTCATTGCATATTTTGATGTTTTAACATACATGTGACAAATAAAGCTAATCTTGTCTTAAAAAGCTAATCTCTATGTGGATTCTACTATGGAAACTGAGACTTCTGCCATATAAGTTCAGCTTGTATATAGGGTGTCAGAATGGATCAGCAAAATGCATTCTAACAATTTTTCAAGGATTGCCGAGACAATGCTATAAGAGTGTAGCAGTGTCTAATGGAGAACAAACATGTCCTCTCCAGAATGGTAGCATTCAGCCATAAGACCATAAGAAATAGGAGCAGACAGGTCACTCAGTCCATCAAGCATGTTCCACCATTCAGCCATGGCTGATTTATTTTCTTACTCAATCCCATTCTCCTGCCTTCTTCCTGTAACCTTTGATGTCCTTACTAATCATGAACCTGTCAAACTTGGCTTTTGCTACACCCACTGATTTGGCCTCCAAGACCATCTGTGGCAATGAATTCCGCAGATTCATCACCCTCTGGCTCAAGAAATATCTCCTCATATCTGTTCTGAAGGGACGTTGTTCTATTCTGAGGCTATGACCTCTGGTCCTAAACTCTGCCACTAATGGAAACATCCTCTTCATGCCTCCTAACTCCTATTCACCTGTGCTCGGCACACTGTCCAGCCTACACTGCTGCTGTCCATGCCACAGTTTTGGGGGCTTTTCAGACCTCTTGCCATTCAAAATTTGACCACACAGTAACCTGCTATCTGCCCCACTGACACAAACAGCTTTCCGCCACCCCTGCTGTAGCTGCTGGGGTAAAATTAAAAGGGAGCATCATGAGCTGTAGACATCTCAAAGGATAAAGTTGAAGGTTTGTCTGTCTTTTGTGACATGGGGTCACTTATAAATGCATAATGAAATATTTATTTTGTGTTGACTTTTTGCATTGCAAGTAGATGCTGTTGTGGTCAAAATGAGAAAGAAATTGAAGTGGGCTGCCATTAGTGATAAGTGGGTGTGTTTATGGGTACCACAATTGAATGAATTATCTAACTGGAAAGGAACCGGCTAGTTTGCCTCCTCCTTCTGTTATTTAGCCAAATACTGAATAGCAGACAGCAAGAACCGTACCCCATGATTGTGAAATACTATGGATTTTGACACCAATTCTGCAGAACTGCCTAAGAAGCAGAGGAAATATTGTTTCAGCAGACCATTGCTCTAGTCTATCAGATTTTGTGGAGCACATTTTTGCATTCTGTTCACATATGCATGGATTGTATACTAAATTGAAAAGCCATGTTGTCAACAGACAAAAAACACTTACCCAGTGAATATGATTGAACATAGCTGGTATTGAGGCAGTGAACTGTCTTTCATTTGCAAAACATCTTTGAAATTTCACTATATATTTCTACATACATGTGATAAATAAATTGAATCTGAAACTGGCATGTAGACAGTTCATGGTAAAGCCTGCAATACCTGCACATCTACTTTTACACTCAGTCTAAATACTGTATACTTTGACAAGAGAATGAAAAAGTGGAGAATGAAGGGAGTTGGTGACCTGTTTTATGCACCTCTGGATAGTAGACTGCTAGAAGGTGAATACATCTTCATTTTCAGTCTTGAAGGAGTCTAATGCATAGAAGTTCATGTCCAAGGTTATCTTAACACCACTGGCAATGTATTCACCATTTCTCTGAGATCAAGGTGGCAGATTTGAGTTTTAGCATTTACAGAAATATAAATATTTCACACATTGTTCATCACTGAAGTTCATGCAGGAGAATTGCTCCCTGAATAAAACGGGGGCAGCTTGGAGCCCTTCTCCTTCCCTCCTCCTCCTTCTCATCCCTTTTCTATAACTCTGGCTTACTCACAAGCCTTTTGCTGCTTTTCCCAAGGACATTATTTTCTCAGTGCTTTTATTTTACAAGAGCTTTGTGTTAAAGTCTGAAGACAAAGCTAAGTTTTTCAGCACCAGTCCAGATGAAGGGTCTCAACCTGAAATATTGACTGTCCATTTCCTTCCACAGATATCTATCTGGCTGAGTTCCTCCAGCACTATGCTTTTTACACCAATCCCTGCAAAGCTTAACAAATTTAGAAGTGTCAGAAAGCACCAACAGTGAGTAGAATTATGGCAACAACCAGCAGAATTTTGCTTTCAACTAGTCTGCAGTAATTGATGTGCCCTTTAATGTGACTGCTTCCTCTGCTGAAGCTGAGCCTTACTGTGGTTAAACCACGGTTAATTGTTGGGTCACTGTGATCCTAAGGAAATTTTGGTGTGAAATCAATGTGTGATTTATGTCACAATCTGGCATTAGTTGAACAGCATTTTTGCAACAAAAATGACACCCATATTATGCAGGAAGTTTTGCACCTGAAATATTTTACCATCAGATCTGCTATATCCCTTCCAGCAAGTCTGAAGTCATACTGTTTTAATTGGAATATTATCAAGAGAGTATTGAAGGGAAATTAACACTCTTGAAAGAAATGCACATTATACATTAGGCTATTAAAATGCTGATATTACATAATTATGTTTATAAGAAATAACTAATTTGGAGGCAGTGTTACTGATGATTGATAAAGTTAAAGAAATAAGCGACTCCACCGATTATCGCATTCCTATGATCAATTTTGCCATGGAAATTATCAGAGATTGTGAAGTTTTCACATTGTGGTTGGTGAACTGTGGGTCATCTAAATCTATGCAGTATTTCAGAAATATATTTACTTTGGTGCAAAATTCCTTTGATAAATGTGAGCGTATTAAACAATAACCACTCACCTTCAGTATTACAAGTTCTATTTTATGTAAATGTTACTTTGCTTTTGCAACATTGCATGTTAAATTAAACTGGCCAAGTTTAAGTTCATCTCTGATAATTCCCATGTTATTTTACAGAGCATAACCTTTATTAATTTATACCTCCTGAGTTTCATTAGATAAGTGATGAAAGCTGTATTTTTTCTTACTTTTTTATTTTTTCATCTTTTGGTACATAGGCATTATTGCCCATCCATATGAGGCCCTCTGTTGGATGGGGTTAACCATGGATGGATGTTGCATCCCAGTTGTCTACTTGATATGCAAACCAGGACAGTACGATACGGAGAGCAAGCTGTTTTCCACGTAGCTGGCTCCCCCTCTTCACACAGCTGATGAATCCAAAGGAACTACAGAGACTGATAAAGTTTGGCACCAGCAGTGTCACAGGAGTTGCCAGTAAGCATTGAACTCAAAATAGGATTGCCTTAGGGACAACAACACACACAAAATGCTGGTGGAACACAGCAGGCCAGGCAGCATCTATAGGAGAAGCATTGTCGACGTTTCGGGCCGAGACCCTTTGTCAGGACTAACGAAGGTTCTCGGCCCGAAACGTTGACAGTGCTTCTCCTATAGATGCTGCCTGGCCTTCTGTGTTTCACCAGCATTTTGTGTGTGTTGTTGTTTGAATTTCCAGCATCTGCAGATTTCCTCGTGTTTGCCTCAGGGACTCCAGCTCTGGATTTTTTCCATAGAGTTTACTCCAGAAGCCTTCCCTATGAGTGGGTAAAACCACAAGGCAATGGAGGTTTGAGATCAGAGTTTACCTACTCGATAAATAGCCTACCACAGCTGACAAGGCCTATCTGATTCAAGATTCATTTATTATCAAAGAAGGTATAAATTATACAACCCTGAGATTTGCTTGCTCACAGGTAGCCACAAAGTAAGAAACCCAAAAGAACCTAATTAAAGAAAAAAAGAATAAAAATAAAAGACCACTACTCAATGCAAGAGAAAGAAAAAAATCATGCAAACAATTGATGTGAGCAACAACAGCACTCCAAACCAAAATTGAGTCCTCCGATCTGAACCCCGAAGTAGGCCTAAAGACTCGCTTATCAGTCCATCATATCAGTGGGCATGGAGCACAGCTGCTAGGGTAGTCTTCATGGTTGCAGCACTTTGGAGATGATCGTCGTGGAGAACAAGTGAAATTGGCTCTCTTCCTGACTGACTCCTTGTCTTTTCAGTCTATCTGGGCCAGTGTTTAAATTTTGTCAGAAATAACTAGTTTTAAGGCACCAGTAGCCCAGCTTTGCCCATTCCCCAGTCAGTAGAAACAGTCACGTTAGGTTTAGTAGCTAACCCCATCCATATATACCCTTGAAACACAGTGCCAAGTTCCCTTTTTGGTCAAGGTACTCTCTCAGTACAGATCTATTTAGAGATTCAACATGGTTACAGGCTCTTCTGGTTCAATAAGCCCATGCTGCCCAATTACAGGCATGTGACTAATTAACCTATTAATTAGTACCATAAGATATAGGAGCAGAATTAGGCCAAATGGTCCATCAAGTCTGCTGCACTATTTCATCATGGCTGACCCAATTTTCCTCTCAGCCCCAATCTCCTGCCTTCTCCCCATATCCCCTCATGCCCTGAACATCAAGAATCTATCAACCTCAGCCTTAACTATAAAGACTTGGCCTCCGCAGCTGCCTGTAGCAATGAATTCCACAGATTTAGCACCCTCTGGTTAAAGAAATTCCTCCTCATCTCCATTCTAAAAGGACATCCCTCTATTCTAAGGTTGTGTCCTTTGGCCTTGGGCTCTCCCACCATTAGAAATATCTGAGCCACATCCACTCTCTCAAGGCCTTTCACCATTTGAAAGGTTTCAATGAGGTCACCCATCATTCTTCTGAATTCCAGTGAATACAGGCCTAGAGCCATCAAATACTCTTCATGTGACAAGCTGTTCAAAACTGGAATCATTTCGATGCACCTCCTTTGAACCCTCTCCAGTTTCAGCACATCCTTTCTGAGATAAGAGGCCCAAACCTGCTCAGAATACTTCAAGTGAAGCCTCACCAGTGCTTTATAAAGTTTCAACATTACATCCTTGCTTTTATATTCAAGTTCCCTTGAAATGAATGCTAACATTGCATTTGCCTTACTCACCACCAACTCAACCTGCAAGTTAACCTTTATGGAATCCTGCAGAAGTATTCCCAAGTCCCTTAGCACCTCAGTTTTTTGTATTTTCTCTCCATTTAGAAAATAGTGAACCCTTTCATTTCTTCTACCAAAGTGCATGACCATACACTTTCCAACACTGTATTCCATCTGCCACTTCTTTGCCCATTCTCCTAATCTGTCTTGGTCCTTCTGTATCCTCTCTACTTTCTCAAAGCTACTTGCCCCTCCACCTATCTTTGTATCATCTGTAAACTTTGCAACAAAGCCTTCAATTCCAATATCCAAATCATTGACATACGTAAAAAGAATCAGTCCCAACACAGACCCCTGTGGAGTACCACTAGTCAACCAGAAAAGGCTCCCTTTATTACCACTCTTTGTCTCCTGCCAATCAGCAACTGCTTTATCCATGCTAGAATCTTCCCTGTAGTTCCATGGGCTCATAGCTTGTTAAGCAGCTTCATGTGTGGCACCTTGTCAAAGGCCTTCTGAAAATCCAAACACACAACATCAACTGATTTTCCTTTATCTTTTCTGCTTGTTATTTCTTCAAAGAATTCCAGCAGATTTGTCAGGCAAGATTTTCCCTTGAGGAAACCATACTGACTATGACGTATTTTATCATGCCTCCAAGTACCACAAAACCACATCCTTAACAATCGACTCCATCATCCTCCCAATCACTGAGGTCAGACTAACTGGCCTACAATTTCCTTTCTTCTGCCACTACCCCTTCTTGAAGAGTAGGGTGATATTTGCAATTATCCAGTCTTCTGGAACCATTCAAGAATCTAATGATGTTTGAAAGATCATTACTAATGCCTCCATAGTCTCTTCATCCACCTCTTTCAGAACCCTGGGCTGTACATCTATCTACCTTCAGATCTTTAGTTTCCCAAGAACCTTCTATCTAGTAATGGTAACTTCACACACTTCATGACCCCTGACATCTGGAGCCTCCAGCAAACTACTCATATCTTCCACAGTGAAGACTGATGCAAAATACTTATTCAGTTCATCTGTTATTTCTTTGACCCCATTACTACTTCTCCAGCATCTATTTCAGTAGTCCAATATTTTCTGTCCCGCTCTTTTACAGTTTATGTATCCAAAGAATCTTCTGGTGCCCTCTTTAATATTGGCTAGCTTACTTTCATATTCCACCTTTACCTTAATGACTTTTTAGTTGCCTTTTGTGGGTATTTGAAAGTTTCCCAATCCTCTAACTTCCCACGGTTTTCCCCCCTATTACATGCCCTCTCTTTGGCCTTTATGTTGGCTTTGACTTTTCTTGTTAGTCATGGTTGTGTCATCTTGCCTTTAGATTACTTTGCCTCTTAGGGATGTAAATATCCTGCGCCTCCCGAATTTCTTCCAGAAATTTCAGCCATTGCTGCTTTGCCATCATCCCTGCCAGTGTTCTTTTCCATTCAATTCTGGCCAGCTCCTCTCTCATGCCTCTGTAATTCCTTTTACTCCACTGTGATACTGATACATCTGACTTTAGTTTCTCCTTCTCAAAATTCAAGGTGATTTCGGATCATATTATGATTACTTACCCCTAAGGGTTCTATTACCTTAAGCTCTCTAATCATTTCCAGCTTCTCCCTCTTGCCGTCTGGGAAAAGGCACCGAAGCATTCGGGCTCTCATGACCAGACTATTTAATAGTTTCTTCCCCCAAGCTATCAGACTCCCTAATACCCAGAACCTGTACTGACACCTTACTGCCCCATTGTCCTGTTTATTATTTATTGTAATGCCTGCACTGTTTTGTGCACTTTTGCAGTCCTGGGTAGGTCTGTAGTCTAGTATAGCTTTCTTTTCTGTGTTTTTTTTACATAGTTCAGTCTGGTTTTTGTACTGTGTCATGTAACACCATGGTCCTGAAAAAATGTTGTCTCATTTTTACTATGTACTGTACCAGCAGTTATGGTTGAAATGACAATAAAAGTGACTTGACTTGATTGCACAACACCTAATCCAGAATTGCTGATCCCCTAGTAGTCTCATCCATGAGCTGCTTGAAAAACCCATCTCATAGGCACTCTAGAAATTGCCCCTCCTGGAATTCAGCACCAGCCTGATTGTCCCAATCTATCTGCATATTGAAGTCCCCCATGACTATTGTTACATTGCCCTTTTGGCATACATTTTCTATCTCCTATTGTAATTTGGGGCTCTGTATATAACTCCCATCAGGGTTTTGCAGTTCCTTAGCCCTCTCCACAATGATTCAACAACTTCTGACCCTATCTCACTTCTTTCTAATGATTTAATTTATTTTTTTTTATCAACAAAGCAATGCCACCCCCTCTGCTTTTCTGCCTGTCCTTTCGATGCAATGTGTATTCATGGACATTAAGCTCCCAGCTATAATCTTCTTTCAGCCATGATTCATTGATCCCTATAACATCACACATGCCAATCTGTAACTGTGCTACAAGTTCTTCTACCTTATTCCGTATACTGTATCCATTCAAATATAACACCTCCAATCTTATATTCACCCTTTTCAATTTTGGCCTTTTACATTGCAACTCATCCTGTTGACTGCAATTTTGTCCTGTCATCAACCTTTCCTTGTTAGCAGTATGTCTTTGGAGAAGCACCCAGCATGTCAGAGGAGCACCCAGAGAAATCTCACACAGTCACGGGGAGAACACACAAGCTCCATACAGTCAATGGCAGAATTGAACCCAGGTCGATAGCGTTGTAAACATATTACACTAAATGTTACACTACTGTGCTACTCCAATTGTGGGATAGGGTATTCCAGGATTTGGGCTCAACAACGATGAAAGAATAACAACAGCAATATTTTTTGTTTGAAGTCAGGACGATGTGAAATTTGGTGTTATTCTCAGCTGCCTGCTGTTCCTGATTGCTGGATTATGAGGAGTTGTAATAATAGAAAATTACAGGCAGCACAGTAGCATAGTGGTTAACACAACGCTTTACAGGACAAGTGACCTGGGTTCATTTCCCACTGTTGCCTATAAGGAGTTTGTATGTTCTCCCTGTGACTGTGTGGGTTTCCTCTGAGTGTTCTGGTTTCCTCCCGCAGTCCAAAGATGCACTGGTTGGTAGGTTAATTGGTCATTGTAAATTGTCCCATTGATTTGGCTAGTGTTGTTGGGTGGTGCTGCTTGAAAGGTAGTATCTCAATAAATAAATAAACTGAGCAAGGTGGTATACAATGCAGCCACAGAAGGAATACATGTTCAGCATGGCAGATGGCATGACACCTGAACAGTTGTTTTGTCTTGACTGATATAGAGCTTCTTGAACGTTGTGTCAGCTGTACTTACCCAGCTATGTACCGTACTGACTTGCTCCGTGGTAAAAATATTTTAGTATGTCACTTGCCACATTATACGTACTCAGTCTTAAACGTGCTCTCATTGAGCAATTGTGCTTAAGTGGCTGGTCCAGATGAATTTCAGGTAGCAGTGACCTCCACATATTGAGGGGGGGTGGGGGGAAGTTGTGATGGTAATACACTGAATGTCATAGGGTTGTTTGTCCCACTCCTATCAGGGAAGAGGCTATGCAGTATCCATGCCAGGACCACCAGATTCAAACACAGTTATTTCCCCCAAGATATCAGGCTGAAAAACTCCTCCACCCATTAACCCACCCCAGGAACCCCTACCACTATGTACACGTCACCTGGCATCACTCTATATACAAACCCCATTTCCAGAAAAGTTGGGATATTTTCCAAAATGCAATAAAAACAAAAATCTGTGATATGTTAATTCACGTGAACCTTTATTTAACTTACAAAAGTACAAAGAAAAGATTTTCAGTAGTTTTACTGACCAACTTAATTGTATTTTGTAAATATACACAAATTTAGAATTTGATGGCTGCAACACACTCAACAAAAGTTGGGATAGAGCTAAAATAAGATTGAAAAGTGCACAGAATATTCAAGTAACACCGGTTTGGAAGACTCCACATTAAGCAGGCTAATTGGTAGCAGGTGAGGTATCATGACTGGGTATAAAAGTAGTGTCCATCAAAGGCTCAGTCTTTGCATGCAAGGATGGGTCGTGGCTCACCCCTTTGTGCCAAAATTCGTGAGAGAATTGTTAGTCAGTTCAAAAGGAACATTTCCCAATGCAAGATTGCAGAGAATTTAGGTCTTTCAACATCTACAATACATAATATTGTGAAAAGATTCAGAGAATTCAGAGACATCTCAGTGTGTAAAGAGCAAGGTCGGAAACCACTGTTGAATGCGCGTGATCTTCGAGCCCTCAAGTGGCACTGCCTGAGAAACCGTCATGCTACTGTGACAATTATAGCCACCTGGGCTCAGGAGTACTTCGGAAAACCATTGTCACTTAACACAGTCCGTCGCTGCATCCAGAAATGCAACTTGAAATTGTATTACGCAGAGGAAGCCATGCATTGACTCTATGCCGAAACGCCAGCGAGTTCTCTGGGTCCGAGCTCATCTCAGATGGACCGAAAGACTGTGGAACCGTGTGCTGTGGTCAGATGAGTCCACATTTCAGCTAGTTTTCGGAAAAAACGGGCATCAAGTTCTCCGTGCCAAAGATGAAAACAGCTATCCTGATCGCTATCAGCGAAAGGTGCAAAAGCCAGCATCTGTGATGGTATGGGGGTGCATCAGTGCCCACGGCATGGGTGAGTTGCATGTATGTGAAGGTACCATTGACTCTGAGGCATATATTAGGATTTTAGAGAGACATATGTTGCCATCAAGGTGACGTCTCTTCCCGGGACGTCCATGCTTATTTCAGCAGGACAATGCCAGACCACATTCTGCACGGGCTACAACAGCGTGGCTTTGTAGACACAGAGTGCGTGTGCTTGACTGACCTGCTGCCAGTCCAGATCTATCTCCTATTGAAAATGTATGGCACATCATGAAGAGGAGAATCAGACAACGGAGACCACGGACTGTTGAGCAGCTGAAGTCTTATATCAAGCAAGAATGGACAAAATTTCCAATTGCAAATCTACTACAATTAGTATCCTCAGTTCCAAAATGATTAAAAAGTGTTATTAAAAGGAAAGGTGATGTAATACAATGGTAAACAGCCTCTGTCCCAATGTGTGTTGCAGCCATCAAATTCTAAATTTGTGTATATTTACAAAATACAATTAAGTTGGTCAGTAAAACTATTGAAAATCTTTTCTTTGTACTTTTGTCAGTTAAAAAGGTTCACGTGAATTAACATATCACAGATTTTTGTTTTTATTGCATTTTGGAAAATATCCCAACTTTTCTGGAAATGGGGTTTGTACAATACATACAATCAGCCTTTGTACTATATATAAGTTACTTGCACATTGTGTTTTAAAGGAATGGATGGAGTTCAACCCGGAGAAGTGTGAGGTGGTACACTTTGGAAGGACAAACTCCAAGGCAGAGTACAAAGTAAATGGCAGGATACTTGGTAGTGTGGAGCAGCAGAGGGATCTGGGGGTACATGTCCACAGATCCCTGAAAGTTGCCTCACAGGTAGATATGGTAGCTAAGAAAGATTATGGGGTGCTAGCTTTCATAAGTCAAGGGATAGAGTTTAAGAGACACGATATAATGATGCAGCTCTATAAAACTCTAGTTAGGCCACACTTGGAGTACTGTGTCCAGTTCTGGTCGCCTCACTATAGGAAGGATGTGGAAGCATTGGACAGGGTACAGAGGAGATTTACCAGGATGCTGCCTGGTTTAGAGAGTATGGATTATGATCAGAGATTAAGGGAGCTAGGGCTTTACTCTTTGGAGAGAAGGAAGATGGGAGGAGACTTGATAGAGGTGTACAAGATATTAAGAGGAATGGACAGAGTGGACAGCCAGCGCCTCTTACCCAGGGCACCACTGCTCAGTACAAGAGAACATGGCTTTAAGGTAAGGGGAGGGAAGTTCAAGAGGAATATTAGAGAAAGGTTTTTCACTCAGAGAGTGGTTGATGCGTGGAATGCACTGCCTGAGTCAGTGCTGGAGGCAGATACACTAGTGAAGTTTAAGAGACTACTAGACAGGTATATGGAGGAATTTAAGGTGGGGGGTTATATGGGAGGCAGAGTTTGAGGGTCGGCACAACATCGTGGGCTGAAGGGCCTGTAATGTGCTGTATTATTCTATGTTCTATGTTCTAATGTGTCATAGAGAAGTACAGCATAGACAGGCCCTTCGGTCCATCTAGTTAATAGCAAAAGCATTTAAACTGCCTACTTCTATGGACCTGCACTAGTACCATAGCCCTCCATATCCCTACTTTCCGTGCACCTATCCAAACTTACTTTAAATGTCGAATTTGAGCTCACGTGCATCATTTGTGCTGGCAGCTCATTCCACATTATATCATGACCCTCTCAGTGAAGAAGGTTCCCGTAATGTTCCTCTTAAACTTTTCACCTTTCACCCTTAACCCATAGCCTCTGGTTGGTGTGCCACCCAACATCAGTGGGAAAAGCCTGCTTGTGTTTACCCTGTCTATACCCCTCATAATTTTGTGTACTTCTATCAAATCTCTTCTCAGTCTTCTATGTTCTAAAGAATATAGTCCCAACCTATTCAATCTTTCCTTATAACTCAGGTCCTTCAGACCCGGAAGCATCATTGTAAATTTTCTCTGCATTCTTTCAGCCTTGTTTTCATACTTCCCATAGGTAGGTGACCAACACTGCACACAATACTCCAAATTAGGTCTTACCAATGTCTTATACAACTTAAACATAACATCCCATCTAATATACTCGATACATTGATTTATGAAGACCAAGGTGCCAAAAGCTATCCTTACGAACCTATCTACCTGTGATGCCACTTTCAACAAATTATGTACCTGTATTCATAGATCCCTTTGTTCTACCACATTACTTAGTGCCCTACTGTGTAAAGCCTACCCTGGCTGGCTCCACCATTCCCACAATCCTGATTGAGAAGTTACAGAACCTGGGCCTCTGTACCTCCCTCTGCAATTGGATCTTCTGCTTCTTAACCGGAAGACCACCATCTGTGCAGATTGGTGATAGTATCTCTTACTCGCTTTTGATCAATTCCGGTGCACCTCAGGGGTATGTGTTTAGCCCACTGCTCTACTCTCTCTATTCCCATGACTGTGTGGCTAGGCATAACTCAAATACCATTTATAAATTTGCTGATGATACAGCCATTGTTGGTAGAATCTCAAATGGAGATGAGCAAGCGTACAGGAGCGAGATATGCCAACTACTGGAGTGGTGTCACAGCAACAACCTTGCACTCAACATTGGTAAGACAAAAGAGCTGATTGTGGACTTCAGGAAGGGTAAGATGAAGGAACATATGCCAAGCCTCATAGAGGGATCAGAAGTGGAGGGAGTGAGCAGTTTCAAATTCCTGGGTATCAAGATCTTCGAGGACCTGACCTAGACCCAACATATCAATGCAGTAATAAAGAAGGTAAGACAGCGACTATACTTCATTGGGGGTGTGAAGAGATTTGGCATGTCAACAAATATAGTCAAAAACCTCTATTTGAGTGTAGTGAACACTACCTCACTTTTTAAATATATTTTTTGCACAATTTTTAATCTATTCAATATAGTAGTAATAGTAGTCTCTCGAATTCCGAGGAAGACGGATGTGTTGCGCAGTCAACGTCTGTGGGCATGCATGTGACTTCTGAGGCCGAAATCCGAAGCGCAGATATGGTCGCAGATGGGGCAAGGAACACCACCTGTTGGGGCAGGAGTGGACGCCTTCCTGTGTCTTTCTTGACTCGCCTTGTCGCCTTGAGGCACTTTATGCGCCAGTTAGCTTGGAAGTTGTTTGCTTCCTTGGAGCATAGATTACGTCACTTGGACCGATCAGCAGCAGTGTGTTCGAGAGCTGGAGTTTGGCCCACTTAAGGTTTGACTTGAGGTTGTCCTTGTACCTCTTCCTTGGGTGACCTTGGGCACAGTTGCCCTGCTCCAGTTCAATATACATATACAGTAATTTATTTATTTATTTATTATTATTGTTTTTTTTTCTCTTCTATATTATGTATTGCGTTGAACTGCTGCTACTAAGTTAACAAATTTCAAGATAGATGCCAGTGATAATAAAGCTGATTCTGATTCTGATTTGAAGTGTAAAACCTCACATTTGTCTGCATTAAATTCCATCTGCCATTTTTCAGCCCATTTTTCCAGCTGATGCAGATCCCTCTGCAAGCCATAAAGTGAGTCTTCCTCACTGTCCACTACACCCCCAGTCTTGGTGTCATCTGCAAATTTTCTGATCAAGTTAACCACATTATCATCCAGATCATTGATTTAGATGGCAAACAACCAAGAACCCAGTACCGATCTCTGTGGTACACCACTAGCCACAGGCCACCAGTCAGAGATGTAACCCTCTACTACCACTCTCTGGTATCCCCCAAAAAGCCAATGTCTAATCCAATTTACTCCCTCATCTTGAATGCTGAGAGAATGAGCCTTCTTCACCAGCCTCCTTTGCAGGACCTTGTCAAATACCTTGCTAAATTTCATGTAGATAGCATCCTTGCTTTCATCCACTTTCCTGGTAACATATTTTAAAAACACTGCTAAGATTTGTCAGACATGACCTACCATGCACAAAGCCTTGCTGACTATTCTTAATCAATCCATGTCTATCCAAATACTTATATATACCCTTAGAATACCTTCCAATTACTTTCCCACAACTGATGTCAGACTCACTGGCCTCTAATTTCCTGGTTTCTGTTTAGAGTCCTTTTTTAAACAGCTTAGCATCATTGGCTTTCCTCCAATCATTTGGTACCTTTCTTGTCACTAAGGATGTTTTAAATATCTCTGGCAATTTCTGCACTTGCCTCCTGTAGGTTCCAAGGGAACACCTTGTCAGGACCTGGGGATTTATTCACCTTGATTTGCCTCAGGGTAGCAAACACCACCTCCTCCTCTGTAATCTGTACAGGGCCTATAAAGTTTTTGCCACTTTGTTTCACTTCTATAGACTCTGTATCCATCTCCTGAGTAAATACAGATGCAAAGAATGTATTTGAGATCTCTCTCATCTGTTTTGGCTCCATACCAGGATTATCATTCTGGTCTTCCAGAGGACCAATTTTGTCCCTTACAATCTTTTTGCTCTTAACATATTTGTAGAATCCCTTAGGATTTTCCTTCACTTTGTCCACTAGAGCAACATTCAGCTTTCCTGATTTCTATCTTGTGTTCTCTTGCATTTCTTGTACTCCATGAGCACCTTATTTGTTCCTACTTGCTTATGCCTGCAATGTGATTTCTTTTTTCTCTTAACCAGGGCCTTACAATCTCTTGAAAACCAAAGTTCCCTACACTTGTTATCTTTACCTATTATTCTGACAGGCACATAAAAGCTTTGTACTCCTAAAATTTCATTTTTGAAGGCCTCCCACTTACCAAGTACATCTTTACCAGAAAACATTCTGTCTCAGTCCACACTTGTCAGATCATTTCTGATACCATCAAAACTGGCCCATTATCCAATTTAGAATCTCAACCCTCGGACCAGACCTATCTTTCTGCATATTTACTTTGAAACTAATGGCATTGTGGTCATTGGATGCAAAATATTCCCCTACACAAACTTCTGTCACCTGCCCTGTCTCATTCCCTAAAGCAGATCTAGCATTGCATGCTCTCCCGTTGGGACTTCTACGTACCGATGAAGGAAACTTTCCTGAACACATTAGGCAAAACCTATCCCATCTAGTCCTTTATACTTATTCTGTTTCTTTTTTTCTGCTGTGTTCTTCATTTTTATTATGTTTTTATACTGCGTCGGATCTGGAGTAACAACCACTTTCCACTTAGGTACTGTAGAATAACAATAAGTAATCTTGAATCTTGTGGTTAGAATGTCCCTCAGCAATTGACAGATGCTTGTAGTTTATAGGTTGCTTGTTGCTTGTAGTTGCATGAAGTTTGCTGGTAGCGGTGATGCCCACATTTTGATGCGGGGAAGTTGCAATGGTAACACCACTGAAGTTCATAGTTTTGTGGTTAGAATATCCTTTGTTGGAGATAATCATTCTGGGGTATGAAGGTTCCTTGCTACTTATCACCCATGTTTGAATGTTGTCCAACTTTTACTGCACACAAGAATGGACTGCTTTTTTTAAAAAGAGCTATAAAAGGAATTGACAATTTGGCAATCATCAGTGAACATCACCATTTCTGACCCTTGGATGAAAGGGAAGTCTGTAGGAATGTATCTCTGTAAGACCCCATTCAGGGATATTTGTTACATCAGACTCAAATTCATGTTTAATATTACTGGCATATGTCATGCCTCAGGGTAGAGGATATGCCATTTAAATCAAGAGAAATTTGTTCATTCAATGGTGGTGAATCTATGGAATCAGAGAAGGAAGTGAAGGTCAAATCAATAAATCATTTATGAGGCAGCTAACTATATTTTTTAATGCCAAATAGATCAATAGATATGGGTGTTATGTTTTGTAGCTCTAAAGACAAATCAAAGAAAAACACAGGAGTCGGGGTAATAGTTTCTTCTTTAGTGAAGCGCACACATATGACGTGATGGCATAATAACATACGTCATTCACGTACTTCTTACATGCAGAGGAGATTTACAAGGGTGTTGACTGGATTGGGGAGCATGCCTTATGAGAATAGGTTGAGTGAGCAGAGGATGAGGGTTGACCTGATAGAGGTGTATAAGACGATGAGAGGCATTGATAGTGTGGATAGTCAGAGGTTTTTTCCCAGGGCTGAAATGGTTGCCACAAGAGGACACAGGTTTAAGGTGCTGGGGAGTAGGTACAGAGGAGATGTCAGGGGTAAGATTTTACTCAGAGAGTGGTGATTGCGTGGAATGGGCTGTCGGCAACGGTGGTAGAGGTGGATACAATAGGGTCTTTTAAGAGACTTTCGGATAGGTACATGGAGCTTAGAAAAATAGAGGGCTATGGGTAAGCCTAGTAATTTCTAAGATAGGGACATATTCGGCACAACTTTGTGGGCCAAGGGGCCTGTATTGTGCTATAGGTTTTCTATGCTTCTATGTTTCTATATAATCCATAATGAGTTATGTAAATAAAGAATGCTCAGTCAAACAATATATGTATTTACAATATTACTGAAATATTAAATACACTGCAGTTCCCTCTACTTCGCTATAAACTCCACCTGAATATAGAATTCATCTCGACTCAAATATGTAACATATTGTTCTCTAGTCATATGCACTGTGTGTGTGTGTGTGTGTGTGTGTGTATATATATATAGTAGAACTGCTATATAAACAACCACATCATTGTAAATTTTGAATTGTCCCATTCAGGCCTAAAGATTTAATTGCCATGGTAGATTTCTTACTCTAGTTAATGTCTTTCCTGATGGGGGTGGGGGTGAGTCACTCTGTCCGGCAGGTGAGACTTCTGTGAAACTATCACAGGTTACAGGGCCTCTTCCATGGTGGTCGTTGAAGGTGACTGTGGGACTGCAGGAAGTGATCATGGCAGCTCTGGACACTTCTTCTCTTACAATTGATTCTCTTCAACTGACTGATGCATTGTTTCCAGGATACATGAAATCCACTGTGTAGGCAAGTGGTCCAATTCTGTCCTCAATCTTTCCAAGTACCCACATTTGATCACCTATGTAGTCCCTCGCCAGGAATGTGATATCAAGCCTTCTTTGATGAACCTTCAATTTATCTCAGCTGTTTGCCTTCTGTGATTGGGTCTGAGGAAATCCAAGCATGAGCGCAACGGACAACCCAGGAACAGTATAGTTAGTGATTTGTTGGTTGTGGAGTGTACTTCATTGCAATAGGTAAGGGGGAAATTGGCGAGCTTCTATTTCAGTGTCAGTGTAGTACATTCTGCTGACAATGCTCGCAGTGCATTCTTCAGACTCTGGACAAACCTTTACTTGTTGCCACTGTTATGTTTTGTAACTCCAGAAACTAATCGAAAGAAAACACGGGAGCTGGGATGATGGTCTACTTCATTCCTTTTTTTAATGAGGCACTTACATGTAACTTGGTGGTGTAATGATGCATGCCATTCACGTACTTCTTACGTATAGCCCATTATGAATTACGTAAACAACAAAGAATACTTAATCAAATAATATCTTTAGAATATTGCTCAAGTATTACTGAAATGTTAAATACATACAATGGGGACAAAGCAGAAACAGTGAACAGAAGTAGATAATCTGCCATGATTTTATTGAATAGTGGTGCAGGTCCAAAGAGCCAACTACTTCCATTCTAATTTTCTGTCTTTCTATGAAGTTGTTAAAGATAGTTGAGTTTAGACATTGCTCCAAGAAGCTCCTACAATGATGTACTAGGGCTGGGATAAATTAACCTCTAGTATGCTCAGCTCTTACCAGGCCTCAGGCAGAGGTCCTGGCAAAATCCCAACCAGTCATCTAGAGTGGGTTATTGGTGAGGTGTGCTCCTTTATACAAGTAGTATGATCAAATGTACCTTCTGCTATCACTCATATGATTGAGGAGAAACTAATAGCCAGTAATTAGTCAACATGGACAGGATGTATCCTCCTATTTTCTTTCACTTTTCTACCTACTCACTTTCAAGAACTCTACAGCAAAGGTTCTCAGATATTTTTGTACATTTTGGCTTTTTTGCATAGCACATTGGTTGTTTGTCAATCTTTGTTTATGAAGAGTTTTTCACAAATTCTAATATATTTCTTTGTTTTTCCTGTAAATGACTGCAAGAAAACAAATCTCAAGGTAGTTTATGGTAACATATGTGTATCTTGATAATAAATTTACAGTCGGCCCTCCTTATCCACGAGGGATTGGTTCCGGGACCTCCCACAGATACCAAAAAACATGGATGCTCAAGTCCCTGATCTAAAATGGCGTAGTATTTGCATATAACCTACGCACATCCTCCCGTATACTTTAAATCATCTCTAGATTACTTATAATACCTAATACAATGTAAATGCTATGTAAATAGTTGTTATACTGTAATGTTTAGGGAATATTGACAAGAAAAAAAACTGTGTATGTTCCTCTTGCTCACAACATAAGCAGCGAACAAATGAGACGCGAGGCAAACAATGATCAAACAATGAGTAAAGCTTTAAATCATCTCTAGATTACAGAACTTATAACACCTAATACAATGGAAATGCTATATAAATAGTTGTTACACTCTTGTTTAGGGAATATTGATAAGAAAAAAAACTGTACATGTTCCTCTTGCTCACAACACAAGCAGTGAACGAATGAGACACCGATTCTCCCGTGATCTTTACGTTCTTGTGGCTTTACATAGCCAGCCAGCCAGCCAGCCATCCCTTACAAGCCTTAAACTCTCTTCTCTTGCTCTCATCAACCCCATCACAGTAGTGCTCATAGAGAATAAGAGCTTTTTTGCTCTTAGCCTTTGAGGAACTGCTTTGACCACGTAATTGCTTTTTAGGAGACATTTTTTTCACAGGAACAAAGTAGCAAAGGAACGAGATGCAAGGTAAACAATGCTCGAGCAACGAGTGCTGGAAGACCATTTCCGGGTTTTCTCAATTTGCAGTTGGTTGAATTCGCACATGCGGAACTCGCGGATAAGGAGGGCTTTACATTAATCATTAGAGATGGCAGAAGTTATGTAAAGTAACTTCCTGTACTGCCAGAATGTGGCCACACTCAGGTTGGAGGAGCAAAACCTTATATTCCATCTGGGTAGCCCGCAACCCAATAGCATGAACATTGATTTATTGAACTTATGGTAATCCGCCCCCACCATTCCCATACCCGTTTCTCTCTCTCACCTCATCTCCTTCCCTGCCCATCATCTCTCTCTGATGCTCTGCCCCCTTCCCTTTCTTCCATGGCCATCTACCCTCTCCTATCAGATTACCCCTTCTCCAGTCATTTATCTCTTTCACTTATCAGCTTCTCAGCTCTTTACTTCACCCTTCCCTCTCTCCCAGTTTCACCTATCACCTACCACCTTGTACCTCTTCCTCCCCTTCCCCCACCTTGCACTAACTACTCATCTTTTTTTCTCCAGAACTGATGAAGGGTCTTGGCCTGAAATGTTGATGGTTTACTCCTTTGCATAGATACTGCCTGACCTGCTGAGTTCCTCCAGCATTTTGTGTGTGTTGCTTGGATTTCTCTTGTTTGTGGTCCTTTTTTCTGCTTTAACACAATAATTATGGTACAACTGTGTGGCTCGCTACATTACCGCAGAGAGTATTTAAGAGGTTACCACAATACGGCAGGTCTGGAGTCACGTAGGTTGCCAGATTTCTTTCCCTGAGGATTGTAGGCAAACCAGCTGGGTTTTTAGACTTGTAAATTCAAAATGTTACTTATTAAATTTAGTAGTATGGTAGCACAGCAGTCCGTGCAATCGTTTTACAGCGTCAGTGATTTCTGATCAGGGTTCGATTCCTGCCACTGATTGTAAGAATTTCATACGTTTCACCCGTGACCATAAGGGTTTCCTCCACACGGCAAAGGTTCAGGTTAGTAACTAGTGAGCACGCTATGTTGGTGCCGGATGTGTGGCGACACTTGAGGTCTGCCCTGAGCGCAATCCTCACTGATTTGAATTAATGCAAATGACGCATTTCATTGTATGTTTCGATGTTTCAATGTATATGTGAAAAATAAAGCCAATCTTTATTCAGAGCTAACCCAAAGAATAGAAAATTTTGTAACAGATGACTATATAACAGAAGCATTTAAAAATTAAAATATCTGTACAGCAACAGATGCCCATCAAGAAACCACATGCAGCGTGCACAGATTTTGCTACAAAGTTAGAAAAATTACTATAAAACATTTCTATATTTAATAACTACACATGGAATATAATTATTTCAAGTATAATTCTTTTCTCTGTATTTTGTGTGCTTTCTTGAGTTTAACAGGGATGTCAAGAACCCAGTGCAAATTTCAAGTTTTTTGTTCATTTGCATTGTAGTGCGCTAATTGAGTAATTTACATTTGAAAATTGAATGCATATGCGATAGTGAAAATGGGGGTAATTTTTCATTTAATGTATCTGCTATTCAGGATCTGCGCTTTGCTGGCAACCTGTTGGCCACTTCTAATCAGCTTTGAGAAGCCACTGTTTTGAACAGCTGTAGTCCTTTTGATGAAGATATATACACAGCGCGGTATTAACTCCTTCTAATAACTACCATAAACACCATCCAATAAAATAATACTGTCGAGAACATTCTGACTGGTTTCATCACCATCTAGTATGGAAATGCCACTGCACAGATTGGTAAAATTTGTAGCGGTTTGCAAACTCAGCCAGCTCTATTACGGGGGTATTAATTCCCCCTACCACCAAGAACATCTTCAAAAGATGATGCCTCAGCAAGCTAGCATCTGTCATTAAGGACCACCATCACCCAGGACATGCCCTCTTCTCATTCACATACTG
The DNA here is from genome assembly GCF_048418815.1 of Hemitrygon akajei. NCBI lineage: Eukaryota > Metazoa > Chordata > Chondrichthyes > Myliobatiformes > Dasyatidae > Hemitrygon > Hemitrygon akajei. Next base: position 142,337,203 of record NC_133124.1, on the reverse strand, counting down.
AACATTTTAGGAAAGGCTTCTTCACTTCCGCTATTGGATTTCTGAACAGACAATGAACCCATGACTACCACCTTGCTATTCTATTTTTGTTCTCTTTTTGCACTATTTATTTTTTTTAGTGTATTTCTTATTACAATTTATAGTATTTTTATGTATTGCACTGTACTGCTGCCACAAAACCACAAATTTCATGACATGTCAGTGATTCTGTTTCTGAATTACTTTCACAAACTACCAAAGATTCTGACCAAAACATTTATCTTAATTGCACCTAACCTGACTAGTCTGGCTAGGAAAATTTTTTTGAGTTCTTTTCTCTGAATTTTTTTTTGCTGTTCACTACTGTTCATCACTTTCAGCTATCTTTTTATTCCTATCAGTGTTGTCACATGGAATCATTCATCTTGAAATCAAGTTGGCTTCTCTGTCATAGTAGTTCATTCACAATATGCCCCAATTCTAGTCTGACAACAATATTTGAGGATTTTGCTGGTTTTTACCAAATACTATCATCTCCCACCCAGATTATATTTTGCATCTTACTACCTTCAGCACTTCTTTTTGTGGCATTCACCTCATGATGGGCATTTGGTGATAATCAGCAAAATTGATCTGGTAACATGAAATTGCATGAATCTGAGAATCAGTGTTGAGGTTTTCTAGGTCTTCTCCTTCCTGACTGGTTATCACTGAGTTCCTACCTTTGGGTGCACATGTTCAGGGAGGATGATGGAAGAATCTGGTACTTTATTTTGTAAGGTATTAAAATACTGATTACATCACTGATCAGAAGCTGTTGCTTGTCAAAAGTTCTCCCAATTTATGCATTTTTCCATATGGTTGGGTTGAGTTGCTTTCTGATCTTGGCAAATTACTTGTAAACATTTCATCACCATACGAGGAGACATCGTCAGTGCGCTGATTGTGGTGTGTCCTCTGAATTATTTCTCCATATATTAATGAAGAAGATTTTGTAGGGACATCAGAGTTAGTTTTATTAATGTGATATACAAATCAGATGCTTAAGTCAATACTGGGTGATCTGTTTGGTTTTATCCAGATCAGATTTTGTATGACAAGTTTAATACAACTTACAATAAAAAAACAGAAAAGATTGGAAATATTTAGCAGATAGGTAAAGTTAACAATTCATGAAGAATCATCATCAGAACTGCATTTGTGATATTTTCTGTTTTTATTTCAGGTTTCCTGCATCTACATTTGACTGTGAAACACTCTGATTTCCTTGGCTGCGTAAGTCTAGGGGAGACAACCTCCAGCACTGCCAAACTCATGAAATTGAGGCATGCTCAACCACACCCGAACCCCGGTTTGTATGGATGCTGTGTCATTTGCTATCCTGTTACAAATTAAAGCAATGAAAAAACAGACAGTACACTGCATATGATTAAAGGAATTACAACTTTGTATATTTATGTATCTTAACTAAAGGGTTAGTAAAGAAAAACAAAAAGAAAAGAGCCCATTCTAATTAAACAGTCAAACAGCCACAAGTTGGAGCTCATCTTGAACTTCTCTGTCACTCACGCGCTGGGCCCTTGTCAATATGACCACCTTCTGAATGTCGCTCACAATCCATCTCGAACAAATGGGTCTCCCACCGGACCATATGCTATGACCAGTTCTTCCCACTGTCTTCTCTCTTCATCTCCTCTTGAACAAAAGCACCAAGCCCAACCTTAGTGTCCCTCACTAGAGAAACCTCCCCATAATTCAACCATCTTAATTGGATGGCACACATTTCTCCACATATCTTTAACAATAACCCAACATAAGCTGAAATCAAGCAGATCTCACATTACAACACAAAGTTAAATACATACAGAATAACAGTAAAAAATATGAACCAGGCCACTACAACTGATTTTAAGTAATTACTAAAGAGAATAGTTAATAGTCAGCTTAATTACTGATGTCTGGAGTCAGATAAAGAGTAAGGAGAGATTTCTTTCCTCAAGAGGCACTAGTGAACCAGATGGGCTTTTACAACAGGAGGGTACTTTCATTATTATCCAGTGTCAATACTAGCATCTATGCCTACATTCAGTAGAATCGAGACAATATTTAGGCACATGCTGATAAGTGGTATGTAACATTTTTACCATAAAAACACCAACCATTGACCAATTCCAACAAGAGAGAACCTGATCAACTACCCCTGATCTACAGTAGTATTACTATTGCTGAAAACCCCCACCAAAGACATCATGGTGTCTTCATTAACTCGTGTTTCAGTAGAACCAGCCTTATAACCACATGGTTGCCGGGGCTAGCATTAGGGACAGCTCAGTTTGGATCTGTAACATTCCTAAAGAGGAGGGTAAGCAGACAGAGGTCATGGTCCATTCCAGTACCACAGGCAAAGGCAGGAAGGGAGACTAGGTTTTGCAAAGTGAGTTTGGGGAGTTAGGTGCTAATTTGAAGGACAGCACCTCCAGGATGATGATTTTAGGATTGCTACCCATGCCACCTGTTAGCAATAGAAAGATAATACAGTAATATATGGCTAATACATATATATGGTTAATACATGGCTAATCAGATGATGTTGGGGGAGGGGGGTTCAAAGTTTTAGATCATTGGATTCTCTTCCAGGGACTGGAACTTGTACAAACAGGATGGTTTGCACCTGAACTGTACCTTCTCCCTGTAGATTTCCTCCAGCTGATCCAGTTTCCTCTAACATTCCAAAAGACATATAGATTAGGATTAGTGAGTTATGGGATGCTATGTTGGAGCCAGAAGTGTGGTGACACTTGTGAGCTGCCCAGCACAACCTTGATGATTTGATTTGAGTCAAGCAATGCATTTCACTGTATGTTACAGTACTTCAATGTACATGTGACAATAAAGCAAATCTTTAATCTTTGATCTTATTAGGGAATGAGACAGGGCAGGTGAAAGAAGTATATACTTCTAGTGATTAGAATTCTATTAGTTTTAAGATAATTATGGAGACAGATAGGATTAGTCCTTGGGTTGAGATTCTAAATTGAAGAAATGCCTGTTTTATGGCATCAGAAAGGATTTGGCAGGTGTCGATTGTGACAGGAATGTTAGCTAAGTGAGAAGCCTTCAAAAGTGAAATACTAAAAGTACAGAGTTTGTTTATTTCTTTTAGAATAAAAGACAAGGCCAAAATTTTATGGAACCTTGATTTTTGAGAGGTATTGAGGTCCTAGTTGAGAAGAAGGAGGTATATAGCAAATAGAGATAGCAAAGATTAAAAAGGCACTTGAGGAGTATAAGAAATGTAAGAGAACATTTAAGAGGGCTAAACGGCAGACAAGGTGAAGGAAAATCTCAAGAACCTCTACAGATATATTAAGTAAAAGGATAGCAAGGGACAAAATTGGTTCACTTGAAGTATAGTGTAGTCATCTATGCATAGAGTCAAAAAGGACTTTTTGTATCAGTATTTACTCAAGAGATGGACACAGACTCTATAACTGAGACAAAACAGTTGTGAAGTCATTGACTATACTTGGATTACAGAAAAGGAAATGCTTGCTGTCTTGAGGCAAATTAGGGAGAAGATGCCCCCTTGTGCCTTAATGGAAGCCAGTGCAGAAATTGCAGGGTCTCTAGCAGAGAGGTATTTAAAACATTGTTAATAATGGGTGAGATGCTAGAGGACTGAAGCATAGTTAATATTCTCAATTCTTCAAGAAAGGTTCTAAGAATAAATTGGGAAATTATAGGCCAGTGGGCCTGATGTCAGTAGTGGGTAAGTTATTAGAAGGTATTATAGGGTACTGGATATATAAGTATTTGGATAGACAGTGACTGATTAGTCATTTTTTCTCAGCATAGGGTCCATAGACACTTAGCTTAATGGCATTGGTCCCATGGCTTAAAAAAGGCTGGGAACCCCTAGATTAGGGATAGTCAACATGGCTTTATGGTCGTGTCTAACCAATCTTATAGAATTTTTTGAGGAGGTTTCTGGAAATATGATGAAGAAATACAGTGGACATTGTCTTCATGGAATTAGTAAGCCCTTTGACAGAGTCCCCCATGGGATGCTGGTCCAGAAGCATCAGTCACTTGACATTTAGGATTTGATTGCATACTGGATTAGTAGGAAAAGCTAGAGAATAGAGAGTTGGTGCTTACCTGTGACTGGAGGTCTGCACCAACAGGAGTCAGTGCTGGGTCCATTGTTGTTTGTCATCTATATCAATGATCTGGATGTTAATGTGGTAAACTGAATCAGCAAATTTGCGAATGACACTAAGATAGGAGGTGTAGTGGACAGTGAGGAAGACTATCAAAGCTTGTAGCAGGATCTGGACGAGCTGGAAAAATAGGCTGTAAAATGGTAGATGGAATTTAATGCAGACAATTGTGAAGTGTTGCACTTTGGGAGGTCAAACCATGATAGGATTTACACAGCGAATGGTAGGGAACTGAGGAATGAGTTGGAACAAAGGGATCTTGGAATGCAGATGTGTAATTTCTTGAAAGTGCGTCACAGGTAGATAAGGTCAAAAAGAAAGTTTTTGGCATTTAACCTTTATAAATCAGAGCATTGAATGGAGCTGCGATGTTATGTTGAAGTTGTTCAAGATGTTGGCGAGACCAAATTTGGAGTATTGTGTACAATTCTGGTCAGCTACTGGTGGAAATTGTGGATGCAAGTTCAATTGAATCGATTGAGAAAAGTTTGGATGTGCATGGATAGGAAGGGTATAGAGGACTATGGTCCAGATACAATTTGATGGGTCTAGGCAGAATAACAGTACATCATGGATTAGGTGGGACTTGTCTGTTTGCCCAGATGAGTGCATTCCAACAGCCTTTGGGGGTTTCTTCTGCATGCTCTGGTTTCCTGCTACATTCCAAGGACATACAAGTTGGGTTATTCCCCACTCTGACCTTTTACCTCTTCTCACTTGCCTATTGCAAGCTTCTGGGTCTTCTCCTGTGGTCCAGTCTCCTCTCCAGCCTTTAACCCTTTCCTACCCACCTGGCATCACCTATCACCTTCCAGCTAGCCTTCTTCCCCTCTCCCCACCTTTATATTCTGTCATCTTTCCCTTTCCTTCTCAGTCCTGAAGAAGAGTCTCAGACTGAAATGTCGACTGTTTATTTATTTCCATAGACACTACTGACCTGGTGAGTTCCTCCAGCATTTTGTGTGTGTTGCTCTAGATTTCCAGCATCTGCAGACTTCCACATGCTTGGGGTTAGTAAGTTATGGTCATGTTGTGACATCATGGGCTGCCCCCAGCACAGCTTAGTCTGTGGTGGTTGCATCACAGTTTTAATGTTTTGATGCACATACGACAAACTAAGCTGAGCTTTATACAGAATTAGATGTACCTTCACCTGCAGGACTGAAGCACCACCATCTCAAAGGCATTGGGAATGGATAATAAATAGTAACTTTCTATTGAAATGGAAATCCAAGTAAATAAATTAAATTTGACGAAGTGAATTTATATTTTCTCACTGTGTTTGTGGGATTTGAACGATTCCAGATCATTAGTCACCTACTCCAGTTATGTACCCAATTTGCCTCTGTTGATTGTCATACTAGTTATCTAATCTCTAGTAGTACTTTCATTTTCTAAAACTTTATGTCAGACCTGTGAAATTGTTTGTCAACAAAAATGTAATAACAACAACGATTCTCATATCGTTAACCTGATGTTCCTTGAATGCAATGTTGTGCATGACTTTTAATAATTCTCAGTATTGTCAGCTGGAACATTTTGTTTTGAACTCTATTATTGAACCACTAGCCTTTGCTGGTAATGGAACAATACCATTGGTTTAGGAGGCGGTTATTATTATCCTGCCGATTCCTCGCTTACACTGCTTCTTAGTCAGTCTGCTAAACCTCTGCATATCTACACATTTCAAACCTCCCAGGATATATATTAATTTTCACAATTTTTTCCATCTATTTCTGGAGTGAGGTTAATCTACTGCACTCTGTGTTCACCTGACTTGCAGCCTCCACAGGCATGCCTGCCACTGTTTGATCATCTTGGTGCTGCCACTTTCTTTCCAGCCCCTGGCTGTTCATTTTTATCAACCTCACGCTTGCATGAACTTTCTCTTGCCTCAAGGTTCAGTTTGCACAATTGCAGCTCTAGCTTTTACCAAGAATCATTTGCTTCCAGTCTGTGAAATTCTTCTTTCTGCTCATTTGGATGGCAAATTCACTTTTTATTTATCATTGGATTATTTTAATTGCATTTTAATTTGACTGATTTAATGCAATGCTTTTAATATTCACAAGTAATGTGTCCCTTTACTATCCACCAGTTTTCATATGTTTCCCCTCACTGATTAACAATGAGGTGGAGTATGCTGGACCAGTCCAGTGCTTCAGATGTTAATGACTTAATAAACCTGACCTACACACTCTTGTTGAAGTCTACAAAATAGAATAGACTCCAAAAGGCAAGTGGGCAGCAGGAAGTGTAACACTGAGGCCAGCCTCCGAACACCTTGATGATTTTGACAGCTCACCGCCACCAAAAGCTTTTGAATTGTTTTTAATGTTGACAGTATTTGCCAAAGTACTCACTAAGATAATTCATTAACGATATCTACCAACTTAATAACTAAAAGTTTATGTTTTGGATAACTGCAAAAAATTTGTCCAAATTTCCAAGGTTTGCATTATGTTTCACAGTTGCTGACCTAAATACAATTTGGATAATTTTGTTGAAAGTAATGTATTCTTTTCCACCCTCTTCCATCCTCCTTTTCTGCCACCCCCATCACCCTTTTTTCTTCTCCTTCTTCCATCTTCTAGATGCTTCCTTCCACTAAGTACCACCCACCTCTTCTCCCATTATCTTCTAACCACCCCATTCCATACCTTCTTTTCCCACTGTTCACTCCTCTCATTCTCTCCTGTCAGCCCCATCCTGTTCTCCTTCCTCCACTTTGCTTGTATTTCCTCTCTTCAACCTTTCTACATTCTTCCTCTATCTACTTCAAATAGAATGATGTTTCATTAATATAGAACAACTAGACTGGAGTAAGCTTTGGGATGAGACCCTTTGTCAGGACTGGAAAGGAAGGGGGGAGATGCCAGAATAAAAAGATGGGGGGAAGGTGAGAAGAATAGTTAGAAATTTATATGTGAACCCAGGAGGGTGGGAAAGGTAGAAGGCTGGAGATGAAGAAATCTGATAGGAGAAGAAAGTGGACCATAAGAGAAAGGAAAGGAAGAGAGGCACCAGTGGGAGGTGATAGGCAGGTGAAAAGAAACAAGAGGCTAGAATGGGGAATACAAGAAGAGAGGAGGGTAGGTATTTTTTTACAGAAAGATGTAATCAATATTCATACCACGAGGTTGGAAGCTGCTCAGATGGAACATATGGTGCTGTTTCTCCACCCTGTTCTTCCATTCCACCTGGGTAGCCTCCAAATTGACGGCATGAATATTGATTTCTCCTTCTGGTAAAAAAGCATCCCCCCCTCTTTTTCTATTCCCCACTCTGGCCTCTTATCTCTTCTCACCTGTCCATCACCTCCCCCGGTGCCCCACCTCCTTCTCTTTCTCCTGTGGTCCACTCTCTTCTCCTATCAGATTCTTTCATATCCAAAGTTTAAAGTACATAGTAAATTTATTATCAAAGTACATATATGTCACCATATGTAACCCTGAAATTCATTTTCTTGCAGGCATACTCAATAAATCCATAAAGAAAATAATAACCATAATAGAATCTATGAACAAGCGCACTAACTTAGGCATTCAACCAGTGTGCAAAAGACAACAAACTCTGCAAATGCAAAAAGAAAGAAATAGTAAATAAATTACAAGGATGTTGCCTGGATTGGGGAGCATGCCTTATGAGAATAGGTTGAGTGATCTCGGCCTTTTTTCCTTGGAGCGAAGGAGGATGAGAGGTGACCTGATAGAGGTGTATGAGATGATAAGAGGCATTGATCGTGTGGATAGTCAGAGGCTTTTTCCCAGGGCTGAAATGGTTGCCACAAGAGGACACATGTTTAAGGTGCTGGGAAGAAGGTACAGAGGAGATGTCAGGGCTAAATTTTTTACTCAGAGAGTGGTGAGTGAGTGGAATGGGCTACCGGCAATGGTGGTGGAGGTAGATACGATAGGGTCTTTTAAGAGGCTTTTAGATAGGTACATAGAGATTAGTAAAATAGAGGGCTTTAGGTAAACCTAGTAATTTCTAAGGTAGGGACATGTTCGGCACAACTTTGTGGGCCGAAGGGCCTGTATTGTGCCGTAGGTTTTCAATGTTTCTATGTTTCTAAATCAGCAATAAATATCAAGAATGTGAAATGAAGAGTCCTTGAAAGTGAGTCCATAGGGTGTAGAAACATTTCAGTGATGTGGCAAATGAAATTAAATGAAGTTATCCCATTTGGTTCAAGAGCCTGATGCTTTGGGGTAGTAACTGTTCCTGAACCTGGTGATGTGAGTGTTGAGGCTCCTGTAGCTTCTTCTTGATGGCAGCAGTGAGAAGAGAGCATGTCCTGGGTGGTGGGGATCCCTGATGATGGATCAAAGTTCAAAATCAATTTATTATCGTAGTACATATATGTCACCATATACAATCTTGCGGGAATACTCAATAAATCCATAGAATAATGACCATAATAGAATCAATGAAAGAACACACCAACTTGGGCATTCAACCAGTGTGCAAAAGACAACAAACTGTGAAAATACAAATGAAAAAAACAATAATAATAAAAAAAGCAAAAAATGCTGAGAACATGAGAAGAAGAGTCCTTAGAAGTGAGTCCATAGGTTGTGGGAATAGTTCAGTGATGGGACAAGTGGAGCTCTGTGAAGTTCTCTTCTCTAATTCAAGAGCCTGATGGTTATGGGGCAGTAACTATTCCTGAACCTGCTGGTGTGAGTTCTGAGGCTCCTGTACCTCCTTCCTGTTGGCAGCGGTGAGAAGAGAGTGTGACCTGGGTGTTAGAGGCTCCTGATGAAGGATGCTGCTTTCCTGTAAAAGAAAGGTAGGTAGTGCTCAATGGTAGGAAAGACTTGTGATGGACTTGGCTACATTCACTACTTTTGTAGGATTTTCCATTCAAAAGCACTGGTGTTTTCATACCAGGATATGATGCAACCAATCATGAGGTGCTCGAGGAATATAAAGAATGTAAAAAAAAATCTCAAGAAAGAAATTAGAAAAGCTAAAAGAAGATAAGAGGTTACTTTGGCAAGTAAGGTGAAAATAAATCGGAAGGGTTTCTACAGTTATATTAATAGCAAAAGGATAGTGAGGGATAAAATTAGTCCCTTACAGAATCAGAGTGGACAGCTATGTGTGGAGCCAGAAGAGATGGGGGAGATTTTGAACAATTTCTTTTCTTTGGTATTCACTAAGGAGAAGGATATTGAATTGTGTAAGGTAAGGGAAACAAGTGGGGTAGTTATGGAAACTATATTAATTAAAGAAGAGGAAGTACTGGAGTTTTAAAGAATATAAAAGTGGATAAGTCTCTGGATCCTGACAGGATATTCCCTAGGACCTTGAGGGAAGTTAGTGTAGAAATAGCAGGGGCTCTGACAGAAATACTTCAAATGTCATTAGAAACGGGGATGGTGCCGGAGGACTGGCATATTGCTCATGTGGTTCCATTGTTTAAAAAGGGTTCTAAGAGTAAACCTAGCATTTATTGGCCTGTAGGTTTGATGTTAGTGGTGGGTAAATTAATGGAAAGTATTCTTAGAGATGGTATATATAATTATCTGGATAGACAGGGTCTGATTAGGAACAGTCAACATGGATTTGTGCATGGAAGGTCATGTTTGACAAATCTTATTGAATTTTTTGAAGAGGTTAATAGGAAAGTTGACGAGGGTAAAGCAGTGGATGTTTCTATATGGACTTCAGTAAGGCCTTTGACAAGGTTCCACACGGGAGGTTAGTTAGGAAGGTTCAATCGTTAGGTATTAATATTGAAGTAGTAAAATGGATTCAACAGTGGCTGGATGGGAGATGCCAGAGATTAGTGGTGGATAACTGTTTGTCAGGTTGGAGGTCGGTGACTAGTGGTGTGCCTCAGGGATCTGTACTGGGTCCAATGTTGTTTGTCATATACATTAATGATCTGGATGATGGGATGGTAAATTGTATTAGTAAGTATGCAGATCTTACTAAGATAGGTGGCGTTGTGGATGATGAAGTAGGTTTTCAAAGCTTGCAGAGGGATTTAGGCCAGTTAGAAGAGTGGGCTGAAAGATGGCAGATGGAGTTCAATGTTGATAAGTATGAGGTGCTACATTTTGGTAGGACTAATCAAAATAGGACATACATGGTAAATGGTAGGGCATTGAAGAATGCAGTAGAACATAGTGATCTAGGAATAATGGTGCATAGTTCCCTGAAGGTGGAATCTCATGTGGATAGGGTGGTGAACAAAGCTTTTGGTATGCTGGCCTTTATAAATCAGAGCATTGTGTATAGGAGTTGGGATGTAATGTTAAAATTGTACAAGGCATTGGTTAGGCCAAATATGGAGTATTGTGTACAGTTGTGGTCACTGAATTATAGGAAAGATGTCAACAAAATAGAGAAAGTACAGAGGAGATTTACTAGAATGTTACCTGGGTTTCAACACCTAAGTTACAGAGAAAGGTTGAACAAGTTAGATCTTTATTCTTTAGAGCGTAGCAGGTTGAGGCGGGACTTGATAGAGGTATTTCAAATTATGAGGGGGATAGATAGAGTTGATGTGGATAGGCTTTTTCCATTGAGAATAAGGGTGATTCAAACGAGGACATGAGTTGCAAGTTGCGGGCAAAAGTTTAGGGGTAACACGAGGGGGAACTTCTTTACTCAGAGAGTGGTAGCTGTGTGGAATGAACTTCCAGTAGAAGTGGTAGAGACAGGTTCGATATTGTCATTTAAAAAAAAAAATTGGATAGGTATAGGGACAGGAAAGGAATGGAGGGTTATGGGCTGAGTGCAGGTTGGTGGGTCTAGGTGAGAGTAAGCATTTGGCATGGACTAGAAGAGCTGGGATGGCCTGTTTCCATTCTGTAGTTGATATATGTTTTATCAATATACTTTCCACTACACATCTAAAGAAATTTATCTAAGTTTTAGATGCCACAACAAATCTTTGCAAACCCATAAGGAAGTAGAGGTGCTGCTGTGCTCCATCTCTGATCCTCCAATGAGGACTGGCTCATGGACCTCTGGTTTTCTTCTCTTGAAGTAAATCATCAGCTTGGTCTTGCTGACATTAAGTAAGAGTTTGTTATCATGGCATCACTCCAGACATATTTACAATCTTCCTCCTATGTACTGATTCATCACCACCTTTGATTTGGCCTATGACAGTGGTGTCATCAACAAACTTGAAAATGGCATTGGAACTGTGCTTAGCCACACAGTCATATGTGTAAAGTGAGTAAAACGGAGGGTTGAGCACATAGACCTTGGGTACACTGGTGCTGATGGAGATTGTGGAGGGGATGCTGTTGCTAATCTAAACTAACTGGGGCTTGCAAGTGAGGAAATTGAGGATCCAATTGCATAAGGAGGCATTGAGGCCAAGGTGTTGGACTGGTTTTGAGGGGATGATGGTATTGAATGCTGAACTGTACTTGATGAAGAGCATCCTGATGTATACACCATTGCTGATCAGATGTTCCAGGGTCCACAGCAAATGCCATCTCAAGATCCTTTGAGACGACATCTGCTGTGGACCTGTTGCTCCATCAGGCAAATTGGAGTGGATCCAAGTTGCTTCTCAGGCAGGAGTTGATATGTTTCATCATCATATGTAAATGCTACTGGATGATAGTCATTGAGAAAAGTTCTATGTTCTTCTTAGGCACCGGTATAATTGAAGCCTGCTTGAAGCAGATGGATACCTCAGAATGCTGAAGTGTGAGGTTAAGGATCTCAGTGAACACTCCATCCAGTTGATCAGCACAGGTCTTTAGAAACTGGCCAGATACCCCATCTGTGCTGGATGCCTTTTGTGGGTTCAGCCTCAGAAACTGAAATCTCAGGGCTATTAGGGGCTGTGGGAGTTTGTGATGGTTCCTCCATGTTTTGACTGTCAAAGTGAGCAAAGGAGGCATTGAGCTCATCTGAAAGTGAAGTCCTGCTGTCACCTATATCATTTGATTTAACTTTATAAGAGGTGATAGTGTTCAAGCCCTACCACTACTGTTGAGCATTCTTCATTGATTCAAGTTTAGAATTCAAGTTAAGAATTGCCACTTCACCCATGAGATGGCTTTCTGGTGATCATACCTGCACCTCTTGTAATTTTCTTGGTCACCAGACTTGAATGCCTCAGATATGGTCGTCTGCAGATTCCAGATCTCATGATTCATCCAGGGCTTCTGATTGAGTAAGACTCTGAATGATTTTGTGGGAACACACTTGTCTACAACTGCTTTACCTTTTACCTTTCCCACCCACCTGGTTTCACCTATCAGCTCTTATTGTGACCTACAACATTGTCTCTCATTGTGGGGAGTGTATCCCCACAAAATTATTCAGAAGGATTCCCAGCCAGATGTCCTGGATGAAACATGAGATCCTCAATCTGTTGAGGGCCAGATCAGTGGCATTCAGGTCTGGCAAACAAGTAAGATACAAGCGGTCCAGGTACAATCTCTGGAAAGCCATCTCATATACTAAGTGGCAAATCGGACCAAATTTGAATCACTGATGGATGCTTGAAAGCTGTGGCAGAGCTAGAATGCTATCACCTTCTACCACGTGAAACCAAGCAACATAGGTGACAACAAGGTTTTGCTCCCAGATGAGCTCAATGACTCTTGCGCTCACTTTGACCATCAAAATAGGCATCTTCACAAACTCCCACAGCCCCCAAAGATCCTGAGATTTCAGTCACTGAGACCAAAGTGAAAGCTCCTTCAGGAGGGTAAACCCACGGAAAGCATTCAGCTCAGAGAGGGTACTTGGCTGAGTACTAAAGACCCATGCTGATCAACTGGCAGGAGTGTTGACTAATATCTTTAACTTCTCATTTCAGCAGACTGAGGTACCATCTGCTTCAAGCAGGCTTCAATTAAACCAGTGCCTAAGAAGAATATGGTAAGCTACCTCAAAGGCTATCATCTAGCAGCACTTGCATCTGAAACATATCAACTTCTGCCTGAGAAGTGACTTGGATCGCTGCAATTTGGCTACCATCACAATAGGTCAACAGCAGTTACCACTTCATTGGCTCTACTCAACCCTGGAACATCTTGACAGTGAAGGTGCAAACATCAGGATGCTCTTCATTGACTGTAGCTTAGCATTCAATCCTATCATCCCCTCAAAACTAATCAACAAGCTTCAAGTCTTAGGCTTCAATACCTCCTTGTGCAACTGAATCCTTGATTTCCTCACTTGCGGATGCCAGTCGGTTCAGATCAGCAACAATGTCTCCTCCACAATTACCATCAGCACAGGTTCACCACAAGACTGTGCTTTACTCACTTTATACTTATAACTGTAAGGCTAAGCACAGCCCCAATGCCACACCTAAGTTTACTGACATCGCTGTTGTTGGCTGATTCAAGGGTGGTTATGATTCAGCATTATAGGAAGGAGATTGAAAATCTGGCTGAGTGGTGCCACAACAGCAACCTCTCACTCTGTCAGCAAAACCAAGAAGCTAATTCATATCTTGAGGAGGTTACCAGAGGTCCATGAGCAAGTCCTCACTGAGGGATGAAAGATGGAGAGGGTTAACCACTTAAAATTCCCCAGTGTTATTTTTGTAATTGTGAGTATCATTAAAAGTAAGTTAATACTAATCAGGAAGCAGTTGGTAAAAAGACGCTGGTTCCGGGGTTAGCAGGATTTCACTTCCACTCTTTTTACTTCTGGTATACATTGTATATAGTTCCACCACCCATGCCACACGAGGTACCTGAAAGCCTCTGTATTGTAAATATCATTTGCCGTCCCAGATAAAGATGTTCTTTTGACCATAAAATTGTTGAGTGGTCCTTTGTAAAGTAGAAGTTACCACATATTTTTGGTGATGAGGTGAACTGGTTTTGTGGACGTGTCAGCACGTTTCGAACAGGAGCTGTGTGGGGACGAGGAGCCTCGTGTTCAGATGGCTATGTTCGGGACAGTCAGTGAATTTGTGGAGGGAAACGAGGACTGGCTGGAGTATGAGGAAAGGTTAGGACACTTTTTCTGTGCTAATGGAATTACCGAGGAGGCTAAGAAGTGCTCTATTGTCCCCAGAGTGTCTGAGGCAAAAACTTACAAGCTGATAAGGAACTTAGCCACACCACGGAGTCCAGGAGAAATTCCATATGATGAACTGGTCAAGCTTGTGGGGAACCACCACAATCAGAAACCTTCGGTGATAGTCCAATGGTTCAAGTTTCACAGCCATTTCTGGAAGCCAGGTCAGGTTGTGGCTAATTTTGTGGCTGAGCTTCGGCAGCTGTCGGAGCATTGTGATTTCAGGGCAGGGTTGGATGACATGCTCCGTAATAGATTAGTGTGTGGCTTTAATAATGATGTCGTACTGCGCCGCTTGTTGGGGGAAACCCCACCGTTGATTTTCAAGAAAGCTCTAGAGATTGCCCAAGGCATGGAGATGGCTGCTAATAATGCTAAGGATATCCAGAAAGGGCATGGGGGTGGGGGGGGGGGGGGTCACAGTTGGCGGCAGTGCACCAAGTCAGGAGGGAGACTGGTAAACAGGCAAAGCGAGTGGAATATTTTCGGTGTGGAGGGATGCACTATGCAAATGTTTGCAAATTCAAAGATACTGTCTGCCATGCTTGTAGCAAAAAGGGGCATTTAGCTAAAAATTTCAGGAGTTTAAAGGGTAAGGTTAAGCCTGGGCAAGGGAAAGCTCAACAGACTCAGGCAGCCACACACCACCTAGAAGAAGCTGACGAGGAGACAGCGTGTGCCTACAACATGTTTGGGGTGGAAACGGATGAGGAGCCACCTGAACCATATTATGCCACAGTTACTGTCAGGGGAAAGGACATTAAGTTTGAGATTGATTCTACTGCATCAGTCATTAGTGAAGAGACCTACAGGAGGACATGGGGGTCCAACCTGCCTCCCATCAGACCATCTAAGCTCAAACTCAGGCCCTATATGGGGCAGCCCATATCTCATTTAGGGGTGTTATATGTGGATATTTCGGCCAGGGGCCAGAAGGCTGAAGCCAGGCTGGCGATAGCTAAGGGCAGTGGGCCCAATCTTTTGGGCCATGATTGGCTTTGCAAAATCTGGCTCAACTGGCATGAAATTAAGTATGCACACACGACAGAGGGCATTCTGCAGCAGTACAGTAATATTTTCAGGGACGAGCTGGGCACATTGAAAGGCGTGACCGTGAAACTACATGTTGATCCTGAGGCCGCACCACGTTTTTTTAAGCCCAGGTCGGTGCCCTATGCCAGGAAAGGCAAAGTCGAGGAGAAGCTGGAGCGTTTACAGGGGCTGGGCATCATTGAGCCTGTCCAGTTTTCAAGGTAGGCAACTCCCATTGTTCCAGTTTTGAAGGCAGAGAAATGGTGAGGATATGTGGGGACTACAAGCTTACAGTGAATCGGGTCTCTAAATTGGAGGAGTACCCATCGCCAGGAGTGGATGACCTGTTTGCGACCTTATCAGGGGGTAAGCTGTTCACAAAGCTGGACATGAGCCATGCCTACCAACAGCTGCTGCTCGACGAGGATTCAAAGGAATACGTCACCATCAATACGCACAAGGGATTATTCAAATACAATCACCTGGTGTTTGGAGTGGCATCTAGCCCCGCCATTTTCCAAAGACAATGGACTCTTTGCTGCATGGGATTCCACATGTAGCAGTGTATCTTGATGATATTTTGATCACAGGAGCCACGGAGGGGGAGCATCTGGCTAACTTAGAACGGGTGCTGAAGAGGCTCTCAGACGCAGGGCTGTGATTGAAAAGCGGAAAATGTGTGTTCCTGGCTCCGAGCGTGACCTACCTGGGACACAAGATTACAGCTGAGGTGATTTGCCCAGTGGAGGACAAAGTGAAAGCTATTAAGGAGGCCCCAAGCTCCAAGAGTGTCACTGAACTCAGATCATTTTTGGGCATGGTGAATTATTATGCAAGTTTCTTCCTGACCTCTCAAAGGTTTTGGCCCCACTATATAAGTTTCTTCACAATGACACTAAGTGGCAGTGGGGTAAAGAGCAGGAGGAAGTTTTCAAGGAAGTGAAAGAACTCCTCCACTCAGTGAAGCTGCTCATTCACTATGACCCAGACAAGGAGATCACCCTTTCATGCAACGCTTCGCCCTATGGAGTTGGGGCAGTTCTCTCACATGTAATGGAGGACCGTTCATAGAAGCCTATTGGATTTGCTTCATGTATCCTGACGGCTGCTGAGAAGGGATATTCACAGCTAGACAAGGAAGGTCTGGCTGTTGTTTTTGCAGTCAAACGCTTTCATCAGTACCTCTATGGATGTGTATTCACAATTTATACAGACCATTAACCACTGATGAGCATACCAGTATAGATGCATACCACCGCTAGCCTCAGCCAGGATACAGCATTGGGTTCTCACATTGTCAGCCTACCAGTATACTATAGTGTTCAGAGTGGGTGGGGATAATGCAAACACCGATACGCTGAGTCGACTACCTTTACCTGAGATGCCTGTTACTACATATGTGCCACCAGCGACTGTGTTTTCATTGGAGAGGCTGTCACAGACACCTGTAAAGGTGACCCAGATCAAGCAATGGACAGAGAGGGACCCAGACCTGTCTCAAGTCAAGACTTTTCTTTTACAAGGTTGGCCCAGAGTCGTGGAAGGAGAGGAACTGAGGCCGTATGCCAAACGCAAGACGGAACTGAGTCTGCAGGATGGCTGCATTTTCTGGGGGGGGGAGGGGGCGAGGGTCTTTGTGCCTCTCCCTGGCCATTCACAGATTGTGGAGGAAATTCAAGAGACTCATCCGGGGTGTCTTGAATGAAAAGTCTTGCAAGATCCTACGTCTGATGGCTAAGAATGGATCAGATCTGGAGAACAAGGCAAAATCATGCACGCAATGTCAGATCAATCAGAATATGCCACCCCCAACTCCTGTTTGGTGAGTTCATGTGGCAGAATGGCATTCATCACATTCGGACGGCCCCTTTCACCCAGCCTCAAATGGTTTGGCTGAGCAGGCTGTTCAGACAGTGAAGGAAGGCCTGAAGTGGATGACAGGGGATTCTCTTAGCACTCAGCTTTCACGTTTCCTGTTTAAATACCACCTCATGCCACAGACTATGACTGTACGCACTCCAGCAGAGACGCTGATGGGGTGTAGGCTCAAGACAAGATTGGACCTGCTGTGCCCAGACATGAAGGCAAAAGTGGAGAGAAAGCAGGAAAAGCAGGAGGAGGGACATGATCAACATGCGCGAGACAGATAGTTAGAACCGGATGACAATGTCTATGTGAGAAACTTCAGCACTAGCAACAATCAGCAATGGCTACTTGGGGTTATTCTTGAGCAGACTGGTCCAGTCTCCTATGTTGTTAAGCTGACTGATGAGCATGTTTTCTGCAGACACCAGGACCATGCGCGCCTGCGTCATGATACAGGCTCAGAGGTAGATAGTTCAATGGAGTTTCCAATGCTGAGACAGACTACTGGGGAAGCATGTCCACCAGTGACTTTGCTAGAGAGAGAGAGAGAGACGCTGGCAGAGGGGGCAGAGTCCCCTGAAGAGAATGGACATTCTCATGCAGGCATGCAGACCCCTTTCATGTCCCGAATACCAGATCCACCCAAAACATCTTCACCAGCGGTGCCTACTGGGTCACCAGGGGTAGTGTGTAGATCGCAGCACCCTTGCAAACCTCCTGACAGACTGAATCTTTGATTGGATAGTTATTTTTGTTGTTAGATTGAATGTTGAATTTGCACGTTTTTTAGGTGTTTTGTATTGGTAACCTATCGCTAATGATACCACTGTTTTTATTTCCCAGTTCTTCTATATTTGGGGAATGTTAGATTTTAAAGGGGGAGAAATGTTGTAATCTGAGTATTATTAAAAGTAAGTTAATACTAATTGGGAAGCAGTTGGTAAAAAGACTCTGGTTCCGGGGTTGGCGGGGTTTTACTTCCGCTCTTTTTACTCCCAGTATGCATTGTATATAGTTCCACCACCCATGCCACACGAGGTACCTGAAAGCCTCTGTATTGTAAATATCATTTGCCGTCCCAGATAAAGATGTTTTTTTAGCCATAAAATTGTCGAATGGTCCTTTTGTAAAGTAGAAGTTACCACAGTTATCATTTTAGATGACTGTCTTGCATCCAGCACTTACGTGACATTACAAAGAAGGTACAGTGCCTCTACTTAGACAAACTTCTATAGATATACAGTGGAGAGAATATTGATTTGTTGCATTGCAGCCTGGTATGGAAACACTAATGCCCTTGAATGGAAAAGGACACAAAATGTAATGGATAGAGCCCAGCCCATCATGGGTAAAGCACCTCCCTACCATTCAGCTCATCTACGTTGAGTAACAAACACAAAATGCTGGTGGAGTGCAGCAGGCCAGGCAGCATTTATAGGAAGAAGTACAGTCAATATTTTGGGCTGAGACCCTTCGTCAGGACTAGATGCTGCCGGGCCTGCTGCATTCCACGAGTATTTTGTGTGTGTTGCTTGAATTTCCAGCATCTGCAGATTTCCTCGTGTTTGCATCTATGTTGAGTGCTGTCACGAGAAAGCAACATCCATCATCAGGGATTCCCACCACCCAGGTTATGCTCTCTTCTTGCTGCTGCCATCAGGCAGGACGTACAGGAGGCTGAGGTAAACCATCAGATTCAAGAACAATTATTACCCCTTAACCATCAGTCTTCTGAACTTGAGGGGATAACTTCAGTCAACTGCACTTGTCCCATCACAGAACTGTTTCCACAATCAGTGGATTCACTTTCAAGAACTCTTCATCTCAAATTCTTAATATTTATTGCTTGCTTGCTTATTTATTTATCTATCCATCCATTTATTTATTTATTTATTTACTTGCTTACTATATTTTTGTATTTGCACAGTTTGTGTCTTTTGCACATTGGTTGTTTGTCTGTCCTGTTGGATGTGGCCTTTCATTGAATCTATTGTGTTTCTTGTATTTACTGTGGATGTCCACAAGAAAATGAATTTCAGGGTTGTATATGATGACAGATTTATACTTTAATAATAAATTTACTTTGAACTTTTTGCCAATCTTGTACCCTTATGCACAACAGCACCAGACTTTGTGTCACCCTCAAACTTTCTAACCCACCCTTTCACTTCCAAATCCAACTGAGTTCCTATTCTCCTGTCAGGTTAGTTTAAAACTTCCCAACAGTTCTAGCAAACCTGCCCCAAGGATATTGGTCCAGCTTGAGTTCTCATGTAACCTATCCCTTTCGTACAGATCATACTTTCCCCAGAAGAGATCCCAAATGTCCACAAATCTGAAACTCTGACCCCTGCACCAATTCTTGAGCCACATGTTCAACTGCCAAATCATCCTTATCCTCACAGGTGCATTCACAGACAGCAATATGGAGATCACTACCTTCAAGGTCCAGTTTCTCAGCTTTCCACTTAACTCCTTATACTCTGACTTCAGGAACTCATCCCTTTTCTGACCTATGTTATTAATACCAACATGTACCACCACTTCTGTCAGCTTCCCTACCCGCAAGACTTAGGAACGCTGTGGTCACTGGCTCCAGAAGCTGATAGGTTCTTGATTAGTAAGGATGTTAAAGGTGATAAGGCTGAAGGCAGGAGAATTGGGCTGAGAGGCATAATAAATCAGTTGTGATGGAATGGTTGAGCAGACTTGATAGGCTGACTGGTCTTACGGTCTCATGGACTAGATCTGAGATGTCCCTGACCCTGGCACCTGTGAAGGGAAATACCATCTGGGAGTATCGTTAAGTGTAGTGAACTTTAATGTCAGTCATAAAGACTAGTATAGTAAGTCCATCACTGACTGAGACATGGTCTGCAACAGTAGTGAGCAAATCATCACGAGGCCTTGTCCTTATCAAGCTACCTGTTACAAATGTGTCCAGAACAGAGTGTAGAGCAGTAAACATTATACAATGGTTCTGGAGAAAAGTTACATCTTGATGCCACAGACATTCTCCATCATGTTGTATAGCACCACCCTACTCCAGAAAGGAACAGACTCAAAACTGAACTGATAGTTCAAATTCAGGAATCGAGTGGAGCATCGGTGGAAATTTCTTGCATCAAACTGCAACTCCCTGGCCTGAAAAATTCCTTATTCTACAATTATAATCAAGTCAGAGATCAACCCTGTTTGACTGCAAGGTGCAGAAGAGAATGCCAGGAGCATCAATCAATAAACCCAAGGATGAGATATCAGCCTGGGGAAGCTGCAGAGCAACTCTGCATGCTTGTTAAACTGCAAAAAGAGCATGTCATATACAGATCACACATCCACATAACAGGTCCAAAATATGCCCCTCTAAACTAGAATCATATATTGAGGACTGTCACATAGCTGATGAAAGGAGGCTCACAGAAAATTTGTCATCCTCAGAACTGGCAAGTGGCAGGTGGGCATTGAAGACAAGGCTGAAGCATGTATAATTAAATTAGCTAAGTGTAAGATCCAACCCAGCTTCTCCCTGAGGCACCCACTACTTTCGGTCAAGTTAATTTTTTTCAAGTGATGCAAATAAAAAACAGTTCACTGGACACAGCAAAGGCATTGCAGAACATTACAGCACAGAAACAGACCTTTTGGCCCTTCAAGGCCGTGTCAAACCATTTTTCTGCCTAGTCCCACTGACCTGCACCTGGCCCATATCCCTCCATACACCTCTCATCCATGTACCTGTCCAAGTTTTTCTTAAATGTTAAAAGTGAGCCCACATTTACCACTTCATCTGGCAGCTCATTCCACACTCCCACCACTCTCTGTGTGAAGAAGCCCCCCCCCCAATGTTCCTTTTAAACTTTCCCCCCTTCACCCTTAACCCATGTCCTCTGGTTTTTTTTCTCCCCTAGCCTCAGTGGAGAATGCCTGCTTGCATTCATTCTATCTATACCCATCAAAATTTTATATACCTCTATCAAGTCTCCCCTCATTCTTCTACGCTCCAGGGAATAAAGTCCTAACCTATTCAACCTTTCTCCGTAACTCAGTTTCTCACGTCCCGGCAACATCCTTGTAAACCTTCTCTGCACTCTTTCAACCTTATTAATATCCTTCGTGCAATTCAGTGACCAAAACTGCATGCAATACTCCAAATTCAGTCTCACCAATGCCTTATACAACCTCACCATAACATTCCAACTCTTATACTCAATACTTTGATTTATAAAGGCCAATGTACCAAAAGCTCTCTTTACTACCCTATCTACCTGTGACGCCACTTTTAGGGAATTTTGTATCTGTATTCCTAGATCCCTCTGTTCTACTGCACTCCTCAGTGCCCTACCATTTACCTTGTACGTTCTTAGTTTTTCCTTCCAAGGTGCAATACCTCACACTTGTCTGTATTAAACTCCATCTGCCATTTTTCAGCCCATTTTCCTAGCTGGTCCAGATCCCTCTGCAAGCTTTGAAAACCTTCCTCATTGTCCACTACACCTCCAATCTTTGTATCATCAGCAAATTTGCTGATCCCATTTACCACATTATCATCCAGATCATTTATATAGATGACAAATAACAATGGACCCAGCACTGATCCCTGGGCACACCACCGGCCTCCACTGAGAGAAGCAATCCTCCACTACCACTCTCTGGCTTCTCCCACTGAGCCAATGTCTAATCCAATTTACTACCTCACCATGTATACCTAGCGACTGAATCTTCCTAACTAACCTCCCATGCGGGACCTTGTCAAAGGCCTTACTGAAATCCATGTAGACAACATCTACTGTTTTCCCTTCATCCACTTTCCTGGTAACCTCCTCGAAAAACTCTAATAGATTTGTTAAACATGACCTACCATGCACAAAGCCGTGTTGACTCTCCTTAATAAGTCCCTGTCTATCTAAATACTTGTCGATCTTATCTCTTAGTACTCCTTCTAATAATTTACCTACTACTGACGTCAAACTTACCAGCCTATAATTTCCCTGATTACTTTTAGAGCCTTTTTTAAACAACGAAACAACATGAGCTATCCTCCAATCCTCCGGCACCTAACCCGTGGATACCAACATTTTAAATATATCTGCCAGGGCCCCTGCAATTTCAACACTAGTCTCCTTCAAGATCTGAGGGAATACCCTGTCAGGTCCTGGGGATTTATCTACTCTGATTTGCCTCAAGATAGCAAGTACCTCCTCCTCTTCAATCTGTATAGGTTCCATGACCTCACTACTTGTTTGCCTTATTTCCATTGACTCCATGCCAGTTTCCTTAGTAAATACAGACATAAAAAAACATTTAAGATCTCCCCCATTTCTTTTGGTTCCATACATAGCCGACCACTCTGATCTTCAAGAGGACCAATTTTATCCCTTACTATCTTTTTGCTCTTAATATACCTGTAGAAGCTCTTTGGAATATCCTTCACCTTGACTGCCAAAGCTACCTCATGTCTTCTTTTAGCCCTCCTAATTTCTTTAAGTATTTTTTTCCACTTTTTATACACCTCAGCTGTAGTATGACAGACCTCAGCCTCCAACTCAACAATATAGAAAATTGCTCAGATATGCAATGCACACGAAGGGCAAATCCAGTCCATGTAATTATCATCAATCAGTCTACTGCTATTCATCAACAAAGTCTTGATGGTATTGTCAATGGTACAATTGGGTGGCACTTACTGCCCACTAATGCTGAATTTACTAGGACAAATAAGCTCAAGACCACATTGTAGCCCAAATCCACACGTAGACAAAAGATCTGACTTTTAGAGATGGGAGTGAGAGGATAATATTTGACTAACTTTGACAGGGAAGAGACCCAGTACAGCTAAAATTAATGGACATCAAGGGGAAAAATTCTAATTTTGGAATCTGCAGCAAAAGTAAAACACCTTCTGTGGGGGGGGGGGGGGTTGATGCGAATTATTGAAGTTCGAGCCAAGACCCTGCATCAGAACTGAGATAGGAGAAGGCAGGTAGCTGGTATAAAGGGGAGAGCAGGTTAAGATTAGATCAATGCCAGTAGGTGAAGGGCAAGCAGGAGTGAAGGATAATGGGCAGATGGAACCAGGTGGGTGAAAGAAAGAGAGAGGTGGAGGCTGATAAGTGGGAACACAAAGACTGCTGGAGTCTGATAAGTGAGGAAGGGGATAATAGGAACCATTAAGTGAGAGAGGGAGAGATGAGGGACAGGTGAATCTGTTCAGTGAAATGGTGAGTAGGAGGAGGATTGATGGGAGGTGGGGGTTTGGCTGGGGAGGTTTATGGGAAAAGGATCAGATATGGAAAGACTGATGTAGACCAGAAGGAAAATGAGAGGGGAAATGCAGGAGGTAGGGGTTACTTGAAGTTGGAAAATGCATTGTTCTTATAATTGAGTTGTGGACTATCCAGTGGAAGATAGTCTAGGTAGGGCTGACAATGGACAGTTTGAGAATGGGAAGGGGAATTGAAATAGCATGCAAATGGAAGCTCAGAAAAGCAATTGTGGAGAAAGAATAAGTGTTCTGCAAATCAGTTAGCTAGCCTGCTTAGCCTCACTTAGTCTCACTGATGTAGAGGCCACATCGGGAACACTGAATACAGTAGATAAGATTGGTGGACGCACACATAAATCTTTGCTTCATCTGGAAGGTCTGTTTAGGACCCTGGATGATGATGAAGGAAGAGGTGCAAAACCAAGGGTTGTCCCTCCTGCAGTTGCAGGGATATAAGCCAGAGGTCAGTGAGGGATGAGTGACTTAGGGAATCATGGAGGGAGTGGTCCCTTAGAAGGAAAAAATGAGGGTGGTGGGGGAATTACATTCAAAGTAAATTTATTATCAAAAGTATGTATAGTTCACCATATACTACCTTGATTCATTTTCTTGCAGGCATTTACAGGAAAATAAAGATATACAATAGAATTTATGAAAAATAATAAATAACTATCAGTGTGCAAAAGAAGACAAATTGTGCAAATAATAATAACAATATAACTAAATAGCACTGAGAACATGAGTTGTAGAGTCCTTGAAACTTAGTCTATATGTTGTGGAGTTATTCACACTAGTTCAGGAGCCTGATCATTGTAGGGCAATAACGGTCTTGACCCTGGTGGTGTGGGACCTAAGATTCCTGTACCTCCTGCCCGGTGGACAAAGCTACTGATGGGATCATTGACAGAAATTACAAGGGATGATGTGATGGATGAGGAGGCTAGTATCCCTGTGCTCATATCTTGCTCAAAGCAGGTGTTTGTGGAGGGCAATTTACCACTATTATTGGAATTTCTCAGGATAGTGTCTGGGTCCAACCATCTTCAGATACTTTACTAATGGCCTTCCTTCCATCACAAGGTTGTAAGATCACTGACGATAGCACCATGTAAAATTGCATTTATGATTCCTTTACATATAAATCAGTCCATACCTGCATGCAGCAAGACTTAAATAACCACGTTGCATATTGCAAGTACCATTTGTGGCACAGAGGGCCTGGCCATAAACTTCTCCAAAAAGGTAGGAAATAACCACCGACACTTGACATTGTCACATTAGTACTGCTGAGTCTTCCATCATTGATACTACAGGGGGTCACAATTGATTAGAAGCTGAATCAGATCAGACAGTTGTCTACTACAGCAAAGAAACATATCAGAGGTGTGTATCCTGCAGCAAGTAACGTATCTCATCATACCCCAAAGCCATTTACAAGACACAAGTTATGATAGGGTGCTCCCCACTCATCTGGACCGGTCAGTGTCAATAACACTAGAGAAGCTCAGCAAATTCCAGAGCAAAATAAGTTCGGCTGGTATTCCTGGAACATTCATTCCATTTATCAATGGTACCAATAGCACTTACTAAGCCTGCAATTTTCACTGCCATGTACAGGTTCCTTTCCAAGTGGAACACCATCCTGATTGGGAAAGATTCTTGTTCCTTCACAATTGCTGGGCGTAAATTCCGGAACTATCTACCCAATAGTAATATTGATGTAAAAGAACTCCAGCAATCCAAGAAGGTGACTCAACATTGACTTCCTGAGAGCAATTAGTGAAGGCCAATAAACAATGATGGCCATTCCCAAACACTGACTAAGAGTGATCATACTATGATATACATCATATATCATGACATTACAATATCTCCTGTATGTAATAAAGAGGCCAATAAGTGTATGCTTGTTGTCTTCTGCTGCTGTAGTTCATCCACTTCAAGGTTTCACGTGTTCTGCATTCTGAGATGCTCTTCTGTACATCTAGGTTGTAATGTGTGGGTGTCTAAGTTACTGTCACCTTCCCATCAGCTTGAACCAGTCTGGCCATTCTTCTCTGAGCTCTCTCATTAACAAGGCATTCTCACATACAGATCTTCCACTCACTGGATGCTGGAAAATTGGCCTTGTGATTTTCATGCCCAATTCCTGACCTGGCATCAGATACAAAGCTGATGGTATCACGGACCATAAATCACACACTTCTTCCATTTCTAACGTGACTTACAGCCTCTGAGTGTAACTTATGATCTTTATTAAATACCTACAAAGAACACATTTGGATGAAACTTCAATTCAAGGAACTGCACCATGTCACTGACCATATAACCATATAACAATTACAGCATGGAAACAGGCCATATCGGTCCTTCTAATCCTTGCCGAACGCTTACTCTCACCTAGTCCCACCGACCTGCACTCAGTCCATAACCCCCATTCCTTTCCTGTTCATATACCTATCCAATTTTACTTTAAATTACAATAGCAACCTGCCTCTACCACTTCTACTGGAAGCTCGTTTCACAAAGCTACCACTCTCTGAGTAAAGAAGTTCCCCCTTGTGTTACCCCTAAACTTTTGCCCCCTAACTCTCAACTCATGTCCTCTTGTTTGAATCTCCCCTACTCTCAATGGAAAAAGCCTATCCACGTCAACTCTATCTATCCCCCTCATCATTATAAATACCTCTATCAAGTCCCCCCTCAAACTTCTGCACTCCAAAGAATAAAGACCTAACTTGTTCATCCTTTCCCTATAACTTACATGCTGAAACCCAGGTAACATTCTAGTAAATCTCCTCTGTACTCTCTCTATTTTGTTGACATCTTTCCTATAATTCGGTGACCAGAACTGTACACAATACTCCAAATTTGGCCTTACCAATGCCTTGTACAATTTTAACATTACATCCCAACTCCTATTCTCAATGCTCTGATGTATAAAGGGCAGCATATTAAAAGCTTTCTTCACCACCCTATCCACATGAGATTCCATCTTCAGGGAACTATGCACCATTATTCCTAGACCACTCTGTTCTACTGCATTCTTCAATGCCCTACCATTTACCATGTATGTCCTATTTTGATTAGTCCTACCAAAATGTAGCACCTCATACTTATCAACATTGAACTCCATCTGCCATCTTTCAGCCCACTCTTCTAACTGGCCTAAATCCCTCTGCAAGCTTTGAAAATCTACTTCATTATCCACAACACCACCTATCTTAGTATCATCTGCATACTTACTAATCCAATTCACCACCCCATCATCCAGATCATTAATGTATATGACAAACAACATTGGACCCAGTACAGATCCCTGAGGCACACCACTTGTCACCGACCTCCAACGTGACAAACAGCACCACTGCTCTCTGGCATCTCCCATCCAGCCACTGTTGAATCCATTTTATTACTTCAATATTAAT
Organism: Hemitrygon akajei; assembly: GCF_048418815.1. Classification (NCBI taxonomy): domain Eukaryota; kingdom Metazoa; phylum Chordata; class Chondrichthyes; order Myliobatiformes; family Dasyatidae; genus Hemitrygon; species Hemitrygon akajei. The sequence continues at coordinate 142,310,396 of NC_133124.1, read as the reverse complement.
ACCTAAAGAAACCTGATGATGTTCTGCCATAAAGCATCTCAGTTTGGTTGTCCATTTAATTACCACAGCCTTTTTATGCAGTTCAGTTTCTCATCATCATTATGATGCACCATGTTGTATGACGTGGGCGATCATGGTCTTCCATCTGTCTTTATTGCCTGTGGGGAAGACCCTCTCATGCAGTTGTTCTTATTCATTTCTCTATCCATGACCATGATTGTTCTTGGCAAATTTTTCTACAGAAGTCATTTGCCATTGCCTTCTTCTGGGCTGTGTCTTTATTTCAACCATTATCAATGCTCTTCAGAGACTGTCTGCCTGGTGTCAGTGGGCGCCTCGCCAGGACTTGTGATATACACCAGCTGCTCATACAATCATCCCCCACCTGCTGCCATAGATCAAGGGGAGGGGGGTTGTTAAGCAGGTGCTACTCTAGGCCAAAGGGTGACCTGTATGCTAGCAGAGGGAAGGAGCCCCTTGTGTTTCCTTTGGTAGAGACGTAGCTCCACCCTGTCACCCTTTCAGTTTCTATCCTGTTAATTATCTCATATTGGTGTGAAGCAGTTCTTGTACTGATACGGAGAGAGTATCTCTGATTTTTTTTACAAGTGAACAGTACATTAATGACAGGAGTGCTGTGAAATTTTCAAGCAGCTCAATGAACATGAGAGTGCACATGTTTCTTTGTAGCAGACCATCACAGCACTCTTTCTAATGTATAACTATATAACAATTACAGCACGGAAACAGGCTGTTGCATAATATTGTTGCATAATTTTATGATTTCAGCAATAGTATATATGCAGCACATGATCTGGCCACAAAGGGTAATGAAAACAGATTATAAAATTTTTGCAAGAAAATAAAAAAGTTTAATGGTAATCCAATCATAAACAAAAAATTCTGCAGATGTTGGAAATCCAAGCAACACACACAAAATGCTGGAGGAACTCATCAGGCCAGGCAGCATCTATGGAAAAGAGTACAGTCAACGTTTCAGGCCGAGGTCCTTCATCAGGATTGGAGAAAAAGAAGATGAAGAGTCAGAGTAAGAAGGTGGGGGAGGGGAGGAAGAAACACAAGATTATTGGTGAAACCAGAAGGGGAGGTGGGGGGGGTTGATGTCTTCCTTCTTCAAAGAAAGGGGCTTCTTCCACCTTCAATGTTGCCCTCAACCACATCTCTTCCATTTTGGGAACATCTGCCCTCACCCCACCCTCCTGCCACCCCACCAAGGATAGCGTTCCTCTTGTCTTCGCCTCCGCATCCAGCACATAATTCTCTGTAACATCCTCCATCTCTAGTGGGATCCCACCACCAAGCACATCTTCCCTTCCCCCCACTTTCTGCTTTCCACAGTGATTGGTCCTTATCGACTCCCTGTCCATTCATCCCTCCCCCACTGATTTCCCTCCTGGCACTTATCCTTGCAAGTGGAAGAAGTGCTACACCTGCCCTACACCTCCTACCTCACCTCACTATCATTCAGGATGCCAAACAGTCATTCCAGGTGAGATGACACTTCACCTGTGAGTCTGTTGGGGTCAGCTGTATCTGGTGCTCCTGGTGTGGCCTCCTGTGAGTGATGGCATCCATTATTCTTGCGAGACCATGGATCTGCACCTGGAAAGTCTTGCTTTAGTCTGTGTTGGTAGAGCAGCGTCATAACTGGTAGACAGCTGCTTTCTGTGTTGTGCCTTCACGGTGAGGTGACACTGGAGTGTCCTCTCCAGGGCGCAGGCCTGGGTAAGGTCGTATGGAAGACTAACAGTTGCCCAGCAGCAAGTCTCCCCACTTCACCACACTGATGTTGTCCAAGGGAAGGGCAAGGGCCGATACATCTTGGCACCAGTGACATTGCAGGAGTTACCAGAGCAAGGTTAAAGGCAACGTCGGACTGCCTCAGGGACTCCAGCTCCAAATTTGTCCTCAGGGTTTACTCCTGAAGCCTTTCCCATGAGTGGGTATGGCCACAAGGCAGGGAAGGTTTGAAATCAGAATTTTCCCTCTCTTAGATGGACTGCCTTCCCAGGCTGACGAGCTCCATCTACCTGAAGCACTGGTTTTAAGGTGCCAGGACCCTCCTTCGCCCCTTCTCCTGTCAGTAGAAACAATTCCGCCTGGCTTAGAGGCTAAACCACACAAGAAGGCCAGGAGTTGGACTTGGTTGTCAGAGGCTATTTGAGACGCATACCATGAGGAGCACTTTTAGGTTGTGGGAGCTTGTCCCCACTACCACTCCTCGGCTTGACAACCTGTATATCAGTGAAACCTGACATAGATAGGGAGACTGCTTTGCTGAACACCTATGCTCCATCCACCAGAAAAAAATGGTATCTCCCAGTGGCCACCCATTGTAATTCCACTTCCCATTCCTATTCTGACATGTTAGTCCATGGCCTCCTCTACTGTCATGAAAAGGCCACATTCCATTTGGGTAACTTCCAACCTGATGGCATGAACATCGATTTCTCGATCTTCTGGTTATGCCTCCAGCACCCCCCCCCCCACTTCACCATTCCCCATTCCCATTTCCCTCTCTCACCTTATCTCCTTACCTGCCCATTACATCCCTTTGGTGCTCCTCCTTTTATTTCTTCCATAGCCTTCTGTCCTCTCCTATCAGATTCCCCCTTCACTAGCCCAGTCGACTGTTTACTCTTTTCCATAGATGCTACCTGCCCCACTGAGTTCTTCCAGCATTTTGTGTGTGTTAGTTTGATAGTAATGTTAACTATAAGGTTGAAATTTCAAAAATTATGTTGAAGGACAAAGAAATGGTGAGGTAGTGTTTATGAGTTCAATGTCCATTCAGAAATCTGATGGCCCAAGGAAAAAAGCTGTTCCAAAATTGTTAAGTATGTGCCTTCAGGCTCCTATACCTCCTCCCTGATGGTAGCAATGAAAAGATTGGACCCCTGATGGTAGCCCTGGTTGATTGAGGTCTTTAATGATGGATGCCACCTTTTTGAGGCATCAGCTCCATGAAGATGTCCTGGATGCTGGGGTAGCTCGTGCCCATGATAGATCTGACTGAGCTTACAACTTTCTACTACTTACATTGATCCTGCGTAGTTGCCCCCCCCCCCCATACCAGATGATGATGCAGCCAGTCAGAATGCTCTCCAACTGTAAATACTTGTGGGTGTCTTTGGCGACATACCAAATCTCCTCAAACTCCTAATGAAATATAGCTGCTGCCATACCTTCTTTGTAACTGCATCAATATGTTTGGCCCAGCATAGATTCTCGGAGAGGTTAACACCCAGGAACTTCAAATTGCTCACCCTTTCCACTTCTGATCCTTCAATGAGGTGATATGTTTTCCCTCATCTTACTCTTTCTGAAGTCTACAATCTATTCATTGGTCTTACTGACATTGAGTACAAGGTTGAGTCCTGCAGAAGGGTCTCAGCCTGAAATGTTGATGGTACTTTTTTCCATAGATGCTACCTGGCCTGCCGAGTGTATGTTGCTTGGATTTCCAGAATTTGCAGATTTTCTCATTTGTGATTGAATACAAGGTTGTAGCTGCAACACTGCTCAACTAGCTGATCTATTTCACTCCTGTACACTTTCTTGTTACCATCTGAAATTCTGCTAACAATTGGTATGTCATCAGTAAATTTATAGATGGCATTTGAGTTGTGCCTAGCCACACAGACATGGGTTAGAGAGAGTAGAGCAGTGGGCTAAGCTCACATCCTTGAGGAGTGCCAGTGTTGATTATCAGCGAAGTGGAGATGTTATTTCCAATCCACACAGACTGTCATCTTCCAGTGAGGAAGTCAAAGATCTATTTATGGAGGGAGGTACAGAGGCTCAGGTTTTGGAGCTTTTTGAACAGAACAGTAGAAATAAATGGTGGTTTCTCCATCTCAGTTGAATATGTTGAGTCAGTTGAGTCTTGAAACTACAATTTGGCCCAGCTGATTTTAAGTAGAACACTACAATCTAATTAGACTGCACAGAAGCAAACCTTTCAGCCCATCTAGTTCATGCCAAACAATTCTGAAGTGCATACTGATTGATCTCACAATGATATCATAATACATAAAATAAGTATTCAGGACCAGATTGGTTGTATGATATCTGGTGACCATGTGATATCTGGCTCGGAGGCCAGTGTCAAAACATTCTTCAAGGCAATGTAACCTCACAAGGTATCAGGCGCTGACTGTGCACCTAGCTGGGTACTGAAAATTTGTGCCAACCCATAGGTTGGAGTGTTCAAGGACATCTTCACACTCTCACTGTTGTGATCGGAGATTCCCTTCAAAATGGCAGTAATCATACTGATGCCCAAGAAGAGCAGGGTAGCATTTGTTCATTCTCATCTACTCTGATGAAGTGCTTTTCTAGTCATATCTAATATAAACTCCTGCCTGAGCATGGACTTGGACCCACTGCAATTTGCATGCTGCTGCAACAAATCCACAGTGGGGGTAATCTCACTGGCTCTCCACTCTGCTTTGGAGCATCTAGATAACAGCAAAACAAAACATCCAGCTGCTGTTTATCAATTATAGCTTGGGGACTCAACACTATCATCTCCTCAGTTTTAATCACCAAGCTTCGGAATCTGAGCCTCTGTTCTTCCTTCTGCAATTGGATCCTTAACTTCCTCATCAGAAGACCACAGTCGGTATGGATTGGTGATAACATCTCCTCCTCGCTCCTCAAGGATGTGTGTTTAGCCCACTGTACTACTTCCTCTACACTCAGAACTGCCAGGCTAAGCACAGTTCAGACACCATTTATAAATTTCCAGATGACATCACTGTTGTTGGTAAAATCTTTGATGGCAATGAAGAGGCGTAAATGGATGAGATAGATCGGTTTGGCTGAATAATGCTACAACAGCAACCTCGACATTCAACATCAGCAAGACCAAGGAATTGATTCTGGACTTCAGAAAGGGGAAATCAGGAAAATAAACCAGGACTTATGGAGAGGTCAATAATTCCGGGGCATCAACTTCTCAGAACAAAGCACACTAGCAGTTATATTTCTTCAGGTGTTTGAGGAGGTGTACGTCACCAAAGACTCTAGCAAATTTCTATGGACATACAGTGAAGATCGTTTTGACTGGTTGCAAAGCTGCTTGATATGGACGCTCTGATGCACAGGATCGCAAGGGGCTGTAGAAGGTTGTAGACTCATCAGCTTCATCATTGGTACAGCATCCCCAATATCGAGGACATCTCCAAGAGGTGATGGCCTCAAGAAGGCAACATCTATCATTAAGGACCCTCACCATCCTGGACATGTCCTCGTTTCCTTACAGATATCAGGGTGGAGGAAGAATACACTCAATAATCCAGGAACAACTTCTTCTCCATCATCAGATTTCTGAATCATCCATGAATCCATGATCACTACCTCATTATTTCTTCTGCTTTACATCATTTATTCATCTTGTAATTTATAGTAATTTGATGTCTTTTGCAGTGTAACAACAGCAAATTTCACATCATACAAGGCAGTGATAATAAACTTGATTCTGATTTTGAAACATAGACCACGTTAGTCTTAGTCTTTCACTAAGACCACATTCAACAAAATATAACATTTTCAGGGCATTACTTTACAGCAGGACAAGTTTGTAAAAAGGTTAAATTCATTTACTTCTGAAGATTTACCTCAACTGTGTTGAAAAATGCGAAGTATTGTTGTCTATGGAGGTATGCTGAATGAGTAGCAACAAACATCAGGATTTTCACATTAACCCAAATATTCACTAAAATTGCAAGTTACAATTGTTTTGTCAGCATAATGAGAATATTGGTAATTTCACCATCAGTATTGCTACAAAATCCAGTCCTTCGGTTTTCCAGATCATCATTATGGGAAAATTGAAATAATAAATGGCAACGTTGGGAGTCCTTGTGCAGGATTCCATAAAGGTTAAAATGCAGGTTGAATCTGTGGTGAGGAATGCAATGCTAGCATTCATTTCAAGAGGACTAGAATATAAAGCAAGGATGTAATGTTGAGGCTTTATAAGGCATGAGTGAGGCCTCAATTGGAGTATTGTGAGCAGTTTTAGGCTCCTTATCTAAGAAAGGATGTGCTGACATTGGGGTGGGTTGAAAGGAGGTTGACGAAAATGATTCTGGGATTGAAAGCTTGTTATATGAGAAGCATTTGATGGCTCTGGGCCTCTACTCACTGGAATTAAGAAGAATGAGGGGTGACCTCTTTGAAACCTATCAGATGTTGAGAGACTTTGATAGAGTGGATGTGGAGAGGATGTTTTATATGGTGGGGAAGTCTAAGACCAAAGAACATCAGAATAGAGGGACATCCTTTTAGAATGGAGATGAGGAGGAATTTCCTTAGCCAGAGAGTGGTGAATCTTTGGAAATTGTTGCCACAGGCAGCTGTGGAGGCCAAGTCATTGCATATATTTAATATGCAATAGATATTGGTTGATAGATTCTTGATTAGTCAGGGTATGTAGAGATACGGGGTGAAAGCAGGAGTTTGGAGCTGACAGTGAAAATGGTGGAGCAGACTTGATGGGCCAAATGGCCTAATTCTGCTCCTATATCTTATGGTCTTATGATTATGAAAAAGCAAACATAGGCAGAACTAATGAGTTCCTCCAAAGCAAAGACAGATAACATGTAGATTTGGTAGCATCATTTTAAATTGATTATCAACAATAGCAACTGATCTAAAGGGCCCTTAGATAAGATTTGTTTATTAATTTAAAGAATTAGCAACTCATTTTTTCCAATATCTGAATAACCTATTTCTCCATTGTCAGTTACTCATTAAAAATCCATTTATCTCAAAACATGTACTTTGAGTGATTTCATGAGTTGGTCCAAAATTTATTTTATTGCCATTTATAGAACCTAGGAAGTGAATTTATAAGATGTTCATGTATAAGTAAGAATTCAAAAGAACCAAGGTGCAAAATTGCACTGAAAAAAAGTATTGGAATGCAGCATTTCTACAGACAATGTTAAGAAGAGTGCAAACTGCATTCTCTTCTTAAACCACGATACTTTCCTTTTCACTATGGTAGAGTCATGTGACTGTCAATACAGTGTTCATTTGCCATCAACAGCACTTCTCAGGATAAACAACTTAACCTCTGGAATGTTGATTTCCAAGTCTTATGAGCTGTTTTCCCTCCAAGATTCTTCCGCTGTGTGTCCACTGTATGAGAGGATTTGGATTACATATGAAAAATATATGAGTCATTGTGAGCAGACCCTATACATGAAGTGTTATACTGAGATCAAGTCAGTTCTGTGCAATAGACAACAGAATTTGTTTATTTCAAAAGGTACCATTTTAAAATAAAAGTGATGTTCAAAAGTATTTATCATTGAATTATATATGTTTGTGGTAGATAAAGGATTAATTTGAAATCTGTGAATTAATAAAATTATTTGTGTTTTGGCACAGAAATATGGCAACTACAATGATTACAGTGGTGCTTAAGAGTTGCCATATTAATTTGATGATACTAATTTTATATTAACACTTGAATATGTGACAAAATAAGGATTTTCATCCCTTGCCTTTCCCAATTGTAAGCCGAATGTTGTAGTGAAGCTGTTATATCTTCCCCTAATAGAACAGAAGATTTATCAGGTTCGTGGCATTGCTGGGCAAATGATGATTTAGCAAATCTCAGCTGGAATGAAAATTGGACATTATATTTGGTTTCAGCAGCACAATGTTATTCTGGGGGAAAGAAGTCTGTTTTTTTTCTTTGTTATAAGTTCCCTCACCAATATTGGAAACAGGCATGTGTTGACTTCTAGTCAAGAGTGGGTTTAGATGTTAAGGGCAAGGCCTGTTCACTGAACACTTGTAAGGCTAAGTAGAGGGCACTTCATCTTGGACATAATACCCTCAGCAAGTATAAAGAACATGGGGGATTTCTAATGTTCAGATAAAAAAGAAAAAACAGATTTTTACAGATTACACGTTTATTTTGTTTCAGTATATTGCTATCCACATTGTGTTTCACAACATCAAAAATAAGTCACTTTAATCACAAACATGAGAAAGTCTGCAGATGCTGGAAATCCAAAGCAACTCACTCAAAATAGTGGAGGAACTCAGCAGGTCAGGAAATGAATAGATGCTTCGGGCTAGACCCTTCATTGGGACTGAGAAGGAAGGGGGACGATGCCAGAATAAAAAGGCATTTATTCAGAACACCTTTGTACTACTAATTAAATTAGAGCATTTGAACCTGCCTTTCATACACTTTCAAGTTGCCACACGGGAATTTTGTTCTGGTTCTCTGTGGGGCAAAAATGAATTTGTATCACTCTAAATGCCACCCCCACCTTATAGCAGCTGGTTTTACTGACACATTGACTACAAATAGCATCGCTGCTAGGTCAAAGGGCATTGTGTTGCAAACCAAAATATAATTTGCTTCTCTGAATTTTAAGTGAGCCATAGGATATCCAAGTCATACTTTAGAAAATGTTAAGTATATTCAAATGAAGAAAATCGCATTACAATGTCATTTCTTTCTTTATTGTGTGGTGATCAAATCCATAAAGTAGAACATCCAGATTTTTAAGCCATTTCCGGGTTCCAGATATTGCTTGATGGATGGTTAGGAAATCTCTGGCAAACATCCATTTTGGGCAGTGATTTATGTGTTCCACTCTCTGATCTTTATGCCAGCAATCTCTTCAGGGGATAGATTTTATTTTCCAACAGTGAAGGAGGTGGCTGCTGCCACCTTGCATGGTTCTGCATCGGATGATAGCTTTTTGTATTCTCCTCGTCAGGTCTGAACCTAGTGGATGAGGTGTGGTTTATTTTGTAAAGCTTAACTGAACATTTAAAATGAACTAACTACAAGTTAAATGGTTGCTTCCAAAATCACACCATTAAATCTCTCATCTTGTGTTTCTCTGCTTGTAACAAGGAAGCATAATTTTTAATAGTCATATTTTATTAATTTTTTAAAAAGATGATAAAGTCATTAAGGAATTACTTCAAGTGCTCCATACAAAGGTCTGAAAAGCAGTAAATGCCATCTAATAACTTGGAGCAGTGTGCAGGTGATATTGAAATAAAACTAAATTATATACAATATTCTTATATTCTCCCACCAAAGCAAAACAGAGTTTAATAATTCAATTATGTATTTTGGATTTTACTGCACACAACACATAAACAAATGTATTTCCTTATTATTCATTGTTTAATGCATTAAAACATTGTTGATTAAATTCAGGAAGTCAAAATACCAGATTCAAAATACTTCCAATACTCTTCACCTTAAAATTGACATAATTGTGTTACTTTCAAACTGAAAATGTATGCTCTCTTTATAAAGGGAAGCAATCATAATTTATAATCAAATAAAAAGCCAGTTGTTGAATTTTTATTTTTATTCAGCTTCACATTTTCTTTATGAAACAATCATGCTGCAATCTTACCTGTTATCAACTCCAGCTAAACTAGTGTTTGCATTGCAATTTTATAATTATGTTTGAGTAAATAATTAAGTATTTTGGAAAAAAAACTACAGTCCTTTAAGAAAAGACTAAATGTGTTCATTCAGATAATTTTGAACAGCAGCTTTTTGTTTGTATTTTGAATTACTGGTATTTATGTGCATTCAAGTTTTGTCTTTGACGTAATTCTGTGCAAATAAACACTGTTTGACATGCAATGATTTAAGTTTCAAACATCAACCATGTATTATTCTTTAAATGTCCATCACCCTTTGCTGACTGTAGATTGAAACATTAGAGTCTGCCCATAAACTTAAAAATTGTATACATTGTCAGCACTTTTAAACTGCTGTGTACCAGGATAAGTTTCAGGGTACTCACAATATCAGTGATTTACCATTGCAAATATGATTATTCTGCCAAAATGGAGAAAAATCTTCCAGAGAACAAAGTCACTCTAAGAAGCTTGATCAGTGTGGAAAGATTTTTCTGTCCTTCTCATGGATTAGGTGTCATTCCACTCCCTTGAGCTGAAGCATGGATTTGCAGTTCAGTCCATTTGCAGAGTCTATATATGCTCGTGTAATGGACAAGCACCAAGGGAGTACATGTTACCAAAGAAATTCCATTGAAGAATAGAGGTTTGACACTGGCAAGTTGTAATTACAGAATATGTCTAGTTGTCTAACATAATATGTCAATTAAATATTAAATCAGTGTTGGTAAACAACTAAAGCCTTCTATCAAAATAATTATTTATAAAACATGAATATTTACAATTTATTTTCATAGTAATAGGATTGCAGTTTCAGTGTTGAAATGCTTTGTCCTATTGTTGAAGTATTTTTTGATTTCTGTGATTATTACCTAAATTGTTTTCTATGTATAAATTTTCTATTCTCATAAAAACATATCAGAAATAATCATGATATTAGATGGTCTGTTTTATTAAGATGTAAATTGGGTACCTTTTGTAAATTTTTATGTAAATAAACTTTGTAAAATAAAATTTATATTTGTCCTGGCCTTTTGCTAAAATTGATGACAATGAAAAAATACTAGCCAAAAAATAGCTGAAGAAAATTATATTTCCTAATTATATTTTAACAGTACAATTACCTATACACCTATAAAATTATGATGAAATACTCAACTGACATGTACCTATATCTGTCTTTAAAGCTGACTTTGAGAGAACACGGAGAATATTAAAATATCATTCGATAGCCTGCCTTACTAAGTGCATTAATATAAATGCATCCCACTTAAAAATATATATATAATTCAATAAAAAACTAATATTGTAACAACTAAAGGTAAGTTTTTTTTAAGAGTTATCTTGGGCAAAGTAGCTGCTGTATTCTTAAAATATAGCTGATACTTTTTATTTAGTAAGTTTAACCTGCAAATAGATTTTATTTTTAGAGGTCTTAGAAGACTACGAAAATGTAAAAGTAATCAAGTAGGTATAAGTTCTACATGATATAAAATCATTTTATATAGGTATTCATTCTGATTCTTCTGCATGTTAAAACAGTAATACAGTACATCGTGATAGTCACATTAGAATGTGAACGCAGATGAAAAGTCATGGTTTCCATTTAATTTTATAACCCATTCTGATATCTTTAAAATGTGGATATAAAATTGTGTGATTTTTAGGTGTGCATAAATGATCTCATTGAAATTATTATGGTATCATCAATCTTCCAACAAAATAATGCTGAACAGTACAGTAGGAATTTTATGGAATCAATTCATATCAAATGCAATTAACTGTGCTTGGAAGTTTATTTGTGCAAATCTTGATGAATTAAATTGAATATTAAAAAATAATAGTTCTCACAGAAAGAGTAAGTACTGACGTGGATGCATATATGTGTGAGCAGCTTATGCTGAAAGAGCTATACTTAAGAGTTATTATAACAATGCCTACTGTAACCAAACTATGGTCTTTGAAAAAAAATCTCCATAAAATATTTGCTGTGAAATGCAGTGATAGTAAAAGACTCCACGTGCAATTCTCAAGAGGTTGGTGTGCAGTAAAAGAGATTATTGGGATAATACTTCCAGTTTTTCTACCTAAACAGAACACTTAAGTGTCAGCTTAGAAAATACATATATTTGTAAAAATCATTTCTAAAAAAATATGATTAATCTTCTACCTTAGGCAATTCCTCAAATTAATAACCGTCTCTTGATTTCTACATCCCAATCATCACCCAATATGATTCTCAAAATTCAGTATTGTACTACTTTGGTACTTACCGCTTTGCAATGCATGAAAGAATTACTTACATTAAAATGCTTTACATAACCTCACGATGCTTCATATGCTTTAGAGCCAATAACTTAGCTTTGAAGTGTAACCGTCGCAATATGAATCAAGTATCAGCCAATTTGCACAAGCAAACTCCCATAACCAGAATCAGAATCAGGTTTAATATCACCGGCAAGTGTCATGAAATTTTTTGCTTTGTGGCAGCAATATGTTGCAATATATAATAATAGAAAAAAGGTGAATTACAATAAGTATATATGTGTGTGTGTGTGTGTGTGTGTGTGTGTGTGTGTGTGTGTGTGTGTGGTATATATATATAGTTAAGTTAAATAAGTAGAACAAAAATAAAAATTTTAAAAAGTGGTAAGGTAGTGTTCATGGGTTCAATGTCCATTCAGAAATCAGATGGCAGAAGGGAAGAAGCTGTTCCTGAATCATTGAGCGTGTGTCTTCAGGCTTCTGTACCTCCTTCCTGATGGTAGCAATGAGAAGAGGGTATGTCCAGGGTGATGGGGGATGAGGGCCCTTAATGATGGATGCTGCCTTTTTGAGGCATCGCTCCTTGAAGATATCCTGGATACTACGGAGGCTAGTGCCAATGATGGAGCTATCTAAGTTTACAACTCTCTGCAGCTTATTTCAATCCTGTGCAGTAACCACCCTCCACCTGCCCATACCAGACAGTGATGCAGCCAGTTAGAATGCTCTCCACGGTAAATCTTAGAAATTTGTAGAAACAGAATTGCAGAAATGATTATTTAATGAGTATTATTATTGACAAGGTCATCAAAGATGACAATTCTTTAAAAGTACATATTAAGTCTTAATGAACGCAGAAAGCTGGGATAAACGAGTCACTTTCTGATTTGGGAAGTACTATGAAAAGGGATCAGTGCTGGGCCTCTGTCATATGCAATTTTTCAATAACTTAGGTGAAGGCACTGATGGATTTACATTAAATTTTTTTTAATGATACAAAGATTGGTTAGAAGGTAAATTTAATGAAATGTCATTAAACATGCCAAGTAACAACACACACAAAATGCTGGTAGAACACAGCAGGCCAGGCAGCATCGATAGGGAGAAGCACTGTCGACGCTTCGGGCCGAGACCTTTCGTCAGGACAAAGGGTCTTAGCCCGAAACGTCGACAGTGCTTCTCCCTATCGATGCTGCCTGGCCTGCTGTGTTCTACCAGCATTTTGTGTGTGTTGTTGTTTGAATTTCCAGCATCTGCAGATTTCCTCGTGTTTGCTCTTTAAACATGCCAAGTAGTTGGGAAGAAGTGAGGCTATTTGGTTTGGAAAACTATTCAAGCAGATTATCAGTGTTTAGAGTAACCTGCTGTTGATGTACATGTAACAAAGAAAGTTAACATCCATGTACTGGAAATAATTACTAATGCAAGCAGAATATTGTCCTTTTTAATACAAGGATGATGGATCAGGGCTTTGCTAAGACCGTACTTCTCAAATAGTTTTGGTCTCCTTATTTAAGAAGAGACACATTTGCCTTGGAGGCAGTGCAGACAAGCATTGTGATATTGATTCTTGGATTAAAAGGTTTTCTGATGAGGTGAGATAGATACCATTAGCCCTATATGCTCTACAGGTAAGAAGAAAGATTTTGTGTATCATGTTACCCAATGTGACTAAGATTGTGAGGAGTCCTTACAGCATGATTTCCCACATGTGGGTTATTTAGAACCAGGGAGCTTATTCTCTCAGCATGTTTTGAATCTTTGCAAAACTCTAAGGGCTGAGGAAGCTGAATCATGAAATATGTTCAAGACTGAGATAGCAAAATTTTCAAATTTTACAGGGATCAAAGAAAGTGGAGCTGAGGGCAAAATCAGATCAGTTGTAATCTTAATGGCAAGATGGTCTCTAGAAGCCATATGGTCTACACCTTGTCTTATTTAATTTGCCCTTATGTTTGGAAAGATGATAGACCCTCAGTTCTCTAATGGAGTGACAACCTATGGTACTGTGTTCAATTCTCTAGAGTGGGATTTAAATGGACAATATTGTGACTCAAGCAAGTGTACCACTCATTAGGTGATTACTGACACTCATAACTGCATTCAATATCTTTTAATAGAGTATACTTATTATTGTGTTATCATTAAAGTTTTTACTTATTCAAAAATATTTTCTAATATTTTTGTGTTTTGTAGACAACCAGAGCTATTGTCTCATGTAAAAAATGATAATTACTGTGATCATTGTCCCTGATACACTTATACTTCTTTTCATCTTTTAATTTTAATTACTGTTTTATTGGCATCAGTTAAAGATCATCACCAAGCATTAATGTTATGACTAAGCTGAATGCATCAAGAATGCTATGTTGCAAAAACACAATCAAAATATTGCTGCAACACTTGTGAAACCTGTTGTGTGTATTTAATGTTTTCATGTATTAGAAAACAAAAGCATAGAAGGGAAAATTAGAAATTGCTATTGATGTACTCCAACGAAAATTACAACAATTCCATGAAAGGGGTTGTACGTTGTTTAGATATTTGGAAAATTGTCGACACTTCCATAGGAATAATGGATAATAGTATTAGAAGTAAACATACTTCAATGATTGAAATGTATCATCCTGAATTTTTGGATAAAAAATTCTCACACTATTTAGCAATAGGAGAAGCTGAATATTTTTGTATACTGCTGTTAGATTTAAATTAAATTCCTACCAAGTTTAATTAATTGTGACTAAGCAGAGAAAAGGGCAGCAAAATTCAGCTTAATTCTGTAGATATTACCATGATATAGAAGCCATAGGTGAATTTTTGCAATTTTTCTACTCTCGACAAGTTACTGATTTTGGGTACTGTGCACTGCAATCTTTGATAATATGAGATAAGCATTCATATTAATAATCTGAACTCGGTGATCGGCTTATATCAAAGCCTGTATTGTAGTAGAAATTTGGAATTGTTATCATTCCTCAGCAGGCATCTTCTGAGCAACTCATTTAATTTTTCACGATGATAAGTTCTTTTACATGATGCAAATGCATGGTAATTTCATTGGAAAAGGGTTGCCAATTACTGCCTTGTAAACTCCAGTCCTCCGGAGTGATCTATGCAAACAGGAAGCACTTTCAATTTGCTGCGGCTGTCCTACTGTCTTAGATCAAGGAGCTGATTGCTGGTGTTTGCAAGAAAAAAATTAATCCATTTAACAATCTGTGGCTTAAACTTAAGGATTTTCAGGGTTTTTTTCAGAATATCAATATGTTCCAATTCAAGAGCGGATTCCTTGCATTCAGGCATCCGCTGGTGATAACAGACGAGTTGGCATGAAGAGAGGCAGAGATGGATTAATTATGCAGAGAACATGGAAATTTCAGCTTATCATCGACCAGCAAAGGAGCCGAGCTCACATAATCAGCAAACGAGAAACACAATGCAATGGCACGTTCAAGGCAACCAGAGAGCATATTACACATTAGATTCTTCCTGAAATTAAAAAAAATATAGATAAATGGCAAAGGGAACTAAATGATATTAAAACAAATTAATGAAAAGTGTTTCTTCAAGATATATTCTTTCCAGAATCAATTTCTTATTATCAAATATAGGGAATTTTAAAAAGCATATACAATGTAGCACGTTAAATCACCATTAAATATAGGACAAAATGCTTCCGCCACATATTATTGTGTAGCACAAATATGCCTAAGAAAGTGATGACATTTAGCTTTCTGTAAACTCATTCATCTCATCTGAAAGTTAGGGGAGGGGGTTTGTAGTGGTGGGGTGGCTGTTTTATATAGCATATAATAATTAGCATAAGGGGGAAAGCGCACAAAATGTCACTGAATATTGCCAGTGCCATCTTAGAAAGGCTGGAAATGGTCAGCAACTTTAAATTCCTCAGTTCAGAGGATTTGTCCTGGGCCCAGCATGTAAGTGTCATCATAAAGAAAGCATGGCAGCACCATGCTTCAAGTTTATGAAGACTCGGTATGTCATCTAAAGCTTTGGCAAACTTCTATAGATGCTCAATGGAGAGTACACTAACCGGTTGCATCACAGCCTGGTAAGGAAACACACTCAAAACATGGTGGATCTCGGGACTGGGTTTATCCAGTCCATCATGGGTAAAGTTCTCCCCATCACTGAGCCCACCTCCAAGAGGTGCTGTCGCAGGAAAGCAGCATCCATCATCAAGGACCCTTACCGTTTAGCACATGCTTTCATCTCACTGCAGCCATCAGGAAGGAGCTACAGGAGCCTCAGGACACACAGCAACAGGTTCAGGAATAGTTATTACTCTTCAACAATCAGACTCTTGAAACAGGAAATAACTTCACCCAACTACACTCACTCCAACACTGAACTCTTCCCACAACCAAGGCATTCACTTTCAAGGACTCTTTGTCTCATGTTCACAATATTTATTGCTTATTTATTTATTACTATTTTTTTCTTTTTGTATTTGCACAGTTAGTTGTCTTTTGTTATTCTTATAAAGGAGTGACAGAGTAGATTGTTGTTAACACAGTATTGGACGTTTAAATCTTTTCAGACACAAATGTAAAATTTAAAACAATTCAAACATATTTTAAAATAATCCACTAGACATTTACACAAAGAAAAATATCTTATTGACTTAATATTACAGGTTTGGATAAAATTGAATTTGTTTTGGTATTGGATAAAAATCCAGATTCTTTTAGGAGTAAATCTTCTAATTTCTTAGCAGTTTTCTAATGTACAATAAAAGACTTTGCTGCAAAGTTTAAATTTCTGCCACTTCCTAGGGGAAGATTGTATGTTAACATAATATTATTCTTCTCTGGATGGTTGAAGGTACGCCTGAGGGAAGTAAATGGCCTATGTGTTGCATGTAATTATAATTTGGAGCACTGTTTGTATTTGCTGTAGGTCAGGTACATTTTCAATCATTGGCTGTATGGACACCCAGACAAGGGATAATATGGTTTGGGAAAATATTACAGAGTATGTACTACATTTTTGGAGATTTTAAAATATTCGTCACTGACTTAATGTACAAAGCTTAACCTGGTATTTTGCTGTTACTATTCTCAGTACCTATTAGCAGAAATGACATTGACTATTTGTATATTTTTCTCTTACACTGGCGTGGTGCTCATAGATTTACAAGTTACACAATTCAAACATTAGTTTAGTTTGTGATATTTTACATAAATGTAAGATTACACTCATTCATCTAAATGTTCACTGATGATGCAGATACTTCTGTACATTCTTGTATATTTTTGACACCATTTTTGATGGAAAGTTGTCTATGTTTTGTTTGCAAACAGCAAGACATATTCAGACAAGTGAATTACTGCTTATTGATATTACCATTAATTATCTGCAAAGTGATGAAAGATGTTATTGATAATGCAATAAAACAGAATTTATTCCCCAATAACCAATGCTCACTTTGGGCTTTGTCAGGAACATTTTGCTCCAGACCTCATTAAACCTTGACGAAAACATGAAGCAAAGAGCTGCATTTGGAGAAGTGATATGGGAGTGATTGTTCTGGATGCCAAGTAAGAATTTGACTGTGTGCTGTCAAGGAGTCCTGATGTGATAGAAGTTCATGGGCTTCAAGGGAAAATACTCCCACAGCTGGACTCATATCTCATTTATGGAAAGATGATCGTGATTGTGGAGGTTCATCACATCAGTTACTGGGCATCAATCCAAAATTTCATCAGGGAAGTTTCCTACACACAGTCATCTTCCGTTGCTTCATCAATAACGTTTCTTCTATGTACACTGATGATCATGCAGTGACCAATTTAATTTGCAGCTGCCCAGATTCATGTCTCAAGACCAAGCAATGTTGAGGCAGGGATTGATAAGTGGCAAGTCAAATTCACACAACGAAGTTATGGACTCTGTCCATCTCTGGCAAGAGACATTACTGTCTCAATGGTCAATATTCTTGGAATCACCATCGACCTGAAACCCAGATAAAACATGTCACATAAAATTTCAGGTTACAAAAATCAAATCAGAATCAGGTTTAATATCACTGGCATAGGTTGAAATATTTGTTGTCTTTGCGGCAGTGGTATAATGCGATACATAATAGAGAAAAGAAAACCAAATTACACACACACACACACACATATATATTTTAGTTAAATTAAATAACTAGTGCAAAACTGAAAGTCTAAAAAAATAGTGAGTTTGTGTTCATGGGTTCAATGTTCATTCAGAAAGCAAATGGCAGAAGAGAAGAAGCTGTTCCTGAATCAATGGATACCTAGCTCTTTGATATCTGAGCAATGTGATGCAATATTCTTCACCTAGCTGGTTCTGGCAACTCACAAGCTGGATGCCAACTAACACAAAGCCACTTGCATGAATGGCATTCCATACTGATATCACTGAGTGACACTGGCAGCACTGAGTGACGGTTGAAAGAAGTTCTTAGTCAGGAGCTCAGTGTCCAAGGATACACATTGTATCAAAAGGACAGGTAATTAGCCAGAGACAGTAGGAAGGCTCTGTTGGTAAATAATGAAATAAAATCCTTAGAAAGGGGTGACATAGATGTAGAAGATGTAGAATCCTTGTGGGTGGAGTTAAGACACTGCAAGGGTAAAGAGACCCTGATGGAAATTATATACAGACCTCCAAACAGTCTGTAGCCAGGATGTGGGCTTCAAATTTTAACGAGAGATAGAAAAGGCCTAAGAAAAGGACAATGCTTTGATAGTGATGAGAGATTTCAATATGTAAGTATATTTGGAAATCAGGTTGATGCTGGATCCCAAGAGAGGAAGTTTATAGAATGCCCCTGAATCAGCCCACTAGGGGAGAGGAAATTCTGGATTGGATGTTGTGAAATGAACCAGCTTTGATTGGGGAGCTTCAGGTAAAGCGACCCTGAGTAGACAGTGATCAATAGTTTGATAGAATTCGCTCTGCAGTTAAATTTAGATGTATCCGTATTACAGTAGCACAAGGGAATTACTGAGGCATGAGTTAGGAGCTGGCCAAAGTTGATTGGAAGGAGACAGTAGCAGGGATGACGGCAGAACAGCAATGGCTGAATTTTCTTACGGTCAAGATGGCCCCTGCGTAAAATGCTCCTTGGGTTGACAACTTTTGGATAGATCATGAAACCATATTTTTCACTTCTTTTATGTCTTTTACATTTATTTTTCATCATGAATGTGATTTTGGAACATTTGGAGCCTATGATTAGCAGCTTGGAGATTGTTTGGGGGTTTTGGTGCTCTGCAATCTCCGGAACGATTCCAGGAGCAGAGCCAGTGTGCACAAACCTTGTAGAAGGCTGCAGTGAGCTGATGTTCAACTCCATTTCGCTGATTAAAGCAACGAGGGAGATTGAAACATCGAAGCAAATGTAGAAGGTGAGTGCTTTTTGATCACTGGTGGGATCGCTCTGCTTCCAGAAAAAGAAAGCCTGCCACTGTGCCTGGAGAATGTTACCCAGGTTTTCTGCATTTTGGACATAGACTTGGACTATAGACATTTTTTTTTGGTCTTATAGTGTTTTATATTCTATGTTTTGTGCCTGATGTTTCTCATTTTTTGTGTGCAGGGGAGGGAGATGTGCCTGTCTGTTTATTTTTGTGTGGGGAGAAGGGATTTGGGAGTTGAGAATCATGCTGCCATTCTTTTCTTTCTTGGTTTTGTGGCTATCTGGAGAAGAAGAATTTCAGAGTTGTATTTTTCGAGGCAACATGGTTATTAGACTGGTCCTTGTCCACTGCACTCTAAGCCTCCAGCGTGTTTCCTGTGAGCAGAAGCACAAATCAACAGGACCACTCCTTCTTGTGCTCATTTCCTTGTTCTTGCCATGGGCTAAATCACAGCAAGTAGTTTTCAATGTCGTTCCCCTGCTGGTAAACAGGCATCTTTGTTTCTGTTCTCTGGTTAAGTGGTTGGAGGTTGCTTTGAAACTGGGGCTGGACTGGAGGATAGTCAAAATCCTGGAGTAAAGGGTTGTCTTTGTGGTGCTGGTGTGGGCAGTGGGCTGTCCTCCTTTGAGGTACTGGAGGATCTTACTGCACACTGCTCCTCAGCTTCCTCTAGCATCTGATTTGAATAGAATTCCACAGAGCTCGAAACTCCTCTCTCAGGGCTTTGTTTTGCTTCCCTTGGGCAGATGAAAGTCTTTGAATAGTGTAACCAGGTCTGGGTCTGCAGATGGGACTTTTAAGGAAGGGTCATCTCTTCTCGTGCTGGTCTTGGGTTGTACACCCCATGCTTGAGTCCACTCTGCCTCTGTTCTGACCCATCTGGTGAACTTTTGCCCCCAGATTATTGCCTGTGATTGAAGGCTGGTCCTCTAATGCAAAAAAGGGCCTACTTTCTTGTGACTGACCATCCCACCACTGCCACCACATGTGTAGTATGTATCTTGAAAAAAAGCTGGCTCTGCTTCAATAGTAGGAGCAGGTATTTGATGAAGTTCTCCCAATTTTCACAGAAGGTCTGAAAATGTGCAAATATATGTACAGTGAGGAATGATATAATATATTATATAGTTAAACAGATATACAACATAATATTTACACAAATCAACCGATAGTCAACTCCTTCCTCAACCTAATTCACAAGCACCTACCACAATTACAATCTAACTCCTGAGGCCCATTTTGGACCTTTGACTTATCCACAATTATCCATGTTGTGTCCCTTCTGTACACTGCACATGTGCAGCTTCTCATGAATGAAACTGACCTGGATATCGTGACTCAATTTGCTGGAATATACCCAGAACTGCCAAACCATTAACAAGTCAACAAAAAAAACAGACCAATTCGGCTCTCAACAAGAAATGCAAAACAAATAAACATTTATGTGTTAATGTGTTATTCCCTGTGTCTGTGTTTGTGTGTTTTATTTTGAGGTTGTAATATTATTGTAGTACTACCCAAGGCCAGTTACAGAGCCTTCTGTCAATATTTCCTAGAGATTAAGTTGTAGGTTGAGTTGGGGGTAAGGACAGCAAATGCAGTGTTAGCATTCCTTTTGAGAGAACTAGAATATTAAAGTAAGGATGTAATACTGAGGCTTTGTAAGGTATTGGTCAGACCACACTCAGAGTATTGCAAGCAGTTTTGGACTCCTTATCTAAGTAAAGGTGCATTAGAGAGGGTCCAAAGTAAGTTCATGAAAATAATTGTGGGAATGAAAGGGTTAATGTCTGAGGTCAGGGCCTATACTTGCTGAAGTTCAGAAGAATGAGGGGGGATCTCATTTAAGCTTTTCAAATGTTGAAAGGCTGAGATAAAGTGGATGTGGAGAGGATATTTCCTATAATGGGTGAGTCTGGGACCAGAGGATATAGCCTCAGAACAGAGGGATTTCTAATTTAGAACAAAGAGGAGAAGGAATTTCTTCAACTAGTGGATGATGAATCTGTGGAATTCATTGCCATGGACAACTGTGGAGGCCAACTCATTAAGTATATTTAAAGCGGAGGTTCATAGGTTCTTGATTAGTCAGGGTGTCAAAGGCCTAATTTTGCTCCTGTGTCTTATGGTCTTATGATCCACTCAACGTATTTGCTCCCTCTACTTCTGAAGTGCAGTGACCAGAGCGTGTACCATTCACAATAAACACTGTAGCTGCTCACCTAGAATACTCCAACAGCCTTTGACTTCTACAACCAAAAAGAACAAGGTTTCTGATATCTGGGAACACAGGTACCAGCTGGTTCCCACCAAACTGGCCACCAAATGATTTGGGTAATATTGCTGGTCCTTCATCATCAATGGATCTGAACTCCCAGTTGCATTTTTGGAATACCTCCATCTGAAAACCTGCTGTATATAAAAAGGATCAGTTCACCGCCACCTTCCCAAGTACAACTGGTGATGGTTAAAAAACTCTAGTCTTGCCTCTGATACCAAAAACTGAATAAACAAATCTATAATTCCCCTAGCAATAAAGGCCAACATTGTATTCACCTTGCTAATTACTTAACTTAGAGCTTTTTTCAACAAAGGTAACCCAATCTTTTTGATTGCCAGTATTGGGGTTTCATGATGTTTAGCTGCTCTTCCTGTATAATGGGGAATCATATTTTTGCACATAGTATTCTATAGGTCATATTTTTGTCCACTAGTAAAATCCATTCTTATCCATTTGAAAATATTCAGTATCTTCTTCATGATTTACTTTTCCACCTGCCTTTAACAAACATTAACAAACATTAAAGCATTAACAAATTCATCTAACTTATAAATTGTTAATAGCTGAGGCCCCAACATTGACTGTTGAGGTACCCCACTATCTACAGCATGCCACCATGAGGAAAATCCATTTATCTTGTTCTCTGTTTTCCACATTATCCAATGCGATACCCATGCTGACATACAAACAGGCTTTTGCTTTAAGCAGTGACCTCTGATATGGCACCATCTTAGATGCCTTTCGTTATTCCAATGATGTTAGCTAGTCTGGTGCATCTTTACCTACTATTCCAATGATATTGTGAGAAACTTCCTGTAAACTGAAACATGTTGTCCAATTGCTGTCAGTTCTGAAGAGAACAAACAAATATGAGTGAATTTCATGTCACGGTATGTTGCTGCAAGAGCCTGCACCAGAGAATCTGAAAAGCATCTGAATTTCTTGCCTGGTGACTCATGCTAGATAGTGCATACAGAGGCTCATTAATGCAGGATAACAATTGTGAATCCCCTTCAACATGAAGCACTTGGTATTGATATAAATGAAGCACTAAAGATATGTAGTCACTCTGAAAGTGTGTCTCTCTAAATAAAACAACATTCTTGGGAGAGCTGCCTTCCAGGGGTGTGGTTGCAAAGCAGATAGTCCTGCTTTATCACTGCTCTGGGAACCCAGATTTAAGTCTAATCTTAGCAGACATTTCTGTGGATTTTGCAGGTTCTTGCCTTGTGCTGGTTTCCTGTCTTGTCCCAAAGACACACTCATAAATAAGCTGCGATAAATTATTATCATCAGTAAATGACAAAGTTAAAAAAGGGATTATGGGTTGATAGGCATGTGTGAGAGAATAAATGGGACTAGCTTAGGTAGGAAGCTTGGTTGGTATGGATGAGTTTGGCCGAAGAGCCTGTTTCCATGCTGTGTGACTCCATGGATCTCATATTGCAGATTCCTGTTTTGTGCATAGTCAGGCACAATTATCTGAGATGGCCTGATGGTCATCTGACGGCATATTTCACCACTGAATCGAGCAGTGAAGCAGTGACTTCCTGAGGGAGTATTGAAGGCACTTTGCATCCATCTCTCAGTTTTTCACCAGGGACAGCTGGTGTACTTAGATTTTTTTTGTTTAAAAAAAATTACCAGAGACACTTAAACATTGATAAATTTCCTTTGATAATTAATCAGCTGATGAGACTTTTTGGTCTCAGAGTCTCAGGAACTGCTACACTTTGATGGCTGCCTCATAAATGGAAAGGGTCAGCTTGTTGAGCATCTGGAAGAACTGCATGTGAGTATTCAGGAACTGTACACTACAAGACTGGGCAGTGGTCTGTGTGGAGGACATCATGGTCTAATACACTGTTATGGCCCAGTTCACTTGACATGCATGATTTCTCTCACAAAATTAGATGGGCCTTAATATACCTTCTTTTGCCTTATGACTGAGATTGAGCTAACTAGTCTGCATTTCCTTATTTTCTCTCTTCCTCTATTGTTGAATAACATTTGCTGGCTTCTATTCTGGTGGAAAGTTTCCAGAATTTCTGACAATCGCAATTGTCCAAATTGAACATTTCTGGAGCTATATTGTTTGCAAGTCTAGAATGCAGACCATTGGATTAAGGTATTTATCAGACTTTTGCCCATTAGTGGTTTCGTTTTAGTCCCTAACTGCGTTTTGTCTCAAGTTACTTGTTCACTTTGATGTTTTTTAACATGCTCCTCTAAGAAGTCAAAAAGAAAACGATTAAAAATCTGTGCCTCTTCCTCATTCTCCATTTTGCGTTCCACTGTGTCAGCTGCTAAGGGGTCATAGCTTCCTTTAACTATTTTCGTTTCAATACCTGTAGAACCTCTTCAAGCCTTTTTTTTGTATTTCTTGATCATTAATTCACATACTTTATTTCCTTCTACTTCATCATTTTTTTAGTCATCCTTTGTTGGTTTCTCAAAGTCTCTCAATCAACAGACCCGCTGCTATTCATTTCTTTCAGTTGAATACTATCCATAACTTCTTCAGTTAACCGCAGATGGATCAAATTTTCTTTGGACTCTGTATTTCTTAATGGAATGCATGTTCTATAGTATGTTTCAAGACTGATAGGGAAGAATTATATTTTCCTCAGTGTTATTAACATTTGGCCAGCTGTAAATGTAATGTATGTCTTGAAATCATTATAGTGTAGCTACATGTAAGTTTGTCTTACCTGTGTCTATAGGTAGGTCATATTGTATAGGTATACCAATTATTTTGCACCGTTTTATTTAATTTATTGAAGGAAGAGTTATTAGAATTATGCAGCACCTCGATGTTGATTTCTGGAAGAAAGCTGAGAAATCCTTGCAACAAGAAAATGAAGATTCTAAGTAGATCCATTCAGTTTTTGTAACATGTAATCAAGAGTGCTAGATATTCCAGTGGGAAATTAGAGTCAAGAGATTTTCTAGGACATTAAAATGGCACACATGCATATTTGAACTGTAATTAAAGAGGCCAGAGGGCCATTGTAAAGACTGGAGCAGAGATCAGAATATTTTATTTATTTTAAAGATCAGTTATAACATTTGGCCCTACATTGGCATTACTATGTCCAGTAGCATGAGGAAATGTGGTAAGTACTAAGCTGAAATAGGTGGGTTAGAAGCGCCAGAACCTATGGGTTGAGCTTTAAAACTTGCCTTTTGGTGCCTTACTTTGAAAATCACAGCCTGGTTTAAGAACTGCTTAAAGATCCCAGAGAAAAAATTAAGAATGGCAAATAATTTGCTATGGAGTGCATGATTAGCTTCTGGTTAGAGCTGGCCTTCAGTGAGATTTTTAAAATAAAAAGTACATTAGCTTGTGAAAACTCAATTGACAGTTGCCAAGCTTACAATAAATCATTTTCTTTTCACTGCTATGAAATTGCATGGTGCTGCCAGCTTGCATCTGCAAAGATACAAATCCAATCCTGAAGATTACCAGAAGTTGAAAGGGTAACAAGAAACAAGGATCAGGATTCACCTCCCGCCACTGTTTGTACATTCCTTCCGTGACCGTGTGGGTTTCCTCAGGGTCCTACAGTTTCCTCTCATAGTCGAAACACGTACTGGTTCTACGTTAATTGGTCTTTGTATATTGTCCCATGATTAAGCTAATATTAAATTGGGGGATTGCTGGATGGTGTGGCTTGAAAGGCCGGGAAGCCCTACTCCACGTTGTATCTCTATAAATTCATTTTTAAAAAGCACAGGACTTAGACTGATGGGATTGCTGTTGTTGAGAGCTGAAAATGGGCCAAATGCCTTCTTTCATTGTGTAATTTGTAAGATAAAAAGAGCAACATCCTTGCTGAAATTCTAGCCCAGTACTTTAATGTTATTTATTTACTATCAAAAACCATGTTGCTCTGCCATC
Organism: Hemitrygon akajei; assembly: GCF_048418815.1. Lineage (NCBI taxonomy): Eukaryota > Metazoa > Chordata > Chondrichthyes > Myliobatiformes > Dasyatidae > Hemitrygon > Hemitrygon akajei. The sequence goes on along the minus strand of NC_133124.1, from coordinate 142,285,093 downwards.
TTTTCTTCAACCCAGTAATCAGTTGGCCTATTCATTTGATGGTCTGCTGAGTGAGAAACAGAATGCAAGAAATGATAATGGTACCATCCCTGGAACTTCCATTGACATTAGATGGTTGTCACTAATTTTTAACCATCAAGTTGTTGAAGCTCTGTAAGATAAAGTGCAAATTGCCCAAGCATCCATTAATCGCTAGGACCAGGCATGTCCATGCTGTCATTGCTTAGTGTTGCCTTTATTGCCAGCAACTGATTATCTTTGCAATATACAGTATGTCCATTTTAATTAGGTAAAATGTTAAAATTTCTTCCTTTGCCTTATAAATTCTGAGAGTGCACTTTGAAGTTCAAAGTTCAAAGTAAACTTATTTTCAAAGTACATATATGTCACCATATATAATACTGAGATTCATTTTCTTGTGGCATACTCAACAGGTTTCAAAGGTACACTTAATGTCAGAGAAATGTATGCAATATACATCCTGAAATTCTTTTTCTTTGCAAACACCCATGAGAACAGAGGAGTGCCCCAAAGAACGAATGGCAGTTAAAACATTGGATCCCCAAAGTCCCCCCAGCTCCCCCTCCCACACACAAGCAGCAGAAAGGCAATGACTCCCCCACCCCGCATGAGCAAGAAGCATTAGCACCCCCACTGAGCACTCAAGCATGCAGCAAAACATCAATAAAGACAAAGACTTGCAGTTCCCCAAAGACTACTTGTCCACCCCGTAATTCGACATATGACAGGCTCTCTCTCTCTCTCTCTCATAAGGGAAAAAGAGGTGTCTCTGTTTCACAGCGAGAGAAGAGACATTACAAACAACTCGCTGATTTATAATGTTAAAAGTTTGTTGCAGCGCTTTTTCCAAGCTCTGCACCCAGAGAGTCAGCACCAAAAAGGCGCAGATCTCTGGACACACAACCCATGGCAGCAAACCCGCTGCTCCTAATGTTCCGTGTTCTCCTGCGGGGCACCGGTCCAGAATCAGTTCATCTCCAGAGCCACGAAAATCCAGAACCCTGAAGGAACACTTGCCTTCCGGGCCGTGTTCTTGGGATATCAGAAAGTGGCCGATCATGAGGTCCTGAAAGCAGGTCCCATTCCCGCAAAGGACTGAAGTCAGAGTGTAACTCCAGGTCGGGGTCTTCAAAAGAACCTTGAAAAGGAGAAAGAGATACCAAAGATAGAAATAAAGCTGTTTTTGAGGATGCAAGCAAAGGAGTCGTCGTTTAGTGCCATCTTGACTTTGCTCTGCCTCCAGAAGTTCACAATAGAATAACCATAATAGAATCAATCCACCAACTAACTGTGCAAATACTAAAAGAAATAAATAATAATGATAAATAAATAAGCAAGAATTATTGAGAAATGAGATGGAGAGCCCTTGAAAGTGGGTCCATAGGCTGTGGGAACATTTCAGTGATGAGGCGAGTGAAGTTGAGTGAAGTTACTTCCCTTGGTTCAAGATCCTTATGGTTGAGGGGTAATAATTATTCCTGAACCTGGCAGTGTGAGTCCTAAGGCTCCTGTACCCTCTTCCTGATGGCAGCAGCAAGAAGAGAGCATGCCTTGGGTGGTGGTGTCCCTGATGATGGATATTGCTTTTCAGCGACAATGTTTCATATAGATGTGTTCAATAGTGGGGAGGGCTTTACCTGTGAATGACTGGACCGTATCCACTACTTTTTAGGACCTGCGTTACTGCGGGTTATATGCTGATGGTAATTGGGCATAGTTTTCTTCAAGCAAGTTTGTTTGAAGCCCTGGCTATGATTTGAAATGCATTGGGATGGACTGTTGCTTGTTTGGAGACAGCATCATGCATATCTCAAAAGCTAGATTATAGATGGCCACTGGTGGTATTGCTTACCAAGATGGCGCTGTGTACGGTGGCTGTGTTATGAGCTCTATTCCAACTGTACAGTGTACTGTTAATTTCTGCAATTTCCTTCACATTTCCTGTTCAAGTAGCTGATAGTCACATCAGATATGATAGACTAACTCTCCTGAGCATAGGAAAGACGGCATTTATCCACTATATGCTGTCTTTTCTACACTGACATCCCCTGCTTGCACGATCAATGGGAGACTCACCTACTACACTGCCGCTACTGCGGAAGTGGTGTTGGAGGCGAGGGAGAAGGGCTGGCGTCCTGGTTAGGTTGAGATGGCGTGCTAATTGGCTGCCGCTCCCTAGCGTACTCCTGGCTAACATTCAGTCCCTGGACAATAAGCTGTGTGAACTGAGAGCCAGAATCTCCTACCAGTGGGAAACAAAGGAATGTGGTGTTTTGTGCTTTGCGGAAACCTGGGGGAATGGAGGAGATTCCAGATCATGCCATCGAGCCCTCCGGATTCTCCCTGTTCCGCGGATAGGTCAAGAAACCTCTCTGGGAAGAGTAAAAGAGGTGGGGTATGTTTCATGGTCAATATTCTTGGTGTGACCCCCGGGGCATGCAATGTCCTCAAATCCTTTTGTCCCCGGATCTGGAGTACCTTGTGCTGCTGTGTACAACTTTCTGGCTGCCTAGGGAGTTCATGGCTGTTATTATCACAGCTGTGTACATTCTGCCGCGGACTGATACTGACCTGGCTCTCAAAGAACTGTAAGAGACAATTAGCACCCTGGAGACTGCATATCCAGAGGCTGCCTTCATCGTCACCGGTGACTTTAACAGAGCACCGCTGACTAAAGTCCCTCTGAAGTTTTGTCAACACATCCAGGTGAGCACGCAAAGAGGTAGCATACTTGACCACTGATAATCTCCCTTCCACAACACTGACAAAGCATTCCTTCACCTCCCCATTTGGAAAATCAGATCACACTTCCATTTTTCTGCTGCCAAATACAGGCAGAAGCTGAAACAAGAGGTGGCCATAGTTAAAACCATCCACTGCTGGTCCGACCAATTGGCCTCCATGCTACAGGACTGCTTTGATGACATTGACTGGAATGTCTTCAATGATGAGGACATCTCCAAGTTCACGGATGGGGTCACAAGTTTCATCTGGAAGTTCATTGAGTATGTTGTCCCCCAGAAATTGGTCAGGGTCTATCCAAACCAGAAACCCTGGATCAACAGTTCAGTGTGAGTAGCACTTACCGCACAACACAGCTTACATTGTCGGTAATTAGCAGGAGCTGAAGAAATGCAGCTATGATTAGTGCAAAGTCATCAAGGCAGCAAAATGACAATATGGGGACAAGATTAAGAGTCAACTCTCCACCAACAACACACACAGATTATGGCAAGGTCTGCACACCATCACAGACTTCAAAGTTAAATGCAGTGGAGTTTCCAACATTGTTGCCTCTCTCCCAGAGGCACTAAATCTTCTTTACGCTCGATTTGACATTGCCAATACTGAGCCCCTGAGGAGACCTGCAGCTTGGTCATCTCTGAGGCCGAAGTACACAGGCGTTTCCAACGAGTAGGCAGTCACAAGACTGCGGGGCCGGACAGCATCCCAGGGCGAGTACTGAGGATGTGTGCAGCATAACTGGGAGGTGTGTTTACAGACATTTTTAATCTCTCCCACTCCCAGTGTAGAGTGCCCTCCTGCTTCAAAACATCCACTATTGTTCCGGTACCTAAAACGTCTAAGGCAGGGGTGTCAAACTCATTTTAGGTCACGGGCCGGATTGAGCAAAATGCAGCTTCATGCGGGCCGGATCAGTCGGACGCGTGTGAATGCAGCTTTCATTGCCTCCGTTTTTTCAGCCTGCTCTCATGTGTCTCAGTCTCTGCTATAACTACAAAGTGTTTCACTTTACAAATTCCGTTTCTTATGAAGAAGACTGCCGAGCAAGACTGCCGAATAAACACTTAAAAACCCTGAAAACCTGGTACCTGAATAAACTCAGCATTAGCCATATCATACGCCATAGGCGCTTCGATTACTGGGGCCAGCTTTAATAGTAATTAGATATTATCTCGCGGGCCAAAGATAATTCCACCACGGGCCAGATTTGGCCCGCGGGCCTTGAGCTTGATATATATGGTCTAAGGTAATATGTCTGAACACCTAGTGTCCTGCCTCACTTACCTCAATAACAAGCAAATGCTTTGAGATGCTGGTCAGGGACTACACCGGCAGCATGCTACCATGCACACTGGATCCCCTACAATTCACCTACCGACACAACCGATCGACAGATGATGCAATAGCCATCATCTACATACCATCCTTACCTTACACATCTGGAGAAGAAAGATGCTTATGTGAGAATGCTGTTCTTGGACTGCAGTTCAGCATTCAACACCATAATTCCCTCCAGTCTCAACAAGAAACTCAAAGACCTCGGGCTTCACCCTGCCTTGTGTAGCTGACCCTGGACTTTCTGTCAGATCGCCGGCAGGTGGTAAGAGTGGGCTCTCTCACCTCTGCCCCTCTGACCTTCAGCACAGGTGCCCCTCAGGGCTGTGTCCTAAGTCCCTTCCTTTACTCCCTGTATACCCATGACTGTGTCACCACCCACAGCTCCAATTTGCTAATTAAATTTGCTGTGTCACTACACTGCCTTATCTCAAATAATAATGAAGCAACCCACAGAGAAGAAGTCATCACCCTGACACAATGGTGTCAAGAAAACAACCTCTCCCTCAATGTCGCAAAAACAAAGGAGCTGGTTGTGGATTAAGGAGGAATGGAGACAGGCTAACCCCTATTGACATCAATGGATCTGGGGTTGAGAGGGTGAACAGCTTTAAGTTCCACAGCATAAACATCACCGAGGATCTCACGTGGTCTGTACATGCCGGCTGTGTGTTGAAAAAGGCACAACAGCGCCTCTTTCATCTCAGATGGCTGAAGATGTTTGGTATGAGCCCCCAAATCCTAAGAAATTTCTATAGGGGCTCAATTGAGAGCATCCTGATTGGCTGCATCACTGTCTGGTATGGGAACTGCACTTCCCTAAATTGCAGGACTCAGCAGAGAGTGGTGTGGACAGCCCAGAGCATCTGTAGATATAAACTTTCCACTATTCAGGACATTTACAAAGACAGGTGTGTATAAAGGGGCCGAAGGATCATTGGGGACTGGAGTCACCCCAATCACAATTTGTACTAGCTACTACTATCCAGGAAATGGTTCCACAGCATAAAAGCTAAGACCAACAAGCTCTAGGATAGCTTCTTCCACCAGGCCATCAGACTACTTAACTCATGTTGACACAACTATATTTCTATGTTATATTGACTATCCTATTGTACATACTATTTATTATAAATTGCGCATTGCACATTTAGATGGAGGTGTAATGTAAAGATTTTTACTCTTCATGTATATGAAGGATGTAAGTACTAAAGTCAATTCAATTCAATTTAACAATGGTCAGGATTATGGAGGAAAACTCCCTGGGTAAATATAATGGACAGCATTTGATGTTCAAGCATTAGATTTTCAAGATCGGGGAACATGAGTTCGACAAAACTGCCACATTGGAGAACCATTGAGAGTTTATCATGAAGCACACATCTCCACCTTTTCAGAATGCCTTTTCTGAATCAGCATTTTGGTGCATTCAATAAATTGAGAAGCCTTCAGGTCTGACCACTGTATCTGGCATGCTATGAGAAAGCCATGTCTCACTCAGACATAGAACAGAGCTATCTTTCATCGCCCAATCTTGTCCTCAGGTTCTCAATTGTGATCTCCGGTGATTACAAACTTGCTGACAAGATGCTGGGTAGAGGAGGCCTCATCCGTCTGCTTTTCTGTCTGACTTGGAGTCTCCCACCGCCCCCCACCCCCCCATCACCCACCTCACTTCTTGCCATGGCAATGAACCTTCACCCATTTAAAGGTTCCATACCTGCCTGAGCATCATGTTATCTGTAGATCATTAAGTTGATTTAAAAGTACATTGCTCAAAGGGAAATTACATGCTGCAGATTGCAGTGAGAGTAATTCAGAAGAGAGATATGTTTACATAGCCTGCAGAATGTCACAGTGGTTCACTGGTGCTATCTTGTTTAAATAGACAATAGACAATAGGTGTAGGAGTAGGCCATTCGGCCCTTCGAGCCAGCACCTCCATTCACTGTGATCATGGCTGATCGTCCACAATCAGTACCCCGTTCTTGCCTTCTCCCCATATCCCTTGACTCTGCTATCTTTAAGAGCTCTATCTAACTCTTTCTTGAAAGCATCCAAAGAATTGGCCTCCACTGCCTCCTGAGGCAGAGCATTCCATAGATCCACAACTCTCTGGGTGAAAAAGTTTTTCCCCAATTCCGTTCTAAATGGCCTACCCCTTATTCTTAAACTGTGGCCTCTGGTTCTGGACTCCCCCAACATCGGGAACGTATTTCCTGCCTCTAGCGTGTCCAATCCCTTAATAATCTTATATGTTTTAATCAGATCCTCTCTCATCCTTCTAAATTCCAGTGTATACAAGCCCAGTTGCTCCAACCTTTCAACATATGACAGTTCCGCCATCCCAGGAATTAACCTTGTGAACCTATGCTGCACTCCCTCAATAGCAAGAATGTTCTTCCTCAAATTTGGAGACCAAAACTGCACACAATACTCCAGGTGTGGTCTCACCAGGGCCCTGTACAACTGCAGAAGAACCTCTTTGCTCCTATATTCAACTCCCCTTGTTATGAAGGCCAACATGCCATTAGCTTGCTTCACTGCCTGCTGTACCTGCATGCTTACTTTCAGTAACTGATGAACAAGGGCACTTAGATCTCATTGTACTTCCCCTAACTTGACACCATTCAGTGAGTAATCTGCCTTCCTGTTCTTGCCACCAAAGTGGATAACCTCACATTTATCCACATTAAACTGCATCTGCCATGCATCTGCCCACTCTCCCAACCTGTCCAAGTCACCCTGCATTCTCAAAACATCCCCCTCACATTTCACACTGCCATCCAGCTTTGTGTCATCTGCAAATTTGCTAATGTTACTTTTAATCCCTTCATCTAAATCATTAATGTATATTGTAAATAGCTGCAGTCCCAGCACCGAGCCTTGCGGTACCCCACTGGTCACAGCCTGCCATTCTGAAAGGGATCTGTTAATCCGTACTCTTTGTTTACTGTCTGCCAACCAATTTTCTATCCATGTTAGTACCCTACCCCCAATAGTATGTGCTCTAATTTTGCCCACTAATCTCCTATATGGGACCTTATCAAAGGCTCTCTGAAAGTCCAGGTACACTACATCCACTGGCTCCCCCTTGTCCATTTTCATAGATACATTCTCAAAAACTTCCAGAAGATTAGTCAAGCATGATTTCCCCTTTGTAAATCCATGCTGACTCAGATAGATCCTGTTACTCCTATCCAAATGTGCCACTATTTCATCTTTTATAATTGACTCCAGCATCTTCCCCACCACTGATATCAGGCTAACTGGCCCATAATTCCCTGTTCTCTCTCTCCCTCCTTTCTTAAAAAGTGGGATAACGTTAGCTACTCTCCAATCCTCGGGAACTGATCCTGAATCTATAGAACGTTGAAAAATGATTACCAATGTATCCACGATTTCTAGAGCCACCTCCTTAAGTACCCTGGGATGCAGACCATCAGGCCCTGGGGATTTATCAGCCTTCAGTCCCATCAGACTACCCAACACCATTTTCTGCCTAATGTGAATTTCATTCAGTTCCTCCGTTACCCTAGGTCCTCTAGCCACTATTACATCTGGGAGATTGTTTGTGTCTTCCCTAGTGAAGACAGAAACAAAGTACCTGTTCAACTCATCTGCCATTTCCTTGTCCCCCATAATAAATTCACCTGTTTCTGTGTTCAAGGGCCCAACTTTGATCTTAACTAATTTTTTCCTCTTCACATACCTAAAGAAGCTTTTACTATCCTCCTTTACATTCTTGACTAGCTTACCTTTGTATCTCATTTTTTCTCCCTGTATTGCTTTTTTAAAGTTGCTCTTTAAAAGTTTCCCAATCCTCTGTCTTCCTGCTCATCTTTACTATGTTATACTTCTCTTTTACTTTTATACTGTCCTTGACTTCCCTTGTCAGCCACAGTCGTTAGTTGAAAACCTAAGAGCCTGGGGTATGCCTATAGAGCTGGCATTTAGGAGATTTTCTTTTCAATAGAATCAAAGAGTATATAGCACTGACACAGACCCTTAGCCCCACCATCCCATCAAACACCCAGTATTTCCATTTACCAACATTTAGCAATTCAAGTGGTCATTTAGATATTTCTTTATTGTTGAAATACCCGCTTTCTCCACTCACTCAAATACTGCCATCCAGATTCCAGCCACCTTCTGGGTGAAAATGCCTCCCTCAGGTTCTTGATATTTTCTTTTAGAAATATTATTCTATCCAGATACTTCCTAACTTTGTACCCCATCACTAAATCTCACTTCTATCTCCTCTATTCCAAAGGGGTGAGCCCTATCTTATTCAGCTTTTCCTCATACACACAATTTTCCAGTCATGCCAACAATAGCTTTAGTGATAGGTAGAGAGGGGAGTGGTGGGTGTCTGTATAATTTTCACAGGAAGTCTGTAACAAGTGATGTACCACAGGGATTGATACTAATACCTTTGATATTTGTGTAATCCTATCACTGTAGCTTGTAACAAACTTGGCTCATTAGCTAACTCTTCTAACAGCCATATGATTTGGTGTTGCATGGGTAACGGTGAGAAGGTCACCCTTAATAAGCAACACATTTCTAAGGTTGGTATGATTTGGGTACAACGTAACAGGAAAGTGGTAATGTTCTGATGAAAGAATGAAAATTTTGAGAGTACTGTGTAAATACTGCCCCATGCAAAATGATCATTCACCAGGAAATAACAGTTCATACACCGGAATACAATTACATGGAAGTATATCTACCAATATTTCAATTTTAACAAACAATTAATTAACAGATAAAAGGAAAAAGAAAAAGGGCCCATTACAGTTAAGCCAGTCTAAATGTGCACTTAAACATTGGAGCTCGCTTCTGTAATTTTTGGCTGTATCGTTTTACTCATGGTGCTGAGCTCCCATCACCAGCCACAGGTTGAACTTTCCTTAAAGAACATCACAAACAAACTAGCTAACTCAGAAGTTTTGGCACTTTCTCCTTGATACCATTCGTCTGCACAAAGCATTCCCTGCAATAGGGTCTCCCCTTCGGGAGGGATTCCCCAAACATCTTCCCTTGTGCTCTTTTCTGCACCTTCCAACAAAAGGCCCCAAACCAGACTACTATCCTTCAGAAATCTGATCCCACCCAGTTCTCTCAAATCTTCCATTGCATCCCACCGGGCAGGATGCCACAACATATTACCAAATGAATCCGATCGGCTGACAAAATATTCCAACATTCCTAAGATGGGAAAACGGCTCCTTACCTCCAATGAAACCAAAACACTAGTCTGTGAAGCTTGCTAACAGTATACACCGTGTTTGTAGAAAACTCTAAAATAAAATGCCCAACAGCAAAGCAGTAGAAATACAATGTTAACCATTCTCGCCCCACCAGAAAAAGACATGTGCTAATGATTTTGTAAGCCTTTCAAACTTATCAAACCATTATTAATAGCACAGTCTTCAAACGAATTTCATGATTTCAGGACCCCCAATCCATTTTTAAAGTGAAGTAACTTATCTCATTGGGAGTGATGCAACACTCTGTTTCCAGGTGAATCATATTCCAGCCTGTCAGGGGGTTTCCTGACTCTCTGAAACCTCTTTATCTCACCTTTAGCTTCTTTAGCCTCAGACACTCCTTGTGACCATTCCCGTCTACTTGGGGATGCCTCCCCCTGTCTATCAGTCATACCTTCCAGTGACTCAGTTCCCCCTGCTCCATAACTGAACTCAGCTTCATCTCTAATTATATTGGAGCCCAGTTTTCCCTCACTGTCTACTATCATGTCTGACTGTCCACTGGTAGTTTTCCCTGCTACATCTAAGCTGGGGCTGGGAGATACAGGATTCTCCATCAATTCTTGGGGAGTTTGCATAAAGAAAAGCATACTATACTCCCATTTCCTCATCCTCTGAGTCTGTACAGTACTCAGTGGTTGGTCCCCTTAAGGTCTTTCCACTGAAAGCACAACTTTGTCTGCTTCTTGCCTTACTGTTCTCCTTCTTCTGTGCAGAGTTCTACGACTAGGTATAGGTTCTGTGTCGGCCTCAGGGTCAGCATGTATTTCATGTCCTAGGGGTAAAAGATGACTGATGGCTTTGTGGGCAAGTTTGTGGATGATACAAAGATAAGTGGAGGGGTAGATAGTGTTGAGGAAGCAGAGAGTCTACAGAAGAACTTAAACAGATCAGGTGAATAGGCAGAGAAGTAGCAGATGAAATATGGTGTTAGGAAGTATATGGCTATGCACTTTGGCAGAAGAAAGAAAAGCATAGGCTATTTTCAAAATGGAAAAGAAGTTCAAAAATCTTATGTGCAAAGAGATTTGGGAATCTTTTGTGTAAGATTCTGTAAAGGTTAATTTGCACGTTAAGTCAGTGCTGAGGAAGGCAAATACAATGTTGGCATTCATTTCAAGAGGATTAGAATATAAAAATATAAAATATAAGCATGCAATGTTCAGGCTTTATAAGGCACTGGTGATACCTCATAGAGAATTGTGGGCAGTTTTGGGGCCCTTATCTAAGAAAGCATCTGCTGACATTGGAGAGGGTTCAAAGGATGTTCAAGAAAATTATTTCAGGATTATGTATGAGGAGCATTTGATGGCCCTGTGCCTGTATTCACAGGAATTTAGAAGAATGAGGGGGAACACAAACCTCGGACTAGGGGACTAGGGACTTGGATCGCCGCAGACCTGGGACTTGGAAACAGGGAACTGGGATCGCCGCGGCCATGACTTGGACAGTGGGAACATGGACAGCCGTGGACCTTGGACTTGGACAGTGGGAACATGGGCAGCCGTGGACCTTGGACTTGGACAGTGGGAACATGGACAGTCGTGGACCTTGGACTTGGACAGTGGGAACATGGGCAGCCGTGGACCTTGGACTTGGACAGTGGGAACATGGGCAGCCGTGGACCTTGGACTTGGACAGAGGGAACATGGACAGTCGTGGACCTTGGACTTGGACAGTGGGAACATGGGCAGCCGTGGACCTTGGACTTGGACAGTGGGAACATGGGCAGCCGTGGACCTTGGACTTGGACAGTGGGAACATGGGCAGCCGTGGACCTTGGACTTGGACAGTGGGAACATGGGCAGCCGTGGACCTTGGACTTGGACAGTGGGAACATGGACAGTCGTGGACCTTGGACTTGGACAGTGGGAACATGGGCAGCCGTGGACCTTGGACTTGGACAGTGGGAACATGGGCAGCCGTGGACCTTGGACTTGGACAGAGGGAACATGGACAGTCGTGGACCTTGGACTTGGACAGTGGGAACATGGGCAGCCGTGGACCTTGGACTTGGACAGTGGGAACATGGGCAGCCGTGGACCTTGGACTTGGACAGTGGGAACATGGGCAGCCGTGGACCTTGGACTTGGACAGTGGGAACATGGGCAGCCGTGGACCTTGGACTTGGACAGTGGGAACATGGGCAGCCGTGGTCCTTGGACTTGGACAGTGGGAACATGGGAAACCGTGGACCTTGGACTTGGACAGTGGGAACATGGGCAGCCGTGGACCTTGGACTTGGACAGAGGGAACATGGACAGTCGTGGACCTTGGCCTTGGACAGAGGGAACATGGACAGTCGTGGACCTTGGACTTGGACAGAGGGAACATGGGCAGTCGTGGACCTTGGACTTGGACAGAGGGAACATGGACAGTCGTGGACCTTGGACTTGGACAGTGGGAACATGGGCAGCCGTGGACCTTGGACTTGGACAGTGGGAACAGGGGCAGCTGTGGACCTTGGACTTGGACAGTGGGGACATGGGCAGCTGTGGACCTTGGACTTGGACAGTGGGAACATGGATTGTCGCGGCCATGACTGGGACCCTGGGGACTGGGACTGCCACTGCCCTTGGACTTAGAGACTGGGATCCATGGATCGCTGCAGCCAGGAACATGGAACCCGGATCGTTGCGGACCCTAGACTAGGAGACTAAGACCTTGATTCACTGCAGCCAGATACGTGGACACCATGGATCACCGCAGCTAGAAACGTGTGTACAATGTACTGTGTATGTTAATCAAAATGGCTTCTTTGTTTTGTTAAGAGTAGGAATGCTTCTTTGTATGATAAGTGCTTTCTCTCGCAGTTGTTTAGCTTTAGACTTGCTGATATCGGGGTTGTATTCATTTGTTGACCAATGGGGAATGTTATTTTGTCTTGTGAGGCTGGGAGCTTGGGGGTTTTCGCGGTCTTTTCCGGGGAGTCGGGAAGAAGACGCCGAGGAAGGTGGACATGCGCTGCACTGCTCGGTCGACCACCAGGGTGATCCCAGGTGCAAGGAAGTGGAGGTCGGAGGAAAGCAACGAGGGTCGAATGGTTCGATGGTTGAGATCCAACGACGTGCAATAAACTGACTGAACTTTGATAAGTTGGAGCCTTTTACTTTATTTTCTTTTCCTTCATATATACTGTATTTACTAAAACTCTATTAGTTTTAGTAAAATCTTTAAAGTGTATTCCATAACGGTATCTGGTGTGAGTTTGATATTGTGTGTGCGCGCGTGGCATGAACTTGATTCTCACAGCACCTGTGTGTACGGGAGGTGGGGTTGGTGAGTGGCTGGATCTCCTTTTCCCCTAGACATATACCAGCCTGTTGGGTAAGTGTTACACGTGGACACCATGGATCGCTGCAGCCAGAAACGTGGACACCATGGATCGCCGCAGCCAGAAACGTGGACACCATGGATCGCTGCATGCAGAAACGTGGACACCATGGATCGCCGCAGCCAGAAACGTGGACACCATGGATTGCTGCAGCCAGAAACGTGGACACCATGGATCGCCGCAGCCAGAAACGTGGACACCATGGATCGCTGCATGCAGAAACGTGGACAACATGGTTCGCCGCAGCCAGAAACGTGGACACCATGGATCGCCGCAGCCAGAAACGTGGACACCATAGATCGCTGCATGCAGAAACGTGGACACCATGGATCGCCACAGAAAGAAAAGTGGACACCATGGATCGCTGCATGCAGAAACGTGGACACTATGGATCGCTGCATGCAGAAACGTGGACACCATGGATCGCTGCATGCAGAAACGTGGACACCATGGATCGCCGCAGCCGGAAACGTGGACACCATGGATCGCCGCATGCAGAAACGAGGACACCATGGATCGCCGCAGCCAGAAACGTGGACACCATGGATCGCTGCATGCAGAAACGTGGACACCATGGATCGCCGCAGCCAGAAACGTGGACACCATGGATCGCCGCAGCCAGAAACGTGGACACCATAGATCGCTGCATGCAGAAATGTGGACACCATGGATCGCTGCATGCAGAAACATGGGCACCATGGATTGCTGCAGCCAGAAACGTGGACACCATGGATCGCTGCATGCAGAAACGTGGACACCATGGATCGCCGGAGCCGGAAGCGTGGACACCATGGATCGCTGCAGCCAGAAACGTGGACACCATGGATCGCCGCAGCCAGAAACGTGGACACCATAGATTGCTGCAGCCAGAAACGTGGACACCATGGATTGCCGCAGCCAGAAATGTGGACACCATGGATCGCCGCATGCAGAAAAGTGGACACCATGGATCGCCGCAGCCAGAAACGTGGACACCATGGATTGCTGCAGCCAGAAACGTGGACACCATGGATCGCCGCAGCCAGAAAGGTGGACACCATGGATCGCTGCATGCAGAAACGTGGACACCATGGATTGCTGCATGCAGAAACGTGGACACCATGGATCGCCTCAGCCAGAAACGTGGACACCATGGATCCCTGCATGCAGAAATGTGGACACCATGGATTGCTGCATGCAGAAACGTGGACACTATGGATCGCCGCAGCCAGAAACGTGGACACCATGGATTGCTGCATGCAGAAACGTGGACACCATGGATCGCCGCAGCCAGAAACGTGGACACCATGGATCGCTGCATGCAGAAACGTGGACACCATGGATCGCCGCAGCCAGAAATGTGGACATCATGGATCGCCGCAGCCGGAAACGTGGACACCATGGATCGCTGCATGCAGAAACGTGGACACCATGGATCGCTGCATGCAGAAACGTGGACACCATGGATCGCCGCAGCCAGAAATGTGGACATCATGGATCGCCGCAGCCGGAAACGTGGACACCATGGATCGCTGCATGCAGAAACGTGGACACCATGGATTGCTGCAGCCAGAAACGTGGACACCATGGATCGCTGCATGCAGAAACGTGGACACCATGGATCGCCGCAGCCAGAAACATGGACACCATGGATCGCTGCATGCAGAAACATGGACACCATGGATCGCCGCAGCCGGAAACGTGGACACCATGGATCGCCGCAGCCGGAAACGTGGACACCATGGATCGCCGCAGCCAGAAAACGTGGAAACCATGGATCGCTGCAGCCAGAAACGTGGACACCATGGATCGCTGCATGCAGAAACGTGGACACCATGGATCGCCGCAGCCAGAAACGTGGACACCATGGATCGCCGCAGCCAGAAACGTGGACACCATAGATCGCTGCATGCAGAAATGTGGACACCATGGATTGCCGCAGCCTGAAACGTGGACACCATGGATCGCTGCAGCCAGAAACGTGGACACCATGGATCACTGCATGCAGAAACGTGGACACCATGGATCGCCGCAGCCGGAAACGTGGACACCATGGATCGCTGCAGCCAGAAACGTGGACACCATGGATCGCCGCAGCCAGAAACGTGGAAACCATGGATCGCCGCAGCCAGAAACGTGGACACCATGGATCGCTGCATGCAGAAACGTGGACACCATGGATCGCAGCATGCAGAAACGTGGACACCATGGATCGCCGCAGCCAGAAACGTGGACACTATGGATCGCCGCAGCCAGAAACGTAGACACCATGGATCGCTGCATGCAGAAACGTGGACACCATGGATCGCCGCATGCAGAAACGTGGACACCATGGATCGCCGCAGCCAGAAACATGGACACCATGGATCGCTGCATGCAGAAACGTGGACACCATGGATCGCCGCAGCCAGAAACGTGGACACCATGGATCGCTGCAGCCAGAAACGTGGACACCATGGATCGCCGCAGCCAGAAACGTGGACACCATGGATCGCTGCATGCAGAAACGTGGACACCATGGATCGCTGCAGCCAGAAACGTGGACACCATGGATTGGTGCAGCCAGAAACGTGGACACCATGGATTGCTGCATGCAGAAACGTGGACACCATGGATCGCCGCAGCCAGAAACGTGGACACCATGGATCGCTGCAGCCAGAAACGTGGACACCATGGATCGCCGCAGCCAGAAACGTGGACACCATGGATTGCTGCATGCAGAAACGTGGACACCATGGATCGCTGCAGCCAGAAACGTGGACACCATGGATCGCCGCATGCAGAAACGTGGACACCATGGATCACCGCAGCCAGAAACGTGGACACCATGGATCGCCGCATGCAGAAACGTGGACACCATGGTTCGCCGCAGCCAGAAACGTGGACACCATGGATCGCTGCAGCCAGAAACATGGACACCATGGATCGCCGCATGCAGAAACGTGGACACCATGGATCGCCGCAGCCAGAAACGTGGACACCATGGATCGCTGCATGCAGAAACGTGGACACCATGGTTCGCCGCAGCCAGAAACGTGGACACCATGGATCGCCGCAGCCAGAAACGTGGACACCATGGATCGCTGCATGCAGTAACGTGGACACCATGGATCGCTGCAGCCAGAAACGTGGACACCATAGATCGCTGCATGCAGAAACGTGGACACCATGGATCGCCGCAGAAAGAAAAGTGGACACCATGGATCGCTGCATGCAGAAACGTGGACACTATGGATCGCCGCAGCCAGAAACGTGGACACCATGGATCGCTGCATGCAGAAACGTGGACACCATGGATCGCCGCAGCCGGAAACGTGGACACCATGGATCGCCGCATGCAGAAACGTGGACACCATGGATCGCCGCAGCCAGAAACGTGGACACCATGGATCGCTGCAGCCAGAAACGTGGACACCATGAATCGCTGCATGCAGAAACGTGGACACCATGGATCGCCGCAGCCAGAAACGTGGACACCATGGATCGCCGCAGCCAGAAACGTGGACACCATAGATCGCTGCATGCAGAAATGTGGACACCATGGATTGCCGCAGCCTGAAATGTGGACACCATGGATCGCTGCAGCCAGAAACGTGGACACCATGGATCGCTGCATGCAGAAACGTGGACACCATGGATCGCAGCAGCTGGAAACGTGGACACCATGGATCGCTGCAGACAGAAACGTGGACACCATGGATCGCCGCAGCCAGAAACGTGGACACCATGGATTGCTGCAACCAGAAACGTGGATACCATGGATTGCCGCAGCCAGAAACGTGGACACCATGGATCGCCGCATGCAGAAACGTGGACACCATGGATCGCCGCAGCCAGAAACGTGGACACCATGGATTGCTGCAGCCAGAAACGTGGACACCATGGATTGCCGCAGCCAGAAAGGTGGACACCATGGATCGCTGCATGCAGAAACGTGGACACCATGGATTGCTGCATGCAGAAACGTGGACACCATGGATCGCCGCAGCCAGAAACGTGGACACCATGGATCGCTGCATGCAGAACTGTGGACACCATGGATTGCTGCATGCAGAAACGTGGATACTATGGATCGCCGCAGCCAGAAACGTGGACACCATGGATCGCTGCATGCAGAAACGTGGACACCATGGATCGCCGCAGCCAGAAACGTGGACACCATGGATCGCTGCATGCAGAAACGTGGACACCATGGATCGCCGCAGCCAGAAATGTGGACATCATGGATCGCCGCAGCCGGAAACGTGGACACCATGGATCGCTGCATGCAGAAACGTGGACACCATGGATCGCTGCAGCCAGAAACGTGGACACCATGGATCGCTGCAGCCAGAAATGTGGACACCATGGATCGCCGCAGCCAGTAACGTGGACACCATGGATCGCTGCATGCAGTAACGTGGACACCATGGATTGCTGCAGCCAGAAACGTGGACACCATGGATCGCTGCATGCAGAAACGTGGACACCATGGATCGCCGCAGCCAGAAACGTGGACACCATGGATCGCTGCATGCAGAAACATGGACACCATGGATCGCCGCAGCCGGAAACGTGGACACCATGGATCGCCGCATGCAGAAACGTGGACACCATGGATCGCCGCAGCCAGAAACGTGGACACCATGGATCGCTGCATGCAGAAATGTGGACACCATGGATTGCCGCAGCCTGAAACGTGGACACCATGGATCGCTGCAGCCAGAAACGTGGACACCATGGATCGCTGCATGCAGAAACGTGGACACCATGGATCGCCGCAGCCGGAAACGTGGACACCATGGATCGCTGCAGCCAGAAACGTGGACACCATGGATCACCGCAGCCAGAAACGTGGACACCATGGATCGCTGCAGCCAGAAACGTGGACACCATGGATCGCCGCAGCCAGAAACGTGGACACCATGGATCGCTGCATGCAGTAACGTGGACACCATGGATTGCTGCAGCCAGAAACGTGGACACCATGGATCGCTGTATGCAGAATCGTGGACACCATGGATCGCCGCAGCCAGAAACGTGGACACCATGGATCGCTGCATGCAGAAACATGGACACCATGGATCGCCGCAGCCGGAAACGTGGACACCATGGATCGCCGCATGCAGAAACGTGGACACCATGGATCGCCGCAGCCAGAAACGTGGACACCATGGATCGCTGCAGCCAGAAACGTGGACACCATGGATCGCCGCAGCCAGAAACGTGGACACCATGGATCGCCGCAGCCAGAAACGTGGACACCATAGATCGCTGCATGCAGAAATGTGGACACCATGGATTGCCGCAGCCTGAAACGTGGACACCATGGATCGCTGCAGCCAGAAACGTGGACACCATGGATCGCTGCATGCAGAAACGTGGACAACATGGATCGCCGCAGCCGGAAACGTGGACACCATGGATTGCTGCAGCCAGAAACGTGGACACCATGGATTGCCGCAGCCAGAAACGTAGACACCATGGATCGCCGCATGCAGAAACGTGGAAACCATGGATCGCCGCAGCCAGAAACGTGGACACCATGGATTGCTGCAGCCAGAACCGTGGACACCATGGATCGCCGCAGCCAGAAACGTGGACAGCATGGATCGCTGCATGCAGAAACGTGGACACCATGGATTGCTGCATGCAGAAACGTGGACACCATGGATCGCCGCAGCCAGAAACGTGGACACCATGGATCGCTGCATGCAGTAACGTGGACACCATGGATTGCTGCAGCCAGAAACGTGGACACCATGGATCGCTGTATGCAGAATCGTGGACACCATGGATCGCCGCAGCCAGAAACGTGGACACCATGGATCGCTGCATGCAGAAACATGGACACCATGGATCGCCGCAGCCGGAAACGTGGACACCATGGATCGCCGCATGCAGAAACGTGGACACCATGGATCGCCGCAGCCAGAAACGTGGACACCATGGATCGCTGCAGCCAGAAACGTGGACACCATGGATCGCCGCAGCCAGAAACGTGGACACCATGGATCGCCGCAGCCAGAAACGTGGACACCATAGATCGCTGCATGCAGAAATGTGGACACCATGGATTGCCGCAGCCTGAAACGTGGACACCATGGATCGCTGCAGCCAGAAACGTGGACACCATGGATCGCTGCATGCAGAAACGTGGACACCATGGATCGCCGCAGCCAGAAACGTGGACACCATGGATTGCTGCAGCCAGAAACGTGGACACCATGGATTGCCGCAGCCAGAAACGTAGACACCATGGATCGCCGCATGCAGAAACGTGGAAACCATGGATCGCCGCAGCCAGAAACGTGGACACCATGGATTGCTGCAGCCAGAACCGTGGACACCATGGATCGCCGCAGCCAGAAACGTGGACAGCATGGATCGCTGCATGCAGAAACGTGGACACCATGGATTGCTGCATGCAGAAACGTGGACACCATGGATCGCCGCAGCCAGAAACGTGGACACCATGGATCGCTGCATGCAGAAATGTGGACACCATAGATTGCTGCATGCAGAAAGGTGGACACTATGGATCGCCGCAGCCAGAAACATGGACACCATGGATCGCTGCATGCAGAAACGTGGACACCATGGATTGCCGCAGCCTGAAACGTGGACACCATGGATCGCTGCAGCCAGAAACGTGGACACCATGGATCGCTGCATGCAGAAACGTGGACACCATGGATTGCCGCAGCCTGAAACGTGGACACCATGGATCGCTGCAGCCAGAAACGTGGACACTATGGATCGACGCAGCCAGAAACGTGGACACCATGGATCGCCGCAGCCGGAAACGTGGACACCATGGATCGCTGCAGCCAGAAACGTGGACACCATGGATCGCCGCAGCCAGAAACGTGGAAACCATGGATCGCCGCAGCCAGAAACGTGGACACCATGGATCGCTGCATGCAGAAACGTGGACACCATGGATCGCAGCATGCAGAAACGTGGACACCATGGATCGCCGCAGCCAGAAACGTGGACACTATGGATCGCCGCAGCCAGAAACGTGGACACCATGGATCGCCGCAGCCAGAAACGTGGACACCATGGATCGCTGCATGCAGAAACGTGGACACCATGGATCGCTGCAGCCAGAAACGTGGACACCATGGATTGGTGCAGCCAGAAACGTGGACACCATGGATTGCTGCATGCAGAAACGTGGACACCATGGATCGCCGCAGCCAGAAACGTGGACACCAAGGATCGCTGCAGCGAGAAACGTGGACACCATGGATCGCCGCAGCCAGAAACGTGGACACCATGGATTGCTGCATGCAGAAACGTGGACACCATGGATCGCTGCAGCCAGAAACGTGGACACCATGGATCGCCGCATGCAGAAACGTGGACACCATGGATCACCGCAGCCAGAAACGTGGACACCATGGATCGCCGCATGCAGAAACGTGGACACCATGGTTCGCCACAGCCAGAAACGTGGACACCATGGATCGCTGCAGCCAGAAACATGGACACCATGGATCGCCGCATGCAGAAACGTGGACACCATGGATCGCCGCAGCCAGAAACGTGGACACCATGGATCGCTGCATGCAGAAACGTGGACACCATGGTTCGCCGCAGCCAGAAACGTGGACACCATGGATCGCTGCAGCCAGAAACGTGGACACCATAGATCGCTGCATGCAGAAACGTGGACACCATGGATCGCCGCAGAAAGAAAAGTGGACACCATGGATCGCTGCATGCAGAAACGTGGACACTATGGATCGCCGCAGCCAGAAACATGGACACCATGGATCGCTGCATGCAGAAACGTGGACACCATGGATCGCCGCAGCCGGAAACGTGGACACCATGGATCGCCGCATGCAGAAACGTGGACACCATGGATCGCCGCAGCCAGAAACGTGGACACCATGGATCGCTGCAGCCAGAAACGTGGACACCATGGATCGCCGCAGCCTGAAACGTGGACACCATGGATCGCTGCAGCCAGAAACGTGGACACCATGGATCGCTGCATGCAGAAACGTGGACACCATGGATCGCAGCAGCTGGAAACGTGGACACCATGGATCGCTGCAGACAGAAACGTGGACACCATGGATCGCCGCAGCCAGAAACGTGGACACCATGGATTGCTGCAACCAGAAACGTGGATACCATGGATTGCCGCAGCCAGAAACGTGGACACCATGGATCGCCGCATGCAGAAACGTGGACACCATGGATCGCCGCAGCCAGAAACGTGGACACCATGGATTGCTGCAGCCAGAAACGTGGACACCATGGATTGCCGCAGCCAGAAAGGTGGACACCATGGATCGCTGCATGCAGAAACGTGGACACCATGGATTGCTGCATGCAGAAACGTGGACACCATGGATCGCCGCAGCCAGAAACGTGGACACCATGGATCGCTGCATGCAGAACTGTGGACACCATGGATTGCTGCATGCAGAAACTTGGATACTATGGATCGCCGCAGCCAGAAACGTGGACACCATGGATCGCTGCATGCAGAAACGTGGACACCATGGATCGCCGCAGCCAGAAACGTGGACACCATGGATCGCTGCATGCAGAAACGTGGACACCATGGATCGCCGCAGCCAGAAATGTGGACATCATGGATCGCCGCAGCCGGAAACGTGGACACCATGGATCGCTGCATGCAGAAACGTGGACACCATGGATCGCTGCAGCCAGAAACGTGGACACCATGGATCGCTGCAGCCAGAAACGTGGACACCATGGATCGCCGCAGCCAGTAACGTGGACACCATGGATCGCTGCATGCAGTAACGTGGACACCATGGATTGCTGCAGCCAGAAACGTGGACACCATGGATCGCTGCATGCAGAAACATGGACACCATGGATCGCCGCAGCCAGAAACGTGGACACCATGGATCGCTGCATGCAGAAACATGGACACCATGGATCGCCGCAGCCGGAAACGTGGACACCATGGATCGCCGCAGCCAGAAACGTGGACACCATGGATCGCTGCATGCAGAAATGTGGACACCATGGATTGCCGCAGCCTGAAACGTGGACAGCATGGATCGCTGCAGCCAGAAACGTGGAAACCATGGATCGCTGCATGCAGAAACGTGGACACCATGGATCGCCGCAGCCGGAAACGTGGACACCATGGATCGCTGCAGCCAGAAACGTGGACACCATGGATCACCGCAGCCAGAAACGTGGACACCATGGATCGCTGCAGCCAGAAACGTGGACACCATGGATCGCCGCAGCCAGAAACGTGGACACCATGGATCGCCGCAGCCAGAAACGTGGACACCATGGATCGCTGCATGCAGTAACGTGGACACCATGGATTGCTGCAGCCAGAAACGTGGACACCATGGATCGCTGTATGCAGAAACGTGGACACCATGGATCGCCGCAGCCAGAAACGTGGACACCATGGATCGCTGCATGCAGAAACATGGACACCATGGATCGCCGCAGCCGGAAACGTGGACACCATGGATCGCCGCATGCAGAAACGTGGACACCATGGATCGCCGCAGCCAGAAACGTGGACACCATGGATCGCTGCATGCAGAAATGTGGACACCATGGATTGCCGCAGCCTGAAACGTGGACACCATGGATCGCTGCAGCCAGAAACGTGGACACGATGGATCGCTGCATGCAGAAACGTGGACACCATGGATCGCCGCAGCCGGAAACGTGGATACCATGGATCGCTGCAGCCAGAAACGTGGACACCATGGATCGCCGCAGCCAGAAACGTGGACACCCTGGATTGCCGCAGCCAGAAACGTAGACACCATGGATCGCCGCATGCAGAAACGTGGACACCATGGATCGCCGCAGCCAGAAACGTGGACACCATGGATTGCTGCAGCCAGAACCGTGGACACCATGGATCGCCGCAGCCAGAAACGTGGACAGCATGGATCGCTGCATGCAGAAACGTGGACACCATGGATTGCTGCATGCAGAAACGTGGACACCATGGATCGCCGCAGCCAGAAACGTGGACACCATGGATCGCTGCATGCAGAAATGTGGACACCATAGATTGCTGCATGCAGAAACGTGGACACTATGGATCGCCGCAGCCAGAAACATGGACACCATGGATCGCTGCATGCAGAAACGTGGACACCATGGATCGCCGCAGCCAGAAACATGGACACCATGGTTCGCTGCATGCAGAAACGTGGACACCATGGATCGCCGCAGCCAGAAATGTGGACATCATGGATCGCGGCAGCCGGAAACGTGGACACCATGGATCGCTGCATGCAGAAACGTGGACACCATGGATCGCTGCAGCCAGAAATGTGGACACCATGGATCGCTGCAGCCAGAAACGTGGACACCATGGATTGCTGCAGCCAGAAACGTGGCCACCATGGATCGCCGCAGCCAGAAACGTGACACCATGGATCGCTGCATGCAGAAACGTGGACACCATGGATTGCTGCAGCCAGAAACTTGGACACCATGGATCGCCGCAGCCAGAAACGTGGACACCATGGATCGCTGCATGCAGAAACGTGGACAGCATGGATCGCCGCAGCCAGAAACGTGGACACCATGGATCGCTGCATGCAGAAACGTGGACAGCATGGATCGCCGCAGCCAGAAACGTGGACACCTTGGATCGCAGCAGCCAGAAACGTGGACACCATGGATCGCTGCAGCCAGAAACGTGGACAACATGGATCGCTGCATGCAGAAACGTGGACACCATGGATCGCCGCAGCCTGAAATGTGGACACAATGGATCGCCGCAGCCAGAAACGTGGACACCATGGATCGCTGCATGCAGAAACGTGGACACCATGGATCGCTGCATTCAGAAACGTGGACACCATGGATCAACGCAGCCAGAAACGTGGACACTATGGATCGCCACAGCCAGAAACGTGGACACCATGGATCGCTGCAGCCAGAAACGTGGACACCATGGATCGCTGCAGCCAGAAACGTGGACACGATTGATCGCTGCAGCCAGAAACATGGACACCATGGATCGCCGCATGCAGAAACGTGGACACCATGGATCGCCGCAGCCAGAAACGTGGACACCATGGATCGCTGCATGCAGAAACGTGGACACCATGGTTCGCCGCAGCCAGAAACGTGGACACCATGGATCGCCGCAGCCAGAAACGTGGACACCATGGATCGCTGCATGCAGAAACGTGGACACCATGGATCGCTGCAGCCAGAAACGTGGACACCATAGATCGCTGCATGCAGAAACGTGGACACCATGGATCGCCGCAGAAAGAAAAGTGGACACCAAGGATCGCTGCATGCAGAAACGTGGACACTATGGATCGCCGCAGCCAGAAACATGGACACCATGGATCGCTGCATGCAGAAACGTGGACACCATGGATCGCCGCAGCCAGAAACGTGGACACCATGGATCGCCGCAGCCAGAAACGTGGACACCATAGATCGCTGCATGCAGAAATGTGGACACTATGGATTGCCGCAGCCTGAAACGTGGACACCATGGATCGCTGCAGCCAGAAACGTGGACACCATGGATCGCTGCATGCAGAAACGTGGACACCATGGATCGCCGCAGCCGGAAACGTGGACACCATGGATCGCTGCAGCCAGAAACGTGGACACCATGGATCGCCGCAGCCAGAAACGTGGACACCATGGATCGCCGCATGCAGAAACGTGGACACCATGGATCGCCGCAGCCAGAAACGTGGACACCATGGATTGCTGCAGCCAGAAACGTGGACACCATGGATCGCCGCAGCCAGAAACGTGGACACCATGGATTGCTGCAGCCAGAAACGTGGACACCATGGATTGCTGCAGCCAGAAACGTGGACACCATGGATCGCCGCAGCCAGAAACGTGGACACCATGGATCGCCGCATGCAGAAACCTGGACACCATGGATCGCCGCAGCCAGAAACGTGGACACCATGGATTGCTGCAGCCAGAACCGTGGACACCATGGATCGCCGCAGCCAGAAACGTGGACAGCATGGATCGCTGCATGCAGAAACGTGGACACCATGGATTGCTGCATGCAGAAACGTGGACACCATGGATCGCCGCAGCCAGAAACGTGGACACCATGGATCGCTGCATGCAGAAATGTGGACACCATAGATTGCTGCATGCAGAAACGTGGACACTATGGATCGCCGCAGCCAGAAACATGGACACCATGGATCGCTGCATGCAGAAACGTGGACACCATGGATCGCCGCAGCCAGAAACGTGGACACCATGGATCGCTGCATGCAGAAACGTGGACACCATGGATTGCTGCAGCCAGAAACGTGGACACCATGGATCGCTGCATGCAGAAACGTGGACACCATGGATCGCCGCAGCCAGAAACATGGACACCATGGATCGCTGCATGCAGAAACGTGGACACCATGGATCGCCGCAGCCAGAAACGTGGACACCATGGATCGCTGCATGCAGAAACGTGGACACCATGGATCGCCGCAGCCAGAAATGTGGACATCATGGATCGCGGCAGCCGGAAACGTGGACACCATGGATCGCTGCATGCAGAAACGTGGACACCATGGATCGCTGCAGCCAGAAACGTGGACACCATGGATCGCTGCAGCCAGAAACGTGGACACCATGGATTGCTGCAGCCAGAAACGTGGCCACCATGGATCGCCGCAGCCAGAAACGTGACACCATGGATCGCTGCATGCAGAAACGTGGACACCATGGATTGCTGCAGCCAGAAACTTGGACACCATGGATCGCCGCAGCCAGAAACGTGGACACCATGGATCGCTGCATGCAGAAACGTGGACAGCATGGATCGCCGCAGCCAGAAACGTGGACACCATGGATCGCTGCATGCAGAAACGTGGACAGCATGGATCGCCGCAGCCAGAAACGTGGACACCTTGGATCGCAGCAGCCAGAAACGTGGACACCATGGATCGCTGCAGCCAGAAACGTGGACAACATGGATCGCTGCATGCAGAAACGTGGACACCATGGATCGCCGCAGCCTGAAATGTGGACACAATGGATCGCCGCAGCCAGAAACGTGGACACCATGGATCGCTGCATTCAGAAACGTGGACACCATGGATCAACGCAGCCAGAAACGTGGACACTATGGAACGCCACAGCCAGAAACGTGGACACCATGAATCGCTGCAGCCAGAAACGTGGACACCATGGATCGCTGCAGCCAGAAACGTGGACACGATGGATCGCAGCAGCCAGAAACATGGACACCATGGATCGCCGCATGCAGAAACGTGGACACCATGGATCGCCGCAGCCAGAAACGTGGACACCATGGATCGCTGCATGCAGAAACGTGGACACCATGGTTCGCCGCAGCCAGAAACGTGGACACCATGGATCGCCGCAGCCAGAAACGTGGACACCATGGATCGCTGCATGCAGAAACGTGGACACCATGGATCGCTGCAGCCAGAAACGTGGACACCATAGATCGCTGCATGCAGAAACGTGGACACCATGGATCGCCACAGAAAGAAAAGTGGACACCAAGGATCGCTGCATGCAGAAACGTAGACACTATGGATCGCCGCAGCCAGAAACATGGACACCATGGATCGCTGCATGCAGAAACGTGGACACCATGGATCGCCGCAGCCAGAAACGTGGACACCATGGATCGCCGCAGCCAGAAACGTGGACACCATAGATCGCTGCATGCAGAAATGTGGACACTATGGATTGCCGCAGCCTGAAACGTGGACACCATGGATCGCTGCAGCCAGAAACGTGGACACCATGGATCGCTGCATGCAGAAACGTGGACACCATGGATCGCCGCAGCCGGAAACGTGGACACCATGGATCGCTGCAGCCAGAAACGTGGACACCATGGATCGCCGCAGCCAGAAACGTGGACACCATGGATCGCCGCATGCAGAAACGTGGACACCATGGATCGCCGCAGCCAGAAACGTGGACACCATGGATTGCTGCAGCCAGAAACGTGGACACCATGGATCGCCGCAGCCAGAAACGTGGACACCATGGATTGCTGCAGCCAGAAACGTGGACACCATGGATTGCTGCAGCCAGAAACGTGGACACCATGGATCGCCGCAGCCAGAAACGTGGACACCATGGATCGCCGCAGCCAGAAACGTGGACACCATGGATCGCTGCATGCAGAAACGTGGACACCATGGATCGCTGCAGCCAGAAACGTGGACACCATAGATCGCTGCATGCAGAAACGTGGACACCATGGATCGCCGCAGAAAGAAAAGTGGACACCAAGGATCGCTGCATGCAGAAACGTGGACAGTATGGATCGCCGCAGCCAGAAACGTGGACACCATGGATCGCCGCAGCCAGAAACATGGACACCATGGATCGCTGCATGCAGAAACGTGGACACCATGGATCGCCGCAGCCAGAAACGTGGACACCATGGATCGCCGCAGCCAGAAACGTGGACACCATAGATCGCTGCATGCAGAAATGTGGACACTATGGATTGCCGCAGCCTGAAACGTGGACACCATGGATCGCTGCAGCCAGAAACGTGGACACCATGGATCGCTGCATGCAGAAACGTGGACACCATGGATCGCCGCAGCCGGAAACGTGGACACCATGGATCGCTGCAGCCAGAAACGTGGACACCATGGATCGCCGCAGCCAGAAACGTGGACACCATGGATCGCCGCATGCAGAAACGTGGACACCATGGATCGCCGCAGCCAGAAACGTGGACACCATGGATTGCTGCAGCCAGAAACGTGGACACCATGGATCGCCGCAGCCAGAAACGTGGACACCATGGATTGCTGCAGCCAGAAACGTGGACACCATGGATTGCTGCAGCCAGAAACGTGGACACCATGGATCGCCGCAGCCAGAAACGTGGACACCATGGATCGCCGCATGCAGAAACGTGGACACCATGGATCGCCGCAGCCAGAAACGTGGACACCATGGATTGCTGCAGCCAGAACCGTGGACACCATGGATCGCCGCAGCCAGAAACGTGGACAGCATGGATCGCTGCATGCAGAAACGTGGACACCATGGATTGCTGCATGCAGAAACGTGGACACCATGGATCGCCGCAGCCAGAAACGTGGACACCATGGATCGCTGCATGCAGAAATGTGGACACCATAGATTGCTGCATGCAGAAACGTGGACACTATGGATCGCCGCAGCCAGAAACATGGACACCATGGATCGCTGCATGCAGAAACGTGGACACCATGGATCGCCGCAGCCAGAAACATGGACACCATGGATCGCTGCATGCAGAAACGTGGACACCATGGATCGCCGCAGCCAGAAATGTGGACATCATGGATCGCGGCAGCCGGAAACGTGGACACCATGGATCGCTGCATGCAGAAACGTGGACACCATGGATCGCTGCAGCCAGAAATGTGGACACCATGGATCGCTGCAGCCAGAAACGTGGACACCATGGATTGCTGCAGCCAGAAACGTGGACACCATGGATCGCCGCAGCCAGAAACGTGACACCATGGATCGCTGCATGCAGAAACGTGGACACCATGGATTGCTGCAGCCAGAAACTTGGACACCATGGATCGCCGCAGCCAGAAACGTGGACACCATGGATCGCTGCATGCAGAAACGTGGACAGCATGGATCGCCGCAGCCAGAAACGTGGACACCATGGATCGCTGCATGCAGAAACGTGGACAGCATGGATCGCCGCAGCCAGAAACGTGGACACCTTGGATCGCAGCAGCCAGAAACGTGGACACCATGGATCGCTGCAGCCAGAAACGTGGACAACATGGATCGCTGCATGCAGAAACGTGGACACCATGGATCGCCGCAGCCTGAAATGTGGACACAATGGATCGCCGCAGCCAGAAACGTGGACACCATGGATCGCTGCATGCAGAAACGTGGACACCATGGATCGCTGCATTCAGAAACGTGGACACCATGGATCAACGCAGCCAGAAACGTGGACACTATGGATCGCCACAGCCAGAAACGTGGACACCATGGATCGCTGCAGCCAGAAACGTGGACACCATGGATCGCTGCAGCCAGAAACGTGGACACGATGGATCGCTGCAGCCAGAAACATGGACACCATGGATCGCCGCATGCAGAAACGTGGACACCATGGATCGCCGCAGCCAGAAACGTGGACACCATGGATCGCTGCATGCAGAAACGTGGACACCATGGTTCGCCGCAGCCAGAAACGTGGACACCATGGATCGCCGCAGCCAGAAACGTGGACACCATGGATCGCTGCATGCAGAAACGTGGACACCATGGATCGCTGCAGCCAGAAACGTGGACACCATAGATCGCTGCATGCAGAAACGTGGACACCATGGATCGCCGCAGAAAGAAAAGTGGACACCAAGGATCGCTGCATGCAGAAACGTGGACACTATGGATCGCCGCAGCCAGAAACATGGACACCATGGATCGCTGCATGCAGAAACGTGGACACCATGGATCGCCGCAGCCAGAAACGTGGACACCATGGATCGCCGCAGCCAGAAACGTGGACACCATAGATCGCTGCATGCAGAAATGTGGACACTATGGATTGCCGCAGCCTGAAACGTGGACACCATGGATCGCTGCAGCCAGAAACGTGGACACCATGGATCGCTGCATGCAGAAACGTGGACACCATGGATCGCCGCAGCCGGAAACGTGGACACCATGGATCGCTGCAGCCAGAAACGTGGACACCATGGATCGCCGCAGCCAGAAACGTGGACACCATGGATCGCCGCATGCAGAAACGTGGACACCATGGATCGCCGCAGCCAGAAACGTGGACACCATGGATTGCTGCAGCCAGAAACGTGGACACCATGGATCGCCGCAGCCAGAAACGTGGACACCATGGATTGCTGCAGCCAGAAACGTGGACACCATGGATTGCTGCAGCCAGAAACGTGGACACCATGGATCGCCGCAGCCAGAAACGTGGACACCATGGATCGCCGCATGCAGAAACCTGGACACCATGGATCGCCGCAGCCAGAAACGTGGACACCATGGATTGCTGCAGCCAGAACCGTGGACACCATGGATCGCCGCAGCCAGAAACGTGGACAGCATGGATCGCTGCATGCAGAAACGTGGACACCATGGATTGCTGCATGCAGAAACGTGGACACCATGGATCGCCGCAGCCAGAAACGTGGACACCATGGATCGCTGCATGCAGAAATGTGGACACCATAGATTGCTGCATGCAGAAACGTGGACACTATGGATCGCCGCAGCCAGAAACATGGACACCATGGATCGCTGCATGCAGAAACGTGGACACCATGGATCGCCGCAGCCAGAAACGTGGACACCATGGATCGCTGCATGCAGAAACGTGGACACCATGGATTGCTGCAGCCAGAAACGTGGACACCATGGATCGCTGCATGCAGAAACGTGGACACCATGGATCGCCGCAGCCAGAAACATGGACACCATGGATCGCTGCATGCAGAAACGTGGACACCATGGATCGCCGCAGCCAGAAACGTGGACACCATGGATCGCTGCATGCAGAAACGTGGACACCATGGATCGCCGCAGCCAGAAATGTGGACATCATGGATCGCGGCAGCCGGAAACGTGGACACCATGGATCGCTGCATGCAGAAACGTGGACACCATGGATCGCTGCAGCCAGAAACGTGGACACCATGGATCGCTGCAGCCAGAAACGTGGACACCATGGATTGCTGCAGCCAGAAACGTGGCCACCATGGATCGCCGCAGCCAGAAACGTGACACCATGGATCGCTGCATGCAGAAACGTGGACACCATGGATTGCTGCAGCCAGAAACTTGGACACCATGGATCGCCGCAGCCAGAAACGTGGACACCATGGATCGCTGCATGCAGAAACGTGGACAGCATGGATCGCCGCAGCCAGAAACGTGGACACCATGGATCGCTGCATGCAGAAACGTGGACAGCATGGATCGCCGCAGCCAGAAACGTGGACACCTTGGATCGCAGCAGCCAGAAACGTGGACACCATGGATCGCTGCAGCCAGAAACGTGGACAACATGGATCGCTGCATGCAGAAACGTGGACACCATGGATCGCCGCAGCCTGAAATGTGGACACAATGGATCGCCGCAGCCAGAAACGTGGACACCATGGATCGCTGCATTCAGAAACGTGGACACCATGGATCAACGCAGCCAGAAACGTGGACACTATGGAACGCCACAGCCAGAAACGTGGACACCATGGATCGCTGCAGCCAGAAACGTGGACACCATGGATCGCTGCAGCCAGAAACGTGGACACGATGGATCGCAGCAGCCAGAAACATGGACACCATGGATCGCCGCATGCAGAAACGTGGACACCATGGATCGCCGCAGCCAGAAACGTGGACACCATGGATCGCTGCATGCAGAAACGTGGACACCATGGTTCGCCGCAGCCAGAAACGTGGACACCATGGATCGCCGCAGCCAGAAACGTGGACACCATGGATCGCTGCATGCAGAAACGTGGACACCATGGATCGCTGCAGCCAGAAACGTGGACACCATAGATCGCTGCATGCAGAAACGTGGACACCATGGATCGCCGCAGAAAGAAAAGTGGACACCAAGGATCGCTGCATGCAGAAACGTGGACACTATGGATCGCCGCAGCCAGAAACATGGACACCATGGATCGCTGCATGCAGAAACGTGGACACCATGGATCGCCGCAGCCAGAAACGTGGACACCATGGATCGCCGCAGCCAGAAACGTGGACACCATAGATCGCTGCATGCAGAAATGTGGACACTATGGATTGCCGCAGCCTGAAACGTGGACACCATGGATCGCTGCAGCCAGAAACGTGGACACCATGGATCGCTGCATGCAGAAACGTGGACACCATGGATCGCCGCAGCCGGAAACGTGGACACCATGGATCGCTGCAGCCAGAAACGTGGACACCATGGATCGCCGCAGCCAGAAACGTGGACACCATGGATCGCCGCATGCAGAAACGTGGACACCATGGATCGCCGCAGCCAGAAACGTGGACACCATGGATTGCTGCAGCCAGAAACGTGGACACCATGGATCGCCGCAGCCAGAAACGTGGACACCATGGATTGCTGCAGCCAGAAACGTGTACACCATGGATTGCTGCAGCCAGAAACGTGGACACCATGGATCGCCGCAGCCAGAAACGTGGACACCATGGATCGCCGCATGCAGAAACGTGGACACCATGGATCGCCGCAGCCAGAAACGTGGACACCATGGATTGCTGCAGCCAGAACCGTGGACACCATGGATCGCCGCAGCCAGAAACGTGGACAGCATGGATCGCTGCATGCAGAAACGTGGACACCATGGATTGCTGCATGCAGAAACGTGGACACCATGGATCGCCGCAGCCAGAAACGTGGACACCATGGATCGCTGCATGCAGAAATGTGGACACCATAGATTGCTGCATGCAGAAACGTGGACACTATGGATCGCCGCAGCCAGAAACATGGACACCATGGATCGCTGCATGCAGAAACGTGGACACCATGGATCGCCGCAGCCAGAAACGTGGACAACATGGATCGCTGCATGCAGAAACGTGGACACCATGGATCGCCGCAGCCAGAAATGTGGACATCATGGATCGCGGCAGCCGGAAACGTGGACACCATGGATCGCTGCATGCAGAAACGTGGACACCATGGATCGCTGCAGCCAGAAACGTGGACACCATGGATTGCTGCAGCCAGAAACGTGGCCACCATGGATCGCCGCAGCCAGAAACGTGACACCATGGATCGCTGCATGCAGAAACGTGGACACCATGGATTGCTGCAGCCAGAAACTTGGACACCATGGATCGCTGCATGCAGAAACGTGGACAGCATGGATCGCCGCAGCCAGAAACGTGGACACCATGGATCGCTGCATGCAGAAACGTGGACAGCATGGCTCGCCGCAGCCAGAAACGTGGACACCTTTGATCGCAGCAGCCAGAAACGTGGACACCATGGATCGCTGCAGCCAGAAACGTGGACAACATGGATCGCTGCATGCAGAAACGTGGACACCATGGATCGCCGCAGCCTGAAATGTGGACACCATGGATCGCCGCAGCCAGAAACGTGGACACCATGGATCGCTGCATGCAGAAACGTGGACGCCATGGATCGCTGCATGCAGAAACGTGGACACCATGGATCAACGCAGCCAGAAACGTGGACACTATGGATCGCCACAGCCAGAAACGTGGACACCATGGATCGCTGCAGCCAGAAACGTGGACACCATGGATCGCTGCAGCCAGAAACGTGGACACGATGGATCGCTGCAGCCAGAAACCTGGACACCATGGATCGCTGCATGCAGAAACGTGGACACCATGGATCGCCGCAGCCAGAAACATGGACACCATGGATCGCTGCATGCAGAAACGTGGACACCATGGATCGCCGCAGCCAGAAACGTGGACACCATGGATCGCTGCATGCAGAAACGTGGACACCATGGATCGCCGCAGCCAGAAATGTGGACATCATGGATCGCGGCAGCCGGAAACGTGGACACCATGGATCGCTGCATGCAGAAACGTGGACACCATGGATCGCTGCAGCCAGAAACGTGGACACCATGGATCGCTGCAGCCAGAAACGTGGACACCATGGATTGCTGCAGCCAGAAACGTGGCCACCATGGATCGCCGCAGCCAGAAACGTGACACCATGGATCGCTGCATGCAGAAACGTGGACACCATGGATTGCTGCAGCCAGAAACTTGGACACCATGGATCGCCGCAGCCAGAAACGTGGACACCATGGATCGCTGCATGCAGAAACGTGGACAGCATGGATCGCCGCAGCCAGAAACGTGGACAC
This sequence comes from Hemitrygon akajei, assembly GCF_048418815.1. NCBI lineage: Eukaryota > Metazoa > Chordata > Chondrichthyes > Myliobatiformes > Dasyatidae > Hemitrygon > Hemitrygon akajei. The sequence goes on along the minus strand of NC_133124.1, from coordinate 142,251,575 downwards.
CATGGATCGCTGCATGCAGAAACGTGGACAGCATGGATCGCCGCAGCCAGAAACGTGGACACCTTGGATCGCAGCAGCCAGAAACGTGGACACCATGGATCGCTGCAGCCAGAAACGTGGACAACATGGATCGCTGCATGCAGAAACGTGGACACCATGGATCGCCGCAGCCTGAAATGTGGACACAATGGATCGCCGCAGCCAGAAACGTGGACACCATGGATCGCTGCATTCAGAAACGTGGACACCATGGATCAACGCAGCCAGAAACGTGGACACTATGGAACGCCACAGCCAGAAACGTGGACACCATGGATCGCTGCAGCCAGAAACGTGGACACCATGGATCGCTGCAGCCAGAAACGTGGACACGATGGATCGCAGCAGCCAGAAACATGGACACCATGGATCGCCGCATGCAGAAACGTGGACACCATGGATCGCCGCAGCCAGAAACGTGGACACCATGGATCGCTGCATGCAGAAACGTGGACACCATGGTTCGCCGCAGCCAGAAACGTGGACACCATGGATCGCCGCAGCCAGAAACGTGGACACCATGGATCGCTGCATGCAGAAACGTGGACACCATGGATCGCTGCAGCCAGAAACGTGGACACCATAGATCGCTGCATGCAGAAACGTGGACACCATGGATCGCCGCAGAAAGAAAAGTGGACACCAAGGATCGCTGCATGCAGAAACGTGGACACTATGGATCGCCGCAGCCAGAAACATGGACACCATGGATCGCTGCATGCAGAAACGTGGACACCATGGATCGCCGCAGCCAGAAACGTGGACACCATGGATCGCCGCAGCCAGAAACGTGGACACCATAGATCGCTGCATGCAGAAATGTGGACACTATGGATTGCCGCAGCCTGAAACGTGGACACCATGGATCGCTGCAGCCAGAAACGTGGACACCATGGATCGCTGCATGCAGAAACGTGGACACCATGGATCGCCGCAGCCGGAAACGTGGACACCATGGATCGCTGCAGCCAGAAACGTGGACACCATGGATCGCCGCAGCCAGAAACGTGGACACCATGGATCGCCGCATGCAGAAACGTGGACACCATGGATCGCCGCAGCCAGAAACGTGGACACCATGGATTGCTGCAGCCAGAAACGTGGACACCATGGATCGCCGCAGCCAGAAACGTGGACACCATGGATTGCTGCAGCCAGAAACGTGTACACCATGGATTGCTGCAGCCAGAAACGTGGACACCATGGATCGCCGCAGCCAGAAACGTGGACACCATGGATCGCCGCATGCAGAAACGTGGACACCATGGATCGCCGCAGCCAGAAACGTGGACACCATGGATTGCTGCAGCCAGAACCGTGGACACCATGGATCGCCGCAGCCAGAAACGTGGACAGCATGGATCGCTGCATGCAGAAACGTGGACACCATGGATTGCTGCATGCAGAAACGTGGACACCATGGATCGCCGCAGCCAGAAACGTGGACACCATGGATCGCTGCATGCAGAAATGTGGACACCATAGATTGCTGCATGCAGAAACGTGGACACTATGGATCGCCGCAGCCAGAAACATGGACACCATGGATCGCTGCATGCAGAAACGTGGACACCATGGATCGCCGCAGCCAGAAACGTGGACAACATGGATCGCTGCATGCAGAAACGTGGACACCATGGATCGCCGCAGCCAGAAATGTGGACATCATGGATCGCGGCAGCCGGAAACGTGGACACCATGGATCGCTGCATGCAGAAACGTGGACACCATGGATCGCTGCAGCCAGAAACGTGGACACCATGGATTGCTGCAGCCAGAAACGTGGCCACCATGGATCGCCGCAGCCAGAAACGTGACACCATGGATCGCTGCATGCAGAAACGTGGACACCATGGATTGCTGCAGCCAGAAACTTGGACACCATGGATCGCTGCATGCAGAAACGTGGACAGCATGGATCGCCGCAGCCAGAAACGTGGACACCATGGATCGCTGCATGCAGAAACGTGGACAGCATGGCTCGCCGCAGCCAGAAACGTGGACACCTTTGATCGCAGCAGCCAGAAACGTGGACACCATGGATCGCTGCAGCCAGAAACGTGGACAACATGGATCGCTGCATGCAGAAACGTGGACACCATGGATCGCCGCAGCCTGAAATGTGGACACCATGGATCGCCGCAGCCAGAAACGTGGACACCATGGATCGCTGCATGCAGAAACGTGGACGCCATGGATCGCTGCATGCAGAAACGTGGACACCATGGATCAACGCAGCCAGAAACGTGGACACTATGGATCGCCACAGCCAGAAACGTGGACACCATGGATCGCTGCAGCCAGAAACGTGGACACCATGGATCGCTGCAGCCAGAAACGTGGACACGATGGATCGCTGCAGCCAGAAACATGGACACCATGGATCGCCGCATGCAGAAACGTGGACACCATGGATCGCCGCAGCCAGAAACTTGGACACCATGGATCGCTGCATGCAGAAACGTGGACACCATGGTTCGCCGCAGCCAGAAACGTGGACACCATGGATCGCCGCAGCCAGAAACGTGGACACCATGGATCGCTGCATGCAGAAACGTGGAGACCATGGATCGCTGCAGCCAGAAACGTGGACACCATAGATCGCTGCATGCAGAAACGTGGACACCATGGATCGCCGCAGAAAGAAAAGTGGACACCAAGGATCGCTGCATGTAGAAACGTGGACACTATGGATCGCCGCAGCCAGAAACGTGGACACCATGGATCGCTGCATGCAGAAACGTGGACACCATGGATCGCCGCAGCCGGAAACGTGGACACCATGGATCGCCGCATGCAGGAACGTGGACACCATGGATCGCTGCAGCCAGAAACGTGGACTCCATGGATCGCTGCATGCAGAAACGTGGACACCATGGATCACCGCAGCCAGAAACGTGGACACCATGGATCGCCGCAGCCAGAAACGTGGACACCATAGATCGCTGCATGCAGAAATGTGGACACCATGGATTGCCGCAGCCTGAAACGTGGACACCATGGATCGCTGCAGCAAGAAACGTGGACACCATGGATCGCTGCATGCAGAAACGTGGACACCATGGATCGCCGCAGCCGGAAACGTGGACACCATGGATCGCTACAGCCAGAAACGTGGACACCATGGATCGCCGCAGCCAGAAACGTGGACACCATGGATTGCTGCAGCCAGAAAGGTGGACACCATGGATTGCCGCAGCCAGAAACGTGGACACCATGGATCGCCACATGCAGAAACGTGGACACCATGGATCGCCGCAGCCAGAAACGTCGACACCATGGATTGCTGCAGCCAGAAACGTGGACACCATGGATCGCCGCAGCCAGAAAGGTGGACACCATGGATCGCTGCATGCAGAAACGTGGACACCATGGATTGCTGCATGCAGAAACGTGGACACCATGGATCGCCGCAGCCAGAAACGTGGACACCATGGATCGCTGCATGCAGAAATGTGGACACCATGGATTGCTGCATGCAGAAACGTGGACACTATGGATCGCCGCAGCCAGAAACGTGGACACCATGGATCGCTGCATGCAGAAACGTGGACACCATGGATCGCCGCAGCCAGAAACGTGGACACCATGGATCGCTGCATGCAGAAACGTGGACACCTAGGATCGCCGCAGCCAGAAATGTGGACATCATGGATCGCCGCAGCCGGAAACGTGGACACCATGGATCGCTGCATGCAGAAACGTGGACACCTTGGATCGCTGCAGCCAGAAACGTGGACACCATGGATCGCTGCAGCCAGAAACGTGGACAGCATGGATTGCTGCAGCCAGAAACGTGGACACCATGGATCGCCGCAGCCAGAAACGTGGACACCATGGATCGCTGCATGCAGAAATGTGGACACCATGGATTGCCGCAGCCTGAAACGTGGACACCATGGATCGCTGCAGCCAGAAACGTGGACACCATGGATCGCTGCATGCAGAAACGTGGACACCATGGATCGCCGCAGCCGGAAACGTGGACACCATGGATCGCTGCAGCCAGAAACGTGGACACCATGGATCGCCGCAGCCAGAAACGTGGACACCATGGATTGCTGCAGCCAGAAACGTGGACACCATGGATCGCCGTAGCCAGAAACGTGGACACCATGGATCGCCGTAGCCAGAAACGTGGACACCATGGATCGCTGCATGCAGTAACGTGGACACCATGGATCGCTGCATGCAGTAACGTGGACACCATGGATTGCTGCAGCCAGAAACGTGGACACCTTGGATCGCTGCATGCAGAAACGTGGACACCATGGATCACCGCAGCCAGAAACGTGGACACCATGGATCGCTGCATGCAGAAACATGGACACCATGGATCGCCGCAGCCGGAAATGTGGACACCATGGATCGCCGCATGCAGAAACGTGGACACCATGGATCGCCGCAGCCAGAAACGTGGACACCATGGATCGCTGCAGCCAGACACGTGGACACCATGGATCGCTGCATGCAGAAACGTGGACACCATGGATCGCCGCAGCCAGAAACGTGGACACCATGGATCGCCGCAGCCAGAAACGTGGACACCATAGATCGCTGCATGCAGAAATGTGGACACCATGGATTGCCGCAGCCTGAAACGTGGACACCATGGATCGCTGCAGCCAGAAACGTGGACACCATGGATCGCTGCATGCAGAAACGTGGACACCATGGATCGCCGCAGCCGGAAACGTGGACACCATGGATCGCTGCAGCCAGAAACGTGGACACCATGGATCGCCGCAGCCAGAAACGTGGACACCATGGATTGCTGCAGCCAGAAACGTGGACATCTTGGATTGACGCAGCCAGAAACGTAGACACCATGGATCGCCGCATGCAGAAACGTGGACACCATGGATCGCCGCAGCCAGAAACGTGGACACCATGGATTGCTGCAGCCAGAAACGTGGACACCATGGATCGCCGCAGCCAGAAACGTGGACACCATGGATCGCTGCATGCAGAAACGTGGACACCATGGATTGCTGCATGCAGAAACGTGGACACCATGGATCGCCGCAGCCAGAAACGTGGACACCATGGATCGCTGCATGCAGAAATGTGGACACCATAGATTGCTGCATGCAGAAACGTGGACACTATGGATCGCCGCAGCCAGAAACGTGGACACCATGGATCGCTGCATGCAGAAACGTGGACACCATGGGTCGCCGCAGCCAGAAACGTGGACAACATGGATCGCTGCATGCAGAAACGTGGACACCATGGATCAACGCAGCCAGAAACGTGGACACTATGGATCGCCACAGCCAGAAACGTGGACACCATGGATCGCTGCAGCCAGAAACGTGGACACCATGGATCGCTGCAGCCAGAAACGTGGACACGATGGATCGCTGCAGCCAGAAACATGGACACCATGGATCGCCGCATGCAGAAACGTGGACACCATGGATCGCCGCAGCCAGAAACGTGGACACCATGGATCGCTGCATGCAGAAACGTGGACACCATGGTTCGCCGCAGCCAGAAACGTGGACACCATGGATCGCCGCAGCCAGAAACGTGGACACCATGGATCGCTGCATGCAGAAACGTGGAGACCATGGATCGCTGCAGCCAGAAACGTGGACACCATAGATCGCTGCATGCAGAAACGTGGACAACATGGATCGCCGCAGAAAGAAAAGTGGACACCAAGGATCGCTGCATGCAGAAACGTGGACACTATGGATCGCCGCAGCCAGAAACGTGGACACCATGGATCGCTGCATGCAGAAACGTGGACACCATGGATCGCCGCAGCCGGAAACGTGGACACCATGGATCGCCGCATGCAGGAACGTGGACACCATGGATCGCTGCAGCCAGAAACGTGGACTCCATGGATCGCTGCATGCAGAAACGTGGACACCATGGATCACCGCAGCCAGAAACGTGGACACCATGGATCGCCGCAGCCAGAAACGTGGACACCATAGATCGCTGCATGCAGAAATGTGGAAACCATGGATTGCCGCAGCCTGAAACGTGGACACCATGGATCGCTGCAGCAAGAAACGTGGACACCATGGATCGCTGCATGCAGAAACGTGGACACCATGGATCGCCGCAGCCGGAAACGTGGACACCATGGATCGCTACAGCCAGAAACGTGGACACCATGGATCGCCGCAGCCAGAAACGTGGACACCATGGATTGCTGCAGCCAGAAAGGTGGACACCATGGATTGCCGCAGCCAGAAACGTGGACACCATGGATCGCCACATGCAGAAACGTGGACACCATGGATCGCCGCAGCCAGAAACGTCGACACCATGGATTGCTGCAGCCAGAAACGTGGACACCATGGATCGCCGCAGCCAGAAAGGTGGACACCATGGATCGCTGCATGCAGAAACGTGGACACCATGGATTGCTGCATGCAGAAACGTGGACACCATGGATCGCCGCAGCCAGAAACGTGGACACCATGGATCGCTGCATGCAGAAATGTGGACACCATGGATTGCTGCATGCAGAAACGTGGACACTATGGATCGCCGCAGCCAGAAACGTGGACACCATGGATCGCTGCATGCAGAAACGTGGACACCATGGATCGCCGCAGCCAGAAACGTGGACACCATGGATTGCTGCATGCAGAAACGTGGACACCTAGGATCGCCGCAGCCAGAAATGTGGACATCATGGATCGCCGCAGCCGGAAACGTGGACACCATGGATCGCTGCATGCAGAAACGTGGACACCTTGGATCGCTGCAGCCAGAAACGTGGACACCATGGATCGCTGCAGCCAGAAACGTGGACAGCATGGATTGCTGCAGCCAGAAACGTGGACACCATGGATCGCCGCAGCCAGAAACGTGGACACCATGGATCGCTGCATGCAGAAATGTGGACACCATGGATTGCCGCAGCCTGAAACGTGGACACCATGGATCGCTGCAGCCAGAAACGTGGACACCATGGATCGCTGCATGCAGAAACGTGGACACCATGGATCGCCGCAGCCGGAAACGTGGACACCATGGATCGCTGCAGCCAGAAACGTGGACACCATGGATCGCCGCAGCCAGAAACGTGGACACCATGGATTGCTGCAGCCAGAAACGTGGACACCATGGATCGCCGTAGCCAGAAACGTGGACACCATGGATCGCCGTAGCCAGAAACGTGGACACCATGGATCGCTGCATGCAGTAACGTGGACACCATGGATCGCTGCATGCAGTAACGTGGACACCATGGATTGCTGCAGCCAGAAACGTGGACACCTTGGATCGCTGCATGCAGAAACGTGGACACCATGGATCACCGCAGCCAGAAACGTGGACACCATGGATCGCTGCATGCAGAAACATGGACACCATGGATCGCCGCAGCCGGAAATGTGGTCACCATGGATCGCCGCATGCAGAAACGTGGACACCATGGATCGCTGTAGCCAGAAACGTGGACACCATGGATCGCCGCAGCCAGAAACGTGGACACCATGGATCGCTGCAGCCAGACACGTGGACACCATGGATCGCTGCATGCAGAAACGTGGACACCATGGATCGCCGCAGCCAGAAACGTGGACACCATGGATCGCTGCAGCCAGACACGTGGACACCATGGATCGCTGCAGCCAGACACGTGGACACCATGGATCGCCGCATGCAGAAACGTGGACACCATGGATCGCCGCAGCCAGAAACGTGGACACCATGGATCGCTGCAGCCAGACACGTGGACACCATGGATCGCTGCAGCCAGACACGTGGACACCATAGATCGCTGCATGCAGAAACGTGGACACCATGGATCGCCGCAGCCAGAAACGTGGACACCATGGATCGCTGCAGCCAGACACGTGGACACCATGGATCGCTGCATGCAGAAACGTGGACACCATGGATCGCCGCAGCCAGAAACGTGGACACCATGGATCGCCGCAGCCAGAAACGTGGACACCATAGATCGCTGCATGCAGAAATGTGGACACCATGGATTGCCGCAGCCTGAAACGTGGACACCATGGATCGCTGCAGCCAGAAACGTGGACACCATGGATCGCTGCATGCAGAAACGTGGACACCATGGATCGCCGCAGCCGGAAACGTGGACACCATGGATCGCTGCAGCCAGAAACGTGGACACCATGGATCGCCGCAGCCAGAAACGTGGACACCATGGATTGCTGCAGCCAGAAACGTGGACATCTTGGATTGACGCAGCCAGAAACGTAGACACCATGGATCGCCGCATGCAGAAACGTGGACACCATGGATCGCCGCAGCCAGAAACGTGGACACCATGGATTGCTGCAGCCAGAAACGTGGACACCATGGATCGCCGCAGCCAGAAACGTGGACACCATGGATCGCTGCATGCAGAAACGTGGACACTATGGATCGCCGCATGCAGAAACGTGGACACCATGGATCGCCGCAGCCAGAAACATGGACACCATGGATCGCTGCATGCAGAAACGTGGACACCATGGATCGCCGCAGCCAGAAACGTGGACACTATGGATCGCCGCAGCCAGAAACGTGGACACCATGGATCGCTGCATGCAGAAACGTGGACACCATGGGTCGCCGCAGCCAGAAACGTGGACAACATGGATCGCTGCATGCAGAAACGTGGACACGATGGATCGCCGCAGCCAGAAATGTGGACATCATGGATCGCCGCAGCCGGAAACGTGGACACCATGGATCGCTGCAGCCAGAAACGTGGACACCATGGATCGCTGCAGCCAGAAACGTGGACACCATAGATCGCTGCATGCAGAAACGTGGACACCATGGATCGCCGCAGAAAGAAAAGTGGACACCAAGGATCGCTGCATGCAGAAACGTGGACACTATGGATCGCCGCAGCCAGAAACGTGGACACCATGGATCGCTGCATGCAGAAATGTGGACACCATAGATTGCTGCATGCAGAAACGTGGACACCATGGATCGCCGCATGCAGAAACGTGGACACCATGGATCGCCGCAGCCAGAAACGTGGACACCATGGATCGCTGCATGCAGAAATGTGGACACCATAGATTGCTGCATGCAGAAACGTGGACACTATGGATCGCCGCAGCCAGAAACATGGACACCATGGATCGCTGCATGCAGAAACGTGGACACCATGGATCGCCGCAGCCAGAAACATGGACACCATGGATCGCTGCATGCAGAAACGTGGACACCATGGATCGCCGCAGCCAGAAATGTGGACATCATGGATCGCGGCAGCCGGAAACGTGGACACCATGGATCGCTGCATGCAGAAACGTGGACACCATGGATCGCTGCAGCCAGAAATGTGGACACCATGGATCGCTGCAGCCAGAAACGTGGACACCATGGATTGCTGCAGCCAGAAACGTGGCCACCATGGATCGCCGCAGCCAGAAACGTGACACCATGGATCGCTGCATGCAGAAACGTGGACACCATGGATTGCTGCAGCCAGAAACTTGGACACCATGGATCGCCGCAGCCAGAAACGTGGACACCATGGATCGCTGCATGCAGAAACGTGGACAGCATGGATCGCCGCAGCCAGAAACGTGGACAGCATGGATCGCTGCATGCAGAAACGTGGACAGCATGCATCGCCGCAGCCAGAAACGTGGACACCTTGGATCGCAGCAGCCAGAAACGTGGACACCATGGATCGCTGCAGCCAGAAACGTGGACAACATGGATCGCTGCATGCAGAAACGTGGACACCATGGATCGCCGCAGCCTGAAATGTGGACACAATGGATCGCCGCAGCCAGAAACGTGGACACCATGGATCGCTGCATGCAGAAACGTGGACACCATGGATCGCTGCATTCAGAAACGTGGACACCATGGATCAACGCAGCCAGAAACGTGGACACTATGGATCGCCACAGCCAGAAACGTGGACACCATGGATCGCTGCAGCCAGAAACGTGGACACCATGGATCGCTGCAGCCAGAAACGTGGACACGATGGATCGCTGCAGCCAGAAACATGGACACCATGGATCGCCGCATGCAGAAACGTGGACACCATGGATCGCCGCAGCCAGAAACGTGGACACCATGGATCGCTGCATGCAGAAACGTGGACACCATGGTTCGCCGCAGCCAGAAACGTGGACACCATGGATCGCCGCAGCCAGAAACGTGGACACCATGGATCGCTGCATGCAGAAACGTGGACACCATGGATCGCTGCAGCCAGAAACGTGGACACCATAGATCGCTGCATGCAGAAACGTGGACACCATGGATCGCCGCAGAAAGAAAAGTGGACACCAAGGATCGCTGCATGCAGAAACGTGGACACTATGGATCGCCGCAGCCAGAAACATGGACACCATGGATCGCTGCATGCAGAAACGTGGACACCATGGATCGCCGCAGCCAGAAACGTGGACACCATGGATCGCCGCAGCCAGAAACGTGGACACCATAGATCGCTGCATGCAGAAATGTGGACACTATGGATTGCCGCAGCCTGAAACGTGGACACCATGGATCGCTGCAGCCAGAAACGTGGACACCATGGATCGCTGCATGCAGAAACGTGGACACCATGGATCGCCGCAGCCGGAAACGTGGACACCATGGATCGCTGCAGCCAGAAACGTGGACACCATGGATCGCCGCAGCCAGAAACGTGGACACCATGGATCGCCGCATGCAGAAACGTGGACACCATGGATCGCCGCAGCCAGAAACGTGGACACCATGGATTGCTGCAGCCAGAAACGTGGACACCATGGATCGCCGCAGCCAGAAACGTGGACACCATGGATTGCTGCAGCCAGAAACGTGGACACCATGGATTGCTGCAGCCAGAAACGTGGACACCATGGATCGCCGCAGCCAGAAACGTGGACACCATGGATCGCCGCATGCAGAAACGTGGACACCATGGATCGCCGCAGCCAGAAACGTGGACACCATGGATTGCTGCAGCCAGAACCGTGGACACCATGGATCGCCGCAGCCAGAAACGTGGACAGCATGGATCGCTGCATGCAGAAACGTGGACACCATGGATTGCTGCATGCAGAAACGTGGACACCATGGATCGCCGCAGCCAGAAACGTGGACACCATGGATCGCTGCATGCAGAAATGTGGACACCATAGATTGCTGCATGCAGAAACGTGGACACTATGGATCGCCGCAGCCAGAAACATGGACACCATGGATCGCTGCATGCAGAAACGTGGACACCATGGATCGCCGCAGCCAGAAACGTGGACACCATGGATCGCTGCATGCAGAAACGTGGACACCATGGATTGCTGCAGCCAGAAACGTGGACACCATGGATCGCTGCATGCAGAAACGTGGACACCATGGATCGCCGCAGCCAGAAACATGGACACCATGGATCGCTGCATGCAGAAACGTGGACACCATGGATCGCCGCAGCCAGAAACGTGGACACCATGGATCGCTGCATGCAGAAACGTGGACACCATGGATCGCCGCAGCCAGAAATGTGGACATCATGGATCGCGGCAGCCGGAAACGTGGACACCATGGATCGCTGCATGCAGAAACGTGGACACCATGGATCGCTGCAGCCAGAAACGTGGACACCATGGATCGCTGCAGCCAGAAACGTGGACACCATGGATTGCTGCAGCCAGAAACGTGGCCACCATGGATCGCCGCAGCCAGAAACGTGACACCATGGATCGCTGCATGCAGAAACGTGGACACCATGGATTGCTGCAGCCAGAAACTTGGACACCATGGATCGCCGCAGCCAGAAACGTGGACACCATGGATCGCTGCATGCAGAAACGTGGACAGCATGGATCGCCGCAGCCAGAAACGTGGACACCATGGATCGCTGCATGCAGAAACGTGGACAGCATGGATCGCCGCAGCCAGAAACGTGGACACCTTGGATCGCAGCAGCCAGAAACGTGGACACCATGGATCGCTGCAGCCAGAAACGTGGACAACATGGATCGCTGCATGCAGAAACGTGGACACCATGGATCGCCGCAGCCTGAAATGTGGACACAATGGATCGCCGCAGCCAGAAACGTGGACACCATGGATCGCTGCCTTCAGAAACGTGGACACCATGGATCAACGCAGCCAGAAACGTGGACACTATGGAACGCCACAGCCAGAAACGTGGACACCATGGATCGCTGCAGCCAGAAACGTGGACACCATGGATCGCTGCAGCCAGAAACGTGGACACGATGGATCGCAGCAGCCAGAAACATGGACACCATGGATCGCCGCATGCAGAAACGTGGACACCATGGATCGCCGCAGCCAGAAACGTGGACACCATGGATCGCTGCATGCAGAAACGTGGACACCATGGTTCGCCGCAGCCAGAAACGTGGACACCATGGATCGCCGCAGCCAGAAACGTGGACACCATGGATCGCTGCATGCAGAAACGTGGACACCATAGATCGCTGCATGCAGAAACGTGGACACCATGGTTCGCCGCAGCCGGAAACGTGGACACCATGGATCGCTGCAGCCAGAAACGTGGACACCATAGATCGCTGCATGCAGAAACGTGGACACCATGGATCGCCGCAGAAAGAAAAGTGGACACCAAGGATCGCTGCATGCAGAAACGTGGACACTATGGATCGCCGCAGCCAGAAACATGGACACCATGGATCGCTGCATGCAGAAACGTGGACACCATGGATCGCCGCAGCCAGAAACGTGGACACCATGGATCGCCGCAGCCAGAAACGTGGACACCATAGATCGCTGCATGCAGAAATGTGGACACTATGGATTGCCGCAGCCTGAAACGTGGACACCATGGATCGCTGCAGCCAGAAACGTGGACACCATGGATCGCTGCATGCAGAAACGTGGACACCATGGATCGCCGCAGCCGGAAACGTGGACACCATGGATCGCTGCAGCCAGAAACGTGGACACCATGGATCGCCGCAGCCAGAAACGTGGACACCATGGATCGCCGCATGCAGAAACGTGGACACCATGGATCGCCGCAGCCAGAAACGTGGACACCATGGATTGCTGCAGCCAGAAACGTGGACACCATGGATCGCCGCAGCCAGAAACGTGGACACCATGGATTGCTGCAGCCAGAAACGTGTACACCATGGATTGCTGCAGCCAGAAACGTGGACACCATGGATCGCCGCAGCCAGAAACGTGGACACCATGGATCGCCGCAGCCAGAAACGTGGACACCATGGATTGCTGCAGCCAGAACCGTGGACACCATGGATCGCCGCAGCCAGAAACGTGGACAGCATGGATCGCTGCATGCAGAAACGTGGACACCATGGATTGCTGCATGCAGAAACGTGGACACCATGGATCGCCGCAGCCAGAAACGTGGACACCATGGATCGCTGCATGCAGAAATGTGGACACCATAGATTGCTGCATGCAGAAACGTGGACACTATGGATCGCCGCAGCCAGAAACATGGACACCATGGATCGCTGCATGCAGAAACGTGGACACCATGGATCGCCGCAGCCAGAAACGTGGACAACATGGATCGCTGCATGCAGAAACGTGGACACCATGGATCGCCGCAGCCAGAAATGTGGACATCATGGATCGCGGCAGCCGGAAACGTGGACACCATGGATCGCTGCATGCAGAAACGTGGACACCATGGATCGCTGCAGCCAGAAACGTGGACACCATGGATTGCTGCAGCCAGAAACGTGGCCACCATGGATCGCCGCAGCCAGAAACGTGACACCATGGATCGCTGCATGCAGAAACGTGGACACCATGGATTGCTGCAGCCAGAAACTTGGACACCATGGATCGCTGCATGCAGAAACGTGGACAGCATGGATCGCCGCAGCCAGAAACGTGGACACCATGGATCGCTGCATGCAGAAACGTGGACAGCATGGCTCGCCGCAGCCAGAAACGTGGACACCTTTGATCGCAGCAGCCAGAAACGTGGACACCATGGATCGCTGCAGCCAGAAACGTGGACAACATGGATCGCTGCATGCAGAAACGTGGACACCATGGATCGCCGCAGCCTGAAATGTGGACACCATGGATCGCCGCAGCCAGAAACGTGGACACCATGGATCGCTGCATGCAGAAACGTGGACGCCATGGATCGCTGCATGCAGAAACGTGGACACCATGGATCAACGCAGCCAGAAACGTGGACACTATGGATCGCCACAGCCAGAAACGTGGACACCATGGATCGCTGCAGCCAGAAACGTGGACACCATGGATCGCTGCAGCCAGAAACGTGGACACGATGGATCGCTGCAGCCAGAAACGTGGACACCATGGATCGCTGCATGCAGAAACGTGGACACCATGGATCGCCGCAGCCAGAAACATGGACACCATGGATCGCTGCATGCAGAAACGTGGACACCATGGATCGCCGCAGCCAGAAACGTGGACACCATGGATCGCTGCATGCAGAAACGTGGACACCATGGATCGCCGCAGCCAGAAATGTGGACATCATGGATCGCGGCAGCCGGAAACGTGGACACCATGGATCGCTGCATGCAGAAACGTGGACACCATGGATCGCTGCAGCCAGAAACGTGGACACCATGGATCGCTGCAGCCAGAAACGTGGACACCATGGATTGCTGCAGCCAGAAACGTGGCCACCATGGATCGCCGCAGCCAGAAACGTGACACCATGGATCGCTGCATGCAGAAACGTGGACACCATGGATTGCTGCAGCCAGAAACTTGGACACCATGGATCGCCGCAGCCAGAAACGTGGACACCATGGATCGCTGCATGCAGAAACGTGGACAGCATGGATCGCCGCAGCCAGAAACGTGGACACCATGGATCGCTGCATGCAGAAACGTGGACAGCATGGATCGCCGCAGCCAGAAACGTGGACACCTTGGATCGCAGCAGCCAGAAACGTGGACACCATGGATCGCTGCAGCCAGAAACGTGGACAACATGGATCGCTGCATGCAGAAACGTGGACACCATGGATCGCCGCAGCCTGAAATGTGGACACCATGGATCGCCGCAGCCAGAAACGTGGACACCATGGATCGCTGCATTCAGAAACGTGGACACCATGGATCAACGCAGCCAGAAACGTGGACACTATGGAACGCCACAGCCAGAAACGTGGACACCATGGATCGCTGCAGCCAGAAACGTGGACACCATGGATCGCTGCAGCCAGAAACGTGGACACGATGGATCGCAGCAGCCAGAAACATGGACACCATGGATCGCCGCATGCAGAAACGTGGACACCATGGATCGCCGCAGCCAGAAACGTGGACACCATGGATCGCTGCATGCAGAAACGTGGACACCATGGTTCGCCGCAGCCAGAAACGTGGACACCATGGATCGCCGCAGCCAGAAACGTGGACACCATGGATCGCTGCATGCAGAAACGTGGACACCATGGATCGCTGCAGCCAGAAACGTGGACACCATAGATCGCTGCATGCAGAAACGTGGACACCATGGATCGCCGCAGAAAGAAAAGTGGACACCAAGGATCGCTGCATGCAGAAACGTGGACACTATGGATCGCCGCAGCCAGAAACATGGACACCATGGATCGCTGCATGCAGAAACGTGGACACCATGGATCGCCGCAGCCAGAAACGTGGACACCATGGATCGCCGCAGCCAGAAACGTGGACACCATAGATCGCTGCATGCAGAAATGTGGACACTATGGATTGCCGCAGCCTGAAACGTGGACACCATGGATCGCTGCAGCCAGAAACGTGGACACCATGGATCGCTGCATGCAGAAACGTGGACACCATGGATCGCCGCAGCCGGAAACGTGGACACCATGGATCGCTGCAGCCAGAAACGTGGACACCATGGATCGCCGCAGCCAGAAACGTGGACACCATGGATCGCCGCATGCAGAAACGTGGACACCATGGATCGCCGCAGCCAGAAACGTGGACACCATGGATTGCTGCAGCCAGAAACGTGGACACCATGGATCGCCGCAGCCAGAAACGTGGACACCATGGATTGCTGCAGCCAGAAACGTGTACACCATGGATTGCTGCAGCCAGAAACGTGGACACCATGGATCGCCGCAGCCAGAAACGTGGACACCATGGATCGCCGCATGCAGAAACGTGGACACCATGGATCGCCGCAGCCAGAAACGTGGACACCATGGATTGCTGCAGCCAGAACCGTGGACACCATGGATCGCCGCAGCCAGAAACGTGGACAGCATGGATCGCTGCATGCAGAAACGTGGACACCATGGATTGCTGCATGCAGAAACGTGGACACCATGGATCGCCGCAGCCAGAAACGTGGACACCATGGATCGCTGCATGCAGAAATGTGGACACCATAGATTGCTGCATGCAGAAACGTGGACACTATGGATCGCCGCAGCCAGAAACATGGACACCATGGATCGCTGCAAGCAGAAACGTGGACACCATGGATCGCCGCAGCCAGAAACGTGGACAACATGGATCGCTGCATGCAGAAACGTGGACACCATGGATCGCCGCAGCCAGAAATGTGGACATCATGGATCGCGGCAGCCGGAAACGTGGACACCATGGATCGCTGCATGCAGAAACGTGGACACCATGGATCGCTGCAGCCAGAAACGTGGACACCATGGATTGCTGCAGCCAGAAACGTGGCCACCATGGATCGCCGCAGCCAGAAACGTGACACCATGGATCGCTGCATGCAGAAACGTGGACACCATGGATTGCTGCAGCCAGAAACTTGGACACCATGGATCGCTGCATGCAGAAACGTGGACAGCATGGATCGCCGCAGCCAGAAACGTGGACACCATGGATCGCTGCATGCAGAAACGTGGACAGCATGGCTCGCCGCAGCCAGAAACGTGGACACCTTTGATCGCAGCAGCCAGAAACGTGGACACCATGGATCGCTGCAGCCAGAAACGTGGACAACATGGATCGCTGCATGCAGAAACGTGGACACCATGGATCGCCGCAGCCTGAAATGTGGACACCATGGATCGCCGCAGCCAGAAACGTGGACACCATGGATCGCTGCATGCAGAAACGTGGACGCCATGGATCGCTGCATGCAGAAACGTGGACACCATGGATCAACGCAGCCAGAAACGTGGACACTATGGATCGCCACAGCCAGAAACGTGGACACCATGGATCGCTGCAGCCAGAAACGTGGACACCATGGATCGCTGCAGCCAGAAACGTGGACACGATGGATCGCTGCAGCCAGAAACATGGACACCATGGATCGCCGCATGCAGAAACGTGGACACCATGGATCGCCGCAGCCAGAAACTTGGACACCATGGATCGCTGCATGCAGAAACGTGGACACCATGGTTCGCCGCAGCCAGAAACGTGGACACCATGGATCGCCGCAGCCAGAAACGTGGACACCATGGATCGCTGCATGCAGAAACGTGGAGACCATGGATCGCTGCAGCCAGAAACGTGGACACCATAGATCGCTGCATGCAGAAACGTGGACACCATGGATCGCCGCAGAAAGAAAAGTGGACACCAAGGATCGCTGCATGTAGAAACGTGGACACTATGGATCGCCGCAGCCAGAAACGTGGACACCATGGATCGCTGCATGCAGAAACGTGGACACCATGGATCGCCGCAGCCGGAAACGTGGACACCATGGATCGCCGCATGCAGGAACGTGGACACCATGGATCGCTGCAGCCAGAAACATGGACTCCATGGATCGCTGCATGCAGAAACGTGGACACCATGGATCACCGCAGCCAGAAACGTGGACACCATGGATCGCCGCAGCCAGAAACGTGGACACCATAGATCGCTGCATGCAGAAATGTGGACACCATGGATTGCCGCAGCCTGAAACGTGGACACCATGGATCGCTGCAGCAAGAAACGTGGACACCATGGATCGCTGCATGCAGAAACGTGGACACCATGGATCGCCGCAGCCGGAAACGTGGACACCATGGATCGCTACAGCCAGAAACGTGGACACCATGGATCGCCGCAGCCAGAAACGTGGACACCATGGATTGCTGCAGCCAGAAAGGTGGACACCATGGATTGCCGCAGCCAGAAACGTGGACACCATGGATCGCCACATGCAGAAACGTGGACACCATGGATCGCCGCAGCCAGAAACGTCGACACCATGGATTGCTGCAGCCAGAAACGTGGACACCATGGATCGCCGCAGCCAGAAAGGTGGACACCATGGATCGCTGCATGCAGAAACGTGGACACCATGGATTGCTGCATGCAGAAACGTGGACACCATGGATCGCCGCAGCCAGAAACGTGGACACCATGGATCGCTGCATGCAGAAATGTGGACACCATGGATTGCTGCATGCAGAAACGTGGACACTATGGATCGCCGCAGCCAGAAACGTGGACACCATGGATCGCTGCATGCAGAAACGTGGACACCATGGATCGCCGCAGCCAGAAACGTGGACACCATGGATCGCTGCATGCAGAAACGTGGACACCTAGGATCGCCGCAGCCAGAAATGTGGACATCATGGATCGCCGCAGCCGGAAACGTGGACACCATGGATCGCTGCATGCAGAAACGTGGACACCTTGGATCGCTGCAGCCAGAAACGTGGACACCATGGATCGCTGCAGCCAGAAACGTGGACAGCATGGATTGCCGCAGCCTGAAACGTGGACACCATGGATCGCTGCAGCCAGAAACGTGGACACCATGGATCGCTGCATGCAGAAACGTGGACACCATGGATCGCCGCAGCCGGAAACGTGGACACCATGGATCGCTGCAGCCAGAAACGTGGACACCATGGATCGCCGCAGCCAGAAACGTGGACACCATGGATTGCTGCAGCCAGAAACGTGGACACCATGGATCGCCGTAACCAGAAACGTGGACACCATGGATCGCCGTAGCCAGAAACGTGGACACCATGGATCGCTGCATGCAGTAACGTGGACACCATGGATCGCTGCATGCAGTAACGTGGACACCATGGATTGCTGCAGCCAGAAACGTGGACACCTTGGATCGCTGCATGCAGAAACGTGGACACCATGGATCACCGCAGCCAGAAACGTGGACACCATGGATCGCTGCATGCAGAAACATGGACACCATGGATCGCCGCAGCCGGAAATGTGGACACCATGGATCGCCGCATGCAGAAACGTGGACACCATGGATCGCCGCAGCCAGAAACGTGGACACCATGGATCGCTGCAGCCAGACACGTGGACACCATGGATCGCTGCATGCAGAAACGTGGACACCATGGATCGCCGCAGCCAGAAACGTGGACACCATGGATCGCCGCAGCCAGAAACGTGGACACCATAGATCGCTGCATGCAGAAATGTGGACACCATGGATTGCCGCAGCCTGAAACGTGGACACCATGGATCGCTGCAGCCAGAAACGTGGACACCATGGATCGCTGCATGCAGAAACGTGGACACCATGGATCGCCGCAGCCGGAAACGTGGACACCATGGATCGCTGCAGCCAGAAACGTGGACACCATGGATCGCCGCAGCCAGAAACGTGGACACCATGGATTGCTGCAGCCAGAAACGTGGACATCTTGGATTGACGCAGCCAGAAACGTAGACACCATGGATCGCCGCATGCAGAAACGTGGACACCATGGATCGCCGCAGCCAGAAACGTGGACACCATGGATTGCTGCAGCCAGAAACGTGGACACCATGGATCGCCGCAGCCAGAAACGTGGACACCATGGATCGCTGCATGCAGAAACGTGGACACCATGGATTGCTGCATGCAGAAACGTGGACACCATGGATCGCCGCAGCCAGAAACGTGGACACCATGGATCGCTGCATGCAGAAATGTGGACACCATAGATTGCTGCATGCAGAAACGTGGACACTATGGATCGCCGCAGCCAGAAACGTGGACACCATGGATCGCTGCATGCAGAAACGTGGACACCATGGGTCGCCGCAGCCAGAAACGTGGACAACATGGATCGCTGCATGCAGAAACGTGGACACCATGGATCAACGCAGCCAGAAACGTGGACACTATGGATCGCCACAGCCAGAAACGTGGACACCATGGATCGCTGCAGCCAGAAACGTGGACACCATGGATCGCTGCAGCCAGAAACGTGGACACGATGGATCGCTGCAGCCAGAAACATGGACACCATGGATCGCCGCATGCAGAAACGTGGACACCATGGATCGCCGCAGCCAGAAACGTGGACACCATGGATCGCTGCATGCAGAAACGTGGACACCATGGTTCGCCGCAGCCAGAAACGTGGACACCATGGATCGCCGCAGCCAGAAACGTGGACACCATGGATCGCTGCATGCAGAAACGTGGAGACCATGGATCGCTGCAGCCAGAAACGTGGACACCATAGATCGCTGCATGCAGAAACGTGGACACCATGGATCGCCGCAGAAAGAAAAGTGGACACCAAGGATCGCTGCATGCAGAAACGTGGACACTATGGATCGCCGCAGCCAGAAACGTGGACACCATGGATCGCTGCATGCAGAAACGTGGACACCATGGATCGCCGCAGCCGGAAACGTGGACACCATGGATCGCCGCATGCAGGAACGTGGACACCATGGATCGCTGCAGCCAGAAACGTGGACTCCATGGATCGCTGCATGCAGAAACGTGGACACCATGGATCACCGCAGCCAGAAACGTGGACACCATGGATCGCCGCAGCCAGAAACGTGGACACCATAGATCGCTGCATGCAGAAATGTGGAAACCATGGATTGCCGCAGCCTGAAACGTGGACACCATGGATCGCTGCAGCAAGAAACGTGGACACCATGGATCGCTGCATGCAGAAACGTGGACACCATGGATCGCCGCAGCCGGAAACGTGGACACCATGGATCGCTACAGCCAGAAACGTGGACACCATGGATCGCCGCAGCCAGAAACGTGGACACCATGGATTGCTGCAGCCAGAAAGGTGGACACCATGGATTGCCGCAGCCAGAAACGTGGACACCATGGATCGCCACATGCAGAAACGTGGACACCATGGATCGCCGCAGCCAGAAACGTCGACACCATGGATTGCTGCAGCCAGAAACGTGGACACCATGGATCGCCGCAGCCAGAAAGGTGGACACCATGGATCGCTGCATGCAGAAACGTGGACACCATGGATTGCTGCATGCAGAAACGTGGACACCATGGATCGCCGCAGCCAGAAACGTGGACACCATGGATCGCTGCATGCAGAAATGTGGACACCATGGATTGCTGCATGCAGAAACGTGGACACTATGGATCGCCGCAGCCAGAAACGTGGACACCATGGATCGCTGCATGCAGAAACGTGGACACCATGGATCGCCGCAGCCAGAAACGTGGACACCATGGATTGCTGCATGCAGAAACGTGGACACCATGGATTGCTGCATGCAGAAACGTGGACACCTAGGATCGCCGCAGCCAGAAATGTGGACATCATGGATCGCCGCAGCCGGAAACGTGGACACCATGGATCGCTGCATGCAGAAACGTGGACACCTTGGATCGCTGCAGCCAGAAACGTGGACACCATGGATCGCTGCAGCCAGAAACGTGGACAGCATGGATTGCTGCAGCCAGAAACGTGGACACCATGGATCGCCGCAGCCAGAAACGTGGACACCATGGATCGCTGCATGCAGAAATGTGGACACCATGGATTGCCGCAGCCTGAAACGTGGACACCATGGATCGCTGCAGCCAGAAACGTGGACACCATGGATCGCTGCATGCAGAAACGTGGACACCATGGATCGCCGCAGCCGGAAACGTGGACACCATGGATCGCTGCAGCCAGAAACGTGGACACCATGGATCGCCGCAGCCAGAAACGTGGACACCATGGATTGCTGCAGCCAGAAACGTGGACACCATGGATCGCCGTAGCCAGAAACGTGGACACCATGGATCGCCGTAGCCAGAAACGTGGACACCATGGATCGCTGCATGCAGTAACGTGGACACCATGGATCGCTGCATGCAGTAACGTGGACACCATGGATTGCTGCAGCCAGAAACGTGGACACCTTGGATCGCTGCATGCAGAAACGTGGACACCATGGATCACCGCAGCCAGAAACGTGGACACCATGGATCGCTGCATGCAGAAACATGGACACCATGGATCGCCGCAGCCGGAAATGTGGACACCATGGATCGCCGCATGCAGAAACGTGGACACCATGGATCGCCGCAGCCAGAAACGTGGACACCATGGATCGCTGCAGCCAGACACGTGGACACCATGGATCGCTGCATGCAGAAACGTGGACACCATGGATCGCCGCAGCCAGAAACGTGGACACCATGGATCGCCGCAGCCAGAAACGTGGACACCATAGATCGCTGCATGCAGAAATGTGGACACCATGGATTGCCGCAGCCTGAAACGTGGACACCATGGATCGCTGCAGCCAGAAACGTGGACACCATGGATCGCTGCATGCAGAAACGTGGACACCATGGATCGCCGCAGCCGGAAACGTGGACACCATGGATCGCTGCAGCCAGAAACGTGGACACCATGGATCGCCGCAGCCAGAAACGTGGACACCATGGATTGCTGCAGCCAGAAACGTGGACATCTTGGATTGACGCAGCCAGAAACGTAGACACCATGGATCGCCGCATGCAGAAACGTGGACACCATGGATCGCCGCAGCCAGAAACGTGGACACCATGGATTGCTGCAGCCAGAAACGTGGACACCATGGATCGCCGCAGCCAGAAACGTGGACACCATGGATCGCTGCATGCAGAAACGTGGACACCATGGATTGCTGCATGCAGAAACGTGGACACCATGGATCGCCGCAGCCAGAAACGTGGACACCATGGATCGCTGCATGCAGAAATGTGGACACCATAGATTGCTGCATGCAGAAACGTGGACACTATGGATCGCCGCAGCCAGAAACGTGGACACCATGGATCGCTGCATGCAGAAACGTGGACACCATGGGTCGCCGCAGCCAGAAACGTGGACAACATGGATCGCTGCATGCAGAAACGTGGACACGATGGATCGCCGCAGCCAGAAATGTGGACATCATGGATCGCCGCAGCCGGAAACGTGGACACCATGGATCGCTGCAGCCAGAAACGTGGACACCATGGATCGCTGCAGCCAGAAACGTGGACACCATAGATCGCTGCATGCAGAAACGTGGACACCATGGATCGCCGCAGAAAGAAAAGTGGACACCAAGGATCGCTGCATGCAGAAACGTGGACACTATGGATCGCCGCAGCCAGAAACATGGACACCATGGATCGCTGCATGCAGAAACGTGGACACCATGGATCGCCGCAGCCAGAAACGTGGACACCATGGATCGCCGCAGCCAGAAACGTGGACACCATAGATCGCTGCATGCAGAAATGTGGACACTATGGATTGCCGCAGCCTGAAACGTGGACACCATGGATCGCTGCAGCCAGAAACGTGGACACCATGGATCGCTGCATGCAGAAACGTGGACACCATGGATCGCCGCAGCCGGAAACGTGGACACCATGGATCGCTGCAGCCAGAAACGTGGACACCATGGATCGCCGCAGCCAGAAACGTGGACACCATGGATCGCCGCATGCAGAAACGTGGACACCATGGATCGCCGCAGCCAGAAACGTGGACACCATGGATTGCTGCAGCCAGAAACGTGGACACCATGGATCGCCGCAGCCAGAAACGTGGACACCATGGATTGCTGCAGCCAGAAACGTGGACACCATGGATTGCCGCAGCCAGAAACGTGGACACCATGGATCGCCGCAGCCAGAAACGTGGACACCATGGATCGCCGCATGCAGAAACGTGGACACCATGGATCGCCGCAGCCAGAAACGTGGACACCATGGATTGCTGCAGCCAGAACCGTGGACACCATGGATCGCCGCAGCCAGAAACGTGGACAGCATGGATCGCTGCATGCAGAAACGTGGACACCATGGATTGCTGCATGCAGAAACGTGGACACCATGGATCGCCGCAGCCAGAAACGTGGACACCATGGATCGCTGCATGCAGAAATGTGGACACCATAGATTGCTGCATGCAGAAACGTGGACACTATGGATCGCCGCAGCCAGAAACATGGACACCATGGATCGCTGCATGCAGAAACGTGGACACCATGGATCGCCGCAGCCAGAAACGTGGACAACATGGATCGCTGCATGCAGAAACGTGGACACCATGGATCGCCGCAGCCAGAAATGTGGACATCATGGATCGCGGCAGCCGGAAACGTGGACACCATGGATCGCTGCATGCAGAAACGTGGACACCATGGATCGCTGCAGCCAGAAACGTGGACACCATGGATTGCTGCAGCCAGAAACGTGGCCACCATGGATCGCCGCAGCCAGAAACGTGACACCATGGATCGCTGCATGCAGAAACGTGGACACCATGGATTGCTGCAGCCAGAAACTTGGACACCATGGATCGCTGCATGCAGAAACGTGGACAGCATGGATCGCCGCAGCCAGAAACGTGGACACCATGGATCGCTGCATGCAGAAACGTGGACAGCATGGCTCGCCGCAGCCAGAAACGTGGACACCTTTGATCGCAGCAGCCAGAAACGTGGACACCATGGATCGCTGCAGCCAGAAACGTGGACAACATGGATCGCTGCATGCAGAAACGTGGACACCATGGATCGCCGCAGCCTGAAATGTGGACACCATGGATCGCCGCAGCCAGAAACGTGGACACCATGGATCGCTGCATGCAGAAACGTGGACACCATGGATCGCTGCATGCAGAAACGTGGACACCATGGATCAACGCAGCCAGAAACGTGGACACTATGGATCGCCACAGCCAGAAACGTGGACACCATGGATCGCTGCAGCCAGAAACGTGGACACCATGGATCGCTGCAGCCAGAAACGTGGACACGATGGATCGCTGCAGCCAGAAACATGGACACCATGGATCGCCGCATGCAGAAACGTGGACACCATGGATCGCCGCAGCCAGAAACGTGGACACCATGGATCGCTGCATGCAGAAACGTGGACACCATGGTTCGCCGCAGCCAGAAACGTGGACACCATGGATCGCCGCAGCCAGAAACGTGGACACCATGGATCGCTGCATGCAGAAACGTGGAGACCATGGATCGCTGAAGCCAGAAACGTGGACACCATAGATCGCTGCATGCAGAAACGTGGACACCATGGATCGCCGCAGAAAGAAAAGTGGACACCAAGGATCGCTGCATGCAGAAACGTGGACACTATGGATCGCCGCAGCCAGAAACGTGGACACCATGGATCGCTGCATGCAGAAACGTGGACACCATGGATCGCCGCAGCCGGAAACGTGGACACCATGGATCGCCGCATGCAGGAACGTGGACACCATGGATCGCTGCAGCCAGAAACGTGGACTCCATGGATCGCTGCATGCAGAAACGTGGACACCATGGATCACCGCAGCCAGAAACGTGGACACCATGGATCGCCGCAGCCAGAAACGTGGACACCATAGATCGCTGCATGCAGAAATGTGGACACCATGGATTGCCGCAGCCTGAAACGTGGACACCATGGATCGCTGCAGCAAGAAACGTGGACACCATGGATCGCTGCATGCAGAAACGTGGACACCATGGATCGCCGCAGCCGGAAACGTGGACACCATGGATCGCTACAGCCAGAAACGTGGACACCATGGATCGCCGCAGCCAGAAACGTGGACACCATGGATTGCTGCAGCCAGAAAGGTGGACACCATGGATTGCCGCAGCCAGAAACGTGGACACCATGGATCGCCACATGCAGAAACGTGGACACCATGGATCGCCGCAGCCAGAAACGTCGACACCATGGATTGCTGCAGCCAGAAACGTGGACACCATGGATCGCCGCAGCCAGAAAGGTGGACACCATGGATCGCTGCATGCAGAAACGTGGACACCATGGATTGCTGCATGCAGAAACGTGGACACCATGGATCGCCGCAGCCAGAAACGTGGACACCATGGATCGCTGCATGCAGAAATGTGGACACCATGGATTGCTGCATGCAGAAACGTGGACACTATGCATCGCCGCAGCCAGAAACGTGGACACCATGGATCGCTGCATGCAGAAACGTGGACACCATGGATCGCCGCAGCCAGAAACGTGGACACCATGGATCGCTGCATGCAGAAACGTGGACACCTAGGATCGCCGCAGCCAGAAATGTGGACATCATGGATCGCCGCAGCCGGAAACGTGGACACCATGGATCGCTGCATGCAGAAACGTGGACACCTTGGATCGCTGCAGCCAGAAACGTGGACACCATGGATCGCTGCAGCCAGAAACGTGGACAGCATGGATTGCTGCAGCCAGAAACGTGGACACCATGGATCGCCGCAGCCAGAAACGTGGACACCATGGATCGCTGCATGCAGAAATGTGGACACCATGGATTGCCGCAGCCTGAAACGTGGACACCATGGATCGCTGCAGCCAGAAACGTGGACACCATGGATCGCTGCATGCAGAAACGTGGACACCATGGATTGCCGCAGCCGGAAACGTGGACACCATGGATCGCTGCAGCCAGAAACGTGGACACCATGGATCGCCGCAGCCAGAAACGTGGACACCATGGATTGCTGCAGCCAGAAACGTGGACACCATGGATCGCCGTAGCCAGAAACGTGGACACCATGGATCGCCGTAGCCAGAAACGTGGACACCATGGATCGCTGCATGCAGTAACGTGGACACCATGGATCGCTGCATGCAGTAACGTGGACACCATGGATTGCTGCAGCCAGAAACGTGGACACCTTGGATCGCTGCATGCAGAAACGTGGACACCATGGATCACCGCAGCCAGAAACGTGGACACCATGGATCGCTGCATGCAGAAACATGGACACCATGGATCGCCGCAGCCGGAAATGTGGACACCATGGATCGCCGCATGCAGAAACGTGGACACCATGGATCGCCGCAGCCAGAAACGTGGACACCATGGATCGCTGCAGCCAGACACGTGGTCACCATGGATCGCTGCATGCAGAAACGTGGACACCATGGATCGCCGCAGCCAGAAACGTGGACACCATGGATCGCCGCAGCCAGAAACGTGGACACCATAGATCGCTGCATGCAGAAATGTGGACACCATGGATTGCCGCAGCCTGAAACGTGGACACCATGGATCGCTGCAGCCAGAAACGTGGACACCATGGATCGCTGCATGCAGAAACGTGGACACCATGGATCGCCGCAGCCGGAAACGTGGACACCATGGATCGCTGCAGCCAGAAACGTGGACACCATGGATCGCCGCAGCCAGAAACGTGGACACCATGGATTGCTGCAGCCAGAAACGTGGACATCTTGGATTGACGCAGCCAGAAACGTAGACACCATGGATCGCCGCATGCAGAAACGTGGACACCATGGATCGCCGCAGCCAGAAACGTGGACACCATGGATTGCTGCAGCCAGAAACGTGGACACCATGGATCGCCGCAGCCAGAAACGTGGACACCATGGATCGCTGCATGCAGAAACGTGGACACCATGGATTGCTGCATGCAGAAACGTGGACACCATGGATCGCCGCAGCCAGAAACGTGGACACCATGGATCGCTGCATGCAGAAATGTGGACACCATAGATTGCTGCATGCAGAAACGTGGACACTATGGATCGCCGCAGCCAGAAACGTGGACACCATGGATCGCTGCATGCAGAAACGTGGACACCATGGGTCGCCGCAGCCAGAAACGTGGACAACATGGATCGCTGCATGCAGAAACGTGGACACGATGGATCGCCGCAGCCAGAAATGTGGACATCATGGATCGCCGCAGCCGGAAACGTGGACACCATGGATCGCTGCAGCCAGAAACGTGGACACCATGGATCGCTGCAGCCAGAAACGTGGACACCATGGATTGCTGCAGCCAGAAACGTGGACACCATGGATCGCCGCAGCCAGAAACGTGGACAACATTGATTGCTGCATGCAGAAACGTGGACACCATGGATCGCCGCAGCCAGAAACGTGGACACCATGGATCGCTGCAGCCAGAAACGTGGACACGATGGATCGCTGCAGCCAGAAACATGGACACCATGGATCGCCGCATGCAGAAACGTGGACAACTAGGATCGCCGCAGCCAGAAATGTGGACATCATGGATCGCTGCATGCAGAAACGTGGACACCATGGATCCCTGCAGCCAGAAACGTGGACACCATGGATCGCTGCAGCCAGAAACGTGGACAGCATGGATTGCTGCAGCCAGAAACGTGGACACCATGGATCGCCGCAGCCAGAAACGTGGACACCATGGATCGCTGCATGCAGAAACGTGGACACCATGGATTGCCGCAGCCTGAAACGTGGACACCATGGATCGCTGCAGCCAGAAACGTGGACACCATGGATCGCTGCATGCAGAAACGTGGACACCATGGATCGCCGCAGCCGGAAACGTGGACACCATGGATCGCTGCAGCCAGAAACGTGGACACCATGGATCGCCGCAGCCAGAAACGTGGACACCATGGATTGCTGCAGCCAGAAACGTGGACACCATGGATCGCCATAGCCAGAAACGTGGACACCATGGATCGCCGTAGCCAGAAACGTGGACACCATGGATCGCTGCATGCAGTAACGTGGACACCATGGATCGCTGCATGCAGTAACGTGGACACCATGGATTGCTGCAGCCAGAAACGTGGACACCTTGGATCGCTGCATGCAGAAACGTGGACACCATGGATCACCGCAGCCAGAAACGTGGACACCATGGATCGCTGCATGCAGAAACATGGACACCATGGATCGCCGCAGCCGGAAACGTGGACACCATGGATCGCCGCATGCAGAAACGTGGACACCATGGATCGCCGCAGCCAGAAACGTGGACACCATGGATCGCTGCAGCCAGAAACGTGGACACCATGGATCGCTGCATGCAGAAACGTGGACACCATGGATCGCCGCAGCCAGAAACGTGGACACCATGGATCGCCGCAGCCAGAAACGTGGACACCATAGATCGCTGCATGCAGAAATGTGGACACCATGGATTGCCGCAGCCTGAAACGTGGACACCATGGATCGCTGCAGCCAGAAACGTGGACACCATGGATCGCTGCATGCAGAAACGTGGACACCATGGATCGCCGCAGACGGAAACGTGGACACCATGGATCGCTGCAGCCAGAAACGTGGACACCATGGATCGCCGCAGCCAGAAACGTGGACACCATGGATTGCTGCAGCCAGAAACGTGGACATCTTGGATTGACGCAGCCAGAAACGTAGACACCATGGATCGCCGCATGCAGAAACGTGGACACCATGGATCGCCGCAGCCAGAAACGTGGACACCATGGATCGCTGCATGCAGAAATGTGGACACCATGGATTGCCGCAGCCTGAAACGTGGACACCATGGATCGCTGCATGCAGAAACGTGGACACCATGGATCGCCGCAGCCGGAAACGTGGACACCATGGATCGCTGCAGCCAGAAACGTGGACACCATGGATCGCCGCAGCCAGAAACGTGGACACCATGGATTGCTGCAGCCAGAAACGTGGACACCATGGATCGCCGTAGCCAGAAACGTGGACACCATGGATCGCCGTAGCCAGAAACGTGGACACCATGGATTGCTGCAGCCAGAAACGTGGACATCTTGGATTGACGCAGCCAGAAACGTAGACACCATGGATCGCCGCATGCAGAAACGTGGACACCTTGGATCGCTGCATGCAGAAACGTGGACACCATGGATCGCTGCAGCCAGAAACGTGGACACCATGGATCGCTGCAGCCAGAAACGTGGACACCATGGATCGCTGCATGCAGAAACGTGGACACCATGGATCGCCGCAGACGGAAACGTGGACACCATGGATCGCTGCAGCCAGAAACGTGGACACCATGGATTGCTGCAGCCAGAAACGTGGACATCTTGGATTGACGCAGCCAGAAACGTAGACACCATGGATCGCCGCATGCAGAAACGTGGACACCTTGGATCGCTGCATGCAGAAACGTGGACACCATGGATCACCGCAGCCAGAAACGTGGACACCATGGATCGCTGCATGCAGAAACATGGACACCATGGATCGCCGCAGCCGGAAACGTGGACACCATGGATCGCCGCATGCAGAAACGTGGACACCATGGATCGCCGCAGCCAGAAACGTGGACACCATGGATCGCTGCAGCCAGAAACGTGGACACCATGGATCGCTGCAGCCAGAAACGTGGACACCATGGATCGCTGCATGCAGAAACGTGGACACCATGGATCGCCGCAGACGGAAACGTGGACACCATGGATCGCTGCAGCCAGAAACGTGGACACCATGGATCGCCGCAGCCAGAAACGTGGACACCATGGATTGCTGCAGCCAGAAACGTGGACATCTTGGATTGACGCAGCCAGAAACGTAGACACCATGGATCGCCGCATGCAGAAACGTGGACACCATGGATCGCCGCAGCCAGAAACGTGGACACCATGGATCGCTGCATGCAGAAATGTGGACACCATGGATTGCCGCAGCCTGAAACGTGGACACCATGGATCGCTGCATGCAGAAACGTGGACACCATGGATCGCCGCAGCCGGAAACGTGGACACCATGGATCGCTGCAGCCAGAAACGTGGACACCATGGATCGCCGCAGCCAGAAACGTGGACACCATGGATTGCTGCAGCCAGAAACGTGGACACCATGGATCGCCGTAGCCAGAAACGTGGACACCATGGATCGCCGTAGCCAGAAACGTGGACACCATGGATCGCTGCATGCAGTAACGTGGACACCATGGATCGCTGCATGCAGTAACGTGGACACCATGGATTGCTGCAGCCAGAAACGTGGACACCTTGGATCGCCGCAGCCAGAAACGTGGACACCATGGATCGCTGCAGCCAGAAACGTGGACACCATGGATCGCTGCAGCCAGAAACGTGGACACCATGGATCGCTGCATGCAGAAACGTGGACACCATGGATCGCCGCAGACGGAAACGTGGACACCATGGATCGCTGCAGCCAGAAACGTGGACACCATGGATCGCCGCAGCCAGAAACGTGGACACCATGGATTGCTGCAGCCAGAAACGTGGACATCTTGGATTGACGCAGCCAGAAACGTAGACACCATGGATCGCCGCATGCAGAAACGTGGACACCATGGATCGCCGCAGCCAGAAACGTGGACACCATGGATCGCTGCATGCAGAAATGTGGACACCATGGATTGCCGCAGCCTGAAACGTGGACACCATGGATCGCTGCATGCAGAAACGTGGACACCATGGATCGCCGCAGCCGGAAACGTGGACACCATGGATCGCTGCAGCCAGAAACGTGGACACCATGGATTGCTGCAGCCAGAAACGTGGACATCTTGGATTGACGCAGCCAGAAACGTAGACACCATGGATCGCCGCATGCAGAAACGTGGACACCATGGATCGCCGCAGCCAGAAACGTGGACACCATGGATCGCTGCATGCAGAAATGTGGACACCATGGATTGCCGCAGCCTGAAACGTGGACACCATGGATCGCCGCAGCCAGAAACGTGGACACCATGGATTGCTGCAGCCAGAAACGTGGACACCATGGATCGCCATAGCCAGAAACGTGGACACCATGGATCGCCGTAGCCAGAAACGTGGACACCATGGATCGCTGCATGCAGTAACGTGGACACCATGGATCGCTGCATGCAGTAACGTGGACACCATGGATTGCTGCAGCCAGAAACGTGGACACCTTGGATCGCTGCATGCAGAAACGTGGACACCATGGATCACCGCAGCCAGAAACGTGGACACCATGGATCGCTGCATGCAGAAACATGGACACCATGGATCGCCGCAGCCGGAAACGTGGACACCATGGATCGCCGCATGCAGAAACGTGGACACCATGGATCGCCGCAGCCAGAAACGTGGACACCATGGATCGCTGCAGCCAGAAACGTGGACACCATGGATCGCTGCAGCCAGAAACGTGGACACCATGGATCGCTGCATGCAGAAACGTGGACACCATGGATCGCCGCAGACGGAAACGTGGACACCATGGATCGCTGCAGCCAGAAACGTGGACACCATGGATCGCCGCAGCCAGAAACGTGGACACCATGGATTGCTGCAGCCAGAAACGTGGACATCTTGGATTGACGCAGCCAGAAACGTAGACACCATGGATCGCCGCATGCAGAAACGTGGACACCATGGATCGCTGCAGCCAGAAACGTGGACACCATGGATCGCTGCAGCCAGAAACGTGGACACCATGGATCGCTGCATGCAGAAACGTGGACACCATGGATCGCCGCAGACGGAAACGTGGACACCATGGATCGCTGCAGCCAGAAACGTGGACACCATGGATCGCCGCAGCCAGAAACGTGGACACCATGGATTGCTGCAGCCAGAAACGTGGACATCTTGGATTGACGCAGCCAGAAACGTAGACACCATGGATCGCCGCATGCAGAAACGTGGACACCTTGGATCGCTGCATGCAGAAACGTGGACACCATGGATCACCGCAGCCAGAAACGTGGACACCATGGATCGCTGCATGCAGAAACATGGACACCATGGATCGCCGCAGCCGGAAACGTGGACACCATGGATCGCCGCATGCAGAAACGTGGACACCATGGATCGCCGCAGCCAGAAACGTGGACACCATGGATCGCTGCAGCCAGAAACGTGGACACCATGGATCGCTGCAGCCAGAAACGTGGACACCATGGATCGCTGCATGCAGAAACGTGGACACCATGGATCGCCGCAGACGGAAACGTGGACACCATGGATCGCTGCAGCCAGAAACGTGGACACCATGGATCGCCGCAGCCAGAAACGTGGACACCATGGATTGCTGCAGCCAGAAACGTGGACATCTTGGATTGACGCAGCCAGAAACGTAGACACCATGGATCGCCGCATGCAGAAACGTGGACACCATGGATCGCCGCAGCCAGAAACGTGGACACCATGGATCGCTGCATGCAGAAATGTGGACACCATGGATTGCCGCAGCCTGAAACGTGGACACCATGGATCGCTGCATGCAGAAACGTGGACACCATGGATCGCCGCAGCCGGAAACGTGGACACCATGGATCGCTGCAGCCAGAAACGTGGACACCATGGATCGCCGCAGCCAGAAACGTGGACACCATGGATTGCTGCAGCCAGAAACGTGGACACCATGGATCGCCGTAGCCAGAAACGTGGACACCATGGATCGCCGTAGCCAGAAACGTGGACACCATGGATCGCTGCATGCAGTAACGTGGACACCATGGATCGCTGCATGCAGTAACGTGGACACCATGGATTGCTGCAGCCAGAAACGTGGACACCTTGGATCGCTGCATGCAGAAACGTGGACACCATGGATCACCGCAGCCAGAAACGTGGACACCATGGATCCCTGCATGCAGAAACATGGACACCATGGATCGCCGCAGCCGGAAACGTGGACACCATGGATCGCCGCATGCAGAAACGTGGACACCATGGATCGCCGCAGCCAGAAACGTGGACACCATGGATCGCTGCAGCCAGAAACGTGGACACCATGGATCGCTGCATGCAGAAACGTGGACACCATGGATCGCCGCAGCCAGAAACGTGGACACCATGGATCGCCGCAGCCAGAAACGTGGACACCATAGATCGCTGCATGCAGAAATGTGGACACCATGGATTGCCGCAGCCTGAAACGTGGACACCATGGATCGCTGCAGCCAGAAACGTGGACACCATGGATCGCTGCATGCAGAAACGTGGACACCATGGATCGCCGCAGACGGAAACGTGGACACCATGGATCGCTGCAGCCAGAAACGTGGACACCATGGATCGCCGCAGCCAGAAACGTGGACACCATGGATTGCTGCAGCCAGAAACGTGGACATCTTGGATTGACGCAGCCAGAAACGTAGACACCATGGATCGCCGCATGCAGAAACGTGGACACCATGGATCGCCGCAGCCAGAAACGTGGACACCATGGATTGCTGCAGCCAGAAACGTGGACACCATGGATCGCCGCAGCCAGAAACGTGGACACCATGGATCGCTGCATGCAGAAACGTGGACACCATGGATTGCTGCATGCAGAAACGTGGACACCATGGATCGCCGCAGCCAGAAACGTGGACACCATGGATCGCTGCATGCAGAAATGTGGACACCATAGATTGCTGCATGCAGAAACGTGGACACTATGGATCGCCGCAGCCAGAAACGTGGACACCATGGATCGCTGCATGCAGAAACGTGGACACCATGGGTCGCCGCAGCCAGAAACGTGGACAACATGGATCGCTGCATGCAGAAACGTGGACACGATGGATCGCCGCAGCCAGAAATGTGGACATCATGGATCGCCGCAGCCGGAAACGTGGACACCATGGATCGCTGCAGCCAGAAACGTGGACACCATGGATCGCTGCAGCCAGAAACGTGGACACCATGGATTGCTGCAGCCAGAAACGTGGACACCATGGATCGCCGCAGCCAGAAACGTGGACAACATTGATTGCTGCATGCAGAAACGTGGACACCATGGATCGCCGCAGCCAGAAACGTGGACACCATGGATCGCTGCAGCGAGAAACGTGGACACCTTGGATCGCCGCAGCCAGAAACGTGGACACCATGGATCGCTGCAGCCAGAAACGTGGACACGATGGATCGCTGCAGCCAGAAACATGGACACCATGGATCGCCGCATGCAGAAACGTGGACACCATGGATCGCCGCAGCCAGAAACGTGGACACCATGGATCGCTGCATGCAGAAACGTGGACACCATGGTTCGCCGCAGCCAGAAACGTGGACACCATGGATCGCCGCAGCCAGAAACGTGGACACCATGGATCGCTGCATGCAGAAACGTGGACACCATGGATCGCTGCAGCCAGAAACGTGGACACCATAGATCGCTGCATGCAGAAACGTGGACACCATGGATCGCCGCAGAAAGAAAAGTGGACACCAAGGATCGCTGCATGCAGAAACGTGGACACTATGGATCGCCGCAGCCAGAAACGTGGACACCATGGATCGCTGCATGCAGAAACGTGGACACCATGGATCGCCGCAGCCGGAAACGTGGACACCATGGATCGCCGCATGCAGAAACGTGGACACCATGGATCGCCGCAGCCAGAAACGTGGACACCATGGATCACCGCAGCCAGAAACGTGGACAGCATGGATCGCCGCAGCCAGAAACGTGGACACCATAGATCGCTGCATGCAGAAATGTGGACACCATGGATTGCCGCAGCCTGAAACGTGGACACCATGGATCGCTGCAGCCAGAAACGTGGACACCATGGATCGCTGCATGCAGAAACGTGGACACCATGGATCGCCGCAGCCGGAAACGTGGACACCATGGATCGCTACAGCCAGAAACGTGGACACCATGGATCGCCACAGCCAGAAACGTGGACACCATGGATTGCTGCAGCCAGAAAGGTGGACACCATGGATTGCCGCAGCCAGAAACGTGGACACCATGGATCGCCACATGCAGAAACGTGGACACCATGGATCGCCGCAGCCAGAAACGTCGACACCATGGATTGCTGCAGCCAGAAACGTGGACACCATGGATCGCCGCAGCCAGAAAGGTGGACACCATGGATCGCTGCATGCAGAAACGTGGACACCATGGATTGCTGCATGCAGAAACGAGGACACCATGGATCGCCGCAGCCAGAAACGTGGACACCATGGATCGCTGCATGCAGAAATGTGGACACCATGGATTGCTGCATGCAGAAACGTGGACACTATGGATCGCCGCAGCCAGAAACGTGGACACCATGGATTGCTGCATGCAGAAACGTGGACACCATGGATCGCCGCAGCCAGAAACGTGGACACCATGGATCGCTGCATGCAGAAACGTGGACACCATGGATCGCCGCAGCCAGAAATGTGGACATCATGGATCGCCGCAGCCGGAAACGTGGACACCATGGATCGCTGCATGCAGAAACGTGGACACCATGGATCGCTGCAGCCAGAAACGTGGACACCATGGATCGCCGCAGCCAGAAAAGTGGACACAATGGATCGCTGCATGCAGAAATGTGGATACCATGTATTGCCGCAGCCTGAAACGTGGACACCATGGATCGCTGCAGCCAGAAACGTGGACACCATGGATCGCTGCATGCAGAAACGTGGACACCATGGATCGCCGCAGCCGGAAACGTGGACACCATGGATCGCTGCAGCCAGAAACGTGGACACCATGGATCGCCGCAGCCAGAAACGTGGACACCATGGATCGCTGCAGCCAGAAACGTGGACACCATGGATTGCTGCAGCCAGAAACATGGACACCATGGATCGCCGTAGCCAGAAACGTGGACACCATGGATCGCTGCATGCAGTAACGTGGACACCATGGATTGCTGCAGCCAGAAACGTGGACACCATGGATCGCTGCATGCAGAAACGTGGACACCATGGATCGCCGCAGCCAGAAACGTGGACACCATGGATCGCTGCATGCAGAAACATGGACACCATGGATCGCCGCAGCCGGAAATGTGGACACCATGGATCGCCGCATGCAGAAACGTGGACACCATGGATCGCCGCAGCCAGAAACGTGGACACCATGGATCGCTGCAGCCAGAAACGTGGACACCATGGATCGCTGCATGCAGAAACGTGGACACCATGGATCGCCGCAGCCAGAAACGTGGACACCATGGATCGCCGCAGCCAGAAACGTGGACACCATAGATCGCTGCATGCAGAAATGTGGACACCATGGATTGCCGCAGCCTGAAACGTGGACACCATGGATCGCTGCAGCCAGAAACGTGGACACCATGGATCGCTGCATGCAGAAACGTGGACACCATGGATCGCCGCAGCCGGAAACGTGGACACCATGGATCGCTGCAGCCAGAAACGTGGACACCATGGATCGCCGCAGCCAGAAACGTGGACACCATGGATTGCTGCAGCCAGAAACGTGGACATCTTGGATCGACGCAGCCAGAAACGTAGACACCATGGATCGCCGCATGCAGAAACGTGGACACCATGGATCGCCGCAGCCAGAAACGTGTACACCATGGATTGCTGCAGCCAGAAACGTGGACACCATGGATCGCCGCAGCCAGAAACGTGGACACCATGGATCGCTGCATGCAGAAACGTGGACACCATGGATTGCTGCATGCAGAAACGTGGACACCATGGATCGCCGCAGCCAGAAACGTGGACACCATGGATCGCTGCATGCAGAAATGTGGACACTATAGATTGCTGCATGCAGAAACGTGGACACTATGGATCGCCGCAGCCAGAAACGTGGACACCATGGATCGCTGCATGCAGAAACGTGGACACCATGGGTCGCCGCAGCCAGAAACGTGGACAACATGGATCGCTGCATGCAGAAACGTGGACACCATGGATCGCCGCAGCCAGAAATGTGGACATCATGGATCGCCGCAGCCGGAAACGTGGACACCATGGATCGCTGCATGCAGAAACGTGGACACCATGGATCGCTGCAGCCAGAAACGTGGACACCATGGATCGCTGCAGCCAGAAACGTGGACACCATGGATTGCTGCAGCCAGAAACGTGGATACCATGGATCGCTGCATGCAGAAACATGGACACCATGGATCGCCGCAGCCGGAAATGTGGACACCATGGATCGCCGCATGCTGAAACGTGGACACCATGGATCGCCGCAGCCAGAAACGTGAACACCATGGATCGCTGCAGCCGAAACGTGGACACCATGGATCGCTGCATGCAGAAACGTGGACACCATGGATCGCCGCAGCCAGAAACGTGGACACCATGGATCGCCGCAGCCAGAAACGTGGACACCATAGATCGCTGCATGCAGAAATGTGGACACCATGGATTGCCGCAGCCTGAAACGTGGACACCATGGATCGCTGCAGCCAGAAACGTGGACACCATGGATCGCTGCATGCAGAAACGTGGACACCATGGATCGCCGCAGCCGGAAACGTGGACACCATGGATCGCTGCAGCCAGAAACGTGGACACCATGGATCGCCGCATGCAGAAACGTGGACACCATGGATCGCCGCAGCCAGAAACGTGGACACCATGGATCGCTGCAGCCAGAAACGTGGACACCATGGATCGCTGCATGCAGAAACGTGGACACCATGGATCGCCGCAGCCAGAAACGTGGACACCATGGATCGCCGCAGCCAGAAACGTGGACACCATAGATCGCTGCATGCAGAAATGTGGACACCATGGATTGCCGCAGCCTGAAACGTGGACACCATGGATCGCTGCAGCCAGAAACGTGGACACCATGGATCGCTGCATGCAGAAACGTGGACACCATGGATCGCCGCAGACGGAAACGTGGACACCATGGATCGCTGCAGCCAGAAACGTGGACACCATGGATCACCGCAGCCAGAAACGTGGACACCATGGATTGCTGCAGCCAGAAACGTGGACATCTTGGATTGACGCAGCCAGAAACGTAGACACCATGGATCGCCGCATGCAGAAACGTGGACACCATGGATCGCCGCAGCCAGAAACGTGGACACCATGGATTGCTGCAGCCAGAAACGTGGACACCATGGATCGCCGCAGCCAGAAACGTGGACACCATGGATCGCTGCATGCAGAAACGTGGACACCATGGATTGCTGCATGCAGAAACGTGGACACCATGGATCGCCGCAGCCAGAAACGTGGACACCATGGATCGCTGCATGCAGAAATGTGGACACCACAGATTGCTGCATGCAGAAACGTGGACACTATGGATCGCCGCAGCCAGAAACGTGGACACCATGGATCGCTGCATGCAGAAACGTGGACACCATGGGTCGCCGCAGCCAGAAACGTGGACAACATGGATCGCTGCATGCAGAAACGTGGACACGATGGATCGCCGCAGCCAGAAATGTGGACATCATGGATCGCCGCAGCCGGAAACGTGGACACCATGGATCGCTGCAGCCAGAAACGTGGACACCATGGATCGCTGCAGCCAGAAACGTGGACACCATGGATTGCTGCAGCCAGAAACGTGGACACCATGGATCGCCGCAGCCAGAAACGTGGACAACATTGATTGCTGCATGCAGAAACGTGGACACCATGGATCGCCGCAGCCAGAAACGTGGACACCATGGATCGCTGCAGCGAGAAACGTGGACACCTTGGATCGCCGCAGCCAGAAACGTGGACACCATGGATCGC
Organism: Hemitrygon akajei; assembly: GCF_048418815.1. Lineage (NCBI taxonomy): Eukaryota > Metazoa > Chordata > Chondrichthyes > Myliobatiformes > Dasyatidae > Hemitrygon > Hemitrygon akajei. Next base: position 142,212,265 of record NC_133124.1, on the reverse strand, counting down.
TGCAGCCAGAAACGTGGACACGATGGATCGCTGCAGCCAGAAACATGGACACCATGGATCGCCGCATGCAGAAACGTGGACACCATGGATCGCCGCAGCCAGAAACGTGGACACCATGGATCGCTGCATGCAGAAACGTGGACACCATGGTTCGCCGCAGCCAGAAACGTGGACACCATGGATCGCCGCAGCCAGAAACGTGGACACCATGGATCGCTGCATGCAGAAACGTGGACACCATGGATCGCTGCATGCAGAAATGTGGACACCATGGATTGCTGCATGCAGAAACGTGGACACTATGGATCGCCGCAGCCAGAAACGTGGACACCATGGATTGCTGCATGCAGAAACGTGGACACCATGGATCGCCGCAGCCAGAAACGTGGACACCATGGATCGCTGCATGCAGAAACGTGGACACCATGGATCGCCGCAGCCAGAAATGTGGACATCATGGATCGCCGCAGCCGGAAACGTGGACACCATGGATCGCTGCATGCAGAAACGTGGACACCATGGATCGCTGCAGCCAGAAACGTGGACACCATGGATCGCCGCAGCCAGAAAAGTGGACACAATGGATCGCTGCATGCAGAAATGTGGATACCATGTATTGCCGCAGCCTGAAACGTGGACACCATGGATCGCTGCAGCCAGAAACGTGGACACCATGGATCGCTGCATGCAGAAACGTGGACACCATGGATCGCCGCAGCCGGAAACGTGGACACCATGGATCGCTGCAGCCAGAAACGTGGACACCATGGATCGCCGCAGCCAGAAACGTGGACACCATGGATCGCTGCAGCCAGAAACGTGGACACCATGGATTGCTGCAGCCAGAAACATGGACACCATGGATCGCCGTAGCCAGAAACGTGGACACCATGGATCGCTGCATGCAGTAACGTGGACACCATGGATTGCTGCAGCCAGAAACGTGGACACCATGGATCGCTGCATGCAGAAACGTGGACACCATGGATCGCCGCAGCCAGAAACGTGGACACCATGGATCGCTGCATGCAGAAACATGGACACCATGGATCGCCGCAGCCGGAAATGTGGACACCATGGATCGCCGCATGCAGAAACGTGGACACCATGGATCGCCGCAGCCAGAAACGTGGACACCATGGATCGCTGCAGCCAGAAACGTGGACACCATGGATCGCTGCATGCAGAAACGTGGACACCATGGATCGCCGCAGCCAGAAACGTGGACACCATGGATCGCCGCAGCCAGAAACGTGGACACCATGGATCGCCGCAGCCAGAAATGTGGACATCATGGATCGCCGCAGCCGGAAACGTGGACACCATGGATCGCTGCATGCAGAAACGTGGACACCATGGATCGCCGCAGCCAGAAACGTGGACACCATGGATCGCTGCATGCAGTAACGTGGACACCATGGATTGCTGCAGCCAGAAACGTGGACACCATGGATCGCTGCATGCAGAAACGTGGACACCATGGATCGCCGCAGCCAGAAACGTGGACACCATGGATCGCTGCATGCAGAAACATGGACACCATGGATCGCCGCAGCCGGAAATGTGGACACCATGGATCGCCGCATGCAGAAACGTGGACACCATGGATCGCCGCAGCTAGAAACGTGGACACCATGGATCGCTGCAGCCAGAAACGTGGACACCATGGATCGCTGCATGCAGAAACGTGGACACCATGGATCGCCGCAGCCAGAAACGTGGACACCATGGATCGCCGCAGCCAGAAACGTGGACACCATAGATCGCTGCATGCAGAAATGTGGACACCATGGATTGCCGCAGCCTGAAACGTGGACACCATGGATCGCTGCAGCCAGAAACGTGGACACCATGGATCGCTGCATGCAGAAACGTGGACACCATGGATCGCCGCAGCCGGAAACGTGGACACCATGGATCGCTGCAGCCAGAAACGTGGACACCATGGATCGCCGCAGCCAGAAACGTGGACACCATGGATTGCTGCAGCCAGAAACGTGGACATCTTGGATTGACGCAGCCAGAAACGTAGACACCATGGATCGCCGCATGCAGAAACGTGGACACCATGGATCGCCGCAGCCAGAAACGTGTACACCATGGATTGCTGCAGCCAGAAACGTGGACACCATGGATCGCCGCAGCCAGAAACGTGGACACCATGGATCGCTGCATGCAGAAACGTGGACACCATGGATTGCTGCATGCAGAAACGTGGACACCATGGATCGCCGCAGCCAGAAACGTGGACACCATGGATCGCTGCATGCAGAAATGTGGACACTATAGATTGCTGCATGCAGAAACGTGGACACTATGGATCGCCGCAGCCAGAAACGTGGACACCATGGATCGCTGCATGCAGAAACGTGGACACCATGGGTCGCCGCAGCCAGAAACGTGGACAACATGGATCGCTGCATGCAGAAACGTGGACACCATGGATCGCCGCAGCCAGAAATGTGGACATCATGGATCGCCGCAGCTGGAAAGGTGGACACCATGGATCGCTGCATGCAGAAACGTGGACACCATGGATCGCTGCAGCCAGAAACGTGGACACCATGGATCGCTGCAGCCAGAAACGTGGACACCATGGATTGCTGCAGCCAGAAACGTGGATACCATGGATCGCTGCATGCAGAAACATGGACACCATGGATCGCCGCAGCCGGAAATGTGGACACCATGGATCGCCGCATGCAGAAACGTGGACACCATGGATCGCCGCAGCCAGAAACGTGGATACCATGGATCGCTGCAGCCGAAACGTGGACACCATGGATCGCTGCATGCAGAAACGTGGACACCATGGATCGCCGCAGCCAGAAACGTGGACACCATGGATCGCCGCAGCCAGAAACGTGGACACCATAGATCGCTGCATGCAGAAATGTGGACACCATGGATTGCCGCAGCCTGAAACGTGGACACCATGGATCGCTGCAGCCAGAAACGTGGACACCATGGATCGCTGCATGCAGAAACGTGGACACCATGGATCGCCGCAGCCGGAAACGTGGACACCATGGATCGCTGCAGCCAGAAACGTGGACACCATGGATCGCCGCAGCCAGAAACGTGGACACCATGGATTGCTGCAGCCAGAAACGTGGACATCTTGGATCGCCGTAGCCAGAAACGTGGACACCATGGATCGCTGCATGCAGTAACGTGGACACCATGGATCGCTGCATGCAGTAACGTGGACACCATGGATTGCTGCAGCCAGAAACGTGGACACCTTGGATCGCTGCATGCAGAAACGTGGACACCATGGATCACCGCAGCCAGAAACGTGGACACCATGGATCGCTGCATGCAGAAACATGGACACCATGGATGGCCGCAGCCGGAAACGTGGACACCATGGATCGCCGCATGCAGAAACGTGGACACCATGGATCGCCGCAGCCAGAAACGTGGACACCATGGATCGCTGCAGCCAGAAACGTGGACACCATGGATCGCTGCATGCAGAAACGTGGACACCATGGATCGCCGCAGCCAGAAACGTGGACTCCATGGATCGCCGCAGCCAGAAACGTGGACACCATGGATTGCTGCATGCAGAAACGTGGACACCATGGATCGCCGCAGCCAGAAACGTGGACACCATGGATCGCTGCATGCAGAAATGTGGACACCATAGATTGCTGCATGCAGAAACGTGGACACTATGGATCGCCGCAGCCAGAAACGTGGACACCATGGATCGCTGCATGCAGAAACGTGGACACCATGGGTCGCCGCAGCCAGAAACGTGGACAACATGGATCGCTGCATGCAGAAACGTGGACACGATGGATCGCCGCAGCCAGAAATGTGGACATCATGGATCGCCGCAGCCGGAAACGTGGACACCATGGATCGCTGCAGCCAGAAACGTGGACACCATGGATCGCTGCAGCCAGAAACGTGGACACCATGGATTGCTGCAGCCAGAAACGTGGACACCATGGATCGCCGCAGCCAGAAACGTGGACAACATTGATTGCTGCGTGCAGAAACGTGGACACCATGGATCGCCGCAGCCAGAAACGTGGACACCATGGATCGCTGCAGCGAGAAACGTGGACACCTTGGATCGCCGCAGCCAGAAACGTGGACACCATGGATCGCTGCAGCCAGAAACGTGGACACGATGGATCGCTGCAGCCAGAAACATGGACACCATGGATCGCCGCAGCCAGAAACGTGGACACCATGGATCGTGCATGCAGAAACATGGACACCATGGATCGCCGCAGCCGGAAACGTGGACACCATGGATCGCCGCAGCCGGAAACGTGGACACCATGGATCGCTGCATGCAGAAACGTGGACACCATGGATCCCTGCAGCCAGAAACGTGGACACCATGGATCGCTGCAGCCAGAAACGTGGACAGCATGGATTGCTGCAGCCAGAAACGTGGACACCATGGATCGCCGCAGCCAGAAACGTGGACACCATGGATCGCTGCATGCAGAAATGTGGACACCATGGATTGCCGCAGCCTGAAACGTGGACACCATGGATCGCTGCAGCCAGAAACGTGGACACCATGGATCGCTGCATGCAGAAACGTGGACACCATGGATCGCCGCAGCCGGAAACGTGGACACCATGGATCGCTGCAGCCAGAAACGTGGACACCATGGATCGCCGCAGCCAGAAACGTGGACACCATGGATTGCTGCAGCCAGAAACGTGGACATCTTGAATTGACGCAGCCAGAAACGTAGACACCATGGATCGCCGCATGCAGAAACGTGGACACCATGGATCGCCGAAGCCAGAAACGTGGACACCATGGATTGCTGCAGCCAGAAACGTGGACACCATGGATCGCCGCAGCCAGAAACGTGGACACCATGGATCGCTGCATGTAGAAACGTGGACACCATGGATTGCTGCATGCAGAAACGTGGACACCATGGATCGCCGCAGCCAGAAACGTGGACACCATGGATCGCTGCATGCAGAAATGTGGACACCATAGATTGCTGCATGCAGAAACGTGGACACTATGGATCGCCGCAGCCAGAAACGTGGACACCATGGATCGCTGCATGCAGAAACGTGGACACCATGGGTCGCCGCAGCCAGAAACGTGGACAACATGGATCGCTGCATGCAGAAACGTGGACACGATGGATCGCCGCAGCCAGAAATGTGGACATCATGGATCGCCGCAGCCGGAAACGTGGACACCATGGATCGCTGCAGCCAGAAACGTGGACACCATGGATCGCTGCAGCCAGAAACGTGGACACCATGGATTGCTGCAGCCAGAAACGTGGACACCATGGATCGCCGCAGCCAGAAACGTGGACAACATTGATTGCTGCATGCAGAAACGTGGACACCATGGATCGCCGCAGCCAGAAACGTGGACACCATGGATCGCGGCAGCGAGAAACGTGGACACCTTGGATCGCCGCAGCCAGAAACGTGGACACCATGGATCGCTGCAGCCAGAAACGTGGACACGATGGATCGCTGCAGCCAGAAACATGGACACCATGGATCGCCGCATGCAGAAACGTGGACACCATGGATCGCCGCAGCCAGAAACGTGGACACCATGGATCGCTGCATGCAGAAACGTGGACACCATGGTTCGCCGCAGCCAGAAACGTGGACACCATGGATCGCCGCAGCCAGAAACGTGGACACCATGGATCGCTGCATGCAGAAACGTGGACACCATGGATCGCTGCAGCCAGAAACGTGGACACCATAGATCGCTGCATGCAGAAACGTGGACACCATGGATCGCCGCAGAAAGAAAAGTGGACACCAAGGATCGCTGCATGCAGAAACGTGGACACTATGGATCGCCGCAGCCAGAAACGTGGACACCATGGATCGCTGCATGCAGAAACGTGGACACCATGGATCGCCGCAGCCGGAAACGTGGACACCATGGATCGCCGCATGCAGAAACGTGGACACCATGGATCGCCGCAGCCAGAAACGTGGACACCATGGATCACCGCAGCCAGAAACGTGGACACCATGGATCGCCGCAGCAAGAAACGTGGACACCATAGATCGCTGTATGCAGAAATGTGGACACCATGGATTGCCGCAGCCTGAAACGTGGACACCATGGATCGCTGCAGCCAGAAACGTGGACACCATGGATCGCTGCATGCAGAAACGTGGACACCATGGATCGCCGCAGCCGGAAACGTGGACACCATGGATCGCTACAGCCAGAAACGTGGACACCATGGATCGCCACAGCCAGAAACGTGGACACCATGGATTGCTGCAGCCAGAAAGGTGGACACCATGGATTGCCGCAGCCAGAAACGTGGACACCATGGATCGCCACATGCAGAAACGTGGACACCATGGATCGCCGCAGCCAGAAACGTCGACACCATGGATTGCTGCAGCCAGAAACGTGGACACCATGGATCGCCGCAGCCAGAAAGGTGGACACCATGGATCGCTGCATGCAGAAACGTGGACACCATGGATTGCTGCATGCAGAAACGAGGACACCATGGATCGCCGCAGCCAGAAACGTGGACACCATGGATCGCTGCATGCAGAAATGTGGACACCATGGATTGCTGCATGCAGAAACGTGGACACTATGGATCGCCGCAGCCAGAATCGTGGACACCATGGATTGCTGCATGCAGAAACGTGGACACCATGGATCGCCGCAGCCAGAAACGTGGACACCATGGATCGCTGCATGCAGAAACGTGGACACCATGAATCGCCGCAGCCAGAAATGTGGACATCATGGATCGCCGCAGCCGGAAACGTGGACACCATGGATCGCTGCATGCAGAAACGTGGACACCATGGATCGCTGCAGCCAGAAACGTGGACACCATTGATCGCCGCAGCCAGAAAAGTGGACACAATGGATCGCTGCATGCAGAAACGTGGATACCATGGATTGCCGCAGCCTGAAACGTGGACACCATGGATCGCTGCAGCCAGAAACGTGGACACCATGGATCGCTGCATGCAGAAACGTGGACACCATGGATCGCCGCAGCCGGAAACGTGGACACCATGGATCGCTGCAGCCAGAAACGTGGACACCATGGATCGCCGCAGCCAGAAACGTGGACACCATGGATCGCTGCAGCCAGAAACGTGGACACCATGGATTGCTGCAGCGAGAAACATGGACACCATGGATCGCCGTAGCCAGAAACGTGGACACCATGGATCGCTGCATGCAGTAACGTGGACACCATGGATTGCTGCAGCCAGAAACGTGGACACCATGGATCGCTGCATGCAGAAACGTGGACACCATGGATCGCCGCAGCCAGAAACGTGGACACCATGGATCGCTGCATGCAGAAACATGGACACCATGGATCGCCGCAGCCGGAAATGTGGACACCATGGATCGCCGCATGCAGAAACGTGGACACCATGGATCGCCGCAGCTAGAAACGTGGACACCATGGATCGCTGCAGCCAGAAACGTGGACACCATGGATCGCTGCATGCAGAAACGTGGACACCATGGATCGCCGCAGCCAGAAACGTGGACACCATGGATCGCCGCAGCCAGAAACGTGGACACCATAGATCGCTGCATGCAGAAATGTGGACACCATGGATTGCCGCAGCCTGAAACGTGGACACCATGGATCGCTGCAGCCAGAAACGTGGACACCATGGATCGCTGCATGCAGAAACGTGGACACCATGGATCGCCGCAGCCGGAAACGTGGACACCATGGATCGCTGCAGCCAGAAACGTGGACACCATGGATCGCCGCAGCCAGAAACGTGGACACCATGGATTGCTGCAGCCAGAAACGTGGACATCTTGGATCGCCGTAGCCAGAAACGTGGACACCATGGATCGCTGCATGCAGTAACGTGGACACCATGGATCGCTGCATGCAGTAACGTGGACACCATGGATTGCTGCAGCCAGAAACGTGGACACCTTGGATCGCTGCATGCAGAAACGTGGACACCATGGATCACCGCAGCCAGAAACGTGGACACCATGGATCGCTGCATGCAGAAACATGGACACCATGGATGGCCGCAGCCGGAAACGTGGACACCATGGATCGCCGCATGCAGAAACGTGGACACCATGGATCGCCGCAGCCAGAAACGTGGACACCATGGATCGCTGCAGCCAGAAACGTGGACACCATGGATCGCTGCATGCAGAAACGTGGACACCATGGATCGCCGCAGCCAGAAACGTGGACACCATGGATCGCCGCAGCCAGAAACGTGGACACCATGGATTGCTGCATGCAGAAACGTGGACACCATGGATCGCCGCAGCCAGAAACGTGGACACCATGGATCGCTGCATGCAGAAATGTGGACACCATAGATTGCTGCATGCAGAAACGTGGACACTATGGATCGCCGCAGCCAGAAACGTGGACACCATGGATCGCTGCATGCAGAAACGTGGACACCATGGGTCGCCGCAGCCAGAAACGTGGACAACATGGATCGCTGCATGCAGAAACGTGGACACGATGGATCGCCGCAGCCAGAAATGTGGACATCATGGATCGCCGCAGCCGGAAACGTGGACACCATGGATCGCTGCAGCCAGAAACGTGGACACCATGGATCGCTGCAGCCAGAAACGTGGACACCATGGATTGCTGCAGCCAGAAACGTGGACACCATGGATCGCCGCAGCCAGAAACGTGGACAACATTGATTGCTGCGTGCAGAAACGTGGACACCATGGATCGCCGCAGCCAGAAACGTGGACACCATGGATCGCTGCAGCGAGAAACGTGGACACCTTGGATCGCCGCAGCCAGAAACGTGGACACCATGGATCGCTGCAGCCAGAAACGTGGACACGATGGATCGCTGCAGCCAGAAACATGGACACCATGGATCGCCGCAGCCAGAAACGTGGACACCATGGATCGTGCATGCAGAAACGTGGACACCTAGGATCGCCGCAGCCAGAAATGTGGACATCATGGATCGCCGCAGCCGGAAACGTGGACACCATGGATCGCTGCATGCAGAAACGTGGACACCATGGATCCCTGCAGCCAGAAACGTGGACACCATGGATCGCTGCAGCCAGAAACGTGGACAGCATGGATTGCTGCAGCCAGAAACGTGGACACCATGGATCGCCGCAGCCAGAAACGTGGACACCATGGATCGCTGCATGCAGAAATGTGGACACCATGGATTGCCGCAGCCTGAAACGTGGACACCATGGATCGCTGCAGCCAGAAACGTGGACACCATGGATCGCTGCATGCAGAAACGTGGACACCATGGATCGCCGCAGCCGGAAACGTGGACACCATGGATCGCTGCAGCCAGAAACGTGGACACCATGGATCGCCGCAGCCAGAAACGTGGACACCATGGATTGCTGCAGCCAGAAACGTGGACATCTTGGATTGACGCAGCCAGAAACGTAGACACCATGGATCGCCGCATGCAGAAACGTGGACACCATGGATCGCCGAAGCCAGAAACGTGGACACCATGGATTGCTGCAGCCAGAAACGTGGACACCATGGATCGCCGCAGCCAGAAACGTGGACACCATGGATCGCTGCATGTAGAAACGTGGACACCATGGATTGCTGCATGCAGAAACGTGGACACCATGGATCGCCGCAGCCAGAAACGTGGACACCATGGATCGCTGCATGCAGAAATGTGGACACCATAGATTGCTGCATGCAGAAACGTGGACACTATGGATCGCCGCAGCCAGAAACGTGGACACCATGGATCGCTGCATGCAGAAACGTGGACACCATGGGTCGCCGCAGCCAGAAACGTGGACAACATGGATCGCTGCATGCAGAAACGTGGACACGATGGATCGCCGCAGCCAGAAATGTGGACATCATGGATCGCCGCAGCCGGAAACGTGGACACCATGGATCGCTGCAGCCAGAAACGTGGACACCATGGATCGCTGCAGCCAGAAACGTGGACACCATGGATTGCCTCAGCCAGAAACGTGGACACCAGGGATCGCCGCAGCCAGAAACGTGGACAACATTGATTGCTGCATGCAGAAACGTGGACACCATGGATCGCCGCAGCCAGAAACGTGGACACCATGGATCGCGGCAGCGAGAAACGTGGACACCTTGGATCGCCGCAGCCAGAAACGTGGACACCATGGATCGCTGCAGCCAGAAACGTGGACACGATGGATCGCTGCAGCCAGAAACATGGACACCATGGATCGCCGCATGCAGAAACGTGGACACCATGGATCGCCGCAGCCAGAAACGTGGACACCATGGATCGCTGCATGCAGAAACGTGGACACCATGTTTCGCCGCAGCCAGAAACGTGGACACCATGGATCGCCGCAGCCAGAAACGTGGACACCATGGATCGCTGCATGCAGAAACGTGGACACCATGGATCGCTGCAGCCAGAAACGTGGACACCATAGATCGCTGCATGCAGAAACGTGGACACCATGGATCGCCGCAGAAAGAAAAGTGGACACCAAGGATCGCTGCATGCAGAAACGTGGACACTATGGATCGCCGCAGCCAGAAACGTGGACACCATGGATCGCTGCATGCAGAAACGTGGACACCATGGATCGCCGCAGCCGGAAACGTGGACACCATGGATCGCCGCATGCAGAAACGTGGACACCATGGATCGCCGCAGCCAGAAACGTGGACACCATGGATCACCGCAGCCAGAAACGTGGACACCATGGATCGGCGCAGCAAGAAACGTGGACACCATAGATCGCTGCATGCAGAAATGTGGACACCATGGATTGCCGCAGCCTGAAACGTGGACACCATGGATCGCTGCAGCCAGAAACGTGGACACCATGGATCGCTGCATGCAGAAACGTGGACACCATGGATCGCCGCAGCCGGAAACGTGGACACCATGGATCGCTACAGCCAGAAACGTGGACACCATGGATCGCCACAGCCAGAAACGTGGACACCATGGATTGCTGCAGCCAGAAAGGTGGACACCATGGATTGCCGCAGCCAGAAACGTGGACACCATGGATCGCCACATGCAGAAACGTGGACACCATGGATCGCCGCAGCCAGAAACGTCGACACCATGGATTGCTGCAGCCAGAAACGTGGACACCATGGATCGCCGCAGCCAGAAAGGTGGACACCATGGATCGCTGCATGCAGAAACGTGGACACCATGGATTGCTGCATGCAGAAACGAGGACACCATGGATCGCCGCAGCCAGAAACGTGGACACCATGGATCGCTGCATGCAGAAATGTGGACACCATGGATTGCTGCATGCAGAAACGTGGACACTATGGATCGCCGCAGCCAGAAACGTGGACACCATGGATTGCTGCATGCAGAAACGTGGACACCATGGATCGCCGCAGCCAGAAACGTGGACACCATGGATCGCTGCATGCAGAAACGTGGACACCATGGATCGCCGCAGCCAGAAATGTGGACATCATGGATCGCCGCAGCCGGAAACGTGGACACCATGGATCGCTGCATGCAGAAACGTGGACACCATGGATCGCTGCAGCCAGAAACGTGGACACCATGGATCGCCGCAGCCAGAAAAGTGGACACAATGGATCGCTGCATGCAGAAATGTGGATACCATGGATTGCCGCAGCCTGAAACGTGGACACCATGGATCGCTGCAGCCAGAAACGTGGACACCATGGATCGCTGCATGCAGAAACGTGGACACCATGGATCGCCGCAGCCGGAAACGTGGACACCATGGATCGCTGCAGCCAGAAACGTGGACACCATGGATCGCCGCAGCCAGAAACGTGGACACCATGGATCACTGCAGCCAGAAACGTGGACACCATGGATTGCTGCAGCCAGAAACATGGACACCATGGATCGCCGTAGCCAGAAACGTGGACACCATGGATCGCTGCATGCAGTAACGTGGACACCATGGATTGCTGCAGCCAGAAACGTGGACACCATGGATCGCTGCATGCAGAAACGTGGACACCATGGATCGCCGCAGCCAGAAACGTGGACACCATGGATCGCTGCATGCAGAAACATGGACACCATGGATCGCCGCAGCCGGAAATGTGGACACCATGGATCGCCGCATGCAGAAACGTGGACACCATGGATCGCCGCAGCCAGAAACGTGGACACCATGGATCGCTGCAGCCAGAAACGTGGACACCATGGATCGCTGCATGCAGAAACGTGGACACCATGGATCGCCGCAGCCAGAAACGTGGACACCATGGATCGCCGCAGCCAGAAACGTGGACACCATAGATCGCTGCATGCAGAAATGTGGACACCATGGATTGCCGCAGCCTGAAACGTGGACACCATGGATCGCTGCAGCCAGAAACGTGGACACCATGGATCGCTGCATGCAGAAACGTGGACACCATGGATCGCCGCAGCCGGAAACGTGGACACCATGGATCGCTGCAGCCAGAAACGTGGACACCATGGATCGCCGCAGCCAGAAACGTGGACACCATGGATTGCTGCAGCCAGAAACGTGGACATCTTGGATTGACGCAGCCAGAAACGTAGACACCATGGATCGCCGCATGCAGAAACGTGGACACCATGGATCGCCGCAGCCAGAAACGTGTACACCATGGATTGCTGCAGCCAGAAACGTGGACACCATGGATCGCCGCAGCCAGAAACGTGGACACCATGGATCGCTGCATGCAGAAACGTGGACACCATGGATTGCTGCATGCAGAAACGTGGACACCATGGATCGCCGCAGCCAGAAACTTGGACACCATGGATCGCTGCATGCAGAAATGTGGACACTATAGATTGCTGCATGCAGAAACGTGGACACTATGGATCGCCGCAGCCAGAAACGTGGACACCATGGATCGCTGCATGCAGAAACGTGGACACCATGGGTCGCCGCAGCCAGAAACGTGGACAACATGGATCGCTGCATGCAGAATCGTGGACACCATGGATCGCCGCAGCCAGAAATGTGGACATCATGGATCGCCGCAGCCGGAAACGTGGACACCATGGATCGCTGCATGCAGAAACGTGGACACCATGGATCGCTGCAGCCAGAAACGTGGACACCATGGATCGCTGCAGCCAGAAACGTGGACACCATGGATTGCTGCAGCCAGAAACGTGGATACCATGGATCGCTGCATGCAGAAACATGGACACCATGGATCGCCGCAGCCGGAAATGTGGACACCATGGATCGCCGCATGCAGAAACGTGGACACCATGGATCGCCGCAGCCAGAAACGTGGACACCATGGATCGCTGCAGCCGAAACGTGGACACCATGGATCGCTGCATGCAGAAACGTGGACACCATGGATCGCCGCAGCCAGAAACGTGGACACCATGGATCGCCGCAGCCAGAAACGTGGACACCATAGATCGCTGCATGCAGAAATGTGGACACCATGGATTGCCGCAGCCTGAAACGTGGACACCATGGATCGCTGCAGCCAGAAACGTGGACACCATGGATCGCTGCATGCAGAAACGTGGACACCATGGATCGCCGCAGCCGGAAACGTGGACACCATGGATCGCTGCAGCCAGAAACGTGGACACCATGGATCGCCGCAGCCAGAAACGTGGACACCATGGATTGCTGCAGCCAGAAACGTGGACATCTTGGATCGCCGTAGCCAGAAACGTGGACACCATGGATCGCTGCATGCAGTAACGTGGACACCATGGATCGCTGCATGCAGTAACGTGGACACCATGGATTGCTGCAGCCAGAAACGTGGACACCTTGGATCGCTGCATGCAGAAACGTGGACACCATGGATCACCGCAGCCAGAAACGTGGACACCATGGATCGCTGCATGCAGAAACATGGACACCATGGATCGCCGCAGCCGGAAACGTGGACACCATGGATCGCCGCATGCAGAAACGTGGACACCATGGATCGCCGCAGCCAGAAACGTGGACACCATGGATCGCTGCAGCCAGAAACGTGGACACCATGGATCGCTGCAGCCAGAAACGTGGACACCATGGATCGCTGCATGCAGTAACGTGGACACCATGGATTGCTGCAGCCAGAAACGTGGACACCTTGGATCGCTGCATGCAGAAACGTGGACACCATGGATCGCCGCAGCCAGAAACGTGGACACCATGGATCGCTGCATGCAGTAACGTGGACACCATGGATTGCTGCAGCCAGAAACGTGGACACCTTGGATCGCTGCATGCAGAAACGTGGACACCATGGATCACCGCAGCCAGAAACGTGGACACCATGGATCGCTGCATGCAGAAACATGGACACCATGGATCGCCGCAGCCGGAAACGTGGACACCATGGATCGCCGCATGCAGAAACGTGGACACCATGGATCGCCGCAGCCAGAAACTTGGACACCATGGATCGCTGCAGCCAGAAACGTGGACACCATGGATCGCTGCATGCAGAAACGTGGACACCATGGATCGCCGCAGCCAGAAACGTGGACACCATGGATCGCCGCAGCCAGAAACGTGGACACCATGGATTGCTGCATGCAGAAACGTGGACACCATGGATCGCCGCAGCCAGAAACGTGGACACCATGGATCGCTGCATGCAGAAATGTGGACACCATAGATTGCTGCATGCAGAAACGTGGACACTATGGATCGCCGCAGCCAGAAACGTGGACACCATGGATCGCTGCATGCAGAAACGTGGACACCATGGGTCGCCGCAGCCAGAAACGTGGACAACATGGATCGCTGCATGCAGAAACGTGGACACGATGGATCGCCGCAGCCAGAAATGTGGACATCATGGATCGCCGCAGCCGGAAACGTGGACACCATGGATCGCTGCAGCCAGAAACGTGGACACCATGGATCGCCGCAGCCAGAAACGTGGACACCATGGATCGCTGCAGCGAGAAACGTGGACACCTTGGATCGCCGCAGCCAGAAACGTGGACACCATGGATCGCTGCAGCCAGAAACGTGGACACGATGGATCGCTGCAGCCAGAAACATGGACACCATGGATCGCCGCAGCCAGAAACGTGGACACCATGGATCGTGCATGCAGAAACGTGGACACCTAGGATCGCCGCAGCCAGAAATGTGGACATCATGGATCGCCGCAGCCGGAAACGTGGACACCATGGATCGCTGCATGCAGAAACGTGGACACCATGGATCCCTGCAGCCAGAAACGTGGACACCATGGATCGCTGCAGCCAGAAACGTGGACAGCATGGATTGCTGCAGCCAGAAACGTGGACACCATGGATCGCCGCAGCCAGAAACGTGGACACCATGGATCGCTGCATGCAGAAATGTGGACACCATGGATCGCCGCAGCCAGAAACGTGGACACCATGGATCGCTGCAGCCAGAAACGTGGACACCATGGATCGCTGCATGCAGAAACGTGGACACCATGGATCGCCGCAGCCGGAAACGTGGACACCATGGATCACTGCAGCCAGAAACGTGGACACCATGGATCGCCGCAGCCAGAAACGTGGACACCATGGATTGCTGCAGCCAGAAACGTGGACACCATGGATCGCCTTAGCCAGAAACGTGGACAACATGGATCGCCGTAGCCAGAAACGTGGACACCATGGATCGCTGCATGCAGTAACGTGGACACCATGGATCGCTGCATGCAGTAACGTGGACACCATGGATTGCTGCAGCCAGAAACGTGGACACCTTGGATCGCTGCATGCAGAAACGTGGACACCATGGATCACCGCAGCCAGAAACGTGGACACCATGGATCGCTGCATGCAGAAACATGGACACCATGGATCGCCGCAGCCGGAAATGTGGACACCATGGATCGCCGCATGCAGAAACGTGGACACCATGGATCGCCGCAGCCAGAAACGTGGACACCATGGATCGCTGCAGCCAGAAACGTGGACACCATGGATCGCTGCATGCAGAAACGTGGACACCATGGATCGCCGCAGCCAGAAACGTGGACACCATGGATCGCCGCAGCCAGAAACGTGGACACCATAGATCGCTGCATGCAGAAATGTGGACACCATGGATTGCCGCAGCCTGAAACGTGGACACCATGGATCGCTGCAGCCAGAAACGTGGACACCATGGATCGCTGCATGCAGAAACGTGGACACCATGGATCGCCGCAGACGGAAACGTGGACACCATGGATCGCTGCAGCCAGAAACGTGGACACCATGGATCGCCGCAGCCAGAAACGTGGACACCATGGATTGCTGCAGCCAGAAACGTGGACATCTTGGATTGACGCAGCCAGAAACGTAGACACCATGGATCGCCGCATGCAGAAACGTGGACACCATGGATCGCCGCAGCCAGAAACGTGGACACCATGGATCGCCGCAGCCAGAAACGTGGACACCATGGATCGCTGCATGCAGAAACGTGGACACCATGGATCGCCGCAGCCAGAAACGTGGACACCATGGATCGCCGCAGCCAGAAACGTGGACACCATGGATTGCTGCATGCAGAAACGTGGACACCATGGATCGCCGCAGCCAGAAACGTGGACACCATGGATCGCTGCATGCAGAAATGTGGACACCATAGATTGCTGCATGCAGAAACGTGGACACTATGGATCGCCGCAGCCAGAAACGTGGACACCATGGATCGCTGCATGCAGAAACGTGGACACCATGGGTCGCCGCAGCCAGAAACGTGGACACCATAGATCGCTGCATGCAGAAATGTGGACACCATGGATTGCCGCAGCCTGAAACGTGGACACCATGGATCGCTGCAGCCAGAAACGTGGACACCATGGATCGCTGCATGCAGAAACGTGGACACCATGGATCGCCGCAGACGGAAACGTGGACACCATGGATCGCTGCAGCCAGAAACGTGGACACCATGGATCGCCGCAGCCAGAAACGTGGACACCATGGATTGCTGCAGCCAGAAACGTGGACATCTTGGATTGACGCAGCCAGAAACGTAGACACCATGGATCGCCGCATGCAGAAACGTGGACACCATGGATCGCCGCAGCCAGAAACGTGGACACCATGGATCGCCGCAGCCAGAAACGTGGACACCATGGATCGCTGCATGCAGAAACGTGGACACCATGGATCGCAGCAGCCAGAAACGTGGACACCATGGATCGCCGCAGCCAGAAACGTGGACACCATGGATTGCTGCATGCAGAAACGTGGACACCATGGATCGCCGCAGCCAGAAACGTGGACACCATGGATCGCTGCATGCAGAAATGTGGACACCATAGATTGCTGCATGCAGAAACGTGGACACTATGGATCGCCGCAGCCAGAAACGTGGACACCATGGATTGCTGCATGCAGAAACGTGGACACCATGGGTCGCCGCAGCCAGAAACGTGGACAACATGGATCGCTGCATGCAGAAACGTGGACACGATGGATCGCCGCAGCCAGAAATGTGGACATCATGGATCGCCGCAGCCGGAAACGTGGACACCATGGATCGCTGCATGCAGAAACGTGGACAGCATGGATTGCTGCAGCCAGAAACGTGGACACCATGGATCGCCGCAGCCAGAAACGTGGACACCATGGATCGCTGCATGCAGAAATGTGGACACCATGGATTGCCGCAGCCTGAAACGTGGACACCATGGATCGCTGCAGCCAGAAACGTGGACACCATGGATCGCTGCATGCAGAAACGTGGACACCATGGATCGCCGCAGCCGGAAACGTGGACACCATGGATCGCTGCAGCCAGAAACGTGGACACCATGGATCGCCGCAGCCAGAAACGTGGACACCATGGATTGCTGCAGCCAGAAACGTGGACACCATGGATCGCCATAGCCAGAAACGTGGACACCATGGATCGCCGTAGCCAGAAACGTGGACACCATGGATCGCTGCATGCAGTAACGTGGACACCATGGATCGCTGCATGCAGTAACGTGGACACCATGGATTGCTGCAGCCAGAAACGTGGACACCTTGGATCGCTGCATGCAGAAACGTGGACACCATGGATCACCGCAGCCAGAAACGTGGACACCATGGATCGCTGCATGCAGAAACATGGACACCATGGATCGCCGCAGCCGGAAACGTGGACACCATGGATCGCCGCATGCAGAAACGTGGACACCATGGATCGCCGCAGCCAGAAACGTGGACACCATGGATCGCTGCAGCCAGAAACGTGGACACCATGGATCGCTGCATGCAGAAACGTGGACACCATGGATCGCCGCAGCCAGAAACGTGGACACCATGGATCGCCGCAGCCAGAAACGTGGACACCTTAGATCGCTGCATGCAGAAATGTGGACACCATGGATTGCCGCAGCCTGAAACGTGGACACCATGGATCGCTGCAGCCAGAAACGTGGACACCATGGATCGCTGCATGCAGTAACGTGGACACCATGGATCGCTGCATGCAGTAACGTGGACACCATGGATTGCTGCAGCCAGAAACGTGGACACCTTGGATCGCTGCATGCAGAAACGTGGACACCATGGATCACCGCAGCCAGAAACGTGGACACCATGGATCGCTGCATGCAGAAACATGGACACCATGGATCGCCGCAGCCGGAAACGTGGACACCATGGATCGCCGCATGCAGAAACGTGGACACCATGGATCGCCGCAGCCAGAAACGTGGACACCATGGATCGCTGCAGCCAGAAACGTGGACACCATGGATCGCTGCATGCAGAAACGTGGACACCATGGATCGCCGCAGCCAGAAACGTGGACACCATGGATCGCCGCAGCCAGAAACGTGGACACCATAGATCGCTGCATGCAGAAATGTGGACACCATGGATTGCCGCAGCCTGAAACGTGGACACCATGGATCGCTGCAGCCAGAAACGTGGACACCATGGATCGCTGCATGCAGAAACGTGGACACCATGGATCGCCGCAGCCGGAAACGTGGACACCATGGATCGCTGCAGCCAGAAACGTGGACACCATGGATCGCCGCAGCCAGAAACGTGGACACCATGGATTGCTGCAGCCAGAAACGTGGACATCTTGGATTGACGCAGCCAGAAACATAGACACCATGGATCGCCGCATGCAGAAACGTGGACACCATGGATCGCCGCAGCCAGAAACGTGGACACCATGGATTGCTGCAGCCAGAAACGTGGACACCATGGATCGCCGCAGCCAGAAACGTGGACACCATGGATCGCTGCATGCAGAAACGTGGACACCATGGATTGCTGCATGCAGAAACGTGGACACCATGGATCGCCGCAGCCAGAAACGTGGACACCATGGATCGCTGCATGCAGAAATGTGGACACCATAGATTGCTGCATGCAGAAACGTGGACACTATGGATCGCCGCAGCCAGAAACGTGGACACCATGGATCGCTGCATGCAGAAACGTGGACACCATGGGTCGCCGCAGCCAGAAACGTGGACAACATGGATCGCTGCATGCAGAAACGTGGACACGATGGATCGCCGCAGCCAGAAATGTGGACATCATGGATCGCCGCAGCCGGAAACGTGGACACCATGGATCGCTGCAGCCAGAAACGTGGACACCATGGATCGCTGCAGCCAGAAACGTGGACACCATGGATTGCTGCAGCCAGAAACGTGGACACCATAGATCGCCGCAGCCAGAAACGTGGACAACATTGATTGCTGCATGCAGAAACGTGGACACCATGGATCGCCGCAGCCAGAAACGTGGACACCATGGATCGCTGCAGCGAGAAACGTGGACACCTTGGATCGCCGCAGCCAGAAACGTGGACACCATGGATCGCTGCAGCCAGAAACGTGGACACGATGGATCGCTGCAGCCAGAAACATGGACACCATGGATCGCCGCATGCAGAAACGTGGACACCATGGATCGCCGCAGCCAGAAACGTGGACACCATGGATCGCTGCATGCAGAAACGTAGACACCATGGTTCGCCGCAGCCAGAAACGTGGACACCATGGATCGCTGCATGCAGAAACATGGACACCATGGATCGCCGCATGCAGAAACGTGGACACCATGGATCGCCGCAGCCAGAAACGTGGACACCATGGATCGCTGCATGCAGAAACGTAGACACCATGGTTCGCCGCAGCCAGAAACGTGGACACGATGGATCGCTGCAGCCAGAAACATGGACACCATGGATCGCCGCATGCAGAAACGTGGACACCATGGATCGCCGCAGCCAGAAACGTGGACACCATGGATCGCTGCATGCAGAAACGTGGACACCATGGATCGCTGCAGCCAGAAACGTGGACACCATAGATCGCTGCATGCAGAAACGTGGACACCATGGATCGCCGCAGAAAGAAAAGTGGACACCAAGGATCGCTGCAGGCAGAAACGTGGACACTATGGATCGCCGCAGCCAGAAACGTGGACACCATGGATCGCTGCATGCAGAAACGTGGACACCATGGATCGCCGCAGCCGGAAACGTGGACACCATGGATCGCCGCATGCAGAAACGTGGACACCATGGATCGCCGCAGCCAGAAACGTGGACACCATGGATCGCCGCAGCCAGAAACGTGGACACCATGGATCGCTGCATGCAGAAACGTGGACACCATGGATCACCGCAGCCAGAAACGTGGACACCATGGATCGCCGCAGCCAGAAACGTGGACACCATAGATCGCTGCATGCAGAAATGTGGACACCATGGATTGCCGCAGCCTGAAACGTGGACACCATGGATCGCTGCAGCCAGAAACGTGGACACCATGGATCGCTGCATGCAGAAACGTGGACACCATGGATCGCCGCAGCCGGAAACGTGGACACCATGGATCGCTACAGCCAGAAACGTGGACACCATGGTTCGCCGCAGCCAGAAACGTGGACACCATGGATTGCTGCAGCCAGAAAGGTGGACACCATGGATTGCCGCAGCCAGAAACGTGGACACCATGGATCGCCACATGCAGAAACGTGGACACCATGGATCGCCGCAGCCAGAAACGTCGACACCATGGATTGCTGCAGCCAGAAACGTGGACACCATGGATCGCCGCAGCCAGAAAGGTGGACACCATGGATCGCTGCAAGCAGAAACGTGGACAGCATGGATTGCTGCATGCAGAAACGAGGACACCATGGATCGCCGCAGCCAGAAACGTGGACACCATGGATCGCTGCATGCAGAAATGTGGACACCATGGATTGCTGCATGCAGAAACGTGGACACTATGGATCGCCGCAGCCAGAAACGTGGACACCATGGATTGCTGCATGCAGAAACGTGGACACCATGGATCGCCGCAGCCAGAAACGTGGACACCATGGATCGCTGCATGCAGAAACGTGGACACCATGGATCGCTGCATGCAGAAACGTGGACACCATGGGTCGCCGCAGCCAGAAACGTGGACAACATGGATCGCTGCATGCAGAAACGTGGACACCATGGATCGCCGCAGCCAGAAATGTGGACATCATGGATCGCCGCAGCCGGAAACGTGGACACCATGGATCGCTGCATGCAGAAACGTGGACACCATGGATCGCTGCAGCCAGAAACGTGGACACCATGGATCGCTGCAGCCAGAAACGTGGACACCATGGATTGCTGCAGCCAGAAACGTGGATACCATGGATCGCTGCATGCAGAAACATGGACACCATGGATCGCCGCAGCCGGAAATGTGGACACCATGGATCGCCGCATGCAGAAACGTGGACACCATGGATCGCCGCAGCCAGAAACGTGGACACCATGGATCGCTGCAGCCGAAACGTGGACACCATGGATCGCTGCATGCAGAAACGTGGACACCATGGATCGCCGCAGCCAGAAACGTGGACACCATGGATCGCCGCAGCCAGAAACGTGGACACCATGGATCGCTGCATGCAGAAACGTGGACACCATGGGTCGCCGCAGCCAGAAACGTGGACAACATGGATCGCTGCATGCAGAAACGTGGACACGATGGATCGCCGCAGCCAGAAATGTGGACATCATGGATCGCCGCAGCCGGAAACGTGGACACCATGGATCGCTGCAGCCAGAAACGTGGACACCATGGATCGCTGCAGCCAGAAACGTGGACACCATGGATTGCTGCAGCCAGAAACGTGGACACCATGGATCGCCGCAGCCAGAAACGTGGACAACATTGATTGCTGCATGCAGAAACGTGGACACCATGGATCGCCGCAGCCAGAAACGTGGACACCATGGATCGCTGCAGCGAGAAACGTGGACACCTTGGATCGCCGCAGCCAGAAACGTGGACACCATGGATCGCTGCAGCCAGAAACGTGGACACGATGGATCGCTGCAGCCAGAAACATGGACACCATGGATCGCCGCATGCAGAAACGTGGACACCATGGATCGCCGCAGCCAGAAACGTGGACACCATGGATCGCTGCATGCAGAAACGTAGACACCATGGTTCGCCGCAGCCAGAAACGTGGACACCATGGATCGCCGCAGCCAGAAACGTGGACACCATGGATCGCTGCATGCAGAAACGTGGACACCATGGATCGCTGCAGCCAGAAACGTGGACACCATAGATCGCTGCATGCAGAAACGTGGACACCATGGATCGCCGCAGAAAGAAAAGTGGACACCAAGGATCGCTGCAGGCAGAAACGTGGACACTATGGATCGCCGCAGCCAGAAACGTGGACACCATGGATCGCTGCATGCAGAAACGTGGACACCATGGATCGCCGCAGCCGGAAACGTGGACACCATGGATCGCCGCATGCAGAAACGTGGACACCATGGATCGCCGCAGCCAGAAACGTGGACACCATGGATCGCCGCAGCCAGAAACGTGGACACCATGGATCGCTGCATGCAGAAACGTGGACACCATGGATCGCCGCAGCCGGAAACGTGGACACCATGGATCGCCGCATGCAGAAACGTGGACACCATGGATCGCCGCAGCCAGAAACGTGGACACCATGGATCGCCGCAGCCAGAAACGTGGACACCATGGATCGCCGCAGCCAGAAACGTGGACACCATGGATCGCTGCATGCAGAAACGTGGACACCATGGATCGCTGCAGCCAGAAACGTGGACACCATAGATCGCTGCATGCAGAAACGTGGACACCATGGATCGCCGCAGAAAGAAAAGTGGACACCAAGGATCGCTGCAGGCAGAAACGTGGACACTATGGATCGCCGCAGCCAGAAACGTGGACACCATGGATCGCTGCATGCAGAAACGTGGACACCATGGATCGCCGCAG
Source organism: Hemitrygon akajei (assembly GCF_048418815.1). NCBI lineage: Eukaryota > Metazoa > Chordata > Chondrichthyes > Myliobatiformes > Dasyatidae > Hemitrygon > Hemitrygon akajei. The sequence continues at coordinate 142,189,109 of NC_133124.1, read as the reverse complement.
CCGGAAACGTGGACACCATGGATCGCCGCATGCAGAAACGTGGACACCATGGATCGCCGCAGCCAGAAACGTGGACACCATGGATCGCCGCAGCCAGAAACGTGGACACCATGGATCGCTGCATGCAGAAACGTGGACACCATGGATCACCGCAGCCAGAAACGTGGACACCATGGATCGCCGCAGCCAGAAACGTGGACACCATAGATCGCTGCATGCAGAAATGTGGACACCATGGATTGCCGCAGCCTGAAACGTGGACACCATGGATCGCTGCAGCCAGAAACGTGGACACCATGGATCGCTGCATGCAGAAACGTGGACACCATGGATCGCCGCAGCCGGAAACGTGGACACCATGGATCGCTACAGCCAGAAACGTGGACACCATGGTTCGCCGCAGCCAGAAACGTGGACACCATGGATTGCTGCAGCCAGAAAGGTGGACACCATGGATTGCCGCAGCCAGAAACGTGGACACCATGGATCGCCACATGCAGAAACGTGGACACCATGGATCGCCGCAGCCAGAAACGTCGACACCATGGATTGCTGCAGCCAGAAACGTGGACACCATGGATCGCCGCAGCCAGAAAGGTGGACACCATGGATCGCTGCAAGCAGAAACGTGGACAGCATGGATTGCTGCATGCAGAAACGAGGACACCATGGATCGCCGCAGCCAGAAACGTGGACACCATGGATCGCTGCATGCAGAAATGTGGACACCATGGATTGCTGCATGCAGAAACGTGGACACTATGGATCGCCGCAGCCAGAAACGTGGACACCATGGATTGCTGCATGCAGAAACGTGGACACCATGGATCGCCGCAGCCAGAAACGTGGACACCATGGATCGCTGCATGCAGAAACGTGGACACCATGGATCGCTGCATGCAGAAACGTGGACACCATGGGTCGCCGCAGCCAGAAACGTGGACAACATGGATCGCTGCATGCAGAAACGTGGACACCATGGATCGCCGCAGCCAGAAATGTGGACATCATGGATCGCCGCAGCCGGAAACGTGGACACCATGGATCGCTGCATGCAGAAACGTGGACACCATGGATCGCTGCAGCCAGAAACGTGGACACCATGGATCGCTGCAGCCAGAAACGTGGACACCATGGATTGCTGCAGCCAGAAACGTGGATACCATGGATCGCTGCATGCAGAAACATGGACACCATGGATCGCCGCAGCCGGAAATGTGGACACCATGGATCGCCGCATGCAGAAACGTGGACACCATGGATCGCCGCAGCCAGAAACGTGGACACCATGGATCGCTGCAGCCGAAACGTGGACACCATGGATCGCTGCATGCAGAAACGTGGACACCATGGATCGCCGCAGCCAGAAACGTGGACACCATGGATCGCCGCAGCCAGAAACGTGGACACCATGGATCGCTGCATGCAGAAACGTGGACACCATGGGTCGCCGCAGCCAGAAACGTGGACAACATGGATCGCTGCATGCAGAAACGTGGACACGATGGATCGCCGCAGCCAGAAATGTGGACATCATGGATCGCCGCAGCCGGAAACGTGGACACCATGGATCGCTGCAGCCAGAAACGTGGACACCATGGATCGCTGCAGCCAGAAACGTGGACACCATGGATTGCTGCAGCCAGAAACGTGGACACCATGGATCGCCGCAGCCAGAAACGTGGACAACATTGATTGCTGCATGCAGAAACGTGGACACCATGGATCGCCGCAGCCAGAAACGTGGACACCATGGATCGCTGCAGCGAGAAACGTGGACACCTTGGATCGCCGCAGCCAGAAACGTGGACACCATGGATCGCTGCAGCCAGAAACGTGGACACGATGGATCGCTGCAGCCAGAAACATGGACACCATGGATCGCCGCATGCAGAAACGTGGACACCATGGATCGCCGCAGCCAGAAACGTGGACACCATGGATCGCTGCATGCAGAAACGTAGACACCATGGTTCGCCGCAGCCAGAAACGTGGACACCATGGATCGCCGCAGCCAGAAACGTGGACACCATGGATCGCTGCATGCAGAAACGTGGACACCATGGATCGCTGCAGCCAGAAACGTGGACACCATAGATCGCTGCATGCAGAAACGTGGACACCATGGATCGCCGCAGAAAGAAAAGTGGACACCAAGGATCGCTGCAGGCAGAAACGTGGACACTATGGATCGCCGCAGCCAGAAACGTGGACACCATGGATCGCTGCATGCAGAAACGTGGACACCATGGATCGCCGCAGCCGGAAACGTGGACACCATGGATCGCCGCATGCAGAAACGTGGACACCATGGATCGCCGCAGCCAGAAACGTGGACACCATGGATCGCCGCAGCCAGAAACGTGGACACCATGGATCGCTGCATGCAGAAACGTGGACACCATGGATCGCCGCAGCCGGAAACGTGGACACCATGGATCGCCGCATGCAGAAACGTGGACACCATGGATCGCCGCAGCCAGAAACGTGGACACCATGGATCGCCGCAGCCAGAAACGTGGACACCATGGATCACCGCAGCCAGAAACGTGGACACCATGGATCGCTGCATGCAGAAACGTGGACACCATGGATCACCGCAGCCAGAAACGTGGACACCATGGATCGCCGCAGCCAGAAACGTGGACACCATAGATCGCTGCATGCAGAAATGTGGACACCATGGATTGCCGCAGCCTGAAACGTGGACACCATGGATCGCTGCAGCCAGAAACGTGGACACCATGGATCGCTGCATGCAGAAACGTGGACACCATGGATCGCCGCAGCCGGAAACGTGGACACCATGGATCGCTACAGCCAGAAACGTGGACACCATGGATCGCCGCAGCCAGAAACGTGGACACCATGGATTGCTGCAGCCAGAAAGGTGGACACCATGGATTGCCGCAGCCAGAAACGTGGACACCATGGATCGCCACATGCAGAAACGTGGACACCATGGATCGCCGCAGCCAGAAACGTCGACACCATGGATTGCTGCAGCCAGAAACGTGGACACCATGGATCGCCGCAGCCAGAAAGGTGGACACCATGGATCGCTGCATGCAGAAACGTGGACACCATGGATTGCTGCATGCAGAAACGTGGACACCATGGATCGCCGCAGCCAGAAACGTGGACACCATGGATCGCTGCATGCAGAAATGTGGACACCATGGATTGCTGCATGCAGAAACGTGGACACTATGGATCGCCGCAGCCAGAAACGTGGACACCATGGATGGCTGCATGCAGAAACGTGGACACCATGGATCGCTGCATGCAGAAACGTGGACAGCATGGATCGCCGCAGCCGGAAACGTGGACACCATGGATCGCCGCATGCAGGAACGTGGACAGCATGGATCGCTGCAGCCAGAAACGTGGACACCATGGATCGCTGCATGCAGAAACGTGGACACCATGGATCACCGCAGCCAGAAACGTGGACACCATGGATCGCCGCAGCCAGAAACTTGGACACCATAGATCGCTGCATGCAGAAATGTGGACACCATGGATTGCCGCAGCCTGAAATGTGGACACCATGGATCGCTGCAGCCAGAAACGTGGACACCATGGATCGCTGCATGCAGAAACGTGGACACCATGGATCGCCGCAGCCGGAAACGTGGACACCATGGATCGCTACAGCCAGAAACGTGGACACCATGGATCGCCGCAGCCAGAAACGTGGACACCATGGATTGCTGCAGCCAGAAAGGTGGACACCATGGATTGCCGCAGCCAGAAACGTGGACACCATGGATCGCCACATGCAGAAACGTGGACACCATGGATCGCCGCAGCCAGAAACGTCGACACCATGGATTGCTGCAGCCAGAAACGTGGACACCATGGATCGCCGCAGCCAGAAAGGTGGACACCATGGATCGCTGCATGCAGAAACGTGGACACCATGGATTGCTGCATGCAGAAACGTGGACACCATGGATCGCCGCAGCCAGAAACGTGGACACCATGGATCGCTGCATGCAGAAATGTGGACACCATGGATTGCTGCATGCAGAAACGTGGACACTATGGATCGCCGCAGCCAGAAACGTGGACACCATGGATCGCTGCATGCAGAAACGTGGACACCATGGATCGCCGCAGCCAGAAACGTGGACACCATGGATCGCTGCATGCAGAAACGTGGACACCTAGGATCGCCGCAGCCAGAAATGTGGACATCATGGATCGCCGCAGCCGGAAACGTGGACACCATGGATCGCTGCATGTAGAAACGTGGACACCATGGATCGCTGCAGCCAGAAACGTGGACACCATGGATCGCTGCAGCCAGAAACGTGGACAGCATGGATTGCTGCAGCCAGAAACGTGGACACCATGGATCGCCGCAGCCAGAAACGTGGACACCATGGATCGCTGCATGCAGAAATGTGGACACCATGGATTGCCGCAGCCTGAAACGTGGACACCATGGATCGCTGCAGCCAGAAACGTGGACACCATGGATCGCTGCATGCAGAAACGTGGACACCATGGATCGCCGCAGCCGGAAACGTGGACACCATGGATCGCTGCAGCCAGAAACGTGGACACCATGGATCGCCGCAGCCAGAAACGTGGACACCATGGATTGCTGCAGCCAGAAACGTGGACACCATGGATCGCCGTAGCCAGAAACGTGGACACCATGGATCGCTGCATGCAGTAACGTGGACACCATGGATCGCTGCATGCAGTAACGTGGACACCATGGATTGCTGCAGCCAGAAACGTGGACACCTTGGATCGCTGCATGCAGAAACGTGGACACCATGGATCGCCGCAGCCAGAAACGTGGACACCATGGATCGCTGCATGCAGAAACATGGACACCATGGATCGCCGCAGCCGGAAACGTGGACACCATGGATCGCCGCATGCAGAAACGTGGACACCATGGATTGCCGCAGCCAGAAACGTGGACACCATGGATCGCTGCAGCCAGAAACGTGGACACCATGGATCGCTGCATGCAGAAACGTGGACACCATGGATCGCCGCAGCCGGAAACGTGGACACCATGGATCGCTGCAGCCAGAAACGTGGACACCATGGATCGCCGCAGCCAGAAACGTGGACACCATGGATTGCTGCAGCCAGAAACGTGGACATCTTGGATTGACGCAGCCAGAAACGTAGACACCATGGATCGCCGCATGCAGAAACGTGGACACCATGGATCGCCGCAGCCAGAAACGTGGACACCATGGATTGCTGCAGCCAGAAACGTGGACACCATGGATCGCCGCAGCCAGAAACGTGGACACCATGGATCGCTGCATGCAGAAACGTGGACACCATGGATTGCTGCATGCAGAAACGTGGACACCATGGATCGCCGCAGCCAGAAACGTGGACACCATGGATCGCTGCATGCAGAAATGTGGACACCATAGATTGCTGCATGCAGAAACGTGGACACTATGGATCGCCGCAGCCAGAAACGTGGACACCATGGATCGCTGCATGCAGAAACGTGGACACCATGGGTCGCCGCAGCCAGAAACGTGGACAACATGGATCGCTGCATGCAGAAACGTGGACACCATGGATCGCCGCAGCCAGAAATGTGGACATCATGGATCGCCGCAGCCGGAAACGTGGACACCATGGATCGCTGCAGCCGGAAACGTGGACACCATGGATCGCTGCAGCCAGAAACGTGGACACCATGGATCGCTGCATGCAGAAACGTGGACACCATGGATCGCCGCAGCCGGAAACGTGGACACCATGGATCGCTGCATGCAGTAACGTGGACACCATGGATCGCTGCATGCAGTAACGTGGACACCATGGATTGCTGCAGCCAGAAACGTGGACACCATGGATCGCTGCAGCCAGAAACGTGGACACCATGGATCGCTGCAGCCAGAAACGTGGACACCATGGATTGCTGCAGCCAGAAACGTGGACACCATGGATCGCCACAGCCAGAAACGTGGACAACATTGATTGCTGCATGCAGAAACGTGGACACCATGGATCGCCGCAGCCAGAAACGTGGACACCATGGATCGCTGCAGCGAGAAACGTGGACACCTTGGATCGCCGCAGCCAGAAACGTGGACACCATGGATCGCTGCAGCCAGAAACGTGGACACGATGGATTGCTGCAGCCAGAAACATGGACACCATGGATCGCCGCATGCAGAAACGTGGACACCATGGATCGCCGCAGCCAGAAACGTAGACACCATGGATCGCTGCATGCAGAAACGTGGACACCATGGTTCGCCGCAGCCAGAAACGTGGACACCATGGATCGCCGCAGCCAGAAACGTGGACACCATAGATCGCTGCATGCAGAAACGTGGACACCATGGATCGCCGCAGAAAGAAAAGTGGACACCAAGGATCGCTGCATGCAGAAACGTGGACACTATGGATCGCCGCAGCCAGAAACGTGGACACCATGGATCGCTGCATGCAGAAACGTGGACACCATGGATCACCGCAGCCAGAAACGTGGACACCATGGATCGCCGCAGCCAGAAACGTGGACACCATAGATCGCTGCATGCAGAAATGTGGACACCATGGATTGCCGCAGCCTGAAACGTGGACACCATGGATCGCTGCAGCCAGAAACGTGGACACCATGGATCGCTGCATGCAGAAACGTGGACACCATGGATCGCCGCAGCCGGAAACGTGGACACCATGGATCGCTACAGCCAGAAACGTGGACACCATGGATCGCCGCAGCCAGAAACGTGGACACCATGGATTGCTGCAGCCAGAAAGGTGGACACCATGGATTGCCGCAGCCAGAAACGTGGACACCATGGATCGCCACATGCAGAAACGTGGACACCATGGATCGCCGCAGCCAGAAACGTCGACACCATGGATTGCTGCAGCCAGAAACGTGGACACCATGGATCGCCGCAGCCAGAAAGGTGGACACCATGGATCGCTGCATGCAGAAACGTGGACACCATGGATTGCTGCATGCAGAAACGTGGACACCATGGATCGCCGCAGCCAGAAACGTGGACACCATGGATCGCTGCATGCAGAAATGTGGACACCATGGATTGCTGCATGCAGAAACGTGGACACTATGGATCGCCGCAGCCAGAAACGTGGACACCATGGATGGCTGCATGCAGAAACGTGGACACCATGGATCGCCGCAGCCAGAAACGTGGACACCATGGATCGCTGCATGCAGAAACGTGGACACCATGGATCGCCGCAGCCAGAAATGTGGACATCATGGATCGCCGCAGCCGGAAACGTGGACACCATGGATCGCTGCAGCCAGAAACGTGGACACCATGGATCGCCGCAGCCAGAAAAGTGGACACAATGGATCGCTGCATGCAGAAATGTGGACACCATGGATTGCCGCAGCCTGAAACGTGGACACCATGGATCGCTGCAGCCAGAAACGTGGACACCATGGATCGCTGCATGCAGAAACGTGGACACCATGGATCGCCGCAGCCGGAAACGTGGACACCATGGATCGCTGCAGCCAGAAACGTGGACACCATGGATCGCCGCAGCCAGAAACGTGGACACCATGGATCGCTGCAGCCAGAAACGTGGACACCATGGATTGCTGCAGCCAGAAACGTGGACACCATGGATCGCCGTAGCCAGAAACGTGGACACCATGGATCGCTGCATGCAGTAACGTGGACACCATGGATTGCTGCAGCCAGAAACGTGGACACCATGGATCGCTGCATGCAGAAACGTGGACACCATGGATCGCCGCAGCCAGAAACGTGGACACCATGGATCGCTGCATGCAGAAACATGGACACCATGGATCGCCGCAGCCGGAAATGTGGACACCATGGATCGCCGCATGCAGAAACGTGGACACCATGGATCGCCGCAGCCAGAAACGTGGACACCATGGATCGCTGCAGCCAGAAACGTGGACACCATGGATCGCTGCATGCAGAAACGTGGACACCATGGATCGCCGCAGCCAGAAACGTGGACACCATGGATCGCCGCAGCCAGAAACGTGGACACCATAGATCGCTGCATGCAGAAATGTGGACACCATGGATTGCCGCAGCCTGAAACGTGGACACCATGGATCGCTGCAGCCAGAAACGTGGACACCATGGATCGCTGCATGCAGAAACGTGGACACCATGGATCGCCGCAGCCGGAAACATGGACACCATGGATCGCTGCAGCCAGAAACGTGGACACCATGGATCGCCGCAGCCAGAAACGTGGACACCATGGATTGCTGCAGCCAGAAACGTGGACATCTTGGATTGACGCAGCCAGAAACGTAGACACCATGGATCGCCGCATGCAGAAACGTGGACACCATGGATTGCTGCAGCCAGAAACGTGGACACCATGGATCGCCGTAGCCAGAAACGTGGACACCATGGATCGCTGCATGCAGTAACGTGGACACCATGGATTGCTGCAGCCAGAAACGTGGACACCATGGATCGCTGCATGCAGAAACGTGGACACCATGGATCGCCACATGCAGAAACGTGGACACCATGGATCGCCGCAGCCAGAAACGTCGACACCATGGATTGCTGCAGCCAGAAACGTGGACACCATGGATCGCCGCAGCCAGAAAGGTGGACACCATGGATCGCTGCATGCAGAAACGTGGACACCATGGATTGCTGCATGCAGAAACGTGGACACCATGGATCGCCGCAGCCAGAAACGTGGACACCATGGATCGCTGCATGCAGAAATGTGGACACCATGGATTGCTGCATGCAGAAACGTGGACACCATGGATCGCCGCAGCCAGAAACGTGGACACCATGGATGGCTGCATGCAGAAACGTGGACACCATGGATCGCCGCAGCCAGAAACGTGGACACCATGGATCGCTGCATGCAGAAACGTGGACACCATGGATCGCCGCAGCCAGAAATGTGGACATCATGGATCGCCGCAGCCGGAAACGTGGACACCATGGATCGCTGCATGCAGAAACGTGGACACCATGGATCGCTGCAGCCAGAAACGTGGACACCATGGATCGCTGCAGCCAGAAACGTGGACACCATGGATCGCCGCAGCCAGAAAAGTGGACACAATGGATCGCTGCATGCAGAAATGTGGACACCATGGATTGCCGCAGCCTGAAACGTGGACACCATGGATCGCTGCAGCCAGAAACGTGGACACCATGGATCGCTGCATGCAGAAACGTGGACACCATGGATCGCCGCAGCCGGAAACGTGGACACCATGGATCGCTGCAGCCAGAAACGTGGACACCATGGATCGCCGCAGCCAGAAACGTGGACACCATGGATCGCTGCAGCCAGAAACGTGGACACCATGGATTGCTGCAGCCAGAAACGTGGACACCATGGATCGCCGTAGCCAGAAACGTGGACACCATGGATCGCTGCATGCAGTAACGTGGACACCATGGATTGCTGCAGCCAGAAACGTGGACACCATGGATCGCTGCATGCAGAAACGTGGACACCATGGATCGCCGCAGCCAGAAACGTGGACACCATGGATCGCTGCATGCAGAAACATGGACACCATGGATCGCCGCAGCCGGAAATGTGGACACCATGGATCGCCGCAGCCAGAAACCTGGACACCATGGATCGCTGCAGCCAGAAACGTGGACACCATGGATCGCTGCATGCAGAAACGTGGACACCATGGATCGCCGCAGCCAGAAACGTGGACACCATGGATCGCCGCAGCCAGAAACGTGGACACCATAGATCGCTGCATGCAGAAATGTGGACACCATGGATTGCCGCAGCCTGAAACGTGGACAACATGGATCGCTGCAGCCAGAAACGTGGACACCATGGATCGCTGCATGCAGAAACGTGGACACCATGGATCGCCGCAGCCGGAAACGTGGACACCATGGATGGCTGCAGCCAGAAACGTGGACACCATGGATCGCCGCAGCCAGAAACGTGGACACCATGGATTGCTGCAGCCAGAAACGTGGACATCTTGGATTGACGCAGCCAGAAACGTAGACACCATGGATCGCCGCATGCAGAAACGTGGACACCATGGATTGCTGCAGCCAGAAACGTGGACACCATGGATCGCCGTAGCCAGAAACGTGGACACCATGGATCGCTGCATGCAGTAACGTGGACACCATGGATTGCTGCAGCCAGAAACGTGGACACCATGGATCGCTGCATGCAGAAACGTGGACACCATGGATCGCCGCAGCCAGAAACGTGGACACCATGGATCGCTGCATGCAGAAACGTGGACACCATGGATCGCCGCAGCCGGAAATGTGGACACCATGGATCGCCGCATGCAGAAACGTGGACACCATGGATCGCCGCAGCCAGAAACGTGGACACCATGGATCGCTGCAGCCAGAAACGTGGACACCATGGATCGCTGCATGCAGAAACGTGGACACCATGGATCGCCGCAGCCAGAAACGTGGACACCATGGATCGCCGCAGCCAGAAACGTGGACACCATAGATCGCTGCATGCAGAAATGTGGACACCATGGATTGCCGCAGCCTGAAACGTGGACACCATGGATCGCTGCAGCCAGAAACGTGGACACCATGGATCGCTGCATGCAGAAACGTGGACACCATGGATCGCCGCAGCCGGAAACGTGGACACCATGGATCGCTGCAGCCAGAAACGTGGACACCATGGATCGCCGCAGCCAGAAACGTGGACACCATGGATTGCTGCAGCCAGAAACGTGGACATCTTGGATTGACGCAGCCAGAAACGTGGACACCATGGATCGCCGTAGCCAGAAACGTGGACACCATGGATCGCTGCATGCAGTAACGTGGACACCATGGATTGCTGCAGCCAGAAACGTGGACACCATGGATCGCTGCATGCAGAAACGTGGACACCATGGATCGCCGCAGCCAGAAACGTGGACACCATGGATCGCTGCATGCAGAAACATGGACACCATGGATCGCCGCAGCCGGAAATGTGGACACCATGGATCGCCGCATGCAGAAACGTGGACACCATGGATCGCCGCAGCCAGAAACGTGGACACCATGGATCGCTGCAGCCAGAAACGTGGACACCATGGATCGCTGCATGCAGAAACGTGGACACCATGGATCGCCGCAGCCAGAAACGTGGACACCATGGATCGCCGCAGCCAGAAACGTGGACACCATAGATCGCTGCATGCAGAAATGTGGACACCATGGATTGCCGCAGCCTGAAACGTGGACACCATGGATCGCTGCAGCCAGAAACGTGGACACCATGGATCGCTGCATGCAGAAACGTGGACACCATGGATCGCCGCAGCCGGAAACGTGGACACCATGGATCGCTGCAGCCAGAAACGTGGACACCATGGATCGCCGCAGCCAGAAACGTGGACACCATGGATTGCTGCAGCCAGAAACGTGGACATCTTGGATTGACGCAGCCAGAAACGTAGACACCATGGATCGCCGCATGCAGAAACGTGGACACCATGGATTGCTGCAGCCAGAAACGTGGACACCATGGATCGCCGTAGCCAGAAACGTGGACACCATGGATCGCTGCATGCAGTAACGTGGACACCATGGATTGCTGCAGCCAGAAACGTGGACACCATGGATCGCTGCATGCAGAAACGTGGACACCATGGATCGCCACATGCAGAAACGTGGACACCATGGATCGCCGCAGCCAGAAACGTCGACACCATGGATTGCTGCAGCCAGAAACGTGGACACCATGGATCGCCGCAGCCAGAAAGGTGGACACCATGGATCGCTGCATGCAGAAACGTGGACACCATGGATTGCTGCATGCAGAAACGTGGACACCATGGATCGCCGCAGCCAGAAACGTGGACACCATGGATCGCTGCATGCAGAAATGTGGACACCATGGATTGCTGCATGCAGAAACGTGGACACTATGGATCGCCGCAGCCAGAAAAGTGGACACCATGGATGGCTGCATGCAGAAACGTGGACACCATGGATCGCCGCAGCCAGAAACGTGGACACCATGGATCGCTGCATGCAGAAACGTGGACACCATGGATCGCCGCAGCCAGAAATGTGGACATCATGGATCGCCGCAGCCGGAAACGTGGACACCATGGATCGCTGCATGCAGAAACGTGGACACCATGGATCGCTGCAGCCAGAAACGTGGACACCATGGATCGCTGCAGCCAGAAACGTGGACACCATGGATCGCCGCAGCCAGAAAAGTGGACACAATGGATCGCTGCATGCAGAAATGTGGACACCATGGATTGCCGCAGCCTGAAACGTGGACACCATGGATCGCTGCAGCCAGAAACGTGGACACCATGGATCGCTGCATGCAGAAACGTGGACACCATGGATCGCCGCAGCCGGAAACGTGGACACCATGGATCGCTGCAGCCAGAAACGTGGACACCATGGATCGCCGCAGCCAGAAACGTGGACACCATGGATTGCTGCAGCCAGAAACGTGGACACCATGGATCGCTGCATGCAGAAACGTGGACACCATGGATCGCCGCAGCCAGAAACGTGGACACCATGGATCGCTGCATGCAGAAACATGGACACCATGGATCGCCGCAGCCGGAAATGTGGACACCATGGATCGCCGCATGCAGAAACGTGGACACCATGGATCGCCGCAGCCAGAAACGTGGACACCATGGATCGCTGCAGCCAGAAACGTGGACACCATGGATCGCTGCATGCAGAAACGTGGACACCATGGATCGCCGCAGCCAGAAACGTGGACACCATGGATCGCCGCAGCCAGAAACGTGGACACCATAGATCGCTGCATGCAGAAATGTGGACACCATGGATTGCCGCAGCCTGAAACGTGGACAACATGGATCGCTGCAGCCAGAAACGTGGACACCATGGATCGCTGCTTGCAGAAACGTGGACACCATGGATCGCCGCAGCCGGAAACGTGGACACCATGGATGGCTGCAGCCAGAAACGTGGACACCATGGATCGCCGCAGCCAGAAACGTGGACACCATGGATTGCTGCAGCCAGAAACGTGGACATCTTGGATTGACGCAGCCAGAAACGTAGACACCATGGATCGCCGCATGCAGAAACGTGGACACCATGGATTGCTGCAGCCAGAAACGTGGACACCATGCATCGCCGTAGCCAGAAACGTGGACACCATGGATCGCTGCATGCAGTAACGTGGACACCATGGATTGCTGCAGCCAGAAACGTGGACACCATGGATCGCTGCATGCAGAAACGTGGACACCATGGATCGCCGCAGCCAGAAACGTGGACACCATGGATCGCTGCATGCAGAAACATGGACACCATGGATCGCCGCAGCCGGAAATGTGGACACCATGGATCGCCGCATGCAGAAACGTGGACACCATGGATCGCCGCAGCCAGAAACGTGGACACCATGGATCGCTGCAGCCAGAAACGTGGACACCATGGATCGCTGCATGCAGAAACGTGGACACCATGGATCGCCGCAGCCAGAAACGTGGACACCATGGATCGCCGCAGCCAGAAACGTGGACACCATAGATCGCTGCATGCAGAAATGTGGACACCATGGATTGCCGCAGCCTGAAACGTGGACACCATGGATCGCTGCAGCCAGAAACGTGGACACCATGGATCGCTGCATGCAGAAACGTGGACACCATGGATCGCCGCAGCCGGAAACGTGGACACCATGGATCGCTGCAGCCAGAAACGTGGACACCATGGATCGCCGCAGCCAGAAACGTGGACACCATGGATTGCTGCAGCCAGAAACGTGGACATCTTGGATTGACGCAGCCAGAAACGTAGACACCATGGATCGCCGCATGCAGAAACGTGGACACCATGGATCGCCGCAGCCAGAAACGTGTACACCATGGATTGCTGCAGCCAGAAACGTGGACACCATGGATCGCCGCAGCCAGAAACGTGGACACCATGGATCGCTGCATGCAGAAACGTGGACACCATGGATTGCTGCATGCAGAAACGTGGACACCATGGATCGCCGCAGCCAGAAACGTGGACACCATGGATCGCTGCATGCAGAAATGTGGACACTATAGATTGCTGCATGCAGAAACGTGGACACTATGGATCGCCGCAGCCAGAAATGTGGACAACATGGATCGCTGCATGCAGAAACGTGGACACCATGGGTCGCCGCAGCCAGAAACGTGGACAACATGGATCGCTGCATGCAGAAACGTGGACACCATGGATCGCCGCAGCCAGAAATGTGGACATCATGGATCGCCGCAGCCGGAAACGTGGACACCATGGATCGCTGCATGCAGAAACGTGGACACCATGGATCGCTGCAGCCAGAAACGTGGACACCATGGATTGCTGCAGCCAGAAACGTGGACACCATGGATCGCCGCAGCCAGAAACGTGGACACCATGGATCGCTGCATGCAGAAACGTGGACACCATGGATTGCTGCAGCCAGAAACTTGGACACCATGGATCGCTGCATGCAGAAACGTGGACAACATGGATCGCCGCAGCCAGAAACGTGGACACCATGGATCGCTGCATGCAGAAACGTGGACAGCATGGATCGCCGCAGACAGAAACGTGGACACCATGGATCGCTGCAGCCAGAAACGTGGACTCCATGGATCGCTGCAGCCAGAAACGTGGACTGCATGGATTGCTGCAGCCAGAAACGTGGACACCATGGATCGCCGCAGCCAGAAACGTGGACACCATGGATCGCTGCATGCAGAAATGTGGACACCATGGATTGCCGCAGCCTGAAACGTGGACACCATGGATCGCTGCAGCCAGAAACGTGGACACCATGGATCGCTGCAGCCAGAAACGTGGACACTATGGATCGCTGCATGCAGAAACGTGGACACCATGGATCGCCGCAGCCAGAAACGTGGACACCATGGATCGCCGCAGCCAGAAACGTGGACACCATAGATCGCTGCATGCAGAAATGTGGACACCATGGATTGCCGCAGCCTGAAACGTGGACACCATGGATCGCTGCAGCCAGAAACGTGGACACCATGGATCGCTGCATGCAGAAACGTGGACACCATGGATCGCCGCAGCCGGAAACGTGGACACCATGGATCGCTGCAGCCAGAAACGTGGACACCATGGATCGCCGCAGCCAGAAACGTGGACGCCATGGATTGCTGCAGCCAGAAACGTGGACATCTTGGATTGACGCAGCCAGAAACGTAGACACCATGGATCGCCGCATGCAGAAACGTGGACACCATGGATCGCCGCAGCCAGAAACGTGGACACCATGGATTGCTGCAGCCAGAAACGTGGACACCATGGATCGCCGCAGCCAGAAACGTGGACACCATGGATCGCTGCATGCAGAAACGTGGACACCATGGATTGCTGCATGCAGAAACGTGGACACCATGGATCGCCGCAGCCAGAAATGTGGACACCATGGATCGCTGCATGCAGAAATGTGGACACCATAGATTGCTGCATGCAGAAACGTGGACACTATGGATCGCCGCAGCCAGAAACGTGGACACCATGGATCGCTGCATGCAGAAACGTGGACACCATGGGTCGCCGCAGCCAGAAACGTGGACAACATGGATCGCTGCATGCAGAAACGTGGACACCATGGATCGCCGCAGCCAGAAACGTGGACACCATGGATCGCCGCAGCCAGAAACGTGGACACCATGGATCGCTGCAGCCAGAAACGTGGACACCATGGATCGCTGCAGCCAGAAACGTGGACACCATGGATTGCTGCAGCCAGAAACGTGGACACCATGGATCGCCGCAGCCAGAAACGTGGACACCATGGATCGCTGCATGCAGAAACGTGGACACCATGGATTGCTGCAGCCAGAATCTTGGACACCATGGATCGCTGCATGCAGAAACGTGGACACCATGGATCGCCGCAGCCAGAAACGTGGACACCATGGATCGCTGCATGCAGAAACGTGGACAGCATGGATCGCCGCAGCCAGAAACGTGGACACCTGGGATCGCCGCAGCCAGAAACGTGGACACCATGGATCGCTGCAGCCAGAAACGTGGACAACATGAATCGCTGCATGCAGAAACGTGGACACCATGGATCGCTGCATGCAGAAACGTGGACAGCATGGATCAACGCAGCCAGAAACGTGGACACTATGGATCGCTGCAGCCAGAAACGTGGACACCATGGATCGCTGCATGCAGAAACGTGGACACCATGGATCGCCGCATGCAGAAACGTGGACACCATGGATCGCTGCAGCCAGAAACGTGGACACCATGAATCGCTGCATGCAGAAACGTGGACACCATGGATCACCGCAGCCAGAAACGTGGACACCATGGATCGCCGCAGCCTGAAACGTGGACACCATAGATCGCTGCATGCAGAAATGTGGACACCATGGATTGCCGCAGCCTGAAACGTGGACACCATGGATCGCCGCAGCCAGAAACGTGGACACCATGGATCGCTGCATGCATAAACGTGGACACTATGGATCGCCGCAGCCGGAAACGTGGACACCATGGATCGCTGCAGCCAGAAACGTGGACACCATGGATCGCTGCAGCCAGAAACGTGGACACCATGGATTGCTGCAGCCAGAAACGTGGACACCATGGATCGCCGCAGCCAGAAACGTGGACACCATGGATCGCTGCATGCAGAAACGTGGAAACCATGGATTGCTGCAGCCAGAATCTTGGACACCATGGATCGCTGCATGCAGAAACGTGGACACCATGGATCGCCGCAGCCAGAAACGTGGACACCATGGTTCGCTGCATGCAGAAACGTGGACAGCATGGATCGCCGCAGCCAGAAACGTGGACACCTTGGATCGCCGCAGCCAGAAACGTGGACACCATGGATCGCTGCAGCCAGAAACGTGGACAACATGGATCGCCGCAGCCAGAAACGTGGACACCATTGATTGCTGCATGCAGAAACGTGGACACCATGGATCGCCGCAGCCAGAAACGTGGACACCATGGATCGCTGCAGCGAGAAACGTGGACACCTTGGATCGCCGCAGCCAGAAACGTGGACACCATGGATCGCTGCAGCCAGAAACGTGGACACGATGGATCGCTGCAGCCAGAAACATGGACACCATGGATCGCCGCATGCAGAAACGTGGACACCATGGATCGCCGCAGCCAGAAACGTGGACACCATGGATCGCTGCATGCAGAAACGTGGTCACCATGGTTCGACGCAGCCAGAAACGTGGACACCATGGATCGCCGCAACCAGAAACGTGGACACCATGGATCGCTGCATGCAGAAACGTGGACACCATGGATCGCTGCAGCCAGAAACGTGGACACCATAGATCGCTGCATGCAGAAACGTGGACACCATGGATCGCCGCAGAAAGAAAAGTGGACACCAAGGATCGCTGCATGCAGAAACGTGGACACTATGGATCGCCGCAGCCAGAAACGTGGACACCATGGATCGCTGCATGCAGAAACGTTGACACCATGGATCGCCGCAGCCGGAAACGTGGACACCATGGATCGCCGCATGCAGAAACGTGGACACCATGGATCGCTGCAGCCAGAAACGTGGACACCATGAATCGCTGCATGCAGAAACGTGGACACCATGGATCACCGCAGCCAGAAACGTGGACACCATGGATCGCCGCAGCCTGAAACGTGGACACCATAGATCGCTGCATGCAGAAATGTGGACACCATGGATTGCCGCAGCCTGAAACGTGGACACCATGGATCGCCGCAGCCAGAAACGTGGACACCATGGATCGCTGCATGCATAAACGTGGACACCATGGATCGCCGCAGCCGGAAACGTGGACACCATGGATCGCTACAGCCAGAAACGTGGACACCATGGATCGCCGCAGCCAGAAACTTGGACACCATGGATTGCTCCAGCCAGAAACGTGGACACCATGGATCGCCGCAGCCAGAAACGTGGACACCATGGATTGCTGCAGCCAGAAACGTGGACACCATGGATCGCCGCAGCCAGAAATGTGGACACCATGGATCGCTGCATGCAGAAACGTGGACACCATGGATTGCTGCATGCAGAAACGTGGACACCATGGATCGCTGCAGCCAGAAACGTGGACAGCATGGATTGCTGCAGCCAGAAACGTGGACACCATGGATCGCCGCAGCCAGAAACGTGGACACCATGGATTGCTGCATGCAGAAACGTGGACACCATGGATCGCTGCAGCCAGAAACGTGGACAGCATGGATTGCTGCAGCCAGAAACGTGGACACCATGGATCGCTGCATGCAGAAACGTGGACACCATGGATCGCTGTAGCCAGAAACGTGGACGCCATGGATCGTCGCAGCCAGAAACGTGGAAACCATGGATTGCTGCAGCCAGAAACGTGGACACCATGGATCGCCGCGGCCAGAAACGTGGACACCATGGATCGCTGCATGCAGAAACGTGGACACCATGGATTGCTGCAGCCAGAAACGTGGACACCATGGATCGCCGCAGCCAGAAACGTGGACACCATGGATCGCTGCAGCCACAAACGTGGACACCATGGATCGCCGCAGCCAGAAACGTGGACACCATGGATCGCTGCATGCAGAAACGTGGACACCATGGATCGCTGCATGCAGAAACGTGGACACCATGGATCGCCGCAGCCAGAAACGTGGACACCATGGATCGCTGCAGCCAGAAACGTGGACACCATGGATTGCTGCATGCAGAAACGTGGACACCATGGATCGCTGCAGCCAGAAACGTAGACACCATGGATCGCCGCAGCCAGAAACGTGGACACCATGGATCGCTGCATGCAGAAATGTGGACACCATGGATTGCCGCAGCCTGAAACGTGGACATGGATTGCTGCAGCCAGAAACGTGGACACCATGATTCGCCGCAGCCAGAAACGTGGACACCATGGATCGCTGCATGCAGAAACGTGGACACCATGGATCGCCGCAGCCAGAAACGTGGACACCATGGATCGCTGCATGCAGAAACGTGGACACCATGGATCGCTGTAGCCAGAAACGTGGACACCATGGATCGTCGCAGCCAGAAACGTGGACACCATGGATTGCTGCAGCCAGAAACGTGGACACCATGGATCGCCGCAGCCAGAAACGTGGACACCATGGATCGCTGCATGCAGAAACGTGGACACCATGGATTGCTGCAGCCAGAAACGTGGACACCATGGATCGCCGCAGCCAGAAACGTGGACACCATGGATCGCTGCAGCCACAAACGTGGACACCATGGATCGCCGCAGCCAGAAACGTGGACACCATGGATCGCTGCATGCAGAAACGTGGACACCATGGATCGCTGCATGCAGAAACGTGGACACCATGGATCGCCGCAGCCAGAAACGTGGACACCATGGATCGCTGCAGCCAGAATCGTGGACACCACGGATCGCCGCATGCAGAAACGTGGACACCATGGATCGCCGCAGCCAGAAACGTGGACACCATGGATCGCTGCAGCCAGAAACGTGGACACCATGGATTGCTGCAGCCAGAAACGTGGACACCATGGATCGCTGCAGCCAGAAACGTGGACACCATGGATCGCCGCAGCCAGAAACGTGGACACCATGGATCGCTGCATGCAGAAATGTGGACACCATGGATTGCCGCAGCCTGAAACGTGGACAACATGGATTGCTGCAGCCAGAAACGTGGATACCATGATTCGCCGCAGCCAGAAACGTGGACACAATGGATCGCCGCATGCAGAAACGTGGACACCATGGATCGCCGCAGCCAGAAACGTGGACACCATGGATTGCTGCAGCCAGAAACGTGGACACCATGGATCGCCGCAGCCAGAAATGTGGACACCATGGATCGCTGCATGCAGAAACGTGGACACCATGGATTGCTGCATGCAGAAACGTGGACACCATGGATCGCTGCAGCCAGAAACGTGGACAGCATGGATCGCTGCAGCCAGAAACGTGGACACCATGGATCGCCGCAGCCAGAAACGTGGACACCATGGATTGCTGCAGCCAGAAAAGTGGACACCATGGATCGCCGCAGCCAGAAATGTGGACACCATGGATCGCTGCATGCAGAAACGTGGACACCATGGATTGCTGCATGCAGAAACGTGGACACCATGGATCGCTGCAGCCAGAAACGTGGACAGCATGGATCGCTGCAGCCAGAAACGTGGACACCATGGATCGCCGCAGCCAGAAACGTGGACACCATGGATTGCTGCAGCCAGAAACGTGGACACCATGGATCGCCGCAGCCAGAAATGTGGACACCATGGATCGCTGCATGCAGAAACGTGGACACCATGGATTGCTGCATGCAGAAACGTGGACACCATGGATCGCTGCAGCCAGAAACGTGGACAGCATGGATTGCTGCAGCCAGAAACGTGGACACCATGGATCGCCGCAGCCAGAAACGTGGACACCATGGATCGCTGCATGCAGAAACGTGGACACCATGGATCGCTGTAGCCAGAAACGTGGACACCATGGATCGTCGCAGCCAGAAACGTGGACACCATGGATCGCCGCAGCCAGAAACGTGGACACCATGGATCGCTGCAGCCACAAACGTGGACACCATGGATCGCCGCAGCCAGAAACGTGGACACCATGGATCGCTGCATGCAGAAACGTGGACACCATGGATCGCTGCATGCAGAAACGTGGACACCATGGATCGCCGCAGCCAGAAACGTGGACACCATGGATCGCTGCAGCCAGAAACGTGGACACCATGGATTGCTGCATGCAGAAACGTGGACACCATGGATCGCTGCAGCCAGAAACGTGGACACCATGGATCGCCGCAGCCAGAAACGTGGACACCATGGATCGCTGCATGCAGAAATGTGGACACCATGGATTGCCGCAGCCTGAAACGTGGACAACATGGATTGCTGCAGCCAGAAACGTGGACACCATGGATCGCCGCATGCAGAAACGTGGACACCATGGTTCGCCGCAGGCAGAAACGTGGACACCATGGATCGCTGCTGCCAGAAACGTGGACACCATGGATCGCCGCAGCCAGAAACGTGGACACCATAGATCGCTGCATGCAGAAACGTGGACACCATGGATCGCAGTAGAAAGAAAAGTGGACACCAAGGATCGCTGCATGCAGAAACGTGGACACTATGGATCGCCGCAGCCAGAAACGTGGACACCATGGATCGCCGCAGCCGGAAACGTGGACACCATGGATCGCCGCAGCCGGAAACGTGGACACCATGGATCGCTGCAGCCAGAAACGTGGACACCATGGATCGCTGCATGCAGAAACGTGGACACCATGGATCGCCGCAGCCAGAAACGTGGACACCATGGATCGCTGCATGCAGAAATGTGGACACCATGAATTGCCGCAGCCTGAAACGTGGACACCATGGATCGCTGCAGCCAGAAACGGGGACACCATGGATCGCTGCATGCAGAAACGTGGACACCATGGATCGCCGCAGCCGGAAACGTGGACACCATGGATCGTCGCATCCAGAAACGTGGACACCATGGATTGCTGCAGCCAGAAACGTGGACACCATGGATCGCCGCAGCCAGAAACGTGGACACCATGGATCGCCGCATGCAGAAACGTGGACACCATGGATCGCCGCAGCCAGAAACGTGGACACCATGGATTGCTGCAGCCAGAAACGTGGACACCATGGATCGCCGCAGCCAGAAAGGTGGACACCATGGATCGCTGCATGCAGAAACGTGGACACCATGGATCGCCGCAGCCAGAAACGTGGACACCATGGATCGCCGCAGCCAGAAACGTGGACACCATGGATCGCTGCATGCAGAAATGTGGACACCATGGATTGCTGCATGCAGAAACGTGGACACTATGGATCGCCGCAGCCAAAAACGTGGACACCATGGATCGCTGCAGCCAGAAACGTGGACACCATGGATCGCCGCAGCCAGAAACGTGGACACCATGGATCGCTGCATGCAGAAACGTGGACACCATGGATTGCTGCAGCCAGAAACGTGGACACCATGGATCGCTGCATGCAGAAACGTGGACACCATGGATCGCCGCAGCCAGAAACATGGACACCATGGATCGCTGCATGCAGAAACGTGGACACCATGGATCGCCGCAGCCAGAAACGTGGACACCTTGGATCGCCGCAGCCAGAAACGTGGACACTATGGATCGCCGCAGCCAGAAACGTGGACACCATGGATCGCCGCAGCCAGAAACGTGGACACCATGGATCGCTGCATGCAGAAACGTGGACAACATGGATCGCCGCAGCCAGAAACGTGGACACCATGGATTGGTGCAGCCAGAAACGTGGACACCATGGATTGCTGCATGCAGAAACGTGGACACCATGGATCGCCGCAGCCAGAAACGTGGACACCATGGATTGCTGCATGCAGAAACGTGGACACCATGGATCGCCGCAGCCAGAAACATGGACACCATGGATCGCCGCATGCAGAAACGTGGACACCATGGATCGCCGCAGCCAGAAACGTGGACACCATGGATCGCCGCAGGCAGAAACGTGGACACCATGGTTCGCCGCAGGCAGAAACGTGGACACCATGGATCGCTGCTGCCAGAAAGGTGGACACCATGGATCGCCGCAGCCAGAAACGTGGACACCATAGATCGCTGCATGCAGAAACGTGGACACCATGGATCGCCGCAGCCAGAAACGTGGACACCATGGATCGCTGCATGCAGAAACGTGGACACCATGGATCGCCGCAGCCAGAAACGTGGACACCATGGATTGCTGCAGCCAGAAACGTGGACACCATGGATCGCCGCAGCCAGAAACGTGGACACCATGGATCGCTGCATGCAGAAACGTGGACACCATGGATTGCTGCAGCCAGAAACGTGGACACCATGGATCGCCGCAGCCAGAAACGTGGACACAATGGATCGCCGCATGCAGAAACGTGGACACCATGGATCGCCGCAGCCAGAAACGTGGACACCATGGATTGCTGCAGCCAGAAACATGGACACCATGGATCGCCGCAGCCAGAAATGTGGACACCATGGATCGCTACATGCAGAAACGTGGACACCATGGATTGCTGCAGCCAGAAACGTAGACAACATGGATCGCTGCATGCAGAAACGTGGACACCATGGATCGCCGCAGCCTGAAATGTGGACACCATGGATCGCCGCAGCCAGAAACGTGGACACCATGGATCGCTGCATGCAGAAACGTGGACACCATGGATCGCCGCAGCCAGAAACGTGGACACTATGGATCGCCGCAGCCAGAAACGTGGACACCATGGATCGCCGCAGCCAGAAACGTGGACACCATGGATCGCTGCATGCAGAAACGTGGACACCATGTATCGCCGCAGCCAGAAACGTGGACACCATGGATTGTTCCATCCAGAAACGTGGACACCATGGATTGCTGCATGCAGAAACGTGGACACCATGGATCGCCGCAGCCAGAAACGTGGACACCATGGATCGCTGCATGCAGAAACGTGGACACCATGGATCGCCGCAGCCAGAAACATGGACACCATGGATCGCCGCATGCAGAAACGTGGACACCATGGATCGCCGCAGCCAGAAACGTGGACACCATGGATCGCCGCATGCAGAAACGTGGACACCATGGTTCGCCGCAGGCAGAAACGTGGACACCATGGATCGCTGCTGCCAGAAACGTGGACACCATGGATCGCCGCAGCCAGAAACGTGGACACCATAGATCGCTGCATGCAGAAACGTGGACACCATGGATCGCAGTAGAAAGAAAAGTGGACACCAAGGATCGCTGCATGCAGAAACGTGGACACTATGGATCGCCGCAGCCAGAAACGTGGACACCATGGATCGCCGCAGCCGGAAACGTGGACACCATGGATCGCCGCAGCCGGAAACGTGGACACCATGGATCGCTGCAGCCAGAAACGTGGACACCATGGATCGCTGCATGCAGAAACGTGGACACCATGGATCGCCGCAGCCAGAAACGTGGACACCATGGATCGCTGCATGCAGAAATGTGGACAACATGAATTGCCGCAGCCTGAAACGTGGACACCATGGATCGCTGCAGCCAGAAACGTGGACACCATGGATCGCTGCATGCTGAAACGTGGACACCATGGATCGCCGCAGCCCGAAACGTGGACACCATGGATCGTCGCATCCAGAAACGTGGACACCATGGATTGCTGCAGCCAGAAACGTGGACACCATGGATCGCCGCAGCCAGAAACGTGGACACCATGGATCTCCGCATGCAGAAACGTGGACACCATGGATCGCCGCAGCCAGAAACGTGGACACCATGGATTGCTGCAGCCAGAAACGTGGACACCATGGATCGCCGCAGCCAGAAAGGTGGACACCATGGATCGCTGCATGCAGAAACGTGGACACCATGGATCGCTGCATGCAGAAACGTGGACACCATGGATCGCCGCAGCCAGAAACATGGACACCATGGATCGCTGCATGCAGAAACGTGGACACCATGGATCGCCGCAGCCAGAAACGTGGACACCTTGGATCGCCGCAGCCAGAAACGTGGACACTATGGATCGCCGCAGCCAGAAACGTGGACACCATGGATCGCCGCAGCCAGAAACGTGGACACCATGGATCGCTGCATGCAGAAACGTGGACACCATGGATCGCCGCAGCCAGAAACGTGGACACCATGGATTGGTGCAGCCAGAAACGTGGACACCATGGATTGCTGCATGCAGAAACGTGGACACCATGGATCGCCGCAGCCAGAAACGTGGACACCATGGATTGCTGCATGCAGAAACGTGGACACCATGGATCGCCGCAGCCAGAAACATGGACACCATGGATCGCCGCATGCAGAAACGTGGACACCATGGATCGCCGCAGCCAGAAACGTGGACACCATGGATCGCCGCAGGCAGAAACGTGGACACCATGGTTCGCCGCAGGCAGAAACGTGGACACCATGGATCGCTGCTGCCAGAAAGGTGGACACCATGGATCGCCGCAGCCAGAAACGTGGACACCATAGATCGCTGCATGCAGAAACGTGGACACCATGGATCGCCGCAGCCAGAAACGTGGACACCATGGATCGCTGCATGCAGAAACGTGGACACCATGGATCGCCGCAGCCAGAAACGTGGACACCATGGATTGCTGCAGCCAGAAACGTGGACACCATGGATCGCCGCAGCCAGAAACGTGGACACCATGGATCGCTGCATGCAGAAACGTGGACACCATGGATTGCTGCAGCCAGAAACGTGGACACCATGGATCGCCGCAGCCAGAAACGTGGACACAATGGATCGCCGCATGCAGAAACGTGGACACCATGGATCGCCGCAGCCAGAAACGTGGACACCATGGATTGCTGCAGCCAGAAACATGGACACCATGGATCGCCGCAGCCAGAAATGTGGACACCATGGATCGCTACATGCAGAAACGTGGACACCATGGATTGCTGCAGCCAGAAACGTAGACAACATGGATCGCTGCATGCAGAAACGTGGACACCATGGATCGCCGCAGCCTGAAATGTGGACACCATGGATCGCCGCAGCCAGAAACGTGGACACCATGGATCGCTGCATGCAGAAACGTGGACACCATGGATCGCCGCAGCCAGAAACGTGGACACTATGGATCGCCGCAGCCAGAAACGTGGACACCATGGATCGCCGCAGCCAGAAACGTGGACACCATGGATCGCTGCATGCAGAAACGTGGACACCATGGATCGCCGCAGCCAGAAACGTGGACACCATGGATTGTTCCATCCAGAAACGTGGACACCATGGATTGCTGCATGCAGAAACGTGGACACCATGGATCGCCGCAGCCAGAAACGTGGACACCATGGATCGCTGCATGCAGAAACGTGGACACCATGGATCGCCGCAGCCAGAAACATGGACACCATGGATCGCCGCATGCAGAAACGTGGACACCATGGATCGCCGCAGCCAGAAACGTGGACACCATGGATCGCCGCATGCAGAAACGTGGACACCATGGTTCGCCGCAGGCAGAAACGTGGACACCATGGATCGCTGCTGCCAGAAACGTGGACACCATGGATCGCCGCAGCCAGAAACGTGGACACCATAGATCGCTGCATGCAGAAACGTGGACACCATGGATCGCAGTAGAAAGAAAAGTGGACACCAAGGATCGCTGCATGCAGAAACGTGGACACTATGGATCGCCGCAGCCAGAAACGTGGACACCATGGATCGCCGCAGCCGGAAACGTGGACACCATGGATCGCCGCAGCCGGAAACGTGGACACCATGGATCGCTGCAGCCAGAAACGTGGACACCATGGATCGCTGCATGCAGAAACGTGGACACCATGGATCGCCGCAGCCAGAAACGTGGACACCATGGATCGCTGCATGCAGAAATGTGGACACCATGAATTGCCGCAGCCTGAAACGTGGACACCATGGATCGCTGCAGCCAGAAACGTGGACACCATGGATCGCTGCATGCTGAAACGTGGACACCATGGATCGCCGCAGCCCGAAACGTGGACACCATGGATCGTCGCATCCAGAAACGTGGACACCATGGATTGCTGCAGCCAGAAACGTGGACACCATGGATCGCCGCAGCCAGAAACGTGGACACCATGGATCGCCGCATGCAGAAACGTGGACACCATGGATCGCCGCAGCCAGAAACGTGGACACCATGGATTGCTGCAGCCAGAAACGTGGACACCATGGATCGCCGCAGCCAGAAAGGTGGACACCATGGATCGCTGCATGCAGAAACGTGGACACCATGGATTGCTGCATGCAGAAACGTGGACACCATGGATCGCCGCAGCCAGAAACGTGGACACCATGGATCGCTGCATGCAGAAATGTGGACACCATGGATTGCTGCATGCAGAAACGTGGACACCATGGATCGCTGCAGCCAGAAACGTGGACACCATGGATCGCCGCAGCCAGAAACGTGGACACCATAGATTGCTGCATGCAGAAACGTGGACACCATGGATCGCCGCAGCCAGAAACGTGGACACCATGGATCGCTGCAGCGAGAAACGTGGACACCATGGATCGCCGCAGCCAGAAACGTGGACACCATGGATTGCTGCATGCAGAAACATGGACACCATGGATCGCTGCAGCCAGAAACATGGACACCATGGATCGCCGCATGCAGAAACGTGGACACCATGGATCGCCGCAGCCAGAAACATGGACACCATGGATCGCTGCAGCCAGAAACATGGACACCATGGATCGCCGCATGCAGAAACGTGGACACCATGGATCGCCGCAGCCAGAAACATGGACACCATGGATCGCTGCAGCCAGAAACATGGACACCATGGATCGCCGCATGCAGAAACGTGGACACCATGGATCGCCGCATGCAGAAACGTGGACACCATGGTTCGCCGCAGCCAGAAACGTGGACACCATGGATCGCTGCAGCAAGAAACATGGACACCATGGATCGCCGCATGCAGAAACGTGGACACCATGGATCGACGCAGCCAGAAACGTAGACACCATGGATCGCTGCATGCACAAACGTGGACACCATGGTTCGCCGCAGCCAGAAACGTGGACACCATGGATCGCCGCAGCCAGAAACGTGGACACCATGGATCGCTACATGCAGAAACGTGGACACCATGGATCGCTGCATGCAGAAACGTGGACACCATGGATCGCAGCAGAAAGAAAAGTGGACACCAAGGATCGCTGCATGCAGAAACGTGGAAAGTATGGATCGCCGCAGCCAGAAACGTTGACACCATGGATCGCTGCTTGGAGAAACGTGGACACCTTGGATCGCCGCAGCCGGAAACGTTGACACCATGGATCGCCGCATGCAGAAACATGGACACCATGGATCGCCGCAGCCAGAAACGTGGACACCATGGATCGCCGCAGCCAGAAACGTGGACACCATGGATCGCTGCATGCAGAAACGTGGACACCTTGGATCGCCGCAGCCGGAAACGTTGACACCATGGATCGCCGCATGCAGAAACATGGACACCATGGATCGCCGCAGCCAGAAACGTGGACACCATGGATCGCCGCAGCCAGAAACGTGGACACCATGGATCGCTGCATGCAGAAACATGGACACCATGGATCGTCGCAGCCAGAAACGTGGACACCATGGATCGCTGCATGCAGAAATGTGGACAACATGGATCGCTGCATGCAGAAACGTGGACACCATGGATTGCTGCATGCAGAAACGTGGACACCATGGATCGCTGCAGCCAGAAACGTGGACAGCATGGATTGCTGCAGCCAGAAACGTGGACACCATGGATCGCCGCAGCCAGAAACGTGGACACCATGGATCGCTGCATGCAGAAACGTGGACACCATGGATTGCTGCAGCCAGAAACTTGGACACCATGGATCGCTGCATGCAGAAACGTGGACACCATGGATCGCCGCAGCCAGAAACGTGGACACCATGGATCGCTGCATGCAGAAACGTGGACACCATGGATCGCCGCAGCCAGAAACGTGGACACCTTGGATCGCCGCAGCCAGAAACGTGGACACCATGGATCGCTGCAGCCAGAAACGTGGACAACATGGATCGCTGCATGCAGAAACGTGGACACCATGGATCGCCGCAGCCTGAAATGTGGACACCATGGATCGCCGCAGCCAGAAACGTGGACACCATGGATCGCTGCATGCAGAAACGTGGACACCATGGATCGCCGCAGCCAGAAACGTGGACACTATGGATCGCCGCAGCCAGAAACGTGGACACCATGGATCGCTGCATGCAGAAACGTGGACACCATGGATCGCTGCATGCAGAAACGTGGACACCATGGATCGCCGCAGCCAGAAACGTGGACACCATGGATCGCTGCATGCAGAAACGTGGACACCATGGATCGCTGTAGCCAGAAACGTGGACACCATGGATCGTCGCAGCCAGAAACGTGGACACCATGGATTGCTGCAGCCAGAAACGTGGACACCATGGATCGCCGCAGCCAGAAACGTGGACACCATGGATCGCTGCATGCAGAAACGTGGACACCATGGATTGCTGCAGCCAGAAACGTGGACACCATGGATCGCCGCAGCCAGAAACGTGGACACCATGGATCGCTGCAGCCACAAACGTGGACACCATGGATCGCCGCAGCCAGAAACGTGGACACCATGGATCGCTGCATGCAGAAACGTGGACACCATGGATCGCTGCATGCAGAAACGTGGACACCATGGATCGCCGCAGCCAGAAACGTGGACACCATGGATCGCCGCAGCCAGAATCGTGGACACCACGGATCGCCGCATGCAGAAACGTGGACACCATGGATCGCCGCAGCTAGAAACGTGGACACCATGGATCGCTGCAGCCAGAAACGTGGACACCATGGATCGCCGCAGCCAGAAACGTGGACACCATGGATCGCTGCATGCAGAAACGTGGACACCATGGATCGCTGCATGCAGAAACATGGACACCATGGATCGCCGCAGCCAGAAACGTGGACACCATGGATCGCTGCATGCAGAAACGTGGACACCATGGATCGCCGCAGCCAGAAACATGGACACCATGGATCGCCGCAGCCAGAAACGTGGACACCATGGATCGCTGCATGCAGAAACGTGGACACCATGGATCGCCGCAGCCAGAAACGTGGACACTATGGATCGCTGCATGCAGAAACGTGGACACCATGTATCGCCGCAGCCAGAAACATGGACACCATGGATCGCCACAGCCAGAATCGTGGACACCATGGATCGCCGCATGCAGAAACGTGGACACCATGGATCGCCGCAGCCAGAAACGTGGACACCATGGATCGCTGCGGCCAGAAACGTGGACACCATGGATCGCCGCAGCCAGAAACGTGGACACCATGGATCGCTGCATGCAGAAACGTGGACACCATGGATCGCCGCAGCCAGAAACGTGGACACCATGGATCGCTGCATGCAGAAACGTGGACACCATGGATCGCTGTAGCCAGAAACGTGGACACCATGGATCGTCGCAGCCAGAAACGTGGACACCATGGATTGCTGCAGCCAGAAACGTGGACACCATGGATCGCCGCAGCCAGAAACGTGGACACCATGGATCGCTGCATGCAGAAACGTGGACACCATGGATTGCTGCAGCCAGAAACATGGACACCATGGATCGCCGAAGCCAGAAACGTGGACACCATGGATCGCTGCAGCCACAAACGGGGACACCATGGATCGCCGCAGCCAGAAACGTGGACACCATGGATCGCTGCATGCAGAAACGTGGACACCATGGATCGCCGCAGCCAGAAACGTGGACACCATGGATCGCTGCAGCCAGAATCGTGGACACCACGGATCGCCGCATGCAGAAACGTGGACACCATGGATCGCCGCAGCCAGAAACGTGGACACCATGGATCGCTGCAGCCAGAAACGTGGACACCATGGATCGCCGCAGCCAGAAACGTGGACACCATGGATCGCTGCATGCAGAAACGTGGACACCATGGATCGCCGCAGCCAGAAACGTGGACACCATGGATCGCTGCATGCAGAAACGTGGACACCATGGATCGCTGCAGCCAGAAACGTGGACACCATGGATCGCTGCATGCAGAAACCTGGACAGCATGGATCGCTGCAGCCAGAAACGTGGACACCATGGATTGCTGCATGCAGAAACGTGGACACCATGGATCGTCGCAGCCAGAAACGTGGACACCATGGATCGCTGCATGCAGAAACATGGACACCATGGATCGCCGCAGCCAGAAACGTGGACACCATGGATCGCTGCATGCAGAAACGTGGACACCATGGATTGCTGCAGCCAGAAACGTGGACACCATGGATCGCCGCAGCCAGAAACGTGGACACCATGGATCGCTGCAGCCACAAACGTGGATACCATGGATCGCCGCAGCCAGCAACGTGGACACCATGGATCGCTGTAGCCAGAAACGTGGACACCATGGATCGCCGCAGCCAGAAACGTGGACACCATGGATCGCTGCAGCCAGAAACGTGGACACCATGGATCGCCGCAGCCAGAAACGTGGACACAAAGTATCGCCGCAGCCAGAAACGTGGACACCATGGATCGCCGCAGCCAGAAACGTGGACACCATGGATCGCTGCATGCAGAAACGTGGACACCATGGATCGCTGCAGCCAGAAACGTGGACACCATGGATTGCTGCATGCAGAAACGTGGACACCATGGATCGCCGCAGCCAGAAACGTGGACACCATGGATCGCTGCATGCGGAAACGTGGACACCATGGATCGCCGCAGCCAGAAACGTGGACACCATGGATCGCAGCAGCCACAAACGTGGACACCATGGATCGCTGCAGCCAGAAACGTGGACACCATGGATTGCTGCATGCAGAAACGTGGACACCATGGATCGCTGCAGCCAGAAACGTGGACACCATGGATCGCCGCAGCCAGAAACGTGGACACCATAGATTGCTGCATGCAGAAACGTGGACACCATGGATCGCCGCAGCCAGAAACGTGGACACCATGGATCGCTGCAGCGAGAAACGTGGACACCATGGATCGTCGCATCCAGAAACGTGGACACCATGGATTGCTGCAGCCAGAAACGTGGACACCATGGATCGCCGCAGCCAGAAACGTGGACACCATGGATCGCCGCATGCAGAAACGTGGACACCATGGATCGCCGCAGCCAGAAACGTGGACACCATGGATTGCTGCAGCCAGAAACGTGGACACCATGGATCGCCGCAGCCAGAAAGGTGGACACCATGGATCGCTGCATGCAGAAACGTGGACACCATGGATTGCTGCATGCAGAAACGTGGACACCATGGATCGCCGCAGCCAGAAACGTGGACACCATGGATCGCTGCATGCAGAAATGTGGACACCATGGATTGCTGCATGCAGAAACGTGGACACCATGGATCGCTGCAGCCAGAAACGTGGACACCATGGATCGCCGCAGCCAGAAACGTGGACACCATAGATTGCTGCATGCAGAAACGTGGACACCATGGATCGCCGCAGCCAGAAACGTGGACACCATGGATCGCTGCAGCGAGAAACGTGGACACCATGGATCGCCGCAGCCAGAAACGTGGACACCATGGATTGCTGCATGCAGAAACATGGACACCATGGATCGCTGCAGCCAGAAACATGGACACCATGGATCGCCGCATGCAGAAACGTGGACACCATGGATCGCCGCAGCCAGAAACATGGACACCATGGATCGCTGCAGCCAGAAACATGGACACCATGGATCGCCGCATGCAGAAACGTGGACACCATGGATCGCCGCAGCCAGAAACATGGACACCATGGATCGCTGCAGCCAGAAACATGGACACCATGGATCGCCGCATGCAGAAACGTGGACACCATGGATCGCCGCATGCAGAAACGTGGACACCATGGTTCGCCGCAGCCAGAAACGTGGACACCATGGATCGCTGCAGCAAGAAACATGGACACCATGGATCGCCGCATGCAGAAACGTGGACACCATGGATCGACGCAGCCAGAAACGTAGACACCATGGATCGCTGCATGCACAAACGTGGACACCATGGTTCGCCGCAGCCAGAAACGTGGACACCATGGATCGCCGCAGCCAGAAACGTGGACACCATGGATCGCTACATGCAGAAACGTGGACACCATGGATCGCTGCATGCAGAAACGTGGACACCATGGATCGCAGCAGAAAGAAAAGTGGACACCAAGGATCGCTGCATGCAGAAACGTGGAAAGTATGGATCGCCGCAGCCAGAAACGTTGACACCATGGATCGCTGCTTGGAGAAACGTGGACACCTTGGATCGCCGCAGCCGGAAACGTTGACACCATGGATCGCCGCATGCAGAAACATGGACACCATGGATCGCCGCAGCCAGAAACGTGGACACCATGGATCGCCGCAGCCAGAAACGTGGACACCATGGATCGCTGCATGCAGAAACGTGGACACCTTGGATCGCCGCAGCCGGAAACGTTGACACCATGGATCGCCGCATGCAGAAACATGGACACCATGGATCGCCGCAGCCAGAAACGTGGACACCATGGATCGCCGCAGCCAGAAACGTGGACACCATGGATCGCTGCATGCAGAAACATGGACACCATGGATCGTCGCAGCCAGAAACGTGGACACCATGGATCGCTGCATGCAGAAATGTGGACAACATGGATCGCTGCATGCAGAAACGTGGACACCATGGATTGCTGCATGCAGAAACGTGGACACCATGGATCGCTGCAGCCAGAAACGTGGACAGCATGGATTGCTGCAGCCAGAAACGTGGACACCATGGATCGCCGCAGCCAGAAACGTGGACACCATGGATCGCTGCATGCAGAAACGTGGACACCATGGATTGCTGCAGCCAGAAACTTGGACACCATGGATCGCTGCATGCAGAAACGTGGACACCATGGATCGCCGCAGCCAGAAACGTGGACACCATGGATCGCTGCATGCAGAAACGTGGACACCATGGATCGCCGCAGCCAGAAACGTGGACACCTTGGATCGCCGCAGCCAGAAACGTGGACACCATGGATCGCTGCAGCCAGAAACGTGGACAACATGGATCGCTGCATGCAGAAACGTGGACACCATGGATCGCCGCAGCCTGAAATGTGGACACCATGGATCGCCGCAGCCAGAAACGTGGACACCATGGATCGCTGCATGCAGAAACGTGGACACCATGGATCGCCGCAGCCAGAAACGTGGACACTATGGATCGCCGCAGCCAGAAACGTGGACACCATGGATCGCTGCATGCAGAAACGTGGACACCATGGATCGCTGCATGCAGAAACGTGGACACCATGGATCGCCGCAGCCAGAAACGTGGACACCATGGATCGCTGCATGCAGAAACGTGGACACCATGGATCGCTGTAGCCAGAAACGTGGACACCATGGATCGTCGCAGCCAGAAACGTGGACACCATGGATTGCTGCAGCCAGAAACGTGGACACCATGGATCGCCGCAGCCAGAAACGTGGACACCATGGATCGCTGCATGCAGAAACGTGGACACCATGGATTGCTGCAGCCAGAAACGTGGACACCATGGATCGCCGCAGCCAGAAACGTGGACACCATGGATCGCTGCAGCCACAAACGTGGACACCATGGATCGCCGCAGCCAGAAACGTGGACACCATGGATCGCTGCATGCAGAAACGTGGACACCATGGATCGCTGCATGCAGAAACGTGGACACCATGGATCGCCGCAGCCAGAAACGTGGACACCATGGATCGCCGCAGCCAGAATCGTGGACACCACGGATCGCCGCATGCAGAAACGTGGACACCATGGATCGCCGCAGCTAGAAACGTGGACACCATGGATCGCTGCAGCCAGAAACGTGGACACCATGGATTGCTGCATGCAGAAACGTGGACACCATGGATCGCTGCAGCCAGAAACGTGGACACCATGGATCGCCGCAGCCAGAAACGTGGACACCATGGATCGCTGCATGCAGAAACGTGGACACCATGGATCGCTGCATGCAGAAACATGGACACCATGGATCGCCGCAGCCAGAAACGTGGACACCATGGATCGCTGCATGCAGAAACGTGGACACCATGGATCGCCGCAGCCAGAAACATGGACACCATGGATCGCCGCAGCCAGAAACGTGGACACCATGGATCGCTGCATGCAGAAACGTGGACACCATGGATCGCCGCAGCCAGAAACGTGGACACCATGGATCGCTGCATGCAGAAACGTGGACACCATGTATCGCCGCAGCCAGAAACATGGACACCATGGATCGCCACAGCCAGAATCGTGGACACCATGGATCGCCGCATGCAGAAACGTGGACACCATGGATCGCCGCAGCCAGAAACGTGGACACCATGGATCGCTGCGGCCAGAAACGTGGACACCATGGATCGCCGCAGCCAGAAACGTGGACACCATGGATCGCTGCATGCAGAAACGTGGACACCATGGATCGCCGCAGCCAGAAACGTGGACACCATGGATCGCTGCATGCAGAAACGTGGACACCATGGATCGCTGTAGCCAGAAACGTGGACACCATGGATCGTCGCAGCCAGAAACGTGGACACCATGGATTGCTGCAGCCAGAAACGTGGACACCATGGATCGCCGCAGCCAGAAACGTGGACACCATGGATCGCTGCATGCAGAAACGTGGACACCATGGATTGCTGCAGCCAGAAACATGGACACCATGGATCGCCGAAGCCAGAAACGTGGACACCATGGATCGCTGCAGCCACAAACGGGGACACCATGGATCGCCGCAGCCAGAAACGTGGACACCATGGATCGCTGCATGCAGAAACGTGGACACCATGGATCGCCGCAGCCAGAAACGTGGACACCATGGATCGCTGCAGCCAGAATCGTGGACACCACGGATCGCCGCATGCAGAAACGTGGACACCATGGATCGCCGCAGCCAGAAACGTGGACACCATGGATCGCTGCAGCCAGAAACGTGGACACCATGGATCGCCGCAGCCAGAAACGTGGACACCATGGATCGCTGCATGCAGAAACGTGGACACCATGGATCGCCGCAGCCAGAAACGTGGACACCATGGATCGCTGCATGCAGAAACGTGGACACCATGGATCGCTGCAGCCAGAAACGTGGACACCATGGATCGCTGCATGCAGAAACCTGGACAGCATGGATCGCTGCAGCCAGAAACGTGGACACCATGGATTGCTGCATGCAGAAACGTGGACACCATGGATCGTCGCAGCCAGAAACGTGGACACCATGGATCGCTGCATGCAGAAACATGGACACCATGGATCGCCGCAGCCAGAAACGTGGACACCATGGATCGCTGCATGCAGAAACGTGGACACCATGGATTGCTGCAGCCAGAAACGTGGACACCATGGATCGCCGCAGCCAGAAACGTGGACACCATGGATCGCTGCAGCCACAAACGTGGATACCATGGATCGCCACAGCCAGCAACGTGGACACCATGGATCGCTGTAGCCAGAAACGTGGACACCATGGATCGCCGCAGCCAGAAACGTGGACACCATGGATCGCTGCAGCCAGAAACGTGGACACCATGGATCGCCGCAGCCAGAAACGTGGACACAAAGTATCGCCGCAGCCAGAAACGTGGACACCATGGATCGCCGCAGCCAGAAACGTGGACACCATGGATCGCTGCATGCAGAAACGTGGACACCATGGATCGCTGCAGCCAGAAACGTGGACACCATGGATTGCTGCATGCAGAAACGTGGACACCATGGATCGCCGCAGCCAGAAACGTGGACACCATGGATCGCTGCATGCGGAAACGTGGACACCATGGATCGCCGCAGCCAGAAACGTGGACACCATGGATCGCAGCAGCCACAAACGTGGACACCATGGATCGCTGCAGCCAGAAACGTGGACACCATGGATTGCTGCATGCAGAAACTTGGACACCATGGATCGCTGCAGCCAGAAACGTGGACACCATGGATCGCCGCAGCCAGAAACGTGGACACCATAGATTGCTGCATGCAGAAACGTGGACACCATGGATCGCCGCAGCCAGAAACGTGGACACCATGGATCGCTGCAGCGAGAAACGTGGACACCATGGATCGTCGCAGCCAGAAACGTGGACACCATGGATTGCTGCATGCAGAAACATGGACACCATGGATCGCTGCAGCCAGAAACATGGACACCATGGATCGCCGCATGCAGAAACGTGGACACCATGGATCGCCGCAGCCAGAAACATGGACACCATGGATCGCCGCAGCCAGAAACATGGACACCATGGATCGCCGCATGCAGAAACGTGGACACCATGGATCGCCGCAGCCAGAAACATGGACACCATGGATCGCCGCAGCCAGAAACATGGACATCATGGATCGCCGCATGCAGAAACGTGGACACCATGGATCGCCGCATGCAGAAACGTGGACACCATGGTTCGCCGCAGCCAGAAACGTGGACACCATGGATCGCTGCATGGTGAAACGTGGACACCTTGGATCGCCGCAGCCGGAAACGTTGACACCATGGATCGCCGCATGCAGAAACATGGACACCATGGATCGCCGCAGCCAGAAACGTGGACACCATGGATCGCCGCAGCCAGAAACGTGGACACCATGGATCGCTGCATGCAGAAACGTGGACACCTTGGATCGCCGCAGCCGGAAACGTTGACACCATGGATCGCCGCATGCAGAAACATGGACACCATGGATCGCCGCAGCCAGAAACGTGGACACCATGGATCGCCGCAGCCAGAAACGTGGACACCATGGATCGCTGCATGCAGAAACATGGACACCATGGATCGCCGCAGCCAGAAACGTGGACACCATGGATCGCTGCATGCAGAAATGTGGACAACATGGATCGCTGCATGCAGAAACGTGGACACCATGGATTGCTGCATGCAGAAACGTGGACACCATGGATCGCTGCAGCCAGAAACGTGGACAGCATGGATTGCTGCAGCCAGAAACGTGGACACCATGGATCGCCGCAGCCAGAAACGTGGACACCATGGATCGCTGCATGCAGAAACGTGGACACCATGGATTGCTGCAGCCAGAAACTTGGACACCATGGATCGCTGCATGCAGAAACGTGGACACCATGGATCGCCGCAGCCAGAAACGTGGACACCATGGATCGCTGCATGCAGAAACGTGGACACCATGGATCGCCGCAGCCAGAAACGTGGACACCTTGGATCGCCGCAGCCAGAAACGTGGACACCATGGATCGCTGCAGCCAGAAACGTGGACAACATGGATCGCTGCATGCAGAAACGTGGACACCATGGATCGCCGCAGCCTGAAATGTGGACACCATGGATCGCCGCAGCCAGAAACGTGGACACCATGGATCGCTGCATGCAGAAACGTGGACACCATGGATCGCCGCAGCCAGAAACGTGGACACTATGGATCGCCGCAGCCAGAAACGTGGACACCATGGATCGCCGCAGCCAGAAACGTGGACACCATGGATCGCTGCATGCAGAAACGTGGACACCATGGATCGCTGCATGCAGAAACGTGGACACCATGGATCGCCGCAGCCAGAAACGTGGACACCATGGATCGCTGCATGCAGAAACGTGGACACCATGGATCGCTGTAGCCAGAAACGTGGACACCATGGATCGTCGCAGCCAGAAACGTGGACACCATGGATTGCTGCAGCCAGAAACGTGGACACCATGGATTGCCGCAGCCAGAAACGTGGACACCATGGATCGCTGCATGCAGAAACGTGGACACCATGGATTGCTGCAGCCAGAAACGTGGACACCATGGATCGCCGCAGCCAGAAACGTGGACACCATGGATCGCTGCAGCCACAAACGTGGACACCATGGATCGCCGCAGCCAGAAACGTGGACACCATGGATCGCTGCATGCAGAAACGTGGACACCATGGATCGCTGCATGCAGAAACGTGGACACCATGGATCGCCGCAGCCAGAAACGTGGACACCATGGATCGCTGCAGCCAGAATCGTGGACACCACGGATCGCCGCATGCAGAAACGTGGACACCATGGATCGCCGCAGCTAGAAACGTGGACACCATGGATCGCTGCAGCCAGAAACGTGGACACCATGGATTGCTGCATGCAGAAACGTGGACACCATGGATCGCTGCAGCCAGAAACGTGGACACCATGGATTGCCGCAGCCAGAAACGTGGACACCATGGATCGCTGCATGCAGAAATGTGGACACCATGGATTGCCGCAGCCTGAAACGTGGACAACATGGATTGCTGCATCCAGAAACGTGGACACCATGATTCGCCGCAGCCAGAAACGTGGACACAATGGATCGCTGCATGCAGAAACGTGGACACCATGGATCGCCGCAGCCAGAAACGTGGACACCATGGATTGCTGCAGCCAGAAACGTGGACACCATGGATCGCCGCAGCCAGAAATGTGGACACCATGGATCGCTACATGCAGAAACGTGGACACCATGGATTGCTGCATGCAGAAACGTGGACACCATGGATCGCTGCAGCCAGAAACGTGGACAGCATGGATTGCTGCAGCCAGAAACGTGGACACCATGGATCGCCGCAGCCAGAAACGTGGACACCATGGATCGCTGCATGCAGAAACGTGGACACCATGGATTGCTGCAGCCAGAAACTTGGACACCATGGACCGCTGCATGCAGAAACGTGGACACCATGGATCGCCGCAGCCAGAAACGTGGACACCATGGATCGCTGCATGCAGAAACGTGGACACCATGGATCGCCGCAGCCAGAAACGTGGACACCTTGGATCGCCGCAGCCAGAAACGTGGACACCATGGATCGCTGCAGCCAGAAACGTGGACAACATGGATCGCTGCATGCAGAAACGTGGACACCATGGATCACCGCAGCCTGAAATGTGGACACCATGGATCGCCGCAGCCAGAAACGTGGACACCATGGATCGCTGCATGCAGAAACGTGGACACCATGGATCGCCGCAGCCAGAAACGTGGACACTATGGATCGCCGCAGCCAGAAACGTGGACACCATGGATCGCCGCAGCCAGAAACGTGGACACCATGGATCGCTGCATGCAGAAACGTGGACACCATGGATCGCCGCAGCCAGAAACGTGGACACCATGGATTGGTGCAGCCAGAAACGTGGACACCATGGATTGCTGCATGCAGAAACGTGGACACCATGGATCGCCGCAGCCAGAAACGTGGACACCATGGATTGCTGCATGCAGAAACGTGGACACCATGGATCGCCGCAGCCAGAAACGTGGACACCATGGATCGCCGCATGCAGAAACGTGGACACCATGGATCGCCGCAGCCAGAAACGTGGACACCATGGATCGCCGCAGGCAGAAACGTGGACACCATGGTTCGCCGCAGGCAGAAACGTGGACACCATGGATCGCTGCTGCCAGAAAGGTGGACACCATGGATCGCCGCAGCCAGAAACGTGGACACCATAGATCGCTGCATGCAGAAACGTGGACACCATGGATCGCAGTAGAAAGAAAAGTGACACCAAGGATCGCTGCATGCAGAAACGTGGACACTATGGATCGCCGCAGCCAGAAACGTGGACACCATGGATCGCCGCAGCCGGAAACGTGGACACCATGGATCGCCGCAGCCGGAAACGTGGACACCATGGATCGCTGCAGCCAGAAACGTGGACACCATGGATCGCTGCATGCAGAAACGTGGACACCATGGATCGCTGCAGCCAGAAACGTGGACACCATGGATCGCTGCATGCAGAAACGTGGACACCATGGATCGCTGCAGCCGGAAACGTGGACACCATGGATCGTCGCATCCAGAAACGTGGACACCATGGATTGCTGCAGCCAGAAACGTGGACACCATGGATCGCCTCAGCCAGAAACGTGGACACCATGGATCGCCGCATGCAGAAACGTGGACACCATGGATCGCCGCAGCCAGAAACGTGGACACCATGGATTGCTGCAGCCAGAAACGTGGACACCATGGATCGCCGCAGCCAGAAAGGTGGACACCATGGATCGCTGCATGCAGAAACGTGGACACCATGGATTGCTGCATGCAGAAACGTGGACACCATGGATCGCCGCAGCCAGAAACGTGGACACCATGGATCGCTGCATGCAGAAATGTGGACACCATGGATTGCTGCATGCAGAAACGTGGACACTA
Source organism: Hemitrygon akajei (assembly GCF_048418815.1). Taxonomy (NCBI): domain Eukaryota; kingdom Metazoa; phylum Chordata; class Chondrichthyes; order Myliobatiformes; family Dasyatidae; genus Hemitrygon; species Hemitrygon akajei. The sequence goes on along the minus strand of NC_133124.1, from coordinate 142,148,424 downwards.
TGGATCGCCGCAGCCAAAAACGTGGACACCATGGATCGCTGCAGCCAGAAACGTGGACACCATGGATCGCCGCAGCCAGAAACGTGGACACCATGGATCGCTGCATGCAGAAACGTGGACACCATGGATTGCTGCAGCCAGAAACGTGGACACCATGGATCGCTGCATGCAGAAACGTGGACACCATGGATCGCCGCAGCCAGAAACATGGACACCATGGATCGCTGCATGCAGAAACGTGGACACCATGGATCGCCGCAGCCAGAAACGTGGACACCTTGGATCGCCGCAGCCAGAAACGTGGACACCATGGATCGCTGCAGCCAGAAACGTGGACACCATGGATTGCTGCATGCAGAAACGTGGACACCATGGATCGCTGCAGCCAGAAACGTGGACACCATGGATCGCCGCAGCCAGAAACGTGGACACCATGGATCGCTGCATGCAGAAACGTGGACACCATGGATCGCTGCATGCAGAAACATGGACACCATGGATCGCCGCAGCCAGAAACGTGGACACCATGGATCGCTGCATGCAGAAACGTGGACACCATGGATCGCCGCAGCCAGAAACATGGACACCATGGATCGCCGCAGCCAGAAACGTGGACACCATGGATCGCTGCATGCAGAAACGTGGACACCATGGATCGCCGCAGCCAGAAACGTGGACACCATGGATCGCTGCATGCAGAAACGTGGACACCATGTATCGCCGCAGCCAGAAACATGGACACCATGGATCGCTGCAGCCAGAATCGTGGACACCATGGATCGCCGCATGCAGAAACGTGGACACCATGGATCGCCGCAGCCAGAAACGTGGACACCATGGATCGCTGCGGCCAGAAACGTGGACACCATGGATCGCCGCAGCCAGAAACGTGGACACCATGGATCGCTGCATGCAGAAACGTGGACACCATGGATCGCCGCAGCCAGAAACGTGGACACCATGGATCGCTGCATGCAGAAACGTGGACACCATGGATCGCTGTAGCCAGAAACGTGGACACCATGGATCGCCGCAGCCAGAAACGTGGACACCATAGATCGCTGCATGCAGAAACGTGGACACCATGGATCGCAGTAGAAAGAAAAGTGACACCAAGGATCGCTGCATGCAGAAACGTGGACACTATGGATCGCCGCAGCCAGAAACGTGGACACCATGGATCGCCGCAGCCGGAAACGTGGACACCATGGATCGCCGCAGCCGGAAACGTGGACACCATGGATCGCTGCAGCCAGAAACGTGGACACCATGGATCGCTGCATGCAGAAACGTGGACACCATGGATCGCCGCAGCCAGAAACGTGGACACCATGGATCGCTGCATGCAGAAATGTGGACACCATGAATTGCCGCAGCCTGAAACGTGGACACCATGGATCGCTGCAGCCAGAAACGTGGACACCATGGATCGCTGCATGCAGAAACGTGGACACCATGGATCGCCGCAGCCGGAAACGTGGACACCATGGATCGTCGCATCCAGAAACGTGGACACCATGGATTGCTGCAGCCAGAAACGTGGACACCATGGATCGCCTCAGCCAGAAACGTGGACACCATGGATCGCCGCATGCAGAAACGTGGACACCATGGATCGCCGCAGCCAGAAACGTGGACACCATGGATTGCTGCAGCCAGAAACGTGGACACCATGGATCGCCGCAGCCAGAAAGGTGGACACCATGGATCGCTGCATGCAGAAACGTGGACACCATGGATTGCTGCATGCAGAAACGTGGACACCATGGATCGCCGCAGCCAGAAACGTGGACACCATGGATCGCTGCATGCAGAAATGTGGACACCATGGATTGCTGCATGCAGAAACGTGGACACTATGGATCGCCGCAGCCAAAAACGTGGACACCATGGATCGCTGCAGCCAGAAACGTGGACACCATGGATCGCCGCAGCCAGAAACGTGGACACCATGGATCGCTGCATGCAGAAACGTGGACACCATGGATTGCTGCAGCCAGAAACGTGGACACCATGGATCGCTGCATGCAGAAACGTGGACACCATGGATCGCCGCAGCCAGAAACATGGACACCATGGATCGCTGCATGCAGAAACGTGGACACCATGGATCGCCGCAGCCAGAAACGTGGACACCTTGGATCGCCGCAGCCAGAAACGTGGACACCATGGATCGCTGCAGCCAGAAACGTGGACACCATGGATTGCTGCATGCAGAAACGTGGACACCATGGATCGCTGCAGCCAGAAACGTGGACACCATGGATCGCCGCAGCCAGAAACGTGGACACCATGGATCGCTGCATGCAGAAACGTGGACACCATGGATCGCTGCATGCAGAAACATGGACACCATGGATCGCCGCAGCCAGAAACGTGGACACCATGGATCGCTGCATGCAGAAACGTGGACACCATGGATCGCCGCAGCCAGAAACATGGACACCATGGATCGCCGCAGCCAGAAACGTGGACACCATGGATCGCTGCATGCAGAAACGTGGACACCATGGATCGCCGCAGCCAGAAACGTGGACACCATGGATCGCTGCATGCAGAAACGTGGACACCATGTATCGCCGCAGCCAGAAACATGGACACCATGGATCGCTGCAGCCAGAATCGTGGACACCATGGATCGCCGCATGCAGAAACGTGGACACCATGGATCGCCGCAGCCAGAAACGTGGACACCATGGATCGCTGCGGCCAGAAACGTGGACACCATGGATCGCCGCAGCCAGAAACGTGGACACCATGGATCGCTGCATGCAGAAACGTGGACACCATGGATCGCCGCAGCCAGAAACGTGGACACCATGGATCGCTGCATACAGAAACGTGGACACCATGGATCGCTGTAGCCAGAAACGTGGACACCATGGATCGTCGCAGCCAGAAACGTGGACACCATGGATTGCTGCAGCCAGAAACGTGGACACCATGGATCGCCGCAGCCAGAAACGTGGACACCATGGATCGCTGCATGCAGAAACGTGGACACCATGGATTGCTGCAGCCAGAAACGTGGACACCATGGATCGCCGCAGCCAGAAACGTGGACACCATGGATCGCTGCAGCCACAAACGTGGACACCATGGATCGCCGCAGCCAGAAACGTGCACACCATGGATCGCTGCATGCAGAAAAATGGACACCATGGATCGCTGCATGCAGAAACGTGGACACCATGGATCGCCGCAGCCAGAAACGTGGACACCATGGATCGCTGCAGCCAGAATCGTGGACACCACGGATCGCCGCATGCAGAAACGTGGACACCATGGATCGCCGCAGCCAGAAACGTGGACACCATGGATCGCTGCAGCCAGAAACGTGGACACCATGGATCGCCGCAGCCAGAAACGTGGACACCATGGATCGCTGCATGCAGAAACGTGGACACCATGGATAGCCGCAGCCAGAAACGTGGACACCATGGATCGCTGCATCCAGAAACGTGGACACCATGGATCGCCGTAGCCAGAAACGTGGACACCATGGATCGCTGCATGCAGAAACCTGGACACCATGGATCGCTGCAGCCAGAAACGTGGACACCATGGATTGCTGCATGCAGAAACGTGGACACCATGGATCGTCGCAGCCAGAAACGTGGACACCATGGATCGCTGCATGCAGAAACGTGGACACCATGGATCGCCGCAGCCAGAAACGTGGACACCATGGATCGCTGCATGCAGAAACGTGGACACCATGGATTGCTGCAGCCAGAAACGTGGACACCATGGATCGCCGCAGCCAGAAACGTGGGCACCATGGATCGCTGCAGCCACAAACGTGGATACCATGGATCGCCGCAGCCAGCAACGTGGACACCATGGATCGCTGTAGCCAGAAACGTGGCCACCATGGATCGCCGCAGCCAGAAACGTGGACACCATGGATCGCTGCAGCCAGAAACGTGGACACCATGGATCGCCGCAGCCAGAAACGTGGACACAATGTATCGCCGCAGCCAGAAACGTGGACACCATGGATCGCCGCAGCCAGAAACGTGGACACCTTGGATCGCCGCAGCCAGAAACGTGGACACCATGGATCGCCGCAGCCAGAAACGTGGACAACATGGATCGCTGCATGCAGAAACGTGGACACCATGGATCGCCGCAGCCTGAAAAGTGGACACCATGGATCGCCGCAGCCAGAAACGTGGACACCATGGATCGCTGCATGCAGAAACGTGGACACCAGGGATCGCCGCAGCCAGAAACGTGGACACCATGGATCGCCGCAGCCAGAAACGTGGACACCATGGATCGCCGCAGCCAGAAACCTGGACACCATGGATCGCTGCATGCAGAAACGTGGACACCATGGATCGCCGCAGCCAGAAACGTGGACACCATGGATTGGTGCAGCCAGAAACGTGGACACCATGGATTGCTGCATGCAGAAACGTGGACACCATGGATCGCCGCAGCCAGAAACGTGGACACCATGGATTGCTGCATGCAGAAACGTGGACACCATGGATCGCCGCAGCCAGAAACATGGACACCATGGATCGCCGCATGCAGAAACGTGGACACCATGGATCGCCGCAGCCAGAAACGTGGACACCATGGATCGCCGCATGCAGAAACGTGGACACCATGGTTCGCCGCAGCCAGAAACGTGGACACCATGGATCGCTGCTGCCAGAAACGTGGACACCATGGATCGCCGCAGCCAGAAACGTGGACACCATAGATCGCTGCATGCAGAAACGTGGACACCATGGATCGCAGCAGAAAGAAAAGTGGACACCAAGGATCGCTGCATGCAGAAACGTGGACACTATGGATCGCCGCAGCCAGAAACGTGGACACCATGGATCGCCGCAGCCGGAAACGTGGACACCATGGATCGCTGCAGCCAGAAACGTGGACACCATGGATCGCTGCATGCAGAAACGTGGACACCATGGATCGCCGCAGCCAGAAACGTGGACACCATGGATCGCTGCATGCAGAAATGTGGAAACCATGAATTGCCGCAGCCTGAAACGTGGATACCATGGATCGCTGCAGCCAGAAACGTGGACACCATGGATCGCTGCATGCAGAAACGTGGACACCATGGATCGCCGCAGCCGGAAACGTGGACACCATGGATCGTCGCATCCAGAAACGTGGACACCATGGATCGCCGCAGCCAGAAACGTGGACACCATGGATCGCTGCATGCAGAAACGTGGACACCATGGATCGCCGCAGCCAGAAACGTGGACACCTTGGATCGCCGCAGCCAGAAACGTGGACACCATGGATCGCTGCAGCCAGAAACGTGGACACCATGGATTGCTGCATGCAGAAACGTGGACACCATGGATTGCTGCAGCCAGAAACGTGGACACCATGGATCGCCGCAGCCAGAAACGTGGACACCATGGATCGCTGCAGCCAGAAACGTGGACAACATGGATCGCTGCATGCAGAAACGTGGACACCATGGATCACGCAGCCTGAAATGTGGACACCATGGATCGCCGCAGCCAGAAACGTGGACACCATGGATCGCTGCATGCAGAAACGTGGACACCATGGATCGCTGCATGCAGAAACGTGGACACCATGGATCGCCGCAGCCAGAAACGTGGACACCATGGATCGCTGCATGCAGAACCGTGGACACCATGGATCGCCGCAGCCAGAAACATGGACACCATGGATCGCCGCAGCCAGAAACGTGGACACCATGGATCGCTGCATGCAGAAACGTGGACACCATGGATCGCCGCAGCCAGAAACGTGGACACCATGGATCGCTGCATGCAGATACGTGGACACCATGTATCGCCGCAGCCAGAAACGTGGACACCATGGATCGCTGCAGCCAGAATCGTGGACAACATGGATCGCCGCATGCAGAAACGTGGACACCATGGATCGCCGCAGCCAGAAACGTGGACACCATGGATCGCTGCGGCCAGAAACGTGGACACCATGGATCGCTGCATGCAGAAACGTGGACACCATGGATCGCCGCAGCCAGAAACGTGGACACCATGGATCGCTGCATGCAGAAACGTGGACACCATGGATCGCTGTAGCCAGAAACGTGGACACCATGGATCGTCGCAGCCAGAAACGTGGACACCATGGATTGCAGCAGCCAGAAACGTGGACACCATGGATCGCCGCAGCCAGAAACGTGGACACCATGGATCGCTGCATGCAGAAACGTGGACACCATGGATTGCTGCAGCCAGAAACGTGGACACCATGGATCGCCGCAGCCAGAAACGTGGACACCATGGATCGCTGCAGCCACAAACGTGGACACCATGGATCGCCGCAGCCAGAAACGTGGACACCATGGATCGCTGCATGCAGAAACGTGGACACCATGGATCGCTGCATGCAGAAACGTGGACACCATGGATCGCCGCAGCCAGAAACGTGGACACCATGGATCGCTGCAGCCAGAATCGTGGACACCACGGATCGCCGCATGCAGAAACGTGGACACCATGGATCGCCGCAGCCAGAAACGTGGACACCATGGATCGCTGCAGCCAGAAACGTGGACACCATGGATTGCTGCATGCAGAAACGTGGACACCATGGATCGCTGCAGCCAGAAACGTGGACACCATGGATCGCCGCAGCCAGAAACGTGGACACCATGGATCGCTGCATGCAGAAATGTGGACACCATGGATTGCCGCAGCCTGAAACGTGGACAACATGGATTGCTGCATCCAGAAACGTGGACACCATGATTCGCCGCAGCCAGAAACGTGGACACAATGGATCGCCGCATGCAGAAACGTGGACACCATGGATCGCCGCAGCCAGAAACGTGGACACCATGGATTGCTCCAGCCAGAAACGTGGACACCATGGATCGCCGCAGCCAGAAATGTGGACACCATGGATCGCTACATCCAGAAACGTGGACACCATGGATTGCTGCATGCAGAAACGTGGACACCATGGATCGCTGCAGCCAGAAACGTGGACAGCATGGATTGCTGCAGCCAGAAACGTGGACACCATGGATCGCCGCAGCCAGAAACGTGGACACCATGGATCGCTGCATGCAGAAACGTGGACACCATGGATTGCTGCAGCCAGAAACTTGGACACCATGGATCGCTGCATGCAGAAACGTGGACACCATGGATCGCCGCAGCCTGAAACGTGGACACCATGGATCGCCGCAGCCAGAAACGTGGACACCATGGATCGCTGCAGCCAGAAACGTGGACAACATGGATCGCTGCATGCAGAAACGTGGACACCATGGATCGCCGCAGCCTGAAATGTGGACACCATGGATCGCCGCAGCCAGAAACGTGGACACCATGGATCGCTGCATGCAGAAACGTGGACACCATGGATCGCCGCAGCCAGAAACGTGGACACTATGGATCGCCACAGCCAGAAACGTGGACACCATGGATCGCCGCAGCCAGAAACGTGGACACCATGGATCGCTGCATGCAGAAACGTGGACACCATGGATCGCCGCAGCCAGAAACGTGGACACCATGGATTGGTGCAGCCAGAAACGTGGACACCATGGATTGCTGCATGCAGAAACGTGGACACCATGGATCGCCGCAGCCAGAAACGTGGACACCATGGATTGCTGCATGCAGAAACGTGGACACCATGGATCGCCGCAGCCAGAAACATGGACACCATGGATCGCCGCATGCAGAAACGTGGACACCATGGATCGCCGCAGCCAGAAACGTGGACACCATGGATCGCCGCATGCAGAAACGTGGACACCATGGTTCGCCGCAGGCAGAAACGTGGACACCATGGATCGCTGCTGCCAGAAACGTGGACACCATGGATCGCCGCAGCCAGAAACGTGGACACCATAGATCGCTGCATGCAGAAACGTGGACACCATGGATCGCAGTAGAAAGAAAAGTGGACACCAAGGATCGCTGCATGCAGAAACGTGGACACTATGGATCGCCGCAGCCAGAAACGTGGACACCATGGATCGCCGCAGCCGGAAACGTGGACACCATGGATCGCTGCAGCCAGAAACGTGGACACCATGGATCGCTGCATGCAGAAACGTGGACACCATGGATCGCCGCAGCCAGAAACGTGGACACCATGGATCGCTGCATGCAGAAATGTGGACACCATGAATTGCCGCAGCCTGAAACGTGGACACCATGGATCGCTGCAGCCAGAAACGTGGACACCATGGATCGCTGCATGCAGAAACGTGGACACCATGGATCGCCGCAGCCGGAAACGTGGACACCATGGATCGTCGCATCCAGAAACGTGGACACCATGGATTGCTGCAGCCAGAAACGTGGACACCATGGATCGCCGCAGCCAGAAACGTGGACACCATGGATCGCCGCATGCAGAAACGTGGACACCATGGATCGCCGCAGCCAGAAACGTGGACACCATGGATTGCTGCAGCCAGAAACGTGGACACCATGGATCGCCGCAGCCAGAAATGTGGACACCATGGATCGCTGCATGCAGAAACGTGGACACCATGGATTGCTGCATGCAGAAACGTGGACACCATGGATCGCCGCAGCCAGAAACGTGGACACCATGGATCGCTGCATGCAGAAACATGGACACCATGGATCGCCGCAGCCAGAAACGTGGACACCATGGATCGCTGCATGCAGAAATGTGGACACCATGAATTGCCGCAGCCTGAAACGTGGACACCATGGATCGCTGCAGCCAGAAACGTGGACACCATGGATCGCTGCATGCAGAAACGTGGACACCATGGATCGCCGCAGCCGGAAACGTGGACACCATGGATCGCCGCAGCCAGAAACGTGGACACCATGGATTGCTGCAGCCAGAAACGTGGACACCATGGATCGCCGCAGCCAGAAACGTGGACACCATGGATCGCCGCATGCAGAAACGTGGACACCATGGATCGCCGCAGCCAGAAACGTGGACACCATGGATTGCTGCAGCCAGAAACGTGGACACCATGGATCGCCGCAGCCAGAAAGGTGGACACCATGGATCGCTGCATGCAGAAACGTGGACACCATGGATCGCCGCAGCCAGAAACGTGGACACCATGGATCGCTGCATGCAGAAATGTGGACACCATGGATTGCTGCATGCAGAGACGTGGACACTATGGATCGCCGCAGCCAGAAACGTGGACACCATGGATCGCTGCATGCAGAAACGTGGAGACCATGGATCGCCGCAGCCAGAAACGTGGACACCATGGATCGCTGCATGCAGAAACGTGGTCACCATGGATCGCCGCAGCCAGAAATGTGGACATCATGGATCGCCGCAGCCAGAAACGTGGACACCATGGATCGCTGCATGCAGAAACGTGGACACCATGGATCGCTGCAGCCAGAAACGTGGACACCATGGATCGCCGCAGCCAGAAACGTGGACACCATGGATCGCTGCATGCAGAAACGTGGACACCATGGATTGCTGCAGCCAGAAACGTGGACACCATGGATCGCTGCATGCAGAAACGTGGACACCATGGATCGCCGCAGCCAGAAACGTGGACACCATGGATCGCTGCATGCACAACCGTGGACACCATGGTTCGCCGCAGCCAGAAACGTGGACACCATGGATCGCCGCAGCCAGAAACGTGGACACCATGGATCGCTACATGCAGAAACGTGGACACCATGGATCGCTGCAGCCAGAAACGTGGACACCATAGATCGCTGCATGCAGAAACGTGGACACCATGGATCGCAGCAGAAAGAAAAGTGGACACCAAGGATCGTTGCATGCAGAAACATGGACACCATGGATCGCCGCAGCCAGAAACGTGGACACCATGGATCGCTGCATGCAGAAACGTGGACACCATGGATCGCCGCAGCCAGAAACGTGGACACCATGGATCGATCCATGCAGAAACGTGGACACCATGGATCGCCGCAGCCAGAAATGTGGACATCATGGATCGCCGCAGCCGGAAACGTGGACACCATGGATCGCAGCATGCAGAAACGTGGACACCATGGATCGCTGCAGCCAGAAACGTGGACACCATGGATTGCTGCAGCCAGAAACGTGGACACCATGGATCGCCGCAGCCAGAAACTTGGACACCATGGATCGCTGCATGCAGAAACGTGGACACCATGAATCGCTGCATGCAGAAACGTGGACACCATGGATCGCCGCAGCCAGAAACGTGGACACCATGGATCGCTGCATGCAGAAACGTGGACACCATGGATCGCCGCAGCCAGAAACGTGGACACCTTGGATCGCCGCAGCCAGAAACGTGGACACCATGGATCGCTGCAGCCAGAAACGTGGACACCATGGATTGCTGCATGCAGAAACGTAGACACCATGGATCGCTGCAGCCAGAAACGTGGACACCATGGATCGCCGCAGCCAGAAACGTGGACACCATGGATCGCTGCATGCAGAAATGTGGACAACATGGATTGCCGCAGCCTGAAACGTGGACACCATGGATCGCTGCAGCCAGAAACGTGGACACCATGGATTGCTGCATGCAGAAACGTGGACACCATGGATCGCTGCAGCCAGAAACGTGGACACCATGGATCGCCGCAGCCAGAAACGTGGACACCATGGATCGCTGCATGCAGAAATGTGGACACCATGGATTGCCGCAGCCTGAAACGTGGACAACATGGATTGCTGCAGCCAGAAACGTGGACACCATGATTCGCCGCAGCCAGAAACGTGGACACAATGGATCGCCGCATGCAGAAACGTGGACACCATGAATCGCCGCAGCCAGAAACGTGGACACCATGGATTGCTGCAGCCAGAAACGTGGACACCATGGATCGCCGCAGCCAGAAATGTGGACACCATGGATCGCTGCATGCAGAAACGTGGACACCATGGATTGCTGCATGCAGAAACGTGGACACCATGGATCGCTGCAGCCAGAAACGTGGACAGCATGGATTGCTGCAGCCAGAAACGTGGACACCATGGATCGCCGCAGCCAGAAACGTGGACACCATGGATCGCTGCATGCAGAAACGTGGACACCATGGATTGCTGCAGCCAGAAACTTGGACACCATGGATCGCTGCATGCAGAAACGTGGACACCATGGATCGCCGCAGCCAGAAACGTGGACACCATGGATCGCTGCATGCAGAAACGTGGACACCATGGATCGCCGCAGCCAGAAACGTGGACACCTTGGATCGCCGCAGCCAGAAACGTGGACACCATGGATCGCTGCAGCCAGAAACGTGGACAACATGGATCGCTGCATGCAGAAACGTGGACACCATGGATCGCCGCAGCCTGAAATGTGGACACCATGGATCGCCGCAGCCAGAAACGTGGACACCATGGATCGCTGCATGCAGAAACGTGGACACCATGGATCACCGCAGCCAGAAACGTGGACACCATGGATCGCCGCAGCCGGAAACGTGGACACCATGGATCGCCGCAGCCGGAAACGTGGACACCATGGATCGCTGCATGCAGAAACGTGGACAACATGGATCGCCGCAGCCAGAAACGTGGACACCATGGATCGCTGCATGCAGAAATGTGGACACCATGAATTGCCGCAGCCTGAAACGTGGACACCATGGATCGCTGCAGCCAGAAACGTGGACACCATGGATCGCTGCATGCAGAAACGTGGACACCATGGATCGCCGCAGCCGGAAACGTGGACACCATGGATCGCCGCAGCCAGAAACGTGGACACCATGGATTGCTGCAGCCAGAAACGTGGACACCATGGATCGCAGCAGCCAGAAACGTGGACACCATGGATTGCCGCATGCAGAAACGTGGACACCATGGATCGCCGCAGCCAGAAACGTGGACACCATGGATCGCTGCATGCAGAAACGTGGACACCATGTATCGCCGCAGCCAGAAACGTGGACACCATGGATCGCTGCAGCCAGAATCGTGGACACCATGGATCGCCGCATGCAGAAACGTGGACACCATGGATCGCCGCAGCCAGAAACGTGGACACCATGGATCGCTGCATGCAGAAACGTGGACACCATGGATCGCTGCATGCAGAAACATGGACACCATGGATCGCCGCAGCCAGAAACGTGGACACCATGGATCGCTGCATGCAGAAACGTGGACACCATGGATCGCCGCAGCCAGAAACGTGGACACCATGGATCGCCGCAGCCAGAAACGTGGACACCATGGATCGCTGCATGCAGAAACGTGGACACCATGGATCGCCGCAGCCAGAAACGTGGACACCATGGATCGCTGCATGCAGAAACGTGGACACCATGTATCGCCGCAGCCAGAAACATGGACACCATGGATCGCTGCAGCCAGAATCGTGGACACCATGGATCGCCGCATGCAGAAACGTGGACACCATGGATCGCCGCAGCCAGAAACGTGGACACCATGGATCGCTGCGGCCAGAAACGTGGACACCATGGATCGCCGCAGCCAGAAACGTGGACACCATGGATCGCTGCATGCAGAAACGTGGACACCATGGATCGCCGCAGCCAGAAACGTGGACACCATGGATCGCTGCATGCAGAAACGTGGACACCATGGATCGCTGTAGCCAGAAACGTGGACACCATGGATCGTCGCAGCCAGAAACGTGGACACCATGGATCGCTGCATGCAGAAACGTGGACACCATGGATTGCTGCAGCCAGAAACGTGGACACCATGGATCGCCGCAGCCAGAAACGTGGACACCATGGATCGCTGCAGCCACAAACGTGGACACCATGGATCGCCGCAGCCAGAAACGTGGACACCATGGATCGCTGCATGCAGAAACGTGGACACCATGGATCGCCGCAGCCAGAAACGTGGACACCATGGATCGCTGCATGCAGAAACGTGGACACCATGTATCGCCGCAGCCAGAAACATGGACACCATGGATCGCTGCAGCCAGAATCGTGGACACCATGGATCGCCGCATGCAGAAACGTGGACACCATGGATCGCCGCAGCCAGAAACGTGGACACCATGGATCGTCGCAGCCAGAAACGTGGACACCATGGATTGCTGCAGCCAGAAACGTGGACACCATGGATCGCCGCAGCCAGAAACGTGGACACCATGGATCGCTGCAGCCACAAACGTGGACACCATGGATCGCCGCAGCCAGAAACGTGGACACCATGGATCGCTGCATGCAGAAACGTGGACACCATGGATCGCTGCATGCAGAAACGTGGACACCATGGATCGCCGCAGCCAGAAACGTGGACACCATGGATCGCTACAGCCAGAATCGTGGACACCACGGATCGCCGCATGCAGAAACGTGGACACCATGGATCGCCGCAGCCAGAAACGTGGACACCATGGATCGCTGCAGCCAGAAACGTGGACACCATGGATCGCCGCAGCCAGAAACGTGGACACCATGGATCGCTGCATGCAGAAACGTGGACACCATGGATCGCTGCAGCCAGAAACGTGGACACCATGGATCGCTGCATGCAGAAACGTGGACACCATGGATCGCCGCAGCCAGAAACGTGGACACCATGGATCGCTGCATGCAGAAACGTGGACACCATGTATCGCCGCAGCCAGAAACATGGACACCATGGATCGCTGCAGCCAGAATCGTGGACACCATGGATCGCCGCATGCAGAAACGTGGACACCATGGATCGCCGCAGCCAGAAACGTGGACACCATGGATCGCTGCGGCCAGAAACGTGGACACCATGGATCGCCGCAGCCAGAAACGTGGACACCATGGATCGCTGCCAGCAGAAACGTGGACACCATGGATCGCTGTAGCCAGAAACGTGGACACCATGGATCGTCGCAGCCAGAAACGTGGACACCATGGATTGCTGCAGCCAGAAACGTGGACACCATGGATCGCCGCAGCCAGAAACGTGGACACCATGGATCGCTGCATGCAGAAACGTGGACACCATGGATTGCTGCAGCCAGAAACGTGGACACCATGGATCGCCGCAGCCAGAAACGTGGACACCATGGATCGCTGCAGCCACAAACGTGGACACCATGGATCGCCGCAGCCAGAAACGTGGACACCATGGATCGCTGCATGCAGAAACGTGGACACCATGGATCGCTGCATGCAGAAACGTGGACACCATGGATCGCCGCAGCCAGAAACGTGGACACCATGGATCGCTGCAGCCAGAATCGTGGACACCACGGATCGCCGCATGCAGAAACGTGGACACCATGGATCGCCGCAGCCAGAAACGTGGACACCATGGATCGCTGCAGCCAGAAACGTGGACACCATGGATCGCCGCAGCCAGAAACGTGGACACCATGGATCGCTGCATGCAGAAACGTGGACACCATGGATCGCCGCAGCCAGAAACGTGGACACCATGGATCGCTGCATGCAGAAACGTGGACACCATGGATCGCTGCAGCCAGAAACATGGACACCATGGATCGCTGCATGCAGAAACCTGGACACCATGGATCGCTGCAGCCAGAAACGTGGACACCATGGATTGCTGCATGCAGAAACGTGGACACCATGGATCGTCGCAGCCAGAAACGTGGACACCATGGATCGCTGCATGCAGAAACGTGGACACCATGGATCGCCGCAGCCAGAAACGTGGACACCATGGATCGCTGCATGCTGAAACGTGGACACCATGGATTGCTGCAGCCAGAAACGTGGACAGCATGGATCGCCGCAGCCAGAAACGTGGACACCATGGATCGCTGCAGCCACAAACGTGGATACCATGGATCGCCGCAGCCAGCAACGTGGACACCATGGATCGCTGTAGCCAGAAACGTGGACACCATGGATCGCCGCAGCCAGAAACGTGGACACCATGGATCGCTGCAGCCAGAAACGTGGAAACCATGGATCGCCGCAGCCAGAAACGTGGACACAATGTATCGCCGCAGCCAGAAACGTGGACACCATGGATCGCCGCAGCCAGAAACGTGGACACCATGGATCGCTGCATGCAGAAACGTGGACACCATGGATCGCTGCAGGCAGAAACGTGGACACCATGGATTGCTGCATGCAGAAACGTGGACACCATGGATCGCCGCAGCCAGAAACGTGGACACCATGGATCGCTGCATGCGGAAACGTGGACACCATGGATCGCCGCAGCCAGAAACGTGGACACCATGGATCGCCGCAGCCACAAACGTGGACACCATGGATCGCTGCAGCCAGAAACGTGGACACCATGGATTGCTGCATGCAGAAACGTGGACACCATGGATCGCCGCAGCCAGAAACATGGACACCATGGATCGCTGCAGCCAGAAACGTGGACACCATGGATAACTGCATGCAGAAACGTGGACACCATGGATTGCTGCAGCCAGAAACGTGGACACCATGGATCGCCGCAGCCAGAAACGTGCACACCATGGATCGCCGCAGCCAGAAACGTGGACACCATGGATCGCTGCAGCCAGAAACGTGGACAACATGGATCGCCGCAGCCAGAAACGTGGACACCATGGATCGCCGCAGCCAGAAACGTGGACACCATGGATCGCTGCAGCCAGAAACGTGGACAACATGGATCGCTGCATGCAGAAACGTGGACACCATGGATCGCCGCAGCCTGAAATGTGGACACCAAGGATCGCCGCAGCCAGAAACGTGGACACCATGGATCGCTGCATGCAGAAACGTGGACACCATGGATCGCTGCATGCAGAAACGTGGACACCATGGATCGCCGCAGCCAGAAACGTGGACACCATGGATCGCTGCATGCAGAAACGTGGACACCATGGATCGCCGCAGCCAGAAACGTGGACACCATGGATCGCTGCATGCAGAAACGTGGACACCATGGATCGCCGCAGCCAGAAACGTGGACACCATGGATCGCTGCATGCAGAAACGTGGACACCATGTATCGCCGCAGCCAGAAACGTGGACACCATGGATCGCTGCAGCCAGAATCGTGGACACCATGGATCGCCGCATGCAGAAACGTGGACACCATGGATCGCCGCAGCCAGAAACGTGGACACCATGGATCGCTGCGGCCAGAAACGTGGACACCATGGATCGCCGCAGCCAGAAACGTGGACACCATGGATCGCTGCATGCAGAAACGTGGACACCGTGGATCGCCGCAGCCAGAAACGTGGACACCATGGATCGCTGCATGCAGAAACGTGGACACCATGGATCGCTGTAGCCAGAAACGTGGATACCATGGATTGCTGCAGCCAGAAACGTGGACACCATGGATCGCCGCAGCCAGAAACGTGGACACCATGGATCGCTGCATGCAGAAACGTGGACACCATGGATCGCTGCAGCCAGAAACGTGGACACCATGGATCGCCGCAGCCAGAAACGTGGACACCATGGATCGCTGCATGCAGAAACGTGGACACCATGGATCGCTGCAGCCAGAAACGTGGACACCATGGATCGCTGCATGCAGAAACGTGGACACCATGGATCGCCGCAGCCAGAAACGTGGACACCATGGATCGCTGCATGCAGAAACGTGGACACCATGTATCGCCGCAGCCAGAAACATGGACACCATGGATCGCTGCAGCCAGAATCGTGGACACCATGGATCGCCGCATGCAGAAACGTGGACACCATGGATCGCCGCAGCCAGAAACGTGGACACCATGGATCGCCGCGGCCAGAAACGTGGACACCATGGATCGCCGCAGCCAGAAACGTGGACACCATGGATCGCTGCCTGCAGAAACGTGGACACCATGGATCGCTGTAGCCAGAAACGTGGACACCATGGATCGTCGCAGCCAGAAACGTGGACACCATGGATTGCTGCAGCCAGAAACGTGGACACCATGGATCGCCGCAGCCAGAAACGTGGACACCATGGATCGCTGCATGCAGAAACGTGGACACCATGGATTGCTGCAGCCAGAAACGTGGACACCATGGATCGCCGCAGCCAGAAACGTGGACACCATGGATCGCTGCAGCCACAAACGTGGACACCATGGATCGCCGCAGCCAGAAACGTGGACACCATGGATCGCTGCATGCAGAAACGTGGACACCATGGATCGCTGCATGCAGAAACGTGGACACCATGGATCGCCGCAGCCAGAAACGTGGACACCATGGATCGCTGCAGCCAGAATCGTGGACACCACGGATCGCCGCATGCAGAAACGTGGACACCATGGATCGCCGCAGCCAGAAACGTGGACACCATGGATCGCTGCAGCCAGAAACGTGGACACCATGGATCGCCGCAGCCAGAAACGTGGACACCATGGATCGCTGCATGCAGAAACGTGGACACCATGGATCGCCGCAGCCAGAAACGTGGACACCATGGATCGCTGCATGCAGAAACGTGGACACCATGGATCGCTGCAGCCAGAAACGTGGACACCATGGATCGCTGCATGCAGAAACCTGGACACCATGGATCGCTGCAGCCAGAAACGTGGACACCATGGATTGCTGCATGCAGAAACGTGGACACCATGGATCGTCGCAGCCAGAAACGTGGACACCATGGATCGCTGCATGCAGAAACGTGGACACCATGGATCGCCGCAGCCAGAAACGTGGACACCATGGATCGCTGCATGCTGAAACGTGGACACCATGGATTGCTGCAGCCAGAAACGTGGACACCATGGATCGCCGCAGCCAGAAACGTGGACACCATGGATCGCTGCAGCCACAAACGTGGATACCATGGATCGCCGCAGCCAGCAACGTGGACACCATGGATCGCTGTAGCCAGAAACGTGGACACCATGGATCGCCGCAGCCAGAAACGTGGACACCATGGATCGCTGCAGCCAGAAACGTGGAAACCATGGATCGCCGCAGCCAGAAACGTGGACACAATGTATCGCCGCAGCCAGAAACGTGGACACCATGGATCGCCGCAGCCAGAAACGTGGACACCATGGATCGCTGCATGCAGAAACGTGGACACCATGGATCGCTGCATGCAGAAACGTGGACACCATGGATTGCTGCATGCAGAAACGTGGACACCATGGATCGCCGCAGCCAGAAACGTGGACACCATGGATCGCTGCATGCGGAAACGTGGACACCATGGATCGCCGCAGCCAGAAACGTGGACACCATGGATCGCCGCAGCCACAAACGTGGACACCATGGATCGCTGCAGCCAGAAACGTGGACACCATGGATTGCTGCATGCAGAAACGTGGACACCATGGATCGCCGCAGCCAGAAACGTGGACACCATGGATCGCTGCAGCCAGAAACGTGGACACCATGGATAACTGCATGCAGAAACGTGGACACCATGGATTGCTGCAGCCAGAAACGTGGACACCATGGATCGCCGCAGCCAGAAACGTGGACACCATGGATTGCCGCAGCCAGAAACGTGGACACCATGGATCGCTGCAGCCAGAAACGTGGACAACATGGATCGCCGCAGCCAGAAACGTGGACACCATGGATCGCCGCAGCCAGAAACGTGGACACCATGGATCGCTGCAGCCAGAAACGTGGACAACATGGATCGCTGCATGCAGAAACGTGGACACCATGGATCGCCGCAGCCTGAAATGTGGACACCATGGATCGCCGCAGCCAGAAACGTGGACACCATGGATCGCTGCATGCAGAAACGTGGACACCATGGATCGCTGCATGCAGAAACGTGGACACCATGGATCGCCGCAGCCAGAAACGTGGACACCATGGATCGCTGCATGCAGAAACGTGGACACCATGGATCGCCGCAGCCAGAAACGTGGACACCATGGATCGCTGCATGCAGAAACGTGGACACCATGGATCGCCGCAGCCAGAAACGTGGACACCATGGATCGCTGCATGCAGAAACGTGGACACCATGTATCGCCGCAGCTAGAAACGTGGACACCATGGATCGCTGCAGCCAGAATCGTGGACACCATGGATCGCCGCATGCAGAAACGTGGACACCATGGATCGCCGCAGCCAGAAACGTGGACACCATGGATCGCTGCGGCCAGAAACGTGGACACCATGGATCGCCGCAGCCAGAAACGTGGACACCATGGATCGCTGCATGCAGAAACGTGGACACCGTGGATCGCCGCAGCCAGAAACGTGGACACCATGGATCGCTGCATGCAGAAACGTGGACACCATGGATCGCTGTAGCCAGAAACGTGGATACCATGGATTGCTGCAGCCAGAAACGTGGACACCATGGATCGCCGCAGCCAGAAACGTGGACACCATGGATCGCTGCATGCAGAAACGTGGACACCATGGATTGCTGCAGCCAGAAACGTGGACACCATGGATCGCCGCAGCCAGAAACGTGGACACCATGGATCGCTGCAGGCACAAACGTGGACACCATGGATCGCCGCAGCCAGAAACGTGGACACCATGGATCGCTGCATGCAGAAACGTGGACACCATGGATCGCTGCATGCAGAAACGTGGACAGCATGGATCGCCGCAGCCAGAAACGTGGACACCATGGATCGCTGCAGCCAGAATCGTGGACACCATGGATCGCTGCAGCCACAAACGTGGACACCATGGATCGCCGCAGCCAGAAACGTGGACACCATGGATCGCTGCATGCAGAAACGTGGACACCATGGATCGCTGCATGCAGAAACGTGGACACCATGGATCGCCGCAGCCAGAAACGTGGACACCATGGATCGCTGCAGCCAGAATCGTGGACACCACGGATCGCCGCATGCAGAAACGTGGACACCATGGATCGCCGCAGCCAGAAACGTGGACACCATGGATCGCCGCAGCCAGAAACGTGGACACCATGGATTGCTGCATGCAGAAACGTGGACACCATGGATCGCTGCAGCCAGAAACGTGGACACCATGGATCGCCGCAGCCAGAAACGTGGACACCATGGATCGCTGCATGCAGAAATGTGGACACCATGGATTGCCGCAGCCTGAAACGTGGACAACATGGATTGCTGCAGCCAGAAACGTGGACACCATGATTCGCCGCAGCCAGAAACGTGGACACAATGGATCGCCGCCTGCAGAAACGTGGACACCATGGATTGCTGCAGCCAGAAACATGGAGAGCATGGATCGCCGCAGCCAGAAATGTGGACACCATGGATCGCTGCATGCAGAAACGTGGACACCATGGATTGCTGCATGCAGAAACGTGGACACCATGGATCGCTGCAGCCAGAAACGTGGACAGCATGGATTGCTGCAGCCAGAAACGTGGACACCATGGATCGCCGCAGCCAGAAACGTGGACACCATGGATCGCTGCATGCAGAAACGTGGACACCATGGATTGCTGCAGCCAGAATCATGGACACCATGGATCGCTGCATGCAGAAACGTGGACACCATGGATCGCCGCAGCCAGAAACATGGACACCATGGATAGCTGCATGCAGAAACGTGGACACCATGGATCGCCGCAGCCAGAAACGTGGACACCATGGATCGCTGCATGCAGAAATGTGGACACCATGGATTGCTGCATGCAGAAACGTGGACACCATAGATCGCTGCATGCAGAAACGTGGACACCATGGATCGCAGCAGAAAGAAAAGTGGACACCAAGGATCGTTGCATGCAGAAACATGGACACCATGGATCGCCGCAGCCAGAAACGTGGACACCATGGATCGCTGCATGCAGAAACGTGGACACCATGGATCGCCGCAGCCAGAAACGTGGACACCATGGATCGCTGCATGCAGAAACGTGGACACCATGGATCGCCGCAGCCAGAAATGTGGACATCATGGATCGCCGCAGCCGGAAACGTGGACACCATGGATCGCAGCATGCAGAAACGTGGACACCATGGATCGCTGCAGCCAGAAACGTGGACACCATGGATTGCTGCAGCCAGAAACGTGGACACCATGGATCGCCGCAGCCAGAAACTTGGACACCATGGATCGCTGCATGCAGAAACGTGGACACCATGAATCGCTGCATGCAGAAACGTGGACACCATGGATCGCCGCAGCCAGAAACGTGGACACCATGGATCGCTGCATGCAGAAACGTGGACACCATGGATCGCCGCAGCCAGAAACGTGGACACCTTGGATCGCCGCAGCCAGAAACGTGGACACCATGGATCGCTGCAGCCAGAAACGTGGACACCATGGATTGCTGCATGCAGAAACGTAGACACCATGGATCGCTGCATGCAGAAACGTGGACACCATGGATCGCTGCATGCAGAAACGTGGACACCATGGATCGCCGCAGCCAGAAACGTGGACACCATGGATCGCTGCAGCCAGAATCGTGGACACCACGGATCGCCGCATGCAGAAACGTGGACACCATGGATCGCCGCAGCCAGAAACGTGGACACCATGGATCGCCGCAGCCAGAAACGTGGACACCATGGATTGATGCATGCAGAAACGTGGACACCATGGATCGCTGCAGCCAGAAACGTGGACACCATGGATCGCCGCAGCCAGAAACGTGGACACCATGGATCGCTGCATGCAGAAATGTGGACACCATGGATTGCCGCAGCCTGAAACGTGGACAACATGGATTGCTGCAGCCAGAAACGTGGACACCATGATTCGCCGCAGCCAGAAACGTGGACACAATGGATCGCCGCATGCAGAAACGTGGACACCATGGATTGCTGCAGCCAGAAACGTGGAGAGCATGGATCGCCGCAGCCAGAAATGTGGACACCATGGATCGCTGCATGCAGAAACGTGGACACCATGGATTGCTGCATGCAGAAACGTGGACACCATGGATCGCTGCAGCCAGAAACGTGGACAGCATGGATTGCTGCAGCCAGAAACGTGGACACCATGGATCGCCGCAGCCAGAAACGTGGACACCATGGATCGCTGCATGCAGAAACGTGGACACCATGGATTGCTGCAGCCAGAATCATGGACACCATGGATCGCTGCATGCAGAAACGTGGACACCATGGATCGCCGCAGCCAGAAACATGGACACCATGGATAGCTGCATGCAGAAACGTGGACACCATGGATCGCCGCAGCCAGAAACGTGGACACCATGGATCGCTGCATGCAGAAATGTGGACACCATGGATTGCTGCATGCAGAAACGTGGACACCATAGATCGCTGCATGCAGAAACGTGGACACCATGGATCGCAGCAGAAAGAAAAGTGGACACCAAGGATCGTTGCATGCAGAAACATGGACACCATGGATCGCCGCAGCCAGAAACGTGGACACCATGGATCGCTGCATGCAGAAACGTGGACACCATGGATCGCCGCAGCCAGAAACGTGGACACCATGGATCGCTGCATGCAGAAACGTGGACACCATGGATCGCCGCAGCCAGAAATGTGGACATCATGGATCGCCGCAGCCGGAAACGTGGACACCATGGATCGCAGCATGCAGAAACGTGGACACCATGGATCGCTGCAGCCAGAAACGTGGACACCATGGATTGCTGCAGCCAGAAACGTGGACACCATGGATCGCCGCAGCCAGAAACTTGGACACCATGGATCGCTGCATGCAGAAACGTGGACACCATGAATCGCTGCATGCAGAAACGTGGACACCATGGATCGCCGCAGCCAGAAACGTGGACACCATGGATCGCTGCATGCAGAAACGTGGACACCATGGATCGCCGCAGCCAGAAACGTGGACACCTTGGATCGCCGCAGCCAGAAACGTGGACACCATGGATCGCTGCAGCCAGAAACGTGGACACCATGGATTGCTGCATGCAGAAACGTAGACACCATGGATCGCTGCAGCCAGAAACGTGGACACCATGGATCGCTGCATGCAGAAATGTGGACAACATGGATTGCCGCAGCCTGAAACGTGGACACCATGGATCGCTGCAGCCAGAAACGTGGACACCATGGATTGCTGCATGCAGAAACGTGGACACCATGGATCGCTGCAGCCAGAAACGTGGACACCTTGGATCGCCGCAGCCAGAAACGTGGACACCATGGATGGCTGCAGCCAGAAACGTGGACACCATGGATTGCTGCATGCAGAAACGTAGACACCATGGATCGCTGCAGCCAGAAACGTGGACACCATGGATCGCCGCAGCCAGAAACGTGGACACCATGGATCGCTGCATGCAGAAATGTGGACAACATGGATTGCCGCAGCCTGAAACGTGGACACCATGGATCGCTGCAGCCAGAAACGTGGACACCATGGATTGCTGCATGCAGAAACGTGGACACCATGGATCGCTGCAGCCAGAAACGTGGACACCATGTATCGCCGCAGCCAGAAACGTGGACACCATGGATCGCTGCATGCAGAAATGTGGACACCATGGATTGCCGCAGCCTGAAACGTGGACAACATGGATTGCTGCAGCCAGAAACGTGGACACCATGATTCGCCGCAGCCAGAAACGTGGACACAATGGATCGCCGCATGCAGAAACGTGGACACCATGAATCGCCGCAGCCAGAAACGTGGACACCATGGATTGCTGCAGCCAGAAACGTGGACACCATGGATCGCCGCAGCCAGAAATGTGGACACCATGGATCGCTGCATGCAGAAACGTGGACACCATGGATTGCTGCATGCAGAAACGTGGACACCATGGATCGCTGCAGCCAGAAACGTGGACAGCATGGATTGCTGCAGCCAGAAACGTGGACACCATGGATCGCCGCAGCCAGAAACGTGGACACCATGGATCGCTGCATGCAGAAACGTGGACACCATGGATTGCTGCAGCCAGAAACTTGGACACCATGGATCGCTGCATGCAGAAACGTGGACACCATGGATCGCCGCAGCCAGAAACGTGGACACCATGGATCGCTGCATGCAGAAACGTGGACACCATGGATCGCCGCAGCCAGAAACGTGGACACCTTGGATCGCCGCAGCCAGAAACGTGGACACCATGGATCGCTGCAGCCAGAAACGTGGACAACATGGATCGCTGCATGCAGAAACGTGGACACCATGGATCGCCGCAGCCTGAAATGTGGACACCATGGATCGCCGCAGCCAGAAATGTGGACACCATGGATCGCTGCATGCAGAAACGTGGACACCATGGATCACCGCAGCCAGAAACGTGGACACCATGGATCGCCGCAGCCGGAAACGTGGACACCATGGATCGCCGCAGCCGGAAACGTGGACACCATGGATCGCTGCATGCAGAAACGTGGACAACATGGATCGCCGCAGCCAGAAACGTGGACACCATGGATCGCTGCATGCAGAAATGTGGACACCATGAATTGCCGCAGCCTGAAACATGGACACCATGGATCGCTGCAGCCAGAAACGTGGACACCATGGATCGCTGCATGCAGAAACGTGGACACCATGGATCGCCGCAGCCGGAAACGTGGACACCATGGATCGCCGCAGCCAGAAACGTGGACACCATGGATTGCTGCCGCCAGAAACGTGGACACCATGGATCGCAGCAGCCAGAAACGTGGACACCATGGATCGCCGCATGCAGAAACGTGGACACCATGGATCGCCGCAGCCAGAAACGTGGACACCATGGATCGCTGCATGCAGAAACGTGGACACCATGTATCGCCGCAGCCAGAAACGTGGACACCATGGATCGCTGCAGCCAGAATCGTGGACACCATGGATCGCCGCATGCAGAAACGTGGACACCATGGATCGCCGCAGCCAGAAACGTGGACACCATGGATCGCTGCATGCAGAAACGTGGACACCATGGATCGCTGCATGCAGAAACATGGACACCATGGATCGCCGCAGCCAGAAACGTGGACACCATGGATCGCTGCATGCAGAAACGTGGACACCATGGATCGCCGCAGCCAGAAACGTGGACACCATGGATCGCCGCAGCCAGAAACGTGGACACCATGGATCGCTGCATGCAGAAACGTGGACACCATGGATCGCCGCAGCCAGAAACGTGGACACCATGGATCGCTGCATGCAGAAACGTGGACACCATGTATCGCCGCAGCCAGAAACATGGACACCATGGATCGCTGCAGCCAGAATCGTGGACACCATGGATCGCCGCATGCAGAAACGTGGACACCATGGATCGCCGCAGCCAGAAACGTGGACACCATGGATCGCTGCGGCCAGAAACGTGGACACCATGGATCGCCGCAGCCAGAAACGTGGACACCATGGATCGCTGCATGCAGAAACGTGGACACCATGGATCGCCGCAGCCAGAAACGTGGACACCATGGATCGCTGCATGCAGAAACGTGGACACCATGGATCGCTGTAGCCAGAAACGTGGACACCATGGATCGTCGCAGCCAGAAACGTGGACACCATGGATCGCTGCATGCAGAAACGTGGACACCATGGATTGCTGCAGCCAGAAACGTGGACACCATGGATCGCCGCAGCCAGAAACGTGGACACCATGGATCGCCGCAGCCAGAAACGTGGACACCATGGATCGCTGCAGCCACAAACGTGGACACCATGGATCGCCGCAGCCAGAAACGTGGACACCATGGATCGCTGCATGCAGAAACGTGGACACCATGGATCGCCGCAGCCAGAAACGTGGACACCATGGATCGCTGCATGCAGAAACGTGGACACCATGTATCGCCGCAGCCAGAAACATGGACACCATGGATCGCTGCAGCCAGAATCGTGGACACCATGGATCGCCGCATGCAGAAACGTGGACACCATGGATCGCCGCAGCCAGAAACGTGGACACCATGGATCGTCGCAGCCAGAAATGTGGACACCATGGATTGCTGCAGCCAGAAACGTGGACACCATGGATCGCCGCAGCCAGAAACGTGGACACCATGGATCGCTGCAGCCACAAACGTGGACACCATGGATCGCCGCAGCCAGAAACGTGGACACCATGGATCGCTGCATGCAGAAACGTGGACACCATGGATCGCTGCATGCAGAAACGTGGACACCATGGATCGCCGCAGCCAGAAACGTGGACACCATGGATCGCTGCAGCCAGAATCGTGGACACCACGGATCGCCGCATGCAGAAACGTGGACACCATGGATCGCCGCAGCCAGAAACGTGGACACCATGGATCGCTGCAGCCAGAAACGTGGACACCATGGATCGCCGCAGCCAGAAACGTGGACACCATGGATCGCTGCATGCAGAAACGTGGACACCATGGATCGCCGCAGCCAGAAACGTGGACACCATGGATCGCTGCATGCAGAAACGTGGACACCATGGATCGCTGCAGCCAGAAACGTGGACACCATGGATCGCTGCATGCAGAAACGTGGACACCATGGATCGCCGCAGCCAGAAACGTGGACACCATGGATCGCTGCATGCAGAAACGTGGACACCATGTATCGCCGCAGCCAGAAACATGGACACCATGGATCGCTGCAGCCAGAATCGTGGACACCATGGATCGCCGCATGCAGAAACGTGGACACCATGGATCGCCGCAGCCAGAAACGTGGACACCATGGATCGCTGCGGCCAGAAACGTGGACACCATGGATCGCCGCAGCCAGAAACGTGGACACCATGGATCGCTGCCTGCAGAAACGTGGACACCATGGATCGCTGTAGCCAGAAACGTGGACACCATGGATCGTCGCAGCCAGAAACGTGGACACCATGGATTGCTGCAGCCAGAAACGTGGACACCATGGATCGCCGCAGCCAGAAACTTGGACACCATGGATCGCTGCATGCAGAAACGTGGACACCATGGATTGCTGCAGCCAGAAACGTGGACACCATGGATCGCCGCAGCCAGAAACGTGGACACCATGGATCGCTGCAGCCACAAACGTGGACACCATGGATCGCCGCAGCCAGAAACGTGGACACCATGGATCGCTGCATGCAGAAACGTGGACACCATGGATCGCTGCATGCAGAAACGTGGAAACCATGGATCGCCGCAGCCAGAAACGTGGACACCATGGATCGCTGCAGCCAGAATCGTGGACACCACGGATCGCCGCATGCAGAAACGTGGACACCATGGATCGCCGCAGCCAGAAACGTGGACACCATGGATCGCTGCAGCCAGAAACGTGGACACCATGGATCGCCGCAGCCAGAAACGTGGACACCATGGATCGCTGCATGCAGAAACGTGGACACCATGGATCGCCGCAGCCAGAAACGTGGACACCATGGATCGCTGCATGCAGAAACGTGGACACCATGGATCGCTGCAGCCAGAAACGTGGACACCATGGATCGCTGCATGCAGAAACCTGGACACCATGGATCGCTGCAGCCAGAAACGTGGACACCATGGATTGCTGCATGCAGAAACGTGGACACCATGGATCGTCGCAGCCAGAAACGTGGACACCATGGATCGCTGCATGCAGAAACGTGGACACAATGGATCGCCGCATGCAGAAACGTGGACACCATGGATTGCTGCAGCCAGAAACATGGAGAGCATGGATCGCCGCAGCCAGAAATGTGGACACCATGGATCGCTGCATGCAGAAACGTGGACACCATGGATTGCTGCATGCAGAAACGTGGACACCATGGATCGCTGCAGCCAGAAACGTGGACAGCATGGATTGCTGCAGCCAGAAACGTGGACACCATGGATCGCCGCAGCCAGAAACGTGGACACCATGGATCGCTGCATGCAGAAACGTGGACACCATGGATTGCTGCAGCCAGAATCATGGACACCATGGATCGCTGCATGCAGAAACGTGGACACCATGGATCGCCGCAGCCAGAAACATGGACACCATGGATAGCTGCATGCAGAAACGTGGACACCATGGATCGCCGCAGCCAGAAACGTGGACACCATGGATCGCTGCATGCAGAAATGTGGACACCATGGATTGCTGCATGCAGAAACGTGGACACCATAGATCGCTGCATGCAGAAACGTGGACACCATGGATCGCAGCAGAAAGAAAAGTGGACACCAAGGATCGTTGCATGCAGAAACATGGACACCATGGATCGCCGCAGCCAGAAACGTGGACACCATGGATCGCTGCATGCAGAAACGTGGACACCATGGATCGCCGCAGCCAGAAACGTGGACACCATGGATCGCTGCATGCAGAAACGTGGACACCATGGATCGCCGCAGCCAGAAATGTGGACATCATGGATCGCCGCAGCCGGAAACGTGGACACCATGGATCGCAGCATGCAGAAACGTGGACACCATGGATCGCTGCAGCCAGAAACGTGGACACCATGGATTGCTGCAGCCAGAAACGTGGACACCATGGATCGCCGCAGCCAGAAACTTGGACACCATGGATCGCTGCATGCAGAAACGTGGACACCATGAATCGCTGCATGCAGAAACGTGGACACCATGGATCGCCGCAGCCAGAAACGTGGACACCATGGATCGCTGCATGCAGAAACGTGGACACCATGGATCGCCGCAGCCAGAAACGTGGACACCTTGGATCGCCGCAGCCAGAAACGTGGACACCATGGATCGCTGCAGCCAGAAACGTGGACACCATGGATTGCTGCATGCAGAAACGTAGACACCATGGATCGCTGCATGCAGAAACGTGGACACCATGGATCGCTGCATGCAGAAACGTGGACACCATGGATCGCCGCAGCCAGAAACGTGGACACCATGGATCGCTGCAGCCAGAATCGTGGACACCACGGATCGCCGCATGCAGAAACGTGGACACCATGGATCGCCGCAGCCAGAAACGTGGACACCATGGATCGCCGCAGCCAGAAACGTGGACACCATGGATTGATGCATGCAGAAACGTGGACACCATGGATCGCTGCAGCCAGAAACGTGGACACCATGGATCGCCGCAGCCAGAAACGTGGACACCATGGATCGCTGCATGCAGAAATGTGGACACCATGGATTGCCGCAGCCTGAAACGTGGACAACATGGATTGCTGCAGCCAGAAACGTGGACACCATGATTCGCCGCAGCCAGAAACGTGGACACAATGGATCGCCGCATGCAGAAACGTGGACACCATGGATTGCTGCAGCCAGAAACGTGGAGAGCATGGATCGCCGCAGCCAGAAATGTGGACACCATGGATCGCTGCATGCAGAAACGTGGACACCATGGATTGCTGCATGCAGAAACGTGGACACCATGGATCGCTGCAGCCAGAAACGTGGACAGCATGGATTGCTGCAGCCAGAAACGTGGACACCATGGATCGCCGCAGCCAGAAACGTGGACACCATGGATCGCTGCATGCAGAAACGTGGACACCATGGATTGCTGCAGCCAGAATCATGGACACCATGGATCGCTGCATGCAGAAACGTGGACACCATGGATCGCCGCAGCCAGAAACATGGACACCATGGATAGCTGCATGCAGAAACGTGGACACCATGGATCGCCGCAGCCAGAAACGTGGACACCATGGATCGCTGCATGCAGAAATGTGGACACCATGGATTGCTGCATGCAGAAACGTGGACACCATAGATCGCTGCATGCAGAAACGTGGACACCATGGATCGCAGCAGAAAGAAAAGTGGACACCAAGGATCGTTGCATGCAGAAACATGGACACCATGGATCGCCGCAGCCAGAAACGTGGACACCATGGATCGCTGCATGCAGAAACGTGGACACCATGGATCGCCGCAGCCAGAAACGTGGACACCATGGATCGCTGCATGCAGAAACGTGGACACCATGGATCGCCGCAGCCAGAAATGTGGACATCATGGATCGCCGCAGCCGGAAACGTGGACACCATGGATCGCAGCATGCAGAAACGTGGACACCATGGATCGCTGCAGCCAGAAACGTGGACACCATGGATTGCTGCAGCCAGAAACGTGGACACCATGGATCGCCGCAGCCAGAAACTTGGACACCATGGATCGCTGCATGCAGAAACGTGGACACCATGAATCGCTGC
Source organism: Hemitrygon akajei (assembly GCF_048418815.1). NCBI lineage: Eukaryota > Metazoa > Chordata > Chondrichthyes > Myliobatiformes > Dasyatidae > Hemitrygon > Hemitrygon akajei. The sequence goes on along the minus strand of NC_133124.1, from coordinate 142,118,655 downwards.
ATGCAGAAACGTGGACACCATGGATCGCCGCAGCCAGAAACGTGGACACCATGGATCGCTGCATGCAGAAACGTGGACACCATGGATCGCCGCAGCCAGAAACGTGGACACCTTGGATCGCCGCAGCCAGAAACGTGGACACCATGGATCGCTGCAGCCAGAAACGTGGACACCATGGATTGCTGCATGCAGAAACGTAGACACCATGGATCGCTGCAGCCAGAAACGTGGACACCATGGATCGCTGCATGCAGAAATGTGGACAACATGGATTGCCGCAGCCTGAAACGTGGACACCATGGATCGCTGCAGCCAGAAACGTGGACACCATGGATTGCTGCATGCAGAAACGTGGACACCATGGATCGCTGCAGCCAGAAACGTGGACACCTTGGATCGCCGCAGCCAGAAACGTGGACACCATGGATGGCTGCAGCCAGAAACGTGGACACCATGGATTGCTGCATGCAGAAACGTAGACACCATGGATCGCTGCAGCCAGAAACGTGGACACCATGGATCGCCGCAGCCAGAAACGTGGACACCATGGATCGCTGCATGCAGAAATGTGGACAACATGGATTGCCGCAGCCTGAAACGTGGACACCATGGATCGCTGCAGCCAGAAACGTGGACACCATGGATTGCTGCATGCAGAAACGTGGACACCATGGATCGCTGCAGCCAGAAACGTGGACACCATGTATCGCCGCAGCCAGAAACGTGGACACCATGGATCGCTGCATGCAGAAATGTGGACACCATGGATTGCCGCAGCCTGAAACGTGGACAACATGGATTGCTGCAGCCAGAAACGTGGACACCATGATTCGCCGCAGCCAGAAACGTGGACACAATGGATCGCCGCATGCAGAAACGTGGACACCATGAATCGCCGCAGCCAGAAACGTGGACACCATGGATTGCTGCAGCCAGAAACGTGGACACCATGGATCGCCGCAGCCAGAAATGTGGACACCATGGATCGCTGCATGCAGAAACGTGGACACCATGGATTGCTGCATGCAGAAACGTGGACACCATGGATCGCTGCAGCCAGAAACGTGGACAGCATGGATTGCTGCAGCCAGAAACGTGGACACCATGGATCGCCGCAGCCAGAAACGTGGACACCATGGATCGCTGCATGCAGAAACGTGGACACCATGGATTGCTGCAGCCAGAAACTTGGACACCATGGATCGCTGCATGCAGAAACGTGGACACCATGGATCGCCGCAGCCAGAAACGTGGACACCATGGATCGCTGCATGCAGAAACGTGGACACCATGGATCGCCGCAGCCAGAAACGTGGACACCTTGGATCGCCGCAGCCAGAAACGTGGACACCATGGATCGCTGCAGCCAGAAACGTGGACAACATGGATCGCTGCATGCAGAAACGTGGACACCATGGATCGCCGCAGCCTGAAATGTGGACACCATGGATCGCCGCAGCCAGAAATGTGGACACCATGGATCGCTGCATGCAGAAACGTGGACACCATGGATCACCGCAGCCAGAAACGTGGACACCATGGATCGCCGCAGCCGGAAACGTGGACACCATGGATCGCCGCAGCCGGAAACGTGGACACCATGGATCGCTGCATGCAGAAACGTGGACAACATGGATCGCCGCAGCCAGAAACGTGGACACCATGGATCGCTGCATGCAGAAATGTGGACACCATGAATTGCCGCAGCCTGAAACATGGACACCATGGATCGCTGCAGCCAGAAACGTGGACACCATGGATCGCTGCATGCAGAAACGTGGACACCATGGATCGCCGCAGCCGGAAACGTGGACACCATGGATCGCCGCAGCCAGAAACGTGGACACCATGGATTGCTGCCGCCAGAAACGTGGACACCATGGATCGCAGCAGCCAGAAACGTGGACACCATGGATCGCCGCATGCAGAAACGTGGACACCATGGATCGCCGCAGCCAGAAACGTGGACACCATGGATCGCTGCATGCAGAAACGTGGACACCATGTATCGCCGCAGCCAGAAACGTGGACACCATGGATCGCTGCAGCCAGAATCGTGGACACCATGGATCGCCGCATGCAGAAACGTGGACACCATGGATCGCCGCAGCCAGAAACGTGGACACCATGGATCGCTGCATGCAGAAACGTGGACACCATGGATCGCTGCATGCAGAAACATGGACACCATGGATCGCCGCAGCCAGAAACGTGGACACCATGGATCGCTGCATGCAGAAACGTGGACACCATGGATCGCCGCAGCCAGAAACGTGGACACCATGGATCGCCGCAGCCAGAAACGTGGACACCATGGATCGCTGCATGCAGAAACGTGGACACCATGGATCGCCGCAGCCAGAAACGTGGACACCATGGATCGCTGCATGCAGAAACGTGGACACCATGTATCGCCGCAGCCAGAAACATGGACACCATGGATCGCTGCAGCCAGAATCGTGGACACCATGGATCGCCGCATGCAGAAACGTGGACACCATGGATCGCCGCAGCCAGAAACGTGGACACCATGGATCGCTGCGGCCAGAAACGTGGACACCATGGATCGCCGCAGCCAGAAACGTGGACACCATGGATCGCTGCATGCAGAAACGTGGACACCATGGATCGCCGCAGCCAGAAACGTGGACACCATGGATCGCTGCATGCAGAAACGTGGACACCATGGATCGCTGTAGCCAGAAACGTGGACACCATGGATCGTCGCAGCCAGAAACGTGGACACCATGGATCGCTGCATGCAGAAACGTGGACACCATGGATTGCTGCAGCCAGAAACGTGGACACCATGGATCGCCGCAGCCAGAAACGTGGACACCATGGATCGCTGCAGCCACAAACGTGGAAACCATGGATCGCCGCAGCCAGAAACGTGGACACCATGGATCGCTGCATGCAGAAACGTGGACACCATGGATCGCCGCAGCCAGAAACGTGGACACCATGGATCGCTGCATGCAGAAACGTGGACACCATGTATCGCCGCAGCCAGAAACATGGACACCATGGATCGCTGCAGCCAGAATCGTGGACACCATGGATCGCCGCATGCAGAAACGTGGACACCATGGATCGCCGCAGCCAGAAACGTGGACACCATGGATCGTCGCAGCCAGAAATGTGGACACCATGGATTGCTGCAGCCAGAAACGTGGACACCATGGATCGCCGCAGCCAGAAACGTGGACACCATGGATCGCTGCAGCCACAAACGTGGACACCATGGATCGCCGCAGCCAGAAACGTGGACACCATGGATCGCTGCATGCAGAAACGTGGACACCATGGATCGCTGCATGCAGAAACGTGGACACCATGGATCGCCGCAGCCAGAAACGTGGACACCATGGATCGCTGCAGCCAGAATCGTGGACACCACGGATCGCCGCATGCAGAAACGTGGACACCATGGATCGCCGCAGCCAGAAACGTGGACACCATGGATCGCTGCAGCCAGAAACGTGGACACCATGGATCGCCGCAGCCAGAAACGTGGACACCATGGATCGCTGCATGCAGAAACGTGGACACCATGGATCGCCGCAGCCAGAAACGTGGACACCATGGATCGCTGCATGCAGAAACGTGGACACCATGGATCGCTGCAGCCAGAAACGTGGACACCATGGATCGCTGCATGCAGAAACGTGGACACCATGGATCGCCGCAGCCAGAAACGTGGACACCATGGATCGCTGCATGCAGAAACGTGGACACCATGTATCGCCGCAGCCAGAAACATGGACACCATGGATCGCTGCAGCCAGAATCGTGGACACCATGGATCGCCGCATGCAGAAACGTGGACACCATGGATCGCCGCAGCCAGAAACGTGGACACCATGGATCGCTGCGGCCAGAAACGTGGACACCATGGATCGCCGCAGCCAGAAACGTGGACACCATGGATCGCTGCCTGCAGAAACGTGGACACCATGGATCGCTGTAGCCAGAAACGTGGACACCATGGATCGTCGCAGCCAGAAACGTGGACACCATGGATTGCTGCAGCCAGAAACGTGGACACCATGGATCGCCGCAGCCAGAAACGTGGACACCATGGATCGCTGCATGCAGAAACGTGGACACCATGGATTGCTGCAGCCAGAAACGTGGACACCATGGATCGCCGCAGCCAGAAACGTGGACACCATGGATCGCTGCAGCCACAAACGTGGACACCATGGATCGCCGCAGCCAGAAACGTGGACACCATGGATCGCTGCATGCAGAAACGTGGACACCATGGATCGCTGCATGCAGAAACGTGGAAACCATGGATCGCCGCAGCCAGAAACGTGGACACCATGGATCGCTGCAGCCAGAATCGTGGACACCACGGATCGCCGCATGCAGAAACGTGGACACCATGGATCGCCGCAGCCAGAAACGTGGACACCATGGATCGCTGCAGCCAGAAACGTGGACACCATGGATCGCCGCAGCCAGAAACGTGGACACCATGGATCGCTGCATGCAGAAACGTGGACACCATGGATCGCCGCAGCCAGAAACGTGGACACCATGGATCGCTGCATGCAGAAACGTGGACACCATGGATCGCTGCAGCCAGAAACGTGGACACCATGGATCGCTGCATGCAGAAACCTGGACACCATGGATCGCTGCAGCCAGAAACGTGGACACCATGGATTGCTGCATGCAGAAACGTGGACACCATGGATCGTCGCAGCCAGAAACGTGGACACCATGGATCGCTGCATGCAGAAACGTGGACACCATGGATCGCCGCAGCCAGAAACGTGGACACCATGGATCGCTGCATGCTGAAACGTGGACACCATGGATTGCTGCAGCCAGAAACGTGGACACCATGGATCGCCGCAGCCAGAAACGTGGACACCATGGATCGCTGCAGCCACAAACGTGGATACCATGGATCGCCGCAGCCAGAAACGTGGACACCATGGATCGCTGCAGCCACAAACGTGGACACCATGGATCACTATAGCCAGAAACGTGGACACCATGGATCGCCGCAGCCAGAAACGTGGACACCATGGATCGCTGCAGCCAGAAACGTGGAAACCATGGATCGCCGCAGCCAGAAACGTGGACACAATGTATCGCCGCAGCCAGAAACGTGGACACCATGGATCGCCGCAGCCAGAAACGTGGACACCATGGATCGCTGCATGCAGAAACGTGGACACCATGGATCGCTGCAGCCAGAAACGTGGTCACCATGGATTGCTGCATGCAGAAACGTGGACACCATGGATCGCCGCAGCCAGAAACGTGGACACCATGGATCGCTGCATGCGGAAACGTGGACACCATGGATCGCCGCAGCCAGAAACGTGGACACCATGGTTCGCCGCAGCCACAAACGTGGACACCATGGATCGCTGCAGCCAGAAACGTGGACACCATGGATTGCTGCATGCAGAAACGTGGACACCATGGATCGCCGCAGCCAGAAATGTGGACACCATGGATCGCTGCAGCCAGAAACGTGGACACCATGGATAACTGCATGCAGAAACGTGGACACCATGGATTGCTGCAGCCAGAAACGTGGACACCATGGATCGCCGCAGCCAGAAACGTGGACACCATGGATCGCCGCAGCCAGAAACGTGGACACCATGGATCGCTGCAGCCAGAAACGTGGACAACATGGATCGCCGCAGCCAGAAACGTGGACACCATGGATCGCCGCAGCCAGAAACGTGGACACCATGGATCGCTGCATGCAGAAACGTGGACACCATGGATCGCCGCAGCAAGAAACGTGGACACCATGGATCGCTGCATGCAGAAACGTGGACACCATGGATCGCCGCAGCCAGAAACATGGACACCATGGATCGCCGCAGCCAGAAACGTGGACACCATGGATCGCTGCATGCAGAAACGTGGACACCATGGATCGCCGCAGCCAGAAACGTGGACACCATGGATCGCTGCATGCAGAAACGTGGACACCATGTATCGCCGCAGCCAGAAACGTGGACACCATGGATCGCTGCAGCCAGAATCGTGGACACCATGGATCGCCGCATGCAGAAACGTGGACACCATGGATCGCCGCAGCCAGAAACGTGGACACCATGGATCGCTGCGGCCAGAAACGTGGACACCATGGATCGCCGCAGCCAGAAACGTGGACACCATGGATCGCTGCATGCAGAAACGTGGACACCGTGGATCGCCGCAGTCAGAAACGTGGACACCATGGATCGCTGCATGCAGAAACGTGGACACCATGGATCGCTGTAGCCAGAAACGTGGATACCATGGATTGCTGCAGCCAGAAACGTGGACACCATGGATCGCCGCAGCCAGAAACGTGGACACCATGGATCGCTGCATGCAGAAACGTGGACACCATGGATTGCTGCAGCCAGAAACGTGGACACCATGGATCGCCGCAGCCAGAAACGTGGACACCATGGATCGCTGCAGCCACAAACGTGGACACCATGGATCGCCGCAGCCAGAAACGTGGACACCATGGATCGCTGCATGCAGAAACGTGGACACCATGGATCGCTGCATGCAGAAACGTGGACACCATGGATCGCCGCAGCCAGAAACGTGGACACCATGGATCGCTGCAGCCAGAATCGTGGACACCACGGATCGCCGCATGCAGAAACGTGGACACCATGGATCGCCGCAGCCAGAAACGTGGACACCATGGATCGCTGCAGCCAGAAACGTGGACACCATGGATCGCCGCAGCCAGAAACGTAGACACCTTGGATCGCCGCAGCCAGAAACGTGGACACCATGGATCGCTGCAGCCAGAAACGTGGACAGCATGGATTGCTGCATGCAGAAACGTGGACACCATGGATTGCTGCAGCCAGAAACGTGGACACCATGGATCGCCGCAGCCAGAAACGTGGACACCATGGATCGCTGCAGCCAGAAACGTGGACAACATGGATCGCTGCATGCAGAAACGTGGACACCATGGATCGCCGCAGCCTGAAATGTGGACACCATGGATCGCCGCAGCCAGAAAAGTGGACACCATGGATCGCTGCATGCAGAAACGTGGACACCATGGATCGCTGCATGCAGAAACGTGGACACCATGGATCGCCGCAGCCAGAAACGTGGACACCATGGATCGCTGCATGCAGAAACGTGGACACCATGGATCGCCGCAGCCAGAAACATGGACACCATGGATCGCCACAGCCAGAAACGTGGACACCATGGATCGCTGCATGCAGAAACGTGGACACCATGGATCGCCGCAGCCAGAAACGTGGACACCATGGATCGCTGCATGCAGAAACGTGGACACCATGTATCGCCGCAGCCAGAAACGTGGACACCATGGATCGCTGCAGCCAGAATCGTGGACACCATGGATCGCCGCATGCAGAAACGTGGACACCATGGATCGCCGCAGCCAGAAACGTGGACACCATGGATCGCTGCGGCCAGAAACGTGGACACCACGGATCGCCGCAGCCAGAAACGTGGACACCATGGATCGCTGCATGCAGAAACGTGGACACCATGGATCGCCGCAGCCAGAAACGTGGACACCATGGATCGCTGCATGCAGAAACGTGGACACCATGGATCGCCGCAGCCAGAAACGTGGACACCATGGATCGCCGCAGCCAGAAACGTGGACACCATGGATCGCTGCAGCCAGAAACGTGGACACCATGGATTGCTGCATGCAGAAACGTGGACACCATGGATCGCTGCAGCCAGAAACGTGGACACCATGGATCGCCGCAGCCAGAAACGTGGACACCATGGATCGCTGCATGCAGAAATGTGGACACCATGGATTGCCGCAGCCTGAAACGTGGACAACATGGATTGCTGCAGCCAGAAACGTGGACACCATGATTCGCCGCAGCCAGAAACGTGGACACAATGGATCGCCGCATGCAGAAACGTGGACACCATGGATCGCCGCAGCCAGAAACGTGGACAACATGGATTGCTGCAGCCAGAAACGTGGACACCATGGATCGCCGCAGCCAGAAATGTGGACACCATGGATCGCTGCATGCAGAAACGTGGACACCATCGATTGCTGCATGCAGAAACGTGGACACCATGGATCGCTGCAGCCAGAAACGTGGACAGCATTGATTGCTGCAGCCAGAAACGTGGACACCATGGATCGCCTCAGCCAGAAACGTGGACACCATGGATCGCTGCATGCAGAAACGTGGACACCATGGATCGCCGCAGCCAGAAACGTGGACACCATGGATCGCTGCGGCCAGAAACGTGGACACCACGGATCGCCGCAGCCAGAAACGTGGACACCATGGATCGCAGCATGCAGAAACGTGGACACCATGGATCGCCGCAGCCAGAAACGTGGACACCATGGATCGCTGCATGCAGAAACGTGGACACCATGGATCGCCGCAGCCAGAAACGTGGACACCATGGATCGCCGCAGCCAGAAACGTGGACACCATGGATCGCTGCAGCCAGAAACGTGGACACCATGGATTGCTGCATGCAGAAACGTGGACACCATGGATCGCTGCAGCCAGAAACGTGGACACCATGGATCGCCGCAGCCAGAAACGTGGACACCATGGATCGCTGCATGCAGAAATGTGGACACCATGGATTGCCGCAGCCTGAAACGTGGACAACATGGATTGCTGCAGCCAGAAACGTGGACACCATGATTCGCCGCAGCCAGAAACGTGGACACAATGGATCGCCGCATGCAGAAACGTGGACACTATGGATCGCCGCAGCCAGAAACGTGGACACCATGGATTGCTGCAGCCAGAAACGTGGACACCATGGATCGCCGCAGCCAGAAATGTGGACACCATGGATCGCTGCATGCAGAAACGTGGACACCATCGATTGCTGCATGCAGAAACGTGGACACCATGGATCGCCGCAGCCAGAAACGTGGACACCATGGATCGCTGCATGCAGAAACGTGGACACCATGGATCGCTGCAGCCAGAAACGTGGACACCATGGATCGCTGCATGCAGAAACCTGGACACCATGGATCGCTGCAGCCAGAAACGTGGACACCATGGATTGCTGCATGCAGAAACGTGGACACCATGGATCGTCGCAGCCAGAAACGTGGACACCATGGATCGCTGCATGCAGAAACGTGGACACCATGGATCGCCGCAGCCAGAAACGTGGACACCATGGATCGCTGCATGCTGAAACGTGGACACCATGGATTGCTGCAGCCAGAAACGTGGACACCATGGATCGCCGCAGCCAGAAACGTGGACACCATGGATCGCTGCAGCCACAAACGTGGATACCATGGATCGCCGCAGCCAGAAACGTGGACACCATGGATCGCTGCAGCCACAAACGTGGACACCATGGATCACTGTAGCCAGAAACGTGGACACCATGGATCGCCGCAGCCAGAAACGTGGACAACATGGATCGCTGCAGCCAGAAACGTGGAAACCATGGATCGCCGCAGCCAGAAACGTGGACACAATGTATCGCCGCAGCCAGAAACGTGGACACCATGGATCGCCGCAGCCAGAAACGTGGACACCATGGATCGCTGCATGCAGAAACGTGGACACCATGGATCGCTGCAGCCAGAAACGTGGACACCATGGATTGCTGCATGCAGAAACGTGGACACCATGGATCGCCGCAGCCAGAAACGTGGACACCATGGATCGCTGCATGCGGAAACGTGGACACCATGGATCGCCGCAGCCAGAAACGTGGACACCATGGTTCGCCGCAGCCACAAACGTGGACACCATGGATCGCTGCAGCCAGAAACGTGGACACCATGGATTGCTGCATGCAGAAACGTGGACACCATGGATCGCCGCAGCCAGAAACGTGGACACCATGGATCGCTGCAGCCAGAAACGTGGACACCATGGATAACTGCATGCAGAAACGTGGACACCATGGATTGCTGCAGCCAGAAACGTGGACACCATGGATCGCCGCAGCCAGAAACGTGGACACCATGGATCGCCGCAGCCAGAAACGTGGACACCATGGATCGCTGCAGCCAGAAACGTGGACAACATGGATCGCCGCAGCCAGAAACGTGGACACCATGGATCGCCGCAGCCAGAAACGTGGACACCATGGATCGCTGCATGCAGAAACGTGGACACCATGGATCGCCGCAGCAAGAAACGTGGACACCATGGATCGCTGCATGCAGAAACGTGGACACCATGGATCGCCGCAGCCAGAAACATGGACACCATGGATCGCCGCAGCCAGAAACGTGGACACCATGGATCGCTGCATGCAGAAACGTGGACACCATGGATCGCCGCAGCCAGAAACGTGGACACCATGGATCGCTGCATGCAGAAACGTGGACACCATGTATCGCCGCAGCCAGAAACGTGGACACCATGGATCGCTGCAGCCAGAATCGTGGACACCATGGATCGCCGCATGCAGAAACGTGGACACCATGGATCGCCGCAGCCAGAAACGTGGACACCATGGATCGCTGCGGCCAGAAACGTGGACACCATGGATCGCCGCAGCCAGAAACGTGGACACCATGGATCGCTGCATGCAGAAACGTGGACACCGTGGATCGCCGCAGCCAGAAACGTGGACACCATGGATCGCTGCATGCAGAAACGTGGACACCATGGATCGCTGTAGCCAGAAACGTGGATACCATGGATTGCTGCAGCCAGAAACGTGGACACCATGGATCGCCGCAGCCAGAAACGTGGACACCATGGATCGCTGCATGCAGAAACGTGGACACCATGGATTGCTGCAGCCAGAAACGTGGACACCATGGATCGCCGCAGCCAGAAACGTGGACACCATGGATCGCTGCAGCCACAAACGTGGACACCATGGATCGCCGCAGCCAGAAACGTGGACACCATGGATCGCTGCATGCAGAAACGTGGACACCATGGATCGCTGCATGCAGAAACGTGGACACCATGGATCGCCGCAGCCAGAAACGTGGACACCATGGATCGCTGCAGCCAGAATCGTGGACACCACGGATCGCCGCATGCAGAAACGTGGACACCATGGATCGCCGCAGCCAGAAACGTGGACACCATGGATCGCTGCAGCCAGAAACGTGGACACCATGGATCGCCGCAGCCAGAAACGTAGACACCTTGGATCGCCGCAGCCAGAAACGTGGACACCATGGATCGCTGCAGCCAGAAACGTGGACAGCATGGATTGCTGCATGCAGAAACGTGGACACCATGGATTGCTGCAGCCAGAAACGTGGACACCATGGATCGCCGCAGCCAGAAACGTGGACACCATGGATCGCTGCAGCCAGAAACGTGGACAACATGGATCGCTGCATGCAGAAACGTGGACACCATGGATCGCCGCAGCCTGAAATGTGGACACCATGGATCGCCGCAGCCAGAAAAGTGGACACCATGGATCGCTGCATGCAGAAACGTGGACACCATGGATCGCTGCATGCAGAAACGTGGACACCATGGATCGCCGCAGCCAGAAACGTGGACACCATGGATCGCTGCATGCAGAAACGTGGACACCATGGATCGCCGCAGCCAGAAACATGGACACCATGGATCGCCACAGCCAGAAACGTGGACACCATGGATCGCTGCATGCAGAAACGTGGACACCATGGATCGCCGCAGCCAGAAACGTGGACACCATGGATCGCTGCATGCAGAAACGTGGACACCATGTATCGCCGCAGCCAGAAACGTGGACACCATGGATCGCTGCAGCCAGAATCGTGGACACCATGGATCGCCGCATGCAGAAACGTGGACACCATGGATCGCCGCAGCCAGAAACGTGGACACCATGGATCGCTGCGGCCAGAAACGTGGACACCACGGATCGCCGCAGCCAGAAACGTGGACACCATGGATCGCTGCATGCAGAAACGTGGACACCATGGATCGCCGCAGCCAGAAACGTGGACACCATGGATCGCTGCATGCAGAAACGTGGACACCATGGATCGCCGCAGCCAGAAACGTGGACACCATGGATCGCCGCAGCCAGAAACGTGGACACCATGGATCGCTGCAGCCAGAAACGTGGACACCATGGATTGCTGCATGCAGAAACGTGGACACCATGGATCGCTGCAGCCAGAAACGTGGACACCATGGATCGCCGCAGCCAGAAACGTGGACACCATGGATCGCTGCATGCAGAAATGTGGACACCATGGATTGCCGCAGCCTGAAACGTGGACAACATGGATTGCTGCAGCCAGAAACGTGGACACCATGATTCGCCGCAGCCAGAAACGTGGACACAATGGATCGCCGCATGCAGAAACGTGGACACCATGGATCGCCGCAGCCAGAAACGTGGACAACATGGATTGCTGCAGCCAGAAACGTGGACACCATGGATCGCCGCAGCCAGAAATGTGGACACCATGGATCGCTGCATGCAGAAACGTGGACACCATCGATTGCTGCATGCAGAAACGTGGACACCATGGATCGCTGCAGCCAGAAACGTGGACAGCATTGATTGCTGCAGCCAGAAACGTGGACACCATGGATCGCCTCAGCCAGAAACGTGGACACCATGGATCGCTGCATGCAGAAACGTGGACACCATGGATCGCCGCAGCCAGAAACGTGGACACCATGGATCGCTGCGGCCAGAAACGTGGACACCACGGATCGCCGCAGCCAGAAACGTGGACACCATGGATCGCTGCATGCAGAAACGTGGACACCATGGATCGCCGCAGCCAGAAACGTGGACACCATGGATCGCTGCATGCAGAAACGTGGACACCATGGATCGCCGCAGCCAGAAACGTGGACACCATGGATCGCCGCAGCCAGAAACGTGGACACCATGGATCGCTGCAGCCAGAAACGTGGACACCATGGATTGCTGCATGCAGAAACGTGGACACCATGGATCGCTGCAGCCAGAAACGTGGACACCATGGATCGCCGCAGCCAGAAACGTGGACACCATGGATCGCTGCATGCAGAAATGTGGACACCATGGATTGCCGCAGCCTGAAACGTGGACAACATGGATTGCTGCAGCCAGAAACGTGGACACCATGATTCGCCGCAGCCAGAAACGTGGACACAATGGATCGCCGCATGCAGAAACGTGGACACTATGGATCGCCGCAGCCAGAAACGTGGACACCATGGATTGCTGCAGCCAGAAACGTGGACACCATGGATCGCCGCAGCCAGAAATGTGGACACCATGGATCGCTGCATGCAGAAACGTGGACACCATCGATTGCTGCATGCAGAAACGTGGACACCATGGATCGCTGCAGCCAGAAACGTGGACAGCATTGATTGCTGCAGCCAGAAACGTGGACACCATGGATCGCCTCAGCCAGAAACGTGGACACCATGGATCGCTGCATGCAGAAACGTGGACACCATGGATTGCTGCAGCCAGAAACGTGGACACCATGGATCGCTGCATGCAGAAACGTGGACAACATGGATCGCCGCAGCCAGAAACTTGGACACCATGGATCGCTGCATGCGGAAACGTGGACACCATGGATCGCCGTAGCCAGAAAAGTGGACACCATGGATCGCAGCAGCCAGAAACGTGGACACCTTGGATCGCCGCAGCCAGAAACGTGGACACCATGGATCGCTGTAGCCAGAAACGTGGACAACATGGATCGCTGCATGCAGAAACGTGGACACCATGGATCGCCGCAGCCTGAAATGTGGACACCATGGATCGCCGCAGCCAGAAACGTGGACACCATGGATCGCTGCATGCAGAAACGTGGACACCATGGATCGCCGCAGCCAGAAACGTGGACACTATGGATCGCCGCAGCCAGAAACGTGGACACCATGGATCGCCGCAGCCAGAAACGTGGACACCATGGATCGCTGCATGCAGAAACGTGGACACCATGGATCGCCGCAGCCAGAAACGTGGACACCATGGATTGGTGCAGCCAGAAACGTGGACACCATGGATTGCTGCATGCAGAAACGTGGACACCATGGATCGCCGCAGCCAGAAACGTGGACACCATGGATTGCTGCATGCAGAAACGTGGACACCATGGATCGCCGCAGCCAGAAAGATGGACACCATGGATCGCCGCATGCAGAAACGTGGACACCATGGATCGCCGCAGCCAGAAACGTGGACACCATGGATCGCCGCATGCAGAAACGTGGACACCATGGTTCGCCGCAGCCAGAAACGTGGACACCATGGATCGCTGCAGCCAGAAACGTGGACACCATATATCGCCGCAGCCGGAAACGTGGACACCATAGATCGCTGCATGCAGAAACGTGGACACCATGGATCGCAGCAGAAAGAAAAGTGGACACCAAGGATCGCTGCATGCAGAAACGTGGACACTATGGATCGCCGCAGCCAGAAACGTGGACACCATGGATCGCCGCAGCCGGAAACGTGGACACCATGGATCGCTGCAGCCAGAAACGTGGACACCATGGATCGCTGCATGCAGAAACGTGGACACCATGGATCGCTTCAGCCAGAAAAGTGGACACCATGGATCGCTGCATGCAGAAATGTGGACACCATGAATTGCCGCAGCCTGAAACGTGGACACCATGGATCGCTGCAGCCAGAAACGTGGACACCATGGATCGCTGCATGCAGAAACGTGGACACCATGGATCGCCGCAGCCGGAAACGTGGACACCATGGATCGCCGCAGCCAGAAACGTGGACACCATGGATTGCTGCAGCCAGAAACGTGGACACCATGGATCGCCGCAGCCAGAAACGTGGACACCATGGATCGCCGCATGCAGAAACGTGGACACCATGGATCGCCGCAGCCAGAAATGTGGACACCATGGATTGCTGCAGCCAGAAACGTGGACACCATGGATCGCCGCAGCCAGAAAGGTGGACACCATGGATCGCTGCATGCAGAAATGTGGACACCATGGATTGCTGCATGCAGAAACGTGGACACCATGGATCGCCGCAGCCAGAAACGTGGACACCATGGATCGCTGCATGCAGAAATGTGGACACCATGGATTGCTGCATGCAGAAACGTGGACACTATGGATCGCCGCAGCCAAAAACATGGACACCATGGATCGCTGCAGCCAGAAACGTGGACACCATGGATCGCTGCATGCAGAAACGTGGACACCATGGATCGCCGCAGCCAGAAACGTGGACACCATGGATCGCTGCAGCCAGAATCGTGGACACCACGGATCGCCGCATGCAGAAACGTGGACACCATGGATCGCCGCAGCCAGAAACGTGGACACCATGGATCGCCGCAGCCAGAAACGTGGACACCATGGATCGCTGCAGCCAGAAACGTGGACACCATGGATTGCTGCATGCAGAAACGTGGACACCATGGATCGCTGCAGCCAGAAACGTGGACACCATGGATCGCCGCAGCCAGAAACGTGGACACCATGGATCGCTGCATGCAGAAATGTGGACACCATGGATTGCCGCAGCCTGAAACGTGGACAACATGGATTGCTGCAGCCAGAAACGTGGACACCATGATTCGCCGCAGCCAGAAACGTGGACACAATGGATCGCCGCATGCAGAAACGTGGACACCATGGATCGCCGCAGCCAGAAACGTGGACACCATGGATTGCTGCAGCCAGAAACGTGGACACCATGGATCGCCGCAGCCAGAAATGTGGACACCATGGATCGCTGCATGCAGAAACGTGGACACCATGGATTGCTGCATGCAGAAACGTGGACACCATGGATCGCTGCAGCCAGAAACGTGGACAGCATTGATTGCTGCAGCCAGAAACGTGGACACCATGGATCGCCGCAGCCAGAAACGTGGACATCATGGATCGCTGCATGCAGAAACGTGGACACCATGGATTGCTGCAGCCAGAAACTTGGACACCATGGATCGCTGCATGCAGAAACGTGGACAACATGGATCGCCGCAGCCAGAAACGTGGACACCATGGATCGCTGCATGCAGAAATGTGGACACCATGGATCGCCGCAGCCAGAAACGTGGACACCTTGGATCGCCGCAGCCAGAAACGTGGACACCATGGATCGCTGCAGCCAGAAACGTGGACAACATGGATCGCTGCATGCAGAAACGTGGACACCATGGATCGCCGCAGCCTGAAATGTGGACACCATGGATCGCCGCAGCCAGAAACGTGGACACCATGGATCGCTGCATGCAGAAACGTGGACACCATGGATCGCCGCAGCCAGAAACGTGGACACTATGGATCGCCGCAGCCAGAAACGTGGACACCATGGATCGCCGCGGCCAGAAACGTGGACACCATGGATCGCTGCATGCAGAAACGTGGACACCATGGATCGCCGCAGCCAGAAACGTGGAAGCCATGGATTGGTGCAGCCAGAAACGTGGACACCATGGATTGCTGCATGCAGAAACGTGGACACCATGGATCGCCGCAGCCAGAAACGTGGACACCATGGATTGCTGCATGCAGAAACGTGGACACCATGGATCGCCGCAGCCAGAAAGATGGACACCATGGATCGCCGCAGCCAGAAACGTGGACACCATGGATCGCTGCAGCCAGAATCGTGGACACCACGGATCGCCGCATGCAGAAACGTGGACACCATGGATCGCCGCAGCCAGAAACGTGGACACCATGGATCGCCGCAGCCAGAAACGTGGACACCATGGATCGCTGCAGCCAGAAACGTGGACACCATGGATTGCTGCATGCAGAAACGTGGACACCATGGATCGCTGCAGCCAGAAACGTGGACACCATGGATCGCCGCAGCCAGAAACGTGGACACCATGGATCGCTGCATGCAGAAATGTGGACACCATGGATTGCCGCAGCCTGAAACGTGGACAACATGGATTGCTGCAGCCAGAAACGTGGACACCATGA
The DNA here is from genome assembly GCF_048418815.1 of Hemitrygon akajei. Lineage (NCBI taxonomy): Eukaryota > Metazoa > Chordata > Chondrichthyes > Myliobatiformes > Dasyatidae > Hemitrygon > Hemitrygon akajei. Next base: position 142,101,799 of record NC_133124.1, on the reverse strand, counting down.
TTCGCCGCAGCCAGAAACGTGGACACAATGGATCGCCGCATGCAGAAACGTGGACACCATGGATCGCCGCAGCCAGAAACGTGGACACCATGGATTGCTGCAGCCAGAAACGTGGACACCATGGATCGCCGCAGCCAGAAATGTGGACACCATGGATCGCTGCATGCAGAAACGTGGACACCATGGATTGCTGCATGCAGAAACGTGGACACCATGGATCGCTGCAGCCAGAAACGTGGACAGCATTGATTGCTGCAGCCAGAAACGTGGACACCATGGATCGCCGCAGCCAGAAACGTGGACATCATGGATCGCTGCATGCAGAAACGTGGACACCATGGATTGCTGCAGCCAGAAACTTGGACACCATGGATCGCTGCATGCAGAAACGTGGACAACATGGATCGCCGCAGCCAGAAACGTGGACACCATGGATCGCTGCATGCAGAAATGTGGACACCATGGATCGCCGCAGCCAGAAACGTGGACACCTTGGATCGCCGCAGCCAGAAACGTGGACACCATGGATCGCTGCAGCCAGAAACGTGGACAACATGGATCGCTGCATGCAGAAACGTGGACACCATGGATCGCCGCAGCCTGAAATGTGGACACCATGGATCGCCGCAGCCAGAAACGTGGACACCATGGATCGCTGCATGCAGAAACGTGGACACCATGGATCGCCGCAGCCAGAAACGTGGACACTATGGATCGCCGCAGCCAGAAACGTGGACACCATGGATCGCCGCGGCCAGAAACGTGGACACCATGGATCGCTGCATGCAGAAACGTGGACACCATGGATCGCCGCAGCCAGAAACGTGGAAGCCATGGATTGGTGCAGCCAGAAACGTGGACACCATGGATTGCTGCATGCAGAAACGTGGACACCATGGATCGCCGCAGCCAGAAACGTGGACACCATGGATTGCTGCATGCAGAAACGTGGACACCATGGATCGCCGCAGCCAGAAAGATGGACACCATGGATTGCCGCATGCAGAAACGTGGACACCATGGATCGCCGCAGCCAGAAACGTGGACACCATGGATCGCCGTATGCAGAAACGTGGACACCATGGTTCGCCGCAGCCAGAAACGTGGACACCATGGATCGCTGCAGCCAGAAACGTGGACACCATGGATCGCCGCAGCCAGAAACGTGGACACCATAGATCGCTGCATGCAGAAACGTGGACACCATGGATCGCAGCAGAAAGAAAAGTGGACACCAAGGATCGCTGCATGCAGAAACGTGGACACTATGGATCGCCGCAGCCAGAAACGTGGACACCATGGATCGCCGCAGCCGGAAACGTGGACACCATGGATCGCTGCAGCCAGAAACGTGGACACCATGGATCGCTGCATGCAGAAACGTGGAAACCATGGATCGCCGCAGCCAGAAACGTGGACACCATGGATCGCTGCATGCAGAAATGTGGACACCATGAATTGCCGCAGCCTGAAACGTGGACACCATGGATCGCTGCAGCCAGAAACGTGGACACCATGGATCGCTGCATGCAGAAACGTGGACACCATGGATCGCCGCAGCCGGAAACGTGGACACCATGGATCGCCGCAGCCAGAAACGTGGACACCATGGATTGCTGCAGCCAGAAACGTGGACACCATGGATCGCCGCAGCCAGAAACGTGGACACCATGGATCGCCGCATGCAGAAACGTGGACACCATGGATCGCCGCAGCCAGAAATGTGGACACCATGGATTGCTGCAGCCAGAAACGTGGACACCATGGATCGCCGCAGCCAGAAAGGTGGACACCATGGATCGCTGCATGCAGAAATGTGGACACCATGGATTGCTGCATGCAGAAACGTGGACACCATGGATCGCCGCAGCCAGAAACGTGGACACCATGGATCGCTGCATGCAGAAATGTGGACACCATGGATTGCTGCATGCAGAAACGTGGACACTATGGATCGCCGCAGCCAAAAACGTGGACACCATGGATCGCTGCAGCCAGAAACGTGGACACCATGGATCGCCGCAGCCAGAAACGTGGACACCATGGATCGCTGCATGCAGAAACGTGGACACCATGGATTGCTGCAGCCAGAAACGTGGACACCATGGATCGCTGCATGCAGAAACGTGGACACCATGGATCGCCGCAGCCAGAAACGTGGACACCATGGATCGCTGCATGCAGAAACGTGGACACCATGGATCGCCGCAGCCAGAAACGTGGACACCTTGGATCGCCGCAGGCAGAAACGTGGACACCATGGATCGCTGCAGCCAGAAACGTGGACACCATGGATTGCTGCATGCAGAAACGTGGACACCATGGATCGCTGCAGCCAGAAACGTGGACACCATGGATCGCCGCAGCCAGAAACGTGGACACCATGGATCGCTGCATGCAGAAACGTGGACACCATGGATCGCCGCAGCCAGAAACGTGGACACCATGGATCGCTGCATGCAGAAACGTGGACACCATGGATCGCCGCAGCCAGAAACGTGGACACCATGGATCGCCGCAGCCAGAAACGTGGACACCATGGATCGCTGCATGCAGAAACGTGGACACCATGGATCGCCGCAGCCAGAAACGTGGACACCATGGATCGCTGCATGCAGAAACGTGGACACCATGTATCGCTGCAGCCAGAAACGTGGACACCATGGATCGCTGCAGCCAGAATCGTGGACACCATGGATCGCCGCATGCAGAAACGTGGACACCATGGATCGCCGCAGCCAGAAACGTGGACACCATGGATCGCCGCAGCCAGAAACGTGGACACCATGGATCGCTGCATGCAGAAACGTGGACACCATGGATCGCCGCAGCCAGAAACGTGGACACCATGGATCGCTGCATGCAGAAACGTGGACACCATGTATCGCTGCAGCCAGAAACGTGGACACCATGGATCGCTGCAGCCAGAATCGTGGACACCATGGATCGCCGCATGCAGAAACGTGGACACCATGGATCGCCGCAGCCAGAAACGTGGACACCATGGATCGCTGCGGCCAGAAACGTGGACACCATGGATCGCCGCGGCCAGAAACGTGGACACCATGGATCGCCGCAGCCAGAAACGTGGACACCATGGATCGCTGCATGCAGAAACGTGGACACCATGGATCGCCGCAGCCAGAAACGTGGACACCATGGATCGCTGCATGCAGAAACGTGGACACCATGTATCGCCGCAGCCAGAAACGTGGACACCATGGATCGCTGCAGCCAGAATCGTGGACACCATGGATCGCCGCATGCAGAAACGTGGACACCATGGATCGCCGCAGCCAGAAACGTGGACACCATGGATCGCTGCGGCCAGAAACGTGGACACCATGGATCGCCGCAGCCAGAAACGTGGACACCATGGATCGCTGCATGCAGAAACGTGGACACCATGGATCGCCGCAGCCAGAAACGTGGACACCATGGATCGCTGCATGCAGAAACGTGGACACCATGGATCGCTGTAGCCAGAAACGTGGACACCATGGATCGTCGCAGCCAGAAACGTGGACACCATGGATTGCTGCAGCCAGAAACGTGGACACCATGGATCGCCTCAGCCAGAAACGTGGACACCATGGATCGCTGCATGCAGAAACGTGGACACCATGGATTGCTGCAGCCAGAAACGTGGACACCATGGATCGCCGCAGCCAGAAACGTGGACACCATGGATCGCTGCAGCCACAAACGTGGACACCATGGATCGCCGCAGCCAGAAACGTGGACACCATGGACGCTGCATGCAGAAACGTGGACACCATGGATCGCTGCATGCAGAAACGTGGACACCATGGATCGCCGCAGCCAGAAACGTGGACACCATGGATCGCTGCAGCCAGAAACGTGGACACCATGGATCGCTGCAGCCAGAAACGTGGACAACATGGATCGCTGCATGCAGAAACGTGGACACCATGGATCGCCGCAGCCTGAAATGTGGACACCATGGATCGCCGCAGCCAGAAACGTGGACATCATGGATCGCTGCATGCAGAAACGTGGACACCATGGATCGCTGCATGCAGAAACGTGGACACCATGGATCGCCGCAGCCAGAAACGTGGACACCATGGATCGCTGCATGCAGAAACATTGACACCATGGATCGCCGCAGCCAGAAACGTGGACACCATGGATCGCTGCATGCAGAAACGTGGACACCATGGATCGGCGCAGCCAGAAACGTGGACACCATGGATCGCTGCATGCAGAAACGTGGACACCATGTATCGCCGCAGCCAGAAACGTGGACACCATGGATCGCTGCAGCCAGAATCGTGGACACCATGGATCGCCGCAGCCAGAAACGTGGACACCATGGATCGCTGCATGCAGAAACGTGGACACCATGGATCGCCGCAGCCAGAAACGTGGACACCATGGATCGCCGCAGCCAGAAACGTGGACACCATGGATCGCTGCATGCAGAAACGTGGACACCATGGATCGCCGCAGCCAGAAACGTGGACACCATGGATCGCTGCATGCAGAAACGTGGACACCATGGATCTCTGCAGCCAGAAACGTGGACACCATGGATCGCTGCATGCAGAAACCTGGACACCATGGATCGCTGCAGCCAGAAACGTGGACACCATGGATTGCTGCAGCCAGAAACGTGGACACCATGGATCGCCGCAGCCAGAAACGTGGACACCATGGATCGCTGCATGCAGAAACGTGGACACCATGGATTGCTGCAGCCAGAAACGTGGACACCATGGATCGCCGCAGCCAGAAACGTGGACACGATGGATCGCTGCAGCCACAAACGTGGATACCATGGATCGCCGCAGCCAGAAACGTGGACACCATGGATCGCTGTAGCCAGAAACGTGGACACCATGGATCGTCGCAGCCACAAACGTGGACACCATGGATCGCTGCAGCCAGAAACATGGACACCATGGATTGCTGCATGCAGAAACGTGGACACCATGGATCGCTGCAGCCAGAAACGTGGACACCATGGATCGCCGCAGCCAGAAACGTGGACACCATGGATCGCCGCATGCAGAAACGTGGACACCATGGATCGCCGCAGCCAGAAACGTGGACACCTTGGATCGCCGCAGCCAGAAACGTGGACACCATGGATCGCTGCAGCCAGAAACGTGGACACCATGGATTGCTGCATGCAGAAACGTGGACACCATGGATTGCTGCAGCCAGAAACGTGGACACCATGGATCGCCGCAGCCAGAAACGTGGACACCATGGATCGCTGCAGCCAGAAACGTGGACAACATGGATCGCTGCATGCAGAAACGTGGACACCATGGATCGCCGCAGCCTGAAATGTGGACACCATGGATCGCCGCAGCCAGAAACGTGGACACCATGGATCGCTGCATGCAGAAACGTGGACACCATGGATCGCTGCATGCAGAAACGTGGACACCATGGATCGCCGCAGCCAGAAACGTGGACACCATGGATCGCTGCATGCAGAAACGTGGACACCATGGATCGCCGCAGCCAGAAACGTGGACACCATGGATCGCTGCATGCAGAAACGTGGACACCATGGATCGCCGCAGCCAGAAACGTGGACACCATGGATCGCTGCATGCAGAAACGTGGACACCATGTATCGCCGCAGCCAGAAACGTGGACACCATGGATCGCTGCAGCCAGAATCGTGGACACCATGGATCGCCGCATGCAGAGACGTGGACACCATGGATCGCCGCAGCCAGAAACGTGGACACCATGGATCGCTGCGGCCAGAAACGTGGACACCATGGATCGCCGCAGCCAGAAACGTGGACACCATGGATCGCTGCATGCAGAAACGTGGACACCATGGATCGCCGCAGCCAGAAACGTGGACACCATGGATCGCTGCATGCAGAAACGTGGACACCATGGATCGCTGTAGCCAGAAACGTGGACACCATGGATCGTCGCAGCCAGAAACGTGGACACCATGGATTGCTGCAGCCAGAAACGTGGACACCATGGATCGCCGCAGCCAGAAACGTGGACACCATGGATCGCCGCAGCCAGAAACGTGGACACCATGGATCGCTGCAGCCACAAACGTGGACAGCATGGATCGCCGCAGCCAGAAACGTGGACACCATGGATCGCTGCATGCAGAAACGTGGACACCATGGATCGCCGCAGCCAGAAACGTGGACACCATGGATCGCTGCAGCCAGAATCGTGGACACCACGGATCGCCGCATGCAGAAACGTGGACACCATGGATCGCCGCAGCCAGAAACGTGGACACCATGGATCGCCGCAGTCTGAAACGTGGACACCATGGATCGCTGCAGCCAGAAACGTGGACACCATGGATCGCCGCAGCCAGAAACGTGGACACCATGGATCGCTGCATGCAGAAACGTGGACACCATGGATCGCCGCAGCCAGAAACGTGGACACCATGGATCGTCGCAGCCAGAAACGTAGACACCATGGATTGCTGCAGCCAGAAACGTGGACACCATGGATCGCCGCAGCCAGAAACGTGGACACCATGGATCGCTGCATGCAGAAACGTGGACACCATGGATTGCTGCAGCCAGAAACGTGGACACCATGGATCGCCGCAGCCAGAAACGTGGACACCATGGATCGCTGCAGCCACAAACGTGGACACCATGGATCGCCGCAGCCAGAAACGTGGACACCATGGATCGCTGCATGCAGAAACGTGGACACCATGGATCGCTGCATGCAGAAACGTGGACACCATGGATCGCCGCAGCCAGAAACGTCGACACCATGGATCGCTGCAGCCAGAATCGTGGACACCACGGATCGCCGCATGCAGAAACGTGGACACCATGGATCGCCGCAGCCAGAAACGTGGACACCATGGATCGCCGCAGTCTGAAACGTGGACACCATGGATCGCTGCAGCCAGAAACGTGGACACCATGGATCGCCGCAGCCAGAAACGTGGACGCCATGGATCGCTGCATGCAGAAACGTGGACACCATGGATCGCTGCATGCAGAAACGTGGACACCATGGATCGCCGCAGCCAGAAACGTGGACACCATGGATCGCTGCAGCCAGAAACGTGGACACCATGGATCGCTGCATGCAGAAACCTGGACACCATGGATCGCTGCAGCCAGAAACGTGGACACCATGGATTGCTGCATGCAGAAACGTGGACACCATGGATCGTCGCAGCCAGAAACGTGGACACCATGGATCGCTGCATGCAGAAACGTGGACACCATGGATCGCCGCAGCCAGAAACGTGGACACCATGGATCGCTGCATGCAGAAACGTGGACACCATGGATCGCCGCAGCCAGAAACGTGGACACCATGGATCGCCGCAGCCAGAAACGTGGACACAATGTATCGCCGCAGCCAGAAACGTGGACACCATGGATCGCCGCAGCCAGAAACGTGGACACCATGGATCACTGCAGCCAGAAACGTGGACACCATGGATCGCTGCATGCAGAAACGTGGACACCATGGATCGCTGCAGCCAGAAACGTGGACACCATGGATTGCTGCATGCAGAAACGTGGACACCATTGGATCGCCGCAGCCAGAAACGTGGACACCATGGATCGCTGCATGCGGAAACGTGGACACCATGGATCGCCGCAGCCAGAAACGTGGACACCATGGATCGCTGCGGCAAGAAACGTGGACACCATGGATCGCCGCGGCCAGAAACGTGGACACCATGGATCGCCGCAGCCAGAAACGTGGACACCATGGATCGCTGCATGCAGAAACGTGGACACCATGGATCGCCGCAGCCAGAAACGTGGACACCATGGATCGCTGCATGCAGAAACGTGGACACCATGTATCGCCGCAGCCAGAAACGTGGACACCATGGATCGCTGCAGCCAGAATCGTGGACACCATGGATCGCCGCATGCAGAAACGTGGACACCATGGATCGCCGCAGCCAGAAACGTGGACACCATGGATCGCTGCGGCCAGAAACGTGGACACCATGGATCGCCGCAGCCAGAAACGTGGACACCATGGATCGCTGCATGCAGAAACGTGGACACCATGGATCGCCGCAGCCAGAAACGTGGACACCATGGATCGCTGCATGCAGAAACGTGGACACCATGGATCGCTGTAGCCAGAAACGTGGACACCATGGATCGTCGCAGCCAGAAACGTGGACACCATGGATTGCTGCAGCCAGAAACGTGGACACCATGGATCGCCTCAGCCAGAAACGTGGACACCATGGATCGCTGCATGCAGAAACGTGGACACCATGGATTGCTGCAGCCAGAAACGTGGACACCATGGATCGCCGCAGCCAGAAACGTGGACACCATGGATCGCTGCAGCCACAAACGTGGACACCATGGATCGCCGCAGCCAGAAACGTGGACACCATGGACGCTGCATGCAGAAACGTGGACACCATGGATCGCTGCATGCAGAAACGTGGACACCATGGATCGCCGCAGCCAGAAACGTGGACACCATGGATCGCTGCAGCCAGAAACGTGGACACCATGGATCGCTGCAGCCAGAAACGTGGACAACATGGATCGCTGCATGCAGAAACGTGGACACCATGGATCGCCGCAGCCTGAAATGTGGACACCATGGATCGCCGCAGCCAGAAACGTGGACAACATGGATCGCTGCATGCAGAAACGTGGACACCATGGATCGCTGCATGCAGAAACGTGGACACCATGGATCGCCGCAGCCAGAAACGTGGACACCATGGATCGCTGCATGCAGAAACGTGGACACCATGGATCGCCGCAGCCAGAAACGTGGACACCATGGATCGCTGCATGCAGAAACGTGGACACCATGGATCGCCGCAGCCAGAAACGTGGACACCATGGATCGCTGCATGCAGAAACGTGGACACCATGTATCGCCGCAGCCAGAAACGTGGACACCATGGATCGCTGCAGCCAGAATCGTGGACACCATGGATCGCCGCAGCCAGAAACGTGGACACCATGGATCGCCGCAGCCAGAAACGTGGACACCATGGATCGCTGCATGCAGAAACGTGGACACCATGGATCGCCGCAGCCAGAAACGTGGACACCATGGATCGCTGCATGCAGAAACGTGGACACCATGGATCTCTGCAGCCAGAAACGTGGACACCATGGATCGCTGCATGCAGAAACCTGGACACCATGGATCGCTGCAGCCAGAAACGTGGACACCATGGATTGCTGCAGCCAGAAACGTGGACACCATGGATCGCCGCAGCCAGAAACGTGGACACCATGGATCGCTGCATGCAGAAACGTGGACACCATGGATTGCTGCAGCCAGAAACGTGGACACCATGGATCGCCGCAGCCAGAAACGTGGACACGATGGATCGCTGCAGCCACAAACGTGGATACCATGGATCGCCGCAGCCAGAAACGTGGACACCATGGATCGCTGTAGCCAGAAACGTGGACACCATGGATCGCCGCAGCCACAAACGTGGACACCATGGATCGCTGCAGCCAGAAACATGGACACCATGGATTGCTGCATGCAGAAACGTGGACACCATGGATCGCTGCAGCCAGAAACGTGGACACCATGGATCGCCGCAGCCAGAAACGTGGACACCATGGATCGCCGCATGCAGAAACGTGGACACCATGGATCGCCGCAGCCAGAAACGTGGACACCTTGGATCGCCGCAGCCAGAAACGTGGACACCATGGATCGCTGCAGCCAGAAACGTGGACACCATGGATTGCTGCATGCAGAAACGTGGACACCATGGATTGCTGCAGCCAGAAACGTGGACACCATGGATCGCCGCAGCCAGAAACGTGGACACCATGGATCGCTGCAGCCAGAAACGTGGACAACATGGATCGCTGCATGCAGAAACGTGGACACCATGGATCGCCGCAGCCTGAAATGTGGACACCATGGATCGCCGCAGCCAGAAACGTGGACACCATGGATCGCTGCATGCAGAAACGTGGACACCATGGATCGCTGCATGCAGAAACGTGGACACCATGGATCGCCGCAGCCAGAAACGTGGACACCATGGATCGCTGCATGCAGAAACGTGGACACCATGGATCGCCGCAGCCAGAAACGTGGACACCATGGATCGCTGCATGCAGAAACGTGGACACCATGGATCGCCGCAGCCAGAAACGTGGACACCATGGATCGCTGCATGCAGAAACGTGGACACCATGTATCGCCGCAGCCAGAAACGTGGACACCATGGATCGCTGCAGCCAGAATCGTGGACACCATGGATCGCCGCATGCAGAGACGTGGACACCATGGATCGCCGCAGCCAGAAACGTGGACACCATGGATCGCTGCGGCCAGAAACGTGGACACCATGGATCGCCGCAGCCAGAAACGTGGACACCATGGATCGCTGCATGCAGAAACGTGGACACCATGGATCGCCGCAGCCAGAAACGTGGACACCATGGATCGCTGCATGCAGAAACGTGGACACCATGGATCGCTGTAGCCAGAAACGTGGACACCATGGATCGTCGCAGCCAGAAACGTGGACACCATGGATTGCTGCAGCCAGAAACGTGGACACCATGGATCGCCGCAGCCAGAAACGTGGACACCATGGATCGCTGCATGCAGAAACGTGGACACCATGGATTGCTGCAGCCAGAAACGTGGACACCATGGATCGCCGCAGCCAGAAACGTGGACACCATGGATCGCTGCAGCCACAAACGTGGACAGCATGGATCGCCGCAGCCAGAAACGTGGACACCATGGATCGCTGCATGCAGAAACGTGGACACCATGGATCGCCGCAGCCAGAAACGTGGACACCATGGATCGCTGCAGCCAGAATCGTGGACACCACGGATCGCCGCATGCAGAAACGTGGACACCATGGATCGCCGCAGCCAGAAACGTGGACACCATGGATCGCCGCAGTCTGAAACGTGGACACCATGGATCGCTGCAGCCAGAAACGTGGACACCATGGATCGCCGCAGCCAGAAACGTGGACACCATGGATCGCTGCATGCAGAAACGTGGACACCATGGATCGCCGCAGCCAGAAACGTGGACACCATGGATCGTCGCAGCCAGAAACGTAGACACCATGGATTGCTGCAGCCAGAAACGTGGACACCATGGATCGCCGCAGCCAGAAACGTGGACACCATGGATCGCTGCATGCAGAAACGTGGACACCATGGATTGCTGCAGCCAGAAACGTGGACACCATGGATCGCCGCAGCCAGAAACGTGGACACCATGGATCGCTGCAGCCACAAACGTGGACACCATGGATCGCCGCAGCCAGAAACGTGGACACCATGGATCGCTGCATGCAGAAACGTGGACACCATGGATCGCTGCATGCAGAAACGTGGACACCATGGATCGCCGCAGCCAGAAACGTCGACACCATGGATCGCTGCAGCCAGAATCGTGGACACCACGGATCGCCGCATGCAGAAACGTGGACACCATGGATCGCCGCAGCCAGAAACGTGGACACCATGGATCGCCGCAGTCTGAAACGTGGACACCATGGATCGCTGCAGCCAGAAACGTGGACACCATGGATCGCCGCAGCCAGAAACGTGGACGCCATGGATCGCTGCATGCAGAAACGTGGACACCATGGATCGCTGCATGCAGAAACGTGGACACCATGGATCGCCGCAGCCAGAAACGTGGACACCATGGATCGCTGCAGCCAGAAACGTGGACACCATGGATCGCTGCATGCAGAAACCTGGACACCATGGATCGCTGCAGCCAGAAACGTGGACACCATGGATTGCTGCATGCAGAAACGTGGACACCATGGATCGTCGCAGCCAGAAACGTGGACACCATGGATCGCTGCATGCAGAAACGTGGACACCATGGATCGCCGCAGCCAGAAACGTGGACACCATGGATCGCTGCATGCAGAAACGTGGACACCATGGATCGCCGCAGCCAGAAACGTGGATACCATGGATCGCCGCAGCCAGAAACGTGGACACCATGGATCGCCGCAGCCAGAAACGTGGACACCATGGATCGCCGCAGCCAGAAACGTGGACACAATGTATCGCCGCAGCCAGAAACGTGGACACCATGGATCGCCGCAGCCAGAAACGTGGACACCATGGATCACTGCAGCCAGAAACGTGGACACCATGGATCGCTGCATGCAGAAACGTGGACACCATGGATCGCTGCAGCCAGAAACGTGGACACCATGGATTGCTGCATGCAGAAACGTGGACACCATTGGATCGCCGCAGCCAGAAACGTGGACACCATGGATCGCTGCATGCGGAAACGTGGACACCATGGATCGCCGCAGCCAGAAACGTGGACACCATGGATCGCTGCAGCCACAAACGTGGACACCATGGATCGCCGCAGCCAGAAACGTGGACACCATGGATCGCTGCATGCAGAAACGTGGACACCATGGATCGCTGCAGCCAGAAACGTGGACACCATGGATCGCTGCATGCAGAAACGTGGACACCATGGATCGCTGCAGCCATAAACGTGGACACCATGGATTGCTGCATGCAGAAACGTGGACACCATGGATCGCCGCAGCCAGAAACGTGGACACCATGGATCGCTGCATGCGGAAACGTGGACACCATGGATCGCCGCAGCCAGAAACGTGGACACCATGGATCGCCGCAGCCACAAACGTGGACACCATGGATTGCTGCAGCCAGTCAGCATCTGCCATCTCTCAGCCCACTCTTCTAACTGGCCTAAATCTCTCTGCAAACTTTGAAAACCTACTTCATTATCCACAATGCCACCTACCTTAGTATCATCTGCATACTTATTAATCCAATTTACCACCCCATCATCCAGATCATTAATGTATATGACAAACAACATTGGACCCAGTACAGATCCCTGAGGCACACCACTAGTCACTGGCCTCCAACCTGACAAACAGTTATCCACCACTACTCTCTGGCATCTCCCATCCATCTTACGACTGCAATATTAATACCTAACGATTGAACCTTCCTAACTAACCTTCCATGTGGAACCTTGATCTAAGTGACTTTGACTATGGAGTTATTGTTGGTGCCAGATGAGGTTGTGTTGCCCTTAAGGCATTTGTTTAGTTTATTATGTTTTCGCTTTAGTAAATTTGTTGTCTGTGATATATCGCGGCATGCAATGACGTCACATCCAGTTTTGCTGCGTCCTGTGGGAAAATACCGGTTTGGAGAAATGGGAAGGAGGGGGCTTGTGTGTGCAGGATCAGAGCGCGAAAAGTTTTCTTTCTACGCACTAGAAACATCATAGAAGCAATGCCATAAATTCATAAGATAATCGATATGTTGAAGTAAAAATGTTAACGCTGATTCTGTTAAAAGTAATGACGGTTGATAAAGTTTATGTTCTTTGCTATTTAAAGAGTTGCGGATAGTTTGTGTTGAAGTGTATTTAAAGCAGTTGATGGCGTAGGTAGATTCTGACTGTATGTTGTACTTTAATGTAATATAGTTTGTTGTAGTTTTATTTTTGCAAGTATTTATGATGTAAATGTGATGCCAAGAAGGAAACAAATACTGTATATATTTTGTATTGTTTTATCAACAGTTTTCACCATACGTTAATGTGGAAGAGTGAACAGTAAACGGTTAATCTTACTGGGACCACGCCTCATTGACTCCGGTTTATACTGCGTGTTTAGTTCAGAGTTTTTACACCTGTGCGAGAACACTATAGAGGTGGTTTTGAATATCTCAGAAACTTCTCTTGATCTCCTGGGATTTTCTCACACAGCAGTCTCTAAAGCTCACAGAGATTCACAGAGAAACAAAAAAAATCCAGTGAGCAGCAGTTGTGTGGGTGAAAATGTTTGTTAATAAGAGAGGTCAGAGAATGGCCAGACTGGTTAAAAAACCATGCATTACAACAGTGGTGTGCAGAGGAGTATCTCTGAATGAACAACATGTTGAACATTGAAGTGGATGAGCTACAGCAGCAGAAGACCACAAATATATGCTCTGTGGCCACTTTATTAGGTATATGAAGTAGCTAATATATCTTCATTTCATACTGAATCACTGACTAGTTTAACCACTTTTATTTAAATTTTTAAAGTTGTTGCTCCACTGTTTAATTATGGTTAATGGCTGTAGGTCTTATGGTCTAATGTACCACAAACTCTCTGGCTAAAGACATTTACTTTACGGTGGTCTTTTATTAAATTGTTTCATCAATATGATGCAAACACCAGAGGGCATAGGTACAAAATTAAGGGAGGGAAGTTTAGGGGAGACATCAGGGGTAAATCTTTTACACAGAGGGTTGTGGGTGCCTGGAATGACTTGCCAGGGATGGTGGTGGAGGCTAAAACATTAGGGGTATTTAAGAGCCTCTTGGACAGGCACATGGATGAAAGAAAAATGGAGGGTTATGGGGTAATGTGGGTTTAGTTCTTTTTTTTAAGGATTATATGGGTTGGCACAACATGGAGGGTGGAAGGGCCTGTACTGTGCCATAGTGTTCTATGGTTCTATGGTGTTCTATATTTTATGATCTCAAGAAGTATAAAGGATTAGTTACTCTGTTTTTGTCTTCTTTTGATAATGACATTCAGTCAACATAATGAAGATTAAGCAATCACTCAAAGAAATCATGGTCATGACACATAGACACCTAATCATGTACTGACTGTATTATTTCATGGTCTCACGTTGCATAAATAATTGTAGAAGCAACATAAGCATTTATTGCACAATTCGTTTTAGAGAAGCTAATAGTCACTTTCAGTAGATCATGTAAAGGGAGCAAATCCTTTCCCTAATGATATTAACAATTTGCTTAATTTCACGGTTACTTTTTTTTAAAGTAGCCACCCAGTTTGCTGTTTCTAAAGATTTTGCTAAACCATTTGCAAGGAAGAAAATCTAAAGTTGTTTCTTTACAATTTCTTTTTATACCTGACAAAGGCTAAAAACTTAATAAATCCTTTACAATTGAACTTCATAAATCCTTTACAATTGGTTCTGAAGGAGGTCAGGTAAGACAGGAGATTGGGGTGGGGAAGTTTAAGTTAATCATGGGTGACACAATGTCAAGGATCATTGCTTCTACTATTGAGACTGCAAAAGGAAATCTTTCTTATTAGTGAAAATTGCTATTTGAGCTTCAGTGACCATTTAGTAATCGCTTGCTGGGCAAGTCTGGAGCTCACATTTTGGCAGAGGGGTCTAAAACAGAAATTCTGCAATAAGGATATTTATTCTATATGGCTGCCAAGGAATCCTACAAAATGACTCAATCTCATATTGTATCAGATATTGTATGTCTCAAGATATTTAAAATTACTTTTATTTGAACCTGTCTTAAACATGTATAGATTTACTGATTGATGCCTAATGTGAACAAATTGAATGTTTGAATATAGTGATAATTGCTTCAGACTGGTATATAAAGGTTGGCGTCATTCAATGTCTGTAGTGAGATGCTGAAGATGTTCTATAGGTCAGTTGTGGAGAGCGCCCTCTTCTTTGTGGTGGCGTGTTGGGGAGGCAGCATTAAGAAGAGGGACGCCTCACGTCTTAATAAGCTGGTAAGGAAGGCGGGCTCTGTCGTGGGCAAAGTACTGGAGAGTTTAACATTGGTAGCTGAGCGAAGGGCGCTGAGTAGGCTACGGTCAATTATGGATAACTCTGAACATCCTCTACATAGCACCATCCAGAGACAGAGAAGTAGTTTCAGCGACAGGTTACTATCGATGCAATGCTCCTCAGACAGGATGAAGAGGTCAATACTCCCCAATGCCATTAGGCTTTACAATTCTACCGCCAGGACTTAAGAACTTTTTAAAAGCTATTATTAATGCTTTTTGAGATAGTGATTTAGATGTATATCATATTTTTTACTGAGTTAAGTATTGTATGTAATTAGTTTTGCTACAACAAGTGTATGGGACATTGGAAAAAAGTTGAATTTCCCCATGGGGATGAATAAAGTATCTATCTATCTATCTATCTATCTATCTATCTATCTATCTATCTATCTATCTATCTATCTATCTATAAAGAGGCAAATCATGGGAAACTCTGTCTTACTCTGTTACCGATGGAAATGCTTTAAAAGATCCATCTGGTGAAATGCTACTTAAAGACTACTATTGTTGTCAAGCATAGATGTTTACGCCATGACTCAATATTTCCTTAAAATTATTTCTCTAGCAAAGAACAAAACCCTTTCACTAAGTCCCTCAAGCTTCTTACTCCATTTAGAAACATTGAACTGTGGCAAAGTAATTTAAATGAAGGCTGGTTAACCTTGCAAAGTTAGTTTCAGTGCTTCACAATGACTTCTATCTGTCATATTGCAGATTTGTGTGTCCCTTTTGTTAGTTTCTCTTAGTCTAATTATACATCATTTTTACCAAATTTAATATACATGCCCCACAGGAAATGTGAATTATTGCTGTGATTCAACATATTCTGCCATAAGAAAAGTACTGGTTTATACAGTCATTTATAAATCTTCACTGGTAAATCTTACATCTTCAGTATTCTCCATAAAAAAATAAATTCCTCCCTGTGTTTAATGCACATAGAGAAAGGACTAGGCATAGTCATTCATCTGCCTTCTTGATGGTGTTTTAGAGCAGAATAAGAAACCAAAATGAAAAATACAATTCTCATGGAATTAAAAAGAAGCAGACTTGTGATCCCTTAATAGAGGGCTTCCACAGATGATTTCATAGTTAGTTGTGGAGACTCATGATACAGAAAAGTCTAATATTCAGGCAAAATAATAGGATCAAAGCATTCTCCATCAGATGCCTGAGTAAGAGAAGAAGTAATTAGCTAGAAGTCCATTCCTGAACACAACTGTGGATGTATGAACACCACCTGAGGTTAGCATGAGACAGTCACCCATTACCAGTTAACCTGCATTCACTAACAATCCATGCATGAATATTTGTAGCTTAAATTAGGTCCAAGTAGTGTGAGTAGCACACTCATTCAAGTCAGGTAATTGAGTTGAATTGACTTTATTGACAGAAGTAAAATGTCCTACTGAGGGGTTGTCTGTAGAGGACGATCCATTATCCACATAATCTGGGATGTTAGAGTGGATTCCCTTAATGGAGAAGTCTGTGTGTGACTTCATTTAACGTGGGTAGTCATCACACAGAGCTTAACAGATCGAGGTCAGGGTTCAGTGGCATGGAGTGCAAGACATCTGAGGACTCTTCATTGCTGCAGACTTCCTCCATCTTCAGTGACATTGTGATGTGTCATTATCTTCAGCCAGCTCTGCTGTTGAGGTCCTGGTTGCATCTCTCTTTGTCTGGAACTTCCCCCTTGACCCTGGGTTGACCCTGCCAGGAGCTAAGTTCCAGATAGGTAAACTCCAGATGGCATGGCTCTCAGAATCTTCAGTACTCACAAACCTCTCCACAATGACAAGGTGGCAATACTTGGAGAAGGGTTGAACTGTTCCCTGAAAAGACAAAGCACCTGCAAGGAAAAGGTATAGAAATGGCCCAGCATTTCAACACATTATTTATATAGATTAAATGTTCACTCTGAAAGTTTGGAAAAGTAATAAGGTAATGGAGAAAATAAGAAGTATAGGTGCAATGTATTTAAGATTATTTTTTAAATCAGTCTTTAGTAAGTTGATCATTAGAATGGGCATTACTAGATTTGTTTCAGAGAATAAATATGGGCAAGTGGAAAAGGTGGGAAATGACAAATTGGCATATTGGAGTGAGATTGAAAGTCTGATTGAGTGGTGCCACAGACAACCTTTCACTCAGCATCAGCAAAAAGGAGATGATTATTGATTACAGAAAAAAAATTACTGGCTCCGTGAGCCAGTCCTCAGAGGTGGAGAGAGTCAGTAACTTTAAATTCTTTGGCATTATCATATCAGAGAGTCTGTCCTGGGACCAGCGCCTTCACAAAATAAGCACAAGGGAGCTTCTACTTTCTTAGAAAATGTGCAGGTTCAACATACCATCTAAAACTTTGATAAACTTCTATGGATGCAGAGTGGAGATTATTCTGACTGGATGCATTACGACCTGGTATGGAAGCACCAATGGCCAAGAGCGGAAGAGCCTCCAAAAATCAGTCAATTACAGCCAGTCCTTCTCAGGATAAGCCTTCCAACTAAAAGAGCGCATCTACAAGGAGCACGGCCACAAGAAAGCAGCATCCATCATCAAAGACCCTCAAGAGCCAGGCCATGCTCTCTTCTCACTGCTGGTATTGGGAAGAAGTGTTCAGGAACAGTTATTACCCTACAACTACCAGGCTCCTGAACAAGCATTAGTAACTTCATTCAGATCAACACTGAATTAATTCCACAATCTACTGACTCACTTTCAAGGACTCTACAACTCAAGTTTTCAGTTTACTTCATTTATTTGAGTGTTTTTTTGTCTTTGTTCAGTTTGTTTTCTTTTGCACATTGGTTGTTTGCCAGTCTTAGTGTAGTTTTTTCATTGATTCTATTATTTGTTGTACTGTGAATGCCTGCAAGAAACTGAATCTCAGAATAATAGATGGTGACATATACACTACATACTTTGATAATAAATTTACCTTGAGCTTTCAAAAATTGTGTGTGCTTATTGAGGATTGCAATCCTAATTCAGTTAGATTTAATGAAGTTATGGAAAGGAAGAAAAGTAGATTGGAAGTAAAATACTAAATCTGGCAAGAACACATACAAAATGCTGGTGGAACACAGCAGGCCAGGCAGCATCTATAGGGAGAAGCGCTGTTGACGTTTTGGGCCGAGACCCTTCGTCAGGACTAACTGAAAGGAAAGGTAGTAAGAGATTTGAAAGTAGTGGGGGGATGGGAAAATGCGAAATGATAGGAGAAGACCGGAGGGGGTGGGATGAAGCTAATTGCTGGCAAGAACTATCTTACTAGGCTGTGGTATGACTGACTGAACAAAAGTGGACTGGAAACAGTTATATGAAGGTAAATTGGCATTAGTGAAGTGCAAAATGTTCAAGGAGGCGATAGTAAGAACAAATATTGTTAATAAAAATTCTCCAGTTTTATTCCATATGGAAGCTGGCAAGTGTACAGGACACAATAACACTAAAAAGCTGCACAGAGAGACAGCTTATTACTGCAACTTACTTACTCTCTGCCTATTACGCAATGGCATTTTGGGCAGTAATGAAGGCCCTTCATCTCTGTTTGCCCTTGGACATATTTTCTATTGGGCCCTAGCTGTGGATCAGGGTTCTCAGTTCTTCTTCTGTAGAATGGTGCCAAGCTGTCTCTGGTCTCTGGCATTTCCTCTACCCTTCAGGGATCCATAAAATGCTGTCTTGATGATAGAGTTGGCCTCTCTTCTCATCATGTGCCCAATCTATCTCTAGTATTTCCTCAGGATGATTGTGGCCATCCTTTACCACTGCAAAAGGCTTGAAAAATTATAGAAAATGAAAGGATAAAAATATAATGTGAATTATGAAGCCATTGAAGGCTGTGTAAAAATACTTCCATGTAAAACCAGGGAGACACCAAAGTTGTTCCACAACTATGTGAAAGAAAGGGGATGAAAAAATGAAGAGGATATTCTTTTAGAGCCCAACAAAGCAATTTTTAAAAAAAAATTTTTATTAGTTTTTCAAAACATTTTACAAAATTAAAAACCCCAAATCCCAATGAGGAGCATTAATACAGAGCAAGGTTAAGCATACAATAACAATATGCTACACAGGAAGAGAATTTAACAAAAAAGCACCTAAATTAAAGACAAGTGAGCTTAGTGTCCTCCCCAAACCCCACAACACAAGAAAAAAAAACAATTCCAGACCAACCACCACACAGTATAGAGAGTATAAGTCCGGACAGTCAAACTCCCAGACTGTGAATACACTTAGCAACAGAGGATAATAATGCCTACTACCAGAAAAAAAAGGGAGCTGAAAGCAAGGGACTGAAAAGAAAAAAAAACCCTAGTCAAGAGGAAGGTTATGAAAGTACTCGATAAAAGGCCCCCAGATCTTATGGAACTTTAAATCCGAATTGAGAACTGAATAATGAATTTTTTCGAGGTCCAAGCAGGCCATAATGTCGTTAAGCCATTGCGCATGAGTGGGCGGGGCAACATCTCTCCATCTAAGGAGGATCAAGCGTCTCGCCAGGAGAGAGGCAAAGGATAGTATTCGGCATTTGGTCGGACCCAGACATAAATCTGTCTCGCCCCAAAAACCGAACAGAGCAATTAAGGGGTTAGGTTCTAGGTGCTGATTCAGAATACCCGATAGTGTAGTGAAGACATCTTTCCAGAATTGCTCCAAGCTAGGACAGAACCAGTACATATGGATGAGAGAGGCCACGCCCCTCTTGCATTTATCACAGAGCGGACTAATGCCAGGGTAGAATCGAGATAGTTTAGATTTAGACATATGGGCTCAATGAACAATCTTAAACTGTAAAAGGCAATGGCGAGCACAAAGAGAGGTTGAGTTAACCGATTTGAGAATTGCGTCCCAGCTCTCCTCGGATAAGGAGATATTAAAATCCTGCTCCCAGGCCATTTTAATTTTATCCACAGGGGCCCATCGTAAGGCTGCTAATTTATCTTGGATAATTGAAATTAAACCTTTACCTAGTGGATTAATGGAGAGAAATAGGTCCATAGCATTTTTCGCAGGCATTTCAGGAAAGTTAGGAATTAAAGGAGCAGTAAAGTGTCGGATTTGGAGATATCTGAAAAAGTGAGCGTTAGGCAGGTTGTACTTAACAGAGAGCTGTTGAAAAGAAGCAAAGCGATTATCAATGAAGAGATCTTCAAAATGTCTAATGCCCTTCCTGTACCAAACATGGAATGCTGAATCGAACGTGGTAGGTAAAAAAAGGTGATTATGTGCGACAGGGCTAGAAATGGAAAACCCCTGGAAACCATAGCATTTCCTGAACTGAGCCCATATACGCAAAGTATGTCTAACCAGAGGATTAGCTATTGATCTGGGCAGACTGCTAGGGAGTGCAGAGCCAAGAAGTGCAGATATAGATAATTCTTTAGTGGAGCTCAACTCCATTGCCACCCAGTTAGGGCACTCAGGTTGACTGTGGAAGAAAGACCAGAAGGCAGCACAACGTATATTAGCTGCCCAGTAATATAAGCGAAAGTTAGGTAAAGCCATGCCACCCTCTTTTTTAGATTTTTGGAGGTGGATTTTATTAATTCTAGAGCGCTTATTCTGCCACAGATATGACAAAATAATAGAGTCTAAGGAATCAAAAAAAGATTTAGGAATAAAAATTGGGATAGATTGAAATAAGTATAAGAATTTGGGGAGAACATACATTTTGACAACATTGATACGACCTACCAAGGACATAGATAGAGGTGACCATTGTACCAGACTCTGTTTTGTAGCATATGAAAGGTTGACAAAGTTTTCACGAAAGAGATCTTTAAACTTCCTTGTGACTGTAATTCCAAGATAAGTAAATTGATTATGGACTACTTTAAAAGGGAGATCTCGAAATATTAGTTCTTGTGCTTCTTTATTAATTGGGAAAAGTTCACTCTTATGTAAGTTGAGTTTATAGCCAGAGATCTGGCTAAACTGGTCAAGAAGTGAAAACATTAGAGGTAAGGATGTAGACGGATATGAGAGAAAGAGTAGTAAGTCATCAGCATAGAGAGAGACTTTATGTTCAACACCCCCTCTCCAAATCCCGGTCAGTTCAGGACATTTTCGAAATGCTATCGCCAGAGGTTCTATAGCCAAATCAAAGAGAAAGGGACTTAAGGGGCATCCCTGACGGGTGCCACGTTTGAGATTGAATACTTGGGATTTCTGAAAGTTAGTTAGAACAGAAGCAGTAGGACACAGGTACAGCAATTGGATCCAAGAGATGAAACTTTGGCCGAGGTCAAATTTTTTTAAGACTGCAAAAAGGTAGTTCCACTCTATACGATCAAATGCTTTCTCCACATCAAGGGAGATAACACATTCTGGAGTCCCAGTTGGAACTGAGTATAAAATATTAAATAGATGCCGAATGTTAAAAAAAGGGAGACGGTTTTTAATAAAGCCTGTTTGGTCATCAGAGATAATGGAGGGAATAACGGTTTCTAATCTATGAGCCAACACTTTAGCTAAGATCTTTACATCAACATTGAGCAGAGAGATCGGCCTGTACGAGGAACACTCTGTTGGGTCTTTGCCCTTTTTTAAAAGAAGAATAATAGATGCCTCATTGAAAGAGGGTGGCAATTTGCCGTAGTTAAACGAATCAGATAATACTGAAAGTAACTGAGGAGAAAGAAGTGAGGAGAATGATTTATAAAATTCCACAGGGAACCCATCAGGTCCAGGAGA
Source organism: Hemitrygon akajei (assembly GCF_048418815.1). Classification (NCBI taxonomy): domain Eukaryota; kingdom Metazoa; phylum Chordata; class Chondrichthyes; order Myliobatiformes; family Dasyatidae; genus Hemitrygon; species Hemitrygon akajei. The sequence continues at coordinate 142,079,502 of NC_133124.1, read as the reverse complement.
TTTCCCTGAGGACAGTGCAGAAATAGCAAAAGATATTTCTTCTAGTGATATAGGTGCATTAAGTTTGGCTTTGAAATCAGATGAAAGTGAGGGGATATTCAGATTCTGTAAAAATTGATCCACAGAGATATTGTCATTCAGGGATTCAGAGGAATAAAGCCGAGAATAAAATTTTTTAAATGCGTCATTAATTTCTAAATGATCCGATGTAAAGTCTCCGTTCTCCTTCCGGATCTTTGTAATATGTTGTTTGGCTTTAGAACGCCTCAGCTGATTGGCTAGGAATTTACCAGACTTATCCCCATGAATGTAAAAGCGGCTCTTGCTTTCGAGAAGTTGGCGTTCGACAGGTTGAGTGGACAGAAGGTTAAATTTAGTTTGGAGTTCAACGCGCTTCTTGTATAATTCAGGGTTCTTAGTTTGGGCATATAATTGATCCACATCTTTAATCTGGTTAATGAGGTCTGCTCGATCTGCACGGGATCTTCTATTGAGATTTGCTGTGTAAGAGATTATTTGACCCCTCAAATATGCTTTCATGGCATCCCAGACAATCTGGGATGGCACTTCAGGGATGTATTAGTGTTAAAATAGAAGGTTATATGGTCTTTAATAAATTTTACGAAATCATCATCCGATAATAAAGTTGAATCGAACCGCCAGTGTTTGTTCCTCTGAGGGAGACTGGGAAAGTTCAGAGAGAGGGTAATTGGGGCATGGTCAGAAATCAGTATACTCTGATAGTCACAAGTGTGGGCAAATGGGATAAGTTGGTTATCGAGTAGGAAATAGTCAATTCTAGTGAAGGTATGGTGAACATGTGAGAAAAAGGAATAATCTCTCTCCATAGGATGGAGGAAACGCCATATATCAGAGATACCAAAATTAGAGAGAAACGACTGAATAGCTAAGGCAGATTTGGTAGGTGATCTGGGAACAGAGGACGATCGGTCCAGTTTAGGATCCAACCAACAGTTAAAGTCACCACCCAATATAAGCTAGTATGAGTTTAAGTCTGGTAGTGAGGAAAAAAAACGTTCAAAAAAGTTAACATCATCAAAGTTGGGGGCATACAGGTTTGCTAGTGCAACTTTAGTGTTATATAGTTTACCAGAAACAATAATAAAACAGCCATTTGTGTCCGATATTTTATTATGGAGTTCAAAAGGAATATTTGAGTTAATAAGAATGGAGACTCCCCTAGCTTTAGCGGCAAAGGATGAATGAAAATGCTGACCCGCCCACTTGGACAGAAGCCGGGAGTTATCGAAACAACGAATATGAGTTTCTTGGAGGAAAGCAATGTCAGCTTTGAGTTGTTTAATATGTGAGAATACCTTCCTCCTTTTAACAGGGTGGTTCAGTCCCTTTACATTCCAGCTCACAAATTTAAGTGCACTAGCCATTATCAATTACTAATGCATAAAAGGCAGCAGGCATATAAAAAATCAAGCGGTACAATAGCAGTCTGGGAGCAGAGATGTAAACATAGATTCGTAAGGTCAAAATATAAACATGTCCTAAACAATAAAGAAATGTTGGAACTGGAAAATCCACCCCATCCACACAACCCAAAACTAGACGGCTACCAAAACAAGTAGCTAGCTCTACCAAAAAAATTAACCCAAATACAACTTCCAGATCTGTGTCATTGACAGCAGTTCCGTATAAATGCTATAACAAACAGTAACTAGTTTATGCACTAGAAAACATAACTATAGATTAGAACACCTTCTGCCGGGATATACAACTTAATACAGAGCGAATCGGAAGAAAACCAAAACTAACCTACCCGCGAAATATTATAGAAGAATAAAGTAAGAGAAAGGGAAAAAAAAGGTAAGAAGGAAAAAGAAAAAAAAGAGGAAGGGGAAAATTATAAATTCAAGACGAGTATTTATCAACCGTTTACCGAGAAGGGAGAAAAAAACATTCAGAGAATGGAAAAAAAAGGGGATGAAGAAAAGAAAAAGATAAAATAAATAAGTATTTAAAACAGAGGAAAAATAGATCAGCAGTTGAACTGTGAACCGACAAACAGGGAGGCCTTCACTAAAGACTTCAAACCTCCAAAACAAGTTAGATTTAGTTGTAGAACTCTGTAGGTAAAGTTATACAGAGGTAAAAATAGATTACACACACACCAAATCCCGGGAGAGATTGTCAACAGCCTTTAGAGTTTCAGTGAATAATGTCTGAGTGATTCAAGTGAATTCCGAGTCCAGAGAAAGTATTTTTACTACGAGTACTTATCCACCATTTTAGGAGGTCCGATCAGATTCCGAAGATGACTGGATAGCCAGAAGACTTGCCACAAATGCTTCAGCTTCCCTCGCTGATTTGAACCACTTGAATTCCCCGGTATTAAACTTGATTCTTAGGTCAGCAAGATTACGAAAGGAAGGTTTGAAACCACGATCAAAAAGCACTTTCATTACGCTTTTATACTCAGCGCGCATCTTTAAGGTCTGGGGTGCAAAATCTTCCACAAAGCGAATGGTTGTATCCTGGAAAGAAAAAGAGCCTCTGTGACGTGCCTCCACAATCAGACTGTGTTTTACCTGGTATTGATGGAAACACAAGATTACTGGTCGTGGACGGGATCCCAGAATTCCGGGGGGGACGTTAACTCTGTGTGCCCGTTCCAGCTCGGGCGGGTTTGGAAGCAGATCCTCCCCGAATATCTCACAGAGAAACTCGGCGAAAAACTTCACGGTTGACCCCTTCTCAGTTGCCTCTGGTAATCCCAGAATTCTGATGTTGCAGTGTCTGCTGCGATTTTCGAGATCCACCATTTTGGAAAGAAGTTTATTAGATTTTTCCTCTAAGCTGGAACAGAGAGTCTCCAAGTATCAAACCCGACTTTCTAAAGATTCAGAAGTCGAATCGATGCGAGATAAGTGTTCAGCATGTTTGTCCACTTTATCGTTGATCCGATCCAGTTTCTCTTCTAACTGTTTGAAAGCAGTTTTAATTTGCTTTAAGATTTCGTCTCGGAAATTTTCACTCCGACGAGGTCGTAGTTTCTTTTCTCCCGGATTTAGAACTCTTGCTAGACATTGTAGGTTAGATATATTCACAGGCAAGTGAGAGATACCGAAATAATTCCTAACTAAGCTTTATAAAATGGAGACATTTAGTGCAAAGTTATCGACAGTAACGGAACAAAAGTTTGGAGCAGCTAAGCGATCGCCATCTTACCGGAAGTCCCAACAAAGCAATTTGAGTGTGGAGGCAGACAGTATATAAAATTATGAAAGAATACTTTGAGACTTTCCAATTTTCTTTTGCTATTATCATGGAGCCAGGGAATTAGAAATTTGCTGATGTGACACTTACAGTAGAACATAAGAACATAAGAAATAGGAGCAGGATAAGGCCATCTGCCCTTTGAGCCTGCTCTGCCACTCAATAAGATCATGGCTGATCTGGCATGGACTCATCTCCACCTACCTGCCTTTTCCCCATAATTTGATTTGGAGAAAAAGTCAGAGGACCAGAATGGGAGTGCGGAGGGAGCCATTTTGATTCTTTCTCCTTCTCATCAGAGTTAAGGGAGGCGGGACTATGCAGACATGTGACATCGGACAGTGAAGCGGGGAATATTTAAAAAGGACACAGCCTTATACAGCGGGCTGCGTCGTTTGCGGACAGTGGAGTGAGCTGGGAACAGAGTGAAGGCTTAAGGGCTTGGGCTCAATGGGCTTAGGCAGAAAAGGGCAAGGCAAGGTAGGTTTAGGTTTCAGTTTTTCCTGTTATTTGAGGAAAGGGGGAAGTATGAATGTGAGGGCAGCTTGTTGTTCTCGGTGTCGGATGTGGGAGATCCTGGAGTCTCCTAGCCTCCTGGACGTCCACATCTGCACCAGGTGCGCCGAGCAGCAGCTCCTAAGGCACCGTGTTAGGGAACTGGAGCTGCAGCTCCTAAGGGACCGTGTTAGGGAACTGGAGCTGCAGCTCGATGACCTTCACCTGGTAAGGGAGAGTGAGGAGTTGAGAGAGAGGAGTTACAGGCAGGTGGTCACACCGGGGCCACGGAAGACAGACAGGTGGGTCATGGTTAGGAGGGGGAAGGGGAAGAGTCAGGTACTAGAGAGTACCCCAGTGGCTGTATCCCTTGACAATAAGTGCTCCTGTTTGAGTACTGTTGGGGGGACAGCCTACCTGGGGGAAGCAACAGTGGCTATGCCTCTGGCACAGAGTCCGTCCCTGTAGGGAAAGGAAGAGGAAGGCTGTAGTAATAGGGGACTTGATAGTCAGGGGGTCAGATAGGCAATTCTGTGGACGTAATTAGGAGACCCAGATGGTAGTTTGCCTCCCTGGTGCCAGGGTCCGGGATGTTTCTGATCACGTCCAAGATATCCTGAAATGGGAGGGTGTGGAGCCAGAGGTCGTGGCACATATAGGTACCAATGACATAGGCAGGAAAAGGGAAGAGGTCCTGAAAGGAGAATTAAGGGAGAAAGGAAGGCAGTTGAGAAGAAGGACTGCAAAAGTAGTGATCTCGGGATTACTACCTGTGCCACACGACAGTGAGAGTAGGAATGGAATGAGGTGGAGGATAAATGAGTGGCTGAGGGATTGGAGCAGGGGGCAAGGATTCAAGTTTCTGGATTACTGGGACCTCTTTTGGGGCAGATGTGACCTGTACAAAAAGGATGGGTTACACTTGAATCCTAGGGGGACCAATATCCTGGCGGGGAGATTTGCTAAAGCTACTGGGGAGACTTTGAAGTAGATTGGTTGGGGGGTGGGAATCAATTTGAAGTGACTAGGGGTGAGGAGGTTAGTTCACAAATAGAGAAAGCTAGTAGACAGTGTGTGAGGGAGGATAGGCTGGTGACTGAGAAGGGGAGCGCTCAGACCGAAGATGTAGGGGAGAAGGAAGAAAAAGATAATAAAGTTGTTTACACTGTTAGGGATAAACAAAGAAGAAGAGGTGGAGAGTTTCTTAAGTGCATCTATTTTAATGCTAGGATCATTGTAAGAAAGGTGGATGAGCTTAGAGCATGGATTGATACCTGGAAATATGACGTTGTAGCTATTAGTGAAACATGGTTGCAGGAGGGGTGTGATTGGCAACTAAATAGTCCTGGATCTCATTGCTTCAGGTGTGATAGAATCGGAGGGGCAAGAGGAGGAGGTGTTGTCTGAGAAAATATTACAGCAGTAATTTGGCAGGATAGATTAGAGGACTCGTCTAGGGAGACTATTTGGGTGGAATTGAGGAATGGGAAAGGTGTAGTAACACTTATAGGGGTGTATTGTAGACCACCTAATGGGGAGCGAGAATTGGAGGAGCAAATTTGTAAGGAGATAGCAGATATTTGTAGTAAGCACAAGGTTGTGATTGTGAGAGATTTTAATTTTCCACACATAGACTGGGAAGCCCATATTGTAAAAGGGCTGTAAGGTTTGGAGTTTGTAAAATGTGTGCAGGATAGTTTTTTGCAGCAATACATAGAGGTACCAACTAGAGAAGGGGCAGTGTTGGATCTCCTGTTAGGGAATGAGATAGGTCAGGTGATGGAGGTATGTGTTGGGGAGCACTTCGGGTCCAGTGATCACAATACCATTAATAGCCAAAGGATAGTGAGGGATAAAATTGGTCCCTTAGAGAATCAGAGTGGACAGCTATGTGTGGAGCCAAAGGAGATGGGCTAGATTTTGAACAATTTCTTTTCTTCGGTATTCACTAAGGAGAAAGATATTGAATTGTGTAAGGAAAGGGAAACAAGTAGGGTAGTTATAGAAACTATGATGATTAAAGAAGAGGAAGTACTGGTGCTTTTAAAGAATATAAAAGTGGATAAGTCTCCAGGTCCTGACAGGATATTCCCTAGAACCTTTAGGGAAGTTAGTGTAGAAATAGCAGGGGTTCTGACAGAAATATTTGAAACGTCATTAGAAACAGGGATGGTGCCAGAGGATTGGCGTATTGCTCATGTGGTTCCATTGTTTAAAAAGGGTTCTAAGAGTAAACCTAGCAATTATCGGCCTGTAAGTTTGATGTCAGTGGTGGGTAAATTAATGGAAAATATTCTTAGAGATGGTATATATAATTGTCTGGATAGACAAGGTCTGATTAGGAACAGTCAACATGGATTTGTACGTGGAAGGTCATGTTTGTCAGATTTTTTGAAGAGGTTACTAGGAAAGTTGACGAGGGTAAAGCAGTGGATGTTGTCTATATGGACTTCAGTAAGGCCTTTGACAAGGTTCCACACGGAAGGTTAGTTAGGAAGGTTCAATCGTTAGGTATTAATATTGAAGTAGTAAAATAGATTCAACAGTGGCTGGATGGGAGATTCCATTGAGAGATGGATAACTGTTTGTCAGGTTGGAGGCCGGTGACTAGTGGTGTGCCTCAAGGATCTGTACTGGGTCCAATGTTGTTTGTCATATACATTAATGATCTGGATGATGGGGTGGTAAATTGGATTAGTAAGTATGCAGATGATACTAAGATAGGTGGCGTTGTGGATGATGAAGTAGGTTTTCAAACCTTGCAGAGAGATTTAGGCCAGTGAGAAGAGTGGGCTGAAAGATGGCAGATGGAGTTTAATGCTGATAAGTGTGAGGTGCTACATTTTGGTAAGAATAATCAAAATAGGACATACATGGTAAATGGTAGGGCATTGAAGAATGTGGTAGAACAGAGTGATCTAGGAATAATGGTGCATAGTTCCCTGAAGGTGGAATCTCATGTGGATAGGGTGGTGAAGGAAGCTTTTGGTATGCTGGCCTTAATAAATCAAAGCATTGAGTATAGGAGTTGGGATGTAATGTTAAAATTGTACAAGGCATTGGTGAGGCCAAATTTAGAGTATTGTGTGCAGTTCTGGTCACCGAATTATAGGAAAGATGTCAACAAAATAGAGAGGGTACAGAGGAGATTTACTAGAATGTTACCTGGGTTTCAGCACCAAAGTTACAGAGAAAGGCTGAACAAGTTAGGCCTTTATTCTTTGGAGCGTAGAAGGTTGAGGGGGGACTTGATAGAGGTATTTAAAATGATGAGGGGGATAGATAGAGTTGACGTGGATAGGCTTTTTCCATTGAGAGTAGGGGAGATTCAAACAAGAGGACATGAGTTGAGAGTTAGGGAGCAAAAGTTTAAGGGTAACATGAGGGGGAACTTCTTTACTCAGAGAGTGGTAGCTGTGTGGATTGAGCTTCCAATAGAAGTGGTAGAGGCAGGTTTGATATTGTCATTTAAAGTAAAATTGGATAGGTAAATGGACAGGAAAGGAATGGGGTGTTATGGGCTGAGTGCAGATCAGTGGGACTAGGTGAGAGTAAGCGTTCAGCACGGACTAGAAGGGCCGAGATGGACTGTTTTCATGCTGTAATTGTTATATGGTTATACCATTAGCTAATGAGAACAGCTTTCTATTATTGCTTTTCAAAACCTGCGATCACCTTGTACATTGCTGTCACATTTCCCTACACTGTTGTGGGAAGAACACGCCCAGTGTCTTCTACCTAACCTGGTATTCAGTCATCTCTGAAGCAACTCAATTGCTTTTCTCTGCAGCCTCCCAAGACTTTTATACATTTCCTTCATCACTTCCACTGTGCCTTTGACCCACACTATCCATTGAATTGATTCCAATGTTATACCCTCTGACTTGCTTGAATTGAGGGGCAGCTTTGAAGGTGATACTGTCTCAGAGTGATAGTGTCTCACAACATTTCTGTCCTAGTTTTCAGTTGTTGGTGTTGCAGAGCCAAATAAAAACCTTATTGAGCTCCTGCTGGTTAAGGATACACCAGCCAGAGTTCTGTTAGCAAATACAGAGTGCTGAGCTCCCAAATTCTCCTGCAGTTGTATCCATAGTAGCCTCCCAGATTCTATGATACATAATCTTGGGAAATTTTGTTTAAAGGCAAAGAAGATGAAGGGACCATATATAATAAGGAAATAGTCAAAAAGTTAAGTACCTTGCTGTGTATTTCCAATTTCTGCTGATTATATTCTGTATTTTCTTCTGATACTGTGAATGTCACCATCAAGATTGGAGTAAAAGCATAACTGAAGCTGATGAAAACAATTTTGAGATCAAGCCGTCAAGTGGAAATGCATTATTAAACTTATAACTTGATACGTCTGACTATTACAGAGATTAACTATTACTGAATAAAGTGATACAAAAAAGGGGTAGAAGGACCACATTTTTTTGCACCAGTTTGGCTCAGTTTGTGATATTCCTATGTCCAAGGCAATGCTTCAATTATGGATACATCATGTAATAGCAAGAGAAGCCCACATTGTTGAAATATTTTAATGCCAATTTGAAATTAAAGGTATAGGACTACTCAATGAATTGCAAGTTCTCCGGGAAATATTTATTTTAAGTTGATGTTTCAGGTACTTACCTGCCATAAATTTATTGCTTTTCATAAGAAATGTAAGGTTGATAAGAATGGAAGCCAAGTCATTGGGTATATTTAAGGCAGAGGTTGATAGTTTCTTGATTAGTCAAGGCACGAAGGGATATGGGGAGTAGGCAGGAGAATGGGGTTTTGAGGGAAAATAGATCAGCCATGATGAAATGGTGTAGCAGACTCAATGGGCCAAATGGCCTAATTCTGCTCCTGTATCTTATGATCTTATAGATGTAAAAGTGTCCCAAGATAGTTTCCTGCTTTTCCTGCATAAAAACAAATGATGCTGGAAATATTCAGCAGGTCAAGCAGTATCTGTGGGGGCAGAAACAAATTTAACATTCCAGGTCAGTGAGCTTTCATCAAAAATGAGACTATTTCTTCTCCTGAAATCTGAACAGAAAAAGGGATAGGAAAATGCAACTAAGTTATTTTGGCCATCATCTGATGGTGTTAGTCCATGGTCCGTAAAAACTGAATCTTGAATTTGCCTGTAGTAGAGCAATATCAAGTGTGACAGTGGGAAAGTGGGAAATAGCAGAGGTACTTCATGAATACTTTGCTTCAGTATTCACTATCGAAAAGGATCTTGGTGATAGTAGTGATGACTTGCAGCAGACTGAAATGCTTGAGCATGTAGATATTAAGAAAGAGGATATGCTGGAGCTTTTGGAAAACATCAAGTTGGATAAGTCACCGAACCCAGATGACTAAACACATTGATGAAGGAAGAGCAGTAGATGTAGTGTATATGGATTTCAGCAAGGCATTTGATAAGGTACCCCATGCAAGGCTTATTGAGAAAGTAAGGACACATGGGATCCAAGGGGACATTGCTTTGTGGATCCAGAACTGGCTTGCCCACAAAAGGCAAAGAGTGGTTGTAGACGGGTCATATTCTGCATGGAGGTCGGTCTCCAGTGGAGTGCCTCAGGGATCTGTTCTGGGACACTTACGCTTCGTGATTGTTATAAATGGCCTGGATGAGGAAGTGGAGTGATGGGTTAGTAAGTTTGCTGATGACACAAAGGTTGGAGGTATTGTGAATAGTGTGGAGGGCTGTCAGAGGTTACAGCGGGACATTGATAGGATGCAAAACTGGGCTGAGAAGTGGCAGATGGAGTTCAACCCAGAAGAGTGTGAAGTGGTTCATTTTGGTAGGTCAAATATGATGGCAGAATAGAGTATTAATGGTAAGACTCTTGACAGTGTGGAGAATTTGAGGGATCTTGGGGTCCGAGTCCATAGGATGCTCAAAGCAGCTGCGCAGGTTGACTCTGTGGTTAAGAAGACATATGATGTATTGGCCTTCATCAATCGTGGAATTGAACTTAGGAGTCAAGAGGTAATGTTGCAGCTATATAGGATCCTGGTCAGACCCCACCTGGAGTATTGTGCTCAGTTCCAGTCGCCTCACTACAGGAAGGATGTGGAAGCCATAGAAAGGGTGCAGAGCAGATTTACAAGGATGTTGCCTGGATTGGGGAGCATGCCTTATGAAAATAGGTTGAGTGAACTCAGCCTTTTTTCCTTGGAGCGACAGAGGATGAGAGGTGACCTGATAGAGGTGTATAAGAAGATGAGAGGCATTGATCATGTGGATAGCTTGCAGCTTTTTCCCAGAGCTGAAATGGTTGCCACAAGAGGACACATGTTTAAGGTGCTGGGGAGTAGGTACAGAGGAGAAGTCAGGGGTAAGTTTTTTACTCAGAGAGTGGTGAGTGTGTGGAATGGGCTGCCGGCAATGGTGGTGGAGGTGGATACGATTGAGTCTTTTAAGAGACTTTTGATAGGTACATGGAGCTTGGAAAAATAGGGGGCTATGGGTAAGCCTAGTAATTTCTAAGGTAGGACATGTTTGGCACAACTTTGTGGGCCGAAGGGCCTGTATTGTGCTGTAGGTTTTCTATGTTTCTATATTCTTTTGGTAGTAACATGCTTTGAAAGACTTTGAGAATACAAGGGTTTCAGAAAGACAAAGCTGATCTCTCCCCTCAGTGACAATACGATTTTTGTTATGGTCTTACTTAAATTTGATCATTAAGATCTTAAAAGTAGGACCTTTAGATGTTTCAATCAAGATCTACAGATAATTACTTGAAGAGCAGCAAAAAGGATCAGGTATAAACAGTAATTTATACCCATTTTCCTGATCACTGGTCCTAGCCATTGAGTACATTTGCAAACATCTTAGAAAAGAGTGTAAAAGGAAGTGTTGGAAATGTTCCATGAATATCATTCATCTTTAACTGAAAATTTATTTTACCCAGTGTGATGAAATGACTGATGTTTCATTAATGATCAGATATGTATTTTTAAATGGTACTCTGGAGGCTACAATGAAACAACTGGAAGTGCAACTGCGAAGAGCTAAATCGAGCAAATTGACTTCTCATCTCCAAACAAAATCAGCCCTTAGTATTGAGAAGATATAGGCTTCACAGAGCAACTTTTAAAAATATATCTTCAGAACTGATTTTGTCTGGTGCTGGTGGGAGCCTGACATCTCCATTTCACTGACATGACATTTCTCTTAGCATAGTTCGATGAAAAGCTATAACTTTTAAAGCTATAATTTCCCTATGAATTGATTTTTTAGTAAAAAAATTTGACAGTACTGTAGAACATCATAAGTCGAAACCATACAAGGGAGATGCTTTGGTTCTGACTTAACGCATTTCACATTCTCAATAAAACTATCCTCTGTCGCATAGAACCATAGAACACTACAGCACAGTACAGGCCCTTCAGCCCTCCATGTTGTGCTGACCCATATAATCCTTAAAAAAAGTACTAAACCCACACTACCCCATAACCCTCCATTTTACTTTCATCCATGTGCCTGTCCAAGAGGCTCTTAAATACCCCTAATGTTTTAGCCTCCACCACCATCCCTGGCAAGTCATTCCAGGCACTCACAACCCTCTGTGTAAAAAACTTACCCCTGATGTCTCCCCTAAACTTCCCTCCCTTAATTTTGTACATATGCCCTCTGGTGTTTACTATTGGTGCCCTGGGAAACAGATACTGACTATCCACCCTATCTATGCCTCTCATAATCTTGTAGACCTCTATCAAGTCCTCTCTCATTCTTCTATGCTCCAAAGAGAAAAGTCCCAGCTCTGCTAACCTTGCTTCATATGACTTGTTCTCCAAACCAGGCAACATCCTGGTAAATCTCCTCTGCATCCTCTCCATAGCTTCCACATCCTTCCTATAATCAGGTGACCAGAATTGAACACAATACTCTAAGTGTGGTCTCACCAGAGATTTGTAGAGTTGCAACATGACCTCTCTACTCTTGAACTCAATCCCCTATTATTGAAGCCTGGCATCCCATAAGCCTTCTTAACTACCCTATCAACCTGCACTGTGACCTTGAGGGATGTATGGATTTGAACCCCAAGGTCCTTCTGTTCATCCACACTCTTAAGTAACTGACCATTAATCTTGTACTCAGTCTTCTCATTTGTCCTACCAAAATGCATCACCATTTTTCTCCAACTTTCTTTTAAAAAATATACACTCTGCTGCTGTAGCCCATCCACTTCTTGGTTCCATGTGTTGTGTGTTTGGAGATGCTACTCCACACACCACTGTTGTGTCCCATGGTTATTTAAGTTACTGTTGCCTTCCTCTCAGCTTGGACCAGTCTGGCCATTCTCCTTTGGCCTCTCTCATTAACAAGGTTAATAAAGTGACCACTGAGTGTATAGACCCAGTTTCTTGAGAATCAGAATCTGGTTTAATATCACTGGGATATGTCATCAAATATCAAACACCAGGAAATCTGCAGATGCTGGAAATTCAAGCAACACACACAAAATGCTGGTGGAACACAGCAGGCCAGGCAGCATCTATAGGGAGAAGCACTGTTGACATTTTGGGCCGAGACCCTTCGTCAGGACTAACTGAAAGGAAAGATAGTAAGTGATTTACTATAGTAAATCTAGTAAATATAGTAAAAGAGATTTACTATAGTAAAATCTCTTACTATTTTTCCTTTCAGTTAGCCCACCAGCATTTTGTGTGTGTCATCAAATATGTTGTTTTGTGCAGCAGTACATTGTAATACATAATAAAAGCTATAGATTAACAATAATAAAGATGTGTGTGCGATTATATATAAGATTTCAATTGTATCAATGATTTAAAAATGATAGTTGATGCATTTGCAAATATCAATATGCTCATTTATTGCACCTTATCCCCCAAAAAAGAACTTACTATAATGTGTACTTTGTGCCTAATGTATAGTAAATGTTGTGTTTGGTTTTGTGTCAATGAGATCCTATTTTGATTTGCATTTACTATATTTTACTCTGTCAACACCATTTTCGTACCAAAGATAAATTTTAATTTTATTTTTTTAATTGGTCATTAGAGGGAAATTTTCTTCTGGTCATAATATATCAGTGATGTATATAATAGTGCTGAAAACTTGTTTTCTAAAAGTAAAGATGGGGAAAATTGTAAAGAAAGCCACAGTTTTAATATTATCAGCAGATCTGACAATTACTTTGTGGGTTACATAGAAACACAGAAAACCTACAGCACAATACAGGCCCTACAGCCCACAAAGTAGTGCCGAACATGTCCCAATCTTAGAAATTACTAGGCTTACCCATAGCCTTCTATTTTACTAAGACATATCCAAAAGTCGCTTAAAAGACCCTATTGTATCCGCATCCACCACCGTTGCCAGCAGCCTATTCCACGCACTCACCACACTCTGAGTAAAAAACTTAACCCTGACATCTCCTCTGTACCTACTCCCCAGCACCTTAAACCTGTGTCCTCTTGTGGCAACCATTTCAGCCCTGAAAAAAAGCCTCTGACTATCCACACGATCAATGCCTCTGATCATCTTGTACACCTCTATCAGGTCACCCCTCATCCTCCATCGCTCCAAGGAAAAAAGGACCAAGTTCACTCAACCTATTCTCATAAGGCACGCTCCCCAATCCAGGCAACATGCTTGTAAATCTCCTCTGCACCCTTTCTATGGCTTCCACATCCTTCCTGTAGTGAGGCGACCAGAACTGAGCACAGTACTCTGAGTTAATTACATTTGCCTAGTACTACTTTAGCTGATGATTTAACTGATTTTATTTTTCAGGATTAGCACCTCCATTAAAATAGTGCATGATTTTTATACAACCTTGTTAAGTATTTGTGCAAGAGCATTTTGCATTGTATTTGAAAAATATTTTCTTCAATAAATGAAGTACTGTAAACAATATCTAAAGGTGCTGACTAAATGTTTAAACGTTTTGAAGGAAGTTCCCTGAATAAAATTCCCTTTGCTAATTATCATAAGCCTGCCAGTGGTGTAGTGGCATCCGTACTGGACTTTGAGGTGAGTGATCTAGGGTTTGAATCCGACTGGTTCCAAATCCAACTAGCTGGCTCCTTGCACACTTTCCATATGTGCTGGGTTGAGCATTGAGCTTGCATCTCGGTCTCATAAAAATCAGACAAAAATACTAAAGAAACACAAGGTTGTCACCCGATGTGTCACAAGGAGTGGAAGGGAACAATTATTAATTAATTATTATTATAAATTGCTATGGTTATTTGTTTATGGCACATTTTGCTGCAAACTACAAATTTGCATGTTCTGTAGCTTATCATAACTGTAACAAATCAATGCACCAGTTTAAAAACAAAGATGATAATATTACTATTTTAGATGTGAATAATGTGATATAGAACCATAGAACCATAGAACACTACAGCACAGTACAGGCCCTTCAGCCCTCCATGTTGTGCTGACCCATATAATCCTTAAAAAAAGTACTAAACCCACACTACCCCATAACCCTCCATTTTACTTTCATCCATGTGCCTGTCCAAGAGGCTCTTAAATACCCCTAATGTTTTAGTCTCCACCACCATCCCTGGCAAGTCATTCCAGGCACTCACAACCCTCTGTGTAAAAAACTTACCCCTGATGTCTCCCCTAAACTTCCCTCCCTAAATTTTGTACATATGCCCTCTGGTGTTTGCTATTGGTGCCCTGGGAAACAGGTACTGACTATCCACCCTATCTATGCCTCTCATAATCTTGTAGACCTCTATCAAGTCCCCTCTCATTCTTCTATGCTCCAAAGAGAAAAGTCTCAGCTCTGTTAACCTTGCTTCATATGACTTGTTCTCCAAACCAGGCAACATCCTGGTAAATCTCCTCTGCATCCTCTCCATAGCTTCCACATCCTTCCTATAATCAGGTGACCAGAATTGAACACAAAACTCTAAGTGCGGTCTCACCAGAGATTTGTAGAGTTGCAACATGACCTCTCTACTCTTAATCTCAATCCCCCTGTTAATGAAGCCTAGCATCCCATAAGCCTTCTTAACTACCCTATCAACCTGTGCAGTGACCTTGAGGGATGTATGGATTTGAACCCCAAGGTCATCCACACTCTTAAGTAACTGACCATTAATCCTGTACTCAGTCTTCTAGTTTGTCCTTCCAAAATGCATCACCTCACACTTAACCGGATTGAACTCCATCTGCCATTTTTCTGCCCAACTCTGCAGCCTGTCTATATCCTCTTGTAACCTTCAACAACCTGCAGCTCCATCCACAACTCCTCCAATCTTTGTGTCATCCGCAAACTTAGTCACCCATCCTTCCACCTCTACATCAAGGTCATTTATAAAAATCACAAATAGCAGGGGTCCCAGGACAGATCCCTGCGGCACTCCACTAGTCACCAACCTCCAGGCAGAATACTTTCCTTCCACAACTACCCTCTGCTTTCTTCCTTTAAGCCAATCTTTTACCCAAACAGCCAAGGTTCCACTTATCCCATGCCTCATGACTTTCTGGATGAGTCTCTAGTGAGGGACCTTGTCAAATGCTTTGCTAAAGTCCATGTAGACCACATCCACTGCCCTACCCTCATCAATTTCTTTTGTTACCTCTTCAAAAAACTCAATCAGGCTTGTGAGGCACGATCTTCCCTTCACAAAGCCATGTTGACTATCCATGAGTAGACTGTACTTCTCTAAATGCTCGTAGATCCTATCCTTAAGAATCCTTTCCAGTAGTTTGCAGACCACTGACGCAAGACTCACTGGTCTATAGTTGCCATGTTTCTCCCTGTTACCTTTTTTAAACAAGGGAACTACATTTGCCATTCTCCAGTCCTCCAGCACTTCCCCTGTAGCCAAAGAGGATTCAAAGATCATAGCTAATGCTCCAGCGATCTATTCTCTCAATTCCCACAACAACCTGCGGTGTATCATATCCGGCCCTATGAATTTATCAATCTTGATGTTTTTAAGAAGATCCAGCACTTCTTCTTCCGTTATCTCCACATTGTCCAGCACACAGGCCTGCTCTATTTCGACCTCACCCTGATCAAGATCCTTTTTACTTGTGAATACTGAAGCAATGAAGCATTTAGGACCTCCCCAACCTCCTCTGCCTCCAGGCACATGCTGCCCTCTTTATCCTTTAGCGGTCCCACCTTCGTTCTCTTCATCCTCCTGTTCTTCACATATGCATAGAACGCCTTGGGGTTCTCCTTAATCCTACATGCCAAGGCCTTCTCATGACCCCTTCGAGCTCTCCTAAGTCTTTTCTTTAGCTCCTTCCTGGCTGCCCTATATTTCTCATAAGCCCCTCCTACTTCCTGCTTCTTACATCTAACATATGCTTCCTTTTCCCTCTTGACGAGTTGCCTCACGTGTTTCGTCAGCCATGGTTCCCTTTTCCTACCATTTTTTTCTTTGCCTCAGTGGGACAAACCTATCCTGAATCCAGCTCAATTGGTCCCTAAACTCCCACATTACTTCTGTGCTTTCCCCTTTTAACATCTGTTTCCAATTTACTCTTGCTAGTTCCTGCCTCATCCCTTCAAAGTTAGCCCTTCCCCAGTTAAGTACTTTACCATTTCATCTGATTTTATCCCTTTCCATAGCTATGCTGAAGCTAAGGGAGTTATGGTCACTCTCACCAAAATGCTCCCCCACCAAGAGGTCTGTCACCTGGCCAGGTTCATTACTCAGAACTAGATCCAGTATGGCCTCTCCTCTCGTCGGCTGGTCCACATACTGTGTCAGGAATCCTTGAACATACCTGACAAATTCAGCCCCATCTCAGGAGGTGCCAGTCAATATGAGGGAAGTTGAAATCACCCATAACTACTACCCTGTATTTTGTGCACCATTCTAAAATCTGCCTACTTATCTGCTCCTTGGTGTCCCAAGGGCTATTTGGGGGCCTATAGATGACTCCCAGCACAGTGATTGATCCCTTCCTATTTCTGACTTCCACCCACACCGACTCCGTGGACAATCCTTCTGCAGTGTCCTCCCTTTCTATAGATGTGATACTATCCCTGACCAGTAATGCCACTTCCCCCCCCCCCCACTTTTCTACCTCCCATCTTATTCCTTTTAAAAAACCTGAACCATGGGACCTGCATCACCCAAACCTGCCCTTCTTCCAACCAAGTTTCAGTAACGGCCACAACATCGTAGTTCCACCTACTAATCCATGCTCTAAGTTCATCCTTCTTGTTCCTAATACTCCTAGCATTGAAATAGACACATTTCAACCCCTTTAACGGGCTACAATTATGTTTTGCCCCCTGCCTTTCCTTCCTCATCAACTCAGAACTCTTAGCATCATGCCCTTGTCCTTCTACCTTACATTCTGATTCCCACCCCCCTGCCAAACTAGTTTAAACCCTCCCCAACAGCTCTATCAAACCTGCCCGTCAGGATATTGGTCCACCTGGAATTCAAGTGCAACCCGTCCTTTTTGTACAGGTCACACTCGCCCCAAAAGAGGTCCCAATGATCCAGAAATCTGACTCCCTGCCCCCTGCTCCAATCCCTCAGCCACACATTTATCCTCCACCTCATTCTATTCCTATTCTCACTGTCACGTGGCACAGGCAGTAATCCCTAGATTACTACCTTTGAGGACCTGCTTTTCAACTTCCTTCCTAACTCCCTGTAGTCTTCTTTCAGGACCTCTTCCCTTTTCCTACCTATGTCATTGGTACCAATATGTACCATGACCTCTGGCTGTTCTCCCTCCCACTGCAAGTTATCTTGGACTCGATCAGAAACATCCCGGGCCCTGGCACCTGGGAGGCAAACTACCATCCGAGTTTCTTTCCTGCGTCCGCAGAATCGCCTGTCTGACCCCTTGACTATAGAGTCCCCTATCACTACTGCCTTCCTCTTCCTTTCCCTACCCTTCTGAGCCACAGGACCAGACTGTGTGCCAGAGGCACGGCCACTGTCGCTTCCCCCAGGTAGGCTGTCCCCCCCAACAGTACTCAAACAGGAATACTTATTGTCAAGGGGTACAGCCACAGGGGTACTCTCTAGTACCTGACTCTTCCCCTTCCCTCTTCTGACTGTGACCCATTTCTCTGTCCCCTGTGGCCCCGGAGTGACCACCTGCCTGTAACTCCTCTGTATGACCTCCTCACTCTCTCTGACCAGATGAAGGTCATCGAACTGCATCTCCAGTTCCCTAACATGGTCCCTTAGGAGTTGCATCTGGATGCACCGGGTGCAGATGTGGCCGTCCAGGAGGCCGGGAAACTCCAGGACCTCCCACATCTGACACCAACCACAGAAAACCAGCTTCACACACGTACTACTTCCTTTTGCAATGAACAACTACCTCACCTCGTCCCATTACCGCAGAAACCAGTTGAGCCAAAACCCTTTCACTCTGCTGCCTCATCCTCCACTGCCTGCTGGATATGGCTGCCTTCTTTTTAAACTGCTCGCGCTCAACTGGCTAACATCACTCACCTGTGCAGTCTGTCCTCTCTCTTCCCCCGAGAACTCAAAATGTCTTCCCGCTAGAAATCCTTAGCTGCTTTCTTGTTCAGAATCAAAAACATCTTTTGAACTATTCCCAGAAACGTCAGCCACCTCTGCTCTGCTCTCATCCCTGCCAGCATCTCCCTCCAATCCACCTGGGAAAGTTCCTCTCTCATCCCTCTGTAATTCCCTTTATTCCATTGTGATAGTGATACATGTGATATGTGATACATATATGTGATATGCTTGTCTCTCTCAAATTGCAGTATGAATTCAATCACGTTATGATTACTGTCTCCTAAGGGTTCCTTTACCTTAAGCTCCCAAATAAAATCTGGATTATTACACAATACTCAATGTAAGATAGTCTTTCCCTGAGTAGGCTTAAGCACAAGCTGCTCTAAAAAGCCATACCATAGGCATTAAATAAGTTCTCTCTCCTGTGATTCGACACCAACCTGATTTTCCCAATCCTGTTGCATATTGAAGTCCACCATTACAATTATGGCATTACCCTTATTATATACCCTTTCCAGCTTGCATTGCATCCTCAACCCCACATCTGGGCTACTACTTGGAGGCCTATATATGATTCCCATTTTTTTTTACTCTTACAGTTTCTTAACTCTACCCACAAAGATTTGACATTTTCTGACCCTATGTCACCTCTTTGTAAACATGTAATTCCATCTCTTACCAACAGAACCACATCACCGCCTATGCCTTCTTGTCTGTCCTTTTGATAAAAAGTATATCTTTTGATGTTCAGCTCCCAAATGTGATCTTCCTTCAGCCACGACTCAGTGATCCCCACAACATCATACCAGCCAATCTCTAATTTAGCCATGATCCACTTTATTCTGAATACTACGTGCATTTAAATACATCACCTTCAGTCCTACATTCTTTGCCTTTTTGAATTTTGCCTCTGTGGTACAATTGAACTCCTTACACTGACTGCATTTGTACCCAATCATTGGCTTGTCCTTCTTTACCTTTATGTTACACCCACCGTTTGCTGGCTCTTTCTCAGCTCTATTATATTGGTTCCCATCCTCCTGCCATGTTAGTTTAAACCACTCCCAACAGTTCTAACAAACCTGCCCAAAGGATACTGACGGTACAAACATCTCTGCCAGGGCTCCAGCAATTTCTTCCGTGGCTTCCCACAGTGTCCTAAGGTACACTTGGTCAGCCTGCAGGGATTTATACCCACCTGAATTCCCACCCAGAATGCTTTTCATGATACACACAAATGAGAAATTGTGGCGACCCACTTCCTAGCGCACTCGAACCGGCTCACAAATAGCCAGCATGCCGGCATAAAGGCCAGTCCCAAAAGGGCGCCAAGTCTGCTTCACCAGCAAGGGGAAAAGCCCGTGCGGGACTGTGAATACGTGCCCCCTACAGCATCCGCACCCGGGGAGGGCGGGATCAGGAAGGTTTTAAAGCAAGGCCGCGAAGTTCGAATAAAATCTTTTTGTAACTGCAGTTCACCGACTCCGCGTCGTTATTTCAGCGCTGTGTGTAGCACACCGCTACAAAATATTAATTTAAGATCTCACCCATCTCCATTGTCTCCATACATTAAACATAGAACCTAGAATAGTACAGGTAGAGGCCCATTGCTGTGCTGAACTTTGATCTTACTTTAAGATCAATCTAAGCCTTGTCCTCCATTTTTCTCTCATTTATGTGCCTATTGAAGAGTCTCTCAAATCTCCCTAATGCAGCCTTTCTGAACTTTTTTACACAGGAGGAAGCCTTGATAAAACTTTCAGGTGTCAGGAAATCCCTGTGTAAAAATTATTACATCTATAGCTCATGGAACGTTAACGTGATCAGTAAGTTGTAGATATAGCAATCCAAAAATAATTTTCAAAGCTCTTTTGAGTAGAGAATGAACTTTCAGCCAACTTTTCTTAAAAAAAAGGTAGTTAAGCTTAGCTTACCTTTCTTGAAATCAATCTCTTTCTTTGCCGTTCATAAATTTTAATAACTCATAAGGAGAACATAATAAATTTTGTTAAGTAACTGGCTTAAGCCAAATGGGATTTTAATTTTGCCAAAGGTGGGCTTGGTATGTTTAATTTAAATATGGGTTGTAAATTGGTTTTAATTAATGCTATTTACAACATGAAAAGTTATTGGCAATTTTGAATAGTAAAGTTACTAAAAACCATAAACCAAAGCAATATATGAGTAAAAATATAGCCTAAGACACAATTTTATACGAGACTTTGAAAAACCATTTTCTTACTAAGTGATATGATCAGGCTCAAATATAGGCCTAGCATATGAAACCTGTGCTTGTTTTTTGCTGCACAAATACTCAGTTCTGGGTCAAGTGAGATAAGTACACACGGATTTCAGCTTCAGCTGAAATAAGACAATTTCCATCCTTGCTCTTGATTCTTGTAAAACAAGAAAAAGCTTGCTCACACATGTAAGAAGTTGAAAATTGCAGCAAAATGTTTATGCTCTCCTATGAATGACAGGATACTCTTCTTTCACAGAAATCCACAATTTGTCCAGGGGCAGGTCAATAAATCTCACCTTGAGTGCACAATCAGATGGCAGCTCACATAGTTCTTCCCCTTCTCTCAAAGTCAAGTTCTCAGGCTGAGCAGAAGATTGAGAGTAAGGGCCCCTCACCCAGTCATACACGTGCTAAAAGGAAGGAAAAATACTGTTCAATTTTGTTCTGCAGTTCCTCCAGGTGGTTTTCAACAAGACTTGAGACTTTCTGATATCCTTCCTTACTCTCAAGCCCAAGCAGCAGTGGAAACATTTCAGGATTCAGCTTTGCAACATGATTTTTCCAAAGATTCAGTTTCCTTTTAAATTCAAAACTCTTGTCACTTGAAGTCAAAACATTTTCCCCAGGGCCTTGCAGAGGCTTGTTCAACTGGTTCATATAATGAAAAATATATAAGTGGACTAATCTCTGCAGCCAGAAAGTTGGGGGAGATAATTCATGAGGGAGAGGCTGACATTACAGCCCAAGTTAGGTGAGTTCATTCAATGCTTCGAAAAAGCACATTATCAGCTTACCGTCTGTGCAATACCGTGCCCATCAGTTATCAACAGCCTCCCCTATCTCACATCAAGAACTGAGAATGGACTCAACCAAATAAATACAGTCCAATTGTGCACTGCTGTACAGGGCTGAGAGACTGCTGACAGGCTGCTTGGTCACTGCCCACCAGTGCAAGCGCTAGCATTGTGCATTGCGCAAAGTTCAAAACAACGATGATTATTTTTTAAAACCGCGATCTCTCATGGAACCTCGGTGGAGAAACCCTGGCTTAATGTATCTGCCTCTACACCAGCCCTGGCAGCATGTTCCACATAGCTACCACCCTCAGTGAAACAACTTACTTCTGACATCCCCCTGTATTTTCCTTCAATCATTTTAAAATTATGTCCTTTCATATTGGCCATTTCTGCCCTGGGAAAAAGTCTCTGGCTGTCCACTTATCAGCATGTACACCTCTATCAATACACTTTACATCCTCCTTTGCTCCAAAGAGGAAAACCACACTCATTCAGACTTCCCTTGGACATGCTCTCTAAACCAGTTAGCATTCTAGTTGATCTGCACCCCTTGAAAGCTTTTATGTCCTTCCTATAATGAGGCAACCATAACTGAACACAATGCTCTAAGTGTGGCTACAGAGCTGAAACATATCCCATGGTTCTAAGTCCTCTGATTAGTGAAGCCAAGCACACCATATGGCTTCTTAACTACCTTATCAATTACCCTTGGGTGGCAACTTTGAGGGTTCTATGGATGTGGACTCCTCTATGCCACTAAAAGTCCTGTCATTAATCCTCTACTCTGTCTTCAGATTCAACCTTCAAGTGAACCACTTCACACTTTTTCAGATTGAACTCCATCTGCCACTTCTCAGCCCAGGTCTGCTTCCTATTAATGTCTAATTGTAACTTATGGGAATCTACTACACTATCCACAATACCACCAACATTTGTGTCATCTACAAACTTACTAACCCACCTTTCCACCTCTTCATCCAGATCATTTATAAAAATCACAAAGAGCTGGGCTCCCAGAACAGAACAGATCCTTGTGATCACCAGGCAGAATATGCTCCCTCTACTACCACCCTCCTCCTTCTAAGGGGAAACCAATTCCAAATCCACAGAGACATGTTTCTTTTGACCCCATGCCTCCTGACTTTCTCAATGAGCCTTCAATGTGGAATGCCTTTCTAAAATCCATATAAACCACTTCCACTACTATACCTGTCTCAATTTGTTTTGTCACTTCTTCCAATAATTCAGTCAGGCTTGTGAGGCATGCCCTCACAAAGCCCTGCTGACTATACTTAATCAGACTATGCTTCTTTAAATATTTGTAAATCCTGCCTCTAAGAGTCCTCTCCAATAGTTTGCCCATCACTGACATAAGACTCTCTTGTCTATAATTCCCAGAATTACTTGTATTGTCTTTCTTGAATAAACGACTAACAATTCTCACCATCTGATCTTCTGGTATTACTCTTGTGGCCAGTGAAGACACAAAAATCATCGCCTCCCTCGCTTTCCATTGTAAGCTACAATATGTCCCATCTGGCTCTGGGGACCTATGTTTCTCATGTTTTTCAAAATTTCCAGCACATCCTTCTTCTTAATGAAGAGCATTTCCAGCATATCAGCCAGTTTATGCTGTCTCTGCATTTGTCACTGGTGAATACTGAAGCTATGTATTTATTAAGGACTCACATACTCCTCCAACTCCAGGCAGATATTTCCTCTTTTATCCCTGATCAGTGCTCACTCACTTTATTCATCCTCCTGTTCTTCACATATGTGTGGGACTCCTTGAGGTTTCCCTTAAAATGACAAGCTTTGACCTTTCTCATGTTCTTTTCTAGCTCTCTTAAGAAAAAGTCTCTTAAAAAATCCCTTCGTAAGCACTTCTTGGCTAACTTATAACTCTCAAGAACCACGTTTGACCCTTGCTTCCTGAAGTGTACTTCTTTCTTCTCTTGACTAGATTTTCCACATCTCTTGTCAACTATGGTTCCTTTCCCTGCCTCATCAGGGCAAACCTACCCAAAACCCCATGCAAGTGCTCCCTAAACAACCTCCACATTTCTGTTGTGCATTTTCCTGAGAGTTCTGCAATTGGCCTTCCACAGTTCCTGCCTAATAGTATCATAATTCACCTTCAGTGATTTAAATACTTTCCCAGACCATCTGCTCCTATCCCTGGCCAAGGCTCATGTTCAGCAATTTTTGTGTATGTTCAGACTTTTGGACAAAATCAGTTGATAGATGCCTACAAAACCAAAACCCATTCATTAACCTGAGATGGCCTGACTATTTCAGTAATCTGATCTGCTAATCAACATACTACCATGAACTATGCACAGACCTAGAGCAAGAAGACTTGGTCTAGTGCAGAAATAGCCATTGATAGCTGTAGGTATCAGATAAAAGCAAAAATATTATTTGAAATTACTTTTACAACCCTTATCAGTTCTGGAGACCTGTTGAGTCTCCAGGACTGATAAGTGTTGTAAAATAATTTCAAAGAAAGTTATGCTGTCAAATACATAAAATATATCATAATTGCATGCATTTTAAGTATAGAAATCATTTTGACTTGTTGTTCAATAGAAATCTGGAAAGAGAGAAGGCTGTTAATAGACTGATATTTCTATCTTCATATACCTGACTAAAAATATCCGTCTGGTTAATTAAGTGTAGATAATTCAAAACATGTTTCACACAAGTGGTTCTCTGGAATGTTTTGAATTGTCAGATTAGCCCATGCCACAATAACAGTGGGCACAGCTGTATTACATGGTAGTCTTCAAGACTTAGCTGAGGCAAGACCAACAAACACACCTGTCAAGAAATAGCAATGGTCAGTGGAGTGTAGGCCCACATAAGGCATCTGCATATTCTTTAATTGGACGGGATGTATTCATTCTGACACAATGCTCTTACTACCAGATGACTTGATTAGTTACAGTCTGTCATATCTGGGATCACACCCTGAGACAGCTCTGTCTATGGTGCAGCTCGGCAACACAAAAAGATATATTAGATATCATCCTACCACAGGAAGTCTACTGTACCCAAGCAATGGATTTACTGATGCTAAACACAGAGAGGTAGCTCTCAGCAATTCATAATTGAGCCTTTAAAGTTTCATTTGTCACTGCTGAGTGCATGGCAAAGGCAGCATCCACAACCACTTCTGAAGCTATGGAAGGCTCCTGTGAGAGTACATCCCCTTTGCATTTCATTCAGACAGAAAATGCTCCAGATTTATTCATTTATTGAGATGCAGTGCAGAATAGGCCCTTTAGGCCTTTGGAGCCGTGCCAACCAGCTATCCCCTAATTTAACCTTGGGACAACTTACAATGACCAATTAACCTATCAACTGGTACACCTTTGGACGGTGGGAGGAAACCAGAGCACCTGGAGGAAAGCCATATGGGCATAGAGAGAATGTAAAAACTCCTTACAGGCAGCAGTGGGAGTTGGACCCAGGTTGCTGGTACTGTAAAGTGTTGTGCTAATCACTATGCTGCCGTACTGACAGTCAGTTTTGTATTACTAACACTTGCACACAGCCTCCCCAAAGCTGATGGACAACACCAACTGGATGTTCCTCAAACATTACTGATCATACTTCATCTTCATTGAAGCTCTAATGAGGATTGTTACCTTCAAAAGCTAACTCGCTTTCTTTCTCTAGAGATACTGTCTTACCTGCAGCGTATTTCCAGCAATTTATGTTTTATTACTCTCACCTTTAGTCCACGACTGCATAATCTATGTGAATCTTACCAGTTAATTTTTATTGACTGTCTAGGTCTTAATGAGCTTCTTCATAGCAGAACTAATTTATTTTCTTCAAAAAGGGCCAAGCAAATGAATCATTACCAGTAACTCCACTGAAAGCATAACACAAAGTCTTCTTGCAATTTGAAACCAACTTCTATCTGCTCACATTATCCCTTCCGTGCTCCAGTATGGATGCAGACAAGCAGGTGAAAGGCTATTTCCATTTAGTAGTTGGGACAGTAGCTGACTGTAATGGAGTAGCATTGTAAGCAGCATTGGATCTTCAAGTGTCTCACTGGCAGCTCTTCTGAGCAACTACTGAGCAGTTGCCTGGGTTAACTGGCTGTGAAGGAAGGAATGATGCAGACAACCCAAGGAGGACAGCAGTTTCTAGCAGAGGAACATCACTTTTATTATCCTGGCGCTTTTTTAAAGCAGATAGTATAACTTGTATCACTGTCTGCAGAACCACAGCTGTAGAAAATTTATGCTCCAAAGGTAGTAATTTCAAAGGTTAAAGTACGAGAGTCAAGGATTTAGCCCATCAAACAAATCCAAGAACTATTCAGTCTCCTTCCACCATCCCTGCAGGTCACACTTCCAAATACTATTTGAACTAGAGTTGCAGGGGGATGGGAACCAGCTTGTCAGAACAGTTAAAGGAGAGGATGTGCAAGCAGTTGTTGGTAAGACATCAGACAAAGTTAGGAATTGAAAGGTTGAGCATGGTGTAACTAGTGTTCAGAGCTGTACATATTTCAATGCAAGAGGTATCATTGGAAAGGCGGGTAATACTGCTGAAGATGAAGTAGCTGGTTTACAAACAGAGGCAATGTGTAGTGAGGAGAGGCTGTTGATTGGGCAAATTTGCAGTGTGCAAGATGAGTTGCAATGTAAAAGGTGGACAAAATGATAAGAATGAATATAGGACTAAAGGTGTTATATTTGAATGTGCGCAATATATGGAATAAGTAGCAGTTTCAGATTGGCAGGTATGATGTTGTAGACATTGCTGAATCATGACTGAAAGAAGGTTATAGCTGAGAGCTTAATGTCCAAGGATACACATTGTATCAAAAGGCCAGGCAGTAAGGCAGAGTGAGTGGCATTGCTCTGTTGGTAAAAAATGAAACCAAATCACTAGAGAGAGGTGATATAGGGTTGGAAAGTGTTGGATCATTGTGAATAGAGCTAAGGATCTGCAAGGGTAAAAAGACCCTGATGTGAGCCTTATACAGACCCCAAATACTAGGAAGGATCTGATCCACAAATTACAATGAGAAATAGAAAGTGCATGCCAAAAAGGAATTGTTACAATAGTCATGGGGGACTTCAATATGCAGATAGATTGGGAAAATCAGGTTGGTGCTGGATTCCAGGAGGGGCAATTTCTAGAGTGCCTATGAGATGGCTTTTTAGAGCAGATCATGGTTGAGCCCGTTAGAGGATCAGCTATTCTGGATTGGCTGTTGTGCAATGAACCAGAATTGATTAGAGACCTTAAGGTAAAAGAACCCTTAGGGACAAGTGATCATAATATAATTGAATTCACCCTGAAATTTGAGAAGGAGAAGCTGAAGTCAAATGTATCAGTATTACAGTGGAGTAAAGGAGGGTCCTCCTCCCCTTTGCTGGATGAGTGACTACCCATGCTGAAATGCTGCCAGGCAGCGTTCATATCATACCACTGTAACTATTTGCTGTGGTTTGGCTAGTGTCACAGTGTGCTGTGGTGGTCGTGTCCAGAGTGTAGAGAGGCCCTCAAGATGAAATTTCCATGTAGCTAGTTTCCTTGAAGCACATCACAGACATTTCATGCTGTATTGTGGTTTATTGATCAGGTACTACTTCATGGCTAGAGCTCTGACATTAAAAGTGGAAGAATGGGTTAAAAATTATGAGGTAAAGAAATTCTAGTCAAAACTAACAATATAGCCAAAATATTACTTGCATAAAATGCACATAAGCACTTTTATGTAAAATATAAATCCAAATCAAGTTTATTATCACTGATTTAAATGATGTGAAATTTCTTGTGCAGTGCAGAGATTTAAGAAATCACTACAAATTACCAATACAAATAGAGCAAAAAAAAAGGGAATAATGAGGTGGTCTTCGTGTGTTCATGGACTGCTCAGAAATGGTGCAACCAGAATTATTATTTTTTAATTTATTTAGCGATACACCATGGTCACAGGGCATTCTGGCCTAATGAGCCCACATCAGCCTATTACACCCAATTAACCTCTTAACCCGTGCATATTTGGAATTAGGGAGGAAACTGGAGTATGCAAAGGAGAACATACAAATTCCTTATAGACAGCGGCAGGAATTGAACCCAGGTCGCTGGTGCTGTAATACATTACTCTAATGGCTACTCTGTGTGCTACCTCGCTCAAAGGACTCCACATCCAGTGTAACTGAGGTTTTATATTGCTGGAACATAATTTCTTTACTCTTATGCTCAGTGTTATGTCCACTTGAAAACAAACATACTGTATACCCTGTATACCGCCTATATCACTCAATTGGCTTACATGGACACTTTCTGAGAGCTATGGACTTGGATTCCAAAATTCCTCTGTACATCAATGCTGTTATGGATCCTGCTATTAACTGCATGCTTTCAAATTTTGTTTGACCTCATTCAGCGGGATCACAATTGAATATTGCATCCCAGAAGCACCAACATGAATCAATGGTTCCCAAGTTGTAGAGCAATTTACATATTGTTGAATTCCCAAGTCCTTTAAAAATTTTACTTATTTATTTAGAATTGGTCCTTCGGGCCCAACGAGCTGCTCCACTCAGCAAAACACATATTTAACCCTATCCTAATCACAGGACAATTTACAATGACCAATTGTAAATTGGTATGTCTTTGGTCTGACTGGTATGTCTTTGGTCTGTGGGAGGAAACCAGAGCACCCAGAGGAAACCCATGTTCTCACGGGAAGGACGTATGAATTTCATACAGATTGTGTCAGAATTGAACTTTGAACTCTGAAGCTTCAAGATGCAATAGCATTGTGCTAACCACTACGCTACTGTGGCATGTACCTTATGGGTCATTTGATACATAATTCTACTCCGTCCTCAATGGTTCTATGCTTACAAAGCACCAACACAAAAGTTCAGAGTGCCTGAAACCTGTGCTGTAGATAACTGTTACTTTTCAGTGGAATTCGCACCTCTCTGACAGTGCCAGCAGGCCCATTAGATTGCTGCCATCGTTCATATTAGCATTTTGCAAAAAATGCATTAGTAAGAATGAAGCCAATATCACATGACCATTTCCAACAAGTAGTAAATATCTTCTGAATAACTTGAATGAAGAACAATACGCTGGAATAAAATTTGATTTGTAGTGCCCATAATTGTCATATTGTAGAGAGTTTGTTAACTATGTGCTTTGGAGAAAACTATGAAGATCAGCATCCAACTGGTGTGACAAAGGTTTAAAAGTTCATTTATTATCAAATCATGTACCCATATACAATTAGCCACTTCCTGCCTGATAGCATCATAATTCCCCTTACTCCAATTAAATGCTTTTCTAACTTATCTGTTCCTATCTCTCTCCAACGCTATTGTAAAGGAGATAGCATTATGATCACTATCTCCAAAATGCTCTCTCACTGAGAGATCTGACACCTGATCAGGTTCATTTCCCAATTCCAAATCAGGTACAGCCTCTCCTCTTGTAGGCTTATCTACATATTGTGTCAAGAAACCTTCCTGAACACATCTAAACCCTTTGCTCTAGGGAGATGACAATCGATATTTGGGAAATTAAAATCTTCCATCACAACAACTCTGTTATTATTACACCTTTCCAGGATCTGTTTCCCTATCTGCTTCTTAATATCCCTGTTACTATTGGGTAGCCTATAAAAAACACCCAGTAAAGTTATTGACCCCTTCCTGTTCTTAATCTTCACCCACAGAGACTCCGTAGACAATCCCTCCATGGCGTCCACCTTTTCTGCAGCCGTGACACTATCTCTGATCAACAGTGCTACACCCCCACCTCTTTTGTCTTCCTCCTTGTCCTTTCTGAAACATCTAAAACCCGGCACTTGAAGTAACCATTCCTGTCCCAGAGCCATCCAATCTCTGTAATGGCCACCACATCATATCTCCAAGTATTGATCCACACTCTAAGCTCATGCGCTTTGTTCACAACACTCCTTGCATTAAAATAGACACATCTCAAACCTTCGGTCTGAGAGCATCCCTTCTCTATCACCTGCCTATCCTCCCTCACCCACTGTCTCCTAGATTTCTCTATTTGTGAGCCAGCTGCCTCTTCCCCAGTCTCTTCAGTTTGGTTCCCACCCCCCAACAATTCTAGTTTAAACTCTCCCCAGTAGCATTAGCAAACCTCCCCGCCAGGATATTGTTCCCCCTGGGATTTAAGTGCAACCCGTCCTTTTTGTACAGGTCACACATGCCCCAAAAGAGGTCCCAATGATCCAGAAATCTGACTCCCTGCCCCCTGCTCCAATCCCTCAGCCACCATTTATCCTCCACCTCATTCTATTCCTATTCTCACTGTAGCGTGGCACAGGCAGTAATCCCAAGATTACTATCTTTGTGGTCCTGCTTCTCAACTTCCTTCCGAACTGCCTGTAGTCTTTTTTCAGGACCTCTTCCCTTTCCCTACCTACGTCGTTGGTACCAATATGTACCACAACTTCTGGCTGTTCTCCCTCCCACGGCAGGATATCTTGGATGCGATCTGAAACATCCTGGACCCTGGCATCTGGGAGGCAAACTGCCATCCGAGTTTCTTTCCTGTGTCCACAGAATCGCCTGTCTGACCCCCTAACTATAGAGTCCCCTATCACTACTGCCTTCCTCTTCCTTTCCCTACCCTTCTGAGCCACAGGGCCGCACTCTGTGCCAGAAGCACGGCCGCTGTTGCTTCCCCCAGATAGGCTGTTCCCTCCCAACAGTACTCAAACAGGAGTACTTATTGTCAAGGGGTACAGCCACTGGGGTACTCTCTAGTACCTGACTCTTCCCCTTCCCTCTCCTAACCGTGACCCACTTGTCTGCCTCCCGTGGCCCTGGTGTGACCACCTGCCTATAACCATATAACAATTACAGCACGGAAACAGACCATCTCGGCCCTTCTAGTCCGTGCCGAACGCTTACTCTCACCAAGTCCCACCGACCTGCACTCAGCCTATAACCCTCCATTCTTTTCCTGTCTATGTACCTATCCAATTTTACTTTAAATGACAATATCGAACCTGCCTCTACCACTTCTATTGGAAGCTCGTTCCACACTGCTACCATTCTCTGAGTAAAGAAGTTACTAAACTTTTGCCCCCTAACTCTCAACTCATGTCCTCTTGTTTGAATCTCCCCTACCCTCATTGGAAAAAGCCTATCCACATCAACTCTATCTATCCCCCTCATAATTTTAAATACTTCTATCAAGTAACCCCCAACCTTCTATGCTCCAAAGAATAAAAACCTAACTTATTCAATCTTTCTCTGTAACTTAGGTGCTGAAACCCAGGTAGCATTCTAGTAAATCTCCTCTGTACTCTCTCTATTTTGTTGACATCTTTCCTATAATTGGGTGACCAGAACTGTACACAATATTCCAAATTTGGCCTCACCAATGCCTTGTACAATTTTATACTCAATGCTCTGATTTATAAAGGCCAGCATACCACAAGCTTTCTTCACCACCCTATCCACATGAAATTCCACCTTCAGGGAACTCCTCTCTATCAGCTTCTCACTCTCCCTGACCAGGTGAAGGTCATCGAGCTGCATCTCCAGTTCCCTAACTTGGTCTCTTAGGAGTTGCAGCTCGACACACCAGGTGCAGATATAGTATAAAATATGTATAAATAAGAGAGTTAATAGTTCAGAGGAAGAATGTGATTCCAATGGAATTGATTAGTTGGATGGTATCTTTCTATCTATGAATTTATATGATTGTATGATTGCACAAAAGTATATTTCAATATGTTCTGGAAGCCTCCTGGAGATGCAGAGGGGTGATGGCTTAGGATATGGAATGTATTGCCTGTAAAGATTATGGAGTAATGACTTGAATAATGGGAAATGACTTTATGTTTGTGAAAGAAGTGAAATTCAGGGCCATAAGGAAAGTTAAAGCAGTGGAAAGAGTTACATTGTTCTTTCAAAGAGGCATATCAGGAAGCATGATCTGAATGACTACCTTTGTGTGATAGAACTTTGTGATCCTAGTCTCTCTGAATGCCCTTTGACAATGATTGGGTGCTGGGATATTTCTCCATGACATTTACCAATGAATACTATTATCTGCCACATAAGCAGGGCGAACTAGCCTTTTAGAAGTCATACTGATATACCGTAGAGGATTTTGTGCTTGGCCTCACTGATAAAGAGGAGACGTGGGCTCCTCTACATCACTGAAACCAAGTGCAGACTAGGCAACTGATTTGCCAAGCAACTACACTCTGTTCACAATGACCATTGGGAGCTCCCAGTTAAAAGCCATTTTAATTTCCATTTCCATATTGAAATATCTATCATTAGCCTCTTTCACTGCAGGGTGAGAGTAAACACTATTAGTGTTACAACCACGGACTCTGATGTGGGGCCTATGTGACTGTGCAGGCAGGCTGTGGGCTTCTGAGTATGCATGTTCCAGCTAATTACTGTTTCACATTGTGGTGATATTTAACTCCCTTCTTTTCATTCTAGTCTTGTCAAGACTTGATCAAAAGCACAGCAACGTTTACACTCCCAGTTTACCCTCATCCTTGTCTGGGAAAGAGGGCTACTGTTTCAACTGATGCTAGAAAGGAGCGGTATTCATTTAGCAAGTAGTTATTGTTTCCAGCCGTAGTATCGATGTAACTTTCAGTTTGAGAGTTTTAGTTAATGGCCCTGTTGGCCTAGTGTTTATTGTTTTTCTTTCCCTTTAAATTTTGCAACAGGTCCAGTGAAATTTTGACTCGCTTCAGTTTCTCTCTCTTTTCCCGCACTTGGGCCATATCTGAACGTTTTGATAATTGGAAGAACAGCACTTCATATTACATCTGGATAGTCTACAACCTGAGACACGAACATTGAAATTCTGCAGTTTGAGCTAACCAGCTCCATTCCTGTCCATTTCTCTCTCCTTCTAATATACCCAACTCTCCTGTTCAGAAACACAAGAGTTTCTGCAGATGCTGGAAATCTTGAGCAAGACACAAAATGCTGGAATATCTCACCAAGTCAGGCAGCATCTATGAAGCAAATGAACAGTTGATGCTTTGGGCACATACACCCTGCTTTCCAAACCCAATCCCAACCAACCTCTAATCTCCCAGTTTCTTTCTCCTATTTCAACCAAACTCTTCTCTTATGGGTTCTCTCCCACCACTGTTCCCATCTGCCCACTATTCCTCTCCTATTTGGTTCTTCTTCACTTTCCTTTCTTATCAGATTCTACAATATGCAGATCTTTGGCATCTCCTTCTATCATGTCACTGACTCCATCCTGTCTCTACCCTGTTTCCCTCACCTCAGTCTACTAACCAATCCCTCCTCATCTGGATCCAGGTATCACTTGCTAGCACTTGACCCTCCCCATCACCTGTACTCCTTTAGCCCAGAGGAAAGGTCTCATCTCAAAATGTTAACTGTCCATTTCCCTGCCCAGATGCTGCCTGGCCTAACAAGTTCATCAAGCAGCTCTTTTTATTTCGCTCAATACTGAATTCCCCAATTTTAGATAACTTGTTCTTCAGACCATGTCTAAATGTCCCTCTTTTTTCTGTATCAGGACTGGCCATTTGTATGTGTCTTTCTGTTCCATTTTTAATTGAATATTCTAGTTTGCTCAGCACATCCCAGTCAATATGTCACCCAGCTTTCACAATATTAGTGAAGGCATCACACAGACAGATGTTCATCTTCACTCATTTACTGGTGTTCCCTTCATTCTACCCATTACTCTCCCTTACTTCCTCTGTTAGTGAGAATAACTTACTTTCACCTTTTCTCTGATCTGATGAAGGCTCTTTCACCTGAAATATTGATTGCTTTCATTTCTCACAGATGCGAATTGACCGACTGAGTGCTTCCAACATATCTGTTTTTGCTTTTATTACAAATGAAAATGAATGCAGAAGTATCAGAAGACACATGAAGAGTATTTGCATAAATATACAGTGCTGTGCAAAAACTCAGGTATATATATATATATAGCTAGAGAGCCTAAGAGTTTAATAATTTTATGTATTGCACTCTACTGTTGCTGCAAAAAAAAACAATTTTTAGGATGTAAATTTAGGAGAGACGATAAATTTGATTCTGATATGGGTCTCTATTGTGGACTGAGAGTGGGAAGGGGTCATGGAGAGGGGAATCATGGTTGGGGAAAGGGGAAGGGAGGAAGCAGGAAGCACTGGAGAGACATTCTGTATTGATCAATTAACCAATTGTTTGGAATCAAATGACTTTGCCTTGTTTCTGAGGGCTGGGTGTGTCGGCACCTGTGCCAACCTCCTGTCCCTGGCACTCCCTCACTGCTACCTCTTCTGTGACCCTCTCATGGCACTCCATCCTCACTATTCCCAATATCCTTTACTCTAGCCAGATTTACAAACTCACTCTCTGCTTCACATTGACAAATACAGTACTGGGCAAGATTTCAAATTCCGTACCCTGCTAAACTTCGAGTGTTTTATGACGACGGGATGCGGTTGTACCAGACAGCGGAAGAGGCGACTACAGACATGAAGGCCAGAGGGTTGCCCATCAGCGTGATCAAACCGAGGGAAAGCCTGGCACAGGAATTATCCTGCTCCGCTTGGGAAATAGTGCGGGAATCGAGAAGGCAGGAGACGGGAGGAGGCCGAGAGAAGTATATCAGGAAGAAACTGGGAGTTTCCCAAAGACAGTCTTCACCCTCTTCAGAAGAGCCATAAGGTTTGGCTAACTTTAAAAATGTTGAGAAACTAAACAGAAGCCGAAGTAGACAGTGTAGACCTATCTCAAAAATACTTATTATAATGTGGATTTTATATTACTTAGTTGTTATTCTTTATTCGCTCACTTACTCCTTTTTCCCCACCAAAATGAGAATATATATATGTGTGCATATATGTGTATGTGTGTGTATATATATATATATATATATATATATATATATACATATAAGTGTGTGTATATATGTATGCATGTATGTGTATATGTGTGTGTGTGTATATAGGAGTACACAGGGAAATCTTTTCTGTGTAATGGATTTGTTCACTGACTTTTATGAATACTGCAATGGGAGCCCTCAACTCACAAGTAGGAGGAGTAACCCCCACAGCTAGACATTTCCTCTAGCTCAACGCAAGGTCATCTACTAGAGACCTCAGCCTTGGAATCACACGTTCGTTGCCATTTTTGTTATTATTTGTGTTTCTTGGTTCTTATTTGTTCAGGGAGTAGATCGATTAAGTTTTATTCTGCTAATTTCAATGATACATTGACAGATAAATACAGATGGCTAAGGACAGGGTAAAATTCATTTCTTTTAATGTCAATGAGCTATTATATCCAATCAAACGTAATAGAATTTTACCCAAAATGAAAAAAGAACAAACCCATGTAGTATATTTACAGGAAACTCATTTAAGTGATAATGAACATAGAAAACTAAAGAGAATGGGCTTCACTAATTTGTTTTTCTCCTCATATAAATCAGGACATAGGAGAGGAGTTGCTATTCTTATCTCAAGTAAGCTAAATTTTGAAAAAGTATTCAAAATGGCAGATAAAGAAGGCAGATATATTCTGGTAAGGGGGAATATAGACGGAAATTCAGTTACTCTATTGAATATATATGTACCCCTGGGGAGTGATATTGGTTTCTTTCAGAAAATTACTGATATTATGGTAGCAGAAACAGAAGGTCTCCTGATATGTGGGGGAGACTTAAATTTACAATTACAACCAAACTTAGACTCTTCCAATAGAAAAACCTATGAAACAAAATCCTTACATAAGAAAGTTAATACACTTTTTGAGGATTTTGGTTTAATTGATATATGGAGGGACCTTTTCCCTGACAGACGAGATTACACTCATTATTCAGCTCCCCATTCTGTATATACAAGAATAGACTATTTCATAACATTTGGAAAAGACAAAGACAAAATAAACACCTGCGGAATTGGGACAATAGATGTAAGTGACCATGCACCTATATATTTATCTGTTGATTTTGACCTACAACCAAAGAATACTATTTGGAAACTAAATTCAAGTCTACTCAATGATCTGTACTTTAAGGAACAAATTAAAATTTAAAATGAAATTGGTCTCTACTTAGAATTTAATGATAATGGAGAGGTTTCACCTCCCATTTTATGGGATACTCTGAAGACTGTCTTAAGAGGGAAAATTATAGCGATATCTTCATATAAGATAAAAATAAGGAATAAAACATTAGAGGGATTACAAAATAGGCTGAAGGAGCTAGAGAAAAAACACAAATTGAATTTGGCACAGGATACATTAGGGGAAATTAAAAGAACTAGGAATGAATTTAATAGTCTTTAAAGATTGGGATGAACTAGGTATTAAGTGTTTTTGGGACCTGTTTATCTCAGGATCTCTTGCTTCATTTGAACAATTGTCAAATAAATTTGCACTCCCAAAAACACATTTTTACAGATACCTTCAAATTAGAGATTTCCTACGTTTCCAATTAACTACTTTTCCTATAGGTCCTGATAAAAATTTACTGGACGATCTTTTAAATTTAAAATCTTTTGTTAATGGTTCTATTATTGGTATCTATAACTTGTTGATTGATTCTAGACAAGACTTTTTAGATAAAATAAAAAAGGCTTGAGAGGATGACCTAAATTGTCAGATTTCTGATGATAGATGGAATAAAATTCTTAAACTGGTTAATAAATCATCTTTCTGTGCTCGTCATTCTCTTCTACAATTTAAAGTGGTTCATAGAGCTTACATTTCTAAACAGAAGCTGTCCAGTTTTTACCCGAATGTTTCTCCACTTTGTAATAAATGCAACTCTGCTGATGCCTCTTTAATTCATATGTTTTGGTTTTGCCCTAAAATTGAAAAGTTTTGGCGGTAAGTATTTCATACCTTCTCACAACTTTTTAGGGTCCAATTTGACCCAAATCCCCTTACTGCCTTGTTTGGTATCATTGCAAATGAAGATATAACTTTAAATACTCCTAACCTACAGGTTTTAGTTTTTACCTCTCTTTTAGCAAGAAGAGCAATCTTGCTTAAATGGAAGGAGTCTACCCCTCCTACACATCTTCAATGGCTACGTGATATTATGTCTTATTTAAATTTAGAAAAGATCTGCTGCTCAGTCTTAAATTCGAAACAATCTTTTTATGATACCTGGGGAACTTTCCTAAATTACTTTTCCAATGTATAAAGTTTAACAATGCACAGACTTTTATGTATATTTTTATCTTCTCTTCTTAATATATCTTTTTTTTCTAGTTATCCATTATCATCCATCAGCTTTTTTCTTTGGTAGTTGGTAAGGGGTTGACTTTTTAAAAATTTTTAAAAATTTCTTTTATGATGAATGACTTATCTTTAAATTTTTGATTAGAGTGGTATACCTTTATGTGTTATGCTATAACATTTTGATCAATTTTATTACAATATATGAATGTACACAAGTTATGTTGAGATGTATCTATGTGTTGCACTCTGTAAATCTTGTTTTTTTTCTTCTGAAAAGAAAGAATAGTTTGGCTATGCAAGAAATCAGGAAAAATTTAATGTTTCTGAAACAGAGACATTATGAAAGTGGATCAAAATCTATGAAAATATTGGCATGGAAACTGAAAAAAAAAGATAGCAGAAAATACAATTCATAGAATTAGGGACTCAAGAACAAAAATGATATAAAATAAGCTAAGTGAAATTCAAGAAGCTTTTGAAGTGTTTTACAAAACACTATATTCCAAAGTTCCGGGGGAAGCATAACCCAAATTGACACCTTCTTGAATTTTCTAGAGTTACCCACTTTAAGTGAAGAACAAAATAGAACAATGACTGCTGACATAACTGAAGTTGAATTAAAAGCTGCAATTAGTAGGCTTAAATTAAGCAAGTCACCAGGATCAGATGGGTATACGGCAGAGTGGTACAAAGAATTTAAAAATGAGTTAATTCCTGTTTTACTCCCCACACTGAACTGGGCTCTAAAAAAGGCACAAATGCCACCCAGTTGGAAGGAAGTGATAATCTCAGCTACACCGAAAGAAGGCAAGGATAAACTGGAATGCGGGTCATTTAGACCAATATCCATTCTTAATGTAGATTATAGGTTATTTACCGCCATCATGGCCAAATGATTAGAGGAGTTTCTACCCATACTGATACGTAATGATCAGACAGGTTTTATATGACACCAGACACAAAACAATATACGAAGGACACTTCACATTATGGATCATATACAAAAAAATAAAATTGAAGCAATAGTGATAAGCATGGATGCTGAAAAAGCATTTGATTCGGTTAATTGGAATTTTCTTTACAGAGTTTTACATAGATTTGGTTTCCAAGACACAATTATTAAAACTATACAGACACTATATGACAATCCTACTGCTAGGATTAAAATCAATGGATATTTATCAAATAGTCTTACCCTAGAAAGGGGCACGAGACAAGGTTCTGCATGGTCACCACTACTCTTCGCATTATATCTGGAACCATTAGCTCAATACATCAGACAAAATGAAGATATCAGGGGAATTACTATTAAAGGGACAGAGCATAAATTGGCTTGTTACACGGATGTGCCCTTGATCTATCTAGGGCAACCAACATACTCTTTACCTAAATTGATGCAATCCTTTGAACAATATGATCAATTATCAGGATACAAGATCAACATAGATAAAACCCAATTACTTTCATATAACTATAGCCCACCAAGAGAAATTGAAAGTAGATATCCCTGGGCATGGCACACAGATTCTTTCAAATATTTGGGCATCATTATGCCAAAAGATTTGACAAAATTATCAGAATGTAATTATCAGCCTTTATTTAAAAAATTAAGGAAGATGTGGCAAGATGGAACCTGATTCCTTTTTTCGGTCTCAGTTCAAGGATTGAGTCTATTAAAATGAATATACTTCCCAGACTGTTATATCTCTTTCAGACCCTACCAACAGAGATGAATCAAAATCAATTCAATGAATGGAACAAGATGCTA
Source organism: Hemitrygon akajei (assembly GCF_048418815.1). Lineage (NCBI taxonomy): Eukaryota > Metazoa > Chordata > Chondrichthyes > Myliobatiformes > Dasyatidae > Hemitrygon > Hemitrygon akajei. Next base: position 142,041,267 of record NC_133124.1, on the reverse strand, counting down.
TCAAGGTATATTTGACAGGGTAAAAGGCCTAGAGTGCAACAACCTGCAAAGATACATAAATACTATTGATAACCCATGGGTGAAATTGACTCTTAAAATATGGAAAACTACTATAAAATACTATAATCCGGAGGGAGATATTGCAATTCTTAAATGGTGTGCATATGACTCGGATTTTACACCAAATAAATTGGATGTTAGATTTAAGGACCGGACAGCTAAAAAAATAACAGTTCTTTGCAACATAATGAAAGAAGGTACACTGTTCACTTTTGAAATTCTTAAAGAGAATTACTTATTAGAAAAACAAGATTTTTATCAGTATTTACAGATGTGACAATATGTTAATAAGACGCTTAAAAATGTAACCAAGGCAAGTACATGCTTGATAGAGCTATTTAGAAAAGCATATAATTCTGATAACAGTAGTAGAATCATTTCAAGCATATATAAGGGGTTGTCAAATCTTAAAACACATTCAACTTCATATATTAAAACAAAATGGTAGAAGGAAGGAGGGATAATTATATCTGAGGAAGAATGGACAATAATATGGAGGTATCAATGGAAGTGTACTAGTTCACAGAAATGGAGGGAGTTTGGATGGAAAAACTTGATAAGATATTTTATTATACCCTCTCAGAAATCCCATTATGATAGTAACCTCCCTGTTTGCTGGAGAAATTGTGGAAATCAAAATGCAAATCATTATCATATTTTTTGGGACTGCCCTGTTATCAAAAACTATTGGAGGGGGATACACAATGCCCTTCAAGACATCTTTAAATATGAAATACCCTTAGAGAGTAAGACCATATATTTTAGATATATACCTCAAGAATGGTTGAAAAGAGATAAATATTTAATGAATATACTGTTGGTGGCTGGTAAAAAGACTCTTACTAGGAAATGGTTATCACAGGAGAGCCCAACTTTAAATACATGGATGGAAATTACAATGGACATTTACAAAATGGAGAAGATAACAGCATCTGTTAATCACAAGCTGGAACAATTTGATTCATACTGGGAAAAATGGTTTAACTACATAATGTCTCATAGGCCTGATTTTATTCTCACAAATCAATGAATATGTTGTAAAAAAAGATCACTCCCTACTTGTACATAGTTTTTTCCTTTTGCTTGTTTTTTTCTTTCTGCTCTTTTCTATAAGTGTATACCTCAGATAAATACCTTGTGGAGATTTGTGATATATATGATATATATGTACAATGTCTGAAATACATCTTATGGAAATGTTTGTTTGATGATGAAGTTCAATAAAAAAATAAATTTTAAAAAAAGTAAAGCGTTGTGCTAACCACTATCCTACTGTGTTGCACCAAAGTTCAATACCCGCTTATCCTAAGTTACCACTTTCAATTTTGATGCAATTGGAGTTAACTTTCATGGTTCTTTTTGCTTTCATTATGATTTCACTTACCCATGGATAAACCTTCAATAATTATTGTTCTACTCCAAGATCCCTTTGTCCCTCTATCCTATCTTAGATTTGTCTCTTCTATATAATGTAATCCACTTGTTTCTCCTGCCCAAACGTACCACTTTGCATTTGTTCACGCTGAAACATATCTGGCAATTTTGTGTCCTTTCTGTAATTTGTTACAGACCTGCTAAGCTGCTGTTATCTGCTCATTAAGAATAAACTGTGTTTAAGTAGTTGACCCTACAGTGATCCTTTTGCAGATCACCACCATGTATCTTCTTTCACTGTCAATAGAAGTCAGCTAAGAATCCATTTTAGGTCTTGTCCCCTGACTTTTTATCCTCTGACTTTATTTGAAGGCCTTTTGAAAACTTAGATATTCTTACCATTATCTAGACTCTCTGCTGCATTGTCAAAAATTTGATAAGATTGGTCAAATACAACCTTCCCTTTTGAAACGTATTACCCATTCTGCCTTTGTTGCTAAACATTCTCTCCTGATTCCTTAACACCATTGTTAAGCTCAACAGTCTGAAATTCCTCCTAATTTAGGTATTATGTTCATCCTTTGGCAGTATATCCTTTCAGATAAATTATTAAATATGAACAGCAATGTCTTCACTATCATGTCTCTAGATTCCTTAAAAAAATTGGAAGCAATTCATCTGGTCCAGATGTTTAAACCATAAATTAATAGATCCCCTTGTTTAATTTTAAGGGTACATCTCACTCCTCATCTCGTCACCAAATATAATGCCCATGTACTCCTTGGTAAATATTCAGTAGAAGTAATCTAATACAGTATTGCTTCCATCTTCCTGTCATTATTTCTGGCATTGTCCTGTGTATCCCTTTATTTTTATCTATCCATTTCTTGGATGTGGACATAGCATTCAAGATGAGCATTCATTGTGCTAGAATGGCAGTATTCCTTTAGGTGACGGTACTCCTACAACGCTGCGGAGCACCAAGACTATCTCTTCAACCCTGAGTGTCAAAGTATTTCCAGTCTGCACTTTAATGCAATGACTGAACTGGAGACATCTGAGTCAGTGACATCTCCTGTAGATATAATTGGTTAGAAGTTTCAGTTCCCAGAAACTCCAGCATTTCACAGTACATACCTTAGACTAACCTTAAGCAAATAGCGTAAAGCCTCTTACATTCAATAATTATCATAGTTAAGTAATTTAATTAGTTACATTATAAACAATCATAATGTACTATGTAGGAGGAAACTGTAGCATCTGGACCAAACCCACATGGGTCATGGAGAAAGTGTGTAAAGTCCTTTCAGAGGGGGGTGGAATTGAGCCTGTGTCATTGACTCTGTAATAGCATTATTTTAACCGTGAGGTAACTGTGCCTTCCCCAAAAATAACTGAAATAAATTGCGGAAGCTGATCTTGGTGATAGATGAGGAAGAATGCACCAACAATAATGAGGTGGCCTACACAGGAAGAAGTCATCTCTCTGCCACAGTGGTGTCAAGAAAACAACCTCTCCCTCAATGCCACAAAAACAAATGAGCTGGTTGTGGATTACAAGAGGAATGGAGATGGGCTAACCCCTATTGACATCAATGGATCTGGGGTAGAGAGGGTGAACAGCTTTAAGTTCCTTGGCATACACATCACTGAAGATCTCACATAGTCTGTACATACCGGCTACGTGGTGAGAAAAGCACAACAGCGCCTCTTTCACCTCAGACAGTTGAGGAAGTTTGGTATGGGCCCCAAATCCTTAGAACATTCTACAGGGGCACAATTGAGAGCATCTTGACTGGCTGCATCACTGCCTGGTATGGGAACTGTACTTCCCTCAATTGCAGGACTCTGCAGAGAATGGTGTGGATAGCCCAGCATGTCTGTAATTGTAAACTTCCCATGATTCAGGACATTTACAAAGACAGGTGAGTAAAAAGAGCCCGAAGGATCATTGGGGACCCAAGTCACCCCAAACACAAATTGTTCCAGCTGCTACCATCCAGAAAATGGTACTGCAGCATAAAAACCAGGACCAACAGGCTCCAGGACAGCTTCTTCCACCAGGCCATCAGACTGATTAACTCATGCTGATCTGAGTGTATTCTGTGTTACATTGACTGGTCTATTTATTATAAATTACTATGATTGCACATTGCACATTTACAAAGTTTGTAGATGGAAACGTAATGAGTTGGTCTGGGTGGAAGTCAGAAATAGGAAGGGATCAATCACTGTGCTGTGAGTAGTCTATAGGCCCCCAAATAGCCCTCGGGACACCGAGGAGCAGATAAGTAGGCAGATTTTAGAATGGTGCACAAAATACAGGGTAGTAGTTATAGGTGATTTCAACTTCCCTCATACAGTATTGACTGGCACCTCCTGAGTGCAAGGGGGATAGATGGGGCTGAATTTATCAGGTGTGTTCAAGAAGGATTCCTGATACAGTATGTGGACTGGCCGATGAGAGGAGAGGCTATACTGGATCTAGTTCTGGGTAGTGAACCTGGTCAGGTGACAGACCTCTTGGTGGGGGAGCATTTTGGTAAGAGTGACCACAACTCCCTTAGCTTCAGCATAGCTATGGAAAGGGATAAAATCAGACGAAATGATAATGTGCTTAACTGGGGAAGGGCTAACTTTGAAGGGATGAGGCAGGAGGTAGCAAGAGTAAATTGGAAACAGATGTTCAAAGGGGAAAGCACAGAAGTAATGTGGGAGAAGTTTAGGGACCACTTGAGTTGGGTTCAGGATAGGTTTGTCCCACTGTGGCAAGGAAAAAAAGGTAGGAAAAGGGAACCGTGGCTGACAAAACACGTGAGGCAACACATCAAGAGGATAAAGGAAGCAAAACACAAAGATACAACTGCAGATGCTGTGGATCAAAGAATACGTACACAACGCTGGAAGAACTCAGCAGGTCAGGCAGCATCCTTGAGAAAAGAGTAGCCAACGTTTCGGGCCAAGACCCTTCATCAGGAATGGGGGGGGGGGGGGGAAGAGGGCCAAAGCCCAGTAATAGAGATAGGGGAGGGGGTAGGGCCTAGAGGCACCAGGTGGAAAACCAATCAGCGGAAAGATAAATGGGGGGAGGGGAGGGAATAAGCATGAAAGAACTGTAGAGATAAAGAAGCAGAAAGTTGAAAGGGGAGAGAGGCAGAGAGTGACCTGGGATAGGGGAAGAGGGAGGGGGAGGGATTTACTGGAAATTGGAGAATTCAATGTTCATACCACCAGACTGGAGGCTACCCAGATGGTAGATGAGGTGTTGCTCCTCCAACCTGAGTTTGGCCTCATCATGGCAGTAGAAGAGGCCATGTATGGACATATCTAGATGGGAATGAGAGGCAGAGTTGAAGTGGGTAGCAACCAGGAGGTCCTGTCTATCATGACGGATGGAGCGTAGGTGCTCGACAAAGCAGTCCCCCAATCTGCGTCGGGTCTCACCGATGTAGAGGAGGCCGCACCGGATGCAGTAGACGACTCCAGCAGACTTGCAGGTGAAGTTTTGCCTCACCTGGAAGGACTGTCTGGGGCCCAGAATGGTGGTAAGGAGGGTATAGTGAGGACAGGTGTAGCATTTGTGCTCGCAGGGATAAGTACCAGGTGGGAGTTCTGTGGGGAGGGACGTGTGGACCAGGTAGTCACGGACGGAATGATCCCTGCGAAAAGCTGAGAGGGTTAGGGAGGGAAAGATGTGCTTGGTGGTGGGGTCCTGTTGAAGGTGGCAGAAGTTGCGGAGGATAATATGCTGGATCCGGAGGCTAGTGGGGTGGTAGGTGAGGGTAAGGGGAACCCTGTCCCTGTTGTGGAGACGGGAGGATGGGTTAAGGGCTGAAGTGCGGGAAGTGGAGGAGATGCGGGTGAGGGCATCTTTGAAGACGCCAGAAGGGAAACCATGATCCTGAAAGAAAGAGGACATTTGAGAAGTCCTGGAATGGAAAGCCTCATCCTGGGAGCAGATGCGGTGGAGACAGAGGAACTGGGAATAAGGAATGTCATTTTTGCATTGGGCAGGGTGGGAAGAGGTATAGTCAAGATAGTTATGGGAGTCAGTGGGTTTGTAGAAGATGTCAGTGGATAGTCTGTCTCCAGAGATGGAGACCGAGAGATCAAGACAGGGGAGAGAAGAGTCTGAGATGGACCAAGTGAATTTAAGGGCTGGGTGAAAGTTAGAGGCAAAGTTGATGACATTGACAAGCTCAGCATGGGTGCAGGAAGCAGCACCAATGTAGTCGTCAATGTTAAGGAAGCATATGTTAGATATAAGAAGCAGGAAGTAGGAGGGGCTCATTAGAAATATAGGGCAGCCAGGAAGAAGCTAAAGAAAGGACTTAGGAGAGCTTGAAGGGGGTATGAGATGGCCTTGGCATGTAGGATTAAGGAGAACCCCAAGGTGTTCTATGCGTATGTGAAAAACAGGAGAATGACGAGAACAAAGGTGGGACTGCTAAAGGATAAAGAGAACAACATGTGCCTGGAGGCGGAGGAGGTTGGGGAGGTCCTAAATGAATACTTTGCTTCAGTATTCACAAGTGAAAAGGATCTTGATCAGAGTGAGGTCAAAATAGAGCAGGCCTGTGTGCTGGACAATGTGGAGATTACGGAAGAAGAAGTGCTGGATCTTCTTAAAAACATCAAGATTGATAAATCCCCAGGGCTGGATATGATACACCCCAGGTTGTTGAGTGAATTGAGAGAAGAGATCGCTGGAGCATTAGCTGTGATCTTTGAATCCTCTTTGGCTACAGGGGAAGTGCTGGAGGACTGGAGAATGGCAAATGTAGTTCCCTTGTTTAAAAAAGGTAATAGGGAGAAACCCGGGAACTATAGACCAGTGAGTCTTACGTCAGTGGTCTGCAAACTACTGGAAAGGATTCTTAAGGATAGGATCTATGAACATATGGAGAAGTATGGTCTACTCATGGATAGTCAACATGGCTTTGTGAAGGGAAGATCGTGCCTCATGAGCCTGATTGAGTTTTTTGAAAAGGTAACAAAAGAAATTGATGAGGGTAGGGCAGTGGATGTGGTCTACATGGACTTTAGCAAAGCATTTGACAAGGTCCCTCACAAGAGACTCATCCAGAAAGTCATGAGGCATAGGATAAGTGGATCCTTGGCTGTTTGGATAAAAAATTGGCTTAAAGGAAGAAAGCAAAGGGTAGTTGTGGAAGGAAAGTATTCTGCCTGGAGGTAGGTGACTAGTGGAGTGCCGCAGGGATCTGTCTTGGGACCCCTGCTATTTGTGATTTTTTTATAAATGACTTGGATGTAGAGGCGGAAGGATGGGTGAGTAAGCTTGCGGATGACACGAAGATTGGAGGAGTTGTGGATGGAGCTGCAGGTTGTCGAAGGTTACAAGAGGATATAGACAGACTGCAGAGTTGGGCAGAAAAATGGTAGATGGAGTTCAATTCAGATAAGTGTGAGGTGATGAATTTTGGAAGGACAAACCAGAAGACTGAATACAGGATTAATGTTACTTAAGAGTGTGGATGAACAAAGGGACCTTGGGGTTCAAATCCATACATCCCTCAAGGTCGCTGTGCAAGTTGATAGGGTAGTTAAGAAGGCCTATGGGATGCTAGGCTTCATTAACGGGGGATTGAGTTCAAGAGTAGAGAGGTCATGTTGCATCTCTACAAATCTCTGGTGAGACTGCACTTAGAGTATTGTGTTCAGTTCTGGTCACCTGATTATAGGAAGGATGTGGAAGCTATGGAGAGGGTGCAGAGGAGATTTACCAGGATGTTGCCTGGTTTGGAGAACAAGTCATATGAAGCAAGGTTAGCAGAGCTGGGACTTTTCTCTTTGGAGCGTAGAAGAATGAGAGGGGACTTGATGGAGGTCTACAAGATTATGAGAGGCATAGGGATAGTCAATAGATGGATAGTCAATACCTGTTTCCCAGGGCACCAATAGCAAACACCAGAGGGCATATGTACAAAATTAAGGAAGGGAAGTTTAGGGGAGACATCGGGGTAAGTTTTTTACTCAGAGGGTTGTGAGTGCCTGGAATGACTTGCCAGGGATGGTGGTGGAGGATAAAACATTAAGGGTATTTAAAAGCACATAGATGAAAGAAAAATAGAGAGTTATGGTGTAGTGTGGGTTTAGAAGATGCTGACCCTCAAACCCTGCCTCCCATATAACCCCCCACCTTAAATTCCTCCATATACCTGTCTAGTAGTCTCTTAAATTTCACTAGTGTATCTGCCTCCACCACTGACTCAGGCAGTGCATTCCACTCAGTGCATTTCTCTGAGTGAAAAACCTTCCTCTAATATCTCCCTTGAACTTCCCTCCCCTTACCTTAAAGCCGTGTCCTCTTGTACTGAGCAGTGGTGCCCTGGGGAAGAGGTGCTGGCTGTCCACTCTGTCTATTCCTCTTAATATCTTGTCCACCTCTAACATGTCTCCTCTCATCCTCCTTCTCTCCAAAGAGTAAAGCCCTCGCTCCCTTAATCTCTGATCATAATCCATACTCTCTAAACCAGGCAGCATTCTGGCAAATCTCCTTTGTACCCTTTCCAATGCTTCCACATCCTTCCTATAGTGAGGCGACCAGAACTGGACACAGCACTCCAAGTGTGGCTTAACCAGAGTTTTGTAGAGCTGCATCATTACATCGCATCTCTTAAACTCTATCCCTCAACTTATGAAAGCTAACACCCCAGAAGCTTTCTTAACTACCCTATCTACCTGTGAGGCAACTTTCAGGGATCTGTGGACACGGGTAGATAGGGTAGTACTTTTTTTTAGTACTTTTTTTTAAAGGATTATATGGGCCGGCACAACATGATGGGCTGAAGGGCCTGTACTGTGCCGTAATGTTCTATGGTTCTATGGGAAAGAGTTTTACTCCTTATTTATGCGAAGGATGTAAGTAATATAGTCAATTCAATTCATTACTAGTTAGTTTGTCCTCATTGTTCCATGACCTAGTCGAACTCTATCACTTCTCCTATCCCACAGCTAAACTGAGTCCCAATTTACCCTTCCAAACCCAAGTATAATGTAGTCCTCCAAAAAGGTACTCATACTTTGCACTAGGCCTAATGCAGCATTACTATTATTGTTTATTTTATTTTTCTACAGCTATCGGCATAATTTTTTAAATTCCCTTATTCCTGATATGTATGCCCTTTATCTCCATTTCTTCTTTTTGCATCATCCACTATCAATGGAAGCAATTTCCATATTCTCAATACTTTTTTGGACAAACAAGTCACTTCTGAATTCCTTGATAGATTTCTTATATGGGTGGTTTTAGGTGTTCATTCAATACATTTGAATTATTTTTATAGATCTCAGTTTTCTCAAGATTTTATACATTTCTTCCCAATATGTATACTCTTGCAATTGTGGTATAATTCTCATAATCTTCACTTTGGTGCTTCTATGTCCTTTTCATAACTTGTCAACCTAAACTATACACCATTGGTCTGAATGATCCAAACTCAAGTTTCAATTTAACATCACTTTCCAAATGTTTAAATTATATCCACAGTAATGTAGCGGTTAGTGCAATGCTAATACAGCATGAGGTGTTCTGGAGTTTTCTCCAAGTGTAAATCCACAATAGTGTAGTGGTTAGCACAATGCTTGGGGTGTTGTGGAGTTTGGAGTTCATTTCCGAGGCAGCCTTCTCCCAGTGAATCGTGCGGGTTTCCTCCAACAGTCCAGAGAGCCGCCGGTTAGTAGGTTAATTATACTGTGATTGGGCTAGTGTTAAAAATGTACTACCTCACATGAAGTATAAGAATTACATCAACTATTCACCAGTCCTCTGGCATTGCAACTAGTCTATATCATATAACCATAATGTAGACAGTATCTCCAGATAACTAACATTTTCTAGCCATGGCAAAATTCTATGTAAATCTGCACTCTCTCTTTTGCCATCATATCCTTCCCATGTTTTATGCATTCCTAACATGCCATTTCTAACATAACAGATGGCTGTAGAGGTCAAGTTACTGGATATACTTAAAGTGGATTTTGATAGGTTCCTGATTAGTAAGGGCATCAAAGATTACAGAGAGAAAGCAGAAGAATGGGGTTGAGAGGGATAATAAATCAGCTATGATGAAATGGCAGAGCAGACTTGATGGACCGAATGGTTTAATTCTGCTCCTTATCTAATGGTCTTGTGGTCTTTGGACCTCCCTACTTCTATGTTGCAGGTGACAAAGGAAACTGTCACGTCTATTTGCCCTGCTCCATTCAATTATTTGTAAATATAAAGTTTAAGATACTTCTGTGCATTGACATCTGGTAGGATCTGTTATATCTGAATGCAAGCAGAATATGGAATACGGTCGATAATCTTGGAGCACAGTTAGAGAATGGCATTATGGATATCACTGAGTCGTGGCCAACTCAACGAGTCCAAGGATGCGCATTGTATTCCAAAGACAGGTAGAGGGAGAGGGTGGGTCTGTTGGTAAAAATGAAATTAAAAACATTAGAAAAAGGTGACATAGGATTGGAAGACGTAGAATCCTTGTGGGTAGAGTTAAAAAACGAAAAGAGTTAAAAGACCCTGATTGGCGTTATATATAGGCCTCTGAACAGTTGTCAGGATGTGGGGTATAAATTACAATGGGAGACAGAAAAGGCATGTAATGATGGCAATGTTATATTAGACATGGGGGATTTCAATATGCACATAGATTGGGAAAATTAGGTTAGTGCTGGATCCCAAGAGAAGGAATTTGGAGAATCCCTATGAGATGGCTTTTTAGAGCAGCTTGTAGTTGAACCCAATAGGGAAAGGCCATTCTGGATTGGATTTTGTGCAATTAACCAGATTTTAATAGAGTGCGTTAAAGGAACCCATTGGAGGTTAAAGGAAGTTAAAGGAACCCATTGGAGGCAGTGATCATAATACGATAGAATTCACATTGCAAATTTGAAAGAGAGAAGCTAAACTTAGGTGTATTAGTATTACAGTGGAGTAAAGGGAATTACAGAGGCATGAGAGATGAGCTGGCCAAAGTTGATTGGAAGGAGACACTAGCAGAGATGACAGCAGAGCAGCAATGGCTGGAGTTTCTGGGAGTAATTTGAAAGGCACAGGGTGGACACATCTCTAAGAAGAAGTGTTCTAAAGGGAGGATAAGACAACTGTAGCTGACAAGGCAAATAAAAGTTAGCATAAGAAAGGGCATTTAATGTAGCAAAAATTAGTGGAAAGGTAGAGGATTGGGAAACCTTTAAAAGCCAACAGAAAGCACCTAAAAAGCCATAAGAAGAGAAAAGATGAAATACAAGGTAAGCTAGCCAATAATATAGAAGAGTTTTCCCAGTCATATAAGGAGTTACAGAAAGGCAAGAGTGGGTATTGGACCACAGGAAATTCACAATGGAGAGGTAATAATTGAGGACAAAGAAATGATAGATGAACTAAATAGGTATTTTGCATCAGTCTTCATTGTGGAGGACACCAGCAGTATGTCAGAAATTGGAGTGTGTCAAGGGGGCAGAAATGAGTGTAGTTGTTGTTACTAAGGAGAAGCTGAAAGCTGTTGTTACTAAGCATGGGAAGCTGAAAGGTCTGCAGGTAAATAAGTCACCTGGAACATGAACTACACCCTAGGGTTCTGAAAGACGTAGCTGAAGAGATTGTGGAGGAAATAGTAGTAATGATCTTTCAAGAATCACTAGATTCTGGAATGGTTCTGGAGCACTGGAAAATTGTAATGTTGCTCCACTCTTTAAGAAAAATGAGAGGCAAAGTAAAGGAAATTATAGTCCAGTTAGTTTGATATCTGTAGTTGGGAAAATTTTGGAGTCAATTATTATGGACAAGGTTTTGAGGTACTTGGAGGCACATGATAAAATAGACAAAATCAGCATGATTTTCTAAAGGGGAAAGCTTGTCTGACAAATCTGTTGGAATTCTTTGAGGAAATAATAGGAAATCACAAGAGAGAGTCAGTGGATGTTGGATTTTCAGAAGCCCTTTGATAAGGTATCACACTTGAGTCTGCTAAACAAGATAAGAGCCTATGGCATTACAGGAAAGATGCTGGTATGGATAGTAGAATTGGCTGACTGGCAGGAAGCAAAAAAAAAAACAGGAATAAATGGGTCCTTTTCTGGTTGTCTGTCTGTGACAGTCAACTGCAGGGGTGTAATTCAAAAGATTTTGAAAGCTTGGGAAACCGGCAATCCTGATTCCACGATTCCTGCTGTTCTCTACACAAGGAAGCCATGAAGTAGCCACTCCTAGTTAATGGAGCATCCATGACTTCCTACAAGCAGCTAAGAGGAACAAGCTAGGACATACATGCTCTGCGGGAGCAATAATGTTAAGCCAGGTGCATTGCTTGAACTTTCTGCAGAAAATGTCAGATCTCTGTCAGTGCTGACTGAAGTCTTGTTTTGAGAAGTAGAGGTAGGGCACTGTTCAGAAATCTCCTGGGGTATATACCTTTGTCAGAGCCCTTCTTCACCAAATGCATGAACAGAAGCCTCATTCTGTTTTTTGTGAGTTTTAAAGTTGTGATCTTGGTTTGCAATCAGTTTCACATTATCTATTGCATACAAAGTATGCACTGTGTCATTGAATTCCTGGACAAAATATCTTCATAGTGAATACTTACCTTTCATTTTAGCACTATCAATCAGGGTTTGCATTTGTTTTTCAATCCTTTCATTTCTGATTTGCTTTACAATAAGATTATTTTATTAATATTTTAATGACTTGAATTTAAACATTAAAAATATTAGATTGTGTTAATTTCTGTAAAGAACCAGACTACTGAATTACCCCAAGAATGGTCATGTTAAACTTGAGTAAGGTTTCAGAAATGCCACAATGTAAAACTGATTGAAGTCTTTGATGATAGTTCTGGATTTTATACTTTGGCTCTCACTTGACCTTACCTTATTTAAACACACAGACAGAAAATCATTAGGAGATGAATATAGAGATGAAAATCTTAGAATTCATCCACAAGCATAATGCAAATATGACAATTAAGTCTGAAACACAATCCAACAAGAAACTTTACATTATATTTTATATATAGTATATCAAAGACTGTCAAATGATTAAAAATTATCACAATTAATTGCAAGAATAAAAAAATTAATTATGGGATAACTGTAGTTTTATTCATGCAGTTAAACAATACCAGAATACCAATATTGTAGAATGATTCAAAGGAAGACTCTTTGTGCTTTAATCTTGAGAGAGAATGGGAGAAAGAAAGACATTGATGGTGGATAAAGAGAAGTAATGAGGAAGGAGGAATGCAAAGTAAGTGAGGAGGAAGAGAAGGGGAGAAAGAGAGTGAGATATTGTGAAAGAGAGAGAGAGGGGAAGATAAAGAGTGTGTGAAAAGGAATGGACAGGAGGGAACTGAAGCGGGATGAAAAAGAAATGAGGAAAGGAAAAAGATAGAAGTAGAGGACAAGGCATGAAGGATTTGAGAGGAAATGGGAGTGAGGATGAACCCTCCTCTCATTGTACAATGACATCCTGGTGAATCTCTTCTGCACTCTTCACATTGCTACCATGTGACCTAAACTGTTAATTATACTCCATCTAAATAATGTTTTGTGACATACCAACTACTATATTGTTTGCTTTGATTGGTGAAGACAAGCACATCAATGTATTTTTCAGTACCCTAACTAACTTTGTCGCCACATTTAGTTAGTTAAGGAATTAATCTCCCAAAATCCCTCTTAAGGTTCCTGCCATTTACTCTATATTTTCCTGCCAGAATTTGACTTCCTAAAGTATATTACCTCACCCTTGTCTGGATTAAATTCAAGATGATTATTACTGATCATCCAAAATTCAGTAATTGAATTTTGTTCCTGTTTTCCTGCTTTCTCCCCATATCTCTTGAATTTATACTCTAAGAACTATATCTCTCTTGAGTATAATTGGTGAATTGGCTTTTACTATCTTCTGTGGTAGAGAACTCTGTAGCCTCTTCACTCCCTGGATGAAGGAATTTCTCCTCATCTCAGACCTACATGGCTTACCCCTTATATTTAGACAATGACTTCCCTGGCATCAGGAACAGGTTTCCTGAACCTAGGCAGTCCAGTGATGTCAGAGCACTGGTTTTGTAAACTAGGGGCCATGAGTGGGTGGCATGGTAGTGTAACGGTTAGCACAACACTTTGCAGTACAGGCAACTCAGGTTCAATTCCGACTGTGGCCTGTAAGTAGTTTGTATGTTCTCCCTGTGACTGCGTGGATTTCCTCTGAGTGCTCTGGTTTTCTCCCACAGGCCAAAGATGTGCTGGTTGTTAGGTTAATAGGTCATTGTGATTGTACCATGATTAGGTTAGGATTGCATTGGGGGATTGCTAGAAAGGCCTGTTCCATACTGTATCTCAATAAACAAATAATGTATATTTTGCTGATGTTTTGTGTAAGACCCATCTCCTTGCATGCATTAGTGAATTAGAGGATGATTTGAAGCTTGGATTCTGACCAGGCAATGCAGAGTAAACAATTTCCCATTCATTCTTCATTTAGCTGCACTCCATCAGGAAGCTTGTTGGACTGAAGTTTTATATAGCTGCATGAACAACTTAGGAAAGTGTTGGGGCAAAGATGCAGCCTGTCTGACATCAGTTTGAACAGAGACTGGGTCTGGGTATGGCTTACATGTTGTTTGTAGCTGACATTCTGGTTACATGACGAAATAAACCAAAGGGTCATGAGGAACAGAGCCTGCACAGAGTCTTGCCATCTTCAGAAGTTTTCTGATGACTCTGCCATAGTTGGATGCATCAGCAAGGGAGATGTGGAGGAGTTCAGGGTGACGGTGGGAAACTTTGTCACATGGTGTGAGCAGAATCATCTGCAGCTTAATGTGAAAAAGACTAAGGAGCTGGTGGTGAACCTGAGGAGGGCTAAGGCACCGGTGACCCCTGTTTCCATCCAAGGGGTCAGTGTGGACATGGTGGAGGATTACAAATACCTGGGGATAAGAATTGACAATAAACTGGACTGGTCAAAGAATACTGAGGCTGTCTACAAGAAGGGTCAGAGCCGTCTCTGTTTCCTGAGGACACTGAGGTCCTTTAACATCTGCCGGATGAGGCTGATGGTGTGGTGCTATCATGTTTGCTGTTGTGTGCTGGGGCAGCAGGCTGAGGGTAGCAGACACCAACAGAATCAACAAACTCATTTGTAAGGCCAGTGATGTTGTTGGGATGGAACTGGACTCTCTGACGGTGGTGTCTGAAAAGAGGATGCTGTCCAAGTTGCATGCCATCTTGGACAATGTCTCCCATCCATTCCATAATGTACTGGTTAGGCACAGGAGTACATTCAGCCAGAGACTCATTCTACCGAGTTGCAACACTGAGTGTCATAGGAAGTCATTCCTGCCTGTGGCCATCAAACTTTTTTACAACTCCTCCCTCGGAGTGTCAGACATCCTGAGCCAATAGGCTTATTTCCACTTGGAAAAATTTACTTATTATTATTTAATTATTTATGGTTTTATATTGCTATATTTCTACACTATTCTTGGTTGGTGCGACTGTAACGAAACCCATTTTCCCTCGGGATCAATAAACAATGTCTGTCTCTCTGTCTGTATGTATGTCTACTGCACCTCACGGGGTAGTCACTGCAAAGCCATATTACATGATTCTTGGTGAAAAAGCCAGTTCCATGAAGCTAGTGTTCCTCATACAGTTTACCCTTCCAGAAGATGGTGAAGTCACTACCTTGGTCTTTGAAACAGATGTCTTCTGCTGTTTCTGTCACATTCAGAGCACTTGTTCTGCCCTTTGGATGATCAATTTATTTGTGATTAAGCACATTGTTTTTATTTTGAAATGAGCAGTTTCAGATCTGCATTAGGTAATTTTATGTGCATGTTTGTGGAAATAGTAAGTAGGAAAGCACATTGGCTGCTAGAAGGCCAGAGGTTTATGTCAGGAGCAAAAGAAGTTTCTATCTAAAGCATTCCCGTTGTTCCCCCAACAGAAGCATTGCTTGTAAGTTGATGTTATATTGTTTAGAACTTAATCTAAAGGTATCAAAGAGATTTTGTTGACATAGAAAGTTATTTTTGAGTTTATTAGACACTAACCTAGGTGCTAATGGTTTACACATACTAGTTACCTGTAATATTTACTTGCCAGAATCTTATGGTACTTACCTGCATGAAAGTTAGCTAAGTTCTTACCTACCTGTGTAGATTTACTTGTGTGAATGGAACGATGTGGTGATTGCATTGTACTTTGTTGTTTTCAGTTTCACTCCTTACTCACTGTGTCGTGCCATCGAGTCTGCAATAAACCCAAGGAGCTTGGAGCCTACACCCTGACTCTCATGTCATTTTTGAATAGAATTTGGCTGACTATCTAGTTGATGTTACAACACCTCAGCAAGGGCAGTATAACACTGATGGCACTGTAGAAACTTATCAGTTCCCCATTATGACAGTGGAACAATGTTTAGGTCTGTCATTGCTGAGACTGTTCATGAATGTCCTGATATTCGATATCTGAACTTTACATTGAGTAATAGAAGTTCCCTTTGTGTGACTTCTTTTCATGTGGGATATTCATTGT
The DNA here is from genome assembly GCF_048418815.1 of Hemitrygon akajei. Lineage (NCBI taxonomy): Eukaryota > Metazoa > Chordata > Chondrichthyes > Myliobatiformes > Dasyatidae > Hemitrygon > Hemitrygon akajei. The sequence continues at coordinate 142,025,268 of NC_133124.1, read as the reverse complement.
ACACCAGCTACAGCACAGGTGTGACAGACTAGACACACAGCTTTTATTTTGAAATGAGCAGTTTCAGATCTGCATTAGATCATTTCCTGTGCAGTCAGGAAATATTAAGTAGGAAAGCACATCAGCTGGTAGAAGGTCAGAGGTTTATGTCAGGCACAAAAGGCAAAAGAAGACAAATACACACATACACACAAATATGCACACACAAACACATACATACATGCAAGTAATTTTTGGGCACAAATACCTTTGTCTTCTCCCTTCTCATCCATTCTCCTGGCCATCCACCTGCCTTTGGCCCCTAATTTTGATTTATTTTATTTTTCGGAACCTTCTCTCTTTCAATGTAACCTCAGCCCTAGCTTCCTTCTCCCCTTCTTTAGATTTAAGTCTTACTCTTCACACACAGACACACTGAGGTAGTTATAAAAACTACCCTTGTCTACACCCGTTTTCTTGCTCCTTATTTTTCACATCTGCTTTCATTGGGATCCTCTTCTTCCTCAATCCCACTTCCCAACAGTTACTTCTGCCCCACCCTTTCCTTAGGATCCCTTGCTCTCAGCTCCCTCCTCCTACCCTTTCTCTCTAGTCCCTTCCACCTTTTGATTCTCCTCCATCTTCCCACCTGCACCTCAGCTTCCCCTCACTGTGTAGTGCTGGCTGTTCACCTTTGCCAGAATGAGTCTGGTGCTCTATGGTGGGTTCTTCTGGCCCATGATTTCCAGGTAGATGGAGATGGAGCAGGAATAATTCATTCAGTCACCATCCAGGATCTTCTGTACAGATTTCACACAACAGTGGGTGGTGAAGCTGGTCTGTTAGCAATATGGCTCACAGGACAGTTATGGGTAGTGTTTATTAAATAGATACAATTAGATTACCAATCTATAACTGATTTAATTGTGATATGGCCTGTACTAAACAACATCCAATTCAGTATTCCTATTTGGATAACAATGATCCTTTAGAGCCCAGTGGTGTGAAAATATAACAGAGTAAGATTGAAAATGATTTGTCATGCAGAATTGTGCCAATCACAAACAAATGCTGGTAAGTGACATGGACTTTAGAGTAATCTCAAAAATTGAATAGAATTTTCAAAACATTTACTCAATGATATTAGTCTATTTTCTGTTGTTTACAGCAGCATTTCTGTCTTTTGAATAATTGTAAATGATCTTCATTAGAAATTCCATATCTTAGTAAGTAATTTACTGTTAGCTAGTGATGAATCTGGATTTTTCCATTAATTAATGCTCTCAGCAGATATAATCATTCGTCATCTTTGCCTGTCTTTGGGTGGGGAATTAGGACTATAATAATGAACACTTTAGGAAGTGGTGAAGTTTACAAAAAATATCTACAGTTTATGGATTCCTTCAATGAAAATAATGGCAAGAAACAAACAGACCCAACATTAGCCCAGTAACAAGGAGTGGACATGATAATTAAGGAGATATTTTATTTATCATTACCAGTATAGCGTGAATGCAGGATGTGACTCCATCTTAAACAACCCATTTTCCCCATTGAAATAAGGCAGAAGGGTCAGAGGTCTGCAAATTCTACAAAGAAGGGGAAGTCAGAAATTGTTTTATGAAGCACAGGAACAGTGGGCTGATTACCTATTTGCAGGCTTTTGAGAGTGAAAATTGACCCCAGTATTATTTAATATTTCAGTAATATTTGAGTAATTTTGTGCATATATTGGTTGATTTAACATTCTTGTTCACTTAAGTAATTAATTAAAGGTTATATAACTATATAACAATTACAACACGGAAACAGGCCATCTTGGCCCTTCTAGTCCATGCCGAACGCTTACTCTCACCTAGTCCTGCTGACCCGCACTCAGTCCATAACCCTCCATTCCTTTCCTGTCCATATACCTATCCAATTTTTTTTTTAATGACAATATTGAACCTGCCTCTACCAACTTCTACTGGAAGCTCATTCCACACAGCTACCACTCTCTGAGTAAAGAAGTTCCCCCTTGTGTTACCCCTAAACTTTTGCCCTCAACTCTCAACTCATGTCCTTTTGTTTGAATCTCCCCTACTCTCAACGGAAAAAGCCTATCCACGTCAACTCTATCTATCCCCCTCATAATTTGAAATACCTCTATCAAGTCCCACCTCAACCTGCTACGCTCCAAAGAATAAAGACCTAACTTGTTCAACCTTTCTCTGTAACTTAGGTGTTGAAACCCAGGTAACATTCTAGTAAATCTCCTCTGTATTCTCTCTATTTTGTTGACATCTTTCCTATAATTGGGTGACCAGAACTGTACACAATACTCCAAATTTGGCCTTACCAATGCCTTGTACAATTTTAACATTACATTCCAACTCCTATACTCAATTCTCTGATTTATAAAGGCCAGCATACCAAAAGCTTTCTTCACCACCCTATCCACATGAGATTCCACCTTCAGGGAACTATGCACCATTATTTCTAGATCACGCTGTTCTACTGTATTTTTCAATGCCCTACAATTTACCATGTATGTCCTATTTGATTCTATTTGATGCTGTCCACTCTGATTCTCTAAGGAACCAATTTTATCCCTCACTATCCTTTTGCTATTAATAAAACTGTAGAAACCCTTTGGTTTTACTTTCACCTTACTTGCCAAAGCATCCTCAAATCTTCTTTTAGCTTTTCTAATTTCTTTCTTAAGATTCTTTTTACATTCTTTATATTCCTCGAGCACCTCATTTATTCCATGCAGCCTATATTTATTGTAGATCTCTCTCTTTTTCTGAACCAAGTTTCCAATATCCCTTGAAAACCATGGCTCTCTCAAACTTTTAACCTTTCCTTTCAACCTAACAGGAACAGAAAGATGCTGAAATATGTTAATTGCATTCATCATCGCACTACCATGTGATATGTGTGCACCTTGCATAAAGTATAAAATGAAATTTCACACACATTCTTCAGACTCCCATGTTTTCCTTGAAGTAGTTTAATGTTTTGAAGTTAGAAAGCACAACACCTGTTATAATAGATGTTTGACACCATGATAAAGCAGATGAGAAGGAGGCTTTCTTTAGAGAAGAAAAACTCTTGTGTGACTATGAAGAAAGCTCCACAGTAAAATGATCAACAGGATGTCAAAGATCCGGGACTGACACACTCAATATAAGAAAATAAAAACAAATGGAACAAGAGAAGGAGTTCCCATTCGTCCACTCAAGGCCTCTCTCCCAGTCAAAAAGTTTATGGCTGATGTTCAACCTAAACAATATTTTTCTGCCTTATCCTCATATCCTGGATTTGTCTAATTTTCCAAAGTTTATTGATCTCTATTTTGAATTAAATCAATAATTGAGAAGCTTTCTAGGATGTAGAATTTCAAAGATTCATCAATCTCTGATGAGGACATTTCTCTTCACTTCCATCTTAAATGGACTAGTCTTTATTCTGGTCTCAATAGCAAGGACAAACATAAGTTCCACTTCTGGTTTTTTCAGAAGTCAGCAATAAATTGCTCAGAATCAGAATCAAGTTTAATATCATTGGCATATGGTGCAAAATTTGTTGTTATGTGGCAGCAATACATAATAAAACTGTGAGTTACAGTAACTATACATACATTTTTTAATTAAATAAGTAGTGCAATAAAGTAGAGCACAGGTATATGGAGGAATTTAAGGTGGGGAGGTAATATAGAAGGCAGGGTTTAAGGGTCAGCACAACATTGTGGGCCAAAGGGCCTGTACTGCGCTGTACTATTCTATGTTCTAAAAGTAATGAGGTAGAGTTCATGGATTCAATGTCCATTCAGAAATCTGGTGATGATGCTACCTCAGTATCTACAAGTTTTATGTGCTAAATTCCCATGTTCTCCTATCTACTTTGGTGCTGATTAATATTGGAGCCATGATGCCATTGTATCATAAAGTCATGCAATATGGAAACAGACCTTTTAGGCTATGGAGTCCACATCAAACATCCTATTTACCTTAATTCTATACTTTTCAACCTATATCCTCACATCTTTGAAATATTTCCCTTTCCATCATTTCTCTTTCATGGATAAATCATAGGGCATAGGTAATGGTTTCTGCGCACATGCTAATATACTAACCTGGCATCACTGAAGAGAATATACATCAGTTTTCATGCTTGAAATAGTGCATGTTTCAATTACCAAATGCATGGTGAAATCGACTTGGTCAATGTGTCTGAATTTTTAACAGCAAAACACAAAGGGGATTCATAGTAAAAGCAAGCAAGTTCTGCAAATAAATTATGTCTGTGACAGACAGTGACATTTGAAAAGTTGCATCTTGCCTCCAATGGGAATTTAATTTAAATATACTCTATGATAAAAATTACTTTCTTAATAATGCCTGTGAATGCATTTCAGGAGGCATCAGTATTAGACATATTAAGGATAATCAGCCATTTATGTACTGACTGACATAAAAACTATTTGAATTTCTACATTGTCATTCCTGGGCTAAAGGCAGTGTCATCCAGAATCTCCACATGGACCAGAAATATCCCCATAGTTCATTGGAAAACTGCAATGTAGTAATGGTCGCAGGATATAAACAGAAGATATTCTGCAGATGCTAGAAATCCACAGCACAACCACAAAATGCTGGAGGAATCAAGCAGGTTAGAATAAACAGTTGATGTTTCGGGCCAAGAACCTTCATCAAAACTGGAAAGGGAAGGGGAAGAAGCCAGAATAAGAAAGTGGGGGAGGGGAAGAAGTACAAGATAGAAGGTGATAGGTAACGCCAGGTGAGGGGGAAGGTAAATGAAGTGAGAAGTTGCGAGGTGATAGGATGAATAAACAAAGGGCTGAAGAAGAAGTAATCTGTTAGGGGAGGAGAGTGAACCATGGGGGAGAGGGAAAGGAGGAGGGGCACCAGAGGAAAGTGATAGGTTGCAGGTTGCAATCCTTACTTGGAAATTCATTTTGTTGGAGTCAATTGACTGAAGGGTACCCCTTTTCAACTCGTACAGTTTTTTTTGATCTGAATAGGAAAACCAAGTCCAAAAATGTACATTTCTAGAAATTGGCCTTCACAGACCTAGGCTGGCATTGCATGAACAAATTCTCTCAATAATTTCCTGTATTCATAAACATTTTCACATTTTAGATCACACAGTGGTGAGGTATAGCACTTTGTGATTTTAAATTGATTTAACTACTAGTAAAATATGCTGAGCCATTTCCTGGTCTAAAAATGCCAGTCACAAAATTCAGCTATATGTTTCTAGTTGGCATCCTTGTTTGTACTTTGCTGTTTTCCCAGGGCCAGACAAGTATGCAACAAAGCCAATTGTCATGCAATACAATTTGTCAGTGTGCTAACCTAAGTTGCAGCTTGCAAGTTGACACAATGACAGCTGTCTGTCCATCACAAAAATCTGCAAGTCTGTTTTCTGAAGAACCTCCTTTATGATGCTATTCAAAGGGCCACTCAGCTAACAACAGGAGATGAACGAAAGCAGCTCTGATCATTGCTCCCATAATTTCCAAGGTGCTCACTGTTTGGAAGAAGCTAACACATTATGCTTAACGGCCAAACAAGTTTCCTTAACTAATTATGCAGGTGCCTCTGTGCCATACAATACAATACAAAGTATTTTGAGTGTGAATTTTCAGGCACAGTTAGGCAGGGATCTGAAGGATCTCAGGGTGGGGAAGGATGAGGGAGGGGTGAAGGAGAGAGATATTAAAGTGCATGAGTAAAGACACTTTCTCAAGAGAGTATTTAGACACACAAGATCTTAAATCAATCTCAGAACAGCAACATCTCTTTGCTGATTTTTTTCAGTCATGGAATCAAAGAAGATTTGGGTCACTGAAGGAGATTAGACCCACTGTTCCACTATTGATTGCTGAAGGCTAATCTTTCATCCAGAACTTGGAACTCCCCCACTTCAGGGCACAGAACAAACTCATGTACTATGCAGAGCAGATGTATCGTGGAGAGCATCGTGACAGGCTGCATCACTGTCTTATGTTAGGGGGGGGGGGGGGGCTACTGCCCAGGATTGCAATAAACTCCATCATGGATACTTTCCTTCGTAGCATCCAAGACATCTTCAACGCCTCAGAAAAGTGTTGTCTATTATTAAGGGACCATCACCCAGGACATGCCCTCTTCTTATTGTTACCATTATGAAGAAGGAGGTACAGAAGCCTGAAGTCTGAACAATTCAAGAACAGCTACGTTCCCTCTCCCATCCAATTCCTAAATGGACATTGAACCCACGAACACTACCTCACTTTTATTATTATTTCTGTTTTTGCACTGTTATTTTATATAAATATATATATATATTATTGTAATTGATTTTTGTCCATATTTATCATGTATTGCTGCTGCTAAGTTAACAAATTTCATGACATATGCTAGTGATATTAAACCTGATTCTGAAGGGCTTTTGTCTTTACTGTCCATTCAGGTGGTGGGTTCCTTCCACCCTCTGAGTGAAAATGATTTTCCTCATCTACTCTGTAAACTTCCACCAATTACTTTAGATCTCTTTTGACTCTTCTGCTAATAGGTCCTTTCTATTTACTCTATCTAGCCCCCTTGTAATTTTATACCCATCAAACAGGTTCCACCTGGGTCTCTTTTGTTCCAAAGGAAATGACCTTAGGCATCCAGTCATTCCTTAGAGCTGCAGTTTTCTGCAAGTTTTCTGGGAACATCTTCAAGCATTTCTTCTGCATATCTTCCAGCACAATCTCATATTTCATTAAATATGGGGACCAGAACTGCATTATTTACTAGCTAAGGCACAGCCTTCCAGTTCTTACATTCTATGCTGTAACAAACAAAGAGAAGCATCACATATATCTTTATAACTATTTCATTGACCTCCAAATATCTTTTGGGATCTATGGACATACCTTTCATAATCACTCAGTTCCTTCACACTGTTTAATATTTTGCCGACTTTGTACATCTTGCCAGTGGATATCCATATACCCTCTTGCCTTGTGGCACTGTGCTAAATACATTATCTCACTGTACTCAAAATTAAGTTTCACCTGCCATTTCCCTGCCCAACTCAACAAACTAACTCTAAATTCCTGCAAATAAAATACTTGTTCCTTGCTGTTGACCATGCAGCCAACCCCTGTGTCATCTGTAAACTTCTTTTATCATGGCCCCTCCATTTAGGTTAAAATCATCAAGCATGTTACAAAATCAAAGGGCCATGTATTGAGTTCTGCACAACATGGCTGATAATGGCCTTGGATATATTTATGATGCCACAGTGGTGTGGCTCAGAGAGCTGCTGTCTTACAGACCCAGCAGCCTGGCTTCCGTCCAGTATGGTCTGTGGAGTCTGCACGTTGCTCCAGTGGCTGCATGGGTATCATTTAGTTGACCACATCCCCAAAATGTATGGGTTTCAGGGTTAGTTGCCCACATCTCAAAATGTGCATGTTGATATGTTAGTTTGCCATTGTAAATAAAGTGGAAATAAATTGGACTCATTTAGAACTAGTGTAAAAAATGGTTGCTTAATTGTATTACAATGTAGTCAGTCTATTTGACTGGAGAAAATAAGGTCTTGCAATGAGGAAATAAGATTCAAAGGTTTCAAAGGTACATTTAATGTCAGAGAAATGTATACAATATACATCCTGAAATACTTTTTCTTCGCAAACATCCATGAAAACAGAGGTGCCCCCAAAGAACGAATGACAGTTAGATGTTGGAACCTCATGCATAAGCAGCAGAAAAACAGCAATCTCCCCTCCCCCACCAGCAAAAAAAAGCATCAGCATCCCCCACCGAGCACTCAAATGTAGAGCAAAGCAACAGCAAAGACACAGACTTGCAGTACCCCAAAGACTACTCGTTCACCCGGTACTCAATATACCACAGGCTCTCCCTCTCTCTCCCTAATAGGAGAGAAAGAGATATCTCCATTTCACAGTGAAAAGGGAGACGTAGCAAACAACTCGCTGATTTATGATGTTAAAAGTCGCTTTTACTGAGCTCTGTGCCCAAAGAACTCGGGTCTCTGGGCACAAAGCCATCAGCCAGCTTGCTGCTTTTGATCTTCCGTCTCCCATGACACACCGGATTCCTGTAGAGACACTGACCCTCGGTCTGCCTGTCTCCAGAGCCACAAGATCCTGGAACTTGAGAAGTGAGCTAATCTCTTAGGCTGCATCCTTGGCATATTCAATAATGGCCAGTCGTGAAACCCCGAAAGCTGGTCCCATTCCCACAAAGAGCCAAAGTCAGCGTGTAACTCCAGGTTAGGTTCTTCAAAGGAAACCTGAGAGGGAAAAATAGAGATATTAAAGATGGAAATAGAGCTGTTTCCGAAGATGCAACCAAAGGAGTTGTCGTTAGGCACCATTGTCTCTCCTAAGCTCTCCTTCTTTATTATTCCTAGATGTTAAATTCTCCACTCAACAGGCAATTGGAGAACACCATTGGACCAACTTAGTTGACAAGGTGAAGATGTAATGACTGATCTGATCGGACACTTCTAGAACCAATAATCTACCTTCTGCTCATTCGGCAAGGAATGCTGTTGACTCACATAACCTGATCTTATTTAGCACTGAAGACTGAAGGCTAATCCAAGATGGCATCAAACTGCAACCCTTAAGCCACAGCTCAGATTTAGTTGTTTTTAATTGTTTTTTTAGGTTTGTAAGGATGGTTTTGGGGATAGAGAGGGGAGTTAAGATTCAGGTTAGGATTTGGGGAGAGGATTGTGGGGGAAGTAGAAGTCAGGCTGGAGTCTAAGTCTGCACTCCGCATATGAAAGCCAGCGATGTGGATGTAGAAGGTTCAGCTGGTAGATAGTAGATGAGAGCACCCCTGCCCCACAGGTTGGTGTGGTTTTGGCAGGTTCCAGAGGCGGAGTTCCTTGCAGCAGGAGGAACTAGTTCCCTTGACCCTCTGTGTTTATGAATCAGTCAGACCGGAGTTCAAGGCCTTGTGTTTGGGGTCCCAGCATCGGCGAATCTGAAGTTTGAGGCATTGTGTTAGGTGATCAGCGTGTACTGGGATCAGTGCCAAGGACTGAGTCCCAAGAGTCAAATCGGATCTCCAAAAGTCGAAGCCAGTAGACTGAGTGTGTTCACTAGGGAAGTCGAAGCCCAGTGTCTGAGTCCAGATCCGAGTTTGAGTCTGCTGTAAGCCGAAGAAGGCAGCCTGCCCTGGGGCTGAAGGACTATTGATGTGTCTGGTTGGGCGAGACGAACACAGCTTGTTTAGCTTGTTGTTGGTTTTTGCCTTTTGTGGTCCATGTTATTCTGCAAGCATTGCAGACATGTCGTCAACAGTTGCATGCTGCCACTACCACACCCTTGGGTGTGTTGGTTGTAAATGCAAACAATGCATTTCACTGTACAAATGATAAATAAACTTGAATCTTGACGACTGTGCTGAGATAAGGCTGACATACTAATACAGCAGTGAAGGGATGGAACTCCTGCTAATGAAGCCTCATTTGCAGCCCTTGGCCTCTCATAGTAATCCATCCCTTTGTATTGTATAATGTACCATGTAAAGTTTTTAAGGGCCACAATGAGTGAAAAGATAATTCACTGGAAACCAAAAGTCTTTCTAGTGCATCAGCCCAATTACATTGCAGTACAGAATCAGTCATTTTTCTTTAACTAAGCAGTGAAGAACAATTTCCTAGTATTTCCTTCCTGGCTTGCCAGCACCTGGACTTAAATGCATTTAATCCATTCAATCCATTTCTTGCTTTTGTCAGAGAAAAACAAAAAACCATCAAGCAAGGGATGACAAAGTTATTAATTTTAAAAAATGGCTTCACTTAACATCTGTAGTTAACATGACATCTGTATTGAAATCCATACTTTGTCGGTTTTCCGGTGACGTCATCGTCGAGAGTGGCAGCTTAAGTCACTAGCTCCTCCGGAAAAACATGTATTAAGCCCCATTAACCCGTCAAATATAATATTTTTCGAAAAATATTTGAACTGAAAAGAGGGGCAAGAATGGGGAGAAGAAATGGAAATAAAAAAAGTGACACTGCGGAGCCTGCGTCCGAGAGGAGTGCAGCGAGCGGCTCTCCTACCTGACCGTGTGCAAGCGAGGCGGCCGCTAGGCTTCGTTCAGTCAAAGCGGTGAATGTCTTCGAAATCCTGAAAGAAATAATGGAGGTCCAGAAAGATATAAAGCAGCAGCTCCGTGATATTAAGGCAGAGCTCGCCAGCGTTAATCCAAAAATAGCGGTGGCAGAGACTCGCATTGAGAAGGTGGAAAATCGCGTTCAAAATGTGGAACAGATACTGAGTAAGACAATAAAAATAATACATCACCAAGAAGGTAAACTGCTTGACCTGGAGGGAAGATCACGGTGGAAAAATATCAGAATCTACAACGTTCCCGAAGGAGCATCCATGACGGAGTTTGTCGGAAAGTTACTGTGGGACGCGTTGGATCTTCCCCCAGCTATGGAGCTGGAAATCGAGAGAACGCACTGCGCGTTAGTCCCGAAACCTACCCAGGATAGAAAGCCACGCTCAATTATAATTAAATTCCTTCGATACAGCACCAAGGCGGAGATTCTACGAAGGGCCTGGTGTAAGAAGAGTGTTTTTAGAGGATAAATTAATATATTTCGACCAAGATTACCCCCCCGTGGTCCTCCAGATACGCAAAGAATACTCCGAATTAAAGCGAGTATTAAAGCAAAATAAGATTAGATTTCAAACTCCGTACCCTGCTAAACTTCGAGTGTTTTATGACAACGGGACGCAGTTGTACCAGACAGTGGAAGAGGCGACTACAGACATGAAGGCCAGAGGGTTGCCCTTCAGCATGACCAAACCAAAAGAAAGCCTGGCTGAGGAATTGTCCCACTCGGCTTGGGAAATAGTGCGAGAAATGAGAAGGCAGGAGATAGGAGGAGGCCGAGAGAAACATATCAGGAAGAGACTGGGAGTTTCCCAAAGTCAGTCCTCACCCCCTTCAGAAGAGCCATAAGGTTTGGCTAACTTTAAAAATGTTGAGAAGCTAAACAGAAGCAAAAGTACACGGTGATATACCTATCTTGAGAAATACTTATTATAATGTGGATTTTATATTACTTAGTTGTTATTCTTTATTTGCTCACTTACTCCTTTTTCCCCACCAAAATGAGAATATATATATATGTGTGTGTGTGTGTGTGTGTGTGTATATATGTGTATGTGTGTAATGTGTGTGTGTGTATATGTATGTATATATATGTATATGTGTGTGTGTATGTATGGAAATCTTTTCTGTGTAATGGATTTGTTCACTGACTTTTATGAATACAGCAATGGGGGCCCTCAATGCACAAATAGGAGGGGTTATCCCCCACAGCTAGACATTTCCTCTAGCTCAATGCAGGGTCATTTACTAGAGACCTCAGCCTTGGAATCACACGTTTGTTGCCATTTTTGTTATTATTTGAGTTTCTTGGTTCTTATTTGTTCAGGGAGTAGATCAATTAAGTTTTATTCTAATTTCAATGATACATTGACAGATAAATACAGATGGCTAAGGACAAGGTAAAATTCATTTCTTTTAATGTAAATGGGCTATTAAATCCAATCAAACGTAAGAGAATTTTATCCAAAATGAAAAAAGTACAAGCCCATGTAGTGTATTTACAAAAAACTCATTTAAGTGATAATGAGCATAAAAAACTAAAGAGAATGGGCTTCACTAATCTGTTTTTCTCCTCATATAAATCAGGACATAGGAGAGGAGTTGCTATTCTTATCTCAAGTAAGCTAAATTTTGAAAAAATATTTGAAATGGGAGATAAAGAAGGCAGATATATTCTGGTAAGGGGGAATATAGACAGAAATTCAGTTACTCTATTGAATATATACATACCCTCGGGGAGTGATATTGGTTTCTTTCAGAAAATTACTGATATAATGGTAACGGAAACAGAAGGTCTCCTGATATGTGGGGGAGACTTAAATTTACAATTACAACCAAACTATTGGTTTTTCCAATAGAAAAACCTATGAAACAAAATCTTTACATAAGAAAGTTAATACACTTTTTGAGGATGTTGGTTTAATTGATATATGGAGAGACCTTTTCCCTGACAGAAGGGATTACACTCATTATTCTGCTCCACATTTTATATATACAAGAATAGACTATTTCATAACATTTGGAAAAGACAAAGACAAAATAAACACCTGTGGAATTGGGAGAATAGATGTAAGTGACCATACACCTATATATTTATCTTTTGATTTTGACCTACAACCAAAGAATACTATTTGGAAACTAAATTCAAGTCTACTCAATGATCCGTACTTTAAGGAACAAATTAAAAAAGAAATTGGTCTCTACTTAGAATTTAATGATAATGGAGAGGTTCCACCTCCCATTTTATGGGATACTCTGAAGGCGGTCTTAAGAGGGAAAATTATAGCAATATCTTCATATAAGAAAAAAATAAAGAATAAAACATTAGAGGAATTACAAAATAGGCTGAAGGAACTAGAGAAAAAACACAAATTGAATTTGGCACAGGATACATTAGGGGACATTAAAAGAATTAGGAATGAAAGAAATAATTTCACAACGCAATAAATCAGGAAAAACTTAATGTCTCTGAAACAGAGACATTATGAAAGTTGATCGAAATCTATGAAAATACTGGCGTGGAAACAGGAAAAAAAAGATAGCAGAAAACACAATTCATAGAATTAGGGACCCAAGAACGAAAATGATAAAAAATAAGCTAAGTGAAATTCAAGAAGCTTCTGAATTGTTTTACAAAATGCTATATTCCAAAGTTCCAGGGGGAAGCATAACCCAAATTGACACCTTCTTGAATTCTCTAGAGTTACCCACTTTAATCGAAGAACAAAATAGAACGATGACTGCTGACATAACTGAAGTTGAATTAAAAGCTGCAATTAGTAGGCTTAAATTAAGCAAGTGGTACAAAGAATTTAAAAATGAGTTAATTCCTGTTTTACTCCCCACACTGAACTGGGCTCTAAAAAAGGCACAAATGCCACCCAGTTGGAAGGAAGCGATAATCTCAGCTATACCGAAAGAAGGCAAGGATAAAATGGAATGCGGGTCATTTAGACCAATATCCGTTCTTAATGTAGATTATAGGTTATTTACCTCCATTATGGCCAAACGATTAGAGGAGTTTCTACCCATACTGATACGTAATGATCAGACAGGTTTTATACGACAATGCCAGACTCAAGACAATATACGAAGGACACTTCACATTATGGATCATATACAAAAAAATAAAATCGAATCAATAGTGATAAGCGTGGATGCTGAAAAAGCATTTGATTCGGTTAATTGGAATTTTCTTTACAGAGTTTTACATAGATTTGGTTTCCAAGACACAATTATTAAAACTATACAGACACTATATGACAATCCTACTGCTAGGATTAAAATCATTGGATATTTATCAAATAGTCTTACCGTAGAAAGGGGCATGAGACAGGGTTGTGCATGGTCACCACTACTCTTCACGTTATATCTGGAACCATTAGCTCAATACATCAGACAAAATGAAGATATCAGGGGAATTACTATTAAAGGGACAGAGCATAAATTGGCTTGTTATGCGGATGACATTTTGATCTATCTAGAGCAACCAACATACTCTTTACCTAAATTGATGCAATCCTTTGAACAATATGGTCAATTATCAGGATACAAGATCAACATAGATAAAACCCAATTACTTTCATATTACTATAGCCCACCAAGAGAAATTGAAAGTCGATACCTGTGTGCATGGCACACAGAGTCTTTCAAATATTTGGGCATCATTATGCCAAAAGATTTGGAAAAATTATCAGAATGTAGTTATCAGCCTTTATATTAAAAATTAAGGAAGATGTGGCAAGATGGAGCCTGATTCCTTTTTTCAGTCTCAGTTCAAGGATTGAGTCTATTAAAATGAATATACTTCCCAGACTGTTATATCTCTTTCAGACCCTACCAACAGAGATGAATCAAAATCAATTCAATGAATGGAACAAGATGCTATCAAGGTATATTTGACAGGGTAAAAGGCCTAGAGTGCAACAACCTGCAAAGATACATAAATACTATTGATAACCCATGTCTCAAAACTTTGCAATTAGCAAAGGAAAAGGGGGGATGGGGCTTGCCTTCTCTTAGAGATTATTATTTTGCAGCACAGTTGAGAGCTGTGATATGTTGATGCTCATATGACGTTCCATCGTATGACGCTCAATGGAAAAACATTGAGGAGCGGGTACTTCCCATCCCCATACAAGCAATTTTGGCTGATAACAACTTGCAAAGATACATAAATACTATTGATAACCCATGGGTGAAATTGACTCTTAAAATATAGAAAACTACTATAAAAGAATATAATCTACAGGGAGATATTGCAATTCTTAAATGGTGTGCATATGACTCTGATTTTACTCCAAATAAATTGGATGCTAGATTTAAGGACTGGATAGCTAAAGGAATAACAGTTCTTTGCAACATAATGAGAGAAGGAACACTGTTCAGTTTTGAAATGCTTAAAGAGAAGCACTTATTAGAAAAACAAGATTTTTATCGGTATTTACAGATGCGACAATATGTTAATAAGACGCTTAAAAATGTAACCAAGGCAAATACATGCTTGATAGAGCTCTTTAGAAAAGCATATAATTCAGATAACAGTAGTAGAATCATTTCAAGCATATATAAGGGGTTGTCAAATCTTAAAACACATTCGACTTCATACATTAAAACAAAATGAGAGAAGGAAGGAGGGATAATTATATCTGAGGAAGAATGGACAACAATATGGAGATATCAATGGAAGTGTAACAATTCACAGAAATGGAGGGAGTTTGGATGGAAAAACTTGATAAGATATTTTATTACACCCTCTCAGAAATCCCATTATGATGGTAACCTCCTTGTTTGCTGGAGAAATTGTGGAAATCAAAATGCAAATCATCATCATATTTTTTGGGACTGCCCTGTTATCAAAAACTATTGGAGGGGGATACACAATGCCCTACAAGACATCTTTAAATGTGAAATACCCTTGGAGAGTAAGACCATATATTTTTGATATATACCTGAAGAATGGTTGTAAAGAGATAAATATTTAATGAATATACTGTTGGTGGCTGGTAAAAAGACTCTTACTAGGAAATGGTTATCACAGGAGAGCCCAACTTTAAATACATGGATGGAAATTACAATGGACATTTACAAAATGGAGAAGATAACAGCATCTGTTAATCATAAGCTGGAACAATTTGATTCATACTGGGAAAAATGGTTTAACTACATAATGTCTCATAGGCCTGATTTTATTCTCACAAATCAATGAACCTGTTGTAAAAAAAAAAGATCACTCCCTACTTGTACATAGTTCTTTCGTTTTGCTTGTTTTTTCTTTCCACTCTTTTCTATAAGTGTGTATAGAAAAATCCCAGATAAATACTTAGTGGAGATTTTGTGATATGTATGATTATATGATGTATATGTACAATGTCTGAAATACATCTTATGGAAATGTTTGTTTGATGAACTTCAATAAAAAAATAAATTACAAAAAAAAAAGAAATCTATACTTTGTCATCTGGGGATGTGTTGGTGAATCATGCAGAGATGACATCTTCCTCTCCATGGCAGAGCGGAGATCACCAAGGTGTCCTGCCATAGAAGAGCTTAACACATCAGCTCATTCTGGAATAACATTACAATAGTAGATTTTTGTCAATGATGAGAGTTTATTCTTTGCCTCTACTTTGAAGTACATTTCTCTTTTCATGAGACATGTCATTGCATTGTTCGATCTGTTTGTTGTTCAGCTTGAAGGCTAGTGTGACATGGTGCTGCATACTGGAAGATTATGGCAAGCTGAGAAATTAATACTTCTTTCAGAAAACACATTTTGAAATGAAAAGTGAAAATACTGAGTATAAAATTAATGGAAAGTTAATATACTCATCTTCTTTTTAACAACCTGGTATCTACTTTATAGGTGGGCATCATGTTGTTTCATCCTGCTGTAGCTTTAACCAAACTGTTGCAGAAGGCTCTCCTTCCCTAGGAGGTTCTGTACTTGTTTGTAATGGACACACAGGCCCACCATCTCCAGTAAGTGAAGGTGCAGTCAGGAATAGCTGGTTATGGGACATGGGTTAGTGTGTTACCTGACAGGCAGGAGCACAAAGGAAAATAATGGCCCAGTGAGGAGGGACATACACAATGCCCAGCTCTTCCATGCTACTGGACCTCGGAGACAATGCTTCTGATCTGCAGTGATCCAGATCACACTTCCTTCATATCAACCTGTAGATTTGTTGCAGACACAGTTAACAGATCCTCATCCTTGCTTTCTTCAGCATTTCTCCTGGGTCAGTTGTTTGCATGGTCTTGATCTGAACAGGCCCCTGCTCATGTTGGGGAAGTATCCAAAGCAGGAGTACAACTGTGCTGTGCATGTGCACCATTTCTCTGATCATGGAGAGCTGAATCTGCTCCTGCACGGCATCTTGCAAACATGTGGCATTTTGAAGATCCTGAAGAGGAGCAGACCACCCATCATCCCTCAGTAAGTGAGCAGCACAATAGTACGGCAGGTAGTGTGGTACTCTTGTACCTCCACTGATCAAGGTTTGACAATGAACCCCCTCCAACACTGTCTATGTGGAATTTGCATGTTCTCCCTGTGGACTCTTCTTCACCCCCTTCAACGCTCCCCCCCCCCCCCCGGTTTCCAGTTTCCTTGCACATTGAAGATGGTGCTGGTTAGTTAGGTGAATTCACTCCTTAACCTGGAGGTGTATGTTGGAGGGACTAGGGTGGTGGCCTAAAGGAGGCCAATTGGCTTGTGTAAGATAAATAAGGTACAGAGAAATGATGCAATTCATAGGATTTGTCCGGGAGCCAGCATGCTATAGATTTGATGGGCAAAGCAGGCTCCTTCGTAGCCATGAGAAAGCTTAGACATGATCATTGTGATTGGATTTGACAGAGATTGTGTGGAAGCAGTAAGATGTCGATTGGCCTCCGCTTTGGTCTCCGTGGAAGCTGGTAATTGGCCAAGTAGCCTCCATATGAGGGGTTGTCACCAACTCCTAGTAGAGATGTGTGCCTCATTCATACCAACACCTAGGAGAGGAGGGAGGCAAAATCCTCAAACTCCTTAATTCAGATTGGCCAATGAGACAATGCAATGATTATCTCTGTGTGCATCTGCACTAGACTTCTTGCTTAAGACTTCACCATTCTCATACAATCTTCCATTGTAATACAGATTTGTGGACAAAACTGTCATGCCAGGTTTCTCACAGTCCAGACCTCCGGTGATGTTTGGTCCTCTAATCTTACAGTGCCATTAGGAGGATGGAACAGTAGTAGGGATGTGGAGGAAGGATGTGATTATATACTTATCTTACTCATCAATATCCACCCTCCAGAACTCTCCCCAACTGCAGTTAGTCCTGCTGCACCTTCTCCACTTACTGCGGATGTGGAAGACGGCAGGAATAGGTGGAAACCCTCACCACCCCTCCCCTCATCTCCATAACAAGTAAAGTCAAAATCCAGGAGAGGAGCACATGTAAACTGTTTATTCAACAGGAATGACGTAGCACATCTGAGTGGGTAGATCAAACTAGACAACCGGGTGACCCGTTGGGAGAAAGGTAGTACAGTCTGATGTGATGTGCTTTGGAAATTAAAGAAGAAAAACTCCGTTTATTAAAGAAGAAAGACACGTAACAAGACAAATATAGCTCCTCCTTGTTTAACGAAGGACACATTTCTGGTTGATCTGCCACCCTTCAAGAATACTCTTAACGTTTTCATTTCTTTTTCCCCGGCTTAAAGCCACATACAGCTGACCATGCTGGATTACCGGTTTCTCCAAATAAATCAACACATTCTCCATGGTTTGGCCTTGCACCTTATGTGTAGTCAAAGCAAAGCATGACTGTATCGGGAACTGGCTCTGCTGAAGAGGGACATCTTCCCCTTCTGATAAATTGAGAGTAATCCTTGGGATCATGACAATGTCATTTTTGAACGCACCCATGTTTATCTTTGCTATAATGAGATTCTCGTGCAGTTCTTCCACCATCATTTGCATTCCATTGCAAAGCCTTGGTGGATCCAAATTCCTCATTGAATGGGAGATCCCCTGTTCAAATCCAGTTTATGTGGTGGCAGTCCAGAGAGTTCGACTGAATCAAGGAATTCTATTGGAAAATGAGTGGTGTTAGCTCCTTCACTTATGGCATTGAAGGAACAGTATTCTTTCATGATTCCAGGGAAGCGTCTAATGCATGTGAAGTTTATTTTTTTGCATCATTTCACTGAGAGGAACCAAGATAGAATTCCTCGAGAACAGTTCGGCAGGATTGTCAAATGTCGGGTAGATGAAAACAATGCATTCTTCCATTGTTTTTGCTGGCAGAATCATATCTTCAGGTAATTTGATTTCATCATTTTCATTTTTCTCAATCTTGTCTTCTCCAACATTCAATAAGAACTCAGAATATCGTCCTTCTCCCTCACTCAATCGCATGTTTCTCTTCAATTGAAACTTGATGAAGCTTCTCCATAAGAAGGATTTTTTTATGCATGAATTCTCCACATCAGCATCATTTTTGCATTTCACAACTGCTAGAAGCTGATGGAAATCACCACAGCAAATGGTTAAAATACCCCCAAAGGCTTCATTCTTGCTGCATACATCATGAACAGTCCGGTCCACGATTTCGAAGCTCTCCCTCTAATCATGGGGCACTCATCCCAGACAATAAGCCTCGCATTTTGGAGTAAATTTGCAGTATTAGTGCTTTTATCAATGTTACAAAAGGCATCTTCATTGACTTTGAGGGGTATTTTGAATCTTGAATCCACTGTCCTACCACCAGGCATCAATGTTGCTGCAATACCTGATGAAGCTACAGCAATAGCAACACTTCCATCTCTCCTAACTTTAGCAAGGCTCAAATCGATGATAAATGTCTCGCCTGTTCCTCCTGGTGCATCAATGAAAATCATTGAAGAGAGATTCCTTTTCAAGCAGTCGCACACATATTCATATACTTCTCTTTGTTCATTATTCAATAGGGGCTCCTTCTGTGAAACAAATTCCCGCTGTTCGTCTCTGCTGTATTGCGGTTCACGCAATAATTCCAGATTGCCAGCACTTTGAGTAATTGTACCGTTTTTTGGTGTTGGCAAGTTATATTCATCAAGTGTTTTGCCCAAGTTCTCAGGCTTCTCTTGGAAATACAGAAGAGCTTGTCCATAATGCCTGTCATCAATCATGATATTAGGATCATTGATAGTTCTCCTCTCCATTTGTAAGAAATCTTCAGACATTGCATTCTTGAACTGGTTCCATAATTGCTGTGGATTGTTGATTTCAGTGTTTGTTAGCAAGATGACAAACAGATCTCTCATTGTTCTGGGCATTCTTGTTCTCTCTGCTTCTTCCATAGTTTGCTGCCAATGATCGTTAGCTTGCAACAATCCTCTCTCTCTCTGCAGATGTCTTTGAATGATGGAAGGATACCTCCATCATGTGTTTACAATGATTCGAAAGATACTGGTCCCTTTATGTGATGAAGAAGTCTCAAATAGTAGAGGTCACCACTTCGTGGAGAAATGGTATACACTCGACACAGAACATTTGCTTCAAAAATCCTGGAGTATTCCTCCAATCTTGTTCCCCATTCTCCTTCTTTTCCATCTCTTATTAGTCCAAGTGTAGAATCTGGGAATATCCGCATAGTACAGGGTTCTTGCAAATGGATCGCGAGTGCAAAGATCCATGAATTCCATTAAAGTGGTTCTTGCCATATCATTATTCAGTTGCACAGCAACATTATCTTGAAAGAAGACTTGATGCTGTTGGGGAAGGTGCACTTGAAGGCAGACAATGGCTGGTTCCTACTCGTGAATTGGAAATCCAAGTATCAATCTGACAGCTTCAGAGGGCCCAATATATCTGCCTGTCAAATACTGTGTGATTTTGTCTTCTCTATTCACTCCAAAAATGGCCTGATCACTCCCCTTCATGGTATACTTGATCACATATTTGATGGACTTGACAGGTGAGCATATTTCTACATTTAGATGACAATTGAACAGCTTCAATAGTTGGGCATTATGGGGGACCACCCATTCTGAAGTGATAGTTCGATTTTGTCGTTCTACTTGATGACCTTTGAATCCTCCCATTTCCACAGACCATCTCCTATACACAGGATATGAATCATCCCCACACCTTGCATCCTCAATAAATGGCTTCGGGTACCTCTTACTGCATGTACCATTTTGCCAACACGGTGATTTAGTGGTGCAATATGGACCATGTATCATGTGCTTCAAGACCAATTCATGCAGCTCTGGATCTTCATTTGGGTCTGGTATTTCTGCTTGCATGAACCTATCATAACCTGTGGTCTCGGCTTGGATGCCTCATCGAGCCACAGCAGACAAGTGCAAATGAGGCAGATCCCACTTTTGGTATTCGACACTTACAATGTAAGCGATACACCTACCAAAAAGACCATCTGTTCCAGTGAGGTACTTCATAAACAACTTTTTCTTCAAGTCAAACACTCTCGCAATTAAATCTGGCCAATCGTTTGGCTGCTGATGCGAAAAAAGATGCTGTCGGATTTCGGGCCACTTTGGATTGCATGTCACTGTACTGAACAATGAAGCATTACTATACTTCCGTATGTAGGGTTCTCAGATTATTTACTGTAATGTTTAATGTTAACTGCATATATAAAATGGCTTCTCTGTAGCGTTATAATGAAATGGTTTAGTTTAGTTGAAATGTTTGGGTTATAATTTTTGATAACGGAGGAACTAACCAATGGAAGCGATGTTGTTCTATTTGTATGTGTGGGAACCTGGAGTCAGTGGTGGGCTTGTCGGGAGGAGAACCAAAGAGGAAGGATGTGCTGGACACGCTCTGGTAGACCACCGAAGTTGGTCCCGGGAGACGTGTTGAGGAGGTCGGAGAAGATTGAATGGGGACGGAAGGCTTTGATAATTGAGCTCCAATGGTTGTGCACGAACTGATTGAACTTTGATAAGTTTTGGCGCCTTTTTCTTTCTTTTTATATTGTATCACTATTAGTTACCTAGTTCTAGTAAGATTTATAAAGTGTAATCCGTAAAATGTACATTGTGTGCTGTCTGATATTGTATGTGCGAGTTTGTTCCAGTGTGCATTACACCACGTCTGCGTAAACGGGAGACACGATTTGGGTGGGTGGATGGATTGTCCCCTAGATAAACACACGCCAATAGCCCCAAGCATTACAGGTATATACATCATGGCTTCCTGACATCGTTCCATCATATACCTCGGTCCACCGACATATGTTGAGGAGAGTGTGATGCGCCTTCCAATGTTTCTGAAATCATCGTCATCATTCAATACATCAGTCAGGCCCCTGTATATTGTTGATCTTAGGGTTGCTTGATTCATTCGGATGTAGCTCAACCCTATGCTTACTACAAATATCTGCTATCTCCTTATAAATTTGCTCCTCCAATTCGCGCTCCCCATTAGGTGGTCCTATAACCCCTATAAGTGTTACTACACCTTTCCCATTCCTCAACTCCATGCAAATAGACTCCCTAGACGAGCCCTCTAATCTATCCTGCCAGAGCACTGCTGTAATATTTTCTCTGACAAACAATGCAACACCTCCCCCTCTTGTCCCTCCGATTCTATCACACCTGAGGCAACAAAATCCAGGAATATTTAGTTGCCAATCACACCCCTCCTGCAACCATGTTTCACTAATAGCTACAACATCATATTTCCAGGTATCAATCCATGCTCTAAGCTCATCCACCTTTCTTCCAATGCTCCTAGCATTAAAATAAATGCATTTAAGGAATTCTCCACCTCTTCTTCTCTGTTTATCTCTAACGGTGCAAACAACTTTACTATCTTCTTTTTCTTCCTTCTCCCATACATCTGTTCCTACACTCTGGTTCCCCTCCTCCCTTGTATCTAGTTTAAATCCACTGGAGCCTCTCTAGCAAACCTACCTGCAAGAATATTTGTCCCCCTCCAGTTCAGATGTAAACTGTCCTGCTAGAACAGGTCCCACCTTCCCTAGAAAACTGCCCAATTATCTATAAATCTGAAGCCCTCCCTCCTGCACCATGTCTTCAGCCGTATGTTGATCTGCGCAATGGGGGAAGAAACTGTTACATAGTCTGGTCATGAGAGTCCGAATGCTTTGGTGCCTTTTCCCAGATGGCAGGAGGGAGAAGAGTTTGTATGAGGGGTGCGTGAGGTCCTTCATAATGCTGTTTGCTTTGCGGATGCAGTGTGTGGTGTAAATATCTGTAATGGCGGGAAGAGAGACCCCAATGATCTTCTTAGCAGACCTCACTATCTGCTGCAGGGTCTTGCAATCCGAGATGATGCAGTTTCCGAACCAGGCAGTGATGCAGCTGCTCAGGATGCTCTCAATACAACCCCTGTAGAATGTGATGAGGATTGGGGGTGGGAGTTGGACTTCCCTCAGCCTTTGCAGAAAGTAGAGATGCTGCTGGGTTTTCTTTACTATGGAGCTGGTGTTGAGGGACCAGGTGAGATTCTCCACCAGGTGAACACCAAGAAATTTGGTGCTCTTAACGATCTTTACCTACCAAGGAGCCATCGATGTTCAGCGGGGAGTGGTTGGTCTGTGCCCTCCTGAAGTCAACAACCATCTCTTATGTCTTGTTCACATTCAGAGATAGGTTGTTGGCTCTGCACCAGTCCATTAGCTGCTGCACCTCCTCTCTGTAAGCTGACTCATCGTTCTTGCTGATGAGACCCACCACGGTTGTGTCATTGGCAAACTTGATGATGTGGTTCGAGCTGTGTGTTGCAGCACAGTTGTGGGTCAGCAGAGTGAACAGCAGTGGACTGAGCAGACAGCCCTGGGGAGCCCCGTGCTCAGTGTGATGGTATTGGAAATGCTGCCTCTGATCTGGACCGACTGAGGTTTCCCAGTCAGGAAGTCTAGGATCCAGTTGCAGAGGGAGGTGTTCAGGCCCAGTAAGCTTAGCTTTCCAATCAGTTTCTGAGGGATGATTGTGTTGAATGCTGAACTGAAGTCTATGAACAGCATTCTGACGTACGTGTCTTTTTTGTCCAGGTGGGTTAGGGTCAGGTGGAGGGTGATGGCAATGGCGTCGTCTGTTGAACTGTTGGGATGGTACACGAACTGCAGGGGGTCCAGTGAGAGGGGCAGCAGGGTCTTGATGTGCCTTATGATGAGCCTCTCGAAACACTTCATGATGTTGGATGTGAGTGCAACGGGACAGTAGTCAGTGAGGCAGGACACTGAAGACTTCTTCGGCGCGGGGACTAGGTATTGGCGTCGAAAACGGCCATTGTCGTCTTCAGCAACTCTCGCAATAATTACTCTTTGCCGCATATTCTCGAGTTGATCTTTCTTTTTCTCTTCTGTCTCTTCCTCTCTCCTCCTTCTCTACCTATTTTTGTCATTCTGGAGACGTGTAGCCCTTTCATCCTTCGTCTCTTCATCTCTTCTACAATTTGTACTTTCTCTCTGATCCTGGAGTCGTACGGCCCTGGCCTGGTCCGATTCTTGTTCTCTCCTCCTTCTGTGCCTGTTGTTGTCATTCTGGAGATGTGCATGCCTCTCCTCCTCTGTCTCTTCCTCTTCTCATCATTTTCATCCTGACTCTTTGATCCTGGAGTCGTGCGGCCCTGGCCTCATCCGATTCTTGTTCTCTCCCTCTCCTTGCTGCTTCCTGATGATGTTTGGCATCATCCCTTGACCATAATGTCCTCCTTCTCTTTCCATGCAGCATTATTAGGCTGTCCATATTTTTTTACCCTAATGCCTGATAGAAGATACGAAGCAGTAACACCAAAGCCTCCAGGATGCTGATTTTTCTTGATGATGTGGTTGGCGCTCTCCTAAATGGACGTGATAGCCCTGCCCTTTTGCATTGGTTGGTGTTGCTGCTGTGAGCATCGTGAGGCACTGCTGAGGCTGGCCGTGTGCATGCGTCGTGGTTTCCATGAAAGGTGGAATTAGCTCTGTGAGCATCGTGAGGCGCTGCTGAACATGCGTCATGGTGTCATGTTGCGGTTTCCATTAAAGCTGGAATCGGCTCGGGTTGTGGAAAGTGGGGCCTGTTGATTGATGAGTGAGCAATTTTATATGAACATATAACCCTGAACAGTGCATGCATTCTGTAAGTTAGCGCATTTTAAGTTGATTTCGTCAAAAATGTGCTGCTGTAATGCACCTTTTGGGCTAATTGGAGGTCACAAACAGACAAACAGAGCATGAGAATTTTAGTAGTATATAGATAAATATTCACTAGGTCAGGCAGCACATTCCAAAACCTAAACACATGTTGTATAAAAATTTCTTTCCACATGTCATTTCTTGCTTCATTTTACCAAACACCTTAAACTGTACCTTTTAGTTATCCACCCGGCAGCTGCTAGAAATAGACATAGTCATGTAGCCACTTCTATTTTGGAAAGAATGGAGTTCAGGCCTCTCCAAGGCAATGGTAGGACAGCACAGACTGTACCACACTGGCTCTCAGGCAATCCTACCAATGGTAGGACAGCACAGACTGCACCACACTGGCTCTCAGGCAATCCTACCAATGGTAGGACAGCACAGACTGCACCACACTGGCTCTCAGGCAATCCTACCAATGGTAGGACAGCACAGACTGCACCACACTGGCTCTCAGGCAATCCTACCAATGGTAGGACAGCACAGACTGCACCACACTGGCTCTCAGGCAATCCTACCAATGGTAGGACAGCACAGACTGCACCACACTGGCTCTCAGGCAATCCTACCAATGGTAGGACAGCACAGACTGCACCACACTGGCTCTCAGGCAATCCTACCAATGGTAGGACAGCACAGACTGCACCACACTGGCTCTCAGGCAATCCTACCAATGGTAGGACAGCACAGACTGCACCACACTGGCTCTCAGGCAATCCTACCAATGGTAGGACAGCACAGACTGCACCACACTGGCTCTCAGGCAATCCTACCAATGGTAGGACAGCACAGACTGTACCACACTGGCTCTCAGGCAATCCTACCAATGGTAGGACAGCACAGACTGTACCACACTGGCTCTCAGGCAATCCTACCAATGGTAGGACAGCACAGACTGTACCACACTGGCTCTCAGGCAATCCTACCAATGGTAGGACAGCACAGACTGTACCACACTGGCTCTCAGGCAATCCTACCAATGGTAGGACAGCACAGACTGTACCACACTGGCTTTCAGGCAATCCTACCAATGGTAGGACAGCACAGACTGTACCACACTGGCTCTCAGGCAATCCTACCAATGGTAGGACAGCACAGACTGTACCACACTGGCTCTCAGGCAATCCTACCAATGGTAGGACAGCACAGACTGTACCACACTGGCTCTCAGGCAATCCTACCAATGGTAGGACAGCAAAGACTGTACCACACTGGCTCTCAGGCAATCCTACCAATGGTAGGACAGCACAGACTGTACCACACTGGCTCTCAGGCAATCCTACCAATGGTAGGACAGCACAGACTGTACCACACTGGCTCTCAGGCAATCCTACCAATGGTAGGACAGCACAGACTGTACCACACTGGCTCTCAGGCAATCCTACCAATGGTAGGACAGCACAGACTGTACCACACTGGCTCTCAGGCAATCCTACCAATGGTAGGACAGCACAGACTGTACCACACTGGCTCTCAGGCAATCCTACCAATGGTAGGACAGCACAGACTGTACCACACTGGCTCTCAGGCAATCCTACCAATGGTAGGACAGCACAGACTGTACCACACTGGCTCTCAGGCAATCCTACCAATGGTAGGACAGCACAGACTGTACCACACTGGCTCTCAGGCAATCCTACCAATGGTAGGACAGCACAGACTGTACCACACTGGCTCTCAGGCAATCCTACCAATGGTAGGACAGCACAGACTGTACCACACTGGCTCTCAGGCAATCCTACCAATGGTAGGACAGCACAGACTGTACCACACTGGCTCTCAGGCAATCCTACCAATGGTAGGACAGCACAGACTGTACCACACTGGCTCTCAGGCAATCCTACCAATGGTAGGACAGCACAGACTGTACCACACTGGCTCTCAGGCAATCCTACCAATGGTAGGACAGCACAGACTGTACCACACTGGCTCTCAGGCAATCCTACCAATGGTAGGACAGCACAGACTGTACCACACTGGCTCTCAGGCAATCCTACCAATGGTAGGACAGCACAGACTGTACCACACTGGCTCTCAGGCAATCCTACCAATGGTAGGACAGCACAGACTGTACCACACTGGCTCTCAGGCAATCCTACCAATGGTAGGACAGCACAGACTGTACCACACTGGCTCTCAGGCAATCCTACCAATGGTAGGACAGCACAGACTGTACCACATTGGCTCTCAGGCAATCCTACCAATGGTAGGACAGCACAGACTGTACCACACTGGCTCTCAGGCAATCCTACCAATGGTAGGACAGCACAGACTGTACCACACTGGCTCTCAGGCAATCCTACCAATGGTAGGACAGCAGAGACTGTACCACACTGGCTCTCAGGCAATCCTACCAATGCTCACTGCAGTTTTTAAACCCATCAAACTTTGTCTGCAGGCCGGCTCGTCAAAATCCCTATCTGAATCCTTTAGTGCAGAAATTAAGCATGTTCCTCTGGGGAGGTACATATACAAGTGTATTATTTTACATCCTGGTCTGCTGCAGATCATTTATGTTCAGTGAACCACAATAACAATAACCAAACTGTACAATAAACCTATTTTCTACAGTATAATCAGCCCCGGCATTACAGGGAAAGTGGGGAGAGAGTGGAAACAGGATGATGTTTCATTGAAAATGGTCTATATTTTGATTTTCCATAATGCAAACCTAAATTATCTGCATATGTGTCAAGAAAAGTAAATTGAAAAAAATGTTGTGTATATTTATTTATTTTTTAAAAAATAACTCATTAATTCTGCAAGAGTAAATTCTATCCCTATCTCAAAATTTGGAGTAGTAGTTTGTAAGTTCTGTAAGGGTGAATAAGCTGATAAATATAACCTTGTCAGTATGTATCACTCTCTCTTGGAATTGAGACGGGAAGTTTGTTAGGGAATGTGTTTCAATGAACTCCAGTAGTATGTTTGCCATTGCTGATTGTGTGTGTAAGCTGAGTGATATTAAGATAAGGCTTGGTAAGCTGCATAAGGTTGTGATATAACTTGGGGATTTTAGGAGAGTGGAGAGTGGTGCTGATGTTGGTAGGTAGAATTTGTGGATGCTTGTGCATATGAGATAATTTGTTTTTCTACATTTTATCCATTTCATTGGTGCTTCATTCTTGGTGATTTCATGAGCCATCTCCTTCCAGAAGAGCTTCTCTACCTGAAACCTATCGGATAATAGAGAGATTGGACATGGAGAGGATGTTTCCCATATGGGTGAGCTAAGACCAGAGGGCACAGCCTCAGAATACAAGGACATCCCTTTCAAACACAGATGAAGAAGTATTTCTTCATTTAGAGGGTGATGAATCTGTGGAATTCATTGCCACCACCGGCTGTGGAGGCCAAGTCATTTGGTGTATTTAAAGTGGAGGTTGATAGGTCCTTGATGAGTAAAAGGTTACAGGAAGAAGGCAGGAGAATGGGGTTGAGAGGGATAATAAATCAGACCTGATGGAATGGAATGGCCTAATTCTGCTCCTATGACAGACTACCTTGAATGGTTTTCTGGTATCTACCACGATATACAAACTTGCCTTGGGAAATCTGCCTAACCTTCAAAGTCATGTTAAAACCATTGAATAGTTCCATAGACTCATTATAAGTCAGTATGAGGCAGTTCAGCTCTCTGAAATGAGACAAATAATTTCTAAGCTGGTCTTTCAGTTGGTCACATTTCAGTAGATCTTTCAACAAACGTTTGTAATTTTTCCCAAGAAGTACTTTTGTAATTGGATATCATGACTGAATCTGTTTCTCGAGAAATAGTTTCAGACCCTTTTCTCTGTGACACAAAATATTTTTCCTTGAGTCTTTTTGCCAATTATCTGGCCATAGAGTCATAGAAAAGTACAGCACAGAAATAGGCCCACCTGGTCCATGCCTTGTTCTATTGACCTGTGCTGGGGCCATAGCCCTCTATATCCCTACTACCCATGTATCTATCCAAGCTTCTCTTAAACATTGAAATTGAGCTCGAATGCACTGTTTGTGCTGGCAGCTCATTCCACTTTCTCTTGACCCTGGATCACTGGGACCACTTCTGGGGGAGGTACAACATGTACAAAAAGGAACCCAAAAGAGTCCAATATCCTAGCGGGCACATTTAATAGAGCTGTTAGGGAGGGTTTAAACTGATTTGGCAGGGGGATGGGAACTGGAGTGATAGGGGTGAGGAAGGGGAAAACAGAAATAAATCAAAGATAGTGTGCAAATGAGATTATAGAAAGAACAGGCAGGAAATGAGACTTATACACAGCCAGTGGCATGAGTTACAGGGCAATAGAGGCATGGTGCAGTTAAAACAGAAAGCAACAAATACTGGACTGAAAGTGTTATATTTGAATGCATGCAGCATAAGAAATAAAATGGACGATCCTGAAATTCAGTTACTGATTGGCAAATATGACTTTGTGGCCATTTCTGAAACTTGGCTAAAGGATGGCTGCCATTGGGAGCTGAATGTCCACTGATATACAGTGTATCGGAAAGATGGGTTAGTAGGCAGAGGGGGTGTTGTGGCTCTGTGTATAAGAAATAATATTAAATCTTTAGAAAGACATTTAATATTGGAAGGTGTAGGATCTCTATGGGTTGAGTTAAGAAATGGCAAGGGTAAAAGTACCCTAATGGCAGTTGTATACAGGCCTTCAAACAGCAGCCGGTATGTGGATTACAAATTACAGCAGGAGATAGAAAAGGCGTGTCAGAAAGGAAATGTCACAATAATCGTTGGGATAATCATTGATAATAACATGAAAGTGGATTAGGAAAACCAGGTCAGTACTGGACCTCAAGAGAAAGAATTTGTAGAGTGTTTTTTAGATAGCTTTTTAGAACAGCTTGTTGTTGAACCCACTAGGAGATCGGCTGTGCTGGATTGGGTGTTGTGCAATGATCTGGAGGTGATAAGAGAGCTTAAAGTTAAGGAACCCTTCCTTAGGGAACAGTGATCACAATATGATCGAGTTCACATTGAAACTTGAGAGGGAAAAAATAAAATCCAATCTGTTGGTATTTCAGTGGAATAAAGGAAATTACAATGGCTTGAGAGGGAAACTGGCCGAAGTTGACTGGAAAGGGACATTTGTAGGAAGGACAGCAGAGCAGCAATGGCTGGAGTTTCTGCGAAAAATGAGGGAAGTGCAAGCCAGGTATATTCCAAATAAGAAGAAATTTTCAAATAAGAAGAAGGACACTACTGTGCCTGACAAATGATTTTTGAATGGAAGGACACTACTGTGGCTGACAAATGATTTTTGAATGGAAGGACACTACTGTGGCTGACAAGTGAAGTCAGAGCCAAAGTAAAAGCTAAAGAGAGGGCATACAAGGAAGCCAAAGCTAGTGGGAAGATAGAGGATTGGGAAGCTTTTAAAAACTTCCAGAAGGAAACTAAGAAGATCATTAGGAAGGAAAAGATGAATTATGAAAGGAAACTGGCATCTAATATCAAAGAAGATACTAAAAGCTTTTTTAAATATATAAAGTGTAAAAGACAGCTGAGGATAGATATAGGACCAATACAAAATGACACTAGAGATATTATAATGAGAGATGCAGAGATGACAGAGGAACTGAATACGTATTTTGCATCAGTCTTCACAGTGGAAGACGTCTGCAGTATACCGGACATTCATGAGTGTCAGGGAAGTGAACTTTGTGCAGTGAAAAATTACAACTGAGAAGGTGCTCAGGAAGCTTGATGGTCTGAGGGTGGATAAATCTCCTGGACCTGATGGAATGCATCCTCAGGTTCTGAAGGAAGAAGCTGGAAAGATTACGGAAACATTAAAGATGATCTTTCAAGAAGTGATAGATTCTGGCATTGTACAGGGTGACTGGAAAATTGCAAATGTTACTCTGCTATTTAAGAAGAGTGGGAGGCAGCAGAAAGGAAACTATAGGCCTGCTAGCCTGATATCAATGGTTGGGAAGTTGTTGGAATTGATTGTTAGGGATGAGATTACGGAGTACCTGGAGGCACATGACAAGATAGGCCAAAGCCAGCATGGTTTCCTGAAAGGAAAATCCTGTCCCTACAGACCTACTGCAATTCTTTGAGGAAATTACAAACAGGGTAGAAAAAGGAGATGTAGTAGACATGGTGTACTTGGATTTTCAGAAGGCCTTTGACAAGGTGCTGCACGTGAGGCTGCTTAACAAGATAAGAGTCCATGGAATTACAGGGAAGTTACTAGTGTGGATGGAGCATTGGCTGGTCGGCAGAAAACAGAGTGGGAATTGAGGGACCCTATTCTGGCTGGCTGCCGGTTACCAGTGGGAATTCCACAGGGGTCGGTGTTGGGACCGCTGCTTTTTACAATGTATGTCAATGATTTGGACAATTGAATTAATGAATTTGTGGCTAAATTTGCCAATGATACAAAGATAGGTGGAGGAGTGGGTTGTGTTGAGGAAATAGTGAGCCTGTGGAGAGACTTAAATAGTTTTGGGGAATGAGCAAAGACATGGCGAATGAAATACAATGTTGGAAAGTGTATGGTCATGCACTTTGGTGGAAGAAATAAATGGGCAGACTATTGTTTAGATGGGGAGAGAATTCAAAATGCAGAGATGCAAAGGGATTTGGGAGTCCTTGTGTATGATACCCTAAAGGTTAACCTCCAGGTTGAGTCGGTTGTGAAGAAGGTGAATGCAATGCTGGCATTCATTTCTAGAGGTTTAGAATATAAAAGTAGGGATGTGATGCTGAGGCTCTATAAGGCACTTGTGAGACCACACTTTGTATTGTGTACAGTTTTGGGCTCCTTATTTTAGAAAGGATATACTGACATTGGAGAGGGTTCAGAGAAGATTCATGGGAATGATTCTGGGAATGAAAGGGTTACTGTATGAGGAGTTCAGGAGAATGAGGAGGGATCTCATAGAAACATAAAATCTCATAGAATGTTAAAAGGCCTGAAAAGATTAGATATGGCAAAGTTATTTTGCATGGTAGGTGATTCTAGGACAAGAGAGCACGACTTCAGGATTGAAGGACATCCATTTAGAACAGAGATGCAGAGAAATTACTTTAGTCAGAGAGTGCTGGAATTTGTTGCCATGAGCTGCTGTGGAGGCCAAGTCATTGGGTGTATTTAAGGCAGAGATAGATAAGTTCTTGATTAGCCAGGGCATCAAAAGGTATGGGGTGAAGGCAGGGGAGTGAGGATGACTGGAAGAAATGGATCAGCCCATGATTGAATGGTGAAGCAGACTCAATGGTCCGAATGGCTACTTCTGCTCCTATATCTTATGGTCTTATGGACCCTCTGAATAAAGAAGTTGCCCCTCATGTTTCCCTTAAAATTTCACCTTCTCTCTTAACACATGACCTCTGGTTGTAGTCCCACCCAACCCCAATGGAAAAAGCCTGCTTGCATTTACCCTATCTATATCCTTCATAATTCTGTCTACCTCTATTAAATCTCCTCTCAGTCTTTCATGTTCCAAGGAATAAAGTCCTAACCTATTCAAACTCTCCTTATAACTCAGGTCCTCCAGCCCCTGCAAAATCCTTGTAAACTTTCTCTGTTCTCTTTCAACCTTATTTACATCTTTCCTGTAGTTAGACGTTGTCTGCTTCTTGACCTTTCTCCCAATCCAATCAATTTCTCTTTATGAACATTTTCATCAACTCTGCTTTCCAGAAAGCTTCCCAAATATTTGGAAAGACTTTTTAGAAGTATGGAAACAAAAGTAATGTCTCCTGAAAAGCACTAATCATTGCTTTAAGCAATGCCAACAAACTTTGGTTGGTGCTAGGCGCTCTCAAAATTGCATCTGTTACGTTCCCCAGTAACCGGGTGACTTACCAGCAAAGATAGAGAGGTCCGCTGAAGCCTGATGATACTATTTTCAAACGTTTTATTTATAAAGGGGCACAAACGTATGGTTAATACAAAACATTCAGATCATATACATCATCAAAACTCAATCTAAAGCACAGGTATAGTAATAATCAATCAAAAATAAGCTCTATCGTTGTCTAGGGGATACTGAGTCCAATGGAATATAAGAGTCACTCAAAGTCTGCAGGCTTCCCCGTTTCGGGAACCGCTGGCATTTCACGTGTTGGAGAGAGAGAGAGAAGGGACACTTGCCCGTCGTCCTTGCGAAGCAAATCCCTGTTGTTAGTTAAAGCGGTTTTTCCTTTTGGTTCCAGCCACAGACTTCCGATCTGGAATCTAACGCACGTGGCTTCCTTCAGAATGGCTTCCTGCTCTGACAGGAAGCGCTATCGTGTCTTCTTCGTGTGTCTCCTTGGTGTGTCTGAGGCCCCGCCTCGGCAGCCCACCTTTTATCTGGACTGGCAGGGTTGTAGATGTCAATCAGGGTGGGGGTGAGGCAATCTTTCCCCCATCACCCATCTCACATTGCCCTGAGGGTTTGCACGTAGTCCAGTTCCTTATTCCACAAAGGTGTCTCCCAAGACAATGGCTATGTCCAAGGCTTTTGTCTGGCTGAGCGGCCAGCCCACATTCCAAACCGTAAGGCTCTCTCTCTCTCTCTTGCGATTCTCACAAAGGAGGGGGCTGGGGTTATAACACATCCCTAGGTTGGCACTAAAGCAACCAACTGACATTCACTTTGTTCTGCAGTCTTGACAATTGGAATAAGCTAGTAAGTGGAAAAGCTAGTAGAGCCTCTGTCTCGCATGACAGAGATCTGCATTGAAACCTGACCTCAGCTTCTATCTGTATGAAGGCCATTTTATTAGGTACACTTGCTTAGTAATACATCTAATCAACCAAATATCGCAGCAACTCATTGCATAAAAGCACGTAGATATAGTCAAGAGGTTCAATTGTTGTTCAGTCCAAAGTTCAGAATGGGGAAGAAATGTGATCTCAGTGACTTTGACCATGAATGATGGTTGATATCATCAAAATTGCTGATTCTTGGGATTTTCACTCACAACAGTCTCTAGAGTTTACAGAGAATGGAGTGAGAAACAAAAACATTCAGTGACTGGCAGTTCTTTGGGTGAAAACGCATAAGTAACTCAAATAACCACGTGTTGCAACAGTGGTGTGCAGAAGAGCTTTTCTGAGAGCACAACACATTGAATCTTGAAGTAAATGGGGTACAGCAGCAAAAGACCATGAACATACTTAATAAAGTGGCCACTGAGTGTATGTCCTCCTTTGACCATATAATTTTCTTCTGGGTGATCCTGTTTCCTCTCACATCCCAAAGGCAAGCTGGTTGGGAGGTCAACTGGCCACTCTCCATTGCCCCTACTAATTATTTCATTAATTACCCCTTTACAACTTTATCAGATAAAAGTTAAGGGGAGTTAATTAAGCACATTGGTTACTGGACCAGTCTACATTTGACATGTGGGGAGTTGTCTAAACACCAGCTGATTGGAACTCAGTTTTGGGGAAGGAGGAAGACATCATTTCAAAGGGAACCTTGGATGAGGGGAGAAGTTATAAATTTAGCCTAAAGAAAGGACGCAAATGTAAGCCTTGGGAAGCTAAAATCAGATAATACCCTTGAGGAATATAAAGATAGCAGGAATGAGCTCAACAGGGGATTAGGAATACCAAAAGGGGCCATGAACTGTCTTTGGCAAGATGGATTAAAGAGAATCCCAAGGCATTTTATACTTATGTTACAAATGAGAAGGTAACAAGGGAGAGGGTAGAACCACTCATGCTTTGGTAGAGTAACACTATCACATCTCATGGCATCGGAGTTTAATTCTTGCATCCTCTGTAAGAAAGTTTGTATGTTCTTCCTGTGTGCATGTGGATTTCCTCTGGGTGCTTCAGTTTCACCCACAGTCCAGAGGTGTAACAGTTAGTAGTTGACAGATCGTTGTAAATTGTCCTCTGATTAGGGTAGGGTTCAATCAGTGGGTTGCTGGGAATCGTAGCTCAGTAAGTAATTATAGGTTGGTGAGCCTTACATCAGTTATAGGGAACCAACCAGAGATGACTCATAGGGATAGAATTTATGTTCACATAGAAAATCATGAGCTGGTGAGGGGCAGTCAGCATGGTCTTGGAAGTGTCTTACAAACATGGTTGAGCTTTTTGAGAGAGTGATGAAGGAGATTGATGAGGGTGGAGCAGTAGATGTCTTCATTGACTTTTGTAAAGCATTTGAAAGGCTTTCTCATGATAGGTTGATTGAAAAGATTAAGAAGCATGGGATCCAAATTGATTTGGTAGTTTAGATCCATTTTTGGCTTGCCCGTAGAAGTCAGAGGTTATTCCGGCTGTAAGTCCTCAGGGACAGTCTGGGCTGCCTGTTGTTTGATATGTATGAAAATGTAGGTTGGTATGCTTGTCTTCGTTGTTCTAGGCATTATCCTAGACAGCCGAATTCTTCACTCCCATCCATGCTATCCACATACAAAATCCTCTAACCCAAGAATGTTCATCTTCTCCACCACCAGCCTACAGTGGACTTGGATTCACAGACATTGGGCTTTCACTTCCCTAGTGGGCTCGCAGAGATTCACACACTGGGGCTGCAGCTATCGGGCCTCGAGTTCTGGTTGACGTGTGTATTTCAATCTTTGGTATTAAGCCAAGACTCACCTAGAGTGACAACGAGGATCTAGGATGAGGACCTGAAATCCAGGCCTCAAGCTCCAGACTCTCTGATGATGGGATCTGAACACTAGCCTTTAAACTCTGGTCTTGTTGACTCGTGTATCTGAGGAGTCCCCAGCTCTCGTTCCTCCTCCCGTACAAGAACACCAAAATTGGAACACGTCAGCCTTCGTCTTCACTGGTCTGTGGCCTGACATATCATTACGTCCATGTTGCAGATCTTGGAATGCAAAGCAAGGGCTTAGGCTCTGACTTGTCCTCTAATTCCCTCATATCATTGTTCCTAAACACTAATCTGAACCCTGACTCCCTTCTCTGTTCTCAAAACCATTCCTGAGAACCTAAAAAAAAATTCTTGCAGGATGGACCCTACTGTCACGAGGCCTTCAGTCCCACCTCCAGCCTATCCATGAAGCTTGGCCTGTTTATCTGGACATTTTCTTCTTCCAACCTGAAATCCCAAAGGTCCAACAGAATGATAACCAAGAGCACAAATTTATACCAATAAAAAGAATATGTGGAGATTCATGGAAACCATAGAAAGGGTACAGAGGAGATTTACAAGGATGTTGTCTGAATTGGGGAGCATACTTTATGAGAATAGATTGAGTGAACTCGGCTTTTTCTCCTTGGAGCGACGGAGGATGAGAGGTGACCCGATAGAGGTGTACAAGCTAATGAGAGGCATTGGTTGTGTGAATAGTCAGAGGCTTTTTCCCAGGGCTGAAATGGCTAGCACGAGAGGGCATAGTTTTAAGGTGCTTGGAAGGCGGTATAAAGGAGATGTCTTGACTAAGTTTTTTACGCAGAGAGTGGTGAGTGCGATCAGTGTGTTGCTGGCGGTGGTGTTGTAGGTGGATATGATAGGGTCTTTTAAGAGACTCCATGATGGATACATAGAGCTTTGAAAAATAGAGGGCTATGGGTAAGGCTAGGTAGTTCTACGGTAAGGACATGTTGGGCACAGCTTTGTGGGCTGAAGGGCCTGTATTGTGCTGTAGGTTTTCTATGTTTCTATTCCAGTTGAATCCTAACTACATCACTCAGTATATATACCAGCAAAATATGACTCCTCAATTAACTGACAATGTACTGTACTTGTCTCGAATGACCCTGCTTCCTGTTGAATCACCAGCTAACCAATAACTTATTAAGGATTTCTTCAAGAAGCATAGCTGGGGAGTAAGGTTCTTCCTCTGGCTAAATGCTTGGTTTCCTATGCACAGAATATGGCCCTTGATTTGTAGCTCTGACAAGAAACCAAAGCTGTATGACCACTTATGTAAAAATCACATTTCCTTCACAATCTCCATCAGCACAGATGCATCACAAGGCTGCGTACTTAACCCCCGCTCTACTCATTTTACACTAATGACTGTGTGGCTAAGCACAGCTCCAAAGCCATATTTAAGTTTGCTGACGACACCACTGTCGTAGGATGAATCAAAGGTGGTGATGAATTAGCAGGCAGGAGGGAGATTGAAAATCTGGCTGAGTAATTCCACAATAACAACATCTTACTCAATGTCAGCTAGACCAAGGAGATGACTATTGACTTCAGGGGGAGGAAACCAGAGATCCATGAGCCAGTCCTTATTGAAGACGGTGGAGAGGGTCAGCAACTTTAAATTTCTCAGTGTTACCACATCAGAGGACCTGCCCTAAGCCCAGTACATAAGTGCAATTAAAAGGAAAGCAAGGCAGTGCCTCTGTTTCCTTCAGAGTTTGTGAAGATTCGGCAAGACATCTAAAACTTTGACAAATTTCTATAGATGTGTGGTGGAGAGTATATTGACTGGTTGTATCACATTGCCCTTGAATGGAAAATCCTACAAAAAGTAATGGATGTGGCCCAGTCTATCACATATAAAGCCCCCCCTACCATTGAGCACATCTACATGAAGTGTTGTTGCAGGGACTCCTACCACCCATGTCTTGCTCTCTTCTCACTGCTGCCATCAAGAAGAAGGTACAGGAACCTCAGGTTCAGGAACAGTTATTACTCCTCAACCACTGGGCTTTTGAACCAAAGGGGATAACTTCACTTGCTCCACCAGTGGGGGAGTCTAGGATCATTGAAATGTTCCCACAATCAGCCATAATGGGACTGTGGAGAAGACTCACTGGCCAAATGGCCTAATTCAGCTCATAAGTCTCATGATCTTCTGGTTGTTCTCTGTAATCAAAAGTTCAATGTACAATTGGACTAGAATGTTCTATGGTTTAATCACAGGTTTTGCTGAACGTACACTGTACCCTTATTAACTGCGTTTTCACCAATCAATTGTTCATTTTCTTTGGTTGACCACGTCCAGTAAGACTGCTTGATCTAGTTCAGTTTCATAATTTATCCTTTTCAGCACCGTTGATGAAATATTTATCCCTTTTATTTTTCTTTCCCCTTTATTCACATGACATTTTAAAACATTTCCATTTCCAGCTCAGCCTTGGTACCATACATGCTGAGGTGTCTCACAGCAATAGACTGAAATGTATAATCCACTGTACTTACTGTGCAATTTATCTATGATAACATATTATGAATTTTAGAAAGCAAACTGCCCGCTTCAAGCTTGGATGAGGAGGCATATTGAAAATAATGAATTCCAAGTAATGAATTACAAAGCTGCGATATAACCAAGTTGATTTCGATAGCAGTTCACTTAATATGCTGCCTCCTACAAGTTATATAAATAGATAATAAATGTTCTTGAGAGCGAGTTCGTATGTTTGAGTACCAGGAAGTTTCGATTTTACTTTACATTTATGAAGCCATTGGGCTCATGCTCACTCTATATTTTCCCTGTACTCACATGTTTACTTTTCATTTTCTATTCTTTTTAAGTAGTTCTTGCTGGCTAGCATACAATGATACATCATTGTGGAGAATAATTAATGACAATACCCATTTCAGGAAGCTATAATTCATTCTAACCCTCACTAGCCTGGAGCTTCTGCTGATCAGCAAGCCACCAGAATGAAATGGACACTTGCCCTCAACTTTTCAAGAGTAAGTGCTTGTCCAAAATTACACTCTAGCAAGTTGGCTGCTAACCGATTGACAAGGATTAATGCAGTGCAGGACATTTCCAATTAAAAATAGAAAATTGGGCCTCCAAAATTGCTTTGCAAGCTGCTTACCAACCATCAAAGCTGCTCAGGAGAGCGATGATGTCTGAATTGTGCATTCCAAAATATTTTAAAAATTTGATGTAGCAAATTCTATTAAAACTTAAACATTAGTTAAAATGAATTCGAAGATTAAGAAAATTTAGAACACTAAGAAACAATTAAAAGATGTTA
Organism: Hemitrygon akajei; assembly: GCF_048418815.1. Classification (NCBI taxonomy): domain Eukaryota; kingdom Metazoa; phylum Chordata; class Chondrichthyes; order Myliobatiformes; family Dasyatidae; genus Hemitrygon; species Hemitrygon akajei. The sequence continues at coordinate 141,987,105 of NC_133124.1, read as the reverse complement.
AATGCCTAAAACCAATTAAATTTAGAAATGTAGATGTGGCTTCCATGCACACCTATTTCTTCCCATTGACCCTACTGGACTTGTGTCAGGTTAACCTGGTACAGGTTTAGGGGTAGATTTCCCAGTGTAAGTTGTAGGAAATTGGCAGAAGTTTGCATTGTCTCACTAGACCTGAGCAGTCCAACAGAAAAATGCAGTTTTCCTGTGATCTGGAGCCTGGAGCCTGCTCTTCTACTTTGGGGTCTGAAACCTCTGTCTAGTTACTTAAATGAATGTCAACAGTGCCCAAATGAAATTGTTGGCTTTAAGTGTATACTCTGTATTATTAAATTAGTAAGTCTACATGACACAGAATGTCACAATCACTGAGGTTCACAGCTGTGGTAAGGTTTACAAGATAGAGGGATGAATTGATCCTCAATTTCAAGGACTAAATGTGAACAAGATGTGCCACCATTTGTACTCACCTCTCCCCATCCAGTTCCAAATAACAAGAGATGCCTTGAGCCTATACCATTGCACGAGTTTAACACTTGCAACCAAGACAAACTTCTCTTCAATTTTTTTAAATTCTAAATCAGAGAGACCTTTGTATTACAGTATGTAGAACTCCCCACCAAAATAACTCCCTAAAGAAATAGAAAAAGTTCCTGTTCCAAGAATTTGGCTGCACAGATTAAATTCAGCTGATACAATGCCCCTGCATTACAGTCAACTTAAGACTGCTTTCTTCAGTTTTATTTTATCTTGCCGTTGCTACTACTGTGCTTTATAGTAACCTGAGGGTCAATTCAGCACCTATTTATAAGATCTTAAGCCTTCTGAGTATATATTACAGCTGGCTATGAAACGGCAGGGATTTGCTCCACTGTGTGAAACTAAAAAGAACAGGTTCCATCTGAGCTCATTTGCAGATTCCAGTAGGCTCCATAGTACACCTGTGGTGCTGCCTTGATTTCCTTTCTGATCATGGACTTCTGACAATGAGAAAAGGGAAGATTTTTATCAAATGCTCTCCACTGGACAATGAATTTTCTTCACCATTTGAATGTATCTCCGGAATGCCTGAGTGATTCATTACAGCTGTTTCTAAAGTATGACAATGGGCCACAGAAATGACTGATGTTATCTTTTTCCTGATTTCATTTCCCTGATCCTTTTCATCCCTAGCCTGTGTACCTCGATTAATTAGAAAAAAGGGATTTTCAGTCATCAGCTTATGGGTTCCATGTACTGCTCTTTCACAGATCTGCTGTCTGCACTATCTTCCTTGTGAGTATCTTCCCTGCCTTTGATACACTGCTTTGCTGGTGCATCATAGGCCTGTGAATCTTCAATTCACAACTTTAAACAAAAAAAGGATTACTTCTACTGACCAGCAGTGGGTAAAAATAATCTAGCCAAATACCACATTTTATGAAGTGCTACCCATGTATATTTTGTATTGAGAAAATGGAAGGTTAAAAATAAGGTGTTAACAAAAATAATTTCCTTGGAGCAAAAAAAAACCTTTGTATTGGGAAAATGTAAAGGAGGAATAGACAATGGTGAGAGACACCAACAGTAAGTGTCTGAGAGGGAATGAAACTTTCATTTGGGATTCCATTAGATGTGTGACAGAACTAATCAACAAAATTTACAGTTAAGTTCACACATAGAGCCATTGGTTTTACAGACAGATCACTAGTTCTAATTTATTGCTTTGAATTAAGCATTGAATTTGCTTAAATAAATTGTTACGGATTCAGGCAACAATAAATATATGAGTTAGGCAGGGGTTTTTATAACAAATAACACGTTTATTAAACACTGAAAATAAACCCCCCAAAAAGTAAACAAATCACTAACGTAACCGGAAGTCAGCTGCTGTGCAGCAGCTTGAACAGTTCTTAAAGCATTGAAGCTTAAACAGTTCTTAAAGCGATGTTGCAAAAACAGTTCTTCAAAGTAGTATTGCCAAAAGTTCAAAATGCTCACAGTCCATTTAAGGGAGAGACTTTTTAAGACGATTTAGATTCTCTTTTCCGTCGTGTTGTTTCGGTTCCCAAGATCGAACTTTTTCCCCACGAAGAATTTACGGAACGAAACGGCTTAAAGGCACTGACCTTTCCTTTACAGAACTATTCCCAATCCTTTCTGCTATTTCGCAGGGATTAACATGAGAATAGTCAACAAATTTCTTCCGAATAAGGATTAAACAAGGTCGAACCTGTTTCACCGTCGAAATCGATTCTCCTCGATCTTTAACTCTCGAACTCCAATCTTCACTCTCCACTGATTCTCAACTAGCAGTATTGTAGAGAAACTGCTGGCAATGACCTTTTAAACTTTAGGCATTAGATAAAACTTCATCTTTCAACTAAACTGCGTCATAACATTAAATCACGCAGTGGCATGAAGTCAACATGGCAAATCCAGCCACGAACTGCCCCTCCTCAGAGGGAGGGGTCCTCCTTTTATACCCTGTAAAAAAAAACTGTCACATGACCTCTACTGGCGAGAAAATGATGTCACTCCACCATCACAAGACCATTACCTCAAGTCCAGTATAGCTTCAATCCCAGTCACGTGACAAGGGTACCACTGTCACGTCACGAGTACGTAACACCTCCCTCCAGAAAAAAACATTTTTGGTCTAACAAGAACAAAAATTTCAAAAATTATTTACAAGAAAAACAAATGTATAAATTTTATAACATACACAATATACAATACCATCATATAACATCTTACAACTCACAATACAGTAGGAGTGTTACAATTGAAAAAAAAACCACTCTATAAAAAAAATTACATTGTACATTCAACATCGAGATAGACAATCAGCAACCACATTATCTTTACCTTTAATGTGAGTTATCACAATATTGTACTCTTGTAACATCAAACTCCAATTTAATAATCTCCTGTTTTTGTTTTTCATCTTACTCAGAAAAACTAACGGATTATGATCAGTGTAAACAATAAGTGGTTTTTGAGTTGTACCAACATATACCTCTAAATATTCTAAAGCTAAAACAAGAGATAACAATTCTTTCTCTATTGTCGAATAGTTTCTTTGATGCTTATTAAATTTCTTAGAAAAATAAGCTACTGGATGATCAACCTCATCACCCTCATTCCTTTGCATTAATACTGCTCCTGCAGCCTCATCACTAGCATCTACAGCCAATGAAAAAGGTTTTTCAAAGTCAGGTGCCTTAAGCACAGGTTGTTGACATATCATTGTTTTCAATTTTTCAAATGCTTCTTGACAAGGCACTGTCCACACAAACTTCACATTCTTCTGCAAAAGGTTAGTTAATGGAAGGGCAACATTAGCAAAATTCTTACAAAATTTTCGATAATACCCTACTATCCCCAATAATCTTCTGAGAGTTTTTTTCCCCGTTGGAGTGGGAATCTCTAAAACTGCCCAAACTTTTGCCTGAACAGGAGCTACCTTACCTTGACCCACAACATAACCAAGGTAAGTCACAGTGGCATGTCCAAATTCACTCTTAGCTAAATTAATAGTTAAGTTAGCTTTTGAAAGCCTTTCAAACAATTTCTCCACCGCAATAATGTGTGCTTCCCAAGTATCATTTCCTGTCACTAAATCATCAATATAAGCATCAGTATCTTTCAATCCCTGAATCATAGAGTTAATCATCCTCTGGAAAGTACCTGGGGCATTTTTCATCCCAAATGGAAGAACATTATATTCATATAACCCAGATGGAGTTACAAATGCAGAAATCTCTCTACCTCTGTCCGTTAATGGTACACACCAATACCCTTTCAATAAATCAATCTTTGTAAGGAACTTTGCTTTTCCAACTTTATCTACACAATCATCTACTCTAGGAATTGGATATGCATCTGATTTTGTTACAGCATTCACCTTCCTATAGTCCATACAAAACCTAATACTACCATCTGGTTTTGGCACCATAACACATGGTGAACTCCAATTCGAGTTAGAATGCCTAATAATATTATTCTCTAACATATATTTAATTCCTTTCTCAGCAAGTTCACATTTTTCTATGTTCATCCTATATGGGTGTTGTTTGATAGGTTTGGCATCTCCAACATCTACATCATGTGAAGCTATAGTAGTCCTTCTCAGAACATCTGGAAACAAATCCTTATATTTAAAAATTAATTCCTTCATCTGTTGTTTCTGCTCTAGCTGTAAATGTGCTAATTTCTCATCAATATTTTCCAGAATGGTTGAATTTGGTAACCTAACAGAAACAACATTGGATTTAGAATGAAATTCAAATGAATCATCTATCATATTCCTAGTTACATCAAACTCATTCTCACTAACCACAACAGTCACAGTATCAGATGGTTTCTCATAATATGGTTTTATCATATTTATATGGCAAAGTTGTGTTGACCTTCTATGATCTGGAGTTTTTATCACGTAATCCACATCATTGATTTTAGACACAATTTCATAAGGACCATGAAATCTAGCTTGTAAAGGATTCGTTTGCACTGGGGAAAGAACCAACACCTTATCTCCAGGCTTAAACATCCTCATCCTAGCTTCTTTATCATACCAAGTTTTCATTTTCTCCTGAGCCAATTTTAAATTTTCCTTGGCTAAGCTACAAGCTTTATGTAACCTGTGCTTAAATTTCAAAACATAGTCCAACAAATTAGTGTGTATTTCCTTACTAATCCACTGTTCTTCTAATAAAGCTAAAGGTCCTCTAACTCTATGCCCAAACACAAGTTCAAATGGACTAAAACCTAAAGATTCCTGTACCGATTCCCTTACTGCAAATAAAAGAAAGTTTATACCCTCATCCCAATCATTCTCATTTTCCACACAATATGTCCTAATCATATTCTTGAGGGTAGAATGAAACCTCTCCAAGGCACCTTGCGATTCTGGATGGTATGCAGACAAAGTGATTTGCTTAGCTCCCAATTTATAAACTATCTGTTGAGACAATCTAGACATAAAATTACTGCCTTGATCAGTTTGTATTTCCTTAGGTAATCCAAAATAAGTAAAGAATTTTATAAGGGCCTATGTCACAGTTTTAGCTTTTATATTCCTAAGTGGTACTGCCTCTGGAAACCTAGACGAAGTACACATGATAGTCAACAAATACTGATAACCAGTTTTTGTCTTTGGTAAGGGACCAACACAATCTACAATAACTTTAGAAAATGGTTCACCAAATGCTGGAATAGGTTGTAATGGAGCTATTGGTGTAACTTGATTTGGTTTACCCACAATTTGACAAGTATGGCACGTTTTACAAAACATCGCCACATCTTTTCTTAGACCAGGCCAGTAAAAATGTTTTAAAATCTTGTCCACAGCTTTCCTTACCCCTCGATGTCCAACTAAAGGCACACTATGAGCTAAAGTCAAAATCTCATTTCGATAAACTTTAGGGACAACTACCTGATAAACAACATTCCATTCCTCACTTGCAGGAATTGTAGGTGACCTCCACTTCCTCATCAGCACTCCTTTTTCCAAGTAATATCCTACTGGCACCTTCTCAATTTCACTATCTAGTAAAGCTTGTTCTCTTAATTTTATAATCTCAGGGTCTCTATTCTGATCTGCTATCATCTCCTTCCGAGACAGAGATAAATCTTCATAGTCAGACTTACTCCCAGAATCTTGTTCAAACAACGAAGGTAAGAAAGTCTCTGACACATTCTCAAAACTCGAATCCTGAGTTGAACAGTCATGAGTAACAACCTCATTCTGCGCATCAATCTTTTTAGCCATAGCTCTAGTCACAACACAGGAAGAATCTGTGTTAGAATTCATCTCTGGTTCCTTAGACTCCATTGTCAAATGCACTTCAGGAAAAACTTGTCCACCTGCCAAGTCATTACCTAACAATAAAGAAATACCCTTCACAGGTAGGCTATGCTGTAATCCTACTTTAACAAATCCTGTAACTAACCCTGACTTTAAATTTACTTTATGTAAATGTACAGGCATAAAATCACTCCCAACACCTCTTATGTAATTTACCTCACCAGTATCAGACTCTTCATTAAACTTCAATACACTGTCTAACATCAGTGATTGAGAAGCTCCAGTATCCCTAAGGATTTTTATTGGCACCAGAGTAGATCCTTCTTTCAAGGATACAAACCCTTCAGTTATAAAATGATCATATCCCTTTTTAACTTGGTCAGACTCTAACAAAACCTCATTTGTGTTTATCAAACCCTGTAATTTTACAGGTGCTTCAGTATGTTGCACACAAGCATCTGGAACTGCTTCCTTCTCTTTCTTTTTCAATCTGAAACAGTTAGCTATTACATGGCCAGGTATCTTACAATAGTTACAAATAAGACCAAACTGTCTTTCCTTCACAGGTTTTCCTTCGTCCTTACCTTTCTCATTAACTTCTGATTTAATTTCTGATTTACCTTGAGTCTCTGTGTTATTTTTCCTCTTAAAAATTCTGCCCTGAGGAAATTTATTCTTATGGATTAAAACATACTCATCAGCTAATCTAGCACAGTCCTGCAATTTATCAGTATCCCTCTCATTTAAGTAGGTCCTTACTTCAACAGGAATGCTTCTTTTAAATTCCTCCATTAAAATCAGCTCTTTCAATGTGTCATAGTCCTCATTTACATTTTTAGAAGAAACCCATCTCTCAAAACACACAGCTTTATCATAGGCAAATTCCACATAAGTCTTTTCCACAGACTTCTGAATCTTTCTCTATATGCTTCTGGGACTAATTTGTATGCTTTTAGAATATGCATTTTCACAATATCATAATCAAGTGCTTGCGCAGCAGTTAAAGCTGTATAAACTTGTTGTGCTTTGCCTTTGATTACACTCTGTAACAACACTGACCATTTATCTTTCGGCCACTCTGACATCCGAGCAATAGTTTCAAAATGTTGGAAATATCTTTCCACTTCTGTTTCACTAAATGGAGGGACCAATTTAATTTCTTGACTAGCAACAAACGGCTTTTTAGAACCAGAAGACTGATTCCCAGACCTTAATTCTGTCATTGCATATTCAAATTCCCTTTTTTTCTGATCAGCTTCTAACCTACAACGCTCCAACTTCATTTGCTCGATTTGCAACTGCATCTCCAGATTACTTATTAGAAACAACTCTAAAGTCGATTCATCAAAAACACCCGAATCCACATAGTGTGACGCGATTTTTCTCTGTATTACAGCCTTTGATGTAGTCTTCAAAATACCTTTAAGTTGCAAACTACTAGCTATCTCAGATAAATCAGTTTTTTTCGCCTTCGCTAACAACTCCGTGCCTGGTGAAACCAGAAACTCATCAATATTCATTGTTGCCGAATACCACTCACAAGTCAATCAAACAAAAGAATCAAGCATTCCCCGTTTCCAAAACACCGACTCAAAATTTAACAAGCATTTAAACTCAAATGATCCAATCCCAGATGAGCCCCTATATTTATGTTACAGATTCAGGCAACAATAAATATATGAGTTAGGCAGGTGTTTTTATAACAAATAACACGTTTATTAAACACTGAAAATAAACCCCCCAAAAAGTAAACAAATCACTAACGTAACCGGAAGTCAGCTGCTGTGCAGCAGCTTGAACAGTTCTTAAAGCATTGAAGCTTAAACAGTTCTTAAAGCGATGTTGCAAAAACAGTTCTTCAAAGTAGTATTGCCAAAAGTTCAAAATGCTCACAGTCCATTTAAGGGAGAGACTTTTTAAGACGATTTAGATTCTCTTTTCCGTCGTGTTGCTTCGGTTCCCAAGATCGAACTTTTTCCCATGAAGAATTTATGAAACGAAACGGCTTAAAGGCACTGACCTTTCCTTTACAGAACTATTCCCAATCCTTTCTGCTATTTCGCAGGGATTAACACGAGAACAGTCAACGAGTTCCTTCCGAATAAGGATCAAACAAGGTCAAACCTGTTTCACCGTCGAAATCGATTCTCCTCGATCTTTAACTCCTGAACTCCGATCTTCACTCTCCACTGATTCTCAACTAGCAGTATCGTAGAGAAACTGCTGGCAATGACCTTTTAAACTTTAGGCATTAGATAAAACTTCATCTTTCAACTAAACTGCGTCATAACATTAAATCACGCAGTGGCATGAAGTCAACATGGCAAATCCAGCCACGAACTGCCCCTCCTCACAGGGAGGGGTCCTCCTTTTATACCCTGTAAAAAAAACCTGTCACATGACCTCTACTGGCAGGAAAATGACGTCACTCCACCATCACAAGACCATTACCTCAAGTCCAGTATAGCTTCAATCCCAGTCACGTGACAAGGGTACCACTGTCACGTCACAAGTACGTAACAGAATACAGCCAGGAGAAATATGATCAGGTTAGAATTATCTCTCCCAAAACTGTGTGATATTGAGGAAGAATTGAACTGTCTGTTTCATAACATTTATATTGAGAATGTTCCAAATTCTATTTTTCCCTCTTAATTCCAACACCTTGCTAAAGAAAAATGACAATTTTTAGCAACAAAGGAAAAGGAGTCATATTTGAAATATACCACATTTCTCTTTCAGGCACTGACTGATTTGTTGTGTAATTTTAAAATTCTTTTCAATTTGGAGAAGTTTATAGTTTTTTTGTTGCAATCTTTTAATATTCAGTATCGACAACAGGGCCTGACAAAATGAAAAAAAGGTTCATCCTGAAATCCATTTGGCGTTTCTTCTCCATTATGGTAAGAATGATCAGAAGTGGAGAGAGTGAGCAATTTCAAGTTCCTGAGTGTCAATATCTCTGAGGACCTAACCTGGACACAACATATTGATGCAGCTATAAAGAAGGCAAGACTGTAGCAATATTTCATTAGGAGTTTGAGGAGATTTGGTTTGTTAACTAAAACACCCAAAAACTTCTACAGATGTACCGAGGGGAGGATTCTGACTGGCTGCATCACCATGTGGCATGGGGGGGGGGGTGGTGGGTGCTACTGCACAAGATTGAAATAGATTTCAGAAACTTGTAAAATTAGTCAGCTCTATTATGGGTACCTGCCTATGTAGTATCTAAGACATCTTCAAGGAGCGGTGCCTTAGGAATGTGGCGTCCATAATTAAGGATCCCCACCACCCAGGACATGTGAACTTCACACTGTTACTGTTGGGAAGCTAGTACAGAAGCTTGAAGGTACACACTCAGTGATTCAGGAACAGGTACTTCCCCTCTGCCATCGAACTTCTAAATGGACATTGAACTAAATGGAATTCTTGCTTTCTTATTTCTATTATTTTGCACTACTTACTTTAACTTAACTTTTTAATAGACATATATGTAATGCCCTGGTAAAGATTTGACTGCTAACATTGTAGGGTATTTCATGTAATGATTTTCTGTAGAAGCAGTGTGTTCTGCTGGAAGTGTTTGGGTTACCATTAAAGATAAGAGATCATTAGGAATGTTGTGTCATCCAGTCAGGATGGTGGAACTGGGAGAAGGTTTAGAGAATGCTGGTAGAGAGGTTTTGCGATGGATACTGAGGTGGGTTGAGGTCTTTTCGGCAGGAGATGGAGAGAGAAGAAGCTCGAGAGAACCAGCCATAGGATTCAATTCGGTGGGAATGTGTAATTCGATGGAGCCCACGAGGGGAATTCTACTAGGAAATGGTTAATAGGGGTTGGTGCCGCGAGTACATCATAGACAATGGCTTTTGGAAGATTTGAACTCCAACCTGTGCACATTTGACTGTTTAATTATGATGGGCCCTTTTGCTCTTTTCTTTCTTCTCTTTAATGACTGTTTGGTTAAGGTAACATTCATAAATATACTTTCTTTATATTGTATTCACTGTACAGCCTGTTATTTCTTGCCGCTGTGTGGAGCAGTAAGTTACACAGTATTCACTCAAATCGGGGTTCGGGTGGGCGAGACATCCCAACCTCTTGGGTTTGGTGGGACCCAAGTCATATCGACCCTACATGTATGGAGTCTGAGTAAGATGCTTTCTTCACCATTGACTCTGGTGGCTGTTAGCGAGGGACTAAAGAGCCACACCTTAGAGATGCCCAGTAAAAAGGGGTTTCATTTATATACCTGATGTAATTCAGTTTTTTATCTCTATATATTTATTTATCATGTATTTAATTGTACAGCTGCCATAACGTTAACAAATTTTACAACATATGGCAGTGATATTAAATCTGATTCTGATTTTGGTATATTTATGAAAGTCAATATATAGGCTCCTAAGAGAGAACTGAATATACAATCAACAGCAAAGTTCCCAGTGACTTATAGTTATTTTTATGAGTCAAAATCTAAATTAAATTCACGTACATGCCCAAATTAACCTATATTCCTGTGAACTTCATGATTCATATAGAAAATTAATTGCACTCCAAGGCAGTGAATGTAAATGATTATTTTCTGCAAATATTTAAGCTAGATTTTCAGAAACTTATGAATAATTCATTTTATGTTATGTTAATTTCACTTTAACAGGAGTCTGGAGCAGAGGCTGCCCAGATGGAAAATGAGGTGTTGTTGAGGAATCATAATCTTCTAGTTAGAGGAGCAACACCTCATAGAAACATAGAAAACCTACAGCACAATACAGGCCCTTCGGCCCACAAAGCTGTGCCCAACATTTCCTTACCTTAGAAATTACCCAGGGTTACCCAAGGCCCTCTATTTTTCTGAGCTCCATGTACTTGTCCAGGAGTCTCTGCCTCCACCATCGTCACCTGCAGCCCATTCCACACGCTCACCACTCTCTGCGTAAAAAACTTACCCCTGATATCTCCTCTGTACCTACTTCCAAGCACCTTAAACCTGTGTCCTCTTGTGGCAGCCATTTCAGCCCTGGGAAAAAGCTTCTGACTATCCACACGATCAATGCCTCTCATCATGATGAGAGGCATTAATCGTGTGGATAGGGTGTATAAGATGATGAGTAGCAGTCAAGTCCCTGGCACTGTGACCAACTCTGAGGCTCAGAGAGGAAAGGGTGCAGTCAGTGTGAGTGATACCAATTGGAGACTCGATAGTAAAGCAGACAGGCATGAGATCCCATGTCCACATAATTGATGCCAGGGTGATGTGTTACTTCCTGGGTGGCAGAGTCAACGATGTCTACGACAGGCTGCAGAAAATTGCAGGGAATTGGAATCAGGTTTAATATCACTGACGTATGTTGTGAAATCTGTTGTTTTGCGGCAGCAGTACAGTGAAAAATGAAAAAGATAATATAAATTACAAGAAGAAACATATACTATTAGATTAAATAAGTGGTGCAAAAAGAGAGCAAAGATAGTGAAGCAGCTCTCATGGGTTGGTTCATTGTCCATTCAGAAATCTGATGGAGGAGGAGCAAACACTGCTCTTAAAAAATTCAGTGTACATTCAGGCTCCCTGTACCTCCTCTCTGATGGAGGTAATAATAAAAGAGCATGTACTAGATGATGGGAGTCCTTTGTGCGACATCGCCTTTTGAACATGTCCTCGAGGGTGGGGAGGCTAGAGCCCATGATGGAGCTGGTTGAGTTTACAACCCTCTGCAGCTTTTTCTGATCCTGTGTGGTGGCTGCTCCATACCAGATTGTAATGCAATCAGTTAGAATGCTCTCCAAGATACACCTGTAAAAATGTGGTGGCACAACAAATCTCCTCAAAGTGCTAATGAATTATAGTTGCTGATATGCCTTCTTTGCAATTGCTAGCATTAGCAGATTTCCTTGCAAGAATATTGGTTCCTTTCTGATTCAAGTCCAATCCATCCCTTTTGTGCAGGTTGCTTCTACCCAAGAAAAAATGCCAATGGTCCATGGCCCCTGCACCAGCTCCTCAACCACTTTCTGTTTCTGATCCCACTAGCACATGGCACCAGGTGTTATCTGCAGGTCACTACCCTCCAGGTTCTGCTTCTTAACATCTAACTAGACTTCCTACACTTATTCTGCAGAACCTGATTCCTTGTTCTACCCACGTCATTCATGCTATGTCCTCTTGCTGTTTGTCCTTGTACTCAACATCAGTAAGACCAAGAAATTGATGTAGATTTCAGAAAGTGGAATTCGAAGGAACACACATACATGTCCTAATCGAAGAGTCAGCAGAGGGAAGAGTGAGCAGTTTCAAGTTTCTGGGTGTTAATATCTCTGAATATCTACCTTGGGCCCAACACATTGATGCAATTATGAAGAATGCACACCAGCAGCTATATTTCATTAGGAGTTTGAGGAGATTTGGAATGTCACCAAAGACTCTAGCACATTTCTACAGATGGATCCCCATCACCTAGAACGTATTAGTACCATCAAAGAGGAGGTCCAGGAGCCTGAAGACACACATTCAATATTTTAGGAAGAGCATCTTCCCCTCCCTCTACCATCAGATTTCTGAATGCATAATGAACCAACCCATGAACACTAACTCAGTATTTTTGCTCTGTCTTTGCAGTACTGTTTAAGTTTATATATATATATATCACAGAACATATAGAAGTCTTTATCAGGGCACTGAGTATAAAAGTTAGGATATTATGTGGCAGTTTACTGTTGTTGCTGGTGAGGCCCCCCTTGGAGTACTGTGTGCAGTTTTGGTCACCTTGTAATGTAAAAACTATAAACTGGAAAGAGCACAGAAAAGATTTATATAGCTCCTGCCAGGACTAGGGGGCCTGAGTAACGGGAGTGGGTGAGCAGACCTGAAGTGTTGGAAAATGAGGGGTGAGTAAGAATCGGAAGATTGTATATTTATACATACTTGGATAATAAATGTACTTTGACCTTACAGAAGTGTTCAAAATTATGAGAGGCAAAGATAAATGTGGACAATAACAATTTTTACCCCACGGTAGGGGAGTTCGAAGTTAGATGGCATAGGTTTCAAAGGGATAAGATTTAAAAGGGACCTGAGGGGCAACTTTTTCAGACAGTGGGTGGAGAGTACATGGAAATAACTGTCAGGCAAAGTGGTTGAGGTATGTACAACACCATCATTTAAGAAGCCCTTTGATGGGTACATTGAGGAGAGGGGCTTGGAAGGATAGGGGCCGAGTGCAGGAAATAGGGACTAGCTAAGTGGACAGTGTGATTGGCTTGGATTCATTGAACCAAACAAGGAGTCTATTTCCATGCTGTTTTGCTCTATGACTCTATTACATATTAATTTATTTATATTCTTCCCTTCCATGTTTTAATTACACCAATAGAATAAGAACTATATATTCATCCCAAATTAACATGCCTTTAGCTGGTTCTCCGGATATCAGAAAGTCTGTACAAATGATGAAACCATCTATTTGAGTTGATCTTGTCTTCAGCCTCAAGAAAGCATATCCAAGAACTTCCATTTTGGGGGAGAGTTCAAGTGTAATGTTTAATAACAGTTGGACTGAAAGGCTAATCTTGCACTGGTACTATTGTTGTTCCAAAGCAGCTTAGGACTTTTACTAAGGAGCCATTGAGTTACAGACTAACACAATCAGGCTGTTAAGCCCAACTCATCGATGCCAACAAAGATGGCCACTTAAGCTAGTCCCATTTGACCTATATTCACCTAAATCTTCCTATCCATGTACTTATCCAAATGTTTCTTAAATGTTACTGTACCTCCCTCAACTACTTTATCTGACAGCTCATTCTATCCTTTAAAGCTCTAGTTTAAATCAATTGAATTTGAAGTATCCTTTCTGTTAGCCCTCATTTGCCTCAGGGGTCAGGCTGGGAAGGAATTGCGATCACAAAGAAGCCAGTGTAAAGGGTTGAAGACTATTAAGTTGAAACTTCATCTTCTGATTCCCTTGAGGATGGCTACCTCCAAGGAAGCAACAAATTACTATATCATTCAAGTGATTGTACACAATTTTACTTTTCAACTATAAATAAAGCCTTAATTTGAATGTCCATTTATCTGTTTTACAGCTACAAGGTGGCATCAAGATTTGCTTATGTAGACATTGGGAGGACACTGACCTGGTGCAAAGAGTTATGCAAAGAGCAGTATTTCTGTTGATAAAATTGATATGGTAGATGGTGAAAATCAAATAAAAGCTTCAGATGCTGGAACTGTTCACCCTATCACTGAACAGTTCCCACAACCTATGGACTCATTTTCAAGGACTTTTAATCTTATGTTCTCAGTATTAATTGTTTGTTTATTTATTATTATGATTTCTTTTTTCTCTTTTGCATTTGCACATTGGTTGTTTGTCCATCCTATTGAGTGCAGTCTTTCATTGAGCTATTGCGTTTCTTGAACTTACTGAGTATGTCCGAAAAAAAACAAATCTCGCGATTGTTTACGGTGACATATGAGTATGTACATTGATAATAAATTTATATTGAACTTTGATCTAGCATGAAAGAAGTGTGCATTCTAGCAATTTCTGTTTTTGTTTTAGAGATGACAGATGGTCAATGACAACCACAGCTGTTTTCAATGAATGTGATTTGCTGTTTAAAATGGTGGCTCCACATTACTAGTCATTGTCAAAGCTAAACCTTCCTATATTACTTTGCCTCTAGCTCCTTCCAGTGTGCCAACAGAGACATCTTAAGGTTACTTCAGTCAATTGCAAAAAGGTCTATAAGGCAAGTCATCAATATGGTTTTGCCACAGTATTGATTGATATGAACTTCTGTGACAGCAGTAGTCTAAATGGATGGATATTCTTATTTATGTTTCTTGAAACCCAAGACTTCTTATCAGTATCAAAGTACCTTATTTTTCTCATTGTGAATCTGGTATGCAATCACAAGAATAACTCCTGCAGGGGCATCAAATTCATTGGGATCTGTTGTCTTGATTTTGTATTCTCCTTTGGACCCCGACGGTAGGTCGTACATCAGACTTAATCTTCAGGGAACAGAACATCTTGAAGACCTTGGCTGATGTCAGTATTCACCTGCCATGCCAATTTGAGCCACAGAAAGTGGTACACTTCACCTAGGTCAAGGAAGTAAACTTAGTTCATGAATTTTTCTGAACAACTCAAGATTCAAGATTCAAGTTTATTTGACACATAACGTCAAAACATACAGTGAAGTGCGTCACTTGCATTAACAACCAATACACCCGAAGGTGTGCTGGGGGCTGCCCAAAATTGTCGCCATATATTTCGGCACCAACACAGCATGCCTACGAAGAACAACACAGAGCATAACAAGCAACAAAACAAGCCAGCGAAACAAGCCTCATTCCTCCCTCCTACCCAGGAACATGCATAGTCCTTTAATCCCAGGAAAAGCCTCCAGCCTCCTAACTGGGCCTGCAGACATAGGGCTTCAACTTTTGTCCAGTGGATTTGCAGAGATTCCCAGACTTGGCTCTGGCCAACGGACCTTGAGTTCCAGACTACTGATCCCAGGACAGGTCAATCATTGAGCATGATGTGCGGGCTGTCTTCAAGAGAGTGGATCCAAGGAAAACATCTGGTCTGGGAAAAGTACCTGGCTGAGTATGGAAGACATGTGCTGATCATATAGTGCTTTCCCCTTACATTCCTTCTTCACCTTTCCTGCCTCTCCCCTCCCTGCTTCCCCTCTCCCACCCCTTGTACTGGTTTTTCACCTGGCACCTACCAGCCTTCTCCTTCCCACCCTCCCCCCACCTTCTTTATAGGGCCCCTGCCCACTCCCTCTTCAGTTCTGACGAAGGGTCTCGGCCTGAAATGTTGTCTGCTCGATTCCGTGGATGCTGCCCGACCTGCTGAGTTCCTCCAGCATGTTGTGCATGTTGCTTTGGCCCCAGCATCTGCAGTGTATATTATGTGTTTATGTGCTGACCAATTGGCTGGTGAGTTCACGGATACCTTCAACCTCTCGCTCTGGCAGTGTGTGGTACCCACCTTCTTCAAGCAGGCTTCAATTGTGCCCGAGAATAGCGTGGTAACTTGTCTAAATGACTGTTGCCCAGTAGCACTTACATCCACAGTGATGAAGTGTTTTGAGAAACTGGCGTTGAAGTATATCAGCTCCTGTCTGAATGGCGACTTGAATCCTACCAAAGCAACAGGTCTATAGCAGATGCTGTCAGATGCCCAGGAACATCCGGACAGCAAAGATGCCCTTTAGATAGATAGATAGATACTTCAGTGATCCCAAAGGAAATTACAGTGTCACAATAGCATTACAAGTGCACAGATATACAAATATTAGAGGAAAAGCAAAAAAGAATAAAAAGTAAGTTACCTCAAACAGTCTAACAGGAGGGCGCATCACTTCCCTGGCTACAGGTTGACTCATTATAAAGCCTAATGGCTGAGGGTAAGAATGACCTCATAAAGTGCTCTTTGGAGCAGCGCAGTTGTCGTAGTCTATTATTAAAAGTGCTCCTCTGTTCAGCTGATGTCACATGCAAAGGGTGAGAAACATTGTCCAGAATTGCCAGGATTTTCCGTAGGGTCCTTTGTTCTACCACAGCCTCCAGTGTGTCCAGTTTCATTCCTATAACAGAACAAGCCTTTCTAATCAGTTTATTGAACTTGTTGGTATCATTCATGTTGATGCCATTGCCCCAGCACTCCACCACACAGAAGATTGGACTGGTGACAACAGACTGGTAGAACATGTGAAGGAGAGGCCTGCATACTCCAAAGGACCTCAGTCTCCTCAGGAAGTAGAGGTGACTCTGGCCCTTCTTGTACACAGCTTCGGTGTTGGTGCTCCACTCAGGTCTGTCATCCAGGTGTACCCCCGGTACTTGTAGGTCCTCACCACATCCACATCCTCACCATCAATTGTAACAGGGAGCAGTGCAGGCTTAGTCTTCCTAAAGTCCATCACCATCTCCTTTGTTTTACTGATGTTGAGCTGCAGATGATTCAACTTGCAATATTTGAAAAATGGTGCAAGCTGGTGCAAATTGATTACAGCTCAGCATTTAACACCATCGTCCTCTCCAAACTACGTAATCAGTGAACTCCAAGACCTGAAGTTTATCCTCTTGTGCAATTGGATGCTGGATTTCTTCACTTGCAGACCCCAGTCAGTTTGGGTTGGCAACATCATCTCCTCCACAATCTCCATCAGCACAGGAACACTGCAGGGATGTGTACTTAGCCTCCTGATCTACTTGCTTTATGTATATGACTGTGTGGCTATGTACAGCTCCAACACAATATACAAGCTGATGTCACCACTTCTGTGGGAGGTATCAAAGGGGACAATGAATCAGCATTCAGGAGGGAGACTGAAAACTTGGCTGAGTGGTTTAATAGCAACAACCTCTCACTCAATGACAATAAGACCAAGGAACTGATTGTAGACTTCAGGAGAGGGGAATCAGAAGTCCAACAGCTTTTAATCATTGGAGGATCAGAGGTGGGGAGGGTCAGTAACTTTAAATTCCTAGTGTCACTATCTTAGAGGACCTGTCCTGGACCCATCACATAAATATTATTGTGAAGAAAGCCCAACAGCACCTCTAGATCAGGAAACACACACAAAATGCTGGTGGAACACAGCAGGCCAGGCAGCACCTATAGGAGAAGCACTGTCGACGTTTTGGGCCAAGACCCTTCATCAGGACTAACTGAAAAGAAAGATACTAAGAGATTTGAAAGTAGGAGGGGGAGAGGAAAATGCAAAATGATAGGAGAAGACCAGAAGGGGTGGGATGAAGCTAAGAGCTGGAAAGGTGATTGGCTAAAGGAATACAGAGCTGGAGAAGGGAAAGGATCATGGGACGGGAGGCCTAGGGAGAAAGAAAGGGGGAGGGAAGCACCAGAGGGAGATGGAGAACAGGCAGAGTGAAGGGCAGAGAGAGAAAAACACTACATGTGTCAGGGATGGGGTAAGAAGGGGAGGAGGGGCATTAACGGAAGTTAGAGAAGTCAATATTCATGCCATCAGGTTGGAGGCTACCCAGCAAGGATAAGGTGTTGTTCCTCCAACCTGAGTGTGGCTTCATCTTGACAGTAGAGGAGGCCATGGATAGACATATCAGAATGGGAATGGGACGTGGAATTAAAATGTGTGGCCACTGGGAGATCCTGCTTTCTCTGGCGGACAGAGCATAGGTGTTCAGCGAAACAGTCTCCCAGTCTGCGTCGGGTCTCACCAATATATAAAAAGCCACACCGGGAGCACCGGACGCAGTATACCACACCAGCCGACTCACAGGTGAAGTGTCGCCTCACCTGGAAGGACTGTCTGGGGCCCTGAATGGTGGTGAGGGAGGAAGTGTAAGGGCAGGTGTAGCACTTGTTCCGCTTACAAGGATAAGTGCCAGGAGGGAGATCGGTGGGAAGGGATGGGGGGGACGAATGGACAAGGGAGTCGCGTAGGGAGCGATCCCAGCAGAAAGCAGAAAGAGGGGGGAGGGAAAGATGTGTTTGGCAGTGGGATCCCGTAGGAGGTGGCGGCAGTTACAGAGAATTATAAGTTGGACCTGGAGGCTGGTGGGGTGGTAGGTGAGGACAAAGGAACCCTATCCCGAGTGGGGTGGCGGGCGGATGGGATGAGGGCAGATGTGCGGGAAATGGGAGAGATGCGTTTGAGAGCAGAGTTGATGATGGAAGAAGGAAAGCCCCTTCATGTAAAAAAGGAAGACATCTCCTTCATCCTGGAATGAAAAGCCTCATCCTGGGAGCAGATACGGTGGAGACGGAGGAATTGCGAGAAGGGGATAGCATTTTTGCAAGAGACAGGGTGGGAAGAGGAATAGTCCAGGTAGCTGTGAGAGTCTGTAGGCTTATAGTAGATATCAGTAGATAAGCCATCTCCAGAGATGGAGACAGAAAGATCAAGAAAGGGGAGGGAGGTGTCAGAAATGGACCAGGTAAATTTGAGGGCAGGGTGAAAGTTGGAGGCAAAGTTATTGAAGTCAACAAGCTCAGCATACGTGCAGGAGGCAGTGCCAATGCAGTCGTCGATGTAGCGAAGGAAAAGAGAGGGACAGATACCCATATAGACTTGGAACATGGACTGTTCCACAAAGCCAACAAAAATGCAGGCATAACTGGGACCCATGCGGGTGCCCATGGCTACACCCTTGGTTTGGAGGAAGAGGGAGGAGCCAAAGGAGAAATTATTGACAGTAAGGACTAATTCCGCTAGACGGAGGAGAGTGGTGGTAGAGGGGATTTGGTTAGGTTTGGAATCCAAAAAGAAGCGAAGAGCTTTGAGACCGTTCAGGTGGGGGATGGAGGTATATAGGGACTGGACGTCCATGGTGAAAATAAGGCGGTGGGGGCCAGGGAACTTAAAATCATTGAAAAAATTCAAAGCGTGAGAAGTGTCATGAACATAGGTGGGAAGGGATTGAACTGGGGGGATAAAACAGTGTCAAGGTATGCAGAAATGAGTTTGGTGGGGCAGGAGCAAGCTGAGACAATGGGTCTACCTGGACAGGCAGGTTTGTGGAGCTCTGCTCTCTTTTAAACAAAGGGGCTTTCCTTCTTCCACCATCAATTCTGCTCTCAAACGCATCTCTCCCATTTCCTGCATATCTGCCCTCATCCCATCCGCCCGCCACCCCACTCGGGATAGGGTTCCTTTGTCCTCACCTACCACCCCACCAGCCTCCAGGTCCAACGTATAATTCTCTGTAACTTCCGCCACCTCCTAGGGGATCCCACTACCAAACACATCTTTCCCTCCCCCCCCCTTTCTGCTTTCCGCAGGGATCGCTCCCTATGCGACTCCCTTGTCCATTCGTCCACCCCATCCCTTCCCACCGACCTCCCTCCTGGCACTTATCCTTGTAAGCGGAGCAAGTGCTACACCTGCCCTTACACTTCCTCCCTCACCACCATTCAGGGCCCCAGACAGTCTTTTCAGGTGAGGCGACACTTCACCTGTGAGTCGGCTGGTGCGGTATACTGCGTCCGGTGCTCCTGGTGTGGCCTTTTATATATTGGCGAGACCCGACGCAGACTGGGAGACCGTTTTGCTGAACTCCTACGCTTTGTCCGCCAGAGAGAGCAGGATCTCCCAATGGCCACACATTTTAATTCCATGTCCCATTCCCATTCTGATATGTCTATCCATGGCCTCCTCTACTGTCAAGATGAAGCCACACTCAGGTTGGAGGAACAACACCTTATATACCGGCTGGGTAGCCTCCAACCTGATGGCATGAACATTGACTTCTCTAACTTCCGTTAATGCCCCTCCTCCCCTTCTTACCCCATCCCTGACACATTTAGTTTTTTTTTCTCTCTGCCCATCACTCTGCCTGTTCTCCACCTCCCTCTGGTGCTCCCCTCCCCATTTCTTTCTCTCTAGGCTTCCCATCCCATGATCCTTTCCCTTCTCCAGCTCTGTATCCTTTTTGCCAATCACCTTTCCAGCTCTTAGCTTCATCCCACCCCCTCCGGTCTTCTCCTATCATTTCGCATCCCCCCTCCCCCCCCCCCACTTTCAAATCTCTTAGTATCTTTCCTTTTAGTTAGTCCTGACGAAGGGTCTCGGCCTGAAACATCGACAGTGTTTCTCCCTATAGGTGCTGCCTGGCCTGCTGTGTTCCACCAACATTTTGTGTGTGTTGCTTGAATTTCCAGCATCTGCAGATTTCCTCGTGTTTGCCGTCTAGATCAGGAGGCTTTTTCCCTGGGCCGAAATGGTTGCCACAAGATGACACAGGTTTAGGGTGCTGGGGAGTAGGTACAGAGGAGATGTCAGGGGTAAGTTTTTTACTCAGAGAGTGGTGATTGCGTGGAATGGGCTGCCGGCAACAGTGGTGGAGGTGGATACAATAGGGTCTTTTAAGAGACTTTTAGATAGGTACATAGAGCTTAGAAAAGTAGAGGGCTATGGTGAAGTCTAGTAATTTCTAAGGTAATTACTTTGTGAGCCGAAGGGCTGTATTGTGCTGTAGGTTTTCTATGTTTACATGCTCACGAGTCTGTGGAAGTTTAGCATGTCATCAAAAACCTTGGCAAACTTCTATAAGTGTGTGGTGGGAAGTATGCTGACTGGCTGCATTACAACCTGGTATGGGAACACCAGTGCCTTTGAGTGGGAAATCCTACAAAAGATAATGGATTCAGCCCAGTACATCACAAGTAAAACCCTCCAACTATTGGGCACATCTACATGAAACATTGCCGTTGAAAAACAACATCCATCATCAAAGACCCTCACCACCCAGGCTATGCTCTTCTCTCATTGCTGCCATCAGGTAGAAGGTACAGGTGCTTCAGGACTCACTCCACTAGGTCCAAGAACTGTTACTAACCCTCAACCATCAGGCTCTTGAACAAAAGGGGATAGCTACACTCATTTAAAGACTCTGTTATATTGTTATTTCATGCTCATTATTTATTGCTACTTACTTATGTCTGCATTTGCAGTTTATTTACAGTTTACAGTTCCTGCTGTTTACAGTTACTGTTCTATAGATTTGCTAAGTATGCCTGCAGAAAAAGAATCTTAGGGTTGTATGTGGTGACATATATGTACTCTGATAATAACTTTCACTTTGAACTTTGAACGAGCCTCAAATTCCAGACTCACTGGTGACAGGACCCTGAACTACATTCTCAGCAATCTGCAAACCCATGGTTCTTACTGCCTCCCTGGGTCTCTGACTCTGGAACCTGAAGACCACTCTGTGACCTGGGGAGAGGGGCCTTATCCACTCTCTGCCAGTCTGACATCTGACAGTTATGTCTTGTAACTTCACAACATTCAATTCATTCAGAGAAAACAGGAGTCTGAAATACAGTGGTAATTCAAGATTTACTTTAAGCGGGTATGTATGTATGAAATTAACATATTTTAACATATAACCCATAAGTAATTATTTAAACAAGAATGTTTAATCAAACTATATATATATTGTCCCATTAATCCCTAAATATTTAATCGCTGTGGAGGCTTTCTTACTCTTTTAACAAGGAGGATCACTCTGCTTGGCAGGTGAGGCATATAGTTGTGAAAACAATCTCAGGTTGTGGAGCCTCCTCTGTGGTGGTTGTAGGAGCTGATTCCGCAGGAAGTGGCTCTGACACATCTGGACACCTTTCTTCTCCTTTCCTCTCTCTGGATCAACTTCAATCTCTTTTTCTTTCTCATGTTCCTTCTCTGTTTCACATCATGCTCTTTCTCATTCACATTCTTTCACTCCAGCTCCTCCCTCCTTTTTCTTCTAGTTTGTATGTCTTGATCTTGGGAAGGTGTAATTAGTTCACTGGAGTATTCTCTTAATCCTTCTATTGCTCCATTTACAATCTGATCTCTGCTCTTTGGTTTCCCCATCCAGAGCATCATCAGACAAATCCCCTGTTTTTGTATCTTCATCAACTCCTTAACTTTTGGCCTTCCATTCACCCAACTGGGCTTTGGTCTTTGCATCTACTTTTACAAACAGCTTTCTGTCTCCCACTTCAAGTTCATGTAATAGCCTTAATGCATGCAGAGTAGATTCTGGTTCTTTAAACTCACAAAGGCCAAATGCTTGCAACTTTTCTAAAGCTCTTTTAACTCTCTTCCAGCTTAAAACCCAGCCACATGTTGCTAGTAACTGCCTGATTAACGTATCAGAAGCTTTCTCAGATATGCTGCTTTTGTGACTTCCACTTTTCTTCTGAGCAGCATGGTCCTTCCTTGGTCCAATCAGAGGCACAGAGATTGACACCAATACCTATTTATCCTCTGATGAGCGACGGTTCATGGTGTTTGGCATGGAGACAGTTGTGACACCATCCAGTACCTTTCTTAATTCGCTTGCAATTGGCTCTATTACAGGGTTGAGGCATGCAAATGATGGATGGATCTCCAATCAAGTTGTAGTTGTCTCAGCCAACCACGTCCCCACAATGCTGGTCCTTCTATTTTTACCACACACTAGCTCAATTTGACTTGTTGGTTGTTATATTTCACAGTAACAGATGTAATTCCCACAGGAGTTATCTTTTCTCCAGTATAAGTTCTTAGTTGGATATCTGCAGGCTTCAGTTTAGTATCTTTGAAATGCTGTTCAAACTCATTTTGTGAAATAATTGAAGCAGCTGAACCAGTGTCCAATTCCATTTTAATTAATTTTCTGTTCACTTCTGGCATAAGCCATATTGCTTATCTATTGTTACTGTTCACACTGTAAATCAAGGCTACAAAATTCTGTGTCATTCTCATCATCAGATTTTTCATCAACAGTGTGCAGATTAGTGTGCTTGAAGAAGGGTGTTGGCCTGAAATGTTGACAGTTTACTCTTTTTCATATGCTGACTGGTCTGCTGAGTTCCTCCAGCATTTTATGTGTGTTGCTTTGGATCTCCAGCATCTGCAGATTTTCTCATGTTTGCGATTCACATTAGTGCTCTTTATGAAACTGTGATTTGATTTTTGAGGTTTTTCTCTTCCCTGAGCAGTCTTTTTATTTTTCTCTGCCTGACATGCTCTCTGTGTTCCACTTGGTTGCATTTTCTGCAAGTTTCATCTTTCAATCTGTATTTGTTTGGTGTATATGAACCCCTGCCACAATAGTAACACAATTTGATCGGCCAGCTATGTTTATGTTGATCTGTTGTTCAGGCTCACTTACATTCCTGATTGCAACTCAGTTCTGTCTCTGCGGATTCCACTGAAACAGAAATTGTGATTGCTCTTTCCAATGTAAGTTGTGCTTTAGTTAGGAGCCGTTTTCTTTTAAGATTCCACAATCTAAATGATCTCTTAGTATATCATTAAGCCCATTAATGAACTGACAATGCTCAGACAATCTCTTCAATATGCTGAAATGGACTCCCCTTCTTTTTGATCCTGCCTTTGAAACCTAAAGCTTTCTGCAGTCAATAATGGCTGTGGTTCTAAATGTTCCAGCATCTCTTTTACAATATCAGGAAAGCTTATTTCTGTAGGTTTGATTGGAGCAGTCAAACTTTGATGCAAACTATATGCCCTTAACCCTAATGCACTCTACAAAATTGGCACTCACTTCCTTATTTGCTTCAACATACTGTTCCAATAGCTCAGTATACATGAGCCAATAACCTGTTGTGTAATCAAACTCATCAATCTTTCCGATGTAACCAGCCATTTCTAATTTTTTAATTAGTATCACTTGGTACTCAGTTTATGAACCCTGAATTCTTCCATTTAGTGCCATAAAAAATCGATCATGTTTTCCCTTCTGAAGAGCAGGTGTTGACTGCTTTTGTTTTAAACTCGACCGCTGCTCCACGTGCTTGGGCATTGGGTGACTTTTTATTTTATTTCAAATGTCTTGCTGTGTTTAACAGGGCGGTAGCCATCTTGGGTTCATTTAAAAATATCATATCTGTAACTTCAAAACATTAAAAACAAAGAAAACACGGGGGTCCGAAAATACAGCTGTTCTTCAAGTTTTTATTTTAAGTAAAGTGTGCACATATCACATGGTAGTGTGATGATGTGTGCAATTAACATATTTTACATATAACCTATAATTAATTATTTAAATAAACAAGAATGCAAATCAAACAATATATATACAAGGGTACTCAGATATTATTGAAATATTAAATATACAACACTGACCACACTACATCTGCATTGCTGGTCTTTGAATGTGGAATATGATGACTTAAACTGACCGCTAATTTCTCCCATATCCTTGCCCCCTAAACTCTGATCTGACCCCTAACTCCCTCTCTGTTCCCCAAACCACCCTTACAAACTTAAAATACAAATAAAAAAATTTAAAAAGCAACAAAATCTGAGATGTCAATGAGACATCTTGCACTGTCTGCAGTAAGTATTACAATAAGATGACCAGTGAGTGTGTATTCACTATTTCATAGCATGACTTAATTTCCCAAATTATTTAGGATGAGTATGGAAGAAATTGATATCTATCAATATTCTGACAAATATCAGCAAGCTTATCCTTGCTAGCATAATTACGATGTCCCTTGGATTAGAGCTGGATGACCACCATGGTTCTCCACTTCTGAATGGAACAATGGAGAGGGTAGACACACAGAGTGTAATTTCCACAGAATTCAAAAATTGTGATCAGCGGAGGGAATGATGTGATCTAAAATTTAGTTTTATTTCTACATTTTAATATCTAACTCATTTGCAGTTCATTTTAATTTTAACTGCCAGCTCCTTTTAGAGTTCCTATCAATTGTTGACTGCCTTTCGGAATAGGTTAAGAATTAATCAGCTGGTTGTCATAACTGGTTTCATGAATAGGAAGTAATTATTAACAATAGCAGCTTACTCAATATTTGAAGAATTTGGGAAGTCTTGAAAGGCTAGACAGGTAAAAGATTTTGTTGACAGGTGGAGCGGTTAAAGGAGACAACTTCAAGTGAATGCGCCACTCGGTGATTTATAAGTGTAGTGAAAATGAGGAAAAGGCCATTGCTTGATATTAAAATTTGAGTTAAATAAAGAAAAACACTTAATAAACACACGAGATTCTGCAGGTGCTGGAAATCCAAAGCAACACACAAGATGCTAGAGGAATTAAGCAGGTCTGGCAAAATCTATGGAAGGGAGTAAACAGTCAACGTTTTGGGCCAAGACCCTTCATTAGGACTGGAAGGAAGGGGGATGAAGCCAGAAGAAGGTGGTTGGGGGAGGGCAAGGAGCACAAGCTGGCAGGTGAGAGGAGAGAAGGGAGGTGTGTGGGTGGGGGAGGGGTGAAGTAAGGAGAGGGGAGGTGATTGATGGAAAGGTAAAGGATGAACAAGAAGGAATTTGATATGAGAGAAGAGTGGACCAAATAAGAAATGGAAGGAGAAAGGGCACGAGAGGGAGATGATGGACAGGTGAAGAGAAGGGAAGGGGTAAGGAGGAATCAGAATGGGGAATGGAAAGGGGGATGGAGGGGAAAGGAGATATTACCAGAAGTCATAGAAATCAATATTCCTGCCACCAGGCTGGAAGCTACCCAGACAGAATATGATGTGTTGCTCCTCCAGTCTGAGAGCAGCCCTATTGTGTCAGTAGAGGAGGCCATGGCATATTTAATAAATACAGAGCATCCCAGGTTATGGCAGAGTTCCACTGCTTTTAACTGTACATAATATGGACAGTTCACAAGTTGGTTATGTGGCTGTGAACTTAAGCAGCAGCCTACAAGTTCACCTCTCCAGTCTCTCAAAGTCCTGTTTGTATGGATAGGCTGTGTGAAATTTGGGGATTCATAACCTGGGGAGGATCTGTAGACCAGTGAAGGAGCCAGGTTATTAGTTACAGCAAGTTGTAAAGTTAAAATTAAATGAATTTACAGGATTAAAAAGATAGCTTATTGAAAAGTAATAATTCAAAATTTTGAAGAGAATTCAAGAAAGATAATGAGATTAATGAGGCCTCTATTTCCCACACCATCACTAACCTCAGCAACTTTGCCACTGCCACAAACTTCCCTTACCTTGAACTGCTCGTTTCTACCTCCTGCCCAAGGTCCGCAAACCTGACCATCCAGATAGGCCTATTGTCTCTGCCTGCTCCTGCCCCACTGAACTCGTCCTCATATCTCAACACCATTCTATCCCCTTCCCAACTACATCTGTGACAGTTCACATGCTCTTCAATATCCTCAAGAACTTTCAGTTCCCTGTACTGACTGCTTCATTTTCACCATGGATGTCCAGTCCCTATACACTTCTATCCCCTATCACTGCAGCTGACTCAAATCGTTTCATACCGCCAAATCATACCGTTTCCTTGCTTTGCGGCCCGGTACCGCTCCGCAGCCCGGTGGTTGGGGGAAACTGCTGTAATAGACTGAATGACCGTATTAAAGGTGTTAACAAAAATAACTTTCTACTCTTAAAATCTACCACCCCTGTTGCATCACTCCAAACTAGTTGGTTTAAGTTAACTCTTCCAAATGTGAGATCTCTTTCAAACAAGACTTTTATCTTAAATTCTTTTATTACATCTACAGACATTGATTTTATGTTCTTAACTGAGACCTAACCAAGTGAATATAGCCAACTATCTGAACTGTGTCCCACTGACGGTGACAGTTTCAATGTACCAAGGCCTAGTGGATGATGTGGTGGGCTTGCCACTGAGATCAAAGAGCATTTTAGGTGCAATCTACTGTCTATCAACAATATTTCAGGTTTTGAGGTACATATGTTTCAAATTTGTGGTTCAGATCGTATCCCCTGCTTTCTCATTTATTGCTCTCCTAAATCATGAGCTTACCAGACAGACAAGATCTTACCTGGCATGTCACTGAGACCACCCATCGACTTGGAAATACACTTGATTTAGTACTGACAAAAGGGTAAGTATTATTCATAACAATATCTCTGATCAGTTTTGTGTCCTCCTGGCTGGAACCAAGACCACAAAAGGAATTACATTAAAAAAAGCTATTTTGTGATGCTACAATGCAATTCAAATTCTCTGAGCTGACTAGTTATCTGACCCATGTGAATTAAACTGCTCAGTAAATGAAATGGTTGATTCCTTCAACAATAACTTGACAAATATATTAAAAACAGTGGCCCCATTTATGGTTAGAAAGAAATCACAGTGAAAAAGTCACCACAGTTAAACTATTCTGTTCACGAACTGAGGCGATCATGCAGAGTAGCTGAGAGGAGGTGGAGGAAAACTGGATTAGAAGTCCACTGTAATATTTTCAAGGAAAATGTGGGTTCCTTTAAAGCTGCTATACAGTATACTCTGCAAGAAGAGCCCATTTTCCCAAGATTATTACAGAGAATATCAGTGATTCAAGAATATTGTTCTCAACTATAAACCAACTGTTGAACTCTGCCCCAACCTATAATGTTCTCAGTCAAGCATCTGCCATAAAACGGGAGAAATTTGCAATATTTTTTATCAACAAAATTACTTCCATTAGGGAGAGTATACCTGTAGCTACAGATATTGGTAACCTCTACAGCTAACCTTTTGATAAGACGGTAACCATGTCAACATTTATAAGTGCTTCTGATACAGAACTCTATAAGATTGTAACAAAAAGTAAATCGTCTACTTGACAACTCGACCAATGTCCCTCCTACAATTTTTAAGTACTGTTTTAATAATGTTTTCAATTTTGTTAGGAAAATTATTAACATTTCCCTTGAAACTGGAGTTTTTTTAGATGCCTTCAAAACTGTGGCTGTAAACACCGTTACTTAAATTTTCTGAATGAGAATAGTTTTCTAGAATAATTTCCTTCAGGTTTTAGAGCAAACTGCAGCACAGAGATGGTCCTTACCAAAATTGTCAGTGACCTTAGACCATAAGATATAGGAGCAGAAGTAGGCCATTTGGCCCAGTGAGTCTGCTCCACCATTCAATCATGGGCTGATCCAATTCTTCCAGTCATCCCCACTCCCCTGCCTTCTCCCCATACCCTTTGTGAGGCTGATTGGCGGGTGGGTGAGGAGGGGTTGGGGGTTTTGATGCTACTGGCACGGTCCTTCCTTGCGAGTGAGGGGTTCGAGGACTCTTATTGTTGCTGTTTTTTTCTGTAAAGGTCAGGGATTGTTATTGTCACCATTTTTTATCCTGCTGGTGTGGGGTGGGGGATTTGATGCTATTGTCGCTGTTTTTTCCTGCAGGGGAGGGGTGGGAGAATGTCATTGTTGCTGTTTTTCCTGTGGGGGAGGGGTGGGGGGTCTGATGTTATCGTCACTGTTTTTTCAGCGGGGGAGGGGGTGTGGATTGTTATTGTTGCTGTTTTTTACCCTGTGGGAGTGAGGGTGCGTAATTTTAGGGTTTGCAAGTTTTTTTCGTGTGGTGTGGGGTAGTTGTTGTCTCTTCTTTCAACAACTCCCATGGTCATGGCTATCTGGAGAAGACAAATATCAGAGTTGTAGTGTACATGCATACTTTGACAATAAAATGGACCTTTAACATCTCTGACTTCTGGTATGGCTGTAATTAACAAATGGATCAGCAATAATTTTCTACAACTAAATGAAGATAAAACTGAAATACTTTTGATTGGTCCCAAATCCAAAAGAGATAAACTTCTTGATAAATTTTGGAACTTGGCTCCCCTTGTAAAATCAGAAGTAACTGGCCTGGGTGTTATCCTTGATTCAGATTTGAATTTTAAAACCCACATAAAGAAAGTGTGAGCAGCATTTCTGCACTTACGGAATATTGCAAAGGTATGTCTGTTTCTGTCTTATAATGATGCTAGGAAACTAATTCTCGCCTTTATATTGAACAGATGAAATTATTGCAATGAACTTTCTTACTGGCCTTCCAAAGCCAAACTTCAACTCCTTCAGAATGCCACTGCTAGAATTTAACCTAAACCAGGATGAGGAAACATATCACTTCCATCCTAGCCACTCTGCATTGGCTTCCTGCATCTTTTACAATTGATTTTAAAGTTCTCTTACTTGTTTTTAAAGCTTTCAATAGTCTGGGACCAGAGTACATCACAAAATTGCTTTTGTTTTGTAATCCTGTTCAAGCTCTCAGGTCTTCTTCCACTAGTCTCTTAAATTTAAATATAATCTCCATCAAAAAATAACTGGCAGCTCAGCCTTGTTGAGCTACACTCCTAAACTGTGGAATTCAGTACCTAAAATGAGAATGTTGAGGATCCATTTGCAGAGGGAGGTGCGGAGACCCAGGTTTGGGAGCTTGTTGATTGTTACTGAGGGTATGATGGTGTTGAATGCTGAGTTGTAATCAATAAATGGCAGCTTGGTGTAGGTATTGCTATTGTCCAGGTGATCCAAGGCCTTACAACTCATGTTCTCAGTATTATTTATTTGTTTGTTGTTTTTTGTATTTGCACAGTTTGTCCTCTTTTGCACTTTGGTTGATTGTCAGTTTTTGTTTGAGTGTAGTTTTCATTGATTCTGTTGTATTCATTGTTCTATTGTGAATGCCTGCGAGAAAATGAATACCAAGGTAGTATATGGTGACATACATCTACTTTGATAATAAATTTACTTTGAACTTGTTTTTGTCAAACCTTATTTATAGTCCACCACTGTCTTCCTCTTTTCCTCATCTTTATATTTTACACGCCTTATTTTCTTACAAACAGTGAAATAAGTAGAACTTCTGAGTGAGTGTGGTTCATTCCTTCAATCATGAATTATGTGAATTAAATATTATAATATTGTGTAATAATTTGGACAAGTGTCAACAATGGATAGTTGATGTGTGTAAAAAGGTTATACACTTCTCAGTCATGGTAGTATGAGGAGAGATGTAGTGACTACTTGATAAGGCAGTTTGAGAGGAGATACGTGAATCATCAAATGTAATCATCTCTTCTGACTGTTAGGTCTATAGGAGGCTACAAAGGGGTGTAGGGGTTTATGTGATTGGGTTAAGATCTGGAGTATGATATGGGACAATGAGAATTTGTTTTTTTTTCCGCAAAGCTGCATATAACCCAATTCGCAAGAGACTGTAGAGCTCTGAGATACAAAGCAATTACGTACGTCAAATAATTGGAAGAACTATTGTTTGGACAATTGAACAGAAAAACAGTAACATTATTCTTCTATAATTATTAGAGCATTGGTGAAACCACATCTGGAATATTGCATACAGTAGTGGAAAAATAGATGTTATTTATTTGTGTGAAACCTAGAATGGGCAATTGTCTTAGAAGGAAAGGTTGGACAGGAAACTCATGTAATTTCTGGGATTTAACAGAATGAATGCAGCTGATAGAAAAATATACTGTAAATTTATTAAGGGTTTTGTCAGGGTGCTTGTGGATTGAATGCCTCTTCTTGCACAGAAACCTATAATTAAGGATTGACCATTTTAAGACAGAGAATGAATCATTTGCCCTTCAGAGAAGAGAGAGAATGAGATAAAACTTTTGCCCTCCAGAGGAGGCAAAATCATTGAATATT
Organism: Hemitrygon akajei; assembly: GCF_048418815.1. Lineage (NCBI taxonomy): Eukaryota > Metazoa > Chordata > Chondrichthyes > Myliobatiformes > Dasyatidae > Hemitrygon > Hemitrygon akajei. The sequence goes on along the minus strand of NC_133124.1, from coordinate 141,956,412 downwards.
TTAAGACAGAGGTAAAAAGATAGACCATAAGACATAAGAGGATAATTGAGTTTGCTCTGCCTTTGATCATGGCTAATTTATTTTGCATCCCTACCCCATCTTCCTACCTTTGACGCCCTTACTAATCAAGAACCAATCAACCTCCACTTTAAATGACTTGGCCTCCAAAGCTGTCTGTGGCAATGAATTCCACAAATGCACCACCCTCTGGCTAGAAGAATTCCTCCTCAAATCTGTCATTATATTCTGAGGCTTTACTGTATGATTCTAGGCCATCCCACTATTGGAAACATCTTCTCCATGTCCACTCTATCTAGGCAGTTCAATATTTGGTAGATTTCAATGATATTCCCCCCCACACCTCCCTGCCTGCCCACACCTCATTGTTCTAAACTCTACAGAGTAGAGGTCCACAGCCATCAAAAATGCTCCTCATACAATAACCCTTTCATTCCAGGGTCGTTCTTGTACACCTCTCCTAATCCTCTCCAATGCCAACACATCATCTCTTAGATAATGGGCCAAAACTGCTCACAAAACTCCCAGCATGGTCTGACCAATGCCTTAGAGCAGGGGTGTCAAACTCATTTTAGGTCACGGGCCGGATTGAGCAAAATGCAGCTTCATGCGGGCCGGATCAGTCGGATGCGTGCGAACGCAGCTTTCGTTGCCTCCGTTTTTTCAGCCTGCTCTCATGTGTCTCAGTCTCTGCTATAACTACAAAGTGTTTCACTTTACAAATTCCGTTTCTTATGAAGAAGACTGCCAAGCAAGACTGCCGAATAAACACTAAAAACCCTGAAAACCTGGTACCTGAATAAACTCAGCATTAGCCATATCATACGCCATAGGCGCTTCGATTACTGGGGCCAGCTTTAATAGTAATTAGATATTATCTCGAGGGCCAAAGATAATTCCACCGCGGGCCGGATTTGGCCCGTGGGCCTTGAGTTTGACATATATGCCTTAGAGAGTATCAGAATTACATCCTTGCTTTTATATTCTAGTCCTCGGGAAATGAACGCTAACATTGCATTTGCCTTCCTTACTACCGACTCAACCTGCAAGTTAACCTTTAGAAAAATCTGCACTAGGACTCCCAAGTTCCTTTGCACCTCTGATTTTTGAATTTGCTCCCTGTTTAGAAAATGGCCTATGTTCCTTCTACCAAAGTACACAACCATACACTTCTCTACACTCTATTCCATCTGCCACCTCTTTGCCCATTCTCCAAATCTGTCCAAGTCCTTCTGCAGACTCCCTGCTTCCTCAACACTACCTGTCCCTCCAGCTATCTTTGCATCATCTGCGAACATCAGAATCAGGTTTAATTCATGAAAGTTATTGTTTGTGGCAGCAGTACATTACAATATATAATGAAATATATAGGGATACCTATATATAGGTATATAGGGATATATATATATATAGGTGTACAAGATATTAAGAGGAATAGACAGAGTGGACAGCCATCACCTCTTCCCCAGGGCACCACTGCTCAGTACAAGAGGACATGGCTTTAAGGTAAGGGGAGGAAAGTTCAAGGGGGATATTAGAGGAAGGTTTTTCACTCAGAGAGTGGTTGGTGTGTGGAATGCACTGCCTGAGTCAGTGGTGGAGGCAGATACACTAGTGAAGTTTAAGAGAATACTAGACAGGTATATGGAGGAATTTAAGGTGGGGGGGGGGTTATATGGGAGGCAGAGTTTGAGGGTCGGCACAACATTGTGGGCCCAAGGGCCTGTAATGTGCTGTACTATTCTACGTTCTATGAAAAAAAACTAGAAATTACAATAAATATATATAAAATGAGAAAACAAAATTAAATATGTAGTGCAAAAAAGAGAGAAAAATACTGAGGTAGTGTTTATGAAGTCATTGTCCATTCAAAAATCTGATGATTGAGCTGTTCCTGAACTGTTCAGAGTGTGGCTTCTTGAGAGCATGTAACTTGGCTACAAAGACACCAATTTCATCATCCAGATCATTAGTATATAACACAAAGAGTGGCAGACCCAACATCGACCCCTGTGGAACACCAGTCATCAGGAGCCAGCCAGAAAAGGTCCCCATTATTCCCACTCTGCCTAGTCAGTCAATATTCTGTCCATGCTAGTAGCTTTCATGTAATACTATGGACTATTATTTTGTTAGTAGCCTGAGGTGTAGTCCCATCTGGTCCAAATAACTTATCTACATTCAGACTTTTCAGCTTCCCATGCACCTTCTCCTTAGTAATAGCAACTACACTTACTTCGACACTCTCAAATTTCTGGTATACTGCTGGAGTCTTTATATAGCTGAAAAAACTTTTGGTATCGAAAACTTGTCGAAAACTTTTCAATTGAAGCAAGAGGCTGAGAGCGGAAGACTGAAGGCATCGCAGAGATAAGGTCGTTTTTCTTTAACAGCTCGGGGAAAAGAGGCTAGACTGCGCAGGCGCATGACATAGTGCGCCAAGGTTTAAAAGAAAGACCGCCATTTACAGCGGCCATCTCCGGAGTGGACTGAGTCGGAGTGGGATGGCTTTGGCTCAATCAGGCTTCGGCGAGAAACAGGCAAAGGCGAGGGTAGGTTCCGGTAAGTTTCTGTTTTTCTTCTTTTTTTTTGTTCAGACTAGAGAATATGCCAGGCGGGATGTTGGAATACTCCTCTTGCAGGATGTGGGAAGTCAGGGAGACCTCTGGTGTCCCTGACAACAATACCTCAAAGAAGTGCATCCAGCTGCAGCTCCAACAGACTGCATTAGGGAACTGGAGCAGGAGCTGGATGACCTCCGGATCATTCGGAAGACCAAGCAGTTTATAGATAGTAGCTTCCGGGAGGTAGTTACACCTAAGAAACAGGGCACAGGTAATTGGGTTACCGTCAGCCGAGGGAAAGGGGAAAGGGCAGGTAGTGCAGAGTTCCCCTGTGGCCGTTCCCCTCCAAAACAGGTATACCGATTTGGATACTGTTGGGGGGGATGGCTTACCTGGGACAAGCTGTGGCAGCCGGATCTCTGGCACTGAGTCTGGTTCTGCAGTGCTGGAGGGAGGGAGGAAGAAGAGGAGACCGGTAGTGATAGGGGACTCCATAGTCAGGGGTACAGACAGGAGATTCTGTGGTCGTGACAGAGACTCCCGGATGGTTTGTTGCCTCCTGGGTGCCAGGGTCAGGGATGTCTCTGACAGCGTGCACAGCATTCTGAGGTGGGAGAGTGATCAGCCAGATGTCGTGGTACACATCGGTACCAATGACATAGGTAGAAAGTGTCAGGAGGTCCTGAAGAGTGAGTACAGAGAGCTTGGTAGGGAGTAGAAAAACAGGACCTCGAGGGTAGTAATCTCAGGATTGCTGCCTGTGCCACATGCCAGTGAGGGCAAGAGTAGGATGCTCTGGCAGATGAACACGTGGCTGAGAAACTGGTGTAGGGGGCAGGGTTTCAGATTTCTAGATCATTGGGACCTCTTCTGGGGCAGGTGGGACCTGTACAAGAGAGACGGGTTACACCTGAACTACAAGGGGACAAATATACTTGAAGGGAGGTTTGCTAGTGTTATTGGGGAGGGCTTAAACTGGATTTGCAGGGGGATGAGTGCCAGACTAGATAGTGGAAAGGGGGTAAAAATAAATGATGTTAGTAGTTCAAGCAAAGTCACAAGTAGTAATGTTGTGTGTAGTGGTAATAATCTTCTGAGGTGTGTATATTTCAATGCGAGGAGTATTGTGTGAAAGGCAAACGAACTGAGGGCCTGGATTGACACATGGAATTATGACATCATAGCCATTACTGAAACTTGGCTACAGGAGGGGCAGGACTGGCAGCTCTATGTTCCAGGGTTCCGATGTTTCAGGCGTGATAGAGGCAGAGGGATGAAGGGTGGGGGGCAAACACAAGGAAATCTGCAGATGCTGGAAATTCAAACAACAACACACACAAAATGCAGGTAGAACACAGCAGGCTAGGCAGCATCTATAGGGAGAAGTGCTGTCGACGTTTCGGGCCGAGACCCTTCGTCAGGACTAACCGAAAGGAAAGATAGTAAGAGATTTGAAAGTGGGGGGGTGGGGGGGTGGCTTTGCTAGTCAGGGAGAATATTACAGCAGTGCTTTGGCAGGACAGATTAGAGGGCTTGTCTACTGAGGCCATATGGGTGGAGCTGAGAAACAGGAAAGGTATGACCACATTAATAGGGTTGTATTATAGACCACCCAATAGTCAGCGAGAATTGGAGGATCAAATCTACAGAGAGATAATAGACAACTGCAGGAGACAGAAAGTTGTGATTGTAGTGGATTTTAATTTTCCACACATTGACTGGGACTCCCATACTGTTAAAGGTCTAGATGGGTTAGAGTTTGTAAAATGTGTTCAGAAAAGTTTTCTAAATCAATATATAGATGTACCAACTAGGGAGGGTGCAATATTAGATCTCCTATTAGGATATGAGTTAGGGCAGGTGACGGAAGCGTGTGTAGGGGAACACTTTGGTTCCAGTGATCATAACGCCATTAGTTTCAACTTGATCATGGATAAAGATAGATTTGGTCCTCGTGTTGAAGTTCTAAACTGGAAAAAGGCCAAATTTGAAGAAATGAGAAAGGATCTAAAAAGCATAGATTGGGACAGGTTGTTCTCTGGCAAGGATGTGATTAGTAAGTGGGAGGCCTTCAAAGGAGAAATTTTGAGAGTGCAGAGTTTGTATGTTCCTGTCAGGGTTAAAAGCAAAATGAATAGAATAAGGAACCTTGGTTCTCGAGGGATATTGGAACTCTGATAAAGAAGAAGAGAGAGAGGTAAAACATGTATAGGCAACAGGGAGGAAGTAAGATACTTGAGCAGTATAAAAAGAGTACGAAAAATACTTAAGAAAATAATCAGGAGGGCTAAAAGAAGACATGAGGTTGCTTTGGCAGTCAGGGTGAAAGAAAATCCTAAGAGCTTCTACAGGTATGTTAAGAGCAAAAGGGATAAAATTGGTCCCCTTGAAGATCAGAGTGGCCGGCTATGTATGGAACCAAAAGAAATGGGAGAGATATTAAATGGGTTTTTTGCATCTGTATTTACTAAGGAAACTGGAACGGAGTCTATGGAAACAAGGCAAACAAGTAGGGAGGTCATGGAACTTATACAGATTAAAGAGGAGGAGGTGCTTGCTGGCTTGAGGCAAATCAGAGCAGATAAATCCCCAGGACCTGACAGGGTATTCCCTCGGACCTTGAAGGAGACTAGTGTTGAAATTGCAGGGGTCCTGGCAGAAATATGTAAAATGTAGATATCCACGGGTCATGTGATTGGAGGATAGCTCATGTAGTTCCCTTGTTTAAAAAAGGCTCAAAAAGTAAGTCGGGAAATTATAGGCCAGTAAATTTGACATTGGTAGTAGGTAAATTATTGGAAGGAATACTAAGAGATATGATCTACAAGTATATGGATAGACAGGGACTTATTAGAAAAAGTCAGTATGGCTTTGTGAGTGGTAGGTCATGTTTAACCGATCTATTAGAGTTTTTTGAGGAAGTTACCAGGAAAGTGGATGAAGGGAAGGCAGTGGATGGACTTTGACAAGGTCCTGCATGGGAGGTTAGTTAGGAAGATTCAGTCACTAGGTATACATGGAGAGGTAGTAAATTGGATTAGACATTGGCTCAATGGAAGAAGCCAGAGAGTGGTAGTGGAGGATTGCTACTCTGAGTGAAGGCTTGTGACTAGTGGTGTGCCACAGGGATCAGTGCTGGGTCCATTGTTATTTGTCATCTATATCAATAATCTGGATGATAATGTGGCGAATTGGATCAGCAAATTTGCTGATGATACAAAGATTGGAGGTGTAGTGGACAGTGAGGAAGGTTTTCAATGCTTGCAGAGGGATTTGGACCAGTTGGAGGAATGGACTGAAAAATGGCAGACGGAGTTTAATATGGACAAGTGTGAGGTATTGCACTTCAGAAGGTCAAACCAAGGTAGAACACATAAGGTAAATGGTAGGACACTGAGGAGTGCAGTAGAACAGAGGGATCTGGGAGTACAGATACATAATTACCTAAAAGTGGTGTCACAAGTAGATAGGGTCATAAAGAGAGCTTTTGGTACATTGGCCTTTATAAATCAAAGTATTGAGTATAAGAGTTGAATTGTAATGGTGAGGTTGTATAAGACATTGGTGAGACCGGATTTGGAGTATCATGTGCAGTTTTGGTCACCTAATTACAGGAAGGATATTAATAAGGTTGAAAGAGTGCAGAGAAGGTTTACAAGGATGTTGCCTGGACTTGAGAAACTGAGTTACAGAGAAAGGTTGAATAGGTTAGGACTTTATTCCCTGGAGCATAGGAGAATGAGGGTTGATTTTATAGAGGTGTATAAAATTATGATGGGTATAGGTAGAGTGAATGCAAGCAGGCTTTTTCCCCTGAGGCTAGGGGAGAAAAAAACCAGAGGTCATGGGTTAAGGGTTAAGGGGGAAAAGTTTAAAGGGAACATGGGGGGGGGGGGCTTCTTCACGCAGAGAGTGGTGGGAGTGTGGAATGAGCTGCCAGATGAAGTGGTGAATGTGGGCTCACTTTTGACATATAAGAAAATCTTGGACAGGTATATGGATGAGAGGGGTTTGGAGGGATATGGCCCAGATACAGGTCAGTGGGACTAGGCAGAAAAATGGTTCAGCCCAGCCAAGAAGGGCCAAAAGGCCTGTTTCTGTGCTGTAATGTTCTATGGTTCTATGTATCCTCTTATATATTATTGGCTAGCTTACTTTCATATTTCATCTTTCAACTTTTAAGGCGCCTTTTATTGCCTTTTTAAAAGCTTCCCGATCCTCTAGCTTCCAGTAATTTTTGCTATATTGTATGCTCTCTGTTTTGATTTTATAGTCTTTGACTTGGCTTGTCAACTATAGTTGCCTCATCCTCCCTTTAGAATAGCTCTTAATTAGGATGAACCGATTCTGCGACTTCTAAATTACTCCCAAAAACTACAGCTATTGCTTTTCTACCATGATCCCTGTAGGTGACGCCTTCCAATCAACTTTGGCCAGCTCTTCCCTCATGCTTCTGTAATTCCCTTTGCTCCATTCTAATACTGATACATCCAATTTTAACTTCTCCCTCTCAAATTGCCAGGAGAATTCAATCATATTATGATCATTCCTCCTAAAGGTTCCTATATGTAAAGCTCTCTAACCAGATCTGGTTATTACACAATACCCAGTCCAGAATTTCCCTTTCCTCATGAGCTTGACCACAAGCTGTTCTAAAAAGCCATCTCATAGGCGTTCTACAAATTCCTTCTCTTGGAATCCCGCACCACTCTGACTTTCCCAATCTACCTGCATATTGAAATCCATCATCACTGTGTTTGAAGCTCAGATTCAAGGTAACCAACTTTGAGAGTGAGTTCATTGAGCAACCAACACTTGCTGCAGATGTGGTCACCAGAAACCGCAATGGAGTTCAATATCCCACATCGTGTAGCTACAACATATCACCTAATCCTACATCACTATTGTATTTAACTTGTTCTAATTTGCTGTCTTTTCAGTTAACTACAATACACAAAACAAAATCATTACCTGTTCTTACCTGCTACCCAACTGAATCTCCTTGCTGAAACCTCTTGAGCCAAAGTCTCAGATCTTAGACTCCTCAACCGGTCTACTCACAAAATGGCTTCCTGGATCTTGGCCTCTGCCTTAGTTCCCCACTCTAACTCTGCCCACTCGAACAATGGCTGCTCTGCCTAAACCTCATTTATTTTTCTTGTTTCTTGATAATAAGCATTCACTCTCCATGTCTACTCAGACAACACCCTTAAGAAAAAACATATTTTTCCATCATCTGCTTTCATTCTAAACTCCAGTGAATGGATTGACTGTAATGCAGAGCTGAGGTTATGAATGGATCAACTGTGGAGAAGCAGGCTCAGGGGGCTAATCATTAACTCTTTCTCCCTGTTGCATGTTTGTATAAACAACTTCCTGGACTGAATACAATTACAAGGCTCTGAGCATCAGCCACTCAGTTCACCAACCTCCTCAAAACATGGCAAAACCAAGCCAGCATCACATTTCTTGAGAATGAAATCTCTTGTCAATGAGAAAATTGTATCCATCCTCCTTTTGGTTGCAACTGGCAACAAATCAAAAGAATGTCCTTTAATTCTAGGTGCTTCTCTAGCTCTTTGTGCATCTATCCAGAACATTCTTGCCCTTTCAACGTCAATTTCTGCATTATCCACTTAAATCATTCATTATCAGCCCATTCAGATTCAATGCCCATTTAGGGAAAAAATAAGCTGAAGGTGAAAATTTAATAAATTAATCAGATTGAAGTTGAAGAAACCACACAATAATTCCCAGTTTTCAAGAATATAACATGCATCCATGCCCTTTGCAGGTTTGGAGGCGCCTTTTGTTAATATCAGGACCTTAATTATGAAATTATTATTGTTGCAACAGGAGAGCACTCAAAATATGCAATTGGGTCACCCGCAATAATAACTGATGGGCTAGCACATCATGAACAATACTGCCCATTACTTCTAATGCAGGCAGCATGCCAAATTCAATCTAGCTGTTAATTGACATAATTGCTGCACCTTGCTGGACACTCACCAAATGGTTGAGTGTTTGCAATCCCCAGCAGGTGGCCAATTTTATGAGGAACTGCCGCCACTTAAATCTAACCTACACTACATAACAGCACTTATAGCTCTTAAAGAGGGAGGTACCCACTCAGGTTGGGACAGACACAGGTAGGCATTCTGGAGTTGTCTATGTGGAAGCATAGAACACAGTAATACATATCTCCAATATTTTCCGATAGTCACAGTAGAGCCCTTTGGAGGGTGTGGTGTGCAAACCTGTGCTCCACTACAGGGGTCAAATGATGTTGGAAGAAACAAACAAAAGGCAATAGAGCCAGCTACCTGTGAACTGAAGACAGGATGAACTGGATGCTTTGATCAAGGTCCCGGAATTGATTTTCAGAAGCCATTTCCTGCAACTGCACTGTTTGATCTAGCATGCGCACACTGCACCAGAAACTAGCGTTAGTGCCTCAACGACCTTTATCAATCAGGGTTTTGGAATTCACCTAACTCTTGGGACTATGACAATGCTGGGAATCTCACAGCCATGACTCACAGTTTGCCCAAGCTACTTGTTATTCAGCAAGCAGGCACATCGACCAGCTACACTGAATGGTCCTCAATGGCTTTACTTTTGTCTCTCTTCAGGGCTAAGCTGGTGAGCAACAAGAAGCAGGAACAGCTTTATACTACAGTACTATGCGTTTTATTATAATATTGCCAGGAAGTTGATACTGGCTTACATAAACACTCACCTCACACTTTCTGTCAACCTCCCTATCTTCAGGCCGTGCCTCTCAAGGACCTGTGACTGGATTGTAACTATAAATGCTGTGTGTGACTACGTGTGCACCTTCACCCCCAGAGGAACTATGTTTAGCTGTATATGAGTGTAAGGTTGAATAACAATAAACTTGAAAATGGAGATGACAGTCACCATTGTTATAGTGACTGTTGCCTCAAGGTTTGTAGCTATTAATAGGAGAAGATAATTTTTCTTTACCCAAAATCCTCCTTCTACTTTGATTGTTTATCTATGTAACATAAATAAAATGTAACATACAGAGCAACACACACAAAATAGAGGAGCCTCTTTCCCCTGTCCCCACTTTTTAATTCAGGCATCAACCCCCCCCCCACCCTTCCAGTCTTGAAGAAGGGTATTGGCCTGAAATGTCGACTATTTACTCTTTTCCGTAGATGCTGTCTGACCTGCTGAGTTCCACCAGGCATTTTGTGTTTGTTGCTTTGGATTTCCAGCATCTGCAGTTTTCTCATGCATACAACCATGCTTTCTCTTATCTGAAAAGGTGAAATGTTTTACATATTTTCATTTTATACAGATCCAACCATGGTATAGATTTTTAATTTTATTTTTATTGAGATACAGTGCGCAATAGGCCCTTCCAACCCTTTGAGTTGTGCTGCCCGTCAATCTTCCAATTTAATCCTAGCCTGATCACTGGACAATTTACAATGACCAATTACAAATCTTTTCCAACATCTTAATGACCAATTAACTTACCAGCTGGTATGTCTTTGGACTGTGGGAGGAAACCAGAGCACCCAGAGGAAACCCATGAGGTCATGGGGAGAATGTACAAACTCCTTACGGGTAGTGGCAGGAGATGAACCTGGGTCACTACTATTGTAAAGCATTGTGGTAACCATTATGCTACCATGCCACCCCAATTCTGGTCTTCTCGAAGGAACCTATTGCTGGTATTGACTTTGACTTAATACAGTAGAATATTGTGTTTTTGTTCCACAACCTTCCAGGATCAACTTCTGAATACATTCATAATCACAGTCATTCCATTGGCATCAACTGGTTTAGGTATACTCTTCTAATTTTGTCTCTTATTTTCACAAGGTTATTTTGTTACATGTACTTAAACAATTACTGCACCATCCTATTTCTGAACAGCAGATTTAAAGGTGGTCTTGACAAATGAAATTTATCAAGTTGTTTTCATATAACCATATAACAATTACAGCACAAAAACAGGCCATCTTGGCCCTTCTAGTCCGTGCCAACGCTTACACTCACCTAGTCCCACTGACCTGCACTCAGCCCATAACCCTCCATTCCTTTCCTGTCCATATACCTATCCAATTTTACTTTAAATGACAATACTGAACCTGCCTCTACCACTTCTACTGGAAGCTCATTCCACACAGCTACCATTCTCTGAGTAAAGAAATTCCCTCTTGTGTTACCCTTAAACTTTTGCCCCCTAACTCTCAAATCATGTCCTCTTGTTTGAATCTCCCCTACTCTCAACGGAAATTTTTCTTCTCTTCATGGTTTGTCAGTATGTTTTATTTTGCTTTACTTTGCCATTGTTAAACTAAGCTAAATCATGATAGGAAACACAAGAGATTGCAAATGTTGGAATCTGGAGCAAAATTCCTTTCCCTTTCTCTCTCCCCCCCAGCCCTCCATCACCCACAGATGCTATTTAACCTACTGAGTTCTTCCAACATAGCGTTTTAGGAAGATACGTTTCCCAAGTACCCCAAGGTTAACTAATTTATGCATCATTGTTAAACCCTTGTAACAGATTTTCCTTAGAGCTTCCCAGAGAATTTTCACTGCTGTAACATTTGACATGAGAAGATGTGTTGAAATAAGCATGTGCCTAATACTATTATGTTTTATAAAGCTCTTAGATATAAATATACAAACCTAAGAACTATATCCTAGACATGTTCTTTGATCAAGCCATGACATGGGAAGATATGCTGAAGTGGGAGGGTGATGAGCCAGATGTCATGGGACACATCGGTGCCAATGACATAAGAAGAAAGAGTGAGGAGGTCCTGAAGAGTGAGTATAGAGAGTTTGGTGGAAAGTTAAAAAGCAGGACCTTGAGGGTAGTAATCTCAGGATTGTTACCTGTGCAACGTGCCAGTAAGGGTAAGAATAGGATGCTCTGGCGGATGAACACGTGGCTGAGAAACTGGTGTAGGGGGTGGGGTTTCAGATTTCAGGATCATTGGGACCTCTTCTGGGGCAGGTGGGACCTGTATAAGAGAGACGAGTTACAGCTGAACTACAAGGGGACCACTATCCTTGCAGGAAGGTTTGTTAGTGTTATTGGGGAGGGTTTAAACTAGATTTGCAGAGGGATGGGAACCAGAGTGCCAGAACAGATAGTGGAGTAGGGGTGAAAATCAATGATGTTAAAAGTTCATGCAAAGTCACAAATAGAAGGGTCTATTTCAATGCTAAGAGTATTGTGGAGAACACGAGGAAATCTGCAGATGCTGGAAATTCAAACAACAACACACACAAAATGCTGGTGGAACACAGCAGGCCAGGCAGCATCTATAGAGAGAAGCGCTGTCGACATTTCGGGCCAAGACCCTTTGTCAGGAAATCCTGACGAAGGGTCTCGGCCTGAAACATCGACAGCGCTTCTCCCTATAGATACTGCCTGGCCTGTTGTGTTCCACCAGCATTTTGTGAGTATTGTGGAGAAGGGTGATGAGCTGAGGGTGTGGAATAACACATGGAATTATTACATTATAACCATTAGTGAAACTTGGCTACAGGAGGGGCAGGACTGGCAGCTTAATGTTCCAGGGTTCTGATGTTTCAGACGTGATAGAGGCAGAGGGATGAAGGGTGGGGGGGGGGGGGTTGGCTTTGGTAGTCAGGGAAAATGTTACAGCAGTGCTCAGGCAGGACAGATTAGAGGGCTTGTCTACTGAGGCCATATGGGTAGAGCTGAGAAACAGGAAAGGTATGACCACGTTAATGAGGTTGTATTATAGACCGCCCAATAGTCAGCGAGAATTGGAGGAGCAAATCTACAGAGAGATAGCAGACAACTACAGGAGACAGAAAGTTGTGACTGTAGGGGATTTTCCACATATTGATTGGGACTCCCATACTGTTAAAAGTCTAGATGGGTTAGAATTTGTAAAATGTGTTCAGGAAAGTTTTCTAAATCAACATATGGAGGTACCAACTAGAGAAGATGCAATATTAGGTCCCTTATTAGGAAATGAGTTAGGGCAGGTGACAGAAGTGTGTGTAGGGGAACACTTTGGTTCCAGTGATCATAACACCATTAGTTTCAACTTGATCATGGATAAAGATAGATCTGGTCCTCAAGTTGAGGTTCTAAACTGGAAAAAGGCCAAATTTGAAGAAATGAGGAAGGATCTAAAAAGTGTGAACTGGGACAGGTTGTTCTCTGGCAAGGATGTGATTGATAAGTGGGAGGTCTTCAAAGGAGAAATTTAGAGAGTCCAGGGTTTATATGTTCCTGTCAGGATTAAAGGCAAAGTGAATAAGAATAAGGAACCTTGGTTCTCGAGGGATATTGGAACTCTGATAAAGAAGAAAAGAGAGATGTATGACATGTATAGGAAACAGGGAGCAAATAAGGTACTTGAGGAGTATAAAAAGAGCAAAAAAATATACTTAAGAAAGAAATCAGGAGGGCTAAAAGAAGACATGAGGTTGCTTTGACAGTGAAGGTGAAGGATAATCCAAAGAGCTTCTACAGGTATATTAAGAGCAAAAGGATAATAAGGGGTAAAATTGATCCTCTTGAAGATCAGAGTGGTCGGCTATGTATGGAACCAACAAAAAGGGGGAGATCTTAAATAGGTTTTTTGTGTCCGTATTTACTAAGGAAACTAGCATGGAGTCTATGGAAATAAGGCAAACAGGTAGTGAAGTCAAAGAACCTATACAGATTGAAGAGGAGGTGCTTGCTATCTTGAGGCAAATCAGAGTAGATAAATTCCCCAGGACCTGACAGGGTATTCCCTCTGACCCTGAAGGAGACTAGTGTGGAAATTGCAGGGGCCCTGGCAGATATATTTAAAATATCGGTATCTACGGGTGAGGTGCTGGAGGATTGGTGGATAGCTCATGTTGTTCTGTTGTTTAAAAAAGGCTCTAAAGGTAATCCGGGAAATTATAGGCAAGTAAGTTTGACATCGGTAGTAGGTAAATTATTGGAAGGAGTACTAAGAGATAAGATCTACAAGTATTTGGATAGACAGGGGCTTATTAGGGAGAGTTTGCACGGCTTTGTGCGTGGTAGGTCATGTTTAACCAAACTATTAAAGTTTTTCGAGGAGGTTACCAGGAAGGTGGATGAACGGAAGGTAGTGGATGTTGTCTACATAGACTTCAGTCAGGTCTTTGACAAGGTCCCACATGGGAGGTTAGTTAGGAAGTCGCTAGATCTACATGGTGAGGTAGTAAATTGGATTAGACATTGGATCAATGGGAGAAGCCAGAGAGTGGTAGTGAAGGATTGCTTCTCTGAGTGGAGGCCTGTGACTAGTGGTGTGCCACAAGGATCAGTGCTGGGTCCATTGTTATTTGTCATCTATATCAATGATCTGGATAATAATGTGGTAAATTGGATCAGCAAATTTGCTGATGATACAAAGATTGGACGTGTAGTGGACAGTGAGGAAGGTTTTCAAAGCTTGCAGGGGGATTTGGACCAGCTGGAAAAATGGCAGATGGAATTTAATACAGACAAGTGTAAGGTATTGCACTTTGGAAGGACAAACCAAGGTAGAACGTACAAGGTAAATGGTAGGTCACTGAGGAGTGTAGTAGAATAGAGGGATCTGGAAGTACAGATACATAATTCCCTAAAAGTGGTGTCACAGGTAGACAGGGTCATAAATAGAGCTTTTGGTACATTGGTCTTTATAAATCTAAGTATTGAGTAGAAGAGTTGGAATGTTATGGTAAGGTTGTATAAGGCACTGGTGAGGCCAAATTTGGAGTTTTGTGTGCAGTTTTGGTCACCTAATTTCAGGAAGGATATTAATAAGGTTGAAAGAGTGCAGAGAAGGTTTACAAGGCTGTTGCCGGGACTTGGGAAACTGAGTTACAGAGAAAGGTTGAATAGGTTAGGACTTTATTCCCTGGAGCGTAGAAGAATGAGGGGAGATTTGATAGAGGTATATAAAATTATGATAGGTATAGACAGAGTGAATGCAAACAGACTTTTTCCACTGAGGCTAGAGGAGAAAAAAAAAACAGAGGACATAGGTTAAGGGTGCAGGGGGAAAAGTTTAAAGGGAACATTAGGGGGGCTTCTTCACACAGAGAGTGGTGGGAGTATGGAAATGAGCTGCCAGATGAAGTGGTAAATCCGGGGTCACTTTTAACATTTAAGAAAAACTTGGACAGGTACATGGATGAGAGGTGTATAGAGGGTTATGGGCCAGGTGCAGGTCAGTGGGACTAGGCAGAAAAATGGTTTGGCACAGCCAAGAAGGGCCAAAAGGCCTGTTTCTCTGCTGTAATGTCCTATGATAGACCTTCAGTCTTTGATCAGATGTCCTGTTGGAACATAGGGCCCATCATCTATTTTGATCCATTGGGCAAATGTGGTATGTATGATTATTTTAGAAATTTATCAGTTCTTTGCATAATAATCAATGCATAACCTTAGAGAAATGTCCATTGTCCTTTTCCAACACATAATGT
Organism: Hemitrygon akajei; assembly: GCF_048418815.1. NCBI lineage: Eukaryota > Metazoa > Chordata > Chondrichthyes > Myliobatiformes > Dasyatidae > Hemitrygon > Hemitrygon akajei. The sequence goes on along the minus strand of NC_133124.1, from coordinate 141,941,365 downwards.
ATCATTGCTGGCTTGAATATTTAATATTGATGGATGGTTCCCTTGCCTAATACCTCTTCAAGATCTTTAACTAACTTAAGCCAATAAGTAAAATGTCTGGCAATTGGCTCCATAGTCATGACACCAGGCAGTTCAGAGTGAAGTTCTACCAGAATTTATATTTTTATCCCAACAGGTATAGTACGTTGTTGACCACATTGAACACAACCTTGTTCTTTCAGCATCTTATGTAATTAATTATTGCACTGTTCTATATCTTCATTTGAACATTCAACTAATTTAGTACATTTCTTCAAAGATTTTTCATTTATCTGCAAGAGTATTTTTGTGACTTCTTAGTAATTTCCAGTGTAAATGAAATTTTGTCTGAATTCTCATATAGTAAGCATGACAAGATACGTCAATCACATTTTTAAGTTCAATTATAGATCATACCTGTGCATTCTCAAAGCAGCTTTTAGCAGTGTTGGTAATTTTAGACAAATAATCACATTGAAGGCAAACAGTAAAGTATGAGATCTATCTAAGGAGAACTGAGCATTTTCATTTCACTTTTTTCAACTTGAACTTAATTCTCTTCCCCATCACCAATTTATGTGCAGAAAATGCATCTATTATAAACCATAAGACTAAGGTGTAGGAGCAGAATTAGGCCTTTTAGCCCATTGAGTTTGCTCTGCCATTTCATTATGGCTGATCCATTGAGCCTCTCAGCCCCAATCTCCTGCCTTCTACCCGTATCCCTTCATGTCCTGACTAATTAAGAATCTATCAACCCCTGTCTTAAATATACCCAATTACTTGGCCTCTGCTGCCACTTGTGGCAATAAATTCCACAGATTCAACACTCTCTGACTAAAGAAATTCCTCCTCATCTCAATTCTAAAAGGATGCCCCTTTCTTCTGAGGTTGTGTCCTGTGGTCTTAGCCTAGCCCACTATGGGAAACATCCTCTCTACAACCACTCCATCAAGACCTTTCAATATTCGATACGTTTCAACAAAGTCACCTCTCACTCTTCTGAACTCCAGTGATTACAGGTCCGTAGCTATCAAATACTCTTCATATAAGCCCTTCAATTTTGGAATAATTTTTGTGAACCTCCTTTGAACTTTCTCAAATGTCAGCACATTCTTTCTTAGTTAAGGGGCCCAATACTCCAAGAGAGGCCTCATCAATGCTTTATAAAGCCTCAATGCTACATCCTTGCATTTGTATTCTAGTCCTCTTGAAATAAATGCTAACATTGCATTTGCCTTCCTTACTACCAACTCAATCTGCAAATTAACTTTTAGGGAGTCCTGCACAAGGACTCCTAAACCCCGTTGCACTTCAGATTTTTGAATTTTTTCTCTACTTAGAGAATAAACTACTCTTTTTTTCTCTTCTACCAAAGTTCATGATCATACACTTCATGACACTGGATTCTTTGCCCATTCTCCTAATTTGTCTCAGTCCTTCTGTAACCTCTACTTCCTCAAAACTACCTTGCCTTTCACCTATCTTCATATCATTCGCAAACCAGGCCACATAGTTATCAATTCCATCATCAAAATCATTGACATATAACATAAAAAGAAGCAGTCCCAACATAGACCCTGTGGAACACCACTAGTCACTGGCAACCAACCAAAAAAGGCTCCATTTATTCCTCCTCTTTGCCTCCTGCCAATCAGCCAATGCTTTATCCATGCTAGTATCTTTCCTGTAATACCATGGGCTCATAACTTGTTAAGCAGCCTCATGTGAGGCACCTTGTTAAAGGATTTCTGAAAATCCATATACATAACATCCACTGATTCTCCTTTGTCTATCCTGCTTGTTATTGCTTCAAAGAGTTCTAGCAGATTAGTTAAAGGTTTTCCCTTGAGGTTTACAGCCTATTTTATCATGTGCCTCCAAGCACCCCAATACCATATCCATAACAATTGACCCCAAAATTTTCCCAGCCACTGAGATCAGACTATCTAACCTACAATTTCCTTCCTTCTGCCTCTCACCGTTCTTTAAGAGTGGAGTGACATTTGCAATTTTTCAGTCCTCTGGAGTCATGCCAGAATCAAGTGATTCTTGAAAGATCATTACTAATCATATAACCATATAACATATAACAATCACAGCACGGAAACAGGCCATTCCGGCCCTCCTAGTCCGTGCCGAACTCTTAATCTCACCTAGTCCCACCTACCCGCACTCAGCCCATAACCCTCCACTACTTTCCTGTCCATATACCTATCCAATTTTACCTTAAATGACACAACTGAACTGGCCTCTACTACCTCTACAGGAAGCTCATTCCACACAGCTATCACTCTCTGAGTAAAGAAATACCCCCTCGTGTTTCCCTTAAACTTTTGCCCCCTAACTCTCAAATCAAATCATGATCCTCAAATCCATAATCCTCCTATAATTTTTGCAGCCACCTCTCTCAGAACCCTGGGGTGTACATCATCTAGTCCAGGTGACTTATCTACGTTCAGACCTTTCAGTTTCCCAAGAACCTTTTCTCTGGTAATGGTAACTTAACTCACTTCTGCCTCCAGCATACTGCCTGTGACTTCCACAGTGAAGGCAGATGCAAAATACTTATTCAGTTCATCATTTCCTTGTCCCCCATTACTACTGTTCCTGCATAATTTTCCAGTGGTCTGAAATCCATTCACACTTAATGAATCTTTTGGTATCCTCTTTAATATTATTGGATAGCTTACCATTATATTCCATTTTTTTCTTTTTAGTGACTTTTTTAGTTGCCTTTTGTTGGTTTTTAAAAGCTTCCCAATCTTCTAACTTCCCACCAATTTTTGCGATATAATATGCCCTTTCTTTGGCTTTTATGTGGGCTTTGACTTCTCCTGTTAGCCATGGTTCTGTCATCTTGCCTTTAGAACACTTCTTCATCTTTGGGATGCACTGTATATATCCTGAACCTTCTGAATTGCTTCCAGAAATTCCAGCCATTGTGGCTCTGCTGTTATCCCTGCCTGTTTCCTCTTCCATCCAATTTTGGCCAGCTCCTTTCTCATCTCTCTGTAATTCCCTTTACTCCACTGTAGTACTGATACATCTGACTTTAGCTTCTCCTTCTCAAATTGTGTGGTGAATTCAATTACATTATGATTACTAAGGTTTCCTTTACCTTAAGCTCTCTAGTTAACTCTCACAATGGGGAAAGAGAGGAATACATTAGCAGAGAAGGGGGAGGGGTATGGATGGAAGAGGAGTTTTTTCTGAAGGCTGAGACTGTCATTGCACAACACCCAATAGGGAATAGCTGATTCCCTAGTGGTCTCAACCATGAGCTGCTCTAAAAAGCCATCTCATAGGCATTCTAGTAATTCCCCCTCTTGGGATCCAGCATCAACCTGATTTTCCCAATTTACCTGTATATTGAAATACCCCATGACTATTGTAACATTGTCCTTTTGGCATACATTTCCTATCTCCACTAGCCCCTGTGACACACCACTAGCTACCAGCCTCCGCTCCTTTCCTCTGAGACAACTTTGAATCAACCTACAGGAAAGATACTATCATGGACAGAGCATTGGCTGGTTGGCAGGAGGCAAAGAATGGGAATAAGGGGAGCCTTTTCTGATTGGCTGCCAGTGACTAGTGATGTTCCACAGGGGTCAGTGTTGGGACTGCTTCTTTTTACATTATTTGTTATTGATTTGGATGACGGTATTGATGGCTACATGAACAATTTTGCGGACGATATAAAGATAGGTGACAGGGCATATAGTGTTGAGGAAGCAGGAAAACTGCAGAAGGACTTAGACAGATGAGAAGAATGGGTAGAGAAGTGGCAGATGGAATACATTGTTGGGAAGTGAATGGTCATCCACTTTGGTAAAAGGTATAAAAGCATAGACTATTCTAAATGGGGAAAAAAATTCAAAAATCTGATGTGCAAAGGGACTTTGGAGTCCTTGTACAGGATTCCCTAAAGGTTAAGTTGCAGCTTGAGTTGGTGGTGAGGAAGACAAATGCAATTTTGAATTCAGTTCGAGAGGACTAGAATATAAAAACTGGTGGGAACTCATTTGAAATATTGTGAATAGTTTTGGGCCTCTTATCTAAGAAAGGATGTGCTGACATTAGAGAAAGTTCAAAAGAGATTCATGAAAATGAGTCCAGGATTGAAAGGCTTATCATATGAGGAGTGTTTGATGGCTCTGGGGCTGTACTCACTAGAATTTGAAAAAGTGGGGATCTCATTGAAACCTATCAAGTGTTCAAAGGTCTAGATAGAGTGAACGTGCAGAGGATGTTTCCTATAGTGGGGGAGTCTAGGACCAGAGGGCACAACCTCAGAATAAAGGACGTCCATTTAGAATGGAGATAAGGAGGAATTTTTGTAGCCAGAGAGTGGTAATTCTGTGGAATTTGTTGCTACAGGTGGCTGTGGAGGCGAGTGTATTTAAGGCAGAGGTTGATAAATTCTTGATTAGTCAGGATGTGAAAGGTTATGGGGTGAAGGCAAGAGAATGCGTTGAGAGGGAAATGGATTAGTCATGATTAAATGGCAGACCAGCCTCGATGGGCCGAATAACCTAATTCTGTTCCAATGTCATATGGTCTTATGGTCTAACTAGCTCTCCCAGTATTCCATAGGACCCAACCTTCCAGGCCATGTGGGACCTTGTCAAAGGCTTTGTTCAAGTGCCAACTGTCTGATCAAGAACCATTAATCCATTCCCCGATCATCATCTACCCTTTTAGTTACCTCTTCAAAAAACTCCATTCCTTTGAAGGACAGAAGTAGCCCGGTACAGAAGGGAGATGTTTGGAGTTGGGAGACAGGGGCAGGTGAGTAATAGGTTGAAAGATAATAGGTGTACAAGGTTCTCTGACTTCCAACTTCTTGCAGGAGGAACACTTCAAATGATTTCAAAGGGACCTGTTAGTGAGGAGAATGGCTACAGGGGAACCCTGCTCTGAGACATCCAACTCCAGTTCCAGTTCCTCTGTCAGGAGCTGCAGCTGGGTGATGGGAACCATTGCAACAGGGTAACTGGGGGTAAGGTTGAGGGCAAAAAAGGATGATATTACATGTAAAGTTGAAAGGTAGCCAATAAACATGGTGGGACTGATGGGCTGAAATATATTTCTTTAATGCTAGGAATATATAGTTAATGTGGATACATTTAGAGCATGAATCAGTACAGGGAATTATGATGTTGTTGCCATTACAGAAACCTGGTTCCATGAGGGACAGGACTGGTAGCTCAGCATTCCTGGGTTTTGTTGTTTTAGATGTGACAGAAGAGGGGGTAAAGGAGATTGAGGGATGCACTACTAACGAGGCAGAATGTAGCGAGTACACACTGGAAGGATCGTCCATGGAGGAAATCTAGGTGAAGCTCAGAAATAAGAAAGATAGTAGAAGAACAGGTCTTTAGATGGGTTGTTTTTTTTTATTAAGTACAATCATAAACAATAGCCAGATCAGAAATTCTGATCAAGTCAACCAGTTCCCAAAGAGAACTTTGATAGGCCAATCAGATGGTTCACTGCTGCTCAGTGATAGGGCACAAAAAAATCATATGTACATTAAAAAAATTAAATGTAAAAGTGCAGAAACAATAGGGTTATCATAGTGAGGGACTTTGACTTCCCCAGTATTCTCCAGGCTTAGGCGGGATGGGATTTCTTTATTACACCCAAGAGAGACTCTTGAAATTGTATGTAGAAAGCCCATCTACAGCAGAAAACATACTGGATTTTGGGAAATAAGCCAGGCCGGGGTACAGACCTGATAGTGGGGGACCATTTTGGGAATACTGGCCACAGCTCATTATATTTAAAGATAGTTATGGGTAAGGATAAATTTGGATTTTGCAGGAAGGTACTAAATTGGAGGGTGGAAAAATATGGGATATAACAAGAGCTAAAGTGTGTTGATTGGGAGCAGCTGCTATTGGAAAAGTCCACATCTGACATGTAGGAGTTGCTTAGAGACCATCTGAGCAGAGGTCAGTATAGGCAAGTTTCGGTAAAGAGTAAGGACAAAGAAGGTAGGGTAAGAGGACCTTGGGGACCTCAGGGATTCCTAATTTACTCTGGAAAAAGGAAGCACATGCATGGTTTAGGAAGCAAAATTTATCATTTCCCTCAATGTCAATAAAACAAAAGAGAATGTCATTGACTTCAGGAAGTGGATAGGAAGGCACATTGTACTGTTTACATCAACAGTGCAGAGGTCAAAAGGGTTAATTTTTTAGAAGATACTTTTGTAAAGATTAGCTTTGTTTGCCATGTAGTTCCTAGGAGTGAACATTCTGTCCTGATCCAACCACATACAGTAGATGCCACGGCTAATAAAGCTCACCAGTACGTCTATTTCTCAGGTGGCTAAAGAAAGTTGACCCTCACCAGTTTTTAATGGTGTACTATAGCAGAAGCATCCTATCCAAATGCATTATGGCTTGTTACAGCCACAGCCCTGCCCATGACAGCAAGAAAATGCAGAGTTTTGGCACAGCTCAGCACGTTATGGAAACCAGCCTCTCCTCTGCAGACTCTTTCAACACTTCTTGCTGCTTTGCAAAGCAGCCAACATCATCAAAGACCCACCCACTCTGAGCATTCTCTCTTCTCCCTCTTCCATCAGATAGAAAATACATAAACCTGAAGGCACATACCACCAGCTTCAAAGAGTCTATTGATCAGTTTCCCAGTATGATTAGATGTACTCTTGATCTCAAAGTCTACCTGATTATGAACTTGCACTTTATTGTCAACCAGCACTGCATTCTCTCATGTAACACTATACTCTGCATTCTGTTATTGTTTTACTTTGTATTGTAATACACTGTTATAATTAATTAATATGTATGAACAATATGCAAGACAAGTTTTTACTGTATCTTGGTACATGTGACAACAATAACCCAATTTACCAGGAGTCTGAGAGACATTCTCTCTCCAGTCTTACTATTGATGCAGGATGTCGATATGAAAGATGACAATTCTTTCCCCCACATTCTCCTCCAAAGACATTATTTGATAGATAGATAGATAGATAGATAGATACTTTATTCATTCCCACGGGGAAATTCAACTTTTTTTTCCAATGTCCCATACACTTGTTGTAGCAAAACTAATTACATACAATACTTAACTCAGTAAAAAAATATGATATGCATCTAAATCACTATCTCAAAAAGCATTAATAATAGCTTTTAAAAAGTTCTTAAGTCCTGGCGGTTGAATTGTAAAGCTTAATGGCATTGGGGAGTATTGACCTCTTCATCCTGTCTGAGGAGCATTGCATCGATAGTAACCTGTCGCTGAAACTGCTTCTCTGTCTCTGGATGGTGCTATGTAGAGGATGTTCAGAGTTTTCCATAATTGACCGTAGCCTACTCAGCGCCCTTCGCTCACCAGTTGTCATTTGTTACAGGTTCCTAGTTCCAGCATCTAGTATTCTATGTCTCCCATTGCACTGCCACTATGTAAAATAATTTTATTTAAAAGTGCAACACACACAAAATGCTGGAGGAACTCAGCAGGCCAGGCAGCATCGATGGAAACAAACACAGTCGATATTTCAGGCCAAAGCCCTTCGGCAGGACTCATAGCATTCCTCCAGCATTTTGTGTGTGTTGCTCAGATTTCCAGCATCTGAAGATTTTCTCTTGTTTGTGGTCTGTTTGAATTTTAAGAAACATAGGAACTTAGAAAACCTACAGCACAGTACAGGCCCTTCGGCCCACAAAGCTGTCCTTACCTTAGAACTACCTAGGCTTTACCTATAACCCTCTATTTTTCTAAGCTCCATGTACCTATCCAAGAGTCTCTAAAAAGACCCCATCATATCCACCTCCACCACCGTCACTGGCAGCCCATTCCATGCACTCATCACTCTCGGAGTAAAAAAAAATTAATCCTGGTATCTCCTCTGTACCAACTTCCAAGCACCTTAAAACTACGCCCTCTCATGCTAGCCATTTCAGCTCTGGGAAAAAGCCTCTGACTATCCACATGATCAATGCCTCTCATTATCTTGTACACCTCTATCAGGTCACCTCTCATCCTCTGTTGCTCCAAGGAGAAAAGGCCGAGTTCATTCAACCTATTCTCATAAGGCATGCTCCCCAATCCAGGTACCATCCTTGTAAATCTCCTCTGCACCCTTTTTATCATTTCCACATCCTTCCTGAAGTGAAGCGACCAGAATTGAGCACAGTACTCCAAGCTGGGTCTGACCAGGGTCCTATATAGCCGCAACATTACCTCTCGGCTCTTAAACTCAATCCCACAGTTGATGAAGGCCAATGCACTGTATGCCTTCTTAACCACAGAGTCAACCTGTGTAGCAGCTTTGTGTGTCCTATGGACTTGGACCCCAAGATCCCTCTGATCCTCCATGCTGCCAAGAGTCTTACCATTAATGCTATATTCTGCCATCATATTTGACCTACCAAGATGAACCACCTCACACTTATCTGGGTTGAACTCCATCTGCCACTTCTCAGCCCAGTTTTGTAAATATCAATGTCCCGCTATAACCTCTGACAGCCCTCCACACTATCCACAAAACCCCAACCTTTGGGTCATCAGCAAATTTACAAACCCATCCTTCCACTTCCTCATCCAGGTCATTTATAAAAATCATGAAGAGAAGGGGTCCCAGAACAGATCCCTGAGGCACACCACTGGTCACCGACCTCCATGCAGAATATGACCCATCTACAACCACTCGTTGCTTTCTGTGGGCAAGCCAGTTCTGGACTCACAATGTAATGTCCCCTTGGATCCCATGCCTCCTTACTTTCTCAATAAGCCTTACATGGGGAACCTTATCAAATGCCTTGCTGAAATCCATATACACTAAATCTACTGCTCTACCTTCATCAATGTATTTAGTCACATCCTCAAAAATTTTTATCAGGCTCGTAAGGCACGACCTGCCTTTCACAAATGCCTCTCCAAATGTTCATATATGTTATATATGTTCATATATGCCTCTTAGAATCTTCTCCATCAACTTACCAACCACTGAAGTAAGACTCACTGGTCTATAATTTCCTGGGCTATCTCTACTCCCTTTCTTGAATAAGGGAACAACATCCGCAACCTTCCAATCCTCCCGATCCTCTCCCATCCTCATTGATATGCTGTGGCGACCCACTTTCTACGCAGGCGAACCGGCTCACAAATAGCCAGCGCGCGGGGGGAGACTTTGGTAATGTGCTTCTGATGTCATTTCCACCCGGAGAGGGCGGATGCTAGGGATTAAATGCCAGCGCCACGAAGTTTGAATAAACTAGTCTCGAAACAACTTACCAACTGCGTGTGTAGCACATCGCTACATTGGTGACCCCGACGGTCCAAATGGGATTTGGACCAAAGATGACCGACTCTTCATCTGTTCACGCAGTTTCGCTCAAACTGCCGACTTTCCGGACGCTGCAACCACACGTGTGGTTTAGCCAAGCAGAAGCCCAGTTCTAGATTCGGCAGATATCCTCTGATTCCACGTGTTACTGCCATGTGGTGAGTGCCCTTGACCAGGAGACGGCCGCCCAGGTTGAGGATTTCATACAGTCGCCCCCAGAAGAAGGCAAATATGAAGCATTCAAAGCTCTGCTCATTGGGACCTTTGACCTCTCGCGGCGTGAGCAGGGTGCCCGCCTGCTTCATCTGGACGGTTTGGGAGGCAGACTGCCGTCAGCATTGATGAATGAGATGCTGGCCCTGGCTGACGAACACAAGCCCTGCCTCATGTTCGAACAAGCGTTCCTAGAGCGACTGCCAGAGGACATACATCTGCTGCTGGCCAACGCAGATTTCAGCGACCCCCGGAAGGTGGCGGCCCGGGCAGACGTGCTGTGGAAAGCCAAGAGGGAGAGCGTGGCATCTGCCGGTCAGATTACCAGACCACGTGCCCAACAGCAGACCAGACCAGGCCCGGCAGTGGGGCGCACACAACACAGAGGCAGGAGTGAGGAGGACAGTGAACAGTGGTGTTTCTACCACCAGCGGTGGGGCACAAAAGCCCGCTGTTGTCACCCGCCCTGCAAGGGCCAGGGCCAGGGCCAGCTGCCGCTAATGACTATTGCGGCTGGCCACCAGAACAGCCTCTTGTACGTCTGGGACAAACAGTCGGGACGCTGCTTCTTGGTCGACACCAGAGCGGAAATCAGCGTCTTGCCCCTGAAGGCGTACGACACCCCCAACAGGAAGCCAGGACCCACCCTGAGGGCCGCAAACGGCAGCACGATATGGACCTATGGCACCCGCACAGTGCAGCTGCAGTTCGGCGCCAGCTGGTTCATGTGGGACTTCACACTGGCCGCGGTGGCCCAACCACTCCTGGGGGCGGACTTCTTGCGAGCTCACAGCTCACAGGAAAAGACTGGTACATGCTGAGACTTTCCAGACATTCTCCCTGGGTGAAGCCAAGTTGCCGGCCCCACATCTGGACTCCATCACGCTGTCAGACAACGAATTGACCAGAATCCTGGTGGACTTTCCATCGACTCTGGCACCGCAGTTCACAGCAGCCATGTCCAGACATGGGGTACAGCACCACATCCTGACCCAGGGATCACCCCTCCACGCCCGCGCACGAAGGCTCCCCCTGGAAAAGCTCCGCCTGGCGAAGGAGGAGTTCAAGAGGATGGAGGAATTGGGGATCGTACGGAGGTCCGACAGCCCATGGGCCTCCCCCCTGCACATGGTGCCCAAAGCAGCTGGGGGTTGGAGACCTTGTGGCGACTACCGCAGACTGAACGAGGCTACCACTCCAGACCGCTACCCCGTGCCGCACATACAGGACTTTGCAACAAACCTGCACGGGGCAAGAATATTTTCCAAAGTAGACCTCGTCCGGAGATACCATCAAATCCCGGTGCACCCTGAAGACATCCCCAAAACGGCACTTATCACCCCGTTCGGCCTGTTCGAGTTCCTCCGAATGCCGTTCGGCCTGAAGAATGCCGCACAGACGTTCCAGCAGCTAATGGATGCGGTGGGACGCAACCTGGACTTTGCGTTCATCTATTTGGATGACATCCTTATAGCCAGCAGTAATCGCCAGGAGCATCTGTCCCACGTCCGCCAGCTCTACTCCCGCCTGAGTGATTTCAGCCTCATGATCAACCCGGCCAAATGCCAGTTCGGTCTCGATACCATCGACTTCCTGGGCCACAGGATTACCAAAGACGGGGCAACACCTCTGCCTGCCAAGGTAGAGGCGATCCGCCACTTTGCCCGGCCCAACACGGTCAAAGGCCTGCAGGAGTTCGTTGGTATGGTGAACTTCTACCACCGTTTCCTCCCCTCAGCAGCCCGTATCATGTGCCCTTTGTAAACCCTGATGTCGGGTAAAGGCAAGGACATTACTTGGGACGAGGAGGCCGCGGCCGCTTTTGCTAAAGCTAAGGAAGCCTTGGTAGGTGCCACGATGCTGGTGCACCCCAGAACGGACGTTCCGACCGCCCTCACGGTGGACGCATCCAACATAGCAGTCGGTGGGGTTCTGGAGCAGCTCATTGAGGGGCGCTGGCAACCCTTGGCGTTCTTCAGCAAGCACGTATGACCTCCCGAACTCAAGTACAGTGCTTTCGACCAGGAGCTGTTGGCACTGTATCTGGCAATCCGGCATTTCAGGTACTTCTTAGAAGACAGGCCGTTCATCATGTTCATGGACCACAAACCGTCGACCTTCGCGTTCACGAAGGTGTCCGATCCCTGGTTGGCTCGCCAGCAGCGACATCTGTCCTACATCTCCGAGTACACGACGGACATCCAGCATGTCTCGGGAAAGAACAACGTCGTGGCGGACGCACTCTCCAGACCAGCCCTGTCCCTGGGGGTGGACTATGCAGCACTGGCGGAGGCGCAGCAGGCAGACGACGAGATGCCCAGCTACAGGACAGCAGTCTCGGGTTTGCAGCTGAAGGACTTTCTCGTAGGCCCAGGTGATAGGACCCTCCTGTGCGATGTGGCTACCGGCCAACCTTGTCCCATCGCAGCCTGGAGGCGGCGAGTTTTCAACTCCATACACGGTTTGGTGCACCCATCTATCAGGACAACTGTCCGGCTGGTCTCCAGCAAGTTCGCGTGGCACGGACTTCGCAAGCAGGTCAGTGAATGGGCCAGAACGTGTGCGGTACCAAACAGCAAAGATGCAGCGGCACACTAAAGCCCCGCCGCAGCAGTTCAATCCCACCCACTGGAGGTTCGACCACATTCATGTGGATATCGTGGGCCCCCTACCAGTGTCCCAAGGAGCGCGGTATCTCCTAACTATGGTAGACCGGTTCACGAGGTGGCCAGAGGCAGTCCCGCTCACCGACACATCTGCTGATTCCTGCGCCCGAGCACAGATTGCAACCTGGGTAGCACGCTTCGGGGTACCGGCCCACATTACCTCCGATAGAGGCGCCCAGTTCACCTCCAGCCTGTGGTCAGCTGTGGCCAGCCTGTTGGGAATGCAGCTACACCGCACTACTGCCTACCACCCACAGTCGAACAGACTAGTGGAGCGTTTCCACCGTCACTTGAAGTCGGCTCTTATGGCCCACCTGAGAGGACCTAACTGAGTGGACGAGCTTCCCTGGGTCCTGCTTGGAATTCGTACAGCGCCCAAAGAGGATCTGCACGCCTCGTCGGCCGAGTTGGTGTACGGTGCACCCCTGACCGTCCCAGGAAAGTTCATATCAGCCCCAAGGGGGCAAGAGGAAGAACCCGCAGCAGTCCTGGACAGACTACGCGAGAGGCTCAGCAACCTGGACCCTGTACCGACTTCACAGCACGGACGGACCCCAACCCATGTACCCAAAGACCTGCAGAATTGTAAGTTTGTGTTTGTACGAAGGGGCAGACACCAGGCACCGCTACAGTGGCCGTACGAGGGGCCGTTCAAGGTGATCAACAACAACGGGTCCACGTATGCTCTGGACATTGGGGGGAAAGAGAAGGTTTTCATGGTGGACCGACTCAAACCAGCCCATATGGACTTGGCACAGCCGGTCAAGGTTCAGGCACTGCGACGCAGAGACAGACCTCCCAAACAGAGGCTGATCCAGACTGTGGACATTGGGGGGTGTATCGCCGGTTCTGGGGGGGGGGTGTTATGTGGCGACCCACTTTCTGCGCAGGTGAACTGGCTCACAAATAGCCAGTGCGCAGGGGGAGACTTTGGTAATGCACCTCTGACGTTATTTCTGCCCGGAGAGGGCGGGCGCTAGGGATTAAATGCCAGCGCCGCGAAGTTTGAATAAACTAGTCTCGAAACAACTTACCGACTGCGTGTCGTTATTTCAGCGCTGTGTGTAGCACATTGCTACAATGTAAAGATTATTGCCAGAGGCTCAGCAATCTCCTCCCTCGCCTCCTACCTGGGGTATATCTTGTCCGGTCCCGGTGACTTATCCAACTTGATGCTTTCCAAAAGCTCCTGCACATCCTCTTTCTTAATATCTACATGCCTAAGGTGAATTCCTACAAAAAAGTAAAAGCAAAGAGACCCAAAATTGAAAGAACAGATTTTTCTCAGTATTATTAATATTAGTTTAGGATTTACTAATGTTTCTTACACTTCTGCAACAGCTGTTTAAAAAGAATGGAGATGAAATGAGGTTGAACATGGAACATATGACTCGAGCAAACAAAATTTAAGCAGAAGGACTTCGCTGGAGTATTATAAGATGACAGTTTATTGAAGCTGAAGTGTGATGACTCATATAATGGAATGAGTCCTCTTTTCAATTAATTGTTTTGCCCAGGTGAAGTTGATAGTGCTTGCCTCTCATCCTTTCCATAAACTGAATGGAATAATGGAAATATTTGCGTAGATAGAAAAGAAAATGCCAGCTATTTCCAAGTGAAGTTATTTCCCCAGTTTCCACTAGGAAGATGTTTCTCCTGAACCATGAATCACAAAAGCCTTTTAGTCATTCTAGTTCAAGATCACTGAGTCCAATCATGACAACTGCACTGTTGTGTACCTGCCTTCCAAACAAAATGCAAATCCAGACTACCACATAAAGATTCTGACACAGGGAATGAGAACATGATTTTTGCCTTATACTTAGTAGATGATGATTTTCTAAGTCACATCTGTAGAACTCACAAAGCCAGTACAGCAAGATACATATCTGTGACTTTGGTTCCAAAGGCTGAACTGGCTTGTTGAAGTACCTTAATATTGAGTGGCATCACTTTAATGATGTGATCAGATGCTCTCTGTGTTGATACAATGTAAAAGAATAGAAGCCACTAAAATGTTTGTCTGTTGAGAAAGCCTCTGTAAGAGTTACTGCTTTTCATTTTCAAGGTCTTTTTAAAATAAATGCCGTGCCTTTGTTCATTACCAGTGATGGGCCAGTGTCTTGGTGAGTGAATGAAAGAAGAGACTGAGATAAGAGATCCTGTGAATTAAACTCTATAATCTGGAATACCAAACCCCAGCTGTGATCCAGCCCAGGTGAGATAACCACATGAATGTACACCAATAAAAAAGCGAATTGTGTGCTTCATTTGAGACAGCACGTGATGGAACAAGTAAAGCACCCAACACACTGGATTTCCAAGCAAGTGTTGTGTGCAGATGTGGAAGCTGTTACACTGGAAAGAATGCAGAGAATAATTTAGAATTACGTCACTTGGATTGGAGGGCTTGAGCCATAAGGAGAGGCTGAGGTTGAGGGGTAATCTTATAGAGGTATTTATTATCATGTGAGGGCATAGATAAGATGACTGATCACAGTTATGGTTCTGTACTTTACAGCCCCAAGACTTTATGCATCTCAGTGGTCAGAGTGAGCAGCAGTTGTTCCGTACCATATAGACCACAAAGGAAACTTTAGATAACTGTAACAAGTTGGGAACAGATCTGGAAGAACAGTCCATTACTCAAATATTTGGGAGATTTCATATTAAACAGCCATAGACTGAACAACTGCTTGTCATTTTATTTACACTCTTGAAGGAGTGATGGAGAATTGGTTGGTACCATCTTAAGAATTGTAACTTGATCACCAGTTCTCTGTTCATGACACAATGTTTCTCCTTCTGGAGGCTTTTGGAAAGTCGATCTGTCTCTCATAGAAATATTGCTTTGAACCTTGTAATTTCTTTTTTAAAGTAACAGATCTTTGATGGAAATAACAGCTAGCCTTATCTTAGTGAATGAATGAAAGATACTAAGCTGATGCCCGAACTGGAATATGCAATCACTTTACAACAGGATTTTCTGGATGTCTATGGATCAAGGTCACCTGAAGTGCAGTCACAGAACTGGCAGCTCTAATGCCTTGAAATTCACTCAGAAAATAGAGACATTATAAATAAGAAGGTAATTGCTAAAAGATGCAAATACAGTGGTTCCTCAAGTTACAAACAATCTGACATGCAAATTCTCTCATACATTTTTTAAAACAGTTTTTCAAGCTGATAATAGTAATAAAGTGTTTCTGGTATACATTAATGATTGGATGTGGTATATATTTCATTAGTTTAATTATGAGCAGTGATAGGGTGATTATTCACTGTGCATGTAGAACAATAATATCTGAAAAACAGATGTTTTCTATAGGTCATATGTTAACTTGATGACTCTCTGTATTGGGCAGACATTGACAAAACTCTTGGAAGATTAGCCGTCAATATGTACAACCTGTTAAAAGTCTAGAACAAAACCATCAAAATGCTCTCCAAGATAAACTCAGGTGGGTGACAAGATTATTTCAGAGGGTCAATTTTAATTTTCATAGAAAAGGAAGCAACAAATTTTATAGTCCTTATCAAATTTCATTCTAATTGAAGTTAGATATGTAGAGTCATGCATCGCAGCAGAAAAAATTTGGGAGCTGAGTCTTAGTTTTGCAGCCCATGGAACATCTTAAACCTGATAGTAAAAATATTGATTTCTCCTTCCAGTAAAACATATTTTCCTCCCCCTCCCCTCTTCTTCTATTCCCCACTCTGGCCTCTTACCTCTTATCACCTGCCTATCACTTCCCCCGGGTCCCTTCCCTTCTCCCTTTCTTCTATGATCTACTCTCCTCTCCTATCAGATCCAATAGGTTGAGTGAACTCAGCCTTTTCTCCTTGGTGCGAAGGAGGATAAGAGGTGACCTGATAGAGGTGTATAAGATAATGAGAGGCATTGATCGTGTGGATAGTCAGAGGCTTCTTCCCAGGACTGAAATGGCTAGCATGAGAGGACATAGTTTTAAGGTGCTTGGGAAGTAGGTGCAGAGGAGATGTCAGGGGTAAGTTTTTTATGCAGAGTGGTGAGTGCATGGAATGGGCTGTTGGTGGCAGTAGTGGAGATGGAAATGATAGGGTCTTTTAAGAGACTCCTGGATGGATACATGGAGCTTAGAAAAATAGAGGGCTATGGGTAAAGCCTAGGTAGTTCTAAGGTAAGAACATGTTTGCAACAGCTTTGTGGGCCAAAGTGCCTGTATTGTGCTGTAGGTTTTCTATGTTTCCTTCTTCTCCAGCCCTTTACCTTTCCCACACAGGCCTCCTTCCTCTTCCCCCACTTTTTTATTCTGGCATCTTCCCCCCTCCTTTTCAGTCCAGAAGAAGGGTCTCAGTACAAAACATCGACTGTTTATTCATCTCCATTGATGCTGCCTGACTGGCTGAGTTCCTCCAGCACGTTGCTTTGGATTTCCAGCATCTGCAGACTTTCTCATGTACCTGAAAGCATGGTGTCAAATTACAGACCTAAATTCACATCATATTTTTTGACGACATGAGATGCAACAGTAGAAGCATTCAAAGGTCAAAGGTCCAATTTAATGTCAGAGAAATATATACAAAATATATCCTGAAATGCTTTTTCTTCATGAATAACACCATACCCTTTAGAGCCTAAGTGTCCTGTTAGAAGACTTGAAGAGGTAAGTTTAACTATAAATCCCTGGTTAACCAATTTCAAGAGTTGTACAACACTATATTTTACCTCAGAATTAACTCCAACAAAGCTGCTGTTCTGTTGACTGTAGCATGTGCAGTTGGCACTGTAGACTCTAACTACACTGAAGTTCATTACAGCCCAGTTTGGACTAGACAATGGAAAGACATAGTTGAAACACAAACAACAGTTTAATTTACATTGTAAGATCTCATTGAAATGATGCAACAAGAAGCAGTTAAGACAGATGGTCAAATAAAAATGCTGTGCTCAATATGCAGGTATGACACACTGAATCAGAACATTAATAAGATATTAAAATATGCTTTTCTCAATACACAAATCAGGGCAGAGCAGGTACACAGATATGCTGTGTTGCCCCCTGCAGAAGCTAGCAAATCCATCGCCAAAACTCCTGCCAGTCTTCCAAATGCTCATTCATGTGTATGGGGTATCCCTAAGCTGGGTATTCTTAATGTGGGGAGGATCTGTACCGAAGAGCCAACAGCAAATTGAATCAGGATATCACATACTGTATGTGATGTAGGTCCAAGTGGTAGTTCTCAGCCCACAATAAATGAGGTATGCCTAATCACTCCTGGAGATTATCACCCAGCATCACTGGTTTATAAACAGCCTCCAAGTACACAGTTGTTTTCTCTGCCTTCCAAGCTCACCCTTCTGCTTTCAAGACTGTTTAATGATTCAAGATTCAAGATTGCTTAATGTCATTTCCAGTACACAGGCACAAAGGAGAACAAAATAATTGTTACTCTGGATCTGATGCAGCACAAAAAAAAACACGGAATAAGATAAAGAACACAATAATAAAAAAAACACAGTTAAAATAAATACATAAAATAGCTTGTATATGTAGATCAATTGTATGTCCATAAAGTGACACTAGACATAGGAGTGTCTACATAAGGTGAGTGACAGGAAACGATAAAGTAGTGATGGTTGGGCAGGTGTGAAGAGTTGAGTTAGTGGGTGGAGGTGTTGATCAGCCTTACCGCTTGGGGAAAGAAACTGTGAGTCTAGTCATCCTAGCGTGGATGCTACATAGCCTCCTCTCTGATGGGAGTGAGACAAACAGTCCATGAGCAGGGTAGGTGGGATCTGTCATGAGGTTGTTGGGTCTTTTCTGGAGCCTTTCTGTAAATCTGTCCTTGATGGAGGGTGTGCTGGTGCCGACGATGTGTTTTCTCTATTATAGAGCTTTCCTGTCTGCCACAGTATAGTTTCCGTAGCATGCAGTGACACAGCATGTTAGGATGCTCTCTACTGTGCATCTGTAGAATGACACGAGCTCCTTTATAAACCCTCTACCCTCTACCTTTTTCTACTATGAAACTGCTGTGAGGTTGCCTTCAGCTTGCTAAATTAGTTCAACTATTGTGCAATGTCATTACCATACCTCCCATAAAAATATTTGGCTTTGGTTATGTTGAGGAGCAACCCATTTCATTCGTGTAGATCCTATCTCTCCCACTTATCCCAAAACAAACTCTAATTCACTGTCGTTGGCCGAATCAAAGGTGATGATGAATTGGCATATCAGAGGGAGATTGGAAATCTGGCTGAATTGTGCCACAACAATAACTTCTCACTCAACACTATCAAAATCAAAGAGTGATTGACTACAGGAGGAAGAAACTGGAGGTCTATGAGCCAAACCTCATCAGGGGATCGGAAGCAGAGAGGGTCAGTAACCTTAAATTCCTTGGTATTATCATTTCAGGGGATCTGTCCTGGGACCAGCATGTGAGTACAATTACAAAGAAGGTATGGCAGCACCTCTATTTTTGTAGAAGTTTGCACAGATTTGTCATGCCATTTAAAACTTTGATAATCTTCTCTAGATGCACTTGGAGGGCATCCTGACTGGCTCTCAAAGTAAATTCAAATTTCAAAGTAAATTTATTAATAAAGTACATATAATGTATACCTCCATGTACTGCCCTGAGATACATTTTCTTGCAGGCATTCACAGTAGATACAAAGAAACACAATAGAATCAATGAAAAACTACACATAAAGATGGACAAACAACCAACATGCAAAGGAAGACAAACTGTGCAACTACAGGGAAAAACATGAGTTGCGCAGTCCTTGAAAATGAGTCCCTAGCCTTTGGAATAGTTCAGTGTTGAGGTGAGTGAGATTATTCACACAAAGGTTGAGGGTGTTGTAGATAGTGTGGAGAGCTGTCAGAGGTTACTGCAGGACATTGGTAGGATGCTAAACTGGGCTGAGAAGTGGCAGATGGAGTTCAACCCAGATAAGTGTGAGGTGGTTCATTTTGGTAGGTTAAATATGTTGGCAGAATATAGTATTAATGGTATAAACCTCTTTTTTTTTGTTTTGTAGCATTGTAAAAACTCATTAAAAATTAATTTAAAAAAAAGAATATAGTATTAATGGTAAGACTCTTGGCAGTGTGGAGGATTAGAGAGATCTTGGAGTCTGAGTCCATAGGACACTCAAAGCTGTTATGCAGGATGACTCTGTGGTTAAGAAAGCAATACGGTGAATTGGCCTTCATCAATCATGGGATTGAGTTTAGGAGCTGAGAGGTAATGTTGCAGCTATATAGGACCCTGGTCAGACCCCACCTGGAGTGCTGCGCTCAGTTCTGGTCGCCTAACTTTAGGAAAAATGTGGAAACCATAGAAAGTGTGCAGATGCGATTTACAAGGATGTCGCCTGGAATGGGGAGCATGTCTTATGAGAATAGGTTGAGTGAACATGGCCTTTTTTCCTCGGAGCAACGGAGGGTGAGAGGTGACCTGATAGAGGTGTACACGATAATGTCAGGCATTGATCGTGTGGATAGTCAGAGGCTTTTTCCCAGGACTGGAATGGCTAGCACAAGAGGGCACAGTTTTAAGGTGCTTGGTAGTAGGTACAAAGGAGATGTCAGGGGTAAGTTTTTTACACAGAGAGTAGTGAGTGCGTGGAATGAGCTACTGGCAGAAAAATAGAGGGCTATGGGTAACCCTAAGGTAATCATGTCTCTACAGCCCTCCATTTTCCCCATCTGCCATACACTTATTGGCACTAACTTCCTATTTCCTATCTGACACCCTCTTTCTCACGACGATTCAAATAAGATGTTCTTTATTCTTCTAGATGGAATTTTTGAGAACCCTTTCACTTCTCTGACTAAACTGTCCTTGAAGTGCCCTTGCCAATTCTTCAAATAATACTGCATTCTTAGTCATGCTTGGAAACAAATGGATAAAGAGGCCTTAATGTTGGTACTGTTCTGTTGTACAGCTACTTGTGCAATTAGCAAATTTAAAGAACCACGCAATGTTAAAATCATTGTTGCATCTAAAAGAAATCTGAAACTAGCCAGAAACTAGTTGATATTTTTCTTAAAATAGTACAGACAGAAGTCCTTCCTATGATTGAACATGAATTAGAATTAAAATTAAAACTGTTAGCTAGAACAGTGGGTTCCAAAATGGCCAAGTTGTCCTTAAAATCAGCATCATATCTTAATTGACATTGTCTAGCTGTTCTGTATTTTTTCAGGAGGCAGTTAGCATTATCAACAACCTCAAAAATATCAGAGATGCCATAAAATTGTCTCATAAATTGTAACTGATTTGACACCATAGCATAAACACCATAAAACTGATTTTTATGAATTCAGATTCTATGCTGAATTTGCAAGTTACAGTTTTGCTCCTTTAGCATGATTACATTTGCACATCACTTAAAAATGATCATAAATTTACTAACTATTCATTATAGTATTCATAAGTCACTTTTCTTTCCATTGTTTTTATACTAATTGATTCAAGATTACATTATATTCTGTGTAGCTAATGGCCTTATATTAACTATGGCTTCATGCTGCTCTGTTTGTCCCACTGTAACTAGAGGAGATATGGCAATCAAATTCTCTGAATCTGGGAGCTTCAATAGATTTTTGGTAGATGACGGATGAAACCTATTTTGCTGAGTGAGACATGAACAAAACTGCAGGTGATATATGATAAAATGTGGTGGCATAGACTAATCAGTCCTGACCTTTCTCTCCATGATGTCACACGGATGCAGGTGGCTTGTTACTGAAATTCCCAGATACAGAGAAAAAGACTGTGCATTGTCAGGAGTAACAGAGTCTTTTTATCTTTTCCATCTGTGTGATCCTGACTGTTGGACTTCAGCCATCGCAACCCTGTGCCCTTCCTGATAGCTTTTTTGTACAGCAGCCATCTGTTTAATTAGCCTGCAGGCTTTTTTTTTCCTTCAGTATCCTTTCTCCTATCATCAATTCCCAATGTATAAATGATTTTCTTCCAATAGATTAAAGTTAGCAGTGATTATAGATCATAATTTATACTGTATATTAGGGAAAGAAAGTTTGGCTCCAGTTTTTGAAGTAAGGATTTTTTAAAAACTCAGTAATCTCTTCTTGACTATCACTTATTATTTCAACTAAAAACATTTGACATCAGGTCTACAAAGAGGACAATTGACCATGGTATCTTTGATTAAAACAAAAAAGCTAACTGGCTCATTGGATTGGTATAGTTTCAAAGTCGACTGAAAGGTTCTCTCATCGCCAGCAAATAGAAAAGACTTTCTTTACGCAGCCACCCAGCCTTCCAAAAATGAGTTCCTTCGATGTTAGTCTTGCAACTCTTAATGCTGAAGGGCTAACACATGTAACTAAAAATAATCAGCAATTCTGAATGGCATCCAATTATTAAGTTAATCTTTCAATTCTGAGTAAATTGATTCTGCATTAATCCTTACACTGGTAAGTAGACTTTCAACAGTGTTCTGTACAAAAATGTTGAGTTGAAGATATGACCAATGGAGGCAATCAACCGGCCAATAACAACACGAAAGCTCAGGATCTTCAAAAACCCTTGGTGTAGAAGTTCAATCTGCTAAAATGATGCATACTACAATGGAGATTGAGCAAGTTAACCATATTAGCCCAGCATTTATCTACACACTTAATTTGATAACTTAAGGAATTCTTACTACCAAGAGTCTCTAGCAGGGGCTGACTGAAGTAAAGCTTGAAAGCTGAGACTCATCGCCTTCAATCACTGCTGGAAATTCAGAATCAGATGTAATCTCATTGGCATGTGTTGTGAAATTTGTTGTTTTTGTAGCAGCAGTACAATGCAATACATACATAATAATAAACTGTGAATTACAGTAAATATATATATAAATAAGTAGTTAAGCAGTGTAACAGAGTAGTGAGGTAGTGTTCATGGGTTCAATATCTATCAGAAATCTGATGGCACATGGGAAGAAGCTGTTCCTGAATTGTTGAGTGTGTGCTTTCGGGCTGCTGTACCTCCTTCATGATAGCAACAATGAGAAGAGGACATGTTCTGGGGATGGGCGTCCTTAATGATGGATGTCACCAGTGAGATGCACTCATTGAAGATGTCCTGGTTGCTATGGAGGCTAGTGCCCACGACGCAGCTGAGTTCACAACTTTCTGCAGCTTCTTTAGATCCTGTGCAGTAGCCACCACTCCCCGCCCCCCCCCATAGAAATGGGTAAAAATTTGTGAGTGTCTTTGGTGACACATAAAATCTCCTCAAACTCCTAATGAAATATAGCCACTGTAGTGCCTTCTTTCTGTTTGCTAAAATTTTAAGTTTTATTGATGCATAGAAAACTAAAGACAGGAACTGATGCCCTGATTCTTGTTCTCATATCCTTTAGCTAAACCAGTAGATTTGAGAAATGCCAGATGGATCACACCAAAACGACATCCAAATCAGTATAGAAAAACAGGTCAATAAATGACCATGGAAATTAACAGGAAATAGTGCACCAGGAGCCTTGATGCAGTCCTATAGTCAGGATGAGGGAAGTTATTTCTTCACTAATACATCAGAAGCTTCCATTTATCTGCAACATTAATACTCACTATAGATGCTTACTGACCTGCAGAGTAATTCCAACATACAGTATTATGTTTTATATTTCATTCCCATTGATATGCAGAGGAAACCTGCTGGAAAGGTATGGTTACCATTATATAAAATATACACTTCAGGCATTCATTGACCCCCAAGGTTATACAGCACAGAGACAGCTTTTTGACCCAACTCATCCATAGCAACCAAGGTGCCTACATAAGCAAATCTAATTTGCCTGTATTTAACCCATATATTTCAACCTTTCCCCTCTACGTATATGTCCAAATGTTTTTTAAATGTTGTAGTTTCACTAGTCTCTACCACATTCCATATGCACACTCTTCATAATCTTCCCCCTCTCAGCTTAAACCTATACCCTTTAGTTTTAAGCTCACCTATACTGGGAAGATAATGTGATAATCTACCCTGTTTATGCCATAATTTAATAAATATTTTTATAGTCATTCCTTAGCCTCCTTCCTGTTATATTAATAATACAACTTGTTCATTTATTATGTGCTGTGTGGAATGATGTGGACAATCATGGTCTTTCCATGACTATGATAGTTCTTGGGGAATTACAGAACTGTTAGCTACCGCCTTCTTCAGGGCAGTGTCTTTACAAGCCATTATCAACACTCTTCAGAGATTATCTGCCTGACATCAGTGGTCAAATAACCAAGCCTGTGATATGCACCAGCTGCTCATACAACCATCTACCACCTGCTCCCATAACTTCATGTGACCCTGATCTGGGTGGGTAGGGTGGGGCTAAGCACAAGCCACACCTTGCCCATGGGTGACCTACAGGCTAGCGGAGGGGAGGAGCACCTTACACCTCCTTTGGTAGAGACATATTGTCAGTCCTTAGTCCATTAGGACAGATAAGTCCCCGGGGCCTGACGGAATATTCCCCAGGCTACTTCACAAGGCAAGGGAAGAGATTGCTGAGCCTCTGGCTAGGATCTTTATGTCCTCATTGTCCACGGGAATGGTATCGGAGGATTGGAGGGAGGCGAATGTTGTCCCCTTGTTCAAAAAAGGTAGTAGGGATAGTCTGGGTAATTATAGACCAGTGAGCCTTATGTCTGTGGTGGGAAAGCTGTTGGAAAAGATTCTTAGAGATAGAATTCTGGGCATTTAGAGTATCATGGTCTGATCAGGGACAGTCAGCATGGCTTTGTGAAGGGTAGATTGTGTCTAACAAGCCTGATAAGAGTTCTTTGAGGAGGTGACCAGGCATATAGATGAGGGTAGTGCAGTGGATGTGATCTACATGGATTTTAGTAAGGTATTTGACAAGGTACCACATGGTAGGCTTATTCAGAAAGTCAGAAGGCATGGGATCCAGGGAAGTTTGGCCAGGTGGATTCAGAATTGGCTTGCCAGCAGAAAGCAGAGGGTCGTGGTGGAGGGAGTACATTTGGATTGGAGGGTTGTAACTAGTGGTGTCCCACAAGGATCAGTTCTGGGACCTCTACTTTTCATGATTTTTATTAACCACCTGGATGTGGGGATAGAAGGGTAGGTTGGCAAGTTTGCAGACGACACAAAGGTTGGTGGTGTTGTGGATAGTGTTGATAATTGTCGAAGATTGCAGAGAGACATTGATAGGATGCAGAAGTGGGCTGAGAAGTAGCAGATGGAGTTCAACCTGGAGAAGTATGAGGTGGTACACTTTGGAAGGACAAAATCCAAGGCAGAGTACAAAGTAAATGGCAGGATACTTGGTAGTGTGGAGGAGCAGAGGGATCTGTGGGTACATGTCCACAGATCGCTGAGAGTTGCCTGACAGGTAGATAGGGTAGTTAAGAAAGCTTATGGAGTGTAGCTTTCATAAGTCGAGTGATAAAGTTTAAGAGCCGTAGGATAATGATACAGCTCTGTAAAACTCTGGTTAAAACTTTATAAAACTTGGAGTACTGTGTCCAGTTCTGGTCGCCTCACTATAGGAAGGATGTGGAAGCATTGGAAAGGGCACAGAGGAGATTTACCACGATGCTGCCTGGTTTAGAGAGTATGGATTATGATCAGAGATTAAGGGAGCTAGGGCTTTACTCTCTGGAGAGGAGGATGAGAGGAGACATAATAAAGGTATGCAAGATATTAAGAGGAATAGATAGAGTGGACAGACAGTGCCTCTTACCCAGGGCACCACTGCTCAGTACAAGAGGACATGGCTTTAAGGTAAGGGGAGGAAAGTTCAAGGGGGATATTAGAGGAAGGTTTTTTACTCAGAGAGTGGTTGGTCACTGCCCAAGTCAGTGGTGGAGGCAGATACACAAGTGAAGTTTAAGAGACTACCAGACAGGTATATGGAGAAATTTAAGGTGGAGGGTTATATGGGAGGCAGGGTTTTTTTTATATAAAAAAATTCTTTTATGATGTCTGACCTATCTTTAAATTTTTGATTACAGAGTGGTATACCTTTATGTGATATGCTATAACATTTTGATCAATTTTATTACAATATATGAATGTACACAATTTATGTTGAGGTGTATCTATGTGTTGCACTCTGTAAATCTTGTTTTTCTTCTGAATAAAAATACTGTAAGAAGAAAAGGGTTTAAGGGTCGGCACAACATTGCGGGTCGAATGGCCTGTACTGTGCTGTATTGTTCTTTTTAAGGTGTTGCTCCTCCACCCTGAGAGTGGCCTCTTCTTGGCACAAGAGGAGGCCATGGATCAACACATTGAAATGGGAATTAAAATCTTTGGCCACTGGGTAGTCCTGATTGTAGTAGATGGAATGGAGGTGCTCGATGACAGGTCTCATCAATGTAGAGGAGGCCGCATCGAGAGTACTGAACATAATAGAGGACCCCAGCAGATTCGCAAGTGAAGTGTTGCTTCACCTGGAAGGACTGTTTGGGGCCCTGAATGGAGGTGAAGGAGGAGGTGTAGGGCAGGTGTAGCACTTAGGCCGCAATAATGTTGCCAATAATTCTCCTACTTTCTGAGGAGTGAAGACCTAGTGTGGTCACCCTCTCCCTATAATCCAAGCTCTTTAGTCTTGGCAACATCTTCCTGAATCTTTTCTGCACTCTTTCCATTTTACCAATATTATTCCTATAACAAGGTGACAAAACCTGTACTAAGCACTCCAAGTGGGGTAGGGTATGGCATGGCAGCATAGAGGTTAGTTCAGGGTGTTCTGGAGTTCAGAGTTCAATTCCAGCACTGTTTTGTAAGGAGCTTGTATGCTTTCCCCATGGAATGCATGGGTTTTCCCTTAGAGCTCCAGTTTCCTTCCCAGTCCAAAGACATGCTGGTTAGTAGGTTAAGTGGTCACTGTAAATTGTCCTCTGATTAGGTTAGGGTTAATTGGGTTTCTTGTGAACTGCTGGAGAGGTGGGGCTCAAAGGGCAGGAAGAACCTACTCTGCAATGTATCGCTACATTAAAAAATAAAAGCATGGCCTCACCAATTACCTCTACAGTACAATTGCAACATAATGTCCCAATTCCTATACTCAATGACCTGACTGATTAAGGCCAGCATGCTAAATGCCTCTCTCCCTGTGATGCTACTTTCAATGCACTATGCACTTATTCCCTAACACCCTCTGTTCAGTTACAGTCCCTAGTGCCCGATCACTCATAGAATACATTGGGCATTCGCTGGTTTGACTTTCCAAAATACATTGTCTCACATGTATCTATTTCTTAAATGAAATCTATTTAATGTTCCTCAGCCCACTTCCATTATTGATCAAGACTCTCATTTACTATCAAAAACAGTATGTCATCTGCAAACTTACTGATCAAGCCTTCTTCATTCATATCCAAATCATTTCCATTAGTAATGGATAATAATGGAAACAGATCCCTGCAGCACACCACTATTCACTGTCCTCCATTCAAGAATCAACCATCAACCACTAACACCTGCTTCCTACCATCAAGTCAATTTTGAATCCAGCTGAAGTGGTCTCCCTGGATTCTACGGGACCTAACCTTTCAGATCAGCTTGGCATGTGGGACTTTGTTGAAGGCTTTTGTTAATGTGAAAATAGACAACATCCACCACCTTACCCTCATCTACCTTTTTGGTTATTTCTTCCAAGAAAATCTCTGAAAGGTTCATCAAGAATGACTTACCCCACAGAAGTCATGCTGAGTTCTTCTATTAGACTTGGTCTATCTAAATGCTGGTAGATTCTGTCCCTCAGATTTGCCACCAGTAAATTCCCTGTTAATAATGCCTGGCTGACCAGTCTATAGTTTCTTGGCTTGTCCTAGATTAGAAAACATTAGTCACCTTTCAGTCTTTGGGAACTTCACCTGATGAAACAAATAACTCTACAAGAGTTATTATGCGGAGGGTTGCCGGTGCCCAGGAGGAGGAAGAGGAGGGCAGCCAGTCCGAGACGCCCACGGCACCCGGGCCCAGGACTCCCAATGGAGGTGGGAGTGGGGAGCCGGCAGTGGATGAGCGAGGGAGCAACGACCTCCTGCAGCTGGTGTGCGAGTCCGACGGCGAGGAGCAGCAGACCGGGACAGCGGTTGAGGAGCAGAGGGCAGGTCAGTGGCTGTGGGGGACTGTATCGGGCGTGGGAAGGGGTGTCCCCGGGTGGCAGTGGGGGTACGGTCCACAGCTGTGGGAAGGGATGGACGTGTCCCCGAGCAAGGCCAGTGGGGACACTCACTCGGAGAGAGTAGTGGGGAGGGAATTGCATTTCCCTGAACAAAGAGAGCGGGGTCACTCATACTCAGGAAGGGAATGACGTCTCACGGGAAGAGGGGAGAGGGGTCACTCACACTAGGGGAGGGAGTGACGTCTCACGGGGAGAGGGGAGAGTGGGCTCTCTGTTTGAGGGGGGTCGTGAGCTCAGTCAAACTGGAGGAGGGTGGGGATGATGTGACGTGCCCCTGAGTGGGGGGTCAGTGTTTGCTGGGTTCATTTCGGGAAAGCGTGGGGGCGAAGTGACTTGGGCCTGTCCGATGGGAATGGGTTTGGGTGTCCCTGGGTGGGGTGGTGGTGAGCGTTCTGTACTGGTTCCCGGGTGGTTATGATCAGAGCAGTTAGTACTGTTCGTTGGGTGTGTGTCGGGGAGTGGGGGGGGGGGGGGGAAGAGGTCTTTTCTGTCCATCGTGACCTAGTGAGAGGGAGGGGTCTGTATGGTGGTTTGGGGAGTGGGGAGAGGTCTGTTTTGTGGGACATATTTACAAGGATGTTGCCTGGATTGGGAAGCATGCCTTATGAGAATAGGTTGAGTGAACTCGGCCTTTTCTCCTTGGAGCGACGGAGGATGAGAGGTGACCTGATAGAGGTGTACAAGATAATGAGAGGCATAGATCGTGTGGATAGTCAGAGGCTTTTTCCCAGGGTTGGAATGGTTGCCACAAGAGGACACAGGTGCTGGGGAGTAGGTACAGAGGAGATGTCAGGGGTAAGTTTTTTACGCAAAGTGTGGTGTGTGTGTGGAATGGGCTGCCAGCGACAGTGGTGGAGGTGGATACGATAGGGTCTTTTAAGAGACTCCTGGACAGGTACAGGGAACTTAGAAAAATAGAGGGCTATGGGTAAGCCTAGTAATTTCTAAGGTAGGGACATGTTTGGCACAACTTTGTGGGCCGAAGGGCCTGTATCGTGCTGTAGGTTTTTCTATTTCTAGTACCTGCAATTTCCTCTCTAGCTTCCCAGTAAGTCCATGAATGCCCTCAGTCAGACCCTAGGGAATTTGTCCACTTTAATGTGCCTTAAAGCTGCTAATAGCTCCTCCCTAGTAATATGAATGTTGTCCAAAACATTTTCACGTATTTGCCTTATCTCTTGAGCAACCATGATTTTCTTCTCATTGAGGAGAAATGTTTATTAAAAATTCCACCCATTTCCTGGGGTTTGAAACAGAGACAGAACTGCTGATATCTAAGGGATCTGCTCTATCTCTAGCCATCATGTTATTCTTAATATAACCATAGAATCTCTTGGGGTTTTCCTTAACCTTACTTGTCTGTTCCATCTCACAACCTCTCTTTACCCTGTTGATTTCCCTCTTAAGAACATTCTTAATCTTTTAATAGTCATCAAGGGATTCACTCATCCCTAAACACATAAACTTTATCTATGTTTCTTTTTTTATTCTTGACCAATACTTCAATGTCTTTTGTCAGCCAGGGTTCTTTAAACTTAACAGGTTTACCCTTCACCGTTACAAGAACTTGCTGTTCCTGGACACTTCCTATCACACTCTATACACTCTCCCACTTGCCTTTCTCTTTGAACAAGTTCACCCAATCAACTTCTGTTAGAACCTGACTAATTCTCCTATTAGCTCTGCTCCAGTTTAGGACTCTAACCAGTCCTATCCTTTTCAATCACTATCTTCAAACTTATGTTCACAAGTGTCAAAGTGCTCCTGATTAGTACTTCAGATACTTGCCTTGCATTGTTCCCTAAAAGAAGGTTGAGTGTTGCATCTACCTGCTGATCTGTGTCTACGCCCACCTGGACAAGCCGGCGAGCACTGTGAGGTTCACGTTTTTTGACTTCTCCAGTATGTTCAACACCATCCGCCCTGCTCTGCTGGGTGAGAAGCTGACAGCGATGCAGGTGGATGCTTCCCTGGTGTCATGGATTATTGATTATCTGACTGGCAGACCACAGTACGTGCGCTTGCAACACTGTGTCAGACAGAGTGGTCAGTAGCACTGGGGCTCCACACGGGACTGTCCTGTCTCCCTTTCTCTTCACCATCTACACCTCAGACTTAAACTACTGCACAGAGACTTACCATCTTCAGAAGTTTTCTGATGACTCTGCCATAGTTGGATGCATCAACAAGGGAGATGAGGCTGAGTACAGGGCTACGGTGGGAAATTTTATCACATGGTGCGAGCAGAATCATCTGCAGCTTAATGTGAAAAAGACTAAGGAGCTGGTGGTGGACCTGAGGAGGGCTAAGGCACCGGTGACCCCTGTTTCCATCTAAGGGGTCAGTGTGGACATGATGGAGGATTACAAATACCTGGGGATACGAATTGACAATAAACTGGACTGGTCAAATAACACTGAGGCTGTCTACAAGAAGGGTCAGAGCCGTCTCTGTTTCCTGAGGAGACTGAGGTCCTTTAACATCTGCCGGACGAGGCTGAGGATGTTCTACGAGTCTGTGGTGGCCAGTGCTATCATGTTTGCTGTTGTGTGCTGGGGCAGCAGGCTGAGGGTAGTAGACACCAACAAAATCAACAAACTCATTCATAAGGCCAGTGATGTTGTAGGGGTGGAACTGGACTCCCTGACGGTGGTGTCTGAAAAGAGGATGCTGTCCAAGTTGCTTGCCATTTTGGACAATGACTCCCATCCACTCCATAATGTACTGTTTAGGCACAGGAATACATTCAGCCAGAGACTCATTCCAACGAGATGTAACACTGAGCGACATAGGAAGTCATTCCTGCCTGTGGCCATCAAACTTTACAACTCCTCCCTCAGAGTGTCAGACACCCTGAGCCAATAGGCTGGTCCTGGACTTATTTCCACTTGGCATGATTAACTTATTATTATTTAATTATTTATGGTTTTATATTTCTATATTTCTACACTATTCTTGGTTGGTGCAGCTGTAATGAAACCCAATTTCCCTCGGGATCAATAAAGTATGTCTGTCTCTCTGTTCCTGAGTAAGGACCTCTACATATTGACTCAGCAACCTTTGCTGGGCACAATTCATGGATTCCCTTCTGTCCTGCCCCTTAAAACTCTAGATGGCCCAGTAAACATAAGGGAAATTAAATCTTCTGCAAATATAACCCTGATATTCTTACAACTATGAGAAATGTCTTCATGTACCTGCTCCTTAATTTTTTGATGACTATGGGGTGTTTATAAAACAGCACTAATAGAGTGCCCCTCCATTTCTTGTTCTACCCATAGTATTTCACTGGACAATCCTCCAAGAATGCAATCTCAATGTACTGCTGTTATGTACTCCTTTGTCAAAGGGTTAGCACCTTTCTCTGCTTACCTATACTTCCGTCATGACAGTAGCATCTGTATCCTGGAATGCTGAGCTGTCAGTCCTGCCCTTATCTCAGCCATGTAACACCCTAGTCCTCAGAGTCAATCCATGCTCTGAGTTTCTGTGTTCTACATGTTAAGCCTTGAACATTGACATAATTGCAGTTTAAGTGAGTACTTCTTTTCCTGCCTTTACTGTGTCCCTGACTATGATGATTACTAATCTTGCTCTGGCTTGCTGTAGCATGATGACTAGAACTACACAAAATATTCTGAGCAGGCTAATCGACTAACTAACTTTATCTTAGTAAACAGTACCAAGAGTGAAAAATGACAATTACAACTTATCACTTATGATGACAACCTGACAAATATCTCACAACTTCCATTCAGTTACAACTATTTCAGCAAACACACACACATACACATGCATATGCACACATATAAAATACACACATACACACACAAACAGATAAACACACACATAGATGTACACATACTCATGTACACACACACATATGCATATACATATACACATACACCCATACACACAGATATACACATATACAGACACACACACACATCCCAACATGTGCTCATCTCAAAGAATCCACAAACAGCCAGATTTTCAAGCACACTAGACCTATCACATGGACACAATGCAATACACTTACCAACATACTACCCTTCTTTGGCAGGACAAGATGGCCCACAAACTTTACTAACAGGAAAAAATAGATTAAGCATACCATCTTATGCACAGGCTGAATAGCCTGGAGAAGAGAATATTGTCTCAAACTGGTGTGGGATGTAGATAGTTTGTGTGCTGGACTGATAATATGCACAGAATTGCCAGAGTTTGTTGAAGACATTGGCTTTCTCAATTCTAATTCATGATACCTAGCTTAAATTCTATTTCCCTCTCGTCCCAGAATCTGTTCTAGTTTACGAGATGCAGATGTCCCTTTCCATCCATTAACACTATTATTTCTTCAAATGAGAACATTTAAAACCCATTTAAAATAATAAAAAAAAATTCAAACAAAATTGATAGGAAATAAAATCAAATTACTTAAAATACAGAAAAAAGGCATTTAAATATTTTCAAGTTATTTTCAAATATTTTAATCAAAAGCTAATTATTCCCTGAAGCTTAACTCTCACCCTGAAAGTCATTCCCATGCAATGAGTCTCTGATCCTTTGCTGAAAATCCAACCTGATATGGGTTCGGTGAGTACCTATCCCACTACAGCTGATGGAAAGCTGCAGGAGGTTTATGCTCCAGTACCACATTGCTAGAGGAGGCTGTGAGCAAGCTGGAACTTCCTTGTGTGCTCATGTTTGCACAGGATCTCCAAACTTACTTTATTGTTAATGGAGGTAAATACCACCAGTTCAGTGCAGAACTACCAACTCGTTTTGAAGGAAGCTTTGAGCAATGTAATTAATGTTGGTAAACAGAAAACATTAGAGAAATTACCAGTACTGGAGGTTAATAAAATCCTATTGGAAATGCTTTGCAAATGCTGATTTCAGAATTGAAGATGAATTGTCAATGGTCTTCCAACAGTCTTGAGGTTCCAGAGAAGACCAATGGACTGAAAGGTAACAAATGGAGTGTTACTATTTAAAAATGGAGGAAGTGACAAAAGAAAAGAACTATTAATCATTTGGCCTGTTGTCAGTTGTTGAGAAAATGCTGGAAAACGATTGTTAAGCATGCCATAAGAGCAAAACAACACTTAATTTGATTGGGCATCCTGAAGGATGTGTAAATTCTGATCTGATCTTGTCAATATAGTAACACACACAAAATGCTGCTGGAACACAACAGGCCAGGCAGCATCTATAGGAAGAAGTACAGTCGACATTTCGGGCCGAGACCCTTCGTCAGGACTAATTGAAAGAGATAGTGAGAGATTTGAAAGTGGGAGGGTGAGGAGGAGATCCGAAATGATGGGAGAAGACAGGAGGGGGAGGGATGCTCTGTTCTGCCAGAGAAAGCAGGATCTCCCAGTGGCCACACATTTTAATTCCACATCCCATTCCCATTCTGATATGACTATCCATGGCCTTGTCTACTGTCAAGATAAAGCCACGCTCAGGTTGAAGGAACACCACCTTATATTCTGTTTCGGTAGCCTCCAACCTGATGGCATGAACATTGATTTCTCTAACTTCTGTTAATGCCCCCCTTCCCTTCTTACCCCATCCCTTATTTATCTATTTATTTATTTATTTATTTATTTCCACTTTTCTTTTCTCTCTGCGTCCCTCTTACAATCACTCCTTGCCTGCTCTCCCCCTCCTCCTTTCTTTCTCCGTAGGCCTCCCGTCCCATGATCCTTTCCCTTCTCCAGCTGTGTATCCCTTTTGCCAATCAACTTTCCAGCTCTTAGCTTCACCCCTCCCCCTCCGGTCTTCTCCTATCATTTCAGATCTCCCCCTCCCCCTCCCACTCCCACTTTCAGATCTCTTACTACCTCTTCTTTCAGTCAGTCCTGACAAAGGGTCTTGGCCCGAAATGTCAACTGTACTTCTTCCTATAGATGCTGCCTGGCTTGCTGCATTCCACCAGCATTTGTGTATGTTGCTTGAATTTCCAGTATCTGCAGATTTCCTTGTGTTTGCATTGTCAATATAGTGCTTGTATGGTTGCTTCCATTGAACTTATATGTGATTGTGTGTGTGTGGATGAAGATGGCAGGGACTCCGTGAAAGTCAGGGATAACTGGTTCAACTCCCCTTTGTTGGTACTGCTCATAATTGGGCACCTGAATGATGTCAGTCTACAGTATTTGCCGATTGCCAGCCTTGATTGATTACCAAATGGGATCTTGCTGCATGAAGGTATGGACTACCTCATTTTCTGAGGGGTTAGGAGAAAGACTGAACATGAAACAATCATCAGCAAACATCCACTCTTCAGACTTCATGACGAAGGAGCTCACTGATGAGGCAGCAGCTAAAGTTGATTAGCCTAGGACATTGCCTGGAGGAACTCCTAACATGATGTTCTGAAATGTTGATGATTGACAATTAACCATCACAGCTTTCTTCCTTTGAACAATGTATCACTCTGGCCATTGGAGTATTTCCCCCATGTTGCCCTTGACTTCAGTTTTATTTGAGCACTTTGAGGCTGCACTCTATCAACTGCTGCCTTGATACCTACGTCAGTTTCTATTACTTCACCTCTATAATTCAGCTTTTTGATCCATATTTAGTCTAATAAGGAAATGAAGTTCAAAGGCAAGTGGTCCTGTTGAAACTCAAAGCTGGAGAGCAGGTCATTAGGACCACTGGCACTGTCAATAGCACCCTCCATTGCCTTGTTTTCAGAACAGGACATATCTGAACAATTTTCCATATTATTGGGAAGGTGTCTGCATTGCAGAGTCATGGCTGAAAAAAAATCACAGCTGGGAGCTAAACATCTAAAGGTGCACATTGTATCGAAAAGACAAACAGGTGTTCAGAGAGGGTGTGGTGGCTCTGAAGGTAGAAAATTAATCAAATACATAACAAGAAACAACTTAGGATCAGAAGATGTAGAATCCTTGTGGGTAGAGTTAAGAAAATGCAGGGGTAAAAAGCCCATGAAGGGAGATATATGCTGGCCTCTGGATAATAAACGGGTTGCGGGGGGCATACAAATTATAACAGAATACAGTATAGAAAACGCATGTAAGAAAGGCAATGTTACAGTAGTCATGGGGGACATCAATATGCAGATAGACTGGGAGTATTAGGTTGGCACTGGATCCCAAATGAAGGAGTATATAGAATACATATAATATGGCTTTTAGAGCAGATTGTGGCCCAGTAGGTAAAAGGCAATTCTGGACAGGTGTTGTGTAATGAACCAGGTTTGATTAGGATGCTTAAGGTAAAGGAACCCTTAGGAGACTGTGATCATAGGAGGCATGAGAGAGAGTTGGCCAAATTTAGGTGGAAGAGACCCTAGCAGGGATGACCTAGATTAGCAATGGCAGAAGTTTATGGAAGTAGTTCAGAAGATGCAAAATCATTTTTGCATCTTGGGGGTAGAAGGGTGGATTGGCAAGTTTGCAGACGACACAAAGGTTGGTGGTGTTGTGGATAGTGTTGAGGATTGTCGAAGATTGCAGAGAGACATTGATAGGATGCAGAAGTGGGCTGAGAAGTGGCAGATGGAGTTCAACCCAGAGAAGTGTGTGGTGGTACACTTTGGAAGGACAAACTCCAAGGCAGAGTACAAAGTAAATGGCAGAATACTTGGAAGTGTGGAGGAGCAGAGGGATCTGGGGGTACATGTCCACAGATCCCTGAAAGTTGCCTCACATGTAGATAGGGTAGTTAAGAAAGCTTATGAAGTGTTAGCTTTCATAAGTCGAGGGATAGAGTTTAAGAGTCATGGGGTAATGATGCAGCTCTATAAAACTCTGGTTAGGCCACACTTGGAGTGCTGTGTCCAGTTCTGGTCGCCTCACTATAGGAAGGATGTGGAAGCATTGGAAAAGGCACAGAGGAGATTTACCAGGATGCTGCCTGGTTTAGAGAGTATGCATTATGATTGGAGATTAAGGGAGCTACGGCTTTACTCTCTGGAGAGAAGGAGGATGAGAGGAGAAATGATAGAGGTATACAAGATATTAAGAGGAATAGATAGAGTGGACAGCCAGTGCCTCTTTTCCAGGGCATTGCTGCTCAATACTAAAGGATATGGCTTTAAGGTAAGGGGTGGAAAGTTCAAGGGGGATATTAGAGGAAGGTTTTTTACTCAGAGAATGGTTGGTGCATGGAATGTACTGTCTGAGTCAGTGGTGGAGGCAGATACACTAGTGAAATTTAAGAAACTACTGGACAGGTATATGGAGGAATTGAAGGTGGAGGGTTTTATGGGGGGGCAGGGTTTAAGGGTCGGCATAACATTGTGGATCAAAGGGCCTGTACTGTGCTGTATTGTTCTATGTTCTATTTAATCTTGAAGAAGGTGAATCATTCTAAATGGAGAATGAGGTAACTGTGGCTGACAAGGAAAGTCAGACAGCAGAAAAGCAAAAGAGATGACATACAATATTGCAAAAACTAGCGAGAAGCTCAAGGATTGGGAAGCTTTTAAAACTAACAGAAGGTAAAACTGAAGAAAACTATTATGTGAGAACAGATGAAATGTAAAGGTAAGATAAGCCAATATATGGAAAGGCTATCAAAAGTATTTTCAGATATATAATGAGTAAAAGAGAGGCAAGAGTGGACACTGGACTACTGGAAAAAGATACTGGAGGTAGTAATGGTGAACAAAGAAATGGTGAATGAACAGAATAAGTAAGTTGAGTCAGTCTCTTCACTGTGGAATACACCAGCAGTATGCCAGAAATTCGAGCGAGTCAGGGAACAGAAGTGAGTGTAGCTGTTATTATTAAGGAGCAAGTGCTTGGGAAACTGAAAGGACTGAAGGTGGATACATTAGCTGGACTAGATGGGCTACACTTCAGGGTTCTGAAACAGTTAGCAGAGAAGATTAT
Organism: Hemitrygon akajei; assembly: GCF_048418815.1. NCBI lineage: Eukaryota > Metazoa > Chordata > Chondrichthyes > Myliobatiformes > Dasyatidae > Hemitrygon > Hemitrygon akajei. Next base: position 141,905,095 of record NC_133124.1, on the reverse strand, counting down.
GGAGGCTTGAGCAATGATCTTTCAAGAATCACTAGAGTGAGGAATGGTTCCAGAAGACTGGAAAGTCACTTCACTCTTTTAGAAGGGAGGGAGGCAAAGGCAGGAAATTATAATCTGTTTAACCTGACTTCAGTAGCTGGTAATAGTTTAGAGTCTATTATTAAGGATGAGGTGTTGCGGTACTTAGTAGCACATGATAAAATAGGCAAAAATCAGCATGATTTCCTTAAGGGGAAATCTTGCCTGACAAATTTGTAATTCTTTGAGGAGCTAATAAATAGGATAGACAAGGGAGATTGAGTGGATGGCATTCACTTGGGTCTTCAGAAAGCCTTCAACAAAGTGCTGTTATGTAGCCGTTAAAGAAAATAAGAGCCCATGGTATTAAAGGAAAGGCATGAGCATGGATAAGAGATTGGATAACTGACAGAAGGCAAAGAATGGGAATTAAGGAGGTCTTTTCTGGTTGGTTGCCAATGACATGGTTTTCCACAAGGGTTAGAGTTGGGACTGCTACTTTTCATGTTATATGTTAATAATGGAATTGCTGGCTTTGTGGCAAAGTCTGAGGATGATACAAAGATAGGTGGAGGGGCAGGTAGTGTTGAGGAAGTACAGTCTGTAGAGGGACTTCACAGGTTAGGAGAATGGGCAAAGAAGTGTATGGCCATACATTTTGGTACAAAAAAGAAAAGTGTAGACAAAATAAGGAGAGAATTCAAAAATAAAAATTGTAAAGTGATTCGGTAGTCCTAGTGCAGGATTCTCTAAAGGTTAATTTGCAGGTTAGGTTTGTTACGAACCCCGTAACTGGGTCACTTACCAGCAAAGATAGAGAGGTCCGTTGAAGTCTGATGGTACTATTTTTAACAGTATTTATTGGTAAAAATACACAAAAATAATGTCAATGCAAATATACAGATACTACACGTCGTTAATACTAGATCTAAAAGTGCGGGTATAATAATAATCAATAAGAAATAGCTCTATTGTTGTCTAGGGGATAATGTATTGTCCGATGGAAATATAAAAGTCACTCAGTTCATGCAGGCTTCATACAGGCTTCAGCCTTTGGGGACCGCTGGGTTTTCAATTGTTGGAGAGAGAGAGAGATTTTAGAACTTGCCAGCTTTTCCTTTTTATGATGTCGATCCTTCCTTTAGCGAGGCCGTTCCGTGGAAGACATCATCCGGGCAAGGATGGACACACACAAGCCCCCACCAGTCTCATACGTTTCTCCTGGTGCATCTAAAGGGGTTGTTCCCCAGACCCTCTTTTATCCTTACTCACGGGGTCTCAGATGTCAATCAGGTTGGGATGATGCAATCCCTCAACCAGCCCACTCTGGTCATTCCCTGAGGGCTTCAATGAATGGTACAGTACTCAATACACAATTCCGTCTCCAAGAGACAATAGTCGTTATCAGTGGTTCCACCTTTCTGGGGCCAGGATACATTCCAAACCCTTGTGGATTCTGCGTGTCTCTCCCTCATTTCCTGGGTCCCAGACCTGAATTAATAAAGCGATCTTGCGATTCTCAAAAAGCAGGGGGCTACTTTGTACCCTTCGGCCCCTCAGAGTTGTGGCACATTCGTAACACCCCCTTTCTTCAAAGCGTTTTTACCATCAGTAAAAACGAAGTAATACAGAGTCTTACAGGATTTTAGAATCTAACACAATACAAAAGTTTTTTTTTCACTACAGAGTAATACAGTTATACATTCAATTCAGCATCTAAACAGTTAATGATTACATTGTCACTTCCTTTAATATCTTAACATCTTGTACCTTACTAAAGTCTTGTAGCATCAGACTTCAATTTAATAACCACCTATTTTTATTTCTTTCCTTCAGCAAACAAAAACTAAAGAGTTGTGATCTTAGCTTACGTGTATACTACAAAAGTTCATGCAAATACTAATCTTTATGTTACTTTCAAACTTAACAGTCAATCTTCCATGGGGGTTTGTCTTTATTATTCACATGTTTTGTTGAAATCCCTTAAAGCCGGATCCTGCTATTTAAAATGGCAGCCCATCAACCCTCGCCCCTTTTCCAGTTAACTCCCACATGGTGAGTTTGTGCACCACGGCGAAATAGGCTTTCGCCCGCTCCTTTCATAGGAGTTATTTTATCAACAATGTGTTCCAAACTTAGACTATTTTCTGAATTTCCACACAATTCTTTAAGTTTAAGCAAGTTGCTAGTTTTCTCTTCAGGACCCTTCAGGCTATTAGTTCTCAATTTAAGATCTGAAAGCGATCCCCCTTTGTTCAAACAGCATTTTGAATTCGGCTTTTTCACACCACACTCTTGAATAACAATAGCGTGTGGGGCACCTTTACATTCCAACTCAACCTGTAATTGATTCACAGGCACCGCGTTACCAAGCCATTGTCTCTGTAGCCTGGTTGCTGCTTCTGACATCAATCCAGACTTTAAAATTTCTTCATTCAACTTAGGAACTACACTTTTCCCTTTTCCTTCAATAATTAGATTCACATCACCACCGTTTATCTCCCCACTAACTTTTAACACACCTTCGAACACCAACAATGGGGAATTCTCACTTCCCACTATTACCAAGGTTAACCCTTTCTTCACTGAACCAAGTCCATCTGACCCGCAAGGACTGCACTCCTTTTCAACTGAATCAAATACCTCAGACTTTTTCTGAGCTCCATTACTAGGCTCAGTACCACGTGCGTCCACATCTTGAACACACTCAAACGGGACATTTGCCTCTTCCAGGCTTTCAATACCTGTACCCTTTTCAAATTCTAAATTCCCCTGATCCTCCCAACTACTCTCTGGGCAACTCCCTTCCGGAGTTAACTCAACCCCGCGGGCTGAAACAACCTCATCTGCCAACCCAGCAGACTTCTTCAAGGTAATGGCATCCTTTTCATCTAGGACTGCCCTCATTTCATTATCGGGAACACCTTTAGAATTTTCAACTTCTTCAAACAGTTCTGCCAAACCAGACAGATCATCCATGTCCAACTCTGGACCCTTTAACAGCCTCATCTGCTTCTCATCTTTACTTCGTGCCTCTATTAATTTTCTCCTCGCTAAGGGCAGGTCTACCTCCTCGCCCTTACTCTCTTTCACTTTACTACTCTCCATTTTTCCACCCTCTAAACTCTCGTGGTACAGGGTCGGTAAAAACGTCTCAGCCAAATCGATGCTGGCCTGATTTAAACTGGTCTCGTTCTCAGCTGCCTTTCTTGACGTGCTGTGAGTGATCGCACATGCGGGATAAATCTTGGAATCTAGGGGCGGGACCTCAACACTCACAGGCTGGCTCGTCGGCTTCATTGCTGACCAAACCTTACCACCGGCTAAATCGTTACCAAGAAGGACGTCCACATCAGTTCTCGGGAATTCTGATCGCACCCCTATTTCAACTGGTCCAGATACCAGATCACAATTTATAATGATCCTATGCAAGGGCACCGTTTCTGTCCCTTTTCCTATTCCTTTCAAAGCTACCATTCCTGTTTTGTGACCAAAATCCAGTACCTTACTGCTAATCAATGACAGTTCAGCTCCCGTGTCTCTCCAGATCCGCACTGGAACTGGTGTGTCTCCCTTTCTCACAGACACGGTTCCTTTTGACATACATTTCTCAGACCCTTCTCGTACTCTGTCTACCTGGGGCTCTCTCGTCGATTTACTGATTACCACAGCACATCCTATAGGGACTGCTGCTTTCCATTTTCCTGTCTCCTTCCTCGAAGCAAGGCACCTAGATGCAATATGTTCCACCTTTCCACAATTAAAACAGGTCAAGCCAGGAACTCTCCTGCCGTCTTGCCTCTCCTCCTCAATCTTACCACTAGCTCCAGGCGGGACCTCTGCCTCAGCTGGCGGGCTTTCTCTACCGTTCCCACGGTCTCTCTGGTAACTTTTATTCGAGGAAAACTTTGTCTTGTGGGTTAGGGCATACTCATCTGCGAACCTAGCAAATTCGGAGATGGACTTATTCGGCCTCTCATTCAAATACATCCGGATATCCTCCGAAACACTACCTTTAAATTCCTCAATCAGAATTAACTCCCTGAGACGCAAAAAATCCTCTTCCACTATTTCTGCTGTACACCAACGATCCAAGAGCACACCCTTCTCATAGGCAAACTCGGTATACGTCTGATTCCACCCTTTCTGTAAATTTCTGAACTTTTGTCTATATGCTTCAGGTACCAATTCGTATGTCCGAAGAATGGCCTCCTTTACTTTTTCATAATTCTCAGACTCCTCCTCCTCCATGGACAACGCCGCATATGCCCGTTGTGCCTTCCCTTTTAACACACTTCGTAACAACGCCACCCACTGCTCTTTGGGCCACTTCTGATTCACTGCCACCTTTTCAAAAAGCAAGAAATAACTATCAACATCCGTCTCCTCGAACGGAGGTACTACCCTCAACTCCCGACTAACATTAAACCGCTCCTCTCGGTCTGACCCTTGAACTCTTCACTCTTGCCTTAACTTCTCCATATCCAAGTCATGTTGCCTCTGTTTCTCCGCCTCCCTCTCCTTCTCGGCTCTTTCCTTTTCTTTCTCAGCTCTCTCCCTCTCTTTTTCAGCTGCTTCCAGCTGTTTTAACTGAACTTCATGCTCCCGTTGTTTCTCAGCTCTGTCCTGCTCCTTTTCCTTTTCAGCTGCTTCCAGCTGCTTTAGCTGGAGCTCATGCTCCCTCTTCCTCTGTTCTGCGTCCAGCCTCAATTTCTCCAACTCTAGCTGAGCCGTCCCACTAACTGGTACCTTTTCAGGGATATTTTCCAATACCTCAGCAGAAAACACATTCTTCACAATATAATACTGAGTTATGGCCCTCTGCACCTCCCGCTTTTTCATCGACAACCTCACCTCTGCGAGGTTTAGTCCTTTCGCAATATTTATCAATTCCGACTTTGTGGCTGCCTCCAGAGTCGGGTTTTCTATAAATTCACCCACGTCCATCTTTGCTGGTTTCCCGTCTGGCTACCCGCGTAACCAGATCCAAGTTTGGACTTACAAGCCCGATTCACTGGCCCCCCCCAATTTGGTATCAAATCCCGAGACGAGAACCCCAAGTTGTTACGAACCCCGTAACTGGGTCACTTACCAGTAAACATAGAGAGGTCCGTTGAAGTCTGATGGTACTATTTTTAACAGTATTTATTGGTAAAAATACACAAAAATAATATCAATGCAAACATACAGATACTATACGTCATCAATACTAGATCTAAAAGTGTGGGTATAATAATAATCAATAAGAAATAGCTCTATCGTTGTCTAGGGGATAATGTATTGTCCGATGGAAATATAAAAGTCACTCAGTTCATGCAGGCTTCATACAGGCTTCAGCCTTTGGGGACCGCTGGGTTTTCAATTGTTGGAGAGAGAGAGAGAGATTTTAGAACTTGCCAGCTTTTCCTTTTTATGATGTCAATCCTTCCTTTAGCGAGGCCGTTCCATGGAAGACTTGTCATCCGGGCAAGGATGGACACACACAAGCCCCCACCAGTCTCATACGTTTCTCCTGGTGCGTCTTAAGGGGTTGTTCCCCAGACCCTCTTTTATCCTTACTCACGGGGTCTCAGATGTCAATCAGGTTGGGATGATGCAATCCCTCAACCAGCCCACTCTGGTCATTCCCTGAGGGCTTCAATGAATGGTACAGTACTCAATACACAATTCCGTCTCCAAGAGACAATAGTCGTTATCAGTGGTTCCACCTTTCTGGGGCCAGGATACATTCCAAACCCTTGTGGATTCTGCGTGTCTCTCCCTCATTTCCTGGGTCCCAGACCTGAATTAATAAAGCGATCTTGCGATTCTCAAAAAGCAGGGGGCTACTTTGTACCCTTCGGCCCCTCAGAGTTGTGGCACATTCGTAACAGGTTGGTGGTAAGGAAGGCAAATACAATGTTAGCATTCAGCATGTATGTTGAATAGGGAACTAGAATATAAAAGTAAAGATATAATGCTGAGATTTTATAAGGTGTTGGTAAGACCACATTTGGAGTATTGTGAGTAGCTTTGGATCTTATATCTAAGAAAGAATGTGCTGGCACTGGAAAGGGTCCAAAGGAGGCTTACAAGAATGGTTCTGGGGATGAATGAGTTAAAGTATGAGGAGTGTTTGATGACTCTAGAACTATCCTCATTAGACTTTCACCACAAAAGGCAGGATTTCCTGGTGGCCACTCATTTTAATTGTACTTCCCATTCCCATTCTGACATTGGTCCATGGCCTCCATTACAGTCACAATGAGGCTATTCTCAGGTTGGAGGGGCAACACTTTAAATTTCATCTGAGTAGCTTCCAACCTGATGGCATGAACATTGATTCCTCTAACTTCTGGTAATTTTTCCTCCTTCCTCCTTCTCTCTTCTTCAATTCCCCTCTAACTGAATTTCTTCTCCTCAGCTGCCCATCACCTCCCTCTGGAGTCACCACATTCACTTTCCCCCATGGTCCTCTCACTCCCCTCACCTGATTTCAACAATCACCTGCCAGCTTGCACTCCTCCTCCTCCTCCTCCTTTGGCTGGGGGACAAAACTAGTAAGATGGTGTGAAGTTTTTGTTTTATTAGCTCTATAGTGCTTTCTGGAGGAGTGCTTTTGCAAAATGCAGTTTTCTGTGTGGTAGCATCTACAATGATTTTCTCCTGTCCGCTTCTTTGTCCTGGATACATGTAAGTCCTGTAGTGATGGTAGACTGCAGCTAATAACCTTTCCTATTAACCTGACAGTTCACTAGTAGATCTAGTATATTGTGAGAAGATGCTGCACCAAACCAGATGGTAATGTCTGATGTGATGATGCTATCTATGACGGCAGTGTAGAATTGCACCAGTATGTTCTGGGGAAGATGAAATTTTTTCATGCTACAAGAAGTACATCTCCTGCTGAGCCTTTTTTGTTAATGAAGGAGATATGGTTCTCCCATATTTCCTTCGTCAACAAACCAGTGAGCAGGGTAGGTCATAGCTCACAAACTTGGTAGTGTTTTTTGAGGAAGTGGCAAAGATAATTGATGAAGGATGTTGTCAACATGGACTGTAGTAAGGTATACCACAAGGTCCCTTCTGTTCAGCTGATCTGCATGTTGAAGATGCATGGGATGTATAGTGATTTGGCAGTTTGGATTCTGAATGAGCTTGCTCAGAGGAGATAGAGGGTAGCTGTGGAAGGTGTTACTCTGGCTAGAAGACTGTGATGGTGGTGTTCCACAGGGATTGGTGGTGGAGGCCTCTGCTGGAAGAAATTGTGGTTGGATGGGTTAATAAGATTGCAGATGTCACAAAGACCTGTGGAGTTGTGGGAGTTGTGGACAGACACAATATAGATCACTTACAGATATTGCTGGAGAAATGGCAGATGGAACTTTGCCTGAGCAAGTGTGAGGTGTTACACTTTGTGGGGGGGGGGGGGTGTTGTTCCTAAAGTAAGGGTAAAGTATACTGTTAATGGCAAGGCCCTTAACAGCACTGACATGCAGAGAAATCATGATGTCAAGTCCATACTCACTGGAAGTGTCACACAAGTAGAGAAGGTGATACAGAGGACATATTCATTGGTTGGGACATAGGTCATAAGAGTCAGAAAGTCACGTTGCAGCTTTTGGAAACTTTTGTTAGACTGCACTTGAGGTAATGAGTGCAGTTCCACTTGCCACAGTACAGGAAGGATGTGGAGACTGTGGAAAGGATGCCGAAGAGGTTCACCAGGATGCTGTCTGAATTAGAGGCTGTGAGCTATGAAAATAGAGGTTGGACTGGATTGTTTTCTCTGGACTGTCAGAGATTGAGGGATGCCCTGATGGAAGTTTATTACATTATGAAAGGCATAGATAGAGTAGACAGTCCAAATTGTTTTCCCAGAGATTGATATGTCAAGTATTCAAGAATATGCATTTAAGGCAAGGGGGATAAAGTTTAAAGATGTGCAGGGCAATTTTGTTTTATCACAAAGAATGTGCTGCCAGAGGACATGATGGAAGCAAGTACGATAGTGGCATTTAAGAGGCTGTGAAATTGACACATGGATATGCAGAAAATGGAGGGATATGAGACATGTACAGGCAGAAGAGAATTAGTTTAATGTGTCATCATGTTCCACACAGACATTCTAGGCCTTCAATGCACCAGTGCAATCTTTCATCATCAGTGAAGGAAGGCAGTTTGAAAATGAAAATCTTATCCCTGACACAAAAATCCTTGTCTATTGGCTAGTAATGATCTTTCCCCTCCTATTTGCTTTAAAGATCTGAGTTATCTATAACAGGTCATTCATATGGACAAAGGACTCCTGAAATCATCACTGCTGCAAACTCTAATGGAAAGAGATTACCAGAGGAAAAGACTCAAAGATTTGTGAGAATCCTTTTTAAAGAAATATAACATTCACACTGACTCCCATCAATCACTGACCCATGACTGCTCAAAGTGGAAAAGGGGCACTGATGATGAGACTGAGAACCTTGAAGACAGCTGCTGCTGCCAACACATAGAAGCTCTACCAATGAGAAAGAGAGAATGGATTACTCCACAAACAACGACTTGGTTATTACCACCTACCCCATACATGGAAGATTCTGCAGTTCCCTCATTGGCTTCATCTGAGCCCTCAATATTAGTGTGGAAATATTCTGAGTTGACAGTTTACTGCAAAATCTGTCAGAGGTAAAGATACAAGGATGTACACAATGCTTCCTTGAAGGAATACTATATCACCATAGAGGTCTGGAAATCTTTGGTTCATAACTACTCAAAATAGAGAAGTGTGTTTGGAATGGTGTTGAATCCCATGGTCGCGCATCAGGAACATGAGAAGCCCTGCTAAAGAAGCAAGAGGGAGGACACTTCACATCTCCACTACCACACTTGTCCTCTCTGTGGAAGAGTATAAGGTACCTCCTGTACCTAATAAAGTGGCCACTGAGTATATGTTTGTGGTTTTCTGCAGCTTTAGCCCATCCACTTCAATGTTCGATGTGTCCCATGTCAAAGATACTCTTCTGTAACATGAGGTTATTGAGCTGTCAGCTTGAACCATTCTCCTTTGACCGCTCTCTTTAACAAGGCATTTTCATCTTCAGGACTGCCACTCACTGGATGTTTTTTTGTTTCTCCAACCACTCTCTGTAACCTCTAGAGATTGTTGTGTGTGTAAGTCTCTGGAGGTCAGTAGCTTCTGAAATACTTAAACCATCCTGTCTGGCACCAACAATCATTCCATGGTCAAAATCACTTGGATCACATTTCTTCCCCATTCTGATGTTTGGTCTGAACAACAACTAAACCTCTTGACCATATCTGCATGCTTTTATGCATTGAGCTGCTGACACATGATTGGTTGATTAGATATTTGCATTAACAAGTAGGTATACCTAATTAAGTGGCCACTAATTTTTGATCCTGAAGGCATTCTTGATCCTGAGGGACTGCTTGAGTGAAAGTACATTAAATTCAGATCAGGAGGAAAGTAATATTAGTGAAGTGCAGTATCCCAAGAGAGGTTTAGGTTCGGAGGAGAACATAAGGGAAGGAGGGTTTGGAAACGAAAGTGAATTTTTTTTAATGTGGGGTGTTTTGTTTAACTAATAGTTAAATGGTGATGAGTGAACTGTACTTAATATCAAATGGAACATAGGTAGCGGAGTTTTGGATGACTTGCAACTTATCAAAAGTAGAACAAGGGAGATCAAATGCAGCTCACTGGAATATTCAAAAAATAGAGGGAATTGAGGGATGAATGGGGTCTCAGGAGCTGATACACTGAGGGAGCAGCGAGAACACATGGACTTATTACTAGTCAAGCAGTAATATCATGAGATGCTACTTTTCAGTCTTCATGTTCCCATTATTATAATAATGGAAATGTGAGGATTGAAAAGAGAGATAACTTGTCATTAAAAATAAATGAAGAGAACTCTAGATAAATACCATTTGGCTTGAGTATACTTGTTCAGAAACTATTGAAAACTTCAGTTGACATACTAAGGCATTAATGTGGGCTTCAGGAACAGGTCTGGTGAGGCAGAAGTAGAATCAAGTAACATTACTGAGTTTGAAGCAGAGAGAATTTGTAATGAAGGAAACATGAGGACTAGAAATACAAAGTATCTACTATAACCAAAGACAGACGAGGACCCTGGTAACTTCACGTACAGTAACTCTACGATGTCATATATCATCAGGGACACCACAAAGTTATAAAGGGTAGAGCAACTGCCTTACATGGTCCTGGTTGGTCCTAACCTCTGGTGTTGTCCATATGGAGTTTGCACTGTTATGACCCCAGCCCCCTCCTTTGTGAGAATCGCAAGAGTCCTAGTCAAAGAGGGGGTCAAATGACCCAAGAGGGGGAGAGACGTGCTGAATAGACACAGAAAAATGGGAGAGAGAGGGAGACGTGCGGAAGACCACATTCCCCCGGGAAGCAGAATAAAGTGACTCTGACTATTGTCTCATGAAGACCACGTGTAAAGCCCTTGGGCAACGTAGGCTGGTTGAGAGAGAGATTGACACCGGCGATCCCGTGAGGAAGATAAAAGGTGGGCTGCCGAGGCGGGGCCACAGACGCACCAGAAGACACGCTAGAAATCCTGCGACAGCGTTTTGATAGCGACAGCCGGTGGTGGGGTTCGTGTGCGTCTTTTCCTTGCCTGGGATTGGCGATCTCACCACGGAAGAACGGCTTAGCTACAGGGGAGGCCACAGATGAGAGTCCATTCCCCAACGAGACTTCCGAAGAACCGAACTCCTACAGGTTGGAAAACCTGTCGGGTAACTGTTTCATTCAATTCTCTCTCTCTCTCTTTCTAACAAAAGTGCACCAACGCGACACCACAACGACGGCAGCTGGTGGAACTGCAGTGACCGCAAAAGACTTTTAGATATCCAGCAAACAATATATATCTACATTACCCCTAGACAACGATATCAATTATTTCTGATTGATTATTACTATGCCTGTGCTTTAGATTGAGTTGTGACGATGTATATGATCTGAATGTTTTGTATTAACCATACGTTTGTGCCCCTTTATAAATAAAAACGTTTGAAAATAGTAGCATCAGGCTTCAGCGGACCTATCTATCTTTGCTGATAAGTCACCCGGTTACTGGGGAACGTAACAAGTGGGTTGCTCGTCCCGGATTTGAAACCAAAGGGGAGGGTCAGTGAATTGGGCTGTAAGTCCAAACTTAAATCTGGTTACGCAGGTAGCCAGACAGGAAACCAGCAAAGATGGATGTGGGTGAATTTATGAGAAATCCGACTGTAGAGGTGCTAGGGACGGCTACCAAATCAGACTTGGTAAATCTGGCAAAGGGGTTAGGCCTCGCAGAGGTGAGGTCATCAATGAAAAAGCAGGAAGTGCGAGGGGTCATAAATCAGTATTACATTGAAAAGGAGGTGTTTGCAGCTGAGGATTTGGAAAATATCCCCGAAAAGAGATTAGCGAGTGGGACAGATCAGGTAGAGTTGGAGAAAGTAAGGTTGGACCATGATCTTAAAGTAAAGCAGCTAGAAGCAACTGAAAAGGCTGAGGAACGAGCTCATGAGCTCCAGCTAAAGCAGCTAGAAGCAGAAGCAGTAGAGAAAGAGAAACAAAGGAGCCATGAATTGGAGCTGGACAGGCGAAAGCAAGAGCGAAGAGCTCAAGGGCAAGAGAGAGAGGAGGGGTTTGATGTTAGTCGGGCGTTGAGGTTGGTCCCCCCCTTCGAGGAGACGGATGTTGATAGTTATTTCTTGCTTTTTGAAAAGGTGGCAGTGAATCAGAAGTGGCCCAGAGAGCAGTGGGTGGCGTTGTTACAAAGTGTGTTACGAGGGAAAGCACAGCGGGCATATGCCGCGTTGCCCCCGGAAGGGGAAGGGAATTATGATCAAGTAAAGGAGGCCATTCTCCGAGGTTACGAGTTAGTACCTGAGGCGTATAGACAAAGGTTCCGAAATTTAAGGAAAGGGTGGAATCAAATGTATACCGAGCTAGCCCATGAGAAGGGTGTGCTCTTGGACCGTTGGTGCACCGCGGAAAAGGTGGCCGAGAATTATGGGCGTATCAGGGAGTTATTTTTGATTGAGGAATTTAAAGGTTGTGTTCCGGAAGAGATCCGAATGTATTTAAGTGAGAGGACGAATCAGTCCATCTCAGAAATTGCTAGGTTCGCAGATGAATATGCCCTAACCCACAAGACAAAGTTTTCCTCGCCAAAAAGTTACCCGAGAGACCGTCGGAATGGTAGGGAAAGCCCGCCGGCTGAGGCGGAGATCCCGCCGGGAGCTAGCAGGAAAAGTGAGGATAACAGGCAGGAAACCTGGAGATTTCCTGGTTTAACCTGTTTTAATTGTGGAAAGGTGGGTCATATTGCATCTAAATGCTTTGCTCAGAGAAAGGAGCCAGAGAGAGAGAGAGCAGCGATCCCTATCGGGTGTGCAGTGGTAATCAGAAAATCAGCAAGAGGGTCCCAGGGGAGCAGAGAGCGCGAGGGGTCGGAGATTTATCTGTCACACGGAACCGTGTGTGTGAGGAAGGGGGACCCGCCAATTCCCGTACGGATTTGGAGAGACACGGGGGCGGAGCTATTATTAATTAGCCGTAATGTATTACAATTCGGACCTCCGACGGGCGAGGTAGCCCTGAGAGGAATAGGAAAAGGGACAGAAAGGGTGTCTTTGCATAGGGTCATTTTGGATTGTGAGCTGGTGTATGGATCAGTTGAAATGGGGGTGCCATCAGAATTCCCGAGAACTGACGTGGATGTCCTCCTTGGGAACGATTTAGCAGGAGGAAAAGTTTGGTCAGCCATGACTATGACCCGCCGACCGGTGCGTGTTGAGGCCCCGCCCATAGAGTCCCCGAGCTATCCCGCATGCGCGGACACTCGCAGCCTGTCGAGGGCGGCAGCTGAGAAGGGGAGCAGTTTAAAATTGGCCAGTTTTGATTTGGCCCAGACGTCTTTACCGACCCTGTGCCACGAGGGTTTCGAGGGTGGTAAAACGAGGAATAGTAACGTAAAAGGGGATAAAGGAGAGAAAGGAGAGAAGGTAGATCCTCCCTTAGCGAAGAAAAAGGTCCTAGAGGTAGGAAATAAAGATGAGAAACAGATAAAGCTGTTAAAAGGTACAGGGTTGGACATGGATGATCTGTCTGGTTTGGCAGGACTGTTTGAAGAAGTTGAAAATTCTAAGGGTGTTCCCAATAATGAAATGAGGGCAGTCCTAGATGAAAAGGATGCCATTACCTTGAAGAAGTCTGCTGGGTTGGCAGATGGGGTTGTTTCAGCCCGCGGGGTTGAGGTTACTCCGGAAGTGAGTTGCCCAGAGAGTAACTGGGAGGATCAGGGGAATTTAGAATTTGAAAAGGGTACGGGTATTGAAAGCCTGGAAGAGGCCAATGCCCCGTTTGAGTGTGTCCAAGATGGGGATGCACGTAGTCCTGAACCTAGTCACGGAGCTCAGAAAAAGTCTGAGGTATTTGACTCAGCTGGACGAGACAGCCGTCCTTTTGGATCAGATAGACTTGGTTCGGGGAAGAAAGGGTTAACCTTGGGAAGTGTGAGTTCCCAGATGGTTGTGCTGAAGGGGGTGTTCAGAGTTAATGTGGAGTTTACGAACGGGGAGATAACTGTTGTTGTGGAAGAGAACGGTAAATCTGTAGTTCCCAAATCGAATGAAAAAAAGTTAAAGTCTAGATTGATGCCTGCGCATCGATTACAGGTTGCTTTGGAATGTAAGGGTGCCCCACACGCTATTGTTATTCAAGAAAGCGCTGTGAGAAAGCCGAAATTTAAATGCGGCCGGAGAAAAAGGTTCGAACTGAAACACATCAGCCTGTATTGTCTTGACAAAAGGGTTAACTCCCTGTGTAGCATTAAAGAATTGGGTGGAAATTCCCATGATGGACTAGGTTGGGGACACGGAGTTAAGAGAATAACCCTCGTGGAAAGGAAAGGCGGGAGAGTACCTCGCCAAATTACTCAAGTTCCCCACGGGGGGGGGGGGGGGGGCTCACTGGAAAAAAGGCGATGGTTAATAGAAATGCCATTTTTAAACAGCGACACCGGTTGTACGGGGTTTGCGCCAAAGCCTGTGAAATATAAAGACAACCCCTTTGGAGATCTGCCGGTGAAATAACACGACCGAAACGATTAGTATTTGTATAAACTTTTGTAGCTGCACTTAAGCTAAGATCACACCTCCTTAGTTGTGTGGCTGAAGAAAATAAATAAAAATAGGTGGTTATTGAGCTGAAGTTTGATGTTACCAGACGTTAGTACGGTACGTGAGGTTAAGATATTAAAGAAAGAGGCACTGTAATTGTTACCTGTTTAGATACTGACTGGAATGTATAATGGTAGTACTCTGTGAAGAGAAAAGCTTGTGTAGTATGTTAGAGTCCAGGGAAAAAAAAATCTGTACCAACCTGTTTTTAACCGCTGGTAAAAAAACTTTTAAGAGGGGAGGTGTTATGACCTCAGCCCCCTCCTTTGTGAGAATCGCAAGAGCCCTAGTCAAGGGGGGGTCAAATGACCCAAGAGGGAGAGAGACGTGCTGAAGACCACGTTCCCCCAGGAAGCAGAATAAAGCGACTCTTTGACTATTGTCTCATGAAGACCACGTGTAAAGCCCTCGGGCAAAGTGGGCTGGTTGAGAGAGAGATTGACACCGGCGATCCCGTGAGGAAGTATAAAGGAGGGTCTGGTGGGGAGGACCCCCTCAGACGCACCAGAAGACAGCGTTTTGATAGCGACAGCCGGTGGTGGGGTTCGTGTGCATCTTTTCTTGCCTGGGATTGGCGACCCTACAACGGAAGAACGGCTTAGCCCCAACGAGGCTCCGACAAACCGAACTCCTCCAGGTTGGAAAACCGGTCGGGTAACTGTTATATCTCATCTCTCTCTCTCTTTCTAACAAAAGTGCACCAACGCGACACCACAACAACGGTAGCTGGTGGAACTGCAGTGACCGCAAAAGACTTTTAGATATCCAGCAAACAATATATATCTACATTACCCCTAGACGATAGAGCTTATTTCTGATTGATTATTACTATACCTGTGCTTTAGATTGAGTTGTGACGACGTATATGATCTGAATGTTTTGTATTAACCATATGTTTATGCCCCTTTATAAATAAAAACGTTTGAAAATAGTAGCATCAGGCTTCAGCGGACCTATCTATCTTTGCTGATAAGTCACCCGGTTACTGGGGAACGTAACAGTACATCTACAGATTTTTAGATTATCTGTTAATATTATTGAGTTAATACTATTTAATGTGCTGTATGTGATATATGTACTGTGATTTGCACTTTGATTCCAGAGGAACATTGCTTTGTTAAGCAATGTGTCACATGACCCGTTGAAAGACAATAAATTTGAACTTGAACTTGGACTATATGGGTTCCCTCTCACATCCAAAAGGTGTGCGGAGTAGTGGGTTAATTACTTACTTACTACCTGTTACACCACTGGTATTTAGGGCAGCAATGAAGGTCCTCCATTCCTTCATCGTGTCAGTAGCTTCCTCTTGGTTTTTACTGTCAGTCATGCAAGTCGTGGGTGGAGATTCAGGAATACTGTCACTCTCAGATATAGAAGGATTCTTCATTGCTGTTTCCATAACAATGTTGTTTTTACCAGTCAGGATTGTTATCCCTGTTATCCCTTGACGCTGTAAGACCGGTAACCACTCTGGCCTCTACCCTTTGATCTGTTTGGCATGGGTGACCCTACCAAGAGCTTTTACTCCAGCCAACATAGCTCTTTGGATCACTGAGGCATACAAGCCTCCAAACCATGACCAGGTCATTGTCCTCTTGGAGGAGCAGTTTAATTGACCACTACAAATTGCCCTTGGTCTGTGGGTAAGTGGTAGAATCTGGTGATTTGAAAGTGGGGAGAATAAAATGGGTTAGGGTAGGTTAATAATGGATGGTCAACATGGGCTGATTGTGCTATACTTCCTCTTCCTGTTCTAAATTTCTCTATAGCTCTATGATTCCATATCCGGAATTACAGGGCATTCACATCCATTTCGCAGGAGTACAAGAGCTGGAACTATGATATGTCCACATTTTGAACATTAACTTAGGAGTACATTTGTCAGACTTATCTTCAGTGATGCTGAAACTGGGTTAGCCTTACAGGCATCATAGAGGAACCTCTATTTTTGGAGACACTGTTTGATGGACTCTGTGCTCTGGTATGATGGTGTTAACACATTCAATTATTCTCATGCAGGCTCACTAGAGGGGTAAGTTTCTGTCCTTCCTAAAGGACCATTCTGTAATGGGATAACAATCCTTTACTATATCTTGATCTTCTAGCATTATTTCCATCCTTCATTCATAGTCCAATTTTAAGGAAGTCAACACGGAGAAGCTGTGCCGGAGGGGATGGTCGTCGGCTCGGAGTCCGCTGCGGTCAGGTCGCTTTCGGTGTATGCTGCGTTTGTGAGGCTGAGTTGGGCGGCGCCGTGGAAGTCCATAGTGGGGGTATTCCCTTCTGCCGCCGGCGTGGGATGGCGAGTCTGTTGGGACCCTGGGGACTTGTGGAAACTGTGTGGTGGTTTCTTTTGAACTTATAGTCCTTTAACATCTTTGGACTATTTTTACTGTGCCCATGGTCTGTTTTCTTTTATCAATTATGCTATTGTTTGCACTGTTGTAACTATGTGGTTTTGTGCAGGTCTTGTAGCTTTAGTTTTTGGTCTTGTTTGTCTGGTGGATTTGGAGCTCCATTCCGGGGAACACGCTAAGACGGTAGCGCGATATTAATATGCAGCAGCCTCTCCGGACTCTGGATTGGGGATTGCCAAACGTTATGTGGATTTTCTGGTGTAGTCTGTTTTGTCACTGCTTTTGTGATATCATTCTGGAGGAACATTGTCTCATTTTTTAACTGCATTGCATTTGTGGTTTCTAAATGACAATAAACTGAATCTGATGTCTTGAAAACTTCCACAAATGTACAATGGAGAGCATTCTGTCTAGCTGTGTCACTGTCTGTTATAGGGTTGGGGGAGGGGGGCTACTGCACAGGATCAAAATTAGTTGCAGAAACTTGTAAAACTAGTCAACTCCATCAAGGGTACTATTCTCTGTAGTATCCAAGACAGCTTCAAGGAGCAGTCTTAGGAAGGCGGATTCCATCATTAAGGACCCCCATCACCTGGACATGCCTTGTTCTCATTGTTACTGACAGGAAGGAAGTACAGAACCTGAAGGCACACATTCAGCGATTCAGGAACAGCTTCTTCCCCTCTGCCATCCGATTCCTAAATGGACATTGAATCCATGAACACTATCTCACAACTTCTTGTTATTTCTGCTATTTTGCACTACTTATTTTAATTTCACTGTTTATAGACATAAATATATATTTACTGTAATTCAGTTCTTTTTTCTCTATATTTATTTATCATGTATTGCATTGTGCTGCTGCTGTAAAGTTAACAAATTTCACAACATATGCTGGTGACGTTAAACCTGATTCTGATGTCTTTAAAGAGTTCTGTGCTAGATAAGCATCTCCAAGCTTCATGAGTTGTGTGCTGGCAGTGCTTAACATTATACAAAAGGGCTGACATTACTTTAGAATTCTTAGTGTTAAAGGTGCACACAATCATTTGAAGTGCAATACTCTGCTCTTGCCACACTATGATGATATCACTGCCCCACCATATAATAATGCAAATCCTCTAACTGCCAGCAGGACTAACTTACAACTTGCAAGGTAGATGCTGGACAGATCTCATACTGAAGTCTTTTCTCAAAACTACAAAATAAATATAAATATACCAGATTTTCTACTCAATTTGAAAGCTCTTGTTTCTAATTAAGTATAGCTACAATTATAATTACTAAAACAAATACTCCGGAAACCTTTTTGGAGCAACATCAAAAACAAATAAATATTCTGCAAGGCAAAATGTGTGAGAGGTCTGTGTGAATGAGATAGTTCTTTATCCTCAGGCGTGTTAGTTCAGCATCAGCGAATCTCCCAACATGCAGCCAACTGAGTACTCTAGCAAATCTCATACACTGTGGATTGTTTATTACACCACGCACCTACTATATTTCAACCTGTCTTCCAAGCGTTCACTGTGCCATCATGTAACCTGTGTGACTTGTTAGTTTAACTCCTTCCAGTTAATGCTAATATTTCACACAACTCTAAATCAGCAAATTGTTCAGAGAGTCTGACCTTGCTGCAGCTAATGGCATTACAGAAATATCAGAACTTCATAGAAACATAGAAAACCTACAGCACAATAAATGCCCTGCGGCCCACAAAGTTGTGCCAAACATGTCCATTCCTTAGAAATTACTAGGCTTACCTATAGCCCTCTATTTTATTAAGCTCCAGGTACCTGTCTGAAAGTCTCTTAGAAGACCCTATAGTATCCGTGGTCATATCGTATCCTTCAGTCATGTGAAAGACTTAACACTCCCTTTTTAAGAGCAAAATAATTTCTTTTGTTAGTCTTCATCCTTCAACTAGAAGAGAGGAATAATCTCAGAGTCTTTTACATCTTGTACCAGCCCGAGGCAATATATTTTACCTCTCAAGAAGTAGAACCCAAATTACCATTTCATCTACCAGACTGCAACTCGGAGAAGCTTCTAGGATCATATGTTATTCTCAGCTAAATTCTGAGTAAATTTACCGGCCAAACTTCTTATTGTACAGCAACCAATAACCAATGAGGTTTGAGTTTTTTAGATATATATTATTCAAACTTATTTTTACCCTATTAATTCTAATGGTAGGAAATTCATACAGTGGCAAGTGTGTGTGAAAAGCCACCACGTGCACTCACATGGTGGCCACTTTATTAGGTACACCTGATTTTAACGTGAATCATGTGGTAGCAACTCAATGCATAAAAGCATGCAGACATGGTCAAGAGGGTCAGATGTTGTTCAGACCAAATATCAGAATGGGGAAGAAATGTGATCAAAGTGACTTTGACTGTGGAATGATTTTTGGTACCTGACAGAGTGGTTTGAGTATCTCAGAAACTGCTGATCTCTGAGGATTTTCACACACAACAGTCTCTAGAAGTTACAGAGAATGGTTCGAGAAACAAAAATCATCCAGTGAGCAGCAGTTCTGTGGGTGAAGAAGCCTTGTTAATGAGACAGGTGTGAGGAGAATGGCCAGACTGGTTCAAGATGACACAAGGGCAACAGTAACTCAAATAACCATGCATTACAACACTGGTGTGCAAATACAGTTTCCAAGAAATGAAAATTCTTCATTGAAACATCATTCTGATGATGTCTTGTGCAAAATACTCTGAAGCACCAGATGTTCTGAAAACATTGTAATGATGGACTGGAGGCGCCGAGAGTCCATTTATCTAGGAAGTAAATGAAAAGACTGGAAGTATTCTCCTGAAGTTATCCAAGCAAATCTAAGGAAATAATTTCTGTATTACACAATAGTAAATATAAACTCGGAGGCCACTTTACTAGATAGACACAGAGTGTACAAAGTGTATGTTTGTGATCCTCTGCTGTTGTAGCCCATCTACTTCAAGTTCTGGCATGTTGTGCATTCAGACATGCTCTTCTGCACACCACTGTTGTAACGTTTAGTTATTTTTTGTTCTGGCATCTCCCACCTTTCTTTCCAGTCCTGAAGAAGGGTCTCGGCCAGAAACGTTAACTGTTTATTAATTTTGATAGATGCTGCCTGATCTGCTAAGTTCCTCCAGCATTTTGTGTGCGTTGCTTTGGATTTCTAGCATCTGCAGAAATTCTCATGTTTATGATGTTCATCTCATCTATTCTGTTAACCCCTTCAGATTCTTATACAGTGCAGTAGATCAGCTAATTATGGAGGGAAATGGTTGGTTTGGAGACAATTTGGAGGTTCAACGCAGAAAAGGACCCAAGTGACTTCCTGGGTAAATGTATAAAGATGATTAGATGCGCTCAAAAATTTCAATTTAAAATCATTTAGAAAAACAAATATCCCTTATGTTGATGAAAATAGGCTGGATTTTGGTCTAATTGTCAAATAAACAGCACCAGCTCTTCATGACTTTCCCAAAGACTTTATACCAGATTTTTCACTGAAATGTACTCTAGAATCAAAAAAAGATCTTGGACTGTGTGAACAGAGTTAGCAAAGGATTACTTTCTTATTCTATCATTACGGTCAGCAAAAAGTTTAACTGGAAGCTTTATATTGGAATATTGAGTTCAATTGCTAACAAGGTACAGAGAGCAAGATAAAGTTTAGAAAAGTAGCAATAGAATAAAAGATAAAGTAAGTTAGTATACTTTAAATGTCTAACAGTATTTAAAAGCTAAATGAAATTTCAAATTTAATAATTAGTGCCATGAGGATTGACTGCATTTGAAAACTTAGTATAAATTTACACTGGAAACAACCAATTCAAAATTTACTGCCAAGTTATGTTCCGATTGCAGAGCAAACCAATGTACCTAAATGGGGAAGTAAGCTCAGAGGGGAGGTTAGACAGGCTCTGTATCTTCATATTTAACTGCACGTGCATTTTCTTTTCAAGTATTGATTTTTCAGGATGAGACATCACTGACAAGGCTCACATTTACGGGCAGTGGCCACTTTATTAGGTACACTTGTTCTAATCAAAGCCCAGCAACAAAAGGTAGTGACAAATGTGGTGTCATCTGTCAATCTGAATTAAATCTGATTCTAATCAGCAACTCTCACATTTCCATGTTCAATAATTTAAATGGTCAAAAGCTATTAGTTTAATTTCAACCTTAACAACCATAAATAGCGTATTAAAGAATGTTAACAGCTCAACAATTGATTTCACCACTGAAGGATTCTTTTCCTGGTGATTTATATCAACATGCAAATAAGTTTCTTTATAGTAAGCCAACAGAAAACAGCATTATTGGGAGCAATACTGGAACTATTGGGGCCTGTGATTTGCATTTTGGAGATCATTTGAATGTTTCAGTGCCCTACAACCTCCGAGGGGATTAGGGAACAGAGGCTGCATGTGGGAACCTCATGGCGAGCTTATGTTCGACTTCACTGGTTAAAGCTTCCATTGTTTACTGATTCAAGTGATGAAGCTGCCTACCTTTTTATCGCTGGTGAATCATGCTGCTATGGCGAGGAGATACTGCCTTTTTATCGCTGGTGAGATCACTCTGCTCCGGAGAGGGAGAATGTTGCCCAGATTTTCTGCATTTTGCTTGTGCACTTGGACTGTGGACTTTTTTTTCAGTCTTATGGTTTTTTTGTATTGTATTTTTTGCCTGATCTTTCTTATTTTTTTGTGTGGTGGGGAAAGGGCAATTTGGGGGTCGATGTGCCTGTTGCATTATTGTTTGGTTTTTTTTGTGTAGGGAGGAGGGATTTAGGATTTGATGATTATTCTGCTATTCTTTTCTTTCTTGGTTTCATGGCTATCTGGAGAAGAAGAATTTCAGTTGTATACTTCGATAATAAGTAAACCTTTGAATCTTTGAACACACACAAAATGCTGGAGGAACACAGCAGGTCAGGCAGCATCTGTGGAAATGAATAAACAGTTGACGCTTCGGGCTGAGGCCCTTCTTCAGGTTTGAGAAGGAAGGGGTAGATGCCAGAATAAAAAAGTGGGGGGGGGGGGAATGAGGCCAGCTGGAAGGTGATAGGTGAAGCCATGTAGGTGAGAAAGGTCAAGGGCTGGAGAAGAAGGAATCTGATAGGAGAGGAGAGTGGACCATAGGAGAAAGGGAAGGAGGAGGGGACCCAGGGGAAAGTGATAGGTAGATGAGCAAGGATGAAAAGTCAGATCCACTTTATAACAATAAGCAACAGACCACAGTGAGGCTGTTGTAATGAATACAAGAATTTAAATGGAACAATTTTAGAAATTATATTCAACTATTTTTTAATAATATAATCATCTCCAGCAAATCATTTTAGGCATATCCTTGATTTTGAATTTCAGAATCTTTGTAGACTGAGCTTGCCACTCACTACAGTTCATCTTCAGGAACTTATGACAGAGCATCTTCTAGTTAATCCTAGAGAGAATGGCAAAACTGATGACTGATGAGATAAGAGTGTTCACAGTCATTACTTTCAAACTTGTCATTGTTACAAAATACATTCGCTACTCAGTTTATCTGATGCATTTTCCAGGCATTTTGAATAGCACCTTAAACATAATAGGAAATCCTGAGGCACTTCACAGAGCAGTGAATGGAAAATAAAACACTGGATCAAGAGGGGAGAGATTATAAGGGAAGACCTAAAACTTGGCCAAGTGACAGATTTGGAGCATTTTTTTTGAAGTTAGAGAGATTTACAGAAATAAATCCAAAAATAAATATATATGTCAGGGCCCCAGCAGGGTGGTGAAGGTGCAGGGATATGGATGTGTGTCTGGTTTATTGTTTACATTTATTTCACACTCCTTACTATCTGTTTGTGTGTAGTTTTTCATTGATTCTATCGTATGTCATTGTTCTACAGTGGATGCCTGCATGACAAAGAGTCTCAGGGTTGTATATGGTGACATACAGTATACAGTGGCATGCAAAAGTCTGGGCACACCGGGTCAAAATTTCTGTTACTGTGAGTACTGCGAGTAAAAGATGACCTGATTTCCAAAAGGCATGAAATTAAAGATGACACATTTCTTTAATATTTTAAGCAAGATTTTTTTTTTATTTCCATCTTCTACAGTTTCAAAATAACAAAAAAGGAAAAGGGGCCAAAGCAAAAGTTTGGGCACCCTGCATGGTCAGTACTTAGTAACACCCCCTTTGGCAAGTATCACAGCTTGTAAACGCACAGCTAAAAGTCTTTTAATTCTTGATTGGGGGATTTTCGCCCAATCTTCCTTGCAAAAGGCTTCTAGTTCTGTGATATTCTTGGCTTGTCTTGCATGCTCTTTTGAGGTCTATCCACAGATTTTCGATGATGTTTAGGTCAGGGGACTGTGAGGGCCATGGCAAAACCTTCAGCTTGTGCCTCTTGGGGTAGTCCATTGTGGATTTTGAGTTGTGTTTAGGATCATTATCTTGTTGTAGAAGCCATCCTCTTTTCATCTTCAGCTTTTTTACAGGCACTGTGATGTTTGTTTCCAGAATTTGCTGGTATTTAATTGAACTCATTCTTCCCTCTACCAGTGAAATGTTCCCCATGCCACTGGCTGCAACAGAAGCCCAAAGTATGATCGATCCACCCCCGTGCTTAACAGTTGGAGAGATGTTCTTTTCATGAAATTCTGCACCCTTTTTTCTCCAAACATACTTTTGCTCATTGCACCCAAAAAGTTCTATTTTAACTTCACCAAGCCACAGGACTTGTTTGCAAAATGCATCAGGCTTGCTTAGATGTTCCTTTACAAACTTCTGACACTGAATTTTGTGGTGAGGACACAGGAAAGGTTTTCTTCTGATTACTCTTCCATGAAGGTCATATTTGTGCAGGTGTCGCTGCACAGTAGAACAGTGCACCACCACTCCAGAGTCTGCTAAATCTTCCTGAAGGTCTTTTGCAGTCAAACAGGGGTTTTGATTTGCCTTTCTAGCAATCCTATGAGCAGTTCTCTCGGAAAGTTTTCTTGGTCTTCCAGACCTCAAATTGACCTACACCATTCCTGTTAACTGCCATTTCTTAATTACATTATGAACTGAGGAAACGGCTACCTGAAAACGCTTTGCTATCCCCTTATAACCTTCTGCTGCTTTGTGAGCATCATTTATTTTAATTTTCAGAGTGCTAGGCAGCTGCTTAGAGGAGCCCGTGGCTGCTGATTGTTGGGACAAGGTTTGAGGAGTCAGGGTATTTAGAAAGCTTTGAAATTTGCATCAGCTAGCCTTTCCGAATGATGACTGTGAACAAGCCATAGCCATAGCCCTAACAAGCTAATTAAAGTCTGAGACCTTGGTAAAAGTTATCTGAGAGCTCAAATCTCTTGGGGTGCCCAAACTTTTGCATGGTGCTCCTTTCCTTTTTTCACTCTAAAATTGTACAAAACAAAAATAATTTGCTTAAAATGTTGAAAAGAATGTTTCATCTTTAACTTTGTGACTTTTGGAGATCAGTTCATCTTCTACTCACTTAACTATTCACAGTAACAGAAATTTTGATCGGGCTGCCCAAACTTTTGCATGCCACTGTATGTACTTTGATAATAAATTTACTTTGTACCTCAAATGTATTCAATCAAATCAAATCAAGTTTAATTATCATTCAACCAAACAAGAATACAGCCAAATGAGACAGTGTTCCTCTGGGGCCAAGATACAAAATATACACAGCACATGCAAAATACTGAGAGAGAAAAATTACTGTTACCAAGAAGCACATATTCTCCTGCTGAGCATCAGTTCTATTGACTTGTAGTGGAACCAAGCATCAAGATGGATGTAAATTAGACAACAAATTTAGAAGTACCAGTTTATCACTGATGACTAACCATTCATTTAACATTTGTATAGCACTCTATAGAAAAACTAGGAGCTTGTAGGAGCCTTGGATTTTGCTGACAGTGGTAAGCCATTATCTTTCCTACATCTTTACTACCAGTCCTTACTGGGAAGGTTTTATACTGTGGAAATACCTTGCATGACTTAATATCATCTCAGAGCAAACTTTTGCCAGTGAAGTAGCTAAAAAAATATTTGATAGCCGTGTTAACCCTCCTCCTGACTTTGTCAGTCTTTGAAACTTTCAAAAAAGTTGAATGTTTCTGACATAGATGTATTCAAATGCATAAAGACAATTAAAAACCAATACAAACATTAAAAAATTTATTGATTAAAAAAAACTAAAGGATCTATAATTTTATATAATTCATAACATTTAATTTGATTCATTTAACCAAAAAGAAATCCAAATGATCTCACACTTATCTTACTCTCTAGCTGTTCCTGCATCAGGTCTAAGCTGGAGATGGTTCAGTGGACAGATTCCCTAGCATTAGCTGCAAGTTCATGCTTCATTGACAGTTTCTATGTTGTGTTGTGATGAAATTGCTAGTGAAGAGCAGCCTGCACATTGAGAATTCTGTGTGTGTGTGGGAATCCCAAATATTGTGAGATTTACCCAGTGAAATGATGGAACTCTCCTGCACGACCCAGCCCAATGACTGCTTAGATTCATCAGCCAGTACTGCTATTTCCCTACTAAATAGGCAATAGGATCTATCACAATGGATAAAATCTATTGAATACAAGACATCACCAAAATATGCTGCAATTACCTCAATTGGGAAAAAGTGTATTTCCTGTCATAATGAAATGAGGAATATTGAATTTCCAAAATCAATTGTAGAATAATTACATTAGTACTCTAGATTAGATTTTCCTCCATTCTCTCCAGAAATTGAATGGGATGGGGCTTGGTAGAGGCATCCTTTCATTCCATTTCAGCCTAAACACCTTTCCTTTTTCAATTCTTCATTTTGTCTGGGTTCTTAACTCACTACTGTAATGTATTTTTTGAACTTGTTCTGGTCTCCTTGCATCATCACTGGGACTTTAAAAGATGGGTTGATCTGTTAAGTTCAAGTTCAGTTTATTTTCATTTAACCATACAGATGTATACCACCAAACAAAGCAATGTTCCTCCAGACCAAAGTGCACAACACAGTACAGATATCTCACACACATAAGACATAAAGTAATATTACCACAAATAATAGGAACCACCAGGTTCAAGACAATTACTGCCCCTCAGCCACTGGGCTCTTGAACGAAAGAGAATAACTACACTCATCTATTGAGATGTTCTCACACCCAATGACCTCCCTTTAAGGACTCTTTAGCTTGTTAATTCATGCTGTCATTATTTATTGCTATTTATTTATTTTTGCACAGATTGTTGTCTTCTGCATTCTGGTTGATCTTTCACCGATCCTGTTATAGTTACTATTCTATAGATTTGCTGTGTATGCCCTATGGTTTTTCCACCATCGTTGATAGATAGATAGATAGATAGATAGATAGATAGATAGATAGATAGATACTTTATTCATCCCCATGGGGAAATTCAACTTTTTTCCAATGTCCCATACACTTGTTGTAGCAAAACTAATTACATACAATACTTAACTCAGTAAAAAAAATATGATATGCATCTAAATCACCATCTCAAAAAGCATTAATAATAGCTTTTAAAAAGTTCTTAAGTCCTGGCGGTAGAATTGTAAAGCCTAATGGCATTGGGGAGTATTGACCTCTTCATCCTGTCTGAGGAGCATTGCATCGATAGTAACCTGTCACTGAAACTGCTTCTCTGTCTCTGGATGGTGCTATGTAGAGGATGTTCAGAGTTATCCATAATTGACCGTAGCCTACTCAGCGCCCTTCGCTCAGCTACCGATGTTAAACTCTCCAGTACTTTGCCCACGACAGAGCCCGCCTTCCTTACCAGCTTATTAAGACGTGAGGCGTCCCTCTTCTTAATGCTTCCTCCCCAACACGCCACCACAAAGAAGAGGGCGCTCTCCACAACTGACCTATAGAACATCTTCAGCATCTCACTACAGACATTGAATGACGCCAACCTTCTTAGGAAGTACATTCGACTCTGTGCCTTCCTGCACAAGGCATCTGTGTTGGCAGTCCAGTCAAGCTTCTCGTCTAACTGTACTCCCAGATACTTGTAGGTCTTAACCTGCTCCACACATTCTCCATTAATGATCACTGGTTGATGAAGACCTCGACACCATTAGTCACTTTGAGACTGGATGCCGTGTGTCTGAAGATGACTGGTCAGGCCAATTCAGGCATGGAATGTCCTGGCACATGTTGGCAGACATGTGTAGGCACTGCAGTTGTTGAGCTGGTGGTTCTGGACTTGCGCAGCTCGCACTTATGTTGTGCTTCAGCAGTGCGCCTTGCTTCGTAAGCTGGACAGCCCTTGTGGATGAGGCCGCGCCAGGTAGGGCGATTTTGTGCCAGCCTTTCCCAGGTGGTCATGTCTATGTCAAGCGACTTCAGGGAGGCCTTTAGTGTGACTTTGTAACGTTTCTTCTGCCCTCCATGCGAGCGTCTTCCAGCAGAGAGTTCCCCAAAAAGTAGCTGTTTGGGTATGTGCTCGTCCGGCATGTGGATGACATGTCCTGCCAACTGGGTCTGTGCTCCATTCAGCAGTGTGTGGACTGATGGTAGACTTGCTCTAGAGAGAACTTCAGTGTCTGGTACTTTGTCTTGCCATCTGATGCCTAATATTCTGCGAAGACAAGTCATGTGGAAATGGCTGAGCTGTTTTGCATGCCTTCGATACACAGTCCATGTTTCACAGGCATACAGGAGGGTAGTGAGTAACACAGCTCTGTAGACTGTCAGTTTTGTTGCTGAACTGATTCCTCGGCATTCCCATATAGTGGAGCGCAGTCTACCGAAAGCAGAACTTGCCTTTGCTATTCTGCGGTTAACTTCTGTATCAATAGCCACTGCTTGGGAGAGGGTGCTACCAAGGTAAGTAAACTGGTCAACTGCCTGTAGTTTCTGTCCTTTGATTGTGATTTTCGGTTCTGTGTACAGTGCATAAGGAGCAGGCTGGTGCATGACTTCGGTCTTTTTTATGTTGATGGTGAGACCAAAGTTGTTACAAGCCGTGGAGAATTTGTCCATATTGACTTGCATCTCTGGCTCCAAGCCAGCATACAGAGTGCAGTCATCGGCAAAAAGGAAGTCTCTCAGAACAGTCTCCTTCACTTAGGTAGTAACTTGAACTCCTCAGATTGAAGAGCTTCCCATCCACTCTGTACTTGAGGCTGATTCCAGCATCATAGTCCTGGAAGGCATTATTTAGCATGGCGGTAAACATCATGCTGAACAGTGTGGGTGCGAGCACACAGCCCTGTTTGGCACCCTCAGAAAAAAAAGAATCTCAGGGTTGTATGTGGTGACATATGTACTCTGATAATAAAATTTACTTGGAACTTTGAAGCCTGTGTCACAAATGCAGCATATTATTCATTCATTTATTTGTTAAACAGGGCACCATGATAGTGTAGTGGTTTGTACAATGCTATTACAGCCCCGTCAGAGTTCAGAGTACAATTCTGATGTCATCAGAATCCATGGGAATCCTCCCCATGGAATTCATGGGTTTTCCCAGGGTGCTCCAGTTTCTTGCCACAATCCAAAGACGGACTAATAAGTAGGCAAATTGGTCATTGTAAATTGTCCCGTGATTAA
Organism: Hemitrygon akajei; assembly: GCF_048418815.1. Lineage (NCBI taxonomy): Eukaryota > Metazoa > Chordata > Chondrichthyes > Myliobatiformes > Dasyatidae > Hemitrygon > Hemitrygon akajei. The sequence goes on along the minus strand of NC_133124.1, from coordinate 141,876,929 downwards.
GTTAGGGTTAATTTGGGGGTTACTGGGCAGTGCAGCTCAAAGGACCAGAAGGCCTATTCTGTGCTGTATCTCAATAAATAAATAATGAAAAGTAAGCAGTATAGCACTATTGGCTCTTCATTTGTGATGAGAGCTAGGAGGTGGCAGTGCATTAATTTTTATTGCAAAAATAAACTTTATTCATAAAAATATATACAAAAAATGCAAAAACAATATAAACCCACATAATGAAGTATAGCATCAATGTTCAGTCTAATGATATTAGAAAGGCTTGGGGTAAGATCCACATGCTACCAGTTTAAAAAAAGAGAAAGTGTTCAGCTAGAAGACCGTTATGAAAATTATAATGCATTAGTTGAACAAAAGGAAAAGGAAAACTGTGACAAATTATGAATCAGTGTGACACATGCACTAAAAAGTCTTAAGAGTAAATTTGTGCACTAACTGAGTGAGGGAACAACAGAATCAGTGTAATCAGATTCAAAAGCACTGTATGACACTCAGGGACAAACTGAAGCAGCAAAACATAGAAAGGAGCTCAGAGAGGTGGTCCTGTCCTTGGTCCTCCTCATTTTGACACACTCCCTACATTGGTCAATAATCTGAAGCAGCGCCACCATGTGAACTTGGAAGCATTCCAGGATGGACATGACACAGACTCTACAAAACCCTCTAGCAGCTCAAGTGAAGATGTTTGTCACAACTTGCCCCAATAAAGAGTAAGCAAGTGAAGCCACACAGATGGATTCTATGAAAGGAGGTAGGTGCTTTCTTACCAGCCACCTGAACTGGGTAAAAATCGATCAATGGTCCAAAGAGGTCTGGTGTTCTATAAAAACAAAATTCAGGGACTAGGGGTGAATTTTAAAGTATTAAGAACTTAGACAGCCTGTCACCATATGATGACATCCAGATTTGGGCTACTACATTGTCTCCTTGGCAAATGAGAGTTAATACGAACAACAAATATGGCAATGTGATAGCAGTCTTAACTCAAGAACATGGAGACCAATGGCATCCCATTGGCCACTAATCTGCCAAATAGGATAATGTAGCCCAATAAGATGGGGGTCTGTGTCTGTGAGCAGGGCAAGCAACAATCTGGCAGTCATGGCTGTTTCTGGCACTGTGCTCTATCAAGTTTTGAACAACTGATGTTCTTGCTCAGTACACCTTACTGGCAATGAATAGTGCCTATCCAGTAACAACTGCTCAGTGGTCCAAATGGTCACTATTCTTGGGACGCCTCACACTGTCCTCCAGCCACTAGTCCAGTTACACTGCTTCTATAGGACATGGAGGACTAAGATTACCGTGACTGCGCAAGAATCATATAATGCCATGAAGATGCAAGCCACCAGAAAGAGACCTCTCCCCTCTACCCAGCTCTGATTCTGTTCACTGATGGCTCCTCAACAATTATGGGGGAGTGGGAGGTGTTGGGGTGGAGTCAGAATGGCTAGATGGGCCATTGATTCTGAAACTGAAGTACTGGCATCAAGCTCCTGGTACCTCTGCACAACAGGCAGAGTTGAAAGCCCTGTAAAATGACAAAAGGAAACCCAGCTAACATTAATATGGATTCTCAATATGTTTTTGGCATTGTTCACATCTTTGGAAACATATGGAGACAAAAAAAATTTCTTAAGGCTGTAAGAACCTCAATCAAGAATGGCCAGTTAGCACAAGAACTAATGGATGTTACACAATTGCATCAAAACTGGCTGTATTAAGATGTAAAAGCCACTCCAAAATGAATGCATTTGCAAACAAAGTATCAAAAAAGGTGGCACAGAAAGCAAAGGAAGCTAAAGAAATAAAAGAATTACAAGAGGTATGAGGATAAAATAAAGTGAACCCATCAAGTGAAGTTTTGGAAACACATTTGAACTCTCTTTTACAGAAAAACATACAGGATATTTGAAAGATGAAAGCTCAATGCTCCAAGATTATTTAATATCATTGCTGTACACAAGTGCAAAGAAGAATGAAATAATTGTTACTCCAGATCCAATGCAGCTGAAAACACCAAAAATAAAAGAACATAATAATAAAAATAACAATAAATATAGATACATAAGATAGATTACATACATAGATTGATTATATGTCCTTAAAGTGATGCTAGGTTGTACATAAGGCGATTGGCGGGAAGTAATAAAGTAGTGGTGGAGTTTGTGGGTGAAAGTGTTGATCAGCCTCACTGTTTGGGAAAAGCATCTGTTTTCTGAGTCTGGTAGTCCAGGTGTGGATGCTGTGAAGCCTTGTTCCTGATGCGAGTGGGACAAACAGTCCATGAAAATGGTGGGTAGGATCCTTCATGATGTTACTGGCTCTTTTCTCTATCTATGTCCTTGATGGTGGGTAGGCTGGCGTGGTGTGATGCATTGGGCAGTTTTGACTACATGTTGTCTGCCACAGTGCATTTTCTGTACCAAGCAGTAATGCAGCTTGTCAGGATGTTCTCTACTGTGTATCTGTAGAATGATATGAGTATGGATGTGCAAAGTCAGCCTCCTCAGAAAGTAAAGCTGTTGGTGAGCTTTCTAGACTGTGTAGGATGTGTTCCGAGACTATGAGAGGTTGTGTGTGATGTGCACTCCCAGGAGTTTGAAACTGCTGTGCCACCGATGTAACAGGGAGTGTGAATGGTGCAAATTTTGGTTGAGAACCATTTTCTTTGTGTTGTTGGCATTAAGGAACAGGGTTTTGCCTGACATCTGGCCTTAAGCTCTTCCACCTCTTCTCTGTAGACGTCCCATTGTTGTCGATGATGAACCCCCCTCCCCCAAAACTGTTATGTCATTGACAATATGATTACTCAAGTGTTTAGCTATGTGGTCATAACAACAATACTTTATTAATCTGGAGTGGGAAATTCTTCCTGTGTGAGAAGAGTGTATAGTAGTGGGATCAGCACACATCTCTGTGGGGGCACCCGTGTTGAGGATGATGGGGAGGGAGAAGCATGTGTGCATCATATCAGAGGTCTGTGGGTTAGGAAGTCCATTGCACAATAGTGTATTTAGACCCAGAAGTAGTAGTTTGTTCACTAAGGTCTGTGGGACAATAGAGTTGAATGCCAAACTGAAATGTCAAAATAGCATTCTGACTTAGGTGTCCTTGATTTCTAGATGTGTCAGGGACAGGTACATGACAGATGCTAAGGATGATGGTGGCCAATTTGAAGCATTTGGGGACAGTGGCCTGGATGAGTGAAGTGTTGAGGATGTTTGTGATTATCTCAGTACACTGGTGTGCATACTCCCAGAGTACTCGGCCTGTGATGTTGTCTGGCCAGACTTATAACCACATAACAATTACAGCACGGACACAGGCCATCTCCGCCCTTGTAGTCCCAATGCTTACTCTCATCTAGTCCCAAAGACCTGCACTCAGCCCATAACCCTCCATTCCTTTCCTGTCCATATATATCCAATTTTTTTTTAAATGACAATATCGAACCTGCCTCTACCACTTCTACTGGAAGCTTGTTCCACACAGCTACCACTCTCTGAGTAAAGAAGTTCCCCCTCGTGTTACCCCTAAACTTTCAACTCATGTCCTCTTGTTTGTATCTCCCCTACTCTCAATGGAAAAAGCCTATCCACGTCAACTCTATCTATACCCCTCGTAATTTTAAATACCTCTACCAAGTCCCCCCTCAATCTTCTACGCTCCAAAGAATAAAGACCCAACTTGTTCAACCTTTCTAACTCAGGTGCTGAAACCCAGGTAACATTCTAGTAAATCTCCTCTGTACTCTATTTTGTTGACATCTTTCCTATAATTCGGTGACCAGAACTGTACACAATACTCCAAATTTGGCCTCACTTCCTTACAGGGAATGACTTTCTGCAGACTCCCTCTTATGTTTGCTGCTATTACAGATGGGCTGCTCACCTGGCCAGCACTCAAAGCATTGCAAGAGTTGCTTAGGGCATGACCATACTATTATGAAGTATGAACAACTCTGATGGGCAGAAGGGTACAAAATCGCCAATGCCCCCCCCCTTTGGAAAATCGCAAATCGCTACTATTTCGATACTGTTATCAAGGAAGTCAGAGAGACACAGGACAGCTGCTGGGGCAGTTGTTATTGATAAACAGCTCATGTAAGTTAATGAGAGAGAGGCGCAGCTAAGGTGGAATGTCTCCAGCTAACAAAAGCGGAACGGAACCACTGATTACTGCTATTGTCTTTTGGAGAAGGTTTGTGTACTTGGTACTGTTCTATTCATTGAAACCCCTCAGGGGGCAACCAGAGTGGGCTGGTTTGATGGGTTGCATCATCTCAACCTGATTGACACCTGAGACCCTGTGAGTGGGGATAAAAGTGAGTTCTGGGGAACACCCCTCAGACGCACCAGGAGAAACGCTACGAGACCGGTGGGGGCTTGTGTGTGTGTCCACCCTTGCCTGGATGACGAGTCCTCCATGGAAGAATGATCTAGCTAAAGGATGGAGGGGTCACAAGTGAATGGCCACAACAACAACGCATCAACGGATCAAGATCGTAAAGGAAAGTTGGCAAGTCAATAGATGTTACTACTTTCTCTCTCTCTCTCCAACAATTGCAACACAGCGACCAACAACTACCGCAGCCTGCATGAACTGAACTGAACTTTATATTTCCATCGGACAATTCATTATCCCCTAGACAACGATAGAGCTTATTTCTTATTGATTATTATTACACCCGCACTTTTAGGTTTAGTATTTATGACGTATATTATCTGTATATTTGCATTGATATTATTTTTGATAGTATTATTATAGTATTTTTACTAATAAATACTGTTGAAAATAGTATCACCAGACTCCAACGGACACTCCTATCTTTGCTGGTAAGACACCCAGTTACGGGGTTCATAACAATACACTTCCCTACACTGCCACTTCTTTGCTCGTTCACCTGTCTAAGTCCTTGTGCAGACTCCCTGCTTTCACAACACTGCCTGCCCTTCGCATCATCCAAAACTATCAGGACAAATGAATGGAATCACTGAATTAATGACTCACTTAAGCTTCATGAAGAGGGCATACCATGCCCTATTGTCCTTCCCATGGTGTTACGCAGCATTAACACTAAATTAAACCTATTTAAGGTGGTCATCAACTATCAGGCTCTTGGATAAAAGGAAATAATTACATTCACTTGCCCCATCACTGAAATCTTCCTGCAACCAATGATCTCACTTTAAGGACTCGTTCTTATTGCTTATCTCATGTTCATTATTATTTACTTATATTTGCATTTGCAGAGTTTGATGTCTTCTGCACTGGCTGATCTTTTATTGATGCTTTTAGTTACAATTCTATAGATTTGCTCAGTAATCCCACAAGAAAGCGAATCACAGGGTTGTATATGGTGACGTATGTACTTTGCTAATAAAATTTACTTTGAACTTTCACAGCTGTACCCATGTCTCTACCTGGAGCTATTGATCTCAGAGAGGCTGATTCACATTTATGAAAGTCAATTTAGTTTACTATTGTGTGAAACTAACCCAAACTTTTCAGTCTGCATCTCAGCAAGTTTCTGCTGCTTGGAGTGATTCCTGGTGAGTGGGTTCTAATCGAGAAAGCACATAAGGAGCCACTGGCAGATTGGTGGGAAGGACCAAGTGCTGTTGATTACCGATTCAGCAGTAAAGGATGAAGGCAAAAGTAAGTGGATACTTTGCAATGGAACTGACGAAGGCAACAAGCTACAATGAGCAAAACACTGATCAGTCTTGGAAAAAGTTGTGAACTACTGGATTTATTGTCTATTCCAATGTTGTTATACAGGCCCTACAAAAAATATTAACCCCCCCCCCAAAAAAGTTTTCATGTTTTATTGTTTTACAACACTGAATCAAAGTGGATTTAATTTGGCTTTTTTTTTACACTGATCATCAGAAGAAGACTCATTCATGTCAAAGTGAAAACAGATCTCTACAAAGTGAGCAAAATTAATCACAAATCTAAAGCTTAAAATAACTGATTGTATAAGAATTCACCCCCTTTAAGTCAGTATTTAGTAGTTGCACCTTTGGCAGCAATTACAGCCTAGAGTCTGTGTGGATAAATTTCTATCAGATTTGCACAACTGGACACTCAAATTTTTCCCCTTTCTTTGCAAAACTGCTCAAGCTCTGTCAGACTTCATCAGGTTTTTCTCCAGGATTTCCCTGTATTTTGCTGCATTCATTTTACCCTCTACCTTGACAAGCCTTCTAGGGTCTGCTGCAATGAAGCATTCCTACAGCATGATGCAGCCACCACTATGCTTCACGGTAGGGCTGGTGTGTTTATGATGACGTGTGCTGTTTCACTTACGCCAAAAATAGTGTTTAGTCTGATGCCAACAAGCTCAATTTTGGTTTCATCAGACCACAGAACCTTCTTCCATCTGACACCAGATTCTCCCACATGCCTTCTGGCAAACTCTAGCTGAGATTTAATGTTTTTTTTTTCAACAGTGGCTTTCTCTTTGCCACTCTCCCATAAAGCTACGACTGGTGAGGGACCCAGGTAACAGTTGTATGCACATTCTCTCCCATCTTAGCCACTGAAGTTTTTAAAGCCTCCAAAGTTGTCATAGGTCTCTTGGTGGCCTCCCTCACTAGTCCCCTTCTTGAACGGTCACTCAGATTTTGAGAACAGGCTGCTCGAGGCAGATTTACAGCTGTACCATATTCTTTCCATTTCTTGATGATTGACTTAACTGTACTCCATGGGATATTCAGTGACTTGGAAATTTTCTTGTATCCATCTCCTGACTTGTGCTTTTCAATAATATGTTCTTGGAGTTGCTTGGCTTGTTCTTTTGCCTTCATGGTTTAAGTTTTTGCCAGGATACTGACTCACTAGCATTTGGACCTTCCAGATACAGGTGTATTGTTGCTACAATCTATTGAAACACCTTGACTGTGCGCAGGTGATCTCCATTTAACTAATTGTGACTTCTGAAATGAACTGGCTGCACCATATAACCATATAACAATCACAGCACGGAAACAGGCCATTCCGGCCCTCCTAGTCCGTGCCGAACTCTTAATCTCACCTAGTCCCACCTACCCGCACTCAGCCCATAACCCTCCACTCCTTTCCTGTCCATATACCTATCCAATTTTACCTTAAATGACACAACTGAACTGGCCTCTACTACTTCTACAGGAAGCTCATTCCACACAGCTATCACTCTCTGAGTAAAGAAATACCCCCTCGTGTTTCCCTTAAACTTTTGCCCCCTAACTCTCAAATCATGTCCTCTCGTTTGAATCTCCCCTACTCTCAATGGAAACAGCCTATTCACGTCAACTCTATCTATCCCTCTCAACATTTTAAATACCTCGATCAAATCCCCCCTCAACCTTCTACGCTCCAATGAATAGAGACCTAACTTGTTCAACCTTTCTCTGTAACTTAAGTGCTGAAACCCAGGTAACATCCTAGTAAATCGTCTCTGCACTCTCTCTAATTTATTGATATCTTTCCTATAATTCGGTGACCAGAACTGTACACAATATTCCAAATTTGGCCTTACCAATGCCTTGTACAATTTTAACATTACATCCCAACTTCTGTACTCAATGCTCTGATTTATAAAGGCCAGCGTTCCAAAAGCCTTCTTCACCACCCTATCTACATGAGACTCCACCTTCAGGGAACTATGCACTGTTATTCCTAGATCTCTTTGTGCACTGGACTGCCAACACAGATGCCTTGTGCAGGAAGGCACAGAGTCGACTGTACTTCCTAAGAAGGTTGGCGTCATTCAATGTCTGTAGTGAGATGCTGAACATGTTCTATAGGTCAGTTGTGGAGAGCGCCCTCTTCTTTGTGGTGGCGTGTTGGGGAGGAAGCATTAAGAAGAGGGACGCCTCAAGTCTTAATAAGCTGGTAAGGAAGGCGGGCTCTGTCGTGGGCAAAGTACTCGAGAATTTAACATCGGTAGCTGAGCGAAGAGCGCTGAGTAGTCTACAGTCAATTATGGATAACTCTGAACATCCTCTACATAGCACCGTCCAGAGACAGAGAAGCAGTTTCAGCGACAGGTTACTATCGATGCAATGCTCCTCAGACAGGATGAAGAGGTCAATACTCCCCGATGCCATTAGGCTTTACAATTCTACCGCCAGGACTTAAGAACTTTTTAAAAGCTATTATTAATGCTTTTTGAGATAGTGATTTAGATGCATATCATATTTTTTACTGAGTTAAGTATTGTATGTAATTAGTTTTGCTACCACAAGTGTATGGGACATTGGAAAAAAAGTTGAATTTCCCCATGGGGATGAATAAAGTATCTATCTATCTATCTATCATTCCTCAATGCCCTACCATTTACCCTGTATGTTCTATTTGGATTATTCCTGCCAAAATGTAGAACCTCACACTTCTCAGCATTAAACTCCATCTGCCAACGTTCAGCCCATTCTTCTAACCGGCATAAATCTCCCTGCAAGCTTTGAAAACCCACCTCATTATCCACAACACCTCCTACCTTAGTATCATCAGCATACTTACTAATCCAATTTACCACCCCATCATCCAGATCATTTATGTATATTACAAACAACATTGGGCCCAAAACAGATCCCTGAGGCACCCCGCTAGTCACCGGCCTCCATCCCGATAAACAATTATCCACCACTACTCTCTGGCATCTCCCATCTAGCCACTGTTGAATCCATTTTATTACTCCAGCATTAATACCTAACGACTGAACCTTCTTAACTAACCTTCCATGTGGAACTTTGTCAAAGGCCTTGCTGAAGTCCATATAGACTACATCCACTGCCTTACCCTCGTCAACATTCCTCGTAACTACTTCAAAAAATTTGTATGTGATGATTTGGTATGTCATAGTAAAGGGGGAGTACTTGTGCAATCAATAATTTTCTATTTTATATTTGTAATTAATTTAAATCACTTTGGAGAAATCTGTTTTCACTTTGACATGAAAGTGTCTTTTTCTGCTGATCAGTGTCAAAAAGGCCAAATTAAATCCACTGTGATTCAATGTTGTAAAACAATAAAACATGAAAACTTCCAAGGTTGGGGGGGTGGGGTGAATACTTTTTATAGGCACTGTATTTCTACCAGCTTTAGAAAGAGTAGGCAATGACAGTACTGGTGCCTTGCAGAAAGTGACAATAGAAATGGCTGCAACACATGAGATGGTACTTCAAAATCATATTGCATTAGATTTTCTCAAAACAGTTAAGGGGGGAACATGCAGTAATAGGGAAAGAGGTTGTACTTACATACCTGATGAGTGTGAAGACATACAGTAACTGATAAGGCTGATCATATTTGTAAAGTAGCTAAGATATATCAATCTGATGGGATTTTTTTTGACTGGATTGAATGAAATCTAGGAAATTGCAGTTAATCAAAATTACAAGTTATAATATTTGCCATGGTATGCCTTATCATAATTTACATCTTAATTACTTGTATAAGGGCCATCATTAATAAGGCTGCTCAAACTCATGTGGGTGTACCAACTCAGTGTATATCTATTAATACTTATAAGCACGATCCATCTAAATATGACAATTGTATGAATGCTCTTTGATGCTTTCATAATACTGTTATGTTAAAATGTTTGCAGATCTGGCTGGTAAGGCAGAAAGACAAATTCTCCATATGTGTTTCAAAACTTTGTTTTTGAGGACAGAATTGAGGATGTATTAAAATACTTATCTAGATATGCACGGGCCCCTCTCACTTTGCCTATTCAGTGGCACTGTTCGTGATCCAGCCCATCAGTGGGGCCCCAGGAACTTGAACTGAGCCCTGACTGCTCTACTTTCATACCCATACTGCTGATATAAAATACCGCAGTAGGTGGACTAATACATTGGCACAGGCTTAAACCAATGAACTAATCACCACTTCCCACCATTCTTCATGAACCGTGTTCATGTGACTTTCACGTTCTCATTATCATATTCCCATGGTTGTCAAGACATTTGACACACACAAAGATGAATTCTTTACAATACATCCTGCTCCTCAAATGTTGCAAACCTGTTGCATCTAGCCTGCAGGCTTTAATACAACCCCCACAGATGCCCCACCATATTACAAGCAAATAGCAAAGCTACTAAGCATAAGAGAAAAATCGCTGTAGTAGTACACCAGTGCACTATGGTAGCCCACCAGCCTCTGAGCGTTCCAAAAGGTCACCAATTCCCTCCCGGTGTGTAATTATGACACGGATGCCTCCTTTCTCCACAAGCTGATAATCCAATGACATTGTATTCTGCAGGGTGACTGTTCTAGCAACTACCACTTCTGCTGACAGCTAAATCAATGCATCCTTCATCTGCTCTAGAGCTGAAGCTGTCTCATTGGCTAATGCCTCTATTGCAAATGCCATTTTCCGGGACAGCCTAGACACTTCATAGGCTGGGAAAGCTATCACCCAATATATTTCTGCCTCTGTGATAGCTCTCTTTTGGTGCCCTGCACCCATAAGCCAGCTCATCGATATGATACATTTACAGCATAGCATAGCCTAGGTAGCTAAGAGTAAACCCAAGAGCCGCACACTCAGTAAGTGCTGTTCAAAATTGTTGCATTTGTCCCCCATTTGAATCCCGTGTACAGCTTCTGCTACCAGTCACCATCTCCCACCAGATGATTGCATTTTTTAGCATTCCACATCTTTCTTTACTGGGTGGGGAATTACATTGATGGCAGGGATCGTCGGGTTAGACTGGGTGTAACTGGGCAAGCACACCCCTTAAAGTATTAATTGTCTTTCGCTGTCCCATTAACAGAATTCTTAGGCAAAAAATAGATGCACAGACTATCAAAACATATAATACATAACTGTCACTTAAGATTGCAAGCAGTAATGATCAAATAGTTAATTCAGTCAGGGTTTTTCTCCCTACTGGTTTCTTGGTTTGGTGGTACCATTGGCTTAATATGTGATACATGGACTCAAGTTGGCTTCCCTTGGACTGGAGCTAGAAAATGGGTTAGCAATACTTCAAATGGGCCTTCCCAACAGGGCTCAGCACAACTCTTTTGTCACTAGGATCTCACCAGTACACACCAATACACCAGCTACTGGCTGGTGGGTATGGCACGCTGCAGTCATCAGGATCCTCTTGCATTCAAACGCCTGTTGATGGGAATTTTCAAGAGTTGTTTTAGTGCTACACAGTACTGCATTATACACTTTATCCATAAAGTGAGAACAATTATCATTTGAGATCTTCTCTGGGATTCCAAATCTAGAAATAAATTCTCATAATAAAAGCTTAGGAACAACAATAGCATCATTTCTACAAGTTGGATAGGCTTCTAACCACTGAGAAAACAAACATATATTAATAAGTGAGCACGAGGAAAACTGCAGATGCTGGAAATTCAAGCAACACACACAAAATGCTGGTGGAACGCAGCAGGCCAGGCAGCATCTGTAGGGAGAAGCACCGTCGATGTTTTGGGCCGAGACCCTTTGTCATGATGAAGGGTCTCGGCTCGAAACATCAACAGTGCTTCTCCCTATAGATGCTGGCCTGCTGCGTTCCACCAGCATTTTGTGTGTGTTGCATATATTAGTAAGTGCATAGTTAAAACCTTTAGGCAATCGAATTGAATTGAATTGACGACTTTATTTCTTCATATACTCTTGACTATATCCTTCATATACATGAGGAGTAAAAATCTTTTGTCACATCTTCGTCTAAGTGTGCAATGTGTAATTTATAATATTATGTACAACAGGATAGTCAATATAACATATAAGTACAGTTACGAGTTACGTCAGCATGAGCTAAGCAGTCTGATGGCCTGCTGGAAGATGCTATCCCGGAGCCTGGCTTTTATGCTGTGGTACCATTTCTCAGATGGTAGCAGCTGGAACAGTTTGTGGTTGGGGTGACTTGGGTCCCCAATGATCTTTCAGGCTCTTTTTACACATGCAAATATCCTGAATAATGTGAAGTTCAAATCTATAGATGCACTAGTCTGTTCGCACCACTCTCTGCAGAGTCCTGCGATTGAGGGAAGCACAGTTCCTATTCCAGACAGTGATGCAGCCAGTCAGGATGGTCTCAATTGTGCCCCTAAACAAAGTTCTTAGGAATTGGGGGCCCATACCGAACTTTTTCAACTGTCTTGAGGTGAAAGAGGCATTGTTGTGTCTTTTCCACCATACAACTGGTGTGTACAGACTACGTGAGATCCTCGGTGATGTTTATGCCAGGGAACTTAAAGCTGTTCACCCTCTCAACCCCAGATGCACTGATGTCAATAGAGGCTATCCTCTCTCCATTCCTCCTGTAGTCCACAACCAGCTCCTTTGTTTTTGCGACATTGAAGGAGAGGTTGTTTTCTTGATACCACTGTATCAGGGTGATGATTTATTTTCTGTAGGCTGCCTCTTTATTATTTGAGATCAGGCCAATCACTGTAGTGTCGTCAGCAAATTTAATTAGTAGATTGGAGCTGTGGGTGGTGACACAGTCATGGGTATACTGTTATGAACCCCATAACTGGGTCACTTACCAGCAAAGATAGAGAGGTCCGCTGAAGTCTGATGGTACCATTTTTAAACGTTTTTATTTATAAAGGGGCACAAAAGTAAGGTTAATACAAACATTCAGATAATATACGTCGTCAATACTCAATCTAAACCACGGGTATAGTAATAATCAACAATGCGAAGTAGCTCTATTGTTTGTCTAGGGGTAAACTATTGTCCGATGGAAATATCAAAGTCTCTGAAGTTCATGCAGGCTTTTAGCCTTTCGGGGACCGCTGGGGCTCACGTGTTGGAGAGAGAAAATAAACTTGCCAGCCTGTTGGACTCAAATCGTTGAATCGGGAACGTGAGTTCCCCGTTGTCAGTTTGGAATCCTTTTCGGGGTTATCAGCCACTCAATTCCCTAGCTAGGGGAACCGAATCACACGTGGCTCCCGAACAGCTTCCCGTCCTTACGGGAGCGATGAGCGATGGTGTCTCCGTCTTGTGCGTCGCTGGCGTACTGCCTCCTGTTGTCCCCTTTTATCATGACTGGCAGATTTGTAGATGTCAATCAAGGTAGGGTGATACAATCCCCACCCCACATTGCCCGAGGGTGTCCATGTCCCTGAGAGCTGGCACGTAGGATATAGTCGCAATTCACACAAGTGTCTCCAAGAACAATGGTCAAATCCGTTGCATTGTCTCTCATTTCCTGGGTCCAAGACCCGAATTAATAGCAATCTTGCGATTCTCAGGAAGGAGGGGGCTGGTCCCACACCCTTCGGCCCCTCAGAGCTGTGGTACATTCATAACAATACAGAGAGTAAAGGAAGGGGGCTTAGGATTCAGCCCTGAGGGACACCTGTGTTGAGGATCAGAGAGGCAGAGGTGAGGGAGCCCAGGATCAGCTGCACGAGGCAGGATGAAGGCAAGGTCTTTGAGCTTCTTATCGAGCCTGGAAGGAATTATGGTGTTGAATGCTGAACTGTAGTCCAAGAACAGCATTCTCACATAAGCATCCTTCTATTCCAGCTGTGTAAAGACAGTGTGTAGAGCTGTGGCTATTATATCATCTGTCGATCAGTTGTGTTGGTAGGTGAACTGTGGGTGGTAGCATGCTGCAGCTGTAGTCCTTGACCAGCATCTCAAAGCACTTGCTTATTTTTGAGGTGAGTGCGACAGAACGCCAGTTGTTCAGACATATTACCTTGGTCATTTTTAGGTATAGGGGCAATGGTGGATTTTTTGAAGCAGGAAGGCATTCTAAACTGGGAGAGATGAAAAAAAGTCTGTAAATGCACCTCCCAGTTGTGCGCACACATCCCGAGTACTCGCCCTGGGATGCCGTCCGGTCCCACAGCTTTGCGACTCATTGGAAACACCTGCGTACTTCAGTCCCAGAGATGACCAAGGTGCAGGTCGCATCAGTGGCCTTCCTTGGGGGCTCAGTGTTGGTGACATCGAATCAAGCATAATAAAGATTTAGTTCGTCGGGGAGAGAGGCAGCGATATTGGAAACTTCACTGCGTTTAGCTTTGAAATCTGCGATGGTTTGCAGACCTTGCCATAAGCTGCGTGTGTTGTTGGTGGAGAGTTGAGTGTGGATCTTATCCCTGTATTGTTGTTTCGGTGCCTTAATAACCTTGCGCAGATCGTAGCTGCATTTCTTCAGTTCCTGCTGATTAACGGCAATGTAAGCTGTGTTGTGCGGTAAGTGCTACTCACACAGAACTGTTGATCCAGGGTTTCTGGTTTGGATAAACCCTGACCAATTTCTGGGGGACAACATCCTTAATGAACTTCCGGATGAAACTCGTGACCCCATCCATGAACTCGTAGATATCCACACCATGAAAGACATTCCAGTCAATGTCATCAAAGTAGTCCTGTAGCATGGAGACCAATTGTTTGGACCAACAGTGAATGGTTTTAACTATGGCCACTTCTTGTTTCAGCTTCTACCTGTACTTTAGCAGCAGCAAGATAGAGGAGTGATCCGATTTTCCAGATGGGGGTGAAGGAGCACTTTGTAAACATTGTGGAAGGGAGAGTAGCAGTCATCGAGTATGCTATCTCCACGTGTGCTCATCTGGATCTGTTGACAAAACTTTGGAGAGACTTTAGACAGCAACGCTCTATTAAAGTCACTAGCGACGATGAAAGTAGCCATCAGAATGCTGATTGTCTCGTACAGTTCCTTGAGAGCCTGATCAGTATCAGCCTACTATGATAATAACACTACAAAATGGCCTCCAAGAGAAGGGTCCAGCAGTGGCAAGTACTAGAGTGTTTTCCTCGGATGATGTCTCTGGCAGATCACATAGTTCACCACCACTTTCCCTGCTGTAGCTGGGAATCTTGGCTCATCCCACTCATTTCTGATGATACCTTTCCTTGACATCTTGCACACAGTGTGGTTTAGTCCAAGTCTTATTCAGAGGTTTGACAGTTTGGGAAACATAGAAGCAAATCATCCACATACTGAAGCAGCATGGAGGAGTTTTGTAAGATCTAATTGCACTTTTAAAGAGTTCAGCAGACATTATTTGTTTAATATTTAATGCTTAATGTTTAATGTCATTTCCAATACATAAATGTAAAGAACAAAATAATTGTTACTCCAGATCCGATGAGGCACAAAAGTAACACATTAAGGTAAAAAAAAGCCACATTAATAAAAAATAACTAATATAAATACATAAGAAAGCTTACATACAGCAGATTCTGGTTAATTAGGACCAGTTCATTTTGATCCAATTTAGCAGACCCAATTAGAGAATGTTTTATGGAAATAGTTGAAAAGGTATAAAAAAGACAAACTATTTACCTAAGAAATTATGTATTTAGATGAAATACAGAACAAATTAGAACACTACCAATACAGCTGGTGATTGTCCCGTTGTATCCAATGATGGCAGGAAAACTGTACAGGAGAGGTTTTAAAGTGGAAAAACCATTGCTCTGGGCCAGTTCCACTCCCTTGACCTTGAAACTTCTGGTCTATTGGGATGATTAGACCTCACAAGTGGGGTCTTCCTTGGTTTCAGTGGATGACCAGTCTTATCATGTGCCCTTTGCTCGTGATGAAACATTGCCACTCATTCTGCCTCAACTGACTTGCATGTTCCTGTTCCATTTTGTGTGGGGGAAGAGGGGTTTAGGGAGGGGTTGATGAATGGATGATGTTCGTTTTTGTTGGGGAGGGGTGGAATTGAAACTCTCTGAAACACTTTCATGTTCTTTCTTTGTTTTGTGGCTATCTGGAGAAGACAACTTTCAGAGTTCTACATAGAAACATAGAAAACCTACAGCACAATACATGCCCTTCAGCCCACAGTGCTGTGCCAAACACATACTTAGAAATTACCTTGAGTTACCCATAGCCCTCTATTTTTCTAAGCTCCATGTACCTATCCAGGAAATATCGAAACATATATGGAAACATGCTTCAATAATATATTAATCTTTGAACCTTTGAGCCTTTTTCAAATTGTGGAAAAGGTGATTCCTGTATCAACCAGGAAATCTAATTGTTCATTTACAGTCAGAGGAATAACAGGTTCAGAAACCTTTAGAACAGGTAGAACTGTAATTGTACAAGTTTTTTTCAGTAGAGCTTGTGAAAAGGTTATTTAAGGTACTGTGTAGTCTGAGGTGTTGGTGGCGGTGGAGGTGGAAACTGACCTATCAAAGTTGCCTTGGTGCTCAAGACATCTTCAAGCCCAGTGGCCAGGCTATCTGTTAGCAAAACACATCTCTCACAGACCCTTCTACCCCTAATGCGTCCATCGCCCCATTTTCAGTTTGCTGACGTTAAACACAGAACTGTAAAAACCATACATTTAGTGTATCATTATCTAAGTAGTAAACTATGCTGTTCAAATCAAAAATAACCAGTCACAAGTTGGATCCATGAGCCAAGCAGACAATGCTAAAACTAGAACACGAGGAAATCTGGAGATGCTGGAAATTCAAGCAACACACACAAAATACTGGTGGAACTCAACAGGCCAGGCAGCATCTATAGGAAGAAGTACAGTTGATGTTTTGGGCCAAGACCCTTTATCAGAACTAACTGAAAGAAAAGATAGTAAGAGATTTGAAAGTAGAAGGGGGAGGGGGAAATCTGAAACAATAGGGGAAGATGGGGGAGGGGTGAAGCTAAGAGCCGGAAAGGTGATTGGCAAAAGGGATACAGAGCTGCAGAAGGGCAAGGATCATTGGACGGGAAGCCTAGGGAGAAAAGAAAGGGGGAGGGGAGCACCAGAGAGAAATGGAGAACAAAGAGTGATTGTGAGAGGGGCAGAGAGAGAAAAAAAGGAGGGAGGAATAAATAAATAAGGGATGGGGTAAGAAGGGGAGGAGGGGCATTAATGGAAGTTAGAGAAATCAATGTCCATGCCATCAGGTTGGAGGCTACCCAGATGGAATACAAGGTGTTGTTCCTCCAACCTGAGTGTGGCTTCATCTTGACAATAGAGGAAGCCGTGGATAGACATATCAGAATGGGAATGGGATGTGGAATTAAAATGTGTGGCCACTGGGAGATCCTGCTTTCTCTGGCGGACCGAGCGTAGGTGTTCAGCAAAACGGTCTCCCAGTCTGCATCGGGTCTCACCAATATATAAAAGGCCACACCGGGAGCACCAGACGCAGTATACCACACCAGTCAACTCACAGGTGAAGTGTCACCTCACCTGGAAGGACTGTCTGGGGCCCTGAATGGTGGTGAGGGAGGAAGTGTAAGGGCAAGTGTAGAACTTGTTCTGCTTACCAAGGATAAGTGCCAGGAGGGAGATCCTGGTTGGGGGGGGCGGAATGAATGGACAAGGGAGTCACATAGGGAGTAATCCCTGCGGAAAGCAGAAAAAGGGGGGAGTGAAAGATGCACCTGGTAGTGGGATCCCGTTGGAGGTGGTGGAAGTTACAGAGAATTATATGTTGGACCTGGAGGCTGGTGGGGCGGTAGGTGAGGACAAGGGGAATGCTATCCTGAGTGGGGTGGCAGATGGATGGGAAATGGGAGAGATGCGTTTGAGAGTAGAGTTGATGGTGGAGGAACGGAAGCCCCCTTTTTTAAAAAAAAGGAAGACATCTCCTTTGTCCTGGAATGAAAAGCCCACCATCATTGATTTCTCTAACTTCCATTAATGCCCCTCCTCCCATTCTTACCCCATCCCTTATTTATTCCCTCCTCTTTTTTTCTCTCTCTCTGCCCCCTCACAATAACTTGCTGTTCTCCGTCTCCTTCTGGTGCTCCCCTCCCCCTTTCTTTCTCCCTAGGCCTCCATGATCCTTTCCCTTCTCCAGCTCTGTATCCCTTTTGTCAATCACCTTTCCAGCTCTTAGCTTCACCCCTTCCCCCTCTTCTCCTATCATTTCGGATTTCCCCCTCCCCCTCCTACTTTCAAATCTCTATCTTTTCTTTCAGTTTGTCCTGACAAAGGGTCTCGGCTCGAAACATCAACTGTACTTCTTCCTATAGATGCTGCCTGGCCTGCTGTGTTCCACCAGCATTTGTGTGTGATGCTAAAAATCAGTATAGGGTGAAATAATAAACAGAATGATAAGCCAAAATGTGGTCACTACCAGTTAATTAAATGTAAAACAGTACAAGTTAAAGCAACATTCCAACTGTCTAGGACAGCTGACGCAATTTTTTCTAAACAATATTGTGATGTTCTGGGAGGGGCTGGTCGACAGCCTGCCCTGGACAATAACCAGGACTGTTTATTGTTCTTGTGTTAAAATGCTTTTGTAGGATTATGGTGGGAAGTTCCAGTTCATTTGTTGTTACATTTTATCTTGGGTTATACAGGTATTCTCTTGTATATTTGTGGGTCACCCTGAGATAACCGGGGTGTGTGATGGTCACCTCCCCCCATCTGGAGAGACTGGTTGGATTCACTCTCAGGGTTACAGTGCCCTTTGTGATAAACACTATCACAATAAAACGGTTGTTGAGTTCAACAAGCTTCCTCTGACATTATGGGCCAAATGCTTGCCACATTGTTTTATGTCAAATATTTTGTAAACCTACATAAACTATGCCATGTGTGCATTCAGTGTGCACATACTTTTGTCACAGGAAAAAAAATTGCACAACGTAAGATTTTTGCACACACTACTAAAAATTTAGAGAGAACATTCCCCTCACCCCTCTCCTTCCCCGTCACTCCCCCTCTCTGTCCCTCTCAACTACTCCGATTTCTCTCTCTGTGCCCAATCTTCCTCTCCCCACCCTCTGCCCCCTCTCCAACTCCTTCTCTGTCCCCCCTCCCCTCTCCCCCCCTCTCTCTCTACATACACACACACACACGCAACGGTTTGGGCACCCCAAGAGATTTGAGCTCTCAGATAACTTTTACCAAGGTCTCAGACCTTAATTAGCTTGTTAGGGCTATGGCTTGTTCACAGTCATCGTTAGGAAAGGCCAGCTGATGCAAATTTCAAAGCTTTCTAAATACCCTGACTCCTCAAACCTTGTCCCAACAATCAGCAGCCACGGGCTCCTCTAAGCAGCTGCCTAGCACCCTGAAAATTAAAATAAATGATGCTCACAAAGCAGGAGAAGGCTATAAGAAGATAGCATAGCGTTTTCAGGTAGCCGTTTCCTCAGTTCGTAATGTAATTAAGAAATGGCAGTTAACAGGAACAGTGTAGGTCAAGGTGAGGTCTGGAAGACCAAGAAAACTTTCTGAGAGAACTGCTCGTAGGATTGCTAGAAAGGCAAATCAAACTCCCCGTTTGACTGTAAAAGACCTTCAGGAAGATTTAGCAGACTCTGCAGTGGTGATGCACTGTCCTACTGTGCAGCAACACCTGCACAAATATGACCTTCATGGAAGAGTCATCAGAAGAAAACATTTCCTGCGTCCTCACCACAAAATTCAGCGTCAGAAAGGAACACCTAAACAAGCCTGACGCATTTTGGAAATAAGTCCTGTGGACTGATGAAGTTAAAATTGAACATTTTGGCCACAATGAGCAAAGGTATGTTTGGAGAAAAAAGGGTGCAGAATTTCATGAAAAGCACACCTCTCCAACTGTTAAGCATGGGGGTGGATCGATCATACTTTGAGCTTGTGTTGCAGCGTGTGGCATGGGGAACAGTTCACTGGTAGAGGGAAGAATGAATTCAATTAAATACCAGCAAATTCTGGAAGCAAACATCACAGCTTCTGTAAAAAAGCTGAAGATTAAAAGAGGATGGCTTCTACAACAGGATAATGATCCTAAACACAGCTCAAAATCCACAATGGACTACCTTAAGAGGCACAAGCTGAAGGTTTTGCCATGGCCCTCACAGTCCCCTGACCTAACCATCATCGAAAATCTGTGGATAGACCTCAGAAGAGCAGTACATGCAAGACAGGCAAGAATCTCACAGAACAAGAAGCCTTTTGCAAGGAAGAATGTGTGAAAATTCCCCAAACAAGAATTGAAAGACTCTTGGCTGGCTACAGAAAGCGTTTACAAGCTGTGATACTTGTGTACTGACCATGCAGGGTGCCCAAACTTTTGCTTCAGGCCCTTTTCCTTTTTTGTTATTTTGAAACTGTAAAAGATGGAAATAAAAATGATCTTGCTTAAAATATTAAAGAAATGTGTCATCTTTAACTTTATGCCTTTTGGAAATCAGGTAATCTTTTACTCGCTTAGCTATTCACAGTAACAAAAATTTTGATCAGGGTGCCCAAACTTTTGCATATAAACTTTATATATATATCTCACTCTCTCTATCTCCTCTCTCTGTCACCTATCTCTTCTTCTCCTGTCATCTCTCCACCCTATCTGCTATCTCTCAACCCATTGTCTCTCTCCCCTCCATCTCCTCTCTCTCTCTACCCTATCACCTCTCTCGCTATCTCCTCTCTCTCTCTATATATATATATCGATCTTCTATCATCTACCTCCTCTCTCCCCCCTCCATGTCTGTCTCTCCTCTTTATATCCTATCTCTCTATCTCCTCCCACTCTGTCACACTTTCTATCGTCTCACTCTTTATCTCTCTCCTTCTCCCCTCTCTCTCTCACTCCTCTGTTTCTCTCTGTATCTCCTCCCACTCTGTCACACTTTCTATCGTCTCACTCTTTATCTCTCTCCTTCTCCCCTCTCTCTCTCACTCCTCTGTTTCTCTCTATCTCCTCCATTTGTCTCTCACTCCTCTCTCTGTCTCGTATCTTATCTCCTCTCCCCCTCTATCTCCTCCCTCTTTCACACTCTCTGTATCTCCCCCACTTCTTTATCTATCCCCTCTCTCACTCTAACCTGTCTCTATCTCCCCTCTCTCCACCCTCACCATCTCTATCTCCTCTGTGTGTGTGTATATATATATATATGTAAAAAAATATGTATATATCGATCTTTCTCTCTCTACCTCCTGTCTCTCCCCCTCTATGCTGTCACTCTTTATAGATAGATAGATAGATAGATAGATACTTTATTCATCCCCATGGGGAAATTCAACTTTTTTCCAATGTCCCATACACTTGTTGTAGCAAAACTAATTACATACAATACTTAACTCAGTAAAAAATATGATATGCATCTAAATCACTATCTCAAAAAGCATTAATAATAGCTTTTAAAAAGTTCTTAAGTCCTGGCGGTAGAATTGTAAAGCCTAATGGCATTGGGGAGTATTGACCTCTTCATCCTGTCTGAGGAGCATTGCATCGATAGTAACCTGTCACTGAAACTGCTTCTCTGTCTCTGGATGGTGCTATGTAGAGGATGTTCAGAGTCATCCATAATTGACCGTAGCCTACTCAGCGCCCTTCGCTCAGCTACCGATGTTAAACTCTCCAGATGTTAAACTTTGCCCACGACAGAGCCCGCCTTCCTTACCAGCTTATTAAGACGTGAGGCGTCCCTCTTCTTAATGCTTCCTCCCCAACACGCCACCACAAAGAAGAGGGCGCTCTCCACAACTGGCCTATAGAACATCTTCAGCATCTCACTACAGACATTGAATGACGCCAACCTTCTTAGGAAGTACAGTCGACTCTGTGCCTTCCTGCACAAGGCATCTGTGTTGGCAGTCCAGTCTAGCTTCTCGTCTAACTGTACTCCCAGATACTTGTAGGTCTTAACCTGCTCCACACATTCTCCATTAATGATCACTGGCTCCATATGAGGCCTAGATCTCCTAAAGTCCACCACCATCTCCTTGGTCTTGGTGATATTGAGACGCAGGTAGTTTGAGTTGCACCATATCACAAAGTCCTGTATCAGTTTCCTATACTCCTCCTCCTGTCCATTCCTGACACACCGCACTATGGCCGTGTCATCAGCGAACTTCTGCACATGGCAGGACTCCGAGTTATATTGGAAGTCTGATGTGTACAGGGTGAACAGGACCGGAGAGAGTACGGTTCCCTGCGGCGCCCCTGTGCTGCTGACCACCGTGTCAGACCTACAGTCTCCCAACCGCACATACTGAGGTCTATCTGTCAAGTAGTCCACTATCCAATCCACCATGTGAGAGTCTACTCCCATCTCCGTTAGTTTGTGCCTTAAGATCTTGGGCTGGATGGTGTTAAAGGCACTAGAGAAGTCAAGGAATGTAATCCTCACAGCACAACTGACCCCCTCTAGGTGAGAGAGTGATTTGTGCAGCAAATACGTGATAGCATCCTCCACTCCCACCTTCTCCTTATACGCAAACTGAAGAGGATCCTGGGCGTGCCTGGTTTGTGGCTTCAGATTCTGTATTATCAGCCGCTCCATGGTCTTCATCACGTGCGACGTCAAAGCAACAGGTCTGAAGTCATTCAACTCCTTTGGTTGTGGTTTCTTCGGTACCGGGACAATACAGGATGTTTTCCACTGTCTGGGTACTCTTCTCTGCTCCAGGCTCATGTTGAAGATGCGCTGTAGTGGTTCTCCCAGCTCAGTCGCACAGGCCCTCAGTAATCGTGGGGAAACTCCATCCGGTCCAGCCGCCTTGCTGGTACAGATCTTCCTCAGTTGACCTTCCACCTGTGCAGCCGTAATCCTGGGCGTGGGCAAGGTCTCCTGTGAGTGGCTATTTTCCTGTGAGGGAAGTAAGCCTGGTGTGGATTTCTGCGGTGAGGATGAGATTGAGCTGTCGAACCTGTTGAAGAAGTTGTTCAGCTGGTTCGCTTTCTCCACATCTCCACTTATGTTCGGCCCCCGCTTTGCACCGTATCCGGTGATGATCTTCATCCCATCCCACACCTCCTTCATGCTTTTTTTCTGCAGCTTTTGTTCTAGCTTCCTCCTATACTGCTCCTTTGCCCCCCTTATCTGTACTCTGAGTTCCTTCTGAACTCTTTTAAGCTCCAACCGATCACCATCTTTAAAGGCCCTCTTCTTCTGGTTTAGGAGGCCTTTGATGTGACTAGTGATCCAGGGCTTATTATTGGGATAGCAGCGAACAGTTCTAACAGGGACAACTGCATCCACACAAAAGTTAATATAGTCCGTTGTGCATTCAGTGACCTCCTCAACGCCCCCACAGAGCCCCCCTTGCAGTACATCCCAGTTAGTAGTACCGAAGCAGTCTCTCAGGGCCTGTTCAGCTTCAGGAGTCCACTTCCTAAAAGAGCGTGTGGTAGTGGGATGCCTCATCACAATTGATTTATATCTGGGCTCTAACAAAACCAGGTTGTGATCAGCTTTCCCCAATGAAGGCAGTGGGGATGCACTATATGCCTCCTCTACGTTTGCATACAGTAGGTCAATAGTCCTATTACCCCTGGTGTAGCAATCCACGTACTGGGAGAAAGCAGGTAGTGTCTTGTCCAAAGTCACATGGTTGAAGTCCCCTGTAATTATCACCAGTGCCTCAGGGTGCTGTGTCTGAAGCCTAGCAACAGCGGAGCTGATGACGTCACACGCTACCGTTGCGTCGGCACGCGGCGGGACATACACATTCACCACAATGACGCTTGCGAATTCTCGAGGCAGGTATATGGCCTCATACTCACGGCGATCAGCTCAATATCTCTTTCACAAACGGGAGATCCATGCCCGGGGTTACACCATCTTTCGTTAATGTAGACAGGGTATAATGTATATACCCTGTCTCTTTGTATATCTGCTCTCTATCCCCCTTCTCACCACCCCGCCAACTCCCAATGCCATCTCCCCTTCCATCTCTCTCCATCTCCTCTCCCTATCACCCCTCTCGCACTCTCTGTATCTCCCTAACACCCCGCTGTCTATTTACTCTCACTCTAATCTCTCTATCTCACCTGTCACTCTCCTTTCTGTCTCTATCTCCCTACTCTTTACCCTCCATGTCTCTCTCTCCCTCCCTATATATAGAGCCATCTCCTCTCTCTCTAAACTGTCTCCCTCTCTCCACTGTCTCTCTCTCTACTTTCTATCTCTCCCTCTCTACGCTGACTCTCTGTATATCTGCTATCTCCTCCCTTTGTCTTTCTCTCTGCCCTCTCTCTCTATATGTATGTGTGTGTATATATCATAGAACATAGAATAGTACAGCACATTACAGGCCCTTCGGCCCACAATGTTGCGCCGATCCTCAAACCCTGCCTCCCATATATCCCCCCTTAAATTCCTCCATATACCTGTCCAGTAGTCTCCTAAACTTCACTAGTGTATCTGCCTCCACCACTGACTCAAGCAGTGCATTCCACGCACCAACCACTCTCTGAGTGAAAAACCTTCCTCTAATATCCCCCTTGAACTTCCCTCCCCTTACCTTAAGGCCATGTCCTCTTGTACTGAGCAGTGGTGCCCTGGGGAAGAGGCGCTGGCTGTCCACTCTGTCTATTCCTCTTAATATCTTGTACACCTCTAACATGTCTCTCCTCATCCTCCTCTCCAAAGAGTAAACCCCTAGCTCCCTTAATCTCTGATCATAATGCATACTCTCTAAACCAGGCAGCATCCTAGTAATTCTCCTCTGTACCCTTTCCAATGCTTCCACATCCTTCCTATAGTGAGGCGACCAGAACTAGACACAGTACTCCAAGTGTGGCCTAACCAGAGTTTTATAGAGCTGCATCATTACCTCACGACTCTTAAACTCTATCCCTCGAATTAGGAAAGCTAACACCCCATAAGCTTTCGTAACTACCCTATCTACCTGTGAGGTAACTTTCAGGGATCTGTGGACTTGTACCCCCCAGATCACTCTGCTCCTCCACACTTACCAAGTATCCTGCCATTTACTTTGTACTCTGCCTTGGAGTTTGTCCTTCCAAAGTGTACCACCTCACACTTCTCCGGGTTGAACTCCATCTGCCACTTCTCAGCCCACTTCTGCATCCTATCAATGTCTCTCTGCAATCTTCGACAATCCTCTACACTATCTACAACACCACCAACCTTTGTGTCATCTGCAAACTTGCCAACCCACCCTTTTACTCCCACATCCAGGTCGTTGATAAAAATCACAAAAAGTAGAGGTCCCAGAACAGATCCTTGTGGGACACCACTAGTCACAACCCTCCAATCTGAATATACTCCCTCCACCATGATCCTCTGCCTTCTGCAGGCAAGCCAATTCTGAATCCACCTGGCCAAACTTCCCTGGATCCCATGCCTTCTGACTTTCTGAATAAGCCTACTGTATCAATCTCTCTCTACCTGCTGTCCCTCTCTCTCTACCCCTTGTCTCTCGCTCTCCCCTCTGTCTGTCTCTCCCCCTGTCTCTCTCTCTATCCTGCCTCTCTCTACCTTGTCTCTCTCTATCCTCCCTCTCTACCTCCTGTCTCTCCCTCTCTACAGTCTCTCTTTATATACCCTGTCTCTGTATATCTGCTATCTCCTCCCTCCGTCTCTTTATCCCCCACTTGCTGTCCCCCCTTCTCGCCATTCCCCCACCATCTCCCCATCCCCCCCTCTCTCCATCTATCTCCTCTCCTCTCTTTATCCATCTCCTCTCCCCCCCCTCTGATCCTTCTCTCTCTCCTGCCCACCTTGTCTCTCACCCGCCTCTCTCTCTGATCCCTCTGTCTCTCTCCTCCCCGCCCCTCACACTCTCACATCTATCTCCTCTTTCTCTACTGTCTCTATCTCCTCCATCTCTCTCTCCCTATCTTTGTCTCTTGCTCTCTATCTCTCCACTGTCTGTCTGTCTCTCTCTCCTCTGTCCCTCTCTCTCACCTGTCTCTATTGGCTCTCTCCCCTCTATATATATCCTCCCTCTCTGTTATCTATCTCCTCGCTATCTATGTATCTCCTCTGTCTCTACCTCCTCCCTCTATCTCTCTCGAATTTGTCTCTATCAATCTCCTCTCTTTACCTGTCTCTCCCTCTATCTCCCCCTCCCTATCTTCTCGCTATCTATGTATCTCTTCTTTCTCTCTCTCCTCCTCCCCTCTCACTTCTGTCACTATCTCCTCTCTGTTTCTATCTCCATGTGTTGTCTCTCTTTTCTCCGTTTATCTCTCCTATCTCCTATCTTTCTCTACACTGTCTCTCTCCTCCCCACCCCCTCTCTCACCTGTCTCTATCTTCTATCTCGCTACATCTCATCTCTCTCCCAATCTCCTGTCTCTCTCCATCTATCTCCGTCTTTCTCTCTCCTCCCTACCTCTCCCTCTAGCTTCTCTATCTCCTCTCTCATTCTATCTACCTCATCTCTCCATCTATCTCCTCTCTTTCTATGCTGTCTCTCTCTAGCCTTTGTATCTTTCTTCTGCCCCTCCCTCTCTCTCACCTGTATCTATCTCTTCTCTCTCTACCCTGTCTTTCTCTACCCTCTCTCTCTGCACCTGCTCCCTCTATCTGCTATCACTCCTCTCTCTCCATCTCCCGTCTCTCACTCTTTCTCCACCCTCTCTATCTCCTCTCCCCTCCCTCTGTCTCTCTCCCCACCCTTTCTGACTCTATCTCCTCACAAGCTATGTATCTCCTCTCTATCCATTCTATCTCTCCTCTATTTATCTATCTCCTCTCCAACTATCTTTTCATTCTCTCTCCTGTCTATGTCTCCTCCCTCTGTCTCTATCTCCTGCCTCTATCTCTATTTATCTTCTCTATCCTCTCTCACTCTCTCTATATGCTCTGTCTGTCTCTCTCTCTCTCTGGCAAGTATGATATTGTAGGAATAACAGAGACATGGCTGCAAAAGGTCTAGGGCTGGGAAATGAATATTCAAGGATATACATCCTATCGAAAGGACAGGCAGGTGGGCAGAGGGGGTGGACTGGCTGTGCTGGTGAGGAATGAAATTCAGTCCCTTGTGAGGGGTGACATAGAATCAGGAGATGTAGAGCCAGTACGGATAGAACTGAGAAATTGTAAGGGCCAAAAAGACCCTAAAGGGAGTTATCTACAGGACCCCAAATAGTAGCCTGGATATAGGGTGCAAATTGAATCAAGAGCTAAAATTAGCATGTCGCAAAGGTAATGCTACGGTTGTAATGGGGGATTTCAACATGCAGGTAGACTGGGAAAATCAGGTTGGTACTTGACCCCAAGAAAGGGAGTTTGTGGAGTGCCTCCAAGATGGATTCTTAGAGCAGCTTGTACTGGAGCCTACCAGGGAGAAGGCAATTCTGGATCTAGTGATCTAGAACCGGATTTGATAAGGGAACGAGGTAAAGGAGCCATTAGGTGGTAGTGACCATAATAAATGTTAATCTACAACTTCAGAGGGAGAAGGGAAAATCGGAAGTATCAGTATTATAGTTGAACAAGGGGGACTATGGAGCCATGAGGGAGGAACTAGCCAAAGTTGACTGGAAGGATACCCTAGCAGGGATGACAGTGGAACAACAATGGCAGGTATTTCTGGGAATAATGCAGAAGGTGCAGGATCAGTTCATTCCAAAGAGGAAGAAAGATTCTAAGGGGAGTAGGGGACGACCGTGGCTAACAAAGGAAGTCAAGGACAATTTAAAAATAAAAGAGAACAAGTATAACATAGCAAAGATGAGCAGGAAGCCAGAGGTTTGGGAAACTTTTAAAGAGCAACAGAAAATAACTAAAAAGGCAATATGGGGAGAAAAGATGAGGTACGAATGTAAACTAGCCAAGAATATAAAGGAGGATAGTAAAAGCTTCTTTAGGTATGTGAAGAGGAAAAAATTAGTTAAGACCAAAGTTGGGCCCCTTGAAGGCAGAAACGGGTGAATTTATTATGGGGAACAAGGAAATGGCAGACAAGTTGAACAGGTACTTCAGATCTGTCTTCACTAGGGAAGACGCAATCTCTCAGATGTAATAGTGGCCAGAGGACCTAGGGTAATGGAGGAACTGAAGGAAATTCACATTAGGCAGAAAATGGTGTTGGGTAGACTGATGGGACTGAAGGCTGATAAATTCCCAGGGCCTGATGGTCTGCATCCCAGGGTACTTAAGGGGGTGGCTCTGGAAATCGTGGACGTATTGGTAATCATTTTCCAATGTTCTAATAGATTCAGGATCAGTTCCCGAGGATTGGAGGGTAGCTAATGTTATCCCACTTTTTAAGAAAGGAGGGAGAGAGAAAACAGAGAATTATAGACCAGTTAGCCTGACATCAGTGGTGGGGAAGATGCTGGAGTCAATTATAAAAGATGAAATAGCAGCACATTTGGATAGGAGTAACAGAATCGGTCCAAGTCAGCATAGATTTATGAAAGGGAAATCATGCTTGACTAATCATCTGGAATTTTTTGAGAATGTAACTATGAAAATGGACAAGGGAGAGCCAGTGGATGTAGTGTAGCCTTATTTTCAGAAAGCCTTTGATAAGGTCCAACATAGGAGATTAGTGAGTAAAATTAGAGCACATGGTATTGGGAGTAGGGTACTAACATGGATAGAAAATTGGTTGGCAGACAGGAAACAAAGAGAAGGGTTTAACGAGTCTTTTTCAGAATGGCAGGCAGTGACTAGTGGGGTCACTAGTCTAGGTGCTGGGACTGCAGCTATTTACAATATACGTTAATGATTTAGATTAGTGGTCGCCAACCCGTCGATCGCAATCGACTGGTCGATCTTTGAGTCTTTCCCAGTAGATCCTGAAAAAAATCAAAATACACAAATACTGTTGAGAGATTGTTTCCAGGTTGCGGGCTTTTAGTTCCGTTCTTTCTGCCCAGTGTGCATGCGTGTAGCTCCCCGCATTACACAGTGTAATTCAACACATATAAACAAGCTGGATGAACTCAGCAGGTCGAGCAGCATCCGTTGAAATGAGCAGTCAACCTGCTGACTGCTGAGTTCATCCAGCTTGTTTGTATGTGTTGATTTGACCACAGCATCTGCAGTGTACTTTGTGTTTACACAGTGTAATTCAGTGGTCCCCAACCACCCGGCCACGAGGAAACAATATGAGCCAGCTGCACCTTTTCTCATTCCCTGTCTCACCCACTCTTGAACTTGAACTTGAACGCACGCGAGATCATCAGTTGCCTAAACGCAGTGATACCCTTACGCCAGGGATCACTGGCTCACCTCGGGCAGCTGGCGAGAACCGCCGATGCTACTGGCCCGGAGCACGGCCGGCGGGAAGTGCCATTGCTACTGGCCCGGAGCACAGACAGATGGGCGCTGCCTCTAAACCTGTTCACCACACCGAATGTTCTTGGGGAACCCGGTGCTAAAATATTTGCAGACAATCTAATTTGGGCTCAGGGTTCTGTAAGTATCAGAGCAGCTACCATGTTGCGATCTACTGAAACAAACTTGTCAGCCGACTGACCCTACAAGGCAGGCACCCTGTCGCACTCCTTGCTCGGTAGCTCTCTCCGGACTGGAACCGCCGTGGCTCCAGCACGGGGACGTCCGACCCTGACCTTGTCCTCTCACCCCACCCACGGCCAGCCGCACCTGGCCAAGGCATCTGACGGCGGAGGCTGTCTAACGAGACACTCAAGCCCTCAAAACTGCTTTGGTATCCTGAGTCCAAGCATCCCGCACTTAAAGACAAACCCGCTGAGTTTTTTGAGCAGAAAAAAACGTAGGCAAGCAGGACAGAAGCTAAGTGCTGAGAGCCGCTAAAACTACAGTGCGGAATAGACTGGACATAAGGAACCTGCTTTGAGTATCGCTATATTCTGGTCGTGTTTAAAACCATCCCCCCCCCCCCCCCCCACCCCCGTCAGCAAGAATATTGTCAATATTAAACTGGTCCATGGTGCAAAAAAGGGTGGGTACCCCTGGTGTTTATACACTATTTCTACTTCTGGGTTGCAGGGTTTTACTTCTGGTCTCTTCTGCCCCGGTGCGCATGCATGTAACTAATCGATCTGGGGGTCGATCTCGCCTTTGACTATGGCTGAGGTAGGGGATCTTGGGCTTAAAAAGGTTGGTGACCACTAATTTAGATGAAGGGATTAAAAGTAACATTAGCGAATTTGCAGGTGACACAAAGATGGGTGGCAGTGTGAAACGTCAGGAGGATGTTAGAAGAATGCAGGGTGACTTCGGAAGGTTGGGTGAGTGGGCAGATACATGGCAGTTTAATGTGGATAAATGAGAGGTTATCCACTTTGGTGGCAAGAACAGGGAGGAAGATTACTCTCTGAATGGTGTCAAGTTAGGAAAAGGGGAAGTACAACGAGATCTATGTGTTCTTGTACATCAGTCATTGAAAGTAAGCATGCAGGTACAGCAGGCAGTGAAGAAAGCTAATGGCACATTGGCCTTCATTACAAGGGGAGCTGAACATAGGAGCAAAGAGGTCCTTCTGCAGTTGTACAGGGCCCTGGTGAGACCACACCTGGAGTATTGTGTTCAGTTTTGGTCTCCAAATTTGAGGAAGGACATTTTTGCTATTGAGGGTGTGCAGCGTAGGTTCACAAGGTTAATTCCTGGAATGGCGGGACTGTCATATGTTGAAAGGTTGGAACAACTGGGCTTGTATACACTAGAATTTAGAAGGATGACAGAGGATCTGATTGAAACATAAGATTATTAAGGGATTGGACACGCTAGAGGCAGGAAACATGTTCCCGATGTTGGGGGAGTCCAGAACTAGAGGCCACAGTTTAAGAATAAGGAGAAGGCCATTTAGAACGGAGTTCAGGAAAAAGTTTTTCACCCAGAGAGTTGTGGATCTATGGAATACTCTACCTTAGAAGGCAGTGGAGGCCAATTCTCTGGATGTTTACAAGGAAGAGTTAGATAGATCTCTTAAAAATAGTGGAGTCAAGGGATATAGGGAGAAGGCAGGAACGGGTTACTGATTGTGGATGATCAGCCATGATCACATTGAATGGCGGTGCTGGCTCAAAGGGCCAAATGGCCTACTCCTGCACCTATTGTCTTTTCCCTCTCTGTACCCTCTGCCTCTCTCCTGTTTCCCTCTCTCCCCTCCATCTCTATCTTCTCACTATGTATCTCCTATCTATCCCCTCTCTCTATCTCCATCTCCTCTGTCCCCCATCTCCTCTCTATCTAACCTCTCTATCTCCCCCTCTCTCCATCTCTATCTCCTCTGTCTCTCTCACTCCTCTCTTCTCCCTCCGTCTCTCCCCATCTTTGTCTCTTGCTCTCTCTCTCCCCCCTCTCTGTCTCCCTTTCTCTCCACCCTGTCTCTCCTTCATCCCCTTCTCTCCTCTCTCCCTATCTACTCTCTATCTCCTCTCTCCTCCGTCTCTCACACCTCTGTCTCTATCTTCTTGCTATCTATCTCCTCTCTCTAACTATCCCCTATCTCTCTGTATCTCCTCTCCCCCATCTCTCTTATCTACCGTCTTTCTCTCTATCTCCATCTCTCCTGTGTCTCTCCATCTCTATCTCTTCCCTCTCTATCTTTCTCCTCCATCTCTCTATCTCACTCCTCTCCATTTCTCTCTCTATCTTTGTCTCTTGCTCTCCTCCCTCGCTATCTCCCTATCCATCTCCTCTTTCTCTCTGTCTATCTCTCCTCTACCTTTTCTCTACACCCTCTGTCCTCCCCCTCTCTGTCTCCCTTTCTCTAACTCCATCTCCTCCCTGTCTCTATCTCTCCTCTCTTTCTCTACCCCCTCTATCTCCTCAGTCTCCCCCTCCTCCGTCTCTCTGTTCCCTATCTCCTCTCCCTCTATCTATCTGCTCTCTCTACACTATCTCCTCCCTCTCTGATCCCCTATGCCTCTCTCTCTCCTCCCCACCCCTTCTCTCACCTCTGGCTCTATCTCCTCTCTCCCCCAATCTCCTCTCTATACCCTCTTTCTCTCCTGTCACTCTATCTCCTCTCTCTGTCTCTCTTCATCTCTAACTCCTTCCTATCTGTCTCTATCTCCTCTCTCACTCCTATCTCCCTCCTGTCTCACACTCCCCTTCCTCTCTCCCTATCTCCTGTCTCTCACTCTCTCTCCTCCATCTCTATCGCCACCCTCTCTCCCCTCGATCTTCCCTCTTTCTACCATCTGCCTCTCCATCTCCTCCCTCTGTTTATCTTCTGTCCCCCTCTCCCACTCCACTCTCTCTGTAGCCTCTCCCCCTCAGTTCTCTCTGTACCCGCTCCCCATCCCCTCCCTCTCTCTGCCACCATCTCCCTCTCCCCCTCTCCCTGTCCACTCTTTGTCTCCACTCTCCCTCTCCCCCTCCCCGGCCCTCTCTCTGCCTCCCTCCCTCTATCTATATCCTCTCTTCATCTCTATCTCTACCCTCTGCGTTTCTATTTCCTCTCTACTGTCTCTCTCTGTCCACCCTCCATCTATCTCCTCCCACTGTCTCCCTCTATCTCCTCTCTTTCTCTCCTCTAGCTCTCTATCTCTTCTCTCGTTCTCTACCCTCTGTCTGGCCCTCTCTCTATCTCTTCCCGCTCTGTCTCCAACCTCACTGTCTTGTCTCTCCTCCCTCTCTCTCTCACTACTTTGTCTCTACACCCTGTCTCTCTCTCCACCTTCTCTACCTCTCTCACCCACTGTCTCTCTGTACCTATCTCCTCCCTGTCTCTCTCTCATTCTCTCTACCCTCTGTCTCTCACTACTCCTTCTCTCTCCTCCCTCTGTCTCTCTATCTCCTCTCTCTGTCTCTATCACCTCTCTTTCCCACTATCCTCATATCCTCCATCTCTCTCTACCCTGTCTCTTTCTCTCTCTCTATCCCTCAATGTCTCTCTTGTTCTCTATCGTCTGTCTCTTTCTCCCTCTACCATTTGTCCCCCTCTCCCTCCCCTCTCTCTGTTGCGCACTCTCCCTCCCTGCACTCTCTCTGCCACCATCTCCCTCTCCCCCTCCCCTCTCTCTCCATTCCTTCTCCCTTCCCCCTCTTCCTGTCATTTTTCATTTTTCAATCTTTTTTATTGATTTTCAAATAAAGAATATACAAATCGGAAGAGGAGTTTAGCAAGTAGATAATATAAGAGACATATAAACAGCAATAATAAAAACAGAAAGTATATGTCAGAATCAAATAGGTAAAATATTATGCTGTTATATATACAATGGTCAAAAAAAAACAACTCCTCATAACAATCATAAAAAAAAGATTGGAAATTTTATTGATAAAGAAAAAAAACCCCACTAACTAAACTGAAGCAAAAAAAAGAAAAAGAAAAAAAGGAAAGAAAAAGAAAGATTGGGCAGTCCAATTGAGGATAAAATTAGAAAAAAAGAGAGAAAAAAACACATCCTTCCAGTCATCTCCGAACCTTCATGGATAAGGATTTTCCCAGTAGGCGGGTTAGATTCTTTCCAATGTAGCAAAATAGCTCTCCTAGCCAGTAAAGTTGATAAAGCTATCACATGTTGGGTGGAAGCAGACCCCTCCCTCTGTCTCTCTATGTCTCTATCACCTCTCTCTCTTTCACCTCTCTCTCTTTCCCACTATCCTCATATCCTCCATCTTTCTACCCTGTCTCTTTCTCTATCCCTCAATGTCTCTCTCGTTCTCTACCATCTGTCTCTTTCTCCCTCTACTGTTTGTCCCCCTCTCCCTCCCCTCTCTCCATTGCGCACTCCCCCTCCCTGCACTCTCTCTGCCACCATCTCCCTCTCCCCCCTCTGCCCCCCTTACCCCATTGCTTCTCTATCTCCCTCTCCCCATCCCTCTCTGCCTCCCTCCCTCTATCTATATCCTCTCTGTCTCTCTATCTCCATCTCCTCCCACTCTGTCTTTCTCCATCTCCTCTCTAGCTATCTATCTCCTCTCTGTCTGTCTCCTCTCTACTCTCTCTGTCTACCTGTCTCTCTCCTCTTTCTCTATCCTCTCAGTCTGACCCTCTCTCTATCTCCTCCCACTCTGTCGCTAACAACCTCTCTCTCTACCCTCTCTGTCTCTGTCTCACTCCTCCCTGTCTCTATGTCATTCCTCTGTCTCTCTCCTCTCTTTCTTTCTCTCTCCCTGTCTCCTTCCACCCTGTCTCACTCTTTTCCTTCTCTCTCTCTCCTGTCTCTATCTCCTCTCTGTCCCTATCTATGTCCTCTCTCTTTACTCTGTCTCTCTTCCTACTCTATCTCTCTTACTCTACCTTCTCTGTCTCTCTATCTCTACCCTCTCTATCTCCTCTCCCTGTCCCCCTCCCTCTGTCCCCCTCTCCCTGTCCCTTTCCCCGTTCTCCCTCTTCCTGTACCCTCCCCCCTCAGCTCTCTCTCCCTGTACACTCTCCCCTCCCCCTCCTCACACTCTCGCTGCCAGTCTCCCTTCCCACCCACTCCCCTCCCCTTTCTCTGCCCATCTCTCTCTCTGCCTCCCTCCTTCTATCTATATCCTCTCTGCCCTCTCTCTGCAGTTTCTATCTCTCTACTCTGTCTACCCTCTCTGACTCCCTCTATCTCCCCCCCCCTCCCTCCTCTAGTTATCTCCTCTCTCTTTCTCTACCCTCTCTGTCTGGTCCTCTCTCTCTCTCTATCTTCTCCCACTGTCTCTATCTCCAACCTCACAGTCTCTCTCTCTCCTCACTGTTTCTTTCTCTCCTCCCTCTCTACCCTCTGTCTCTATCACCTCTCTCTCACTACCCTCATACCCTCCCTGTCTCTCTCGACCCTCCCCTTTCTCTCAGTCCCCCTCCCCCTTCCCACTCTCTCTGCCTCCCTCTCCCACGCCCCTCTCTCTGCCTTCCTTCCTCTATCTCCTCTCTCTCTTTCTCAACCATCTCTCTCTACATTGTGTCCCTCTCTCACTGTCTCTCGATCGCCACCCTGTCTCTCCCTCTATCTCCAACCTCACTGTCTCTCTTCCCTCTGTGCCTCTCTCTCTCTACCTTTCTCTCTCACACTCTCTCTACCCTCTGTCCCTCTCTATCTCCCTCCTTCCTCTGTCCCTTTCTCTCCTGCCTGTCTCTCTTTTCTGTTTCTATCTATAATCTCTCTCTCCGCACTCTCTCTCTCCTTTCCTTCCATCTCTCTGTCTTCTGTCTGTCTATCTATTTCCTCTCTCTTTACTCTCTCTCTCCATCTCTCTCTACCCTCGCTGTCTTTCTCTCTACCCACTCTCTCTTACCCTCTCTGCCTCTCTCTCCTCCCTCAGTCTCTCTCTCTAAACCCTCTCCCCTCTCTCTCTGTACCCTCTCCCCCTCCCTTCACTCTCTCTGCCCTTCTCTGTCCGTCCCTTCTCCCTGCCCCCTCTCTCTGGCTCCCTGTAACCCACCCCTCTCTCTCTTTTTCTCCTATCTACCTCCTCTTTCTACCCTGTGTTTCTTTGTATCTCCTCTGTCTGTCTCCTCTCTACTCTGTCTACCCTCTATCTCTTCGCACTTTCTCTCTATCTCCTCTCTAGCCATCTATCTCCTCTTTCTCTACCCTCTGTCGTCGTCTCTCTCATCCCACACTCTCTCCAACCACACCGTCTCTCTCTCCTCGCTGTTTCTCTTTCTCCTCCCTCTCTACACTCTTTCTCTCTCACTCTACCCTCTCTGTCTCTCTCTCTCACTACTCTGTCTTGTCTCTCTATACCCTCTGTCTCTCTCACTCTCTTCACCTTCTCTCTCTCTTACTACTTCCTCTCTCTCTCACTACTCAGACTCTCTCTACCCTCTATACCCTCTGTCTGTCTCTCTACTCTCTCTCTCCACCTCTCTCTCTTCTCTGCCTCTCTCTCACTACTCCCTCTCTTTCTCTCTTACATATCCCCTCCCTCTCTCCTCCCTTTCTGTCTGCTCTTTCTCTATCTCCCTCTCTGGCTCTCTCCTTCCTGTCTCTGCCTCTCTCTCTCTTCTCTTTCTATCTATCTCCTCTCTCTGTCTCTCGGTCCTCTCTCTTTCTCTACTGTCTCTCCCCCCCCCCCACTCCGTCTCTATCTGTCTCTACCCTATCTCTTTTTCACTCTCTTCCTTGTCTATCTCTTACCCCTCTCTCTCCTCCCAATCTCTATCTCCAACCTCTCCCTCTCTACCCTCTCTCTCACACTCTCTCTACCCTGTCTCTCTCACTATTCCCTCTCTGTGTGTGTCTCTCTCCACCTTCTCTATCTCTCTTATCCTCTGTCTTTCTATACATGTATATCTCTTCCCTCAGTCTCTCTAACTCCTCCCTGTCTCTGTCCTTTCTTTCTATCTCCTCTCTCTTTCTCTACTCTGTCTCTCTGTCCCCCCACTCTGTCTCTATCTCTCCCTACCCTGTCTCTCTCTATTTTATCTATCTCTTACCCTCTCTCTATCTCCTCCCTCTGTCTCTCTGTCCCTTCCCTGTCTCTCTGTCTCTATCACCTCTCTCCCTCTCACAACCCTCATATCGTCTTTCTCTACTCTCTTTCTTTCTCTCCCTATGCCTGTCTCTCTCTCTACACTGTCTGTCTCTCTTTCTACCCTCTCTGTCCCCCTCTCCCCTCCTCTCACTGTCACCCTCTCCCCCTCTCTCTCTGCCCCATCTCCCCCTCTCCGCTCTGTACCCCCTCCCCGCTCTTTCTGCCACCCTCTCCCACTCCCCTCCATCTACCTCTTACTGTCTCCCTCGTTCTCCCTCTCCCCTGCCCCTCTCTTTGCTCTCCATCTATCCTTTCTCTCCTCTCTACTCTCTGTATTTCCTTGCTCACCTGTCTCTCTATCTCCTCTCTCTATCTCCAACTCCTATCTATCTTTCTCTACCCTCTGTGTCTATCTCTTCTGTCTGTCTGTCTCTCTCTCTCTACATATATCTCCTCCCTCCCTTTCTCTCTCTCTATACACACACACACACACACACACAGTGATTGATAAGTTTGTGGCCTAAGGTAGGAGGAGGTGAGTTATACAGCTCTCATTACATGCACATGCAGGTCAACTCTGAGTGATTATGCAGTAAGTTTGAAGATAATAACTCATCTCCTTCTACCTTTGGCCACGAACTTATCAATCACCCCGATGAGTTATTAACTTCAAACTTTCTGCATAAATCATTCAAAGAGTTGCACTGTACGTGCATGTAACAAGAGTGGTGTAACTCATCTCCTTTTACCTTAGGCCACAAACTTATCATTGATATCACCTCTGCTGTGGACACTTTCTGGAGGTCCAAGATTCCTATGCTCCACAACCACTGGACTAAGTGTGTAAATCTATCTCCTCTCAGTCTCCATCTATGTACTCTCTCTCTCTCTCTCTTTCTCTCCCCCTTTCTGTCTCTCTCTCCTCTCTCCATCTCCTTTGTCTCTATGTCCACTGTCTCTCTCTACCTGTCTCTCCCTCGCTCTCTCTACTTTCTGTCTCTCTCTTACCCTCTCTATCTCTAACTCTCTCTATCACTCACTGTCCTTCTCTCCCCATCCCCACACTCTCTCTGCCACCCTCTCCCCTTCGCACTCTCTGCCCCCTTTTCCCCATCCCTCTCTCAGTCTCCATCTCCCTATCCCCTCTCTTGGTCTCTTTCTCCCCATCCCCTCTCTTCCTCTCCCTGTCTCCCTCTCCCCGACCCTTCTCTCTGCCTACCTCCCTCTATCTGCTCTCGCTCTCTCCTCTCTCTCTCCCCCTCTCTTTCCAACTACTCTGTCTCTCTCCTCCATCTGTCTAACTCATTTACCTCTCTCTCACTACCCTTGTACCCTCCCTGTCTCTCTACCCTGTCTCTGTCTCTCTACTCTCTTTCTGTTGCCCTCTCCCCATCTCTTTCTCTGACTCCTCTCCCTCCCCTTTCTCTGTCTCGCTCTCCCCCTCCCCACTCTCTGTCCTGCTCTCCTTCTCCCTGCTCTGCCACCCACTCTCACCTGTCTTGCTCTCTCTGCCACCTTCTCCCAGTCCCCTCTCTCTGCCTCACTCTCTCTATCTCCTCTCGCTCGCTCTCTCTCTAACTCCTGTCTCTCTACGTCTTCTTCGGTTGTCCATCGAAATCCAATGACGATGTCCATTCCTTTAACGGTGAGATCTTTGACTATACAGTCCTATCCCGGACCCACAAGCTCTATTGCAGATGGGACATGTATATCTGATAGTAGTGGTAGTGATGGCAACCATGGCTGCATTTTTCCTGGCTCTCTTCTGTCATCTTCTGGTTGTTCTTTCCATCTCCAGAATACGAACACCATCCCTACACAGCTGTCGCCATGTGTTACGGTCAGCAGCACCATCCTCCAGGTCCTCGTGTCTGATCTTGTACCTCCTTAAAGCATTCTTCATCAGATCTTTATAGCGCTTCTTCGGCCCTCCAGCTGAGCGTCGGCCATGATATAGCTGGCCGTATAACACTCTGCAGGGTAACCGACATGGGGGCATCCTTATTACGTGCCCCAGCCACTGCAGCTGACGCTGGGTGATCACAGCCTCAATACTTCTGCAGTTGGTCTTTACAAGTATTTCAGTGTGAGGCACCCGATCACGCCAAGTGATTCCCAGGATGCGCTGAAGGCAGCTTATGTGGAAGCGCTCCAAGGACTTGATGTGATGGCTGTAGGTTACCCAAGCTTCACAGCTATAAAGGAGGGTGGTGACACAGACCGCTTGGTATACAGCGATCTTTATGGAGGGACGAAGGCTCCTGTTCTGAAAGACTCTACGCCGAAGTCTCCCAAAGGCAGCTGATGCCTGTTTAATGTGGCTCTGGATGTCGTGGGCAATGCCACTATCCTCAGAGAGAATGCTCCCCAGATACAAATGTATTTGAAAAACGGCACTACTGACAGCTTTTCATCACCAACAGTGAAGGCAGGTAGGGTGGGTGGGACACTGATACTCCATCGGCAAACCACTTCTGTCTTGGTGGTATTGACAGTCAGCCCCATCCTGCTGTACGCACTCCCCACCACAGCAAGGACAGTCTGAAGATCCTCCGGAGTGTGGGCCACAAGAGCACAGTCATCTGCATACTGCAACTCCAGGACCCATTCTCTATGGAGTTTAGTGGTTGCGTGGAGCCTCCTGGTGTCAAAGAGGTCGCCATCTCATCTGACATCCACTACCACACCGCTGCTGTCCTCAATCTCGTTGTGGAGAAGCTTGGTAACACACAGGAGGAAGATGTTAAAGAGCACTGGCACTAGCACACACCCTTACCTTACCCCTATGCATACAAGGAAGGGCTCGGACTCTTGTCCTCCTATGGTCACCCAAGCAGTCATCCCATTGTGGAACTGGGGAAGGGTATTAACAAACTTATTGGGATAGCCAAACCTGAGGAGGACATCCCATAAGAGCTCTCTTTGCACAGTGTCCAATGCTTTGGAGAGGTCGACAAAGGCCATAAACAGATCCTGATGTTGCTCCCGGCACTTTTCCTGAAGCTGCCGGGCTGTGAAGATCATGTCGATCGTGCTCCTGTTCTTCCTAAATCCACACTGCGACTCGGTGGTGTTGCTAATGAACCTCTGAAGCATCACCTGAACCAGGACCTATCCAGCAGAAAAGAGTGATATGCCCCTACTATAGCCTTGTCACCCTTGTTCTTATAAATTACAACACTGTTTGCATTTCTCCATTGCTGTGGGATGTTCTCATCAGTCCAGGCCTTGGTGATGTACTGCTAGAGAGTGTGCATACATATGGATACTCCACTCTTCAGTAACTCAGCAGATATATTGTCAGTGCCAGAGGACTTGTTGTTCTTAAGGGAATGGACAGCTGATAGAACCTCCTGGAAGGTTGGTGGTAGACTGAGGTTGTGGATAGGAGGAAGTTCAGGCAGTTCATCCAGGATGATGGGGTCTACGTCAGAATCCTGATTAAGCAGGGTGCTAAAATGCTCAGCCCACCTCAGCAGAATGGTATTCTGATTTTTCAGAGGTGTTAGACCATCTGCTGTTTTCAGGGGAGTAACGCATCGATTTATTTGGCCATTATTTGAAAATAATGCACGTCATTATTATCGGCAAAGGACTGAATTTCATGTGCCTTTTCAGTCCACCACTCATTTTGTGTGGCCTGTATTGCCTTTTACACCTTCCTCCGAGCTGCCTGCCAATGCTGATGGATGAAGGGTTATCTAAAGCTGCCCGGTGTGCTTTGTGCATGTGCAAGTTCTGGATGGTATCTGAGTTATCGTCAAACCAGTCTTGGTGGTTCCTGCTCTTATGGCTGCTACCTCAGAGCGCAGAGCTGATATAGGTCCATTAGTATTCCATAGAATTATCTGAACTCGTAGACAAGGTTCCAGCTCCTTTAGTTTCTCAGCTAGGATGCGTCAAAACTCACTTCTTGCTTCTGTGTTTCTCAGGCAGTTGCAACTTAGCCGCTTTTTATTGGGTTTTTGCAGCCACAAGGGGTGACGCACTTTCATATGGAGCTTGGCCACAATCATAGGCTGGTTAGTCCAGCACTCTGCACCTCTCATGGCATGGATGATGAGAACATCCTTGATGGCACTACATCTCACAGTGATGAAGTTGATCATGTGCCAATGTTTGGAGCGAGGATGCATCCACAAGGTCTTTATATTTTGCCTTCATCATTGGCATTTGCATTCCCCTTGCCAATACCATGCCTACCTAGCACTCCACTCCATATTCTGTTGTTCTGTCCCACCTTAGCACTGAAGTCCCCAAGCAAAAGGATCTTATTATTCTTAGGGATCCCAATGTCTGATAAAAGCATTCCTTGGCCGCCTCCTCAGATGGCAAACTTGGTGCATAGTCACTGAGAAGCATGGCATAACGTTTCTTTGCCGGGGGATACGGAGGGTCATTAGTCTTTCACTAATGCCAGCAGGTGTTTCTGTGAGACTTGGTAGAAAGGTGCTCTTGATGGCCAATCCTACACTGTGGAGATGTTGTCCACCTGGGGTGAAACCTTTCCCTTCCTCTGTTAAAGAGCCTTCATCCAGGAGCCTGGTCTCACTCAGGGCAGCAATGTCAATGTTGTAGCGTCTCAGCTCAACAGCGATCAAGGCTGTTCTCCGTTGAGGTCCGTCAGAGATGCCATACAAGTCCAGGAGAGTCCTTACATTCCAAGTTGCCAGTTTTAGGTTGTATTGTTTCTTATTTCAACCGCAGTAGTGGAATAGCCCAATAGGTGCGGTAACCTATCCAGGTGAGTGACTGAATGGGCAATTTTTAGGCCACCTTTCCTAGGCCCTTCCCCAATTAGGTTGAGCAGTGCGGTCCCTAAATAGGGCTGCTCAGTCGCACAGGGATCTGCCGAAAACAGCTGCCACTCAGTCCCAGCTGCTAGCAACCAAATACCGTGCCACTGCCGTGCAGGGTTCTGACTAGTAGCTCCCAGTCTATTCATACCTGCTCCCGTTGCCAGACGCCCCATCACCATCAGACTTCAACCATATGTAAGGTCCAGGTTTTGTTCACCATGGTCAGAGGTGGAGACCTGCACAAGGGTCTGCCATCCCCAGTAGCACTATCTTCACCATGATGAGGTAAATCCTGGTGGCAAGGGTGATCCAAGGACAACTGGTCCCACACCTTGGCTGCAGGAGGCTGCCAGGTCCTTGGTCTGTTAAGGCCCACCTATTGCACACCACCAGCACATTGCTTTTCTGTCAGGGTGTGCTCCCGTAGCCTTGTCTCAACAGACTTACCACAAGGCAGTGGGGCTATTTACCCATAGCTGGGACAGTGGTTGACAGGCACCAAGGCGTGTCCACACAGTGGTGGGCCTGCACACCACGTCTGTGGGGCCCACCGCTGCTCTGACATCCCCTGTAGTTTATCCTGGGACTGTAAGATACCCAGTTTCCGCCTGTGGCCTCGAGGAGGCACTGCAGGAGTCTTGGTGGTGGAGAGGCTCTGTACTGGCAGGAGGCGGCTTAAACACAGCTCTTCTTTTCAACCTCTGTTGAGAAGGCTAGCCAGCAGCAATAGCTGTAAGCGGAGAGTAGCAAGCAGACAGCAATATGTGGCATACAGCATGCACTACTACACTAGACGCTTCACACACACCGTGAGCAAATACTCCCACCCACACTCTGCGGGAGAACTCCCGCTCTCCCCTCTCTATCTCCGTCTCTCTCTCTCTATTCCTCCCACTGTCTCTATCTCCAACCTCAGTCTCTCACTCTCCTTGCTGTCTCTCTCTCCTCCCTCTCTCACTACCGTCTCTCTCTCTCCACCTTCTATCTCCTCTCTGTCAGTCCCTCTCATTTCTCTCTCTACAGTCTCTCTCTAACCCTCCTTGTCTCTCTCTTTACCCTCGCTATCTCCTTCCTCTGTATCTCTCTCTATCCGTCTCTATCTCCTCTCACTGTCCTCCCCTTTGCCCCATCTCCCCCTCCCCTCTCTTTGCCACCCTTTCTCGGTTCCCGCTCTGTCTCCCTCTCCCTAACTGCTCTCTATCTCCTCCCTCTTTCTCTATCACCTCTCTCTGCCCCTCTCCACTCTCTCTCTGCCACCATCCCCTCTCTGCCTTCCTCTATCTGCTCTCTCTCTTTTCCCCTATATCTGTCTCCTCTGTCTCTCATATATATCTCCTCCCACTCTCTATCTCCTCTCTCTAACCTCTCTCTCTCCATCTCCTCCCTCTGCCTCTCTTTCCTCTGATTCTCTCTCTATTGTCTCTATATCCTCTCTCTCTACCCTGTCTCTCTCTCCCCCTCTATCTACCCTCTCTCTCTCTCTACTCTATCTGCCCCTCTGTCTCTATCCATGTCCTCTCTCCTTCTCTACCCTCTCCCCAGCTGCTCCCTCTCCATCTATCTCCTCCCTTTCTGTCTCTTTCTCTCTCTACACCATCTCTCTCTTTCTCCTCCCTCTCTGTCTCTCTCGCTATTCTTCTCTATCTCTTTATCTTTCTCACTCCTGCTTTTCCTGCGGATCTCTTTCCAACTGTTTCTGTATCTCATTTATCCTGTGATTAAATGCAGACCCACCCTACAGTTAATGTCCACTCCTCAACATATTTAATGCTGGTACATATTTCCCAAATATGCACTCCTTGTAGTCTGGGATATGAACTCTGACACTACCATTCACACATTCACAACCATCCACACTTTTGGAATCCCTTTTCTCACTCATACTCACAGTTGCTTCATGGGACGCATGAATACGCAGGCATACTTGTAGGATCTGACTCCTGACTGAGATACTACCCACTTTTTTTTTACTGCTGCTACTTTCCTTCATTAACTCCTGTTTCTCAGTATGTCACTGACTAATGTGATAAGTACACAGAACCTTCACTACTCCACACAGCAGGACATTTGCTTTCCAACAGCAGACTCAGTCCTTTACTCAAATATGAGCTGCCTAGGATTTGCACTGATAACTACAAGGACACTATTTCATTCCTCCCACATAACAAAGTCAACCGGTGGAACCTCCACTAACTGTTATCACCAATTAAATGGACTCTGCCAACACACACTCGTTCCTCATCACACTTTATTTATTGGTGCACAAGGAGAACAACATGGCCCCTGTCACCAAACTGCTCCAAAGTTTGAACAAAGAAATGACATTTTTATACAGAAATTAACCACTTATACAAATATTGGTCCAATAGAAACTTTGTGCACTTCTGAATTCCCATCATTTGCATATTTAAGTACCAATCAAAATGCATATTTCAGGTGTTAATAGCCAGTTAAATCCATGTTAAAGGCCAATGATACCTGAGAATTAGTAAATAACTGTCCAACAATGTTTTCCCAGAATCCTTCGTCTGCATCTTTACCTAATGCTTAGTGCAATTCCCAAGTTAAACAGAAAGGCTATAATAATTGTCAAAACTAAGTACACTGCAGATGCTGTGGTCAAATCAAGACGTACAAAAAAGCTGGATGAGCTCAGCAGGTCGGGCAGCATCCGTTGAAAGAAGCAGTCAACGTTTCGGGACCTTCCTGACGAAGGGTCTTGACCCGAAACGTTGATTGCTTCTTTCAACGGATGCTGCCCGACCTGCTGAGTTCACCCAGCTTTTTTATACTAATTGTCAGTTAGCAAACATTTTAACCTTTACTGTGCTGCAGTTTCCTCAATTCCTATCACCAACCCTAAAAGGGGCAGTATTATTCCCTTCAGATGGGGTGATGTATTTACCAGGTACCCTGGTCAAGATGAACTTTTGATCCTCTGGTGGGTCAGTCCCACCCTCATAAATCCTAATGATCAGGGCTCACTGATGGAGAACCTCAATCCCCTCCTCTGCTGTGTTCCACTCTTCTTGAGATTTTAAATCCCAGTCCAACAGCCATTACTTTCTTCCTTAGACTTATCCATCCTATCCATTCCCCATTGGGCATTGTTGACCTTATAGCTTGATGACAATCCTCCCAGCCTTATGGATCTTAACACCTGCCCTCGAATCCTATATCCTTAACCACGCTGCTAATGGTTAACCATATAATTACCGCACAGAAACAGGCCATCTTGGCCCTTCTAGTCCGTGCCGAACGCTTACTCTCACCTAGTCCCGCCGACCTGCACTCAGCCCATAACCCTCCATTCCTTTCCTGTCCATATACCTACCCAATTTTACTTTAAATGACAATATCAAACCTATTGGTTCTGTCTACACCAATCCCCCCACCTCCACCAATTCCTTGGAGGAATAGTCTTTAGTTACAGGTTTCTCC
This sequence comes from Hemitrygon akajei, assembly GCF_048418815.1. Classification (NCBI taxonomy): domain Eukaryota; kingdom Metazoa; phylum Chordata; class Chondrichthyes; order Myliobatiformes; family Dasyatidae; genus Hemitrygon; species Hemitrygon akajei. The sequence continues at coordinate 141,832,720 of NC_133124.1, read as the reverse complement.
TTCATCTCCTCCCCTTCAGATTTGGAGGCAGTCAGAGACAATGTTTCTGTGGATGTAGTAACCCTGGCCTGTCATATCTTTGAGGAGCCTGACCATGGGGCATAGGAAGGAGGGTGATTAACCATCGGTGGAATTATGGGATTCCCATTCAGCCCTACTTCCCAAATCTCACCATCAAACCAAATATCCCTATCCCAGGTATTTGGGTCATTGCCCTGTAAAATAAGAGTCCAGAGCTTCACTAGGTTTGATTGCCAATTAGCACTTCTGGTCACTTTCTGCTGCCAGACCTGGGCCAACGGCAGGCAAACTTGACACTCATTTCCTCGACCTTCTTGTTCAGGACTGCGCCAACCAGGTGGTTGGCCACTTTGACAGTGCTGTGCTGATTCAATGTCTCCACCTTGTGGTTAAGATGACCTATTTGCTCCTCTTTCTGAGGGATTATCTCGTATTGTTGTTTATGATGGCTACCAGCAGCCAAAAACCCCCTCTCTGGCTCCCCTTGTTGCCCAGGAAATCTAATTCCTTTGGTATGGACATGAGATTGTGTCCCATCTTTAGGGATCCAGCTTGTTTGTCCAATTCACTAGCACACCATGGTCTACCAGCAAACTGGCCAGGCTGCTCAACCCTACAGAATTATCGGTCCACCCTGCTACCTGGCATTCTTTGCACATAGGGTCTTCCTTCTTACTCCTAAACATCATTGCTTTCTGATCCACCTGCTAGATCCTTGCCGATTATGCCCAATGTTATGTTAAGAGGTTCATGGATTTGGCTAGTAAGGAGAAAGACACAAAATTCCCCTTATCCACTTCAAAAATTTGTTTATCAGGACCGAATAGAGCAGGGGTTAAAATACTTACCAAGATGTGCACAGGCCCCTCACTGCAGCACACCTCCCATTCTGCCTGAACAGCGGCACTGTTTGGGATCTAGGCTGTCAATGAGGTTCTGATAAACTTACCTCAAGCCCTCCATCATGCCCACTCTGCTGATATAAAATGCTGCAGCAGGTGGACCAATACATTAACACAACTGAACCAATCATCACTTCTCTCTACTCTTCATAAGTCCCACTGCTGTGTTCACTTGACATTCAAGTTCTCACAGTTGTACTCTCATAGTTGTATTCTCTGTTACCATCAAAGCTTTTGCAGCTATTCACATATGCCCAAAGCTATGAAAACATTCAACATTCTCAAAGATGAACTCTTTGTAATACAAAGTTAGGTTGAATTTTTAGTAGTTTTATAATTAACACAGGTACAGCAAGTTTTTTCTGCCTTTGAATTTTTAGATGTAATGATTCTAAATCTGTGATTTAGAATTGGAAAGTCAGCTGGATTAGAATGTTAAATTGCTATTTTTCTTACAGTTTAACTTTTCCTATGTTTGCTTGTATTTTTTTTATATAATTCTCTAAATGTAATTATTCAGTGAATTGTTCAGTAATTGTAGCATAGCTGATTCTGTATTTTTGTAGATGTATCTCTGTAGCATGTGTCACACTGCTGAATCTGGTTATTTCATAGATTATTATTAGAACTGGAATGTTTGTTATCTGTCTAGTCTGATCTAGTTTTTAATATAAGACGACCACAACTTTTTTTGTTTTTTGTTTCTTACTTTGTTCATTCTTTATTCTTATAACACTGAATATATGGCTATTAGCAACAAGTTTTATGCCTCAAATTTGATTTCCAAAGAACCTTTGAATTTCAAGATTACCAGGATCTAACAACACAGGAGTCCTGTTTACAGCCACAGATGTTCCTGTCTTTTCCCATTACCACAAAATCCCCTACCAATGATAGCTTTGCCACTCTTTTTCCTGCACTACTATGTAGCAGAGCCACTCATGGTGCCATGATTCTGGCTGCTGCTGCCTTCCCCCAACAGTATCCAATCGGTATATTTGTTTGGGTGAGTTTTAGACAATAGACAATAGGTGCAGAAGTAGACCATTCGGCCCTTCGAGCCTGCACCGCCATTTTGAGATCATGGCTGATCATATACTATCAATACCCGGTTCCTGCCTTGTCCCCATATCCCTTGATTCCCCTATCCATAAGATACCTATCTAGCTCCTTCTTGAAAGCATCCAGAGAATTGGCCTCCACTACCTTCCGAGGCAGTGCATTCCAGACCCCCACAACTCTATGGGAGAAGAAGTTTTTCCTTAACTCTGTCCTAAATGACCTACCCCTTATTCTCAAACCATGCCCTCTGGTACTGGACTCTCCCAGCATCTGGAACATATTTCCTGCCTCTATCTTGTCCAATCCCTTAATAATCTTATATGTTTCAATCAGATCCCCTCTCAATCTCCTTAATTCCAGCGTGTACAAGCCCAGTCTCTCTAACCTCTCTGCGTAAGACAGTCCGAACATCCCAGGAATTAACCTCGTGAATCTACGCTGCACTTCCTCTACAGCCAGGATGTCCTTCCTTAACCCTGGAGACCAAAACTGTACACAATACTCCAGGTGTGGTCTCACCAGGGCTCTGTACAAATGCAAGAGGATTTCCTTGCTCTTGTACTCAATTCCCTTTGTAATAAAGGCCAACATTCCATTAGCCTTCTTCACTGCCTGCTGCACTTGCTCATTCACCTTCAGTGACTGACGAACAAGGACTCCTAGATCTCTTTGTATTTCTCCCTTACCCAACTCTACACCATTCAGATAATAATCTGCCTTCCTGTTCTTACTCCCAAAGTGGATAACCTCACATTTATTCACATTAAACGCCATCTGCCAAGTATCTGCCCACTCACCCAGCCTATCCAAGTCACCCTGAATTCTCCTAACATCCTCATCACATCACACTGCCACCCAGCTTAGTATCATCTGCAAATTTGCTGATGTTATTCTCAATGCCTTCATCTAAATCGTTGACGTAAATTGTAAACAGTTGTGGTCCCAATACCGAGCCCTGTGGCACCCCACTAGTCACCACCTGCCATTCCGAGAAACACCCATTCACCGCTACCCTTTGCTTTCTATCTGCCAACCAGTTTTCTATCCATGTCAATGTCTTCCCCTTGATGCCCTGAGCTTTGATTTTACCCACCAATCTCCTATGTGGGACCTTATCAAATGCCTTCTGAAAATCGAGGTACACTACATCCACTGGATCTCCCCCGTCTAACTTCCTGGTTACATCCTCGAAAAACTCCAACAGATTAGTCAAGCATGATTTACCCTTGGTAAATCCATGCTGGCTCGGCCCAATCCTATCACTGCTATCTAGATATGCCACTATTTCATCCTAAATAATGGACTCTAGCATCTTCCCCACCACCGATGTCAGGCTGACAGGTCGATAGTTCTCTGTTTTCTCCCTCCCTCCTTTCTTAAAAAGTGGGATAACATTAGCCATTCTCCAATCCTCAGGAACTGATCCTGAATCTAAGGAACATTGGAAAATGATTACCAATGCATCCGCAATTTCCAGGGCCACCTCCTTTAGTACCCTAGGATGCAGACCATCTGGACCTGGGGATTTGTCAGCCTTCAGTCTTCTCATCACCGTTTCCTTCCGAATGTCAAACTGTTTCATTTCCTCTGTTACCCTATGTCCTTGGCCCATCCATACATCTGGGAGATTGCTTGTGTCCTCCTTAGTGAAAACAGATCTAAAGTACTCATTAAATTCTTCTGCCATTTCTCTGTTTCCCATAACAATTTCAGCCAATTCATTCTTCAAGGGCCCAACATTGTTCTTAACTATCTTCTTTCTCTTCACATACCTATTTTGACCTATGATGTTACTTCCCAGCTACTGCTCTGCCTATTGGTTACCCATTCCCCATCTTTCCCTTAAATTGAGGTGTGACCAAATCACTGAATGTATAACCCACAACATTCTCAATATCACTAATGCTCCAAAGTGGATCCATGCACAGCCTCAGTGCCACCATATAGTCTGCCAGGAGCTGTAGCTGGACACATCTCCTGCACACTTAGTCATCAGGGACTCTGGCAGCCTTCCAGAGTTCCCACATTATGCTGGTGAAGCATGACATGCGTATGAGCTCACCTGCCATTTCAGAAATGCTTTGAGAAGGAAAGTGACAACATTAAGAACTTATCCTTGCCTTAGCTTAGTTTTGCCCACATTTCCAGAATTCACCAAAGCCCATACTTAACCAACAACTGCACTTTGACTAGGCAGCGAACCGCTCAAAATGACCACTCCAAAATGCTCACTGCTCTACCTGTGCAATAATAAACAAAGAAAAATAAACTTACCAGTAACTCATCTAGTCTCCACCTCTTCTTGCTGAAGCCTCTTGAGCCAAAGCCTCAGTTCTCCACTCTAATCCTGTCCACTCACACTATGGCCACTCCCTCAATCAACTCTGCTTTTATTGGTCTAAGTGAAGCTCACAAGCAACAAAGTAAGCTCTTTGGTAAAATCTGAAGTGACGATGGAATTCAGCATTCAGTTTATCTACTGAATCTTAAATGTCACCAACTTCTTGAAGACTGCGTGGATAGATCTTCACAAGTTCTGATGATATACAGTACATTTCAATAGTTACTATGTGTTTTTGATGGTTAAAGTTCATTTAAGCTGAAATATTCAGAAACATTTTGCCACCAGTACTGTAGATGAGCCTGCCAAAAAGGGACCTTGTCAAATGCCTATTATCATCTATGTAGACAACATGCACAGGTCTACCTTCATCAATTATCTTTGTTTCCTCCTCAAAAAACTCGTTAGTTAGACAAGACTTGTCCAACACAAAGCCATGATGACTGTACCTAATTAGGCCATGGTTTTCCAAATGCTCATAAGAATCCTCTGTAGTAACTGTCCCTACCACTGACATGATAGCTACCTGTCTAAAGTTTTTAGGAATATCCCCATTTCCCCTCTTAAATAATGGACCTTGCCTTTAACTAGAGAGGACGAAGCCCCAGCAATCTCATTTCATGCCTCTTTCAATAACCATTCAGGTCCCAGACACTTACTTACCTTAATGTTCTTTAGAGAGCCAGAACTACCTTCTTTCTTTGTTGTGAAATGTCTCAGCAAATTAGCACGCTCCACATGATCTCCAAATCCTCCACATCCTTTTCCTTGGCAAATACTGATTGAAAATTCCCCTTTAAGACTTTGCTCTTCACCCTTAAGCACATGTTCCCTCCTTTTTCCTTGAGTGGTCCAACTGGCTCCCGAAATATTTATTTGATCTGATCTTGATGAGTTGCTATGTGAGTAGGATAAGAAAAACTGATCTCGGGTGAATGGAAATGGAGAGAAGAAACCATTTCTAGCAAGTGGAAAGAGTGTACAATGGAATAGCAGAAAGTGTAACACTGTTTTAGCGCTAGTGACCACAGTCTGTAAGGAGTTTGTATGCTCTCCCTTTACAATGTGGATTTCCTCTGGGTGCTCTGGTTTCCTCTAGGGTTAAAATGGAATTGAATCGACATTCTTCACATACATGAGGTGCAAAAATCTTCACATTATGTCTCCATCTGAATGTGCAATTTATAGTAATTTGTAATAACAGGACAGTCAATATAGCAGGGGTCACCAACCCTTTTTGCACCACGGACTGGTTTAATATTGACAATACTCTTGCGGACTGGCCGACGGCGGGGGGGGGGGGGGGTTTAATCACGACCGGAATATAGGTGATAAGTCAATTATAAGTCATTCATAAGTGGCTAATACACTCAATTTCGTTTCTAAATTATCTAATGAATTTAATATTAAACACACAGTGCATACTTTCCTCACATGAATATAGTGATAAGTCAATTATAAGTCACTTATAAGTCAATAGCATCATAACATTTAAGTAACATTTGAATATTAAACACACAGCACATATTTTCCTCGTATGAACATATAAAATCATTGCAACACACCAATATCGCTGAATCAGTGGGAGCCCTGGGCTTGTTTCCCTGCAACAAGATGGTCCCATCGAGGGATGATGGGAGACAGCAATACTCAAAGGGGGGTTCCTTATGTCCAGTCTATTCCACAATTTAGTTCTCGTGGCTCTCAGCACTTGCTTCTGTCCTGCTTGCTCACGTTTTTTCCACTCAAGAAACTCAAAGGGTTTGTCTTTAAGTGCAGGGTGCTTGGACTCAAGGTGCCAAAGCAGTTTTGGGGGTTCATTGCCTCATTAGATAACCTCTGGGCCTGAACTCCAGCTTCTCATCTGCCCACTGCCAGATGCTGTGGCCAGGCGCAGCTGGTCGTGGGTGGGGTGAGAGGACAAGGGCCGGAGGTCTCTGTGCCGGGGCCGCAGTCTGGAGAGCGAGGAGGAGTGCGACAGGGAGTGCGCCCGCCACCCCCCCCCCCCCTGTAGGTAGGTCGGATCTATCAGCCGACAGAAGTTTGGCACAAGGGATGACTTTCAGTAGATCGCAGCGAGGTAGCTGCTCTGCTACTTACAAAACCCTGAGCCCGAAATAGGTCTGCGAATATTTTAGCACCGGGTTCCCCACGAACGTTCGGTGTGGTAAGCAGGTTTAGAGGCGGCGCCCATCTGTCCGTGCTCCAGGCCAGCAGCAACGGCACTTCTCACCAGCCACGCAATGCAGTCAATTACCCAAGGCCAACCAGTGATCCCTGGCACCAGGGGTATCACTGCATTTAGGCCACTGATGACCTCGCGTGCATTCAAGTTCAGGAGTGGGCGTGACAGGGAATGAGGAAAGGTGCAGCTGATTCATATCACCAAATCATATCGTTTTCAGTGGTTGGGGACCACTGCAATTTTGTATCACTGTGAATTTATCACTCTGATGGCCTGGTGGAAGAAGCTGTCCTGGAGCCTGTTGGTTCAGACTTTTATGCTACAGTAACATTTCCTGGATGGTAGCAGCTGAAACAGTTTGTGGTTAGGGTGACTCCAGTTCCCAATGAATCTTTGGGCCCTTTTTACGCATCTGTCATTGTAAATGTCCTGAACAGTGGGAAGTTCACATCTACATATGTGCTGGGCTGTCCGCACCACTCTCTGCAGAGTCCTACAATTGAGGGAAGTACAGTTCCCATACCAAACAGTGATCCATCCAGTCAGGATGTTCTCAATCCTGCCCCTGTAGAAAGTCTTTAGGATTTGGGGACTTATGCCAAACTTCTTCAACCATCTGAGATAAAAGAGGTGCTGTTGTGCTTTTTTCACCATACAGCTGGTACATACAGAACACAAGATCCTTGGTGATGTGTATGTCGAGGAACTTAAAGCTGTTCACCCTCTCAACCGCAGATCCATTCAGGTCATACGGGTATAATTGGGCGACATTGGCTCATTGGGTTTGAAGGCCCTTTTACTGTGCTGTACTTCTAAATAAAATAATACCCTCTTAATAAAACTTTAGGATCGTTGAGATAGATCAACTTTTCAGTGCTTCTGACTAGATCTGCATTTTACTTGAAGGTTTTGAAATACATTCCCAATTATAAGATCTCTGTGTTTAGAATACAGAATTCAGGAAAAACATAAATTAAAAATAATTGACTATAAAATGAGGGAAATTAATATAGATGTAACCTACTGCCCTTGCGCAGTCATGAATTAATGCAATACAAAAATTAATGTACTTTCATGTGTATTGAACTGTACATATTATATGTCTGTTAATGTAGATTAAGGATGCATGAAGATATATAAAACTTGCAAATTTAAGTTTTCAGTTATTATTTTATTTGCCTCCTGCATGTATTTTCTAATACCTAACTGGTGAAAACTGATGTACAAAGTATGCCATACTCTTTAAATTTTAGGAACTTTTTTGCTTTGACTCTTTGTGGCATACACTGATGATTATTTTCAATTTCAACCTCAGGACCATACTTTGTAGATTCTTGTGTTTCTGATTATGAAAACATGCAATCAAGAAATGATGTTAGATTATTGGTGAGAGAACAAAATAATATTATGAAACCATCATAAACGGCTCAAAAAGACAAAGTTCTTTTATCTGATAATGCATTATAACTGCAAAGGTTAATGCATAGACTGACAAATTCAATCATTATTAGAACGTAAGGAGTCATTTCACATTATTGTCGATTATTGTGACTATACTATTTACCCCAAGTGTCATTTTTCCCATCCTATAAAACTAAATTTTACCAAACTTTGGTATAATTTATTTCTGGAATGGAAGTTCACTTGCTGTGCCCATTGGTTAATTGATTTGCAACTAGGTATTGAAATACAAATATTCTCCTGCAATAGAAAGCACAGTAAAAATGATTTCAGGTTTGCTCCATATGGAAATTACAAATTATCTTTTAATACTTATAATGACCAGAAGGTTTGCTTATACCATAGGGATCAGCAGAAACTTATATACTGGACGTGAAAGAACATGTGGAAATCTGCAGATGCTGGAAATTCAAGCAACACACACAAAATGTTGGTGGAACGCAGCAGGCCAGGCCGCATCTGTAGGGAGAAGCACAGTTGACGTTTCGGGCCGAGACCCTTCGTCAGAACATGTCATTGCTTTCCTTTGCCTAGTTGACTGAAAAGAGATGGTATTGATCCACTTCCTTGAAATACTGTAGTTTTTCTGATCAAGGTATTCCTGCAACAGTTTTGAGAGTTGAGGAAATTAAACCCAGTGGTGATAAAGGAATGAGATTATCTGTAGATCATGGTGCTATGGGATTTGCCCTTGTCCATAGTGGCAGTGGTCAAGGGTTTGAAAGGTGCTGTCATAATAGCCTCGTTGAGAACTGCTGCATACTTTATACATGGCACACATTTAAGCTACAGTATGCCACTTCTGGAAGGAAGGTATGATTAAGATGATGGATGGAGTACCAATCAAATAGGGCATCAAGCTTCTACACAGTTGTTGGTGTTGTTCCCATCCAAGCACACAGAAGTGTTCCATCACTCTCCTGACTTGTGCCTTGCAGAAAGGCTCCGCAGTGTCAACGGAGTCAATTGCTGTGGGAAACCTGCTTGTAACCTGCTCCCGAAGCCACTCGATATTTGTAGGGCTGGTCCAGCTGCATTTCTGTCACGCAAATAGCAGAATGCCGATGTGTAACTGGCGATAGTGATAATACTGAGTATCTAGATTTGTTTGTTAGGCCCCTTGCTGGAGTTAATCATTCCCTGGCATGATTGAAGTGCAAATATTACTTGCCATTTATGATTGAATACTGACTGCATGTATGCATGGACTGCATCATTTGACTAAAAGCTGTGAATAGAATTAAACACAATTTAACCTTAGGCAGACGCACCAGCTTCTGTCCTTATGATGGAAACAATATCATCAAAAAGGTAGCTGAGTATAGTTGGACCCAGGTCCTACAAAATTACTGTCTGACTGAGACATCTGAGCTCCAATAACCACAAAATTCCTGCTATAAAAATATAACTTGCGTGTTAAGAAGGTTGATGCCCAATCACTATGGTTTTACCAAGACTCCTCCTTGATGTACATTCAGTTAAATGCTATCTCGATAACAAATGTAGGCATTCCCACCTTACCTCTGGAATCCATTTTATTGGCCTATATTTAGCCTAAAGTTGTGATGAGGTATGAGTCAAATAGTTCTAATGAACCCCATTACTACCTCTCCAGCATCATTTTCCAGTAGTCCAGTACCTACTCTCGCCTCTTTATATATCTGAAAAAAAAAACTTATGGTATCTTCTTTGATGGCTAGCTTAACTTCATATTTCATCTCTCCCCAGTTATGGCTTTTTGATTTGCCTTTTATTGGATTATAAGTTTCTCAATTCTCCAACTTTCCACTAATTTTTGTTCTATTATTTGCCCTCTGTTTTACTTTTATGTTGGCTTTGACTTCCCTTGTCAACTTAATTTTCACCAGGTACCTGTTTAGAAACTTAGATTGTACTTCAGTAATAATCAAATTTCTCCCAGAACCATCATATATGTGAAGTTAATAAAGATACTAGTCCAGTTAGTCAAGTATTAAAAACACAGGGGCTCCATGGGTTAAGAATGACTCTATTTACAGATGTTCCCCCCCCCCACCTTTACAAAGGTAGAGCGTCCCTCTGAAACCTTTCTTAAGCCAAAATGGCGTAAAGCGAAGAACCATTAATTTATATGGGAAAGGTTTTCATAAAAGTGAAAATCCTCTTTGTAATGCGAAAATAGGTTAATGTAGGTCTTTCGTAAAAGTGAAGTGGCGTAAAGTGAACATTCGTAAAGCAGGGGACACCTGAATTGGAATTCTACTTTATGCAAATTATCCAGTATATTTCAAAACATTTTTCTCATTAGTAACAATAATTGTTAATTTAATTATAGGTTGTGTCAGATGGTTGGTCAATGATCTGAAGGAATTCTAGAAAGTTCATATAGAGCAATATGATATAGGTAGCTAGAGCAAATGACAGTTCTCAGGAACAGGACCCTTACACCACCTTCTACTATTTCAGAGAAAACAGTTTTGATAATTTAAACAGAACACTGAGCAGAAATAAAAAGAACATAAATTATTCTTCACTGTTGGCTTTGACAAATAATTTCATATTTTTATAAAAAACTTTTATAGTGGGGACATCTTGATCCTGGCTTGTCATTGTGTTACAGTTGGAGTAGTGTTGTATGAGGCAACCATTCCTGAACAAAGTTGAAGCAAGTGGGTGCAAGATAAAGTCAAGGCGAGGTGAAGGCATAAACGAGACAAAGTTGGGGGCAAGCAGAGGAGCGAAGTTGGAGCGGAGGAGAAGCAGATTCGAGGCCTGCCTACCTAAACTGACAGTGAGATTTGATCAATCTAAGCACCAAGTTGATTTGGAAAGTTCAGATTTGGGCCAAAATGTGGCTGCAGGATCCAGCCCCAGAACATTTCAAAGCAACAGAGTCTGGGTCTTAGAGCGAGGCACAACCTGATGTTTGAATGATTTAAATGTTGGGCTAAATGGATTGAAAAGGCAGGGTGTCAGGACCAGATGTGAAGGTTGGGCCAATTCTGCTCCCTGCTCTACGATGTTTACTCAACTCTGTGCGAAACTGAGGTTGCAGCTGTGGCCTGCTCAGGCTGCTGCAGGCTTTGTGACGTTTACTCAGCTCTATGAACCGAGGTTGAGGCTGTGGCCTGCTCAGGCTGCTGCAGGCTTTGTGACGTTTACTCAGCTCTATGAACCGAGGTTGAGGCTGTGGCCTGCTCAGGCTTTGTGACGTTTACTCAGCTCTATGAACCGAGGTTGAGGCTGTGGCCTGCTCAGGCTTTGTGACGTTTACTCAGCTCTATGAACCGAGGTTGAGGCTGTGGCCTGCTCAGGCTTTGTGACGTTTACTCAGCTCTATGAACCGAGGTTGAGGCTGTGGCCTGCTCAGGCTTTGTGACGTTTACTCAGCTCTATGAACCGAGGTTGAGGCTGTGGCCTGCTCAGGCTGCTGCAGGCTTTGTGACGTTTACTCAGCTCTATGAACCGAGGTTGAGGCTGTGGCCTGCTCAGGCTTTGTGACGTTTACTCAGCTCTATGAACCGAGGTTGAGGCTGTGGCCTGCTCAGGCTACTCCAGACTTTGTGTTTGTGGACTGCGATGGTTACTCAGCTCTATGCTGAACTCAGGCAACGGATGCTCCGGGATTGTGCTTGTGGGCTCGTTTTTGTTCTGAATGCTATTTGCTTACTTTTTATTGTTTGCCTGAATTATTGTATTTTACTTTCTCCCTGCACATTGGGTGTTTGACAGTTTTTTTTAATGATTTATTTTGGGGTTTCTTTATTTTGTGGCTGCCTGTAAGGAGAGGAATCTCAAAGTTGTATAATGTATACATACTTTGATAATAAATGTACTTTGAACAAATTCATAGTCATAGCTCAGAGTCACGGTTATTGTCATGTACATTTATGAACAAGTACAATGAAAGACACCTGCAGCAGTGTCACAACCACTTAGCATTAGGAACACAACATTCTTAACAAAAAACAAATTAAACATTAGTTATACAAATTATACAAAAATATAATAGATTAATAAATAAAACAAAGTCCATTGTAGTTTAAAGTGGTCAAAATTATCATAATGCTGCTGTACTGATGAAGTGATTAGATGCATGGGTTGTTCAGCTGAACAATTACCCTGCTAGCCTGCAACCACAACAGAGTTGTTACACTTGCATGAGGCATCCTCAGTTCCAATGAAATGATTGTTCCAAAGAATTCAATCCTTTGATTCTTTATTAGTAATTAGCATACAATCTTGAAGTGACTAACTTAAGCATACCTAAATTTGAGCTAAGCACTTTTTAAGCATTATTTCTGCAGTCAGCAAAAGATTTGACCTCCACCAGTCCCCAGCTACAAACTGTCCCAAAATGAGCAAGAATATGTGACTTATTCCCTTTGCTTTTACCACACCCCCACCCATGTGAATAGTTACCATAATAAAGATAATAAGAATAATTGTTCAAATCATTTCAACAATGGCAACATACTAATGAACATCAACTCAATCTCAAGATGGAGTCTCAAAAAAAACCAGTACCTGTTCCCTCTACTATCTGCTGAGTAGTTTTTAAATGCTGAGAGATTGTGAAGTGTTCAAATGATGGCACTGATAAGTGACAACTTTTTGCATGTAGCTCTGAAGGCAATCATCACATATTTCCACTTAGGACTATTTCAGCTGAAACACAGATTCACAGCCATGGGCACTTCAGTAAGCGATATTGTTCTAAGGTGTTTAAAAATCTGTCAATACTCAAAATCAAACGACTCTAGGCTCGGGCCATGATGCAGTTCCAGTTTAAGAAAAAGGAACTGCAGAAGGTATGATATTGATCTGATATTCTGCTGGTGAATGTACAGTTTCTGGAAAATAAAGCTGAAGCCCTTAAAGCAAGATTGCAGCACCAAAGGAAGATCAGATACTGCTGTGTACATTGCTTAATGGAAAAATGGCTCACCCCCATTACAGATGCAGCACTGCAGCCCAAAGGTTTCAACATCTACTGCAAAGGCAGAACAGCTGAGTCTTTTAAAGACAGAAGAGACAGAGTGTGTTTCATGATGGATTCATTGTGGTGGCTGCGCCACAGTCCTGATCAATGACCTGAAGTTCCAGTGGTTAAGAGTTAGAAACATAGAAAACCTAGAGCAGATTACAGACCCTTTGGCCCACAAAGCTGTGCCAAACATATCCTTGCCTGAGAAATTACCTAGCATTACCCATAGCCCTCTATTTTGTGAGCTCCACATACCTGTCCGGGAGTCTCTTAAAAGACCCTATCGTATCCGCCTCTACCATTGTCGCCGCAGCCCATCCCATGCACTTCCCACTTTCTGCGTAAAAAAAAACTTACCCCTGATATCTCCTCTGTACCTACTTCCAAGCACCTCAAAACTGTGCCCTCTCGTGCTAGCCAGTTCAGCCCTGGGGAAAAAGCCTCTGACTATCCACACGATCAATGCTTCTCATCATCTTATACACCTCTATCAGGTCACCTCTCATCCTCCTTCACTTCAAGGAGAAAAGACCGAGTTCACTCAACCTGTTTTCATAAGGCATACTCCCCAATTCAGCCAACATCCTTCTAAATCTCCTCTGCACCCTTTCTATGGTTTCCAGATCCTTCTTATAGTGAGGCAACCAGAACTGAGCATAGTACTCCAAGTGGGGTCTGACCAGGGTCCTATATAGCTACAACATTACCTCTCGGCAACTAAACTCAATCCCACGACTGATGAAGGCCAATACACCATAAGCTTTCTTAACCACAGTGTCGACCTGCACAGCAGCCTTCAGTCTCATATGAACTCGGATCCCAAGATCCCTCTGATCCTCCACACTGCCAACAGCCTTACCATTAATACTATATTCTGTCATCATATTTGACCTACCAAAATAAACCACCTCACACTTATTTGGGTTGAACTCCACCTGCCACATCTCAGCCCATTTTCACATCATATCAATGTCCCAATGTAACCTCTGACAGCCCTCTACACTATCCCCAACACCTCCAATCTTTGTGTCATCAATAAATTTACATTTACTAACCCATCCCTCCACTTCTTTATCCAGTCATTTATAAAAATCACAAAGAATAGGTGTCCCAGAACAGATCCCTGAGGCACGCCACTGGTCACCAACCACCATGCAGAATATGATCCGTCTACAACCACTCTTTGCCTTCTGCAGGCAAGCCATGCCTGGATCCACAAAGCAATTTCCCATTGCATCCCATGCCTCCTTACTTTCTCAACAAGCCTTGCATGGGGTAAATTGTCAAATGCCTTGCTGAAATCCATCTACACTACATCTACTGCTCTTCCTTCATCAATATGTTTAGTCACATCCTCAAAACATTCAATCAGGCTCATAAGGCACCTGATTGGCCTTTGACAAAGCCATGCTGACTACTCCTAATCATATTATGCCTTTCCAAATGTTCATAAATCCAGCCTCTCAGGATATTCTCCATCAACTTACCAACCACTGAGGTAAGACTCACTGGTCTATAATTTCCTGGGCTATCTCTACTCCCTTTCTTGAATCATGGAACAACATTCGCAACCCTCCAATCCTCCGGAACCTCTCCTATCCCCATTGATGATGCAAAGATCATCGCCAGAGACTCAGCAATCTCCTCCCTTGCCTCCAACAGTAGTCTGGGGTACAACTCGTCCAGTCCTAGTGACTTAACCAAATTGATGCTTTCCAAAAGCTCCTGCATATCCTCTTTCTTATTATCTACATGCTCAAGCTTTTCAGTCCGCTGTAAGTCATCCCTACAATCGCCAGGATCCTTTTCCATAGTGAATACTGAAGCAAAGTACTCAGTAAGTACCTCTGCTATCTCCTCCGGTTCCATACACACTTTTCCACTGTCACACTTGATTAGTCCTATTCTCTCACATCTTATCCTCTTGCTCTTAACATACTTGTAGAATACCTTGGGATTTTTCTTAATTCTGTCCGCCAAGGCCTTCTCATGGCCCCTTCTGGCTCTCCTAATTTCTTTCTTGAGCTCCTTCCTGCTAGGCTTATAATCTTCTAGATCTCTATCATTACCTAGCTTTTTGAATCTTTCATAAGCTCTTCTTTTCTTCTTGACCAGATTTACAACAGCCTTTGTACATCACGGTTCCTGTACCCTACCATCCTTACCCTGTCTCATTGGAACGTACCTATGCAGAACTGCACACAAATATCCCCTGAACATTTGCCACATTTTTTCTGTACATTTCCCTGAGAACAAGTTTCCAATTTATGATTCCAAGTTCCTGCCCTATAACCTCATATTTCCCCTACTCCATTTAAACGCTTTCCTAATTTGTCTGTTCCTATCCCTCTCCAATGCTATGGTAAAGGAGATAGAATTGTGATCACTATCTACAAAATGCTCTCCCACTGACAGATCTGACACCTGATCAGGTTCATTTCCCAATACCAGATAAAGTACAGCCTCTCCTCTTGTAGGCTTATCTATGTATTGTGTCAAGAAACCTTCTTGAACACACCTAACAAACTCCACCCCATCTAAACCCCTCAACTCTAGGGACATACTAATCGATATTTGGGAAATTAATATCTCCCACCATGGCAACCCTGTTATTATTACACCTTTCCACAATCTGGGTCTCCCTATCTGCTCCTCGATGTTCCTGTTACTATTGGGTGGTCTATAAAAAAACACCCAGTAGAGTTACTGACCCCTTTCTGTTCCTCACTTCCACCCACAGAGACTCCGTGGACAATCCCTCCATGTCTTCCTCCTTTTCCATGGCCATGACATTATCTCTGGTCAACAGTACCAAGCCCCCACCTCTTTTGCCTCCCTCCGTGTTGTTTCTGAGACATCTAAAGCCTGGCACTTTAAGTAACCATTCCTGCCCCTGAGCCATCCAAGTCTCTGTAATGGCCACAACATCATAGCTCCAAGTACTGATCCATGCCCTAAGCCCATCCGCTTTGTTCATAATACTTTTCATTTCATCTCCTGAGGGAGTTTTCCGCTGTCATCCTGGTAATGGTGTATATTCCACCCCACGCTAACGTCAGTCAGATAAACGCTGAAGGAATTGACCACCATAATGAGCAGTCAGGAAACAGTGCACCTTGATACCTTCCCTAATATTGTAGGGAATTTCAACCACCAATGTCCTGGCTGTACTACCTGTGGCTGAGGACCACAAAGGTCAAAGGAGGTGGAGGAGCACTTACAGAACTGTTTTGTGTCAGGGTACTGAACAATATACAGGGATTCATCTTTGAATATATCTAAAATCACCAAAATTGTTATCGAATTCATCAAGAGCTGTGTGGAAGAATGTGTGCCTTGAGAACATACCAGACATACCCAAACCAAAAGCCAGGGATGAACCAGGAGATTCATAGTCTACTGATGGCTATATCTGTGGCATTCAAAACCAGTGATCCAGAATTATACAAGAAGTCAAGATAAGACCTATGAAAGACTATTTTAAGATCAATAAAACAATTCCAATTGAAGTTAGAGACAGAATCGAAAGCATGTCAGCTCTGGCAGGGTTTCTGGGCATATAGGTTGAGTACCCTTTATCCAAAATCCAAAAACCTCTGGAATCCTAAGTTTTTTTGAGTACTAACATACTGTCACAAATGGAGAACTCCACAAGACATTGGAAAGGTTGCCAGGAGAAGTGCAAGTCTCTGTGCACCAAAGACAGTCCTGAGCAGTGACCTCACATACGGAATGAATAGAAATGAATGAAAAATAGAAAAACACTGCAAAAATCAAAGAAGGAAGATCTTGACTGTGTTTTGAAAGGGTGGATTCGTCAATTTCAGAGTGAACATCTGCCATCTAATCTAATTAGTTCATATCAACATACCTTAGCTCCAGGCTACTATTATGAGATTCCAAATTTACTTCCCTGGAAAAATATGTGACGGTAACCCTAAGACATTAGTTACCAAATCAAAACATTTTACATTCAACAACCACATAGTAACACCCTCTCCACGTATAATCAGCAGCCACCCCTTCTACTCAACCAACTCCCCCCCCCCACCCCCCCACCCCCGGATGCTGGTTGGCAAAATATCACTGAACACATAGATGGAAATCAAAATCAAATATCAGAAGCTTGACCCACAGTACTGTGCCTTTCCTCCAGAAAGAACATGCAGAACTGTACTGTAGTGACTTGCTGCATGCTACACTCCACAGTCAAACCAAGGGAAGGGTTAGAAGCAAGGTAGGGCACAAAAATAAAGAGACATCTTAAGACTAACATCTTCACCTCAAGGATAGATCTTTGGTTTTGCTAACTTAAATGCTGTGTAGCAGATGCAGGAAAATTACTGGTGATTATTGGTTCAATTGCAACAGAACCAATGGCAACCAGTGAGCCAGAGATCACTGACTTAATCATTAGACATTGGAGCAGAATTAGGCAACTCAGAACATCAAGTCTGCTCTGCCATTCCATCGTGGATGATTTACTATCCCTCTCAAACCTATTCTCCTGTCTTCTCCCCGTAACCTTTGATACCCAAAATAACCAAAAACCTATCAACCTTCGAATTTAAATATACTCAATGACTTGGCCTCCACAGCCCTCCATGTCAATGAATTAAACAAATTCACCACCCTCTGGCCAAAGAAATTCCTTCTCATCTCTTCTAAATAGACATCCCTCTATTCTGAGGCTGTGCCCTCTGCTCCTCGACTCACCCACTATAGGAAACAACTATTCTATCTAGTCCTTTCAATACTCAGTGCGTTTCAATGAGAGCACCTCCCTCCCCCATTCTTCTAAACTCCAGCAAGTACAGGCCCAGAGCCATCAATTACCTCACACATGTGAACAACTTTAATTTCTGGAATCATTCCATGAATGCCCTCTGGACCCTCTCCAATGCCCACACATCTTTTCTTAGAAAAGAGACCCTGAACAGCTTACAGTACTCTAAGTACTGTTTAACCATTGCCTAATAAAGCCTCAACATCACATTCTTGATCTTATATTTTTGTCCGCACAAGGCCTTCCAAGTCCCTTTGCACCTCTGATTTTTGAATTTTCTCCCCATTTATAAAATAGTCAATTCATTTATTCCTTCTAACAAATTGCACGACTATTCACTTCCCTACACTATATTCTATCTGCCACTTTACCCATTCTCCCAATCTGTGTAAGTCCTTGTGCAGACTCCCTACTTCCTCAACACCACCTGCCCCTCCACCTATCTTTCTATTGTCTTCAAACTTGGCCACAAAGCCATCAATTTCAGCATCCAAATCATTGACATATAACATAATGAGAAGTGGTCCCAATACTGACCCCTGCGGAACACCACTAGTCACCGGCAGCTAACTACTATAGACCCTCTTTATTCTAAATCTTTGCCTCCTGCCAGTCAGGCAATCTTCTATCCATCATCTTTCCTGTAAACCCATAGGCCCTTTTCATGTTAAGCAGCCTCATGTGTTGCACCTTGTCAAAGGCCTTCTGAAAATCCAAGTAAACAACATCCACTGACTCTCCTTTGTCTATCCTGCCTGTTATTTCCTCAAGGAATTCCAACAGATTTCTCAGGCAATATTTCACTTGAAGGAAACCATGCTGAATATGGCCTACTTTATCATGCACCTCCAAGTATCCCAAAACCTCGTTCTTAATAATGGCCTCTAATTTTTGCCCAACCACTGAATTCAGGCCATCATACCTATAATTTTCTTTCTTCTGCCTCACTCCCTTCTTAAAGAGTGGAGTGACATTTGCAATTTTCCAGTCCTTCTGAACCATTCCAGACTCTACTGATTCTTGAAAATTCATTACTAATGCCTCCGCAATCTCTTCAGCTACCTCCTTCAAAACCCTGAAGTATAGTCCATCTGGTACAGGTGACTTATCTACACTCAGACCTTTCAGTTTCTCAAACACCTTCTCCCTAGTATTAGCAACTGCCTTCAATTTTAACATATTGCTAGTGTCTTCCAGTGAAGACTGAAATAAAATGTATTAAGTCCGTTGCCATTTCTTCGTTTCCCATTAATACCTCCCCAGCGCCATTTTTCAGTGGTCCAATATCCACTCTCATCTCCCTTTTACTCTTTATATATCTAAAACACTTCTGGTATCCTCCTTGATATCATTTGTTAACTTCCCTTCATATTTCATTATGTTTTTTTAGTTGCATTCCGTTGTTCTTTAAAACTTCCCAATTCTCTTAACTTCTACTTACAGTCGGCCCATCTTATCCGTGAGGGATTGGTTCCAGGACCCCCTGTGGATACTGAAAAACACAGATGCTCAAGTCTCTTATTTAACCTGTCTCAGTGCGGTGGTCTTTAGGACCCAGCAGAACCCCTGACCTTTTTTAACCTGTCTCAGTGTGGTGGTCTTTAGGACCCAGCAGAACCCCGGACCTTTTTTAACCTGTCTCAGTGCGGTGGACATTAGGACCCAGTGGTACAGCTCTGAATCTGCAGTGTTTATATTCATTAAAGTAATAACAATCACAATTGAAAATAAGATGGAAGTAATAAAGCAATCAGAAAGAAGTGAAATGCCATCGGTCATTGGAAAAGTGTTAGGCTACACTCAGTCAACGATCGTAACAATTTTAATGGAGCATGTGAAAGGCCCTACCCTGATGAAAGCTACAATTATTACTAAGCAACCCAGTGGTTTAATTATTGAAATACATATGTTTCTTAAGTGTTTTATATGCATAGAAAGGTAAAATATATACTATATACTAAGACAAATGTTTGACTGATGCTAAATAATACCGGATGTACCTGTTCTGACTTAAAGACGGACTCAGGAATGGTACTCGTTCATAACCCGGGGATTGCTTGTACTTTAAAATCATTTCTAGATTACTTATAATGCCCAATACAATGTAAATGCTATGTAAATAGTAGTTATACTGTATTGTTTAGGGAATAATAACAAGAAAAAAAAGTCTGTACATGCTCAAACAACGAGTGCTGGAGAGAGAACCTCTGGATTTTCCTGATCCGTGGTTGGTTGAATCCACATATGTGGAACACATGGATAAGGAGGGTTGACTGTATCTTCGCTATATTTTATGACTTCTTTTTTGCTCTTATGCTGTCTTTGACTTTCTTGGGGTGGGTGTGTCTGTGTGCGCGCGTGGCCCTCCTTATTTGCGGGTTCCGCATATGTGGATTCAACCAACCGCGGATCAGGAAAACCCGGAAGTTCTCTCTCCAGCACTCGTTGTTTGAGCATGTACAGACTTTTTTTTCTTGTCATTATTCCCTAAACAATACAGTATAACTACTATTTACATAGCATTTACATTGTATTAGCTATTGTAAGTAATCTAGAGATGATTTAAAGTACAGGCAGTTTTTAAGTCAGATTTGTACATAAGTCGGAACAGGTACATCCGGTATTATTTAGTGTTGGTTAGTCAAACATTTGTCTTAGTATATAGTATATATTTTACCTTTCTATGCATATGAAACACTTAAGAAACGTATGTATTTCAATAATTAAACCACTGGGTTGCTTAGTAATAATTGTAGCTTTCATTGGGACAGGGTCTTTCACATGCTCCATTATTCTCACTTTATCCTTTAAAATTGTTCTGATCATTGACTGATTGTAGCCTAACACATTTCCAATGACCGATGGCGTTTCACCTCTTTCCAATTGCTTTATTATTTCCACTTTATTTTCAATCGTGATCGTTTTCCATCAACGGAACAGAAACACTGCGGATTCAGCAGCAAGCAGCCGTGGGCAGCAGGTCCGGAGCTCCACCGGGTCCTCAAGTCCACCCGCACTGAGACTTGAGCATTCGTGTTTTTTGGTACTCGCTGGGGGGGAGGCGGGGAGGTGGAGGGTGAGTCCTTGAGCCAATCCACCACGGATAAGGAGGGAAGACTGTATATATATATCCTGCGCCTTCTAACTTGCTTCTAGAAATTCCAGACATTGCTGCCTTGCCATCATCTCTGCTAATGTCCCCTTCCAATCAACTTTGGCCAGCTCCTCTCTTATCTCCCTTTACTCCACTGTAATACTGATACATCTGACTTTATCTTCTCCCTCTCAAACTGCAAAGTGAATTCTATCATATTATGATCACCCACCCCTAAGGGTTCCTTTACCTTAAACTCCCTAATCAATCCAAAACTGCCTTTCCCACTGCAACCACAAGCTCAACCGCTGCTGTAAAAATCCATCTCATAGGCATTCTACAAATTCCATCTCTTGGGACCCAGCACTAGCCTGATTTTCTGGTATGACTGTCTGCATATTGAAATCTGCCATGACCACCTTAACATTGTCCTTACCTCATGCCTTCTCTACTTCCTGTTGAAATTTCTATCCCACATCCTGGCTACAGGTCGGGGCCTGTATATAACTCCCATCAGGGTCTTTCTACCCTTGCGATTTCTTAACTGTACCTACAAAGAATCTACCTCTGTAACACCCATACCCAATTCTCCTCAATATTTAGCTCCCTCTCATCCAATGTCTCTTGAGTATCTAATCAATCCCAATCAACTGCTGATCTGTTCCCCTATTCAGTTTCAACCTCTCAATTTCTCTACCAATAACACCAACTGTACAGTGTTACTTTGCCATACAGTAACTCTGGAACACCAACCAAAAGTCATTTCACAGGTCATTTCGTTGGCAGTTTGAACGGGGAATGACTGCGCAAGTGCGTGAAGGTCAGCCTGTGAGATCAGCGGGAGAGTTTAGAAAGCAAGCAGATTGAAAGGGGAAAGGTCATTTCTTTGGCAGTTTGAACGGAGCACAACTGTGCAAGTGCATGAAGGTCATTTTGTGAGATCAGTGGGAGAGTTTAAAAAGTGAGCAGATGAACAGAGCGAGCGTCATAGGTGGGGGCGACGGAGTATTGGGAGACAGAGTAGGAAGGCTTTGGCTCAAGAGACTTGGGTGAGCAGAGGCTGAGAACGAGCTTACTCCCAGTGAGTTAAGGGCGGGTAAGCTCCTTAAATTAATCTAATTAGTTTAAGAGTAGGCAATGGAGGCAGCAGTTAGGGCAGTTGAGTGCTCTGTTTGCAGTATGTGGGAAGTCAGGGCGAGCACAATTGTCCCTGATGACTACACCTGTAAAAGGTGCATCCAGCTGCAGCTCCTGAGAAACTGTGTTAGGGAACTGGAGCTGGATGAACTTCGGATCATTCGTGAGGCAGACGCAGAAATAGACAGGAGTTTCAGGGAGATAGCCACCCTTAAGTCAGGAGACAGGTAGCTGGGTTACTGTCAGGAGAGGGAAGGGGAATAGACAGGAAAAGCAGAGCACCCATGTGGCCATTCCCATCAATAATAAGTACAGGTTTCCCCCGCAATCCAAAGGTAGAGTGTTCCTATGAAACCGTTTGTAATCCAAAATGGCATAAAGCGAAGAAGCAATTACCATTAATTTATATGGGAAAAATTTTTGAGCGTTCCCAGACCCAAAAAAAACCTACTAAATCAAAGCAAATAACACATAAAACCTAAAGTAACACTAACATATAGTAAAAGCAGGAATGATATGATAAATTTACACCCTATATAAAGTAGAAATATTGTAGGTACGGTGTAGTTTCACTTAAACTCGGGAAGGCAGTGAGCCAAAATCCATTTGGAGGGGAAAAAAAAATCGGCACATACACGCATGCACAAACAACTGCCCGCACAAGGCTTCACAGTCCCTGTAGTCTTTCTCAGGGTAAACACACGTTTAAAGCGGGCAACTTTTTTTCGTAAAAGCAAAAATCCTCTTTGGTTAGCGAAAACAGGTACTAATGTAAGTCTTTCATAACAGCGAGTTGTCGTAAATCGAACGTTCAAAAAGCGGGGGCCACCTGTATACCGTTTTGGATACTGTTGGTGGGGACAACCTACCAGGGACAAGTTGAAGTGGTTGCATCTCTGGCACCGAGACTGGACTCTCGGCTTAGAAGGGAAGGAGGGAAAACAGGAGAGCAGTAGCGATAGGGGATTCGATAGTTAGGGAGACAGGTAAGATCTTCTGTGGCAGAGATCGAGAATCCCGGATGGTCTGTTGCCTCCCTGGTGCCAGGGTCCACGATATCTCGGATCGAGTTCTCCATATTCTCAAGAGGGAGGGTGAGGAGCCAGAAGTCGTGGTCCATGTAGGGACCAGTGACGTGGATAGGAAGAAGGAGGAGGTCCTGCAAAGATAGCTTAGGGGTCAGGTACAAAGTTGAAGGACAGGACCTCCAGGGTTGTAATCTCAGGATTGCTACCTGTGCTACTTACCAGTGAGGCTAGAAATAGAAAGGCAACACCGCTAAGTATGTGGCTAAGGAGTTGGTGCAGGAGGGAGCGCTTCATGTTTCTGGACAATTGGACCTTGTTCCAGGGAAGGTGGGACCTTTCTCGACCGGACAGGTTGCACCTGAACTGGAGGGGGACTAATACCTTGCGGGAAGGATTGCTAGTGCTGCTCCGGTGGGGGGGGGGGGGTGGTTTAAACTACATTTGCAGAGGGAGGGGAACCAGAGTGTTAGAGCAGATAGTGAGATGGAGGAGGATAAAGGTCATGCAACAACTGCAAGTATAGTGCATGGAGTAAAACCAGATCTAATATATAAAGAGGCTTTGAGGAAAGAAGCAGAATAAAGGGTGCAAAGGTAGTAGGGTAGAAGGGCTAAAGTGTGTGTACTTCAATGCAAAAAGCATCAGAAACAAAGCTGATGAACTGATAGCTTGGATACATACATGGAATTATGATGCAGTGGCCATTACAGAGACTTGGCTGGCACCAGGGCAGGAATGGATTCTCAATATTCCTGGATTTCAGTATTTTAAAAGGAATAGAGAGGAGGATTTAGATCTACTATACTCCGTCACAAGGACACACTCTAGCAAAATTGCTGCAACTTTTCACCTAGTCTATACTGCAGTGGATGGGATGCCTGCTTTTATTCTGAAATGTTCTCCAAGTCAAGCTGTTCAACGTTTAAAAGGGGAGGAAGGGTGGCATTACTGGTCAAGGATACTATTACAGCTACAGAAATGGTGGGCAATGTAGCAGGATCCTCTTTTGAGTCAGTATGGGTGGAAGTCAGGAACAGGAAGGGAGCAGTTACTCTATTGGGAGTATTCTATAGGCCCCCGGTAGCAGCAGAGATACCAACGAGCAGATTGGGAGGCAGATTTTGGAAAGGTGCAAAAATAACAGGATTGTTAACATGGGTGACTTTAACTTCCCTAATACTGATTGGCACCTGATTATTTTCAATGGTTTAGATGGGGCAGAGTTTGTTAAGTGTGCCCTGGACGGATTCCTGTCACAGTACGTTGACAGGCAGACTAGGGGGAATGCCATACTAGATCTAGTATTAGGTAACAAACCGGGTCAGGTCACAGACCTCTCAGTAGGTGAGCATCTGGGGGACAGTGACCACTGCTCCCTGGCCTTTAGCATTATCGTGGAACAGGATAAAATCAGAGAGGACAGGACAGGAAAATTTTTAATTGGGGAAGGGCAAATTATGAAGCTATAAGGCTAGAACATGTGAGTGTGAATTGGGATGATGTTCTTGCAGGGAAATGTACTATAGACATGCGGTCAATGTTTAGGGATCTCTTGCAGGATGTTAGGGATAAGTTTGTCCCGGTGAGGAAGATAAAAAATGGTAGGGTGAAGGAACCATGGGTGACAAGTGAGGTGGAAAATCTAGTCAGGTGGAAGAAGGCAGCATACACGAGGTTAGGAAGCAAGGATCAGATGGGGCTGTTGAGGAATATAGGGTAGCAAGAAAGGAGCTTAAGAAGGGGCTGAGAAGAGCAAGAAGGGGGCATGAGAAGGCCTTGGCAAGTAGGGTAAAGGAAAACCCCAAGGCATTCTTCAATTATGTGAAGAACTAAAGGATGACAGGAGTGAAGGTAGGACCGATTAGAGATAAAGGTGGGAAGATGTGCCTGAAGGCTGTGGAAGTGAGCAAGGTCCTCAATTAATATTTCTCTTCGGTATTCATCAATGAGAGGGCACTTGATGACAGTAGGGACAATATGAGTGAGGTTGAAGTTCAGGAGCATGTTGATATCAAGGGAGAGGAGGTGTTGGAGTTGTTAAAATACATTAGGACAGGTAAGTCCCCAGATCCTCACGGAATATTCCCCAGGCTACTTCACGAGGCGAGACAAAAGATTGCTGAGACTCTGGCTAGGTTATTTATGTCCTCGTTGTCCACGGGAATGGTATCGGAGGATTGGAGGGAGGCGAATGTTGTCCCCTTGTTCAAAAAAGGTAGTAGGGATAGTCTGGGTAACTATAGACCAGTAAGCCTTACGTCTGTGGTGGGAAAGCTGTTGGAAAAGATTCTTAGAGATAGAACCTCTGGGCATTTAGAGAATCATGGTCTGATCAGGGACAGTCAGCATGGCTTTGTGAAGGGCAGATCGTATCTAACAAGCCTGTTAGAGTTCTTTGAGGCGGTGACCAGGCATATCGATGAGGGTAGTGCAGTGGATGTGATCTACATGGATTTTAGTAAGGCATTTGATAAGGTTCCACACGGTAGGCTTATTCAGAAAGTCAGAAGGCATGGGATCCAGTGATGTTTGGCCAGGTGGATTCAGAATTGGCTTGCCTGTAGAAAGCAGAGGGTCGTGGTGGAGGGAGTACATTCAGATTGGAGGGTTGTGACTAGTGGTGTCCCACAAATATCGGTTCTGGGACCTCTACTTTTCGCGATTTTTATTAATGACCTGGATGTGGGGGTAGAAGGGTAGGTTGGCAAGTTTGCAGACGGCACAAAGGTTGGTGGTGTTGTGGATAGTGTTGAGGATTGTCGAAGATTGCAGAGAGACATTGATAGGATGCAGAAGTGGGCTGAAAAATAGCAGATTAAGTTCAACCCGGAGAAGTGTGAGGTGGTACACTTTGGAAGGACAAACTCCAAGGCAGAGTACAAAGTAAATGGCAGAATACTTGGAAGTGTGGAGGAGCAGAGGGATCTGTGGTTACATGTCCACAGATTCCTGAAAGTTGCCTCACAGGTAGATAGGGTAGTTAAGAAAGCTTATGGGGTGTTAGCTTTCATAAGTCGAGAGATAGAATTTAAGAGTCACTAGGTAATGATGCAGCTCTATAAAACTCTGGTTAGGGCACACTTGGAGTAGTGTCCAGTTCTGGGTGTCTCACTATAGGAAGGATGTGGAAGCACTGGAAAGGGTACAGAGGAAATTTACCAGGATGCTGCCTGGTTTAGAGTACACATTATAATCAGAGATTAAGGGAGCGAGGGCTTTACTCTTTGGAGAGAAGGAGGATGAGAGGAGACATGATAGAGGTGTACAAGATATTAAGAGGAATAGCTAGAGTCGACAGCCAGCGCCTCTTCCACTGGGCACTACTGCTCAATACAAGAGGACATGGCTTTAAGGTAGGGAGAGGGAAGTTCAAGGGGGATATTAGAGAAAGGTTTTTTACTCAGAGTGGTTGGTGCGTGGGATGCACTGCCTGTATCAGTGGTGGAGGCAGATACACTAGTGAAGCTTTAGAGATGACTAGGCAGGTATTTGGAGGAATTTAAGGTGGGGGATATATGAGTGGCAGGGTTTGTCGGCTCAACATTGTGGGCCAAAGGGCCTGTACTGTGCTGTAATATTCTATGTTCAATGTTCTATGAAATAGGAATTGAAAACCTTTGACTCAAAGGCAAAACTGTTAGCAAAATAGTGAAGCACTGTAAACAGTCACATTTTTAAAATGTTAAAAATGATAACATCATGAAAACATGAATCACAGCTACAGCTTTTTACATTTATACCAGACAGCTTAAGTTGAAAGCGTATAATTTCTATACTTAAACCTCTAAGTTTATCTATACTTTAACATCTAAGTTCATTTTTTATTTGATACCTTATTCTTATAATTGTTTTTTTGTTGCATGTCACCACACCTAATTCCTAATACGTGTAAATGCATATGGCGAATCAAATTGATTCTTGATTTGTCAACAGCAGACTTCTCCAATTTAGTGGTAGCCATAATTCCACTCATTTGCAAGACCAAAGATTCAAAGTACGTTAATTATCAATATATACAGTATACAACCCTAAGATTCGTCTTCCCAGACAGTGCAAAACAAAGAAAACCAGAGAACCCAGTCAAAGAAAAATATCAAACCCACAATTGTGCAAACGACAAAAAATGAGTAAAAATCACATCAAATTACAAAGTCAATAAAAAGTCCTGGAATGTTCAGTTTCAGCTCAGTTCAGTTCAATCTAGCACTCTGTTGCTCATTGACTACAGGCCGCAGAACCAGTCTGCACTGATCAAAATCTCACAAAATTGCAACAAAGTAAAAAAGCAACCAGAAACCAAAAAACACATAATCACAGTTCAGTTCATAAACCGTGTTGAGTAAACCTCGCCCAAGGCCCAAAACCCCGGCACCCTTTCTCCAGGGGAGAGGGAGAGGGAGAGGGAGAGGGGGAGGGGGAGGGGGAGGGGGAGGGGGAGGGGGAGGGGGAGGGGGAGGGGGAGGGGGAGGGGGAGGGGGAGGGGGAGGGGGAGGGGGAGGGGGAGGGGGAGGGGGAGGGGGAGAGGGAGAGGGAGAGGGAGAGGGAGAGGGAGAGGGAGAGGGAGAGGGAGAGAGAGAGAGAGAGAGAGAGAGAGAGAGAGAGAGAGAGAGAGAGAGAGAGAGAGAGGGAGAGAGAGAGAGAGAGAGAGAGAGAGAGACCGGTCATTTGCAGGCAGATGGTGCTGAACACCTGCTCAACTATCGCTCTCGTCCTCATTGATTTCAATAGTCATTGACACTCTATTCAGCAAGAATAGTGAGAAATGGGGAAGATCGTGAGCTTGCCGGCTTCTTGGCTTCCAGGCCATGCACTTCGCTCAAATCATCTCCAAACTCCCTTGGAGTTAGTGAGTGCAGGTTGCTCAATCGGCCTGAAAACACACCATCAAAATGTAAATCACAGTCTCCAATAGTACAAACTAGATGAATCATACTTGAAAGAAGTAGTAGTAAAGGAAGTAAAAGAAGTAATTTCATGAACTGGCTGAAGGACATCACCTTCAGTTGCGTTATTCATTGGCGGCATCTTCTCCATTGCCTCGATTTGTAAAAACTATCAACTTCTCCAATTCAAAGGCAACCATAAATGTGCTCTTTCACAAGACCAAGGATGTTCCATGTTCATTGACCCATCTATTAGAAAGTATCACGAAAAATCTGAAGAATATTACATAAGACAATTGTTTGAATACTGAGCAGCAATTCATTCTGCTACAGGTACTTCCCTCCGTTAGAAACGTGGATTAATAAGGTTTTGCTTATTTTCTCAAGGAAAAAAATGTAGATATCTACCTTCCGCACCTGGGTTTCTTATCTGTCAACAGATAGGGTGAGATGGTAATATTGTCAGGACAGAACTGGGCAAAATAGTTGCTTGGTTGTTATAATTTATGGTATCTGATCACTTCTGAATCAATCCATTACACGTAGGAATACTGATACTTAGCAACAGTTCAAGATTCAGATTTTCTAATGACACTATTACATTGAAATTGAGAAATATGATACCAAAGAAGTTATAAGGCAAAATGGATTATGATCTGAGATAAGTTTTTCTAAACTTCACAAACTAATTAAATATTCTTGAATTGAATCCAGAGTGGCCATTTTATTAAGTATACTTGCACCTGATCGTTAATGCAAACATCTAATCAGCCAATCATGAGGGAGCAACTCAGTGCATAAAGCATGTAGACATGGTTAAGAGGTTCAGCTGTTGTTCAGACCAAACATTAAAATGGGGAAGAAATGTGATCTCAGTGACTTTGACCATGGAATGATCATTGGTGTCAGACAGGATGGTTTGAGTATCTCAGGAACTGCTGATCTCCTGGATTTTCATGCAGACAGTCTCTGGAGTTTACAGAGAATGGTATGAGAAACAAAAAAAAACATTCAGTGAACAGCAGCTCTGTCAGCAAAAATGCCTTGTTAATGAGCGAGGTCAGAGGAGAAATAGCCAGACTAGTTCAAGCTAACAGGAAGGCAACAGTAACTTGAATAGCCACGTGTTGAAATAATGGTGTGCAGAAGAGCATCTCTGAATGCACAGTACGTTGAGCCTTGAAGTGGATGGGCTGCAGCAGCAGAAGACCACAAACATACACTCAATGGCCACTTTATTAGGTACAGGAGGTAGCTAATAGAGGCCACTGAGTGTAAATTATCCTACAAACTGATGCAAAAAATTGACCTGTGCCAAAAAAACTATACAAACTCAAGACTGCACCTATAACCTCCAGAATAACTCTAAGAAAATAAGTCCACAAAAATAAGGTAGAATTTATAATTCTAATTAATTACTTCCAGAAATGAAAAATAGGATTACCATTTGTGGGGGTAGGAGATCACAAATATTAAACAAGAACAGAGCAGTGAAAATAGAATGCTGGTTTTCTTCAGCAATAAGCTGTACTAAATTCTAATAAACAACTACACAGATGGAGATGAAAAGCCCAATTCCAACATTATAACTTTATTATTCAAAGCAATTTAAATGAGCTACCAACAGCATCTCAATGATAAACTCAATCTTGACAGTGTTGCAATACTAAGTGTCTTACACAATCTATATGCCCTAAAACTTGAGATAACACAACCTGATAGATGAACCCATTTCTACACAAATTCCATTTGTAGTTTTGTGGGTGACAGCCCATACCATAGTGCTACTTGTTCGTTTGCAGTACCTTTCCACTTAGGATTCACAGTGACTGTCAAACATTTACTTTGATGCCCAAACAAGCATGTCATCTTTTACCCTCACTAACCAATTCAGACCTCAGGTTTCTGATGTCACAAATGAAGAAACCAATTCTTTTTTTAGAAAAATCAATACTAATTCAAAATTATGGTCAACTTATTTTTTCAAAGAATTCCCTGCAAAGTTGGTCATTGTGCCCCATTATTTAATTCTCTGGCAATAGGAAGAAGCTTGAGGTAACACTCTCATCTAAATCCATCAATGTCAACACTGAACCTACTGATGTCCTGTGTCAAGGACACTATTAGCATAAGTGTAAAAAAAAACACACCAATATTTCTCCTACATCACGCAAATGACTTCTATCAGCTTCCATCAACAACAGAATTGTTAACACTTGAATCTAATGACCTTCATTTAACACCTCTTTAAAGTTGTTTCATCCAGTTGTCCCAGTGACTAGTGGTGTGCCTTAGGGATCTGTACTGCGTCCAATGTTGTTTGTTATATACATTAATGATCTGGATGATGCGGTGGTAAATTGGATTAGTAATTATGCAGATGATACTAAGATAGGTGGCGTTTGTGGATAATGAAGTAGGTTTTCAAAGCTTGCAGAGAGGTTTAGGCCAGTTAGAAGAGTGGGCTGAAAGATGGCAAATGGAGTTTAATGCTGATAAGTGTGAGGTGCTACATTTTGGTAGGACAAAATAGGACATTCATGGTAAATGGTAGGGCACTGAGGAATGCAGTAGAGCAAAGTGATCTAGGAATAATGGTGCATAGTTCCCTGAAGGTGGAATTTCATGTGGATAGGGTGGTGAAGAAAGCTTTTGGTATGCTAGCCTTTATAAATCAGAGCATTAAGTATAGGAGTTGGGATGTAATGTTAAAATTGTACAAGGCATTGGTGAGGCCAAATTTGGAGTATTGTGTACAGTTCTGGTCACCAAATTATAGGAAAGATGTCAGCAAAATAGAGAGTACAGAGGAAATTTACTAGAATGTTACCTGGGTTTCAGCACCTAAGTTACAGAGAAAGGTTAAACGAGTTAGCTCTTTATTCTTTGAAGCGTAGAAGGTTGAGGGGGGGACGATAGAGGTATTTAGAATTATGAGGGGGATAGATAGAGTTGACGTGGATAAGCTTTTTCCATTGAGAGTAGGGGAGATTCAAACAAGAGGACATGAGTTGAGAGTTAGGGGCAAAAGTTTAGGGGTAACACAAGGGGGAACTTCTTTACTCAGAGAGTGGTAGCTGTGTGGAATGAGCTTCCAGTAGAAGTGGTAGAGGCAGGTTCGATATTGTCATTTAAAAAAAAAATTAGATAGATATATGGACAGGAAAGGAAGGGTTATTGATGCTGTGTTTTTCTGCTGAAGGTGTAGGGAAGGGTTATGGGCTGAGTGCAGGTCAGTGGGATTAGGTGAGAGTAAGTGTTCGGCATGGACTAGAAGGGCCGAGATGGCCTGTTTCCGTGCTGTAATTGTTATATGGTTATATGGTTTTAGAAAATCATCTGGCACTTAACTATTCAAATACTTTTGAAATCTTTGGGACCTAGATTTTAAGCTGTTTACAGAAATAGTGCTACAAGATCCAAACACCCCGATCAAAACTCAGAACTCTCCACAAGACAACTACACTCAGTGGTGACAAACAGCAAAATTCCAGAGCATAATATATTTCAGTCCCAGTTATGGATTATTAGTAGTTAAAATACTTTCACTAGTTGACTGCCCAAGTTGGTTGGTCTTTCATTGATGCTATTATGGTTACTATTCTATTCAACTGCTTGCTCTCCATATTGTACCTGCCCAGGCTGGTGTTTCTAGACAGCTCGGACACAATATTCATGGTCAACTCTGAAAGATGGAGGCCCTCACTGCATATTATTCTATTATTGATTTATTGAGTACAGTATGTCCACAAGAAAATGAATCTGAGATGACATATATACTTTGAACCTTTATTCATGCATCCACCAGTGCACAGTAGAGTCATATCACCATACAGCACAGAAACAGGCCTTTTGGCACAATATCTCTATGCCAGCCTAATCCCATTTGCCTTATCCTGCCTTGCCAATTCATGTGCCTAACCAAATGTATCTAAATATAATGCTAGTATGTTGAAGATATACAAGACATTGCTGAGGCCAAATTTGGATGATTATGTGCAGTCTACCTACAGGGAAGTTATAAATACAATTGAAAGAGTGCAGAGAATTTCACAAGGATGTTCAAGGTGCAAGTTCAAGGTTCACTTTATTGTCAAAGTATGCATGCACAATACAACTCTGATAGCACCTTGTTGTTGAGCTCACTAGGGAAAAGGCAATTCTGGACTGGGAGTCGTGGATTGAATCAGGTTTGATTAGGGAGCTTAAGGTAAAGGAACTGTTAGAAGATGGTGATTAGAATATGATAGAATTCTCTGAGTTTGAGAGGGAGAAGCAAAAATCAGATATATCAGTATTACAATGGAGTAAGGGAATTACAGACGTGGAAGCTGGTCAAAGTTGATTGGAAGGGAACACTAGCAAGGATGACGGCAGAACAACAATGGCTGGAATTTCTGGGAGAAATTTGGAAAGTGCAAGATAGATATATCACGAAGATGAAGAAGAATTCTAAAAGGAGGCTAATGCAACCTTGGCTGACAAAGGAAGTCAAAGCATAAAAAGAAAAGAGAGAGCATATAATATAGACAAAATTAATGGAAAGTTAATTAATGGAAAATTAATGGAGGATTAAGAAGCTTTTCAGAACTAACAGACGGCAACTAAATTTGCAATAAGGACAGAATAGATGAAAAATAGAGGTAAGCTTGTCAATAATATAAAAGATGATACCAAAAGATTTTTCAGTTACATGAAGAGTAAATAAGTGTTGTGAGTGGCTATCAAACCACTGGAAAATGACGCTGGGGAGTTGTTAATGAGGGGCAAAGAAATGGCGGGTGAATATTTTGTATTAGTCTTCACCAGCTAGAAATTCAAGAGGGGTGAGGGACTGCAATGAGTATAGCTGCTATTACTAAGGCAAAGGTGTCTGGGAAGTTGGAACGTCTGAAGGTCAGTAAGTCATCTGGACCAGATAGATGATACCCCAGGGTATCTAAAAGAGGTAGCTGAAGAAATTAAGGCATTAGTTGGACAATCCACGTCAGGGCTGTGTAAAAACAGCTACCTTTTAATCAGGAGGATGATTGAAATTTCAAAGGCAGAGTTTTGAGACAGTTTCTCTGAGTTGAGGAGTGACCAATCAGCAAGAGGTAGTGTGTAAAAAGAGCTACCTTTCAGTCAGGTCGTTGTTCAAGGTTTAAAACCAGAGCTTTGCACCAGTTTTCTCTAAGTTGGACAATCCACATTAGGATGCATACAAACAGCTACCTTTTAATCAAGAAGGCGACTGAGATTTCAAAGGTAGAGTTTCGTGGCACTTTCTCTGGGTTGAGGAACAACCAATCAGCTAGAGGGATTCATTATAAAGGGCCAATAAAAATAATTCAAGTGCAAGCAGAGCAGCCATTCTTATGAATGCACCAGTGTTTAGGCTTTGGTTCATCAAGTTTAGGTGAGATCAAGCTTGGTTGAGGTAAATTGTTTCTCACTATCCTTATTTGTTCATTCCTCATCTGTTAGGGCATAGTAGATTAATGAGAATGGCCCCAGGGGCAGTGTTTTGTACTTTGGGAGACCTCTGATAAAACAGGAGCTACAGGGAGGTGGTCACCCCTAGATTGCAGGAGACAGGTAACTGGGTGACTGTTAGGAGAAGGGGGGCAAATGCAGTCAATACAGAGTACATTGTTCCCCTCAATAATACAACTTTAGGTACTATTGAGGGGCAACATACCAGGGGGAGCAGTGCCACAGTAACTGGGTCTCTGGCATTCCGTTTGGTGCTGTGGCTCAGAAAAGCAGAGAGGTGAAGAGGATTGCAGTGTTGATAGGAGATTCCTTAGGCAGAGGAACAGAGACGAGGTTCTGAGGGGGTAGTAGAGATATCTGGATGGTTGCCCGCGGTATGCTTATTCAGAAAGTCATAAGACATGGGATCCAGGGAAGTTTGGCCAGGTGGATTCAGAATTGGCTTGCCTGCAGAAAGCAGAGGGTTGCATGTTCTGCGTGGTGGAAAGCAGAGGGTTGTGACTTGTGGTGTCCCACGAGGATCAGCTCTGGGACCTCTACTTTTCGGGATTTTTATTAACGACCTGGATGTGGGGGTAGAAGGGTGGGTTGGCAAGTTTGCAGATGACACAAAGCTTGGTGGTGTTGTGGATAGTGAAGAGGATTGTCGAAGATTGCAGAAAGATATTGATAGGATGCAGAAGTGGGCTGAGAAGCGGCAGATGGAGTTCAACCTGGAGAAGTGTGAGGTGGTACACTTTGGAAGGACAAATTCCAAGGCAGAGTACAAAGCAAATGGCAGGATACTTGGAAGTGTGGAGGAGCAGAGGGATCTGAGGGTACATGTCCACAGATCCCTGAAAGTTGCCTCACAGGCAGATAGGGTAGTTAAGAAAGCTTATGGAGTGTTAGTTTTCATAAGTCGAGGGATAGAGTTTAAGAGTCGCAGGGTAATGATGCAGCTCTGTAAAACTCTGGTTAGGCCACACCGAATACTGTGTCCAGTTCTGGTCGCCTCACTATAGGAAGGATGTGGGAAGCATTGGAAAGGGTACAGAGGAGATTTACTAGGATGCTGCCTGGTTTAGAGAGTATGCATTATGGTCAGAGATTAAGGGAAGATGAGAGGAGACATGATAGAGGTATACAAGATTTTAAGAGGAATAGATAGAGTGGACAGCCAGCACCTCTTCCCCAGGGCACCACTGCTCAGTACAAGAGGACATGGCTTTCAGGTAAGGAGTGGGAAGTTCAAGGGGGATATCAGAGGAAGGTTTTTTTACTCAGAGAGTGGTTAGTGCATGGAATGGACTGCTTGAGTCAGAGGTGGAGGCAGATACACTACTGAAATTTAAGAGACTACTAGACAGGTATATGGAGGAATTTAAGGTGGGGGGTTATATGGGAGGCAGGGATTAAGGGTTGGCACAACATTGTGGGCCGAAGGGCTTGTACTGTGCTGTACTATTCTATGTTCCGTGTATGTTGTCTCCCTGGTGCCAGGATCAGGGATGTCTTGGACCACATCCATGGCATTCTCAAGGGTGATGGTGGCACCAATGACATAGGTAGACAAGATGAGGAGACCTGAAGAGAGATTTTAGGGAGCTACGTAGAAAGCTGAATGTGTGCCTTGCCACATGCCAGTGAGGGAAAGAATAGAATGATATGGCAGGTGAATGTGGCTGAGGAACTGGTACAGAGGGCAGGAGTCCATATTTATGGATCATTGGGATCGCTTCTGGGGAAGATATGGACATGTACAAAAGGGATGGGTTACACCTTAACCTGAAGGGGTCTAATATCCTTGTGGGCAGGTTAGCTAGAGATGTTTGAGCGGATTTAAGTGAATTTGGAAGGGAGATGGGAACCGGAGTGATAGTGCTGAAGATGAGGTTGGTTTACAAGCTGAGGCAAGACTCCAAGCAACAAGAGGCTGGTGACAGTGCAAAATTGCAATCAACAGGATGAGTCCTAATGTAAAAGGCGGACAAAATCGAATAGGATAAATAGAGGACTGAAGGTGTTATATTTGAATGCGTGCAGTATACAGAATAAGGTTATCTGATCTTGTTGCACAGTTACGGATTGGCAGGTATGATGTTGTAGGCATCACTGAAAGATGATGGCTGAAAGATTACAACTGGGAGTTTAATGTCCAAGGATATACACTGTATCAAAAGGACAGGCAGGAAGGCACAGGTGGTGTTGCTCTTTGGTATAAAAATGAAATCAAATCATTAGAAAGTGATGACACAGGGTTGGAAGGTGTTGAATCATTGTGGATAGAGCTAAGGAACTACAAGGGTAAAAAGACCCCGATGGGAGTTGTATACAGACCCCGAAACAGTAGCAAGAATGTGATCTACAAATTATAACAGGAGATAGAAAATACATTCCAAATGGGCAATGTTACAATCATCATGGGGGATTTCAATATGTAGGCTGATTGCGAAAATCAGGTTGCTGCTGAATTCCAAGAGGGTGAATTTCTAGAATGTCTACAAAATGCTTTTTAGAGCAGCTCATGGTTGAGTCCACTAGGAGATCAGCTATTCTCAATTGGGTATTAAGCAATGAACTGGAATTGATTAGAAAGCTGAAGTTAAAATAACTTTAGGGGCAAGTGATCATAATATGATCAAATTCACCCTGAATTTTAAGAAGAAGCTAAAGTCAGATGTATCAGTATTACAGAGAAAATTACAGAGCCATAAAAGAGGAGTTGGCCAGAATTGATTGGAAAAGAACACTGGCAGAGATGACGGCAGGGCAACAATGAATTTCTATAAGCAGTTCAGAAGGCACAGAATATATACATCCCAAAGAAGTAGTAGTATTCTAAAGGCATGATGGCATAACTGTAGCTAACAAGAGAGGTCAAAACCAACATAAAAGCCAAAGAGAAGGCATATAATAGAGCAAAAATTAATGGGGAGTTAGAGGATTGGAAAGCTTTCATATATCAACAGAAGAATGGACAACAAAGTAGCAAATGGAATATAATGCAGGGAAGTGAGTGGTCATGCACTTCGGTAGAAGGAATACCAAAGGACGAGGCCGCTCTCAGCTTTGAGGAGCAACACCCTGTGTTCCAGAAATACACCCAAAATGCCGGTGGAACGCAGCAGGCCAAGCAGCATCTATAGCAGGGGTTCCCAACCTGGGGTGCGAGATGGAATTTCAGGGGGTGCGACAAAGAGTGGTTTGTGTGCTTGAGTGACAAGTCACGAGTCATTACTCAGCCAGCTGCCAGTGTGCCTTGAGAAGTGGAAGTAACGTTTGTCCCAAGCACACTCCAGTCTCCTGCTGCCCGAGTCAGTGTTGAGGATTCTCATCAGTGTTACCTGGGAAGTTACACCTCAGAGTTGAGGAGTCTCATCAATTTACTGTTTACAATTTTTTCCTGAATAAATTAGAATCTAATTGCTCAATTTATATTTGCATTTTATGCACTGAGTTAAAAGCTTATTTTTTTTAAAGTTCAATTTGTTCACCCGCAGTATTGTATGTGGTTCAATTTGTGGTTCTAAAATTAGAAATTAGACTTCATCTTCAAATGTGATATTACTTTTGTAGGGGGTGCAAACAATAAACAAACATTTCCTACTGGTGTGGGGCATCAAAAAGTTTGGGAACCACTGATCTATAGGGATGTTTTGGGCCAAGACCCTTCATCAGGACTAACTGAAAGGAAAGATAGTAAGAGATTTGAAAGTGGCAGGGGGAGGAGGATGCTGCCTGGCCTGCCCGGTCTTCTCCTATCATTTTGCATTTTCCCCTCCCCCTCCTACTTTCAAATCATGACCTCTTCACAGATGCTGCCTGACCTGCTGAATTCCTCTAGGTGTTGTTACAAGTTCTTGCCAATTTGAAAGTGTTTCTTTGTTATCCTTGGCTAATTGAGGTGACATCTACTGTAGCGACTGATACAAAAACAAGTTGAAATTATTTGCTGTTCTTTTTAAGTTCCAATTCTATCATGGCTGAAGGATGGTTGTAGTTGGGAGCTGAATGTCCAAGGTTACACTTTGTATCAGAGGGATAGGAAGGTAGGTTGCATGGCTGCTGGTAAAGAATGGCATCAAATCAGTAGAAAGATGCGACATAGGATTGGAAGATGCTGAATACTTGTGGGTTAAGTTATATATAGTCCTCCCAACAGTAACTGGGATGTAGACCTCAGTTTACAACAGAAAATAGAAAAGGCATGTCAAAAGGGAGAGTGAGGAGGTGATAGAGAAGAGCTATAGGCAGGTAGTCACTCTGGAGCCTGGGGAGACAGACAAGTGGGTGACAGTCAGGAGAGGGAAGGGCAAGAAGCAGATACTAGAGAGTACCCCATGGCTGCCCCCTTAATAAGAAGTACTCCTGTGGGAGACAGCCTACCTGGGGGAAGCAACAGTGGTCACACCTCTGGCACATAGTCCGGCCCTGTGGTTCAGAAGGGTAGGGAAAGGAAGAGAATGGCAGCAGTGATAGGGGACTCTATAGTTATGGGGTCAGACAGGCGATTCTGTGGACACAGGAAAGAAATGCAGATAGTAGTTTTGCCTTCTAGGTGCCTGGGTCCGTGATGTTTCTGATCGCGTCCACGGTATCTTGAAGTGGGAAGGAGAACAGCCAGAGGTTGTGGTACATATTGGTACCAATGGCACAGGTAGGAAAAGGGAGGAGGTCCTGAAAACAGACTACAGGGAGTTAGGAAGGAAGTTGAGAAGCAGGACCTCAAAGGTAGCAATCTCAGGCTTAATGCCTGTGCCACGTGACAGTGAGTATAGGAATAGAATGAGGTGAAGGATAAACGTGTGGCTGAGGGATTGGAACAGGGGTCAGGGATTCAGATTTCTGGATCATTGGGACCTCTTCTGGGGCAGGTGTGACCTGTACAAAAAGGACAGGTTGCACTTGAATCTGAGGGGGACGAATATCCTGGCAGGGAGATTTGCAAAGGCTATTGGGGAGAGTTTAAAATAGAACTGCAGGGGGGTGGGAACCGAAGTGATAGATGAAAGGGAGGTTGGCTCACACAGAGAAAGCTTGGAGACAGCACGAAAGGGAGGATAGGCAGGTGATAGAGAAGGGACGCACTTAGACCGTTGGTTTGAGATGTGTCTATTTTAATGCGAGGAGCATTATGAATAAAGCGGTTGAGCTTAGAGCATGGATCAGCACTTGGAGCTATGAGATGTTGTGGCCATTAGAGACTTGGGATGGCTCAGGGGCAGGAATGGTTACTTAAAGTGACAGGATTTCGATGTTTCAGAAAGGACAGGGAGGGAGGCAAAAGAGGTGGGGGCGTGGCACTGTTGATCAGAGATAGTGTCATGGCTGCAGAAAAGGAGGAAGTCATGAAGGGGTTGTCTACGGAGTTTCTTTGGGTGGAAGTTAGGAATAAGAAAAGGTCAATAACTCTACTGGGTGTTTTTTATAGACCGCCCAATAGTAAGAGGCACATCAAAGAGCAGATAGGGAGATAGATTCTGGAAAAGAGTAATAACAACAGGGTTGTTGTAGTGGGAGATTTTAACTTCCCAAATATTGACTGACATCTCCCTCGAGTGAGGGGTTTAGATGGCGTGGATATGGTTCGGTGTGTTCAGGAAAGCTTCTTGACACAATATGTAGATAAGCCTACAAGAGGAGAGGCTGCACTTGATCTGGTATTGGGAATTGAACCTGGTCAGGAGTGAGGTCTCTCAGTGGGACAGCATTTTGGAGATAGTGATCACAATTCTATCTACTTTACCACAGCACTGGAGAGGGATAGGAACAGACAAGTTAGGGAAATGTTTAATTGAAGTAAGGAGAAATATGAGGCAATCAGGCAGGAACTTGGAAACATAAATTGGAAACAGATGCTCTCAGGGAAACGTATGGAAGCAAAGAACCAAATGTTCAGGGGATATTTGCGTGGGGTTCTGCGTAGATACGTTCCAATGAGACAGGTAAAGGATGGTAGGGTACAGGGACCGTGGTGTACAAAGGCTGTTGGAAATCTAGTCAAGAATAAAAGAGCTTATGAAAGGTTCAAAAAAAAACTAAATAATGATGGAGATCTAGAAGATTACAAGGCTACTAGGAAGGAGCTTAAGAATGAAATTAGGAGAGCCAGAAGGGGCCATGAGAAGGCCTTGGCAGACAGGATTAAGGAAAACCCCAAGGCATTCTACAAGTATGTGAAGAGCAAGCGGATAAGACATGAGAGAATAGGACCAATCAAGTGTGACAGTGGAAAAGTGTGTATGGAACCAGAGGAGATGGCAGAAATACTTAATGAGTACTTTGCTTCAGTATTCACTATGGAAAAGGATCTTGGCGATTGTAGGGATGACTTGCAGTGAATTTTAAAGCTTGAGCATGTAGATATTAAGAAAGAGGGTGTGCTAGAGCTTTTGCAAAGCATCAATTTGGATGTCACCAGGACCAGATGGGATACTGTGTTACAGAGAAAGCTTGGAGACAGCATGAAAGGGAGGATAGGCAGGTGATAGAGAAGGGACGCACTCAGACCGTTGATTTGAGATGTGTCTATTTTAATGCGAGGAGCATTATGAATAAAGCAGTTGAGCTTAGAGCATGGATCAGCACTTGGAGCTATGAGATGTTGTGGCCATTAGAGATCACATCCAGATGGGATGTGATACCCAGGCTACTGTGGGAAGTGAAGGAGGAGATTGGTGAGCCTCTGGCGATGATCTTTGTATCAATGGGGATGGGAGAGGTTCCGGAGAATTGGAGGGTTGCGGATGTTGTTCCCTTATTCAAGAAAGGGAGTAGAGATTGCCCAAGAAATTATAGACCAGTGAGTCTTACGTCAGTGGTTGGTAAGTTGATGGAGAAGATCCTGAGAGGCAGGGTTTATGAACATTTGGAGAGGTATAATATGATTAGGACCAGTCAGCATGGCTTTGTCAAAGGTAGGTCATGCCTTACGAGCCTGATTAAAGTTTTTGAGGATGTGCTGAAACACATTGATGAGGGTAGAGCCGTAGATGTAGTGTATATGGATTTTAGCAAGGCATTTGATAAGGTACTCCATGCAAGGCTTATTGAGAAAGTAAGGAGGCATGGGATCCAAGGGGACATTGCATTGGAAATCCAGAACTGGCTTGCCCACAGAAGGCAAAGAGTGGTTGTAGATGGGTTATATTCTGCATGGAGGTCGGTGACAAGTGGTTTGCCTCAGGGATCTGTTCTGGGACCCCTACTCTTTGTGATTTTTCTAAATGACCTGGATGAGGAAGTGGAGAGATGGGCTAGTAAATTTGCTGATGACACAAAGATTGGGGGTGTTATGGATAGTGTGGAGGGCTGTCAGAGGTTACAGCAGGACACTGATAGGATTCAAAACTAGGCTGAGAAGTGGCAGATGGAATTCAACCCAGATAAGTGTAAGGTACGGGTTTCCCCCGCTATTCGAAGGCAGAGCGTTCCTATGAAACGGTTCGTAAGCCGCAATGTCGCAAAGTGAAGAAGCAGTGACCATTTATTTATATGGGGAAAGTTTGTGAGCGCTCGCAGACCCAAAAAAATAACCTACCAAATCATGCCAAATAACACATAAAACCTAAAATAACAGTAACATATAGTAAAAGCAGGAATGATCTGATAAATACACAGCCTATTTAATGTAGGAATGCTTTTCTACAATTATTGCAGCACTGTCCATCGTAGCGAAAATCTCATGCAAGCGCTCCCAGCAGCACTCGCGGCAGAAACCCGTGGGGCAAGCGCTGCCGGCAGGAACACTTCTTCCAATAACCTTTAAGCTATGAAGCTACCGAATAACACATAAAAATACACAGCCTATATAAAGTAGAAATAATGTACGCCCAGTGTAACTTCACTTACCGGAATCTGGAATAGTGAGCACAGTGATGATGGTGTGCTAGGCTGAGTCATTGGAGGTTGGGGTGGTGGGACGCTGGGATGTCATCTCATCATCGTCTGTTTCCATCAGGGCAGGCAGGTCACCTTCTTCTATGTCTGCCCACCTCAATGTCAAAGGTCGAGTTTCGTCATCTGCTGTGGCTGATGTGGAAGGCTTGAAAAACTACAGTATGCTTGACTGCTTAGCCTCGCACATTTTTCTATCATACAGTTCTTTGTAAGCACTCAAACCATCCTGCAAACCTGCCCTAAACCTATGTACCCTTTCAAAATTAAAGTCATACTTTTCTGCAATCATTGCAGCATTGTCAATTGCAGCGAAAATCTCATGCAATTGCTTCACATTCAGTTCCTGGACTGCTGCGTTCGGCTTCAATTGTTATCCTTTCCTCTTCATCTCTCAGTTCTTGGTCATGGGATGCCAAAATCTCTTCAACTTTGTCAACTTCCACAAACCCTTAGCCAAACTCACTATACCCTGACTTCATTCACCACGATCAAAACGCTTAATTATGTCTAGTTTTGCGCTGTGTAACACCCTTACGCGCTCTTTTAGGCTTTTCCGATACCTTAGAACTCCTCTTCTAACAGATGCACAAAACAAATCGACATAAAGCACAAATGCTCACAGGCACATGTTTAAGCAATGCCGGCTAGAATGCAGTTCCAGGGGAGGAGCTAGTCTGCTCCGCGTGCGCTGCCTTTCTCACGCGCTGTATTTTGTCGTAACAGTGAAAACACCTTCTGTTAGTGAAACAGGTAACAAATGTAGGTCTTTCATAACAGTGAGTTGACGTAAAGTGGGGGACACCTGTAGTTCATTTTGGTAGGTCAAATATGATGGCAGAATATACCATTAATGACAAGACTCTTGGCAATGTGGAGGATCAGAGGGATCTTGAGGTCTGAGTCCGAGTTAACTCTATGGTTAAGAAGGCATACAGAGTATTGGCCTTCATCAATTGTGGGATTGAGTTTAAGAGCCGAGAGTTAACGTAGCAGCTATATAGGACCCTGGTCAGACCCCACTTGGAGAACTGTGCTCAATTCTGGTCACCTCACTACAGGAAAAACAGTGAAATCATTGAAAGTGCGCAGAAGAGATTTACAAGGATGTTGCCTTGATTGGGGAGCATGCCTTATGAGAATAGGTTGAGTGAACTCGGCCTTTTCTCCTTGGAGCGACATAGGATGAGAGGTTACCTGATAGAGGTGTACAAGATAATGAGAGGCATTGATTGTGTGGATAGTCAGAGGCTTTTTTCCACAGGGCTGAACTGGCTAACACAAGAGGGCATAGTTTTAAGGTGCTTGGAAGTAGGTACAGAGGAGATTTCAGGGTTAAGTTGTGTGTTTTTTTTTATAAACGCAAAGAGTGGTGAGTGCATAGAATGGGCTGCCAGCGGCAGTGGTGGAGGCGGAAACAATGGGGTCTTTTAAGAGACTCCTGGATGGATACATGGAGCTTAGAAAAATAGAGGGCTATGGATAAGCCTAGGTAGTTCTAAAGTAAGGACAATTTCTGCACAGCTTTGTGGGCCGAAGGCCCTGTATTGTGCTGTAGGTTTTTTATGTTTCCATGTTTCAAAAAGGGCAATGTTATGATAGTCATGGGAGATTGCAACATGCACATCGATTGGGAAAATCAGGTGGGTAAGGAATCTCGAGAGAGTGAGTTTGTTGAATGCGTATGAGGTGGCTTTTTAGAGCAGCTTGTCATTGAGCCTACTAGAAAATCAGCTATACTGGA
The DNA here is from genome assembly GCF_048418815.1 of Hemitrygon akajei. Lineage (NCBI taxonomy): Eukaryota > Metazoa > Chordata > Chondrichthyes > Myliobatiformes > Dasyatidae > Hemitrygon > Hemitrygon akajei. The sequence continues at coordinate 141,789,757 of NC_133124.1, read as the reverse complement.
TTGGGTGCTATGTAATGGACCAGAGGTGATTAGGAAGCTTAGGTAAAAGAGCCCTTAGGAGCCAGTGATCACAATATGGTTGAGTTCAACTTGAAGTTTGATAGGGAGGAAGTAATGTCTGACATAGCAGCATTTCGGTGGAGTAAAGGAAATTACAGTGGTATGAGAGAGGAGTTGACCAAAGTAAATTAGAAGGAACTTCTGGCAAGGATGTCTGCAGAGCAGCAATGGCATGAGTTTCTGGGAAAAATGAGGAAGGTGCAGGACAGATGTATTCCAAAAACAAACAAATACATAAATGGCAAAATAGTACAAACTTGCCAAAAAAGTCAAAGCTAATGTAAAAACAAAGGAGAGGGCATACAACAAAGCAAAAATTAGGAGGAAGATAGAAGATTGGGAAGCTCTTAAAAAACCTACAGAGAGCAACTAAAAGAATCATTAGAAGGGAAAAGATGAGCTGTGAAAGCAAGCTAGCAAACAATATCAAAGTGGATAGTAAAAGCTTTTGCAAGTATGTAAAAATAAAAGCAAGGTGAGAGTGGATATAAGACTACTAGAAAATGAGGCCAGAGATATAATAACGGGGGACAAGGAGATGGCAAATGAACTAAATGAAAATTTTGCATCAGTCTTCACTGTGGAAGACACTAGCAGTGTTCTAGATGTTCTCGTGTATGAAGGAAGAGAAGTGAGTGCAGTTGCTATTACTGAGAATGTGAAAAGGGTAAGGGGTACGTGTAGAGGGGATGGGCAAGGGGTAAGTGTAGCAAAATATGTAGACAGGACAAGAGAGAGGTACGTCATTGGGGAAGTAAGGAGAGGTAGCTAAAATAAGGTGCCAGGCCAGACGTGGAGACCACAAGGAAAAGGGAACCTACGACCACAAGACAATGTGCTTGGCAAAATATTTTGAGGATACCTATTTCAAGTGTTTTGAAGTACGTCAGTATTAATTCTAGGTATTACGCTTTAACCTTTGCTAAATTCTGAGTATTTCGCATGCTTAGCTATGCAATAGCCAATCAATTGATGAATTTGAATCGGTAACCATATTTGCGAATGTAGTACCCTGCTTTTGGGTATAAGTATGACCTTTGTAAACTGACAAATTGGGAGTTGGCTACCTTACGCCTGAAGTGCGTGGGGCTGCGAACTCCTCTCTGAATAAAAACTGTTTCAGAGGTAATTTTGTGTCTCTGGTGTTTTTCCTCAACTGAGCAGGTAACATTTACAGGTTGACAATTTGGCGAACTGAGCCAGGAGCCTAACGGCTGGCAGTTTGGGGATCCGGTGTAAGCTGTTGGCGGGCAGGTACGAGCGGGTTGAGATGGAAGGGCCCTCCAAGAGATTTTTCTCGGTCTCTCTCTCTCCCTCTCTGACTCCCCGTTCCGACCCTTCGGCTCCGGCTGACCATCCTACGGCCTCCACGGACCAAAAGGAGAACCTCAGTTGGGAGACATGGATAACAGGTGAGAACTACATAAAAGTTTGGGGTTCGAGTCCCCTGGTTAAATAGTTTGAGGTTCGAGTCCCCTGGTAAATAGTTTGGGGTTCGAGTCCCCTGGTTAAATAGTTTGGGGTTCGAGTCCCCTGGTAAATAGTTTGGGGTTCGAGTCCCCTGGTAAAATAGTTTGGGGTTCGAGTCCCCTGGTAAATAGTTTGGGGTTCGAGTCCCCTGGTTAAATAGTTTGGGGTTCAAGTCCCCTGGTTAAAATAGTTTGGTGTTCAAGTCCCCTGGTAAAATAGTTTGGGGTTCAAGTCCCCTGGTAAATAGTTTGGGGTTCGAGTCCCCTGGTAAAATAGTTTGGGGTTCGAGTCCCCTGGTAAATAGTTTGGGGTTCGAGTCCCCTGGAAAATAGTTTGGGGTTCGAGTCCCCTGGTTAAAAAAAAAATTTAAAAAGAGGTTTGGGGTTCGAGTCCCCTGGTATAGGAAGCGAGGTTAGAGTCCCTGCATGGGGTTGGGGTTGGAAGCTCCGGAGCAATACATATTTAATTTGATTAAGGTCTGGTCCCAACATCTAACTGAAACCGCATCCTGCCTTAGACTGGTTGTTAATCAGAATCAGAATCAGACTTTAATCGCCAAGTACCTATGCACATACAAGGAATTTACTTCCGGCAGATGTTGTCTCTCTGCTCATGACAATAATAATGATAAATATAAATGAAAATATAGATTATACATACAGGTAGTGCAATCCAAGTAATAGTTAGCCGACAGTTAACCGGCAGTTAACTGTTCAGCAAAGTGACCGCAGTAGGGAAAAAACTTCTCCAGTGCCTATTAATCTTAGTCTGGAGGAGTCTGAGCAGAAATTTGCCACGCGAATGCGAGAGTGGATGCGAGAGTAAGTTACCAAAATGGGCCAGACGCTAGATAAATCAGGACCAAATACGCCATTATGGAAAATGTGTAAAGAATTCCCTGAAAACGAGACAGATTTACGGAGACTGAGCGCGTGGATGAGTAAGAAGTTGGGAAATGAATTTTGGCCATTAGGGGGAACTTGGGATCTTGAGAAGTGTAAGCGAGCAGAGGGACAGGTGTGGCAACAGAACGTTTCACAGAAATGGAAAGACCTAATTACGCGTTGGTATACCGTGACCATCAGACTTAATGAGCGCTCCCGCCAGACCTCCTGGGAGGTGAATGCAAGAAATAGAAAGATACCCATCAATGATAGTAATGGAAAACCCAGGGGCTGGCCGGTACTGAAGGCCTTATGTGAAATCTATGATGGACAGCGTAGGATTGATGATCATAATGTACAATTTGGTGATAAAAGGCCGGCACCGGGTATGACTGGGCTGCAGACCCTATTTGACCCTAATGAGGACACTGAGGAGGAGGAGCAGCAGGTCCCTTCGTTGGTGAGAGCTGCGAATCCCGCCCCGCCTGTACCTTCGGAGCCTTCCGCCCCCCTGTACCCTTGACCCATGATCGCCCCCCCCCCCCCACCCCATGCACTCCCGACTTCCCTTTTCGGGATTGTCAGCTCCGGTGCAGGAGTTCCAGATGACCGAAGAACTCCCCACTCGCTATAATCACTATGAGTCCCTTATCAGATTTGCGGTAACCCCCAATTTGGGCGTCAACCTGGCAGGAAGGGACATACTATGTCGCTTCCATCTCACCGTCACCTGCACCAGTGATGGTCTCACCCTGACCGAACCTCCTACCCATTGGTTTTTCTGGCTTCACGTTCCCCCGCAAGGAGGGCCCACCTCCCCTCCTGCTCGCCAGTCGCTCTCGAGCCCCCATACACTCCCCATGTGATCCCTGCGTACGACTCTTCAGGACACTCAGAAGTCTTGGCAGCCTTATTCACCCCACACTTGGGAACTGAATTCCCAATTTCAGTCTTTGTCATTGTGACCGCGGAGGCAGGCGTAGCCTTAGCTGCCTATATCCCCGACTTCCTGTGGCAGCAGTCCCCTGGAATAAGCCCTCATATAACCCTCCTCAAAACCATATAACATATAATGTGTAAATGAGGGTCATGCAGCTAAGGAATTGGGCCCTGCCGTCTTCAGGGTGCTGCAGCAGGCAGACCCTTCCCTGACAGGAAACCCACAGGAAGTGGAAAGTGGTAGCATTCTTTTCTTCAACAAGCAATGTGACACCTCAGGGACCCTGCACCACCATCAGCCTCCGACTGACCCCTGCTGTGAACCCCCCCCCCCCCCCCAGATATGGGCAACCTCCAAGACTGACGTAGGCCTTACCCCGGTAGCCCCCGACCAGATACAGGTAAAGCCCAACTCACGATTGCCCCGGATCCCGCAGTACCCTCTCAAAGCGGAAGCCGTTCAGGGCGTCCACCCGCTTATTACCTCCTTCTTAGAACAGGTCCCCTGCCTTGGTCCCCTGCCTTTCGCCCTGTAATACCCCGATCTTAGCAGTGCCAAAGCCCGGATGCCCCGAGTGGCACCTTGTACAAGATTTAAGGGCAATTAATGACATAATCCCTCCCCTACATGCCGCCGTCCCCAACCCCGCAACCATTCTGGGCCAGATACCCGCCACTGCACAATGGTTCACCATTATAGATTTACAACACGCCTTCTTCTCCACACCCTTACCCGAGGATTCACACTACTTATTCGCCTTCACTTTCCAGGATCGCCAATACACCTGGACCCGACTTCCCCAGGGCTTTGGGGACTCCCCCACTATTTTCCCACAGACCCTTTGTGGCCAACTGAAGGACCTCACCTTCCCTAAAAACTCAGCGCTCATCCAGTATGTTGATGACCTGCTTTTGGCTAGCGACACTCAGCACACCTGTGAGGAGGACACAAACTATCTCCTCCATGCCCTACATTCCCTGGGATACGTGATTCCTCTTTCAAAGGTAAAACGAACGCAGACACAGGTAAAGTTTTTAGGTGTCTTGCTTAGTGCCGCAGATCGAGCACTTACGGCCGACAGAACTTGACCCATAACCCAGACACCACCTCCACAAACTCCAAAGCAAATGCGTAAATTCCTTGACCTAGTAAACTTTTGCAGACAATGGATCCCTAACGCTGCATGCCTGACTAAGCCGCTCACCCCTCTAGCCTCTCCAAAGGCCCCCTCCCCCTTGATAATGGACGAGCACCAATCGGCCGCTTTTAACTCTCTCAAGGCCTCCCTTTCTGCCCCACCTGCACTGGGTCGGCCACTGTATGACAGGCCTTTTCAGCTCTACGTTTCTATTGTCGATTTATGTGCAACAGCTATTCTCACTCAGACACATGGGGACCGGCGGCGTCCGGTTGCTTATTATTCAGCTCCGCTGGACCCAGTAGCCCAGGGATACCTCCCATGCACTCAAATTCTTCCTGCCATTTACCTTATGGTTACCGCAGCATCCATCTTAACCCTGCATCAACCAGTGACGGTCTACTCTTCCCATGCGGTAACTGCCCTCCTAACCACACACCAAACTCAACATCTCACTCAGGCGAGATTCAGCCGCTATGAGATTGCTCTTCTCCATAATCTGTTGCTGACGTTCGCCTATTGTACCACACTTAACCCTGCTACCTTTGTGGATCACCCGCCTGACCTTCTATCCGAGCCTCCGCACTCCTGCGTAGAGCGAAACCACTTCCTCATTTCCCCGCGGCCAGACCTCCAGGACATTGAGTTCGACAATCCGGACCTGATACTTTTTGTGGACGGCTCATCCTCTGTCTCGCAGGACGGTGTCCGGCAATCAGGTTATGCCATTGTGACCCCACACACCACTCTGGAGGCGGCAGCCTTCCACCCACCAGTCTCGGCCCAACAGGCTGAGCTTTTCGCCCTCACTCGCGCATGCATCCTCACCTCGGGTCAGACAGCCAATATTTACACAGATTCACGTTATGCATTTGGGGTCGCTCACGATTTTGGCACGCTATGGGTGCAGCGGGACTTCCAAACGTCAGCTGGCAAAAGCATTGCCAACGGCCTCTACATTGACAATTTGCTCAAAACTATCCAGCTCCCTAAGGGAGCCTGCGATCATTAAATGTGCCGCCCACTTATCCGATGACTCTCCCGTTAGTAAAGGCAATGCCAGAGCAGACCTGGCAGCCAAGCGAGCCTCCTCCTCTAAAACAGTAACTGTGGATTCGACCCCACGCCTTCTGCCTGCCAGGCAGCCGGTTGATAGCCCAGGCATATCCGACATCGCGCGATTACAGGGGGACGCCCCTGCAGCAGAACTTGATGTTTGGAAGAAACATGGTTGTATTATTAATAACTCTGGCAGACCCCAGCAGGTCAGACTTGTATTCCTGATACTCTCCTGCCTGTCCTGGTCGACCACCTCCACTCTGACACCCACCTCGGCCAGGAGGGAATGTGTATGCTGTTGTTAAAAACATGGTGGTCCCCCAGTTTGAATGAGGCAGTGGAGAGACGGGCAAAGGGTTGCTTAACTTGCCAAAAAGTAAACCCGGGTAAATCTATTAGATGTGATAAAGGGTGCACCCCAACCCCAGCAGGACCATTTGACACATTACAAATGGACTTTATCGAGTTACCTCAGGTGAATTGTTATAAGTACTGTTTGGTTATAATCGACATCTTTAGTAAATGGATTGAAGCCTTCCCCACAACGAACAAGGCTTCCACGGTAGTGCGGATGCTACTGAAAGAAGTTATTCCTCGTTTTGGTATCCCACAAAGACTATCATCTGGTAATGGCCCGCACTTCATTGGGAAAGTAAACAAAGAACTCTGCGAAATACTAAAGATTGAACAACAATTCCACTGTGCCTACCACCCCTGAGCCACAGGAATCGTGGAATGTGCAAATGGCACCCTGAAGGAGAAACTAACTAAATTGACCCTTGAAACAGGACTAAACTGGCTTAAAGTCCTTCCCCTGGCACTGTATCATATGCGCATTACACCTCAAACCGGTACCAGGCTAACTGCTGCTGAAATAGTTTATGGGCGCCCAAACAGAACCCCATGGGGCAGTGACCACAACCCCCCGCCAATACAAGTAGATCTACAAATGATGGGCGAGGAACTGCAGTGTTACCTCAAGCATTTAACTTTGTCTCTTAGGTCCCTACACACTCAGGTGAAGGAAGCCTCAAGACCTGTTCCTGACAGAGAAGGCGAGTGGCAGGGAGCAGAACCAGGAGGCTGGGTGTTAATAAGGAACTGGGAACGACCCAAGCTGGGACCCCGGTGGAAAGGACCGTACCAGGTCCTCCTGCAGACCCCCTCTGCTGTCAAAGTGAAAGGACAAGAACGTTGGATACATCTGAGTGATTGCAAGCGCTGGACCTCGGACTCACTAGAAACCACAGATAAATGAAGGAACTGATAAACGGACTTGATTGAACTGTTGTGTGTTTACATTACTTTTTCCTTGTGGTGTCACATCGTTGAAATTGTGCTCTGGCAATGGAAGGTAGGATGATCTATATTCTTTTAGGGATAGTGGGGTATAAGACAGAGGTTGAGGGACGGCTGGACGAGGAACCAAAACCCCTGAAAGGATCGAAGGGGGACATTTCAAGGCAGAAAAGGGATTGGGGCTTCCCTGAAGGCCCCACCCTTGAAAGACCCTCCTCGGAGTTTATAAGTGGCAACTATTTCCAAAACGTGCACAAACGACTGTATGGCACTACAACCATCATTTGCTATCCCCACCCCGCCAGTGTCTCCTCGTTCTTTACCGTTTTCCCGCACTGGGACCGTGTTGATCAGCCCTTCTAATGTGCCCCCGCCGGCAAAACATTGCCTGAGGGAAAAAGGGTGGAACTCACCTATGACTCCTCCACGGCCCCGGTCGTGGATTGTTTATTCCCCCCGTCCAACAGGTGGATGAGAAAAGATCTCTGGTGGGAGGGGAATCCCAAGCCCCCGAAAGGTGACCGAGTATATGAGAACTGCTACTTCGGAACGGGGGGGGGGGGGGGGGGGGGTGTTCAGACGTGTATTTCTCAAAAATCGTCAGCTGCCTCTCCAAGCCCTGTAGGAAAAGGGAGTGTCACCCCACCAAGGACCCCTTAGGGATCTCTTGCTCTTGCCATGAGACAAAGTGCCAGTCCCTGGCCAAGGGGGGTGCAACTTCTTTGTGGGGAGGGGAACCGCACCCACCTCCGAGTCAACGATCAGGTATTCCTACGACCTAAGTATCACAGGGGCACCAAATGAGTGTACGCCCCTGCCGGTATAGCAGAATTGAGTGATGCCATACACCTAAAGGGTGAGGGTTGCACTGAGACCATGTATACCCTCCCAGGGTATTTTTTGTTCTACAACGGCATTGCCACCAACTTCCTGAAGTACCCTTACCCTTCCTCAATGGCCTATGGCACCCTCCTCCCTACAGCGGTCCCTTGCCCTGGAACTTGGGGTCCCTCATGCCGCCTGCCTGGGAGGTACAAGAGAGAGATCTCCCAGGAATTTTGTGCAGATTACCGAGTCCTGACCACCCTAACCACAGGTCAGGTGGCCAGATACGGGGCAGCTGGCTTTTTCTCTTTGGGGGCATCAGGAGCCGCTAAGGCGGCCCACAAACTGAACTATCTGGCCTGTGGTCTCATGAGCCTCGGGAACGCCACCAGGGGAGCATTAAGACTCATAACTGACAGCCTTAACCAACTGCGGCTCTTCTCCATGCAAAACCGCTATGCACTTGTCTATCTCCTCACCAGGGAGGGTGGGCTCTGCGCTATCGTAAAGGACAAATGCATAATGGGGCTAGACGATGCTACCGCCAACATAACATGGTACATGAACAAAATAGATGAACAGTTAAGATCCATCAAGGAAGGAACAGGTTGGACAGGGTGGGGGGACTGGGGACTAAGTGCGTGGAAGGACTGGTTGATCAATGGGGCTATTTACGCGCTGATGGCTATTATCAGGATTTTTGTCTCTATCGCCATTGTCAAATGTGTCCTGAACCACATGACGGCCTCATTAGGGGACCTGCTGCCGGCTAAGCCACTGATGATAATGCGGGCAACCGGCGAGGCCACCGAACTCCTCAAACCTGCACCAGAGGATTTTCACGATATTGACAAGTGATCATTTCATGATCACAGGACGGAATGAAAATGTGAAAAGGGTAAGGGGTACGTGTAGAGGGGATGAGCGAGGGGTAAGTGTAGCAAAATATGTAGACAGGACAAGAGAGAGGTACGTCATTGGGGAAGTAAGGAGAGGTAGCTAAAATAAGGTGCCAGGCCAGACGTGGAGACCACAAGGAAAAGGGAACCTACGACCACAAGACAATGTGCTTGGCAAAATATTTTCAGGATACCTATTTCAAGTGTTTTGAAGTACGCCAGTATTAATTCTAGGTATTACGCTTTAACCTTTGCTAAATTCTGAGTATTTTGCATGCTTAGCTATGCAATAGCCAATCAATTGATGAATTTGAATCGGTAACCATATTTGCGAACGTAGTACCCTGCTTTTGGGTATAAGTATGACCTTTGTAAACCGACAAATTGGGAGTTGGCTACCTTACACCTGAAGTGTGTGGGGCTGTGAACTCCTCTCTGAATAAAAACCGTTTCAGAGGTAGTTTTGTGTCTCTGGTGTTTTTCCTCAACTGAGCAGGTAACAGTTACAGGTTGACATTACAAGGGAGAAGGTGCTTAAAAAACTGGAAGATCTAAGGGTACTTAAGCCACCCAGGGATGAACTGCACCCTAGGGTTCTGTAAGTGGTAGCAGTAGAGATTATGGAGGCATTAGCAATGATCTTTCAAAAATCAATGGACTCTGGCATGGTGCCAGAGGACTGGAAAATTGCAAATGTCATTCCGCTCTTTAAGAAAGGAGCAAGGCAGCTGAAAGGAAATTATAGACCAGTTAGCCTGACCTCAGTGGCTGGGAAGATGTTGGGAGTCAATTGTTAAGGATGAGGTTTGGAGTACTTAGTGACACAGAACAAGATAGAACAAAGTCAGCATGGTTTCCCCAAAGGAAAATCTTGTCTGATAAACTTAGTGGAATCCTTTGAGGAGATTACAATTAGGATAGATAAAGGGGATGTAGTGGATGCTGTATATTTGGACTTTCAGAAGGCCTTTGACAAGGTGCCACACATGAGGCTGCTTAATAGGTTAACAGCCCATGGTATTATTGGGAAGTTACTAACATGGTTACAACAATGGTGTGAGGGAGCATGTGGCGATAAAAGGATCCTTTTCTGGCTGGCTGCCAGTGACTAGTGGTGTTCCACAGAGGTCGGTGTTGGGACCGCTTCTTTTTATGCTGCCTATCAATGATTTACATGATGAAACAGATGGCTTTGTTGCCAAGTTTGCAGATGATACAAATATTAGTGGAGGGTCAGGTAGTGATGAGGAAATAGGTAGACTGCAGAAGGACTGAGAGAGATTAGGAGAATGAGCAATAAAGTGGCAAATGAAATAATGTTGGAAAATGCATGGTCATGTACTTTGGTTGTAGTAATAAATGTGCAGACTATTTTCTTAACGGGGAGAAAATCCAAAAATTTGAGTTGCAAAGAGACTTGGAGTCCTTGTGCAAAACACCCTAAAAGTTCACTTGCAGGTTGTGTCAGTGATGAGGAAGGCAAATGCAACATTAGCAATCATTTCAAGAGGTCCTCAAAAGCAGGGATGTGATGCAGAAGCTTTATAAGGCACTGGTGAGTCTGCACCTTGAGTATTGTCAACTCCTCATAGTATAGTTTCAGACTCCTCATCTAAGAAAAAATGTGCTGGCATTGGGACATTGGAAAGGGAATGAAAGGGTTGTCGTACAAGGAACATTTGATGGCTCTGGGTCTGTACTCGCTGGAGTTAAGAAGGATGGGGGCATCTCATTGAAACCTTTCGAATGTTAAAAGACCTAGACAGAGTAGATGTGGAAAGGATGTTTCCCATGATGGGAGAGTCTAGGACAAGAGGATAGAGGGGCATTCATTTAAAACAGAGATGCAAAGAAATTTCTTTTGCAAGAGGGTAGTGAATTTGTGGAATTTATTGCCACGTGCAGCTGTGGAGGCCAGGTCATTGGGTGTATTTAAAGCAGAGCTTGATAGGTTTCTTCATTGAACATGGCATCAAAGGTTGCAGGGAGAAGCCAGCGGAATGGGGTTGAGGAGAGGAATAAAGGATCAGCCATGATTGAATAGCAGAGCAGACTCAATGGGTCAAAAGTCCTAATTCTGCTCCTATGTCTTATGGTCTAATCTCATTCTCCAGGGTCCCCATATTACCATACTTTGTTCTGTTCTAAAAGGATAAAAGTGAGGGCCATAAAATAGATCCATGATGGAACAGAGCAAAGTACTGCAGTTACCAGAAATCTGAACTACAGAGAATGTTAGAAATACTCAGCAGGTTGGACAACATCTGTGGAGAAAGGAAAATGGGGCTAATGTTTTAGTTTAATATGCTTTTATCAGAACTAGCCAGGTCTAGTTTTAATAAAAGATCTAGGAGAAAATACAAAGATGTTAAAGCTTACATTAAGCTTCACTTTATCACTGTAAAAGGCTGATAGCCAAGATTAGAGAGGAAGTAGACTGAAGATCAGGGTTTCCCTTGCTGACTGAACAGTGGCATTCCACAAAATTGTCACTCACTTTGCATTGACTTCCTCCGATGTAATAGCATCAACAACATTACAGCAGTAAATGCAGTATGTTATATCAGATGAAGTGAACGTAAATCCTTGCTTCAACTAAAGAATATTAAGGGCCGCTGTTTATAGGAAGGGAAAAAACTTCAGCAACTTCAGAGAATTTACTAGTTCCCTTCTTACAACAATCAATGTGCACTTTTTGGATAGGTCGACAGTTTGGTCCAGTGACCAAACATTTTAATTCCAATTCCCATTCCAACATAGTGGTCTTCTTGTGCCAAGATGAGGCCACCATCAGTGTGGAGGACCAACATACCTTATACTCCATCTGGGTAACCTCCAATGGCATAAATATCAGTTTCTCCATCCGATAATAAAATTACCCTACCACACCCCCCCCCCCCCCCATTCCTCACTTTGGCCTCATCTCTTTTCACCTGCCTATCACGTCCCCCTGGGTCCACTCCTCCTCCCCTTTCTCTTATCGTCCTCTCTCCTCTTCTATTAGATTCCTTTGTCTCTAGTTTTACCTTTACCAGCCATCTGGCTTCACCTATCACCTTCCAGCTAGCCTCCTTCCTCTCACCCCACCTTTCTTATTCTGGCTAACCCCCCCCCCCCCCCCGCCCCTTCCTTCTCAGTCCTGAAAAAGGGTCTTGGCCCGAAATGTTGACTGTTTATTCATTTCTATAGATGCTGCCTGACTTGCTGAGTTCCTCAGCAGTTTGTGCTGTTGCTCTGGATTTCCAGCATCTGCAGTCTTTCTTGTGTTTAAGATATCATTCAGTGTTTTCACTGTCTTGGCTCTAGAATCTTGAAAGACAGTATACATCAACTGGTCCTTAAAACATCTTAAACCCATCCAGAATAAGACAAAAACTTCTGGTTATTGCCTTCATGCTCACAGTGTTGGAATGTGAACCTCTTCAGAAATATGGCCTCATGTATTTATATGGACATTTTTCTGATTCAGTTCATTCTTTTAAAATTTGCTCATCTTTTTTCTGACTTCTTAGTTATCTCTATTGCCACAAATGGAAAATCATCTATTTCCAATCTGAACATCACTTTTCCCTTCCTTTATCAGAGTTCCTCAATATCAATCATAACTAATGCATTTTATTTCAATATTCTATGATTGTACAACTATATTAAGGGAAGAGAATGACTCAACCTTTGTATTATTGACACATCCTTTGTCATCCTTGCTTCAGATGATTGCTAATAATGGCTTACAACCTGTAAGGAAAATAAAAGGTCACTCAGTATGAACTTTTCTAATCCTGAGGTACTTCCTAATGTAATTTCCTCAATATAAGCATTTGCTTCACTCTTTATCTATTTATTTTTTTAAATTACTGAGATACAGTACGGAGTAAGCCCTTCAAGCTATGCCACCTAGCAACCCTAGCATAATCACAGCATAATTTACAATGACCAGTTAACCTACTAACCAGTACGTCTTTGGACAGTGGGGGGAAACCAGAGCACCCGGAGGAAACCCATGTGATCACAGTGAGAACATACAAATTCCTTATAGGCACCGGCGGGAATCGAACCCAAGTCACTGGTACTATAAGATGTTGTGCTAACCACTATGCTACTGTGCCATCCAAAGCACATGATGTACCCTTTGTAAATGCAATTTGATTTTTCTGACCATTACTCATTTCTATAACTGATAACAGTAACTTCTCCATAATTTGAAGTGTCTGTAGGCGCTTGTGTTTCTAAGGTAAATATCAGAGATAGAGCTTTCAACTAAATCTTCTTTACTGAAGGCAATTAATGCCAACATAACTGTAATGACCGGAACAGCAATATATCAAAATCATACCACATGTCACATAGCTCTTAAAAGTACTTTAATTTGGTTTTTTTAAAAATTTAATTTTAAATTAAAATTTAATTTTAAGGCACAATTAGGGTTTAGGGCAACTATCTACCATCGCCAATTACTGCTACAATACAGAGTTCGCCCAAAAACAAACCTTCATGAAAAACTGCTGGTTAGATTGTGTGACCTCGGCTTGCTGAGGGAATCGGGCCTGCAGTCCTCGGAGTCGCCTGATGCTGATGGCCGGAGTTGGGGAGGCAAGCGGGCAGGAGTCTGTGCCAGGAAAAAAGCAAGTCCTAGCTGGCTGGCTCTCTTGTCCATTCTGCTCTCAATTGGACATTAAATTGGACTACACCTGTGGCAATGAAATACTCGGCAGGAATACAGAAATGGATGGAATCCCGGGCGTTGCCTTTCAACTGATTATTTATGTAACAGATTTTCCCCCAAGCCATTGGACTACTAACCTACTGACCTCTGCTGTGCCTATTGTCTTTTTATTATTTATTGTAATGCTTGCACTGTTCTGTATACTTTATGCAGTCCTGGGTAGGTCTGTAGTCTAGTATAGTTTTTGTGTTGGTTTATGTAGTTCAGTGTAGTTTTTGTATTGTTCATGTAGCACCATGGTCCTTAAGAACATTGTCTCGTTTTTACTGTGTACTGTACCAGCAGTTATGGTCAAAACGACAATAAAAAGCAACTTGACTTGAGATGTGTTGTAAAGAGTTAATCTTTGTGTGTTAAATGTCTTCACGACCATGGCCTTGGGTATACATGTCTAGCTGAAGCAGAGATGGCAACTGTAAGAAGGTGAAGGTGCGATACAACTGAGAATATGACCATGAGAAGATGAAAGTCATGTTAATGTAGGGGTGGGACTTGTGAAGAGTAGAGAGAAGTAACGACTGGTTTGGTTGTGCTAATGTATTGGCCCACTTACTACAGCATTTTATATCATTGGTGTAGGTATAAAAAATAAAGAAGTTTATCAGAGCCTCACTGATGGGCTGGATCATGAATGATGCCACGGATTGGTCTGAGTAAAGGGCGTGGGCAGTGAGAGGGGCCCGCGCACATCTAGTTAAGTATTTTAATGCTTGCTCTGTTCTGTCCTAACAAATGAAGTTTTGAAACAGTTAAGGGGAATATGTATCTTTCTGCCAGATCTGCAAACCTTTTTGGTGTAACACTTGGCATGGTCAGCAAGGATCCGGCAAGGTGGCAGAAAGCAAAATGTTTAAGAGTAAGAAGGAAGACCCCCTGTGCGGAGTACAGGAGTAATAGAGAGGACCGATAACTCTGTGGGGTTTGGAAGCTGGGCGAATTTGCTGGCGGATCATGGTGCACCAGTGGATTGGACAGACAAGCTAGACTTCTGAAGGGTAAAGGTGGAACACCATCTCGTGTCCTTACTAAAGGAGTTAGAACTGCTGGACAAGAAGAGGAGCCAGAGAGGGAATATTTGGCTGCTGATGGCCATCATAAGACAATCTCTCGGAAAGAGGGAATGTTAAAACATGAGAGGGAGGGGGTGGAGGAAAAACCTGAAACCATGATCATCTTGGCGGTGACTAAAGTCTATTCCTCCAAGGAACTGGGCAATTGGTATAGACAGAAGTATGGGGAACCATTAGCAACATGGTTGTTAAAAACTGGTAACTGCGGGCCCCTGGAGGACTGTCATTAAACCATGGGCTGAGGAAATATATGAAATTACAAGAAAACAAAGGTATAATGTGTGGTAACCGAACAGAGTATAAACATTTTCTCCAGCTTTTCTGTTCAAGCCTGGGAGAAGGCTCACTGCGCAAACCAAGACTAGGAAAAGATGCAGACAAAAGATTCTAGCACAACACTTACTATTGGACAATTATAGAACCATAGAACACTACAGCACAGTACAGGCCTTTCAGTCCTCCATGTTGTGCCGACCCATATTGATGCACCATCAATAACTCACTCTGAGATGTAAGAAACGAGATATCGGCTTTTATTGACTGGAAGAATGAACAACACTACATCCTGGAGAATGAGGCCAGGCTCAGGCCTCAATCGCCTTTATACAGGGGTCTGTGGGAGGAGCCACAGGAGCAGTCCAGACAGGTATATGTAGTTCACCACATTCACCCCCCACCCCCCTTTGTTTTAAAAAGAGTCCCCAGGTGGCGAAGTTTCTTACAAGTACATTTACAGGTTAAGTCTATCAGGTGGTCGAATCTGTCGCTGCGATCTACGTAGCTCCGGCTGCGATTGCACAGGTGCCGGAGGTGGTGATTGCACAGGAGACGGAGGTGGTGATTGCACAGGAGACGGAGGTTGTGCTGGTTCTGGCCTAACTGGAGGTGTCAGGGATCCCTCACGTGTGTGTAAGGCACCCGGAATATACGCGTACGAGATGCCTGGTACATGAGCGTCGTGAGGAGTCTGTGTGGGGCACGGTGTGCGCGGTGTCACCTCGGGTACAGGGTTCATAGTTACCGTGGAGTGTACGGGGTAGTGGTCTGCTGCTCCTGCGGGCGCCAGGTCGCGGACAGAGACCGTGTCCTCCCGCCCATCAGGCAAGACCACATAGGCATACTGGGGGTTAGCATGCAGAAGGTGAACCCTCTCGACCAGCGGGGAGTATTTATTACTCCTCACATGTTTTCATAGCAGCACTGGCCCCGGGGACGTCAGCCAAACTGGTAGGGTGGTCCCAGTGACAGACTTCCTGGGAAAAGAGAATAGGCGTTCGTGAGGGGTGGCATTGGTGGACGTACATAACAGGGAGCGGATAGAATGGAGTGCCTCAGGGAGGACCTCCTGCCATCGAGAGACCGGCAACCCTTTTGACTTAAGGGCTAAAAGTGTGGCCTTCCACACTGTGGCATTCTCCCTCTCCACCTGTCCATTCCCCCGGGGATTGTAACTCGTGGTTCGACTAGCTAGCAGGTACCGGCGCAGCTCGTCACTCATAAAGGAGGACCCTCTATCACTGTGGATATAGCAGGGATATCCAAACAGAGTGAAGAGCTGGCGCAGGGCTTTTATGATGGACATGGTAGTGGTGTCGGGGCAGGGAATGGCAAAGGGGAATCGCGAGTACTCGTCAATAATATTGAGAAAATAGACATTGCGATCGGTGGAGGGAATGGGGCCCTTAAAGTCAACACTCAGTCGCTCAAAAGGGTGGGTGGCCTTGACAAGTTGCGCCGTGTCAGGACGTAAGAAGTGCAGTTTGCACTCAGCGCAGATTTGGCAGTCCCTGGTCATCGTCCTGATGTCCTCCAGGGAGTACGGCAGGTTCCAGGCTTTAACGAAATGGTAAAATCAGGTGACCCCCGGATGGCAAAGATGTGCATGAAGGGCATACAGCTGGTCGAGCTGTGCGCTAGCACACGTTCCCCGGGATAGGGCATCAGCGGGCTCATTGAGCCTTCCAGGCCGGTACAGGATGTCATAATTGTAGGTGGAGAGTTCTATTCTCCACCGCAAAATTTTATCATTTTCGATTTTGCCCCGCTGTTGGTTGCTGAACATGAACGCAACCGAGCGCTGGTCGGTCAGCAAGGTGAACCTTTTGCCGGCGAGATAGTGCTTCCAGTGCCTAATAGCTTCCACTATGGCCTGGGCTTCTTTCTCCACCGCGAAGTGCCGAATTTCAAGGCTTTGAAGGGTACAAGAAAAGAATGCTACTGGCCTGCCTTCCTGATTGAGGGCAGCGGCAAGCACGAAATCGGAAGCGTCACCCTCTACTTGGAAGGGAATGGTCTCATCCACCGCATGCATCGTTGCTTTGATAATGTCCCCTTTAATGCAGCTGAAGGCCGCGCAGGCCTCAGCAGAGAGGGGAAAAGTGGTAGACTTCATCAGGGGGGCGGGCCTTGTCTGCGTAATGGGGGACCCATTGGGCATAATAGGAAAAAAAAACCCAGGCACCGTCTGAGGGCTTTGAGGGTGGTGGGAAGAGGGAGTTCTAAGAGTGAGCATACGGTCGGGGTCAGGGCCAATGACCCCGTTTTCCACGAGATACCCAAGGATAGCGAGTCAGGTGGTTCTAAACACACACTTGTCCCTGTTATAAGTAAGGTTCAAAGCTTCGGCCACTTGGAAAAATCGTTGGAGGTTGGCGTCGTGATCCGACCAGTCGCGACCACAGATGGTGATGTTATCTAGATAGGGAAATGTGGCCTTCAGGTTGTACTGGTCCACCATCTGGTCCATTTCCCTCTGAAAGACAGAGACACCATTCGTGACACCGAAGGGGACGCGCAGGAAGTGATAGAGCCTGCCACCCGCCTCGAAGGTGGTGTAGGGGCGGTCCTCTGGGCGGATGGGGAGCTGGTGATAAGCGGATTTCAGATCTATTGTCGAGTACACCTTGTACTGAGCTATCTGGTTGACCATATCCGCGATGCGGGGTAGGGGGTACGCGTCAAGCTGCGTGAACCTATTGATGGTCTGACTATAGTCCACAACCATCCTATTTTTCTGCCCAGTCCGAACAACAACCACCTGGGACCGCCAAGGGCTTGTGCTTGGCTTGATGATCCCCTCCCCGAGCAGCCGCTGCACCTCTGACTGAATGAAGGCCCTGTCCCCTGCGCTGTACCTCCTGCTTTTAGTCACCACCGGTTTACAGTCAGGGGTCAGGTTGGCGAACAGCGATGGGGGAGGGATCTTGAGGGTGGAGAGGCTGCAAGTAGTGTCAGTAGCACAGCTATCGGCATGGTGCTGGGCGGGACGTGTGGTTCGGTGTGTATGCGTGTGCGGTAACGGGGTATATGGCGAAGTCCCACCAAACTGAGGATTCCTGACAGTGAGCGGTGGGAGGGGCCCGTCATATGCCATAGTCACACTTTCGAGATGGCTCTGGAAGTCCAGCCCCAATAAAACAGGTGCGCACAGTCGAGGCATGACCAGTAGCGCAAAGTTCCGATATTCTGTGCCCTGCACCATCAATGTCGCTACACAACCCACCCGGATGTCTGTGGAATGCGACCCAGAAGCCAAGGTGATCCTGTGACTTACCGGCCGTGTCACGAGTCCACAGTGTTGCACTGTGTCCGGGTCAATAAAACTAGTCCTGTGTCCCTCCACCAAGATGTCCATCATTGACCTTGCGAGCTGGTGCGGAGCGCTTTGGTCGAGGGTTACGGTGGCCAGAGTTGAAATGCCGTCTTGGTGCCCGGTAAACACCGGCGAGTCGGGGGCGGGGCATGGTGACGCCGGCAAAGATGGCCGCCCACATCCGGGCATGGAAGATGGCGGCCCCCACATCTCAAACGCAGCGCTGCTCGACCCCATGCGTGGTTTAGACTTACAGGCTCTGGCGAAATGGCCCGGTTTTCCGCAGCTAGAGCAGGTCGCTTCTCGAGCTGGGCAACGGTTTCGAGGATGTTTCTCAAGCCCACAGAAATAACACAGCTTTTGCCTGGTCGGGTTCGGGGAGTGCGTGGAACCGCGACTGGCAGCGGCGTTGGCAAATTCGCTCGCGGGAACCGGTAGCGGCGTAGTTGGAGGTGTCCACGGAACCAGCGGGGAATTGCGCGGCTGGACAGCCTCAGCGTTGTGCAGAGCAGCCTCCAACGTGTCGGCCGTCTCGATCGCCGAGCGTAAGGTAAGATCAGCATTTTCCAGTAGCCGCTGGCGCACATACACTGACCTAATTCCGGTCACAAAGGCGTCTCGTACCAAGAGTTCCGCATGCTGTTCCGCCATGAGCGTTTTGCAGTCACGAGTCCGCACGAGTGCCTGTAGAGCTCGGAGAAATTCGGCGGATGACTCCGCAGGGCGATGTCTGGCGTAGACGGCGTTCACCGGCCGCAGGTACTGTCTTTTGAGGGCGTCAAGCGCCCCTTCATAGGTCGAGAGGTCCCTGATGAATGAATAAACTTTTGGGGTGACTCTCGAGAGGAGAATTCTGTGCCTAACAGTGGGGTCAGCGGGGTCACGGAACCTCCTCCAAGTATGATTGGAAGCTTGCAAGCCAGAGTTCAAAGGCAAGAGCTGCTTCAGGGTCTTGGGGGTCCAAATCCAATCTTTCTGGACGTAAAATGGTTTCCATGTTTTAACTTCCAGTCAATAAAATTGATGCACCATCAATAACTCACTCTGTGACGTAAGAAGCGAGATATTGGCTTTTATTGACTGGAAGAATGAACAACACTACATCCTGGAGAATGAGGCCGGGCTCAGGCCTCAATCGCCTTTATACAGGGGTCTGTGGGAGGAGCCACAGGAGCAGTCAGCAGGGGTCTGTGGGAGGAGCCACAGGAGCAGTCCAGACAGGTATATGTAGTTCACCACACATATAATCTTTAAAAAGTACTAAACCCACACTACCCCATAACTCTCCATTTTTCTTTCATCCATGTGCCTGTCCAAGAGGCTCTTAAATACCCCTAATGCTTTAGCCTCCACCACCATTCCTGGCAAGTCATTCCAGGCACTCACAACCCTCTGTAAAAAACTTACCCCTGATGTCTCCCCTAAACTTCCCTCCCTTAATTTTGTACATATGCCTTCTGGTGTTTGCTATTGGTGCCCTGGGAAACAGGTACTGACTATCTACCCTATCTATGCTTCTCATAATCTTGAAGACCTCTATCAAGTCCCCTCTCATTCTTCTACACTCCAAAGAGAAAAGTCCCAGTTCTGCTAACCTTGCTTCATATGACTTGTTCTCCAAACCAGGCAACATCCTGGTAAATCTCCTCTGCAGTGAATTATTTCACTAATTTTCAAGAATTATTGGCCTTTAGTAAATACTTTTAATTGCCTATTAACATTTGTAATATGCAGTGTGGTTGGTACTTAAATATGCATGCAAATGATAGGATTCAGAAGTGCACGAAGTTTCTATTGGATCAATATTTGTACAACTGGTCAATTTCTGTATAAAGATGACATTTCTTTGTCCAAACTTCCGAGCAATTTGGCAACAAGGGCCATGTTGTTCTCCTTGTGGAAAAGTTAATAGTGTGATTGAGGAACAAATGTAAGTTGTCAAAGAGTCCAGTTAATTGGTGACGACAATTAGTGGAGGTTCCATTGCAATGGCTAATCCTTGATTTTGTTATGTGGGAGGAATGCCCTAGTAGTTATCAGTCCAAATCCTAGGCAGTTCATATTTGAACAAAGGACTGAGTCTGCGATTGGAATGCAAATTTCTTGCTGCGTGGACTAGTGAAGGCACTGTCCACTATCACATTAGTCATTGACATATTGAGGAACAGGAGTTAATGAAGGAAATCCGTGGCAGTAAAAAAAAAAGGAGGGGAATAATTCATGCAGGCTTCAGGTCCTACGAGTGTGCTGGTGGGCCAGTTCCCAAGAACAGAGTGAACATGAGTGAGAAAAGGAATATGTGGATGACTATGAATGAGTGAATCTTAGTGTGAGAGTCTTCTGCCCTGGACGTCCTGAGAGGTCTCCACGGGCAGTCACATTTGTGCACTATGTCTGAAACTGTTATTCACCTAACTAGATTTCCTGGTTGATACTGGAATCACCTTTTCCACAATGCGAGCTTCTAAATGCCTACAAGCACACTTAAGCAATGACTCAGTTCAGTGTTGTGGGACTTGCAGGACAGCCAGTCTCTTTAACCATTTCTAGTTAAGTCACTTATCAGCTTCTCAGGTATGACATCAAGTCCTAAGCCTTTCCTAGATACAGAATAATGATAATGAAATGATTGCTTGCTCAAGTACCAGAGACTCTATAGGTGAAAGGTGGTAATGATTGGGGCAAACAGTGTCTGTTGAAACCTTTTAAAGTGTAAACAAGAGAGAATCTGCAGATTCTGGAAATCAGAGCAACACACATAAAATGCTGGAGGAACTCAGCAGGCCAGGCAGCATCTACGGAAAAAAGTGCATTCAACATTTCCGGCCGAAATGCCATCCTTTTAAAATGCAATAAATCTTACAAAACCCTTCCAATATTGCTTAAGTGGATGGTTTTATGTTTCCCAAATCTCTGAACAAGACTTTTAGTCTAAAGTACACTGTTTGCAAGAACACAGAGAGGTCTCATCAGAAACAAGCGGGATGAACCAAGATTCCCAACTACAGCAGGAAAAGTGGCAGCCAGTAGAAGTGGTAGAGGCAGGTTCAATATTGTCATTTAAGGTAAAATTGGATAGGTATATAGACAGGAAAGGAATGGAGGGTTATGGGCTGAGTGCAGGTCAGTGAGACTAGGTGAGAGTAAGCGTTCAGCACGGACTAGAAGGGCCAAGATGGCCTGTTTCTGTGCTGTAATTGTTACATGGTTATATGGTTAAACTGAATTAGGCCTCTTGACATTGTTTTGACATTTTTGCAAATTTTGTCCTACTCTTTTGTCTCAAAAGTCACACCCAGGTCTTTTTCCCATGCTCTTTTAAGACTCAACAGAAATTTGTCCCCGGAGATTTCATAATGTCTGTTTGAAAATGTACAAATGGCTTCCAAATAAAGGGGCAGATACCAGCAGTGTTTTCCTGGGATAATGCCTGTAGCAGATCATATCGTTTGATGAGTGGGTGATTGGCGGCTCCATAGTAAGCACACAAATTGTTTCTGCACTGACACTCACAGTCTTTTGGGGGGGGGGGGGGAGGTTAAGGAAGTTCTCTCTAACTGCATGGGTTCTGGAGACATTGATGAAGAGGAACAATTATGAAGAAAGCATGGTAGCACCCATGATATCTAAATCTTTGACAAACTGCTATAGATATGTGGTGGGGAGTATACTGCATCACAGCCAGGTATGGAAACACCAATGCCCTTGAATGAAAAATCATACAAAAGGTAGTGGCTATGGCCTAGTCCATCACAGGTAAAGCTCTTCCTACCACTGAGCTCATCTACAGGGAGTGCTGTCGCAGGAAGATAACATCCATCATCAAGGACCCTCACCACCCAGGCCATGCTCCATGCTCTCTTCTCACTGCTGCCATCAGAATTCACACCAGTATGTTCAGGATCAATTATTACCCCTCAACCATCAGGCTTTGAACTGAAAGGGATCACTTCACTTGACCCATCATTGAAATGTTCCAACCACCTGTAGGCTCAATTTCAAGGACTCTTCATCTCATGTTCTTGATAGTTATTGCTCATTTTAAAAATAATTATTATTGTTTTGTATTTATACAGTTTGCTATCTTTTGCACACTGGTTGAATGCCCAAGTTGATGTGGTCCTTCATTGATTCTATTATGGTTATTA
Organism: Hemitrygon akajei; assembly: GCF_048418815.1. Lineage (NCBI taxonomy): Eukaryota > Metazoa > Chordata > Chondrichthyes > Myliobatiformes > Dasyatidae > Hemitrygon > Hemitrygon akajei. Next base: position 141,767,650 of record NC_133124.1, on the reverse strand, counting down.
TCCTCTCATGGATTTATTGAGTATGTCCACAAGAAAATTAACCTCAGTGTTGTATATGGTGCAATATATGTACTTTAATAATAAAATTAATTTGAACTTTGCCTCTTCTACCCATTGCCTCACAGCTTCTCACATCATTCTCAATTACATCCCTTCCCTCAGCTACCTATCCTCTGCCTCTCACCTGGATTCACCTACCACCTGCCAGTACACACTCCTCCCCTTTTTATTCTGGCTTCTGTCCTCTTTCTTTCCAGTCCTCATAGTCTCAGTCCAAAACATTGACTGTTCATTTCCTTCCATAGATACCAATGATCTGCTTAGCTCCTCCAGCATTCATTTTGTGTATGTTTGGGTTGCTCCATTCACCATCTGCAGTCTTCCTTGTGTTAACTATAAATGCCACATTGATGAGGAACTTAGGATGCTGCTGTTTGGGTGCAGCAATATTCAAGTCACAGAATCATGGAGTTACACAGCACAAAAACAAACCCTTCAGTCCAATTTCTTCACATCAACAAAAAAAATCTGACCCTGCTAATCCCATTTTCCTGCTGTTAGCCCATATTCTTCCAAACTTTTTTTTTAATAAAGTTCATTACCTGCTTTAAACTTTGTAATAATACCTGCCACAACACATTCCTCTTGCAGCTTGTTCCATATACCCACCATCCTCTGTGTGAAAACATTGCCTTTCAGGTCCCTTTCAAATCTTTCCCCTCTCACCTTAGATCTATGGCCTCTAGTTTGTGGGAAAAAAGACTGAGACTCTACTTTATCCATCCCTTTATATAAGGCCTCCCCATCAGCCTCTTACACACTTGGGAAAACCCCAGCCTATCAGCCTCCACTTAAAACCCAAGACCTCCAGTTCCAGTAAGTCCTTGCAAATCGTTGCTGTACCATTTCCAAACTTAATAACATCCTTTCTATAGCTGGCTGACCAGAACTTTAAACGATGCTCTGAGTGTGATCTCACCAATGACTTGTAAAACACAACATGACATCTCCACTCCTTCCCTCAATTCCTTAACATACAAAGGCAAACATGATAAATGCCTTCTTCACCACCCTGTCTACCTTGATGTCACTTTCAGGGAACTATGTATAGGCATATTGTTTATAAAGGTGGCCTTTTCACCGTTGAGTTCCATGACTGTTAGCCAAGTTAGCTATCAAGCCAAGTTTGCATACAAGCCCAGTGAGAAGGTTACAAGTTGGTGTGCATTATGGATTTTAGGCTGCTGATCATGAAAATCACCATGAAATGTCCTTATCACACACCTTTTTAGTAATTGCCTACATTTATTTCAATTCATAATTCGAAGCAATTAAAATGTTGCCCATAATCTTAAAATGAAAAGTTTTCTATCTTGTCCAGACATACCTGGGCATGTTTAGACATGGTGAATGCTGCATGGTAGGACAGGTTTTAGAAAGGCTATAAAAGCATCACACAAACGCTATTTATGCATTGTGTTTACATGTATATTGGTTTGCAGTTACGTTGATGTGCATACTCTACATGTATAGCATGTGTGAAATAATTGTATTTTCAGGAGTATTAGTGATAGCAAATTGTCTCACCAATTTTGCAACAACCACGATACTTTGTATATTTCTGGTGAGCATATGGTTAAATCTCAAAGACGGAGCATGACACCTCTTAGTAAGAAAGCCGATGAGCTCTAATTTGCATGTAAAAATAGTAACCAAGACAAGGAACACACACAAACTGTTGGTGGAACACAGCAGGCCAGGCAGCATCTACAAGGAGAAGCACTGTCGACATTTCAAGCCGAGACCCTTCGTCAGGACTAACTGAAAGGAAAGATACTAAGAGATTTGAAAGTAGTGGGGGGAGGGGGAAATGCGAAATGATAGAAGACCGGAGGGGGTGGGATGAAGCTGAGAGCTGGAAGCGTGATTAGCTAAAGGGATACAGAGCTGGAGAAGGGAAAGGACCATGGGACAGGAGGCCTCGGGAGAAAGAAAGGGGGGGAGCACCAGAGGGAGATGGAGAACAGGCAGAGTGATGGGCAGAGAGAGAGTAAAAAAGCAAACAACTAAATATGTCAGGGATGGGGTAAGAAGGGGAGGAGGAGCATTAACGGAAGTTAGAGAAGTCAATGTTCATGCCATCAGGTTGGAGGCTGCCCAGCCGGTATATAAGGTGTTGTTCCTCCAACCCGAGTGTGGCTTCATCTTGACAGTAGAGGAGGCCATGGATGGACATATCAGAATGGGAATGGGACGTGGAATTAAAATGTGTGGCCACTGGGAGATCCTGCTTTCTCTGGCAGACCGACCGTAAGTGTTCAGCGAAACGGTCTCCCAGTCTGTGTCGGGTCTCATCAATATATAAAAGTCCACACCGGGAGCACCGGACGCAGTATACCACACCAGCCGACTCACAGGTGAAGTGTCGCCTCACCTGGAAGGACTGTCTGGGGCCCTGAATGATGGTGAGGGAGGAAGTGTAAGGGCAGGTGTAGCAATTGTTCCGCTTACAAGGATAAGTGCCAGGAGGGAGATCGGTGGGAAGGGATGGGGGGGGGGGCAAGTGCACAAGGGTTTGCGGAAAGCAGAAAGAGGGGGGAGGGAAAGATGTGCTTGGTAGTGAGATCCCGTTGGAGGTGGCAGAAGTTACAGAGAATTATACGTTGGACCTGGAGGCTGGTGGGGTGGTAGGTGAGGACAAGGGGAACCCTATCCCGAGTGGGGTGGCAGGTGGATGGGGTGAAGGCAGATGTGCGGGAAATGGGAGAGATGCGTTTAAGAGCAGAGTTGATGGTGGAAGAAGGGAAGCCCCTTTGTTTAAAAAAGGAAGACATCTCCTTCATCCTGGAATGAAAAGCCTCATCCTGAGAGCAGATGTGGCGGAGACAGAGGAATTGTGAGAAAGGGACAGCATTTTTGCAAGAGATAGGGTGGGAAGAGGAATAGTCCAGGTAGCTGTGAGAGTCTGTAGGTTTATAGTAGATATCAGTAGATAAGCCGTCTCCAGAGATGGAGACAGAAAGATCAAGAAAGGGGAGGGAGGTGTCAGAAATGGACCAGGTAAATTTGAGGGCAGGGTGAAAGTTGGAGGCAAAGTTAATGAAGTCAACGAGCTCAGCATGCATGCAGGAGGCAGCACCAATGCAGTCGTCGATGTAGCGAAGGAAAAGAGAGGGACAGATACCCGTATAGACTTGGAACATGGACTGTTCCACAAAGCCAACAAAAATGCAGGCATAACTGGGACCCATGCGGGTGCCCATGGCTACACCTTTGGTTTGGAGGAAGTGGGAGGAGCCAAAGGAGAAATTATTGAGAGTAAGAACTAATTCCTCTAGACGGAGGAGAGTGGTGGTAGAGGGGATTTGGTTAGGTCTGGAATCCAAAAAGAAGCGAAGAGCTTTGAGACCATCTCGGTGGGGGATGGAGGTATGTAGGGGCTGGACGTCCATGGTGAAAATAAGGCGGTGGGGGCCAGGGAATTTAAAATTATTGAAAAAATTTGAAGATGAGAAGTGTCATGAACATAGGTGGGAAGAGATTGAACAAGGGGGGATAAGACAGTATGCAGAAATGAGTTCAGTGGGCAGGAGCAAGCTGAGACAATAGGTCTACCTGGACAGGCAGGTTTGTGGATCTTGGGTAGGAGGTAGAAACGGGAAGTGCGGGGTGTGGCAAAGACAAAGCCTGGGCTCCTCATATTTGTTGCACATGTGCTGTTGATCTTAGAGCTTGGTATAGAGGTACTCAGAAGTCAATGCTCTTCGCTGTCATGATATGATATGGTGGCAGAAGGATCATGTGACAAGATTGCTACTTCTGTCTAACAGTGTCTTATTTCTCTAACAAAAATAAGACATCTATTGAATACCACAGTCTCCTTTCAGCCATGAAACCTGTGCCACATGATGATAGTCTACCAGTACGAAAGCCACCAGGGACATGGAGTCCAGAGGAGGCAGACAAAACTGCAATAATGCACATGCCTGGGATGGAAAATGATGCTGATACTGATAATGAACCCTTTATGTCAAGTGAGCTTATCTGATAACTGAATCTGAGTTAAATGACTGAGTCAGAGAGTTAGGTTTGTCAAAGGCAAACACAGAATTATTGGGTCCAAGACTGCAAGGATGTAATCTGCTGTCACCAGGCACAAAAATTCCTGTGAAAGATTTGGATATTTGAGATAGATGTTTCCCAGAATAACTGGTACCAAGATGGTCTGCACCCTAGGGTACTAAAGGAGGTGGCCCTGGAAATTGCGGATGCATTGGTAATCATTTTCCAATGTTCCTTAGATTCAGGATCAGTTCCTGAGGATTGGAAAATGGCTAATGTTATCCCACTTTTTAAGAAAGGAGGGTGGGAGAAAACAGAGAACTATCGACCTGTCAGCCTGACATCGGTGGTGGGAAAGATGCTAGAGTCCATTATTAAGGATGAAATAGTGTCATATCTAGATAGCAGTGATAGGATTGGGCCGAGCCAGCATGGATTTACCAAGGGTAAATCATGCTTGACTAATCTGTTGGAGTTTTTCGAGGATGTAACCAGGAAGTTAGACGGGGGAGATCCAGTGGATGTAGTGTACCTCGATTTTCAGAAGGCATTTGATAAGGTCCCACATAGAAGATTGGTGGGTAAAATCAAAGCTCAGGGCATCGGGGGGAAGGCATTGATATGGATAGAAAACTGGTTGGCAGATAGAAAGCAAAGGGTAGCGGTGAATGAGTGTTTCTCGGAATGGCAGGTGGTGACTAGTGGGGTGCCACAGGGCTTGGTATTGGGACCACAGCTGTTTACCATTTACGTTAACGATTTGGATGAAGGCATAGAAAATAACATCAGCAAATTTGCTGATGATACTAAGTTGGGTGGCAGTGTGACATGTGATGAGGATGTTAGGAGAATTCAGGGTGACTTGGATAGGCTGGGTGAGTGGGCAGATACTTGGCAGATGACGTTTAAAGTGAATAAGTGTGAGGTTATCCACTTTGGGAGTAAGAACAGGAAGGCAGATTATTATCTGAACAGTGTAGAGTTGGGTAAGGGAGAAATACAAAGAGATCTCGGAGTCCTTGTTCATCAGTCACTGAAGATGAATGAGCAAGTGCAGCAGGCAGTAAAGAAGGCTAATGGAATGTTGGCCTTTATTACAAAGGGAATTGAGTACAAGAGCAAGGAAATCCTCTTGCATTTGTACAGAGCCCTGGTGAGACCACACCTGGAGTATTGTGTACAGTTTTGGTCTCCAGGGTTAAGGAAGGACATCCTGGCTGTAGAGGAAGTGCAGCGTAGATTCACGAGGTTAATTCCTGGGATGTCTGGACTGTCTTACGCAGAGAGGTTAGAGAGACTGGGCTTGTACACGCTGGAATTAAGGAGATTGAGAGGGGATCTGATTGAAACATATAAGATTATTAAGGGATTGGACAAGATAGAGGCAGGAAATATGTTCCAGATGCTGGGAGAGTCCAGTACCAGAGGGCATGGTTTGAGAATAAGGGGTAGGTCATTTAGGACAGAATTAAGGAAAAACTTCTTCTCCCAGAGAGTTGTGGGGGTCTGGAATGCACTGCCTCGGAGGGTAGTGGAGGCCAATTCTCTAGATGCTTTCAAGAAGGAGCTAGATAGGTATCTTATGGATAGGGGAATCAAGGGATATGGGGACAAGGCAGGAACCGGGTATTGATAGGAATTGATCAGCCATGATCTCAAAATGGCAGTGCAGGCTTGAAGGGCCGAATGGTCTACTTCTGCACCTATTGTTTATTGTCTATTAAAGGAAGAGATTTTGCTGGTCCACAAATCAAATGGGTCATCAATGACAGACATTTCCAAGAACTTCCAGAGTGACAACTCTGGGAGAAGTTTTTCCTTAACTCTGTCCTGAATGACCTACCCCTTATTCTCAAACCATGCCCTCTGGTACTGGACTCTCCCAGCATCTGGAACATATTTCCTGCCTCTATCTTGTCCAATCCCTTAATAATCTTATATGTTTCAATCAGATCCCCTCTCAATCTCCTTAATTCCAGCGTGTACAAGCCCAGTCTCTCTAACCTGTCTGCGTAAGACAGTCCAGACATCCCAGGAATTAACCTCGTGAATCTACGCTGCACTTCCTCTACAGCCAGGATGTCCTTCCTTAACCCTGGAGACCAAAACTGTACACAATACTCCAGGTGTGGTCTCACCAGGGCTCTGTACAAATGCAAGAGGATTTCCTTGCTCTTGTACTCAATTCCCTTTGTAATAAAGGCCAACATTCCATTAGCCTTCTTTACTGCCTGCTGCACTTGCTCATTCATCTTCAGTGACTGATGAACAAGGACTCCGAGATCTCTTTGTATTTCTCCCTTACCCAACTCTACACTGTTCAGATAATAATCTGCCTTCCTGTTCTTACTCCCAAAGTGGATAACCTCACACTTATTCACATTAAACGCCATCTGCCAAGTATCTGCCCACTCACCCAGCCAATCCAAGTCACCCTGAATTCTCCTAACATCCTCATCACATGTCACACTGCCACCCAGCTTAGTATCATCAGCAAATTTGCTGATGTTATTTTCTATGCCTTCATCCAAATTGTGAATGTAAATGGTAAACAGCTGTGGTCCCAATACCGAGCCCTGTGGCACCCCACTAGTCACCACCTGCCATTCCGAGAAACACTCATTCACCGCTACCCTTTGCTTTCTATCTGCCAACCAGTTTTCTATCCATGTCAATGCCTTCCCCCTGATGCCCTGAGCTTTGATTTTACCCACCAATCTTCTATGTGGGACCTTATCAAATGCCTTCTGAAAATCGAGGTACACTACATCCACTGGATCTCCCCCGTCTAACTTCCTGGTTACATCCTCGAAAAACTCCAACAGATTAGTCAAGCATGATTTACCCTTGGTAAATCCATGCTGGCTCGGCCCAATCCTATCACTGCTATCTAGATATGCCACTATTTCATCCTTAATAATGGACTCTAGCATTTTTCCCACCACCGATGTCAGGCTGACAGGTCGATAGTTCTCTGTTTTCTCCCACCCTCCTTTCTTAAAAAGTGGGATAACATTAGCCATTTTCCAATCCTCAGGAAATGATCCTGAATCTAAGGAACATTGGAAAATGATTACCAATGCATCCGCAATTTCCAGGGCCACCTCCTTTAGTACCCTAGGGTGCAGACCATCTGGACCTGGGGATTTGTCAGCCTTCAGTCCCATCAGTCTTCTCATCACCGTTTCCTTACGAATGTCAATCTGTTTCATTTCCTCTGTTACCCTATGTCCTTGGCCCATCCATACATCTGGGAGATTGCTTGTGTCTTCCTTAGTGAAAACAGATCTAAAGTACTCATTAAATTCTTCTGCCATTTCTCTGTTTCCCATAACAATTTCACCCAATTCATTCTTCAAGGGCCCAACATTGTTCTTAACTATCTTATTTCTCTTCACATACCTAAAAAAGCTTTTGCTATCTTCCTTTATATTCCTGGCTAGCTTGCGTTCGTACCTCATTTTTTCTCCCCGTATTGTCTTTTTAGTTAAGTTCTGTTGTTCCTTAAAAACTTCCCAATCGTCTGTCCTCCCACTCACCTTAGCTCTGTCATATTTCCTTTTTTTTAATGCTATGCAATCTCTGACTTCCTTTGTCAACCACTGTGTCCCCTTTCCCCCCTTTGAATACTTCCTTCTCTGGGGGATGAACTGATTTTGCACCTTGTGCATTTTTCCCAAGAATACCTGCCATTGCTGTTCCACTGTCTTTTCTGCTAGGCTATCCGTCAAGTCAACTTTGGCCAGCTCCTTCCTCATGGCTCCATAGTTTCCCCTGTTCATCTGCAACACTGACACCTCCGAGTTGCCCTTATCCTTCTCAAATTGCAGATAAAAGCTTATCATATTGTGATCACTACTTCCTAATGACTCCTTTACTGCGAGATCGTTTATCAAATCCTGTTCATTACATAACACTAAATCCAGAATAGTCTTGTCCCTGGTCGGCTCTCGTACAAGCTGTTCCAAGAATGCATCCCGTAGGCACTCTACAAACTCCCTATCCTGTGGTCCAGCACCAACCTGATTCTCCCAGTTCACCTGCATGTTGAAATCCCCCATAACTACTGCGACATTACCTTTGCCACATGCCAATGTTAACTCCCTATTCAACTTGCACCCAATATCCATGCTACTGTTTGGTGGCCTGTAGACAACACCCATTTGGGTCCTTTTGCCCTTACTGTTCCTCAGTTCTATCCACACAGACTCTACTTCTCCTGACCCTATGTCCCCCCTTGCAAAGGACTGAATCTTGCAAAGTGCCCGGAGAAAATCGAATGAAGACATTCAAGGATGTTGTTGAAAATTTTCTTGGCAACTACAGAACACCAAACTGGTTGACAACATACTTCATGCATACAAAACCATGAATTGCAACATGTCACTAAAGATTCATTTTCTGCATTCCCATTTGGACTTCTTCCCTGCAAGTCTTGGCGCTGTCAGTGACAAGCATGGTGAAAGGTTTCACCAGGACTTTGCGGTCATGGAGAAACAGTATCAGGGAACTAGAACCCATCAATATTGGCTGAAAATTGTTGGACACAAGCGAGAAACCTCAGACACTGAGTACCAATGAAAATCAAAAACAAAACATTTTTAGCTTAGTTGAACTATTGAAACTGTCAACACTGTTTTGCAATTAAACATATTCAATAAAAATTAATTTCTTGCTTCTCCCAGTTTCTACATGATACTAATAGTCTGAAATTATATTTATGTTCAGCTTCAAGCGATCTTTCATAGCCACAAAATAATTCTGATGATGAAATACTTTTGAGGAAAAAAAATTGCACTCTGGTGTTTTGGGTTACATGTAAAAAACCATTAATTCTGTTTGTCATCACACTACCATGTGATATGTGTGCACCTCTGAGAATGTGGAGAGGGCAAGGAGTACATGTATAAGGGGGGGGGGGCGAGGGGTAAGTGTAGCAAAATATGTAGACAGGACCAGGGAGAGGATACGTCATTGGGGAAGTGTAGCAGGACAGGGAACAGGTAACTAAAATAGAATGCCAGACAGGACACGGAAACCACAAGGAAAAGGGAACCTTGCCACCACAAGACAATGTGCTTGGCAAAGTATCTGAGCTATATACCTATTTCGAGTGTTTTGCTTGCGTCTACGCTCATTCTGAGTATTTCGCGTGCTTAGCTATACAATAGCCAATCAATCGATAAATTTGAATTGGTAACCATATGTGCGAATGTAGTACCCCGCTTTTGAGTATAAGTATGACCTTTGTAAACCAACAAATTGGGAGTTGGCTACCTTACACCCGAAGTGCATGTGGCTGCAAACTCCTCTCTGAATAAAAACCGTTTCAGAGATAATTTTGTGTCTCTGGTGTTCTTCCTCAACTGAGCAGGTTAATAATTTCAGATTGACACCTCGGTTAAAGTAATCCCAAATAGACCCACTTTTGCAGACTCCTTTGTCTTCATTTGAATTAATTTAATGTTTTAACATTGGTGTCAAGGTACTTTTAAAAACAAACCCAACATGGCTACCAGCCTATTAAAAATGCAGCGAGATGTTCAAACTAAAGATAACGCAGCAAGGAATTGCAAGTTTTTAAAAAAGCAGCTCAGCATGTGTGATAGATGATCAAGTTACAAAAAGCAGTGCAACACATCTGCTTCAGAAGGGAAGATATGTTCCAGTTTTTAAAGAAGTCAGAAAATGGAAGAATTCATAGGTTGAAAATAATTATTGAAAAAAATCAGAAATGGCTCTTTACATCGGAAAGATTGATGAGTTTGATTGCTCAATCGGTAATTGGCTCATGTATACTGAACTACTGGAACAGTATCTTAAAACAAATGAAATAGACAATGAAAAGCGAGTACCAATTTTGCTGAGTTCATTAGGTTTCAAGGCATACAGTTTACTTTGAAGTTTGACTGCTCCAAATAAACCATCAGAAATGAGCTTTGCTTTTATTGTAAAAGTAATGCAGGAACACTTGGAACTTCAGCCATTGCTGACTGCAAAATGCTTTAGGCTTTATAAGCAGATTCAAAAGGAAGGAGTCCATTTCAGTGTATGTGGCAGAATTTAAGAAATTATCTGAGCATTCTCAATTTGGTAATGCTCTTAATGATGCACTGAGAGATGGTTTAGTTTGTGAAATCTAAAAGAAAGCATTCAAATACTGCTCCTGACATTTAAAAGATCAGTCGAAAACACCGTATCAATGGAAACAGCAGATCGAGACACAATTGGGTTGCCTTCAGGAATGAAAATGCAAGTGAATAAAATTGCAATGTCTAAACAGAACACAGCCTGGCCGAACAAATTGCGTTACTATTGTGGCAGGGGCTCACATACAGGTTTCCCCCGCTACTCGAAGGTAGAGCGTTCCTATGAAACAGTTCGTAAGCCGGAATGTTCTAAAGTGAAGGAGCAATTACCATTTATTTATATGGGAAAAATTTGTGAGCATTCGCAGACCCAAAAAATAACCTACCAAATCATGCCAAATAACACATAAAACCTAAAATAACAGTAACATATAGTAAAAGCAGGAATGATCTGATAAATACACAGCCTATACAATGTAGGAATACTTTTCTACAATTATTGCAGCACTGTCCATCGTAGCGAAAATCTCATGCAAGCGCTCCCAGCAGAAAAACTCGGTGCAAGCGCTCTCAGCAGCACTCGCGGCAAAAACACACGGTGCAAGTGCTCCCGGCAGAAGCACTCTTTCCAGCAAGCTATGAAGCTACCGAATAACACATAAAAATATATATAAAGTAGAAATAATGTACGCCCAGTGTAGTTTCACTTACCAGAATCTGGAAGACAGTGAGCACACTGATTATGGTGTGTTAGGCTGAGTTGTCGGAGTTTGGGGTGGTGGGAGGTAGAGAAGACTGGAGTGTCATCTTAACATCATCTGTTTCCATCAGGGCAGGCAGGTCACCTTCTTCTATGTCTGCCCGCCTCAATGTCGAAGGTCGAGTTTCGTCGTCTGCTGTGGCTGATGTGGAAGGCTTGAAAAACGACAGTATGCTTGACTGCTTAGCCTCACGCATTTTTCTATCATACAGTTCTCTGTAAGCACTCAAACCATCCTGCAAACCTGCCCTAAAGCTACGTACCCTTTCAAAATTAGTCATACTTTTCTGCAATCATTGCAGCATTGTCAATCGCAGCAAAAATATCACACAATTGCTTCCCGTTCAGTTCCTGGACGTCTTCACTTTCGGGCCGTTCGCTACTGCATTCGGTTTGAATTGTTATTCTTTCCTCTTCATCAGCTCTTCATCTCTCAGTTCTTGGTCATGGGATGCTAAAATCTCTTCAACATCATCTCAGTCAACTTCCACAAACCTTTAGCCAAACTCACTATGTCCTTACTTCATTCACCACGATCTAAATACTTAATTATGTCTAGTTTTACGCTGTGTAAAACCCTTATGCGCTCTTTTAGGCTTTTCTGATACCTTAGAACTCATCTTGCTAACAGATGCACAAAATAAATCGACATAAAACACACCGGCACGTGTTTAAGCAATGCCGGCTAGAATGCAGTTCCGGGGAGGAGCTTGGCTGCTTGGTGCGCGCTGCTTTTTTTCGTAACAGTGAAAACACCTTCTGTTAGCGAAAACAGCTAACTAATGTAGGTCTTCTGTAACAGCGAGTTGACGTAAAGCGAACCTTAGAAAAACGGGGGAATACCTGTACACCAAACAATTGCAGGTTTAAAGGCTGAACTTGCAAAAAAAATGCAACAAAGTAGGACACATATAAAGAGAATACTGGGCAGATCATAGTAACAGTTGGGAAGAGAAAAGGCAAAACTGTCAAGTTGCAGGTCCAAAAAGAGCACTAATCTGATAATGATAAGAGTGACACAGGATTGAGTAGCCTTGATTTACAGTGTGAAAATTAACAATAGACAAGCAATATGGCTTACACCAGAAGTGAACAGAAAATTAATTAAAATGGAATTAGACACTGGCTCAGCTGCTTAAGTCATCCCACAAAATAAGTTTGAAGAGCATTTTAAATATACCAAACTGGAGCCTGCAGATTGCCAACTCATAACTTGTACTGGAGAAAAAATAACTCCTGTGGGAATGACATTCTTATATGTGAAATACTACAACTAACAAGCCACATTGAGCTTTTATGTGGTAAAAACAGAAGGACCAGCATCATGGAAGCGTGACTGGCTGAGACAACTACAATTTCATTGAAGGTCCATCTGCAATTTGCATGCCACACCCTGTGCAATGAAGCCATATGAAAGCAAATTAAGAATGATTCAGAATAAGTACTGAATGATGCCACAACTATCTTCATGCCGAACACCATTAATCATTGCTCAACAGGGAATAGAGGTTGGTGCCAACCTCTGTGCCTCTGGTTCAAAAGCATATTAGACCAAGGAAGGACTGCACTGCTTAGAGGAATGGTGAAAGCTACGACAGCAGTGGTCTGACTACAACGGTTTTCGTAGGCAACATTTCTGAGAAAGCTTCTGATATGTTAATCAGGCTGTTACTTGCGAAATGTGGCTTAGTGTTAAACTGGAAGAGAGTTCAAGGAACTTCAGGAAAGTTGCAATCATTCAGCTTTTATGAGTATAAAGAACCAGAACCTACTCTGCGTGCATGGAAGTTATTGCATGAACTTCAAGTGGAGACAAAAAGCTACTTGTAAAAGTAGATGCAAAGACCAAAGCCCAGCTGGATAAATGGGAAGCCAAAAAGAATGGTGTCAATGGAGATACGGAAACAGAAGATTCATCAGATGATGTTGTGGATGAAGAAATCAAGAGGAAAGATCTGATCTCTAAGGAAGCAATAGAAGGATTAATAAGAGAATACTCCAGTGAACTAAATGGACTTACCCAAGATCAAGTTGCATGAACTAGAAGAAAAAGGAGGGGCGAGATGGAGAGAATGAATGTGAATGAGAAAGGTGCAAAAGAGAAAAGGAACCTGAGAAATAAAAAAAAAGGATCAAAGTAGGTCCTGAGAGAGAAAAGGAGTAGAAAGGTGTCCAGAGCTGTTGGAACCTGCAGTCTCAAGAGTCAACTCCTACAAATGCTATGGAGGAGGCCCCAGGACCTGGGATTGTTTTCATAGATGCAAGACTTACATGCCAAGCAGAGGGATCCTCCTTGTCAAGAAAGATGTTACCCCATAAGAGTAAGAAATCTTCTACATATTTGAGTAATCTTGTGTATGTAAATGTATATGTATGTAGTTTAATTAAGCATTTTTGTTTGTTTGAATAGTTAATTATGGGTTATATGTAAAAATACATTAATTCCATATGTCACCACACTACCATGTGATATGTGTGTGCCTAGCAATGTAAACCCGAAGTAGACCCACGTTTTTGGACTCCTGTGTCTTCATTTAAATTAATTTAATGCTTTGAAGTTATAAAACGTACCTTTTGTAGGATTTTCCATTCAAGGGAATTGCTGTTTCCAAACCAGGCCATGATTTAACTAGCCTATATACAAACTACTGTGCATCTATAGAAGTTTGGCAAAGTTTTAGAAGACATGCCAAATCTTCACAAAATTTTAAGAAAGTAGAGGCTCTTCAGTGCCTTCTTTGTAATGGCACTTACATGCTGGACTTAGGCCAGATCCTTTCAATGATAACGCCTAAGAACTTAAAGTTACTGACCCTCTCCAACTCATTTTGGTGATTGGGAGATTAAAAATCACTCCTATAGGAGGCCATATAGACAGTGAGAAAAATATAAATAGTAACCAGACCAATCACTTAACAGCATTGCCACCCATGCACAGAGGACTGTGGTCCCTGGACAGCAACTGACCTTCTCAGGGTACTGAGTAAGATCGTGACCTGCCAACCACACCCCATCCCTGCTGCTATTGGAGACATTGGAAAACATTTTTAAAAAATCAAAATTCCATGAAAAGATTTGAAATTACCTGTATAAATTTATTTTAACCCCATAGAACATATTTAATAATTTAACTAAAATAACTACACTTAGAAATTTAAAAAATTAAAATACTTGAAATATTCCTTTGAGTGAACTTTGGTAGGACCATCCAACTTGATTTATCATTTCTCCAAGACTTGTCTCAAAGGCAGTACAAATAGAGGTGACCATTGAGAGACCAGTAAAAGTAAATGAAATGATTTAGAGATAGTGGACTATTTTTAAAAACGGGTAGAAATGTTTCCTGCAAAGGAAACCACAGCTTTTCAAAAACTAAATGAAAAAATCAGAAGAATCATGACTTGAACTGAGGAATCGGGTCAGAGAATCCATTTTATAAGGTCCCTCAGAGCTATTGGCTGGAGGATAAATGGCACGAGATTCTTGCCTTCAGGAATGAGAGAGCAAATAAATAGATCCTAAAATCGCTCCTAGATTGGAATTAGGAATTGCAAATTGAAACCCAAGGAAATGGAATGAAATTCTTTCATTTTTTGTGATGCAGATTTGGAAGTAAACTGATATTACACAATTTAGAATAAAGATCACTTCTAACATGGAAGAAGGTCATTCACCTGATACTAACCTTGCTTGTACAGAAAGAGCCCCCTAATCCTAACTTCCAGCATTCAATTGATTACTATGCAGCTAGTGCCTTTGCAATACAGTATGTAAACTTTTTAAAAAAGGTGACAAGGGTTTCTGTCTCTGCCACATTTCAGATAGTGAGTTCCAGATTCATACTGTCCACCAGCAAAAGCAGTTTATCTTCCCCCAGTCCTTCTAGCAATTACTTTAAATCCATGCCCTTTGACTTTTGACCCCTCTCATTGATCCTTCCTATTTATTCAGTCTCGCATGTTCATCATTTATTATATTTTCCAATGAAAACAACACTACCTTCTCCAATAAAAACACAAAATGCTGGCAGAACTCAGCAGGCCAGACAGCATCTATAGGAGGAGGTAGTGACGACATTTCGGGCCGAAACCCTTCATCACTACCTCCTCCCATAGATGCTGTCTGGCCTGCTGAGTTCTGCCAGCATTTTGTTTTTATTTATTTCCAGCATCTGCAGATTCACTCGTACTACCTTCTCCAATCTTTCCTTATAGTTACTGTACAACTTCCTGGTCCTTACAGCATCCTCGTCAAACTCCTGTACACTCTCCAGTGTAGTAACTTCTTTCCTGTGCTGTGGAGTTCAGAATGGGCACAGTTTTCCAAATGTGGCCTAAACATCAGGCCAGTACTGGACCTCCAGAGAGAATTTATAGAATGTCTAAGGGATGGCTTTTCTGAACAGCTTGTGTTGAGCCCACTAGGGGATCGGCTGTGCTGGATTGGTCGTTGTGTAATGATCCAGAGATGATAAGAGAGTTTAAGATTAAGGAACCCTTAGGGAACAATGATCACAATATGATCAAGTTCACTTTGAAATCTGAGAAGGAGAAACTATATTCCAATGTGTTAGTATTTCACTGGAATAAAGGAAATTACAATGGCATGAGAGGGGAACCGGCCAAAGTTGACTGGAAAGGGACACTAGCAGGAAGGACAGCAGAGCAGCAATGCTGGAGTTTCTGTGAAAAAGGAGGGAAGTGCGAGACATATATTCCAAATAAGAAGAAACTTTCCAATGGAAGGACACTACCGTGGCTGACAGGTGAAGTCAGAACTAAAGTAAACGCAAAGGGGAATACAAGGAAGCCAAAGCTAGTGGGAAGATAGAGGATTGGGAAGCTTTTA
Organism: Hemitrygon akajei; assembly: GCF_048418815.1. Classification (NCBI taxonomy): domain Eukaryota; kingdom Metazoa; phylum Chordata; class Chondrichthyes; order Myliobatiformes; family Dasyatidae; genus Hemitrygon; species Hemitrygon akajei. Next base: position 141,751,891 of record NC_133124.1, on the reverse strand, counting down.
AAAACTATGAAAGAAAGCTGGTGACTAATATCAAAGAAGATACTAAACGTTTTTAAGTATTTAAAGGACAAGAGAGAGTTGTGGGTAGATATAGGACCGATAGAAAATGACGCCAGAGATATTGTAATGAGAGACGCAGAGATGGCAGAGGAACTGAATGCCTATTTTCCATCAGTCTTCACAGTGGAAGACATCTGCAGTATACCAGACATTTAAGAGTGTTGGGCAAATGAAGGAGGTGCAATGAAAATTACGACTGAGAAGGTGCTCAGGAAACTTAATGGTCTGAGGGTAGACAGGAAGCCTAGGGAGAAAGAAAGGGGGAGGGGAGCACCAGAAGGAGATGGAGAACAGGCAGAGTGATGGGCAGAGAGAGAAAAAAAAAGGGAGGGGAAAAAAACTAAATATATCAGGGATGGGGTAAGAAGGGGAGGAGGGGCATTAATGGAAGTTAGAGAAGTCAATGTTCATACCATCAGGTTGGAGGCTACCCGGCCGGTATACAAGGTGTTGTTCCTCCAACCTGAGTGTGGCTTCATCTTGACAGTAGAGGAGGCCATGGATAGACATATCAGAATGGGAATGGGATGTGGAATTAAAATGTGTGGCCACTGGGAGATCCTGCTTTCTCTGGCGGACAGAGCATAGGTGTTCAGCGAAATGGTCTCCCAGTGTGTGTCGGGTCTCACCAATATATAAAAGGCCACACCAGGAGCACCAGATGCAGTATACCACACCAGCCGACTCACAGGTGAAGTGTCGCCTCATCTGGAAGGACTGTCTGGGGCCCTGAATGGTAGTGAGGGAGGACGTGTAAGGGCAGGTGTAGCACTTGTTCCACTTGCAAGGATAAGTGCCAAGAGGGAAATCGGTGGGACTGGATGGGGGGGGGGGGGTGAATGGACAAGGGAGTCGCATAGGGAGTGATCCCTGCGGAAAGCAGAAAGGGGGGAGGGAAAGATGTGCTTGGTAGTGGGATCCCGTTGGAGGTGGCGGAAATTACGGAGAATTATACTTTGCATCCGGAGGCTGGTGGGGTGGTAGGTGAGGAAGAGGGGAACCAATCCCGAGTGGGGTGGTGGGCGGATGGAGTGAGGGCAGATGTGCGGGAAATGGGAGATGCGTTTGAGTATCATTATAACATTAGTGTTATAAAGTAGCAGACTGTGACCACTGCTATTAAGACAGACTCCATACATCTACCTTAACATTGAAAGGCTTTACTATTGCTGAGCCTCCAATTATCAAAATCCTCAAGGTCATCATTTCCCAATACCATCTTCAAGGCACAAAAATGATAGGAAACACTCAACCAGTGCAGCCCCAAAAGAAACTTTGACACAGTCCAAGACAAAACAAATAACTTGAATGGTGCCCACAAATCACTGAAAATTATTGTTCCTTGTTTTATCTTTTTTTTTGCAATCTGGATGTCACTGACTAGACCAACACGTTTCCATCTCTAATTGCGCCAAAGAAAGTGGCAGTTTCCTTTCCATGAGCATTCTTCTACTCTACTGAATGGTAGGATGTTCTAGGATTACAAACGGCCTTTATTGAAGGAAATTCAACATACTTTCAAACCAGGATGGTGTGTGGCTTGAAGGCGAACATAATCATAGCAGTATTCCCTTGAATCTCTAGTCCTAGCAGCTCTTGAAAGTAAAGTCATGAGTTTGGAATGTACTGTTGGAGTAGCCAATAGCAGTAATAGTGTTTTTTTAAAAAAGGGTTACACACAACTGTTCACTGATAGTGGAAGGAAGGAATAAAAGGAAAAAATGTGCTCCTGTCCCTTTGTTACAGCCAGTTACTGTTACAGCTTGCTACAGTTTATTGCAGTTACAGTTACTCTGCCCTGATTGCTGGTACAAAATGACCCAGTCTGACCTGTACAATGAACAACTAATAAAACATCCGTAACCATAAGACTTATGCCTCAGTCTTGACTTCGAAGAAATTTCTGGACAACACTATTGGCAGATTTAATAGCAATAAATCTAAGGATTGAACACATTACAAATTTCAGCAAGGAAAAATCAAGGCATTGCTACGAAAAGGGGAATCAAGAGCAGGTTAGTGATAAACATAAAAACCAGATTTATGTAAGAGCTTCTATAGATATACAAAAGGAAAGCAGTTCTTTAAAAACTGAGACAGCAAAAAATATTTTAAAACAAATTAGCATTGAAGAAATCAATGAAAGTCAGTTAAGTCTTTGAATTTCTAACTTTCATCATAGGATCTTGATGAGATTGGCAAGATAGACGGATTGGTAGTCATGTTTCAAAGTTCCATTGGTTGGCTCACTCAAAGTAGAAGGTAGCAAGTGAAACCTCACTACTTAAGGAAGGACAGGGAGAATAAGTAAGTTTAATAGCACCCATAACTGAATTTAGAGTATTGGGTTCTGAACTCTTCACAATCTATTGTAACCTGGAAAAATACACATTCTGGACCACAAATACTACTTCTGGTTTATAATTCCTTTATCTGGTTTAGATGCTTTAATGCATAAACAAGGTATCAAAATAAAAAAAAAGAATTAAAAAACAGTTCCTGCTGCTACAATCTCAGCTTAATTTAGGCTCACACACTCCATATCAACTAGTTACGCACGCGGCATAAAAATAAAACATACAAAACCAACATGGTAGTGGCAATTCTAGAAAACAATGCAAATATTAGAATCCCACCAACCTAGTACCTTATACACAACATCAAACATGTATAGGCTAGACCCTGAAACAAGTTCTCGCACATGCTACGTGAACACATTCATTTACTCCGTTACATTCACATTCGGTCATGGAGCAATAAAGTAAGGCAGAAATGAACCTCTACAAATATATATATAGCCTTGTTGTTAAGGCCTATAAGGAACTTCGCACAACCACGCTATAAAGTGCCGATACCTTACTCATGAAAATCTAAAGTGTCCACATATAAAACATGTCAAATTACCAACATTCTAGATTTACAAACAAGTATACACGAATTTACATGGATATCACCAAATGTTATTCATTTTTCCTCACCACACAACGGGTACTCAGCGTTCTTTCTACAACATGGCAACTAGACCCCACTCGAGCGGCGGCTGCACGTGACCGACCGTGTTGCCGATTTGGTGCCAAACTGGACCCGGCCGCACGTGACCGACCGTGTTGCCGATTTGGTGCCAAACTGGACCCGGCCGCACGTGACCGACCGTGTTGCCGATTTGGTGCCAAACTGGACCCGGCCGCACGTGACCGACCGTGTTGCCGATTTGGTGCCAAACTGGACCCGGCCGCACGTGACCGACCGTGTTGCCGATTTGGTGCCAAACTGGACCCGGCCGCACGTGACCGACCGTGTTGCCGATTTGGTGCCAAACTGGACCCAGCCGCACGTGACCGACCGTGTTGCCGATTTGGTGCCAAACTGGACCCGGCCGCACGTGACCGACCGTGTTGCCGATTTGGTGCCAAACTGGACCCGGCCGCACGTGACCGACCGTGTTGCCGATTTGGTGCCAAACTGGACCCGGCCGCACGTGACCGACCGTGTTGCCGATTTGGTGCCAAACTGGACCCGGCCGCACGTGACCGACCGTGTTGCCGATTTGGTGCCAAACTGGACCCGGCCGCACGTGACCGACCGTGTTGCCGATTTGGCGCCAAACTGGACCCAGCTGCACGTGACCGACCGTGTTGCCGATTTGGCACCTTCTTGCCCCCCCCCCCCCCGCAAGACTCAACTGGCAGCAGAAATATTACCAAATGTAACTGACCAGAAAACATTTTTCTTAAAGGAAAATGTTTTAGAAAAAGGATGGTATATAATTTTCGTGTAGATAATTTTAACGTGTAAAAAAGCCAAAAAGCTAAATGAATTTTCTGAAGCCAACCAAATTAGGAAAAAGCCAATTTTCTGGAATTTGGCTTAGGAAAAAGCCAATCTGGTAACCTGCCCACGTGCATAATGACGTCACCATTTTCGCTTAAAGGCACAGGCAGTTATTTTAGTATTACCAGGGTGAATACATAAGTGTACTTCAACAATAAAAAATGATATTCAGCGGTCACCTGGTTACATTCTCTCCTGCAGACAGGTAAGCGTCCTCGATTACTCGCTCGCTGCAAAAGTACTTTTAACCTCTTTAACTGCTTCTCTGAATAGAATTGAACTTAGACTAGCCAGTATCTGTAACACTGCTGCAGGACTTATGGAGGCCACATCTCGGACTGACCTTGGTTTGTGATGTGGGTTAGAGTGCTGTCCAGAATTTACTCTTTTACTCCTGCTGGGTGCTGCAACAGGAAGACTACCAACATCTGACCCTGTATCAACTGACACAGGCGCAATGGTCTCAATTCCAGGAGTTTTTCTGTCACAGCCAGGGTCGAGATTATGTACACCCTGTTCTGACACATCTTCTCCCAACATCACACCATTCTCTGAATCCTCAGAATCTGATTTATATCCAGGGGAAGGCTAGCCTGAATTACTGGAGTTTGCAGTCACCTTTGAGGAGCTGGGGTGGCAAGGCCTTATATCTCTTGATAGGCCCTCCCTCCAAAGGTATGTGTTGTCTAGTATCTCTACCACCCTGTAGACAGTTGTTTTCCAAGCATCCTGGATATTATTACGACCTAATAGTCCATTCCAGAGATAAATTAGTGCATTTACGTCAATCTTGGGACAATGAATTTTATCCTCCTGTAAGGCAATGTGTTCTACAGCCTTCTGTTCAGAGCATTCTCTTGCTCTGGCATGAGCATCAATCAGTCGTTTCTGATGTATGGCTAACCCATCATATCTCCTGTCCACAGACTGTTCTCACCCCAGCAGAACATCCACGGGCAAGTGGGGATCAACACCGAACAGTAGGTAATAAGGGGAATATCCGGTGGTCGCGTGGGGTGTCACATTATACGCATACACTAACTCGGGTAGATGCTCTGGCCCCCTGCGTTCTTTTCTGGAGGCAAGGTATGCAGCAAATCATGTATTGTCCCTTTGAAACCCTCACACTGAGTGTTGCCAGTAGGATGATGGGGTGTGGTATGACTTTACCCTGTACAGTTTGCAACGCTCAGTTATGATGTCACGCACAAAAATTATATACCATCCTTCTTCTAAAACATTTTCCTTTAAGAAAAGTGTTTTCTGGTCAGTTACATTTGGCAATATTTCTGCTGCCAGCTGAGTCTGAGGTGGGGGGGGGGGGGGGGCAAGAAGGCGCCAAACCTGCAAGTCTGCATCGGCAACACGGTCAGTCACATGCGGCTGGGTCCAGTTTGGCGCCAAATCGGCAACACGGTCAGTCACATGCGGCTGGGTCCAGTTTGGCGCCAAATCGGCAACACGGTCAGTCACATGCGGCTGGGTCCAGTTTGGCGCCAAATCGGCAACACGGTCGGTCATGTGCGGCCGCCAGCAGGGTGGGGTCCAGCTGCGGTGTGGAAAGAAGAGTTGCCATGTTCTAGAAAGAATGCCGAGTACTTGTCGTGTGGTGAGGAAAAATGAATAACATTTGGTGATATCCATGTAAATTTGTGTATTGAAGTTACTAGCCCTGGTCAGAATGCAAACTCTCAGGAACACCAGTACTTCATAAACCATTCCCTCAGGAGCACCTTTGCTGTGGTATCTGCCTTTTGATCCCGAGTAGGGAATGCTTGAGTGGATTTTAGAAAAATAGAAAACCTACAGCACAGTAAAGGCCTTTCAGCCCACAAAGTTCAAGTCAAGTCAAGTCAACTTTTATTGTCATTTCAACCATAACTGCTGGTACAGTGCATAGTAAAAATGAGGCAACATTTTTCAGGACCATGGTTTACATGACACAAACCAAAAACTAGACTGAACTACGTAATAATAATTAAAAAAACACAGAGAAAGCTATACTACAGACCTACACTGGACTGCATAAAGTGCACAAAAACAGTGCAGACATTAGTTGTGCCGAACATGTCCCAACCTTAGAAATTACTAGGCTTACCTTCTATTTTTCTAAGTTCCATGTACCTTCCAAAAGTCTCTTAAAAGATGCTATCGTATCCGCCTCCACCACCATTGCCGGCAGCCCGTTCCATGCACTCACCATTCCCTGAGTAAAAAACTTACCCTGGACATCTCCTCTGTACCTACTCCCCAGCACCTTAAACCTGTGTCCTCTTGTGGCAAGCATTTCAGCCCTGGGAAAAAGCCTCTGACTATCTACATGATCATTGCTTCTCATCATCTTATACACCTCTATCAGGTCACCCCTCATCCTCCGTCGCTCTAAGGAGAAAAGGCCAAGTTCACTCAACCTGTTTTCATAAAGCATGCTCCCCAATCCAGGCAACATCCTTGTAAATCTCCTCTGCACCCTTTCTATGGCTTCCACATCCTTCCTGTAGTGAGGTGACCAGAACTGAGCACAGTACTCCGAGTGGGGTCCAACCAGGGTCCTATATAGCTGCAACATTACCTCTCAGCTCCTAAATTCAATTCCACAATTGATGAAGGCCAATACACTGTACACCTTCTTAACCACAGAATCAACCTACGCAGCTGCTTTGAGCATCCTATGGACTCGGACCCCAAGATCCCTCTGATCCTCCACACTGCCAAGAGTCTTACCATTAATACTATATTCTGCCATCATATTTGACCTACTAAAATGAACCACTTCACACTTATCTGGGTTGAACTCCATCTGCCACTTCTCAGCCCAGTTTTGCATCCTATCAATGTCCAACTGTAACCTCTGACAACCCTCCAGACTATCCACAACACCTCCAACCTTTGTGTCATCAGCAAATTTAATAACCCATCCCTCCACTTCCTCATCCAGGTCATTTATAAAAATCACGAAGAGTAAGAGCCCCAGAACAGATCCATGAGGCACACCACTGGTCACCGACCTCCATACAGAATATGACCTGTCTACAACCATTCTTTGCCTTCTGTGGGCAAGCCAGTTCTGGATCCACAAAGCAATGTCCCCATGGATCCCATGCCTCCTTACTTTCTCAATAAGCCTTGCATGGGGTACCTTATCAAATGCCTTGCTGAAATCCATATAAGCTACATTTACTGCTCTTCCTTCATCAATGTGTTTAGTCACATCCTCAAAAAATTCAGTCAGGCTCATAAGGCAGGACCTGCCCTTGACAAAGCCATGCTGACTATTCCTAATCATATTATGCCTCTCCAAATGTTCATAAATCCTGCCTCTCAGGATCTTCTCCATCAACTTACCAACCGCTGAGGTAAGACTGACTGGTATATAATTTCCTGGGCTATCTCTACTCCCTTTCTTGAATAAAGGAACAACATCCGCAATCCTCCAATCCTCCAGAACCTCTCCCTTCCCCATTGGTGATGCAAAGATCATCGCCAGAGGCTCAGCAATCTCCTCCCTCACCTCCCACAGTAGCCTGGGGTACATCTCATCCGGTCCTGGCGACTTATCCAACTTTATGCTTTTGAAAAGTTCCAGCACATCCTCTTTCTTATTATCTACATGCTCAAGCTTTTCAGTCTGCTGCAAGTCATCACTATAATCACCAAGATCCTTTTCCATACTGAATACTGAAGTAAAGTATTTGTTAAGTACTTCTGCTATTTCCTCCAGTTCCATACACACCGTCACACTTGATAGGTCCTATTTTTTCACATCTTATCCTTTTGCTGTTCACATACTTGTATGGGGTTTTCCTTAATCCTGCCCGCCCAGGCCTTCTCATGGCCCCTTCTGGCTCTCCTAATATCCTTCTTAAGCTCCTTCCTGTTAGCCTTATAATCTTCTAGATCTCTAACATTACCTAGCTCTCTGAACCTTTTGTAAGCTTTTCTTTTCTTCTTGACTAGATTTATTACAGCCTTTGTACACCACAGTTCCTGTACCCTACCATAACTTCCCTGTCTTATTGGAACATACCTATGCAGAACTCCACACAAATATCCCCTGAACATTTGCCACATTTCTTCCGTACTTTTCCCTGAAAACTTGTTTCCAATTTAAGCTTCCAATTTCCTGCCTGATAGCCTCATAATTCCCCTTACTCCAATTAACCGCTTTTCTAACTTGTCTGTTCCTATTTTGTGAAAACGGCTGTGACTACTAAGCGCAGTGAAATCTACAGCGGCAACTTCAAGTGGCCTAGAAGCACAAAATGATTTCATGGGGGACTGAATCTTAGGGTGTGGCATTTTAGTTAACACACAGCGTGGACAACATTTGATCCACCATGCCACATCCTCGTGCATGAACACCGAAAAACATCTGCTTTTCCACAAGTGCAAAGTCTCGATGACCCATAGGGTCATGTATATACGCTAACACTTCACTCCTCAAGCTGGTAGGTAGCAGAAGCTGATAACAATCCCTGTCCTCAACTACATGATACAGTAACCGCTTTCACACCCTGATCCTGTCTCAGTGCTTTAACAGAGACAAAACAGGTTTTGGCAGAATGTTACATTCTTTTCCATTCAGCCTGTAATTTTTCAGTAGCTTCAGGACCTTGAATTCAAATATTTATTTCATTCAACTGCTTAAAAATATCTACCAGGTAGGCCAACTCATGGATACAATCCCTTTTTTCAAGTTGTTCCAAGAGTGGGGTTTCTTTTTCAGAAAAAGTGAAATGTCTGTTGTTAGTTTGAACAAGCACTTCAGACTTGTCCTCTTGAAAACCAGCCAATTCTGTGTGATGAAAAGCACTTCATATTCTGCACCCATTTCTTGACGAAATCTTTTAAAATGCAATTATTCAGAAACTGGCTTCTAATAAATTTGATGACTTTTATGGCTGTGGACAAAACCTCTTTCAAGGTTGTTGGAGAAGAACCTTTGTTGCCAGTGCATGTCTGTGTAAAACAACAATGAGAGCTTCCTTTTTCATTAACATAGCAAAACCAAAAATTATTAAGCATCACAGGAGCTCCATCTGAGCAAAGAATATGATGTTTTTCTTTCCTGTCAAAGTTTTGTTTGACAACAGAAGTTTTTTTTTACTATTTCCAAAACATTGACAGCCTTTGCAGTTTCCAAAAGGGACTCACAAAATAAGAATTCTTCTTTGATGGCATCAGCCTGCATATAACAAACATAAACAAGGAGCTGACTACATTGAGAGAGATGTCTGTAGTTTCATCCAGTTCCATACCGAACAGGTATTGCAAGGTTGCTAATTCCTCAATGACCTGCTTCAAAACATTGAAAGAAATATCAACTATTCTGGAACATATCACATTATTTGATAAGGGATCAGCTTCCAGTTTTTTCCTCTGTTCCAACCCATAAACTGGCTTGACCATTTCCAATGCATGTGGCTTTACAAAAGTCACTCCAATAGTGGGTGGCTTCTTTCCTTCAATAATCTTGAAAGAAACTTTATAGGATGCTGCAAGAAAAAGTTTTTATGAAATGGCAAATACAATTTTGGAAGTGGCCCACTTTTCTCACATGAACAAAAAAGCATTTTAGACGCATTGTCAGGATGTACAGATGTGAGGTGCTCTTTCAGTTTTGATGGCTTCATACTTCAGTTCACAAGAATTTTTCCGCACAAAAACCTGTGGCTTTTGTGTCCTATCACGTCCATTAATGCAAGTGCAACTGTATCATACAAAGTTTTCATCATACTGTGGTTTCTTTGACATTATAACTTAAATTGGGTCTGCAGATAATATAAAATCAAGCTAAAATAAGTTATTTGGTTCTAAGTAGTTTGAGAAATCTGCAAATAAAAATCTGTATGTTAATTAAATGAAGTGAAATTCAAGAAAATAAGGCAGGTTTTACAAGTTATTCAAAGTTTTAACACTTTTAATTGCTTTAGGTACTCAGATAGCCATAAGGATTAGCTCAAGTGTTGTGTCTTTCCTGGAATTAGGCTATTGTTGTGCATGTATTACAAAGTATTACCAAAGACCGCACAGCCATACGAAGAGATCTCATTTGAACTGTCCGGTATTGCAAAACTTTAACAAACAGTAAAAATGATTCACCTCCATGATCAACAACCAATTGTAGATAGGGAATAATAGAGAGCAACGTAAACACAACTTCACCATTTGGTGGCTGAGCAGGGGTGCCTGATAGTTGGCCAGAAAGGAGGAGTGCAATCACATTCGATCTACTAGTGGGTCTAATAACTACCATAATTTTGAAGTAGTGATGAGCATACCTTAAATGATATTTTGAGATATTTGTAACAACTGTAACATGATATGAAAATATCTGTGATTTCTATTGGAGACAGTCACAGGTACTGCTAATACTACTGTGGTTTGTTGCCTACATTCATAATTGAAGGAAATGCTAAACTTCAGTTACAAGTTAGTGAAAAAAATGTAAATTGTTTTCCACCCAAATTCACAGATCCCTGGAATCTATCCACGGACACCCAAGGTGTTCATTGACCCTAGGTTCAGAACCACTGCTGTAAGGAGTGTCTGATCAAGATGCCTGATACTTTCCAAATCTTATAAGGAGCCCATAGAAACAGCATGCTGCAATCTGTTTAGGCCTTATTGATCTCACCTGGTAAGTTAATCAAAATACTTTGACTTTTGAGTTGAAGGAGTTTTACTTTACAAAGTATTCTTAGATTAGTTTTCATAAACAAAGAAGTCAAATTGAGATCTAATTGCAGGTGTCTATAAAGTTCTAGAGAAGACTCGTAGTTTCCCGCTGAATCTTTACCCCACTCTCCAGAATGTCATTACTGAACTACTTGCTATGGGTCGGGAGTACCCTCTGTAATTCAAAGTTTCTTTATCATAAGCTCCGCAATTAATTTACGAATGTACTTAAATAAAATCACAACCACCTAACCACACTTGTGTACTCATGTTCCAGCAATCTGTTTTAAGGTGTTTTATGAGAGAAAGAACATCCCCTTTTACTTTATTTCAGTTCCGAGGATGCAGGAACATTATGTTCATCAAATGCCTCTTTTGTTCATTAAATTGGATTATAAAAAAATTGGCGAAACAAAGCACTGCATGTCTGCCTGCTTCTCTGTGATTATAGCCAGATGGGAAGACTGAAGAACAGAGCATATTCAATGACATGATGCTGCCACTCATGCTGCTGTTTGTTGCCAAATGTTTAAAATGATGTTTCTAACTCTGAACATTGCAGATATCTTAATGTCAAATAAGTTTTGAAAGATAATACAATTCACTGGGACTTTTGTTTTGCAAAGATTCATATTTAAATTATGGTAGCAGGGGGGAGGAAAAGCGATTCATTGATGGCTGTGCGCAATACTGCGATTCATTGATGGCTGTGAGTTCAGTCACTGGTGGAGAAGATACAGGGTATTCACACAGGGAACATGGTGAGCTCCAAAGACATGTCTGCTCTCTTCAAGGTTCTTCTCTGAGTGCAAATGTGCAGAACAGGAGGCACAGCATTAAGGACATATTGCTGGCATAGTCACACATACCACACTGCTTTCACATTTGAAGAAAAAGGTGAAACATTTATGAATTTACAAATTTAACTTTTTAACTAGATTTCGAATTCTTCATAGTCATGTTGTTTCTTGCTTTTATTGATTTTAAGATTGTGTTCATCTCTGGACTCATGGAAAATGTCATGCAGTGACTGTTAATTTTAACATCTTGTGTCAATTGTTCATTGATATCAGGACTCATTACATGCATTATTTCAAATTCACTCTCCTTCACAATTCTCTGAAATATTTTTGCTTTGAGATTAAGCGGACTTCGTGAATGTTTCTGAATCGCTTGTCTATACATCCAAGATATTTCTTGTATATGTGCCTCCGCAATCTCTCCAATGTTTCATTTTCCCAACTCTGACCTGCCTGCTTCATGTAATCTGAATATATTTTTGCTTTAAACTGAGATTTAAGCACCAGGTCAAATCAGAAAGGTTGGGTCAATCAGGACAGTGGAGTCCAGGCCTAGAGTGTATCGATGCAATGTTTGAAACCCCAATATTTGGATGTCGATTGAAAAGGTAAGGGTGTGGGGTTAAGGAAGGTGAAGGAAGGGCCAGTTCATCTCGTTGCTCACCGACAGGTACTCAACTCTATGCTGAACTATGAATCCTGGACTCTCTTGGTGGATTTCCCTTCAGAACACTATTTGTTTCTAGTTATTGTATGAATTATTTGTTTTTTTTACTCTCTCTGCACATTGGGTGTTCAATGGTCTATTTTTATGGGATACTTTAAGGTTTCTTTGTTTTGTGGCTGCCTTTTAGGAGACGAATCTCAGGCTTGTATAATGTATCCATACTTTGATAATAAATGTACTTTGAACCTTCAACTTTGAATTTTGCTATAGTTTGCTTTGTTTCAGCTGCCTTTACTCCACCTTCCCTTCTTCTACAGCTGGACTTGATTCAGACTAGAACATAAAAGCAAGGATGTAATGTTAAAGCTTCATAAGGCACTGGTGAGGCCTCATCTGGAATATTGTGAGCAGTTTTGGTCCCCTTATCTAAGAAAGGAGGTACTGATTCTGGAGAGGGTTCAAAGAGGGTTCACAAAAATGATTCCAGGATTGAAAAGCGTATCATATGAGGAGCATTAGATGACTCTGTGCCTCTGCTCACGGGAATTCAGAAGAATAAGGGGTGACCTCATTGAAACCTATCAAATATGGAAAGGCTTCGACAGAGTGAATGTGGAGGGGATGTTTCTTATGGTGGGGGAGTCTAAGACCAGAGGATACAGCGTCAGAATAGAGAGAAAACATGAGGAAATCTGCAGATGCTGGAAATTCATACAAAAAATGCTGGTGGAACACAGCAGGCCAGGCAGCATCTATAGGGAGAAGCACTGTCGACGTTGCGTGATAGATGCTGCCTGACCTGCTGTGTTCCACCAGCATTTTGTGTGTGTTGTCAGAATAGAGAGACATTGTTTTAGAATGGAAATGAGGAGGTATTTCTTTAGCCAGAGAGTGGCAAATCTCTGGAATCCATTGCCACCAGTGGCTGTGGAAGTCATTAAGACAGAGGTTGATAGATTTTTGATTAGTCAGGGCATGAAGGGATATAGGGAGAAGGCAGGAGATTGTGGCCGAGTGGGGAAAATGGATCAGCAGACTCAATGCACCAAAAAGCCTAATTCTGTTCCTATTTCTTTAGGTCTTATGGTCTTCAGTCAAGAGTCTTCTGCAGGAAGGCATCCTATCAAGGAGTGCAGTGCCCATCAGCAGCTCAGAAAAAGATGTGTGAGTTGATTCTTCACCGTAAAGCCTGATCTTCCTTGCATAGCTCTTTTATTGAAAATGCTGATCTTTTGAATTGTCTCTTTGAGGCTGCATTATAAAGAGGTGTGAAGCTATGTATGATGCTTGTTTGTTTCCCACACTGTCCAAGTTACAGATCATTATCCAATGCAATCTTCTCAGGAATGAGTGGAGGGAAGGGTGGGAAAAAGGCTTGTTCTGCTCAGCATTGTGGCGACACTTACAGGCTGCTCCCAGCACCTCCGTGGCTGTGTTGGTTGTTAACGTAAATGACACATTTTACTGTATGTTTCAAAGTGCATGTGATAAATAATTTCAGTCTGAAGTGAATTTGACATTCGGACATGACACATGACCCCACACTCTTTTCCTCAATCCTGTTTATTAACACCTAGAAGTTGCTGTGATAATCTTTGGCTGTGAGGTCAGTTTAACATTGAAGGGACCTTGCATTTTGTGCTATTGTTATCAATGCCCTTAACAGAAGAATGCAAAATGAAAATGATATTGTGCACAGATCTCCACATTTTAACTGCGGGATTTTGAGTGATGTTTATACTTACATTTAAATATATTGAGCAATGCCAATATGATAACTGGAGATGACAATGAAAGAAGATTAACCAGGATTATGTGATCCTGTATGATATTTCAAAGATTCAAAGTAATTTATTATCAAAGTATGTATGCAGTATACAACCCTGAGATTCGTCTTCCTGCAGACAGCCACAAAACCTGTTCAAAGAAAAACATCAGGCCCCCATTGCACAAAAAAAATCATGCAAACAGAAAAAAGAGAATGAAAAATACAGAATATAAAACACCAAACCACAAATCATTTTAACGGTCCAGGAATGAAAGGGTTACCGTATGAGGAACGTCTGGCATCTCTTGGGCTGTATTCCCCGGAGTTCGGGAGAATGAGGGGGGATCTCATAGAAACATTCAGAATGTTAAAAGGCCTGAACAGATTAGATGTGGCAAAGTTATTTCCCATAGTAGGGGAGTCTAGGACAAGAGAGCATGTCTTCAGGATTGAAGGACGTCCATTTAGAACAGAGATGCGGAGAAATTACTTTAGTCAGAGGGTGGTAAATCTGTGGAACTTGTTGCCACGAGTGGCTGTGGAGGCCAAGTCAGTGGGTGCATTTAAGGTAGCGATAGTTAGGTTCTTGATTAGCCAGGGCATCAAAGGGTAAGGGGAGAAGGCAAGGGAGTGGGGAATGACAGGAAGAATTGGATCAGCCATGATTGAATGGCAGAGCAGACTCAATGAGCCAAATGGCTTACTTCTGCTCCTATATCTTATGGTCAGCTCAGTTCAGTTCAATCTACAAGCAATAGAAAATCTGCAGATGCTGAAAATCCAAGCAAAACGTGCTGGAGGAACTCAGAAGGCTAGGCAGCATTTATGGAAAAAAGTACAGTTGATGTTTTGGGCTGAGACCCTTTTGCAGGACTGGCAAGAAAAAGATGAGGAATATACTTAAAAGGTGGGGAGAGGGCATAGAGCAAAACATCAGGTGATAGGTGGAACCTGGAGAAGGGATGAAATCAAAAGCTGGGAAGTTGATTGGTGAAAGAGATACAAGGCTGGACAAGGGGGAGTCCAATAGGGAGAGTTCAGAAGGCCATGGAAAAAAGACAAGGGGGGAGAGGGAAAAGGGGATGAGAATGGTGAAGCGGTGGGGGGGGGTAGTCATTAACAGAAGTTTGAAAAATCGATGTTCATGCCATCAGGTTGGAAGCTACCTAGATGGAATATAAGATGTTGATCCACCAACTTGAGTGTGGCCTCATCACAGCAGTGGAAGAGGCCATGGACTGACGTATCGGAATGGAAACAAGAAGTTGAATTAAAATGGGTGGCCACTGGGAGATCCCACTTCTTCTGTTGGAAGGAGCGTAGGTGCTTGGCAAAACAGTCTCCCAATCTATATCGGGTCTCATCGGTATACGGGAGGCCACACTGGGAGCACCGACTAAAGTAGATGACCCCCAACAGACTCACAGGTGAAGTGTCACCTCACCTGGAAGGACTATTTGGGGCCCTGAACGGTAGTGAGGGAGGAAGTGTTGGGGCAAGTGTAACACTTATTCTGCTTGCAAGGATAAATGCTGGGTGGGAGATCAATGGGGAGGGAAGAATGGACAAGGGAGTTGCGTAGGGAGCATTTATTCCTGGTGGGGTGGTAGGTGTGGACAAGAGGAACCCTATCTCAGGTAGGGTGGCAGGAGGATGGGGTAAGAGCAAATGTGCATGAAATGGAGGAGATGTGATTTGTGTGTGTTGTCAGTTCAATCTAACTCTGTGTCGTTTGTTAACTTCAGACCACAAAGACAAGCTGCCCTGATCAAAGATCGCACAAAATAGCAACAAAAAAGGAGCAACCAGAAACCACGAACACATCGTAACGTGAACTACAGACTCCAATCCACAAACCACGTCGATTAAACCTTGCCCAAGACCCAGAACTCCAGCACCATCGTCCGATAGCATCGAGTGAGAAGGGGAGAGAGTCCATATGAATGCAGGAACCTGCCTCCAGGAGCAGCAGATGAGAGGGAGGGATAGACCGTTACACACAAACACCTTCCTCTGGGAGCAGCAGATGAGAGGGAGGGATAGACCGTTACACACAAACACCTTCCTCCGGGAGCAGCAGATGAGAGGGAGGGATAGACCGTTACACACAACACCTTCCTCCGGGAGCAGCAGATGAGAGGGAGGGGTAGACCGTTACACACAAACACCTTCCTCCGGGAGCAGCAGATGAGAGGGAGGGGTAGACCGTTACACACAAACACCTTCCTCCGGGAGCAGCAGATGAGAGGGAGGGGTAGACCGTTACACACAAACACCTTCCTCCGGGAGCAGCAGATGAGAGGGAGGGGTAGACCGTTACACACAAACACCTTCCTCCGGGAGCAGCAGATGAGAGGGAGGGATAGACCATTACACACAAACAGCTTCCTCCGGGAGCGGCAAGAGAGGGAGGTGTAGACCGTTACACACAAACACCTTCCTCCGGGAGCAGCAAGAGAGGGAGGGATAGACCATTACACACAAACAGCTTCCTCCGGGAGCAGCAGATGAGAGGGAGGGGTAGACCGTTACACACAAACACCTTCCTCTGGGAGCAGCAGATGAGAGGGAGGGATAGACCGTTACACACAAACAGCTTCCTCCGGGAGCAGCAGATGAGAGGGAGGGGTAGACCGTTACACACAAACACCTTCCTCCGGGAGCAGCAGATGAGAGGGAGGGGTAGACCGTTACACACAAACACCTTCCTCCGGGAGCAGCAGATGAGAGGGAGGGATAGACCATTACACACAAACAGCTTCCTCCGGGAGCGGCAAGAGAGGGAGGTGTAGACCGTTACACACAAACACCTTCCTCCGGGAGCAGCAAGAGAGGGAGGGATAGACCATTACACACAAACAGCTTCCTCCGGGAGCAGCAGATGAGAGGGAGGGATAGACCGTTACACACAAACACCTTCCTCCGGAAGCAGCAGATGAGAGGGAGGGATAGACCGTTACACACAAACACCTTCCTCTGGGAGCAGCAAGAGAGGGAGGGATAGACCATTACACACAAACACCTTCCTCCGGGAGCAGCAGATGAGAGGGAGGGATAGACCGTTACACACAAACACCTTCCTCCGGGAGCAGCAAGAGAGGGAGGGGTAGACCGTTACACACAAACACCTTCCTCCGGGAGCAGCAAGAGAGGGAGGGATAGACCATTACACACAAACACCTTCCTCCGGGAGCAGCAAGAGAGGGAGGGATAGACCGTTACACACAAACACCTTCCTCCGGGAGCAGCAAGAGAGGGGGAGAGAGAAACCAGTCACCCACATTAGATGGCCCTGAGCATCCACTTGCCTTCCACTCTCATCCTCAATGTTTTCAATCTTCCCTGATACTTTAAATAGCAAGATCGGCAAGAAATAGAGTCTATCATGGGCTCGCACATTGTCTTCAGGCTCTTGGCTTCCAGGTCACACACTTTGCTCGAAACCTCACCAAACCCCCTTTGAAACAACAAAGTGCCAGATCAAAACACACCACCTAAATATAAGATTCTTGGTATATTTCTCAGATGCTCTGAGGCACAAAGGTTTATTAAGGTCAACTAAAAATTTATTGTTTTAACCTTTTCGGTTTCCATCACTTGTGCATGACGTAGCTCAAGTGAAAGAAACCACAACTGTACCTTGAAATTCTTTCAGTAAATCAGAGGGTTAGTGAATTGAACCTATGAAAGGTTCATTCTCCTTCCAGTCAAGATGGCACTGAGCTGTGCTCTCCTTCAAAATTTTGTTTCAGACCTAGCTGTTTTTTAAAAATTCATAGGGATAGTTTTGGTGACAGAGCGGGGAGTTAGGGATCAGTTTGGGGTTTAAGGGCAGTAATATGAGGGAATTAGAGGTCAGGCTCTGTGTTCAAATTCCAGCAATGTGGACAAGTGACAAAGGACACTTGAAGTCTGAGCTTCCAGTCTGCACTCAAAGGCCTGCAGTGTGATCCATGGATGTCCATGCACATGTGATACAGAAATCTGACTCTGAATCTGAAACATCGTTTTCTCCGAACAATATTTCCAGAAGGGAGAAGTTCATTTTATTCTCAGCTGTAGGTGCAAAGATACATCAGTTGATATATACCAAAACAGGAGACAAGAGATTCGAAGAGTTGTTTGAACTAGTTGAAGAGCTTGTTGTCTTATCCTCAGCCCTGCCAATGATTGGAATATGTTTAACAAATGGAATCTGCATCCGGATGAAACTGTTCAATATTTTTTTACAGCTTTAAGCTGAATCACCGAGCACTGTGAGCATGCTGCAAATTTGTAGCACCCGTTGTGGGCTCCCAGAGGTTCTGGGGTCAAAAATGATTTTACTCAGAGGAGAATACTAAGCGAGAAACAATTGTAGTTAAAGCAGCCATTGCAAATTGCATAGGCAATGGAAAATGGCCAACAGACACAAGATCTGCAATGTCATGTGGTGATGGGACTTTAATCAACTTTCAAAAAAAGGGAAGGTCCCTTGTGGAAGGGGAGGTGTTCCAGTGGAACAATAATTAATTAGTGAGTCAGATGCAAAGAATTGGTTTCCCGCATTGTAGTATCAAGGGATTTCTGCCAACAGCCTCCGAAAGCAAAGTAAGATCATGTCAAACTGAAGCAGACAAACTGTGTGCAACTTAACACGCACAACACGCTGGAGGAACTTGGCAGGTCGGGCAGCATCCATGGAAATGAGCAGTCAACGTTTCGGGCTGAGACCCTTCATCAAGACCGAAGAGGGAGGGGGCAGGGGCCCTATAAAGAAGGTGGGGGTAGGGTGGGAAGGAGAAGGCTGGTTAGGTGCCAGGTGAAAAACAAGTAAGAGGAAAGATCAAGGGGTGGGGGAGGGGAAGCAGGGAGGGGATAGGCAGGAAAGGTGAAGAAGGAATGTAAGGGGAAAGCACTATGGGTAGTAGAAGGAGGCGGAACCATGAGGGAGGTGATAGGCAGCTGGAGGAAGAGGCAGAGGGAAACTGGGATGGGGGAAGGGAGGGGGAGGGAATTACCAGAAGCTGCAGAATTCAATGTTCATACCAAGGGGCTGGAGACTACCCAGATGGTATATGAAGTGTTGCTCCTCCAACCTGAGTTTGGCCTCATCATGGCAGTAGAGGAGGCCATGTATGGACATATCCAAATGGGAATGAGAGGCAGAGTTGAAGTGGGTGGCAACCGGGAGATCCTGTCTGTTGTGGTGGATGGAGCGGAGGTGCTCGACGAAGCGGTCCCCCAATCTGCATCAGGTCTCACCGATGTAGAGGAGGCCACATTGGGAGCACCAAATGCAATAGATGACCCCAACAGACTCACAGGTGAAGTGTTGCCTCACCTGGAAGGACTAGTTGGGACCCTGAATGGTGGTAAGAGAGGAGGTGTAGGGACAGGTGTAGCACTTACGCTTAAGTTCCAGGTGGGAAATCCATGGGGAGGGACGTGTGGACCAGGGAGTCGTGGAGGGAACAATCCCTGCGGAAAGTGGAGAGGGGTAGAGAGGGAAAGACGTCCTTAGTGGTGGGGTCCTGTTGAAGGTGGCAGAAGTTGTGAAGGATAATGTGCTGGATCCAGAGGCTGATGGAGTGGTAGGTGAGGACAAGGGGAACTCTGTCCCTGTTGTGGTGACAAGAGGATGGGGTGAGGATGGGAAATGGAGGCGATGCGGGTGAGGGCATCATTGATGATGGCACAACATACCAGTTAAAACAGTAAAGGACAAGGCACACCTGAACTAAGTGAAGAAGATGTGACCTAAGTGAATTATATAATTTTTTTTACCCTATTGAGAAAATTGTACTGAGCCTCTCTGTATGACGATGTATCTTGGAAAGTGATTGCCAGCGCATAGATGTTTTCTTGAAGTACATAGAAGCATTCAAGATGAGGAAGCCGTGACTCATCTGAAAAAGAAATCTACACCTCAGTCCTTCAAAGCATGTCTGAAGGAATATATTGTGGATAAGAGTACAGGAAGCTGGTATCTTTGAACTTGCTGAGGTTCCTGTTTGCTTGGCTCCCTTCATTCCTGCAGAGGAAGAATCTGTACAAATTGCAAAGTAATAATCAACAAAGAAACAAATTAGATATATACTCGTTATTACCTGACCGAAAATTTGTTTGTTTATCTGGGAAGGTAACCGATTGTAATAATCCTTAATTAACCCTTGATGGTGAACATGGCACCAGCAAACAACACTGTCAAAGGCAACATCCTCAAGCTGTGTCACAAAGCAACTCCTTCCCCTTCTTTTACCTCTTCTTTTATTTCAGCTGTGGTTCTGCTACTGTTGGAGTCTGTTATCTACATTCTGGCAGTGTGTTCTCTGGCACTTTGCTGTCTCTGAGAGGGTTCCATGAGGCTGTGAGCAAAGCGTGTGGCATGGAGACCGGGAAGCCTGGAGATGGGGCATGAGCCCATGATCAACTCCATTCCTCCCAATTAAAGCAGCAAGGAAGATTGAAATTATTCAGGTGGGTGTGGAGTGTGAGCGAGTGTTCATCCTCATCTACTAGTCTCTCACTGGCTGCTGCCAGAGAAGGGTGTCTGCATGTGGTTAGTTCTCTCTCTCTCCCCTCCCCCTCTCTCCCCCCCACTCTCCCCCCTCTCCCCCTCTCTTCCCCCCTCTCTCCCCCCCACTCTCCCCCTCTCCCCTCTCTCTCCCCCTCCCCACCTCCCCTCCCCCCTCTCTGTCCAGACAGCTATACATGGTTTACCACATTCACCCCTCCTTTTTTTTTAAAAGAGAATCCCCACGAGGCGAAGTTTCTGACAAGTATACTTACAGGTCAAGTCTGTCAGGTAGTCGAGTCAGTCACTGTGATCTATGTAGCACCAGTGGTGATTGCACCGGTGACGGTGATTGTGCTGGCTCTGGCCTGACTTGAGGTGCCAGCCCGTTAGGCATCAGTAATCCCCTGTGCGTGTGCGTTGCACCCGGTATGGGAGTGTCGTGAGGTGTCTGTGTAGGGCTTGGAGTGTGCGGTGTCTCGTGGGTATATACATTGGTGGGTACGGGGTTCATAGTCACCGTGGAGTGTTCAGGGTAGGGGTTTGGTGCTCCTGTGGGTGCCAGGTTACGAATGGAGACCGTGTCCTCCTGCCCATCAGGTAAGACCACGTAGGCATACTGGGGGGTTCGCATGTAGTAGGTGAACCCTCTCGACCATCGGGGAGTATTTATTGCTCCTCGCATGTTTCCGGAGCAGCACTGGCCCTGGGGATGTCAGCCAAGCTGGTAGGGTGGTCCCAGTGGCAGACTTCCTGGGAAAAGAAAAGAGCCGCTCATGAGGGGTGGCATTGGTGGATGTGCATAACAGGGAGTGGATGGAGTGGAGTGCCTCGGGGAGGACCTCCTGCCAGCGAGAGACCAGCAATCCCTTTGACCTAAGGGCTAAGAGAGTGGCCTTCCACACAGTGGCATTCTCCCTCTCCACCTGTCCATTCCCCTGGGGATTATGCTCATGGTCCTACTAGTAGCAATACCCCCAGCCAGCAGGTATTGGCACAGCTCGTCACTCATAAACGAGGACCCTCTGTCACTGTTGATATAGCAGGGATATCCGAACAGAGTGAAGGGCTTGCACAGGGCTTTTATGACGGACGTGGCAGTGGTATCAGGGCAAAGGGGAACCGCGAGTACTCATCGATTATGTTGAGTAAGTACACATTGCGGTTTGTGGAGGGAAGGGAGCCCTTAAAGTCGACACTCAGTCACTCAAAGGGGTGGGTGGCCTTGATAAGTTGTGCCTTTTCAGGACGGGAGAAGTGCAGTTTGCAGTCAGCACAAACTTGGCAGTCCCTGGTCATCGTCCTGATTTCCTCAAGGGAGTAAGGCAGGTTCCAGGCTTTCACGAAATGGTAAAGCCGGGTGAACCCTGGGTGGCAAAGATCTGCATGAAGGGCATATAGCCGGTCGATCTGCGCGCTGGCACACGCTCCCCAGGATAGGACATCAGGGGGCTCATTGAGCCTTCCAGGCCGGTACAGGATGTCATAGTTGTAGGTGGAGAGTTCCATCCTCTACCACAAAATTTTATCATTTTTGATTTTGCCCCGCTGTTGGTTGCTAAACATGAATGCAACTGAGCGCTGGTCGGTCAGCAGAGTAAACTTTTTGTCGGCGAGATAGTGCCTCCAGAGCCTAATAGCTTCCACTATGACCTGGGCTTCTTTCTCCACCGCAGAGTGCCAAATTTCGGGGCCTTGAAGGGTACGGGAGAAGAATGCTACCGGCCTTCCTGCCTGATTGAAGGTAGCAGCCAGCGCAAAGTTGGAGGCGTCACTCTCTACTTGGAAGGGAATGGTCTCGTCCACCGCATGCATCGTTGCTTTGGCAATGTCCCCTTTAATGCGGCTGAAGGCTGCGCGGGCCTTGGCTGAGGGGGGATATGTGGTGGACTTGACCAGGGGGCGGGCCTTGTCTGTGTAGTGAGGGACCCATTGGGCATAATAGGAAAAGAAGCCCAGGCACCTTTTGAGGGCTCTGGAGGGTGTTGGGAAGAGGGAGTTCCAACAGGGGGCACATACAGTCGGAGTCAGGGCCAATGATTCCGTTCTCCATGATATACCCAAAGATAGCAAGTCGGGTGGTTCTGAACACACACTTGTCCGTGTTATAGGTAAGGTTAAAAGCTTTGGCCACTTGGAAAAATTGTTGGAGGTTGGTGTCATGATCCTGCCAGTCGTGACCTCAGATGGTGATGTTATCCAGATATGGGAACATGACCTTCAGTTGGCACTGGTCCACCATCCGGTCCATTTCCCTCTGGAAGACAGAGACACCATTCGTGACACCGAAGGGGACACGCAGGAAGTGATAAAGCCTGCCATCCGCCTCATAGGCAGTGTAGGGGCGGTCCTCTGGACGGATGGGGAGCTGATGGTAAGCTGATTTTAGGTCTATGGTCGAGTACACCTTGTACTGAGCTATCTGATTGACCATAAGCGATGCGGGGTAGGGGGTACGCGTCAAGCTGCATGAACCTATTGATGGTCTGGCTATAGTCCACGACCATCCTATTTTTCTTCCCATTCCGAGCAACAACCACCTGTGCCCTCCAAGGACTTGTGCCTGGCTCAATGATCCCCTCCCTGAGCAGCCGCTGCACCTCCAACTTAATGAAGGCCCCGTCCTCTGCTCTGTAACTCCTGCTTTTAGTTGCCACAGATTTACAGTCGGGGGTCAAGTTGGCGACCCTGGAGAGGAAAACTCTGCGCATCGTTGCAGGCTTGGTCACTTGAATCTCCTCCAGGTATGATACGAAGCAGGCAAGCCAGAGTTCAAAAGCGTTGCCAGCCTCCTGGGATTGAGGGTCGATATCCAATTTGTTGGGTCTTAAAATGCATTCCATGTTTTAAAATTACTGTTAATAAAATTGATGCACTATCAATAACTCTAGGAGACTGGAAGTGAACGATAGGCTTTTATTAACAGCGAAAATGGAGCACGACCATGTTGAAGACTGGGAGGAGCAGTGCCCCAAACACCTTTATACAGGGGTCTGTGGGAGGAGCCACAGGAGCAGTCAGCAGAGGGGCACTCCAGACAGGTATACATGGTTTACCACACTCTCCCCCCCTCTCTCTCCCCTTCCCCCTCTCTCTCTCTCCCCCCCCCCCCCCCAAGTCATTACAGCCAGGGACTTTTACCAGTAGCTACACGGAATCCAGGCGTGAACTCCGGAAAGCCATTAAGGGCGCCAAGAGGCAATATCGAGCCAAGTTGGAAGCACAGGCTAACCAGAGGGATGCCAGTAGACTATGGCAGGGTCTGAATGAGATCACTGGGTGCAAAGAAAAGGCTGGGAATATCAATAACTGTAGTGCTTCTCTTTCTGACAAACTTAACGTATTCTACGCAAGATTCGAACAGGAGTGTCCCGCCCCCTCCAGATGAACCGGACCTGGTGGCATTGAGATTCATCATCACCGAGGAGGACGTTAGAAGGGCCTTCCTGAAGATAAATCCAAGGAAGGCGATGGGCCCAGATGGTGTCCTGGGATGGGTTCTCCTGGCCTGTGCAAGCGAGCGAGCTGGAGTGTTTCCTGACATCTTTAACTGCTCCCTGCTTCAATCTAAGATCCCCTCATGATTTAAGAAGGCAACGATAATTCCGGTGCCGAAGACGAGTAAGGTGGCATGCTTGAATGACTATCGACCTGTGGTTCTGACATCAATTGCTATGAAGTGCTTCGAGCACACATCAACCATAGCCTACCGGTCAATCTCAACGCTTTGCAATTCGCCTACTGGAGCAACAGGTCAACAGCAGATGCCATCTCTCTGGCACTACATTCCTCCTTGGAACACCTGGAGAATAAAGACGCATATATAAGGCTCCTTTTCATTGACTACAGCTCTGCCTTTAATACCATCATTCCAAATAAACTGATTCCTAAGCTCCAGGCCATGGGTCACTCAGGTCTGCAGCTGGATCTTCAACTTCCTCACAGACAAGACCCAGGCTGTAAAAATAGGGAACAAGCTCTCTTCTACAATCACTCTGAGCACCGGTGCCCCACAAAGCTGTGTACTCAGCCCCCTGCTGTACTCACTGTACACCCAATATTGCGTAGCCAAGTTTCCATTGAACTCAATATATAAGTTTGCTGATGACACCACAATTGTAGGCCGTATCTTGGGTAATGATGAGTTTGTGTACAGAGAGGAAATTAAGAACCTGGTGTCATGGTGCAAAGACAATGACCTATCCCTCAACGTCAGCAAGACGAAGGAATTGGTTGTTGACTTCAGAAGGAGTAGCAGACCACACGACCCCATCTATACCGGTGATGCGCAGGTGGAACAGGTCAAAAGCTTTAAGTTCCTCGGGATCAATATCACAAATTACATGACTTGGTCTAACCAAGCAGAGTCCACTGCCAAGAAGGCCCACCAGTGCCTTTCTTTCCTGAGATAGAACCATAGAACACTACAGCACAGTACAGGCTCTTCAGCCCTCCATGTTGTGCCGACCCATATAATCCTTAAAAAAAAGTACTAAACCCACATTACTCCATAACCCTCCATTTTTCTTTCATCCATGTGCCTGTCCAAGAGGCTCTTAAATACCCCTAATGTTTTAGCCTCCACCACCATCCCTGGCAAGTCATTCCAGGCACTCACAACCTGTGTAAAAAACTTACCCCTGATGTCTCCCCTAAACTTCCCTCCCTTAATTTTGTACATATGCCCTCTGGTGTTTGCTATTGGTGCCCTGGGAAACAGGTACTGACTATCCACCCTATCTATGCCTCTCATAATCTTGTAGACCTCTATCAAGTCCCCTCTCATTCTTCTACGCGCCAAAGAGAAAAGTCCCAGCTCTGCTAACCTTGCTTCATATGACTTGTTCTCCAAACCAGGCAACATCCTGGTAAATCTCCTCTGCACCCTCTCCATAGCTTCCACATCCTTCCTATAATTAGGAGACCAGAATTGAACACAATACTCTAAGTGCGGTCTCACCAGAGATTTGTAGAGTTGCAACATGACCTCTCTACTCTTGAACTTAATCCCCTATTATTGAAGCCTAGCATCCCATAGGCCTTCTTAACTACCCTATCAACCTGCACTGCGACCTTGAGGGATGTATGGATTTGAACCCCAAGGTCCCTTTGTTCATCCACACTCTTAAGTAACTGACCATTAATCCTATACTCAGTGTTCTGGTTTGTCCTTCCAAAATGCATCACCTCACACTTGTCCGGATTGAACTCCATCTGCCAACTCTGCAGCCTGTCTCTATCCTCTTGTAACCTTCGACCACCTACAGCTCCATCCACAACTCCTCCAATCTTCATGTCATCCGCAAACTTACTCACCCATCCTTCCTTACATCCAGGTCATTTATTTTTGGTGCTCGTTTGGACGATTTTGAATCAGGGCGGCCTGCAGATAACAAACACTGAGCTGAACTGAATATGCCTTCTGATTTTTGTGGTTTATATTCTATGTTTTTGCTCTTTTTTGTTTGTTCAATTTGTTGTTTTGCATTTGGCGGCGGTTAAATTTTTTTTTCTTTAAATGGATTCCAGGGTTCTTTGTTTTGTTGCTGTCTATGAGGAAGACAAATCTTGGAGTTGTACATACTTTGAATCTTTGGATAAAATGTTTACCAGCAAGCCAAGTTAGACAGTGGATCAAAGGAATACTCCTTGGATTGTTCCAGTATCACACATTTCCATTTGAAATAGCATGGACTCTGCACAGAGAGCTATGGGAAGTTTGATCCAAAATCTGCAAGTAATTTCAGATATCTGGATGAGACATTTATGCATGGAAAATCAGAGCAGGAACACAAGGTACACTTTAATAATTCTGAGAAGTGAGAGTGTTACTGAGAAAAGGGAAAATGAGTATTGATTATCTCAGAAGAGATCTAAATTGCCCTTAAGATGGATGCTGACAGTGAAGACAAGATTAAAGGTTTCATGTCCCTGGTACAATTAATCTAACAGAAGTTAACACTTCTCAATTACCATGGATATTTCCCTTCCTCTTTAAGCAAAATATTAGGGTTCTACATGAGTTGCTGTACCACAAGAGAAAGTGGAAGTGGGCAAGAAAACAAGAAGCTGCTCTTTTAGAGCTCAGAATCACAATCCAATTTAACATCACTGGTCTTTGCCATGAATTTTGCTGTTATGCGGCAGCAGTACTTTGCAATACAAAATAAAACTATGAGTTACAGTAAATGTATAAAAGAAGTTAAGTTAAATAAGTAGTGCAAAAAAAGGTAGTGAGGTAGTGTTCATGGGTTCAATGTCCATTCAGAAATCGGATGGCAGAGGGGAAGACATTGTTCTTGAATCATTGAGTGAGTGTCTTCAGGTGTTATGAAGACCACCCAACTGTGCCAGTTTCTGTGGTTTAGATGCTCTAACTCTCTGAAATATGGATATCTGGCTGGCCTTTTAAAAATTCACCAGCCCTGCTAATTGGTGATCATGTTTTGGCGCCAGTATTTAATATTTAAAGAACACATGACCTCAAGGCTCAGTCACCCTCTGCCTCTTCCGGACAGACCATGGGCACATGGACTTTGTCACGGGCTTCCTCCTTCCAAGAGGAAGACTGTTAGCATGGTAATTGTGGATCATCTATTGAAGGTCCAGAAATTCTATCTGCAGTGAAAATGGCTGAAATTAGACAGATGACCATCTGCAGTGAAGATGGCCGAAATTAGACAGATGACCATCTGCAGTGAAGATGGCCAAAATTGTCTTACAGTTCACTTCACATTTTTGGAGGGAATTCTGTAAGATGATTGGGACAACAACAAATCTTTCCTCTGGGTTTCACCTGCAGTTAAAAGGTCAGTCTTGGTTCAAATCTTGGTTCAAAGTTCACTTATTATCAAAGAATATATACATTTTACAACCTTGAGATCTGTTTGCTTACAGGCAGGTTGATAATGCATGTGGATTTTGCAGCTCCATTTATGGGAATAAGTATCATGATGTGGAGATGAGAAGTATCTCTCTGTATCTTTTCTCATTCTGCTTGAAGATAAATGAACAAATTTAAGTTCTTTGTTTATTAAAAAAATACAAATTGCTCAAGCAAGTTTTCTCACAGCAACTTTCTCTACAGAGGTAGATTCAACATTGATTGCATGCACAAATTATTAAAGAAATACCAGCTTACATATTTAAACTTTTTAAAAATTCTTTAAAAATTCTTTTTAATAATAAAATAAAAAATCCCAAAAAAAAATTCATAGCTTAGTCTCTGCCTGCTTCACTATAGCACAAAGGGGCCCAGAACTGTTCACAACATTCCAAATGTAGTCTGACCAATGCCTTACAAAGCTTCAGCATTACATTCTTGCTTTTATATTCTGTAGAAGGGTCTCGGCCCAAAATGTTGACTGTTTATTCATTTCAATAGATGCTGCCTGGTCTGCTGAATTCCTCCAGTATTTTGTGAGTGCTGCTTCGGATTTCCAGCATCTGCAGACTTTCTATATTCTAGTCCTCTTGAAATGAATGCTAACATTGCATTTGCTTTCCTTATCACTGTCTCAAAGTGAGCAAGGTTACCTAGACCTCTCCCTTTCACCTCCTGTGACCTGTTGGGCACAACAATTGTTTAAGCAAGAGGTTAGAAAATTATTCATTCTTAAGTTTGCATAAGTTTGAAAAATTTACTTCTTCAATGTCTTTTAATACCCAGATAAATCTCTCCACTTCCCCATTGGTTGCAGAATGTAAGGAAGAAATCGACTGACATTTGATGCTTTTACAGTCCTAAAACTCTCAAATTCGAAATAAATTGGGGTCCATTGTTGGACATGAATTCTCCCAGTATTCCATGCATACAAAGTTCTTTTGCTAAATGCTTGGCTTCAATCTATTTTGAGTACACAGTGATGAGAACAAGGAAATGTATTTTCTCCTTTTTATAAAAGATGACTCAGCCATTTCTACACTTATAATGCCTTGGGTATTATTGTTCTGCAATGCTGGAAATTTTTCCACAACTTTGTCCAGTGTCATATGGATGATCAGCCAATGGACAAAAGTTTTGACATTATAGAGTCATAGAGTTATACAGCAGAGAAACAGGCCCTTCAGCCCGTGTCCAATGGTTAAGGATACCCCAACCAAGCCAATTCCATGTGCCAGCTCTTGGCCCATAACCTTCTAAATCTTTCTAATCCATGTCTCAATGACTTGCTCTGGCAGCTGATTTCATATAGATACCAAACTTTGTGTAAAAAAAGATGCCCCTTAGGTTCCTCACTAATCTTTCCCTTCTCACCTTAAGTCTATGCCTTCAAGTTTTTGATTCTCCAATTTTGGGGAAATGACTGAGTGCATTCACTCTGTCTATGCCCCTCCTGACTTTATACATCTCTGAAGATCACCTCTCAGTTTCCTACACTCTATGAATTTAGTCCCAACCTGTCCAACTCTGTTCCTCATGTCCTAGCATCACCCTTGTAAACATTTTCTGCATTTTTTCCACTTTATTAGCAACTTTCCTGTAGAGGGACACCTGAAACTGAACACAATACTACAAGTGGAGTCATCAATGTCCTTCCACTACATGACCTACCAACTTTTATCCTCAGTGCCCTGATTTATGAAGACCAGCTCTCCAAAAACCTTCTGTACCACCCTGTCTACCTGTGACTCCACTTTCTGAGAACCATGTACTAGTACTCCAAGGTCCCTCTGTTCTACTGCACTCGTCAGGGTCCTGGCATTGTCACTGAGAGTGTCCTACTTTGATTTGCCTTTCCAAAATGCAACATCTTCCACTTATTCCAATTTAATTCCATTTGCTATTCCTTGTCCCACTTACTCAGTTGATCAAGAACCCCCTGCAACTTTTGATAACTTCTGTCATTGTCCACTCTACCACTTGCTTTGTTGTCATCTGCAAACTTACTAGCCATGCTTCTACATTCATATCCGAAATGTTGCTATAGGTATCAAACAGCAGTAGGTTCAACACCAACACCTGAGGTTCACCACTAGTCAGAGGCCTCAAGACCAAGAGACAACCTTACAACATCACCCTCTGCTTTCTACCATCAAGCCAATTATGTATCCAATTATTCCATTCAATCTAGCCTTCCTGAGCAGCCTATATGGAACTTTATCGAAGGCCTTACTGAAGTCTATATAAACCATGTCTTCATCAAAAAAATCAAGTTCATAAGACGTGATCTCCCATGCACAAAGCCAAGCTGACAACCTCCAAAGTACGTATCTTTCCAGATGTACACATATCTTGTCCAGCAGAATCCTCTCCAGTAATTTACCTGCCACAGATGTTAGCCCTCCAGCCTATCAGCATCTCACCCATGGCTAAAAATTAGGTAAATATCTCTGCCAAGGTTCCTGGATTTCCTTCTCCAGCTTCCTGGTACTCTTGGATATACCTGGCCAGGTGCTGAAGATTTGAACACCTACATTTTTAATATATTCAGCATCTCCTGTATCTTCTGTGATGTTGCTTATACTCATAACCTTCCCTTGTTTTGAAATCTTCATGTCTTTCTCCACAGTAAAAAGAGAGGAGAAACATTTGTTAATTACCTTGCCCATCTCCTGAGTTTCCTCTTAGGTCTTTGAGGGTCTTCTCTAGTTACTCTTTTTCCCTTAAATATCTTATAAAATCTCATTGGATTTTCCTTAATCTTCTCTGATCCTTTTTTGCCCTCCTGATTTCCTTCTGCATCTTATATGCTCCTTCAGGGACTCAGTACTCAGTACTCAGGTACTAGCTGCCTGTACCTGTTCAATACCTTTTTCCTGGCCAGGCTATCAATACCCCATGTTATCCAGTCCTAGCAATCTGCCCTTCACTCTGACAGGAGTATGCAGACCCTGAGCTCACCTGTCTCACCTATAAAAGCCTGTGGTCCTGTGCTCCAGTTTCCCACTAACAACCTACTCCAATTAAGCTTTGCAAGCTCTTGTCTCATCCTGTCAAAATTTGCCTTGCCGCATTTTAGAACTTGAACCTATGGATGGACCAGTTCTGACCTTTCAAACTAGTAACGTCAACTGTAACTCTAACGCTGTAACTAACACTCTGTAACTGTCAACTGGATCACTTGCCCTGCCCTATTACCCAAGAGTAGGTCAAGCTTTGCCCTTTGTCTAGTAAGGCACTCTATATTTCCAGATGAAAGTTCCCTGACCTCACTTAACAAATAATACCCCATCAAAGCTGTTAATAGTATGGAAGTTCCAGTCTATGTTAGGAAAGTTAAAATCCCCCAAGACAATCCTATTGTTTTTACAGCTCTACACAACCTCCTGTATTTTTGTTCCTCTAATTCCCCTTGAATATTTGACAGCCTATATCCTAACAATGTGGTCATCTCCTTCAGCTCTACCCACTAAGCCACACTGGATGATCCTTCAGCAGTTTCATCTATGACTGTTCTGAGACCTCCATCGGTCAGTGTTGACCATGGATATTGCATCCTAGCTGTCTAGATACGCAAGCCTGGTCAGTACGATATGGAGAGCAAGCTGTTGCACATGTAGCAAGCTCCCTCTCTCCATGAATTTGAAGAACCCAAAGGAATGGCAGAGGCTGATACAGTTTGGAGTTGCCAGTCAGCATTGAACTCAATGTAAGACTGCTTTAGGGACTCCAGCTCCAGCCTTTTCCCTTAGAGTTTATCCTGAAGCCCTCCCCATGGGTGGATATAGCCACAAGACAGTGGAGGTTTGAAAACAGAATTGTTCTTCACCTAGATGAGCTCCATCTGCCTGAAGCAACTGGTTTAAAGACACCAGTATCCCACCTTTGCCCCTTCTCCTCTTAGTAGAAATGGTTCTGCTGGGCTTAGTAGCTAAGCCACATGTGAAGGCCGAGAGCTGGACTTGGTTGTCAGAGGCTATTTGAGGCACACGCTTTTGGGAGCATTTAATAGGTAGTGGGAGCTTATCCCCATTATCACCCCCAGATATAACAACCTTATGACTACTGCTGTTATATTCCCCGTAATCATAAATGCAATGCCCCTTCCTCTCTTTCCTGGGCCTCTATCCTGCCCAAAGTGCCTGTATCCCTGAACAGTCCTGTTCCTCCTTTAGTCGCGTTTCCATAAGGACTATAATATCCTAGTCCCACGTAGCTATCCAAACACTAATTTCATCCATCTTACCTGTCAGACCTTACACTGAAATAAATGCAATTCAATCCAAAAAGCTTTCTTGCACCCTGCCTCACCCTGCCTATTCATTTACTGTCACTGACATCGGCATCACTTTCCAGCCTCTCACTTGTTTCCCTGATGCTTGGGATCCCATCCCCTCCCATTGGAATTTAAATCCATCCCAGTAGCACAAATAAACTTATCTGACAGGACATTGATACTTTACAGCTTTTGTGTTGTAGATTCCTGTATGTTCTGAATGTAGTTCATCGACAGATCTGGAGAATATGTAGAGTGGCTCCACGGTTTTAAAGTTCACCAGTTATTTTATCATTAAACTAGCAGATATACTGAACAATGCTGTAAAACTTCTCATGGAAATTTTTCAAGGCTGTCCAGCCTTTCAAACATTGTCCATATATGTGATTTAGCTCTATGTCTTGCTGAGTCATCTGAGCAACACACACAGCTGTCACCAGGCAACCTACTACAGTGTTTTCACACTATATTTGGAGTGTGTAGTGGCAGAACCAAGCCATTGCCACTGCCTGCCATCGTTAGTGTTGTTATACTTGCATGATGCATCCCTAGCTCCAATGATTGCTTCAATCCTTTATTAGCAATTAGTAAACATACAATCTTGAGGTGATGAAACTTAAACATGCCCAAGTGCAAAGTAAGCAAGAATACCTAACTTATTCCCCTTGCTTTTACCACACTCCCCCACTCTTGTGACTGGTTACCATAATAAACACATAACACAGAATACAAAGCAGATAGAGAACACATACAGAGTGTACAGTTTAGCTTCCCATACTATTGGAAAGAGTGCAAGCGAGATGCATTAGGATATTGCCTGGGTTGAAGAACCTTGGTTATACAGTGAAAGATTGGATAGGCTGGACTTGTTTGCCATAGAACGAAGGAGACTGCAAGATGACCTTAGGACCTACAGGATTATCAAGGGTGTAAATCAGAGAGATAATCAACATCTTTTCCCCATGATAGGGATATCAAAAACACAAGAAGATGTGTACAGTTAACCTGAGAGGAAGCAGTTTTAAAGGGGATCTGGGGAATTAGTTTCTTTATACGCAGGGAGTGGTTGGTACCTGGAATGGTGTACGAGAGTTAGGATTGGATACAATTATTACATTTGAGAGGAATTTAGACATACATTTAATAGCAATGTGAAGAAGAATATTCTCCTAATGTGGGCAAATGATATATACATAGATAGGCAAAAAGCTCGGGAAGGACATAGGGAGCCAAAACTCAAAGATGTGAAAATCTATAGATGCTGGAACTCCAAGCAACACACACAAAATGCTGAGGAACTCAGCAGGTCAGGCAGAATTTATGGAAAAGAGTAAACAGTCGACCTTTTTAGGCCAATACCCTTTATCAGAACTGGAAAAAAGATGAGGTTAGAGCAAGAGGATGTGGGGAAAAGAGGATGAAGTACAAGGTGGTAGGTGATATGTGAAACCAGGAAGGGGAAGAGGTGAAGTAAAGAGCTGGGAAGCTGATAGGTGAAAGAGATAAAAGGCTGGAGAATGGGGAATCCTATAGGAGAGGGTAGATGATCACGGAAGAAAGGAAAGGGGAAGGAGCACCAGAGGGAGGTGATGATCAGATAAGGACATGAGATGAGAGAGGGGAATGTGAATGGTGAAGGGGGGAGCAATTACCAAAAGTCCAAGAAATTGATGTTCATACCATCAGATTGGAAACTACCCAAATGGAATATAAGGTGTTGCTTCTCCAACCTGAGTGTGGCTTCATTGCAGCAATAGACGAAGCCATGGATTGACATGTTGGAATGGGAATGGGAAGTAGAATTGAAAAGAAGGCCGCTTTTTCTAGGTGCTTGGCAAAGCAGCCTCCCAATCACTGAGATACAGGAAGCCACACCAGGAGCAACAGATACTGAAGGTAACACCAACAAACTCACAGGTGAAGTGTCCCCTCACCTGGAAGGACTGGTTGGGGTCCTGGATGGTATGGAGGAGATGTAGGGGCAGGCATGGCATTTGTTTTGATTTGAGAAGGATAAGTGCCAGGAGGGAGATCAGTGGGGAGGGATGAATGGACAATAGAGTTGCATAGGGAGCAATCCCTGTGGAATGCAAAAAGTTGGGGATTGGAGGAAAAGATGTGCTTGGTGGTGGGATCTGTTGGATATGGCGGAGGTTACAGAGAATTAGAAACGGGGATGATGCCGGAGGATTGGCATATTGCTCATGTGGTTCCATTGTTTAAAAAGGGTTCTAAGAGTAAACCTAGCAATTATAGGCCTGTCAGTTTGACATCAGTGGTGGGTAAATTAATGGAAAGTATTCATAGAGATGGTATATATAATTATCTGGATAGGCAGGGTCTGATTAAGAACAGTCAACATGGATTTGTGTGTGGAAGATCATGTTTGACAAATTTTATTGAATTTTTTGAAGCGCCTACTAGGAATGTTGACGAGGGTAAAGCAGTGGATGTTGTCTATATGGACTTCAGTAAGGCCTTTGACAAGGTTCCACATGGAAGGTTAGTTAGGAAGATTAAATCGTTAGGTATTAATATTGGAGTAGTAAAATGGATTCAACAGTGGCTGGATGGGAGATGCCAGAGAGTAGTGGTGGATAACTGTTTGTCAGGTTGGAGGCCGGTGACTAGCGGTGTGCCTCAGGGATCTGTACTGGGTCCAATGTTGTTTGTCATATACATTAATGATCTGGATGATGGGGTGGTAAATTGGATTAGTAAGTATGCAGATGATACTAAGGTAGGTGGCCTTGTGGATAATGAAGTAGGTTTTCAAAGTTTGCAGAGAGTTTTAGGCCAGTTAGAAGAGTGGGCTGAATGATGGCAGATGGAGTTTAATGCTGATAAGTGTGAGCTGCTACATTTTGGTAGGAATAATCCAAATAGGACATACATGGTAAATGGTAGGGCATTGAAGAATGCAGTAGAACAGAGTGATCTAAGAATAATGGTGCATAGTTCCCTGAAGGTGGAATCTCATGTGGATAGGGTGGTGAAGAAAGCTTTTGGTATGTTGGCCTTTATAAATCAGAGCATTGAGTATAGGAGTTGGGATGTACTGTTAAAATTGTACAAGGCATTGGTGAGGCCAAATTTGGAGTATTGTGTACAGTTCTGGTCACCGAATTATAGGAAAGATGTCAATAAAATAGAGAGAGTACAGAGATTTACTAGAATGTTACCTGGGTTTCAGCACCAAAGTTACAGGAAAAGATTGAATAAGTTAGGTCTTTATTCTTTGGAGTGTAGAAGGTTGAGGGGGGACTTGATAAAGGTATTTAAAATTATGAGGGGGATAGATAGAGTTGATGTGGATAGGCTTTTTCCATTGACAGTAGGGGAGATTCAAACAAGAGGACATGAGTTGAGAGTTAGGGGCAACAGTTTAAGGGTAACATGAGGGGGAATTTCTTTACTCAGAGAGTGGTAGCTGTGTGGAATGAGCTTCCAGTAGAAGTGGTAGAGGCAGGTTCGGTATTGTCATTTAAAGTAAAATTGGATAGGTATATGGACAGGAAAGGAATGGAGGGTTATGGGCTGAGTGCGGGTCAGTGGGACTAGGTGAGAGTAAGCGCTCAGCATGGACTAGAAGGGCCGAGATGGCCTGTTTCCGTGCTGTAATTGTTATATGGTTATATAATTACGTGCTGGATGTGGAGGCTGAGGAAAAGAGGAACCCTATCCCTGGGGTGAGGGTGGAAATGCACGAAATGGAAGAGATGAGGGTGAGTGCAGCATTGATGAGGAGGAAGGGAAAGCCCTTTGAAGAAGAAAGACATCTCATTAGTTCTGGAATGGAAAGCCTCATTCTGAGAGCAGATGCATTGAAGACGGAGGAACTGAGAGAAGGAAATAGCATTTTTACAGCTGAAAGGGTGGGAAGTGGTCTAGTCCAGGTAGCTGTGAGAATCAGTGGGTTTGTAAAAGATATCAGTATATAAACTGTCTCCAGAGATGGAGACAGAGAGATTAAGAAAGGAGAGGGAGGTGTCAGACTAGGTAAATTTGTGGGTAGGGTGGAAGTTGGAGGCAAAGTTGATGAAGTTGACAAGGTTCGCATGGGTGCAGGAAGCAGCACCAATGTGGTCATCGACATAGCGTAGGAAAAGTGGGCGAGTGATATCAGTGTAGGCTTGGAACATAGCCAACAAAAAGGCAGGCATAGTTGGGATCCATGTAGCCCCTGGCTACACCTTTTGTTTGGAGGAAGTGGGAGGAGCAGAAGGAGAGTGAGGACCAGTTCCACTAGACAGAGGAGGATGGTGGTGGTGGAGGGAAACTGGTTGGTTTGTTGTCCAGCAAGAAGCAGAGAGCTTTAAGGTGTATAGGGACTGGATGTCTATGGTGAAAATGAGACAATCGTGCCCAGGGAACTTGGAAGTCATTGAAAAGATCCAGAGTGTGTGACATGTCATGGATGTAGGTAGGAAGGACTGAACCGAGGGATAAAACAGAGTTGAGCTATGCAGATACAAGTTCAGTGGGGCAGAAGCAATGGGTCTACCTGGACAGGCAGGTTTGTGAATCTTGGGTAGGAGGTAGAAATAGGAGGTGTAGGGTAAGGGAACTATGAGGTTTCTGGCAGTGGACGGGAAATCACCAAGAGTTAATGAAGTCAGTGATGGTACAGGTGACAATGGCCTGGTGCCTTAGAGGAGTTTTGTTTGAGGGGTAAGTAAGAGGAGGTGTCTGAGAATTATCATCTGGTCTCAAAAAGGTAGAGGTCAGTCTGCCTCTACTATGGCCCCTCCCTTATCTGTGGGCTTGATGGTGAGTTCAGGATTAGAGTGAAGAGCAGTATGTTTGGGAGGAATGAGGTTAGGAGAGAGGAGTGTTAAAGTCGGGATGGTTAATATCACGTCGGCAGTTTGCAATGAAAAGATCCAGAGCAGGCAGAAGGCCAGGGCAGGGTGTCCAGGAAGAGGAAGAGGGTTGAAGGTGGGAGGAGGGGTCATCGGTGTGGGCTGGAGTGTCCTTGCCAAATAAATAGGCTTGGAGATGGAGACAGAGACAGAGCTCAACATCATGGCGGGCATGGAACTCACTAAGGTGTATGTGCAAGGGGGCAAAGCTGAGGCCCTTACTGAGGTCAACGTTCTGCCTCAGAGAGGGGAAGGTCAGAGGGAATTGTGAAGACTCAGCAGGGATGAGAGCTGGTATCAGAGGGGGGAAGGGGATGGCAGTGTCTGAGGAAAGGGCACGTTTGGGGCTTTCAGTGATGCTGAGGAGGGAGGAAGATGAGGTCTCTGAGGACTTAAGAGCTGGCGGTGGGACCTGAGAGACAGAGGACTGCAGAGTGGTGGTGAGGGAAGGGGAGACTGGGGTTCCAGTGGCAGTACATAAAGTAGACTGTATGTTCCCTCCATGGATGTTGTCTGACTTGTTGAGTTCCTCCAGCATTTTGTATGCGCTGATAGTGATGCTGGCATTTTGTGTGATTCAGCAGAAGCTTTGAGTGGACTATAATTAGAAGTGATTAAGGTTGGGGAAATTTTTAACCTTGACACTGATCTCAGCCTTTTCCTGAACTAGTTACAGGTCACTTATATCCACCTTCAGAGCCAAACAACCCACTTACTTTCTGCAACAAAGCTGTATTTAGTCTTGAGCTCAAAAGAATTGTGAACTGTGAAAGTCAAACATTGAGATGAAAGAAAAACATCTAAATAAGCCTAATGTTTAAAAGATATGTCAATTCATATTTGATTTTTTGTCACACTCCTTTTATAGTAAATATTCACATTAGATTGTTCTTATTGCATAAAAAGGTAAAAAGAGATGAATCATTCTGAAGCTATTGCTTTCAAAAAATCAAATAAAAATACTCATATAGAGAGCAGAATAATAAACTTATTGGAAATCTAATGGCAAGTTCCTCCTAGAGACCACAATCTTGTCATGGGGTTTGGAGGCTTACGTGCCTCAGTGACCTGGAGAGCTACAATGGCTGGAGTCAGGGCTTTATGCGTTAGTTCTTGATAGGGTCACCCATGCCAAAAAGGTCAAGGGGTAGAGGCCAGACTAAGAGTGGTCCACTGGTCTTCCAGGTTCAGGGGTTCAACTCAGGGCTAACAACTCTGACTGGTAAAAGAAAACTGTTATAGAAACAGCAATGAAGAATCCTTTTACATCTGAGTGTGATGGTATTCCTGAGACTCCACCCAGGACTTACACGACCGACAGTAGTGAAAACCAAGTTACTGACATGATGAAGGAAGCCCTGAACACTGCCAGAGCTGGAAGACTTCCATTGCTGCCCTAAACGCCAGCGGAGTAACGGGCAGTAGGTAGGTAGGTAACGGTGAGTTAGACAGTAAACAATCTTGTAATGCTCCTTTAATTGTTAACAGTGACAGAATTGGAACACACCGACAGAATATAGTGCTAAATCAGAGATAATTGGTTTGTAGTTTTATTAATACAAGGAAGGTCAACTCAAGTATGTCAATGAAGCCAAGTTTTAAGCACAAATCTCTGTGTTGTTTGCCATAATGCACTGCTCTAGCATTAATTTTAAAAGCTGTCAAAGGATGTTCAGTTTGGATTTTTGTTCAACACGCAGATGAGTATTTTCCCTAAATGTTTCCTTATTTGGAAAATGGTGTTCCATCCAAAAAGCTTCTACTGAAATTTTGCACAGTTGGCAGCATTAAGCTATGCAGCTGAGATGTCAATGCTGTAAGCCTTAAAGGACCAGATGCAACATACACCGATACTGCAACTTGTAATAAAAGAAGTTGTGCTAAAATGATGATTAAAAGAGGCAAAAGAGATAAGAAAGCAAGATCCCAAATTAATTCTCAGGAGGTTTTCATGGAGTAAACAGTATTTGTGCTGGGACACCATTTTCTCAACCTGGTACAGTCAGTAGGAGATAATTGTTGAGTTCAACGTATGGAGTGACCACTCCTCCCTGCCCATAAACGGCTCCTCTGTGGAGCACCAAGTTGCAGGGAGCGCACATACTGGACAATCTCATCTGGTCCGTCAACACCTCCTCTTTGGTCAAGAAAGCACAGCAGCATCTTCATCTACTGAGACAAGCAAGACTCCCCCCCCCCCCCAACTCCAGCCAATTTTTACAGGAACACCATTGAGAGTGCATCTAATCACAAGACCCTGCAAGGTATTGCGAGGACCACTGAGAGGATCTCTTAGCAGTCCTTCTATCCATCTGAGATATTTGTAAGGAGTGCTGCACATATAGGGCTCTTAGCCTTGTCAAGGATCCCTCCCATCCATCCACAATCTCTTTGAGCCCCCTACCATTAGGAAAGAGGTACCATATTATTAGTACAAGGGCAGTTAAGATGGGAAGCAGCTTTTTCTCCTGGGCTGTGAGACTACTGAACTCCCGGCCAACATCCAGGGCTCATCATATAGGAAGTGCCAATAAACATATACAGTTTACTTTTTAACTTGTGTTGTAACTGCACCTAATGGTAAATGTCAGTCTTCCGGAATGTATTTTATTATTTATTGATTTACTAGTGGTAATATTACTTCATGTGTTGTGTGTGAGTTATATGTACTGTGTTGTGCACCTTAGTCTGGAGGAATGTTGTTTCATTTGGCAGTATACATGTATATGGTTGAATGACAATAAACTTGAATTTGAACTTGACTGTCAGTGACATTCCACGCTTCCTCCCTCCTTCATAAACAGCCACATGGTGGTTCTCCATCCTCCTTTGACAGAGATCCCCACCCCTTTATCACTACTATCTACAAACCAATAGCCACAAAGAAACCCCAGCTTTATCCCTCCCTCATGTTCACTGGCAGTGATAGTCTTACCTCCATGCCCATTGACATTCAAAGAGGGATATCTCCCCTTGGTCCCTCTTTTATCCAATCAAACATTGACATACATTAATTGATGAAATCACATCAGAAGCCCACCTCCCTAACTCAAGTCTTTTTTTTCAGGTCAAGGTAAAAATTAAACAACAGTCACAATAAACAGGAAATATCTGTCTGGACTAAGAAATTGCTTGGGAGAGGAGACAAACTGAAAGCACAAACTGAGGACACAATCTGAAAATGTAGCTGATGTATGGGGGCCAAACACAACAGTTAGAGCTTTATGCATTAAAAAGGGGAGGGCCAGAACTTTTTGGATGTGAATGGTTGAGGAAAATCCAACTAGACTGGCACTCAATCAAAGCTCTCAATGTGGCATCAACAGGCAACTGCAGTCTAAATGGTAGCACTAACCAGAGGCTGTCACAGCTGCTTAATGCTAATCAGAAGGTGTTTGAGAAGGGAATAGATAAGCAGATTGAAGACTTGGCCAAACGCTGTTTGGAATGCAATAAAGTTCAAAATGCACCACTAAAAGCACCATTGCATCCATGGGAGTAGCCATCTTCACTATGGCAAAGAATATATATTGACTTTGCTGTGTCAGTCATGGATTCCAGGTTTCTAATTTCTGAGTATCCTCATTCAAAATGGCCAGAGGTTATATCAATGAAGTCAACCACCTCAGCAAAGACTGTCTGCACCAGGAGGACTATTTTCACCAGTAACAGCTTACCCGAACAATTGTGAGTGACAATGGACCACAATACATGTCAGAAGAATTCCAACCGGTCATGAAGAAAAATGGCTTCAGTCATTTCAAGTAAGCTCATCACCACCCAGCAATGAATGAATTAGCTGAAAGGTTTATCCAAACCTTCAAGAGGTCAGGAACCTTCAAACCTTCATTAAAGTGATGGACAAAGAGGTCATTTCACTACAACACAAGGTGGACAACTTCTTTCTTGTGTATAGGAACTCTGTTCATGCAATGGCAAATCAAACACCTGCAATGCTGTTCAGAACAGGAATCTGACATCTTGCATAGACATCCTGAAACTAGACCTCTGGAGGGAAATGCAAAATAAACAGTTCTACTGGTTGCCAAGTGAATCAGTAAGGAGCTTCGAGTTTGGACAGGAAGTCCTAGCGCATGATTACCGAGAAAGCAAGTGGACACCTGATAGGATAGCTATGAGAACTGGACCACTGATGTACACAGTGGATGTTGGAGATCATGTGGACCAGATACTGGATGCTGAGCCAAAGAACACACCTGAGCCGATTGCATCCAACAAGTTGGACACATTACAGCCACTGGACTTATCTCTAAGTGATGATCAGAGATACCAGCAACTGAGAACACTGTCTTAGACAAGACACCTACCAAACCTGATGCCACTCCACAGGTCCAGAGGCGCTATCCTGAAAGAAACAGTGCACTGCCCAAAAGACTGAACCTTTAGAACTGTGCAGTTAGTTATGGACTGTTATTGTGAAAGCATGTTGATTTGGAATATGATTTATGTAAGGGAAATTGAATGGTTTGTATACATACAGTTTTATGTTGCACTGCTAAAGGGGAGAAAGTGTAATGTATGGATATATTTCTGTTAGAGCAATGACTGCCCCCCCCCAGCACTCTGTATTGATCTGTTATCTGTGCATGTATCTCTCTCTCTCTCCCCCTCTCCCTCTCCCTCTCACACACACACACACACACCAGTTAAAGCCATCTTTGTATGCGAGCTTTTATTTAATAGATATGTAGTTGCAAAGATACAACATTGACCTCACACCCGTAGCTTAGCAAAGGAGGCTTGCAATCTCTGTAGCAGGCAAGTGCTGTTTCTTCTTCCACACCTTTCTTTTGGTTCCTTTCACAAAGGGAAGAAGGAAGAGCAAAGAAGCAAAGGAGGGAATGGAGCCCACAGTTGATGGAGCTCTCCATCATTATCTCAACACTCACAATACACAAGCTAAAAGAAGACCATAAGACATAGGAGCAGAATTAGACTATTCAGCCTATTAAGTCTGTTCTGTCACTCCATCATGGTTGATTTATTATTCTTCTCAATCCCATACTCCTGCCTTCTCCCTGTAACCTGTGATGCCCTTACTAATCAAGAACCTATCAACCTCTGCTTTAAATATACCCAATGACTTGGCCTCCACACCTGCCTGTGGCAATGAATTCCACAGATATAGAATATCAATAAAAATATGACACAGAATATTCATATAATCTATAATCCAGACACCTCAGCCCACTAATGTTATCTGTCAACTGGCCCTGGAAGCCCATTAGGCGATACCATGGCTTTGAGGCCCAGTACTCCCATATACAAGCAAGATAGATTGTAAAAACACAACCAGGAAAATATATATGTGTATACTCCAGACCCCTCATTCCATTTTAAATCTTCAGTCATCACAACAGTGCTACGCCTCCCCTGGTAGAACACAATGGCTCAGATGTCTCTCCTCCAGCTGTGAAAAGCAAGTGACCCCACAGCCTAAGGCTGAACTCCTTTCGGACCCAGGATGAACTACAGAGGACAGGGAGGAGGTCTGGCCCCGCACACTAAGCACACAGGCCACTGGCATTAGGACATGCCCTGGTGTTCGTGAAGCAGGTTTCTAGCTATGATAAATAGCCCCACTTCCTTGTGGGCAGCCTTGGGAGAGATGAAAGCTACAGGAATAAATCCAGACAGCAAAAGCACAGTGGCACCCCTAAGCTGGTGCCATACATATTGGTTCATAAGCTTTCCTTTGGACTACACTGGTGAGGCTGGGTTAGGGATCTTGATGACTGGATTTCCATGTTGATCATCATCACCCATTGTCCTTCGAGGCAGATGGATGCAACCGACCAACCAACCAACCAACCATATTTCATTAAATGGTCCCTGAAAACATAGGAAGTCCATTCTGTATGAATGTAAATGAAGACTGAGGAACTAAAAATCCTTGAACTTTATGAACACTGTGGATGCCTGACTCTGAATGTTATGGAAGGTGGCAATGCTGATAAATCCACTCCAACTTACTTTCTGCACTCAAGTGAAAGTAGCAGAATTTGTTGTCTATTTAATATTTCAATAATATTTGAGTAATCGTACATATATATATATAGTTTGATTCAGCATTCTTGTTCATTTAAATAATTAATTACAGGCTATATGTAAAACTACATGAATTGCATATGTCATCACACTGCCACGTGATGTCATGAAGTCAGACCTGTATTTCTGGACTCCCATACTCATTTGGATTAATTTAATGTTTTGAAGTTACAAAACATAACAGAATTCACTTCTCCAGGAATATAAACAGAATCAACAGAGTGACTCATGACGTAGCTGCAAGGTGTGATTCTCATGCTAGGAAGTAAAGAATGGCGTTCACCTCATCTGTTAAAGCTGAATAGAGTGATGTGGCTGGACTAAACCTACCAATACTCATTCTTAAACAGGTCCAGATTTGTGTGTGTGTGTCTCTGTGAGGACATAACTTTGGATAACGAGTCCTGTAGTGCCCACCCCCTTGGTCAACTACCCATTCTAGTGAAGGATCTGATGATAGTGACCCAATTCAAAATCTTTCATCAACATTTGTCAACCACGATATTATTACCTATTGTGAGGAGTTTCCAATTATGTGAAGGTAATTTGGAGGCACAGTAGTGAGTGGAAGCACTGGGCATTGTGGAACATCCTGCCGAGGTTGTCATTTGGACTATCTATGGCCTTTATGCAACTGTAGTTCAGACAGTGCTATGAGGGCAATGTTGTTTTGTATGGGATCCAGGCAGGATAGCTTTGGGAGAACACCACAGTAATTCTCCATCGCACACGCAAGAACAGAGTCACAGGGTTATTGACTCTGCTGGATGCATCTGGTGGGAGAAATATAAAATCAACAAGGTTTAGTCGACACAGTTTGTGGACTCCTAATTCTCATACATCATGTTTCTAGTTTTTCTGCTGCTCCTATTTTTGTTGCTGGTTTTTGTTATTTTGCATTGGGGTGGCCTGCAGACAATGAACACTGAGCTGAACTGTTTATATTTTGTGTTTCACTTGTTTTTGTTATTGTTGCCATTTGTGTGATTTTTTTTGCATGAGGGGTGAAAGGAGGGGTCAATGTGTTCTTTTCTTTGAACAGGTTCCATGGTTGTTCTTTGTTTTATGGTTGTCTGTGGGGGAGACAAATCTCAGGGTTGTATACCACATACTTACTTTGATAATAAATGTACTTTGACTCTTTGAATCAGCTGAAATATGAATCATTTGGGAGAATATCCTTACAAATTTCTAGGTCACATGAACCAAGCTGAATATATTCTTCATTACACTTCATTTCTAGAGAAAACAAAGTTTTTATGCACAAAATGCAAAACAATGTTTGTGCTTGAATTTCTAAGTTAGAATTTTACATCAGTATTATCTGTTTACCATCTGTTATTTAGACAGCTGCCTTCTAGAAACCCCATTTGATAAGGTATGACAATTTGTATCCCCATTCGCTTGCCCCTCCCTGATAGTTGCGTTACTACTAAATAATTTTTGTTTTATTTTGCTCTTTTTTGCACTACTTATTTAACATAATTATATATAAATATGTATTTCATATTGTGATTTATTGTTTTATTATTGTGTATTACATTGTAATGCTGTCACAAGAACAACATATGCCAGTGATATGAAATCTGATTCTGATTCTCTGCACATAAACTTAAAGCTAACGATGAAGATTTAAGAATTTGCGAAGTCTCTTAAAGAACTGAATACAAGGATAATGAAAAACTGTCCTGATATCAATCATTATATATTCTTTTATAGGATGTATCCTCAATTATACAATAATCTTCCAAAAGAAATGAGATATTTAAAACTTTTTTCTATCTTTAATTAAATTATATGAACATATCTTGGCGTTAAAACAAGTTAACTTATTTAATTCTATGTTAGACAGCATATGTTTAAGATATACATAAAGCAACTTTATATAGAAAATGTACCCTCATGTTCTTTTACAACTCACTCTTATTCACTATAATGAATTCTGGTTGAATCGTATTACGTGACATGTGCAAAATGAGACATTTCTGAGAAGAACTGACCTCCCCAATATGGTAATAAAGTCCCTGCCAAAATATATTGGCCCAAATCATGTTTCATTCGAAATATGTGCATGGTGTGCAGCTCCTCTCAGTATCTGACATAGTCCAGTCTGCTTCCAGATAAGAAGCAAA
This sequence comes from Hemitrygon akajei, assembly GCF_048418815.1. Lineage (NCBI taxonomy): Eukaryota > Metazoa > Chordata > Chondrichthyes > Myliobatiformes > Dasyatidae > Hemitrygon > Hemitrygon akajei. The sequence goes on along the minus strand of NC_133124.1, from coordinate 141,707,369 downwards.
TGCAAATGTTTTGATAAGAACTCAATGCAAATATTTATGATATGAAATTTCCTGGGAATTATGTGTGGATAAAACAAAGTGTATTATTTTCCCATTTCCCTTTCAGGCTTGCCAAAATGTTCTTTTTGTTTCGTATTTGCATTTTTCAAAATTGGATTCAGCTTGCATATTATGTTCAGCAATTTGTTTGTTTGGAATGGTAATTAGTTATTGTAATTACAGAGATGACAGTTACTAAATTGTTTTTAAAGCGTTAGAGTGTCTGTGTGCCAGAAGATTGCAGTAGTTTTGGTTTTGAACTAGATAGCAAAAATCCTCCTACTCTCAAGATGGGCCTTTGGATATTTCAACTGTAAAACCCTTTTAAACATAGAAACATAGAAAACAGGTGCAGGAGTAGGCCATTCGGCCCTTCGAGCCTGCACTGCCATTCAGTATGATCATGGCTGATCATCCAACTCAGAACCCTGTACCTGCTTTCTCTCCAAACCCGCTGATCCCTTTAGCCACAAGGGCCATATCTAACTTCCTCTTAAATATAGCCAATGAACCGGCCTCAACTGTTTCCTGTGGCAGAGAATTCCACAGATTCACCACTCTGTGTGAAGAAGTTTTTCCTCATCTCGGTCCTAAAAGGCTTCCCCATTATCCTTAAACTGTGACCCCTCATTCTGGACTTCGCCAACATCGGAAACAATCTTCCTGCATTTAGCCTGTCCAATCCCTTTAGAATTTTATACGTTTCAATAAGATCCCCCCTCAATCTTCTAAATTCCAGTGAGTATAAGCCTAGTCGATCCAGTCTTTCTTCATATGAAAGTCCTGCCATCCCAGGAATCTTTGTTTAACTAAACAAAGAGAGAAAAGGGATTATTATCACTTCTTGTGAATAAACTAATTCTGGAACTTTTCTATCACAAGGTAATAAATCATAGGAAGCATGGGGCAAAATTTAAAAGTGATTGAAGGGAAGTATAGGGGAGAAGTCAGAGTTTTTTTAACACAGAGAGAGGTGGGTGTGTGGTAGAGGCAGATACATTAGAAGCATTTGTGAAACTCCTAGACAGGCACATGGATGACAGCGAAATGGAGGGCTGTGTACAAGAGAAGGGTTATATTATACTTACAGTAGGTTAAAAGGTTGGCTTGTATTGTGCTGTAACGTTCTACATTCTATGTTAGCGCACTCTACAGCAAGACAAGAACAAAAACAAAACTCATGTTTACTATTAGAGATGTTTACTATTACTGCTTAACAATGAAAATATAAACAGTATTGAGATTTTGTATGGTAAAATGAAGATTTTCTTGTTTTTTCTGTACAATCATTTAGGATGAATCAAAAGATCTAAATTTTGATGTCTGGTTCCAAGTCTGATTGATACATATTTTGGATGATATAATTTTGGGAAAGAAGGCTTTGTAGATCTTCTGTAATCACCTGAAGCATACTCTTAGCACTATAAAGATTTAAATAAGGGAGCTAATACCTAATTTAGCTCTCCTCTTTGTGACTGGCTGCCAGAGAATGGAAGAGCTGCTGCATTCTCGAATATCTTTTTTGATAGCCAATAATATGTAAGATTATTGTCAATCCAAAGGTGCTACTGTGGACCAGCAGCAGGAGTGCTACTTTGATTCCACAGCATTCCCATCAGTACTTTCTAGTTTCTTCTTAGGATTTGCTATTGGACTGATCTCTTTCTGTAGAAAAAGATATTTAATGATTGACCTGCTAAGTTCCTTCAGCAGTTTGTGCATTTGAAGAATACTTTGTTTTCAGTTGATGATATCTCAAAATAAGCAAGAACAATACAGGAAACTTTGCAACACATGTTTAATATTCAATTATCTACAAAAATGAACACTAACATTATTAGGTTCATTGCTATGGTGAACAGAATCCACTAAATCGATATATCTGTATATTTCTAAATTAAATAAATTAAGTAGTGCAAAAAGAGAGGAAAAATAATGAGTTAGTGTACATGGGCTCATTGTCCAATCAGAAATCTGATGGCACAAGGGAAGAAGCTGTTCCTAAAATGTTGTGTGCGTGTCTTCAGGCTCCCGTACCTCCTCCTTTATGGTAGTAATAAGAAGAGGACATGTCCTGGGTGATGGGAATCCTTAGTGATGGGGATCCTTAATATTGGATTCTGCTTTTTTGAGGCATCATCTTTTGAAGTTGTCCTCGATGCTGGGGAGGCTGGTGCCCATGATGGAGTGCAAGGTGATTCAATGTATGTACCTTTTTGGAAGATTGTGTTTGTGCATGAGGGGGTCTCTTGAACTTCTGCAGATGCACTATATAAAGTATCCTGACGGGAAGTATGACAACATACCATGACAACTGCTCTGCTTTTGGCTGCTGCAAGCTGCAGAGAGCAGTAACCACTCACCAGTGAATCACAGGCTCATCAGATCCTTCCAAACAGTAATTGGATACAACGTCTAGGTCCAGGAGTTACAAGGAAATGGGTATGAGATCAGGTCAGAAGTTGGGGAACCTAGTTGGGACTTGAATTGGAGATTGCTGATGTTGGCTGTTCACAGCCTGGTGTACAAATCAAATAGAGTGCTTTGTCCCACATCGTGTCAAGTTGGAATATAGTTAAGCAGGTAAGAGGAGATAACATAATCACAGTTATGCTTTGTGTTTTGTAGATGTTGGAAAGGATCTGGGGTGTCATGAGCTGAGTAGTTCATCACATGAAAACCAGCTTCTAATCTGGTGTACTGGCAACAGTATTTATATGGCAATTCCAAAAGAGTTTTCCCTTTGTGCTCACTGACCAGCTTTACCAGAGCTCCTTGAAGCCAAACTTTGCAAAGGCTGCCTTCATGTCAAGAGCAGGCACTAGATTCAGCTTTATGGCTCATATTTGCATCAAGCTTGTGATGTGGTCTGGACTGAAGTGATTCTAGCAAAGCCCAAAACAGGCATAAGTAAGTATATTATTAACACCAACACACACAAAATGCTGGTGGAACACAGCAGGCCAGGCAGCATCTATAAGGAGAAGCACTGTCGACGTTTTGGGCCGAGACCCTTTGTCAGGACTAACTGAAAGGAAAGATAGTAAGAGATTTGATAGTAGTGGGGGGGAGGGGGAAATGCGAAATGATAGGAGAAGACCGGAGGGGGTGGGATGAAGCTAAGAGCTGGAAAGGTGATTGGCAAAAGTGATACAGAGCTGGAGAAGGGAAAAGGATCATGAGACGGGAGGCCTCGGGAGAAAGAAAAGTGGGGGGAAGCACCGGGGGAGATGGAGAACAGGCAAACAACTATGTCAGGGATGGGGTAAGAAGGGGAAGAGGGGCATTAACAGAAGTTAGATAAGTCAATGTTCATGTCATCAGATTGAAGGCTGCCCAGCCGGCATATAAGTTGTTGTTCCTCCAACCTGAGTGTGGATTCATCTTGACAGTAGAGGAGGCCATGGATAGACATATCAGAATGGGAATGGGACGTGGAATTAAGAAGTGTGGCCACTGGGAAATCCTGCTTTCTCTGGTGGACCGAGCGTAGGTGTTCAGCGAAACGGTCTCCCAGTCTGCGCCGGGTCTCACCAATATATAAAAGGCCACACCGGGAGCATCTTTCAGTTAGTCCTGACAAAGGGTCTCGGCCCAAAACATCGACAGTGCTTCTCCTTATAGATGCTGCCTGACCTGCTGTGTTCCACCAGCATTTTGTGTGTGTTGTTGTTTGAATATCCAGCATCTGCAGATTTCCTCATGTTTGATATTATTACCACCACTTGAGAACACCTTCAAAGACACTTTCTATCAAATTGGCTGGAGACTTGTGTCTGCGATGGTGAAGATTTCAAGATGCTGTTCATAGACTTCAGTTCGTCATTCAACACAATCTTCCCTCAGAAACTGATTGGAAACCTAAGCCTACTGGGCCTGAACACCTCCCTCTGCAACTGGATCCTAGACTTCCTGACTGGGAAACCTCAGTCAGTCCGGATCAGAGGCAGCATTTCCAACACCATCACGCTGAGCACAGGGGCCCCCCAGGGCTGTGTGCTCAGTCCACTGCTGTTCACTCTGCTGACCCATGACTGTGCTGCAACACACAGCTTGAACCACGTCATCAAGTTCACCGATGACACGACCGTGGTGGGTCTCATCAGCAAGAACGACGAGACAGCATACAGAGAGGAGGTGCAGCAGCTAATGGACTGGTGCAGAGCCAACAACCTGTCTCTGAATGTGAACAAAACAAAAGAGATGGTTGTTGACTTCAGGAAGGCACTCTCCGCTGAACAACCACGGCTCCTCGGTAGAGATTGTTAGGAGCACCAAATTTCTTGGTGTTCACCTGGCGGAGAATCTCACCTGGTCCCTCAACACCAGCTCCATAGCAAAGAAAGCCCAGCAGCATCTCTACTTTCTGTGAAGGCTAAGGAAAGTCCATCTCCCACCCCCCATCCTCATCACATTCTACAGGGGTTGTATTGAGAGCATCCTGAGCAGCTGCATCACTGCCTGGTTCTGAAATTGCACCATCTCGGATCGCAAGACCTTGCAGCGGATAGTGAGGTCAGCTGAGAAGATCATCAGGGTCTCTCTTCCCACCATTACAGACATTTACACTACACAAAGCAAACAGCATTATGAAGGACCCCACGCACCCCTCATACAAACTCTTCTCCCTCCTGCCATCTGGGAAGAGGCACCAAAGCATTTGGGCTCTCACGACCAGACTATGTAACAGTTTCTTCCCCCAAGCTGTCAGACTCCTCAATACCCAGAGACTGGACTGACCCCAACTTACTGCCCTCTACTGTGCCTATTGTCTTGTTTATTATTTATTGTAATGCCTGCACTGTTTTGTGCACTTTATGCAGTCCTGGGTAGGTCTGTAGTCTAGTGTAGGTTTTTTTGTGTTGTTTTTATGTAGTTCAGTGTAGTATTTGTACTGTTTCATGTAGCACCATGGTCCTGAAAAATGTTGTCTCGTTTTTACTGTATACTGTACCAGCAGTTATGGTTGAAATGACAATAAAAAGTGACTTGACTTAACCCACATGTCTTTGTGATGTGGGAACAAACTGTAGCACGTGGAGGAAACCCATGCAGTCACAGAAAGAACATACCAACTCCTTATGGGCAGCAGTGGGAATTGAACCTGGGCACTGTAAAGCATTACGCTAGCCATCACACCACCAATCCAAAGAAGGTAATGTGAGCTATAAAATCGGTAAAATGGACAGAGTCCATGGTTGTCATATGTTGTCCAATATGCACAAGGTGTGGAGAAGGATTAACACTATTAGTTGAAGGGCCCAAAGTAGTTTGGAGGAATGGGGAGAACCTTGGCTTACAAGTCCAAGAGTTCATGCAGGTAGAATGGATTAGGAGAAAAAGGCATATGGTATATTTGCCTTCATTGGCTGGAGTAGGGAGGTTATGATATAATTTTATAGAATATTTTACAGGCAAATGGAATATTTTGTACAGTCCTCACTGAAAGAAGGACGAGATTGCACTGGAAAGGGAGTAGACAAGGTTCAGCCAGAATGTTGTCTAGGATACAGCTATTCAGTTATGAGGACGTAAGCTGTTTAGTTTCTCTTGGAATGGATGAGGCTGAGGGGAAACCTGATAAAAGTACATAAAATTATTAGGGGCATTGACAGGGCCTATATTAGTAAGCTGCTGCCCATCGAAAAGGTACATAAAACTAGAGGACATCAATATAGGATGAGTGGTTTTAGAAGAGTTTTGAGGAGAAACTTCTTAACCTACTTAACAAGTAGGCAGATTAGCATTTGGATTGCCAAGGCATAGAAAGAAAGCAAACAAATGGAATAAGTATAGATAGATACTTAATAGGTCAGCATGGCCAAGATGGGCTGAAGGGCCTATTGCTGAGCTACATAATGCTGACTCTGAACTCAGTGCCTTCCAGGACAAAAATTTCTTTCCCTCCATGGATGGGGAAGGCAAGATCACTGCCATCTAGTTGGCAATTCTGGCTAAGCATGGCTGGTAGCACTTCACCTTATCTTTAGGACTTATGTGCTACAATTGTTGACTAGATATGATAGGATTGTCCTCTCAAGTGAATGTAAACATAAATAAGAATGAAAGGTATCTTCACTTCCTTCCTCAGTCCAAATGACTTGCCTCCAGTGCCTGAGATGCAGCTTCAGCTAGATCATTATTACTATATACATATATATATACACACACTTACTTTTAATATGATATATACCTACTGTAATTCACAGTCTCTTTTCTATTATTATGTACTGCATTGTTCTGCTATCACAAAGACAACAAATTTCACAACATATGCCAATGATTCTGATTCTGTTGACTTGATCTCCTGTGGTCAAGGAAACAAAAACTGTATCTCAAACGACTACTAACAAAAACATGGTTCCACATATCAAAGAAAATTGATAATTTTGTGATATTGAAATAAGCAGGAATGAGTTGTTAGTAAGGGCAATTACATCAATCTCATCCAGGGTGTGATTATGCATTTTTATAAAATATGCCTTCAGTGGCAAACCTTAGAACTTACAGGGGTAATTGTAGATAGGTTTGACTGCACATAAAATAGAAACAGACTTCCCAAGTGATCACTAGAGGTAGTGTATTTGAGATTAAAGAAATTTAAAATGATTGTAGTGCAGGAGTAGTGCTTAAAGTTAGCAGTATGCTAAAGGGTTCAACATACGTATGATATTTGTAGTATTATTACCCATTAAAATAACATTGAGAAATTTACATGGCATTGAACTCTACCTGAATAAGTTTAGGTTGCACAAAAGAAGATAGTCAATCAGCGTATCCCCTGGACATCACTGCAGGAATTCCTCAGGCAGTGTCCAAGGTCCACCCATCTTCAGCTGCTACATCAATGACCTTCCTTCTGTCACGTCAGAAGTAGGCTTATTTGCGCATGATTGCACAATATTCAATTTTATTTGCCCAAGTGTGCATGTGGAAAGATGTCAACAATATCCAGACACGGGCTGATACTTGCAGGCAAGTGAATGTTGTCTACATGTACTTTAGCAAGGTCTTTGACAAAGAATCATAGGGAAGGCTGGTCCAGAAGGTTAAGTCGCTTGGCATTCAAAATGAAGTAGTCAACTGGATTTAACATTGGCTTCGTGAGAGAAGCTAGAGGGTGCTAGTTGATGTTTGCTTCCCTGACTGGAGGCCTGTGACTAGTGGGGTGCTGTATGGATCGGTGCTTGCTCCAATATTGCTTATTATCGATATTAATGATTTACATGATGATGGAGTAAGCTGGATCACCAAATCTGAAAATGACACCAAGATGGGGGCATAGTGGAAAGCAAGGAAGGCCATCAAAGCTTGCAGCATGATCTCAACCAGGTGGGAAAATGGGCTGGAAAATGGTAGATGGAATCTAATGCAGACACATATTGATTCAGGGACAGTTTCTTCCCTCCGCCATCCGAATTCTGAAGGAACGCTGAACCCATGAGCACTACTTCACTACTTTTTTATTTCCATTTTATATATATTTGTGAGTGTGTGTGTGTGTGTGTATATACACACCCCTGTACCTACAGGGGTGATATCAATAATCTTGAAAGAGTGCAAAGAAAACCTAGACATGAGGGCCTGAATTACAGGGAAAGCTTGAGTAGGTTAGAACTTTATTCCTTGGAGTGTAGAGAATGAAGGGAAATCTTACAGAGGAATTCAAAATTATGAGGGGATTAAACAGAGTAAATTAATGCAGGCTTTTTCCCCTCAGATTGGATGAAGCTAGAACTGGAGCTCCCAGATGCAAGGTGAAAGGTGAAATATTTAAGGGTAATCTGAGGGATTGCACTCAGAGGGTGGTGAGAATGTGGAATAAGCTGCCAGCGGAAGTGGGAGATGTGGATTCAACCATAACATTTAAGAAAAGTTTGGGTAGGTTCATGGATGAAAGGGGTATGGAGGGCTATGGTCAAGATGCAGGTAGATGGGACTAGACAGACCAGGCCAGCGTTATCTAAATGGGCTAAAGGGCCTGTTTCTATGCTGTACTGTTCTATGAGTCTATAACTCTAAATAATAAATGGTAATTTTGAAGTTGCAAGATGAAATTTTAATAGTGGGTGCAGAAAACAATATATAATTTTAATGGAAAGAAACCAATTAAACAGGAGTATCATAATAGAGAGACCAGCTGAGAAACCATTCAACTATTAGCAGTTTTTTCTCATGGCTGAAGAAAAACAGATTAAGAAGCGATTGAAAATAGTGAGAGGAACCCTGCAAGAATTTTCCATCAATTTTATTTCCATTGTGATCAGGGCCTTTTGACCTGAAATATTAACTCTACTTTTCTTTCTACAGATGCTGTCTGGCCTGCTGAATGTTCATAGCATTTTATTTTCATTTAAAATTTGCAGCTTTTGGAGATTTTTCATTTTTAAACTCAAGTGTAGGTTTGATTGAGCAATGCAGCACTCTACCATTGCTGATGACTGGTTAAAGTTTAGATCATGCTAACTAAGCTTGCTACTATGCAATGTGAACTTATGCTTGGAAAACATTAGAATCAGTTTGTTCTGTTGTCTGCATTCACAGAAATACGATTCCTTTGATACCAATAGTGTTACAGATATCTTCACTTGGGTTAGAAAAGATGATCCCTCTAATTTCTTTTTACAGCTGAGTTGACCAACCATTGTTCTGAGCAGGAAATGTTTACCTGACCTGAAAACTGTGTGGCACTTTAAATGTTTTTTTTTTGTAATATATATAGTATGAATATTTAGAATGAAAATTGAAAAAATCATCACATACTTTTGATTTTATTTATTAATTGAAGAATTAATGAAATACAATAGAACAAAGGAAATCTTATACATTTCCAAAACTTTTTGCCATCTGTCTTTATTGTAAATCCATTGTCCAGATTAATTTTGCCTCCAGATGAAAGATATGTCTTAATCCTCATTAGATCATCGAAATGTTCCAATTCTAGTGTGTTTCTGGATTTACATTTGATTGAGTTCATGAAACTGAATCCAAGTTCACAATAAGCACTAGAAATGTTCCAGCAATGTCAACAAGAATTGGCAGTTCCTCAAGTGCTTCATTTCTAAGCACATAGTTCAACATACCAGTAAACATTTTATCTGAATCAGTCTTAACTTTTGCAGTAATGACAAATTTGAAATTTGCTGCGGTAATTTTGAGGCAATGCTTTCATCGTAGTTTATCATAGTAGATGAGCTTTTTTTGTCATTCGTACATCATTCTCTTTTCCAAATTCAAAATTGGTTGCATTTGCAAAAGCAACAAGGTCAAAAGTTTGCTGTTCTCTTAACTCATTATCAGGGAAGCTGTTATCCAAGTGATTACACACGTGTTGAATTAATTGAATAATAGGCACAGTATTAACATCAGAACTTATGAGATGCAAGCAGATCTCTTACTTTTTCACTCTAATAAATGGTATCACTAAAATATTGTGGGCATAACTTGTTAATTTTTGCTTTTGCATACTTCAGAACTTCAGTTGTATTCAAACAGCTATTCTGAAGGAACTTACAAAGAGATGCCAGATCATAAAACATCATTAAGGACAGTTAATGCTGTTCAATGTTGTGGATTGGTCAAAATGTTCAGGCAGTAGTTGCCGATTGGAGCATTACATTCATGAACTTGCCCTTTGCATCACTGGACTAAAACTTCATAATTCCTCAGTAAAACAGTAATGGGAAAATGTCTTGACAGCCATCTTACTTCATTTAGTGGTCTAAATGACAGAACATCACATTCTATGGCATCAGCTAATTCATTTAACTTCCCTTTTTTAGCCAATGACCTACTTGTAGCTGTGTTTTTACATCCTGCATAACTTATATTTTTCAATGTGTCGTTTAGTCCCAGGTCTTCTCTGTGTGCAACACAATGTTACTCCAACAGATGTTTTATTTCTCGGCAAAGAATTGCCATCACACCATTATTCTTTCCAAGTATAACATTTGCCCTGTCTGATGTAAACATCACCATCTTTTAAATATCAAGATTGTTGTTGATCCATAATATTTTTTGCTTCAACAATAGTGATATTGTCACATACAGTTAGTTCCAAAATACTCACAAAGACAGTCTTATAGGAAGTTTCATTTTCCAGTCAACATGTAAAATACAAAATTAATACGTTCTGAAAAAATACCTGTACTTTCATGAGGAATTAGCACATGGAAAGCAGGTTTCCACATTTCTTCCATTATCTGTTTCTGAAGCACACAGCTGATGCATTCAACATTCAAATGCAAAGTTCTTGCTGCACCAACTCTCTGGTATATTGATATATTTGTCCAGGTGTGCATGAATTTCTTGCACAGAATGTGTAGAAGCAGTAATTTTAACTGTTAACATAATGTTACCAATTACCACTTTGACTGTATCAGAGTCAGACTTATTTCAGCATTTTGTTTCAGTCTTGCTTCACGTTCTTTTGGAATTTAAGTTAACAAGCACAAAATTCCACATTTCTTCTGGTTGTGTAATTTGGTAACTGCATATATATGAACCCTGTGGTTAAGATGTCATTTTAAGAATTCTGACTTCTGTTCTTCTCATTTTTTCCACTACTAAACTCACCCCCAAATTTTGCTTCCTCAAAAATGGTGCATACAACATCACCAGCATCCAGATATATAGAAATATCGCCAATTTTTATCCTGAAGAAGGGTATCAGCCTGAAATGTTGACTGTTTACTTTTTTCCATAGATGCTGCCTGGCCTGCCATGTTTCTGCAGCATTTGTGTTCATTACTTCGATTTCTTGCATCTGCAGATTTTCCTTGTTTGTGAGCCAATTTTTATTTTTTGCTTTTGATGCAAAGACAGTAGTTCAGTATCTATGAGTTGCAAAGCCATTCTACCTTAAATTATGTACAATCTTTGTTCTCCGAAGCATTTAACTCTTATTCTGCTTTACTTTTTGACATCCTCGGGATACTAAAAATAATTAATGATAATAATAAGTAATTAATACAATTTGAGAATATGAAAAATAATAACTATTATTTGAAAAATAAGTCTAAAACTATATAATTTTTATAAAATATCCAGAGTCATGCAAGCAATTTTATTGAAATGGATTTTTACATTAATTTTAAAAATCTTATTAGGTCATGATTTTTTAAAATTAATTACTTACCAAAATGTCAGAATGTAGAATTTTTCACATCAAACAAACACAAACGACAACTGACAACACAAGTAAATGATGTCAGGCATTCAAAGCGACTGACAGGCACAATGGAAAGAGTAAAATGTTTAGGCTAAACAGCAGTGGAGTTCAGCAGGCTGGCAGTTTCTTAACAATGAGCTGCCGACTTACATTCTCTGTTTATTGTTACAATTTTTAGCAGCATTGTAACTTGAAACACTGACAATGTGAATATGTTAAAGCTCTAAAATGTTTCTAAGTATGTTTATTATTTAGAAAATTTATGGATTATATTCATGAACATAAAATAAATTATGGGTATTTCACAATTATATTAACATATATACCAAACTTATATTAACATTATACAAAAGAAAATTCCAGCTGCGTGGCAACAAAGGCTATGTGCACGGGAGCATTGCAGTTACCGTGTGGCTGTGCACCCACACAGCTTAGAGGGAACAGTGGTTAGAAAGGAAATCATCATTCCGTGGTCCAAATGTGAACTGTTACGTATGCTGGAAATAAAACAGAATGCTGGAGATACCCAGAAGATCCAGCAGATCAATGGAGAAAAGGAACTGAGTTAATGTGACAGGTCAATGACTTTGTTTTTCTCTATAGAGGTTCTGTTGTGTACTGAGTATTTCTAGCAGTGTCTCTTTTATTCTATAATTTATGTGATTATTGGTTCCTTAAGGTTGGTTGGTAATGGGGCGAAGCTCCCACTACCTATAAAATGCTCCCAATGGCATGTGCCTCAAATAGCCCTGACAACCAAGTCCATATCCTGGCCTTCACATTTGGTTTAGCTAATGGCTGCAGGTGTTGTGGATAGTGTGGAGGGCTGTCAGAAGTTACAGCGGGACATTGATAGGATGCAAAACTGGGCTGAGAATTGGCAGATGGAGTTCAACCCAGATAAGTGTGAAGTGATTCATTTTGGTAGGTCAAATATGATGGCAGAATATAGTACTAATGGTAAGACTCTTGGCAGCGTGGAGGATCAGAGGGATCTTGGGGTCCGAGTCCATAGGACGCTCAAAGCAGCTGCGCAGGTTGACTCCATGGTTAAGAAGGCGTATGGTATATTGGCCTTCATCAATCGTGGAATTGAATTTAGGAGCCAAGAGGTAATGTTGCAGCTATATAGGACCCTGGTCAGACCCCACTTGGAGTACTGTGCTCAGTTCTGGTTGCCTCACTACAGGAAGGATGTGGAAGCCATAGAAAGGGTGCAGCCATTGTGACTGTTCTCAGGCATCTAGTCAGGTATAGGTATTGATTTTAACCAATGCTTTGATGTTAAACTCTGCCATCTTCTTCAGGGATGATGACTGGGCATGTCTAGTACGGTGGTATTTAAACCCCCTCTGTTGTCCGTCCCTCCTGATTGGTTAGTCCTTATCCAATCAGGTTTCCATTCTCCCACCTTGTTTACAATTGAACTGCAGTTCTTACTTAGAGTAAGACCTTCATCTTAGTAAAATTTTTTCCTCTAGTTTTATGGTTTTCTTCACCAGGTGGTCCCAAAAGCTATTGGCATGGCACAGTAGTTTTGTGCTGTCAAAGGTTATTATGAATGTAATGTACACTCTCACCAATTTTTCCAGGAAACCCAAACGGATACACCTCCTGTGCTCCTTGATGTGGGTTTCCACCGTGCAACCCATCGGGCTGATATACGCTGCTCCACCTTCACAGGGAATCCTGTAAACGTCAGCCGTCCTGAGTCCCAGCTCATCTCTGAACACCATAGTTTTAGGTAACACAATTCAAATGATTCAAATAGGTGGATATGTGCACGTACTTATCCATCCATGTGAACCTTCCAATTTCATTTGCTCATTTCCATCATGTATCTTATGCCATCCTTTCTGGTTTCTCTCCTTTTCCACCACCTGTCCTTCCAAGGTACCCCACACCAATCTCATCATTGATCTACATAACCTGCACTTCCACAGAGGAAAACTGCATTGTGATTTTGAGAAGGTTCTGTACTGTATATAAGTAAATAGGAGATAAGTCATGAACCATTAGACCTCTTGTCCAGTGATTGTTCCTACACCATATGTCAGTAATAGTAGATTGCCGAAGGTTAAAAAAGTGTCAAGAGACATGAAGTGTGTGAAGTTACCATAACTAGAGAGAAGGTTCTTGGGTCTGAAGTTGGATAAGTCACCTGGACCAGATGGTGTACACCCCAAGGTTCTGAAGCAGGTGGCTGAAGGGATTGAGAAGGCATTAGTAATGATCTTTCAAGAATCACTAGATTTTCGAATGGTTCCAGTGAACTGGAAAATTACAAATGTCATTCCACTATTCAAGAAGGGAGAGAGGCAGAAGAGGTCTTTGGGATAACTGCAAGTCTGTGTCTTTGTTATTGCTTTACTCATGCTTGAGTGCTCAGTGGCAGTGCCGATGCTTGTTTTTTTTTGCCTGTGGGGGGAGGGGGATTGTTGCTTGCTGCTGCTTATGTGCGGGGGGAGCTGGGGGGGGACTTTGGGGTTCTACCATTTAACTGTCATTCATTCTTTGGGACACTGCTCTGTTTTCATGGATGTTTGTGAAGAAAAAGCATTTCAGGATGTATATTGTATACATTTCTCTGACATTAAATTGTACCTTTGAAAAGAAATTATAGGCCAGTTGGTCTGACCTCTGTGATTGGGAAGATGTTGGAGTCAATTGTGGTTTCAGGGTATTTGGAGGCACATGATAAGATGGGCCGTAGTCAGCATGGTTTTCTCAAGGCAAAATCTTACCTGACAAATTTGGAATTCTTTGAATAAGTAAAAAGCAGGATAGACAAAGGAGAATCAGTGGAAGTTGTGTACTTGGATTTTCAGAAGGCCTTTAACATGAAGGAAATCTGGAGGTCGAACCTGACCAGAGGGCTCATAAAGTGGATCTTCGTAGCAGTTGTAGAGTCCATTCTCACATACGGATGCGAGATGTAGACACTCACCAGGACCATGTGAAAGTCTCTAGATGGTTGCTATACACGAATGCTCTGGATGGCTCTTGATGTGAGTTGGCAACAGCACATGACGAATGTTGAGCTCTATGACGACCTACGAATGCTCACTACTAAAATCAAAGTGAGAAGACTACAACTAGCAGGGCACTGTCTATGCCACCCTGAGCTACCTGCCAGCCTAGACATCACATGGGAGCCCAAGCATGCGAGGATGAACCCTGGGCGCCCTCCCAGGACTATGGTCAACACGTTCCTAGAAGATAGTGGCGCGGCTAATATAGATGAACTGAACACACTGATGAGGGAGAGGGAGGAGTGGACAGTCCCATCATCATGCCCGATGCCAGTGCCCTAGGCCTGAGTCGACATAGTAGTAGTTTAACAAAGTGCCGCACATGAGGCTGCTTAACAAGTTAAGTCCATGGTATTACAGGAAAGATACTAGCATGGATAAAGCAGTGGCTGATTGGCAGGAGGTAAAAAGTGGGAATAAAGGGAGCCTTTTCTGGCTGGCTGTCAGTGATTAGTGTGTTCCACAGGGGTCTGCATTGGGACTGCTTCTTTTTACATTATATGTCAATGACTTGGATGACAGAATTGATTGCATACTTGCAAAGTTTGCAGATGATATGAAGGTAGATGGAGGGACAGATAATTCTGAGGAAGTACAGAGGCTACAGAAGGATTTAGACAGATCAGGAGAATGGGCAAAGAAGTGGCAGTTGGAATACAGAGTCAGGAAGTGTAAGACCATGCATTTTGGTAGAATAAATAAAAGGGTAGATCATTTCGAATTGGAGAGTAAATTCAAAAATCTGAGGCATAAAGGGACTTGGGAGTCCTTGTGCAGGATTCCCTAAAGATTAACTTTCAGGTTGAGTCAGTGGTGAGGAAGGTAAATGTGCTGTTAGCATTCATTTCAAGAGGACTAGAATATAAAAGTAAGGATGTAATGTTGAGGCTTTATAATGCATTGTGAGCAGTTTTGGGCCCTTTATAAGACCATAAGACAAAGGAGCAGAAGTCGGCCATTCGGCCCATCAAGTCTGCTCTGCCATTTCATCATGACCTGATCCAATCTCCCCTTTAGTCCCACTCCCCCGCCTTCTCACCATAACCTTTGATGCCCTGACTACTCAGATACCTATCAATCTCTGCCTTAAATACACCCAATGATTTGACCTCCACTGCCGCCCATGGCAACAAATTCCACAGATTCACCATCCCCTGGCTAAAAAAATTTCTCCGCATCTCTGTTCTGAATGGAAAGGATGTGCTGACACTGGAGATGGTTCAAAGAAGGTTCACATAAATTATTCTGTGGATTGAAAGGTTTGACATAAGAAGAACATTTGATGGCTCTGGGCCTGCATTCATTGGAATACAGAAGAATGAGGGGTGACCTCATTAAAACCTATCAAATGTTGAAAGGCCTTAATAGGGTCGGTGTGGAGAGGATGTGTCCTATGGTGGGAGAGTCAAGTTCAAGAGGACACAGCCTCAGAATAGTTGGCAAAATGGAGATGAGGAGGAATTTCTTTAGGCAGGGAGCGGTGAATCTGTGGAATCTGTTGCCACAGGCAGCTGTGGAGATCAAGTCTTTAGGTATATGTAAGGCAGAGAGTGATAGATTCTTGATTGGTCAGGACATGAAGGGATATGGGGAGAAGGCAGGAGGATGGGGCTGAGACAGAAAATCGATCAGCCATGATGAAATGGCAAAGCAGACTCGATGGGCAAAATGGCCTAATTCTGCTCCCATATCTTATGGTCTTATAACTATTTCCTTTGGAAACTTAAATCCTATGTTTTACTTTTCTGACTGGATAGGCTTTCATGGTCACTGCCTTCTCATCCTTCCTCAGTCAGGTTTTCAGGCTTGTTTCTCATTACTAAAATGAAGCCAGCAAAGGAGATCACTGTGGGTTCCAGATGGACCACAGAAACAGCACTTTTAGTTAGGTACCTCACCATGATGTGATGTAATGTAATCATGATGAGCATCTGGACCCCCTACTCAACTACAAACGAGATGCCATGTGATTGAGAATTGCTTTAAATGGCACAGTAGAAAGAATGCTTGCTGCAGCCATCTTCACCCATCTTGCTTAAAACATAGTCATACAGCAATTCGGCTGTGCGGAATTAATAAGCATTGATGTCATTCACTATGTCTTTGCTGCCATATTTCTGCAATTTCAAAGATTTAAAGTACATTTAATATCAAAGTATGTATTCAGTATACAACCCTGAGGTTTGCCTTTCCACATACAGCCATAAAAAAAGAAACACCATGGAACCTGTGTCACAACCACTGATCTGGCAGCACAGTAGATACGGCAATTGCACTTGTGAATATGCACGTGTCAGCTAATTATTATTTAATTGTGATATTACTTAACTCCATGCTTTTCATCATAGTCTTTGTCGAGATTTGGACAGAGCACAGCAATGCTTCACTGCTTGTTTGCATTCGGCCTTCCCTGTTAAATTGGACTGTCGATTCAACTGACTCTGAAGACTAGCGGTATCCATTTAATGTTTAGATGTTCTTTTCAGCCACAGTGTAGGCTTTGTTTCCCATTTGAGAGTTTTAGTTAATGGCCCTCTTTGGCCAAGTGTTTATTGTTTTATTTTTCCTCTAACATTGTTCCCATTAAAGTCTGTGAACTATTGACCTGCTTCAGTGTCTCTCACTCCGCACTTGGGCCATATCCAAACCTGATAACAACCTGTTCAAAGAAAAACATCAAACCTACAATGCACAACCAAAAACAAATCACAGAAATGGTGAAAAAATGAGTGAAAAACACTGAATCTAAAACACAAACCCACAAGGTCATCATAAGAGTTCAGGCATGATCAGTTAGCTCAGTTCAGTTCAATCTAGTCTTGTGCCATACATTAACTTCAGGCTGCAGAGCCAGTCCGCTCTGATCAAAATTGCACAAAGTGGCAACAAGAAAGGAGCAAGAGAAACACATCATAATGTGAACCAGAGTCCAATCCACAAACTGTCTCGATAAAACCTTGCCCAAGAGCCAGAACACTGGCACCATCCTCCAACAGCATCGAGCAAGAGACCATTCGAACATTGAAACCTTCCTCTGGGAGCAGCAAGCAAGAGAGAGGGACCGTCACCTGCAGACACCTTTGTCCGGGAGCAGCGAGCAAGAGGGAGAGTGAAATCAGACACACGCAAATAGATGGTATTAAACACCTGTTCTTGTCCTTGATGTGGACAATTAACACAATTTATTGAGTCATGCAAGTGATGAACCAATTTGGAAGCAAAGCTATGAACTTGTGAACAACACAATAATGGCAGAGATTTCAATAGTGAGGAATGCTGTCTAAGGCCAAAGCAGGATACAGGTCACATGGGAAGTTGGGTGGAATGTTGACAGATGGAATTCAATCATGAGAAGTGCAAGGTGTTGCATGTTGGGAAGCCACACAGGTGAGTGACATAAACAGCAGATGGGAGTGCACTAAGTTATGTTGACAAAGGGACCTTGGCATTCATTGCCCATAGTTCTCTGTAAGTGGCAACATATGCTCAGTGGCCACATTAATTAGGTACAGGAGTAGAACACGGTGTGGTTTTCTGCTGCTGTAGCCCATTCACTTCAAAGTTCAACATGTTGTGCATTCAGAGATGTTCTTCTGTACACCACTGTTGTAACGCATATTTATTTGAGTTACTATCACTTTCCTGTCAACTTTAACCAGTCTGGCTATTCTCCCCACTGTCATTAACAAGGTGTTTTTTTACCCACAGAACTACCACTCACTGGATACTTTCAGGATCATTCTCTGTAAACTCTAGTGACTGTTGTGCATGAAAATTCAAGGAAATTAGCAGTTTCTTAGATACTCAAACCACCCCATCTTGCACCAGCAGTTATTCTACGGTCAAAATCACTTAGGTCACATATTTTCCCCATTCTGATATTTTGTCTGAACAATAACTGAACCCCTCGACCATGTCTACATGCTTTTATGCATTGAGTTGCTGCCACGTGATTGGCTGATTAGATATTTGCATTAATATGCAGGTGTACAGGTGTACCTAATAAAGTGGCCACTGAGTGTAGACAGAGTGGTGAAGAAGGCACACGACATTCTTGTTTTCATACATTAGGGCAATAACTCTAAATATTGGGTCATTATGTTGCAACTTTGCAAACTGATGATTAGACTGCATTTGGAGCTCATCTAGGGAGGCTACTTGGGTGGAATTGAGGAATGGGACAGGTGTAGTAACACTTATAGGGGTGTATTATAGACCACCTAATGGGGATCAAGAATTGGAGGAGCAAATTTGTAAGGAGACAGCAGGTATTTGTAGTAAGCACAAGGTTGTGATTATGGGAGATTCTAATTTTCCACACATAGACTGGGAAGCCCATTCTGTAAAAGGGCTGGATGGTTTGGAGTTTGTAAAATGTGTGCAGGATAGTTTTTTGCAGTAATACATAGAGATACCGTCTAGAGAAGGGGCAGTGTTGGATCTCCTGTTAGGGAATGAGATAGGTCAGGTGACGGACGTATGTGTTGGGGAGCACTTCGGTTCCAGTGATCACAATGCCATTAGTTTCAATATAATTATGGAGAAGGATAGGACTGGACCCAGGGTTGAGATTTTTGATTGAAGAAAGGCTAACTTTGAGGAGATGCGAAAGAATTTAGAAGGAGTGGATTGGGACAATTTGTTTTATGGGAAGGATGTAATAGAGAAATGGAGGTCATTTAAAGGTGAGATTTTGAGGGTACAGAATCTTTATGTTCCTGTTAGATTGAAAGGAAAGGTTAAAAGTTTGAGAGAGCCATGGTTTTCAAGGGATATTGGAAACTTAGTTCGGAAAAAGAGAGAGATCTACAATAAATATAGGCAGCATGGAGTAAATGAGGTGCTCGAGGAATATAAAGAATGTAAAAAGAATCTTAAGAAAGAAATTAGAAAAGCTAAAAGAAGATATGAGGTTGCTTTGGCAAGTAAGGTGAAAATAAATCCAAAGTGTTTCTACAGTTATATTAATAACAAAAGGATAGTGAGGGATAAAATTGGTCCCTTTGAGAATCAGCAAGGACAGCTATGTGTGGAGCCAAAAGAAAAGGGGGAGATTTTAAACAATTTCTTCAGTATTCACTAAGGAGAAGGATATTGAATTGTGTAAGGCAAGGGAAACAGGTAGGATAGTTATGGAAACTATGATGATTAAAGAGGAGGAAGTATTGGCGCTTTTAAAGAATATAAAAGTGGATAAGTCTCCAGGTCCTGACAGGATGTCCCCTAGGACCTTGAGGGAAGTTAGTGTAGAAATAGCAGGGGCTCTGACAGAAATATTTCAAATGTCATTAGAAATGGGGATGGTGCCAGAGGATTGGCGTATTGCTCATGTGGTTCCATTGTTTAAAAAGGGTTCTAAGAGTAAACCTAGCAATTATAGGCCTGTAATTTTGATGTCAGTGGTGGGTAAATTAATGGAAAGTATTCTTAGAGATGGTATATATAATCCTCTGGATAGACAGGGTCTGATTAGGAACAGTCAACATGGATTTGTGTGTGGAAGGTCATGTTTGACAGATCTTATTGAATTTTTTGAAGAGGTTACTAGGAAAATTGATGAGAATAAAGCAGTGGATGTTGTCTATATGGACTTCAGTAAGGCCTTTGACAAGGTTCCACATGGAAGGTTAATTAGGAAAGTTCAATCGTTAGGTATTAATATTGAAGTAGTAAAATGGATTCAACAGTGGCCAGATGGGAGATGCCAGAGAGTAGTGGTGGATAACTGTTTGTCAGGTTGGAGGCCGGTGACTAGTGGTGTGCCTCAGGGATCTGTACTGGGTCCAATGTTGTTTTTCATATACATTAACGATCTGGATGATGGGGTGGTAAATTGGATTAGTAAGTATACAGATGATACTAAGATAGGTGGCATTGTGGATAATGAAGTAGGTTTTCAAAGCTTGCAGAGAGATTTAGGCCAGTTAGAAGAGTAGGCTGAAAGATGGTAGATGGAGTTTAATGCTGCTAAATGTGAGGTGCTACATTTTGGTAGGAATAATCCAAATAGGACATACATGGTAGATGGTAGGGCATTGAGGAATGCAGTAGAACAGAGTGATCTAGGAATAATGGTGCATAGTTCCCTGAAGGTGGAATCTCATGTGGATAGGGTGGTGAAGAAAGCTTTTGGTATGCTGGCCTTTATAAATCAGAGCATTGAGTATAGGAGTTGGGATGTAATGTTAAAATTGTACAAGGCATTGGTGAGGCCAAATTTGAAGTATTGTGTACAGTTCTTTTCACCGAATTATAGGAAAGATGTCAACAAAATAGAGAGAGTACAGAGGAGAATACTAGAATGTTACCTTGAATGTTACCTTACTAGAATGTTACCTTGGTTTTAGCGCCTAAGTTACAGAGGAAGGTTGAACAAGTTAGGTCTTTATTCTTTGGAGCGTAGAAGGTTGAGGGGGAACTTGATAGAGGTATTTAAAATTATGAGGGGGATAGATAGAGTTGACATGGATAGGCTTTTTCCATTGAGAGTAGGGGAGATTCAAACAAGAGGACATGAGTTGAGAGTTAGGGGGCAAAAGTTTAAGGGTAACACGAGGGGGAATTTCTTTACTCAGAGAGTGGCAGCTGTGTGGAACGAGCTTCCAGTAGAAGTGGTAGAGGCAGGTTCAGTATTGTCATTGAAAGTAAAATTGGATAGGTATATGGACAGGAAAGGAATGGAGGGTTATGGGCTGAGTGCAGGTCAGTGGGACCTGGTGAGAATAAGCGTTCAGCATGGACTAGAAGAGCTGAGATGGCCTGTTTCTGTGCTGTAATTGTTATATGGTTAAATTATGAATAAGCATATTAACCATTTATTTACAGGCAAATAATAAAATGTTCAACCAAACATCTACGTCACCCCAGTTTAAAGAAAACATGACACTAAACTTTCAGTAACACTTTAAACTCAACAAGTATTTCATTAAGTCTCCCCCAGCTACACAACTACAAAACTGAACATTCAACAGATACTTAGCTATGTGTGTATGTTCACCCTCTTATACCTGCAGCACTTTTCCAATACAGCACTGGTTGCAATCTCAGTGTGAAATGAGCCCTTGGAGACAAAGGAAAACCAGCAAGTCTCTCACACATGCTATTCTTACACTTCTGAGGTGCACGAATCCGGAAACTGGTGCCGTGGCACACAAGGAAACCAATGGGAAGGAGCTGCTGCATCCCTCAATGGGTCAATCAACAACTGGAAGCGGGGAATGACTGAGGTACTTAGTGAGTACTTTGCTTCAGTATCTACCAAGGATATGGAGGACCAGGGGATCGGTGCTGAGTGTATAAATACATTAGGGCATTTAGAGGTCAAGGAGAAGGAAGTGTTGGGCCTCCTACTGAGTATTAAGATGGATTAGTACCCAGGGCCTGATGGGATTTACTCCAGATTACTGAAGGAGGTAACAGATCAGATTGCTAGGGCCTTGATCAGTAGCTTGATGTCCTCTCTAGTCACAGGCGAGGTCCTGGAGGACTAGTGAGTGGTTAATGATGTACCTCTATTTAAGCAGGGAACAAGGAAAATCCTAGGAACTATAGACTGAGAGTCTCATGTCAGTTGTAGAGAAGTTGCTGGAGAAATTCTTAGGGATAGGATATATGAGCATTTGGAAACCAATGGCCTAATTAGGGAGAGCCAGCATGGCTTTGTGTGTGGCAGATCATGCCCTACCAAATTGATTGGATTTTTTGACAAGATGACAAGAGAGATTGATGAGGGTAGGGCAGTGGATGATGTCTACATGGATTTTGACAAAGATGCATGGGATTCATGGCGAATTGGCTTGCACATAGAAGACAGAGGTAGTGGTTGATGGGATTTATTTGAGTTAGGCGCCTGTAATTTGTGGTGTTCTACAAGGATCTGTGCTGGGATCTCTGCTGTTTGTGATGTAAATAAATGGCCTGGATGAAAATGTAGATGTGTGGGTTAGTAAATTTGCGGATGATGCCAAGATTGGTGGAGTTGTGGATAGTGTCGAAGACTGGCAAAGAATACAGCATGATATAGATTAGTTGCAGATATGGGCAGAGAAATGGCAGATGGAGTTTAACCCAGATAAATGTGGGGCTTTGCAAGTTGGTAGGAGAGAGTACACTGTTAAGGGCTAAATCCTTAACAGCATTGCTGAGTAGACAGGTCTTGGTTTCTAAGTTTATAGATCCTTGAAAGTGGCTACACAGTTTGCTATGATGGTTAAGAAGGCTTACAGAATGCTTGCTTTTAAATGTCAAGACATTGAGTTCAAAAATCAAGAGGGTTATGTTAAAAGTCTGGTTAGGCCACATCTGAAGATTACATACAGTTCTGGTTGTCCTACTGTGGGAATGGTATTGAGGCTATGGAGAGGTTTACCAGGATGCTGTCTGGTTTAAGGTGCATCTACTATCATGAGAGCTGCCAGAGGGTGAAGGGGGATCTGATAGAAGTTTACAAGATTTTGAGAGGCATAGATAGTGTGGACAGGGAGTATCTGTTTCCCAGGGTTAAAATGTTTAAAAGGGTATTAAGGTGAGGAGGTTAGGTTCAAAGGAGATGTAAGGGTTAAGTTTTTAGAAAGTGGTGGATGCCTGGAATGTGCTGCCTGGTACAGTGGTAGAGGCGAATACATCAGAGGCTTTTAAGAGACATTTAGATTGACACATGGATGTAAGGAAGATGGAGAGATATGGACATGCTGTAGGTAGGAGGGATTAGTTTTTGATTTGCTTTTTAGCTGGTTTGGCATAACATTGTGGACTGAATAGCCTGCTCCTGCGCTGTATTGTTCTATTTTCTATTTCTGGAACATGCTTCCAAAGGAAATGGTGGAATTATACACAATCACTGCTTTTAAGAGTTGTTTAGACAGGCACTTAAATAGTCACAACCATAGAACAATACAGCCCTAATGTGGGCAAATGGGATTAGTGTAGACAGGCATATTCTCAACATGGATGTAGTGAACTGAAGGGGCTGTTTCTGTGTTGTACAACTATTAAAGTATATCTCAAAATAACACCCATGGCATCAGTCAAAAGCACTAGTTTAGCATGAGTAAGTAAAAGAAAATTGCCTTTACTTGGAACGTGTAGCTCAGGCTGGAACTCTTTCAGGATTCAACATTGTTTAAAGTCATTTCTAGTGCACGAATGTGAATGAAAGAGAATGAAATAATTGTTACTCCAAATCTGATGAAGCACAAAAAAAAACACAAAACTAAAGAACACAATAATAATACACAAAAAATATAAATTTATAAGATAGCTTCTATACATAGGTTGATTATATGTCCATAAAGCGATGCTAGGCACAGGAATGTCTGTACATAAGGTCACTGACAGGATGGGGGTGTGGTGGGATGGGTCAGTGGGTGGAGGTGTTGAGCAGACTAGCTGCTTGGAGAAAATAACTGTTTTTCAGTTTGGGTTCCTGCTGTGGATGCTATGTAGCCTCCTCCCCGATGGGAGTGGGGCAAACAGTCCATGAGGAGGGTGGGTGGGATCCTCCATGATCTTACTGACCTTTTTCTGACATCTTTCTGTATGTATGTCTTTGATGGTGGGTAGGCTGGTGTCAGTGCTGCGTGGGGTAGCAGAGCCTTCCTGTCTGCCGCAGTGCAGTTTCTGCACCAAGCAATAATGCAGCTTGTTAGGGTCAGCTTCTTAGGATGCTCCTTACTGTGCATCAGTAGAATGATGTGAATGTATAGTCTTCAGCCTGATCAGAAAGTAGAGTTGATGCTGAGCTTTCCTGACTGTGTAGGATGTGCTCTGGGACCATGAGAGGTTGTTTGTGATGTGCACTCCCAGGAGTTTGAAACTGCTCGCAGTTGCAACCGCTGTGCCACTAATGTAAAGGGGAGTGCGAATGGTGTGAGTTCTCCTGAAGTCAATGACCATCTTCCTTGTCTTCTTGACATTCATATTTAAACTGTTATTACCTACAGAGAGAAAATTGACTAATGGAAATAATATATAACAAGGCACTGCAATTGTTTTAGAAGAAAATGAAAGTACCGTAGATGCCGGATTATAAGCCGCTACTTTTTTCCCACGCTTTGAACAGCTTTGAACACTGCGGCTTTTACTACGGTACGGCTAATGCATGGTTTTTTTTCATGCCGCCAAAAACATTTTGCCTCGTAACAGTAGACCAATAAAATTGATGAGTAGTTCACAGAGGTCCAATGAAATTGTACGATAAATCAAGCGCACTTTCACAATTAAATTATTGTAAATCAGTCATTTGTACTCACCCTCATCAACATGGAAAACACTCGAAGAAAAGCATTGTGCTGCCTTTATGGCAGTTATTTAGTTTATAATATTTTCGCTTAGTAATTCATTTGTTAGTATTTTCTAGTTAAAGTTAGAAGTGTTTTAACTATATTTGTTTTCTGTACTACATCCCGGGATGCTATGACGTCACATCCGGTTTCGCCGCGTCTTGTGGGAAATACCGGTTTGCAATAAACGGAAAGGTGGGGGCGAGCGGCATTAGACCCGCGCAAGAATGCTGCTTTTAAGTTAAAGGCAATCAATAACTTTTCCTGGTAGGCTGCAGTATATATATTTTTTTACCAGTCGTTAGGAGATATTGGAATGTTGTTCGTGCACTGTTCAGTAAAAAAGTATACGCAACGTAATTTGTGTGTTACCGATACGTATGTATATTTAAAAGTAGCCGTGTTACAGGCATGGTTCAAAAAAAAGCATTTGCAATATGTATTTGTTTATGTTACCATACGGATTTAATTAAAAGTTAAAAAATCCTCACGTGTAATATCTTTCTGTGTAAATATCTCATATTACAACGTAGGACACCTGCGGCCTAAAATCCGGTGCGGCTTAAAATCCGGTGCGGCTTGTACAAGTACAAAATTGATTTTCTTTCTAAAGTTAGAGCCTGCGGCTTTTAATCAGGTGCGCTCTGTAGTACGGAATCTACAGTAATTTGTTTGTGGTGAATCAAAAGATACACTAATCCCATGAACACATCTATGCCCTCTTGTTACTGACCTTTCTGTTAAAGGAAATTGTTCCCTTCTGTTACTGAGCCAAGGTCATTCATAATGTTTTACTCTTTGGTGAATTTCCCCAGTGTCTCTTTGGTGCAAAGAAAACAATCATAGCCAGTTTCCCTCATAACTATAATTTACCAACCCAGACAATACCCCTGTAAATGTGTACCTTCCCCTAATGTTGCACCTGTCATTCTTCAGCAATGGTCTAATATTTTGTTCAGTCACAGCATGACCCAGGAGCTCATCTTACACCATTGTTCAGCCAATGAGGGTAAGAATCCGGTAGACCTTCTTAATTACTTTTTCTACAATTCTGCTACCATAAGGAATTTTGGACATACACTCCATGATCTCTCTGTTCCTCCATATCTCCTTCCTAACAGTAAACACACTACCTAATCAAGTTATTTAGGTAGTAAGTTAGAATTGGCTAACAAGTAATTAGGGTCAGTAGGGTCAAAGGTCAATTGATGACATGGGTCACTGAAATTTCAGCTAACAAAACTATATATGAGTTTTGCCTCGTCAGAGGTAAGTAACAGGAATCCTGTTCCATGAAGTAAAGATTCTGGAGATTGTAATATTTTAGGATTTTCATCAATAGGTGATTTTCATACAAAACAAAACAGAAATATGTTTCCTATTTCAGTTATGTGAGCTAGTATAACAGAGCAGTGGCATGGCGCTTCATATTTATGGACTGTGCATTATATGCCATGTGGGTACACAGGATGCTGGACACCCACAGGTGTACAAAGCTTTGTCAACTGGAAGAACTCCGTCAGTGAGTTTTGAGGTAGAACAACAATAGCAGATGCATATTCACAATGCTGAGTGTTTTGGGGAAAGCACGTTCTACCCTGTAACTGAAATAGGTGCTGAGAGACAGGAAGTGGATGTCTGGCAGATCATCCCCTTCTTAAGCAATCCCATAGGATTGATGATGACTCACTTTTACTGAGTTTTGTGAACTCACAAAATGAAGCCAATGTGCGAACCACAAAAACATCAATAGATGAGGCAGGCATTGCTCATGGGATGGGCAGATAAGTAATTTGTGAGATTGTGTGCTGTAATAGGATGGACTGATCAGGTCAAAAGGAGCCAAACCAATTCAAGGGAGCAGGAGATGTGGTAATAAGCATACAAACACAACAAGGTAACTTACACCTAATTTATTGTCCTAAAACAGAAAGCACGAATAAACCACACTAAATACTACTGGGTGGTTACAAAGATTTCAGGGCCCACAATTCATAATCTCCACTTGATTGTCACTGTTGTCTGGAAAACTCCAAATTCCAACTCATGGAACCATCCTAGGCATCCATGACTCTTCAGTCTAGCTGAAGTTGCAGGAACTGAGCCAAAGGTACCCCAATAAATAGGGAGATCCACAAGCATAGCGAGATATGCAGAGACAGACAATCATTTGTTCTCATGCCTCTAACTCAGCATGGTTTCTTTCATTCAGACAATTCAAGTATTCATGAACAGACATCCTCATGCCTCTGGTGCCTAAGGCCAACAAAAGGATGCAGCTGCTATCAGCAAACATCAGACATTGACAAACCTATAGTGATTAACTTGTACAGACACCCCACATGTTGCGAGCTCACAAAGAGTTCAAAGGTTAAAGGATCAAAAGGTCTTGATTTTTATAAATAACCTTGATGAGGAAGTGGAGGGATCACTTAGTAAGTTTGCTGATGACAGAAAGGTTGGGGGTGTTGTGGATAGTGTGGAAGGGCTGTCAGAGGTTACAGCAGGACATTGATAGGATGCAAAACTGGTCTGAGAAGTGGCAGATGGAGTTCAACCCAGATAAGTGTGAAGTGGTTCATTTTGGTAGGTCAAATATGATGACAGAATATAATATTAATGGTAAGACTCTTGGCAGTGTGGAAGATCAGAGAGATCTTGGGGTCCGAGTCCATAGGACGCTCAAAGCAGCTGCGCAGATTGACTCAGTGGTTAAGAAGGCATATGGTGTATTGGCCTAATTAATTGTGGAATTGAATTTTGGAGCCTAGAGGTAATGTTGCAGCTATATAGGACCCTGGTCAGACCCCACTTGGAGTACTGTGGTCAGTTCTGGTCGCCTCACTACAGGAAGGATGTGGAAGCCATAGAAAGGGTGCAGAGGAAATTTACAAGGATGTTGCCTGGATTGGGGATCATGCCTTATGAAAACAGGTTGGGTGAACTTGGCCTTTTCTCCTTGGAGTGACAGAGGATGAGAGGTGACCTGATAGAGGTGTATAAGATAATGAGAGGCATTGATAGTCAGAGGCCTTTTCCCAGGGCTGAAATGGTTGCCACAAAAGGACACAGGTTTAAGATGCTGGGGAGTAGGTACAGTGGTAAAGGACAATGTCTTGTCAGTGGTAAGTTTTTTCTCAGAGAGTGGTGAGTGCATGAAATGTCTGCCAGCAACGGTGGTGGAGATGGATACGATAGGGTCTTTTAAGAGACTTTTTGATAGGTACATGGAGCTTAAAAAGTAGAGGGCTATGGGGAAGTCTAGTAATTTCTAAGGTAGGGACATGTTCGGCACAACTTTGTGGGCCAAAGGGCCTGTATTGTGCTGTAGGTTTTTTATGTTTCTATGTGAAAATGTAATTATCAGAGTACATACTGTACAGGTTACCACATACAACCCTGAAATTCTTTTTCTGTGGACACACTTAGCAAATCTATATAACTAGTTTTGTAAACTATAAACATCTGGAACTATTAACTGTAAACAATCTATGCAAATGTAGATAATAAATAGCAATAAATAACAAACATATAATAACAACATAACAGTCCTTAAATGAATGTAGCTATTCCCTTTTGTTCAAGAGCCTGATGGTTGAGGGGTAGTAACTGTTCTTGGACCTGGTGGTGTGAGTTCTGAAGCACCTGTACCTTCTACCTGATGGCAGCAATGAGAGCATGGCCTGGGTGGTGAGGGTCTTTGATGATGGATGCTGTTTTTCAAGTCGTCACTTTTTATTGTCATTTCGACCATAACTGCTGGTACATACAGTACACAGTAAAAATGAGACAACAGTTTTCAGGACCATGGTGCTACATGAAACAGTATAAAAACTACACTGAACTATGTACGTTTGTAAAAACAACACAGAAAGAAAAGACTACACTAGACTGCAGACCTACCCAAGACTGCATAAAGTGCACAAAACAGTGCAGGCATTACAATAAATAGTAAACAAGACAATAGGCACTAGGGCACAAGCCAATAGGGCAGTAAGTTGCAGTCAGCCCAGGCTCTGGGTATTGAGGAGTCTGATGGCTTGGGAGAAGAAACTGTTACATAGTCTGGTCGTGAGAGCCCAAATGCTTCGGTGCCTTTTCCCAGACGGCAGGAGGGAGAAGAATTTGTTTGAGGGGTGCATGGGGTCCTTCATAATGCTGTTTGCTTTGCGGATGCAGCGTATAGTGTAAATGTCTGTAAAGACGTGAAGAGAGACCCCGATTATCTTCTCAGCTGACCTCACTATCTGCTGCAGGGTCTTGTGATCCGAGATGGTGCAATTTCCGAACCAGGCAGTGATGCAGCTGCTTAGGATGCTCTCAATACAACCCCTGTAGAATGTGATGAGGATGGGAGGTGGGAGATGGACTTTCCTCAGCTTTTGCAGAAAGTAGAGATGCTGCTGGGTTTCCTGTGCTATGAAGCTGGTGTTGAGGGACCAGGTGAGATTCTCTGCCCAGGTGAACACCAAGAAATTTGGTGCTCTTAATGACGGCAATGTTTCATGTAGGTGTGCTCGATGGTTGTTGAAGGCTTTACCTGTGATGTGCTGGGCCGAATCAACTACCCTTTGTAGGATTTTCCACTCAGTAGCATTGGTGTTCTCATACCAGGCCATGATGCAGTCAGTCGGCACACTTTTCACCACACATCTATAAAAGTTTGCCAAGGTTTTTGATGACATGCTGAAACTACACGGACTCCTGAGGAAGTCAAAGTGCTGTTGTGCTTTATTTGCAATTATGTTTATATGATGGGTCCAGGATAGTTCCTCTGGGATAGTGACACCCAGGAATTTAAAGATACTGACCCTCTCCACCTCGGATCCTCCGATGATTACAGGCTGATGGACCTCTGATTTCCTGCTCTGGAAGTTCCTTGGTCTTATTGACATTGATTGAAAGATTATTGTTATTACACCACTCAGCCAAGTTTTCAATCTCCCTCCTGTATGCTGATTCATTACCCCCTTTTATACAACCCACAACAGTGATGTCATCAGCAAACTAGTATATTGGTTTTGTTATGAGTGATGAACAGACCTGATGGACAATGGGGTGCAGAGTTAACCATTCCCAACCCCCCTCCTGAGAACTACGAACTATTGCTGTTGCTATGCTGCTCATGAGAGAGAGAGATGAAACACAGGCAAGAACATCTGCTACAGATAAGAGGGGGAGGGAGACTGTTGATTTACTGTATTTTGACTCTTCCTGGGTTATTTACCTTTCACTACAAGGACTGTACTTTGCTCGTTAACATTCCTCGGGAGACAGCAGGAGTGGCCTGATTTGATGGACATGGTCATTCAGAGTTGATGGATAGCTGAGACCCTGTGAGTGGGGATAAAAGACAGGTCTGGAGAGACACCCTTCAGATACACCAGTGGACACTGACTGAGTGTTAGGAACCCACAGAAAGGTGGGGCTTCAGAGACCGAACCAGGAGATCGGTCAGTAAAGCTCACAGTGTTACAGCAGTGCCAGTGGGGACTTGTGTGTGTGTCCACTCATGCCAGAGTGATGAGTCCACCACAGAAGAACGGTCTAGCTGAAGACCAGAGGGGTCATAACTGAATGGCCACAATGACACGACGGATTAAGAAAACCACAAAAGGTTTGCCTGCCGCAGCTGTTGCTGTTACATCTCACTCGCTCTCTCTCTCTCTCTCCAATGATTTCAACACAACAACCATAACCACCTCAGCATTTATGAACTGAATTCTATACTTTCTTATGACAATTCATTTACCCCTAGACATCGATAGAGCTTGTTTATTATTGATTATTATTATTCCTACACTTTTAGGTTTATTACTGCTAACTTGTTTTATATGTATATTTGCATTTTTGATATTGTATTGTGTAGTTTACTAATAAACACCTTTAGTTTGGTACCACCAGACTCCAACGAATTCTTCTCTCTCTGCTGGTCAGACACCCAGTTATGGGGTACGTAACAGTTTGGAGCTGTTCTTAGTCACACAGTCATAGTATGCGAGTAGATAAGGGAGCTAAGTACCACATCCCTGTAGTGCTCCTGTGTTAGTGGAGATGATTTTGCCAATTGAACTGACTGGGGTCTACAGGTCAGGAAATTCAGATTCGGGGGTACGAGGCCCAGGTCTTGGAGTTTACTGATTAGTTTTGAGGGGATGATGGTGTTAAATGCCGAGCTGAAATCAATAAAGAGCATCCTGATGTATGCATCTTTTCTGTCTAGATGCTCCAGAGTTGTGTAAAGAGCCAACGAGATGGCATCTGCTGTAGACCTGTTCCTTCGGTAAGTGGGTTGGAGTGGATCCAAGTCACCATTCAGATGGGAGCTGATATGCTTCTACACCAGCCCCTCAAAACACTTCATCACCGTGGATGTAAGTGCCACTGGGCGGCAGTCATTTAGACAGGACACCACGTTCTTCTTGGGTACCGATTCAGTGTACCACACACTGCCAGAGTGAGAAGTTGGAGATACCTGTGTACTTACCAGCCAGTTAGTTGGTACAGATCTTCAATACTCAGCCAGGTACTCTGTCCAGACCGGATGCTTTCTTTAGATTCATTCCCTTAAAGGCAGCCTGCACATCATCTTCAGATACAAAGGCTAAAGTCTCTTCATGAGATATGGGGGTGCTGGATGCTCCTCTCTGTTCTGATGGCCAAAGTGAGCCTAGAAGGCATTGACCTCATCTGGAAATGAAGCTCTGCTGTCCCCTATGTTGCAAGATTTAACTATGTAGGAGTTTACGGCATTCAAACCCTGCCACAGCTGCTGAACATCCCTCCTGATTCCAGTATAGTCCAGAGTCTCCTCTTCGCCCAAGAGATGGCTTTCCAGAGATCACATCTGCACCTCTTGTAGCACACATGATCTCTGGACTTGAATGCCTGACCTGGCTCTCAGCAGTTTCCGGATTTCATTGCTCATCAAGGGCTTCTGATTGGGGTAAACCCTGAACGATTTCATGGTAAAACTCTCATCCACAGTTGTTTTAATAAAGTCTGTAACAACCCTGGTGTAGTCATTCAGGTCCTCAGATGAGTTCTTGAACACGGCCCAATCCACTGATCAGGGCAATCCTGTAACTGTTCCTCAGCCACCTCTGGTTTTCTTGATCTCTGGAGCTTTGCTCTTTGGGCTCTGTCTGTATGCGAGAAGTAGGAATCTAGCCAAATGATCCAACTTGCCAAACTGCGGTCTCAGGAATGACAATAGGCATTCCTTATTGTAGTGTAGCAGTGTTCTAGTGTTTTGGGATCATTGGTGCAACAGGTTATGTGCTGGTGATAATTGGACAGGGTTTTCTTCAAACAGGCCTGGTTAAAGTCACTGACTATAATTTAAAATGTATCAAGATTGGCTGTTTCTTGTTTACAGACAGCATCATGCATTTTCATGAATGCCTGTTTATGATCGGCCGCTGGTGGTATGTAAACTGTGGTCAGGATCACAGTTGAGAACTTCCGAGGCAAAAGGAATTAGTTGTTCTAAGTGAGGGGAATAAGAAGTTGACATAACCCCAACGTTCATATACCAACAAGACTTGCCTAAAAAGCAGACACCGCCACCTCTTTCCTTTCAGACCTTCGTCCAATATTTCACACATTTTCTCTATCTATTGTTTACAAGTGGCTTCAATGTACTCCTGATGCATGGCCAGGCCCCTGGGCTCTCAATGCCAACTGGAATTCCTCTTTACCATTTTGAGTGGTGATGGGCCAGAGGATTGAGAAGATGTTCATGATGTTGTATTTTTGAGTACATCCTTGAATATTTTTCTTCATCTGCTTGCTGATCTCCTCCCACAACAGAGCTTGGAGTAGAAGGTTTGCTTTGGGAGTCTGATGCTGAGCATGCATGTCCTTAGGCTATGACCCCAATCCTGAATTTCTTCAGGCAGTCAGATCTGTGGAGGTTCTCCCACAGTTCCTCTGGATCGATAGATTCAAAAGCTTTACTGAGGTTAAAGAATGACATCATTAGGCTCGATTTTCCTTAAGTTGCCAAGCAGGGAGGATCATGCCCACTGTTCCTTCGAGATCAGGAGTTCCCAACATGAGGTCTACGGACACCTTGTTTAATGGTCCATGGCGTAAAAATGTTGGGAATCCCTGCTCCAGATGAATTGTATGAAACTGATTTTTGACCACTGCAAGGATGTATTTGACAGATTGCCCCTGTGGCAGACAGCATAGTAATGTGTCTTTTACCTGAGTCAGAGCTGTTTGCTTGATTTTTTGTTTCTTTATCTCCTTGTCATTATCAAAACAGCCCTGCATTTCCTATCTTGTAATATTTAAGGTATCAATGAAGTTCCTTTCTTTTATCCACTGATAATGTGGCTGTGGGTTTGTCATCAAAGCTCTTCACTATCAAGATTTAGAATTTCAATGAGAATGCCATCTCCTCTGCAGGCCTTGTCATTTGGAGTTGTGATATAGCCTTCTTGTCATACTGATGTGACAACAACATTGGCTTGAGTAGGTGGCAATGGGATGGAGCCCTGAGCTTTCATATCAGTTATTGGTATTTTGAACCATAGATGGTTCTGAAGATCTCATAGATGTCATGGCTGCCAGTGAATTATTGAGCCTCATGCGTACTTTCCACCCATAGGAGTTCTGCTGGAGCATTGTCTTCAAAATAGATATTTTTCTTTTTTCTCATGGAGGGAACCCTACCTTTGAATTAAGGTGGGGCTTCCAATCCAGGAATACCTTACATTTGTTTCTTTATATCCTTGTCATTATTATCAAACCAGTCCTGCTTTTCCTCAGTAGAAAAGCAAGAATTTTCACAACTGCAAATTATAGCAGATTTCAGGTCAACTTATAAGTGGTGAACACTCTGTTGGTCTGTTTGTACCTGCAGGCACAGACTGGAGTGGTTACCAGTCTCTTATCTGACATGGAATTATGCTTAAAGTGAAGTGTTGTCATGGTGTTTTAGTCCTTACATTTGGTCAACCATGTTGCTGCTGTATCTAGCTTGCAGCTGGTGCAAACGTTTGCGAACTTGGGCCAGAGAGCAACCTGAGCATTTGGGAACATGGGCTAGGTACATGGTTGGAGTCAGGGTCAGTTCATGAGTCACGCTTAAGGCATCATCCTCTCTAATATTCTGTATACTGATAACAGGCTTTCTTTAGGATTGCCTTTGAAGCTAAGACTGTGGGGGGGGGGTCAGCAGGGAGTTGAAAGCTCATGGAAACAACTTGCTTTTTACAGAACAGTAAGCTATTCTAACATTGGGTACAATGGTTAAGCTAGCAGTATAAGAGCAAGACTCCTATACTATTGATCCTGCAAACTTTAATCAAGAATTGCACCATAGCAGCTGGGTATTTTCAATTAAAAGTAGTCAAATAAATAAATCAATTTGGGATTGGGTGGGGGGAGCTAGCATTAACCATGGTGACAAGAAAACTTAATAATTGCAGGAACTCATCTGGCTCACTGATGTTGGTGTATTGTATCAAAGAGCTTTCTCCAAGTAATGGCCTGTTGTTTGGATGATTTAAACAGCAGGCCAGGTTGAAAAGGCAGGACCAGAGGCGAGGGTCAAGCCAGTTCTGCTCACCGCTCTGTAATGGTTACTTGGCTCTGCACTGAACTGGAGCTATGGCTGTGGCCTGCTCCGGCTGCTCCAGGCTTTGTGTCAATGGACTCACTTCCACTCTGAATGCTATTTGCTTACTTTTATTGTTTGTACTACTTGTTTGAATTTCTCTGCACATGGGGTGTGT
The DNA here is from genome assembly GCF_048418815.1 of Hemitrygon akajei. Classification (NCBI taxonomy): domain Eukaryota; kingdom Metazoa; phylum Chordata; class Chondrichthyes; order Myliobatiformes; family Dasyatidae; genus Hemitrygon; species Hemitrygon akajei. The sequence goes on along the minus strand of NC_133124.1, from coordinate 141,673,102 downwards.
GTTGGTCTTCTATTTTCATAGGTTCTTTTGCATTTCTTTGTTTTGTGGCTGTCTGTAAGGAGATGAATCTCAAGGTTGTATAATGTATACATACCTTGATAATAACTTGGAACATTGAACTTTAAGGAACTCAAGTACTCCCACCTGTTCTGTTTTGCAAAAAAAAAATATTTTTGGGATATTTCTGCTCCTTTCCTGAACAACAGAGCCATTCTTGGTCTTGTCTTGACCACAATCCTCAAGGAAAGTTTCTTTATATCAGTATTGATAGAGAGTAGGTAATAAAAAGAACTAATAAACAATCTTGTAGTGCTGAGTCCCAAAGGAAAGAAATTTTGTGACATAGCAGAATTCTTCATTAATGTGGAGAATGAAAACTGATTCCAGGACTAGAGTCCTGATTCTAAAGATAGGAAACTATGAAGGTATGAAGTGCAAGTTGGCTCTAACAGATTGGGGACCTTTACTGGAAGGGTTAATAGTGGATAGACAATGGCAACAATGAATGGATTACAATTATTTGTTCCTATCCTGCACAAAAATAAATCAAAATATCAGGGATCAAAGTAAATTTATTATCAAAGTACTTACAGTATGCATATCTTATGCTAGCCTGAGATTAAGATTCCTGCAGGCATTCAAGATTCAAGATGCAAGATTCTTTAATATCATTTCCAGTACATAAGTGTAAAGAAGAACAAAATAATTGTTACTCCAGATTCGTTGCAGCACAAAAAAAACACAATAAGGAACACAATAGTAATTTTAAAAACCGCAATAAATGGAGTAAATATGTAAGATAGCATATATACATTGATTTATTGTATGTCCATAAAGTGACGCTAGGCACAGGAGTCTTTGGAGATAAGGTGATGACAGGAAATGATAAAGTCATGGAGGTTGGGGATGTGGAGGGGTGGGTTACTGGGTGGAAGTATTGATCAGCCTTACTGATTGTGGAAAGTAACTGTTGAGTCTGATTATGGTGTGGTTCCTATGTAGCCTCCTCTATGATGGTAGTGGGACAAACAGTCCATGTTCAGGGTGGGTGGTATCCTTCATGATGTTACTTTTTGGCACTTTTCTGTATATATGTCCTTGGTGTCAGGTAAGCTGGTGCTGGTGATGTGCTGGAAGTTTTGACTACACATTGTAGACCCCTTTATGTCCACTGCCGTACGGTTTCCATCCCATGCAGTGATGCAGCATGTTCAGATGCTCTCCACTGCACAACTGTAGAATGATGTGAGTATAGATGTGCATAGTGCAGCTCTCTTCAGCCTCCTTATAAAGTAGCGGTGTTGGTGAGCTTTCCTGATTGTGTATAATGTGTTCTAGGACCATGAGAGGTTGTGCGAGATGTTTGAAACTGCTGTGCTGCCAATGTAGAGAGGAGTGCAAGTGCTGCGAGTTCCCTTGAAGAATAACAGATCATACACTGCATACAGTTAAAAAGCAAGTATATTTACAAATTTCAGCTTTATTGACCAGTTAGTAGGAAAAGAAAAAGAAAAAAATGAAAAGGGCCCATGACAGTTAACCCAGTCCAAATGTGCACATAAGCTGGAGCTCATTTTGAAGTTGTCTTTAACACAAGTGCTGGACTAATGGTCTGCGTGAAAGTACACCCCACCTTCCGATTGTCACTTGAAATCCATTTCGAACAAACAGGCCAAGGCAGTATTGGTCCTTCCTCCTGGAAGCCATTCATCTGCACCAAGCACCTTGTGCAACAGGGATGGCATCCTCAGCCACCTTCCCTCCTGTCTTCTCCCAGTTCCTGCTAAAAAAGACCTTGACCCACACAGTGTTCCTCACAAAACTGTCCGCCAGCGTTCTCTAGAACCTTCTTGCAATTTCACCATCCTGATTGGATGACACTACATTCCTAAGCATGAACATCACAACCCCTTATCTTTAGATCAAACCCAAAAATGCTGAATGCAGAACAGACTGCTCTTACACAACTGCTGAAATGAAATAGCTACAGCATAGCAGTAAAAATCTTAGCCAGGGCATTACGTACTATTACCGGTCATTCAAAGCCAATCATGATGATTGGCATCAGTGCCACCGCACAGTAGTCAATCAGAGTTCCTTGGTACAGGGATGATGGTAGCTAATTTGAAGCATGTGGGGATGGTAGCCTGGATGGGTGATGTGTTCAAGATGTCCATGAAGACATCAGTGAGCTGGTGCAACAGAATTGATGAAAAACTACATTCAAACATAACCAATGTGTAAAAGAAGACAAACTGTGGAAATATTTTAAAAATTAAATTTTAGTAATAGCATTAATTAATAATATTCAGAACATGATTTGTAGAGTCCCAGAAATTGCGTCGATAGGTTGTAGGATCAGTTCTTTGTTGAAGTGAGTGAAGTTATCCAGGCTGGTTCAGCAGCCTGATAACTGAAGGGTAATAACTGTTCCTGAACCTTGCAGAGTGGGATCTAAGGTTTCTGTATCTCCTTCCCAAAGGCAGCTGTGAGAAGAGAGCATGGCTTGAACGGTGGGGTCCTCGATGATGGATGCTGCTTTCTTGTGGCAGCGCTCCTCCTAGATATGCTCAATGGTGGGTATGGATTTTCTCCTGATGGACTGGGCTGTATTCACTACTCTTTGAAGGTTTTTCCATTCAAATATAGCTTACAAAAGAGATTTAAGTTATCATTAATCCCAATAAGGGAAAGAAAACCTGTGGATTGGAAGCAATTCAGAATTCTTATGAAAGGATTGATTAAGAAGGGTAAGATGCTTTATGGGGGTAAAAATCACAGCAGTGTGTTGGTGAAAACAAATGTAGACCACTTATAGTCAGGATTAGGGAAATGGATACCAGAAACAAAGCACAGCAGACCAATTATTGATGTACTTTGATTCTGCCTTCACAACGTGGTGCACAAATTATCTTCCAGAAATGTGGAGGAACTTAGGATTGTGAAAAGGGAAAAAAGAAAGAAATCAGCAATTGTGGAAAATTATATTCTGGGACATACACCAGGAAGGGAAAGCTTGAACATCTTTCGGTGATGGGAAAAATTGATGGAAGGTAGCACATGACATTCATGGGTTATATCAAGGGATGGACAGGCAAAAGTTTTAAAGAGCTTATTAGAACTAAGATTAAAGACATGGATGACCATGATCATCCACATCATATGACATGACACATAAAGATGATGATGATGACTTTTAGAGTAATTGGATGAATCATAGTAAGCCCCTAGGGTCAGTTAGTCTGCAAGGAAGGGGCCTAGAAATGGAGAATGTATTGGCTGTCCAGCATACCTCAGACTCTTTCCCAACAGAGATCACGCAGCAAATGTAACCACACTATCTAAAAATGAGCATCAAGAGAAAATGAGGAATTCTAGAGCAGTGAAACTGCGGTCGGTAATGAAGGAAAGAGAGGAGTCCATTATACAACATGTAATAAGATGATAGGTCTCGACAAAGTCAAAGTGGATTTATTAAAGGGAAATAATGTGACAAATCACTTGGGATTTTTGAGGATATAACTAGCAATATAGAAATGAAGAACAGAGAATGTAATGACTTGGACATGCAAAACATTTTTCCATAAAGGTCTTATGAAACAGATCAGTATGCAAAATTAAAGATACAGAATTGGAAATGAAATCTGTAGAGAACCAGTTGTCCAATAGGAGACAAAGTGTAGGAATAAACAGATCTTTTTCAGAATGGCTAATAGTGATTAGTGGAGTACGACAGGGGTCAGTGATGGGAACCCAGTTATTCACTATATATTAATGAATTAAATAAGGTAACAAATCCAGATTTGCAGAAGATGCGGCATTAAGTGAGAGTGTGAAAACTGAGGAGAATGCAGAGCAGCCTCAGTAAGATTTAAATAGGTTGAGGGAAGAGGACAAATGCATTACAGAAGCAATATGATGTGGATAAATGTGAACTACTTTGATGGCAATAACAGGAAGGCAGACTATAACCTGAATGATGATAGATTAGGAAAGGGAAAGGTACAGCAGGACCTAGTGACCTTGTGCATGTGTAGCAGCTGATTACAGACTGGAGTGCTGGGTCCTAGATCTAAGACTTTGGGCATTAGTTTGGATTTATAGGATTGAAAGCAGAACTATAGTCAATAACTAGGAGTTTGAAGCTATGCAGATCTTACAGAGATGAGCGCAGAGCTGCAGAGGTGGTGTCCACTGTGGACCCACTTCAGTAATGGATGAACTGAGTGAGTCGAGGTTAACTGGGAGGCTGGAGTTGGTATGTGCCATGACCATCCTCCTGATGTCAGAGAGGTGGGCACTAGAAACATATCGTAGTCATTGAAGCACATTACCTTAATTCTCTATGGCACTGGGATGAAAGTAGCGACACTTTCACCAGCTATATCTTCCCCACCCCACCTCTTTCTGCTTTCCTCAGGGGCAACTCTGTCTGTGATTCCGTGGTTCACTTATCCCTCCCTACCCACCACTTCCCTTCCCCCTCCCCAGGCAATTTCACCTGCAACCTTAGTGAGTGTAATAACCATATAACAATTACAGCACGGAAACAGGCCATCTCAGCCCTTCTAGTCCATGCCGAACGCTTACTCTCACCTAGTCCCACCTACCTGCACTCAGCCCATAACCCTCCATTCCTTTCCTGTCCATATACCTATCCATTTTTAAAAAAATGACAAAATTGAACCTGCCTCTACCACTTCTACTGGAAACTTGTTCCACACAGCTACCACTCTCTGAGTAAAGAAGTTCCCCCTCGTGTTACCCCTAAACTTTTGCCCCTTAACTCTCAACTCATGTCCTCTTGTTTGAATTTCCCTTAATCTCAATGGAAAAAGCCTATCCACGTCAACTCTATCTATCCCCTTCATAATTTTAAATACCTCTATCAAGTCCCCCCTCAACTTTCTACGCTCCAAAGAATAAAGTCCTAACTTGTCCAACCTTTCTCTGTAACTTAGGTGCTGAAACCCAGGTAACATTCCAGTAAATCTCCTCTGTACTCTCTCTATTTTGTTGACATCTTTCCTATAATTATACCAGGCCCTACAGCTTTCTCCTCACCAACTTCTAGGTGAGGCAGTGATTTACATGCACCTCCTCCAACCTTGTCTATTGTATTTGTTTATTCTATTATGACTCTTTGATTCAAAGTTGGGTCACTGAGCAACCCCCATCCCCAAGGGCAATTTACAGTGGTTAACTACAGCCAGCACATGGAACATGCAACATTACAGCTCAGTACAAGCCCTGCAGCCTACAATGTTGTGTTGACCTTTTAACCTACTCTATGATCAGACAGACAGACATACTTTATTGATCCTGAGGGAAATTGGGCCGCACCAACCAAGAATAGTGAAGAAATATTGCAATATAAAACCATAAATAATTAAATAATAAGTTAATCATGCCAAGTGAAAATAAGTCCAGGACCAGCCTATTGGCTCAGGGTGTCTGACACTCCGAGGGAGGAGTTGTAAAGTTTGATGGCCACAGGTAGGAATGACTTCCTATGTCGCTCAGTGTTACGTCTCGGTGGAATGAGTCTCTGGCTGAATGTACTCCTGTGCCTAACCAGTACATTATGGAGTGGATGGGAGTCATTGTCCAAAATGGCATGCAACTTGGACAGCATCCTCTTTTCAGACACCACCGTCAGAGAGTCCAGTTCCACCCCTACAACATCACTGGCCTTATGAATAAGTTTGTTGATTCGGTTGGTGTCTGCTACCCTCAACCTGCTGCCCCAGCACACAACAGCAAACATGATAGCACTGGCCACCACAGCCTCATAGAACATCCTCAGCATCGTCCAGCAGATGTTAAAGGATCTCAGTCTCCTCAGGAAATAGAGAAGGCTCTGACCCTTCTTGTAGACAGCCTCAGTGTTCTTTGACCAGTCCAGTTTATTGTCAATTCGTATCCCCAGGTATTTATAATCCTTCACCATGTCCACACTGACCCCTTGGATGGAAACAGGGGTCACCGGTGCCTTAGCCCTCCTCAGGTCCACCACCAGCTCCTTGGTCTTTTTCACATTAAGCTGCAGATGATTCTGCTCGCACCATGTAACAAAGTTTCCCACCGTAGCCCTGTATTCAGCCTCATCTCCCTTGCTGATGCATCCAACTATGGCAGAGTCATCAGAAAACTTCTGAAGATGGTAAGACTCTGTGTTGTAGCAGAAGTCTGAGGTGTAGATGGTGAAGAGAAAGGGAGACAGGACAGTCCCCTGTGGAGCCCCAGTGCTGCTGACCACTCTGTCTGACACAGTGTTGCAAGCGCACGTACTGTGGTCTGCCAGTCAGGTAATCAATAATCCATGACACCAAAGAAGCATCCACCTGCATCACTGTCAGCTTCTCACCCAGCAGAGCAGGGCGGATGGTGTTGAATGCACTGGGGAAGTCAAAAAACATGACCCTCATAGTGCTCGCCGGCTTGTCCAGGTGGGCATAGACACGGTTCAGCAGGTAGATGATGGCATCCTCAACTCCTAGTCCGGGCTGGTAGGCGAACTGGAGGGGGTCTAAGTGTAGCCTAACCTTAGGCAGGAGCTGCTCTAGAACAAGTCTCTCCAGGATCTTCACGATGTGGGAGGTCAATGCCACCAGTCTGTAGTCATTGGAGCCACTGGGGCTTCAGTACAGGAACGAGGCAGGACATCTTCCACAGCACAGGAACCCTCTGGAGACTCAGGCTCAGGTTGAAGACATGGTGAAGTACTCCACGTAGCTGGGGGGCACAGGTTTTGAGCACCCTGGGGCTGACACCATCCGGGCCTGCAGCCTTGCTTGGGTGGAGACGTTTCAGTTGTCTTCTCACCTGTTCAGCTATGAAGCCCACCGTGGTGGTTTCAGGTGTGGGAGGGGTGTAGTCATGAGAGCAGGGTGGGGGGCTGTGAGGAGGGATAGGAGGCGAGAGTGGAGTATTTGTTGATTGGGGGCCGACAACAGATGAATCATGTGGGGGATGGGCAGGGGCCACAGTGTCAAATCTGTTGAAGAACATGTTAAGTTTGTTGGCCCTGTCCACACTGCCTTCAGCTCCTCTGTTGTTGGTTTGCCGGAACCCAGTGATGGTCCTCATCCCACTCCAGACCTCTCTCATGTTGTTCTGCTGGAGTTTCCACTCAAGCTTCCTCCTATACCTGTCTTTAGCCTCCCTGATCTTGGCTTTCAGGTCCCTCTGTATTGTTCTCAGCTCCTCCCTATTTCCATCTCTAAACACCCTCTGTGTTGGGGAGCACTTCGGGTCCAGTGATCACAATGCTATTAGTTTCAATATAATTATGAAGAAGGATAGGACAAGACCCAGGGTTGAGTAAATGAGGTGCTCGAGGAATATAAAGAATGTGAAAAGAATTTTAAGAAATAAATTAGGAAAGCTAAAAGAAGATACGAGGTTGCTTTGGCAAGTAAGGTGAAAATAAATCCAAAGTGTTTCTACAGTTATATTAATAGCAAAAGGATAGTGAGGGATAAAATTGGTCCCTTAGAGAATCAGAGTGGACTGCTATGTGTGGAGCCGAAAGAGATGGGGGAGATTTTGAACAATTTCTTTTCTTCGGTATTCACTAAGGAGAAGGATATTGAATTGTGTAAGGTAAGGGAAACAAGTAGGGAAGTTATGGAAACTATGACGATTAAAGAGGAGAAAGTATTGGCGCTTTTAAGGAATATAGAAGTGGATAAATCTCTGGGTCCTGACAGGATATTCTCTAGGACCTTGAGGGAGGTTAGTGTAGAAATAGCAGGGGCTCTGACAAAAATATTTCATATGTCATTAGAAAATGGGATGGTGCCAGAGGATTGGTGTATTGCTCATGTGGTTCCACTGTTTAAAAAGTGTTCTAAGAGTAAACCTAGCAATTATCGGCCTGTAAGTTTGCCGTCAGTGGTGGGTAAATTAATGGAAAGTATTCTTAGAGATGGTATACATAATTATCTGGATAGACAGGGTCTGATTAGGAACAGTCAACATGGATTTGTGTGTGGAAGATCATGTTTGACAAATTCTATTGAATTTTTTGAAGCGCCTACTAGGAATGTTGACGAGGGTAAAGCAGTGGATGTTGTCTATATGGACTTCAGTAAGGCCTTTGACAAGGTTCCACACGGAAGGTTAGTTAGGAAGGTTCAATCGTTAGGTATTAATTTTGAAGTAGTAAAATGGATTCAACAGTGGCTGGATGGGAGATGCCAGAGATTAGTGGTGGATAACTGTTTGACAGGTTGGAAGCCGGTGACTAGTGGTGTGCCTCAAGGATCTGTACTGGGTCCAATGTTGATTGTCATTTGCATAAATGATCTGAATAATGGGGTGGTAAATTGGATTAGTAAGTATGCAGATGATACCAAGGTAGGTAGCATCATGGATAATGAAGTAGGTTTTCAAAGTTTACAGAGAGATTTAGGCCAGTTAGAAGAGTGGGCTGAATGGGGTTTAATGCTGATAAGTGTGAGGTGCTACATTTTGGTAGGACTAATCAAAATAGGACATACATGGTAAATGGTAGGGCATTGAAGAATGCAGTAGAATAGAGTGATATAGGAATAATGGTGCATAGTTCCCTGAAGGTGGAATCTCATGTGGATAGGGTGGTGAAGAAAGCTTTTGATATGCTGACCTTTATAAATCAGAGCATTGAGTATAGGAATTGGGATGTAATGTTGAAATTGTACAAGGCATTGGTAAGGCCGAATTTGGAGTATTGTGTACAGTTCTGGTCACCAAATTATAGGAAAGATGTCAATAAAATAGAGAGAGTACAGAGAAAATTTATTAGAATGTTACCTGGGTTTCAGCACCTAAGTTACAGGGAAAGATTGAACAAGTTAGGTCTTTATTCTTTGGAGCGTAGAAGTTTGAGGGGGGACTTGATAGAGGTATTTAAAATTATGAGGGGGATAGATAGAGTTTACATGGATAGGCTTTTTCCATTGAGAGTAGGGGAGATTCAAACAAGAGGACATGAGTTGAGAGTTAGGGGGCAAAAGTTTAAGGGTAACACGAGGGGGAATTTCTTTACTCAGAGAGTGGCAGCTGTGTGGAATGAGCTTCCAGTAGAAGTGGTAGAGGCAGGTTCAGTATTGTCATTGAAAGTAAAATTGGATAGGTATATGGACAGGAAAGGAATGGAGGGTTATGGGCTGAGTGCAGGTCAGTGAGACCTGGTGAGAATAAGCGTTCAGCATGGACTAGAAGGGCTGAGATGGCCTGTTTCTGTGCTGTAGTTGTTATATGGTTAATGGGCAAGGGAGAGGAAGTGAAAGGTCATAGTGGGTAGTAGACAAAGGGAAAGAGGGAGAGGGCGGAAATTGATATTCATGCCATCAGGCTGGAGGGTATCCAGATGCAATATAAGGTGTTAGAATATAAGAAATATAGATTTCTTGTGGCACACATAAAGGAGAAAACCCTTGCAAGAATTTATGCAGAGAATGGGGTAGCAGAACTAATTGTATTGCTCATGGAAAAGAAACACAGTACAAACATCACACACAAAATGCTGGTGGAACACAGCAGGTCAGGCAACATCTATAGGGAGAAGCACTGTCGACGTTTCAGGCTGAGACCCTCCCTCAGGCCTCAGCGCAAAACGTCGACAGCGCTTCTCCCTATAGATGCTGCCTGACCTTCTGCATTCCACCAGCATTTTGTGTGTGTTGCTTGAATTTCCAGCATCTGCAGATTTCCTCGTGTTTGACAGTACAAACATAATGGACTGAATCTTCTCCTGTACTGTTCTTCAATTGTGAGTGACCAAACAACTCAGTTCCATACTAAATGCTTTCAGATCCAACAATCCATTCATATTTTTTAATGATTTCCCAGTTATTTATCTGAAGTTCTATAAATGCAGGCCATTTACATTTATTGATATATTATGTAGCCTGGGGAAAAGTACACACTCAGGACAACACATACTTTTTTGGGTTTTAATTCCCTTATCTGTTTTAGATGTTTTAGTGCTGGAAGAAGGTTTTAAAACAAACGAATTAATTTACATCCAGTTCTTGCCGTTACAATCTCAGTTTAATCTACGATCAACACCCTTGTGTACCGACGGATTACGTATGCAGTATAAAAATACATAAAGCAAACCGCACAGAACTAATATTGTAGTGGCAATTCTTTCTGACCGGTAAGGAACTTTGCACATGCTATCCTGCCTTCACTCATGAAAATTTTTCCTCACCATGCCCAGTACCTCTGGGAGGAACTTAATCCCAAAGCCCCACCAGCTGCTTCTGCAGAAAACAGAATTTTCTCTCAACTATCCCGCACATGTGTAATGACATCACCGTCTCCACTTAAAGGCACAGACAACTATTCTAGCATTACCCAGCTGGATGCCTAAGTACACTTTTAACGAAAATGAATAAGACTCGACGGTCACCTGGTTGCATATATAATTATCACTCACCGCTTTTGGTTATTGTACAACAAACCTGTGACTGAAAACATTTGAAATCAATTACCTTATAACTTTAAAAGTGAAGAATATTTATTTTGTTTTATATATTTACCTACGGAGAGGATATTATAAATAAGACCTGGGGATAGACTGGGTCTTTGCTCAGTGTGTTCATTTTTCACTCACATAAAACACTCCCTTAATTTTGGTTGGAATAAATTAGCTCTCATACTGAAAACAAGCAAAATTAATGCTACTTATCCTAATCTTCTGCGACCATCATAATCATTTAAAGCAATTTAGCTGCAAACATCAGCAATCAATTAAAAACTACTGCAATTTAGATCTGGACATTAATATTAAATTTTAATGGTTGTTCATCACTATTGTTAAATGGAAATGAAAATAATATCTTTAGGTAACGTAGTGAACGTTGAAGAGTTTTTATCAAAGCTGGCCATTGGCTAATAACACTGGACAACAAAGATTTTGCTTCCTGAATACTTTTGGGTGTATTTTATGGATTTTGGGCTGCTGATCATAAAAATCACCATGGAATTTCCCTGTCATGCATTATTTTTCTTAACTGCCTATATCTGTTAATTCAATTCCTAATTCAAGTCAGAATAGCCAATGCCAAGATGAAGGAAGACATTTTTGTTGGTCCACAAATCCAACAGGTCATCAATGACAGGCAATTCAAAGAATTTCTAATGGTTCTGGAGAAAATCACATGGAAGGTATTCATGATGCTGAACATTTTCTTGGCAACTACAGATCACCAAACTACATGCAGCTGGTTGACAACATGCTTCAAGCATACAAAACCATGTATTCAACATGTCACTGAAGATTCATTTTCTGCATTCCTATTTTTAGACTTCTTCCCTGCAGATCTTGGCACTGTCAGTTATGAGCATGGTGAGAGGTTTCACCAGGACATTGTGGTCATGGAGAAGCCATATCAGGGCAATTGGAATCCATCTATACTGGTTGATTACTGCTGGAATCTTAAGTGACAAAGCCTCAGAAACTGAGTACAAACAAAAATCATCAACAAAACTCTTTTAGCTCAGTTGAACTATTACAAAGTGTCAGCACTGTTATTCTATTAAATGCATTATATTCAATATAAGTTAATGTCTTGTTTCTCCAATTTCCTACATGATACGGGGAGTGAATATTAACTACTTAGAGGAATCTGAGCACAATAAGAGCAGTTTTCAAACAAATTACTCTTATTTTTACTGCAGTTTGCTACCAGGAGCACATTGGAGTCAATTATGCTGTAATCTCCCTGCTGAACAGAGTCTACTCCCAGTTGGATAAGCAGGGCAGCACTGTGAGGATCATGCTTTTTTGATTTCTCAAGTGCCTTCAATAGCCTACAGCCCTCATTGCCGGGGGAAAAGCTCCGTTCAATGCAGGTTGGCACTTCCATTGTGTCCTGGATAAAGACTACCTGACTGACAGACCACAGTTTGTGCAGCTTCAGAGCTGTGTGTCAGACATGGCTATAGGCAGCACTGGGGCCCCGCAGGGGACTGTATTGGCTCCCTGTGTACCTCGAGCTTTAGATACAGCACTGAGTCATGTCATCTGCAGAAATTCTCTGACTCAGCAATAGTGCAGTGTTTAAAGGGAGGATGGGAGGATGAGTACAGGGCTCTGGTGGAGAACTTTGTCAAATGCTGCAAGCTGAATCATCTGCAGCTCAACATCAGTAAGACAAAGGAGATGGTGATTGACTTAAGGAAAGCTAAGCCTGCACTGCTCCCTGTCACTATTAATGGTGAGGACCTACAAGCACCTGGGGGCTGCACCTGGATGACACACTTGAGTGGAGCACCAACACAGAGGCTGTATACAAGAAGGGCCAGAGTCGCCTCCACTTCCTGGAGAGACTGAGGTCCTTTGGGGTATGCAGGACTCTCCTTCACATGTTCTATCATGTTCTGCATGTTGTCGCCAGTACAATCTTCTATGTGGTGGTTTGCTGGGGCAATGACCTCAACACAGGTAAAGCCAAAAGGCTCAATAAACTCATTAGAAAGGCTGGCTCTGTTATAGGAGTCAAACTGGACACACTAGAGGCTGTCATAAAACAAAGGACCCTATGGGATATCCTGGCAATTCTGGATGTTTCTCACCCTCTGCATACCGCCTTGGCTAAACAAAGGAGCACTTTTAGTAATAGACTGAGACAACTGGGCTGCTCCAAAGAGTGGTATATGAGGTCATTCTTACCCTTGGCCATTCGGCTCTATAATGAGTCAACCTATAGCTGAGGTTAGACTGCTACTTCTCTTATAATATTTGTATATCTGTGCACTTGTAATGCTACTGTGACACTAATTTCCTTTGGGATCAATAAAGTATCTATCTGGAGATACAGCACGATAAGGGGTCCTTCTGGCTCAATGAGCTTGCCTGCCCATTTACATCCATGTGACCAATTAAGCTACTAACCAGTACATACAAGCTTCTTACAGAGAGCGAAGGGAATTGAACTCAGGTCGCTGGCACTGTAATGCTGTTGTGCTAACCTCTACACTACCATGCTGCCTGATATGCGGTAATATTCAGTATGAAGTGAGTTTGAGTTTTAGTGGGTCTTTGCATCAACATGAAGTGATATTGCTGATGGAATTTTTTGTCAGTACTGAGAGAAACAATAACAGGATAGATGAAGGAACTGTTTTACAAGTTCAAAATAAACATTGATATTCAAATAAACAGTAATTTGTTGTCTAGATGTAAGCAGAGTAGATAAGGCTGCACTGACTAATTGTGTTTAAATTACTCATGAGCATATGTTGTGTCAACCACTAAAATTCATTAGCTTTACGTAACTATGTTTCTCAAGATGGCACCAATAAGTGGCGACTCTTTGCGTGCAGCTCCAATGGGAATCAAATATTCCTGTTTAGGACTACTACAACCGAAATCCACTGTCACAGCTATTGGTACTTCAGTAAGTAGCATTGTTTTAAGACAGTGTTTATCGATACTCAAAATTGGTGGATCCCAGACTGCAGATTCAGGTCGCGAGTGCAGTTCCCCTTTAAGAAAATGGAGGCGGGAAAGGCGTGCTGGGCTATAGATATGATTGAAACATAAAGGTCTTAGACCTCAACTCCCGACTATGCTGCTGGTGAATGTAGAGTCTCTAGGAAACTGAAGACCTCAGAGCAAGATTGCAGAAACAGAGCAGCATCAGGGCATGCTGTGTAGTTTGCTTCACAGAAACATTGCTCACTGCCACTATTTCAGACCCAGCACTACAGCACGTTGCTTCACAAAGCCAGGACAACTGAGTATTTTAAATGTAAAGGAGGTGGAGTATGCTTAATGATTAACACATCATGGTGAACAGATGCGGCACTTGTGGCTTAATCCTGCTTACGTGACTGGAAACATCTAGCAGTCAACTGTTGGACATTTTATCTGCTGAGGGAGTCTTCCGCCATCATTCCGGTAGCGGGTACATTCCACTTCAGACCAGCGTCAGGCAGCCAGTGGAGGAGCTAAGCTTCATAATCAACAGGCATGAAACAGCACACTCTGGTTCCTACCCCATCATTGAAATCCCCCACAATCAGGCTAGCCTGAAGAAGTCTCTGAACAACTACCACCAACCTATCACCTGTGGAACCAGAGCAGCCAACACACTTGACCACTGTTATACCACCATCAAGAATGCTGACCCACACCCACACTTTGGAAAGTCCAATCACCTGGCTGTACTTTTACTCCTGGCATTTAGCAGAGATTAAAGACCGCAGCACCAGTGGTGAGGACCAAGAAGACATGGTCAATGGAGGAAGAAGGGCACTTACAGTACTGCTTTGAGCCAGTGGACTGGACAATATTCAGGCATACATCTTCAAATCTGAATGAATGTGCCACAGCTGTCACGGACTTCATGAAGATCTGTGTGGCTGAGTGTATGCTTTCAGGAACATACCAGGCATATCCAATCAAATGCCATGGATGAACCAGAAGATTTATAGTCTGCTGACTATAGCATTCAAGACTGGTGATCCAGAACTATACAAGAAGTCCAGATCCAAGACTTCTTTCTGATTGAAGTTAGAGATGGAATCAGATGCACGTCAGCTCTGGCACTGTTTGCAGGCTATTAGTTCCTTAATAACGAAACCAGAGCAGGGTGAGTTGCCTCAATGACTATCACCCAGTTGTACTCACATCTACTGTGATGAAGTGCTTTGAGAAGTTAGCCATAGCTAGAATCAACTCCTGCCTGAGCAAGGACCTGGACCTGTTGCAATTTGCCTGTTGCCACAATAAGCAAATAGCAGATGCAAACTCATTGACTCTCCACTCAGTCTTGTATTATCTGACAATAACAACACTTACATCAGGCTTTTTTTTTATTGATTAGAGCTCAGCATTCCAAACAACAATACCCCTTGTTCTAATTAACAAGCTCCAAAACCTAGGCCTCTGTACCTCTCCCTGCAACGAGATCCTTGGCTTCCTCACTGGGAGAACAAGTCTATACAATCGGAAGTAACATCTCAACCTCACTGACTATCAATACTGGCACACTTCAGGGTTGTGTGCTCAGCCCACTGGTCTATTCTCTCTACACCCATGATTATGTGGCTAGGTGCAGCTCAAATGCTATCTATAAATCTGACAATGACACAACTATTGTTGGCAGAACTTCAGATGGTGACAAGTGGGTACCAGACATAGAGGAGCGAGATAGATCAGCTGGTTGAGTGGTATCGCAACATCTGTCAGTAAGGCCAAGGGAAGTAGACTTCAGGATGCAGAAGTTGAGGGAACACACACCAGTCCTCATCGTGGAATCAGCAGTGGAAGGGATGAGCAGTTCAAATTCTTGAGTGTCAACATTTCTGAAGATCTATCCTGGGCCCAACATATTGATGTAAATACAGTTGCTAACATTTCATCAAGCATATGAGGAGAATTGGTATGTCACCAAAGGCTCTGGAAAATTTTTACAAATGTACCATGGAGAGCATTCTAACTGGTTGCATCACTGTCTGATATGGAGGGGATACTGCAAAGGATTGGAAAAGCTACATAAATGTGTAAACTCAGCAAGCACCATCATGGGCATTAGCCTCCCAGCATTGAGGAGACCTTCAAAAGGTGATGCCTCAAAAATGTGGCATCTATCATTAAGGGCCACCATCACCCAGGACATGCCCCCTTCTCATTGAAACCGTCAGAGAGGAGGTACAGGAGCTTAAGGTCACACGCTCAACATTTCAAGAACAGCTTCTTCCCCTTTACCATCCGATTTCTAAACAGACAATGATACCTCATCATTTTTTATCACTTTTTGCAATTCTTATTTAATTTTTCATACATACTTCATATTTTTATTATGTATTGCAATGTACTGCTACTGCAAAACAACAAATTTTATTACTTATGCCGGTGATATAAAACCTGATTCTGATTCTAGATTGAATAGATCACTTCCTTGATGGACAATAATGAAGAAGTTGTTTTTGTGACAATCCAGAAGTTATGCTTTATGTTTTTGATACTTACCAATGAGTTAGAAAATTTATTGAATTTGATTTCACCATTTCTATTGGTAGTATTTTGTTGCAAGATATCCTGGGTTCCTAAAGAATGCAGTAACCACAGTAATAGCACATAATATTTCTAGAACCACTTACACCAAACATTTGCATAGTCCTGAATCACTTTACCTACCTCTTTCAGAACCCTGGAGCATGGTCCACCTAGTCCAGGTGACTTACCTGCCTTCCGTCTTTTCAGCTTCCCAAACACCTTCTCCTTAGTAGTAGCAATGACGCCCACTTATGCCCTCTGACACTCTCACATTTCTAGCTTTCAAGAATCACTAGAGTCTGGAATGGTTCTTGAATACTGGAAAATTGCAAATGTCATTCCACTCTTTAAGAAGGGAGTGAAGGCAGAATAAAAGAATTTACAGGCCAGTTAGCCCGATTTCTGTGGTTGGAAAAATGTTGGAGAGTGTTTTATTAAGAATAAAGTTTTGGGGTACTTGGAAGCATATGATAAAATAGGCCAACATCAGTATGATTTCCTAAAGGGGAAATCTTGTCTAAGAAATCTTGGAATTTTTAGAGGAAATAACATTCAGGATAGGCAAAGGAGAATCAGTGGATGTTTTCTGCTTGGATTTTCTGAAGGCCTCTGACAAGGTGCTGTAGATGAGACTGCTTAACAAAATATTATGGGGAAGGTACTAGAATGGATAGAAAGTTGACTGATTGGCAGGAGACAGAGAGCGGGAATAATTCGGATCCTTACTGTTTGGCTGCCAGTGACTTGTGGTGTACCACAGTGGTTGGTTTTGGGACCACTTCTTTTCATGTTGTATGTCAATGATTTGAATGAAGGCATTGATAGCTTTGTGGCCATTTTTCCAGGCAATATGAAGGTAGGTAGGACAGGCAGGAAGTGTTAAGGAAGCAGGGTAGCTGCAGAAGGACTTAGATTGGGGGAAAGGGCAAAGAAGTGGCAGTGTAGAGAACTGTATGGTCATGCACTTTGGCAGAAGGAATAAAGGCATGGACTATTTTATAAAAGTGAGAGCATACAAAAATCAGAGATGTAGTCCTTGTGCAGGATGCTCTAAAGGTTAACTTGTAGGTTGAGTTGGTGATAAGGTAGGCAAATGCAATGTTAACATTAATTTCAAGAGGATTGGAATACAAAAGCATGCGTGTATTGCTGAAGCTTTATAAGGCATTGGGCAGACTGTAGTTGGATTAGTGAGAGTGTTTTAGGCCCTTTATCTAAGAAAGGATGTGCTGGTATTTGAGAGAGTCCAGAGGAGGTTCACAAGAATGATCCCAAGAATGAAAGGGTTAACATACAAGGAGCGTTTGATGCCTCTGGGCCTGTACTCACTGGAGTTTAAAAGTATTAGCGGAGATCTCATTGAAACCTATTGAATATTGAAAGGCCTAGATAGAATGGATGTGGAGAGAATGATTCCTATAGTAGGAGAGTCTAGGACCAGATAGGACAGCTTCATAATTAAGGAACGTTCATTTAGTCCAGAGATGAGGAAAAATTTCTTTAACCAGAGGGTGGTTGCAGACCAAGAACTGGGTATATTTAAGGTAGAGTTATTCGTATATAAATAGCTAATTGGCATGATGGCTAAATTTATATGAATATTTATATTTGTTCTGGGTTTGTTGCATTCTTAAAGGGAAAGCAGTGTAGTATATAGAGAGCATACATAATTTTAAGAAAAATGAGTATCACCAGGTAAGATTTTAGATATATTATTGCTTCAGTCGCAACTAGATAAGAATAGAAAATGCTAGAGATATTAAATGCTGCTAAGTATTAAATGTTTCTCACCTTCAACATAGGATACTTAGTTAGAAGTTCTATTCATGTTAATTGTCTTACTGACTAGTGATGTAGAAGAACAGATGCTGCACACTACATTAATCTCAGCAAGGAAGATGCTGCCAGTGTCAGGAAAAGACAATGTCAGGCTAAAAGTTGAAATCTCCAAGAGGGCCATATTTTGTAGTGGTTTAGAGGCTTGTGTGCCTCAATGACCAGGAAGGCTATGCTGCCTGGAGTCAGGGCTTTATGCTTTGGCTCCTGGTAGGGTCACCCATGCCAAGCAGGTCAAAGGGTAGAGGCCAGATTAGAATGGTCCACCGATCCTCCAGATTCAAAAGTTCAGCTCAGAGCTAACAACACTGACTGGTCAAACAAAACTCTTATGGAAATATCAATGAAGAATCTTTCTATATATGTGTGCAACGGTATTCCTGAGCCTCTAACTGGGACATGATGGCCGACAGTAGTGAAAACCAAGAGGAAGCTACTGGCATGATGAAGGAAGCTCCAAACACCACCAAGACCAAGACAAAAGTTGGTTTCTAGAATGTACAATCATGTACAACATTGGCAAACTAGTATAAATAACAGGAGTAATGCATAGTTACAGCCTACATATACTGGGAGTCAATGAAAGCAGATGGACAGGGTCTGGCAGACTAAAGGCAGAAACTGGTGAAACAGTTCTATACTCAGGAAGGGAAGATGCTTAGCATCATGATGGTGTAGCTGTCGTTTTGAAGAAAGGCATTGAGAAGCGCTTGCAGAAACCAATCAACAGTAGGCTGATGAGAGTCAGACTGAAAGGGAAGCAAGTGAACATGACTGTGGTCCATGTTGTGCTCCAAATAATAATAGTGACATCGATGAAAAGGAAGTTTTCTATGTACAGCTGCAATTGGAGGTAGAGTTAACACTATACCATGACATAATTATCGTCATGGGAGATCGAAATGCCAAAGTGGGAAATAACAACTCACTCTTCACTAAAGTCATGGACACACATGGATGTGGAATGAAGAATAACAATGGTGAAAGACTGGTGGAATTCTGCACCAAGAACAATCTAGTCATAGGAGTGACCCTCTTTCCACACTGTGAAAACCACAAACTGACTTGGTGCTCAACCAACGGATGCAATAAGAACCAAAATGACCACTTAATGATCAATGGTTTGTGGAGATGATCCTTGCAGGATGTAAAGGTGAAGAGAGCAGCAGATACAGGAAGTGATCACCACCTTGTTGTAGCAGAAATGAAACTCAAGCTGAGAAGCACTGGGACCAGAACACATGCACCAAGATATTTTGATGTTGAGAAAGTCAAGGACATCAGGGATAGATCTGCCTTCCCCATAGAATTGATTTCAGCCTTGCAAGACTTTGATGAGGATGCATCAGTAGACAAGATTGATACAATATGGAAACAGATTGCCTCAGTCTTCAAGGAGAGCAGTGAAGATTGACTAGGATGCAGACCTGGAAAGAAGAATAAAGAATAGATAAAGCAGGAAACATGGATAGTTTAGAAGAAAGATAGAAAATTAAGAAGAAAGTATTAGATGCAAAGTCAACACAAATTAAGGTGAAACTACAACTAGCATTTACTGAAGCTAACAAGAAAGTGAAGAGACTTGTAAAAGTCTCCATGTAAAAGACTTGTAAAAGGCCTTACAGTGCGGGCCAAAGAAGCAGCCAGTCAAGGTGACCAGGGAAATATATACAAGATTTCAAAATTGGTATGCGGAAAGTTCTAGGCCAGATCCAGTGGTGCAGTGAGAGGTAAGAAAGGGGTGCTTTTAACAAGAGAGAAAGAGCAAGAAGCATGATGGACAGAGTATTTCAGAGAATTATTGAATAGACCACCACCAGATGAAAAAACTGACATACAAGAGGCAGCAGAAGACGTCAACATCAGCACAGATCCACCCAGGAAAGAAAAGATTGTTGCTGTGATTAAATTACTAAGAAGCAGCAAGGCTCCAGCCATGACAATTTGAATGCCGAACTGTTTAACGCTGAACCAGTTTGCAACAGAGACAACTGTGTGTGAATTTTGTGGACTTTGTGGCTTTTGACAGCATCCACAGGGACAGCCTCTGGCAAATTCTCAGATCATATCGGATCCCTTCCAAATTGTCCAGCTCATCCAGCTAATCACCTGCATAGTTGGGACTGCAACTGGAGCTTTGAAGTCAAGCAGGAGGCAGGCAAGGCTGTGTGATGTCGGTGATATTATTTAACTTGGTGATTAGCTGGGTTATGATGTAAATGAAAAATTAGCAGAGAGGCGTTAGGTGGACTCTATTCTCTACTTTAGAAGACCTTGACTTTGTGGATGACCTTACATTACTATCACATACACACCAGCACGTGCAAGAGAAAACTCAGTGCCTGTGAATCTTTGGTGGACAGTTTGGACTCAGAGTCAGCCAGAGAAAGACTGAGTCCATGACCCTCAATATAGGATCTCCTCCTCCCGTCAAGGCATATGGTGTCGACTTAGCCAGCACCGACAGTTTCAACTACTTGGGTAGTATCATTCAGCAGGAAGGTGGGACCAAGGACAACATCCAGTGCAGACTCAGCAAAGCTAGAAATGTCTTCACAGCAATGGGGATCAATCAAGTACAATGTCCACACCAAGGTGAAGCTGTACCAGAACTGTGATCTGTCCACTCCCTTGTATGGGTCAGAATGCCGGTGGATGACAAAGAATGACCTTGCCAATCTTGTCATTATTTCATACCATGAGCCTCTGGAAGATCCATTGCATCTTTTGGCCAAGAAGTATCTCCAACCACACCCTCCTTCAGTGTCATCACGAGGAAGTGTTGGAGAAGGACTTGGCACGTGATGAGAAGGGAGGTCAACTCCATCATCAAGACAGAACTTCACTGGACACCTGAAGGGTGGAGGAAATGCAGGAGGCCCAGGACAACTTGGTGCCATATTGTACAGGTAGAAATGAGGACCCTGAAACACAGCTGGGGCACACGATGACCAATGACAGACAGAGCTGGAGGACCTGCATTGCTACCCTAAACTCCAGTGGCATAATGGGCACTGTTGAAAAGTGGAGATGTCAGGAAGGCTAATGATATTTAAATTACCTTGCCTATCTGGATTGCTGTGGGAAGGAATGGTGCATATTGTAGAGGCATTGGCACATCTATAGAATCAAGAATGGTGTCCGAGGACTGGAAAATTTTTAATAAAGTCATAGAGTCATAGTTCACTACAGCACAAAGAAAGGCCCTTCAGCTCATGTAGTCCAGGCCAACCGTTATTCTGCTTAGTCCCATTGACCTGCACCTGGACCATAGCCCACCATACCCTTCCCATCCATAGGTTCCTCGTCAGGCAGAAACCTTGCCTTTCTTCAGCACTTAGAACCATAGAACATTACAGCACAGAAACTGGCCCTTCGGCCCTTCTTGGCTGTACCGAACCATTTTCCTGCCTAGTCCCACTGACCTGCACCTGGCCCATATCCCTCCATACACCTCTCATCCATGTACCTGTCCAAGTTTTTCTTAGATGTTAAAAGTGAGCCCGCATTTACCACTTCATCTGGCAGCTCATTCCACACTCCCACCACTCTCTGTGTAAAGAAGCCCCCACTAATATTCCCTTTAAACTTTTCCCCCTTCACCCTTAACCCATGTCCTCTGTTTTTTTTCTCCCCTAGCCTCAGTAGAAAAAGCCTGCTTGCATTCATTCTATCTATACTCATCATAATTTTATATACCTCTATCAAATCTCCCCTCATTCTTCTATGCTCCAGGGAATAAAATCCTAACCTATTCAACCTTTCTCTGCAACTCAGTTTCTCAAGTCCTGGCAACATCCTTGTAAACATTCTCTGCACTCTTTCAACCCTACTAATATCCTTCCTGTAATTAGGTGACCAAAACTGCACACTATACTCCAAATTTGGCCTCACCAGTGTCTTATACAGCATCAGCATAACATTTTAACTCTTATACTCAATACTTTGATTTATAAAGGCCACTGTACCAAAAGTTCTCTTTATGACCCTATCTACCTGTGACACCACTTTTAGGGAATTATGTATCTGTATTCCCAGATCCCTCTGTTCTACTGCACTCCTCAGTGTCCTACCATTTACCTTGTATGTTCTACCTTGGTTTGTCCTTCCAAAGTGCAATACCTCATACTTGTTTGCATTAAACTCCATCTGCCATTTTTCAGCCCATTTTTCCAGCTGGTCTAAATCCCTCTGCAAGCTTTGAAAACCTTCTTCACTGTCCACTACACCCCCAATCTTTGTATCATCAGCAAATTTGCTGATCCAATTTACCACATTATCATCCAGATCATTGATATAGATGACAAATAACAATGGACCCAGCACGGATCCCTGTGGCACACCATTAATCACAGGCCTCCACTCAGAGAAGCAATCCTCCACTACCACTCTCTGGCTTCTCCCATTGAGCCAATGTCTAATCTAATTTACTACCTCTCCATGTATACCTAGCGAATGAACCTTCCTGACTAACCTCCCATGTGGGACTTTGTCAAAGGCCTTACTGAAGTCCATGTAGACAACATCCACTGCCTTCCCTTCATCCATTTTCCTGGTAGCCTCCTCGAAAAACTCTAATAGATTGGTTAAACATGACCTACCATGCACAAAGCCATATTGACTCTCCCTAATAAGTCCTTGTCTATCCAAATACTTGGAGATTCCACCTCTTAGTACTCCTTCCACTTGTCTGTCACTTTTTCACAAGGCCAAGCTGCAAGCTTGATGCTCAACCTAACACAGATGGAAAGTGTGCAAATAGCTGGCTGGATTTGAACCTGGGACCACTCACCTCAAGTCTGGTGCAGATGCCACAACACTACCACCATCCCATCCATGTACTTATCCACATAGTTCTTAAATGTTGAAGTTGAATCTGCACCCATCTCTTCTGTAGGCAGCTGGTTCCACACTCACACCATCCTCTGATTGAAGACCCCCCCCCTCAGGTTCTCCTTAAGTATTTCACATTTTACCCTTAACCAATGACCTCTACTTCTACTATCAACCATCTTCAGTGGAAAAAGCCTGCCTGCATTTACCCTATCATAGTTTTGCATACTAATGTTACACCTTTGTTCAAATAAGGTGCTAAAGCTAAATTCGGCAACTAAATTCAGGCAGTTTAATCTCAGTGAAACAAAGAAAATTTTTAAAATAATAATTAGGATCAAAATTAACAATCATTTAGGCATGGATAGAGAAAGACAATATGGTTTTGCTAAAGGCAAATCGTGTTCAACAATATGAAGTTTTTAGATGAGAAAGGGAAAGGGTCAGTGAGGGAAATTGTTGAAATGGTGTGTAAGGAATGTTAAAAGGTATTCAGAATCAGGATTATTATCACTGGACTACTGTAGGTCTTGAAATTTGTTGCCTTTACTGCAGCAGTACAATGCAATACATAATAATAAAGAAAATTATTATTATGCAATACATAATAATAAAGCAAAAAATTATATAAGTATATATAAATTAAATAGTGCAAAAAAATAAATAAATGTAGTGACAGTGTTCAGGGGTTCAATGTCCATTCAGAAATTGGATGGCAGAGGGGAAGAATGTGTTCCTGAATCATTGAGTGGGCCTTCAGGCTCCTTCTTTCTGATGGGAGTCCTTAATGATGGATGTTGTATTTTTCGAGGACTCACTCCTCAAAGAGGTCCTGGATACTATGGAGGCTAGTGCTCATGATGGAGCTGACTATGTTTATAACTCTCCGCAGCTTATTTCAATGCTGTGCAGTCATGCCCCCCCCCACCTTAACAGACAGTGATGCAGCCAGTTAGAATGCTCTCCAACGTACATCTGTAGAAATTTTAGAGTAACTTTGGTGACATACTATACCTCCTCAAACTCCTAATCAAATATAGCCACCATCATGCCTTCTTAGTAGCTGCATTGGTATGTTGGGCCCAGGATAGATCCTCAGAGGTATTGACACCCAGAAACTTGAAATTGCTCATCCTTTTCACTTCTGATCCCTCTCTCACTGGTGTGTGCTCCCTCATCTTACCCTTTCTGAAGTCCACAGTCAGTTCTTTCGTCTTATTGACGTTGAGTGCAAGGTTGTTGCTGCAACACCACTCAACCAGCTGATTACTTCCTATAAATAGAAACCTAACATCATGAATGACAGTGATAATTCCCTCCCAGATGAGCTCAACATTTTCTATGCTCGTTTTGAAATTATAAATTACAATGTGTATCCATTCAAATATCTGTGCCAGTGTTGATTGTCAGCAAGGAAGAGTGGAGGAGATGCTTGATAGAGAGCTACTTAATAATGTTAGTTCAACGTAACTTTGTCCACCTGTTCCACCGTTGAGGTCTTGGTTGGATTGTTCTTTGTCAGGGACAAAGACCTTACTGCCATGGGTGACCCATCCAGACGGCATCGCTCTCAGGATCTCAGGACCACACAAGCTTCTCCACCACGACAAGGTGACAATCCACAGAGAAGAATCAATAGCTGTGAAGGATCCAAATTAACAATCGTTTAGTCATGCATAGAGAAAGACAATATGGTTTTGCTAAAGGCAAATCATGTTCAACAATGTGAAGGTGAATGAAGGCTGCAACAAATCCATCAGCTCCAATCGTCGTGGTCTCCATGCCATTGGAATCAGTTGGTTGATTTGTGAAGTATCATGTGCTTTTTAGAGTGCAACATCAAGTACACATTAAACAAACACACGCACAGGCATCTTCACTTTTTGGGCCACATCATCAATTCTTTTGGCGATTGGGGGAGCATGACGGGAGCAGGCAATGTGATGGCTGGAAGCTCCTAGTCAAGAACCAGCACGAAAATGGTGAATATTTGATTTAGTTGCTCAACTTTTGGGCAGAAACAGGGAAGTTGTTCGGCAGCAGTATTCACATCTGAGCAGCCCACTTTGCTCACACTGAACTGGGAGGGGGCTAGAAAAGGTGCCCTAAAAATAGTCTGCTTCACCCTATCCTGTCTGGAAAGTTGTTTGGGATCACCATCATGCGGTCGAAAAACATCGAGAAGTGAAACTATGAAATTTGGAATCTGGAATATACGAACTCTGTTGGATAACCCAAACTCAGACCAACCAGAGAGGAGAACTGCCTTTGTTGCCTGGGAACTCCAAAAATTCAACTTTGACGTTGTTGCTCTGAGTGAGACTCAGCTGGCAACTAAAGGAAGAGTAAGATCAATACACCTTTTTCTGGAAAGGACTTGATCTTGAACAGCCAAGGATCCATGGAGTAGGTTTTACCATCTGAAACAGCCTACTTCAGAAACTGACAGAGCAACCACTGGGAAACAACGAACATCTCATGACTGCAAATCCAGCTCATCAAGAACGAACACGTCATCATCATCACTGCCTATGCTCCAACTCTGGACGCTGAAGATGAAGTAAAGATGAATTTCTATGCCCAACTTTACAATGTCCTTTCCTCTGTTCACAACAAAGACAAGATTATTCTCTTGGGAGACTTCAATGCCAGAGTCGGGAAAGATCATAGGCGCTGGACTGGAATAATAAGCAAGGAAGGAGTTGGCAAGGTCAATGCCAGTGGAACACTCCTTCCCACCAAATATACTGAACACAACCTAGTGATTACAAACACCCTATTTTGCCAGAAAAACAGGCACAAAGTCTCCAGGCAGCATCCATGCTCCAAACACTGGCACCTCATTGACCACATCATCGTACGATCTTGGGACCAAAAAGATGTACTGATAACAAGAGCTGTTACTGGTACCGATGAGTGCTGGACAGATCATCGACTCATCTTGTCCACCATGAGAATGAAGATTCGGCCCAAAAGAAAACACCAAAATCAAAACACTATTAAGAAATTCAATGTTGACATCCTTCAAGATATCAACCATGTACAGAAGTTCCAACAAAATCTCAACAAATCCCATCATCTTTAGAAGAACACTGGAATCAATTGAAGAACGCTATCATCACCTCCTGCACAGAAACAATTGGGTTCAAGACGAAAAAAAATCAGGATTGGTTTGATGATAACGACAAACTACTCCAACAACTCATCGACGAAAAGAGAAAAGCTTTCATCACCTTACAAAATGACCAACAATCCGCTACCAAAAGGAAACGCTATCAGGAATGCAAGGCTGCAGTCCAGAAGAGCACCCGAAACCTGAAAAACCGATGGTGGAGGAAGAATGCTCAGGAAATCCAACAACTAGAAGATGCCAATGACACTCGAGGCTTTTTCAACACAACTAAAGCTATTTTTGGCCCATCCTCTCACGGTCAAGCCCCTTTCAAAAGCAAAGATGGTTCAACCATCCTGAAGAGCAATGCTGACATCAATTGTAGATGGAGGGAGCACTTTGAAGATCTTCTAAATCAGACCATCTCATTAGACAGGAATGTGATTAACAACTTTCCGAAACAGCCCATTGATGACTGCCTAAGCAAAACACCAACACTTGAAGAAGTCAAGGAAGCCATTAAAACCTTGAAAAACAACAAGGCCGCTGGACTCGATGGAATACCAGCCAAGGTCTACAAAATTGGAGGTAACCCGCTTCATTACCAACTGCATCAACTTCTCATGAAGATCTGGATAAATGAAGATGTACCAGCAGACTTTAGAGACTCAGCAATTGTTACCATCTACAAAAGGAAAGGCGATCTATCCAAATGCAGAAACTATTGTAGAATTTCACTGTTAGCTACAGCAGGAAAGATCCTCACCCGCATCATGAACAACTGGCTCAAGCCTTCAGCCAAGAAGATCCTTTTGGAGACACAAGCCAGTTTTAGACCATCATGTGGAGCAATTGACATGATCTTCACAATGCGACAACTACAAGAAAAATGTCGTGAACAACTTCAACTTTTGTACATGGCATTCATTGACCTCACCAAACCCTTTGACTCTGTATCAAGGGAACTCCTATGGGATGTCCTATCCACCTATGGATGCTCTGAAAAGTACATTCGGATCCTGAGACTCCTCCACGATGGCATGCTTGCCACAGTCATGATCAGCAATAGTAATTGTGAACCTTTTCAAGTCAGATCAGTAGTAGAACAGGGATGCATGATTGCCCCAACCTTGTTCACCATCTTCATTGCAACAATCATCCACATCATCAAGGATGACCTACCCCCAGGAATCAAAATTGTTTACAGAACAGATGGCAGACTTTTCAATCTTGCCAATCTCAAGTCCAAAAACAAGACATCCACAAGTTCCCTCATCGAGTTTCAATATGCAGATGACAACAGTGTTGCAGCTCTCTCAGAAAAACCTGCTACAACAGATTCTGACTGCCTTTAACTGTGCATACACGAAACTTGGACTTACCATCAATTCCAAGAAGATTCAGATCATCTACCAACTGTCACCAACTGAGACAAATTGGACAGAACCAACAATTCAACTTGGCAAACAACCCTGGAAAACGTGGACCACTTTCCGTATCTTGGAAGTCACCTCTCTTCCAATGTCGACATTAATGATGAAATCGAACATCATCTTAAATGCGCTGGAACAGCTTTTGGACGTCTCCGAACAAGAGTCTTTCATGAATGTGACATCCGAACAGACACCAAAATGTTCGTGTACAAAGCAATGGTGATCCCAACGCTCCTGTATGCATCAGAAACCTGGACAACATACTGACAATATCTGAAGGCACTTGAAAAGTTCCATCAACGCTGTCTTCGAAACTTCTTAAATATCAGCTGGAAAGATAGAAGAACCAATGTCAGCGTGCTAAATGAAGCAAAAGCAACATACATTGAAGCCTATTTCATCAAGAATCAACTAAGATGGAGAGGTCATGCTGTTCGCATGGAAGACGAATGTCTGCCGAAACAAATCTTCTAATCCCAGTTTAATGAAGGCAAATGTAAAAGAGGTGGACAACAGAAGAGATTCAAAGACGTCTTAAAAGCCAACATGAAGAAATGTAACATCGACATCAGCAATTGCGAAACCAATACCAAGGA
The DNA here is from genome assembly GCF_048418815.1 of Hemitrygon akajei. Lineage (NCBI taxonomy): Eukaryota > Metazoa > Chordata > Chondrichthyes > Myliobatiformes > Dasyatidae > Hemitrygon > Hemitrygon akajei. Next base: position 141,645,292 of record NC_133124.1, on the reverse strand, counting down.
CAGGGAACTCTGGTAAACCATCATCTGAGAAGGAACAGCAACTTCCAAAGCCAACAGATGTGCAGAATTAGAAGAAAAGAGAAGAAAATGGAAAGAGAGGCAGCAACAACCAAAGCCCGATCTGCCACCTGGAACTACGTGTCCTGAATGCGGAAGAACTTTCAAAGCCAAGATTGGACTCATAAGCCAATTGAGAGCCCATAAATAGATCAATGGAACGAGGACCATCATCCCCGACCTCAAGGGATAGCCATGACGATGGGAATAATGTTATCAAGATTGAAATCCATAGGATAAATTCAGCTGTAGCAGGATAGATAGAAAATTGGCTGAATAGTAACAAATAAAAAGTAGTACTGAAAGTTTGCATTTCAATCTAGAGAGAAATGTTCAACAGAATACCTATAGGTTCTATGTGAGTAATGTTGCCTTTCTTAATGTATGTTAATGATCTGTACTTAGTATATTGAGCCAATGTTTCCAAATTTGCAGATGACAGAAAACATGTGAAATCAATTATGGGGAGCACAGTCACAGATTTCAAGAGGGGACCAACAAGCTGATTGAAATGGTGGATATGGAAAAAGCAAAGTCTTTCACTTTGAGAGAAAGGATGAGGAGAGACCATGTAAGGTACAGGTCACAATTTAAAAAGGCGTACAAGAACAGAGAGATCAGGGAGCGATATGCTTGAATTTTAGAGTGGCAAGTTGAGAAAATGGCTTAAAAAAGTATACCAGATCTTGCAGCTTACAGAGAGAGCCTGTAGAGACCATTGTAAATATTGTACCAAAACCAGAGACCCCTACGGTTGAGTTGCAGAGAATCATTCTTAGCAAATTCACAAATCTCTACCCAAAAATTTGAGACATGGAATAAAATTCATTCTTAAGGAATTTATTTGTGTGGGGAAATAAATAAATGAACAAAACTAAAAAGAAACAACAAATTTTACCCCCTTCCTCACCTCAATTCAGAGCCTCAAACAGTCCCTCTAGGTGAGGCAACACTTCACCTGCGAATCTGCTGGGGTCGTCTATTGTGTCTGGTGCTCCTGACGCAGCCTCCTCTACAGTGGTGAGACCCGTCGGAAGTTGGGAGATTGCTTCATCAAGCACCCCCACTCCATCTGACAATAGCAGAACTTCCCAATGGCTGAACATTTTGATTCTGATTCCCATTCCATGACCTTCTCTTGTGCCAAGTGAGGCCACCCTCAGTGTGGAAGAGCAGTACCTTATATCCCGTGAGGGTAGCCTCCAACCTGAAGGCATGAATATCAATTTCTTCTTCTGGTAAACCCCCCCCACCTCCTTTATTCCTTACCCTGACCTCTTCTCGCCTGCCTATCACTTCCCCTGGTGCCCCTATTCCTTCTCTTTCTCCTATGGTTCACTCTCCTCTCTTACCAGATTTCTTCTTCTCCATCTCTTGACTTTTCCCACCCAACTGGATTCAACGCCTATCACCTTCCAGCTAGCCTCCTTCCCCTCCCCCAACCTTTTCATTCTGGTATCTTCCCCTTTCCTTCTCAGTCTCTGAGGAAGGGTCTCAGCCCAAAATGTCGACTGCTTATTAATTTCTATTGATGCTGCCTGACTTGATGAGTTCCTCCAGCATTTTGTGTGTGTTGCAACAAATTTTGTCTCATTTTATTTCTTTTAGCTCTCATCGATCAACACATGCACAGATAATTGTGTGATTTTAGTGTGCAAAATGCACTTTGCTGTCTAGCAGTTTTAAAATTGTTATTGTTATTTGCTATATTATATTGGTATTGGTTTTTTATTTTCATATGCATCAAGAGGATGCAAAGCTTCTCTTAACTACTGTTCATGTAGATCAAAATCATTCCATATTGCATTAAGATAGAACAGGATAAAGTCATAACAATAACGGAAAGGGTCAGAGTGGGAAAGGAAGTTGAAATGGTGTATAAGGACTTGAAAAAGTTAAGTTCTTATTCACCATTTAAATAATGCAGAATAAAGTGTAAAAACTACAGAGCGAGCAGTGCAGGTGAAAAATGAAGTGCAAGATCATAACAAGGTAGATTGTCAGAATCAGAATCAGGTTTAATATCACCAGTATATATCATGAAATTTGTTGGCTTTGCAGCTGCAGTACAATGATATGAATATATAATATATTAAATTGCTAAGTTAAATATATAGTGCAAACAAAGAAATAAAAAAGTAGTGAGGCAGAGTTCATGAGTTCAATATCCATTCAGAAATTGGATGGCAGAGGGGAAGAAGCAGTTTCTGAATCATTGAGTGTGTGCCTTCAGGCTCCTGTACCTCTTTTCTGATTGTATCAAGGTGTGTCCCAGCTGATGGGGGTCCTTGTGTGGTCAAGAGTTCATCTTATCTTACTTAATCCATCTATCCTACTGTTATCAAGAGTCTGATGACAATGCGATAGAAGTTGTCCTTGAGTCTGGTGGCATGTCCTACTCTCTTATCTGTGCTTACAAGTATATGTCTTCAGTCAAATGGAAGGCTGAAAGGTGCTAAGTAGAGATACAAAATTGTGCTACCTCCCCACCTTGCTATTCCCCTATATGCTCCACCTCCCCTTCTTTTCTTCATTCATTATCTGTCTCCTCCAAGAGGATCACAATCTTGTCATGGCTTGGAGGCTTGCCTGCCTCAATGACCTGGAGAGCTATGTTGGCAACAGTCCGGGCTTTTTATTTGGATCTTAACAGGGTCATCCATGCCAAAATGGTCAAAGGGTAGAGGCCATACTAAGCGTGTCCTCCAGGTTCAGGGGTTCAGCTCAGAGCTAACAACCCTGACTGGTAAAATAAAATTGTTATGGAAACAGCAATGAAGAATCCTTCTACATCTGAGTACGATGGTATTCCTGAATCTCCACAGGGAACTGCATGACTAACAGTAGTGAAAACCGAGAGGAAGCTACTGACATGATGAAGGAAGTCCTGAACACCACCAGCGGCATACCAGGCAGTAAGTAATTACCTGTCTTACCATACAGCCTTCAATTTGTTGTCTCCAGTCACTTGTGTCTTGAATGCAGCTATTGCCCACTTAAGTGTTCCCTGGCCTCCAGCTACAAATTAGAAGCTGCAGAGTTTTCATTAATATTGAGAGAAAAACATCTTGTAGAAACACATCGCCACCTGTAGCATGGGGTTCAATGGGAAATCAGTTTCGCAATGTGGAAAAATCATAATACAGAGAGTTTTCTAGGAATGCACCCCCTCTGTAACATTGGGCATAACCTGTATCAAAGTCAACTATCAGTTAGCAAGACTGTAATATTATCTCATAAAACTTCTAAGATCATATACTATTGAATATGTAATTTATCAAATACTGTATCCTGTCAAATCCAACAACACATGTATTAAAAAACTGATAGAAACAAACTGCTAATCCTTAGTTTTTTTGTTCAATATCAAGTGGGTTAACAGTAAAATAACAGACAAAAGAACATCACCTAAATTAAGGGGCTTGGCCTGAAACATTGACTATCTATTAATTTCCTTGGATTCTGCCTGACCTGCTGAGTTCCTCCAGCATTTTGTGGGTGTTGCTTTATTAAAATGTGTTAATTTTTTTCATCATTTAATATTGTCAATGCAATTCTCCAGACAAATAAAAACACCATGGTTAGTCAAGGCACCAATTGATGAATAGAGCAAATTAAATGTTTATCTTGATACCTTAGATGCAAGTGACAGAATACTTGCATGAGAGTCACTTCTCCTTAGGGTAAAGATAATAGTAAGATTTTTTTATATTGTCAGTGAATATTAAAACTGCACAACAGTTGACCATCTGCCCTATCAATTGTACTTGCTTGTACGAATCAATGGATTAAACAGCTAGAGAGAAGACAACAGCTTATGGTTGCCTTCCAGATGCTGAATTTCAGCCTTTGCATACCAAGCCCTGTTTATTATTGTCAATCTGTTCAGTCCTCATTATTCTGCAGGGTATTCACTGGTTAAGAATAAACCAGATGTCTCTGTAGAATTTAAAAATCATCCGGTATGCTGTTTTTAACAATCAGGATATAAATTCGTATTTAAACCTGCAGCACAAATACTTCCACAGATACAAATTCTGTCTTCCTCATTTAAAGAAATACTTAGATCATAAAGTAAGGCCATCAGTAGGATCAGATGCTTTAGATGTATGTACATATTGCAGAAATAATTAAAAATTGAAAAATGCAATTAAAATAAAATCACTTTCCTGACACACCCTCTCAGCTGTCTATGCAATCTTTTTGAGACATGCTCTTCTGCCATTTACTATTTACATAGATGCAAAGCAAACAGAACAGAAAATGTCATAATGTATTTCATTAAAGTGGAACATATTTTAGTGAAGAAAGATGTAGGATAATTGCATTTCTCAGCTTAAATAATTTCCACATTAAGTGTTGGGAAGGATGCTCAATTTTAAAAAGGAAAACAGCTTCATAGAGATAACCAATCCTAATTCTGTGAAATGAACCCTTCATCCATAGAATTACCAGCAAATGGTAACCCATATAAAAACTGAATATGAACTTACTCTAGTGCTAATTCAAGAATTATGTTTGAACATGCATAAAATGCTGGCAGAGCTCAGAGGGTCAGGCAGCATCTATGGAGGGGAATAAACATTCAGTGTTGTGTCCTCTGGTCTTAGACTCCCCACCATAGGAAACATCGTCTCTGCACCCACTCTATTGAGGCTTTCAACATTCAATAACTTTCAATGAGGGAGTACATGAGATGTAGGTGTTCTGATCTCCATCTGGAGACATGGTTTCCAATTCCACTCCTGGCATCTGCTGATTTTCACATTTGTAGGTTCAACTTCTCTTTATTCAGATGATGATGGTGATGAACATGTGAAATTCAATGGCTGTGAAGGCCAAGTCATTAGGTATATTTAAAGTGGAGATTGATAGGTTTTTGATTAGTAAGGGCATTAAAGATTACAGGGAGAAGGCAAGAGAATGGGGTTGAGAGGGATAATGAATCAGCCATGATGAAATGGCCTAATTCTGCTCCTATGTCCTAAGGACTTGTGGTCTTGGTAAAGATTGTTGATAGATGAATGTAAGAAGTGTATTCCATTAAGTAATGTGTAAGACTTGTTTAGCAGTTATTGGGAGGTAAGATTTGAAGAATCTCCACCCTGTGAGGTCTTTAAACATTTTTGCAGTGCCTCATTCATATCCTTATGGCTTGATGCACCACATTCACATCAGTTTTTGTCATTTTCCACTGGTAGCCAGATTCCCTCAATTGATAATCTAGAAAAGTCTGGAAATAATAATCATATAGGGAGTCAGGGTAAGGGAATAGCCTCTTAGGATGAAGATGAGGCAAAATTTTATTCAGCTTCTGGTTGACACCTCTTAGAATTTTCAAGCCCTGATATCTGAATGATTTAAAAGCTGGGCCAGATGGATTGAAAAGGTGGGGTGAGGGTTGGGCCGGTTCTGCTCGCTGCTCTGCGATGTTTACTCCACTATGTCCTGAACTGAAGCATACGCTGCTTGAAATCTGGGTCCAACTTTATTTCAGACTTACAGCAATTATTGCGTTCTGCATTTCATGGTTCCAGCATTTATTTTCTCTCTAGTTCCCTCATTCGCCTCCTTATATTTCCACATCATCTGATATGCATCTCAGACATTTCTGTTTTTGTTTGAGATTTTCAACATCTGCTGTATTTTAGCTCTTCCCCTACGCATAAAACAATTGTTTGCCAGTTGTAGTTTGTCTTGGAAAATAACACCCCCATGTGTTATGTTCAAATTGTCACCCTTTATATTGTTTGACAACTATGGTCAAATACTTAAATTATTGAAATAACTCTTCTGCTGCACCTATTCATCCAAAATGTCATTGCCATCCATTTTTTTTCCAGAGAGACATTTATTATAACTCTGCTTAGGAATACTACATGGCATTCTTTGTACTCCATCAAAGTTCTGTAAAATTTTTCCCTTAGATCAAAAATTACTTAGGAAACAGAATCTCCTCAAAAGTTCAAAAATATGCATATTAATTATTCACTAGCCCAGAAGTTTCAACTCAATTCTGGTAATAGTAAGTTCTACATTTTTTTCTTTCTATATTCAGGCACCTTTAGGTGAATTCAGATAACTGAAAAGAAGATAATTTTTTAAATTAATTGTCATTCATTCATTTTAATTTGGACTGTATAAAACAAAAGAAACTTAGATGTAACCCAATCATTGTAAAACCAGAGTTTGGGCTTCAAAGCTGCACCTTATCCCAGAAAAAAAACAAAGTTGTGGATGATTCATGCACTTTAAATAATTTCAAAACCATAAAAGAACACTAAAAATCCACAAAAAATTGTATAGATTTGAATACTTGCAACAATGAAGATAAATACCATAAAAGGTGAAAAGCTTTCAATTCTTTAACAGAACAGAGGCTGAAACTGAACACAAAGAGCAAACATTTCTACAGATGTACTTTCAAACAAGGAATACTGAAGCAACAAGACATATTTTTGCATAAGCTGAAGCTGCTCACTTCTTTTACTCACATATTTTTATGGCCCCATCTTCATTGTGTAAAGGTTTCAGTTCTGATCTCACTTGAACGGATTGCTTGATGTTGATAAGGTACCACTTCCTGGATCATGGATTTTGTTCCTGTTTGCACTTGGGCTTCAGTATTTGCCTTTTTCTATAAATCATCCAAGTTTTACAGTATTAGAAACTCTCCATCTAGTGCCCCTGAGGCACCACCCTGAACCCTTTGACCTATTGGCCCTTTAGGAGGGTCAATTTCCTTCTAGGTGGCCTGATCCACTATCCACCCGTCCTATACTTTCCATTCTTCCACTGTCAATGTCTCAAGGTTTAATCAACGTGATCTGTGGATTGTGGGCTCACATATGATGTGTTTCTAGTTTTTCTGGTTGCTATTTCTTGTTGCTTGTTTGGGCAATTGGGAATCGGGGCAAACCACAGATAACAGACACTGAGCTGATGTTTTTTGATTTTGTGTTTTATATTCTGTGTTTTTACTCTTATTTTTGTTGTTCCACGATTTTTTGCACATAGTAGGGGTGGGGTAAGGTGTGGGGTTGATGTTTTGTGACTGTGGGAAGATGTATCTCAGAGTTGTATATTGCAGACATACTTTGATAATAAATATACTTTAAATTTGTGACTCCGGCAAACCTGACACAGTGGGACAAGACACTCACTCTTTCACCCTGTACCCAAATACCTTCCACTCTTCAACTTTCTTTTACTCTCCATATGAGCTCTTGAGTTTTAATGGGAACAATATGAAGCCTTCAGGTTTTGTTGATCAATTCTGCCTGATTTGCTCATTGACAATTGCAGTTCTCTTCTTCTACTCAGACTGATTCTGATTATTAATACATGGGTCTTCTTATGAAACTATCAATCCGTCTTTCTCCTGCTTCTCTTCTAGTTCCTTCTGTTTCTCTCCTTTAGAAGTTGGTTTACTGAAGCTTCCCCATCAGAGGCAATTGCTGCCAAAGCATCTTCCATAAGACATAGAAGCAGAATTAGGCCATTCAGCCCATTGACTCTGCAGAGCATTCCACAGATTCACTATTATCTGGCTAAAAAAATTGCTCCTTACCTCTGTTCTAAAGATTGCCCCTCAATTTTGAGGCTGGGCTCTCTAGTTCTGGATACCCCCACCATAGAAACATTCTCTCCACAACCACCTTATCTAGTCGTTTCAACATTTCAATTCCATAGCATTCAATGAGTACAGGTCCAAAGCAGCCATACGCTCATCATGTGTCAATCCCTTCATTTCTAGAATCATCCTCACAAACCTCCTCTGGACTCTCTCCAATTACAACACATCCTTTCTAGATATGGGGCCCAAAACTGTTGACAATGTTCCAAGTACGGCCTGACTAGTGTCTTTTAAAGGCTCCTTGCTTTTCTATTCTATTCCCCTTGAAACAAATGCCTTGTACAGATTAATTTTTTTACCCTCATTGTTTTTTCTGTTGTTGGTATGCTAATGGCCAGTCATCTGTCATAACTTCTGTCTGCTGCATGAACCTGTGTCACCTGTTCAACTGTCAGTCTATTCTCCTTCACAACACAAAGTGCCTCACCAACTTGCCCCAGAAAGACATTTTTGCTGTTCCCTACAGTATGATTTATTTATCTGTTATCTTTACCATTGTCTGATCCTGACAGGTCCCCAGTACATATGTTTATTTATTTAAAGAAACAACACAGAACAGGCCCTTCCAGTGAAATGACCTGCCTATTTAACACTGGCCTTATCACAAGACAATTTACAATGACCAGTTAACCTTCTAACCTGTGAGTCTTTGCACGATGAGAGGAAACCCATGCACTCATGGGGAGAACACCTCCTTACAGAAGGTGCTGGAATTGAACTCTGAAACACCCCAAGCTGTAACAGCATTGCACTAATTGCTACGTTACCATGGTGCCCTAAATTTAGTGGAGCCATTAAATTTTTAAAATATGCATGATTTACCCATCTGTTTTAAAAATCAGCAAGAAATTATTACTGATACATTACAAGAATGAATTAAATGTCAGTGTTGCATGTACAGTAATCCTTGATTACTAAAAGTCATGTACATATCTACAACAATCAGTGTGTACATAACACAACATTTCATCTCTGGAAAGTATTGGCTTAGACGTGACTATATGAGCGGTGATTGATAATTTCGTAGCCTAAGGTAGAAGGAGTCAATTTTAGAAAACTTAGAATATTTATTTTTCAACATAGTCCCCTCCTATATTTACACACTTAGTCCAGCAGTCATGGAGCATGCGGATCTTGTACCTCCAGAAAGTGTCCACAGATGGGGTAATTGATGAGTTTGTGGTCGAAGGTAGAAGGACATGAGTTATACAGCCTTCGTTACATGCACATGCAGGTCAACTCTTTGAATGATTATGCAGAAAGTTTGAAGTTAATAACTCATCTTCTTCTACTGTAGGCCACGAACTTATCAATCACCCCTGATGTTATTAACTTATGAGTTAACTATAGCCCCCTATTTTTCTAAGCTCCATGTACCTATCTAAAAGCTTCTTAAAATATGCTATTGTATCCGCCTCCACCACCGTTGCTGGCAGCCCGTTCCATGCACTCACCACTCTCTGCGTAAAAAACTTACCCCTGACATCTCCTCTGTACCTACTCCCCAGCACCTTAAACCTGTGTCCTCTTGTGGCAACCATTTCAGCCCTGGAAAAAGCCTTTGACTATCCACACGATCAACGCCTCTCAACATCTTATATACGTCTATCAGGTCACCTCTCATCCTCCATTGCTCCAAGGAGAAAAGGCCGAGTTCACTCAACCTATTCTCATAAAGCATGCTCCCCAATCCAGGCAACATCCTTGTAAATCTCCTCTGCACCCTTTCTATGGCTTCCACATCCTTCCTGTAGTGGGGCGACCAAAACTGAGCACAGTACTCCAAGTTGGGTCTGACCAGGGTCCCATATAGCTGCAACATTACCTATCGGCTCCTAAATTCAATTCCACGGTTGATAAAGGCCAATACACCGTATGCCTTCTTAACCACTGAGTCATCCTGCACAGCTGCTTTGAGTGTCCTATGGACTCGGACCCCAAGATACCGCTGATCCTCCACTCTGCCAAGAGTCTTACCATTAATACTATATTTTTCCATCAATTTGACCTACCAAAATGAACCACTTCACACTTACCTGGGTTGAACTCCCATCTGCCATTTCTCAGCCCAGTTTTGCATCCTATCAATGTCCCGCTGTAACCTCTGACAGCCCTCCACACTATCCACAACACCCCCAAACTTTGTGTCATCAGCAAACTTACTAACCCATCACTTCACTTCCTCATCCAGGTCATTTATAAAAATCACAAAGAGTAAGGGCCCCAGAACAGATCCCTGAGGCACTCCACTGGTGACCAACCTCCATGCAGAATATGACCCGTCTACAACCACTCTTTGCCTTCTGTGAGCAAGCCAGTTCTGGACCAATAAAGCAATGTCCCCTTGGATCCCATGCCTCTACTTTCTCAATAAGCCTTGCATGGGGTACCTTATCAAATGCCTTGCTGAAATCCATATACACTACATCTACTGCTCTACCTTCATCAATGTGTTTAGTCACATTCTCAAAATATTCAATCAGGCTTATAAGGCACGACCTGCCCTTGACAAAGCCATGCTGACTATTCCTAATCATATTATACCTCTCCAAATGTTCATAAATCCTTCTTCTCAGGATCTGCTCCATCAACTTACCAACCACTGAGGTAAGACTCATTAGTCTATTTCTATTCCCTTTCTTGAATAAAGGAACAACATTCGCAATCCTCTAATCCTCTGGAACCTCTCCTGTCCCTATTGATGATGCAAATACCACCACCAGAGGCTCACCAATCTCCTCCCTCACCTCCTACAGTAGCCTGGAGTACATCTCATCCGGTCCCGGTGACTTATCCAACTTGATGCTTTCCAAAAGCTCCAGCACATCCTCTTTCTTAATATTTACATGCTGAAGCTTTTCAATCTGCTGCAAGTTGTCACCATTATCACCAAGAGCCTTTTCAATAGTTAATACTGAAGTAAAGTATTCATTAAGTACCTCTGCTATTTCCTCCAGTTCCATACACATTTTCCCACTGTCACATTTGAAAGGTCCTATTCTTTCACATCTTATCCTCCTGCCATTCACATACTTGTAGAATGCCTTGGGGTTTTCCTTAATCCTGCCCGCCAAGACCTTCTCATGGCCCCTTCTGGCACTTTTAATTTCCTTCTTAAGCTCCTTCCTGTTAGCCTTATAATCTTCCAGATCTCTAACATTACCTAGCTCTCTGAACCTTTTGTAAGCTTTTCTTTTCTTCTTGACCAGATTTATTACAGCCTTTGTACACCACGGTTCCTGCACCCTGCAATAACTTCCCTGCCTCATTGGAACGTACCTATGCAGAACTTCACACAAATATTCCCTGAGCATTTGCCACATTTCTTCCGTACTTTTCCTTGAGAACATCTGTTTCCAGTATGCTTCCAGTTTCCTGCCTGATAGCCTCATAATTCCCCTTACTCCAATTAAACACTTTTCTAACTTGTGTGTTCCTATCTCTCTCCAATGCTATGGTAAAGAAGGTAGAATTATGATCACTATCTCCAAAATGCTCTCGCACTGAGAGAGCTGACACCTGACCAGGTTCATTTCCCAATACCAAATCAAGTACAGTCTCTCCTCTTGTAGGCTTATCTACATATTGTGTCAAGAAACCTTCCTGACCACATCTAACAAACTCCACCCCATCTAAACACCTTGCTCTAGAGAGATGTCAATCTATATTTGGGAAATTAAAATCTCCCATCACGACAACTCTGTTATTATTACACCTTTCCAGGATCTGCTTCCCTATCTGCTCCTCAATACCTCTGTTACTATTGGGCGGCCTATAAAAAACACTCAGTAAAGTTATTGACCCCCTTCCTGTTCCCAACCTCCACCCACAGAGAGTCCATAGACAATAGACAATCTCTCCATGACGTCCACCTTTTCTGCAGCCATGACACTATCTCTGATCAACAGTGCCATGCCCCACCTCTTTTGCCTCCCTCCCTGTCCTTTCTGAAACATCTAAAACCCGGCACTTGAAGTAACCATTCCTGTCCCTGAGCCATCCAAGTCTCTGTAATGGCCACCACATCATATCTCCAAGTACTGATCCATGCTCTAAGCTCATCCGCTTTGTTCACAACACTCCTTAAAGTTAAAGATATATTAGATAATGCACCTACAGATTGAAATGCTTAAGTTATTGGTCCACGCCTCTTGGTGGATACCCCATTCAGAGTTTCCAGATCATTTTAGAATCTATCCCTTTGAGCACCATTGCAGTATTGCATAATGTGAGAGTGAGGTTGAGTGGGGAGGAGACATGCCTTCATAAGGACCATGCTATCAGTACCATTATAGACATCTACAATGGGTAGATTGGTGAGAATGGGGTAGAATACCTTTAACCGCATGTTGATTTGTCCTCCAGTTGTTGCATACCCAGTCCTGAGTTGTGTCCTTCAGGATGACCAGTAATGGTGACACACAGAGCTATTATCAGTAATGGACTTGAGTGAAAAGTAAAGATCAATCATTGTTAGTGTGTATCTGTCTGTTTCAATGTTACTTAATAAATTTGTTATCACACTAACCTTGAAACCATGAGTGAGATAACGGAATTACTTGTGACATTTCTCCCCCAGTCTTTGGAACTTTCTCCCAGTACTGCTACATCTTTGTTTAGGCTTCTAGTATTTAGCCCTTCCCAGCATCTCTTGACCTCATTAACTTGGACCATGATGCTTATATTAGTAAATCTGGCTATGAAAACATCCTTCACACCTGGAAGTGTTCCAGAAATAGACAATAATAAGTGGACAAGTAGACAGAAGTAGACAAATGAAATAAAGTGGTTGGAGATCTATACAGGGATATAAATAGAAATTAAAGGATATAAAGGGAAATCTGTACAGGAATATAAAGTGGAAGGGTAAGATCCCTCAGAGGATGTGTTAAAAGAGAGAAATAGAAAAATGGTAGAGTCTTCAGTGTAGAAGACATGAAGAAATTTACAATAATAACAGCAAATCAGGGAGGGAGGTATTTAAAACAATCCTTATCACAAGAAAAAATGTAGAAAGAGCTAAAGGTTTGTTTCATCTGGATCTGATATCCCGCATTTTGGGGTCTTAAAGGAAATGGGCACATTGGTTATAAACTCCCATGATTTTGGAGAAGTCTTAGAGGACTGGTAAATTGTAAGGGTAATGCCACTTTTCAAGAAAGGAGGAAGACAGGAAGCAGGATAGCCTAATGTCTTTCATTGGGAAAATGCTGGAATCCATTGTTCAGAAGATAATAGCTGGTCATTTAGAAAGTCATCAAACTATCAGTTCAAACATTGTTTTATAAAAGGGAAACTCCGCACAAATTCACTGGACTCTTTGAGGATGGATAAAGGTCAACCAGTAGGTGCATGTTTAGACTTCCAGAAGGTATTCAATATAGTGCCACATGAAAGGCTCCTGCACAAAATTATTGAGCACAGGGTTTTCATGGTTTGCGGAGTGCCTGAGAGAAAACAGGGAGTTGGGATAAACAACCAACAAATTATTTGCTGGAAGAATTCAGCAGGCCGTGCAGCATCTGTGGAATGAAAGAAATTGTCAATGCTTCGCGTTGTTACCCTACATCAGAACTGAGAATGGAGAAGTGAGATGGCCAGTAAAAAGGATAAAAGAATCTTTTTCAGATTGCGCTCAGTAACTACTGGGCCACCACAAAGATCAGTGTTAGTCCTCAACTATAGTGTTCAAGTGTTCAAGAGACGATCTGTCAGGGGGGAGCCTCAGCAACCGGGTCTCTGTCACTGAAACTCAGAAGAGCAGAGGGATGAACAGCTCTGTAGTGTTGATAGGAGATTCCCTAGTCAGAGGAACAGAGATGAGGTTCATGGGCACCATAGAGACACACAAATGGTATATTGCCTCTCTGGTGCCAGGATCAGAGATGTCTTGGATCGTATTTATGGCATTCTCAAGGGTAAGGGTGAGTAGCCAGAAGTCTTGGTGCATATTGGCACATATACAAGGTGAGAAGGTCCCAAAGAGAGATTTTAGGGAGCTAGGTAGAAAGCTGAGAAAAAGGACCTCAGGAGTTCAGAGTTATGGATCATTGGGCTCTCTTCTGGAGAAGGTATGACCTGTACAAAAGAGACAGGTTACATCTGAACCAGAGGGGGTCCAATATCCTTTACAATATCCAGAAGAAATCCCAATGATCCCTAAATCTGAAACCCTGCCCCTGCACCAGTTCCTCGGCCATGCATTCACCTGCCAAATCATCCTATTCTTACCCTCACGTGCGCATAGCACAAAATCCAGGGGGATAGGAACTAGAATAATAGTTTGAAGATGAGTTAGCTGGTTTACAAACAGAGGTAATGTGTAATGAGGAGAGGCTGATGAGAGGGCAAAATTGCAGTCAACAGGATGAGCTGCAACATAAAAGGTGGACAGAATCAAAAAGGGTGAATACAGGACTGAAGGTGTTTTATTTGAATGCACAAAGTATACGGAATAAGATAGTTGAACTTGTAGCACAGTTACAGATTGGCATTTATGATGCTGAAGGCACCACTGAATCATGGCTGAAAAGATTTTATCTGGGAGCTTAATGCCCAAGTATCAAAAGGACAGGCAGGAAGGCAGAGGGGGTGGTGAAAGAAGTGACACAGGGTCAGAAGGTGTTGAATTGTTGTGGTTAGAGCTAAGGAACTGCAAAGGTTAAAAAGACCTTGATGGGAGTTGCAAACCCCCAAACAGTAGTAAGGATGTGGTCTACAAATTACAACAGGAGTACAAAATGCATGCCTAAAGGGCAATGTTACAATAGGAATGTGGGACTTCAATATGCAGGTAGATTGGGAAAAACAGGTTGGTGCTGGATTATAGGGGGGGGGGGGATTTTCTAGAGTGCTTTTTAGAGTAGCTTGTGGTTGAACCCACCAGCTGATCAGCTATTCTGGTTTGGGTGTTATGTAATGAATCAGAATTGATTAGAGAGCTTAAGGTTAAAGAACCCTTAGGGACGAGCGATCTTAATATGATCAAACTCACCCTGAAGTTTGAAGAGAAGCTAAAGTCGGATGGATCAGTATTACACTGGAGTAAAGGGGATTAAAGAGACATAAGAGATGAGTTGGCCAGAACTGATTGGAAAAGAACACTGGCAGCAATGACGGCAGAACAGCAACGGCTAGAATTTCTGGAAGCAATCCGGAAGGCACAGGATATATACATCCCAAAGAGGAAGAAATATTAAATGCCAGATGATACAACCGTGGCTAACAAGTCAAAGCCAACATAAAAGCCAAATAGAGGGCATATAATACAGAAAACAAAAGTGCAAAGATAAAGGATTGGGAAGTTTTTAAATAACCAACAGAAGGCAACTAAGAAAGTCATTAAGAAGGAAAAGATGGAATATGAAAATAAGCTAGCCAATAATATTAAAGAGGATATCAAAAGTTTCTTCAGATACATAAAGTGTAAAAGAGAGGCAAGAGTGGATATCGGACTACTGGAAAACAATGCTGAAGAGGTAGTAATGGGGACAAGGAAATGGAAGAAAAATTGAATGTATTTTGCATCAGTCTTCACTGTGGAAACCACTAGTAGTTTGGTAGAAATTCCAAGTATCAGAGGTCATGAGGTGGGTGAAGTAAGGTTCTTGGGAAACTGAATGGTCTGAAGGTAGATAAGTCACCTGGACTAGATGGTGTACAAAAACAAGAGAAAATATACAGATGCTGGAAATCCGAGCAACACACACAAAATACTGGAGGAACTCAGAAGGCCAGACAGCATCTATGGAAAAAAGTACAGTCGACATTTCGGACCAAAACCCTTTGGCAGGGTTGAGGAAATTGAAGAGACATTAGTAATGATCTTTCAAAAATCACTAGATCCTGGAATGGTTCTGGAAGACTGAAAAATTACAAATGTCACTCCAAGGAAGAGAGGCAGAAGAAAGGAAATTTTAGGCCAGTTAGTTAGGAAGATGTTGCAGTTGAAGGATGAGGTCTCAGGGTACTTCGACGCACATGATAAAATAGGCAATATTCAGCATGATTTCCTCAAGGGAAAATCTTGACTGACAAATCTGTTGGAATTCTTTGAATAAATAACAAGCAGGATAGACAAAGGAGAATTGTTTGATGTTGTGTACTTGGATTTTCAGAAGGCCTTTGACAAGGTGCCACACATGAGGCTGTTTAAAAATCTACAAGCCCGTGGTATTACAGGAACAATTCTAGCATGGATAAAGCAGTGTCTGACTGGCAATAGGCAAAGAGTGGTTTTTCTGGTTGACTAGCGGTGTTCCACATGGGTCTGTGTTGAGATCGGTACTTTTTACATTATATATCAACGATTTGGATGATGGAATTGATGGTTTTGTTGCAACATTTGCATACAATATGAAGATAGGTGGAGGGGCAGGGAGTTTTGATGAAGTAGAGAGGCTACAGAAGAACTTAGACAGATTAGAATGGGCAAAGAAGTGACAGATGGAATAGAGTGTTGGGAAATGTATAATCATGCACTTTGGTAGAAAGAATGAAAGGGTTGGCTATTTTCTAAATGGAAAGAAAATTTTAAAAACTGAGATGCAAAGGGACTTGGGAGTCCTTGTGCAGGATTCCCGAAAGGTTAATTTGCAGGTTGAGTCTGCGGTGAGGAAGGCAAATGTGATGTTTGCATTCAGAATTGTGTGCATTCAGCCGTCTGGGAAAAGGCTCCAAAGCATTCGGGCTCTTACAACCAGACTAGATAACAGTTTCTTCCCCCAAGCTATCAGACTCCTCAGTACTCGAAGCCTGGACTGACACCTTGCCCTACTGTCCTGTTTATTATTTATTGTAATGCTTTTATTTGAAGTGTAATGAAATGCTATTATTTATTGTAAAGTGTTTTTGTGCACTTTATGCAGTCCAGTGTAGGTCTGTAGTCTAGTATAGCTTTCTCTGTGTTTTTTTTATTATGTAGTTCAGTCTAGTTTTTGTACTGTGTCATGTAAACCATGGTCCTGAAAAACGTTGTCTCATTTTTACTATGCACTGTACCAGCAGTTATGGTCGAAATGACAATGAAAGTTGACTTGACTTGACTTGAGAATCAGAATCAGAATCAGATTTATTATCACCGGCATGTGTCATGAAATTTGTTAACTTAGCAGCATCAGTTCAATGCACTACATAATATAGAAGAAAAAAACTTTTAAAAAATAAAAAAATAAAATAATAATAAATGAAATAATAAGTAAATCAATTACAGCAGGGGTTCCCAACCCCCAGGGGCTGCGAGATGGAATTTCAGGGGGTGCGACAAAGAGTGGCTTGTGTCCTTGAGCGATGAGTCACGAGTCATCACTCAGCCAGCTGCCAGTGTGCCTTGAGAAGTGGTAGTAATGCTTGTCCCAAGCACACTCCACTCTCCTGCTGCCCGAGTCAAGAGAGACGTAAACTCACTCCAGTCTCCCACTGCCCAAGTCAGCATTGAGGATTCTCATCAGTGTTACCTGGGAAGTTACACCTCAGAGTTAAGGAGTCTCATCAATGTTAGCTAGGTTACATCTCAGAGTTAAAACCAAACCCGCAGACAGTAGGTAAATTATTCAATTATAAAATTTTAAAAAGCCACATTTTGATAAAAAGCAGCTGAAAGTCATTCATTCGTATTTGTCTCAATGCATTAAAGAAGTTTTTGAATTTCAAAGGTTTTTTTCTTGAATTGTTGATAATTTTGAATTGTGTTAGTTGAGGAGGTATCATGGTTAGCACCAAGGACTTTGAATCGTGTGATGGGAGTTCATATCTCCGGTAATCATCGGAAATAGGTGTATAAATTCAGTAGAGAGTAGCCTAATAAGTCGCGTCGCGTCCCCATAGCATTTCCACCTGACGATTTATCTTGGCATAACTGCAGATAATATTGTAATATAATATTCGAAAGCGTATTTCTCGCGATACTTTGCTATAGGCATGTTTGGTTGAGTAAAGCGGTCATCCCTGACTTAGTCAGATAGTTTTTCTTATATTACATATTTACTCTTTACCCTTAACCCTTCATCACATCAAAAAGAAGGAAATGGAATGATGACTATGTGTGCTTTGGTTTTACTTGCACAACAGGAAATGATGGCTTGCAAAAACCCCAGTGCATTCTTTGTAGCATTGTGTTTTCCAACTCAAATCTGAAGCCATCCAAGCTTCAAGAGCACTTCAAGAACAAGCATGGTGGAGCTGATGTTGAAGGACATGATGTTGGGTCATTGAAAATCAAAAGAGCTTGTTTTGATTCACAAAGAACTCTTCCAAAATTAGGTTTCATTTCTGTTGAAAAAGCACTACTTCTTGCTTCATACCAAGTGGCATATAAAGTGGCCAAATCCAAGAAGTCCCAAACAATTGCGAAAGATCTCATCAAGCCATGTGCACTGGAAATGGCAACAATTATCCTGGGCAAAGCAGCAAGAAAAAAATTTGAACAGGTGCCCCTATCAAATAATGTCATTCACAACCAAATCAGTGATTTGAGTGAAGATATTTTGGACCAAGTCATCTCAGATGTCAGAGCTAGTCCTCTTAAAATCTCTATTCAGTTGGATGAGTCAACTGATGTCTCCAGTTGTAGTCAACTCATCACATTAGTGAGGTATGTCAATGATGGTGCTGTGAAGGAAAATTTCATGTTTTGTAAAACAAACACAACTGCAAAGGATGTGATGCAGCTGGTGAAAGACTTCTTTGCCAAACATGATTTAGATATCAAAGTCATTGGTTCTGTGTGCACTGACGGGGCACCTGCTATGTTTGGAAATAAATCTGGCTTTTCTGCATTGATGAAAGAGGAAATTCCAGACTTGCAAGTTACCCATTGTTTTCTTCATCAGCATGCTTTGGCATCAAAAACATTGCCTCCAAATTTGAAGAAAGTCCTTGACACTTGTGTGAAGATCATCAACTGGATCAGGGGGCATGCTTTGAACCATCGCATCTTCAAATCATTTTGTGAGGATCTGGGAAGTGAGCATTCAGTTTTACTCTTCCACACAGAAGTCTGTTGGTTGTCACGAGGACAAGCTTTAACCCGCTTCTTTGAACTGTGGGAAGAGATCAAAGTTTTTCTGGAATGTGAATGTGATCTGGTTGGGGCAATGGAATCACAGGAATTCGCCCAAATGCTGGCTTACTTAGCTGACATTTTCACTCGTATGAATGACCTGACTGTTTCTCTTCAAGGAAAAGGGACAAACATATTGAAGGCTTGTGAAAGGTTGAATGCCTTCAAAGAAAAGTTACGTCTCTGGTGTCGAAGGATGAAAAGAGGCAGTCTCTCAAATTTTCCTTTACTAGAAGAGATGGTTGATGATGCTGGATCCATAATTCCTGCTGTGCGTGAAGAAATTGTGGCTCATTTGGAAATGCTGTCAGAATTGTTTGATGGATATTTTGCTGCTGGAGACCTGAAGATTTCAGAAGAATGGATCATGAATCCATGTTCCCACAATTTGGAGAAAATGTCAGATGATGAAGAGTTGAAGGAAGATCTTATTGATTTGCGGACAAATCGAGCTCTTGAAATGTAATTTGAAAGCAAGACTTTGGAGGAGTTTTGGTGTGCAGCACAGGATATGTTCCCAAGACTTGGTGGAAAAGCACTCCGTGTCCTCATTCCATTTGCAACAACATACTTGTGTGAATCTGGATTCAGTTCTCTTTTGTCAATCAACGCAATATCTAGGAATCGCCTGAATCCACAGGCAGACCTGCGGATCACGGTCAGCAAGAAAGTTCCATGTTTTGACAAAATCATGAATGAGAAGCAGGAGCAAAGAAGTCATTGAATTTTATGTTCACAATTGGGATTGATTTTACTGTTTACAATTTTTTCTGAATAAATTAGAATCTAATTGCTCAATTTATATTTGCATTTTATGCACTGAGTTAGAAGCTTATTTTTTTTAAAGTTCAATTTGTTCACATGTAGTATTGTATGTGGTTCAAAAATTAGAAATTAGACTTCTTCATCTTCAAATGTGATATTACTTTTGTAGGGGGTTTGAACATTAATCAAACATTTCCTAGGGGTGTGGGGCATAGAAAAGGTTGGGAACCACTGAATTACAGTATATGTATATTGAATAGATTAAAAATCGTGCAAAAACAAATATTTTTAAAAAAGTGAGGTACTGTTCATGGGTTCAATGTCTGTTTAGGAATCAGATGGCAGAGGGGAGGAAGCTGTTCCTGAATCGCTGAGTGTATGCCTTTAGGCTTCTGTACCTCCTACCTGATGGTAACAGTGAGAAAAGGCCTTGCCCTGGGTGTTGGAGGTCCTTAATAATGGATGCTGCCTTTCTGAGACACCACTCCTTGAAGATGTCCTGGGTACTTTGTAGGCTAGTACCCAAGATGGAGCTGATTAAATTTACAACCCTCTGCAGCTTCTTTCGGTCCAGTGCAGTAGGCCCCCCCCCTCATATCAGTCAGTGATGCAGCCTGTTAGAATGCTTTTCATGGTACATCCATAGAGGTTTTTGAGTGTATTTGTTGACATACCAAATCTCTTCAAACTCTTAATGATGTATAGTCACTGTCTTGCCTTCTTTATAACTGCAGAGATCGTGACACCCAGGAACACTCACTCTCTCCCCACTTCTGATCTCTCTATGAGGATTGGTGTGTGTTCCTTCATCTTACCATTCCTGAAGTCCACAGTCAGCTCTTTTGTCTTACTGACGTTCAGTGCAAGGTTGTTGCTGCAACATCACTCCACTAGTTGGCATATCTCACTCCTGTACACCCTCTTGTCTCCATCTGAGATTCTACCAACAATGGTTGTATCATCAGCAAACTTACAGATGGCATTTGAATTATGCCTAGCCACACAGTCATTGGTATAAAGAGAGTATAGCAGTGGGCTAAACACACACCCCTGAGGTACACTAGTGTTAATTGTCCGCAAGGAGGAGATGTTATCACTTCATTCATTTCAAGAGGACTAGAATACAAAAGCAAGGATATAATTTTGAGACTTTATAAAGCACTGGTGCAGCCTCACTTGGAGTATTGGGCCCCTTATCTTAGAAAGGATGTCCTGAAACTGGAGAGGATTCAAAGGAAGTTCACAAAAATGATTCCAGGATTAAATGGCTTTTCATATGAAGAGCTTTTGATGTCTCTGGGCCTGTATTCACTGGAATTCAGAAGAATGGGGGGAGGGGGGACCTAATTGAAACCTATTGAATGGTGAAAGGCCTTGATAGAGTGGATGCGGAGAGGATGTTTCCTTTGGTGGGAGATTCTAAGACCAGAGGACACAGCCTCTGAATGGGGTGGGGGGGGGGGGGTGTCATTTTATAATGGAGATGAAGAGGAATTTCTTTCGCCAGATAGTGCTGAATCTGTGGAATTATTTGCCACAGGCAGCTGTGGAGGCCAAGTTTTTATGTATATTTAAGGCAGAAGCTGATAGATTTTTGACTGGTCAGGGCATGAAGGGAGAAGAGGGAGAAGGCGGGAGATTGGAGCTCAGAGGAAAATCTGATCAGCCATGATGAAATGACAGAGCAGACTCGATGGGCCAAATGGCCTAATTCTGCTCCTTTATCTTATGGCCTTATAGCCAGATTTGATGTTGAGACAAGGATAGGTGAATTAGAAAGTGAGAAGAAAACAAGGTTCTGAAAGAAGACAAAGAAAGAATAGGCACGAAGTGGAGTAAACACTGGAACATGTGGGGTGTCCATGTTACCAAATACAATGAAATTGAAAGGAGAAGTGAATGAAGTACAAATAAAAAATCTGGCATGTAGATTCGGCTAATGAAATTTCGGCTAATGAAAGTGGGGAGGAGGGGAAGATGTGGCTGGTGGTGGGATGCCGAGATTGGGGGGGAGGGGAAAAGGGGCTTCCCTTCGTCCACTATCAACTCTGCCCTCCAATGCGTCTCCCATATTTCACGCACCTCTGCCCTCACCCCATCCCCCCGCCAGCCCACCAGGGATAGAGTCCCCCTGGTCCTCACCTACCACCCTACCAGCCTACAGATCCAACATATAATCCTCCGTAACTTCCGCCACCTCCTACGTGATCCCACCACCAGCCACATCTTCCTCTCCCCCCCCCCCCCCCACTCTCGGCTTTCCGCAGGGATCGCTCCCTACGCAACTCCCTTGTCCATTCATCCCCCCCATCCCTCCCCACTGACCTCCCTCCGGGCACTCATCCCTGCAAACGGAAGAAGTGCTACACCTGCCCCCACACTTCTTCCCTCACCACCATCCTAGGCCCCAGACAGTCCTTTCAGGTGAGGCACCACTTCACCTGCGAGTCAACTGGGGTGATATACTGTATCCGGTGCTCCCGATGTGGCCATTTATACATTGGGGAGACCTGCCGCAGACTGGGAGACCGTTTCGCCGAACACCGGCGCTCAGTCCTCCAGCAGTGGCGGGATCTCCCCGTGGCCATACACTTCAATTCCACAGACTACTCCCACTCCAACATGTCTGTCCATGGCCTCCTCTACCGTCAAGATGAGTCCACACACAGGTTGATGGAGCAATACCTTATCTCCCGCCTAGGTAGCCTCCTACCTGCCGGCATGAACATCCAACTCACAGACCTCCGTTGATACCCCTGTCCCCCTTTACCCCAATCCCTATCTATTATTTTAGTCTGGTTCTCTTTCTCTCTCTTTCTCCCCCTCACTATAATCTCCCCCCAGCCCTACCTTTCTTTCTCTTTTATTTCACATAATCCTCCACCTTCCCCCTAGCCCATTTCCCTCCAGCCTATCACTTCCCAGCTCTCTACTTCATCCCTCCCCCCACTTCTTATCCCCCTCGACCATCCCGTTACTTCACTCCTGATGAAGGGTTTTGGCCCTCCTCCCATAGATGCTGTCTGGCCTGCTGAGTTCTGCCAGCATTTTGTGTTGTTACCTATCCAGTTGGTGTTTTTAATGGCTTAAGAATTTCCAGCTATCTTTTCTTTATTTATAATTTCTACACGATCTTGCTGCACAGTCTGACATATTTGTGTTAAACAATCTCTAGCATTCTCATATAGTTGCTAATCCTTGTGTTGAATTGGGATGTGCAGGAAATCAAAAGTGAGTGTGTGAAAAATTGGCAGAATTAAATTTCTTTGATACCTTTGAGAAAACAGTTGGATTGAATTGGATCTTCCCAGTGGAGCCATCCATTGTTAACACATGTATCCAAGAAAAATGGACAACACAAGAAAAAAGATGACATTTTAGACACTATGGAAGAAGGAAAATCTCTGTGGCAAGGACTCAGTAGCCACTTTATTAGGTACAAATGTACACCTGCTCATTGATGTAAATATCTCATCAGCCAATCATGTGGCAGCAACTCAATGCATAAAAGCATGATATCATGGTCAAGAGATTCAGTTGCTGTTCAAACCGAAACATCAGAATGGGGAAGAAATATGAACCAAGTGACTTTGCAGTGGAATGATTGTTGGTGCCAGACAGGCTGGTTTGAGTATCTCCTGGGATTTTCATGCAAAACAGAGAATGGCATGAGAAACAAAAAACATCTGTGGGCAAAAACACTATTAATGAGAGAAGTCAGGTGAGAATGGCCATAAGACCATAAGAAATAGGAGCAGAATTAGGCCATTCAGCCTATCACATCTGCTCTGCCATTTCATCATGACTGATCCCTGATCCCACTTAACCCCACACACCTGCTTTCTCACCATATCCTTTGATGCCCCGACTAATCAGAGAACTATTAACTTACTCCTTAAATATACCCACGGACTTGGCCTCCACCGCAGTCTGTGGCAGAACATTCCACAGATTCACTACTCTCTGGCTAAAACAAAAATCCCCTTACCTCTGTTCTGGAAGGCTGTCCCTCAATTTTGAGGCTGTGCCCAATAGTTCAGGACACCCCCCACCATAGGAAACATTCTTTCCACATCCACCCTATCTAGTCCTTTCAACATTCGGTAGGTTTCAATGAGATCCCCGTGCATTCTTCTAAATTCCAGTGAATACAGGCCCAATGCTGCCAAATGCCCCTCAAATGTTAACCCCTTCATTCCCAGAATAATTCTCGTGAACCTCCTCTGGACTCTCTCCAATGACAACCTATCTTTTCTGACACATGGGGCCCAAAACTGTTGACAATACTCAAAGTACAGCCTGACTAGTGTCTTATAAAGCCTCAGTATTATCTCCTTGTCTTTATATTCTATTCCCCTTGAAATAAATGCCAACATTGCATTTGCCTTCTTTACCACAGATTTAACTTGTAAATTAACCTTCTGGGAGTCTTGCACGAGGACTCCTAAGTCCTTCTGCCTCTCTGATGTTTGAACCTTCTTCTCATTTAGATAATAGTCCGCACTATTGTTCCTTTCACCAAAATGTATGATCATACATTTCCCAACACTGTATTCCATCTGCCAACATTTTTGCCCATTCTTCCAATTTGTCTCAAGTCCTACTGCAATCACATTGCTTCCTCAGACTAGCTCAAACTGACAAGAAATTGACAGTAACCATGTGTTTCAACAGTGGTGTGCTGAAGAGCATTTCTGAATGCACATGGTGAACCTTGAAGTGGATGGGCACAGCAGCAGAAAACCACTCAATGTCCACTTTACTAGGTTGCCAATAAAGTGGCGACTGAGTCTGTATGTTAACTAATGTAATTTCAGTAAAACAGTGAAAAGTTTCTAAGTACTTACATCATGAACTTATTGCCCTCACAAGAGATTTTACATATAAGAGACATCAAAGAGATTAGCTGTCTGGGTATTATCTATTAGTTACTCAATTTCCATGACTTTATAACTGAGGTTAGACAGCAGACCAGTTATAAAGGAGTTGTATGATTCTGCTGCAAAAGGAAGCTGACAGCGGTTTAGATCATCAACTACAACCAAGTTTTTTTTCTGTATCATTTTTCAGTCATTTACTCCAGCATTAAACATGCCAGGGTCTTGATAATCAGTAATAGGTTACGGTCATTTTAAGTTTACAAAGTTTTAAACGCCCCACGTCACAGCCAAAGAGAGTATTGCTCACACAGTGCTTCCATCAATACATAATGATGAAATGCAATATATAATGTAATAAATATATTTTACTGCACAATCTGCCCTGGCTTTGCTAAAAACTATCTGAATAATAATCTACAAAAACATGGAGAAAACACCATCGTTTTGCAAACTGACAAGAGTTTCTAGTCCAGGTAAAATGGAGCTCAATTTTCACAAATCTGGTAAAGAACAACAAGGCCCCCAAGTGGATGCAGAAGGAATTTTCACAAGATTGAAAAGAAGGATTTTTAAAATTCAATGATTAGGGTCTGGGCATCACCCACAAAAGCAGCATTAGCATTAGAAGTTGGTGGTAAATCACTTCAGAACGCTGTTATCTTTCTGGGAAAGCAAGTTTGCTGAGGACCAACTTCCAGGAAACTAAAAAGTAGCAGTGGTATTATTTCAAATCATGATGGCCTGTGACTTGGAGGAGAATATGGCAAGTGGTAGTACTTCATCTGCTGCCATTGCCCTTCTGAATGGTAGAAGTTGCTGTTTTAAGAGAAACTGTGGAATAACTGAGCTGTGGTGTCACAGCAACAGCCTTGCACTCAGTGTTAGTAAGATCAAAGAACTGATTGTGGACTTCAGAAAGTGTAAGATGAGGGAACACACACCAGTTCTCATAGAGGGATCAGAAGTGGAAAATGTGAGCAATCTCAAGTTTCTGGGCATCAATAACTCTGAGGATCCAGCATAACGATGCTGCTACAAAGAAGCCATGACTATATTTCATTAGGAGTTTGAGAGTTGCTTATGTCACCAAAGACACTCGCAAATTTCTACAGATGTACTGTGGAGAGCATTTTAACTGGCTGCATCACCATCTTGAATGGTGGGGGTGGGGGGCTACTGCACAGGATCAAAATATGCTGCAGAGATTTGTAATAGTCAGCTCCGTCATGGGCACTAGCCTCTGCCTATATTATCTAGAACATCTTCAAGGAGCAATGCCCCAAAAAAGTGGCATCCATCATTAAGGACCCCCATCATCCAGGACATCCCCTGTTCTCATTGCTACCGGCAGGAAGGAGGTACAGGAGCCTGAAGGCACACACTCAATGATTCAGGAACTTCTTCCCCTCTGCCGTCCAATTTCTGAATGGACATTGAACCCTTGAACACTACCTCACTTTCTTAAAATGTTAATTTTTGCCCTAATTATTTAATATAAATATACTTACTATAATTGAGTTTTTTGTATTATGCATTGCACTGTTCCTGCAAAGACAACAAATTTCATGACATATGCTGGTGATGTTATACCTGATCTGATTCTGCTGTGTACCTTATAGGCAGTTCACATTGCAGCTACTGTGTACTGTTACAGAATGAACAAATGGATGGGACAGCCGATTAAGTGGGTTGCTTTATCCTGGATGGATTCATCTTAGAGCTACACAACTGTGGTCAAATACTTTATTTTCCATCACATGCCTGCCTTGAGGATGGTGGAAAGAGGGCAGCAGGTGAGTTACTTGCCGTAGCATACCCAGGGTCTGATCAGACACTAGTAGCCATGATATTGTAGTGACAGGTCAAGTTGATGTGGTCAGTGGTGGCCCTCAGGATGCTGATGGTGATGGCAATCTCAATGGCAGGTGAGTAAGTGACACTTATCAGCACACTCTTCCTTTTACCTAGACCTTTCTGCATGCAGGCATATACTGCTTCATTTGTTGAAGAGTTGCAAATGGAAATAGACTTAATCAAGTTATCCCACTTCTGACTGTATGATGGAGGCTTGGTGATTGACAAAGCAGCTGCAGATCATTGGCCTGAGGAAAGGCAATGAAGCCTTGGGGCAGAGATTACTAACATCAACAACCAAAAACCTTAGTGAAAAGGATGAGTTCAACCATTGAAGGTTCTCCCTTTGATCTCCACATATAGTTTTACCAGGGCTTTTGAATACCACACTTTGTCATCTGCTGCCTTGAGTTAAATGATAGTTATGCACACAAAATGCTGGAGGAACTCAGCATGTCAGACAGCATCTATGGAAAAGAATAAAAAGTCGATGTTTCAGCCAAGACCGTTCTTCAGGACTGAGAAGGGGTTAAGATGCCAGAATAAAAAGGTCGGGGGAGGAGAAAGAGGCTAGCTGGGAGGTGATAGGTGGGTAAGGTCAAGGGCTGGAGAAGAAAGAATCTGAGAGGAAAGGGAAGTGGATCATGGGAGAGAGGGAAGGCTGAGTGGACCAGTGGCAAGTAATAGCCAGATGAGAAGATGTAAAAAGTCAGAGTGGGAAATAGTGGAGGAGAAATTGAAATTCATGTCATCAGGCTGGATGGAAGCTACCCAGACAGAATATAAGATTTTCTGCCTCCATCCTGAGGGTGGCCTTATCTTGACATTATAAGAAGCCATATTGGTTAGTCCTGAAGAAGGATCTCAGCCTGAAACATTGACTGTTTATTCATTTCCATCGTTGCTGCCTGGCCTGTTGAGATCCTCCAGCATTTTGTATGTGTTGCTTTGGATTTCTGCACCTGCAGACTTTCTTGAGTTTATGAAATGGTACTTACTTCCATTTACCACTGGAATTCAACTCATTGGTGTATGTTTACCCAGAAGACAGAGCTGAAGCCTGGAGCAGAATGCTCCTGTAAATCAGACTGGGCATCAGTGAGCACAAGTTACAAGTTAGGTAATTCTAAATGGCACTGCTGATTATAACTGTAGCACTTTGCTGATGATTGATAGCAGACTGATGCTTTAGTAATTAGTTGAAATGGATTTGCCCTGCTGTTTGTGAATAAAACACATTGGAATAATTTCCACATTTTCAAGCAGCTATCAATGTTCTAACCATAGTGGAACAGCTTAAATAGAGTTGCAGCTACGCTGGAGAACAGGTTCTCAAGTTCATGTTTAAGTTCAGTTTATTGCTATTCAATACATGTATACCACCAAATGAAACAATGTTCCTCCGGACCAAGGTGCACAACACTGTACAGATAACTCACACACATATCACCTAAAGTAATATTAACACTAGTTATGAGAACGACACTATTACAGCTCAGGGCATCGGAGTTTGGAGTTCAATTCCAAAATCATGTGCAAGGAGTTTGTACATCCTCCCTGTGGAATGTGTGGGTTTTCAGTTTCCTCAGGTGCTTCAGTTTCCTCCCATAGACCAAAAATGCAATGATTAGTAGGCTCATGGGTAATTGTAAATTGTCCCGTGATTAGGCTGGGGTTAAATCAGGGGTTACAGAGCAGTGCAGCTCGAAGGGCAGGAAGGGCCTATTCTACCCGGTACCTCTGAAAAAAAAATTAACAAATAATAAAGTACATTTATGACTCAAGTTAAAACAATATAATGCCACTAGCACTTTGTGGGTGATGAGATCTGAGTGGTGGCAGGGCATTCAGCAGTCTTACGGCTTGGGGAAACAAGCTGTTCCTCATCCTAACAGTCCTTGTCCGAATGCTATGTTACCGCTTGCCAGATAGCAGGGAGGTCAAAGAGATTCTTGGACATATGGGAGGGGTTATTGACAATGCTAAAGGCCCTGTCAATGGTGCAAAGGAACTTGGGAGTCCTTGTGCAGGACTCCCTAAAGTTTAACTTGCATGTTGAGTTGGTGGTAAGGAAGGCAAATGCATTGTTAGCATTTATTTCAAGAGGACTAGAATATAAAAGCAAGGTTGTCGTGCTGAGCCTTTATTGGTCAGACTGCAGTTGGTTTATTGTGAGCAGTTCTGAGCCCCTTATCTAAGCAAAGAAATGTTGGCTCCAGAGGATGTTCACAAGAATGATTCCAGGAATGAAGGAGTTAAGATATGAGGAGCATTTGATTGTTCTGGGCCTGTAGTTGCTGGAGTTTAGAAGAATAAAGGGGGGATTTAATTGAAACCGCTCGAATATTGAAAGGCTTAGATAGACTGCATGTGGAGAGGAGTCTAGCAGCAAAGGGTACAATCTCAGAATATTGGGATGTTCCTTTAAAACAGAAAAGAGGAGGAATTTCTTTAGCCAGAGGGTGGTGAATCTGCAGAATTCATTGCCACAAATGCTGTAGAAGCCAAGTCATTGGCCATATTTAAATCAGAGTTTGATAGGTTCTTGATTAATTAGGGCACTAAAGGTTACGGAGAGAAGGCAGGAGAATCAGGTTGAGAGGGTAACGAATCAGCCATGATGGAATGGCGATGGTGACTCCATGGGCATAATAGCTTAATTCTGCTCCTATGTCTTACTGTCTTATCAGTGATCTTTGTCACCTCCTCAAAAATACTTAAGGAAGTTGAGTTCAATCAATATCTGACCTCCCACAGCCTTGCTTACTATCCCTAATAGGTCTATGCTTTACCAAGATGTTAATAGATCCTATCTTTAAGAATCTTCTCTGAAGATTTCTGTACCATTGATGTAAAGCTCACCTGCCTATAGCTTCTCGGGATGTCCTGACTGCCTTTCTTAAACAGAAGAACATCCCTGGTTATGTTCCATTCCTCTGGGACCTCGCTTGTGGTTAAACAGGACACAACGATCTGAAAAAGGCCTCAGCAATCACCAGTCTTGCCTTTCTCAATAATTTGGGATAGATCCCATCAGACCCTGGGAAATGACCAACCTTAATATTCTTCAAGAACCTCAACACCAATCTCCTTGTGATCAACTTTCCCTCTCCAAAATCCAAAGCAACACACACAGAATGCTGCAGGAACTCAGCAGGTCAGGCAGCACCCATTGGAAAAGAGTACAGTCAACGCTTTGGGATGAGACCCTTTGGCAGGACACTGTCCTGTCCTGTCGAAGGGTCTCGACCCAAAACATTGACTGTATATTTTCCATGGATGCTGCCTGGCCTGCTGAGTTCCTGCAGCATTCTGTGTGTGTTGCTTTGGATTTCCAGCATCTGTAGATTTTCCCTTGTTTCTGGCTACTTTCCATGTTCTTCTCCTTGGTGATGCAAAGTACTCACTTAGTAACTCGCATACTTCCTGTGGCTCCAAGCATAAATTCATTCCTTTGCTCTTGAGTGGTTCTATTCTCTCCCAAGTTATCCTACTGCTTTTAATCTATGCATAAAATGACTTGGGAATCTTTTAAATCCCACTTACCAAGAACTTTCCATGGTGCTCCTGATTCCATTTAAATTTTCTCCCTATATTCCTCAAAGGCCCTGCCCAATTTCACCTTCCGGAATCTTACATATGCTTCCCTTTTCTTTGTAATTGTCCTTTCCCCAATTTAGCAATTTACCACATGGTCCAGTCTTATCCATATTCCTAACTGACTTCTCCCACCAAAACTCCAGTTACTTGCCCAAGCTCATTTCCCAATCCAAGGCCTAGTACAGTCCCTTCCTTGGTTGATTACCCACAATCTATGTCAAAAGACATCCTAGATTCACTTAGCACATTTTGCCCCTATCTAAGTCTCTGGCACTATGGGATTCCTAATAAATATTGGGGAAAATTAACATCATCCATTACAAGGAACATCTTGTTTTTATATTTTTCCATAATCTGCAATCAAATCCATTCCTCTACCTCCCACTGGACTATAGATTAAGCCTATGATAGTGATTGCACCTTTCTTATTCTTGAGGTCAACCAATATGACCTCACTGGATGAGGCTTCCAGGACATCCTCTCTGGGTGTAACAGTTAACATTTTCGTTGATTAGTAATGCAACTCCCCAACCTCTTCTACATCCCTCTCTACTGTGTCAGAAACTCCTGAATCTTGGAACTTTAAAGATTACAGATTATCTTTATTTGTCACATGTACATTGAAACATACAGTGAGCTACATCATTTTCCATCAGGTCAAATTAAATCAGTGAGGACTGTGTGCTGAGGGAAGCCTGCAACAGTTGCCACACTTATGTATATAACCATATAACAATTACAGCACAGAAACAGGCTCTTCTAGTCCGTGTCGAACGCTTACTCTCACTTAGTCCCACCGACCTGCACTCAGCCCATAACCCTCCATTCCTGTCCTGTCCATATACCTATCCAATTTTAATTTAAATGACAATATTGAACCTGCCTCTACCACTTCTACTGGAAGCTCGTTTCACACAGCTACCATTCCCTGAGTAACGAAGTTCCCCCTTGTGTTACCCATAAACTTTTGCCCCCTAACTCTCAACTCATGTCCTCTTGTTTGAATCTCCCCTAATCTCAATGGAAAAAGCCTATCCATGTCAACTCTATCTAACCCCCTCATAATTTTAAATACCTCTATCAAGTCCCCCCTCAACCTTCTATGTTCCAAAGAATGAAGACCTAACTTGTTCAACCTTTCTCTGTAACTTAGGTGCTGAAACTCAGGTAACATTATAGTAACTCTCCTCTGTACTCTCTCTATTTTGTTGACATCTTTCCTATAATTTGGTGACCAACTGTACATAATACTCCAAATTTGGCCTCACAAATGCCTTGTACAATTTTGACATTACATCCCAACTCCTATACTCAATGCTCTGATTTATAAAGGCCAGCATACCAAAAGCTTTCTTCACCACCCTATCCACATGAGTTTCCACCTTCAGGGAACTATGCACCATTATTCGTAGAGCACTCTGTTCTACTGCATTCTTCAATGCCCTACCATTTACCATGTTTGTCCTATTTTGATTAGTCCTACCAAAATGTAGCACCTCACACTTATCAGCATTAAACTCCATCTGCCATCTTTCAGCCCACTCTTCTAACTGGCCTAAATCTCTCTGCAAGCTTTGAAAACCTACTTCATTATCCACAACACCACCTATCTTAGTATCATTTGCATATTTACTAATCCAATTTACCACCCCATCATCCAGATCATTAATGTATATGACAAACAACATTGGACCCAGTACAGATCCCCGAGGCACACCACTAGTCACTGGCCTCCGACCTGACTAACAGCTATCCACCACTACTCTCTGGCATCTCTTATCCAGCCACTGTTGAATCCATTTTACTACTTCAAAATTAATACCTAACAATTGAACCTTCTTAACTAACCTTCCGTGTGGAACCTTGTCAAAGGCCTTACTGAAGTCCATATAGACAACATCCACTGCTTTACCCTCGTCAACATTACTAGTAGGCGCTTCAAAAAATTCAATAAGATTTGTCAAACATGATCTTCCACACACAAATCCATGTTGACTGTTCCTAATCAGACCCTGTCTATCCAGATAATTATATATACCGTCTCTAAGAATACTTTCCATTAATTTACCCACCATTGACGTCAAACTTACTAGGTTTGCTAGGTTTACTCTTAAAACCCTTTTTAAACAATGGAACCACATGAGCAATACACCAATCCTCTGGCACCATCCCATTTTCTTTTCTTTTTTTTAGGGCACTCAGATTGGCTATGAAAAAAAGACCAAAAGATAGTGCAACAAATGTTAGCTAGCCAGTAGTATAAACGAAAATTAGGTAAGGCCATGCCACCCTCTTTTTTAGATTTTTGAAGATAAACTTTATTAATTCCAGAACGCTTATTCTTCCACAGATAGGACAAAATAATAGAGTCTAAGGAATCAAAAAAGGTTTTAGAAATAAAAATTGGAATAGATTGAAATAAATATAAAAATTTAGTAGTAAAATGGATTCAACAGTGGCTGGATAGGAGATGCCAGAGAGTAGTGGTGGATTAGCTGTTAGTCAGTTTGGAGGCCGGTGACTAGTGGTGTGCCTCGGGGATCTGTACTGGGTCCAATGTTGTTTGTCATATACATCCCATTTTCTAATGACATTTGAAATATTTTTGTCAGAGTCCCTGCTATTTCTACAATAACTTCCCTCAAGATCCTACAGAATATCCTGTCAGGACCTGGAGACCTAACTACTTTTATATTCCTTAAAAGCACCAGTACTTCCTCTTCTTTAACCATTATAGTTTCCATAACTTCCCTACTTGTTCCCTTACCTTACACAATTGAATCTCCTTCTCCTTAGTGAATACTAAAAGAAATTGTTCAAAATCTCCCCCATCTCTTTTGGCTCCACACATAGCAATCCACTCTGATTCTCTAAGGGACCAATTTTATTCCTCACTATCCTTTTGCTATTAATATAACTGTAGAAACCCTTTGGACTTATTTTCACCTTACTTATGAAGCCTCGTATCTTCTTTTAGCTTTTCTAATTTCTTTCTTAAGATTCTTTTTACATTTTTTATATTCCTCGAGCACCTCATTCACTCCATGCTGCCTATATTTATTGTAGATATCTCTCTTTTTCCAAAGTTTTCAATATCCCTTGAAAACCATGGCTCTCAAACTTTTAACCTTTCTTTTCAACCTAACAGGAACATAAAGATTCTGTACCCTCAAAATTTCACCTTTAAATGACCTCCATTTCTCTATTACATCCTTCCCATAAAACAAATTGTCCCAATCCACTCTTTCTAAATCCTTTCGCATCTCCTCAAAGTTAGCCTTTCTCCAATCAAAAATCTCAACCCTGCATCCAGTCCTATCCTTCTCCATAATTATATTGAAACTAATGGCATTATGATCACTGGACCCGAAGTGCTCCCCAACACATACATCCGTCACCTGACCTATCTCATTTCCTAACAGGAGATTCAACACTGCCCCTTCTCTAGTTGGTACCTCTATGTATTGCTGCAAAAAACTATCCTGCACACATTTTACAAACTCCAAACTATCCAGCCATTTTACAGTATGGGCTTCCCAGTCTATGTGTGGAAAATTAATATCTCCCACAATCACAACCCTGTGCTTACTACAAATATCTGCTAACTCCTTACAAATTTGCTCCTCCAATTCTCGCTCTGCATTAGCTGGTCTATAATACACCCCTATAAGTGTTTCCTATACCTTTCCCACTGCTCAATTCCACCCAAATAGCCTCCCTAGACGAGCCCTCTAATCTATCCTACCAAAGCACTGCTGTAATATTTTCTCTGACATTCAATGCAACACCTCCCCCTCTTGTCCCTCTGATTCTATCACACCTGAAGCAACAAAATCCAGGAATATTTAGTTGCCAATCACACCCCTCCTGCAACCATGTTTCACTAGTAGCTACAACATCATATTTCCAGGTATCAATCTATGCTTTAAGCTCATCACCTTTCTTACAATGCTCCTAGCATTAAAATAAATGCACTTAAGAAATTCTCCACCTCTTACTCTGTTTATCTCTAACGGTACAAGCAACTTTACTATCTTCTTTTTCTTCCTTCTCCCATACATCTGTTCCTACACTGTTTCCCCTCCCCCCTTGTATTTAGTTTATATCTACTGCAGCCTCTCTAGCAAACCTACCTGCAAGAATATTTGTCCCCCTCCAGTTCAGATGTAAACCGTCCCGTCGGAACAGGCCCCACCTTCCTTGAAAAACTGCCCAATTCTCTATAAATCTGAAGCCCTCCCTCCTGCACCATGTCTTCAGCCACGTGTTGATCTGTGCTATCTTACTATTTCTAAACCCACCTGCACGTGGCTCTGGTAGCAATCCTGAGATTGCTATCCTGGAGGTCCTGTCCATTAACTTGGCGCCTAACTCCATAAAATAACCTTTCAGGACCTCCTCACTCTTCCTACCTGCGTCATTGGTCCCTACATGGACCACAACATCCGGCTGCTCACCCTCCCTCTTGAGAATACTGAGAACTCGATCCGAGATA
Source organism: Hemitrygon akajei (assembly GCF_048418815.1). Classification (NCBI taxonomy): domain Eukaryota; kingdom Metazoa; phylum Chordata; class Chondrichthyes; order Myliobatiformes; family Dasyatidae; genus Hemitrygon; species Hemitrygon akajei. The sequence continues at coordinate 141,610,946 of NC_133124.1, read as the reverse complement.
TCGCAGACCCTGGCACCAGGGAGGAAACAGACCATCCGGGATTCCCGATCTCTTCCACAGAACCTCCTATCTGTCCCCCTAACTATCGGATCACCTATCACTACTGCTCTCCTCTTTTCCCTCCTTCACTTCTAAGCTGAGGGTCCAGTCTCGGTGCCAGAGACGCAACCACTGCAACTTGTCCCTGGTAGGTCGTCCCCATCAACAGCATCCAAAATGATATACTTATTATTGGTGGGAATGGCCACAAGGGTGCTCTGCTCATTCTGTCTATTCCCCTTCCCTCTCCTGACAGTCACCCTGTCCTGACCTGTCTCCTGACTCTTAGAGGTAACTATCTCCCTGTAACTCCTGGCGCCAACACAGCATGCCCACAACTTACCAACTCTAACCTGTACATCTTTGGACTGTGGGAGGAAACCAGAGCACTGGGAAGAAAATCACACGGTCACGGGGAGAACATGCAAACTCCTTACAGACAGTGGCAGTAATCAAACCTCAGAACCTGATGGTTGATACTCTGCATCAGGACCTTGATAGTGCCCAACCAACTGAGTTCCTCCAGCAGTTTGTTTTGTGCTCCAGGTAGCAGCATCTATAATCTCTTCTGTCTTTACTTCAGTGGCTGGGTGTCATCACAGCACCACCAGAGATTCTGCATGTTTCTAGATAACAAGATAAGCCATCTGGCATCCAGTACAGGTCAATAAGGGCACAGGAAACAGCAGCAGCACGATCTGGCCTATTTGATTGAGTATCAAATTAAATGTACCCCTTATTTCCAGAATTAATACCATCTCCCTCATCCTTCAGTTACGTGTTTCATTTAACAAATGCATAAATATTATAAACTAACCAACCTAATGATATCTGTAAAGCAAAATTCTGCAGACTCTAGAAATCTGAAGCAAAAAAAGATGCTGGAAGACTCCGCAGGGCAAGTGGCAGCAATGGTAGGAAAACAAGAACAGATGTATCAGGAAAGGATCCTTCATCAGACCTAGAAAGTGAGAATAAAGTATGTTTTGATTTGTAGCAAGGAGAATCAGAATCAGGTTTAATATCACCGGCATATGTTGTAAAATTTGTTAACTTAGCAGCAGCAGTACAATGCAATACATGATAATATAGGAAAAAACAATTAGTAACCCAATTACAGTAAGTATATATATGAATATTAAATAGTTAAATTGAAAACAGTGCAAAACGGGAAATAATTAAAACAAAAGTGAGGTTGTGTTCATAGATTCAATGTCCATTTAGGAATCGGATAGCAGAGGGGAAGAGGCTGTTCCTGAATTGCTGAGTATGTGCCTTCAGGCTTTTGTATCTCCTTCCGGAGAATCGGGCATATCCTGAGTGATGCCACCTCTCTAAGGCACTGCTCCTTGAAGACGTCTTGCATTCTAAAGAAGCAAAAGAAGCAAGTACCAAGATGGAGCTGACTAGGCAGGGTCAAGGCCGAAGTCTCTGAGCTTCTTGTCGAGCCTGGAGGGAATTATGGTGTTGAATGCTGAACTGTAGTCCAAGAACAGCATTCTCACGTAGGCAACCTTCTTCTCCAGGTGTGTAAGGAAGGCATATAGAGCAATGGCTATTGTGTCATCTGTCGATTGGTTGTGTCAGTAGGCGAATTATAGGGGGTCCAGTTTGGGTGGTAGCAAGCTGAAAGTGTGATCCCTGACCAGCCTCTCAAAGCATTTGCTTATTATTGAGGTGAGTGCAAAAGGAAGCCAGTCGTTCAGGCATGTTACCTTGGTCTTTTTTGGTACAGGGACAATGGTGGATAATTTGAAGCAGGAGGGCACTCTACACTGGGAGAGGGAGAGATTAAAAATATCTGTAAACACACCTGCCAGTTGTGCTAAGTACTCGCCCTGGGATGCCGTCCGGTCCTGCAGCCTTGTGACCATCCAATCGTTGGAAACATCTGCGTACCTCAGCCTCAGAGATGAGCAGGTTACAGGTTGTAGCGGTGGCTTTCGTCGGAGGCCCAGAGGCTCAAGACATTTAGGAACCTAAAATTGCTCACTCTCTCCACTTCTGATCCCTCTCTAAGGATTGGTTCACGTTCCCTTGTCTCACCTTTCCTGAAGTCCACAGTCAGCTTTCTAGTCTTACTGATGTTGAGTGCGAGGTTGTTGCTGTGACGCCACTCAGATAGCTAGAATATCTCATCTCCACCTGAGATTCTACCAACAATGGTTGCATCATCAGCAAAATTATAGGTGGCATTTGAGCTATACCTAGCCACATAGTCATGGGTGTAGAGAGAGTTAAGCAGTGAGCTAAGCACACACTTAAGGTGTGCCAGTGTTGATCATCAGCAAAGAGGAGATATTACTACCAATCTGCACAGATTGTGGTCTTCCAGTTAGGAAGTCAAGGATCTAATTGCAGAGGGAGGTACAGAGATCCAGGTTCTGTAGCTTATCGATCAGGACCATGGGAACTGTAACTATAAACATTGAGCTATAGTCAACAAACAGCATTGTGACTTAGGTGTCTGCATTGTCCAGGTGATCTAAGGCCATGTCCAGAGCCATTGAGACTGCATCTGCGATAGACCTATTGTGGCAATAGGCAAATTGCAGTGGGTCTAGGTCCTTGCTGAGGTACGAGTTGATTCTAGCCTTAATCAACCTCTCAAAGCATTTCATCACCATACATGTATGCTACTGGATGATAGTCATTAAGGCAGCTCACACGATTCTTGGGCACTGGTTAAAGCCCTTTTGAAGCAGGTGGGAAGTTCCAACCATAGCAGTGAGAGGTTGAAGATGTCCTTGAATACTCCCGCCAGTTGGTTGGCACAAGTTTTCAGAGCCTTACCAGGTACTCCATCGGGGTCTGCCACCCTGCGACGGTTCACCCTCCTTAAAGATAGCCTGACATCGGCGTCTGAGACAGAGATCACAGGGTTACCAGATGTAGCAGGGATCCTCACTGCTGCAGTTATATTAAAAGCAGGGTGATAGAAGTTCAAACGTTAAATAGAGCTGGCAATTTCAGTACTGGAATTTCTTACTGGATACAATTGTGAAATTATGCCTAACATATACCTGAAGATGTCTCACGCAGGGTTATACGCATTCATGTTTTCACACACACAATTTAGTATCACCTTTAGTTGTAGAACACACATTAATAAGAGAAATCAAAGTCGATAATTGAAAGAAAAACTGGAAAAGAGTCAAATTTCCAAATGCTTGTTGAAAATAAACTCAGATAAACAAAATCCTTTTTAGGTGGATCCTGGACACTACAAGGAGAGCAGCAGTTTTCTCCACCCTCAGAACTTAAATATATTTGTGCAAATAATTGTCTTGAGACAATGAACTCTCTCCAATATTTCTTTATTGCAAACGATTGACCACCCATACTCCAAGGCAATGCTACCCAAAAGACGGTTGTCCATTCAGAAACATGATTACCTCGATGTCAGTATTAAGTCACATCAGAATCACTGTATTCTCAGAAACATAGCTCTCGGCCAGGGAATTCAGCTGTCACAACTACTGAGATAGACAACAATTTTTGTATAAATTATAATGGTCTGATTAGATCAGAAAATGCCAAGAAAGCTAGGAAACTTTCTACAGTGACCAATCTGATCGTTAGACCTGGGTGACAGATACAAAGAAGCCAACCTGTTATTCCTGCAGACAGGTAGCTGCCCAAATTAATGCAAAACACATTAATTATACTTTTTTCTCTTTGTAGTAACAGTATGTGTATAATGCATATGAAAAGTTGCACATCTAAACCTTATACACATTAAACAAAACAGAGTGCCACTTTAAACTTAAGGAAAACTGCTAATCAATTTGTTACAGCAGTTCCTTCATTTGCCTGTATTGCATTTCTTAAAGACTTTCACACAATTTTTCAGGAGGCGAAATCTTCTGTTAGTTGGATTGAGTTGTCCTCTGATCTTGGCAATTTACTTGCAAATGTTTCATCAGTGTACGAGGAGACATCAGTGCGCTGTTAATTGTGATATGTTCTCCGAATGCTTGGCCTTTATATACTTACCAATCTGCTGACTGGATCTTTACAGAGCAAAGCTATTGAACAAGACCAATGTAGACTACAGAATCCAGTGCAGGGACTGCAGCAAATATTACGTCAGTCCAACTGGGAGAAAACTATCCACAAGGATCCATAAATATCAATTGGCTACAAAGCGGCATGACCAAGTCTCCCTAGTGTCCCATGAAGATCAAGAGAGACACAAATTCAACTAGGCATCAATGAGTCATGGCGCAAGCAAACACGCGGCTTGCAAGAGAACTCCTAGAAGCACAAACTCAAGAAAATCTGTAGATGCTGGAAATCCAAAGCAACATACTCACGGTCTCCTCATATGGTGATGGAATGTTTGCAAATAAATTGCCAAGATTGGAAACAACTTAACCCAACTATCAACCAGCTGAGCTACCCATTCTTGTAACTTTATCCAGTGTTTCTCCACACTTACATGCTTGAAAATGCCATCTTTATCTTGATTCTCAATTATGATATTCTTCTTCAGATGCTGTCAATGAACCAATGGACATGGCCTAATACTCAGGCGAAGTTACTGACTCTCCTGCTTGACCCTCTTTTTATTTATAATTTTTTTAAGCTGTTTTATGACATCAGTGGGATTTCTGTAGATCATCCGTCTGTCTGCCCCTTTAATTTTGATCCATCTGACCGAGGGATAATTCTGTGCACTGAATCGTTGCTGAAACTGGAACACGACCTGTAGTAAACATTAAAAGAGAATATTTAAACATGGTGTTTCTAACATCAGGGCTCAGAACTGCAAAGAGATTGATGGGATTACAGCAGAGAGAAGTTTAGAATTTAAATGGATATGAAACTGCAGAGAGTTTCAGGGGGTGGAGGGTGAGAAGGACCATTTGCAACATTTTCCATATTATTGCTGCTCTGCAAAGTCAAGCTGAAATACCTCACCTCAAATCCGTCTGCCACTTACACCCTGGTTTTTGATCCCTCTGCCAAGTGATATAGGTCCTTCCAATTTATCTATGTTAGCCCCTCATCATGCTTCTATTGCAAAGAGAGTAACCCAAGCTTATCCACTCTTTTCCCTCAGGGACAGTTTTCCAGTTGTGGTAACACCTTTATAAATCTCTTGTGCCTCTCTCCAGTGCAACAAGATTGTCTCTGTAACATGGGCCAACTAGAATTACATCTTTTCAAGCACCTGATTGATCTATCCTGTTACCTTTTAAGAATTTGTGCATATAAACTTCAAAACAATACTGCATGCAACATCGCTCCATATTCTCCCATTTAGTGGATATTCCTTTGCCTTGTTGCATTATCAACTACAGCAGAAATAGTGCCACAAGATTAATAATGTCTAATATTTCAAGGCCCTGCAAAAAGCTGGCTCTTCTGAGACAATGCTTCACAGACGATGCACTGACTTCTGGCAAACAGCAGGTACAGAGTGTCCACAGTCACAGAGTATTAGCATCATAGAAGACTACATCATAGAAGCAGCCCCTTCAGCCTGTGCCAAATTATATCTGCTGTTCCTTGGCCCACATTCTCAATTCATTTAAATCCTGCTGTAATCTAAAACAACCTTCTTCACCAAATATTGTATCACCAATTTTGATGTTATCCACAAACATGCTAGATATGCCTTATGTATTCTCATCCAAAATGTGAACATAGACAACATATAACAGGAGTCCCAGCCATTGATCTCTTTCCAGATTGGAGCCACAAGCTTCCAGTCTGAAAAGGAACTCTCTCCTGACACCCTCTGACTTTTTTAACTCAGTGAACTTGGTACACAATTACCGAGCTGGCCCTGGAACCAAGATAACTTTACCATCCAGACCAGCCTGGGAAGAACAGGACACCAGAGAATGCTACAACCAAAAGCAGCTTCGAGTAAAGAGACAATTCTGACTGAGGTAAGTACATAAGGTTTTCCCTGCTGTCAGTGTCAGAGTCCTCTTCAGCTGCCTCCTCCCCGTGACAAAACTGGTGCTCCCCATATTGCAATTTGGATTCTCTCTGGCTGTAGCCTCGAGTTGTCTCACATAGTCTAGTGTAGTTTTGTGTTGTTTCATGTAGCACCGTGGTCCTGGAGGAACGTTGTTTCGTTTTTACTGTGTACTGTAGTGACAATAAAAAGGGACTTGACTTGACTTTATAAATACCCTGACAGCCAGCTGCCTAGCACTCTGAAAATTAAAATAAATGATGCCCACAAAGCAGGAGAAGGCTATAAGAAGGTACCAAAGTGTTTTCAGGTAGCCGGTTACTCAGTTTGTAATGTAATTAAGAAAAGGCAGTTAACAGGAACGGTGTATGTCAAGTTGAGGTCTGGAAGACCAAGGAAACTTCCCGAGAGAACTGCTCGTAGGTTTGCTAAAAAGGCAAATCAAAACCCCTGTTTGACTGAAAAAGACATTCAGGAAGATTTAGTAGACTCTGGAGTGGTGGTGCACTGTTCTACTGTGCAGCGACACCTGCACAAATATGACCTTAATGGAAGAGTCATCAGAAGAAAACCTTTCCTGCGTCCTCACCACAAAATTCAGCATCAGAAGTTTGCAAAGGAACATCTAAACAAGCCTGATGCAGTTTGGAAATAAGATCTAGGAATAATGGTGCATAGTTCCCTGAAGGTGGAATCTCATGTGGTTAGGGTGGTGAAGAAAGCTTTTGGTATATTGGCCTTTATAAATCAGAGCATTGAGTATAGGAATTGGGGTAAGGCTGAATTTGGAGTATTGTGTACAGTTCTGGTCACCGAATTATAGGAAAGATGTCAACAAAATAGAGAGAGTACAGAGAAGATTTACTAGAATGTTACCTGGGTTTCAGCACCTAAGTTACAGGGAAAGATTGAACAAGTTAGGTCTTTTCAATCTAAGTTAGGTCCAAAGTTATTCTTTGGAGCGTAGAAGGTTGAGGGGGGACTTGATAGAGGTATTTCAAATTATGAGAGTGATAGAGTTGACGTGGATAAGCTTTTTCCATTGAGAGTAGGGGAGATTCAAACAAGAGGACATGAGTTGAGAGTTAGGGGGCAAAAGTTTAAGGGTAACACGTGGGGGAATTTCTTTATACAGAGAGTGGTAGCTGTGTGGAACGAGCTTCCAGTAGAAGTGGTAGAGGCAGGTTCGATATTGTCAGTTAAAGTAAAATTGGATAGGTATATGGACAGGAAAGGAATGGAGGGTTATGGGCTGAGTGTGGGTCAGTGGGACTAGGTGAGAGTAAGCATTTGGCATAGACTAGAAGGGCCGAGATGGCCTGTTTCCATGCTGTAATTGCTATATGGTTATAAGTCCTGTGGACTGTTGAAGTTACACTAGAACTTTTTGGCTGAAATGATTAAAGGTATGTTTGGAGAAAAAAGAGTGCAGAATCTCATGAAAAGAACATCCCTCCAACTGTTATGCATGGGGGTGGATCGATCATGCTTTGGCATGTGTTGCAGCCAGTGGCACAGGCAACATTTTACTGGTAGAGGGAAGAATGAATTTGATTAAATACCAACAAATTCTGGAAGCAAACATCACACCATCTGCAAAAAAGCTGAAGATGAAAAGAGGATGGCTTCTACAACAGGATAATGACCCTAAACTCACCTCAAAATTCACAATGGACTTCCTCAAGAGGTGCAAGCTGATGGTTTTGCCATGGCCCTCACAGCCCCCCGACCTAAACATCATCAAAAATCTGTGGATAGACCTCAAAAGAGCAGTGCATGCAAGACGGCCCAAGAATCTCACAGAACTAGAAGCCTTTTGCAAGGAAGAATGGGCGAAATTCCCCCAAACAAAAATTGAAAGACTTTTAGCTGGCTACAGAAAGCGTTTACAAGCTGTGATACTTGCCAAATGGGGTGTTACTAAGTACTGACCATGAAGGGTGCCCAAACTTTTGCTTCGGGCCCTTTTCCTTTTTTGTTATTTTGAAACTGTAAAAGATGGAAATAAAAAAGTAATCTTGCTTAAAATGTTAAAGAAATGAGTCATCTTTAACTTTATGCCTTTTGGAAATCAGGTAATCTTTTACTCGCTTAGCTATTCACAGTAACAGAAATTTTGACCGGGGTGCCCAAACTTTTGCATACCACTGTAGTACTACAGCACAGAAACAGGTCCTTTGGCCCACCTAATCAGTGCCAAACCATTATTCCGCATAGTTTCATTAACCTGCATCTGGACCATAACTCTCCATACCGCTCCCCCATTCATGTGACTATCCAAACCTCTCTTAAATGTTGAAATCAAACCCTCATCCACCAGTTGTGCTGGCAGCTCGCTCCACACACTCACTAACCTCTGAGTGAAGAAGCTCCCCCTCATGTTTTCCTTAAATATTTAACCTTTCACCCTTGGCCTCTAGTGCTAGCCTCACCCAGCCTCAGTGGGAAAAGCCTGCTTGCAATTTACCCTATCTCAGCACTCATAACATGCAAAATGTTATGAGAGGCCTAGAGAGTATAGAAAGGAAATATTCCCATTAACTGAAGTTCACAAATCAGTGGGCATACAGTAAATTTGAAGTAATATGGAGACATATTTGGGAGGAGATGAAGAAACGCGTTTTCATTCAGAAAGTAATAGAGTCTGTATAGACAGGTAGTAGAGGCAGAAACCTGCATTACACATGAATAGTCATTGTATTCAGGGAACTATAACCTTCAGGGCTTGGACCTATACTGGAAGGTGGAATTAATTTATGTAGCTCTTTGCTCTCTAGCAGACAGAATTGATCAAATGGCCCTTTTCTACTATGAACTACTATAAATTCCTCTATTTCCTAGAGGGGAGTATTAGCCATTTATTCAGAACTTAAATCTTTTTTATAAATAAAATTACAGACTTTAAATTCTAACCTGAATGAGATTAAACTGCATGTTTTGACTTGAACACCTGCTTTCATTATACAACTGAATGCTTTGAAATGTTTCCAAAACATTATGTGATGAGCTATTTGTTGTGACAGATCAGATCCAGAATGCAAACCTTCTTCAGGGTTGGAGTTAGCCATGCCATTGAAAAATAGCTGCATTTGTTTTGTGAAAACATTTAAAAATTCAAATGACAGTTCAAGCAAGGATTTCCTGCAGGCAGGTGAATAATCAACACAAAGACCTTGCTTGCTAACCTTGGAGTCAAAAACATAGCTGGCATTGCAAAAATTTTAAATCTCTGCATGTATTATTAAGCAGTAATCCTGACCGCACTTCAAAAATTGATTACAAAGCAGTTGAAGGTCTGGAGGTGCATTATTATTTTTTCAGAATGTTGATGGTTTGCTCCAGGCCTCCTTACATTTCATGAACAACCTACAGTATCATATAGTTTACCAATAACACCAAATGTGGCAGAAACGCAAACAGTGATGAACTCAAGATCAGTGATCAAATGCTAAAAAGAGACAATCCGTGAGTGGCGGAGTTCAGTGTGGAAAAGTGTGAAACACCTCACAATGGAAGCACAGGCATGATATCTTACTTAAATGGCATAATTTTGAAAAGTGTAGATAAGCTAAGAAACTATGTACATAGGTACTTGGAAGGTGCTTTACAAGCTGATTATAGTGATAAAATCAGATGGGTTTATTTATTTAATGAGATAGAGGGCGGAATAGTCCCTTCCAGCCACACCGCCCAGCAAACCCTAGATTTAACCCTAGCCTAACTGCAGGACAATTCCCAATGACCTATTAACCTACTAACTGGTATGTCTTTGGACTATGGGAGGAAACAGGAACACCGAAAGGAAGTTCATGCGGCCCATTGAGTCTGCTCCGCTTTTCAATCATGGCAGATCCTTTTTTATCCCCTCCTCAGCCCCACTCCCTGGCCTTATTCCCATAACCTTTCATGCCATGTCCATTCAAGAACCCATCACATTCTGCCTTAAATATACCCAGTGACCTGGCCTGCACAGCTGTCTGTGGTAATAAATTCCACAAATTCACCACCCTCTGGCTATGAAATTTCTTTGCTTTAAATGGACGCCCCTCTATCCTGAGGCCCCCACCATGGGAAACAGCCTTTCCACATCAATTCTGTCTAGGCCTTTCAACATTTGAAAGGTTTCAATCAGATCCCCCCTCATCCTTCTAAATTTCAGTAAGTACCAACCCAGAGCCATCAAACTTGCCTCATATGATAACCATTTCATTCCCGAAATCAACCTTGTGAACCTCCTCTGAACCCTCTCCAATTCCAGCACATCATTTCTTAGATCAGGAGCCCAAAACTGTTCACAATACTCAAGGTGAGGCCTCACCAGTGACTTCTCTGCTCTTGTGTTATAGACCTCTTGAAATAAATACTAACATTGCATTTGTCTTCCTCAACACCAGCTCAACCTGCAAGTTGCTTCTTTAGGATATTCTCCACAAGGACTCTCAAGTCCCCTGGCATCTCTTAAGAAAATAGTCCACACATTTGTTTCAACTACCAAAGTACATGACCATACATTTTCCAACATTGTACTTCATTTGCCCCTTTCTTGCCCATTCTCCTAATCTGTCTAAGTCCTTCTGTAGCCTATCTGTTTGCTCAACACTACATGCCCCTCCACCAATCTTCGTATCATCTACAAACCTGAAAACAAAGCCATCGACTCTATCATCTAAATCATTGATATACAGCATAAAAAGAAGCGGTCCCAACACCAACCCCTGCAGAACACCACTAGTCACTGGCAGACAACCAGACAAGAATCCTTTTATTCCCACTCGCTCCCTCCTACCAATCAGCCAATGTTCTAACCATGGTAGTAACTTTCATGTAACACCATGGGCTCTTAACCTGGTAAGCAGCCTCATGTGTGGCACCTTGTGAAAGGCCTTCTGAAAGTCCAAATATACAACATCCACTGCATCCCCTTTATCTATACTACTTGTAATCTCCTCGAAGTATTCCAGCAGGTTCATCAGGCAAGATTTTCCCTTAAGGAAATCATGTTGACATGATCCTATATTGTCCTGTGTCAGTAAGTACTCCATAACCTCATCCTTAATAACTGACTCCAACATCTTCCCACCCTCTGAGGTCAGGCTAACTGGTCCATAATTTCTTTCCTGCTGCCTTCCATCTTTTTTAAAGAGTGGAATGACATTTGCAATTTTCCAGTCCTCTGACACCAAGCCAGAGTCCAATGATTTTTGAAAGATCATTGTTAATGCCTTTACAATCTCTACCACTACCTCTTTCAGAACCCTAAGGTGCAGCTCATCTGGTCTTTGCGACTTATGTACCCTTTGGTCTTTCAGCTTTTTGAGCAACTTCTCCCTTGTATTAGTAACTGCACTCACTTCTCTTCCCTCACACCCTTCAAGATCTGGCACAGGGCTAAGTGTCTTCCACAGTGAAGACTGATATAAAATTCTCATTTAGTTCATCTGCCATCTCCTTGTTATTATTTCTCTGGCCTCATTTTCTAGCAGTCCTATATCCACTCTCATCTCTCTTTTACTTTTTACATACTTGCAAAAGCTTTTACTATCCACTTTGATATTGTTTGTTACCTTACTTTCATATTTCTTCAGTTCCCTCCTGATGATTCTTTTAGTTGCTTTTTATAGGTTTTTAAAAACTTCCTGATCTTTTATCTTCCCGTGAATTTTTGTTTTGTTGGATGTCCTCTCTTTTGCTTTCACATTAGCTTTATAGAACATAGAATTGTACAACACTATAAAGGCCCTTCGGCCCACAATCTTGTGCTGACCCTTAAACCCTGCCTCCCATATAACCCCCAACCTTAAATTCCTCCATATACCTGTCTACTAGTCTTTTAAATTTGACTAGTGTATCTGCCTCCACCACTGACTCAGGCAGTGTGTTCCAGGCACCAACCACTCTCTGAGTAAAAAACCTTCCTCTAATAACCCCCTTGAACTTCCCACCCCTTACCTTAAGGTCATGTCCTCCTGTATTGTGCAGTGGTGCCCTGCGGAAGAGGCGCTGGCTGTCCACTCTATCTATTTCTCTTAATATCTTGTATACCTCTATCATATCTCTTCTCATCCTTCTCTCCAAAGAGTAAAGCCCTAACTCCCTTAATCTCTGATCATAATGCATACTCTCTAAACCAGGCAGCATCCTGGTAAATCTCCTCTGTACCCTTTCCAATCCTTCCTATAGTGAGGCGACCAGAGCTGGACACAGTACTCCAAGTGTAGCCTAACCAGAGTTTTATGGAGCTGCATCATTACCTTGCGACTCTTAAACTATCCCTCGACTTATGAAAGCTAACACCCCATAAGCTTTCTTAACTACCCTATCTACCTATGAGGCAACTTTCAGGGATCTGTGGACTTGTACCCCCAGATCCTCTGCTCCTCCACACTTCCAAGTATCCTGCCATTTACTTTGTACTCTGCCTTGGAGTTTGTCCTTCCAAAGTGTACCACCTCACACTTCTCTGGGTTGAATTTCATCTGCCACTTCTCAGCCCACTTCTGCATCCTATCAATGTCTCTCTGCAATCTTCAACAATCCTCTACCCTATTCACAACACCACCAACCTTTGTGTCATCTGCAAACTTTCCAACCCACCCTTCCACCCCCACATTCAGGTTGTTAATAAAAATCACAAAAAGTAGAGGTCCCAGAACCGATCCTTGTGGAATACCACAAGTCACAACCCTCCAATCCAAATGTACTCCCTCCACCATGACCCTCTGCTTTCTTCAGGCAAGCCAATTCTGAATCCACCTGGCCAAACTTCCCTGGATCCCATGCCTTCTGACTTTGGCCTTGTCAAACGCCTTACTAAAATCCATGTAGATCACATCCACTGCACTACCCTCATCTATATGCCTGGTCACCTCCTCAAAGAACTCTAACAGGCTTGTTAGACATGATCTGCCCTTCACAAAGCCATGCTGACTGTTCCTGATCAGACCATTATTCTCTAAGTGCCCATAGATCCTATCTCTAAGAATCTTTTCCAACAGCTTTCCAACTACAGACGTAAGGCTCACTGGTCTATAATTACTTGGACTATCCCTACTACCTTTTTTGAACAAGGGGACAACATTCACCTCCCTCCAATCCTCCGGTACCATTCCCATGGACAACGAGGACATAAAGATCCTAGCCAGAGGCTCAGCAATCTCTTCCCTCGCCTCGTGGAGCAGCCTGGGGAATATTCTGTCAGGCCCCGGGGACTTATCCATCATAATGTATTTTAACAACTCCAGCACCTCCTCTCTCTTAATATCAACATGCTCCAGTACATCAACCTCACTCATATTGTCCTCACTGTCATCAAGTTCCCTCTCATTGGTGAATACCGAAGAGAAATATTCATTGAGGACCTCACTCTCTTCCACAGCCTCCAGACACAACTTCTAACCTTAATTTCTAACTGGTCCTACCTTCACTCCTGTCATCCTTTTGTTCTTCACATAACTGAAGAATGCCTTGTGGTTTTCCTTTACCCTACTTGCCAAGGCCTTCTCATGACCCCCTCTTGCTCTCCTCAGCCCCTTCTTAAGCTCCTTTCTTGCTACCCTATATTCCTTAATAGACCCATCTGATCCTTGCTTCCTAAACCTCATGTATACTGCCTTCTTCCACCTGATTAGATTTTCCACCTCACTTGTCACCCATGGTTCCTTCACTCTACCATTCTTTATCTTCCTCACCGGGACAAATTTGTCCCTAATATCCTGCAAGAGATCCCTAAACATCGACCACATGTCCATAGTACATTTCCATGCAAAAACATCATCCCAATTCACACTCACAAGTTCTAGCCTTAAAGCCTCATAATTTGCACTTCTCCAATTAAATATTTTCCTGTTCTCTCTGATTCTATCCTTTTCCATGATAATATTAAAGGCCAGGGAGCAGTGGTCACTCTCCCCCAGATGCTCACCCACTGAGAGGTCTGTGACCTGACCTGGTTTGTTACCTAATGTTAGATCTAATATGGCATTCCCCATAATCAGCCTGTCAACATACTGTGACAGGAATCTATCCTGGACACACTTAACAAACTCTGCCCCATCTAAACCATTGGAACTGATCAGGTGCCAATCAATATTAGGGAAGTTAAAGTCACCCATGATAACAACCCTGTTATTTTTGGACCTTTCCAAAATCTGCTTCCCAATCTGCTCCTCGGTATCTCTGCTGCTACCTGGGGCCTATAGAATACTCCCAATAGAGTAACTGCTCCCTTCCTGTTCCTGACTTCCACCCATACTGACTTAAAAGAGGATCCTGCTAAATTACCCACTCTTTCTGTAGCTGTAATAGTATCCCTGTCCAGTAATGCCACCCCTCCTCCCCTTCCCCCCCCCCCCCCATTCCTTTTAAAACTCTGAAATCCAGGAATATTGAGAATCCATTCCTGCCCTGGTGGCAGCCGAGTCTTTGTAATGGCCACTACATCATTATTCCATGTATGTATCCAAGCTCTCAGTTCATCACCTTTGCTCCTGATGCTTCTTGCATTGAAGTACACACACTTTAGCCATTCTACCTTACTACCTTTACACCCTTTATTCTGCTTCTCTTTCCTCAAAGCCTCTCTATATGTTAGACCTGGTTTTACTCCATGCACTTCTTCCACTGCTCTATCATTCCGGGTCCCATCCACCTTTGACTTCTCTTGTTAGCCAGGGTTGTACTGTTTTGAAATTTGAGTATTTCTTTCTTTTTGGAATACATCTCTCCTGCACCATCCTTATTTTCCCAGAAACTCAAGTCACTGCTGCTCTGCTGACACCTCTGCCAGCATCTCCTTCCAATTTACTTTGGCCAAGTCCTCTCTCATACCACTGTAATTTCCTTTACTCCACTGAAACACTGCTATGTCAGACATCGGTTTCTTCGTATCAAGTTTCAAGTTCAACTCAATCATATTGTGGTCACTACTTCCTGAGGGTTCCTTCACCTTAAGCTCCCTAATTGCCTCCAGTTCATTACATAACACCCAATCCAGTATAGCTGATCCCCTAGTAAGCTCAACACCAAAATGGTCTAAAAAGCCATCTTGTGATTTGTCAGTAATTACACCTGAGTTGATTTATTATGTACATTTCTGGATGGAAAACCAATCAAATTGCTAGAAAAGCTACAGATATCCTTTACTATGATGTTATTAAGTCTTCATTTTTGAGGGGTTAAGTCTGGAAGAGAGAAAATTTAAAAGCTGACTTAAAACAGGCTTCAAAGATAATTAATACTAGTGATAGAAAGGATAGGGAAAACAAAATCCTCCACTCATTATGTTGAAAGCCACAAATGATAAATTCAAAACCAGTGCTGAAAGATCTTCACAGGAAATTATGAGTTCTTTTCAGTTCTGTTGTCAGTTTCTAAAATCTTTCCTGGAGAGATTCAAAAGTTGTCATCCTAATTTTAAAATATTTGAAAACTGTGTCTGAAAACCATTGTGAGATTTAGTAACTGTGTTTTTTCAAAGAACTTGTGCAGGAACAATAATATGAGCAGCTGTAACTTTCTAATTTTCTTTCCTCTTCCTAATGTGTCTGATTTATGGCAGCCTCAAAAGAAAGATGCTAACCGGTAGTCCAGAATGAAGAAATGAACAGTTAGGCCTTCAAGGGAAAATGGCGAGTACAAGTACAAATTACTCCGTGTAGGTGGTGCCCAGGCGTTCTAGTAGTTCTATTTAATTAAAGGGATGGTTTGAATTTTGGGGGGTGAAGGGGATGGGGGAAGTGGTATTAGATTGTTTAGTTATAATGTGAGTAGGTAGCATAAAATCCTGACAAAAGACTTATTCTAACCTGATTTGGCTCTTTACACTGAGCAAAGAGCATTGGATAAAATTGGGTATGAGGCAATCACCAATGGGCACTTTGTCAGGTCCACCTGTACACCTGCTCATTAATGCAAATATCTCATCAGCCAATCATGTGGCAGCAACTCAATGCACAAAAGCATGATATCATGGTCAAGAGTTGTTATCATGGTTCAGTTGTTGTTAAGATCAAACATCAGAAAAGGGAAGAAATGTGATGCAAGTAACCTTGACTCTGGAATGATTGTTGGTGCCAGACGGGATGGTTTGAGTATCTCAGAAACTGTTGTCCCCCTAGGATTTTCATGCACAACAGTCTCTTAGAGTTTACAGAGAATAGTGTGAATTTTTTTTTTTTAAATCCAGTAAGCTCAGTTCTATGGGCAAAAATGCCTTGTTAATGTGAGGTCACAGGAGAATTGCCACACTGGTTCAAGCTGACAGGAAGATGACAGTAACTCAAATAAACACACATTACAACAGTTGTGTGCAGAAGAGCATCTCTGAATGTGCAACACCTCAGAACTTGAAGTGGATGTGCTACAGCAGTAGAAGACCACAACAGGTTCCACTCCTGTACTTAATAAAGTGGCCAATGAGTGTAACATCCATGCCAATGGACAACCTTTATTCACTTTGGTCATCTTCAAGTCCTCTCATCTTTAAGATTAGTTGATGAGGTGTGCTGTATTCAATGTATGGATCTTGATTACAACAATTTGCTGCTCAGCAATGTCTAGGACAACTGCAAGCGTGAAACTTCGGCCAATATGAATGCTCAGCTGTTTGGTATATGGTTAAGATAATGTCACACAAGTATTTAGCAATCACCTGCTTGTGTCCACAGAACAATAGGCTCAATGTTACAAGTTTAAGATAAAATCTTGACTAAAACAACTATGTATTTGCAACTGCAAATATCTTGCTTCCCAGAAGTAGATGATGACATCATAAAGTTAATATATGTTAGAAACCTGGTGCTTCCTCAGCATTTGTTATTTAAACTGTGTGATGGCTATCACATATCCATGATTAATACCCATTTTGTTAGTTTTCATTTTTCATTAATATTCAAAACCAATTACATAATTCAAAGATAATTATTCAAATAATTCAAAGTTTACTGTTGCATAACACAGGTCAAGTCAAGTTTATTGTCATTTAACTATATACATGTATACCATTAAATGAGACAACATTTCTCCGGACCAGGGTGTAAAACACAGTAGTACACACAACACACATGTAACACACAATAAATTAGGAAGATAAGAATAATATCTACAAATTAATTATGCATAAAGTGCATAAACTAAATATTGTAAGGTACAGAACAATAAACCTACAGAATTTAAAAGGGCCATCTCATTCTTAAGAGCTAGGTGCCTTAGGAGAGGACCTTACAATCCTGTGACTACTGCGCTTTACGTAGGTGTGGTTTCAAATGGATTTTCACATTCTCCACAGGGCAATACTGTAAGTTCCCATTGATCCAGATTCAGTACTTGCCTTGTTCAGAGAATCAGGAAGCTGTTCATCATAAAGTTCTCCTGTGATCATCGTTACAGAAGTTGCACTGGACAGAGGTTTAAACTGTGAAATGTCTCTGCAACAAAAGAAAAAACATTTAAGATGCCAATAACTTACATGAGATCGCATGCATAATTTACCACAACACCATGACAACAAACACAAACAGAAATAACTTCAAAACCTTTTGCCTCCTCTCTCAAGTTACAAGTTTTATTGTAAATCACAACAGTTACTTATAATTATTACATTCACTGGGCAGACCGAAAGTCTGGTTACTATATCGCCAAAGAGATTAATTCTTTGCTTGAGGTCATTTAGTTTGTGTTAAGAATTACAGCTGACCAGGATAATTTATCTTCAGTTTCACCATACTGTATAGTCCATTATAAAAGCTTTCATAAAAAGGATATCCATGTTAAAAATGCAAGGAAGTATGTTTATACCAGTAAAATGAAATAAAAGAACCAAGGAGCTATTGGCTAAACCTTTCCATTTGCTCAATATATGAATATACTTAGTGTTGCTTTCTGAATCGACTGAACTGCATCAGTAGCTGAGGGCTTCATTCCATTGACCTGAGATCCTTGGCTGTGTTTTTTCATGAATTACCTTTTATGTGGAGCACAACTCACACTGCTTCAGTGAGGGAATACAGTGTAGGACCAAGCACAGCACAAGCAGCTAACAGCACTCACAGAATACCTTTGACGCACATTAGGTATGATTAGTAAGTCTGTGGCAGCATGGAGATTGGTGGTGCTGTGGACACCAAAGTAGGTTGTCTAAGATTGCAGCTGAGTATGAATCAGAATAAGAACTGGACAGAGTATTAATAGGTGGAATTTCATTCTGACAAGTACACGGTGATGCATGTCCAATAGGGGTAAGGCACATACAGAAAATGATAGGGTACAAAGAAATGAAGAACAGAAAGGCCAAGGGGTGCAAGTCTATGGATTCCTGAAAGTGACAACACAGGTCTATAAGGTGAGCAATGCTTTTTGCATGCTTGTCCTCTTAGGCAGGGTTATAAAATACACTGTAGGAGTTGAGACATTGTGTTGCAACTTTACAAAGCTTGGAGTATTCTCTGAACAAGTCTGGTCACCACACTTTAGGAAGAATATGATTCCTCTGGAGTGAGTACAGAGGAAGTCCACCAACATCTCGGCTAGACTGGAGATCTTTAGTTATGTTGAGATTGGATAGAAGAGCTTGTTTTCCCAAGACCTGATAGACCCCAGGTGGGAATATCAACAACAAGTGGGCATAGGTCTAAAGTGAGAGGAAGGAGACTTAGAGGATCTGAGTCATTTTTTAATTTTATACAGAGAATGCTCCCGAGGGAAGGTCCCTGCATTTGAATCGTCTCTCTCTCCCTCGATGCAGTCGGAGGATGGTACCAAAGTTCTGGATCAGCGGTTTATGGACTAAACTAACTAACACTGAGCGGCACCGAATATGGACTCTTTTGATTTTGTGTTTGATTTTCTGTGTTTTGACCCATTCTTTCTTGTTGCTGTTTGCACAATTTAATTCTTCTGTGTGTGGGGGGGTGGGGGGAAGGGTTGAGGGGTTTCTTTTCATGCTTTTCTTTGTTTTGTGGCTCTCTGTGAAGAAGATGAATCTCAGGGTTGTAAACTGCATACACACTTAGATAATAAATGTACTTGGAATCCCTTGAGTAGTTGCTTTCTGAAACTCTGCCAGAGGTGGTGGTGGAATCAGATGCAACTGCAATGTTTCAAAATCATTTAGATAGACCGTTAAATAGGCAAGGCATAGATGGACATGGTCCCAATATGTTCAAATGGAAAGGCAGAAAGGTCTGTGCAGATGCAGTGAGCAAAGGGCCCCATTTCAGTGCTATACAACACCATCAATTTATAAGAATGGCAACAGCGACTCAAAGTATTAATGGTAGTCATGTGAAAACCATTTCCATATCACCAAGGAAGAGTATGTAAAATGCAGGATGATATGGTATAGAGATGGTGCCTGGGCTACACCAGGGACAGATTATATAACCGCACTTTGCAACAGAGTTAGACATCATAGTAGTTAGTTGTTTGGTCATTGGATCTATACTGGCTCTTTCAAAAGGCAATACAATTAGTCCAACAACTTGCACTTTGAATTTAGCCGTCAATACTCTTTTGATAGGAGTGGATCTGCATCTACTACCTTTTAGGTTCTGCATCCAAATTCTGCATTCAAATTCATCTCCTCAATTCATAACCAGATTTCACTTCACTTCCCCTTCATTTTTTTCTTTGTCAAATATCTTAATTCTCTGAACTACTTTTGAGAGGCAAAAACTTGGTATGTGACTCGTCCATTTGCAGTTGGAAGATGGCATTTTCAGTTTATTGTCTGCATGCGTGTGGCATAATAAATGCAGTTTCTAACTTTCTGCATGCCATGCATATTGGTTTCTCAGATCATATCCAGATGGTCCCACGAAATATCAGGAGGGGTGGCAGTGCAATCACTCAAGTTGAGTATGATGCTCTTGTCTATTGGTGGGTCCCCAGGTGGCTGTAGAGGCCATTCATTGACTTTGTTTAATGTGGGGAGGCTGATACCCTGACAGATCGTGGTCAGGGTCTACTGGGGCTCCTTCACTGCCGTTGTAATGTGTCATCTTCTTCCGTTGAGAAGCACATAATGAATGAATATAAAGAATGTAAGAAGAATCTTAAGAAAGAAATTAGAAAAGCTAAAAGAAGATACGAGGTTGCTTTGGCAAGTAAGGTGAAAATAAATCCAAAGGGTTTCTACAGTTATATTAATAGCACAAGGATAGTGAGGGATACAATTGGTCCCTTGGAGAATTAGAGTGGACTGCTATGTGTGGAGCCGAAAGAGATGGGGGAGATTTTGAACAATTTCTTTTCTTCGGTATTCACTAAGGAGAAGGATATTGAATTGTGTAAGGTAGGGGAAATGAGTAGGGAAGTTATAGAAACTATGACGATTAAAAAGGAGGAAGTACTGGCGCTTTTAAGGATTATAAAAGTGGATAAATCTCCAGATCCTGACAGGATATTCCCTAGGACCTTGAGGGAGGTTAGTGTAGAAATAGCAGGGGCTCTGACAGAAATATTTCAAATGTCATTAGAAACGGGGATGGTGCCAGAGGATTGGCGTATTGCTCATGTGGTTCCATTGTTTACAAAGGGTTCTAAGAGTAAACCTAGCAATTATAGGCCTGTAAGTTTGATGTCAGTGGTGGGAAAATTAATGGAAAGTATTCTTAGAGATGGTATATATAATTATCTGGATAGACAGGGTCTGATTAGGAATAGTCAACATGGATTTGTGCGTGGAAGGTCATGTTTGACAAATCTTATTGAATTTTTTGAAGAGGTTACTAGGAAAGTTGATGAGGGTAAAGCAGTGGATGTTGTCTATATGGACTTCAGTAAGGCCTTTGACAAGGTTCCACACGGAAGCTAGTTAGGAAAGTTCAATCATTAGGTATTAATATTGAAGTAGTAAAATGGATTCAACAGTGGCTGGACGGGAGATGCCAGAGAGTACTGGTGTGCCTCAGGGATCTGTACTGGGTCCAATGTTGTTTGTCATATACATTAATGATCTGGATGATGGGGTGGTAAATTGAATTAATAAGTATGCAGATGATACTAAGGTAGGTGGCATTGTGGATAATGAAGTAGGTTTTCAAAGTTTGCAGAGAGATTTAGGCCAGTTAGAAGAGTGGGCTGAGAGATGGCAGATGGAGTTTAATGCTGATAAGTGTGAGGTGCTACATTTTGGTAGGAATAATCCAAATAGGACATACATGGTAAAAAGTAGGGCATTGAAGAATGCAGTAGAACAGTGATCTAGGAATAATGGTGCATAGTTCCCTGAAGGTGGAATCTCATGTGGATAGGGTGGTGAAGAAAGCCTTTGGTATGCTGGCCTTTATAAATCAGAGCATTGAGTACAGGAGTTGGGATGTAATGTTAAAATCGTACAAGGCATTGGTAAGGCCGAATTTGGAGTATTGTGTACAGTTCTGGTCACCTAATTATAGGAAGGATGTCAACAAAATAGAGTAGAGAGAAGATTTACTAGAATGTTACCTGGGTTTCAGCACCTAAGTTACAGAGAAAGATTGAACAAGTTAGGTCTTTATTCTTTGGAGCACAGAAGGTTGAGGGGGGACTTGATAGAGGTATTTAAAATTATGAGGGGGATAGATAGAGTTGACATGGCTTTTACCATTGAGAGTAGGGGACATTCAAACAAGAGGACATGAGTTGAGAGTTAGGGGGCAAAAGTTTAAGGGTAACATGAGGGGGAATTTCTTTACTCAGAGAGTGGTAGCTGTGTGGAATGAGCTTCCAGTAGAAGTGGTAGAGGCAGGTTTGGTATTGTCATTTAAAGCAAAATTGGATAGGTATATGGACAGGAAAGGAATGGAGGGTTATGGGCTGAGTGCGGGTCAGTGGGACTAGGTGAGAGTAAGCGTTCAGCACGGACTAGAAGGGCCAAGATGGCCTGTTTCCGTGCTGTAATTGTTATCTGGTTATATAAACTACTAATGTCATCTCCACCTGTACTGAACCAACATAATTGTTGGGAAGTTTCAAAATTCCAGCCATGCTGAGTGTAGCCAAATTTACTTTCTTTGGCCTGCACAGGAAATTGCCAGTACATTAAAAGCAGGAGCAATAAGGTATAAAAAATGGAAGAGAAGAGAGCTCATATGAATTAGAAGCAGGAAAGACAATTTCGCCCTCAAGCACTGCTGCTGTTCATTAAGATCATGACTAATCTGACTGTAATCTCAACTGCAAATTCCTGTCAAGTCCCATAATCTACAACCCCTTGCTAATCAAAACTCAACCTTTGCCTCAAAAGCTATTCTGAAAGTCTGTTACCACACCCCCTTCCCTACATTGAGGGGAAGTCCAAAAAATTCACACCTCTCAAAGAAAGTGTTTTATCACATCTGTTTTAAATATGCAGTCCAAGACAGTGACCCATGGTTTTAGATTGTCTCACAAGAGGATTATCCTCCCCATATCCATCCTGTCAAGATCCCACAAGATATAATTTGTTTCAATCAAGTCTCCTCTCATGCTTCGAAGCTATAGCAGATAGAAGCCTAGTTTCTCAAACCCTTTCCTTATTAAAAAATACTGCCTAATAAATATTAGCCGAATGAATCTTCTCTGAACCACATACAATATATTTACAGTATGTCTTTCATTAAATAAGGAGCAAACCCATATACTGTGCTCCAGATGTGATTTCATTGATGCCCTATGTAAATGAAGCATAACTTCCCTACTTATATATAAATTTCCATTCTAATTACATTCCACTGGAAGGATAAGTCATACAGCATCGGGGTCTTCCTAGGCCAACATCTCTAGCACTGACAAGCTAATTAAACTCAGCTGCCTCCACACTTCTTGCACAATCAACACCAACTCCCAAATCAGACACTCTACCTCAAATTCTGTCACAAGAAGGGACAGAGGGAGGAAAAACTACTCATTGAACAATTGAGTATTGACTGTGAGAACTCCACAAGGCAGAGGAGGAATGTTCAGTTGAAAACGTGAAGTTGCTGTATGAATGGTTGAAGGAGTGTACTTCCTCACAAAGAACCCATCTATCCATTTACCCACACCGACAGGCATTTCCTGCTCCAACTGCAAAAGTATCTGTGCTTCCCTCACCAGCTTCATCAATCACCTCAGGATACACAAAAGGTAGCATAGTGGTTAGCGCATCACTTTATAGCACCAATGATCAGCAATTGCGGTTCAATTCCCGCTGCTGTCTGTGAAGATTTTTTACGTTCTCCCCATGACCATGTGGGTTTCCTCCAGGTGCTTCACTTTGTTCCCACATTCCAAAGATGTATGGGTTAGGATTAGAAAGCCATAGGTATGCTATGCTGGTGTTGGAAGCATGGTAACACTCGTGGGCTTCCCTCGACACATCATTGGACTGTATTGGTTGGTGACACTAACGACACATTTCACTGTATGTTTTGATGTATAACATGACAAATAATGCTAAATACTTCACTGTTTTTTAATATACAGTATTTCTATGTTTGCACATTTTAAAAAATCTATTCAATATATGTAATTGATTTACTTGTTTATTTATAATTGTTTTATTGTTATTTATTATTATTATTTTCTCTCTCTGCTAGATTATGTAGTGATCTGAACTGCTGCTGCTAAGTTACATGTCACATGCCAGTGATAATAAACCTGATTCTGATTCTAATTTCTTTTTAGAAACGTCCTCAATTCCAATTCCAAACAGCCTCAGAAGGAAAACAGTAAAATTTTGTGAGTTTTCCTAATTACTTACGTACTTCCATTTAGTCAATCGTATACTTGGGCACTGAGGTTACTTTGCATCTGAGATCCCTGCAATTACTCACCATCTGGAATATTTTTGTTATTTTTCTTGCCAAAATTAACACTTCCACATCATCCTACATTTTTCCCTCAACAGATTCTGTTCAGCTGTTTGTCTATTCCAGCATCTGCAGTCTCTTGTGTTTCCTTCCTACACAATGCTCCATTTGCTATTTTGGCACACTCTATTGATATATCTTTGTAGCCTTTATAACTTGCTTTCCTACCTAAACTTTGCATCATCAGAAATTTTAGCACCATACCTTCAACTCCCTTCATTCATATGAAGTTTAAGAGCACGAGGCAGCTCCAGCACTGAACGCTGTGGAATAGCACATAGTATTTTCAACAAATCTCTGCTTTATGTTGGACAACCAATCCTCCATTTCCATCACTATATGATCTCCTAAACCATAAGGGTCTACATTCTTTAATAACCTTTAAAGTGGCACTTGGAATCAAATGTTGAACACTTGGGTTTTCATAAGACATGTAATAGTTTCCCTCAACCACAGCACAAATTACTTCTTCAAAGAACTTCAATAAATTGATTGGAAACAATTTCCCTTTCAAAAAACCATGTTAATTTTGGCTGATTACTTGGAACTTTTTTTCAGTGACCCCTGCAATTTAAAAATTTTAAAAATTTAAAAACCCCTTTTACACTTTCAATAGTAACTTCTCAAATTTTCCAAAAAACAGTTTTAAACTTATCATTGTCCCTTTTGAATGTAGGATTACATTCACAATCTTCCAATCTAATAAATCTTTCCTATCTATGGCAAATTTTAGAAAATTAGAACATCGCTATAAACATGAACACGAGAAATTCTGCAGATACTGGAAATCCAGAGCAACACACACAAAATGCTGGAGGAGCTCAGCAGGTCAGACAGCATCTATAAAAATGAACAGATAGTTGATGTTTCAGGCCGAGGACTAGACCGCAAAAACCATTTCTTTTCAAATTGTAGGAAGAACCCAGAGAACTGTTAGGTACAGTACTACTCCTCAACTGATTTTAATTTTTCCAGGTTTTGCCCTCGCTTCCAATTTCTGATTCATAGCTATTTGTGAAATGGTAAATGTATTTCCTATTGAAAAGACTGATGAAAAATAGTTAATTCATATGCTTATTTTCTAATCTTTGTCCCCCAGAATCACTTCTCATAGGACCAACTTCATTAATGTTCCCCCCCCCATAATATTGACATAATATGTACTTTAACTTTTTATTAATCACTTAGTCATTTTTTAAAATATTTTGTCTGGTCTTTTAATCTGCCACTAATGGTACTATAAGCATTTTTAAGTTTGGAACTATATTTATTTTCTGTAATTAACCAAAGATGGAGGATCCTCTACCAGGAATTTAGGATATATCCCCTTCAATGTCTGTTCCTTCATTTTGACTGGCCAATCCCCTAACCCAGTGGTCCCCAACCACAAAGCATGTACAAGGAAACGATATGATTTGTTGATATGAAACGATACGAGTCAGCTGCACCTTTCCTCATTTCCTGTCACACCCACTGTTGAACCTGAACGCAGGCGAGGCCATTACCCACGCAAAGTCATCAGTTGCATTGGTACCCTAGCGCCAGGGATCACTGGTTGGCCTCGGGTAACCGGCCACCTTGCACGGCCGGTGAGAAGCACCGTTGATACTGGCTTGGAGCGCGGACAGATGGGCGCCGCTTCTGAACCTGTTTAGCACACCAAACAAATGCTTGTGGGGAACCCGGTGCTAAAATATTTGCAGACGACCTAATTCGGGCTCAGGGTTTCGTAAGTAGCAGAGCAGCTTCCTCGCTGCAATCTACTGAAAGTCATCCCTCGAGCCAAACTTTTGTCAGCCGATAGATCCTACTTACAAGGAGGGCGGGCACGCGCCCTGTCGCACTTCTCGGTCGGTCGGTCGCTCTCTCTGGACTGTGAATGCCGCGGTCCGCTACAGGGACCTCTGTCCTTTCACTGGTGTGTTGCAATGATTTCATATGTTCATATGAGGAAAATATGCACTGTGTGCTTAATATCCAAACATTACTTAAGATGTTATGATGTTATAAGTGAGTTACAATTGACTTATCACTATATTCATGCGAGGAAAATATGCGCTGTGTTTAATATTAAATTTGTTAGATAAACCCTTTTAGAAACGAAATTGAGTGTATTAGCCATTAATAAGTGACTTATAGTTGACTTATCACCTATATTCCGGTCATGATTAACACCTCCCCACCCCCCCCCCGCCCCCAGTCAGCCGCAATATTAAACCGGTCCGCGGTGCAAAAAAGTTTGGTGACCCCTGCCCTAACCTTATTTGCCAGTCCACTTCAATGCCCTCATAATTGCTCTTATTTAAGTTGAACATGCTGGCATTGCACCCTTTCTTTCAATCAAACTAACTGTAATATTGTGGCGACCCACTTCCTGCACAGGCCAACCGGCTCACAAATAGCCCGCGCGCGGGGGAGAGACTTTGGTAATGCAGCTCTGACGTCATTTCTGCCCGGAGAGGGCGGGAGCTAGGGATTAAAAGCCAGCGCCATGAAGTTTGAATAAACTAATCTCGAAACGACTTACCGACTGCGTGTCGTTGTTTCTAGCTCTCTATGTAGTACATTGCTACATTGGTGACCCCGACGGTCCAAACGGGATTTGGATCAAAGATGACCAACTCTTCATCTGTTCATGCAGTTTCGTTAAAACTGCCGACTTTCTAGATGCTGCGACCACGCGTGTGTTTTAGCCAAGCAGAAGCCCAGTTCCAGATTCGGCAGATCTCTTCTGATTCCACACGTTACTACCACATGGTGAGCGCCCTTGACCAGGAGACAGCCGCCCAGGTTGCGGATTTCATACAGTCGCCCCCGGAAGAAGGCAAATATGAAGCATTCAAAGCGCTGCTCATTGGGACCTTTGGCCCCTGCCCGCCTGCTGCACCTGGACTGTTTGGGAGACAGGCCGCCGTCGGCATTAATGAACGAGATGCTGGCCCTGGCAGACGGACACGAGCCCTGCCTCATGTTTGAGCAAGCGTTCCTAGAGCAACTGCCCGAGGACATACATCTGCTGCTGGCCGACGCAGATTTCAGTGACCCCCGGAAGGTGGCGGCCTGGGCAGACGTGCTGTGGAAAGCCAAGAGGGAGAGCGTGGCGTCCGTCGGTCAGATTACCAAGCCACGCAGACCAGACCAGGCCCGGCAGGGGGGCGCACACAACACAGAGGCAGGAGTGAGGAGGCCAGTGAACAGTGGTGTTTCTACCACCAGCGGTGGGGCACAGAAGCCCGCCGTTGTCGCCCCGCCCTTCAAGGGCTAATGGCTATGGCGGCTGGCCACCAGGACAGCCTCTTGTATGTCTGGGACAAACAGTCGGGACGCCGCTTCTTGGTTGACACCGGAGCGGAAATCAGCTTCTTACCCCCGACGGGGTGCGACACCCGCAACAGGAAGCCAGGACCCACCCTGAGGGCCGCAAACGGCAGCACGATACGGACCTACGGCACCCACACAGTGCAGCTGCAGTTCGGCGCCAGCCGGTTCACGTGGGACTTCACACTGGCCGCTGTGGCCTAACCACTCCTGGGGGCGGACTTCTTGCGAGCTCACAGCCTGTTGGTCAACTTGCAAGGGAAAAGACTGGTACATGCCGAGACTTTCCAGACGTTCTCCCTGGGTGAAGCTAAGTTGCCGGCCCCATACCTGGACTCCATCACGCTGTCGGACAACAAATTCACCAGAATCCTGGCGGACTTTCGATTCTGGCCATGCCCAGACACGGAGTACAGCACCACATCCCGACCCAGGGACCACCCCCTCCATGCCTGCGCATGAAGGCTCCCCGCGGAAAAGCTCCGCCTGTTGAAGGAGGAGTTCAAGAGGATGGAGGAATTGGGGATCGTACGGAGGACCGACAGCCCATGGACCTCCCCCCTGCACATGATGCCCAAAGCAGCCGGGGGTTGGAGACCATGCGGCGACTACCGCAGACTGAACGAGGCTTCCACTCCAGACCGCTACCCCGTGCTGCACATACAGGACTTTGCAGCAAACCTGCACGGGGCAAGAATCTTTTCCAAAGTAGACCTCATCTGGGGATACCATCAAATCCCGGTGCACCCTGAAGACATCCCCAAAACAGCACTCATCACCCCGTTCGGCCTGAAGAATGCCGCATAGATTTCCAGCAGCTAATGGATGCGGTGGGACGCGACCTAGACTTTGCATTCATCTATTTGGACGACATCCTCATAGCCAGCAGTAGTCATCAGGAGCATCTGTCCCACCTCCACCAGCTCTACTCCCGCCTGAGTGATTTTGGCCTCACGATCAACCCGGCCAAATGCCAGTTCGGTCTCGATACCATCGACTTCCTGGGCCACAGGATTAGCAAAGACAGGGCAACAACTCTGCCCGCCAAGGTAGACGTGATCCGCCACTTTGCCCGGCCCAACACGGTCAAAGGCCTGCAGGAGTTCATTGGTATGGTGAACTTCTACCACCGTTTCCTCCCCTCAGCAGCCCGTATCATGTGCCCTTTGTACACCCTGATGTCGGGTAAAGGCAAGGACATTACTTGGGACGAGGAGGCTGCGGCCATTTTCGTTAAAGCCAAGGAAGCCTCGGCAGATGCCATGATGCTGGTGCACCCAGAACGGACGTTCCGACCGCCCTCACTGTGGACACATCCGACACAGCAGTCGGTGGGGTTCTGGA
The DNA here is from genome assembly GCF_048418815.1 of Hemitrygon akajei. Taxonomy (NCBI): domain Eukaryota; kingdom Metazoa; phylum Chordata; class Chondrichthyes; order Myliobatiformes; family Dasyatidae; genus Hemitrygon; species Hemitrygon akajei. The sequence continues at coordinate 141,582,506 of NC_133124.1, read as the reverse complement.
GCAGCTCATCAACCCCTGGCATTCTTCAGCAAGCACCTACGACCACCCGAACTCAAGTACAGTGCTTTTGACTGGGAGCTGTTGGCGCTATACCTGGCAATCCGGCATTTCAGGTACTTCTTAGAAGGCAGGCTATTCACCAGGTTCACAGACCACAAACCGTTGGCCTTCGCGTTCACGAAGGTGTCCAATCCCTGGTCGGCTTGCCAGCAGCGACATCTGTCCTACATCTCCGAGTACACGACGGACATCCAGCATGTCTCGGGAAAGGACAACGTCGTGGCGGACGCACTCTCCAGACCAGCTGTCCAGGCCCTGTCTCTGGGGCTGGACTATGCAGCACTGGCGGAGGCGCAGCAGGCAGACGACGAGATGCCCAGCTACAGGACCACAGTCTCGGGTTTGCAGCTGCAGGACTTTCTCGTAGGCCCAGGTGAGAGGACCCTCCTGTGCGACATGGCTACCGGCCAACCTTGCCCCATCGTCCCAGCAGCCTGGAGGCAGCGAGTTTTCAACTCCATACATGGTTTGGCGCACCCATCTATCAGGACGACCGTCCGGCTGGTCTCCAGCAAGTTCGCGTGGCACGGACTTCGCAAACAGGTCAGCGAATGGGCCAGAACATGCACGCAGTGCCGAACAGCCAAGGTGCAGCGGCACACTAAAGCCCTGCCACAGCAGTTCCACCCCACCCACCGGAGGTTCGACCACATTCATGTGGATATCGTGGGGCCCCTACCAGTGTCACGGGGAGCGCGATACCTCCTATGTTAGACTGGTTCACGAGGTGGCCAGAGGCGGTCCCGCTCACCGACACATCTGCCAATTCCTGTGCCCGAGCACTGATTGCAACCTGGGTAGCACGCTTCGGGGGGTACCGGCCCACATTACCTCTGACTGAGGTGCCCAGTTCACCTACAGCCTGTGGTCGGCTGTGGCCAGCCTGTTGGGAACGCAGCTATACCACACAACTGCCTACCACCCACAGTCGAACGGACTAGTGGAACGCTTCCACTGTCACTTGAAGTCGGCTCTCATGGCCCACCTGAGAGGACCTACACGCCTTGTCGGCTGAGTTGACGGCCCCTGGCCGTCCCGGGAGAGTTCATACCAGCCCCAAGGGGGCAAGAGGAAGAACCTGCAGCAGTCCTGGACAGACTACGCGAAAGTCTTGGCAACCTGGCCCCCGTACCGACTTCACAGCACGGATGGACCCCGACCCATGTACCCAAAGACCTGCAGAACTGTAAGTTTGTGTTTGTACAAAGGGGCGGGCATCGGGCACCGCTACAGTGGCCGTACGAGGGGCCGTTCAAGGTGATCAACAACAACGGGTCCATGTACGTTCTGGACATTGGGGGGGAAAGAGGAGATTTTCACGGTGGACCGACTCAAACCAGCCCATGTGGACTTGTTGCAGCCGGTCGCGGTTCAGGCACTGTGGCGCAGAGACAGACCTCCCAAACAGAGGCTGATCCAGACTGTGGACATTGGGGGGTGTACTGCCGGTTCTGGGGGGGGGGGGGGGGGGGGGGGGGGGTAGTTATGTGGCGACCCACTTTCTGCGCAGGTGAACCGGCTCACAAATAGCCCGTGCGCGGGGCAAGACTTTGGTAATGCACTTCTGATGTTATTTCTGCCCGGAGAGGGCGGGAGCTAGGGATTAAAAGCCAGTGCCGCAAAGTTTGAATAAACTAATCTCAAAACGACTTACCGACTGCATGTCGTTGTTTCTAGCTCTGTATGTAGTACATCGCTACAATATTCAATTATATCAGGACCACTGCTACATTCTATCTTGTTTCTCACCTCCATTAACAACAGGCATAGCTTGTTCTCCAATTGGCTCCAGAAAATGCTGCTCCAAGAAACTATCATGAAGATACTTTATGAACTTGTCAAAAGGCTAACTCTGCCAGTTTGCTGTTTCCAGACCAAACATAGATTAAAATCCCTCATTATTACAAATGTAGCTTTCTGACATTTATGTTCTCTCTCTCTTGTCCCATGTGGTTACTATTTGGGAGCTTGTACGCCGGTGTTCTAGATGGTGTTTTATCTCATTGCAAGTTTTACATCCTAGTATTGTGAAGTTAGGTCATTTTTCTCAAACAAACCCACTGACAATTTTCTACCTTCTCCGACTTCCTGTCCTTAAATATCATGTACTCTTCAATATTCCACTCATGGTCTAGATCGGCCTACAGCCATGTTTCTGTAGTGGCTATCAGATCATACTACTCGTATTCAAGTCCATGAGTTTTGTTTTGAAATTAAGGTGCATTCAATGCAGAATGTTTTAGCTTTTGTCCTTTCCGTATTTTTGTAACCTCTAGCCTTATCTGTTGATTTGCTCTTATTCAAAATTCTGTATCCCTTTCTGCTAATCTAATTTTATTAAAGAAGTATGAAGCAAGAATTATAAAATCTACAAAGACGGTTGAATTCTACAATGTTTCTTCACAGTCTGACAGCAAATCCAGCGAGTTGCAGTTCAATAGTTCAAAACAAGATGTTAAAAGATATGATTGGAATTTTAAGCTCATTTACTGAATTTTATGTTTTTTGAAGTTAATATTGTATAAGCATCAATCCTCGCTATTAGCTCCAAACTCAGTGTATTAGGATCAACAGAAATGACGATTTCCTCCTACAAAGTGGAAATATATTACTGAAGGCATCCAGCATATTATCCTCCGCAACTTCCGCCACCTTCAACAGGACCCCACCACTAACCACATCTTTCCCTCTCTACCCCTCTCTGCCTTTCGCAGGGATTGTTCCCTCCGTGACTGCCTGGTCTACAAGTCCCTCCCCACAGATCTCCCACCTGGTACTTATCCCTGCAAACGTAAGTGCTACACCTGTCCCTACATCTCCTCTCTTACCACCATTCAGGGCCCCAAACATTCCTTCCAAGTGAGGCAACACTTCACTTGTGAGTGTGTCGGGGTAATCTATAGTATCCGGTGCTCCCGGTGCGGCCTCCTCTACATCGGCGAGACCCGACGCAGATTGGGGGACCGCTTCGTCGAGCACCTACAACAGACAGGATCTCCTGGTTGCCACTTACTTCAACTCTCCCTCTCATTCCCATTCGGATATGTCCATACATGGCCTCCTCTACTGCCATGATGAGGCCAAACTCAGGTTGGAGGAGCAACACCTCACCTACCGTCTGGGTAGCCTCCAGCCCCTTGGTATGAACATTGAATTCTCCAACTTACGGTAATTCCCTCTCTCTCCCTTCCCCCATCCCACTTTCACTCTGCCTCCTCTTCCAGCTGCCTATCACCTCTCTCATGATTCTGTCTTCTTCTACTACCCATAGTGCTTTCCCCTTTTATTCCTTCTTCACCTCTCCGGCCTATCCCCTCCCTGCATCCCCTCCCCCACCCCTTGATCTTTCCTCTGATTGGTTTTTCACCTGGCACCTTTCACCCTCCCCCCACCTTCTTTATAAGGCCCCTGCCCCCTCCTTCTTTAGTCCTGACGAAGGGTCTCAGCCCGAAATGTTGACTGCTTCATTCAATGGATGCTGCCTGACCTGCTGAGTTCATCCAGCTTGTTTGTACTTGTTGATTTGACCACAGCATCTGCAGTGTACTTTGTGTTTACTGAAGGACGTGGTTGCTTGCTATAATCACTATCATCTTCATCTGCAAAATACAATTGTTGTGTACTGCCAGCTCCACTTAAAGCCCTCCTGTACTGTTGACAGCTAGTTAGTAGATTTTAAATGGAGATGTGCTTTCTAGCTGAAGTATATGTGGTCAGATGTTCTACAGGTAAGCCAGCATGGGGAGAGAGCAAAGTATGGTGCAGATGGGAAAGCTCTTGCCCCAAGACTTTCAACACTCTACTCAAGTCCCTGGTGGACAGTAACAGATATGTTGGCTCTTCAGGACAAGATAACTTCAAGATACATACTCAGAAGGCAAACAGAGTAGGTAGTCATGAAGATTCATGTTAGCCATGTAGCCAAGGAGGAAAAAGTAATTCATCTTCCAATTCATTGCTCAACTCACAATCTGTGCACATGGCCAAATGTTCAATCACAATGGCCGTATCACCCACAGATTTACATTACACTTACTGTCAAGAGTTTTCTTTGTTTTGATGGACAAGTTGACACATAAAAGGGGGGATCAGCCCCACATCCTAAGCCCAGAGAGGGGAGACAGTTAAACATTACTTGGTGAGAAATAATTCAGGGTGACATGGTAGTGTAGCAATTAGCATAACGCTATTACAGCGCCAGTGACCTGGGTTCAATTCGATGCTATCTGTAAGGAGTTTGTCTGTTCTCTCTATGCCACTTAATTAGCCACTCCCACATTGGAGGAGTTCTCATACTGTACAAGCAGAGTTATCAATGAAGTTCAGTTGAGTATCCTGAAAAAAAGGAATTGGGGGAAGGAGAAAGAGAGGGAGGGAGGGAGAGAGACACAGAGGGAGAGAGGGAGAGAGAGAGGGAGGGAGGGAGAGAGAGGGAGGGAAAGAGAGGGAGGAAAAGAGAGGGAGGGAGAGAGAGGGAGGGAAAGAGAGGGAGGAAAAGAGAGGGAGGGAGGGAGAGAGAGGGAGGGAGGGAGAGAGACTGTTAAAAACAAAGAGGAAGACAGCTATAATGTTGGCAATTCTTTTTTATGTTCATGTAAGGAGCATAAGTTACGTGCTATCGTTAAAATGAATGGAATTGCACAGTATCAGTGACTAATTTCAATCCAGTTCTATAGACAAGAAGTACGTACCTAGCTTTTCTTTTTTTTCAGGAAAGGGAGATGTAGTGGTAGTTAATAGTGGTTTTCCTATGCCAGTCAGTTAGCGACTCCCACATAGGAGAAGTCACATACCAAACAAGCAGGATTGTCAATAAAGTTGAGTTGAGTATCCTGCATGCTGGTATCCTAATGTGCTCTGCACTATCCCTCAATAACGAACACAATAGTAATTGTGTGGGTTTCCTCTGGATGCTCTGGTTTCTTCCAACTTTCCAAAGACATATGGGTTTGTAGGCTAATTGGTCGCATTGGTGAAATTGGGCAGCATGGGCTCATTGGAAGGGCTTACAATGCTGAATCTATAAATAAGAACTAAATGAAACCATATTCTCATTATCCTCATACATAATCTTCTTTTGCACAACCAACCTCTCCATTAAGCTCACTCAAGAGCCGAAAGTTGGAGCACTCAACAACATTGTCTAAATTTTATTTAAAATGTAGAGACTGAAACTTGGCAAGCAAATGCAATGAATATCACTTGATTTTATGCTCATGGCCATATTGACATAAAGTGGATTATATTAGAGGTTAAAGGATAGCATTATATCTGTCAGAATAAAAGTTGCAAAACGTAAACTCTTTTTTTAATACATGAAGAGAGACAATCATCTACACATATAAAGTTCTCCAGCAGTTCAAAATATTTTAGTCTGCACTGGGACCAGAATGGTTTGTAAAACTAAATGATCTCGCTAAACACACTTTGATAAACACAGAAGCTCCAAGAGCACCCGAGCATTGGTTGAAATAGGATAAGTCAAGCTAGAAGTTACATTTCAAACCCAAGACAACCAGTGAGTGATAGAGTCCAATATCAGCAAGCACCGGAAACACAGCTTGAGGAGAAACCCATGATAATATGAACATAATTATGCAAGCAAAACAGAACATTTTATCAGAATGCTAAATAAATTTTGATTTCCATCACTCTTTAATAAAATGTTTGAAAGTCTAAGAATAAAAACAGTACTAGAAGTCCAGATATGGACCTAAGCAAAACATTAACCCCTTTCAAAACATTGGGACAACATAAAAGTTAATTTACCCTTTTAGAAAAATCTAATCCAGTTAATTACATTTCTTATCAACACTTGGCTTGTCTGAACTTGGCTGATGGTGCATACCCAGTAGTTTAGCATATCTGCAATTTCTTGCGCATCATTCTGGAGAAGAAGCATTTAAATGTAGCAACTTCAAATCTCATCCTGAATTTTAATTTCGACACATTTTGTTAAACTGAACAAAGTCAAAACTGTGCCTCAGTGTATCAGCCTCCAAAAATAACCAACACATTTTGCATAGTAAAAGCAGGTGCATAATAGGTACTTAATCTTTCATCTGTTTTACTGCTGGCCTTCGTGCCAGCTGACAAGGCAGTAAGATTCTGATGGCAGGGTGCAGAGATGGGGGTGGGGGGGAATGGAACAATAATTATTGTATGTTGCAGCAGTAAGATTTAAACATATATAGGGATGTTGGAAACTATAGTTTTTTAAAATAATACTTCTTATAAGATTTGTACTTTTTAAGAAACAATTGTATTTTTCACACTCGGTGCCAGAAAGCAGTTAAACTAACCGTTTACCACCTTTCTCATTTTTTATTGGCTAAGTAATAGCACATTACCCACGGACTAGAAGGGCCAAGATGGCCTGTTTCCGTGCTGTAATTGTTATATGGTTATACGGTTACCCACGTGATGTAATTGTTTTAAGTTAGTAGCCTATTAACTAATTCATTCCTATTTAAGGAATTTTCCTTAACTTATTATAAAAATGATAGATTTTTCAGAGGCACCATCTTGGCTTCTCTATTCTTTTGTATCCATACACCTCTTTGTATCGATTCTCACTCAGCTCTTTACTTAGTTTATTTAGCATTCATATGTTTCTTTGTACTCTAGAATAAACTGAAATCTTGGAATTAAGACTGCTCATCATTCCTGACTCCCAGCAGAACCCTAAAGATCAGAAAATAAACAGAGATTCAACAGGGACTACATTCCTTGAAGGGGAACAATATGGGACCATCTTGGATTTGGCATGTTCATTAGTCTTGATAAGTTGGGCCAAAGGGCCAGTTTCAGTGTTGTACAATTCTATGACTCTGCTTGAAGAAACGTCTCCTTATCTCAACTTTACACGGATGTCCCATTACTTCTGAGGCTGTGCTCTTGGATCCTGACTTCTGCTAATGGAAACATCCTCAATGTCTATTCTATCTGGGCCTTTCAGTATTCAGTAAGGTTCAATGACATCCTCCTTCTTTCTTCTTGATTGACTACAGGCCCATAGATATCAAATGTTAAGCCTTTCATTCCATATAACCATATAACCATATAACAATCACAGCACGGAAACAGGCCATTCCGGCCCTCCTAGTCCGTGCCGAACTCTTAATCTCACCTAATCCCACCTACCCGCACTCAGCCCATAACCCTCCACTCCTTTCCTGTCCATATACCTATCCAATTTTACCTTAAATGACACAACTGAACTGGCCTCTACTACTTCTACAGGAAGCTCATTCCACACAGCTATCACTCTCTGAGTAAAGAAATACCCCCTTGTGTTTCCCTTAAACTTTTGCCCCCTAACTCTCAAATCATGTCCTCTCGTTTGAATCTCCCCTACTCTCAATGGAAACAGCCTATTCATGTCAACTCTATCTATCCCTCTCAACATTTTAAATACCTCGATCAAATCCCCCCTCAACCTTCTATGCTCCAATGAATAGAGACCTAACTTGTTCAACCTTTCTCTGTAACTTAAGTGCTGAAACCCAGGTAACATCCTAGTAAATCGTCTCTGCACTCTCTCTAATTTATTGATATCTTTCCTATAATTCGGTGACCAGAACTGTACACAATATTCCAAATTTGGCCTTACCAATGACTTGTACAATTTTAACATTACATCCCAACTTCTGTACTCAATGCTCTGATTTATAAAGGCCAGCGTTCCAAAAGCCTTCTTCACCACCCTATCTACATGAGACTCCACCTTCAGGGAACTATGCACTGTTATTCCTAGATCTCTCTGTGCACTGGACTGCCAACACAGATGCCTTGTGCAGGAAGGCACAGAGTCGACTGTACTTCCTAAGAAGGTTGGCGTCATTCAATGTCTGTAGTGAGATGCTGAACATGTTCTATAGGTCAGTTGTGGAGAGCGCCCTCTTCTTTGTGGTGGCGTGTTGGGGAGGAAGCATTAAGAAGAGGGACGCCTCAAGTCTTAATAAGCTGGTAAGGAAGGCGGGCTCTGTCGTGGGCAAAGTACTCGAGAATTTAACATCGGTAGCTGAGCGAAGGGCGCTGAGTAGGCTACGGTCAATTATGGATAACTCTGAACATCCTCTACATAGCACCGTCCAGAGACAGAGAAGCAGTTTCAGCGACAGGTTACTATCGATGCAATGCTCCTCAGACAGGATGAAGAGGTCAATACTCCCCAATGCCATTAGGCTTTACAATTCTACCGCCAGGACTTAAGAACTTTTTAAAAGCTATTATTAATGCTTTTTGAGATAGTGATTTAGATGCATATCATATTTTTTACTGAGTTAAGTATTGTATGTAATTAGTTTTGCTACCACAAGTGTATGGGACATTGGAAAAAAAGTTGAATTTCCCCATGGGGATGAATAAAGTATCTATCTATCTATCTATCTATCATTCCTCAATGCCCTACCATTTACCCTGTATGTTCTATTTGGATTATTCCTGCCAAAATGTAGAACCTCACACTTCTCAGCATTAAACTCCATCTGCCAACGTTCTTCTAACCGGCATAAATCTCCCTGCAAGCTTTGAAAACCCACCTCATTATCCACAACACCTCCTACCTTAGTATCATCAGCATACTTACTAATCCAATTTACCACCCCATCATCCAGATCATTTATGTATATTACAAACAACATTGGGCCCAAAACAGATCCCTGAGGCACCCCGCTAGTCACCGGCCTCCATCCCGATAAACAATTATCCACCACTACTCTCTGGCATCTCCCATCTAGCCACTGTTGAATCCATTTTATTACTCCAGCATTAATACCTAACGACTGAACCTTCTTAACTAACCTTCCATGTGGAACTTTGTCAAAGACCTTGCTGAAGTCCATATAGACTACATCCACTGCCTTACCCTCGTCAACATTCCTCGTAACTACTTCAAAAAATTCAATAAGGTTTGTCAAACATGACCTTCCACGCACAAATCCATGCTGGCTACTCCTAATCAGATCCTGTCTATCCAGATAATTATAAATACTATCTCTAAGAATACTTTCCATTAATTTACCCACCACTGATGTCAAACTGACAGGTCTATAATTGCCAGGCTTACTTCTAGAACCCTTTTTAAACAATGGAACCACATGAGCAATACGCCAATCCTCCGGCACAATCCCCGTTTCTAATGACATCTGAAAGATCTCCATATGATGTTCCATAAGAACATAAGATATAGGAGCAGAAGTAGGCTTTTTGGCCCATCAAGTCTGCTCCACCATTCAATGATGGACTGATCCAATTCTTCCAGTCATCCCCATTGCCCTGCGTTCACCCTATACCTTTTGATGCCCTGGCTTATCAAGAGCCTATCTATCTCTGCCTTAAATACACCCAATGACTTGGCCTCCACAGCCACTCGTGGCAACAAATTCCGCAGATTTACCACCCTTTGACTAAAGAAATTTCTCAGCATTTGTTTTAAAAGGACATCCTTTAATCCTGAAGTCATGCCCTCTTGTCCTAGAATCCCCTACCATGGGAAATAACTTTGCTATATCTAATCTATTCAAGCCTTTTACATTCGGAATGTTTCTATGAGATCCCTCCTCATTCTCCTGAACTCCAGGGAATACAGCCCAAGAGCTGCCAGACATTCCTCATACAGTAACCCTTTCATTCCTGGAATCATTCTCGTGAATCTTCTCTGAATCCTCTCCATTGTCAGTACATCCTTTCTAAAATGAGGAGCCCAAAACTGCACACAATACTCCAAGTGTGGTCTCACAAGTGCCTTATAGAGCCTCAACATCACATCCCTGCTCTTATATTCTATACCTCTAGAATTGAATGTCAACATTGCATTCGCCTTCTTCACAACCGACTCAACCTGGAGGATAACGTTTAGGGTATCTTGCACAAGGACTCCCAAGTCCCTTTGCGTCTCTGCATTTTGAATTCTCTCCCCATCTAAATAATAGGCTGCCCATTTATTTCTTCCACCAAAGTGCATGACCATACACATTCCAACATTGTCTTTCATTTGCCACTTATTTGCCCATTCCCCTAAACTATCTAATTCTCTCTGCAGGCTCCCAACACTATCCATTCCTCCACTTATCTTTGTATCATCGGCAAATTTAGCCATAAATCCATTAATTCCATAGTCCAAATCACTGACATACATCGTAAAAAGCAGCGGTCCCAACACCAACCCCTGTGGAACTCCACTGGTAACTGTCAACCAGCCAGAATAGGATTCCTTTATTTCCACTCTGTTTTCTGTTCCTCAGCCAATGCTAGTAACTCCCCTGTAATTCCATGGGCTCTTATCTTGCTAAGCAGCCTCATATCTGGCACCTTGTCAAAGGTCTTCTGAAAATCCAAGTACACCATGTCTACTGCATCTCCTTTGTCTACCCTGCTTCTTGTAAACCTCCTCTGGACCCCCTGTCAGACCAGCACATCTTTCTGTGAAAACAGTGCCCAAAATTGCTCACAATATTCCATATGTAGTCTGACCAACACCTCATACACACCTTAATTATGGCATCATCCATCATTAAGGACCCCCACCACCGAGAGACTGCCATTAGACAGGAGCCTGAAACACACACTTAACATTTAGGAAGAGCTTCTCCCCTCCACCATCAGATTCCTGAACGGACAATGAGCCCATGAATGCTACCTCAGTATTTTTGTGAGATCTGACGCAGACTGGGAGACCATTTCACTAAACACCTACGCTCTGTCTGCCAGAGAAAACAGGATCTCCCAGTGGCCACAGATTTTAATTCCATGTCCCATTCCCATTCTGATATGTCTATCCATGGCCTCCTCTACTGTCAAGATGAAGCCACACTCAGGTTGGAGGAACAACACCTTATATACCGGCTGGGTAGCCTCCAACCTGATGGCATGAACATTGACTTCTCTAACTTCCATTAATGCCCGCATCCCCTTCTTACCCCATCCCTGATATATTTAGTTTTTTTTCCCCCTTTCTTTTTTTTTCTCTCTTTCTGCCCATGACTCTGTCTGCTCTTCATCTCTCTCTGGTGCTCCCCACCCTCTTTCTTTCTCCCTAGGCCTCCTGTCCCATGATCCGTTCCCTTCTCCAGCTCTGTATCCCTTTTGCCAATCACCTTTCTGGCTCTCAGCTTCACCCCACCCCCTCCGATCTTCTCCTATCATTTCGCATTTTCCCCTCCCCCCTCCTGCTTTCAAATCTCTTACTATCTTTCCTTTCAGGAACCCGAAACATCGACAGTGCTTCTCCCTATAGATGCTGCCTGGCCTGCTGTGTTCCACCAGCATTTTGTGTGTGTTGCTCAGTACTTTTGTTCTCTTTTTATTTAACTATGTATTTATTTTACCACCTGTACCTAATAAAGTGGCCACTGAGTGTATGTTCATGGTCTTCTACTGCTGTAGCCCATCCACTTCAAGATCCGACAGACTGTGCGTTCAGCAATACTCTTCTACACACCACTGTTGTAACTCGTGGTTATTTGGGTTACTCTCACCTTCCTCTCTATTTGAACCAGTCTGCCCATTCAGTTCTGACCTCTCTCATTAAGTAGGATTAATTCTGAGCTAGGAATACCAATTACCTTTGCACCTCTGATTTCCAAATTCTCTCTCCATTTAGAAAACAGTAGTGTACACCTTAGTAATACATATACACACTGTACATCTTTATTCTTCCTACCAAACCACATAATGTCACACTTCACTATGTTGCATTTCCATCTGTCACTTCTTTGCTCACTCTCCCAAGCTGTCCCAAATCCTTCTGCAGACTCCTTCCCTTTTCAAAACGACCTGTCTGTCCACTTATCTTTATACTGTCTGCAAACTTATGCATACATTAATGCATAAAATGAGATGTGATCCCTATGGATCTCCATTAGTCACCAGCAGCCATTCTGAAAAAGACACCTTTATTCCTACTCTCTGACTTCTACAAGTCAACAAATTCTCTATCCACTTACCTCTAAAACCGTGGGCTCTTCAATTTTTCAGCAACATTGTTTCTGGCACCTTGTCAAAGACCTTCTGAAGGTCCAAATAAATAATGTCCACTGTCTTCTCCCTTGTCGAACTTGCTTGTTACCTCCTCAATAAATTCTAACAGATTTGTCTCTCTGTAACAAAACCTTGCTGACTTTACCATATTTTATTGTGTACTTCCAAGGACTCCATAATTTCATTCTTAATAATGGACTCTAAAATTTTACTAACCACTGAGGTCAGACTAACTGGCCTCTAATTTCCTATTCCCTGCCTCATTCCCCCCTTAAGCACATTTGCAATTTTCCAGTCCTCTGGGGCCCCTCCCTGACTCCAGGGATTTTCTTCAACTACTGCTTTCAAGACTCTCGGATGTAGTCCATTTGGTCCAGGTGATTTATCCACCTACAGGCCAGAAGGAAGTTCTCTATTACACTCCCCTGACACTTCATGCACGAGATGGTGGCAGGAAATGACAGGAAATTTCTACACTCAGATTGTGGGGAATCTTTGGAATTCTCCAAAAGACACAGTCACTGACTGCAATCAAAACCAAGATCACTGATATCAAGATATTAGAGGATAAGGAGACAAGTGGTACAACGTAGAGGCAGAAAGTAAGTCATGAGAATTATTTTCTTAGACCTTGTTTCATTTGAAATGCAACAACAAGACAATCAAGGTAGTGTGCAGATAGTTGAGAAAATAACAGGTGCATATCAACAATGACACCTACAGAGATGATCTCTACTCCATCAGATGTTGCAGCTTAAGGAAGGGTTGTAACTTCTGCTAGACTAACTTTAATAACTAAGGCTCAATGTCTAATGCAATGTTTATTTCATCAAATGTAATTATGCCCCAGTGTCACATCAGGTAGATATGTCAGCTTACAGCTTCAATGACCGTGACTCATTACCGACCCCCAGTGCTGTTTCTGTGGAGTTTGCACGTTTACCTTGCAACCATATAGGCTTTCTCCAGGTGCTCTGGTTTCCTCTCACATATGGGCTGGTAAGTTAGTTTACCACTGTAAATTGACTCTAAATATGTAGGAGAATTTAGAATCTAGCAATGGGGAGAGTAAAATGGTATGAGTGTAGATTGAGTGTAATATGGGTACTAGAGAATCGGAATGGGCCTAGTGAGCCAAAGAATCTGTTTCTGTGTTGTATGACTCTTTGATGTTGTGAGAAAAAATTCTCCATTGTTGGCCATATTGAAGCAAATCATGTGAAAGTACTATTCTTAGTTCCCCCTTATGTAAAGGTCATTAAATAATTATGCCAGAGCTCAAGGCACTATGAGTGAGCTAATAGTTCAAGCAACTCTTACTACATCTTGATTGCGATAAGAAATACAAAATTTTCAGTATTCTTACTTGCATGGAGATGTTTGCATATGAATAGTCACAATAACCTCTTACTGCGGTCTAAAGGAGGCTCCATAAACTTTAGCATAATGTTCTGACAAGTTGGTCCATGGTCTCCTCTTGTGCCAAGATGAGGCCACCCTCAGAGTGGTATTCTGTCTGAGTGGCCTCCAATTTGATGGCAGAAATATCAAATTCTCCGTTCGAAAATGATTTCCCCTTAATTTATTCCACAATCTTACCTCGTCTCCTCCTTCCCCTTCTCCTATGGTCCACTCTTCTCTCCTATCAGATTCCTTCCTCTCCAGCCCTTGACCTTTCCCACCTATCAATTTCCAGCTAGCATTCTTCTCCACCCCCACCTTTTTATTCTGGTATTTTCCCCCTTCCTTCTCAGTCCTGAAGAATGGTCTCAGTCCGAAACATTGACTATTTATTTACTTCCATAGATGTTGCCTGACCTGCTGAGTTCCTCCAGCAATTTGTGTGTGCTGCTTTGGCAAAACTTCCCTGCTTTGGACTCAATTTTATTTATTTATTTATTTGGAGATACAACATGGTAACATGCCCTTCTGGTCCAACGAGCCATCACTGCTGAGTTACAGCCATGTGACTAATTATACAATGCCACTTTCAATTACATCCTTCAAATCTTCATTTTCATTGTAACATTCAAGATGATGGGTACCACGGTAGCATAGTGGTTAGCGTGACACTATGACAGCTCGGAGCGTAGGAATTGAGAGTTGAAACCCAGTCCCAGCACCCTCTGTAAGGAGTCTCTGTACAGTCTTCCCATGGAATGCATGGGTTTTTACCGGGTGCTCTAGTTCCCTCCCACTGTCCAATGGTGTACCAGGTAGGTTGACTGGTCATTGGACTGGACTGTGCCTATTCTGTGTTGTATCTCTAAATAAAATAAATGATCGTCAATAATTTCAGATTCTTTGTAGTTCCTAACTTGCTGAAGTAGTGAAATAATTTCATTTTCCCTCCCAGCCGTTTCTGGAATCTCTACATTTGAATTCATGAAACTCGGTTTGCTAAACAGTTTTCATGCTTTTTTTTAAAATCGCCAACTACAGACACAAAAAATGTTGCTTTTTGAACACAAGCACACGGAACTGATGCTATTTAAAAACTGTTAGCTCTAAGTACGGTGTAGTGACGAACAGCCACACAACTACACATGAGTTGGAAACTGTTTGACAACAATCTCTGGCCCCAATTAGGCAGCATAGTGTCCCAGATAAACAAAGGGAATCCTGGCTATATTCTGGATTAATTTTTATTCTTTAAGAGTTGTCCCAAATAAGCGGTTGCCCTGATTAACTAACCAGAATCCACTGTATATGCTGGCTCTTCTTAATTACCTCAAACATCTCTATTAGTCTCCCTTTATTCAGTTCCATTTCAATTACCTTCAATTGAACGTTTTTGTTTTCAAAGTAGATCATAGAAACATAGAAAACCAACAGCACAATACAGGACCTTCAGCCCACGATGCTGGGCTGAACATGTACTTACTTTAGAAATTACCTAGGGTTCCTCATAGCCCTCTATTTTTCTGAGCTCCATGCACCTATCCAGGAGTCTCTTAAAAGATCCTATTGTATGTTGTAATGGAGGATTTCAACATGCAGGTAGACTGGAAAAATCAGGTTGGTACTGGACCCCAAGAAAGGGAGTTTGTGGAGTGCCTCTGAGATGGATTCTTAGAGCAGCTTGTACTGGAGCCTACCAGGGAGAAGCTAATTCTGGATCTAGTGTTGTGTAATGAACCGGATTTGATAAGGGAACTCAGGGTAAAGGAGCCATTAGGAGGTAGTGACCATAATATGATACGTTTTAATCTACAATTTGAGAGGGAGAAGGGAAAATCGGAAGAGGACTATGGAGCCATGAGGGAGGAACTAGCCAAAGTTGACTGGAAGGATACCTTAGCAGGGATGACAGTGGAACAACAATGGCAGGTATTTCTGGGAATAATACAGAAGGTGCAGGTTCAGTTCATTCCAAAGAGGAAGAAAGATTCTAAGGGGAGTAGAGGGCGACTGTGGCTAACAAGGGAAGTCAAGGACAGTTTAAAAATTAAAGGTAAGTATAACATAGCAAAGATGAGCAGGAAGCCAGAGGATTGGGAAACTTTTAAAGGGCAACAGAAGATAACTAAAAAGACAATATGGGGAGAAAAGATGAGGTGCGAAGGTAAGCTAGTCAAGAATGTAAAGGATAGAAAAAGCTTCTTTAGTTATGTGAAGAGGAAAAAATTAGGTAAGACCAAAGCTGGGCCCTTGAAAGCAGAAACTGGTGAATTTATTATGGGGAACAAGGAAATGGCAGACGAGTTGAACAGGTACTTTGGATCTGCCTTCACTAGGGAAGACACAGACAATCTCCCAGATGTAATAGTGGCCAAAGGAACTAGGGTAATGGATGAACTGAATGAAATTTATATTAGGCAAGAAACGGTGTTGGATAGACTGTTGGGTCTGAAGGCTGACAAGTCCCCAGGGCCTGATGGTCTGCATCCCAGGGTACTTAAGGGGGTGGCTCTAGAAATCGTGGACACATTGGTAATCATTTTCCAATGTTCTAATAGATTCAGGATCAGTTCCTGAGGATTGGAGGATAGCTAATGTTATCCCACTTTTTAAGAAAGGAGGGAGAGAGAAAACAGGGAATTATAGACCAGTTAGCCTGACATCAGTGGTGGGGAAGATGCTGGAGTCAATTATAAAAGATGAAATAGCAGCACATTTGGATAGCAGTAACAGGACTGGTCTGAGTCAGCATGGATTTACGAAGGGGAAATCATGCTTGACTAATCTTCTGGAATTTTTTGAGGATGTAACTATGAAAATGGACAAGGGAGAGCCAGTGGATGTAGTGTACCTGGATTTTCAGAAAGCCTTTGATAAGGTCCCAATAGGAGATTAGTGGGTAAAATTAGAGCACATGGTATTGGGGGTAGGGTACTAACATGGATAGAAAATTAGTTGGCAGACAGAGTAGGGATTAACGGGTCCCTTTCAGAATGGCAAGCAGTGACTAGTGGGTGACAAGGCTCGGTGCTGGGACCGCAACTATTTACAATATACATTAATGATTTAGATGATGGGATTAAAAGTAACATTGGCAAATTTGCAGATGACACAAAGCTGGGTGGCAGTGTGAAATATGAGGAGGATGTTAGGAGAATGCAGGGTGACTTGGACAGGTTGGGTGAGTGGGCAGATGCATGACAGATGCAGTTTAATGTGGATAAATGTGAGGTTATCCACTTTGGTAGCAAGAACAGGAAAGCAGATTACTATCTGAATGGTGTCAAGTTAGGAAAAGGGGAAGTACAACGAGATCTAGGTGTTCTTGTACATCAGTCACTGAAAGTACGCATGCAGGTACAGAAAGCAGTGAAGAAAGCTAATGACATGCTGGCTTTTATAACAAGAGGAATTGAGTATAGGAGCAAAGAGGTCCTTCTGCAGCTGTACAGGGCCCTGGTGAGACCCCACCTGGAGTATTGTGTGCAGTTTTGGTCTCCAAATTTGAGGAAGGACATTCTTGCTATTGAGGGAGCACATATAGGTTCACGAGGTTGATTCCCGGGATGGCGGGACTATCATATGTTGAAAGATTAGAGCAACTGGGCTTGTATACACTGGAATTTAGAAGGATAGGAGGGGATCTGATTGAAACATATAAGATTATTAAGGGATTGGACACGCTAGAGGCAGGAAACATGTTCCCGATGTTGGGGGAGTCCAGAACCAGAGGCCACAGTTTAAGAATAAGGGGTAGGCCATTTAGAATAGAGTTGAGGAAAAACTTTTTCACCCAGAGAGTTGTGGATCTATGGAATGCTCTACCCCAGAAGGCAGTGGAGGCCAATTCTCTGGATGCTTTCAAGAAAGAGTCAGATAGAGCTCTTAAAGATAGCAGAGTCAAGGGATATGGGGAGAAGGCAGGAACGGGGGTACTGACTGTGGATGATCAGCCATGATCACAGTGAATGGTGGTGCTGGCTTGAAGGGCTGAATGGCCTACTCCTGCACCTACTGTCTATTGTATCCGTCTCTACCACTGTCACTGGCAGCCCATTCCACACACTCACCACTCTCTGTGTAAAAAATCTTAACCCTGACATCTCCTCTGTACCTACTTCCAAGCCCCTTAAAACAACACTCCATTGGAGATCGATAGAGCACACAAGATCTTTTCCAACAACACCGCAAGACTGCAGACCATGATTTTTAGGCTTCTGCGGTACACCGACTGGCAGGCTATCCTGGAGGGCACGAGGAAAGCCAAACCTATTCTCCCTGATGGCATCCAGCTGCAGTTCTTCGCCGACTACAGCCCCAGCACGATGCAGGAATGGCAGGGGTACAAGGAGATCCGCGCTAAGCTTTGACAGAAAGGGATCAACTCATTCCACATATACCCGGCGATTTTGAGAGTGAATATCAAGGGCGTGAAGATGTTGTTTAACTCAGCAGAGGAAGCGAAAGAAGCTCTGAAATCACCAGTGCTGGGAGATGTGGAAGAAGACCCTGGGCAAAGTCCACACACCCCTCGGGAGGAGATGGAACTGCATTAAGAGCTTGGACTAGCCTGTATGCGCAATCTAACAGGCACAGGCAAGTTAACGTTATAGATGTGAAGTTCTCTGGTTATTTTACTGGAAAGTCATTCGTTGCACTTTTGTATTTAGTTAATTAAGGGGCCAATTTGTTTCTGAGTATTGTAGGTCAGAGTTTTAAGGTGATATTCAATTGTCATACTTCATCAAGAATGAAGCTGAAAAACAGCAGTTTGTTCTGAATAACTTTAGAACGTTATGTCTCCAGTAGACTTGTTTACGTTCCTGGGCACCAGATAAGGCGGCACTGGCGCCATTGCCAAGCAACGATCTGTTAAAGCAACAGTTTCTTGCAAGAGAGCTGTTGGGGTCTTGATTATAGACAATAGACAATAGGTGCAGGAGTAGGCCATTCGGCCTTTCTAGCCAGCACCGCCATTCACTGTGATCATGGCTGATCATACACAATCAGTACCCCGTTCCTGCCCTCTCCCCATATCCCTTGACCCTGCTACCTATAAGAGCTCTATCTAAATCTCTCTTGAATGCATCCAGAGACTTGGCCTCCACTGCCTTCTGGGGCAGAGCATTCCACATATCCACCACTCTCTGCGTGAAAAAGTTTTTCCGCATCTCTGTTCTAAATGGCCTACCCCTTATTCTTAAACTGTGGCCTCTAGTTCTGGACTCACCCATCAGCGGGAACATGCTTCCTGCCTCCAGCGTGTCCAATCCCTTAATAATCTTATATGTCTCAATCAGATCCCCTCTCATCCTTCTAAATTCCAGTGTATACAAGCCCAGTTGCTCCATTCTTTCAACATATGACAGTCCCACCATTCCAGGAATTAACCTTGTGAACCTACGCTGCACTCCCTCAATAGCAAGAATGTCCTTCCTCAAATTTGGAGACTAAAACTGCACACAATACTCCAGGTGGGGTCTCACCAGGGCCCTGTACAGCTGCAGAAGGACCTCTTTACTCCTATACTCAATTCCTCTTGTTATAAAGGCCAGCATGCCATTAGCTTTCTTCACTGCCTGCTGTACCTGCATGCTTGCTTTCATTGACTGATGTACAAGAACACCCAGATCTCGTTGTGCTTCCCCTTTTCCTAACTTGACTCCATTTAGATAGTAATCTGCCTTCCTGTTCTTGCCACAGAAATGGATAACCTCACATTTATCCACATTAAACTGCATCTGCCATACATTCGCCCACTCACCCAACCTGTCCAAGTCACCCTGCATTCTCATAACATCTTCCTGACATTTCACACTGCCACCCAGCTTTGTGTCATCAGCAAATTTGCTAATGCTACTTTTAATCCCTTCATCTAAATCATTAATGTATATTGTAAACAGCTGCGGTCCCAGCACCGAACCTTGCGGTACCCCACTGGTCACAGCCTGCCATTCCGAAAGGGACCTGTTAATCGCTATTCTTTGTTGCCATTCCGAAAGGGACCCGTGATTATGTGTTATACTATTTTTGAGACGGAAATGGTTTTAATTATATAGGTTAAAGGGTCTGTCCAGGTTTTTTTTCCTCTTGTCTCTTTGATATGATTGTCTATGAGAACTGCTTTACCTTTCTAATTTGTTCTTGCTAGAGCGGGGTGGTTGATGTCAGTGCTCAGTGTCTGAGATTGCTAAGAGACACTCACAAATGTTACAAAGTAAAGGGCTGAATGTGAGGGGTGATGGGGGGGGGGGGGTGGGAAGAGGGTAACTCAGGGCTCCAACACCAACTTACAACAACAGATCCAGGGGAAGATGAGCAACACAGATAAATTAGAAAATCTTACTATTGTATCATTTAATGTTAGAGGACTAAACTCTCCCTACAAGCGTTCAAAGGTTTTGGATTTCTTACGCAGGAGGAAAATAGATATTGCACTGTTACAGGAAACACATCTTAAACCTACTGGCATTCCCAGGGTTCAAAACCGCTTTTATAAACCCATTGTGGCATCAGCTGATGGTACTTGTACCAAAGGAGTTATGATATTAATAAGACATAATATTAATGTAGCAATTAAAAGGTCTGGTGCCGACAATAAAGTACGTCTAGCTTTTTGCTGTACATCCATTCAGGGTAAAAAAGTTACATTCATTAGCCTATATGCCCCAACTATATTCGAGGTTGAATTTTCCCCCCCAATTACCTCACAATTACCGAAGTTACGTGACTACCAACTATATGTTGGTTTGGACATGAATGCTTTGGTAAACATTAACCTCAATAAATCTTCCTCAACTATATCAAGCTCTCAAGAATCTGCTTCCAAAGCACTTAACCTTTTTCTAACAGATTTAAATTTAACTGATGTGTGGAGGGTGCATAATCCATCTGTTAAAGACTATACCTTCTTCTCCACAAGACATAAAACTTTCTCTCGGATAGATTACATTCTTGTATCCTCCGGTCTGCTGCCTTTAGTACACTCAATAGAATTTTTGCCCAGACATCTATCTGATCACAACCCAGTCATATCCACTTTTAATTATGGCAAAATTAAAAATAGGGCTACTAGGTGATGGTTTAACTCCACCCTTCTAAAAAATGATGAATTTCTATCACGACTGAGAACAAAACTGACAGAATTTATAAATTTAAATAAAAATAGTGTCTCAGATGTGACAGTAATTTAGGCCTCCATCAAGGGTTTCTTACGAAATAACACCATATGGTTCAGTGCCCATCTACATAAAAGCCGGCTTCAACAGATTTCCACCCTAGAAGAACAATGTAAGGTTTTGGAGAATGATCTCAAAAGGAGATACACCATAACAAAAGAAAACGAGCTCAAAACAAAACAAGCAGAATTAAATGATTTATTAAGAAGCAGGGCAGAATATATGATCCATATAACCAAACATATGTATTATGCAGAAGGCAGCAGACCGAGCCATCTTTTGGCACTAACGTTCAAACAACAGGAAGCTAAAAGGTCTATGTCAGCGATCAGATGTGCTAAACGTGGAGTAGTATCTTCAACAGTGGAAAATAAATGAGACATTCAAGAATTACTTTGAAGAATTGTATGCAAGTGGCTCAGTTCCTTCTGAAAATGACTTCACCAATTTTTTTTCAGTGGATTAGACCTCCCTACGTTGTCATTAAGAGGACACCAAAACTCTACACTCTCCTATTACACTAGATGAGCTACTTAAAGCAGTCAAAGCTACAAGTACGCCAGGTATAGATGGCATACCTGTGGAACTTTACCTAGCACTTTGGGATATTCTTAGACCAGTATGGTTAGAAACATTAAATTATGCTTTTGGAAATGGCACTTTCCATAGAGATCTAAACACATCCCTGATCACAGTTATACCTAAGCCCGGTAATGAATCCTTGGAGTGTGCCAATTACCGCCTAATCTCCTTGATACTGTAAATGCCGACCTCAAGATATTTTCTAAAGTCTTAGCCAGTAGACTTGAGACAGTAGTTGGGAAAATAATTAACCCAGATCAAACGGGCTTTATCAAGGGGCGTCTCACATCTGATAATATTCGCTGGCTCTTACACATCCTGAGTGCAACACATAAAATCCCGCCTGCCTGTGGCCTGCTGTTCCTTGATGCTGAAAAAGCGTTCGATCGTCTTGAATGGCCATATCTTTGGAGCGTTCTAAAAGAATTTAAGTTCAGCAATAAATTTATCAACATGATTCAAACATCATATGCTAATCCTTCAGCCCGGGTATGTGTGGGAGGAGGTTTCTCAGAGTTATTTGAAATTGGACAGGGCACACGACAAGGGGACCCTTTGTCCCCTTTAATTTTTACTATATCTATTGAACCACTTGCACAGTTAATTAGAAACTCTCCTCAGATCTCCCCTATTACAATAGGTACAACTTCACATTCAATATCACTTTACGCGGACGACACACTAGTTTATATGGCAAATGTTCAATAAACTCTCCCCTATGTTTTAAAAACATTGGAGCAATTTGGATTTCTTTCAGGATACAAAGTTTATTTGTCAAAATCAGCACTGATGCTGATTAATACAGATAAAAGTAAGGTGTCTCTCCCTCCCCAGATTACTGTTACGAATGAGGTCCGCTACTTGGGTATTAAAGTTAATACTTCCCTATCATCTGTGGCTAAAACAAATTACTCTTTAATTTTGAAAAAAAAATAGAAGATATTAATAGATGGAGACACCTGCCAGCATCAGTCCCAGCCCGTATACCAGTCATTAAAATGAACATCTTACCCCGCATTAATTTTATCAGCTCAATGATCCCACTTGCACCTCCAGCAGGATATCGGCAAAAATTGGACTCCTTACTATGATGCTATGTTTGGAACGGTAAATGACCCAATATAAAGTGGTCAGCTCTACAATTCAAAAAGTTGGATGGGGGATTGGCATGTCCAAATTTTAAACTGTATCACTGGGCATTTGTATTAAAAAGTCTAGCTATTGGATAGAGGAGGATAAAGTTTCATTACGGAAAAATATAGAACAAAAGCTAACAGCACCAATAAGGTTGAAGGACTTTCTCCTTATAGGTATGTCTACCAAAAAATGTGATCTGTATTACGGTCCAATTTTAATCCATATGCTACAAGTGTTTAGAGCACCAGAAAAATTCCTAAAATTTAAAAGCGTATGGTGCAAATCATCTCCATTATGGAACAATAATCATTTTCTATCTGGGGGGAAACCATTCACTAACAGAACTTGGGAGGATAAAGATATTGCTACTCTTCAAGATATGAATGGGACAAGTACTATCCTTAGCTTTCAAGAACTGATATCTCGATATAATATTGACAAACACTCTCTTTTCTTCTACTTTAGAGTAAGATCAGCTTGTGAATCCTATGGCGTTCCCTGGGGGTCACATTTAAGGGACCATCCCATTTTAAGTTGGATACAGGGTGCTCCAGGGCAGATAGTGTCATATATCTATGATAAATTAAACTTCCAGAATTATATGCCCATATCAGGAATGAAAGCCTGCGATAGGGACATATCTGATTTGGGACAAGACTTAGACTGGGATGTGATTTGGGATAATGCTGCCGGTGCTTCGAAAAACCCAAAGCATCGGTATATACACTTGAAATTTTGTCATAGAGCATATTTAACACCGAGAATTAGACATCAAATGGGACTGGGTCCTGACCCATATTGCTCATTTTGCCCCCACAGAACCATTGTCTCTTTTATACATGTTGTATGGGAATGTCCAGGGGTTTTTGGTTTGTGGGGGAAGGTTATCAGTACTCTTACAGAACTAATGGGGGTACAATTACCAATGGACCCTGCTGTACATCTTCTAAATGGTGACTCCCACCTTTCCCTTATGGGAAAAAACATGCACAGTCTGGCTGGCAGGTCTGACTGCAGCTAAGAAGATTGTAGTCCAGCATTGGAAACCTCCCCATGATATTCCATATACTCACTGGCTTCTGAGCTTTTTGGACATTTCTTACCTGGAACTTTCATCAGCAAGAGTAAATGATGCATGACCAAACACAGTCTTAATGTGGACAAATTTGATATCTAACTTAAAAGATCTTTGTTAAAATATGAATGCTTTGTCTGTGTATGCACTACTATTCAGTTGGTTGGTGGAGGGGAGAGGGGTAGAGGGGGGATGGTGAGGAAGGTTAGTGGGTGGCTGGGTTAAACAGTCAAAATGTAATTGGCAATTGGTTGCATTGAATGTAATTTGTTGGTGTTTCAATAAAAAAAATTAGTAATAAAAAAATTTACCAACCACTGAGGTAAGACTCACTGGTCTATAATTTCCTGGGCTATCTCTAATCCCTTTCTTGAATAAAGGAACAACATCCAAAACCCTCCAATCCTCCGGAACCTCTCCCATCACTGATCATCCATCATTTATGCAAAGATCATAACCGGAGGCTCAGCAATCTCCTCCCTCGCTTCCCACAGTAGCCTGGGATATCTCTTGTCTGGTCCCAGCGACTTATCCAACTTGATGCTTTCCAAAAGTTCTAGCACATCCTCTTTCTTAATATCTACATGCTCAAGCTTTTCAGTCCACTGCAAGTCATCCCTACAATTGCCAAGATCCTTTTCCATAGCGAATATTGAAGCAGAGTACCTCTGCCATCTTATCCAGTTCCATACACACATTTCTACTGTCGCACTTGATTGGTCCTAATCTCTCACATATTATCCTCTTGCTCTTCACATACTTGTAGAATGCCTTGAGATTTTCCTTAATCCTGCTCACCAAGGCCTTCTCATGGCCCCTTCTGGCCCTCCTAATTTCATTCTTAAGCTCCTTCCTGTTAGCCTTATAATCTTCTAGATCTCTATCATTACCTAGTTTTTGAACCTTTCCGAAGCTTTTCTTTTCTCCTTGACTAAATTTTCAACTGCCTTTGTACACCACAGCTCTTGTATGCTACCATCCTTTACCTGTTTCATTGGAACATATCTACGCAGAACCCCATGCAAATATCCCCTGAACATTTCCCACATTTCTTCCGTACATTTCCCTGAGAACATCTGTTTCCAATTTATGCTTCCAAGTTCCTGCCTGATAGCCTCATATTTCCCCTTACTCCAATTAAACGTTTCCCTAACTTGTCTGTTCTTATCCCTCTCCAATGCAATGGTAAAAGAGATAGAATTGTGATCACTATCTGCAAAATGCTCTCCCACTGAGAGACCTGACACCTGACCAGGTTCATTTCTAATACCAGATCAAGCATAGCCTCTCCTCTTGTAGGCTTATCTACATATTGTGTCAAGAAACCTTCCTGAACACACCTAACAAACTCCACTCCAGCTAAATCCCTTACTCTCGGGAGATGCCAATCAATATTTGGGAAATTATAATCTCCCACCACAACAACCCTGTTATTATTACTCCTTTCCAGAATCTGTCTCCCTATCTGCTCCTCGATGTCCCTGTTACTATTGGGTGGTCTATAAAAAAAAACACCCAATAAAGTTATTGACCTCTTCCTATTCTTAACTTCCACCCACAGAGACTCTGTAGACAACCCCTCCATGACTTCCTCCTTTTCTGATGCCTTGACACTATCTCTGATCAACAGTGCCATGCCCCCACCTCTTTTGTCTCCTTTCTGAAACATCAAAAGCCTGGCACAAAGTAGCCATTCCTGCCCCTGAGCCATCAAGTCTCTGTAATGGCCACAACATCATAGCTCCAAGTACTGATCCACACTCTAAGCTCATCCACTTTATTCATAATACTCCTTGCATTAAAATAGACATATCTCAAACCATCGGTCTGATAGCATCCCTTCTCTATCACCTGCCTATCTTCCCTTTTGGACTGTCTCCAAGCTTTCTCTATTTGTGAGCCAACCTCCCTTTCCTCCGTCACTTCAGTCAGTTCCCACCCCCCAGCAATTCTAGTTTAAACTCTCCCCAATAGCATTTGCAAACCTCCCCGCCAGGATATTGGACTCCTCAGAATCAAGTGCAACCCGTCCTTTTTGCACAGGTCGCACCTACCCCAGAAGAGGTCCCAATGATCTAGAAATATGAATTCCTGACCCCTGATCCAATCCCTCAACCATGCATTTATCCTCCACCTCATTCTACCCCTATACTTACTGTCTCGTAGCACAGGCAGTAATCCTGAGACTACTACCTTTGTGGTCCTGCTTCTCAACTTCCTTTCCAACTCCCTGTAGTCTGTGTTCAGGATCTCCTCCCTTTTCCTGCCTATGTTGTTGGTACCATTACGTACCACAACCTCAGACTGTTCACCTTCCCACTTCAGGATGTCATGGACACCACCATCCGTGTTTCTTTCCTATTATAGATTTGTTTCACAATTGTTTCTTGAAATTCCTCCTTTTCCCCCCACTTATAGTCCAGTTTGATCTTAGATACTTAATAAGGAGGATGAATTACCGAAGGGACAATGCAAGAGTGATATGAGCTGAATATAATTGAAGGTTCAGGTGCACTGATGAAAGTTTTTAATCATAGGAAGAGGGCAGAAGCAGAAATATAGAGAGACAGAATTGAATCCACTGGGAGCATGAGAAGTTAACAATAGTTACATATCGCTGTTTAGATTGCACAACTGATGGAAATTAAAATACAAATTTACTACATATCCAGAAATAGAAGGCTGCATTTTAAATTGATAATTCATGAATATAGAAATAAATGATCAACATTTACTTTTGTTAATTAAGTAATCATAACATATACTTATCTTGGAAAGTCGAAATGAAGCTTAATTCGCAAAGACTGTTCAGTCACACAAACAGATTGCTGTTTCTTTTCCATCTACACTGTTGTGGCATTAATGGTAATTTGCACTGATGAACTGGCAACTTGGTCCACGGATTCCTCGGTTAATTGTAGGGGTCCATGGCATAGAAAAGGTTGGAAGCCCTGTCCTGGAGTATACTGCATTGGTATGACTCATGTTCTAGGCACATCTCATTTATCAGTTAGGAACATTATAGCCCTCCACCGGATTCCAAATCAGATGATGATCCTGCCATTCCTAGTTGCACCAGCTCTGGACAAATACTTAACCTATTACCACCCATTTTTATGTAACAACTAGAACTCTTTTCTTATAACCTTACCTTGGACATTATTATGGAACTTCTCATTAGGTCCTGCTCCATTTTTTCCTCTGCAACTGAAAATGTGCCTTAATGCCATCTTTCACTATGATGAAAGGTCATTGATATGAAACACTAACGTATAATTTCCTTTATGTTTTATTGTCGGGGCTGTAACTACGTCATATGACATCCTAATATTTTCAACAGTCCGATAGGCTTTGCAGTGCTGCATAGAGAAATGTAAAAAAAATGTCAATTTCACTGGGATCAAGACTTGTTGCTTTAGTTATGAACTATTCAAATTTCTGCTGCAATGTCAAGCAGATGCCAGGTAGCTGTAACCTCAGCAATCAACCCTTACAGACACAGAAACAACAAACAACACCTGTCCACTGGAGAGCACTTCTTCATTTTACATGGCAGAGGGCAGAAGCCAAGAAACACAGAAGTGTTATGATCAAGGAGGCCATTTAGACTCACCTAGGCTACAGTCACGGATTATTGGCAGGAGGAGGGCTCTCCTCATAGTGTGGTCTAGTGTCTCAGAAATAGCATGATCTCGTGAGAAATATTCAGGAGAGCCCTAAAGTTCTTTAGCATTGAAAAAGGATCTCCTTGTTATTGGTACAACCTTTAGTATTTGCTCCATTCACACTTTGCTAACTCCCTTACCTTAGAACACATTCTTACTCACATACACAAAATGCTTTTATCTCAGTTGTCTTCTTTCACTCTCCATATGTCCCTGTCCCTTGCTTTTGTCTATCTCTATCCTTCTTACCTTCTCTGCATATCTTTTTTTTCCTGACTCTTCCCACCCCTATACTCATCCACACACACTCTCTCTCTCACATTTCTTTCCATCTATGTTGGACTCTGTATCACTCATTTCTTGCTTTGTCTGCGCTGTTGTTCAGTGTGAGAAAGTTTCCCTATGCATAGCATCATTGTTTCTAACAAAGTTGGTTCTGTGCTGAGTCAGAATCATACTGTAGTTGCAGGACAGTCTTGATGTTGCAGTTGGGATCTGCTGCAGCGTGTTGTGAAGTTGTGGGGAGCTTCTGACATTGGTGAGGGTCAAGGTTCAAACATTCATCCTCCACAAAAGTTTCACTTCTCCTTCCCCACCCCACCACTGAGCAACTCTCTCACTTCCCTCTCGTACCACACCCCAGCCTCTCACACAACACACTGTCTGTCCCCACCTCTGTCATCTGCCAAATTCTTTTCAAACACACAATACACACATTGACAACTGCCACTGCACTAGCGCACTTAGTTCCTCAGCACATTAGTTCCCCAACATCCACCCTCAAGCACACATGACCGTCCACAAAAGCTTCCAATGAGGCAATAATCTACTCAACAAACTTCTGAGCTTTCATCTCATGTTGGCAAATATGCAGAAGATTAAAGGAGAGTGTATGGGACTTCATAAATAGTCGGACACGTAAACAAAGAGAAGCCGACACAAGGGCAAGGAAAACTGCTGTCCAATAGATCACGAGTTTTACACTAAACAATCTTAAAATTCTCGATTTCTCAACATGATCAAGAGCTTTGATAGCGCATTGAGAGCGATTGTGAATTCCATTATTAGAAATAGAGCAGGTCAAAGGCTAGCCGAGCGATTCACCTCCTCTGTGTCTTTTTCACCATCTACAAGGCACTGGTCAACAACATGATGGAAACCTCTCTGCTAGACAAGATGAATGTACTATCAACACTCAGGCAGCCTGGCACCACGCAGGACAAAGCAACCTGCTTAACTGGCTCACATTCATCACCCAAGATATTTATTCTTCACATCACCTGCTCACAGGCTTTGTACCAATAGCTAAATGAATGCCAGTTTCTGATCTGGACTGATTTGAAAGCACATAAAAGAAGACGGTGACAGGTGTATGAGGGCACCACACCTGCAGCTTTCCCTCTAAGTCACACATTGCCCAGGCTTGGAAATAAATGGTCATTCTTTCAATACCATTGAATCTAAATACTGGACTCCATATTGAAGAGCACTGTGGGAGTACCTTCACCAGAAGGATTGCAGCTTTCCAAACAGTAGCCCTGTGACATCTTAGGTCATTTAAGATAGGATCTGATGAAGGGTCTTGGCCCAAGACATCGACTCCTTATTCCTCTCCATAGATGCTGCCTCCAGCTTTTTCTATGTATTATTCAGGATTTCCAGCATCTGTAGAACCTCCTGTGTTTACAATTAAAAATGGGCAATAAACACTGGCTTTTCTAGAAATCCCCGTAACTTAAAAAAGTAAACTGAAAGAATTTTATAAGGATGAAAAAGTAACCTACTGTTATTTGCCACAAAATTACCTCTTTTTGTGATCTTTTTCCATTCCTTCACTACATTCAATGCAGTTTTTTTTAAATTGAGAAGACAATGACTGTGGCTTCTGACAAGGCTGTCATTTCATAAGGCCTGTGTAAGTTGTCCAGGTCACCAAGGACTGGCATCAGAGAGCAACCAGAGCAGCTTGTTATTATCAGGCTCCCTTACTGCTTTATGATTTAATGCTAGCAATCATTGTAAAATAAAGCAGATGCTTGAAAATGATATAATCCTGACTTACTTTAATGGCAGAATTCATTAATAAAAAAATCGAACAGTGGTACAGAGTGATACCAAGATGGATCCAATCCTGTAAGAGGAGCAAGGAACCATCTCCACTGAGCCATATCACTGCAAGCTGCCACACAAGCAGAAGGACAGGCTACCCTTCATGCTTTACTGCTACAGAAGTGACAATCTGTCCAAAGTTATTACTGAAGAAAACTCTCCATAGGGTAAAATACTATATATCTGCCTGAAGAAGGTTGTTACAAAGCTCTAGGGTCCCTTTTCTTTTCCAGAAGCTTCACCAGAAACAGCAGGATCCCGGCCTGCTAATCAAAGTATTGTCTAGGTCTATAGTTGTATTAATTAATTGCAAAGAAAGGCTGCAAAGTTACAAAATTAGCAGCTGCTTCAAATTATGCCATGAGGTTAATGTGAGTCTTTTCCTGATCAAGTGTGAAGTCTACTCGCACCAGTTTGGTAAGCAATGTTCTGTTTAATCAGGATGAAACTGATAAATGTCCTTCAGAACTCAGTGAGTTGTCCTGATACTTTCATTGCTCTCATCCTAAATAAGCATCAGCACACTTAACTGTAAGTATTCTTAAGTAAATAGCGTGATGAGCACTTAGATGATTTGTAATAGGCAAGATGATATTGTTACAAGGATCACTCCTCAGTAATAATGATGAGAGAGGCACAGGAGAATCTGTGATTACTGACAAGTACCTTTATTATCTAAACTAACAAGCACATGACTTCATATATTAAGTACCTGTGTGCACACTCTACTAGGTTTCCATGACGCCTGAATAGACAAAGAACAGAAAAGGAAAAAGCCAGGCAAAGGAGTCTCTGCTGGCCTGGTGTTCCTCATAGTCCAGATCTATTCTCCATGTGTTCCACCTAGGGTGCAGGTGACAAATGGTAATTCTTTGGCTCTTTATTCTAAATCAGTTACCAAACCAGCAGTCAGCTTGAATCACTCAGGGTAGACACAGACCCCAGCATTCACAAACCTGCATATTATATCTAACCAAAGAACACCTCATAAATAATTTCCTATTTGTAAATTATCTCTACTCCAGCTCAAAAATAGAGGATGCAGAGCAGCTTCACAAAACAGCAGCCTACATTCCTTCAACTTCATGGCAAAAACAAAGGCAATTGGTCTGTCTGCTTCCACTGTCCTTCATCCAATCAAATTCACTGATTTATAGACTGTAAGTTGTTTCTGGCCAAAAATATTCACCATCTGATGAAATTAATTCAAGGTACAGAAGGAATCTTTTGTGAGAAGTAAGTGTAAGTAAGTAAGTGTAAACACTGAAATGTCTGTAAAGGGCACTGTGCTGAAAACATGCAACCAGGAGAAACACGCACATGGTTACAGGGAGGACGTGCAAACTCCACACTGACGGCAACACAAAACTGATCTTGATTTGCTGGAGCTGTGGGCCATCAATTTTATTAGCCAATCCCTTTAAGGCGCCAGAACTCAGATACTGCCTAGGGAGGTCTAGCTTTTCATTAATAGGAAAGACTAAGTTACCTGAATGAAATCGTGCATGAATCCTGTGGTGCTGCGGTGCAGATGTGGCAGTAGCTTCCTGAATGGCACTCTCAGAAGAACATTGCAAAAATCCTGTGATGGTGTATCAACACAACACCCTTATAGGTGTATGAGTGACAGGAGGAGGAACATGCTGCAATGTTTGAATTTTATGAGCAGCATGAAAACTTCCATGAATCAGAAATCGCTAACTCACGGTACACGTGGGAAAGAGATATCCGAAGCAGTCTGGCACTGAGCTCCTGTCACTGAGTGACTATACTGATTGGGTCCTGCTGTCTTCGCTTTCCTCTTCTTCTTGGTCTTCATGTTTGGCCTGATCCAGGTATTCACACTGGCAAAGTGCTGCCTTGACTGCTTGTCTTCCCCTTAATCTGTGTTTTCAAACAGCAGTTGCATTCGTGTGATAACCAGGATTATGGGCTGCTACAAAGCATAACACCTTAGCTAATGAGCAATGCAATGCAACCTAGAGTGATAAAGACACAAAATTTCCCTCTGAGTGGCTCTACCAAGGTCAGCGTAATGCTCCTCGTGGTGGGGTGACTCTCAACATGGGGGTGCTCAGTGATTCTCACTGCACTTCTGCAAGGACTGGAAAGTCACCTGAGGAATGAATCTTTAGTCTCCCTCAATATCCATCCCCAGAAGCAGTGCAGACCCAGAAAGAAAGCAGATAAATGTCACTGTGAAAGAATCACGGAATCACGTAAGCTACCAGCACTGCTGGAATTGACAATGAAGAAGTCCTTGTGATGGCTGACCACCACAGATTGCATGTTGAGTGAATGCATTCCCTTCCAGTTAAGGAGTAGCTCAGGTTGTGAAGCAGATCTCTAATAGCTACATTTGCTGTCTGTGAGACCTGCCTTGCAGGGAAACTTGAAATGAGAGCAAATGCCCATCACCAGGTCTGCCTGTTCTTTTGCGCTGAAGGAAAAGTAGATGAATTCTTCCCTTTTCAAGATCCATATTTTAGATTTTTTTTTAAATCACTAACCTGAAACATCAACTCTCTGCACAGATGCTGCCTGGTCTTCTGAGTGCTTCTGACATTTTCTGTATTTACAGAAAATTCTGGAAATACTCACCTAGTCAGGTAACATCTGTGCAAATAGAAACAGTTAACATTTTAGACTTAGGATCTTTCATCAGAACATGAAAACGAGCTAAATTTTAGGTTGCATCAAGGTCTAGTATGGAACCACCAAACCTCAGGAATGAAAAGGACATGTTCTGCACAGCATTGTGGGCCGAAGGGCCTGTATTGTGCTGTAGCTTTCTATGCTTCTATGAAAAAGGCTACAGAAAGTACAGGATACAGCTAGTCCATCACAGGCAAAGCCCTCCCCACCATCAAATACATTGATATGGAGTACTACCACAAGAAAGCAGCTTCATCAAAAACCCCTACCATCCAGGCCATGCCCACTTCTCGCTGCTACCACCAAGCAGGAAGTACTGAAGCGATAGGTCGCACACCAATAAGTTCAGGAACAGCTATTACCCCACAGCCATCAGGCTCTTGAACCAGCCTGGATACCTTCAGTCACCAATACTCTGAACTGATCCTAGACTCACTTTCCAAGACTCTTCACAACTCATGTTCTCAGCATTGTTTTCACTTAAATCGTTTGTCTTCTTCTGCGCACTTGCTGTGTATCAGTTTTTTTTTGTTTATGGATAGTATTTTTGTATAATTCTAGAACTAAGAAACATAGAAACCTCCATCACCGTCGCCAGCAGCCCATTCTATGCACTCACCACTCCCTGTGTAAAAAAACTTACCCTTGACATCTCCCTGTACCTATTTCCAAGCACCTTAAAACTGTGTCCTCTCATGTTAGCCATTTCAGCCTCTGAAAAAGCCTCTGACTATCCACATGATCAACGCCTTTCATCATCTTATACACCTCTATCAGGTCACCTCTCATCCTCCGTCGCTCCAAGGAGAAAGGCCGAATTCACTCAACCTATTCTCATAAGACATGCTCCCCAATCCAGGCAACATCCTTGTAAATCTCCTCTGCACCCTTTCTATGACTTCCACATCCTTCCTGTAGTGAAGCGACCAGAACCGAGCACAGTACTCCAAGTGGGGTCTGACCAGGGTCCTATTACAGTAGCTGTAATATTACCTCTTGGCTCTTAAACTCAATCCCACAATTTATGAAGGCCAATGCACCGTATGCTTTCTTAACCACACAGTCAACCTGCGCAGCAGCTTTGATTGTCCTATGGACTCGGACCCCAAGATCCCTCTGATCCTCCACTCTGCCAAGAGTCTTGCCATTAATACTATATTCTGCCATCATATTTGACCTACCAAAATGAAGCACCTCACATTTATCTGGGTTGAACTCTATTTGCCACTTCTCAGCTCAGTTTTGTAACCTGTCAGCCCTCCACACTATCCACAACACCCTCAACCTTTGTGTCATCAGCAAATTTACTAACCCATCCCTCCACTTCCTCATCCAGGCCATTTATAAAAACCACAAAAAGAAGGGGTCCCAGACAGATCCATGAGGAACACCACCAGTGACCGACCTCCATGCAGAATATGACCCGTCTACAACCACTCTTTGCCTTCTGTGGGCAAGCCAGTTCTGGATCCACAAAGCAATGTCCCCTTGGATCCCATGCCTCCTTACTTTCTCAATAAGCCTTGCATGGGATACCTTATCAAATGCCTTGCTGAAATCCATATACACTACATCTACTGCTCTTCCTTCATCAATGTGTTTAGTCACATCCTCAAAAAATTCAATCAAGGCTCGTAAGGCATGACCTGCCTTTGACAAAGCCATGCTGACTATTCCTAATCATATTATGGCTCTCCAAATGTTCATAAATCCTGCCTCTCAGGATCTTCTCCATCAGCTTACCAACCACTGAAGAAAGACTCACTGGTCTATAATTTCAACCCTCCATTCCTCCAGAACCTCTCCTGTCCCCATTGATGATGCAAAGATCATCGCCAGAGGCTCAGCAATCTCCTCCCATGCTTCCCACAGTGGCCTGGGGTATATCTCGTCCAGTGCAGGTGACTTGTCCAACTTAATGCTTTCCGAAAGATCCAGCATATCCTCTTTCTTAATGTCTATCTGCTCAAGCTTTTCAGTCCACTGTAAGTCATCCCTGCAATCGGCATAGTGAATACTGAAGCAAAGTATTCATTATGTACCTCCGTTACCTCCTATGGTTCCATACACACTTTTCCACTGTTACACTTGATTGGTCCTAATCTCTCATGTCTTACCCTCTTGCTCTTCACATACTTGTAGAATACCTTGGTATTTTCCTTAATCCTGCTCACCAAGGCCTTCTCAAGGCCCTCCTGGCCCTCTCCATTTCATTCTTAAGCTCCTTTCTGTTAGTCTTATAATTTTCTAGATCTCTATCATTGCCTAGTTTTTTGAACCTATCGTAAGGTTTTCTTTTCTTCTTGACTAGATTTTCAACTGCCTTTGTACACCAGTTCCTGTACCCTACCATCCTTTCCGTCTCATTGGAATGTACCTGTGTAGAACGCCATGCAAATATTCCCTGAACATTTGCCACATTTCTGCCGTACATTTTCCTGAGAACATCTGTTCCCAATTTATGCTTCCAAGTTCCTGCTTGATAGCTTCATATTTCCCCCTTACTCCAATTAAACACTTTCCTAACTATGGTAAAGGAGATAGAATTGTGATCGCTATCTCCAAAATGCTCTCCCACTGAGAGATCTGACACCTGACCAGGTTCATTTCCCAATACCAGATCAAGTACAGCCTCTCCTCTTGTAGGCTTATCTACATACTGTGTCAGAATACCTTCCTGTACACACCTAACAAACTCCACCCCATCTAAACCCCTTGCTCTAGGGAGATGGCAATCAATATTGGGAAATTAAAGCCCCCCATCATAACAACTGTGTTATTACTGCACTGTTCCAGAATCTGTCTCCCTATCTGCCCCTCAATGTCCATGTTCGGTTCAGCACAGACTAGAAGGGCTGAGATGGCCTGTTTCCATGCTGTAATTATTATATGGTTATATGTTACTACTGGGTGGTCTATGAAAAACACCCAGTGGAATTATTGACCCCTTCTTGTTCCTAACTTCTACCACAGAGACTCAGTAGAGAATCCCTCCATGACTTCCTCCTTTTCTGCAGCCATGACACAATCTCTGATCAGCAGTGCCACACCCCCAACTCTTTAGCCTCCCTCCCTGTCCTTTCTGAAACATCTAAAGCCTGGCACTCTAAGGAGCCATTCCTGCCCTTGAGCAATCCAAGTCTCTGTAATGGCCACAACATCATAGTTCCAAGTACTGATCCACGTTCTAAGTTCATCTGCTTTGTTCATGATGCTTCTTGCATACAATTCTGTTGTATTTCTTTTTTAAAAACCTGCAAGAAAATGAATCTCAACGTTGTAGATGGTAACGTGTACACACTTTGATGATAAATTTACCTTGAGTCTGAGGTTTCAGTAGTGATCCTCCAATCCCTCTCTTACTCCCCATCTCTGATTTTCTCTGGGCCTCTTTAGAATCACAGATTTATACAGCAAAGCAAAAGCTCTTTGGCCATTGTGCCTATCCACACTAATCCCAATTCCTACATTAATTCCATATTCCTCTGTGCTGATTATCGTGCTTATCCACACAAATCCCAATTCCTGCATTAATTCCGTATTCCTCTATGCCTTGCTTGGTCAACCAATCTTGATTAGTCAAGATACTTCTTGCTGTTGTTACTGTACCTACCTCCTCCAACTCCACCTGCAGCTTATTCCAGATAGCAACTTCTTCCTGTGAGTAAAATTCACCCCTCAGATCCACTTTAAACCTTCTCCTTTTCACCTTACACCTGTGCCCCCAGTATCAGACATTAGTATCATGCGAAACAGGCTCTGGCTATCTACCCGAAGTCTTTCGTATTTTTATATACACTTCTGAGCTTGCTCTGCTGCAGGGAAAGCAGACCCAGCTCATCCAATCACTCCTGATAATCCATGCAAACTCTTTGTGAAGTTTTTCTACACCTTCTCCAGCATAATCACACTCTTCTCTTGTATAACTGCAAACAGAATCAGACATAATCTCTAGGACTGGTCTAATCAACATTTTATACAACTGTAACACGGTTTTCCAACTCTTTTCATTATTGCCTCAGCCGCGTAAGATTAATAGGCCATAAGCCCTCTTCACCATCCTGTCTTATTTGTGTTGGCATTTCCAGGGAACTATGTACTTGTACATCTAGGTTTCTCTGTTCAACGACACTCGATAGGAGCTGTGTATGTCCTCTCGGTGTTATTTACCAAAATACATCACTTATATACATCACAGTCACCACCGCCATTCCAGTTCTCTCTAGTTCCACCTAGTTCACTTTGCCCATGTAGCAACAAATCAATTATCCTCCTGCTTTCTCTGAGCCTCAGCATTTCCCTGCTCTCTCTCACCTTCTCTGCATCCCTTTCTACCTGTTCTGTCTTCACCTTACTTCACTCCTCCCTGTTTCCCTCCCTCTTCTCTACCTCCCTACCATCTTCTACTGCAGTAATTAGCCCAAAGATGTAGATTTCATTTTTTTGCCAAATAGATTTTTACCAACATATATTAACTAGTTATCATCTAGTTTTAAAACATTTCTGACAAGATATGGAAAAAATAATCTATTTGACAATGAAGAAACATATCAGTTCCATATTCTAAAATCTTATTGAAACTAGTGGATTCTTATTTCACATTATTGGGTTGTTTGCAATATCTTCACAAAAATGTAAAGGCTGTCTTTTCTGATAGTGATTATTTAGTTTGATCAGATAAGCAACATCCTTATCGAACAGGACACCAGTTTCAAAGGGTCTTATGGCCCACTCCTGTTTCTTTTTATGTTCTTATATTCTTTTCCTTTTTTTACCCCGAACAAAATCTTTATTGCTCATAAAAAAATTACCACAACTGAAGGATGCAACATTACCAAACTATTTTGTGGATGACCCTGATCTATTAGTCAGCCCTGCAAAAGAAACAACAGTGACTGCATAACACTACAAAATGGAAAGGAAATTAGGATGGGAAAGAGGATATGGCAAACGTCAGCTGCCAGCAATGAAACATCAATAAAAACTGGGAACAAGAATCCATAAGGCTTAAACAATTTGGAGCAACTTAACTGCAGATGCTACATCAGAAAAAAAACCATAAACAAGAATAACCATCTTGAAACCATTTCTAGAATAACCTAGACATATTGAGAAAGATCAAGATATTATGACCAAAATGAAAGTCCACTTACTAAACGCAGTTTTGATTTCACTATCTTTCAGGCTGCTTGATCTGATCATTCACTAAAGCACTGGCAAAATATCTTACACTGCACATAAAGCAAATGAATCAGTGAAGGATCAAATCAGGCACAAATGTGGCACATTACTCAAGGACATGCACTCAGAGGCCACTTTATTAGGTACACCTGCTTATTAATGCAAACATCTAATCAGCCAATCATGTGGCAACAACTCAATGCACAAAAGTTGACTTGTGATATTATCTTTATTTAAAACTGTGAACTCTGGCTGCACTTACTATAAAACTGCAGCTTTCTTGTAGAATGAAAATGTAGTCCACTGATGATACAGCTCTGGTGTTAAAGCACCAAACATCATTTCATAACTTCCTATTTTGTGGGGCTGCTCTAGATAGCATGCCTGAAACGAAATTATATCTGAAAAATATTTCTATCTTCAATATTTTTCCAGCTCTGAAGCATTTCTCAATCTCCTGCACGACACAGAGAAAAATGGGCTCTTCCAGTCTTGAATCTCATATCAAAGGACCTCCGCTGGCCAAAGAATTACAAACGAAAATTGATTTTTGTGAATACATAACTCACCATATTCATTTATTGGGCTCCATATACCATAGCTACAATTATCCCTGCAGAACTGACTGATAATCTGGAACTAAAATAGGTCTCTTGCTGAATAGCTGGGGATGGCCTGATTCACTTGGATGAAAAATTTAATTTTGAAATTTTAGGTGTAAAACATGATTTTTTTCTCTCCTTCAGTTTTCCTTGTTAGGAAAATTTGCAACTTCTCTATCAATGTTATAATTACATTTTTTAAATATTTTCTTATTTCATTTCCAGCAGCTAACATAAATTCTGGCCAGGAGCAAATCATATAATAGAGGTTACAAATTTTGTTTCTAGGTGCCATAAATTTTCATAACATTTTCATTTTAAGCAACATTGTATCTTATCTTTTCATAACAGAACCACATTCAAATCAAATAGGAATTTATGTTTTAAGTTGATGACATTATCAGAACTAAGAAAAGTTAGACATCAAATGTCTTCAGTTGCAGAAAGGGGAACGGTCTGGAGAGAACAAAGGGAATGCCTGTGATAGGATGGAGTCCAAAAGTGATTGAATGGAACAAGTGAGGGTGGTACTGGCCGAGAGAAGGTAGCAGTATCTGTAGAAAGCCAAACTGATTAACATTTTCGATAAAAGATTTTCTATCCGAATCAGGAAAGTGATAAACCAAGTTAATTTTAAGCTGCAGAGAGGGTGAAAGGATGGATAGGGACATAGTGAAGCCAAGGTTGCCCTAGGACCAAGCTATAGATTTGAAGAGCACAGGACAACTTTTTCAAGTTTGGCTTTCCTGACAGTGAACTCAATAGAAGATAAATATCAAAAGCCTGCAGAAACTCTTCTGCAGTTTCCTTTTTTTTTTATTTTCATAGCGAGTTAGACTGGCAGAGGGATGGAATTAAAATAAAAGACAACTGGAAACTCAGATTTGCTTTTGTGCTCTTAGTGACCCTCACAATGACAACTGTAAAAACTGACACAGACTTCATGCACAATGTCATTATGAAATATGAAAATATTTTGATACATGTCAATTCTTGACAATAATTTTAAGTTTATGCAAATATTCTTCAAGTTTCCTGTGCAACTAATTATTTAAAATTACTTGATTTCTATGGATGCCAAAGGAACCAGCAAATCACTAATTCCACTCCCATTCATATTAGGTCACATGTACCATCACCCTGAAGTTGCTGTCCATCTGCCCTTGGGTCATGCAGCTTGTTCTAGTATTGCTACGGAGAGAGACTTCTGCATGGGATTTAGTTCCCAGAATACTGACCAGCTGTACAGACACGAAAGCTGCAATAGCTGATGAGGTTCTATGCCCAGGCTCACATTTACCAGTGTTATCAAGTGAAACTGAGTGTCTGTAAATGTTTTTAGATTCACAAATTTTCAGAAACACCTAGAATCTGACAAGAAAAAGTGTTATAAAAATTAATACAAAAAAGTTCTTTAAATATTTAAATTTGCTAGCTAAAAAAACATATTGAAACTAACAAGATAATTTATAAAAATCTCTTTAATGTTCTTGTATTAGCCAATTTCTCCCATTGTTCTGAATCAGAAATGTTGTGTGTGCTCGACACTTAGGCCTTCCAAAGCTTGGGTCTTAAGAGTAGCAAGTAAAGTATTTTAATTCCGATTCCCACCTATCAGTCTGTAGCCTCCTCTTGTGCCAAGAAGAGGCCACCCTCAGTGTGAGGAGCAACGCCTTATATTCCATCTGGGTAACCTCCAAACTGAATGCATGAATATTGATTTCTCCTTCCAGAGAAAAAAATTCCCCTCCCCCTCCCCCTCTTCTCTTACTTGGCACTTTAGCTTTTTACCTTTGCTCACCTGCCTGTTACTTCACCAGAGATTCCATCCTCCTTCCCTTTCTCTTATTGTCCACCCTCCTCTCATATCAGATACCTTCTTCTCCAGCCCTTCACTTTTCTCACCCATTTGGCTTCACCTATCTCCTTCTAGCTAGCCTCCTCTTCCTCCACCCACCTTTTTATTCTGGCGGCTTTCCCCTTCCATTTCAGTTTTAAAGAAGGATCTTGGCCCCAAACTTAGACTTAATTCATTGCCTGAGCTGCTGAGTTCCCCCAGCAATTTAAGCATGTTGCTTTGGATTTCTAATAACTGCAGACTTTCTTGTGTTAGTAAAATATTTGATGTGTGGCTTTATTTGCACAAAATTTCTGAGGTTTTAAGAAGCTTCCAATAGATCGGAAAGCAGGAAATGTGACTCCTTTGCTCAAAGGGGGAGAGAGAAAGCAGGAAAGTAAAGGCCAACCAGCTTAACATCCATCATGGGAAAATAGGAGTTATTCTTAAACATTTTGTATCAGGGCATTCAAATAATCAGGAAAATGAAATCTTGTTTGACCAATTTACTGGCAATCTTTGAACAAATAACATGTACTCTGGATAGAAGTGATGGAGATTGCACGAGGATTTCCAGAAAGCATTCAATAAGGTGCTGCATCAAAGGACTAAACACATGGTCTAAGAGATACTGGCAGAGACAAGATTGGCTAACGCAAAACAGAGAGTAGGCAGAAATGAATTTTTTCCCTCCTCTACAATTTACTTATCTTTATTTATTGTGATACCTTTGGGATACGCAGAATAGACCCTTCCAGCCCTTCAAGCTGAACTGCCCAGCAATCCCCCGAATTACTCCTAGCCCAATCACAGGGCAATTTACAATGACCAATTAACCTACCAACCGCTACATCTTTGGACTGTGGGAGGAAACCAGAGCATCCGGAGGAAACCAATGCAGTCAGGGGAGAATGTACAAACTCCTTGCAAGCAGCAGTGGGAAATGAACCCACTTTGCTGGTGCTGTAATGCGTTGTGCTAATCACTACACTACCGTGCCGCCCCAAGGTGGAACAAATGCTGCTCCATAATGAACAATTTAAACAAACAACTTGTTTGAAGACTGGTTTGTTTGTGAAAAAAGGATAGGTGGAAAAATAAATCCTGAAGAAGAAAAGAGGAAGATACAGATATGGTAAGTGAGCAGAAAATTATCTGGCAAATGGAGCATATTGTGAACGAAATTGAACTTGTCCATTTTGATAGGAAATTTTTAAAAAAAGATTTCAAAGCTGAGGCCAATAGTTCCGACTGCCCATCCTCTCAACTGAGCATCTGCATTGAAATGTTTATTTTCAGATTTTGGCTGCCCAGATCTCATGCAATCTTGCTTACTTAATCAGTTTGCCTGGTAGGTACTGATAATAAAATGTTAAATAATCAAATAATATAAATAAGATAATGAAATGTTATTCAATGGAGTGAAGGGAATTAGAGTTTAATGAGTGGAGTGGGGAACAAACTAAGGGATTACAGGTTAGGCAGATCAGTGAAAAGCTCCTAGCATTCACTTTCAGGTTAGAACCATACATCAAACCCAAAATTACATAATCCACACATTAGTTTTCTCACCAATAGAGGATCTTAAGAGCATTCCTGACTTCCAACAATTTAACTCTCAAGACTGATTTATACTTCAATCTTATTTTTCTATCTGTTTTATTTTATATCCTATAGCCTTACCTAACATAATTCTATCAGCTGTGCAAAAGTATTTTGCAAGTTCATTCCTATGCAGTCTAACTCCAACTTTACAATTACTCTCATTCCAGTGAAGTCTGGAACATCTCCAGTTATCATTGCCAAGAGCCCAACGCTGAGAATGGAACTTTGTCTTCTATTAAAGCTCACAATGGTTTTCAAATGTCTCTGCAGTTTAAAATTACTAAGATTTAAATAAATAATTATTTTTACACAATTTAACTAAATTAAAAGTGCAGAAACACTTCAATTTAACTAAATTAATAATTAGCATTTTTTCCCCACTCTTGTTCTGCAAATCTAGAATCTTCCCCCGTCACTGTGGACCCACATTCTATGCCATGTCAGGCCTAGTGTACGATCCAAATGGCGACTCACCAAAGCAGTGCTAGGGAATCTCAGCAGGACTGTGCTCCACCATTGGACGCCATGTGGAGACATTACATAGAGTGTTGTGGCAGATGCAGCACCATCTGTCATTCAGTAAGTCACTCACAGCATGCATGTGCTATTCCGGAACTGACTTTCATTCAGATGGCTTGGTGCCAGCAGTTTACAACCAACAAGATACAGTCCATCAGTTTACTCCCCCAGACTCTGCAGAGAGAGCAAGGGAGACTTCCAATGTTCCATGTTTTGTAGGCAAAAAAAAAATCAGTCCTGACAGAATAATGACACTGTAAAACATCACCCGTTCAGTGCTATAGAAACATTATTTTAGAGGTATATACTGTATCTTCCTGCTTCACACTTCCAACATCCAGGTCCTAAAAGTACAAAAGAAAGGGGAATCTACGTGCACATCTACTGTCACGACAGTATGTGGTTTATCCGACTACAAGTGGTGGCATATGTAAAGGTGGGTTATCACACTTTGGATGTTACAATTCCCACCATGGATTTTGCGTCCTAGTTGTCTACGTGATACACAAGCCAGGGCAGTACAATATGGACAGCAAGTTGTTGCCCATGCAGTAGGTTCCCCTCTCCACACAGCTGATGAATCCAAAGGAACAACAGAGACTGACACAGTTTGGCACCAGCGGCGTTCCAGGAGTTGCCAGTCATGGAACGCAATGGAGGACTGCCTTCAGGACTCCAGCTCTGGATTTTTTCTTTGGGAAGACTTCCCCATTAGTGGGCATAGTCACATAATTCTCTGCAACCTCCACCATCTCCAATGAGATCCCACTATCAAGCACATCTTTCCCTCTTCCTCACTTTCTGCTTTCAGCAGGGATCACTCCTTACACAATTCCCTTGTCTATTCCTCCCTCCCCACCGATCTCCCTCTTGGTACTTATCCTTGCAAGTGGAACAAGTGCCATACCTGCTGCTACACCTCCTCCCTCAAAACCATTCAGGGCCCCAAAGAGTCCTACCAGGTGAGGTGGCTATTCAGCTGTGAGTCAGTTGGGGTCGTATACTGTGTCTGGTGCTCCCAGTGGGGCCTCCTGTATATCGGTGAGACCCAACATAGATTGGGAGACTGCTTTGCCGAGCACTTATGCTCTATCCACCAGAAAAAGCGGGATCTCCCAGTGGCCACCCATTTTAATTCCACTTCCCATTCCGATATGTCCAACCATGGGCTACTCCTCTGTCGTGATGAGGCTACACTCAGTTTGGAGAAACAACACCTTATATTTCGTCTCCATCCTGATGAAATTAACATCGATTTCTCAAACCTATTAATTCCCCTCCTTCACCATTCCCAATCCCCTTTTCTCTCTCTCATCTTATTCCCTTGCCTGCCCAATACCTCCCTCTGGTGCTCCTCCCCCCTTTTCTTTCTTCCATGGCCTTCTGTCCTCTTCTATCAGACCTGCCCTTCTCCAGCCCAGTATCTCAGTTTCACATATCATCTTGTGCTTCTCTCTCCCTTCCCCCCCACCATTTAAATCTACTCCTCGACTTTTTTCCTGCAGTCCTACTGAAGAATCTCGGCCCAAAAAGTCGACTGTACTCTTTTCCATAGATGCTGCCTGGCTGCTGATTTCCTCCATCATTTGGTGTGTGTTGTTTGATTTCCAGTATCTGCAGATTTTCTTTTGTTTGTGATTACATTAGTTTGATATTTTTCTTATGAAGTTGCATTCTCATCAACATAAGGAATTCATTAGCACAGATGGCTGTGGAGGCCAAATCATCAGGTATGTTTGAAGCGGAAGTTCAGGTTCTTGGTTAGTACAGGTGTCAAAGGTTACAGGGAGAATGGGGTTGAGAGGGATAATAATGGAAGGCATGCTGGAGATATGTCTCTCCCAAAGGAGATGTAAGGTGCTCCAACTCTCAGTTAGCCTCCAGGTCAACTTTGGGCAAAGTGTAGCACCTGCTTAATTCAGCCCCCCCCCCCCCCCATCCCAATCAGGGTCACATGAAACCATGGGAGCAGGTGGAGGATGATCGTATGAGCAGCTGGTGCATATCACAAGTCCTGGTTATGTGACCACTGACACCAGGCAGACAATCCCTTAAGAGTATTGGTAAAGATTGGGGTCACCCATCTTGTAAAGACACTTCCCAGAAAAAGGCAATGGCAAACCACTTCTGTAGAAAAAACTCCAAGAGCAATCATGGCTATGGAAAGACCACAATCTTCCACATTATTCGACACAACACATAATGAAGTAACGATAATGGAATGGCAGAGTAGACTTGATGGGCTGAATGGCCTAATTGTGTTCCTATGTCTTTTGATCTTGTATGTCCCTTCAATGCTGAGCAACTCTTGCTGAATGATACTATGTTGAACTCACAACTACAAAAATTAGGTTTTGTAATACTTTAGCATTCAGAATCAATAATGATGATTCACTTACCTGACTTGGGAGATGCTCTCATTGATAAAGAAGTGTTCATCGACAGCTGTACTCAGATGGGCTGGATTGCTCAGCAAGTATTTCTACAGGGCAGAAAGTAATTGGTAAAATGCTTAAATAATCTTATGAAAATTCACAACACAGGTACTGCCCTCCCCCCTTGACTGCTTGGTGCAGGCATGCTGAAAGATGCAAATTTCCCCTCATACACAATGATGCAAACTAATCTAAAAAAGCAGTTTGTTCAGTTTTGCTCTCCTTCAAGTCACCTGTCCAACATCTGATAAACTCTCTTTCATCAGCACACCATAAACACAAGAGATTTGGCAGATACTGGAAATCCAGAGTAACA
Source organism: Hemitrygon akajei (assembly GCF_048418815.1). Classification (NCBI taxonomy): domain Eukaryota; kingdom Metazoa; phylum Chordata; class Chondrichthyes; order Myliobatiformes; family Dasyatidae; genus Hemitrygon; species Hemitrygon akajei. Next base: position 141,538,167 of record NC_133124.1, on the reverse strand, counting down.
CACACAAATTACTGGAACGTTTTGGGCTGAACCCCTCCAGCATTTTGTATGCTCTTTCATCAGCACTGGTTCTCAACAGGTTTGACATTTATGTTACATTTTGGTTCACATATATCCTAATCTATTGTAGGCAAAATGCTGAAATTTGAGAATTTTTTGCCTACAATCGGTTTTTTGTACTATTATTGGAAGGGTAATTTAGATTTTTGAGACCCCTTTTAATATTTGTGTACACACATGGTGTTTCAGTCGATAAATGCCAACAGAACTGGGAACGTCAAACATCAACTTTATGATGAAAAGAAGATGGCGAGGTTGAATAGAACAAATGGAATATCTCTGAAAAGGTGAGACCAGGTTCTGGAGGTGATCCCAATGCTTACAGAACTATCAGGCTGATAGATTAATGAGGACAATGAGAGAGAAATTTTTTTAAAAAAGGACTTGTTAAAGCTGTGAAACACCAGTCACATTTATTGTAGAAAACTGAAACCAGAAGAAGACTGGAAAATACCCAAAAACAATCACTGAAGAGCAGGGGTTCCCAATGTGAGGTCCACGGACCCCTCAGTTAATGGTAGGGGTCCATGGCATAAAAAAAGATGGGGTAGAGAGACGTTAATGTTAGATATGGATAACATTATTTACCAATCATGGCCTGCTGACTGTTTCCAGCATTTTCTGCTTTTATGTGCTCTCCTGTTTTATAGAAAAGAATGTTCCAGACTTTTCCAGTCAGTGAGACCACTCTTGTGCAGTTCCCTCATACTTATCCAAGAATTACGAAAGTATCTAAGCAATGACTTCACTAGCTTGTCCATCATCCCAGGCAGTGCATAAGGATCTATGTTTGCCCATTTTCTCTTCCTCACTTACATGCTTTAACTTGGTCCTGTTAACAAAGGAATAGAATCGGTTTCATACATAAACCCATAAAGCCACTCCATAGGATTCAATTCCCAGATCATTTACCAACAGGCAGGTGTTCTGCCTTACTTTGGGAACAGGGAGGAATGTCTGCTTCAGGCAGATATACGTACCTGTATTTGAAGAACAATATAAATAGATTTTGCTCTTCCACAAATCTATTTCTCTATCACCTCTCTGTTCCATTTCCAGATCTCAGTAACAGATCTGCTCTTTGAAGTTAGAACATTAGAAAGTTTTTGACAAGAACAGGCCATTTGGCCCAACAAAGCTTGCTAATTCCTATTCACACAGTGTGTTGAAATAACTATCGAGTTTAGAATTAGAAGAGTCTAAGGTCCTACTCTCAACTACACATCAAGGTAGTTTGTTCCATGTGTCCACAACTCATTGTGTAAAGAAATGCTTCCTGATGATAGTCTGAAATCTCTCCTTATCCACTCTCTACCTATGGCCCCGTGTCCTTGATGATGGATTAACTTTGAAGTAGTAGCTGGCATCCACCTTACTTGTCCCCTTAATGACAATGATCACTTCTATCATGTCCCCTCTCATTCTACGTCTACTTAGGCTAAAAAGATTTAATTCTTTCAATCTTTCTTCATAGCTCATACCCTGCAGACCTGGAATGAATCTGGTCACCCCTCTGTGAACTCTCCTCAGTGCCCTCACACCCCTCACAAAATATGGAGACCAAAATTGTACTCAGTACTCAAGGTTTGGCTTAGTCTGTGCTCCAAAAAATACACGAAGTCAGCCTCTGTTTGTTTGAATCTGTGCCATTCAACTAAACTGTCCTGTCCTGTGTTGAAGGAACTACTTCACTACTACTACCTTAAAGACTTCCTGTATTCCAACCTGCTTACCTTTCCCATTGCAGTCCAGTGGAGTGCTTTGTTTCAGGCAGACCAAGAGCGTGCCAGCTGAGGGGAGGGGTTTCTGGGACAAAAACAGAAAAGAGCATCTTGCTCGCTAATCAGTACTGTACTTATTTCCGAATATTGATGGGGAAGGGATTTCCAGATAGAAGTACAGCCACAGCCAAGACAAAGTGGGGATCAAACTGAGTGGACTCAGAAAATTCTGGAGGGGTGAGCAGACAGAGGATATTGTCAATAACAATATGAATACCAAACACAGAAGACAAGATGTCTGCAGATTAATAGAGAGTTAGCTAAGAAGCAGGACCTCAAAGATAGTAATCTCCAGATTACTCCCAATGTCAGGTGCCAGTGACCCCAGATAGAGGAGGATGCATGGCTGGAGAAGGGATACAGGATTAGATTTTTGTGGCATTGGACCTGTTTTGAGGAAGACAGAACATGTACAGCCAAGATGGATTGTATTCAACAAGGCCAAGAAGAGGCAGCTTGCTAGTACTGCTTGGGAGAGTTGAAAATAACTTGGCAGAGGTTGAAAAGATGAGCAAGATTAAGTAAGTAAAAGCAGAACTAGAAATAAAAAGTAGAAAATTAATGAGAGTGTGTGGAATGCAGTGCGAACATAGATTAGAAGGCAGACAACAATGGACCACTCCTTGCTCTAAGTGGTCTACCTCTAAATGTAAGGAATATGAAAAACGGTATAAAGTATTGGCTGATATGTAGAGTATATGATAGATATTATGGAAATGTGGTTTAAGAAGGGATAGAAATGGCAGCAACATTTCTGGTTGCAGAATTCATTAGTGTGTACTGCAGGAGGGATAGCCAGATTGGTTCAGATACAACCACAGTTATGAGAAAAGATCATCAAAAGAAGCGGAATGGATTATACTGAAGGGCAAAATAGGATCAAATTAACAGTGTACTATTGACCTCCAAAAAGTAAGGCAGAGGCAAAAAGCTAACTTTCAGGCAAATTTTGGACCAGGGCATAAGTATCAAGGCAGTAATTCTGGGAGATTTAACTTACCAGAATATTATCTGAGATACAGTCGGTGTAGAAATGTATAGTGGGCCCAGAATTCATAAAGTGAATTCAGAATAATATGTGGAAACAGTATACAGAGAGGATTCTGGTTAACTCAGCCATCGGTTAAATGGGGCTTCTGCTTATTTGGGACAACTCTTAAAGAACAAAAACTAATTGAGAAAATAGCCAGGATTCTTTTTGTTTATTTCAGACACTATGCCGCTTAACTGGGGCAGGAGATTGTTGCCGAACAGTTTCTAACTAGCGTTAGTCACATGCATTTGCATGGCCGTTAGATGCTACACTGTGCTGAGAGTGAGTAGTTTGTAAACAGCTTCAGTTGCATGTGTTTGTGTTCAAAAAGCAGCCATTTTTGTCACTGATAGTTATCAAGAAATAAGCAGTAAGACAATTCAGAACTGTTTTGATCACTAAAATTTCAAGCATTCAGGCTTGGAGATGACAGAAACAGCTGAGAATTTAATGAAATGATTTCACTACTTCAACAGTTAGAGACTATGAAGAGTTTGAAGATATCAACAATCACCTTGTATGTTACAATGAAAATGAAGATTTGGAGAATGCAATCATCAACAGCATTGTATGAAGGAAGTCCACTCTCTACACTAAGTGTGCCGATTTTGTTCATTTACAGTCAAAAGAACATGGTACGGACAAATTCCTCCGTCCACAAGTATTAGGAACTAATACACAAGTTTTATAGTACTCCAGTAGTATTGGAAGTGTTCTAATTTGTTCTATATTTCATTTAAATACATAATTTATTACTCAGTTCGTAATTTTTATACCTTTTTGACTATTTCATGAAACTCTGGCTAATTGCGACAGCCATTTAATTGTGCCAAGATGTGCTGGTCCCAATGTGGTCAATTAAAACCTGAATCTGTGCTCATTGTCTGTAATTATGTGTTTTGTTTGACGGAAAGCGTATCAGTGGAGAGCTCCTTCATTCTGTTGCTCATAATTATGTTAGCTTAACACGGATATAGAAACTGACAGAAACAAAACAGGATCCCAAATTACAAGTTGGGATATGTCCAATCTTAGTTGGGTAATTAATAATTGATTTATTATTTCAAGAAGCTCACAGCTTCGGAGATGAAGGGCCAAATATGGAGTCTCTGGTTGACAGGGTTCATGGAGAGTAGAAAAAGAAAAGAGAATATCAAAACTAAATATTCAAAACTGAAAACAATACAAAATGACATATTTGGACAAAAATGTAGTGGGCTGAACTCTGCAAATGACACAAAAATTGATGGAGTTGTAGATAGTGAGGACAGTTGTCCAATTGTCAAAGGATACAGTAGGATATAGATCAGTTGGAAATATGGGTGGAGAAATGGCACAAGGAGCTTAAAACTGGACAAATGTGAGCTGTTATACTTTGGGAAGTTTAAATGTTAAAAGACGAGACTTTTTACTGCACTGAGTGCAAGTTCATAGGTCCCTGAAAGTGGCAACACAAGTAGATGAAAAAGTGTGGTGCACTTGCCTTTATCAATTGGGAGATCGAGTATAGGAATTAGCAAGTCATATTGCAGCTCTATAAAACTTTGGTTAGACCACATTTGGAGGACTGTGTACAGATATGGTAGCTGCATAGTGGGAAGGGTGTGAACGCTTTGGCAAGGGTGTAAAAGAAGTTCAATAGGGTGCTGTCTGAATTAGACTGAATTAGAGTATTAGCTATGAGGAGAGGTTAGAAAAAACCTTGGATTGTTTACTCTAGAATAGTGGTCACCAACCTTTTTAAGCCCAAAATCCCCGACCTCAGCCTTAGTGAAAGGCAAGATCGGCTTACTAAATCGTTTAAGAGAAAAAAACAGCTCAGATTGTACTTCCAACTTGAGGGCTTTTATTTGGGCTAATTGTATTTGAATTACATAAAATGCTTTGGTCAAACTTTCAATTTAATTCACTGTAACTAACATATCAAACAGGCCATAGCTGTCTTTCTTTAAGAATATCACAATACTTCATACCTTTAATTCTAAGTTTCATTATTTAATTTTATTTCAATACTGAAAATAAATGAGTAAAAATTGACTGTTGCACTCAGTGTGATGACTGGGGCTGAATACTTTCTGCTAGTTCCCTGAAATTTGGCTCATAACTACAGGCAGCCAGTCTGAGATAGTCTGTGAGATGTCTGTCAGTAAGACAGCTCCTGTACTTAGATTTAATAATTTTCATCTGTGAGAATGCGATTTCACACAGATAAGTTGACCCGGAGTAGGCACTGACTTTTAGTGCACATGTGGTGAGATGAGGAAACTTCTTCCTGCTGACAAGCCCCCAAAAGTCACCGTCCCTTGATCTTGCTTTAAACTCAATGTTATTTTGCAAATCAATTATTTCCATTTCAATATCACTTGGCACACCAAATACTTGCTGGAATTTGGCTGCTATCTGTTCTATATCGATCAGCAGAAATGGGTTTGAAGTAAATGCAGTAATATCTTTCAATACGTTTAACTCCCCAAAACGTCAATTGAACTCTATTGCCAGTTTGTCTAGGTAAGCACAGTGCTGCTCAGGGCGAAAAGCATTTTTTTCCTTGATGGCCTGTAACATTTTCTCCAAGTTGGGAAAGTGTGTCAGCCTCCCGTTCTTTAAATTTGAAATTCAAACACCAAGCTGAGCCTTTAACGCATTTACTGCGCTTATCATGTGGGGCAGATGTTGGCCTCTTCCTACAAGCTCGTTGTTAAGTGTGTTTAATTTAGTCGCAAGGTCTGTCAGAAACCCTAAATCCAGTAGCCACGCATCATCTGACAGTTCCTCGTGCTCCTCATTTCTTGTTGACAGTAAAGTCTTTATCTCAGGCAGCAAGTCAACAAATTGTTGCAGCACTTTGCCGCAACTCAACCACCAAACATCAGCATGAAGAACTATGTCTCTGTAAGTGGCATCGAGCTCATCCAATAACGCCTTGAATAAGCGGTGCTGAAGCACTTTTGCTCAAATCAAGTGTACCAGTTTGACCACCAGTGTCATTACATGAGAAAAATCCACGACCTTCCCAGCCAAGGCCTGCTGATGCCAGCCACAGTGATAATCCAGGAAGTTGGGAAAATCAGGGTCATTACGGCACAGTGCTATAAAACCAACACCCACACCGTGCATTGCTGGGGCCCCATCAGTAGTAATTGCCACCAGTTTATGAATGGGGATATCATTTTCATGGACATATTTTTTAAGCTCATTGTAAAGTAAGAGGAAAAAGGAAGAAAGCAGAGGGTAGTTGTGGAAGGAAAATATTCTGTATGGAGGTCGGTGACTAGTGGAGTGCCGCAGGGATCTGTCCTGGGGACCCCTGCTATTTGTGATTTTTATAAATGACCTGGATATAGAGGCGGAAGGATGGGTGAGTAAGTTTGCGGATGACACGAAGACTGGAGGAGTTGTGGATGTTGCTGTAGGTGGTCGAAGGTTACAAGAGGATATAGACAGGCTGCAGAGTTGGGCAGAAAAATAGCAGATGGAGTTCGATCCGGACAAGTATGAGGTGATGCATTTTGGAAGGACAAACCAGAAGACTGAGTACAGGATTAATGGTCAGTTACTTAAGAGTGTGGATGAACAAAGGGGCCTTGGGGTTCAAATCCATACATCAATAGACAATAGACAATAGGTGCAGAAGTAGACCATTCGGCCTTTCAAGCCTGCACCCCCATTCTGAGATCATGGCTGATCATCTACTATCAATACCCGGTTCCTGCCTTGTCCCCATATCCCTTGATTCCCCTATCCATAAGATACCTATCTAGCTCCTTCTTGAAAGCATCCAGAGAATTGGCCTCCACTGCCTTCCGAGGCAGTGCATTCCAGACCCCCACAACTCTCTGGGAGAAGTTTTTCCTTAACTCTGTCCTAAATGACCTACCCCTTATTCTCAAACCATGCCCTCTGGTACTGGACTCTCCCAGTATCTGGAACATATTTCCTGCCTCTATCTTGTCCAATCCCTTAATAATCTTATATGTTGCAATCAGATCCCCCCTCAATCTCCTTAATTCCAGCGTGTACAAGCCCAGTCTCTCTAACCTCTCTGCGTAAGACAGTCCGGACATCCCACGAATTAACCTTGTGAATCTACGCTGCACTTCCTCTACAGCCAGGATGTCCTTCCTTAACCCTGGAGACCAAAATTGTACACAATACTCCAGGTGTGGTCTCAGCAGGACCCTGTACAAATGCAAAAGGATTTCCTAGCTCTTGTACTCAATTCCCTTTGTAATAAAGGCCAACATTCCGTTAGCCTTCTTCACTGCCTGCTGCACTTGCTCATTCACCTTCAGTGACTGATGAACAAGGACTCCTAGATCTCTTTGAATTTCTCCCTTACCTAACTCTACACTGTTCAGATAATAATCTGCCTTCCTGTTCTTACTCCCAAAGTGGATAACCTCACACTTATTCACATTAAACGTCATCTGCCAAGTATCTGCCCACTCACCCAGCCTATCCAAGTCACCCTGAATTCTCCTAACATCCTCATCACATGTCACACTGCCACCCAGCTTAGTATCATCAGCAAACTTGCTGATGTTATTCTCAATGCCTTCATCTAAATCGTTGATGTAAATTGTAAACAGCTGTGGTCCCAATACCGAGCCCTGTGGCACCCCACTAGTCACCACCTGCCATTCCGAGAAACACCCATTCAGCATTACCCTTTGCTTTCTATCTGCCAACCAGTTTTCTATCCATGTCAATGTCTTCCCCTTGATGCCCTGAGCTTTGATTTTACCCACCAATCTCCTATGTGGGACCTTATCAAATGCCTTCTGAAAATCGAGGTACACTACATCCACTGGATCTCTCTTGTCTAACTTCCTGGTTACATCCTCGAAAAACTCCAATAGATTAGTCAAGCATGATTTGCCCTTGGTAAATCCATGCTGGCTCGGCCCAATCCTATCACTGCTATCTCGATATGCCACTATTTCATCTTTAATAATGGACTCTAGCATCTTCCCCACTACTGATGTTAGGCTGACAGGACGATAGTTCTCTGTTTTCTCCCTCCCTCCTTTCTTAAAAAGTGGGATAACATTAGCCATTCTCCAATCCTCAGGAACTGATCCTGAATCTAAGGAACATTGGAAAATGATTACCAATGCATCTGCAATTTCTAGGGCCACTTCCTTTAGTACCCTAGGATGCAGACCATCTGGACCTGGGGATTTGTCAGCCTTCAGTCCCAAGGTCTCCCTCAAGGTCACTGCACAGGTTGATAGGATAGTTAAGAAGGCCTATGAGATGCTAGGCTTCATTAACAGGGGGGATTGAGTTCAAAAGGAGAGAGGTCATGTTGCAACTCTACAAATCTCTGGTGAGACCACACTTAGAGTATTGCATTCAATTCTGGTCACCTGATTATAGGAAGGATGTGGAAGCTATGGAGAGGATGCAGAGGAGATTTAAGGGAGGGAAGTTTAAGGGAGACATCAGGGGTAAGTTTTTTTACACAGATGGTTGTGAGTGCCTGGAGTGACTTGCCAGGGATGGTGGTGGAGGTTAAAACATTAGGGGTATTTAAGAGCCTCTTGGACAGGCACATGAATGAAAGAAAAATGGAGGGTTATGGGGTAGTGTGGGTTTAATACTTTTTTTTAAAGGATTATATGCACAACATAGAGGGCTGAAGGGCCTGTACTGTACTGTAGAGTTCTATGGTTCTAAATATCCTCACCTCTCGTTCTCTCCGTTAAGTGCAAAAGAGTGAGGATGTCCTCCTTTGTTGTAAAATCCTGGAAAGCCATTCTGACGAATACAACAAGCTGAGCTGTTTGCATTACATCCAGGCATTTATCGAACTGTAGTGAAAAATATTCACAGAGTGACAAGTCCTTTAACACTTGTCGATCCAAATCCTCTGACAGTGACTCTACCCTCCCTGTCACTGTTGCAGGGCCAAGCGGTATATTCTGCAAGGTAGCTAGCTAGCATGACGGAGGCTCCACGAAATAAGGCGAAAACGTACAAATTACATCCAGAATGGGAGGAGGAATTTCTAGCACTGAATAAAAGAGGGAATCTGGAGCGGCACCACAACACCAACCACCGGAAATTTAAAGACACCTACCCCCCAAAGAGCACAATCTGTGCCAGAAAAGTTGAGGAGCTGAAGTCGGGGTTGAAGGCCCAGCAATCATTTTTCACAAAACATGCTGCTCAAAATAAGGCTGCTATTGAAGCATCATTCTGTGTAAGTCACCTTTTGGCTATACACAAGAAGCCTTTTACAGATGATGATTTATTCAAAGAAGCAATGGCCATTACTGGAGAGACTGTTTTTAATGACTTTAATGACAAAAACGATATCAAAACAGCAAAACAGTACACTGTTAAGAGCAAGACCATTAACAGTGGTGATGAGCAGAGAGATCTTGGGTTCTACATTCAACATCCTGAAAGTGGCTACACAGGTTGATAGGGTGGCCAACAAGGAGTAAGGCATGTGTTCTAAAGTCAGAAAGCTAAATTGAAGCTTTATAAATCTCTGGTTAGACCTCACCTGGAATATTGCATGCAGTTCTGGTCCCTCCATTAAAGGAAGGATGTCAAGGCTTTAGAGAAGGTGCAGAAGAGGTTTACCAGGATGCTGCCTGGATTAGAGGGCATGTGCTATAACAAGAAGTTAGACAAACTTGGGTTGTTGTCTCTCTAGCGGCAAAGGCTAAGGGGAGAACTGATAGAGGTTTATAAGATTATGAGAGTCATAGATAAGAGTAAACAGACAGTAACTTTTTCCCAGGGTTGAAATGTCTAATATCAGAGGGCATGCACTTAAAGTAAGAAGGGGTAATTTCAATGGAGATGTGAGGGGCAAGTTTTTTTTTATAAAGAGAGTTATGGTTGCCCGGAACGTGTGCCCTTGGGTGGTGGTAAAGGCCAATATATTAGATACTTACCACATTTAGATAGGCACATGAATGTGGGGAAAATGAAAGGATATGGACATTGTGTGGACAGAAAAGATCAGTTTAGTTGGCCATTTGATTACTAATTTAACTGGCCAAAGAGTCTGCTCCTGTGGTGTACTGTTCTATGTTCTAGGCTCATGAATAAATAGGGTAGACCCATTGATTGGCAGAAGAATGAGCATTGGTGTGATACAATATGATTCAATTACCCATTGCCCTTGGAAGCTGGGATCAGAGCCTGAGGCGTAGATTTTAAGAAAATGCTAAAATGATTAGCAAGGAAATAAGAGTAAATAAAACAATCATCCGGGGAGCTGGAACTCACTGCCTGGACAGATGATAGAAGTAGAAAAGTGATAAGCTGCAGGACTAGAGATCATGATCTGGAAGGTGGGATACACTGGCCAGGTAGTTTTTGACTGGCACAGACTTACAGGCCAAATATCGCAAATTTTTTATGATTCTACAAAAATACTGGTATAGAAGCCTGATTCATCAAAGCCAAAAGTTCAAAGTAAATTTATTACATAAGTACATATATCTCACCATATACGACCCTGAGATTCATTTTCCTGTGGGCATACTATGGAATAGTAACCATAACAAGGTCATCGAAAGATCAGCAGTACAGAAGACAACAAACTGTGCAAATACAAATTATAAATGAATAGCAAAAAATAACAAGAATGTGAGATAATGAAATTAAAAAGTCCTTATTGGTTGTGGGACCATTTCAATGACGAGGCAAGTGAGTGTAATTATTCCCTTTTATTTAAGAGCTTGTTAGTTGACAGGTAGTAACTGTCTTTGAAGCTGGTGATGTGAGTCCTGAGGCTCACACCATGAAGTCAATTATTTTTGAATGAATTCAAAGCAAACAAGAACAGTCAAATCAAGTTAAATGTTTTGGTGCTGCTTATTTATATCTGGGATGTCCAGACATGGATGGTTAAGAATTTTCAGTTATAAAGCCTCATCAATGTAGGCTTGCAAAGGCTCTGTGCATGACTAATTAGCTGTGGGTCAACAAACAAGCTGCTTGAGGACATCAGCAAGTCAGGCAACATTTACGGAGGTAAATGGACTGTCGATGTTTCAGGACAAGAGCTGATGAGTTCCCCCATCATTAGGGATCCTCACCACCCAGACCAGGCTCTTCTCGCTGTTGCCATCAGGTAGAAGGTACAAGTGCCTCAGGACTCGCACCACCAGGTTCAAGAACAGTTACTACTCCACAACCATCAGGCTCTTGAACAAAAGGGGATAACTCCCCTCACTTGCCCATCATTGGATGTTCCCAGAACCACTGATCTCACTTTAAGGACTCTTTATCTCATGTTCTTCTTATCTATTGTAATATATTTATATTTTGCAATTGCACAGTTTGGTGTCTTCTGCACTCTGGTTGATCTTTCATTGATCCTGTTACAGTTATAGTTCTATCAATTTGCTGAGTATGCCCGCAGGAAAATGAATCTCAGGGTTGTATATGGTGACATATATGTACTTTGATAATAGATAGATAGATAGATAGATAGATAGATAGATACTTTATTCATCCCCATGGGGAAATTCAACATTTTTTCCAATGTCCCATACACTTGTTGTAGCAAAAACTCATTACATACAATACTTAACTCAGTAATAATATGATATGCATCTAAATCACTAACTCAAAAAGCATTAATAATAGCTTTAAAAAAAAGTTCTTAAGTCCTGGCAGTTGAATTGTAAAGCCTAATGGCATTGGGGAGTATTGACCTCTTCATCCTGTCTGAGGAGCATTGCATCGACAGTAACCTGTCGCTGAAACTGCTTCTCTGTCTCTGGATGGTGCTATGTAGAGGATGTTCAGGGTTTTCCATAATTGACTGTAGCCTACTCAGCGCCCTTCGCTCAGCTACCGATGTTAAACTCTCCAGTACTTTGCCCACGACAGAGCCCGCCTTCCTTATCAGCTTATTAAGACGTGAGGCGTCCTTCTTCTTAATGCTTCCTCCCCAACACGCCACCACAAAGAAGAGGGCGCTCTCAACAACTGACCTATAGAACATCTTCAGCATCTCACTGCAGACATTGAATGACGCCAACCTTCTAAGGAAGTACAGTCGACTCTGTGCCTTCCTGCACAAGGCATCTGTGTTGGCAGTCCAGTCTAGCTTCTCGTCCAACTGTACTCCCAGATACTTGTAGGTCTTAACCTGCTCCACACATTCTCCATTAATGATCACTGGCTCCATATGAGGCCTAGATCTCCTAAAGTCCACCACCATCTCCTTGGTCTTGGTGACATTGAGACGCAGGTAGTTTGAGTTGCACCATATCACAAAGTCCTGTATCAGTTTCCTATACTCCTCCTCCTGTCCATTCCTGACACACCCCACTATGGCCGTGTCATCAGCGAACTTCTGCACATGGCAGGACTCCGAGTTATATTGGAAGTCAGATGTGTACAGGGTGAACAGGACCGGAGAGAGTACGGTTCCCTGTGGCGCTCCTGTGCTGCTGACCACTGTGTCAGACCTACAGTCTCCCAACCGCACATACTGAGGTCTATCTGTCAAGTAGTCCACTATCCAATCCACCATGTGAGAGTCTACTCCCATCTCCGTTAGTTTGTGCTTTAAGATCTTGGGCTGGATGGTGTTAAAGGCACTAGAGAAGTCAAGCTTACTTAGAATTTTTGAATTTTTCACAGCATCTGTGTTGCTCCAGATTCCAGCATCTGCAGTTTTAGCTGTGGGTCAGCCTTCCATTAAGGAATGAGTCGGGGGACACACTGGAAGAAACAGCAAGATCCCATTACTGTGATCATCCAAAAAGCGGGAGACATTCCCAGTCATATGTTTGTTTAGTGCCACAAATGTGTGCTTAGTTTGCAATTTTCAATGATACTTACTCATTTGGAAAGTATCATGAAGAGAAGTTAAATTTACAAGTAGTGGAATGGCCAAAAGCATCTTTGCAAAAAGTAGTTAACCTGACGAGAAAGGTAAGTGATTTATTTATTTATTGCGGTTCAGCATGGAATAGGCCCACCAGGCCCTTTGAGCAGCATCACCCGACAATCCCTGATTTAATCATAGCCTAATCATGGGACAACCTACAATAGCCAATTAAACTACCAACCGGTATGTCTTTGGACTGTGGTAGGAAACCAGAGCACCCAGAAGAAACCCACACAGTCACGGGCAGAACGTACACACTCCTTAAGGCAGCAGTGGTAATTGAACCTGGGTCGCTGGTACTGTAAAGCTTCGTGCTAACCACTACTCTAATGTGCTGTCATGAGAGCACACTGGACCAAACATGATCTTTTCCTAATGCAGAGCTACAATCCCTTCCTAAACTGGAGCAAACATTTGAGATCTTGATACTTTTCCACGTCTCAGTGGAGAAAAGAAATTGATTTTAATAAAACTCCAGAAGAAAACACTGGAACTTGACAATACAATTTCCAGGTGGAGAGTATGCAGCATCACTGAATTAGATACTTTGAAATACCACCAGAGGGCAGTATTCTCTAAACACTTGACTACAAATTCAAAATAAAGTAGCAGAAATAGAGGAAGCCTCAACTTTTATAGATAAGTTCTCAATGAGAATTAATGTGTCAAAAAGAATTTGTTATTGGCTTAGATTATTGCCTGTAAATGTTTTTTGTTCCACTTTTGTTGTGCCTACAACCATCAGGCTACTGAACCAGCGTGGATAACTTCACTCGCCTTAACGTGAACAAATTCCACAGCCTACAGACTCACTTTCAAGGATGCTACAACTCATATTCTCAGTATCATTTTTTATTTTTGCACAACTTGTCTTCTTTTGCACATTGTCAGTCTTTGTCATGTACAGTTTTTAATAAATTACATTTTATTTCTTTATTTTCCTGTAAATGCCTGCATGAAAATGAATCTCAAGGAGGTTTTGGTGACATATATGTAATTTGACAATAAATTTATTTTGAACACTACACTGCACTGATATATTAAATCGGGCCCCACTGCAAAAATCATTTTTTGGCCCCTAATCACCCCCACAGCTTTGAACATGGAAAACCAATGGCAACTTCAAATCTCATTGAGCTGCAACGAGTTAGTTGCACAACAACCAAAGCAGGATTTCAGTCCTGAAGAGCACTTTTGTGAAAGCCAGAAAGGAGAAAAATGAAGGTTGGAGAAGAAAGAGCTGGAAACGCCCTCTGGAACCTCCTACTTGAGTGCCTCAGTGACAGCCCAGTTTATAATGGACAATCAGGACCTCAACTAGACACATAACATCAAGCTCTACAACACAATGAAATAATAATCACTTAAGCTGGCTGTTATAGAGATAATCATTCTCCCAGCTCCCCAACACGCACACACGCACTCCCAGTTATAGAAAGGAAGTTACCAGAACAGGAGGAAGACCTTCTTGTGCTCAGAGCCTCATCAGGTTAGAGAAGATCATCCTCCTCTTCCCTGGAAGGAGAACACTAATCGAAAACAAGGCCCAGAGCAAAAGCTGAATAATCTATCTCATATGAATGGCAAAAATATTTCCCTCTCATTAATCCATCCCTCCAATACTGCTCAAATGTAAATATTACCACATGTGCTGTTCCTATCCTTCAGAGGTCACAGCTTAAGTCAAAACAAATCTTATGTTTTGCAAAATCAAATCAAACAAATGCAACAGAAAATGCTTAACCCATACACAAGTGTTTGGAAGCAATTTGATAAAACATTTCAAATAAAGCTACTACTTTAAATTATGCCATATTGGCTGTCCCTGGATTATGAACACCCAATAGCTGGGCGTCCCTACAAACTCCACTAACATTATTACATTCAGAATATAAATACCTCATTCCTACAAACAGCACATCTGGTTTCTTCTCTCTCTCTCCCTACATTTAATAATAGTTCTTTCCTATCAGTCTTGTCATTCTCGGGATGGCATTCATTACAATACTGTGGAGATATTGTTTCCATATCAAGTGCTTTTTATATACAGTATTTTCTAACTTGTGGACAAACATGAGTGATGACTGTACAAACTCATTCATTACCTGCAAATACCTGTATTTTTCATCTGAGAACAAGACAACATCTTGTGCAAATCCTGTCTATATTATGAGGATTATGGTGATCAACACTTGCCTGTTGATGGAAACAACAAGGCTACAGTCACCATAATATCCTCCTGTGAAGGTGACCCTCATACAGTTCTGCTGTAGATGAACTTACACCACAATGGACTGTCTCTGATTGTGTCTTTATTTTTGCATAACCTTTTATCTTCACTGTCTTGGATAATTTATATACTGTGTGTTATCTATATGTCTGCAATGCTGCTGCAAACACATTTTCCATTGTACCCATATCGCACTGTATTTATGCACATTACAATAAACTCAACTTGAATTTTGTTCATTGAAAATATGTGGCAAATTGGGGGATCAGAAAGGTCCTACTGGATTGGCAGCTGAGAGACTGACGGTCCTCAGTCGCAACAACGTGGATTCAGTTCTGCCACTGTCGGTGAGGAGTTTGTATGTTCTTCCTGAGTACATGAGTTTCCTCCCACAGTCCAAAGGCATATGATTTAGTAGTTTAATTAGGTGTAATTGGGTGCCCTGGGCTCACTGGGTGAAAGGGCCTATTACCGTGACGTATATCTAAATAAATAGAAGTATAAAAATATAAAGCCTGTGAGAGATGCTTTGAAATATGGAGTACCACACTGTGCAACTGAAGATAAAAACAAAAAAACACCGTTCCTATACTTTGAAATTCAACTGATCCCAAGTATGACCACGTAATGCCAGATTAAAAAATGCTCCAAAAACCTCTTCTCTGTATGAATGCTCCATACAGCCTTGATATACAACTTTCTAAAGAAGGGATGTCTATGAGGAGCTAAAGGCTTTGGGATCATCTCTCCACTGCACGTTACAGTCTGCTTCAGCAATGTGTGGTTTTCAAAGCTGAATACACAGATTGACTCGTGAGAGTTGAAAGCTGACTCTTTCTCCAGAGATCTGTACTAACTGAATGAGTCTTTGGTTGGACAGATTGTGAATTGATTATGCTGGTCAGGAGACAGTGTGCATCTAAAAAACATCAAATGGAATAATAATCTCAACAATGATGTCCTTAGACAACGTGAGCTCAAAGAGGGTTCTCTCACTGATAGGTAAGCATGACCATGATTATCTTGGAATTTTAAACCTTCATTGTGGTACGTTATCATGTCAGCCGAGAACATTGTGATCTTAATTTCTCTCAGGTATGTTGTGTTACTGATGTAGTCCTGTTGATCTTCTCTGAGGATCGTCACTTTTTCTTACAAGTCCTTGAGATCCCGAGAGAATGCCATCCAGAACATAGCTCCTGGAAGGGTCACACATGGTGGTAAGGTCAAGGGGGACGTTTCAGACAAACAGCGACTCAACCAAGACCTCAACGATGGAGCTGGCACAAGATGATGATGGATCACAGCAGCAGTAAAGGTGGAGGAAGGCTGCAGCAGTGAAGGGTCCCCAGTCACCTTACATTTCATGACACAACCCTGATCCCAATCTGTCACAAACCGTGTGGCGGCTGCCTGTGCATCAGCCTCCTCACAGTCATTCTCCATAAGAGAATAACCTCTTGGGAGAACATCATACTCAAGTGATCACACTACTACTAGTTCTGTAGATAATTTTGAGGCATTTTCCCACTGATGACATGGCAAAGTAGATCTAAAGAAAGCTAAAGAGAGATCATAGGGTAAGATCCCAAGTGATGGGCTGAGAATCAGTTCCTTTATGTGGTTGGAGCAGTGCAGATAGACTATTAAGCACATCTACCAACAATGAAGGAGTGAAATATAGGAAATACAGTAGTGAACATGAAAAAAAATCCCTGTTACCAACAATTACTGTATATGTGCTCTTATTATTGATGTGTAGAGGCTTTAAATCAAGGATTTTTCAAGGTGATGGACATGGCTGCATGATCAGATCTCATGTAAAAATTATTTTTAAAAAACTCATTTCACCAGAGTGCCCATCTTGCATTTTTCATGTCACTGATTGTTAAGTGCTTAACCTAAATTAAAGAATACAAAACAAAATCAAAGCAACAATCCTGAGCATGCATCCAATCAAGACCTTGAACAGCTCTGAGCCTGAAAGATCAGGCTTCAGATTGCACCAGCTTGCTGTGGGTCTGGGCTGGCTGGAGCAGTGGCAGTGAATGTGGCCGCCTGAGGGAATCATTTCTGTTCCACCAAGTCATTTATACATTGTGCCGTGCCTCAGCATCCAAAATATTCCATCGGAGGTCAGAGTTCTGGACTACAATACCTCAGAAACCTTGTAACACTGCTAAACTTGTATTTTGAGCTTCTAATTACAACATGTGAACCTTGGACAAATTCTGCTTGAGAGAATGCAATAGATGGATTGTTGAAAAAGAACTAGCTATCAATTCTGTACGAAGAAGGATGGGCTCTAGGCTCCACAGAAGAGCCATCTACTTGACATTTCATGTGGGCTTTCTAGCATACACACCAATGTAATGGATATCATATTGTTTATGGAAATCATCTTTTTGCCATTTGGATGTCTATCTACATCTTCTGGAGAACCTATATGTGATGCTGCCCAGAGGATGGCTGGAAGGGCTACCTTTTCCCGCTTCCCCCTGCTCTGCAAGGAAGGCTATTCGCACATGATGATTTCAAGTGGAAATCCTGTATCCGTGTTGTCCTCTACACAATGCAAAGTGTCAGAAGAAGAAGTGGTGGCTGTAGGAGTAAATTCAAATAACAGGATGTATTCAGTCTTGCTTCTGTTAATCACTTCCTGGTCAAGTAATAAGGTACCATTACGTACAAAAGTCTTAGGCACGTATATAGCTAGAGCTTCCCTAAAACCTTTGCACAGTACTGTATTTGTCAACATGGAGCACAGAGCAAGTTTGAGAGTCTGGCGGAAGCAAAGACAGCTGGGAATGGTGAGGGTGGAGTGCTGTGGGTGGGTGTGGGGCAGCTGGCAGAGAAGGAGTGCTGGAGAGGAGGGTGGTGCTAAGTATAAACACACCTGGCCCTGAGACAGGCAAGGTCATTTGATTCCAAATATCCATGCTTATACTGTCTGCAGTTTACAGTAAGAGGAAAAATTGAGATGATTGGGGTATGTGGAGAATGTATCATCACAGTAAAGTCTTTGTGCCTCTGCTGGCTATAGGTCTATGACAGCCCCTCTGATAATGGCCTATTATGTATCTCTCCTATTACAGAGATACAATAATGTGTGCTCTCTTCAGTTTCTGGAGCTGGCACCTGTGATGCACCATCCCCTCCTGCAGAAGAGAGGCTGCTTTAATCATTAATTTGCAACCTTCCTGCCATGGCAGAGTATGTTATCTAAGGAGTGAGGCATGGGTTGGTGGTAATTGAGTATGTGGTGGAACATGTGAATGTTTGAAAGGAGTGGGGATTGTTGTTACCTTAGTGATAGACAGGTGCACCATGCAGGCATGTGTGAAGTTTGCACTAAAATTATGAGATGTTGGTTAATTGTGTCCTCACTTACCCTGAACACATATATGAGGTTATTAAATCTGAACTCTCTGGATGTACACTAAAGCAATAAGCCACACAGATTGCTATAATGAGGCCAGAGCTCGTTTCCGCACCAAAACTGATGAGTTCAGTTTAAATCGTGCATAACAATCTTCATGAATACTTTCATTAACTTTCCAAATTAAGTCACCAGGTTTCCTCTCCTCAATCTATTTTGTCCACATCATCTCTTTTTAAATTTATTCATGGTGATGATCATTCTCCCATTCCATTACAGAGATTACCTTTGTCACGTGTGCATCAAAACATACAGTGAGAGAGAGAGCCTGCGGGGCCTCGGAGCTCGGAGAAGTGACGCAGAATTGTAATATCAGAACAGCAAGTAATTAGTCTCCGCTCTCTTTGACTCAGGAGTGACCTTTCTCGCCCCGACTGGAGAGAGAGATCCTGTCTGAGATACCGAAGTGCCAGTTTGTGGACTGTAGCCTGATGAGCTCTGGATCAGCGGACTCTTTTGGTGCTTCTGCTGCTGCTCACGGGGGGGGGGAGCGGTTGATGCTTCTGTTGGAATGGGTGGAGTTGGAGGGGGATGTCGATGCTTTTGCTGCCGCTTGTGGGGGAGGGGGCTTTGATGTTTCTATCGTTCAATGAGGTTTCTTTATTTCTGGCCTTCTGTGAAGAGGATGAATTTCAGGTTGTGTACTGTATACATACTCTGATTTTAAATGTACTTTGAAACTTTGAAATAGTCACTTCCACCAAGGTTCTGGAGGCAAACTCCAAGTGTTAGCATGTTTCCGCTGTGAACATTGCGTGCCCAAGCCTTACTAACCCTCACAATTATCTCATTGGAATGTGAAAGCAAACTAGAACACCCAGAAGAACCCCAGACAGTCGTGGGGGAAACACAGAAACTCCTTACAGTTAGTGGTGGGAATTGAATTCTGGCCTCACAACCGGTGTGTAAGTGTTATGCTAACCACTAAACCACCGTGCTGCCCATGTACTGTATATTCCTATAAAATACATTAAAATATTTTATAGCATTTATAAATATACTATTTTTATTCACTTTCAACAGACAATAAACTCATTTACAGAAGTGTACAAGTTGAAGTTATTTTAAAAATTGTATATTCCGTCCCCGAATATTCAGAAATAAATAAGAATAATTGAAATACAGGAAACTGGGGCAATGAGTCTCTGTGTCAATTTATGGAGTTGATCTGTCAGATCTGCAATTATCTTCCATTGGTTTGGTTATTACTTGTTCAGCATTTTTCTGAAATTTCAGAACATATGTAATTGTCTTTAATATTATGCACACCAATAGAACAGCAAAACTGTAACTAAAGGAGATGGGCTTGTGTAATCATGTTAGCAATGATATGCATAGAAAATATACCTACTTTAGATCTCTCCCTCCACATCAACAAGCCATTATGAAACTACAAGTTATGAGGCACTTGAAAAATAATCACTGAAATTAAGCTATTGCTATTATACTGTAAATAACATTAGATTCACTGCTGGGGGAGCCTGAACCATGAAGTAATAATTGGTCTAAAAATCAATTTTTGGAAATTAACATTATTGATACACATAAGTGGGATGCAATTGACTGTGAATTAATCTTTAAGACTATATCGTCCTGAAAAATCTCTTTAAAAACCATAACCCATCAGTGAATTCTCTCAGAATGGAAGGTAATGCAAAGGAGAAATTTTGGCCAATTTTGTTGCCTTGAATCAATATTTGAATGACCTTTTTTCACCTAGTCAATAATTATACACTGAGATTTAAAAAAGCTTCTGAGCACAGTTTGTATGTACAGTATATGACTATTCTGCCTAGTTCCCACAAAAAGCATCAGAATACAGCCAGGTTTATGTTACAAGACTCCATTTCATTTTATACCACAATTTCGCATTTGGCAACGAAATGCTTATTTTGATATCCAGCATCATGTTTATGCAGAAATCAATTTTAGCTGCGTGAATATTTAATTGTATAACAGCAATTTGAAATATCATTTAACATCACTTCTGCCATAAGGCATTTACACAACAGATTTAGAATCTACAAGGGTCTATGACATTGAAAATAAAAATGTGTGTGTATACACACGAGTGCTTGTGTGAGTGTCTGTATGTGTGCGTGTGTGTGAATGTGCGTGCGTGAGTGTATGTGCGTGCCTGTGAGTGGGTGTGAGAGAGAGAGAGTGTGAGAGTGCGAGAGTGTGAGAGTGTGAGAGAGTGTGTGTGTGTGTGTGTGTGTGTGTGTGTGTGTGTGTGTGTGTGTGTGTGTGTGTGTGTGTGTGTGTGTGTGTGTGTGTGTGTGTGTGTGTGTGTGTGTGTGTGTGTGTGTGTGTGTGTGTGTGTGTGTGTGTGTTTATTAAAAGTATTCGACACTGTGCAAAGAGAGCTCAGGTTTGGCTGTCCCAACAAATTTGTTAACATCCTCTGCCAGTTCCATGATGGGATGGCTGCTCGGGTGACCATAGGAGGACAAGAGTCCGAGCCCTTCCTTGTATGCACAGGGGTGAGGCAGGGGTGTGTGCTAGTGCCAGTGCTCTTTAACATCTTCCTCTTGTGTGTTATCAAGCTTCTCCACAATGAGATTGAGGACAGCAGCGGTGTGGTAGTGGATGTCAGATGAGATGGCGACCTCTTTGACACCAGGAGGCTCCACGCAACCACTAAACTCCATGGAGAATGGGTCCTGGAGTTGCAGTATGCAGATGACTGTGCTCTTGTGGCCCACACTCCGGAGGATCTTCAGACTGTCCTTGCTGTGGTGGTGAGTGCGTACAGCAGGATGGGGCTGACCGTCAATACAACCAAGACAGAAGCGGTTTGCCAATGGAGTACCAGTGTCCCACCCACCCTACCTGCCTTCACTGTTGGTGATGAAAAGCTGTCAGTAGTGCCGTTTTTCAAATACGTTTGTATCTGGGGAGCATTCTCTCTGAGGATAGCGGCATTGCCCACGACATCCAGAGCCACATTAAACAGGCATCAGCTGCCTTTGGGAGACTTCGGCGTAGAGTCTTTCAGAACAGGAGCCTTCGTCCCTCCATAAAGGTCTCTGTATACCAAGCGGTCTGTGTCACCACCCTCCTTTATGGCCGTGAAGCTTGGGTAACCTACAGCCATCACATCAAGTCCTTGGAGCACTTCCACATAAGCTGCCTTCAGCGCATCCTGGGAATTACTTAGTGTGATCGGGTGCCTCACACTGAAATACTTGTAAAGACCAACTGCAGAAGTATTGAGGCTGTGATCACCCAGCGTCAGTTGCAGTGGCTGGGGCACGTGATAAGGATGCCCCCATGTCGGTTACCCTGCAGAGTGTTATACGGCCAGCTATATCATGGCCGACGCTCAGCTGGAAGGCCAAAGAAGCGCTATAAGGATCAGATGAAGAATGCTTTAAGGAGGTGAAAGATCAGACCTGAGGACCTGGAGGATGTTGTTGCTGACCGTATCACTTGGTGACAGCTGTTTAGGGATGGAGTTCGTATTCTGGAGATGGAAAGAACAACCAGAAGACAGCAGAAGAGAGCCATGAGAAATGCAGCCCATGGTTGCCATCAGTACCACCACTACCACATATGCATGTCCCACCTGCAATAGAACTTGTGGGTTCAGGATAGGACTGTATAGTCATCAAAGGATGTGCAGACTCCTTACAGAGGATGCTGGGATTGAACTCTAACCTCTGATGCCCCGAGCTGTAAAAGCTTTGCACTAACCGCTATGCTACCATGGTACCTCAACTCTGTGTGTGTGTGTGTGTGTGTGTGTGTGTGTGTGTGTGTGTGTGTGTGTGTGTGTGTGTGTGTGTGTGTGTGTGTGTGTGTGTGTGTGTGTGTGTGTGTGTGTGTGTGTGTGTGTGTGTGTGTGTGTGTGCGCGTGTGCACGCGCATATGCATGCACTTTTGTGCAGGCATGCAACAGCTTACCTGTCTCATCACAAACTCCGAAGAGATATTTTCCCCTGTAATTGCTGGTTGCAGCAGCCCTGTGATTAAAAGCATTCGATTTAAACCTATCGCAGCAGAGAACTGTAGAATCTGATGATACGAGATCAGTTCTTTGTACCTGAGGAAAAGGCAAATAAGATGAGGGAATTTTACTCTACATCACAATGGTAACAAAATTACTGAATATCAGAGAACAATTTGTTTCCCCAATGCAGTAATGGCATGGGTTAAATTAAACAAACATTTCTTTCCATCTGTTTTAGCTATCATTGTCACATTGATGCATACCATGGTATGGTTGTGATATCATTAAGTCAAAACACACAGCACTCTCTGCGTAAAGAACTTACCCTTGACATCCCTCCTATTCTTTCCTCCAATCACCTTAACATTTTGCTCCCTTGTATTAGCCACTTTCACTCTGGGAAAAATAAATTCTCTGGCTATCCACGTGATCTATGTATGACTTTGATGGGGTTATACTTAAGGCCTCTCAATAATCAGCAGAAATTGAAATATCAGATATTTAAGCAGGTCACTGAAGGACGTAAAAAGAATAGGGAAATTTAACTTTATTGATGTTGACTGGCATTGCCTTAGTCAAGGGGCTCATGCAGAGTGGAATTTGTAAAATACATCCAAGAGAGAATTTTCAAGCAGTACGTGGAGAGCTCCTGTAGTAGTCATTACCTTAGGCGATGAGTGTAGACAAGTAACAGAAATGTCTGTGCAAGAAACCTCGGTGGACAGTGACCACAGTAAGGTTCAAGGTAAACATGGACGAAGTAAAGTTTAGAACTTGAGGTAAGCTGGGATAAGGTGAATTTCAATAGCGTTAGTCAATACATGAAGAAGAATACTGGGAGCAGGTGCTGGACAGGAAAACACTATCTGATAAGTGAGAGGCATTTGAAGATGACATTTTAAGAGTTCAAAGTTAGCACATCCCTAAAAGGTTAGAGGCAAAAATGGAAACGTTAGTGAATTTTAGTTCACAAGGGATATTGAAAATTTGATCAGGTAAAAGAAGGAAATGCATGTTAGGTATAGGAAATTGTATCGAATGAGTCCTTTAGTTTTATAGTGGAAAAGAGGAGAACTTGAGAAAGAAGTTAGGGGCAAAAATGAAACATGGAATGACCTTGGGAAGTAGGATTAAGGAGAATCCTAACACCTCTTGTAAATATATTAGAAACAAAGGGCAGCTAAGGAAAGAATAGATCTCCTCAAGGACTGGAACAGTAATCTATGTTTAGATTACTGGAACCGGTGATGTGAGTAAGATTCCAAATTGGTATTCACTGGGGAAAGGATGTGGAGGCTGGAGAGTTAAGGGAGAATTACACTAATAACAGCATATCTGTATCAGGAAGGAAGAACCCCATTTGAGATAGTGGAGCAAATTAGGCTGGATAAATTCCTAGACTCGGGATCTATCTCAGCATGCTAAGAAAAACAAGGGAGGAGATTGCTGGACTGAGATGGCAGAAAGCTGTAGGACAATTCATATTGTTCCTTTATTCAGAAAAATGCAATAGAGGTACATCTTTTACCTGCAGGCCAATGAGCCTTAAATAAACAGTGAAAGTTATTAGAGAAAACTCTTAAGAGACAGGGTTATTATCCATTTGGAAAGACATCAATTGATTAGGAGGAAGCTGCACAGTTTTGGTCAGACAGATTATGCTTCAGAAATCTGATTTGAGTTTTGAGGGAACTAAGAGGCTGGTGAATGTAGGAATGGTAGTCATGGCTTACATAGGCTCCAGCAAGGCTTTTGACAAAATCCCGCATGTTAGGCTGGTCCAGAATTTTAAGGCACAAGGGATCCCAGGCATGTTGGCAAAATGGATCCAGAATTAGCTCAGTGATAAAAAGCTGAGGGAGTGGTGCATTTTTTGACCGGAAGTTTGCAACAAATGGTGTATTTCATGGATCAGTGCTAGGAACTTTGCTGTTTATTACACATGAAATGGCTGGGAGTGTAGGTGTCTGATTAGTAAGCTTGCAGCTGACATGGAACTCAGTGCAGTTATCGGTAGTGAACAAAGTTGTGCAAAGATATAGGGAAATACAGATAAACTGAAAAGTTGGATGGAGTGGTAGCAGATGGAATTTAATCCAGACAGTAAGAGGTAATGTACTTCGGTAAATCATATTCTGGTAGTAGGACATAAGTGGCAGGGCTCTTTGAAAATGATGATACAGGTAGCTAGGGTAATGAAGGCAGCATTTGGTAAGCTTCCCTTGATAGATATAAGGAGTAGATCTGCAGAAGACAGCTTGCAACAAATCGCCACATACTAGCAAAACCTTGCTCTGCAGTCATCTTCCTTGCTAAGACATCCAATACAAGACTTGAGACATCATGTATATACAAAATATTGGTTAGAGTTCATCTGGAGTATTGCAAAGAGTTCTGATCGTCATACTATGCAAAGCAGGCAATAGCAATTGAAATTGTAGACAAGATTCACCTGGAATGGAGACCTGTTATAAGGAGAGATAGGTTAGGCTATGTTTATTCTCACTGGGAAGTAGGTGACCTTTTTGAGCTTTGTAAAATCATGAGTGGCAGAGGTAGGGTGGAAGGTTAAAATATTTTTTTAAGGGCAGAGGAGTCTAGAATTGGAAGGCACAGACTTAAGGTGAAAAGAGAGATACTTAAAGGAGATCTGAGGAGAAAGTTGTCCCACATCGAGGGTAGAGAATATCTAAGCTAAGCGACCAGAACAAGGAGTGCAGACAGAAGCAATTACATTGTTTGCAGGGCATTTGGGGAGGTACTTTGTTGGGAAAGGCAGAGAGTGATGTGGGCCTGATACAGGCAAAAAGTAGTAGTGTAAAGACCTTGAGGGAAGTTTGTGTAGAGATAGCAGGAGCTCTGACGGAGATCTTTCAGATGTCATTAGAAACAGGGATTGTGCCGGAGGATTGGCGTAAGGTCATGTTTGACAAACCTTATTGAATTTTTTGAAGTAGTTACGAGGAATGTTGACGAGGGTAAGGCAGTGGATGTAGTCTATATGGACTTCAGCAAGGCCTTTGACAAAGTTCCACATGGAAGGTTAGTTAAGAAGGTTCAGTCGTTAGGTATTAATGCTGGAGTAATAAAATGGATTCAACAGTGGCTAGATGGGAGATGCCAGAGAGTAGTGGTGGATAATTGTTTATCGGGATGGAGGCCGGTGACTAGCGGGGTGCCTCAGGGATCTGTTTTGGGCCCAATGTTGTTTGTAATATACATAAATGATCTGGATGATGGGGTGGTAAATTGGATTAGTAAGTATGCTGATGATACTAAGGTAGGAGGTGTTGTGGATAATGAGGTGGGTTTTCAAAGCTTGCAGGGAGATTTATGCCGGTTAGAAGAATGGGCTGAACGTTGGCAGATGGAGTTTAATGCTGAGAAGTGTGAGGTTCTACATTTTGGCAGGAATAATCCAAATAGAACATACAGGGTAAATGGTAGGGCATTGAGGAATGCAGTGGAACAGAGAGATCTAGGAATAACAGTGCATAGTTCCCTGAAGGTGGAGTCTCATGTAGATAGGGTGGTGAAGAAGGCTTTTGGAACGCTGGCCTTTATAAATCAGAGCATTGAGTACAGAAGTTGGGATGTAATGTTAAAATTGTACAAGGCATTGGTAAGGCCAAATTTGGAATATTGTGTACAGTTCTGGTCACCGAATTATAGGAAAGATATCAATAAATTAGAGAGAGTGCAGAGACGATTTACTAGGATGTTACCTGGGTTTCAGCACTTAAGTTACAGAGAAAGGTTGAACAAGTTAGGTCTCTATTCATTGGAGCGTAGAAGGTTGAGGGGGGATTTGATCGAGGTATTTAAAATGTTGAGAGGGATAGATAGAGTTGACGTGAATAGGCTGTTTCCATTGAGAGTAGGGGAGATTCAAACGAGAGGACATGATTTGAGAGTTAGGGGGCAAAAGTTTAAGGGAAACACGAGGGGGTATTTCTTTACTCAGAGAGTGATAGCTGTGTGGAATGAGCTTCCTGTAGAAGTAGTAGAGGCCAGTTCAGTTGTGTCATTTAAGGTAAAATTGGATAGGTATATGGATAGGAAAGGAGTGGAGGGTTATGGGCAGAGTGCGGGTAGGTGGGACTAGGTGAGATTAAGAGTTCGGCACGGACTAGGAGGGCCGGAATGGCCTGTTTCCGTGCTGTGATTGTTATATGGTTATATGGTAAATAGGCATCTTAGTCAGCATGGATGAGGTGAGCCAAAAGGCCTATTTCTGTGCTAAGCAATTCTATGATTCCATGAAAATTCTAATTATTAGGCTTCATTTATGAGCTATATAACCCAGAAGGACTGGCAGTCAGCAAAATTATAACCTTTAATATTTGGTGGTTCATTATTAAACATAATCAGATATCAGCCCATCACAAGTAAAACAAATTATTAAAATAAATCCCTTTATTCAACTGTTGTTTCCAACCCATTATTTGTCAAAATTCAAAACCTGCCTGGGATTTGAATAAAAGTTGATTTGATATAAATTGCTAAAAATGTAAGAGATTGAAATATTAAAACCTGAATTAGCAATGGATAAATAAAAACTGGCACATTTTACTGGGAAACAGAACATTAAAAGAAACTGAAAAATTATATAAAGGAGCAGGAGGTTGAAATCTGAAATAAAAACAATCTGGAAACAGTTAGCAGGTCAACTAGTTGTGTCGAGGTGAAAACACAGTTAATGTGATTCTTTATCAGAGCCAGAAAAATGAGAAAATAAGTGGCTTTTAAATTATTGATTTCCATCTTAATACAATTCCTCACACCTCTCCGCTTCGATCAGTATCTTTTTGTCCTCTAACAGTTCCAACAAAGCCTAGCTCAAGAAACAGAACCACATTTTTTGTCTGAACATTTTGCAGCCCTCAGCAATGATTTGTGGCACAGCAGCGTAGTGGTTAGTGCAAACATTTTACAATACAGGCAACCTGGATTCAATTCCCACCGCTGCCTGTGCGTTCTCCCCTTGACCGCATGGATTTCCTCCGGATGCTCCGGTTTCCTCCCACAGTCCAAAGGCATACGGTTGGTAGTTTAACTGGTCATTGAAAACTGTCCCGATATTAAGCGAGCATTACATTGGGGACTGATGGGTGGTGCGGCTCAGTGGGCTGGAAGGACCTGTTCAGTACTGTATCTCAATCAATCAATCAGTAAATAAATGTTTCAGATAAATCAAAGTTTTTGCATTAGAATTTGCCAATTCTGATGCAAGGTCACTTCTTCTTTTCTTAAGCCCATCTCTCCTACTAAGGTCCTCTGTCCTGGGCCAGTCTTTCTAATTGTAGCACATCTTCAAAGATCCTTCCTCTCCCAGATCTTGGCAGCTTCAGTTGGTATTTCTGCAGCTCTGGGTTTTTAACAGGATGGGGTTGCTAGACCCATGCCCAATCCTTCTTTCACAGCTGGGTTTGGGACTGTCTGTGGCAGAGTTGCTGCAAAATCACAAGCCTGTAGTATTAACTCAGAATTTTCAAAACTACCCAATATTTCCAGCATTCTGTTTGTGTTCCGATTACCAGCAATGGAAGTGTTCTGGACCTCACAGCTGCAGGTGGCTCTATTTTTCTTACATCTCTCTCACTAAGTAGCACTGAAACCAGCAAATCACCTTGGACACCAACCTATCACAGACCCTTTCTTTGGTCTCTCCTCCCTCCTTTACTCCGCATCTTAAAAACAATCAGTTTTCTCGCATTTTGAGTTCTGATTAAGGGTCATGTATTGAAATATTAACTCTACAGGTTTCCCTTTCCATATGTTTCCTGACCTGCTGAGTGTTTCTATCGCTTTCTGATTTTATTAGAGACAAAAAAAATTAAATATTGTTATGTACAATGAGTTTGACAATTGACAGGTTCAATAATGACTTATTTGTACTCCAACCTTGGATACCACGATTCAAGATTCCATCTCCATCCCCTCTTTACTTGCACCGAAACACCAATTTCTTTGAGTCTTGAGTTTTGTTAATATGGTAAACATTTAGTAGATGCTATACTGTGCAAAAGTCTTAAGCACCTGAGCCATAGAACCATAGAACACTACAGTACAGTATAGGCCCTTCAGCCCTCCATGTTGTGCCGACCCTAATAATCCTTAAAAAAAAAGTACTAATCCCACACTACCCCATAACCCTCCATTTTTCTTTCATCCATGTACCTGTCCAAGAGGTTCTTAAATACCCCTAATGTTTTAGCCTCCACCACCATCCCTGGCAAGTCATTCCAGGCACTCACAACCATCTGTGTAAAAAAACTTACCCCTGATGTCTCCCCTAAACTTCCCTCCCTTAATGTTGTACATATGCCCTCTGGTGTTTGCTATTGGTGCCCTGGGAAACAGGTACTGACTATCCACCCTATCTACGCCTCTCATAATCTTGTAGACCTCTATCAAGTCCCCTCTCATTCTTCTATGCTCCAAAGAGAAAAGTCCCAGCTCTGCTAACCTTACTTCATATCACTTGTTCTCCAAACCAGGCAACATCCTGGTAAATCTCCTCTGCACCCTCTCCATAGCTTCCACATCCTTCCTATAATCAGGTGACCAGAATTGAACACAATACTCTTAAGTGCGGTCTCACCAGAGATTTGTAGAGTTGCAACATGACCTCTCTACTTTTGAACTCAATCCCCCTGTTAATGAAGCCTAGCATCTCATAGGCCTTCTTAACTACCCTATCAACCTGTGCAGTGACCTTGAGGGATGTATGGATTTGAACCCCAAGATCCCTTTGTTCATCCACACTCTTAAGTAACTGACCATTAATCCTGTACTCAGTCTTCTGGTTTGTCCTTCCAAAATGCATCACCTCACACTTGTCCGGATCGAACTCCATCTGCCATTTTTCTGCCCAACTCTGCAGCCTGTCTATATCCTCTTGTAACCTTCGACAACCTACAGCTCCATCCACAACTCCTCCAATCTTCGTGTCATCGGCAAACTTACTCACCCATCCGTTCGCCTCTACATCCAGGTCATTTATAAAAATCACAAAGAGCAGGGGTCCCAGGACAGATCCCTGTGGCACTCCACTAGTCACCGACCTCCAGGCAGAATACTTTCCTTCCACAACGACCTTCTACTTTCTTCCTTTAAGCCAATTTTTTACCCAAACAGCCAAGGTTCCACTTATCCCATGCCTCATGACTTTCTGGATGAGTCTCTCATGAGGGACACTGTCAAATGTACCTAAATGTACTATATTTATGTACCTTAGGCTTTGGCATAGTACTGTATACTGCTGTGACATGCTGAAAAAAACATCTTAAACAGAGAAAAGTAGGGCCCTAATGGCAACAAATGGGAGGTTCTGATGAATGGTCTCTTTATTCCTCTCCATAGATGCTGCCTGACCTGCTGAGTTCTTCCAACATTCTGTGTGTGTTGCTCTGGATTTCCAGATTCTCTGGAATCTCTTGTGTTAATGATATTTCTTTGCACACCTAGATTTGTGATTGAACATGGCAACAAAAATAGGACACCTAATACTTTAAGTCTATTCTGCCATTTAAAGAGATCATTGTTAATTTTGTCCAAATACCATGTGGAAGAGTTTTTTAAAAACATAGAAAACCTACATCACAATACACGCCCTTCAGCCCACAAAGTTGAGCCGCACAAGTCCCTACCTTAGAAATTACTAGGCTTACCCATAGTCCTCTATTTTTCTAAGCTTCATGTACCTATCCAAAAGTCTCTTAAAAGACCCTATCGTATCCGACTCCACCACCGTTGCCAGCAGCCACTTCCACGCACTCACCACTCCAAGTAAAAAACTTACTCCGACATCTCCTCTGTACCTACTCCCCAGCACCTCAAAACTGTGTCCTCTTCTGGCAACCATTTCAGCCCTGGGGAAAAGCCTCTGACTACCCACACGATCAATGCCTCTCAACATCTTATACACCTCAATCAGATCACTGCTCATCCTCCGTCGCTCCAAGGAAAAAAGGCCAAGTTCACTCAACCTATTCTCATAAGGCATGCTCCCCAATCCAGGCAACATCCTTGTAAATCTCCTCTGCACCCTTTCTATGGCTTCCACATCTTTCCTGTAGTGAGGCAACCAGAACTGAGCACAGTACTCCAAGTGGGGTCTGACCAGGGTCCTATATAGCTGCAACATTACCTCCCGGCTCCTAAATTCAATTTCACGATTGATGAAGGCCATTACACCATACACCTTCTTAACCACAGAGTCAACATGCGCAGCTGCTTTGAGCGTCCTATGGACTCAGACCCCTAAGATCCCTCTGATCCTCCACACTGCTAAGAGTCTTACCATTAATACTATATTTTCCATCATATTTGACCTATCAAAATGAACCACTTCACACTTATCTGGGCTGAGCTCCATCTGCCACTTCTCAGCCCACTTTTGCATCCTATCAATGTCCCGCAGTAACCTCTGACAGCCCTCCACACTATCCACAACACCTCCAACTTTTGTGTCATCAGCAAACTTACTAATTCATCCCTCCACTTCCTCATCCAAGTCATTTATAAAAATCACAAAGATTAAGGGTCCCAGAACAGATCCCTGAGGCACTCCACTGGTGACCGACCTCCATGCAGAATATGACCTGTCTACAACCACTCTTTGCTGATTTGGCCGATTAGGAAGTGCAACGAGACCTGGGTGTCATTGTACACCAGTCATTGAAGGTGGGCATGCAGATACAGCAGGTGGTGAAAAAGGCAAATGGTATGTTGGCATTCATAGCAAAAGGATTTGAGTACAGGAGCAGGGAGGTTCTACTGCAGTTGCACAAGGCCTTGGTGAGACCGCACCTAGAATATTGTGTGCAGTTTTGGTCCCCTAATCTGAGGAAAGACATTCTTGCCATAGAGGGAGTACAAAGAAGGTTCACCAGATTGATTCCTGGGATGGCAGGACTTTCATATGAAAAAAGACTGGATCGACTAGGCTTATACTCACTGGAATTTAGAAGATTGAGGGGGGATCTTATTGAAACGTATAAAATTCTAAAGGGATTGGACAGGCTAGATGCAGGAAGATTGTTTCCGATATTGGAGAGTCCAGAACGAGAGGTCACAGTTTAAGGATAAAGGGGAAGCTTTTTAGGACCCAGATGAGGAAAAACTTCTTCACAGAGAGTGGTGAACCTGTGGAATTCTCTGCCACAGGAAACAGTTGAGGCCGGTTCATTGGCTATATTTAAGAGGAAGTTAGATATGGCCCTTGTGGCTAAAGGGATCAGGGGGTATGGAGAGAAAGCAGGTACAGGGTTCTGAGTTGGATGATCAGCCATGATCATACTGAATGGTGGTGCCGGCTCGAAGGGCCGAATGGCCTACTCCTGCACCTATTTTCTATGTTTCTATGTTTGCCTTCTGTGGGCAAGCCAGTTTTGGATCCACAAAGCAATGTCCCCTTGGATCCCATGCCTCCTTACTTTTTCAATAAGCCTGGCATGGGGTGCCTTATCAAATGCCTTGCTGAAATCCATATACACTACATCTACTACTCTAGCTTCATCAGTGTGTTTAGTCACATCCTCAAAAAATTCAATCAGGCTCGTAAGGCTCTAAAATATCCTCTAATATTTTCGGTTAATGAAACATTTGAAAGGTTTCAAAAGAAAGAAGGCTTGTAAATGAACACTGCAAACTCTATCATTTTTCAATGTTCTTTGTCTGCAGCCGTGGTACCGGAGGATGGGAAGAATACAGCAGTTTCAAGTAACAAAGTGTAGGCGTTGCTTGAAAACAGACAACAGAGAGAGACAGTTGCTACAGTGACAGCATAACCAAAAATTAGAAAGATACAGGTTAATCTAGGAGTGCCATCAGTGATTGTTAAAGGAAACTATGTTTTGATTGATTTATTTGAATGTTTTCGGTAAATAACGGGGATAACCACTGAGGGGTGCACATTTCTGTTGGTCTGTGCAGACCAGCTTGAAAAAGTCTCTAAGTAATTATTAGCAACAAATCAATTGCAGAACCAGAGGAACCAACATATTGGACCACTGTTATATCACCATCAAAAGCGCTTACTGTCCCATCTCACGCCGACACTTCAGAAAGTCTGATCATATGGCTCTGCTTCTACTCCCTGACTACAGGCAGAGACTGAAGACTGCAGCCCCAGTCGTGAGAAACAAGAAGGTATGGACAAGGGAGGTGCAGGAAACTTACAGGACTGCTTTGAATCAGTAGACTGAACTGTATTCAGGGATTCATCTTGCAGAGAGAATGAGTACACCACAGAAATCACCGACTTCATTAAAACCTGTGTGCATGAGTATGTGCTAAAGAGAACTTACTGTAATCAAGTCAAAAGCCGTGGATGAACCAGGAGGTTCGTAGTTTGCTGAGAGGGCTGGATCTGTGACATTCAAGTCTGGCAACCCAGTACTATGCAAGAAAACCAGGTACAACTACAGAGGACTATTTCAAGAGCAAAGAAACAACACTGAATGAGATTGGAGGCGGAATGGGAAGCACGTCAACTCTGGCAGGGCTTACAGGCCATTATTTCCTACAAAGCAAAACCCAACATCATGAAACTGGCTTGCCCACAGAAGGCAAAGAGTGGTTGTAGACGGGTCATATTTTGCATGGAGGCCGGTAACCAGTGGTGTGCCTCAGGGATCTGTTCTGGGACCCTACTCTGGTGATTTTTATAAATGACCTAGATGAGGAAGAGAAGGCATGGGTTAGTAAATTTGCTGATGACACACAGGTTGGGGGTGTTGTGGGTAGTGTGGAGGGCTGTCAGAGGTTACAACAGGACATTGCAAAACTGGTCTGAGCAGTGGCAGATGGAGTTCAACCTAGATAAGTGTGAGGTGGTTCATTTTGGTAGGTCAAATATGGTGGCAGAATATAGTATTAATGGTAAGACTCTTGGTAATGTGGACGATCAGAGGGCTCTTGGGATCCGAGTCCATAGGACACTCAAAGCTGCTACACAGGTTGACTCTGTGGTTAAGAAGGCATACGGTGCACTGGCCTTCAACAATTGTGGGATTGAGTTTAAGAGACGAGAGGTAACGTTGCAGCTATATATGTACAATGTACTGTGTATGTTAATCAAAATGGCTTCTTTGTTTTGTTAAGAGTAGGAATGCTTCTTTGTATGGTAAGTGCTTTCTCTCGCAGTTGTTTAGCTTTAGACTTGCTGATATCAGGATTGTATTCATTTGTTGACCAATGGGGAATGTTATTTTGTCTTGTGAGGCTGGGAGCTTGGAGGGTTTTGCGGTCTTTTCAGGGGAGTGCAGCGCACGTTCGCCTTCCTTGGCGTCTTCTTCCTGACTCCCCTGAAAAGACCGCGAAAACCCCCAAGCTCCCAGCCTCACAAGACAAAATAACATTCCCCATTGGTCAACAAATGAATACAATCCCGATATCAGCAAGTCTAAAGCTAAACAACTGTGAGAGAAAGCACTTACCATACAAAGAAGCATTCCTACTCTTAACAAAACAAAGAAGCCATTTTGATTAACATACACAGTACATTGTACATATAGGACACTGGTCAGACCCTATTTGGAGTACTGTACTCAATTCTGGTCGCCTCACTACAGATAGGATGTGGAAACCATAGAAAGGATGCAGAGAAGATTTACAAGGATGTTGCCTGGATTGGGTGGCATGCCTTACGAGAATAAGTTGAGTGAACTCGGCCTTTTTTCCTTGGAGCGATGGAGGATGAGAGGTGACCTGATAGAGGTGTATAAGATAATGAGAGGCATTGATCATGTGGATAGTCAAAGGCTTTTCCCCAGGGCTGAAATGGCTAGCACGAGAGGGCATAGTTTTAAGGTGCTTGGAAGTAGGTACAGAGATGTCAGGGGTAACTTTTGATACTGTTGCAGGGGATGACGTAGCTGAGGAAAGCCACAGCAGTCAATCTCTGGCTCTGTGGCTCAAAAGGGAAGGAAGGGAGTGAAGAGGCAAGCAGTAATGACAGGGGTTTGTTGGTTAGGGGAACAAAAAGTTGGTTCTGTGGACAAGAACAAGATTCCTGGATGGTATATTGCTTCCTGGATGCCAGGGTCAGGGAGATCTTGAATTTAGTCCACAGCGTTCTTAAGTAGGAGGGTTAACAGCCAGAGGTTATGGTCCATGTAGGTACCAATCACATTGGTAGGAAGAGTGATGAGGTTCTGTAAAATGAGTTCAGGGAATTAGGTGCTAAGTTAAAAGACAGGACCTCCAGGGTTGTGAACTCAAGATTGCTACCGATGCCAAGTTCTAGTGATGCCAAAAATAGGAAGATTGTTTATCACATAGCTAAGGAGATGGTGCAGAATGGTGGGCTTCAGCTATTTGGATCATTGGGCTCTCTTCCAGGGAAGATGGGGTCTGTACAGAAACGATGTTTGCACCTGAACTGGAGAGGGACTAGTATCTTAGCAGAAAGGTTTGCTACGGGGGGGGGGGGGGGGGGGGGGGGGGGGGGGAAGGGTGGTTTAAACTAGAGTTGTAGGGGGTTGGGAACCAGACAGCCAGAACAGATAGTGCAGTGATTGTGGAGAAAGATGTTGTTAAGCCTACATAAGATGTCATGGCGGGACTAAAGTTCTATGATGCATATATTTCAATGCAAGGAGTATCATAGAAAAGGCAGATGAATTCAGGGAATTAATCAGCATGCAGAATTATGACATTGCAGTCATCAGTGAGACTCAGTTGCAGGAGGGGCAGGACTGGCAGCTCAGTATTCCAGGGTTCTGTTGTTTTTGATGGCATAGAGCAGGAGGGTTTAAAGGGGGCAGACTGACATCACTATTCAGGGAAAATGTCATGGCAGATGAAGTATTGAAGAATATAAGAAAATAAGAAATATAAGAAATCCTTTTTTTTTTAAAAGGAGGGAGAGAGAAACCGGGGAATTATGGACCCG
Source organism: Hemitrygon akajei (assembly GCF_048418815.1). Taxonomy (NCBI): domain Eukaryota; kingdom Metazoa; phylum Chordata; class Chondrichthyes; order Myliobatiformes; family Dasyatidae; genus Hemitrygon; species Hemitrygon akajei. The sequence continues at coordinate 141,502,900 of NC_133124.1, read as the reverse complement.
TTAGTCTGATATCGGTGGTGAGGAAAATGCTAGAGTCGGTTATCAAAGATGTGATATCAGCACATTTGGAAAGAGGTGAAAACATCAGACAAAGTCAGCTTGGATTTGTGAAAGGAAAATCATGTCTGACGAATCTTATAGAATTTTTTGAAGATGTAACTAGTAGAGTGGATGGGTATATTTAGATTTTCAAAAGGCTTTTGACAAGGTCCCACACAGGAGATTAGTGTGCAAACTTAAAGCACACGGTATTGGGGGTGTGGTATTGATGTGGATAGAGAATTGTTTGGCAGACAGGAAGCAAAGAGTGGGAGTAAACGGAACCTTTTCAGAATGGCAGGCAGTGACTAGTGGGGTACCGCAAGGCTCCGTGCTGGGACCCCAGTTGTTTAAAATATATATTAATGATTTAGACGAGGGAATTAAATGCAGCATCTCCAAGTTTGCGGATGACATGAAGCTGGGCGGCGGTGTTAGCTGTGAGGAGGACGCTAAGAGGATGCAGGGTGACTTGGATAGGTTAGGTGAGTGGACAAATTCATGGCAGATGCAATTTAATGTGGATAACTGTGAGGTTATCCACTTTGGTTGCAAGAACAGGAAAACAGATTATTATCTGAACGGTGCCGATTAGGAAAAGGGGAGGTGCAACGAGACCTGGGTGTCATTGTACACCAGTCATTGAAGGTGGGCATGCAGGTACAGCAGGCGGTGAAAAAGGCAAATGGTATGTTGGCATTCATAGCAAAAGGATTTGAGTACAGGAGCAGGGAGGTTCTACTGCAGTTGCACAAGGCCTTGGTGAGACCGCACCTAGAATATTGTGTGCAGTTTTGGTCCCCTAATCTGAGGAAAGACATTCTTGCCAGAGAGGGAGTACAGAGAAGGTTCACCAGATTGATTCCTGGGATGGCAGGACTTTCATATGAAAAAAGACTGGATCGACTAGGCTTATACTCACTGGAATTTAGAAGATTGAGGGGGGGATCTTATTGAAACGTATAAAATTCTAAAGGGATTGGACAGGCTAGATGCAGGAAGATTGTTTCTGATATTGGGGAGTCCAGAACGAGGGGTCACAGTTTAAGGATAAAGGGGAAGCCTTTTAGGACCGAGATGAGGAAAAACTTCTTCACACAGAGAGTGGTGAACCTGTGGAATTCTCTGCCACAGGAAACAGTTGAGGCCGGTTCATTGGCTATATTTAAGAGGAAGTTAGATATGGCCCTTGTGGCTAAAGGGATCAGGGGGTATGGAGAGAAAGCAGGTACAGGGTTCTGAGTTGGATGATCAGCCATGATCATACTGAATGATGGTGCAGGCTCGAAGGGCTATTTGCTATGTTTCTAAGAGAACCTTTAAGAAGGAAATCAGGAGGGCTAAAAGACATGAGGTTGCTTCAGCAAACAAGAATAAGAATCCCAAGAGGTTCTACAGATATGCATATTAAGAGCAAAAGGATAGCAAGGGGCAAAATTGGTCATCTGGAAGATCAGAGTGGTAATCTATGCATGGAGCCGGAAGAGATGGGGGAGATCTTAAATACATTCTTTTGCATCTGTATTTACTTGGAAGATGGATACAGAGTCTATATATGTGAGGTAATGCAGCAGGGACATCATTGACCCTATACAGATTACAGAGGAGGTGATGTTTGCCATCTTGAGGCAAATTAGGGTGGATAAATCCCCAGGGCCTGACAAAGTGTTTCCTCTGACTCTGTGGAAGGATAGAGCAGAAACTGCAGGGACTCTAACATAGATGTTTTAAACATCTTTAGCACAGGTGAGATGCCAAAGGACTAGTGTTGTTCAGTTTGCTTAAGGAAGGCTATAAGAATAAATCAGAAAACTATAGGCTGGTGATCCCGTCGTTGTCATGGGAAGGTTATTGAAAGGTATTCAAAGGGACTGTACATGTAAGTATTTGTATAGGTAGGGACTGATTAGGGACTGTCAACATGACTTTCTGCATGGTAAGTGGTGCTTAATCAATCTTATAGAGATTTTTGAGGAAGTTACCAGGAAAGTTGATAACGTCTACATGGACTTTAGCAAGGCATTTGACAAGGACTCGCATGGAAGGTTGGTCAAGAAGGTTCAGTCACCTGGTGTTCAATATGAGGTAATAAATTGGATTAGACTTTGGCTTCACAGGAGAAGCCAGAGAATGGTTGGTTACCTCTCTGACTGGTGGCCTGTGACTGGTGATGTGCCATAGGGATCGGTGCTGGGTCCGTTGTAGTTTGTCATCTATATCAATGATCTGGATGATAATACGGTAACTGGATCAGCAAATTTGCAAATGACATTAAGATTAGGGGTGTAGTGGGCAGCGAGGAAGACTATCAAAACTTACAGTGGGATCCGGAGCAACTGGGAAAATGGGCTGAAAAATGGAAGATGGAATTTAATACAGACAAGTGTGAGGCATTGCACTTCAGTAAGACAAACAGAGTAAGGTTTTACACAGTGAGCAGGGAATACAGATTGATAATTCTTTGAAAGTGGTGTCACTGGTAGATACGGTCATAATGAAAAACTCATTAGAGATGGGGATGGTGCTGGAGGATTGGCGTATTGCTCATGTGGTTCCATTGTTTAAAAAGTGTTCTAAGAGTAAACCTAGCAATTATAGGCCTATAGAAGGTTGAGGGGGGACTTGATAGAGATTATTTAAAATTATGAGGGGGATAGATAGAGCTGACGTGGATAGGCTTTTTCCATTGAGAGTAGGGAAGATTCAAACAAGAGGACATGAGTTGAGAGTTAAGGGGCAAAAGTTTAGGGGTAACACGAGGGGGAACTCCTTTACTCAGAGAGTGGTAGCTGTGTGGAACAAGCTTCCAGTAGAAGTTGGTAGAGGCAGGTTCGATATTGTCATTTAAAAAAAAAATTGGATAGGTATATGGACAGGAAAGGAATGGAGGGTTATGGGCTGAGTGCAGGTAGGTGGGACTAAGTGAGAGTAAGCGTTCGGCACAGACTAGAAGGGCCGAGATGGCCTGTTTCCGTGCTGTAATTGTTATATGGCTATGACACACTGGCCTTTACAAACCAAAGTATTGAGTACAGGAATTGGGATGTTGTGTTGAAGTAGATAGGGTAAGTGCAACCAAGCTTTTTCCACTGAAGTTGGGTGAGACAACAACAAGAGGTCATGGATTAAGGTTGAAAGGTGAAATGTTTTAGGAAACATCAGGGGGAACTTCTGCATTCAGAGGGAAGTAAGAGTATGGAACGAGCTGCTAGCTCAAGTAGTGGATGTGGTTTGATTTCAACTTTTAAGAGAAATTTGGATAGGTAAATAGATAGGAGGAGTATGGAAGGCTATGGTCTGGGTTCAGTTCAATGGGTTTAGGCAAATTAATGGTTCAGCACAGACTAGACAGGCCAACAGGCCTGGTTCTGTGCTGTATGTTCTATGACTCTCTAGGTTATTTTTTTAAAACTGGGCCAAGACAGAGTAACTATTCAGCCTGTATTGTTGTAAGATTTATTTGTCCAAAATCTGGAAATCGTTCCAGTTTTCCACCCAGACTTTGCCATTTTTAACAGAAATTCATTTGTCAAGCAAAATGTTCCTGTGTGAATACTTCATGCTGAGTTAAATAAATGGTGATGGAGATTTGTACCATTCATTTCTGGGTAGCAGTAATGACAAAGGCACATACATAAAATCATGCTCAATTTTTGCAATGAGACTGTGCAAACATAATTATTTCCTCCAATTATTTAAATGGGATAGATGGATCTGTTTGGTTCACTGAACAAGTACAACACAAAGAGGCTGAAATGAAGATACAGCTTTTAAAATATCACAATTATTACAATAAAAGATCTTGCTAATAATATGTCACACCATGTTATTTCTGTCAGCATATTAACATTTCAGCACTGAAATATTAGTCATCTCATGGTACAATTGCTCTGCACTGCTCCAAGTTCATCTGTGATTAGCAGATGATGCGGTCAGCCCTCATCGATCAACTGATGACCTCCAGCACATCCTTACTTTCTACATTTGTTTGGATAGCACGCTGTCTCGCACTTTAGATGCGTACTATATTTATTATTGATTACCATCATTTGGATTTCAATCAAGCCAGATTCACTACTGACCTGTTTGAATCATCTCCTATTTATCTTTGACAGAGAAGCAAGTGGCTGGAAAAAGCAAATGGAATGAATGTGTTTTGTCAGTTCTCTACCCTTGAAACATGTGCCACTAATTATGGCTCATGCAGGTGTTCAATTAATGGGGCTAGTTCAGAACTCTGTTAATCAACCATTTGAACTGAATTATGTTCCAAAATTGCAATTAAGTTTTTATTTTTATTTATTATATTGATTTATCAATGCAGCACAGAGGCAACCATTCCAACCCTTTGAGCCACGTTGCCCCAGCAACCCCCAACAAACCTGCTCACTGGACAATTTACAATGAGCACTTTACTATCCCAGTACACCTTCGGACTATGGAAGGAAACCGGAGTGCCCAAGAAAAACCCATGCATTCGGCGGGAGAACGTACAGACCCCTTACAGACAGCACTGGGATTGAATTCTTAACCACTATGCTGCCTTGACATTGTGGAGTTGTTGAACTCCTCATAGGAAATGAGCCAGCATCAGCCAAAGGACATTTGATTCTTGAATCTTGCACAAGATCTGATCTGGAACAGGACACAAGATCCTGGTGATCACTATGGAATTTAGGAGTCATACAGGAAGACAGTACAAAAGCAATGGCTACCCAAATGCCTCTTTATTGTTGTAGTTGTACCCACCTCGATCACTTCTTCTGGCAACTTATTCCAGGTACTCACCACCTTCTGTGTAAACAAGTTACATCTCAACCAAACAAGACGTTGGTTTTAAATCTCTCCCTTCTTATCTGATATCTGTGCCCTCTAGTTTTGGACTCCACAATACTGGGTGAAAAATTATGACCGCCCACCTTATCAATTCCCCTCATGATTTCATAAACTTCAGCGAGGTCACCTCTCATTCTCCTGCATGGCACCCTCGTATATCTCTTCTGCATCCTCTTCATCTTAACTATCCTATAACAGGGTAAACAAAAATGTACGCAATACCCCAAGCGCCAAGTCCACCTCATGTCCTTTTTGTCCTCCTGATTTTCATCTTAAGCCTAATCTGAAACTTTTTATATTCATCAAGGGATTAATTCATGCCCGGCTGCCTAAATGTGATGTACTCTTCCTTCTTATTCCTCACCAGAATCTCAATATTTTTCATTAGCCAGGGTTTCCTGAACTCGGTGTGTTTACCCTTCACTGTAACAGCAACATTTTGCCCCTAGACTCTTGATATAACCCTTTTAAAAGCCAACTATGCCTTTGCCTAAAAATAGTCACCCAGTCCACCCCAACTAGATCCTGCCTAATGCCCTCAAAGTTTGCCTGGCACCAGTTCAGGACTTTAACCCGTGGACCTATTCTGTTTCTCTCAATAACAATTTTAAGAATAATAAAAATGAGATTACTGGTCCTCAAATGCTCCCCAACTGCCACTTCAGCTACTTGGCCCATGTGATTCCATAAGAAGGGGTCCAATATTGCTCCTTCTCGAGTTGGTTCCTGTATATATGTTCCATGAGGAAACTGTCTTAGCCGCACTGCACAAATTCTGCCCCATCCAGGCCCTCAGCACTCTTGGTGGCCCAGTCGATACTGGGAAAATTGAAATCTCCCAATAGCACAACTACATACAATTTTTCAACACATCTCCTCCACGAGTTCCCATCAACTACTAGGGAGTCTACAATACAGCCTTCTCAAGGTGACCATTCCCTTTCTTATTTCTATGTTCAACCCAAATGGCCTCATTGGATGATCCCTCATGAATATTCTCTCCTCAGGTGAGAATAAAATATTTACTTTTGTAAAATCAGTTTGCGATAACTTTAAATTATCCATTAGAATATAAATATGTTTGTAATTAATAATTATTTTCTAAGTTTTACAAGGCCCCCAACTCCAAAGCACTTTGGCATTTGCTTTCATGTAGATTACATTATGTCAAAGGCTGAAAATACATTTAATTGGCTGAGGTATTAGCCAAAGATCTGAAAGTATCTATTGTCCGATTTTTTTTCTCAGTAAACAGGTTGCAATTGCAGCTCTAAATTGTCAACAGCCACTAATGACATTCTTCCTACTGCTTTCAACATAACAATGACACTAATCTTTTCCAATGTCTCTCAGTATCCACCTTTCTTGATTTCAAAGCACACTTATTATCTAAGAATGCATAAATTAAACACCTTGAAATTTGTCTGCTTATAGGCAGGTACAAAGCAAGAAACTCGAATAACCAAATTTTTAAAAAGACCAAAAAACAGAGGAAAAAGAGGGAAAAAGAAGACATATCATGAAAACAACAGAAGCAAGCCAACAGCCTTCCGAACCGGACTGAGTTCCAGATCTGCTCCCGGAGAAGCTGGAGTAGGCCTAATCTATTTGGAATCATCTAGTGATCTGACCTTATTGACAATATTATAACATTATTTTAATCTTCATTTACTATTTCAATTAGTTCTGCATAGATCATTTTTCCAACATATCTTTTAATTTTTCAATAATTATTCCTTGATTAAGAACTATAATTTTTGCAAAGATTTTCCAATTTACTTTAACCACCTCCTATCATCTCTGGAATTAGTTTGGTTTTAAATTTTTTCATAAGGTTCCATTACCTTAATTCATTCTTCTCTATATTATGTAGTCTATCATTAAACAAATTTGATTAATATTGTGATAAATATCTGACACTAGAAATGGGGTAAACAATGGTTGAAAGTCAATTCATAATAGCTTGTTCATTTCCTAATGAGTAAATGAGAAATGGAAAAGTTCACTCTTTTTTACGATGTCTGTAATCTAAATTTTAAACCATGTTTCATTAAAAAGAGTCATTACAGAAATAAATACAAGTTTCACATATGTAAATTAACTGAAGAGCTGGGTACATTTACTTACCAGTATTGCAACCATACGTCTTCCATGAATAGCTCTTCAGGGATTGGATCGATGAGGACAAGATCAGACACCTCCCTGTGGGACAGAGATAGGCTCGCCAACTGAGGGTGTATTTCAGCAGACAGAGTTCAGATAACTCTGCCAAACAGACATTACTGAAAATATATGGAGCAATTTAGCAGATATTGGACAACTTTTGTGAGTATAGCATTTGTGATATCCATTTACTAGCTCTTTTTGGAATTGCACTCTAGTGTTGACATTAATCTTTATACCACTGCACACGGAACATTAAGCAGGGGCATATAAAACCAAATAAAAATGAACTTGGAAATACTTGAAACACACTTATCAATCATCACTTAATCTTTGTTCTCCTAATGGAAATGCAAGCAAGCAAGTCTTTACATCAGCAGTACAATAGTGGAAACTGCGAGCACCCGGGTGTGCACATCACACTCAATCTCTCGTGGTCCCAGAACACATTCTGCGCAATCAAAAAAGCTCACCAACACCTCTACTTTCTGAAGAAGCTGAAGAGAGCTGCACTATGCACATCTACGGCATATACACAACTTCGACAGTAGAGTGCATCCTAACAAGCTGCATTTCTGCATGGTATGAAAACTGTACTGTGGCAGACAGGAAGGCTCCACAACAGGTGGTCACAACTGCGTAATGCGTCACCGGCACCTACCTACCATCAAGGACATGTATTGAGAAAGGTTCCAGGAAAGGGCCAGTAACATCAAGAAGGATCCCACACACCTTGCTCATGCACTGTTTGTTCCACTCCCATCTCAGGGAGCAGGCTACATAGCATCCATGCCAGGACCACCACACCCAAAAACAGTTATGTTCCTCAAGCAAACATTAACCCACCCCTCCATACTTCCACCACTACTTTATCATTTCCTGTCAATCACCTCACGTACAGACCTAGCGTCTGTGCCAAGTGTCATTTAATGAATATACAATTTATATATATATATATAGGCTATCAAAAGTATTTATATTTATTGTGTTTTTTATTGTTATTATTGTGTTCTTTATCTTACTGCTTTTTTTCTGTGTTGCATCGGATCTGGAGTAACAATTATTACCTTCACATATACTTGTGTACTGGAAATGGCATTACACAATCTTGAATTTTGGTTAAATTTTAATGAACATTTAATCATCTCTGGAAACAGTCAATGTTTTGGGCAGAGTCATTTCATCAGGAGTGGAAAGATACATGACGTTAGAGCAAGAATGTAGGGGGTAGGGGAGGAAGAAGTACAAGGTGGTAGGTGATAGGGGAAACTGGGAAGGGGAGGGATAAAGAAAATAGCTGGGAAACTGATAGTTGAAAGAGATAAAGAGCTAGAGGAGGGGGAATCTGATAAGAGAGGATAGAAGTCCACGGAAGAAAGGTGTTGCTCCTCCAACTTGAATGTGGTCGCATTGATACAGAGGACACCACACCAGGAACATCAGATTCAGTAGATAACCTCAACAGATTCACAGATTTGCGTCCTCCCCTCCCCCCATCTTCTTGCTCTAACTTCTCATCTTTTTTTCCCAGTCCTGATGAAGGGTCTCAGCCCAAAACATCAACTCCTTACTCTTTTCCATAGATATTGCCTGGCCTGCTGGGTTCCTCCAGCATTTTGTGTGTGTTGTTTTGGATTTCCAGCAAATGAAGATTTTCTTGTCTCACTTATTCATTTCTGCTCTGTTTCAATCTTCTAACCATTCCTCCACTTCCATCAAGATTTAAGCCCAAAGCCATCAACTTGTGGTTCTTGTCAAATGCTTGTTGAAAGTCCTCACAGGCAACCCCTGTGTTATGGGGACTGGGATGCATTTCCATTTGCACAGAATAATCCTTGTCATGATCTTCCACAATGGGAAGACACATCAACCGTGTGTACATCAAGAAATGAGCTGTAAAAAAAAATCTACTCATTTTCACTTAAATTTCCTAAAAGCATATCCCAGATTGTTTTGGCAGTGATGTGTGAATTTTGAAAAGGTAAACTTCATTCACAAAGTGACATAATGCAGGATTCACCTGTATACTCAATTCACTAGTTCCCTTGTATCATTTCTGCCTCGATTAGTTTATTAAGAATCTATTTTCCTTTAAAAAAAACATGTTGCCTCTGCCTAATCATGCTGTCAGTTTCTGAATACTCTGTTGAGATACTCTTGCATGATGGATTTTAGCATTTTGCAGACAAGCCAGATTAACACATCTGTTGTTCCCCCATTTTCTTTCACTTCTTGGTTTGAAAAACAGTCTTGCCCTTATTACCTTCTAATCTGCTTAGACTGTTCGCAAAATTTTAAAGGATTATTACAAATGCATCAATCATTTCTGCAGTATATTTGAACACTTACTTCAGAGGATTCTATTAACTTTTAGTTCCCTTAATTTCTAATTTACTTCCCTTTTTAATGATAATAATTACATCAAGTTACTTGCAGTGTTCATTTCTAATGTTACTGATTTTAATTATGTTTTCTAAAGTGATTATTTAATGTTTTCTTTTCTTTACGTCCCATAATTATTTCTTCAGATCTTCTGTGACAGACACATTTAATTTCAATACTTTCTTTACTATATTACAGATGCTCTTAAATCTTTTTTTAATATAATTCATGCCAATATATTCTCATTTTTTCATCTTTATGGTCATCTATTGATGGTTCTTAATGTTCTCCCACATGCCAGTTTTATTACCCTTCTTGACAACATTGTAAACCTCTCTAATCTTCTTCAATCTAATACTATCTTCAGCCTTCTTAATGCTCAACTTTGATGCTTCAGTTTTACTATAAAATGCACATTTAATTAGAATGATGGAATATTTCTTTAACCATGTTCTAGTGTTTATTTATCACAAATCTTTTTAAATAATTTCTCAGTTCTGTTTTGGCTAAATCAACACTCATAAATATATAATTGGCTTCATTTCAAGACTCTAATTTCCACCATCTGAAGTGTCAAGATTTTTATCTTACCAGTTGTGAATGTGGGCATAAAATCTTGCATTGAGTGCCCCAAGTTCCGATCCCACGAGTACAAAGGGGCTCTGCAGCTTAGCTTCCTTAATAAGTCCGTGTAGATCATCTACCATTCTTTAGGAGAAAAAAAGCAAATTAATATTTATGAGGTTCAACAGGGGTGAATAAATCTCACTATCAGGACAGCACATTATTTATGTTTGCCAGTTTGTGTTATTGTAAATTAGAAACTCACATGGCTGTATACAAAGAAAGCGTGCACAAAAGCTTAAACACAAGGAAATCTGCAGATGCTGGAAATTCAAGCAACACACACAAAATGCAGGTGGGACGCAGCAAGATAGGCAGTATCTATAGGAAGAAGTACAGTCGACATTTTGGGTTGAGACCCTTTGTCAGGACTAATGGAAAAAAGATAGTAAGAGATTTGAATGTGAGAGGGGGAGGGGGAGACCCAAAATAATAGGAGAAGACAGGAGGGGGAGGGATGAAGCTAAGAGCTGGAAAGTTGATTGGCAAAAGGGATTGATGCACCATCAATAACTCTCCGAGACGTGAGGCGAGATATTGGCTTTTATTGGCTGGAAGAAAGAACAAGCAGCAATTGACCACCACACTGCATCCTGGAGACTGAGGCCGGGGCAGAGTCCCCAATCGCCTTTATACCGGGGTCCATGGGAGGAGCCACAGGAGCAGTCAGCGGGGGGGGGGGGGGGGGGGCGTGTCCAGACAGGTATATGTAGTTCACCACAGGGATACAAGGCTAGAGAAGGGGCAGTATCTTAGGACGGAACTCCTCCCCCTTTCTTTCTTCCAAGGCCTTCCGTCCTATGATACTCCATCTCCCTCTGATGCTCCTTCTCCTTCCCTTTCTTCCATAGTCTTCTACCCTCTCCTATCAGATTCCCATTTCTCCAGTCCTTTATCTCTTTCATCAATCAACTTCCCAGCTCTTTACTTCACCCCCTCCCCTGGTTTCACATATCACCTGCCACCTTGAACTTCTTCCTCCCACCTCCTACTCTGACTTCTTCCCTTCCTTTCCAGTCCCGAAGAAGGGTCTTGGCCTAAAAAGTCAACTGTTTACTCTTTTCCATCAATGCTGCCTGGCCTGCTGAGTTCCTCCAGCATTTTGTGTGTGTTGTTTGGATTTCCAGCATCTGCAGATTTGCAACAAGTGTGTTCATTGTCACTGGCTAAGTGTACTGGAAATTTCAGTCCTTGAGAAGAGGCTTCCCAATACATCGGCAGTGTGCGAGGCTGTAGCGAAGGCCATTGGGAACACTTCTGGCCACTTTGTAGCTGATTTGTGCCCATGAATGATCCAGCAAAATCCACATGAATCCTCTGCCAGGGCAATGCAGGCCATCCCCAGGGATAGAGAGGCGCTGCTCTGGGCATCTTCTGAAAGTACTGGCATCACGAAGAGTGCATGGAAAGCTGCTCAATCTGCTGGTCTATTCCTGGCCACCGGACAAACGCTTTCATTTTGACCACACCTAGATGACCAGCATGAAGCTCCTACACCACTTAGATAGTACAACAACTATCAATCCCCACATAAGACCTCTGTCAAGGGCAAGTTCATCCCAGCGCTGGTAAAAATTGGGGAACTAAATTCCTGCTGCACATTCCAGCCATTTTGGGTGGCCACGCAGACCTGAGACAGTGCGGGGTCTCTTCTTGGTTTCCCTTTGCATCATCTCTGCCATAATAGGGAGACTTTCAATTTGCGTGAGAGAGAATACCTTCACGTGGAATGTCATCTTTTGCCAATTTTTCAGATATTTCCTTTTCAGAAAGTAAATGGGGTTATCTATCAGCATTTCCATGATTGGTTGTCCTCATGAACTCAACCTTGTAATTGTGTTCTTCAAGAAACAGAGCCCATTTCTGCAATCATGCTGCTGCTGTTAGTGGAACACCTATGGATTGAAAATGGACACTAATCAGTAATGAGAGTGAACTCTTTCCCATAAAAATAGTGGTTGAAACGTTTTGCACTCCAAACCAGACTCAAGGTCTCTCTGTCAATTTGTGTGTAATTTTCCTCTGCAATGGTAAAGGAAAGTGATGCAAAGGATGTTTGCTTCTATCACTCATAACATGACATTACTGCACCTTTACTGTAAGGTGAGGTGTCTAAGGCAAATTTCACTGGACGATGTAGATCATAATGTGTGAATACAGTGTCTAACGTCACCATTTCCTTTGCCTTTTTAAAAGCTAACTCATACTGCTTTGTCGGTTGTCATTTCTTCTGGATCTGTAGTAATGTGTTCAAGGGATAGAGCACAGCAGCCAGGTTTGGCAGGAGCCTGTTATACTAATTAAACAAGGACCACAACTGCAACACGTCCTTTGGTCTTGAGGCATTCACAACTGCTTGAATTTTCTCAGCACACTTGTGTAATCCTTCAGCATCAATGGTGTGACCACAGTAAGTAATGCTTAATTTAAAGAATTCACACTTACTGCATCATGCTCTGAGTCTGTAATCTTCTAATTTTTTTTAACACTGTCTTGAGATTTTGGAGATTTTCCTTGCAATCCTTACTGGTAACAATGATGTCATCCAAGTAACGCTTAATGCCTGAACAGCCTTGCACCATCTAGTCCATTGCTTTTTGCCAGAGTGCAGATGCAGATGCTACTCCAAAAGTAAGCCTATTATTGTGATAAAGCCCTTTGTGAGTGTTTATGGTGAGAAACACTTCGGACTCTTCTTCCATCTCCATCTGTAGGTAGGCCTCAGCTAAGTTCACTTTGTTAAAGTGTTCTCTTCCAGAAAGGTTTGCAAAGATATCCTCCATCCTGGGAAGAGAGTACTGGTCTACCTTCAGTACTGGGTTGATGGTGACCTTAAAATCACCACAGATTGTGACAGATGCACTCTTCTTCATTACTGGGACCACTGGTGTTGCCCACAGACTCCACTAATCCTTGGAAGGAATTCCTTCTGCCTCCATGTGATCTACTTCACTGGCTACTTTATCATGCATGGTATAAGGAACTGGATGGACTTTGTAGGACTTGGGTGTGGCATTTTCATTTAACACTATTTTACTTTTGATAGATTTTGAGTCTTCCGATGCCATTTTTGAACACCGGTATGTCATCATCCAGCATCTTTCTTAAGTTGACTCCATTGCAGGGGATGTAACATGCAGGTGGATGGATTTCCAATCAAGTTGTAGTTCTCTCAGCAACAAACGGTCCCACAATGCTGGTCCTCCTGTTTTTACAACATACAAGCCCAATGTGTCTGGTTGATTATCGTATTTCAGTGTTACAATGTCATTCTCGCAGGAGTTATTTTCTCTACAGTATAAGTTCATAGTTGGATATCTGCAGGCTTCAGTTCAATATCTCTGAAAGGCCATTTAAACTCATTTTGTGGAATGACTGAAACAGCTGAGCCTATATCCAATTCCATTTTAATTAATTTGCTGTTCACTTCTGCCGTAAGCCCTATTGCTTACCTGTTAATTTTCACACTGTAACTCTCAACGCTACCCAACCCTGTCATTCTCATCATTATCAGATTTTTCATCAACAGCGTGCAGATTAGTGCTCTTTTTAAAACTGCAACTTGACTCTTCCCTCTGCAGTCCATTTATTTTTGTCTGCCTGACACACTCTTCGTTACATTTTCTGCCAGTTTCACCTTTAAACCTGCATATGTGAGGCCCTGCCACAATGGTAACACATTTTGTTTGGTGAGGTAGGTTTCTGTTCAGACATTGGAATTTTGTTCACACTCACTTTCACTCCTGACTGCAACTCAATTGAGTCTCTGGCTGCTGTTTCTATTGATAAAGTGATTTCAACTGTTCTTTTAAATGTGAGTTGCACTTCAGTAAGAAGCCATTTTTGAATGCTTTCTTGTAAGATTCCACAAACTAAACGATCTCTCAGTGCATTATTAAGCCCATCACTTAAATGACAATGTTTAGACAATCTCTTTAATTCAGTCAGATAAGCTGAAATGAGCTTCCCTTCCTTTTGAATCCGCTTATGGAACCTAAAGTGTTCTGCAATCAACAGTAGTTTTGGTTCTCGATGTTCTTGTATTACTTTAACAATATCAGCAAAGCTCCTTTCAGCTGGTTTGGGTAGAGCAGTCAAACTTCTTAAGCAAACTGTATGCTCTTCCACCAATTCCACTCAGCAAAACTGGCACTTGTTTCTCATGAGCTATTCCATCTGCTTAAAAATTCTACTCAATTCGCTCAGTAAACCTCACCCAGTTATCTTTTGTGGAATCAAAAATGTCTATCTTTCTGATGCAGCCAGAAATTTCTACTAATTTTGTTATTTCCTATTATTATAACCCAGTACTCACTATTCATGAACCCATGAATTTCGTCAATTTTGTGCCTTTTTAAAAAAAAATTTGACGATCTTCATCCCTTTCTCCCAAAGAAGAAAAACATGCTCAAAGATACTTCTGCACTTCAACAGGTAGGAAGTTGTCTCAGGTTTGTTTTAAAACTTACTCTTTGCAACCGTTACGTTTTGTAACTGCATCCACTACTTCAGTGGGGCACACCCTTATGACGAGATGGCAATGACATTTGCTGTTCACATACTTCGTACATATAACCCATTATGAATGATGTAAACAACAAAGAATGCATAATCAAACAACATATTTATAATATTGCTAAAACATTACTGAAATATTAAATACAGCACAGTATTCACTGAAGATAGTGCTGTAGATATTATCTATATGATTTTTAGTAATGTGTTTGAACAGGTCCCCCGTTGTAGGCTCACCCAGATGATTAAATTCCATGGGTTGAACAGTGACTTGGCGGTTTGGATTCAAAACTGCTTTGGCCATAGAAGACAGAGAATAATTTTGGATGGGAATGGGACATTTTCCAGCTGGAGGTCTATGACTAGTAGTGTTCCACAAGGATCCAAACTGGAGCCTCTCCTATTTCTGTTAGATATGAGTGACAAGATGAAACTATGGATGAGTGGGTTGGTAAATTTGTAGACAGTACAGACATTGGTGGCATTGTGGATAGAATATAAGACTGCCAAAGGATAGAACAAGTGTAGACATGGGTAAGGAAACAGTAGATGGTATTTAATGTGACCAAGTATGCATGCTGCACTTTGGAAGATCAAATGTAAAAGAATAGGACACAATTACCATTAACAGTGCTGATGCACAGCAGGAACTTGGGTCAGCAGGTCAGGCAGCATCCGTTGAAACGAGCAGTCAATGTTTCGGGCCGAGACCCTTCGTCAGGATTTGCCACCCACTTCAACTCTGCTTCACATTCCCATTTGGATATGTCCATACATGGCCTCCTCTACTGCCATGATGAGGCCAAACTCAGGTTGGAGGAGCAACACCTCATATACCATCCGGGTAGTCTCCAGCCCCTCGGTACACTCTGCATCCTCTTCCAGCTGCCTATCACCTCTCTCATGATTCTGCCTTCTTCTACTACCCATAGTGCTTTCCCCTCACATTCCTTATTCACCTCTCCTGCCTATCCTCTCCCTGCTTCCCCCCCCCCCCACCCTTTGATCTTTCCTCTGATTGGTTTTTCACCTGGCACCTTCCACCCTCCCCCCCCACATTCTTTATAGGGCCCCTGTCCCCTCCTTCTTCAGTCCTGACAAAGGGTGTTGGCCCGAAATGTTGACTGTTCGTTTCAACGGATGCTGCTTGACCTGCTGAGTTCATCCAGCTTGTTTGTACGTGTTGATTTGACCACAGCATCTGCAGTGTACTTTGTGTTTAGGAACTTGGGTCCAAGTCCATTACTCCCTGAAAGTGTTTGCACAGGTTGAAAGGGTGGTAGACAGTGTATACGGCTTGCTTGCCTGTATTAGTTGAGCCATTGAGTTCCAGAGTCAGGAAGTGATGCAGTTTTATGAAAGTCTAGTTAGGTTGCACCTGGAGTATTGCATTCAGTTCTGCCCAGGCAATTATTGGAAGGATGTAAAGGTTTTTGAGAGGGTACAGAAGAGATTTGCCCGGATGTTGCCTGGATTATAGAGCATCTGCTATAAGCAGAAGTTGGAGAAACTTGGGTTACTTTCTCTGGTGAGAAGAGAGCTAATAGAAGTTTGTAAGATTTCTGAGAGGCATAGACAGACAGCTGTATCACTGGACATCATGCTCCATTGGACAGCACAAAGAACTTACGGCTCCCGTACCTCCTCTCTGTTGGTTGCAGTGAGAAAAGGCCATATGCCAAATGGTCAAGGTCCTTAAAAGACCTCCCAATGATGAGATTTGTGCCCATGATGGAGCTGACTGAGTCTACAACACTCTGAAGCCTTGCTGTCCTGTGCAGTAGCCCCTCTATACCAGTTGGTGATGCAACCACTCAGAATGCTCTCCAAGGTACACTTGTAGAAATTTGCTAGCATCTTTTACTACATCTCCTCAAACTCCCACTGCTGACATGCCTTCTTCATGACTACATCAATACGGTGACCCCAAAATAAATCCTTTGATGCTCAGTAACTTGAAACTGCTCACCCTTTCCACCCCTGACCCCTGAATAAGAATTGGTGTGGGTTCACCCAACTTTTCCTTCCTGAAATCCACAATCAGTTTGATGGTCTTGCTGATGGTGAGTGCAATGTTGTTGTGGTGTCACCACTCGATGAGCCAATCTACTTCAATCATGCACATCTCCTTGTTGCCATCTGAGATTCTGCCAACAGTGGCGTCATCAGTAAATGTAGAGATGATATTTGAGCTGTGCCTAGCCACCCAGTCACGAGTGTAGAAGGACTAGAGCTATGGGCTAAGCATGCTTCTCTGATGTGCGGCTGTGTTGATTGTCAGTGACAAGAAGACGTTAATACCGATCCGTACTGCCAGTGGTTCCTGATGGGGAAGTCAAGAATCCAACTGCAGAGGCAGGTACAAAGGCTCAGGTTTTGAAGCTTGTTGATTAGTCCTGAGGGGATAATGGTGTTGAACGCCAAGTTGTAATTTATAAACTGCAGCCTGCCATAGATATTGCTGTTGTTCAGGTGGTAAAAAGCCCAGGAGAGCCGGTGAGATCGTTACCGCTGTAAACCTATTGTGGCAGCAGGCAAATTACAGCGAATCCAGGTCCTTGCTCAGGCAGTGTTAATTTTAGCCACACACAATTGATAGTAGATATGAGTGCTACCAGGCAATAGTCATTGAGGCAGCTCATCCCCACTCTTCTTCAGCAACAAGAAGTGGTGGATGATGTCATTTTGAAGCAGGAGGGAACCTCTGACTGCAGCAGTGAGAGGTGACTATACCCTCGAACACTCCAGCCAGCTGGTTGGGAGTACCACCCTGAAGGGTACATCATCAGGGCCTGACGCCTTGCAAGGATTCACTCTCGTGAAGGAAACTCTGATGTCGGCCACTATGACAGAGATCACAGGGTCACCAGATATTGTAGTTTTATTCTCCCTTACAACGTCTGCATAAAAGGTGAAGAGCTCAATGAAGCATCACAGCCAATTATACTGCATTAGAGATGTGAAGACTGTGGAGAGGGTGCATTCGATGTTTGCCGGGCTGCTTCCTGGATGAGAGGGTATGAGCAATAGGAAGAGGCTGGTTAGCTTGGGTTGTTCTCCCAAAAGCATCAGAGGCTGAGGGGAGCCCTGGTAGTTTTTTTTTTCATTTTGAGTGGTATTGACAGGGTAGACAGTCAGAATCATTTCCCCAGGGTAGAAATGCCAAGCACCAGAGGACATGCCGTTAAGGTTAAAGAGGAGGAGTTTAAAGGCGACATTAGGGTTTTTTTTAAGCAGAGGGTTTTAGGTGCCTGGAATGGGTTACCAGGGATAACAGTGGAAGGAGGTAGATTGGTGGAGTTTAAGAGGCTTTTAGATAGACACATGAAGATGAAAGGAATGGAGGGATATGGCTGGTCCACAGGAGTATACTATAAATTGATATCAAAATCAGCACAACATCATGGTCCAAATGGCCTATTCAGTGTTGTACTGTTCTATATTCCATGGATTTTCAGAAAATAAATAAGTTTACATAGTATACAAAATTATGTGGGGTAATGGTAGGGTAAATGCAAGCAGGCTTTCTCCTTGGGTGGTACTATAACTAGGGGTCACAGGTTAAGGGGGAAAGGTGCAAAGTATAAGCAGAACACGAGGGGAAACTTCTTCACTCAGAGCGGCGTGAGAGTGTGGAACAAGCCGCCAGCACAAGTGGTGCATGCGAGCTTGATTTCAACATTTAATAGAAGTTTGGATAGGTACATGGATGGTAAGGGTATGGTCCCGGGGCAGGTTGATGGGGGAAGGCAGATTAAATGGCTCAGCCAAGGGCCTGTTTCAGTGCTGAACTTCTCTATGAGTTGTGTAGGGAGAAGGGATTATTTTAGTTGGGCAGTTAATTCCTAGTTTATTTACATCGACACATCATCATGGACCAAAGGGCCTGTTCCTGTTCTGTACTACTTTATATTCTGGAAAGGTAATTATAAAACCTCCAGCTGAAGACTGATTACAGTTGACCTCCCCATGACTGGGCACAGAGGGGATGGACTTTGCATTCCTTGAAAACTCTGTATTACAATTTTCTGTCACACGAAATCGCATCAGCAGCACACGCATCAAGAAGTGAGAGTTGAAAAAAAAGCATTTTGTGCTTATTTTTGATACTTTTGTTTTCCCACATATATTCCAAGAAAACAAATTTTATCCAATATGTTAAATTTTTGTATAGTGATATACAAGCTTGATAATGGACAATTTCCATTCAAATGGCCCTAAATCAGGGTCACACGTATTACCAGCCCCAGGTTATGACAGGCTTCTATTCCTGAGAACCGTTCACAGCCCAAACTGTTCGAAAATAGGACAAGATCAGAAACAGTGTGTGAGAGAGGATCACAGCTGTGAAAAGTGAGTGAGCAGGGTGAGAAGAGAGGCTATGAGCCAGTCTCACTGACTCAGAGAGTGAAAGATTGAATCTGCTCAGCAATAGCAGCTCTGTGAAGATCAATGCAGATCCCAAATGCTGCTGCTCAGGATGGGTGGGGGGAGGGAGGTGAGAGAGTGATGAGGGAGGGAGTGAGCTATTAGAGAAGGCACTTGTACATGATCTCTTTCCACTTAGCTGTAGTTGCTTCCAGCAGTCTCCTATGCACTTATTCAAGTGTACAGGCACCTATAAATTGGGCATTTGTAATCCAGGGAGAAGCTGTACTTACAGCAGTTTCAAAGTTCTAAGTATGTACACCTTACACAACCTTAAGATTGTTTCCTTACAGGCTCAGCAAAACAAAAACACTTCTTCCGTTTGTGAGCTGAAGAGGTTAACATGAACTTATGTCACAAAAAGAGTACCACCCCAAACTTTCTGCAGCGAGTTCAATTGGCAAGTAGTATGTAAATGTACCTACCCACTTCTTCAAGTACATGAGGAACTGATGCTGAGCTGCCTTATTCACAAGACCACTGGCAGAGCAGAAGAAATGTCTATCAACTTGCTATTTTTACATTAATTGCAGCATACATGTTGCACTATGTTATTTTGCCAGTGGTTTCTTGTCATATTTTGAACAAACTTCATTTACAAGAATTCAGTGCCCTTTTGCTGTGGTCTTAATTTTCATTAATTCCATCTTCCACTAAAATAACAACTCAGATTCTCACTCTGGTACTCTTGTTTTGTCGTTTACCATTTCTACAAAGCCTCTGGGAACATACTGTATTGTTCAAAAAGATCATACATACCCCTAGAGCCCACTTAATAAGCTCCAACTAAACACTTGCTTGTTAATGCAATTATCTAATTAGCCAATCATGTGGCAACTACTCAATACATTAAAATATGCATACATGGTAAGGAGGTTCATTTGTTGTTCAGACCAAACATCAGAATGGGGATGAAATTGGTCTAAGTGACTTGGACGGTGCCAGATAGGGTGACATGAGTATCTTAGAAACTGCCATCCTGGGATTTTCACGCACAACAGTCTCTAGAATTTACAGGCAAAGGTGTGAAAAGAAAACATCTAGTGAGCAGTAGTTCTGTGAGCAAAAATGCCACGTTAATGAGAGAGCTCAAAGGAGAATGTCCAGACTGGTTCAAGCTGACAGGAAGGTGACAGTAACTTAAACAATGACACATTACAACAGGGATGTACAGAAGACCATCTCTGACTGCACAACACATTCAACCTTGAAGGAGATGGGCTACAGCAGCTGAGGACAACAAACATATACTCAGTGGCCACGTATTTTAAGTACAGGAATACTACAGTTCAGAGAGGAAACTCAACCTAACTTTTTGTTTCCTTATTTAACCCAGAGATCTTTCTAGTACATTATACTTCATATTTGCAATTGTTTCCTTACAAGACCATCACCCCTTCATTTTTATCCCCTCCTTCTCATCTGAAAATCCTGTTACCAGGGATATTGTGACACCATCTGCCTCTAATTTCCCCTCATTATTCTGTGCCTTTGCTGCCAACTGGCACACTGCACAAGGTGCAGGCTGTATGCCGAGGGATACATTCAAGTTTGGTGAAGCCACTACAGAGTCTTTGTGGGGAAGGACTACAGTGCAAGGATTTGCCGCCTCTGGGCATTGAGTGGGTGGGTCCAGTTTTACAGTTGTTCAAACACTTTGTTGGTATATTGTTTAAGGAGGAAACGTGAGTGGCACTGGGACATTGTAAGATAATGATTTGATTTCATACTACAATGAAAGGAGAGAAAGAACATAAAACCATAACACATAGGAGCAGAATGAGGCCATTTGGCCCATTAAGTCTGCTCTGTCATTTCATTATATCTGGTCCATTTTCATCTCAATACCAATCCCCTGCCTGCTTCCCACAACCTTTCATGCCTGACTAATCAAGAATCTATCAATCTCTGCCTTAAATACACCCAACGCCCTTGCCTCCACAGCCACCTGTGGCAACAAATTTCACATATTGACCACTCTCTGGCTAAAGAACTTCCTCCTCTCCGTTCTAAATGGATGTCCCTTTATTCTGAGGCTGTGCCTTCTGGCCCTAGACTCCCCCACTACAGGAAACATCCTCTCCACATTCAGTAGGCCTTTCAACATTCAATAGGTTTCAATGATATCACCCAAATGAGGAGCGATTGATGGCTCTGTGCCTTTACTCATGGGAATTTATAAAAACAAGGTGGGGGGATCTCACTGAAATCCATCAAATGTTGAAATGCACCAAATGCATTTCATTTTTTTAATTATTATTTTAAAAACTATATTTTTGAAAGTTAAAAGTCTGCAATTCTGCTATGAATAATTTCTTAGATTATTAGTTTATCTACATTAACTAAAATCTCCCAAATTTCCTTCTCCTTCCCATCTCTATTTACACAGAAAGGGCTTTCTATTATTGCATTCATCTGGACACTGTTCTGGTCTGGTTCAAATGAACTGTGTCACAAGAGAGCAGCTCCCTATACTCTAATAATCGTGCCAGTGCCCCACAATTTAAAGCCCTTGTCACACATGCCAGTTTAGGCCACAGATTTTCTCTAGTTTCTTTGTTATATGTACTCAAAGTAGCATTACAGCTACAAAGAAGGCATGACAGCAGCGATATTTCATTAGGAGTTTGAGAAGATTTGGTATGTCACCAAAGACACCCGCAAATTTCTACAAATGTACCGTGGAGAGCATTCTAACTGGCTGCATCACTGCATGATATAGGGGAAGGGGGGCTGCTGCACAGGATCAAAGTAAACTGCAGAGAGTTGTAAACTTAGTCAGCTCCATCATGGGCTCTAGCCTCCGTAGTATCCAGGACATCTTCAAGAAGCAAGGACCCCCATCACCCAGGTCGTGCCTTGTTCTCCATGCTACCATCAGGAAGCCTGAAGGCAAATACTCAATAATTCAGGAACAGCTTCTTCCCCTCTCCCATCCAATTTCTGAATGGACATTGAACCCATGAACACTAACTCACGCAACACACACAAAATGCTGGTGGAAGACAGCAGGCCAGGCAGCATCTATAGGGAGAAGCACTGTCGACGTTTTGGGCCGAGACCCTTCATCAGGACTGACTGACAACACTAACTCACTACTTTTCTTTTAACTATTTCATATATAATTTTAAGGGGTTTCTTCTTTATGTTACTGCGTATGTTAATCAAAATGGCTTCCTTGTTATGTTAAAAGTAAAGATGCTTCTTTGTCATTTTAACTGGTGAAAGAGTGCTTTCTCTCGCAACTTGTTTGGGTTATAATTACTGATAATGAGAATTGTATTCGTTTGTTAACCAATTAGGATAGATGTTATTCTTTCTTGTGGGTCTGTAAGCTAGTGTTGTGCAGGCTTTTGGGGAGTTGGAGGGGAGATCGAGAGGAAGACAGACATGCTGGGAGTGCTCTGGTCGATCACTTCGGGTGGTCCTGAGCTACGAGTCGTGGGGTCGGAGCGGATCACAGGGGAAGAAGGAAGGTCCTGAGCTCCAACTGCGTGTGCATGAAGAAACTGAACTTTCATAAATCTGGCGCCTTTTTTTGTTTCCATTCATTCCTTTTTGTATTGTATCTTTATTAATTTCATGGTCCAAGTAAGATTTATAAAGTGTAATTTGTAAAATGTACATTGTGTGCTGGCTGATGATTGATGTTTGAGGCCGTATCAGGTGGCATTGCACAGCAACTGACGCATCCGTGAGACAAAGTTGGGCGGCGGACGGGGTCTCCCCTAGATATGTACGAGCTGATATAGCTGAGCATTACATAATATATACATATCTATACATATGCACACTTACTGTAATACACATTTTTTCTTTCTATTATTACGTATTACAATATGCTGCTGTTGCTAAGACAACAAATATCACAACGAATACTGGTGATATTAAACCTGACCGTAATTTTTTTTTGCACACGATCTTGTACACCGCTCCACTTACAATAAAGACACTTCTACTTTTGAGCCCATATTCTTTAATATTATTCTTGGCTCCTCAGTGATTCATTCCAGAAACATGCCTTTCACCCTCCTATGTCACTCTTCTGCCCATTACACGGCTGGCATTTAGGGCAGCAATGAAAGTCCTTTGTCTCTGGTGGTGTTCAGGGCTTCCTCCATCGTGTCAGCAGCTTCCTCTCTGTTTATTATGTCCATGCTGACCATCATCTAATCCTATATCTAAGCACTTGGTCTGTTCCTTTCAATGTCATAGCAATTCAAGTGCTTGTCTAAACAGACACTCTTTAAATGTTACGAAAGTATACACTTCCACTTAGCAATCCACTGCAGACTCCACCATCCTCTGAGTGAAAAAAAATTCCACTGGTCCCTTCTAAACTTCATACCTTAAACCTATGGTCTCCAGTTATCGACATCTCTGTTATGCAGAACACACACTATTTGTTCTGAAAGACAATCAGAAACATATGCAATCCACTGTCACAACAACTTCTTCACCAGCACAAGTAGATACCATTAGTTCTGGTTGTTGGTAGAACACAATCAGGATTCTATGTTGTATATTAGATTTTGTAAAGATGAAAGTCCTAACAATTCCAAGTGACACTTTAACTTTTTGTGAGCTCGCAGCATGTACGAATTAAACACGAGGTTTGTTAAATGCTTACTAATCGTGGTTGGATCCTTTTTGGCTTCAGGCACTAGTGGCATGAGAACAAAAGACCAAAGAGTTTATCTGTCCCTGCGTGACTCTAAGTGCTTGTGGATTGAATCCCTATTTGTTGAAAAGCCTTTTGCTTGGTTCTTAGGACTTCACCTATCCCATTGAATCACAATTGATCGGTGCCTAGGAGAGACCCAGGGTGATTTCATGAGTCGGAATTCAGAGCTCCCCCAACAACAGCGACAATCAGGTTTCCTGTCAATAGCAACAATCAAGTGGAGACTAAGAATCATGAGCCCCGAAATCTCTGTGGAAATCTCTGTCTACGAGTATACCATCGGAAAACAAAAGAACTATTTCTGATCAAAATGGCGCCTCTGTATAATGCTCCTTCAGTTGACATCTTCTGGATAGATTATGAAACCAAATGTTTCACTTCTTTTATGACTTTTACATTTTTTTTAATCTTGATTGTGATTCTGGAATTGCTGGTTTACAGTTTGGAGATCATTTGGGTGTTTCAGTGCTCAGCAGTCTCCAAGAGGATTCCAGGAGGCAGAGGCAGCCTGCGCGAATCTTGTGGCAAGACTGCTGGATAGCTGTGGGATGCGAGCCAAAGTTTGATTCTATTTCACAGAATAAAGCTTCCGTTGTTCAGCAATTAAAGCCATGAGGGAGATTGAAACATTGAGGCAAATGCAGAAGGTGAACACCAGCCGCCTGCCTTTTGATCATTGGTGGGATCGCTCTGCTGCCGGAGAGGGGAGACTGCCTTTTGATCACTGGTGAGTTCACTCTGCTATCAGAAAGGGGAGACTGCCTTTTGATCACTGGTGAGTTCACCCTGCTGCCGGAGAGGAGAGACTGCCTTTTGATCACTGGTGAGTTCACTCTGCTATCAGAGAGGGAAGACTACCTTTTGATCTCTAGTGAGATCGCTCTGCTATCGGAGAAGGAAGACTGCCTTTTGATTGCTAGTGATGTCGCTCTGCTATCGGAGAAGGGAGACTGCCTTTTGATTGCTAGTGATGTCAATCTGCTATCGGAGAAGGGAGACTGCATTTTGATTGCTAGTGATATCACTCTGCTAGGGGAAAGGGGAGACTGCGTTTTGATCGCTGGTGAGGTCACTCTGCTATCAGAGAGGGAAAGGCCTGCCGCTATGTCCAGAGAATGTTATTCAGCTTTTCTGCATTTTGGAATGGACTATAGACATTTCTTTTCTTGAATTATAGTTTTTTTATATTGTGTTTTTTGCCCAGTCTTTCTTGCTTTTCTTTGTATGCGGGGGAGGGAGATTTGGGGGTTGATGTGCCTGTTCTGCTTTTGTTCATTTTTTTGTGTGGGGAGGAGGGATTTGGGGGTTGATGGTCGTACTGCTGTTCTTTTCTTTCTTGGTTTCGTGGCTATCTGAAGAAGAAGAATTTCAGAGTTGTGTACTTCGATAATAAATGAACATTTGAAACTTTTATATATTTATTCCTTACAACCACTTCATTCCTATTTATGGCCTCCTGATGAATGGAATTGAGTATCAGCCAGTCACTTTGATTGTTTGCTTGTACTCACTGTATCTAAAATGGTATAATTTGCTTTCTGTACTTTGCTGGTCATATACTTGGAACGGAATCATCCGAGAAAAGATGATGATACTTAAATTTGAATCAATTTAGTATGGTTATAATCATATGGAAATTGTGAGGTACTGTTTCAATAATGCACCGATCTTGTACTTTCATGAGTCACACACAAATGAGTAATCCGTTGTTTAGGGTAATAATGACATATGAAAGCGGTTGAACAGCAATTATTCAAAACATTGCAAAGTTCATAGTTACTTCAGATGTCAAAATTACATATATAGTTCCACACAAATTTTAGAAGTACATTTACGTTGAATGAAGCAGACCCATTACATATTTAGCACCCCATTCAGAATCTCTTACGATAAACATGAGAGAGGCCTCCATTGGTCAGGTTCGACCACAGATAGTGCCCCCTAGCTGTCTAGATATGCAAGCCAGGGCAGTACAAATATGTAGAACAAGCTGTTGCCCATGCAGCAAGCTCCCCCTCTCCACACATCTGACCCCTCTCCACACATCTGATGAGCCCAAGGGAATAGCAGAGACTGATGCAGTTTGGCACCAGCAGCATCGCTGGAGTTGCCAGTCAGTTTTGAACTCAACATAGGACAGCCTTAGATGATAAACATGAAGATTCAATCAATCAATCAAAAGAAAATGAGACTGCTGCCTGCCCTCACAGTGTCTGAACCTGGTATCAGTGAAGAGGCCAGTCAGCATCGGGCTGGCTATGTGGTTGATGACCTGACTGCTATGGAAACACAATGGGCTGAATGTTACTCCAGAACGTATTACAAACCAGAGTTTAGAAAGTATTCTAATTCTGAATAAATTACGCTCCTTTCTGAACTTTTCAGAAAACTCTTAGAAAATAACATTGTAGATCAGATTTTACAGTAGAACAATGATAAGTGGCAAGTTAGGTAAAACAAAAAGATAATTGGCTAGGAAACAGTGCTAATGAGTCTTGAGAGACAATTGAGACAAACTATAAAGTATACTAAAAAGAAATTACATGGGCTCAGATACTTCTTATGTTGATCTAAAGTTTACCAGATCAAAGTACGATTTCCACAATGAGTACCTTCCAGTTGTTGACTGAGTCCATGGTTTATCCTGTCTAATTTCTTCAGACTGGAATGTTTTCTTACTGAAGCCAAGCCCAGCTCTATCATATATACAAGCCTGTAGGGTAAGAGAAAGTAAAAGGTATTTCTAAAAGGATGATGTATCGAATGATCTTATTTTATCTCCCGAGTACCATTTCTTCTGTATGAGATATGCCTAGTAAATAAGAATCCTTTCATTTAACATCAGTGGTATTAAGATTGTAACTGGGCCATAGTAACATTAAGTAGATGAACTCACAACCCAGATGTACAGAAACTGTAAAAATGAGACCTTAAGTACATCTCTTGATATCTTTGCATAAATTTAATTTTGTTAATAAAAACAAAATGCTTGATCGAGTATCAGCTAATTAATTATTCCCCAAAACATCAGCTTAGGCTTTCCACACAAGCATCCAGCACAGCAGAAGCATTAAATAAAGCGCTGCCATCACTACAAATTACACCCCATACACCCAGGCACATGCACATCTGCAGACACCTTAGCAATGTCCATCAGGATGGTGCAGACCTCCATGGCTCCTCACTTTGAGCCTGCAGCAGACTGACTCAGCACGTTCAGTAACCCTGTTGAAATCATTGGGAGAAAGTGTTTTTGGAGAATGGCCTGTCAACTGTTAAATTTGATTTAGAACATTATGGCACATGACCCACGATGTTATGCTGACCTTTTAACTTAATCTAACCCTTCCCTCCCACACAGCACTCCATTCTTCTATTATCTATGTGCCTATCTAAATGTCCCTAATGACCACCCTTCCAAGTATGTTCCACGTACCCACCACTCTGTAAAAAATTCAGATTTACTTTGATAACTTTGAATAAACTTAATCATTAAAACTTCAGGTATTTTGTGTTTAATGATAATTGTTAATATATACTTTTATATTTTTACTATTTCTAGAGCTATTTTGAACAGTTACATTCACAAATATTTGATGCCATGGCAGCTTATATGTGGCTTGTCGCATGCCAATTGTCAAAGCCTTTCTGGGATTAATTCTGGCTTCTTATATTGAGCAAGCTGCTGTACTGCCTTACTCTAATCCCAACAATACACACGCAGTGATAAAAAAGACAGAATTATACTTCCATGCGCAATGTGAATATAAATGTTGAAATCAAGTGCTCAAAAGCAGTCTATTATAGCATCAATACATAGAGATTAAAAGTGTAAATTGTTGCATCTCGCTTTTCAATTGGCCATATACAATTAAAATGCTGGATTATTCAAATAACCACTGATTCTTCCTCCCCACATACTTTTGGCAACAATTCCAGCTCCTTTCACCTGGCATGCTATGCTTGACAAAAGACACTCTCCAGATCATACTAATTTACGGCATAGGCCTCAGCCACTTGCTCGATTACATCAATACGTTCTAGACTCAATCACACTTCTTAACTCTACCAGTGCCGGACTTGGTACTTTGTAAATATATTGAAGGCTAGACCATCCCTTTCAAATTTTCCATTCTAAATCCCCACCAGGCAGTAAGTTTAAAAAATATACTAATTCCCCACTAGACCTTCTCCGTGGATTGTCACCTTGTCGTGGTGGAGAAGCTTGTGTGGTCCTGAGATCCCGAGAGCGATGCCGTCTGGAGCTATGCTCCTGGTAGGGTTACCCATGGCGGTAAGGTTGAAGGTGAGGTTCCTGACAAAGAACAATCCAACTAAGGCCTCAACGGTAGAACAGGCAGACAAAGTTACTTCGAACTCAACGGCTGTGAAGGCGGATGAAGGCTGCAACAAATCCATCAGCTCCAATCGTTGGTTCAGTTGGTTGATTTGTGAAGTATCGTGTGCTTCTTGGAGTGCAACATCAACTACACGTTAAACAAATACATGCACAGGTGCCTTTGCTCTGTGGGCCACATCTTTGAGAGCCCATAAATAGATCAACGGAATGAAGACCATCATCCTCGACCTCAAGGGATAGCCATGATGACGAAACCTTCCACTATTTCACTTCAGAATCAGATTTACAAACCCCATTGTCCTGCTGAAATAAGTATGGACATCCCGGAAAGAGACGTTGCCTTGATGGCAACATATGTTTCTCTAAAATCCTAATATATGCCTCAGAGTCAATGGTACCTTCACATACATGCAACTAACCCATGCTGTGGGTACTGATGTACCCCCATACCATCACAGATGCTGGCTTTTGCACTTTTCGCTGATAACAATCAGGATGGTCGTTTTCATCTTTGGCACGGAGAACTTAACACCCATTTTTTCTGAAAACTAGCTGAAATATGGACTCGTCTGACCACAGCACACGGTTCCACAGTCTTTTGGTCCATTTGAGATGAGCTCAGGCCCAGAGAACTTGCCAGCGTTTCTACATAGAGTTGATGTATGGCTTCCTCCTTGCGTAATACAGTTTTAAGTTGCATTTCTGGATGCAACGACAGACTGTGTTAAGTGACAATGGTTTTCCAAAGTACTCCCGAGCCCAGGTGGCTATAATTGTCACAGTAGCATGACGGTTTCTTAGGCAGTGCCGCCTGAGGACTCAAAGATCACGCGCATTCAACAGTGGTTTCCAACCTTGCCCTTTACGCACTGAGATGTCTGTGAATTCTCTGAATCTTTTCACAATATTATGTACCGTAGATGTCGAAAGACCTAAATTCTCTGCAATCTTGCATTGGGAAATGTTCCTTTTGAACTGACTAACAATTTTCTCACGAATTTTGGCACAAAGTTGTGAGCCACGACCCATCCTTGCTTGCAAAAACTGAGCCTTTGATGGACACTACTTTTATACCCAGTCATGATACCTCACCTGCTACCAATTAGCCTGCTTAATGTGGAGTCTTCCAAACCGGTGTTACTTGAATATTCTGTGTATTTTTCAATCTTATTTCAACTCTGTCCCAACTTTTGTTGAGTGTGCTGCAGCCATCAAATTCTAAATTTGTGTATATTTACAAAATACAACTAAGTTGGTCAGTAAAACTATTGACAATCTTTTCTTTGTACTTTTGTCAGTTAAATAAAGGTTCACGTGAATTAACATATCACAGATTTTTGTTTTTATTGCATTTTGGAAAATATCCCAACTTTTCTGGAAATGGGGTTTGTATTATCACTAACGTATGATATGAAATATGTTGTTTTGCAGCAGCAGTACAGTGCAATACATAAAATATACTATATATACATTTATAACTATAAATATACTAACCTGTATGTATATATGGTAGTGCAAAAAGAGAGCAGAAATTATGAGGTAGTGTTCATGGGCTTGTTCATTGTCCATTCAGAAATCTGATGGTGAAGGGGAAGAAACTGTTCCTAAAACATTGAGTGTGTGGCTTCAGGCTCCTGTACCTTCTCTCTGATGGTAGAAATGAGAAGAGGCCATGTCCTGGCTGGTGAGGGCCCTTAATGATGAATGCTGCATTTTTGAGGCATTGCTTTGTGAAGATCTCCTTGATGGTGGGAAGGTTAGTGTCCAAGATGGAGATGGCTGTTTACAACCCACTGCAGCTTTTTCCAATCCTGTGCAGATGGTGTTGCAACTAGTTAAAATGCTCTCCATGGTACATCTGTAGAAACTTTCTAGAGTCTTTGCTGACATATTAAAGACTCACTGAACAGATTCATCTCCCCTCAGTTTCTTTTGTTCCGAAGAAAAACTTCTCCAGCCTTGACAACACCCTTGTATATCTATTCGGCACCCTTTCCAGAGCCATCTCATGTCTCCTATAGTGCACTGACCGGAACTATACATGGCACTGTAGTCTGTTTTATGGAGTTCAAACTATCTATCAACCCCTGTATTCTATCAGTTAGCCAATTAAAGCAAAAATTCCATCTGCCTTCTTAAGCAACTAATCAGAAATCATGTTTAATATCACTGGCACATGTTGTGATATTTGTTGTTTTGCAGCAGCAGTACATTGAATACATAATAATAAAAATATATTAAATTACAACAGGAAATATATATATATAAATAAAAAAAATAAGTAGGCAATATGAGAGCAAAATAAAAGAGATAGTGCACATGGGTTCAATGTCCATTTAGAAATCTGAGGGCGGAGGGGGAGCTGTTCCTAAAATGTTGAGTGTGGGTCTTCAGGCTCCTGTACCTCCTCCCTGAAGTAGCAATGAAAAGAGGGCACTTTGTGGCTAAGTGTCTAAACATTTTCAGTGTTTTCTTTCTCATTCTGTTTCCCACCCCCAAATAAATTACCTCATGCATTTTAGACCAAATTCCATTTGCTGCCTTTGTACCCACTTAACACTCCACAGATATATTCTTGTAGATGGGAATTTTTTTCCCTCAGTATTAAGGACTTTATTAACTTTGGTATTAACAGCAAACATTGTACTTGGTGTCCCAACTGCTCCATCCAGTAAAATCAGAAAATATAACATACTTGCAAAAGGTAATGGGCCAAATTTTGTGGTAGTCTGGACAGTGAAACTGGTGACATGTACAACAGTCACACAATGAAACTTACAGCAGCTTCTAGAGTACACTCTTTGATACAAAAGCCTCAGGCTAAGCACTATAGACCTCACCACCACTGTTCAGTCATTTTCAGATTCCTTAAACTTTGCTATCTGATGATGAAGCAATGCTGAAGTCAACGACCCTTGGTTGTAATAGGATTGATATGTCAATCACTGAGTAACTACATTGATATATAACATCAAATGCACTATCATTACATGCTCTTTGTTACCCCTACATAAAATTCAACCAAGTTTGTCAGACATTTAACAAATCCATGCTGAACATCCTCAGTTAACATCTGCCTCCCTAAATGCTGATTTACGTAAGAATTTTCCCAACAATTTCCCCTCTACTAGTGACAGATCTGCACTATTGTTCTACTAATTTTTCTCTTTTTTGAAACTATCTTAAATTTCCCAATGTCTTCTCTCCGCTTATAGTGCCATAAAGAAATAGGAAAGTACAGCACAGAAACAGGCCTTCGGCCCATCTAGTCTGCGGCAAACCATTTAACCGCCTACTCCCATCACCCTACACGGCCCTACAGCCCTCTATACCCCTACTATTCATGCACCCATCTAAACTTCCCTTAAATCTTGAAATGGAGCTTGCAGGAATCACTTTTGCTGGCAGCTCGATCCACGCTCTCACAACCCTCTGAGCGAAGAAGTTTCCCCTCATGTTCCCCTTAAACTTTTCATGTTTCTGCCTTAACCCATGACCTCTGGTTGTAGTCCCACCCAACCTCAGTGGAAAAAGCCTGCTTGAATTTGCCCTATCTATACCCCTCATAATTTTGTATATCTCTATCAAATCTCCTCTCAATCTTCTATATTCCAAGGATTAAAGTCCTAACCTATTCAATCTTCTTTCCAGACCCAGCAACATCTTTGTAAATTTTCTCTGTGCTCTTTCAACCTTATTTATATCTTTCCTGTACTATCATTACTGTATGTATTATCTCTTCTAATATTTCACAGTATTTCTCTAATTTTTCACGGTAAATGCTTGTTATCAAGCCTGTACTTGCTGGAGTTTAGAAGAATGAGGAGGGAATCTCACTGAAACCTATCAAATATTGAAAGGTCTAGATAGAATGAATGCAGAAAGGCTGTTTCCAATAGTGTAGGTGTCTAGGACCTGAGGGCACAACCTCAGAATACAAGGATGTCTCTTCAAAACAGCGAAGAGGAGGAATTTCATTAGAGGGTGGTGAATCTGTGGAATTCATTGGCACAGACAGAGGCCAAGTCATTAGGTATATTTAAAGTGGACATCAATCGGTTCTTGATTAGCAAGGGCATCAAAACTTGGGGTTGAGACAGATAATCAGCCATGATTGAATGGCTGAGTAGACTCAACAGGCTGAATGACCTGTCTCTGCTGTATGTTACATGAGCGTGGCAGTGGACAAACCCAAGTGCAGAACACGGGCATGGAGGCATCATTAACATAGTGAGCATGGAGTCGGTATCTAGGAGCGATGCTAGACTTAGAACTGGCAGTCCTAAGAACCATGAAACGAGGTTACTCACAGCAGAGTCAACCAATGAACTGTCAGCTCCTTGTTGTGCTCACAGGGTTTTTATATTGCATTTGCTGATGGAAAGCAGGTGTTTGTAGTTAGTGGAACTTGGGAATGATTGGGACTAAATGAGGTGGTTGAGGCCCAATTCCTGAGGTAAAGAGCCAGGTGGGTGATTGCCAGAAGGGACCATGACGCTCCAGTCTTATGGCCCTATCTGCAGAGAGAGAATGCAAAACCTAGTTTTTCACTGTCTATCTGTACACAGGACAATAATAAAACTATTATCAATGACCTAACTCTGCTTCTATATCTTATGGCCCTAAATGTAGAGGGAGCATGTAAAACCTAGTTTTCCACTGTCTATCTGTACACAGAACAATCAGAAAACCATTATCAATGACCTTCCAGTCTAGATCAGGGGTTCTCAACCTGGGGTCCACAGACTCCTCAGTTAATGGTAACGGCCCATAGCATACAAAAATGTTGGGAACCCCTGGTCTAGGTTAATGATCCAAACCAAAAACATCAACTGCTTATTTCCTTTGAAAGTTGCTGAGTTCCTCCAGCAATTTGCCTTTTGCCCCAATGAATCCCAGCCCTTGAAAATGTCCATCTCTCAAGTGCAATGCTGTCAATGGCGTGAACATTGATTTCTCGAACTTCTGGTAATGCCCCCACCCCCTTTTCCACCATTCCCCATTCCTATTCCCCTCTCTCACCTCATCACCTCGCTCTGGTGCTCCTTCCCCTTCCCTTTCTTCCATGCTCTTCTATCCTCTATCAGATTTCCCCTTCTCCAGCTCCTTATCTCTTTTATCCAACAACTTTCCAGCTCCTTACTTCATCCCCCATCCCTGGTTTCACCTATCACCTACTCCCTTGTTCTTCTTCCTCCTCTCACCCCACCTTCTTACTCTGACTTCTCATCTCTTTTTTTCCAGTCCAGATCCAGATGAAGGGTCTCGTCCTGAAATGTTGACTGTTTACTCTTTTCTAATAGATGCTGCTTGGCCTGCTGATCCTCCAGCATTTTGTGAGTGTTACTCTGTTTTTATCAGATCTAACTCCATATATTCTTTTCAATTCTACTTCCCATTCCCACATGTCAGTCCTTGGCCTCGTCTCCTGCGGTGATGAGGTCCACTGAGATTGGAAGAGCAACACCTTATATTCCATCTGGGTTGCCTCCAACCTGATGGCAAGTTCGAGAAACTTCTGGTAATTGCCCCCCTTCACCATTCTCCATTCCTGTTTCCCTGTCTCACTGTATCTCATTATCTGCCCATCACCTCCCTTAGAGCTCCTCCTCCTTCCCTTTCTTCCATGGTCTTCAATCCTCTTCTATCAGATCCTCCTTTCTCCAGTCCTATATCCCTTTGACCATTCAACTTCCCAGCTCTTTATTTCACCCTTTCCCCCCTCCTCCTGGTTTCACCTATCATTTGCCACCTTGTACTTCTTCCTGTCCTCCCCTCACCTTCTTACTCTGACTTCTCAGAGTGTTACTTTCAATACTGATCCTGTAGCAGCCACCTGTAACCAGTTCTGTCCTTCACTCACATCACAATCCAATCACTGGCATCCAGATAGATCCCAACCAGCTGAAATCAGTGCATAAATTTTCTCCATCAAGCTAGGCATCACTCCCAAACATACCTGGGTTATGAGGGACACGTCCTTTTGAATCGAGAGCCATACATCAGAAGACATACCAGTGGGAGCATCAAATATTACTAGGGAGTAGATAGATATTTTAAGTTAGATGGATGTCAAACTAACCCATATTTAGTTCTGAGCTTTCATAACAAACAAACATTTCTATTTTTAAGATTCCAAATGCATTTTATAAAGAAAAGTTCTCTAGATGATAAGGATGGTAGGACATTAAAGGAAAGTCATTCAAGTGCATTTGAGAAAGGACGACAGTAGTCAGAAATATAGTTGTACTAAATTAAGCATTTGTTGCATAGAATTAGCTTCAAGTATTAAATAAAAAAAGAGCACTTTAAGCTCACCAAACTTTGTGCATGGCACTTCTCCACAAAATTCAATTTAAAGCAAGTTTCATTTTCAAACTTTTAAATCAACACTTGTAACAAAGAAACAGATTTCAAGCATCTGCAGAACCTCTTGTGTTTGCAATCCAGGAAAATACTAGAAAATCTCTCAAATTGTTTTGCAATCTAAGCTGACACCAAACTATTCAACATAAAATCAGTTCAAGTAGTGTGAAAGTGCATTCTCTGTACCTTTCTCCTGACTCCAGACTAGATCTCATTTCCTAACATTCTGCACTTCTCATTGTGAAAGCTCTGTTCTCTAAAAAAATGCCTCCTAATCACATGATGATGGAAACCTAGCAAAAGCCTGAAGAATCAGGACTACTCAATGACACCTATAAAAGGTGCAACACAAGATAAGGGGATTCAGCCTGGTTTGCATTGGCGCTTTCCAAAAGCAATTCAGATGATCCCATTCTTTCCAAATATTTATTTTCCTTCATTTTAAAACACTTATTCAATACCCCTTAAAATGCTCTACCTTCCAGCCTATAATTTCAAATCATAACATGTGTTGGTTGTTCCTTTTGTTCATCAACCAGTCACCTCGAACAAGTCACCTTCATCCATTCGAAACAGTTTCTCATTACTTATTCCATGAACAAAAGTTCAAAGTAAATTTTATTATCAAAGTACACTTATGTCATCATATACAACCCTGAGCATACTCAACAAATCTCAAGAATAATAACAGATAACAGAATCAATGAAAGACCGCCCAACTAGGATATTCAGCCAGAGTGCAGAAGACAACAAACTGCACAAATACAAAATGAAGAAACAATAATAATAAATAAATAAGCAATAAATATGGAGAACATGAGATGAAAAGTCCTTGAAAATGAGTCCATAAGTTGTGGGAACACTTCAATGATCAGGCAAGGGAAATTGGGTGAAATTATCACCTTTATTTCAAGAGCCTGATGGGTGGGAAGTAGTAACTATTCCTGAACCTGGTGGTGCAAGTCCTTCTTCCTGATGGCAGCAGCGAGAACAGAGCATGTCCTGAGTGGTGGGGGTCCCAGATGATGGATGCTGCTTTCCTGCAACAGCACTTTATATAGATGCACTCAATGGTTGGGAGGGTTTTAGCCATGATGGACTGGGCCATTGACCGTGACCTGTTGAACTTATGGTCAAAAGTTCACGCTTAGACGAACTCTTCAAATGACAGGTAGTGTGGTAATGTCCAGCTGACTGGGAAGCTCTG
Organism: Hemitrygon akajei; assembly: GCF_048418815.1. Classification (NCBI taxonomy): domain Eukaryota; kingdom Metazoa; phylum Chordata; class Chondrichthyes; order Myliobatiformes; family Dasyatidae; genus Hemitrygon; species Hemitrygon akajei. Next base: position 141,467,296 of record NC_133124.1, on the reverse strand, counting down.
TGGTAACAGGACCAGACCTATCCCGTAAAACACCGGGGCAGATAAAACGTCAGCAGGTAGTGACACTCGGTGTCAATGTGCTTTGGATTCACACACAACCTGATGCAGCCACGTACGAAGATGGTCATCAGGATGGGGCAACATTGCCTCCATTCTCTGGGGACTTGTACATCATGAACTGTTAAGACTTACCCCCATCCTGGACACCCAGATGAACTGGGAGATGGACTGGGTGGTTGCTAAAGCAGAGGAACGGGGATGGACCACACTTGTGATAAGTACAATAGCCCTGAGAGCACATCGTACTCCAGTTATTGGAAGAGAGCAGCATTTCCACAGCCCCAATTTTTGTTTGCCATTTCCAATCCACTCCAGCCAATTCCTGTTATATGCCTCAGCACCTCCGAACCAGATTGCCAACAGCTTCAGGTGGTCAGACCTGACAGTGAAGGGGAGATTGGAACAGTTGGGCCAATGACCAAAGAGCATGACTTTGCTCTTACTGTGATTGACACTGGCTTCCGAAGCCAACGGGATGAGTTGATTCAAAGACCATTCCCACCCCCAACAAGGAAGGAGCTTAGCAAATTATATGCCAAATGCAAGGTGAAGAATTTGCTGTCACCTTCAGACAGAAATGTCACATGAATAATCGCCACCAGTCTTCACAATCAGATACACACTATTTCACATTCGGTAAGGGAAGTCACCATGGATAGAAGCTAAGCAGCTAGATAAATTCTATGGCAATGAATACTAAGTATTTAGACTATTATTGCATCAATGCCTACAGGAGCAGGTCAGAAGGTGAAAACCCTATAAAAAATGCTAAATTCCTGCTTTTCCAAAACTTTTCCATAACTTAAAAGGCACAAGACAGAAGTGGGTTCAAATGCTCTCCACTTGACATTTGCAAGGATGAGTACAGCTCCAACAACACTCATCAATATTCCAGCCAAGAAAGATCACAAGACATAGGAGCAGAACTAGGCCACTTGGCCCATCAAGTCTGCATTGCTATTCCATCATGACTGATTTTTTACAACTCCTCATCTCTGTTTTAAATTGGGTGTCCCTCTATTCTGAGACTGTGCCCCCTAGTCCTAAACTCTCCCACTATATGAAACATCCACTCTATCTATGCCTTTTTGTATTTGATAGATTTCAATGAGATCCCTTATTCGTCTGAACTCCAGTGAGTACAGGCCCAGAGCCATCAAATGCTCCTCATACATTAACCCTTTCATTCCCAGAATTCTTCTTTTGAACCTCCCTCCTCTGACCCTCGCCAATGCCAGCACATCTTTTCTTAGATAAAGGACCCCAAACTGCTCACAATACTCCCAAGTGCTGTCTGGGCAATGCCTTATAAAGCCTCAACATTGCATATTTGCTCTTATATTCCAGTCCTCTTGAAATGACTGCTAATGTTCCATTTGCCTAACTCAATTTACCACTGACTCAACATGCAAGGCAACCTTTAGTGAATCCTACATGAGGACTCCTAAGTCCCTTTGCACCTCTGATTATTGAATTTTCTCCCCATTTAGAAAATGGTCTACTTCTTTATTCCTTCTAACAAAGTCCATGACCATACACTTCCTGACACTATATTCCATCTGCCACTTTTCCCCCCCATTCTGGTTCACTACATAACACCCAATCCAGAATTGTCTTTCCCCTGGTGGGCTCAACCACCAGTAGCTCTAAAAAGCAATCTACAAATTCCATATCTGAGGATCCAGCAGCAACCTAATTTTCCCAATCTACCTGCATACTGAAATTCCCCCATGATTATCACAACACTTCCTTTTTTACATAATTTTTCAATCTCCCATTGTAGTTTATATCCCACATACTGGCAACTGTTCAGAGGCCTGTATATAACTCCCATCAGGGTCTTTTTACCCTTGCAGTTTCTCAACTCTACCAACAATCTTCCACTTCTTCTAAGGATTTGATTTCACGTTTTACCAACAGAGTCACACCACCACCTCTGCTACCTGCCTGTCCTTTCGATATAATATGTATTCTTGGCTGTTAAGCTCCCAACTATGATTTTCTTTCAGCCACAACTCAGTGATACCCATAACACCATATCTACCAACCTCTAATTGCACTACAAGATCATCTACCTTATTCCATATACCACATTCAAATATAGCAGCATCAGTCCTGTATTCATTACACTTTGAGTTTGTCCCCATGTTACACCTCAACTCATCCCACTGACTGTGATTTTGACCATCTGCCTGTCCCTCCTCACAGTCTCACTAGACAATGCAAAGACTTGTAAACCTTCTGTCACATCCTCAGCCCTTTCACTTAGTTTCCCACCCCTCTGCCAAATTAGGTTAAACCCCCTCCAACAAATCTGCCCACAGGAATATTGGTCCCCCTCAGATTCAGGTGTAAACTATCCTCTCTGTACACATCATACTTTCCCCAGTAGAGAACCCTATGATCCAGAAATCTGAAACACTGCCCCCTGCATCACTCCCTCAGCCACTCATTCATCCGTACTATCATCCTATTCCTGCTCTGACTACCATGTGGTGCTGGACGTAATCCAGAAATTACTACCATGGAGATCCTGTCTTCAGCCTCTTCCCCAACTCCCTATACTCACTGTATAGGCCCTCTTCCCCCTTCTCTACCTATGTCATTGAGCACCCATGTGTCCCACGACCTCTGGCTGCTCACTTTCCCTTTACAGAATCTTCTGCAGACACTCTGAAACATCCTAGACCCTCACACCTGGGAGGCAACACACCATTCTGGCTTCTCTTTCGTGGCTACAGAATTTCCTGCCCATCCCTGTAACTATTGAGTTTCCCATCACTATCACTCTATCTGACTTTACCCTTCCCTAGTGAGCCCCTGCAACTGGCCTGGCTGCTGCTGCAGTGCCCTGATATATCACTCTTCCCCCACCCCCCCCCACCGCTGTATCAAAGGGGTATATTTGTTGCTGAGGGGAAAGGTCACAGGGGAACCCTGCACTGACTGCTTACTTCTCCTGGTGGTCACCCATCTACTATTTGAAGCCTGCACTCTGGATGTGACCATCTCAACGATGAGGTTTTCAGTCTCCAGGACGATCCCGAGTACATCCAGCTCCAGCTCCTTAACCTTGTAAGTCAGGAGCTGAAGGTGGGTGCACTTCCTGCAGATGCAGTCATCAGGTTCACTGTTAGGAACCCAGAAATCCCACATATCACAAGAAAAGCATTCTACTGCATGAATTATCATGCCTATGCCTATCACCTCTAACTTCACAAGCTGAAGTTCTAGCCTGCACCTGTACTCACCCAAGCCTGTTAAGCCTGGCCATTCAAACACTGGCTTTTGGCCCCTGCCTAGTGTCCAAATCATCGTGATGATGCAGCCCACAGAAAAGTTCCAAAAAGGCCCCAAGCGGGGACATCACGTGATGATGTAGGATTGAGACGCAGGGACCCAGCTCTCCCGTAAAAAGTTAATAAATTAATGTTTAAATGAAGAAAAGTTAGTCAATACTTTCTAAAAGTTACTTATAAACGACTCCGGACTGTGTCAAGCTATGCCTCAAAGAAGGAAGATGAAGAAAACTAATACCAGGAAGCCTACGCAAGTTGGAACAAGAACAAGGCCCACGTCTACCGAGGAACCGCGGTCTCAGGTACATTATATCACCGGCGATACGGAACAGGAGACTGTGGCAACATTGGCCACAGGAAAAGACCAACGAGAACTGCGCAAACGTGAAGGATGGAGCATGCGCAAACGGGAGCAACAAGAACTACAAAGCCCAGCTACCACTGCAACTGAAAGTGACAGCGAATCAGAGGGAGAGTCAAATCTCTCGGAAGGATCAGCTGAAGAAGGAGACAAAAGTCCTTCTAGAAATATAGAAAAGACTTTGAGGCAAATAATGCGTAAATTAGACACATTAAAAGTAATTAAAAATAATCAAAAAATACTCGAAAAAAAAATGACCAATATGGAGACTATGCTTGATAAAATGGCAAAGAGACAGGAAAAAATGGAAAAAAGAATTACGGACTTGAAAACTACAACGGAAGATATGGTTGAAAGAATGGACAAAATGGAAAAGGAAAATACGGCTTGGACATCAGAAAGAAAACAATTTATGGAAAAAATTGATAAGCTTGAAAATCTCAGTAGACGAAATAATATTAAAATTGTTGGACTTAAAGAAGATATAGAAGGAGAAGATCCAATAAATTTTTTTCAAAAATGGATCCCTGAAAAATTGAAAATGGAAAGAGAAACTCCAATTGAGATTGAAAGGGCGCATAGATCTTTAAGGTCAAGACCTCGAGCTGATCAAAACCCACGATCAATTTTGATAAAATGCTTACGATACCAAGACAAAGAAAAGATCCTGAAGGCCGCTGCCCAAAGTGCCAAAAATAGAAACGGGCCATTGATGATAGCAGGGAAACCAGTTCTTTTTTATCCGGATATAAGTTACAACCTGTTGAAGAGAAAGAAGGAATTTAACCCAGTGAAAAAAGCCTTATGGGAAAAGGGTTATAAATTTACAATGCGTCATCCAGCAACACTGATAATTTTTTTGGAGGAGGGAAAATTTTTTTTTTCCGATTATCGAAAAGCGGAGGAGTTTGTACAAGAACTTCCATCTATTCGCTAATTACACATAGAGGCTTCCAAACGTAATGGATTAAAGATGAAGATAGACCCAAGGAACAGAAGTGATGGACATTTATGGATATTATAGAAGAGAAAAGCAAAATTTTAGAAATACTAAATGAGAACAGTATTTTTTTTTCTCTTCTTATAATATACTTTTTTATGTTGCGGGGGGGCTGGGAGGCTGTGGATCGGTTACTGCGGGATTCACGTGTGTAATCATGGCGGTTGCCATGACCCGTACAGCAGAGGGGGGTAATGTTGTGTTTTTTTTCCCACAACATTTAGTAGGGGGGTATTTTGGGTTTTTTTCTTTATATTTTAATTCTTTTCTATCTTTTTGCCTGGATGATTGGTGGGGACACACATAGCAACACGGAGATTTTTATAAAGATTTCCCAGGATACCACGAAAGTGGAAAGATTAGGTATTATTATAGATTGGAGTAATATAATTAAAAAAAATGACTAATCTACTAATTTTTTTAAGTTTTAATGTTAATGGGCTTAATGGGCCAGTAAAAAGAAAAAGAATTTTAACATATATTAAAAAAATGAGAACTCCGTGAAGCATGTGGGGATCTTCCAACATCCAGGCATTCCCTTTTCTTTCCTTTCTTATTTTTTTAATAGGGATGTTAGGGGGGAGGGGTTAAGGGGAGGGGGGCTGGGTAACACTTTTTTTTTCATACACATTTATTCTGTAACTATTTAAAAACAATAAAAAAAGTTTTTAAAAAAAAAGGCCCCAAGCTGCCTCACCAACAAACAACCACTTGCGGTGACTGCAGCCCGCAGCAACCAGATTGACTGGCTCACACCCACCAAGATTGCTGCATCATGGCTGAAGCATACCATCTACAAAATGCAGTAGAACTCTCCACATTAAATCCAGCCCATTGGCACGATTCTGCAGCTGTGAACTTCCTTCCTCATTCACAACTGCACTATGAATTTTGGTTCTCATCCACAAACATTTTAATTGTATTCCTCACTTAACTGAACCAATTTAAAAAAGCAAGGGGCTAGTACTGAGACCTCCCAGTCACACAACCCTATAGTCATTAAATCATCATCTTGTGCTTTCTGACACTGAACCAATATTAAATCCAACCTGTCTTTTTCCCCAGGATCCCCTCTGCTTCTACTTTCTTGATCAATCTCACAGATCCTCAACACCTCATACTATACACCATCTGGTTAGCCTCCAACCTGACGGCATGAAAACCAATTTCTATAACATCCCCCTGCTCCTTCTCTCTTTTTTCATTCACTGTTCTGATTCCCTTCTTACTTTTTTTTACTCCTCACTTGCCCATCACACCCCTCTGGTGCCCCTTTTCCTTCCCTTTCTTCCATGGTCCACTCTCCTCTATCAGTTTCCTTTACCTTTTCCACCTATCACCTCCCAGCTTCTCACTTCGTTCTGCCCCCCCTCCGCCCACCCACCTTCCAGCACACCTAGTTTCAGCTATCACTTGCCACCTTGTACTCCTTCCCCTCCTACCACCACCTTATTTGGACTTCTTCCCCCTTCCTTTCCAGTCCTACTGACGAGTCTCGGCCTGAAACATTGACTGTTTATTCCGCTCCATAGATGCTAACTAACCTGCTAAGCTTCTCCAACACTGTGTGTGTGAGAATCTTCAATGTGCCTTCTCTCTCTCTCTTCCTCTGTTTATTTCCAGAGATAACCCCATTCTTTCTCTTTAATATTAAAACTTAGAGTGTTCCCGTAGCTTTGAAATTAAATACCAAACCTTCAATAAGAACTTTACAGCTGTACCTGTAATGGTCAGATTACCACTTCTGTGTCTAATGTGACTGACTCGTATTAATTTTCTTCACAAATATCATAAGACATATTAAAACTTCCCTCAGTTTTATCTACCAATTTTTTTCCATGCCCCTTACTGCTTGCCTAATTTCCTTTTCACACCCTGTACCCTCAATCCTCCTCCAGACTTTCAGTGGTATGAAGCCCTGGGCACTCAGATTGGGAAATTCAACCTTTGCTTTAATGTGAATTCATTTGACTTGACACTTTGTCTTCATTTTACAGGGATCTTGCCAGTACTGGAAAATAGTAACTATGAGGAGATTGGATAGGTTTTGAGAATAGCGCGCAATCTGTGGGAAAAGATAATTTTTTCGCATAGAAGAGATAACAAAGTCCAAAGTAAATTGATGATCAAAGTACATCTATGTTACCAAATACTACCCTGAGATTCATTTTCCTGCAGGCATTTACAGGAAAATAAAGAAATACAATAGGATTTATGAAAAATTATACATAACAAAGACTGACAAACATTCAATGTGCAAATAACATAAGAAATAAGAAATAGGAGCAGGTGTAGGCCATCTGGCCCACCACTCAATAAGATCGTGGCTGATTTGTCCGTAAACTCAGCTTCATCTACCTGCCTTTTCCCCATAACCCTTAATTCCCCTGCTATGTAAAAATCTATCTAACTGTATCTTAAATATACTCAGTGAAGAAGCCTCAGCTGCTTCCCTGGGCAAAGAATTCCTTAGATTCACGACTCTCTGGGGAAAACAGTTTCTCCTCATCTCTGTCGTAAATCTTCCAGCATGCACAACCATTCACTGCTACTCTGACACAAAAGTTGTAGCCATTCTGTTGTGTGCAACGAAAGTTCTGCCAGTGAAGACCCAGTAATGGACTCTACAAAACCAGAAGTGAAAAACAAATCCCCCAGAGCAGCAAACTGCACCGCTCCACTGAAGAATGCATTAGAAAGGTGCGTGGTCACAGGGGTGGAGGATCTCCCCATTGTTCAGAAACCAAGGAAAACAGGAAACTCACCAGACAACTGCCAAAGAAGACCAATGTCCAAAGACTCGCCAAAGAAGACCTTGACCTCACAGTTGAGAGAAAATATAAATAAAAGTTTGAATTTCCCACTTCGTACACGAAATACTATTGACAGGACAAGGTTGATGGAAGCACATAATGCACTGACTGATCAGAATTTTCCTAAAATGACCCCACGACTCCCTACCCTTACGTTGATGTATGATTTGTCATCTTTCCCACAGTACAGCATTTCAGATTATGACAAGAAGCCCATAACTCGCATAGGTGACTTCATCCTGACATTCCCATTTAATGAAGTGACTCTGAAGGCACCTCAGGACCCCTTAAACATGAGGATAATAATACAGGAACTACAGAAGTTGCGGAAGAGACAGACGTTCAGGGAAACACAGAATACAAAAAAGGTCTGAACCCATCCTGAAAACCTCTTTAATAAAAGAGAACACTTTGACCCTTTGTTGTGGGGACCACGCCATCCTCCGTTGCTCAGTGAATACTTCTCTGAAAACTAAATACTTGAACATTATTCAAATCTCCTCTCCTGAATCTGGAGGCAATGTCCCCTAGTTCTAGTCTCACCTACCAATGGAAACAACTTTCCTACTTCTATCTTAACTATCCCTTTCAATATTTTGTATGTTTCTATAAGATCCCCTCTCATTCTTCTGAATTCCAGAGAGTATAGTCCCAGGCAACTCAATCTCTCCTCTTAGTCTACGCCCCTCACCTCTGGAATCAACCTGGTGAACCTCCTCTGCACTACCTTCAAAGCCAGTATATCCTTCCTCAAGTATGGAGACCAGAACTGCACGCAGTACTCCAGGTGCAGCCTCACCAGTACCCTGTATAGTTGCAGCATGACCTCCCTATTCCTGAATTCAATCCCTCCAGCAATGAAGGCCAACATTCCATTTGCCTTCTTAATAATCTGTTGTACCTGCAAGCCAATTTTTTGCGATTCATGAACAAGCACTCCCAAGTCCCTCTGCACAACAGCATGCTGCAATCTTTCACCATTTAAATAATAATCTGCTCTTCTATTATTCCTTCTAAAATGGCTGATCTCGCATTTACCAATCTGCCAGACCTATCTATATCCCTCTGCAGACTCTCCACATCCTCTGTACAATTTGCTTTTCCACTCAGTTTGTGTCATCAGCAAATTTTGCTACGCTATACTCAGTCCCCTCTTCCAAATCATCAATGTAAATTGATGACACCCCACTCACCACTGACTGCCAACCAGAGAAAGACCCATTTATTACCAACTCTCTGCCTTCTGTTGGTGAATGAATCCACTATCTATGCCAATACACTTCCTCTGACTCCATGCATCCTTATCTTATTTATAGTCTCTTGTGCAGCACTTTATCGACCACCTTCTGGAAATCCAAGTATACGACATCCTCCTGTTCCCCTCTATCCACTGCACTCATTATGTCCTCAAAGAACTCCAGTAAGTTTGTCAAACAGGACCTGCCATCTTCGAATCCATGCTGCGTCTGTCTAATGGAACCACTCCTTTCTAAATGTTTCGCTGTCTCTTCCTTAATGACAACTTCAAGCATTTTCCTGACTACAGATGTTAAGCCAACTGGCCTATAGTTGCCCGTCTTTTAAAAAGTGTCATGACATTTGCTGTCTTCCAATCCGCCGGGACCTGCCCAGAGTATACAGAATTTTGGTAAATGATTACCAATGCGTCTACAATAACCTCCGCCAATTCCCTCAGCACCCTGGGATGCATCCCATCAAGATCAGCGGAGTTACCTACCTTCAGGTCCTCTAGTTTGCTCATCGCTATCTCTTTAGTGACAGTGATTTTATCAAGGTCCTCACCTCCCATTTCGTCCATAACATCATTCTTTGGCCTATTAGACATGTCCTCCACTGTGATGACCAACACAAAATAGTCACTCAATGCCTCAGCCATTTCCTTATCATCCAATATCAATTTGCCCTTCTCGTCTTCCAAGGGACCAACGTTGACTTTAGCCACCCTCTTATATATATTTATAAAAACCTTTGCTATCTGTTTTTATATTTTGTGCTAATGTACTTTCATACTCTATCTTCCCTTCCTTATTTCTTGTTTAGTTGTTCTCTGTTGCTGTTTAAAGTTTTCCCAATCCTCCAGTCTCCCACTACTCTTTGCCATTTTGTACGTGAACTTTTAATTTGATACTGTCTTTTATTTCCTTAGTTATCCAAGGCTGGCTCTCCCCACACTTACTGTCCTTACTTTTGACTGGAATATACTTCTGTTGAGCACTGTGAAAAATCTCTTTGAAAGTATTCCACTGGTCCTCAACTGTCCTACCAAATACCCTGTGTTCTCAATCCACATTAGCCAACTCCTCCCTCATCCCGTTGTAGTCTCCCTTGTTCAAGCATAATACACTAGTTTTAGATCTAACTATTTCATCCTCCATCTGAATGCAAAATTCAATCATACTATGATCACTCTTTCCAAGAGGATCCCTGACTACAAGATTGTTAATCTTACCTGCCTCATTGTACAGGACTAGATCTAAGATAGCATTTTCCCTTATAGGTTCACTAACACGCTGCTCAGGAAAGCCATCACGGATGCATTCTATGAAGTCCTCCTCAAGACTTCCTTGACCAACCTGATTCACCCAATCTATGTGGAAGTTAAAACCCCCATGACAACTGCTGTTCCGTTCTTACAATCCTCAGTTATTTCTTGGTTAATCGCCTCTGCCACTGCAATATTTTTATTAGGTGGCCTATAAGACAACTCCCACCAGTGATTTTATCCCTTTACTATTCTTAATCTCTACCCAGATGGACTCAACATTCTGCTCCATAGATCTTATATCATCTCTCACAATTGCCCTGATCTCATCCTTAATTGAGAGCGCCACCCCACCTCCTTTGCCTTCCTACCTATCTTTCCATATTACCTGATACCCTTGGATATTTAATTCCCAGTCATCTCTACCTTGCAATCAGGTTTCTGTTATGGCCACTAAATCATATGCCTTGGTACCGATCTGTGCCACAAGTTCACTAAACTTGTTTCTAATACTATGGGCATTTAAATAAAGTGTCCTTTTACTCATTGTTCTTTTAGAATCCAGTGACCTATGTGATTTTTGCTTTTTACTTTTATGCACTCTATTCTTACTTTCTTTCTTCACAACTTTAGCTTTGGTCTCTGCATCACTTCCCTCTTCTTTTCTGCGTGGGTTCTCATCCTCCTGCCATATTAGTTTAAATCCTCCCCAACAGCCTCCTAGGACATTGATCCCAGCCCTGCCCAGATGTAGACCATCCGGATGGTACTGGTCCCACCTCCCCCAGAAGCAGTTCCAATGCCCCAAGAATCTGAAACCCTCCCTCCTGAACCACCGCTCAAGCCACATACAGTCGGCCCTCCTTATCTGCCAGGGATTGGTTCTGGGACCCCCCGTGGATACCAAAAAACGCAGATGCTCAAGTCCCTTATTCAACCTGTCTCAATATGGTGGACCTTAGGACCCAGCGGAACCCCAGACCTTATTTAACCTGTCTCAGTGCAGTGGACGTTAGGACCTGGCGGCGGAACTCTGAATCCGCAGTGTTTCTGTTCACGAAAATAATGACAATCATGATTGAAAATAAAGTGGAAATAATAAAGCGACTGGAAAGAGGTGAAACACCATCGGTCATTGGAAAAACGTTAGGCTATGTTAGTCAATGATCGGAACAATTTTAAAGGATAAAATGAGAAAGGCCCTACCCCGATGAAAGCTACAATTATTACTAAGCAATGCAGTGGTTTAATTATTGGGTTTTGGAGCTTTAGGTTTTTGATCCTATAAGCGTTTTATATGCATAGAAAGGTAAAATATATAATATATACTAAGACAAACGTTTGACTAACTGACTCTAAATGATACGTGATGTACCTGTTCTGACTTACTTAGTAAGAGAACTTCCGATATTTTACGATCCCGATAACCCACGCACATCCTCCCATATACTTTAAATCATCTCTAGATTACTTATAATACCTAATACAATGTAAATGCTATGTAAAATAGTTGTTATACTGCATTGTTTAGGGAATAATGACAAGAAAAAAAAGTCTGTACGTGCTCGAACAAAGAGAACTTCCGGGTTTTCTCGACTCGCAGTTGATTGAATTCGCGCATGCGGAACTTACGGATAAGGAGGGCTGACTGTATTCATTCTACCTATCCTGCTATTCCAACTCTGGCTAGCACGCGGCACCGGTAATAATCCTGTGATTATTGCCTTTGAGGTCCTTTTCTTTAATTTACCTCCTAGCTCCCTAAATTCAGCTTGTAGGACCTCATCCCGCTTTCTTCCTATATCATTAGTACCTACATACACAACAGCTGGCTGCTCACCCTCCCCTTTCAGAATGCCCTGCAGCCTCTCCAAGACATCTCTGACCCTTGCACCCAGGAGGCAACACACCATATGGGAGTCCCATTTGCAGCCACAAAAGCTCCTCTCTATTCCCCTTACCATGAAATCCCCTACCACAACAGCTCTTTTTCTTGCCCTCTTGCGCAGCAAAGACACCCACAGTGCCATGATCCTGGCTACTACTGCAAATAATAAATTTTAAATAAACAATTCATGTCTGAGGACATGAATTGTAAAGACCTTGAAAGCGAGTCCATAGGTTGTGGGGTCAGTTCAGAGTTAAGATGAGTGAAGTTACCCATGCTGGTTCAGAAGCCTGATGGTTGTAGACTATTACCTGTTACTGAACCTGGTGGCATGGGACCTCAGGCTCCTGTACTCTCTGCCCTATTGTAGTAGTGAGAAGGCAGCATGGGCTGGATGATGGGGTCCTTGATGATAGATACTGCCTTCTTGTGACTGCACGCCATGAAAACATGTTCAATGACGGGGTGGGCTTTGCCTGTGAGCTGCATCCACCACTTTCTCTAGACTTTTCCATTCCTTGGCATTGATGCTTCCATACCAGGCTGTAATGCAACCAGTCATGATACTCTCCACCATGCATCTATAGAAGTTTGTCAAAGTTTTCCATGCCATATCTAAGAAAGTAGAAGTGCTGTCATGTCTTCATTGCGATGCACATATTTGCTGGTCCCATGACAGATCCTCTGATATGGTAACGCCAAGAAATCTCAAGTCACTGACCCTCTCCAATTCCTCAAATAACGACTATCTCACGGACCTTCCGCCTCTTCCTCCTGTAGTCAATACTCAGGTTTTGCTGACACTGAGTGAGAGGCTGTTGTTATGGCATCACACAAGAAGATGTTGTCCTAAAATAACTAGTACAGGTTGAGTACCCCTTATCCAAGATACTTGGGGCCAGAAGTGCTTCAGATTTTGTTTTAGGATTTTGGAATATATAAAGCTTGGGATTGCTATAATTTCCAAATCTGAATGTATGTGCTACCAGTAAGCAACCTTTGTTTTACACTTGTTCATCACATATATGTACTGATGCAGCCATTCAGCATATTAGATTTTCAGCAGCAACTATCTTGGAAAACTCATTAATGAATTTCTCTGCTGCTTCATAATCAGCAGACACTATCACAACAAATCTTTAAAAATCTAATGACATGCTTTTTTTAAAATTACTACAATCAGCATGCTGAATATTCACAATTATCTTCAAATTTTAGTTTGTCATCGTAGATCCTTGCTTGTTTCATGATCAGCGTGACATTAAGTGGCATATGTTCACTTCGACACTGACAAATTCACTCCTTCAATATACAGTCAAGATCTTCATTTCACGCTTTATGGAGTGTTTTTCTATTTTTCATTAACTTCTGTTCATTATATGTGTGAGGTCACTTCTCAGAGCTATCTGTGATGTGCAAAAACTTGTGCACCGCCTGGAACCCTCTCAGAACCTTGTAGAGTTCTCCATTTGTGGCGTCATGTCAATGCTCAAATATATTTCATATTTTGGAATTGTGGATAACCTGTAGAAGATGAAAGAGCAGATGGGGAAATATTTTCTTTATCTGGAGCTGATAAAGGTCTGGAACTCTGCCTGAGAAGGTGGTCAAGTCAGAAATCCGCAATACACATAAACACTATTGGAATGTATACTTAAAGAGCCATGTTTGAATAGCTATGGCTTGGTGTTGGAAGCTGGAAAGATTGTGTAGCTCTTTGACCAGCACATCATAAATTTTCTGATTGAATGGATGCCTCTCACTGCTCTAACACTGACTTACATCCAAATGGCTCTTTCCAACTGTTTCAACCAACTACAATGGGCTTATCCCAACTTAGAACATTTACACCTGGTCTTTGTCCTTTTCTACAAGTAGGTTAAATTTATCTGAATGGTGACAGTGCCCACGAAAAATTTCCCACTAGAATCCACTCAACTTAACCAGATTCATGCTATAAAGAACCCTTCCTCTCTTGTTAGGCTTGCTATAAATTCATTGTTTGCTCTGTACACTGAACAGTGCCACTGCTCTAGTTTATGTTAAGGTAGATGAATTATTCCATCTTCTCTGACTGATCATTTTGATTCCTTCTAAGTGACCCACAGTACACATTTAACAATGCATTTACTCCTTTGTTGCTCAGTTCAAATTCAGATTATTGTCATTCAACCATACACATGTATACCACCAAATGTAACAAGGTTCTCCTGACCAAGGTGCACAAAACAGTACATATAACTCACAGAGATTACACACAAGGTAATAATATCACAAATAAATTATCAAATAATAAAGTGCATTTACAACACAAGTTAAAAAGTTATCTCTACCGGCACTTCATGTGTGATGAGGCAAGGGCTTCAGTAGTCTTATGGCCTGGGGGAACAAGCTGTTTCCCATCTAAACAGTCTATGTTCTAATCCTACGGGTGCCTCCTGCTTGATGGTAGGGAGGCAAAGAGATTGTTGGATGGATGGTAGGGATCATTGATAACGCTTAAGGCCCCTGTGTATGCAATACTCCTGATAAATATCTCAGATGGGTGGACCCCGACGATGCACTCAGCAGTACCCATAAACCTTTGTAGTGACTTAAGTCAAGCGCCTTGCAATGTATACACCAGATGGTGATGCAGCTGTTCAGGACACTCTGGGTAGTGTTCGTGTAAAAACTGGTTAATATTGGAGGAGGGGAGTTTATGGGATCCTCACTCACCTCAACCTCCTCAGGAAGTGGAAACACTGCTGTGCTTTCTTCACTAAAGATGTGGTGTTGACGGACCAGGTGAGATCATCCATTATGTCTACTTCTAAAAACTTGGTGCTCCTAACTCTCTTCACTGAGGAGTTGTATATGTGCAGGACTAGTCAGTATGTACATTCCTAAAGTTCACAATCATCTCTTTGGTCTTGTCTATATTGAAACCCAACCTGTGCTTGCACTGTTCTACCAACCACTCTACCTCCTCTCTGTATGTCATCTCGTTGTCGAAGAGGCCAACCACTGTTGCGTCAGCAGCGAACTTGATGATTCAGTCTGAACTGGATCTAGCAGTGCAGTCATGTGTCAGCAGCATGAAGAGCAGTGGGCTGAGCACACATCCCTGGGGAGCGCCAGTGCCCAGCATGATGGAGCTAGAGATGTTTCTGCCAACATGAACTGACCTGGACCTTTCTGTCAAGAAGTCCAGGATCCAGTTACAGAGCGAGGTGTTGAGACCCATTGAGGACAGTTTACCTACCACCTTCTGAGGGATGATCATATCAAACGCTGAGCTGAAGTTGAAAAACAGCATTTTGCCATATGAGGCACCATTTTCCTGAAGGGACAGGATGGAGAGAAGAGGTTATGGCATCAACAGATTTGAGTGATAAGCAGACTGGAAAGGGTCCAATGTAGCAGAAGGATGGGATTCCATAACCAGCCTCTCAAAGCACTTCAATATTGCTACTGAATGGTAGTTGATGAGGAAGGTTCCTGTCACCCTCATGGGCACCATGATGATGGTGGCCACCTTGAAGCCTGAGGGGACAGTGGTCTGCTCCAGAGAGATGTGGAAGATGTCTATTAGAACTCCAGTTTACTGGATTGCACAGTCCTTCAGCACACAACCAGGTGTATTATCTGGCCCAACAGCGTTACATGGGATGACCCTGACTAGGGTCTTTCTCACATATCAGCTGCTACCAGACAGAATGCCTACTCTTCAGGGGGTGGGGAGCTTTTTCACTGGCTCATCGTTCCATGTATCAAACAGAACATAAAAGATATTCAGCCTATCAGGAAGAGAAGAATCAGTGTCATTGATGTATTGGGTGGACCTGTGGTCCATTGTGGTCCGAATGCCCTGCCCATGTGCCTCAGATTACTGGTCTCTCAGTGACCATTCCCATTCTGCCTTCCTGACAGCGTAGCTCTTGTTAACCTGAGCGCTGTCATATTCCCCAATTTGAAAGCAGCATTCCATTCTCTCAACCGTGGCTTCTGATTTGCTGTCGCACAGCTGTTTAACAACAGTGACGTCCTCAATGCACTTCTCTATGTAACCAGCCACAGATCTCAGATATTCAGCAATGTTCAAAAACAAGAGGAAATCTGCAGATGCTGGAAATCCAAACAACACACACACACAAAATGCTGGAAGAACTTCATCGACGTTAATGGTCATAGGTAGCCACATCCCTGAACATGCTCCAGTCCGTGTTTTCAAAATAGTTCTGTAATAGTGAGGTAGCTTCTTCTGGCCAGGTCCTCTCTGTTTAAACTGGTTTGATTCATTTAATCAGTGGTAGGTACTCAAGAATTAGCAGAACAGAGAAGTGACCAGAGAAACCAAGGTGGGGGTAAGAAGCAGCTTTGTTTGCACCAAGGATGCTGGTATAAACCAAGTCTAATGTGCTCTCGCCTCTGGGATACTGCCAGAATTTAGGCAGGGCTGTTTTTAAGTTAGCATGGTTGAAGTTGCAAGCAACAATAAAGAAACCATCAGGATGTGTGGTTTACAGGTCAATGATGGCACAGTGGAGCACACACAGTGCATCCCCAGCATGAACACAGGGCACGGGGAGGGGTGAGAGGGGAGATGTATACAATCATAGTAGCAATGAACTCCCTCAGTAAATAGAAGGGCCTGCATTTCACCTTTAAGAACTCTACCAGGGGCAAACAAATTGTTTGGTTACTACCAAATTGTTTACACACCAGATCTTACTAACATAGACCAGATGGCTCACTTATTGATCTTTCTAGCACTTTAGCACTCTGCTGCTACCCATAGTACCTTGAAAAAGTATTCAGCCCTACAACTATTGTCACATTTTACTGTCTCATTTTCTACATTTAAAATATATTGAAGTAGGATTTTTAAGCTTACCTACAAAACATTGTGCATCATGTGAAATCAAAAGAAAAATGCCAAGACCTGTCAACAATTCACTAAAAATTAAAAACCAAAATTGTGAGGTTAAAAAAATATTCATCCCCTTTGTAATTACTGTGCTAACTTTCCTCAGATGCAATACTGAATATTAACTTACCAACTCACTCAATTTGTTGATGTAGAAAATGAATTAAGAATAAATATCCCCTCTCTCTAAGATCCAGTTATATGGTAGATTTTCAACAGACCAAACCAAAATGAAGACAAAAGAGCATTCAAGGTAAATCTGATGATAATAGAGAAGCACAAATCTGGGGAAGGGTACAAGACCATCTCAAAGCACTGAACACACCTCAGAGCTCAGTGCAGTCCACCTCGAAAAAGTGGAAAAATATGAAGCCATGGCCACACTGTCTACGTCAGGCCACCCCTCTGACTTGGTCACCAGAGAAGAATGGCTCTTATAAGAGAGGCTACTGTAACACCAACAGTAACTCTGAGTGAGTTGCAGAAGCAACTAGAGATGAATGAAGTTCATTGCTCCACAATCTCTGTAGCCTTGCACGAGGAGGGATTTATGGAAGAGTGACAAGGAAGAAGCTCCGACTAAAAAAACATATCTTTGCCCATAGAGACTTTGCAAAACATCACTTAGAAGATACTGTAAAGATGTGGAAGAAGGTCTTGTGGTCAGATGAAACTAAAGTGGAACTTTTTTGGCTTCAACACTAGGTGGTACATGCTGTGCATCAACCAGGTAACACCATCCTACAATGTAAAGGATGGTAGCGGTAGCATCATGCTGTGGGGATGCTTTTCATCAGCAGAATCTGGAAACCTGGTCACGATTGATGGGAAGATGAATGCTGCTAAATACAGAGAGATCCTGGATTAAAAACCTTCTACCCTCTACCAGAAAATTTAATCTGGGGAGGAAGTTCATCTTTCAGCAGGACAATGACCCAAAGCACACTGACAAAGCAACAATGGAGAGGATTCAAAAGAGAAAAGTTGATGTCCTTGAGTGGCCCAGTCAGAGCCCTGACTTTAACCCGATCGAACATCTCTGGCAAGACATCATCTCCCTAACTAACCTGACACAGCATGAGCAATTTTGTTCCATCACATTGTGCACAGCTAATAGAGACTTATCCAAAAAGAATACTGGCTGTAATAGCTGCGAGAGTACTGAGCAAAGGGGGATGAATACTTTTGAACTGCTGACATTTCAGTTTTTGAATCTTTAGTTTTTAATGATTTACAATTTTCCCTGTTTTTTGGGCTCCACTTTGAAAAAGGAGCACCTGATTCAGAAATTAAAAGTCTCAGTCAAGTTGATCAAAATCCCTGGTTATAATACTCATTTACAAGGTTCTGAACATCCTGTCGGAATGCTGACCCCACAGCACCCTCACCCAAACTCCTGGACACACTCTCATCCTGGTCCAGCCACTTTTCATCTTTCATTGCTGCTGCTGGTTATTATAATAGCGCCAGTAACATTATACTGTCTCACATAAACATGCACCTCACGTTTTACCTCAACATGTCAAACTTCAGGCCATGTCACTCAGCAACCCATGTTAATCTTAGTTTTACAACTATTAAAGGCTGTTTACAAGAGGGTATAAGCAGACTCTATTTTCTAAGGAAGCTGAGATCCTTCAATGTGTGCAACAGGATGTTGGAGATTTTTTACCAGTCTGTTCTAGTGAGTGCAGTCTTCTTTGTGGCTTTATGTTGGGGGAGAAACATAGGTGCTGGCGATTCAAAAAGACTAAATAAACTCATCAAAAAGGCTGGATCTGTCCTTTTGAGCTAGTGGTGGAGAGGAGGTCACTAAACAAACTAGTATCCACGATGGACAATCTGGCACATCCTCTCCATGACCTACTGAACAATCGGCTGTCACAAGGATTGTTACAGAAAATCTTTCCTACCAAAGGCAATAAGCATATACAACAGTTCATCTCTGTATGACAGGAGAACACACATCATAGTACAATAGTCTCTGTTTTATTATTTCGTACATCATTATTGCATATTATTGAAAATTATTGCACATTGGTAAATTGTGTCTATTATTATTCTGTACTTTATTATAAGTTAAGTCTGCACTCTGCTAAGTGTGTTTTTAGATATTGCTGTTGTAACAAAAGAATTTCCCACACGGGATTACTAAAGTATTATTATTTTATGTGCTGTGTGTTACTATGTACTGTATTTGGCACGCTGACCCCAGGAGAAAGTGTGTTTGTTTAGCTGTATACATGTGTATGGTTGAAAGGCAATAAACTTGAACTTTATCAGCTCTTACACAAATACTAATACCACAAATCTATTTCAACTCATCTACACCTTCAAAAAGAGAAGAAACTGATTCCAGAAATGTACAGCTGCCACTCCTGCCTATCCTTAAGCCAGATTTCAGTAAAGGTCACATTGTTATATTCTATATGATTTCTGTGCCCTAATTCATTATCTGTATTTTGCTGACACTTTCTTAGTTCTTGTTTCCTGTACCTTCGGCTTGTTAACTCAACTCTTGCCCTTCACATCCAATTTGTCATTCACCATTCTGAAAATGCCAAGTTCTAATTTCTCCCTCATTAATTTATACTAAGATAATAGTCCCAGCCTTATGAGTTAAATAACATTTAGTTTCTGTAAGCTTCAACTTTAGAAACTGTCCCAAGTTCTTCCTCCTTCTATCATCATCTAAACACAAGAGATTCAGCAGATACTGGAAATCTAGAGCACCACACACAAAATGCTGGAGGAAGTTGACAGGTCAGGCAGCATCAATGGAGAAGAATAAACACTTTATGTTTCGGGCCAAGACCCTTCGTAAGGACTGGAAAGGAGGGGGAAAGATGCCGAATAAGGTGGTGGCGAGAGCGGAAGGAGTACAAGCTAGAAGGCGATAGGTGAAACTAGGAGGGTAGAGGAGGAGAAGGGGTGAAGCAATAATTTGAGAGGTGATAGATGTTTATTTATTATATATAGAAGATTCTGGTTAATTGGGCCATTAGTTAATCAGGACAGCCACTTATTTGGGACAGTTCTTACAGAACAAAAACTAATTGAAGAATAGCCAGCATTCCTTTTGTTTATTTGGGATACTATGCCACTTAACCGGGACAGAAGACTGTTCCCAAAGTTTCTAACTAGCGTCAGTCACATACATTTGTGTGGCCACTAAACACTACACTGTGGTTAGAATGAACAGTTTTTAAATAGTGTCAGTTACGTGTTTGAGGTCAAAACGCAGTGATAGTTGGTGTGAAATAAGCAGCAAGAAAATTTAGAACGATTTTGATCACCACAGTTTATAGAATTCAGGCTTGTAGATGCCAGAAATGATCAGGAGTGAAAATGAAACAATTTCACAATTTCAGCAAGTTAGGAACTACGAAGAATTTGAAGGTTTCAACTACTATCTCAAATGTTACAATGAAAATGAAGATTTGGAGAATACAATCGGCAAACACATGGTAGGAAGGCAGTCAATTATCAGCACTAGGTGTCTACGCTGATACGTTCAAGCGTTCAGTGGTTCCATTTAATTTCTGAGAACGTTTACAGTACACAACCTGAAATTCTTAATCTTCGCAATCAATCGAAAGAACACAACAGCATACAATTGATGATGTAGTGTACCTCGATTTTCAGAAGGCATTTGATAAGGTCCCACATAGGAGATTGGTGGGTAAAATCAGAGCTCATGGCATTGGGGGGAAGATATTGACATGGATAGAAAACTGGTTGGCAGATAGAAAGCAAAGGGTAGCGGTGAATGGGTGTTTCTCGGAATGGCAGGTGGTGACTAGTGGGGTGCCACAGGGCTCGGTATTGGGACCACAGCTGTTTACGATTTACATCAACAATTTAGATGAAGGCATTGAGAATAACATCAGCAAGTTTGCTGATGATACTAAGCTGGGTGGCAGTGTGACATGTGATGAGGATGTTAGGAGAATTCAGGGTGACTTGGATAGGCTGGGTGAGTGGGCAGATACTTGGCAAATGATGTTTAATGTGAATAAGTGTGAGGTTATCCACTTTGGGAGTAAGAACAGGAAGGCAGATTATTATCTGAACGGTGTAGAGTTAGGTAAGGGAGAAATACAAAGAGACCTAGGAGTCCTTGTTCATCAGTCACTGAAGGTGAATGAGCAAGTGCAGCAGGCAGTGAAGAAGGCTAACGGAATGTTGGCCTTTATTACAAAGGGAATTGAGTACAAGAGCTAGGAAATCCTTTTGCATTTGTACAGGGTCCTGGTGAGACCACACCTGGAGTATTGTGTACAATTTTGGTCTCCAGGGTTAAGGAAGGACATCCTGGCTGTAGAGGAAGTGCAGCGTAGATTCACAAGGTTAATTCGTGGGATGTCCGGACTGTCTTACGCAGAGAGGTTAGAGAGACTAGGCTTGTACACGCTGGAATTAAGGAGATTGAGAGGGGATCTGATTGCAACATATAAGATTATTAAGGGATTGGACAAGATAGAGGCAGGAAATATGTTCCAGATGCTGGGAGAGTCTAGTACCAGAGGGCATGATTTGAGAATAAGGGGTAGGTTATTTAGGACAGAGTTAAAGAAAAACTTCTTCTCCCAGAGAGTTGTGGGGGTGTGGGATGCACTGCCTCAGAAGGCAGTGCAGGCCAATTCTCTGGATGCTTTCAAGGAGCTAGATAGGTAGCTTATGAATAGGGGAATCAAGGGATATGGGGACAAGGCAGGAACCGGGTATTGATAGTAGATGATCAGCCATGATCTCAGAATGGTGGTGCAGGCTCGAAGGGCCAAATGGTCTACTCCTGCACCTATTGTCTATTGTCTATTGAATTCCTCCATCAATAACTATTAGGAACTACAGTT
Source organism: Hemitrygon akajei (assembly GCF_048418815.1). Classification (NCBI taxonomy): domain Eukaryota; kingdom Metazoa; phylum Chordata; class Chondrichthyes; order Myliobatiformes; family Dasyatidae; genus Hemitrygon; species Hemitrygon akajei. Next base: position 141,445,607 of record NC_133124.1, on the reverse strand, counting down.
TTATAGTACAGTAGTAGTATTGTTAGTGTTCTAGTTTGTTCTGTATTTCATTTAAATACATGATTTATTACTCAGTTAAATAATAGATTGTCTTTTACACTTTTTAAATATTTCCATGAAACCGGGTAATTAGGGTAGCCGTTTAATTGGGCCAAAATGTTCTGGTTCAGATGTGTCCCAATTAACTGGAATCACTGTATATCACAAACAGCAGAGGTCCTGTATGAGCACCTCTAGTCACAGACCTTCAGCCAGGACAAATCTCATTGACCACTACCCTGACTTCTATAGATGGGCCAATTCTCCATAGATCCCATGCATCTTAGTCTTCTGAATGAATCTCCCATGAGAACTTTGTCAAATGCCTTACTAAAATCCATGTAGGCAACATCCACAGCTTTTCCTTTAACAGAGGAGTCAAAAGCTGAGAAATAGCTTTAAAACAATCTGCGTGCAAACTAGAAAGAAGATTAAGGATTTTTTCTGACCCAGGGAGTGACAGGAGTCTGAACTCACGGAGTGAATAGGTAGTTAAGGCAGGAAGTTCATTGATTTATTCAACTCTAGTTAAACTACATCTGGAGTACTGCATACAGCTCTGGTCATCCCCATTATAGGAAGGATGTTGAGGCTTTGCAGAAGAGGTTTACCATGATGTTGCATGGATTGGAGGGCATGTGCAAAGATGAGAGGTTGGACAAACTTGTTTTTTCCCCCCCCTCTGGGGCAGTGGAGGCTGAGGAGGGATCTTACAGAGGTTTATAAGATTATGAGAGACATAGCTAGCATAGACCAGGAGTATCTTTTGCCCAGGGTCGTAATATCTAATACCTGAGGGCATGGTAAGAAGGGGAAATTTCAAAGGATGTGTGACGGGCAAGTTTTTTTTTCACACAGAGTGGTGGGTGCCAGAACTGTGCTGCCTAGAGTGGTAGTAGAGGGTTTTTAGACTCTTAACAGATTTTTAGATAGGCACATGGATGTGAGGAAAATGGAAGGCTATGAACATTGTGTAAGCAGAGGGGATTAGTTGAGTAATTTACTAATTTAATTAGTTTGGAAATATATGTGGGCCAAAGGGCCTGCCCTGGGCTGTACTGTTCTATGTTCTATATTCTCTATTACATATTTTCCCATGATTCTACATGGTTTAGGTCCCAATTTCTGCCCCCCTACCTCCCCCAAATACTCAGTGTTCAACAGCAACTCTTAAAAAAATACTCCAGGCCCACAGCGACCTGAAGCTAACCCGTGAACAATCCCCATCCTCCAATCTTCTAAGTGGCCCAAACATCCAACCCATAAGCTCCAACTGGTGGCCTCAGTCTCCACCCACCACTGCTGCTAATTGCAACCCAAAATCAGAGTTCATTTGTTTTTTGTTGGACTCTCTTCAACCCTCATTCAATCCCAAGCAATAACCTCTTGGCCTATGGCCCCAGGCTATCTCGCCCCTCCATTGTCAGTCACTGGGATTCATTTTCATTTTTGACAAATGCAGCCACAAACGTGAGATAAACTTCCAGTCTTGAATCCCTCTCACAGCAACATCAGATGTGAAATAAAGGTATCTCAACTTCCAATAGGGCAAATAAATATACAATTACACTACAGCAAAATACTTAAGGAGTATTTTTTTTACTTACCAACAGGTTGTCCTTTCCCAGTGCAGGACAAATACAATTTTTGATCATGTCCAATGTCAATTAGCTGACCTTCTGTCAATAAATAATATCACAGATGAAAATTAGAAGATTACATTTCTCAACAACATCACATTCGATAGGAGTGTACAGCAGCAGTATTTAAAATGAGAGCATATGATGAATCATGCAGCTTAACTGCATGTGACTCAAACACTAATTAATTGCTCTTATCTGATTAAATCATAATTTCAATCCCTGTAAATGCACTTATGCATCAACCTAGACTGTGCTGCATCTGGATTTCTGTTCTTGTTCTGCTTGTTCAACTTTTTCACGTGTCTCTTGGCTTTTTAAAAGATTGCACAAGTTTGCTAATGGTGGAAGCTGCTGGCAGTGCAGCAGAACATCTGGGGTCTTAATGAGCAGTGAGACAATTGACATTAAGCTATCATTATCTCTTGTTGCCCTTCCTTTATCACCAAGAAGGACTACAAAGGTGGAGTAATGACCTTTGGTGAATTATGTGTAAAGTCAGGTATAGGAAGAGAAACAAAGATTTACAATTGGAAGAAAATGGAAGAAGGAAACAGGCAAGCTCGAAAATTTCAAAGTAAATTTATTATCAAAGTAGGTACATGCCACCATATACCGTACTACCTTGAGATTCATTTTCTTGCAGGCACTCACAGTAGAACCAAGAAATACAATAAAAAATGAAAAACTACACACAAGGACTGACAACCAACCAATGTGCAAAAGAATAAACTATGCAAATAAAAATGAGATAGATAGACAGACAGATAGATGATACTGACATCCCAAGTTGTGGAGTCCTTGAAAGTTAGTCCATAGGTGTTGGAATTATTTCAGAGTTGAGGTGAGTGAAGTTATATCCACACTGGGGCAGCTAGTAGAGCTACTGCCTCAAAGTTCCAGTGATTTGGGTTCAATCTGGACTGTACTGAGTTTGCACATTCTCCCAGGTTTCCCGCAGGTCCTCCAGTTTCCTCCCACAACCCCAGTTGGTAGTTGAACTGGCGATGTTAATGGCTCCTATGTGTAGGTGTGTATAGTGGAAGTCTATTGGGGGAAAACAAGATGAGGTGAGCATATGATTAACCTCTCAATGATCAGTGCAGACATGTTGGACTGAACCCTTATTTCTGTACTATATGACTTCATGATTAATTTTTTAAAAGCAAACTTTAATGACATTTTTAAGATCTAAAAACTTTGAAGGAATGATTCTCCACACTCATTTATTCACTTTACTTGAAAGAGGTTAATGAGCAGTCAATGACTTATCACACAAGTAATTATGGTACTCACTACAGGCAAGGGTATACTGGTCTAATATACTTAGCAACTGAGCCAACGATTCACTGTCCTCTGGGTGAAGAAATTGCTTTCCTGAATGTCAAACACCTTACAGTGAGACTGTGACCCCTGGTTCTAAGGGAACTTCATCCCCGAACTCACCCTGCCAAGCAGTCTGCTTACTCTCTTCTTATAGGATAAACTAACCATCAGTCTCACCACAAACAATCCCAGGAACCAAGAATGTGAACATTTGTTGCAATCCCTCTGTCAAATATATTATTAGATAGAGAAAACAGATCAATGCAGATTTAATATACCAATCCAGAGTTCAAAGTACATTTGAACGTGCTAGTCAGAGTAGAAATAGGAGGACATTTCAGATGAATACGTGGCTTGAAAAATGGTGCAAGGGGGAGGGATTCAAATTTCTGAGGCATTGGAACCAGTTCTGGGGGAGGTGGGACCGGTATAAACAGGACGGTCTGCACCTGGGCTGGACTGGAACCAATGTCCTAGGGGAAGCGTTTGCTACTGCTGATCAGGAGGCTTTAAACTAATGTGGCAGGGGGATGGGAACAAGTGAAGAGAGACAGACGGGTGTAAAATGAGGATAAAGTAGTAAGGTAAAAAGTAGTAAGGTGAAAAGTAAAAGTGGCAGGCAGGCAAATCCAGGGTAAAAAGCAAAAAGAGCCACTTTTCAACATAATTGTATAAGGGCTAAGAGTGTTGTAAAAACAAGCCTGAAGGCTTTGTGTGTCAATGTGAGGAGCATTCGTAACAAGGTGGATGAATTGAATGTGCAGATAGTTATTAATGAATATGATATAGTTGGGATCACAGAGACATGGCTCCTGGGTGACCAAGGATGGGAGTTCAACATCCAGGGATATTCAATATTCAGGAGGGATAGACAGGAAAGAAAAGGAGATGGGGTAGCTTTGCTGGTTAGAGAGAAGATTAACGCAATAGAAAGGAAGGACATTAGCCTGGAGGATGTGGAATCGATATGGGTAGAGCTGCATAACACTAAGGGGCAGAAAACGCTGGTGGGAGTTGTGTACAGGCCACCTAACAGTAGTAGTGAGGGGATGGCATTAAACAGGAAATTAGAAATGCGTGCAATAAAGGAACAGTAGTTATAATGGGTGACTTCAATCTACATATAGATTGGGTGAACCAAATTGGTAAGGATGCTGAGGAAGAGGATTTCTTGGAACGTATGCGGGATGGTTTTCTGAACCAACATGTCGAGCAACCAACTAGACACCAGGCCATTCTAGATTGGGTATTGAGCAATGAGGAAGGGTTAGTTAGCAATCTTGTTGTGCGAGGCCCCTTGGGTAAGAGTGACCATAATATGGTGGAATTCTTCTTTAAGATGGAGAGTAACATAGTTAAGTCAGAAACAAAGGTTCTGAACTTAAAGAAGGGTAACTTTGAAGGTATAAGACGTGAATTAGCTAAGATAGACTGGCAAATGATACTTAAAGGGTTGACGCTAGATATGCAATGGCAAGCATTTAAAGATCGCATGGATGAACTACAATTGTTCATCCCAGTTTGGCAAAAGAATAAACCAGGGAAGGTAGTGTACCCCTGGCTGACAAGGGAAATTAGGGATAGTATCAAGTCCAAAGAAGAAACATATAAATTAGCAAAAAAAATTGGCACACCTGAGGACTGGGAGAAATTCAGAGACCAGCAGAGGAGGACAAAGGGCTTAATTAGGAAGGGGAAAAAAGATTATGAGAGAAAGCTGGCAGGGAACATAAAAACTGACTGTAAAAGCTTTTATAGATACATGAAAAGAAAAAGATTGGTCAAGACAAATGTAGGTCCTTTACAGTCAGAAACAGGTGAATTGATCATAGGGAACAAAGACATGGCAGACCAATTGAATAACTACTTTGGTTCTGTCTTCACTAAGGTTCTGTCTTCACTAAGGAGGACATAAATAACCTTCCGGAAATAGTAAAGGACTATAGTCTAATGAGATGGAGGAACCGAGGGAAATACATGTTAGTAGGGAAGTGGTGTTAGGTAAATTGAAGAGATTAAAGGCAGATAAATCCCCAGGGCCAGATGGTCTGCATCCCAGAGTGCTTAAGGAAGTAGCCCAAGAAATAGTGGATGCATTAGTGATAATTTTTCAAAACTCCTTAGATTCTGGATTAGTTCCTGAGGATTGGAGGGTGGCTAATGTAACCCCACTTTTTAAAAAAGGAGGGAGAGAGAAACTGGGGAATTATAGACCGGTTAGTTTGACATCGGTGGTGGGGAAAATGCTAGAGTCGGTTATCAAAGATGTGATAACAGCACATTTGGAAAGAGGTGAAATCATCGGACAAAGTCAGCATGGATTTGTGAAAGGAAAATCATGTCTGACGAATCTTATAGAATTTTTTGAAGATGTAACTAGTAGAGTGGATAGGGGAGAGCCAGTGGATGTGGTATATTTAGATTTTCAAAAGGCTTTTGACAAGGTCCCACACAGGAGATTAGAGTGCAAACTTAAAGCACACAGCATTGGGGGTATGGTATTGATGTGGATAGAGAATTGGTTGGTAGACAGGAAGCAAAGAGTGGGAGTAAACGGGACCTTTTCAGAATGGCAGGCAGTGACTAGTGGGGTACCGCAAGGCTCAGTGCTGGGACCCCAGTTGATAACAATATATATTAATGATTTAGACGAGGGAATTAAATGCAGCATCTCCAAGTTTGCGGATGACACGAAGCTGGAGCGGTGTTAGCTGTGAGGAGGATGCATGGTGACTTGGATAGGTTAGGTGAGTGGGCAAATTCATGGCAGATGCAGTTTAATGTGGATAACTGTGAGGTTATCCACTTTGGTTGCAAGAACAGGAAAACAGATTATTATCTGAACGGTGGTCGATTAGGAAAAGGGGAGATGCAACGAGACCTGGGTGTCATTGTACACCAGTCATTGAAGGTGGGCATACAGGTACAGCAGGTGGTGAAAAAGGCAAATGGTATGTTGGCATTCATAGCAAAAGGATTTGAGTACAGGAGCAGGGAGGTTCTACTGCAGTTGTACAAGGCCTTGGTGAGACCACACCTGGAGTATTGTGTGCAGTTTTGATCCCCTAATCTGAGGAAAGACATTTTTGCCATAGAGGGAGTACAGAGAAGGTTCACCAGATTGATTCCTGGGATGGCAGGACTTTCATATGAAGAAAGACTGGATCGACTAGGCTTATACTCACTGGAATTCAGAAGATTGAGGGGGGGATCTTATTGAAACGTATAAAATTCTAAAGGGATTGGACAGGCTAGATGCAGGGAGATTGTTTCTGATGTTGGGGAAGTCCAGAACGAGGGGTCACAGTTTAAGGATAAAGGGGAAGCCTTTTAGGACCGAGATGAGGAAAAACTTCTTCACACAGAGAGTGGTGAATCTGTGGAATTCTCTGCCACAGGAAACAGTTGAAGCCGATTCATTGGCTATATTTAAGAGGAAGTTAGATATGGCCCTTGGGGCTAAAGGGATCGGGGGTATGGAGAGAAAGCAGGTACAGGGTTCTGAGTTGGATGATCAGCCATGATCATACTGAATGGCGGTGCAGGCTCGAAGGGCCGAATGGCCTACTCCTGCACCTATTTTCTATGTTTCTATATTTATTATAGAAGTATGTATACCTGGGAGAAGGCAAGGCCTTTGTCACATTTCACTTTCCATCAGTACATTCATCTCATCTTCACAATTTGCATACCAACACCAGCCACATTTCCAATAGGATGAAATGTGAAGTCATAATCTAATGATTTGCTTTATTTGTAAAACATCTGTCTTTATTCCTTACCTCTGCCTACATCTCTGCGAAGATGTAGGGGAGAAGGAAGAAAAAGATAATAAAGTTGATTGCATCGTTAGGGATAAACAGAGAGGAAGAGCTGGAAAGTTTCTTAAATGCATCTATTTTAATGCTAGGAGCATTGTAAGAAAGGTGGATGAGCTTAGAGCATGGATTGATACCTGGAAATATGATGTTGTAGCTATTAGTGAAACATGGTTGCAGAAGGGGTGTGATTGGCAACTAAATATTCCTGGATTTCGTTGCTTCAGGTGTGATAGAATTGGAGGGGCAAGAGGAGGAGGTGTTGCATTGCCTGTCCGAGAAAATACTACAGCAGTGATTTGACAGGATAGATTAGAGGGCTCGTCTAGGGAGACTAATTGGGTGGAATTGAGGAATGGGAAAGGTGTAGTAACACTTATAGGGGTGTATTATAGACCACCTAATGGGGAGCGAGAATTGGAGGAGCAAATTTGTAAGGAGATAGCAGATATTTGTAGTAAGCACAAGGTTGTGATTGTGGGAGATTTTAATTTTCCACACATAGACTGGGAAGCCCATTCTGTAAAAGGGCTGGATGGTTTGAAGTTTGTAAAATGTGTGCAGGATAGATTTTTACAGCAATACATAGAGGCACCGACTAGAGAAGGATCTCCTGTTAGAGTTAGAGAAGGACTAGTGTTGGATCTCCTGTTAGAGAATGAGATAGGTCAGGAGTCGGACGTATGTGTTGGGGAGCACTTCGGGTCCAGTGATCACAATACCATTAGTTTCAATATAATTATGGAGAAGGATAGGACTGGACCCAGGGTTGAGATTTTTGATTAGAGAAAGGCTAACTTTGAGGAGATGTGAAAGGACTTAGAAGGAGTGGATTGGGACAATTTGTTTTATGGGAAGGATGTAATAGAGAAATGGCAGTCATTTAAAGGTGAAAATTTGAGGGTACAGAATCTTTAAGTTCCTGTTAGGTTAAAGGGAAAGGTTAAAAGTTTGAGAGCGCCATGGTTTTCAAGGGATATTGGAAACTTGTTTCAGAAAAAGAGGGAGATCTATAATAAATATAGGCAGCATGGAGTAAATTAGGTGCTCGAGGAATATAAAGAATGTAAAAAGAATCTTAAGAAAGAAATTAGAAAAGCTAAAAGATACGAGGTTGCTTTGGCAAGTAAGGTGAAAATAAATCAGAAGGGTTTCTACAGTTATATTAATAGCAAAAGGATAGTGAGGGATAAAATTGGTCCCTTAGAGAATCAAAGTGGACAGCTATGTGTGGAGCTGAAAGAGATGGGGGTTGATTTTGAATAATTTCTTTTCTTCGGTATTCACTAAGGAGAAAGATATTGAATTGTGTAAGGTAAGGGAAACAAGTAGGGAAGTTATGGAAAAAAAGACAATTAAAAAGGAGGAAGTACTGGCACTTTTAAGGAATATAAAAGTGGATAAATCTCTGGGTCCTGACAGGATATTCCCTAGGACCTTGAGGGAAGTTGGTGTAGAAATAGCAGGGGCTCTAACAGAAATGTTTCAAATGTCATTAGAAACGGGGATGGTGCCGGAGGATTGGTGTATTGCTCATGTGGTTCCATTGTTTAAAAAGGGTTCTAAGAGTAAACCTAGCAATTATAGGCCTGTCAGTTTGACGTCAGTGGTGGGTAAATTAATGGAAAGTATTCTTAGAGATGGTATATATAATTATCTGGATAGACAGGGTCTGATTAGGAATAGCCAGCATGGATTTGTGCGTGGAAAGTCATGTTTGACAAATCTTACTGAATTTTTTGAAGAGGTTATGAGGAAAGTTGACGAGGGTAAAGCAGTAGATGTTGTCTATATGGACTTCAGTAAGGCCTTTGACAAGGTTCCGCATGGAAGGTTAGTTAGGAAGGTTCAATCATTAAGTATTAATATTGAAGTAGTAAAATGGATTCAACAGTGGCTAGATGGGAGATGCCAGAGAGTAGTGGTGGATAACTGTTTGTCGGGTTGGAGGCTGGTGACTAGTGGTGTGCCTCAGGGATCTGTATTGGGTCCAATGTTGTTTGTCATATACATTAATGATCTGGATGATGGGGTGGTAAATTGGATTAGTAAGTATGCAGGTGATACTGAGGTAGGTGGCGTTGTGGATAATGATGTAGTTTTTCAAAGCTTGCAGAGAGATTTAGGCCAGTTAGAAGAGTGGAAGATGGAGTTTAATGCTGATAAGTGTGAGGTGCTACATTTTGGTAGGAATAATCCAAATAGGACATACATGGTAAATGGTAGGGCATTGAAGAATGCAGTAGAACAGAGTGATCTAGGAATAATGGTGCATAGTTTCCTGAAGGTGGAATCTCATGTGGATAGGGTGGTGAAAAAAGCTTTTGGTATGCTGGCCTTTATAAATCAAAGCATTGAGTATAGGAGTTGGGATGTAATGTTAAAATTGTACAAGGCATTGGTAAGGCCGAATTTGGAGTATTGTGTACAGTTCTGGTCACCGAATTATAGGAAAGATGTCAACAAAATAGAGAGAGTACAGAGAAGATTTACTAGAATGTTACCTGGGTTTCAGCACCTAAGTTACAGGGAAAGGCTAAACAAGTTAGGTCTTTATTCTTTGGAGCGTAGAAGGTTGAGGGGGGACTTGATAGAGGTATTTAAAATAATGAGGGGGATAGAGCGAGTTGACGTAGATAGGCTTTTTCCATTGACAGTAGGGGAGATTCAAACAAGAGGACATGATTTGAGAGTTGGGGGCAAAAGTTTAAGGGTAACACGAGGGGGGATTTCTTTACTCAGAGGGTGGCAGCTGTTTGGAATGAGCTTCCAGTAGAAGTGGTAGAGGCAGGTTCGGTATTTTCATTTAAAGTAAAATTGGATAGGTATATGGACAGGAAAGGAATGGAGGGTTATGGGCTGAGTGCGGGCCAGTGGGACTAGGTGAGTGTAAGCGTCGGCATGGCCGAGATGGCCTGTTTCCGTGCTGTAATTGTTATATGGTTATATATGGTTATAATTCATTGCACTTACGAAGGCAACATATCCTCTCTGTAGACTTACTGATGAGCTGCAGGACAGGGTATTGTGAAGCCATTAACCAGGAGAAAGCTGGAATTACTTCATGAAGTGAGCACCTCTCATTGCACAAGGATGAAAAAAACAAACCATGCATAATTCTCTCTTTCTCTAGTGAGTTTTATGATGAGTAACATAAAGGTGTGTTTGAATTGATGCACTTTCAGACCCAATGTGCATCTGATGAGGCCCAGACTTGCTGAACAAGGAATGTGGTAATTCTTTTAAAAACATGCATTTACTTTAAAACAGTGGCTTAAATGCTTACAAAAATATAGAGGGATCCTCTCAGTTAACTGTGTCCATAAACTGTAATTAATTACCAGTTCTACTTATAAATTCAAATTTCCATTTACTATAAAAACTGGCTGTGCATCTGCTCTAGTGCAACAACATTCTATGAGTGTACCATGCTGTGCTGCTTGTGTAACAGATTTATACATGTATTTTCCATTTTAAATGGCTGAAATATATACAGAGAGGACGTCAAGAGGCTTGCCAAATGTTGAGAACAACCACCTGAGTTCCAACATGGACAAGACAAGCGATGATTGTGGACTTCAGGAAGGCAAAGGTTGATCACTCTCCATTGTACATCAATGGCTCTTCATGGAGAGAGTGAAGAGTACAGAGTTCCTCGGTGTGCATATAACAGCACTCTAACCTGGACCCACGACACCTTCTCATTAGTCAACAAGGCACAGCAGCGTCTACTCTATCTGAGGAAGTTGAGGCGTGCAATGCTTCCCCCCCCCCCCATGCAAACATCTTTCTACAGGGGCAGCATCGAGACTGACCTGTCTTGCTGCATCATTTTGTTTTACGGAAGCTGCAAGGCGTTGGAACGTAAGTCCGTACAGAGGACAGTAAAAACCACCGAGAGGATTATTATGGTCTCCTTCCACACCCCCCCCACTATTGTGACATTTACTGGGAGAGTTGTATACAAAGGACCAAAACTTTGTAGAGGATACCTACCACCTATCCCACAATCTCTACCAGCAGGAAAGAGGTACAGGAGCACCAGGGCTAGGACTGTCTGACTGGGCAACAGCTTCTTCTCTCAGGCTGTGAGACTGATGACACCACCAAGATTTTTGCCCTAGGATGTGGGCAATACGGTTTTTGCACTAGGATGTGGGCAGTACAGTTTTTGCACTAGGATGTGGGCAGTACAGTTTTTGCACTAGGAGGTGAGCAGTACAGTTTTTGCACTAGGACGTGAGCAGTACGGTTTTTGCACTAGGACGTGAGCAGTACGGTTTACCTGTGCTGATATCAATGTTACATTGAATATCTGTAGTCATAGAACACTACAGCACAGAAACAGGCCAAGTCTGCTAAATCTTCCTGAAGGTATTTTGCAGTCAAACGGGGGTTTTGATTTGCCTTTCTAGCAATCCTACGAACAGTCCTCTCAGAAAGTTTTCTTGGTCTTTCTGACCTCAACTTGACCTCCACCATTCCTGTTAACTGCCATTTCTTAATTACGTTACAAACTGAGGAAACAGCTACCTGAAAACCCTTTGCTATCTTCTTATAGTCTTCTCCTGCTTTGTGAGCATCATTTATTTTAATTTTCAGAGTGCTAGACAGCTGCTTAGAGGTACCCATGGCTGCTGATTGTTGGGACAAGGTTTGAGAAATCAGGGTATTTATAAAGCTTTGAAATTTGCAATCACCTGGCCTTTCCTAACGATGACTGTGAACAAGCCATAGCCCTAACAAGCTAATTAAGGTCTGAGACCTTGGTAGAAGTTATCTGAGAGCTCAAATCTCTTGGGGTGCCCAAACTTTTGCATGGTGCTCCTTTCATTTTTTTCACTCTAAAATTGTACAAAACAAAAATAATACACTAACCTTGCTTAAAATGTTGAAAAGAATGTTTCATCTTTAACTTTATGTCTTTTGGAGATCAGTTCATCTTAACTCACTTAACTATTCATAGTAACAGAAATTTTGACCAGGGGTGCCCAAACTTTTGTATTTTCTTTTCCCTGTGTTATTAATTCAATATCTCATTCAACATCTATAATTACTCTGGGCCTGTGCTGTTCCCAAGATCTGCTGAACCACGAGACTGTTGTGGCCCAGCCGACAAAATTCGCTCTCATTGTTGTAAATCCTCTTTTGATCATACAAAATAAAACATTTTATTCTGTCTAAGCTTGTACATGTGGATGGATCCAAAATATCTCACCTTGAGGCTGAAGCAATGTTCCTTCTCTCTGGAGAGATGCATAATTTAGGAATGGTGGAATCACAACGATTAGAAGAAGGTACTTTAAAACTGAGATAAGGCGAGAACAGATTCTCAACAATGAAAATGAATCTGCATTGGTTTCTGCAGAACAACCTCGTGGTGTATTGGTTTTCTGGAGAAGAAAGAGACAAGTAAACAAAATGGTGGCAAAACATTTGATGCAGGACAAACTACCATATCAAATTGTGCACATACCAGCAGTAATAAAATAAAATTAAATGCATTAGGAGTTCAAAACACATTGCTTTATCTCCCCTCTATCCAGTTTTCCACTGCTTGTCAGTGAAACACTTGGACAAAGCAAGCTGAGTAGGAACTGAAATCTTCCTGCAGGGGTTCATTATTAAAATATTGAACCAAACTTACTGGCCATATTATCCCTGGCTACAATTTTCAATATTCCTCCTTGATGTGCTCTGGTAGCTTTTATTACAATAACGAATAATGAAATCATGAACAGCCGTGAACTAAAAGAAAGCAGAATAAGCTTGAGGAGCTGAAAACATTGGAATTGTTTTCTCACTAATAGTACATGTTTACACTACTTTCTTTATTTAAGTAGTATAAATCCAAGTTTATTGTCATCAGGGTCTCGGTCCGAAACATTGGCTACTCTTCTCTCACGGATGCTGCCTGACCTGCTGAGTTCTTCCAGCATTGTGTACGTATTCTTTGATCCACAGCATCTGCAGTTGTATTTTAGGGTACTTCCTACAGTGTTTCTTTAGAAATCCATTCAAGTGTTCAATGACAAGCCAAAACTCATTAACCTCAAGTTAATGAGCAGACGGCGTGAGCAGGTGTTTAGTGCTGTTTGCCTGTGTTTGACCGGTCTCTCTCTCTCTCTCTCTCTCTCCCTCGCATTTGCTGCTGTCAGAGGAAGGTGCCTGCATTTGACTTGTCTCTCTCTCCCTCTGATTTGATGCTGCTGGAGGATGGTAGGGTGGTGGGTGTGTACCAGGCACTGCCAGGAGTGGTGAGAGAAGCACCTAGATTAGGGATATTTAAGACACTCTTAGATAGGCACATGGGCGACAGAAGGAAGGGAAGGGGTAGGTTGATGTTAGAGTAGGTAAAAGGCTGGCACAATATCATGGGCTGAGTTGTACTGTTCTATATTCTGATGAACACCAATATAACACACATTAATGTGCAGTTGATGGCATTGAATGAAAAGGAAATATTGGCACAAATGCTGGGGAAACTCTCCAGTGTTTTATTGAAACATTTTATAGACACCTTATAAAGTTATAAAATAACATTACCCCTAGGGAGAGTTGTAGAACAGAGACTGAGGGGTACTAATATATAGTTCAAGGGGCGCAAACACATAGTTCCCTGAAAGTGGCAAAACATTTAGTCCGGATGGTGAACGAAGTATACTGTCTTTGCTAAGGTAGTAAAGTTTCAAACTTAGGGCATAGGTTAAGGTCAGAGGAGGAAGGGTTAAATGGGAATTGAAGAGCAAGTTTCTTCCATACAGTGTATGAACATATGTGAAATTGGCAAAGACAGATACAATTACAACACTGAAAAGACATTTGGTCAGGTACATAGGCAGGAAGGGTTTAGAGGGATATGGGCCGAGCACAGGTAAAGGGGATCATCTCAAATATGTAGTGCATTTAATAGCTCAGTATTTTTTGAGTAATATTGTAAATATATTGTTTGATGAATCATTCTTTGTTTACATAATTCATTACAGGTTATATGTAAGAAGTATGTGAATAGCATTCATAATTACACCACCACATCATATGCGAGTGCCACACTAAAAGAAAAAGCTAGTAGACTTGTTTTTCAGGCTCCCATGTCTTTCTTTCAATCAGCTTCTGGAGTTACAAAACATAACAGGGGCAATAAGGAAATTTTAAAATGAACCCAAGGTGACTACCTACCTAGCTGTTGAATCTGCAGCTAACAATAATAAATTTTTAAAAAGTAGAAATGACTGACGACCTTGGAAAGACAGACACATTCGACTGCACAACAGATAACAGGATGATGCATACTGAATGAACCGAGCAGTATTTTGAAGCAAATGATATAACTAATGAAAAGTGAATGCTAGAGTTACTGACTGCAATAGGTCAAAAAGCATACAGTTTGTTTAGAAGTCTGAATGTTCCAACCAAACCAGCTGAAATCCCACATCCCACAGATGTGGGAATTCGGGATACCTGACTGCCTCCCTGGTGAATACATCTGCAGGAGTGCACCCAACTTCAATGCCTGACTGACCGAGTCAAGGAGTTAGAGCTGGAGTTGGATGTACTCAGGATCATTCAGGAGGCTGAAGCTATTATAGGCAAGACTTTTGAAGAGGTGGTCACACCCAGAGTACTGGCTTCAGACAGCAGATGAGTGACTACCAGCAAAGGTAAGGGGATTAAGAAGTCAGTACAGGGTTTCCCCTGTGACCATTCCCCGCAGCAATAAATATACCCCTTTGGATATTGTTGTGGGGGGGGGGGAATGACCCATCAGATCACTGCAGCAACTGTCAGGCTGCTGACACTGTGGCCGACTTTCAGCCTCGACAGGGAAGGGTAAAGTCAGGCAGTATGGTAGTTATAGAGGGCTCTAAAGTTAGGGGGACTGAATTCTGTGGCTGCTAAACAGACACCAGAATGGTGCATAGCCTCCTGGGTGCCAGGGTCCATGATTTATCAGAGCAGCTGCATGATATTCTCTAGGAGAAAGGGAACAGCCGAAAGTTGTGGTGCACATTGACACCAATGACATAGACAGGAAAAGGAAAGAGGTCCTACACAGTGAGTATAGAGTTGGAAAGAGGCTGAAGAGAAGGACCTCCAAGGTTGTAATCTCCAGATTATTCCCTGTGCCATGGGCTATTGCAGGTAGGAATGGGGTGATAGCACATATAAATGAGTGGTTGCAGAGATGTTGCAGGGGACAGGGTTTCACGTTCTTGGATCAGTGGAACCTTTTCTTGGGAAGGGGTGAACTGTACAAGAAGGATGAGTTGCACCTGAACTGAAGGGGAACCAATATCCTGGCCAGGTTTGCTGATGCTACTCAGGAAAGTTTCAACTAGTCTTGCTGAGGGCTGGGAACCGGAGCCCCAGGTCAGTAAGGGAAGAATTGGACCAGAAGGTAGATGTCAGGAAAAGTATTAAAAGGCAAAATCGAAATAACAGGTATGATGTGTCAGATATTTTGAAGTGTGTATATTTTAATGCTAGGAGTATTATGGGTAAGGGTGATGAACTTAGAGCGTGGATCAGTACATGGAACTATGAAGTTGTAGCCATTACTGAAACTTGGTTGAGAGAACAACAGGAATGGGTAATTAATGTACCAGGTTTTCAAAGTTTCAGAAAATGCAGAGATGGTGGTAAAAGAGGAAGTGGAGTTGCACCTCTAATCAGAGACAATATCACTGCTACACTTAGAGGAGACAAAATGGAGGGGGCTACTCCATTTGGGTGGAACTCATAAGTAGGAAGGGTGCAATCACACTGATGGGATCGTACTACTGACCCCACAATAGCCACTGAGACAGTGAGGAACAGATATGTAAACAGATAAAGGAAATGTGTAAAAATAATAGGGTTGTTGCCATGGGGAATTCCAACTTCCCTAATATAAACTGGGACCTTCTTGTAAGTGGTTTAGATGGGGCTAAATTTGTTAATTGCATCCAGGAAGGTTTCTTAAATCAGTATGTGGACGGTCCAACAAGAAGAGGGGCCATACTGAACTGGGTGTTAGGTAATGAGCCTGACCTTTCTGTGGGTGAACAGTTGGGAACAGTGACCACAAATCTTTCAGGATAGCTGCAGACAAGGATAGGTATGGTCCTTGTGGGAGAGTTTTATATTGGTTTTGGGGAAATTACGAGGGCATTAAGCAGGAACTAAGAAGCATTAACTGGGAACACCTTTTCTCTGGTGAGTCCACATCAGACATGTGGAGGGTGTTTAAAGATCAATTGCACAGAGTACAGGAAAGGTATGTTCCTGTTAGAAGGAACAACAAGGATGGAAAGATAAGAGAATCTTGGATGTCCAGAGAGGGGATGAATTTAGTCAAGAAAGTTAGTAGGAAGTTAGAATCAAATGAAGCACATGAGGAGTATAAAGAAGCCAAAAAAGAACTAAAGAAGGGAATTAGGAAAGTGTGGGGGGGGGGGGGGGGGGGGGACTGAAAAGTCCTTAGCAAGTATGATTAAGGTGAATCCCAAGGCATTCTATACATACATCAAGAGCAGGAGGATAACTGGGGAGGGGATGATAGATAGATAGATAGATAGATAGATAGATAGATACTTTATTCATCCCCATGGGGAAATTCAACTTTTTTTTCCAATGTCCCATACACTTGTTGTAGCAAAACTAATTACATACAATACTTAACTCAGTAAAAAATATGATATGCATCTAAATCACTATCTCAAAAAGCATTCATAATAGCTTTTAAAAAGTTCTTAAGTCCTGGCGGTTGAATTGTAAAGCCTAATGGCATTGAGGAGTATTGACCTCTTCATCCTGTCTGAGGAGCATTGCATCGATAGTAACCTGTCGCTGAAACTGCTTCTCTGTCTCTGGATGGTGCTATGTAGAGGATGTTCAGAGTTTTCCATAATTGACCGTAGCCTACTCAGCGCCCTTCGCTCAGCTACCGATGTTAAACTCTCCAGCACTTTGCCCACGACAGAGCCCGCCTTCCTTACCAGCTTATTAAGACGTGAGGCGTCCCTCTTCTTAATGCTTCCTCCCCAACACGCCACCACAAAGAAGAGGGCGCTCTCCACAACTGACCTATAGAACATCTTCAGCATCTCACTACAGACATTGAATGACGCCAACCTTCTAAGGAAGTACAGTCGACTCTGTGCCTTCCTGCACAAGGCATCTGTGTTGGCAGTCCAGTCTAGCTTCTCGTCTAACTGTACTCCCAGATACTTGTAGGTCTTAACCTGCTCCACACATTCTCCATTAATGATCACTGGCTCCATATGAGGCCTAGATCTCCTAAAGTCCACCACCATCTCCTTGGTCTTGGTGATATTGAGACGCAGGTAGTTTGAGTTGCACCATATCACAAAGTCCTGTATCAGTTTCCCATACTCCTCCTCCTGTCCATTCCTGACACACCCCACTATGGCCTTGTCATCTCAAGGATAAATGGGGGAACATTTGCTTGGAAGCAGAGAATGTGAGAGATGTACTTAATGAGTATTTTGCTTCATTGTTTACCAAGGAAGAAGATATGGTGGACCAGGAGATCAGTACTGAGCGTATAAATATGTTACAGTGTTTAGAAGCCAAGGAGAAAGAAGTGTTGGGCCTCCTGAGTATTAAGGTGGATAAGTCCCCAGGGCCTGATGGGACTTTCCCCAGGTTATTGGAGGAGGCAAGAGATGACCAGTATCTTCATTCCTCTCTAGCCACAGGTGAGGCCCTGGAGGACTATCAAGTGGCAAATGCTGTACCTCTATTTTTAAGACTGGAACAAGGGAAATTCCTGGGAATGACAGACCAGTGAGTCTATCATCAGTTGTAGGGAAATTGATGGAAAAAGTTCTCTGGGATTGGATATATGGGCATTTGGAAACCCATGTCTCATTAGGGAGAGACAACAAGGCTTTCTGCATGGCAATTTGTGCTTTACCGAATTAATTGAGTTTTTTGAGAAGATGACGAGAGATTGAGGAGGACAGGGTAGCGGATGTGGTCTATATGGATTTTAGTAAGGTGCTTGACAGAGTCCCTCATGAGAGGCTAATTCGGAAGATTAAGATGCATGGGATCTGCAATGAATTGGCTGTTTGGATCCAGAACTGGCTTGTGCATTGAAGACAGAAGGCAGTGGTTGAAGGGAGTTATTCGAGCTGCAGGCCTGTAATTAGTGGGATCTGTGCTGGATCTCTGCTGTTTGTGATGTATATAATCGACCTGGATGAAAATGTAGATGGGTGGGTTGGTAGTGTTGCAGACTGGGCAAAGACATCGCAATATAGATCAGTTGCAGATATGGGCAGAGAAATAGCAGATGGAGTTTAACCCAGATAAATGTGAGGTATTGCAATTTGGTAGGGCAAATGCAAGGCGACAGTACACTCTTAAGGGGCAAGATTCTTAACAGTGTTGCTGAGCAGAGAGATTTTCGGTTCAAAGTTTTTAGCACCTTGAAAATGGCTACAAGGTCGATAAGGTGGTTAAGACTTATGGAATGCTTGCTTTTATTAGTCGAGGCATTCAGTTCGAAAGTCAGGAGGTTATGTTGGAACTTTATAAAACTCTGGTTAAGTCACATCTGGAGTACTGTATACAGCTCCGGTCACCCCACTATAGGATGGATGGTGAGGCTCTGAAGAGGGTGCAGGAGAGGTTCAGCAGCATGCTGCCTGGTTATACGTAAAAAGTACGTGAATGGCATACCTCATTACAGCACCATGTCACGAGTGGACGGCTCACTGAAAGAAGAAACTAAGTAGACATGTTTTCCCGGCTCCCTGTTTTTTCCCCCAATTAGTTTTTGGAGTTTCAAAACATAACAAGATAGGCATCTCAGCCAGTGTGAACAACTTGGACTAAAAGGACATTTTCAATGCTGCAGGATTGTACAGCTGACACCCCAACAGCACAGCAGGGGCTGAGTGGGAGAGGATCTGAAGGGTGTGTGGGGAAGTGTGAAACAGAAACATGTGGCTGTACATAATACAGTAAAATTCATCAAATTGCCTGTTGCACATTTCAGCCAGGTAGGCCTCTGCTGTGCCCATCTCAGTCCCAAACAGCCTGCATCTTACTCCCTAACTATGGCCTCTCGTCCTAGACTTCTCACTCTCCCTGCAATTAATCTATCAAGCACTTTAAGAATTTAAGATTTTACATTATAAAAATAAATTTGCTGTGTATTGTCAAAACTTCAGTTGTGCAGATAGAACATATAGAAACATTACTTGGAACAACGTCCATGCCTCAGCTTTTGTTGTAGCAATGAGGGTTTCTTGTTTTTTTTTAATGGGATAATTCTGCAATAAAAGCAGGGTTCCCAAACAGTCGCGGGCTGTAGAACAGTCGTAATCTCACGTGGTCAAAATCCAGGTACAAACGGGACGGAAGAAGCGCATGTTCGGTGCACTTCCTAGGCATTTTAATTAGTAACTCTAGCTAGTGAGTTTTGAAGAAAAAAGAACATTGTCTTTAACAGCAATGTGCCGTAGCCGCCAATACACCGGTGGTGAGTAGGCGTCGTTTCAAGCTGTTCCTGGCGGCTTTAAGAAAGAGTACACCCAGTTTATCAGCAGCACTGCTTTCAGACCTAGTCTTGCTGATACTCACTACGTTTACCTGCTCTGTGGTTTTCGGGATTTGCCCTGGTGACGGCAAATTCTGTCTCCTCTTCGACACTCCTCTCATTTCTCCGCTTTGCACGGACACTTCCGCTCCTCGCTCGGCGACGTCAGCGACGGGAGGCTGTCCCAAACCACGTCCGCGCTGAAAGGTGCCCGGGGCGATTGCTGGGAGCTGAGCACTGGAACAGACTGTAGAACTCAGGCTGGAAAATATACATTTACAGACCTACAGTTTAGTTTTAAACAGATTGTTGTTTTAACCTGTTCTCGAGCATCATAATTAAAAATGTAAACTTAAAGTACAGTCCCGCATAACCTTGAAAATTAAATTATAAATATCCTCATTACCCCAAAGCAAGGGTTCCCATTTTTTATGCCATGGACAACTACCATTAACAGAGGAATCCGTAGGCCCCAGGTTGAAAACCCCTGCCCTAAAGCCTTTGAGAATTTGGATTTATGTGAAATAATATTGCTGCTAACATTTTACTGGTTGAGAAAAATAACTGGCGCCTGCCCTTGTGTATTAATGCACGTTAAGGCGTACCTTCAACTAACATAGATTAGCATAGCCATGCTAAATAGTTGAAGTAAAAACACCGACTTGTCAATATTTATCCTGTATTCATTTCCTTATGAACAAGACCTTCAGAACACAAACTCTTTGAAATACTATTATGTGCACCTGAGGTGGTAGTTTCATCCCCTCCCCCGAAAAAAACCTATGCATGGTAATCTTGCTGTTCTTTGGAAACAGCAAACTGGAACATTGCGACTATCACAACCCTGTTGTCAACGCTAGAGTTTTATTTTGTTACAAAAGAAGAGAATATAGATGAGGGAGTGGAGCTGATGTGGTATTTATAAACGATAAGATGCCTCTATAAGTATGGGAGACACCATGTAATAAAAGTTGAAAGTAAATTTATTATCAAAGTACATCAAAGTGTGTCACCATATACAACCCTGAGATTCATTTTCTTGCAGGCATACTCAATAAATCCATAATAAAATATTAACCATAATTGAATCCATGAAAGACTGAACCAACTTGGGCGCTCAACCAGTGTGCAAAAGACAACAAACTGTGCAAATACAACAAGAAATAATAATAATATCAAGAGCATGAGCTAAAGAGTCCTTGAAAAGTGTGTCCATAGGTGGGCGGAGCTACAATGCCGCTAGTTTGTGGCTTTTTTGAGCTCATCTGCAGAAGCAGCTTTATTTCTACCTTTAACGTCTCTCTTTTTCCTTTTCAAGCTGAATGGGTTTCTGACGAAGACCCTGACCTACAACCCCACTCAAACTTCGGTTCTTTACGTTGATGGTTCTGCTCTCGGGGCTCACCGACCAGTCGTTTTTTTAAAATCTCCCAATGACTTCACAGCCCTAGGGATGAGCCGACTCCAAGTCAGTGTCATTGACTGAAGCGTAATGGGGGGAAATGGAATATTAGGAACAGCGGATTAGCTGTGAGAGGGTTTTGTACTCGGATTTCCCCTCCCCCTCTCCCCGCCTCTCCACCCTCCCCTCCCTGTCTCTCTCCTTCTCCCCCTCTCTCTCCCCAACTGCGCTCTCTGTCCCCCTCCCTCTTTCCTCTCCCCTTCCCCTCCCCCTCATCATCACTCTCCCCGCCCTCTCCTTCTCCCCATCCCCCTCCCCCTCTCTCCCTCTTCCCCCCCCACCTCACACACACCCTCACCATCCCTCCCCATCACTTCTCCCTCCCTCTCCCCTCCTTCTCTCTCTCTCCCTCCCTCTCCCCATCTCCCTCTTCCCCTTTCCCTCTCACCACTCCCTCTCCCACCTCACACACACACCCTCACCATCCCTCCCCATTCCCGTCCCCCTCCCCTCTCCCCCTCTCTCTCTACCCTCTTCCCCCTCCCTCTCTCTCTACCCTCTCCCCCTCTCTTTACCCTCTTCCCCCCCTCTCTCTCTACCCTCTCCCTCCCTCTCTCTCTCTCTCTCCCCCCTCTGTCTATACCCTCTTCCTCTCCCTTTCCCCTTCTCTCTCTCTCTCCCCTCGTCCCCTTCCTCCATTCAATGACATAACAGTGCCCATAAATTTCTTCAAGTGTAGAGGGATCCATGTCAAGGGATTCCTTCAATATCTGAGATGGAATCTTTGTTTTGATAGAGTGTCAGTAATCATTTTCTCAAGTGATTCTTTGCCTTCACAACTAACTCTGTTCTTTTTGTCTGCAAACTGGTCAGAGTGAATTGTTAAGATGACTTCACCCCATAAATCTGTGGAGACATAGGAAACCCACTGTCTTACTGAACTCCCACAGGAACACCAAACTTTGGGAAGCCAACACCCTGCCACCTCTCAGACCATATAACTGCATAATCAACCTCCAATGACTTTTCCTTTCTGGGTCACAACCTTTCACTCCAAGGCATAACTGTGGAGCCACAGAAAGTGTGTGCTATTTTGAATGGCCCCGACCGCACTCCCTCAAACAGCTACTGCGCTTCTTGGGCTTCTGCAACTGCTACCAATGTTTTACCTGAAACTACAGCCAAGTTGTAGCTTCTCTCTCTACCTTCACCACCACCTATCTCACGAATAACCTGGTCTACTGCCACGGACCACGCTTTCGAAGAGCTCAAGAGACACTTCATCACCAATCCCATTGTCCATTCCAGACCTTTTGTTGGAGGTGGACACATCTGACGTGAGCGCCAGTGAGGACTGAAGGAAAGACACACCCTTGTGCCTTCTTCTCACGCAAGTTCAACTCTACACAGTGTTGTTATGGAGTAGGACACAGGGAGCTACTCACCATTAAATGGGCCTTGAAAGAATCAAGATATTGGCTGATGGGAAACACCGAGCCCTTCCTGATGTGGACTGACCATTGGAACCTCACAACCATCTCAACCCACTTCAGGCTTGCTGGGTCCCCAATACAACCTCACCAACCAGGCTTCAAGAACACTCAGGTGGACACCCTGTTCAACACAACAGTCCAACCCAGATGAAATGGAGATGGTCTCTCAACCTATTATTCCATCCTTGCAGATCCTCAGCATGGTTGTCTGGGAACTTGAGAACCATATCTGCCAGGCCCTATGACAGCAGCCTGCTCCAGCCAACACCCCTGTGTTGGCCATGCACTCTGAGGCACTACAGTGGGCCCACTCCTTTCCCCTCTCTGGCCATCCTGGTGCATGATGGACTCTGGATTGCCGGTTCTGGTGCCCACAGATATACATCAATTCATCTCTGCCTCCCTCAATGTGCCCAATCCAATTCCTCCAACCAGTGGCCTCTGGGCACCTGCAATCCTTACAAGTCCCTCAATGTCCATAGTGACACTTCGCCATGGATTTCATCTCAGGTTTAACACCTTCCGATAGGACTATGGTAATCATGGCAGTGCTGTATCAGTTCTCCAAGTTGGCCCACTTCATTGCCCTTCCTAAATTTCAGCCGCTGAGATGGCGGATCTGATTCTCCAACATGCAGTTTACCTCCATGGTTTCCCTCAGGATATTGCTTTGAACCATGGCCCACAATTCTTCTCTTGCTTCTGGCGAGCCAACTGCTCCTCAATGAGTTTGTCATCTAGCTATCATCTGCAGACCAACACGCAATCAGAAAGAGGCAATCAGCAAGTGAAGTTTAACTGTGCTAACATTGCATTTACCATCCTTACCAGTGACACAACCTGCAAATTAACCTTTAGGGATTCCTGCATGAGGACTCCCAAGTCCCTTTGCACCTCTGAATTTTGAAATTTCTTCCCATATAGAAAATAATCTACATCTTTATTCCTTCTACCAAAGTGTCTGACTATACACTTCCCGACACCATTTTCCATCTGCCACTTATTTGCCCATTCTCCTAATCACACTATCTGCCCCTCCACCACAAACTTGCCTCAAAGCCATCAATTCTATCATTCAAATCTTTGACATACTGTATAACATAAAAAGAAGCAGTCCCAACTCTGACCCCTGTGGAACACAACCGGTCACTGGCACACACCCAAAAAAGGACCCCTTTGTTCACACTCTTTACTTCCTGTCAGTCATCCAATCTTCTATTCATGCCAGCATCTTTCCCATAATACCATGGGCTCTTGTGTTGTTAAGTAGCGTCGTGTGGCACTACGTCAAAGCCTTATGAAAATACAAGTATACAATGTCAACTGACTCTCCTTCATCTATCCTGTTTGCTCTTCAAAGAATTCCAACAGATTTGTCATTCAAGATTTCTCTTCAGAGAAACCATGCTGACTTTGGCTTATTTTGTTATGTGCTTCCAGATACCCCAAAATCATATCCATAGTTAGCAGCATAGAATAGAAACATAGAAAACTTACAGTACAATATAGGCTGTGCCAAACATGTCGTTACCTTAGAAATTACCTAGGGTTACCCATAGCCCTCTATTTTTCTGAGCTCCATGTACCTGTCCAGGAGTCTCTTAAGAGACCCTATCGTATCCCTATTATGGACTCCAATGTCTTCCCAACCACTGAAATCTTACTAGCTGGCCTATAATTTCCTTTCTTCTGCCTCCCACTCTTCTTAAAGAGTGGAATGGCATTTGCAATTTTTCTGTCCTCCAGAATCTAGTGATTCTTGAAAGATCATTACTAATACCTCCACAATCTCTTCAGCTGCCTCCTTCAGATCCCTGGGGTGTGGTCCATCTGCTGCAGCAAACTTATCTACCTTCAGATCTTTCAGCTTCCCAAGCACTTTCTCCTCAGTAATAGCAACTGCACTCAATTCTGCCCCTGACACTCCTGAATTTCTGGCATACACATGTCTGCCTTAGTGAAGACTGAAGCAAAATACTTATTAAGTTTGTCTGCCCTTTCTTTGTCCTCTATTACTACCTCTCCAGCATCATTTTCTACTGGTCTAATATCCACTCTCACCTCTCTTTTACTCTTAGATTGCAACGGGTACACTCACTAAAGGGAAGTTACACTGTAACTACCCACACCTCAAGAACTAGTTGACTGCCCTGTTTATCTTCCACAGTGAGTTTAGTTACCAATACCCACTATTTGAATGGCAGGTCCCTCCTCCTTACCAAGGAGGAAATACTTACAGCTAACAAAATAGTTCAAATGCAGTTCATTTATTTACTGTGGTACACGTTTATATCCAGACAAAACTCTTGAAACACATTTAAAACGCAGAAGATTTTCCATCTTACAAAGCTTTGCTAATGACAAATAATTTCTAAAACACAAAGGATTTCCAAAACACAGGGCAATTCCTATAAACTAAACAGACATACCAACAATGAATTGTCCATCACAGAAATTGAAGGCAGAGGGTGGGATTCTGGTCACCCTGTCCTTCTATCATTCTTCTTCATGTTATTTAACCATTCATAATAATCTTGACCTGCTGCTATTTTTATACTTATACTACTAATGTATACTGGGCAGGACCCAGTCACTTCGGTAGGACCAACAAGGGTAGGTCTTACACTGTGTAGGCCTCCGTTAGTCTCGATAGACCATGGATTTGCGCTGTGGAAAGTTTCCAGGGCTCAAGCCTGGGCAAGGTTTTTTTTTATGGAAGACTGGCAGTTGCCCAAGCTGCAAGTCTCCCCTCTCCATGTTGTCCAAGGGAAGGGCATTAGGACCCATACAGCTTGGCACCAGTGTCGCAGAGCAATGTGTGGTTAAGTGCATTGCTCAAGGGCACACACACAGCCTCAGCCAAGGCTCGAACTAGTGACCTTCAGATCACTAGATGAATGCCTTAACCACTTGGCCACGTGCCAACACTGCGAATGGTAGGACACTGGGAAGTGCGGTAGAACAAAGGGATCTGGGAACACAGGTCCATGATTCATTGAGTGTGGTGTCACAGGTAGATAGGTTCATAAATAAAGCTTTTGGGATACGGGCCTTCACAAATCAAAGTACTGAGTACAGGAGATTGGATGTTATGTTGAAGTTGTATAAGACATTGGTGAAGCCTAATTTGGAGTATTCTGTGCAGTTTTGGTCACCTACCTATAGGAAAGATGGAAGTTGAAAGAGTACAGGGAAAATTTACTAGGATGTTGCCAGGTTTAGATAAACTGAGTTATAAGGAAAGATTGAATAGGTTAGGTCTTTATTCCTTGGAATGTAGAAAATTGAGAGGAGATTTCATGGAGGTATACAGAATTATGAACGGTATAGATAGGCTTAAATGCAAGCAGGCTTTTTCCAATGAATTTGGGTGTGACTACAACTAGAGGTCATGGGTTAAGGATGAAAGGTGGAAAGTTTGAGGGGAACATGAGGGAAAACTTCTTCACTCAGAGGGTTGTGAGAGTGTGGAATGAGTTGCTAACACAAGTGGTGGATGCAAGCTCCATTTCAATGTTTAAGAGAAGTTTGGATAGGTACATAGACAGTAGGGACAAGTCAGTGGGAGCAGGCAACTTAAATAGCTTGGCATGGACTAAATGGGCCAATGGGCCTGTTTCTGTGCGGTACATTTCTATGACTCTATACTTGAACGGGATAGACAAGGTTTAGAGGGATACAAGCCAAATGTGGGCACATGGGACTAATTTAGAAAGGAATCTTGGTAGGCATGGACCAGTTGAGCTTAAGAGACAATTTCTGTGCCGTATGACTCTATGAGAGTCCAGACCCAGTAAATCCCCAGCTCAGAAGAGAGAAAAGGGAAGGGATGTGGCTAGCTCTCGTGCTGGGAAGTGGTTGGCTAAACATAAGCTGAATATAGTAATGAACAAAAAAGTGTAGCAAATGGGAAGCCCAGGTGATGTGAGTTGTTCCATTAACACTGAGGCTTTAGAAGCAAATTTTATATCCAGCTTTGTGATTTTTAACAGTTAGCTTGGGCTAAATTGTAAATACTTTTCTTCCCAGTAGCAGGGGTAACATGGCAAATGGCTAGGTTTTTGGTGAACATGGAGGAGTGGACAAGATAGTCTGATGTTTTCCTTTCTTCCATCATGGTTGACAAGGTTCTTATTTGCCTATTCTGTGCCATGTACTTCTGATCTCTCTTTTCTCCCTCCCTCCCTTCCTCTCTCTCTCTCTCTTTCAATCTTTTTATTAATATTTAGAATATTATGAATGAGATACAATTCAAATAATGGTAAGGGATTACAAATATATAGACTCCCATTATACATGAAGTAATACATAAACAATGAATAGAGCATAAGTAAGTTTCCCAAAGCATAAACCATATAGTATATATATGAACAAGGTAAGTTTAGATATTTCATAATATATAGTGTAAAAAAGAGAAAAAAAAATCTATCTAAGAAAGTTAGCTAATCTACTAATCTAGTATCAAGAAAAAGAAAAAAAACAAAGAAGAAAAAAAAACTTTTAAAAAGAGAAAAAAAAAAGGGCTGTTCATAGTATCTCACGAGTATACATAAACATCCATGACGTCAACTCCGATCCTCTCAACATACATACGATTAAAGCTGAAAAAAAAACCAATAAGCCCGGCACAGGGCCATTACATCATATGAAAATATTGAATAAATGGTCTCCATATCTTTTCAAATTTAATAGAAGTATCAAATACAGCACTTCTAATTTTTTCTAAATTTAGACATAACATAGTTTGAGAAAGCCAATGAAATACTGTGGGAGGATTAATTTCCTTCCAATTCAACAAAATAGATCTTCTAGCCATCAAAGTGAGAAAAGCAATCATTCGACAGGCGGAAGGAGATAAGTGAAGTAAGTCCATCATCGGTAAACCAAAAATTGCGGTAATAGGATGGGGTTGTAAATCAATGTTCAATACCGCCGAAATAATATCAAAAATATCTTTCCAATATTTTCTCAAAAGTGGACATGACCAAAACATATGAGTTAAAGAAGCGATTTCTAAATGACATCTGTCACAAATAGGGTTTATATGAGAATAAAAATGAGCTAATTTATCCTTGGACATATGGGCCCTATGTACAACCTTAAATTGTAATAATGAATGTTTGGCACATATAGATGATGTATTAACTAATTTAAGAATTCTATCCCAATTCTCAATAGGAATAATAAGATTAAGTTCTCTTTCCCAATCATTTTTGGTCTTATCAAAGGGCGCTGAACGTATCTTCATAATTATATTATAAAGTTTTGATATAAGCCCTTTTTGAAAAGGGTTTAATTCAAACAAACTTTCCAAAGTATCTGAAGACAGAGAATTTGGGAACGAAGGAAGTACCGTACTTAAAAAATGCCTAACCTGTAAGTATCTAAAAAAATGAGATCTAGGCAAATTATATTTATTAGCTAGTTGCTCAAAGGACATAAAACAGTTGTCCAAAAATAAGTCGGAAAATCTTAATAATCCCTTAGTTTTCCAAGCCAAAAAAGCATGATCTATAATTGAGGGAAGGAAAAAACAATTAGATACAATAGGACTATTTAACATGAATTGAGTCAACCCGAAAAATTTCCGAAATTGAAACCATATACGTAAGGTATATTTAACTATCGGGTTGTCAATTCGCTTCGGCAGTTTAGAAAGAGCAAAAGGGAGAGATGTCCCTAAGATAGAACCCAGAGCATAAGCAGAAACCGATTTGGTTTCCAAACTCACCCAATGAGGGCCAAAAGGACCATCCCATTCTTTCAACCAACATATCAAATATCTAATATTAACTGCCCAATAATAAAATCTGAAATTAGGTAATGCCAACCCACCATCCTTCTTTGTCTTCTGTAAGTATATTTTACCTAACCTGGGATTTTTATTCTGCCATATATATGAAGAAATTTTTGAATCAACATTAGTAAAAAAGGATTTCGGAATAAAAATTGGTACCGCTTGAAAAACATATAAAAATTTAGGTAAAATAACCATCTTAATAGCATTAATCCTACCTATCAGAGATAAAGATAATGGTGACCACTTAGTAAACAAACCTTTAATCTGATCAATTAAGGGTAAAAAATTAAACCGAAATAATTCTTTATGGTTTTTGGTAATTTTAATCCCTAAATAAGTAAAAGAATCGTTAGCTAATTTAAAAGGTAAAATACCATAATTTGGGACCTGTCTATTCAAAGGAAACAATTCACTCTTATTAAGATTTAACTTATACCCAGAAAACTCACTAAATTGAGCCAACAATGATAAAACTGCTGGAATAGATTTCTCAGGATTAGAGATGAATAATAATAAATCGTCTGCATATAAAGATACCTTATGAATATCTGTTCCACGATTAATACCTAAAATATCCTGTGATTCTCTGATGGCAATTGCCAAAGGTTCTAAAGCGATGTTAAATAGTAATGGACTAAGAGGACAACCTTGTCTAGTGCCCCGAAATAAACGAAAAAATGGAGATCTTTGATTATTAGTAAACACCGAGGCTACTGGAGTTTGATATATCAGTTTAATCCAAGAAATGAAGGTCGGACTAAAATTAAACTTCTCCAACACATAAAATAAGTAGGGCCATTCAACTCTATCAAATGCTTTTTCCGCATCTAATGATATAACACATTCTGAAGTATTATGTGAAGGAGTATAAACAATATTCAATAATCTCCTAACATTGAAAAAAGAATAGCGATTTTTAATAAAACCGGTTTGGTCTTCCGAAATAATTTGGGGTAATACCTTCTCCAACCTAGAAGCCAGCAACTTGGAAAAAATCTTAGAATCCACATTCAATAAAGATATTGGTCTGTAGGATGCACAATCAGTAGGGTCTTTATCTTTCTTCAGTATTAAAGAAATGGAAGCTCTATAAAAAGATTGTGGCAACTTCCCCAATCTAATTGCTTCTTCAAACACCTTGCATAGCCAAGGAGATAGAGTGTCAGAAAAACATTTAAAAAATTCTACTGTATACCCATCTGGACCTGGTGCTTTCCCAGAATTCATTGAGGAAATAACCCCTTTAATTTCCGCATCCGTAAACGGAGTATCTATTACTGAAATATCATCAGATGATAGTTTTGGAAAATTCAATTTCCCGAGAAAATCACACATGGTATTATGATCCTGAGGGAATTCAGATTTATACAGGGAGGTATAAAAGTCTTGAAAAGACTTATTTATGTCATCATGGTTAACTGTCAAATCCCCATTCTGCTGTCGAACCTTAGTAATCTGGCGTTTAACTGAAACATTCTTCAGCTGACTAGCTAACAGTTTTCCTGATTTATCACTATGTATATAGAAATCAGATTTGGTTTTCATTAATTGATTTTCTATCGGAGATGTAAGTAATAAACTATGTTCCATTTGAAGTTCAACCCTTTGTTTATAAAGTTCCATGCTAGGAGTAGTCGAATATTTCTTATCAATCTCTTTAATTTTATCAACCAGTAAAAAAGTTTCCTTCTTAATGCGTTTTCTCAGACCAGCAGAATACGAGATAATCTGTCCACGTATATACGCTTTTAAAGTGTCCCAAAGTGTTCCGCATGTGATATCCTCCGTGGAATTAGTTGAAAAGAAGAAATCAATCTGTTCCTTCATAAATTTAATAAAGTCCGGTTCTTGCAATAAGGTAGAGTCAAATCGCCATTGTCTAGCATTTAAAGCTGTATCTGTAAAATTAATAGAAAGTTTTAAAGGAGCATGGTCAGAAATAGCTATAATATCATAATTACAACCAATTACCGATGGAATAAAACAAGAGTCAATAAAAAAATAATCAATCCTCCCTTCCATGCAGCTAGAACATAATCACTAACTCTCTCAATTCCCCACTCCAGCAGTTCAAATCCAGAATTTTGTATTTCATGAGATTAGTAAATTAATAAAGTAATGGGCATTATATTTTCAATCTCTTAACCTAACCCATTACCCTAATTTCAGAGCAAAACAGTGCTACAGTTTTCTCCATCCACTCACCAACTAACTTTCTTTAACATGTTACGTACCCCGTAACTGGATCACTTACCAGCAAAGATAGAGAGGTCCGTTGAAGTCTGATGGTACTATTTTTAACAGTATTTATTGATAAAAATACACAAAATAATATCAAGGCAAACATACAGATAATA
Source organism: Hemitrygon akajei (assembly GCF_048418815.1). Lineage (NCBI taxonomy): Eukaryota > Metazoa > Chordata > Chondrichthyes > Myliobatiformes > Dasyatidae > Hemitrygon > Hemitrygon akajei. Next base: position 141,415,182 of record NC_133124.1, on the reverse strand, counting down.
TACGTCGTCAATACTAAATCTAAAAGCGCGGGTCTAATAGTAATCAATAAGAAATAGCTCTATCGTTGTCTGGGGGATAATGTATTGTCCGATGGAAATATAAAAGTCACTCAGTTCATTCAAGCTGCAGCTTTTGGGTTGGAGAGAAAGACGGGTTAAAACTTGCCCATTCCTTTTATGATGTCAATCCTTCGAGAGTCGTTGGGAGTTGGTTTCCCCGTTGTTAGCTAAAAACTGTTCTGCCATGGTACAGGGCCCACCGATTCCGGGGCAAACGGAAAAGGACGCATGTGGCCTTCCACTGGTTTTTGCTATTACGGGATGTTATAACCTCGGCCCCCTCCTTTGTGAGAATCGCAAGAGCCCTAGTCAAGGGGAGGGGTCAACTGACCCAAGAGGGGAAAAGACGTGCTGAATAGACACAGGAAATGGGAGAGAGAGAGAGAGACGTGCGGAAGACCACGTTCTCCCGAGAAGCAGAATAAAGGCGACATTGACTATTGTCTCATGGAGACCACGTGAAAAGCCCTCGGGCAAAGTGGGCTGGTTGAGAGAGAGATCGCATCACCTGCAACCTGATTGACACCTGCGATCCCGTGAAGAAGTATAAAGGAGGGTCTGAGGGGGGGAACCCTCAGACGCATCAAGGAGACACCAAGGAAGCATGATACCGATTCCCGTGGGAGCGGGAAGCCATTTTGAAGGAAGCCACATGCGTTAGATTCCAAATTTTGAATCTGTGGCTGGAACCATCGGAAGACCGCTTTTAAATAACAACGGGGAAGCCTGCTCCCCTGATTCCAAGGATTTGCTCTGTAAAGACAACGGGCAAGTGTTTATCCTTTCTCAACCATCTCTCTCTCTCCACAACGTGAAACCCCAGCGGTTCCCAAAAGGGAAAAGCCTGCAGACTTCTGAGTGACTCTTTATATTTCAATTGGACTCAGTATTAACCCCTAGACAACTATAGAGCTTATTTCTGATTGATTATTATTACACCGGTGTTTTAGATTGAGTTTTGACAATGTATATGATCTGAATGTTTTGTACTAACCATACGCTTGTGCCCCTTTTTGAATAAAACGTTTGAAAATAGTAGCATCCGACTCAGCTGATCCCGCTATCTTTGCTGGTAAGTTACCTGGTTACGAGGTTACGTAACAGGGATCGTTAGTGTTTCTTCTGGTGCGCCTGAGGGGCTGTTCCCACAGACCCTCTTTTTATCCTGACTCACAGGGTCTCAGTTGTCAATCAGGTTGGGATGATGCAATCCTTCCACCAACCTCCCCCTCGGTTCATTGCCTGGGGCTTCGATACATAGTACAGGATGCAATACACAAGTCCGTCTCCAAGAGACAATAGCCGGTATCAATGGGTCCGCCTTTCGGAGGCCAGGACACATTCCAACCCTTTTGTGGATTCTGCATGTCTTTCTCTCATTTCCTGTGTCCCCTGAACTGACTTAATAGTGATCTTGCGATTCTCACAAAGGAGGGGGCTACCCCGCACCCTTCGGCCCCTCAGAGCTGTGGCACATTCGTAACAAACATCACTCCTTTAATTTGATTTTTTCCTAACTGAAATTATAGAGTTTACTTACCTGCTCTTTCCCACTCTGGATGTAATTAAGTTTAGAAGCAATCATGGAACAGGCCCTTCAGCCCACTGAGTCCCTGCTGGTCATCCATCATTCATTTATGTTAATCCTACACTAATCACATTGTATTCTCCTGACATCCGCATCAACTCCCCAGATTTTACCACTCACCCACACAGTGTGGTTTACATCATCATCAACATAGTGTGGCATGGTAGTGTAGTGTTTAGCACAATGCTTTACAGTACAGACACCTGGATTCATTTTCCACTGCTACCTGCAAGGAGTTTGTATGTTTTCTCTGTGACCACGCGAGTTTCCTCCGGGTGTTCCAGTTTACTCCCACAATCCAAAGATGTACTGGTTAGTAGGCTAATTGGTCATTGTAAATTGTCCTGTGATTAGGCTGGGGTTGAATTGGGGGTTGTTGGGTGGTGCAGCCCAAAGGGCTGGGTGGAACTATCCTGCACAATATCTTGATAAATAAGCACTAGGTGGCAGCTTACTGCAGCAATTGACCCACCACCTGAAACAGGAGCATGCAAGGAATATGCTCACAGTGAGAACATGCAAATACCACATAGATAGCACCCAAGGCCAGGAATACAAGTCTTCATTACACAAATCCTTGATTGACTTATTCTGTTCCAGGTCTGATCAGATCTTCTCCACTTTGTCAATATGTGAAGAGACTTACAAAGCTGAATAGAGCAAAGAGTCGGTATGTTACTATTGAAAATTGATGTCTCAATAAATCCATGTTGAAATTTTTAAGATATTGATAATACTGTTGTTGTAAACATGAAAAAGCAGGCAGATGTTGGAAGTTCAAAGCAACACACACAATATGCTAGAGGAACTCAGCCAGTCAGGCAGCATCTATGGAAGTGAATAAACAGTTGATGTTTCAGGAGAGTGGACCAGAGGAGAAATAAAAGAAGGACGAGACCTGGGAGGAGTAATAGCAAGTGAAAAGAGGTAAAACATCAGTTGGGGAATGGGGGGGGTATTTGTTTATTCTGAAGGAGAAATCCATATTCATGCCATCCGGCTGGAGGCTAGCCAGATGGAAGATAAGGTGTTGCTCCTCCACCCTGAAGGTGGCCTCATCTAGGCACAAGATGTCAATTAATTTCATAACTTTGGTGAAAGATCAGCAGAAACATGTGGATCAATGTACATTTCTTCACAGACCTTTGGAATTATAGAGACCACTTAGTCCATTGTGACTGTGCTAGTCAAAAACAGAGTGGGCCAGCATAATCCCATGTTTCAGCTCTTCATCCAGAGCCTGCAGGACAGGGCTTTTCAGACCAATGTAAAAGTGTTTTTTAATGTGATGAGGGATTATGCCTTGACTGTCCATTCAGGAAGTGAATAGGAGAAGGCCAATTGGCCTCTCAAGCCTGTTCTGTTCTTCAGTAATCATGGCTGATCAATGGAGACAGCTCTCCATTGCCTTCAATTTGCCAATCTTTCAAAAAATTATCTATGTCTTCTTTAAATACCACCCTACTTTCAAGACACTCAACCCTGTGAAAGCATCTGTCATGCCATTAGAATCTAATATCTTTCAATAAAATCGCCACTCATCATTCTGAACTCCAAATGCCGATCCAGCTTCTTTCACCACTCATGAAAGGACAGAATGATGACAGACCTCTTATTCTAGGAATTTTCTAGTGAAACTCATTTGAACTACCTCCATTGCTAGTAAATCCTTTCTTAAATATGGAGGCTAATACTATACATGATATTCTTTGTGTGGCCTCACAAACATCTTGAACAATTATAGCAATACTTCTCTATTACAAATCTCCAAGCATCTTACAATAAATGTAAATATACTGTTTAACGTTACCTCCCTAAGTCCAACAGGGCTCTGCTGAAGCTGTATAGGCCCATCCGCCGTACAGTGGATACAATGGATTACAGAAACATTGATAAACCCAACCAGACCATCGACTTAGTGAGTAGGAGCTCATCATTGAGTAAGCAGGGAAAGTCATCAGGATCCTGCTCAGCCAACAACTCTTTTGACACCAATGTCCTTATCTATCTTGGGTACCTGGACTGTGAGAACAAGGCAGGGAAATCCACCATTACAGCAAATGAGATGAAAAGATACAAACTACCAATTCTTGGACTGAGAGAGACAAGATAGACATTTTTTGGAGAGCCTTGAATTACAAACGGAATAAGTATCAGCTACTCTGGCCATTGAAGCAATGGCACAACACATTCATAGGGCGTAGCCTTCATGATGACACCAGAAGCTCGTAGAACCATGATCACATGGGAAGCCATCAGTACCGGAATCATCACTGCTAGCTTTAAATCCAAGCACGAGAAGATAACAGCTTGAGTTATCCAATGTTAAGCACCAACAAATGACTCTAATGAAGAAGACAAAGACGAGTTCTACAATGGAGTCATAAGCAGAGGGAAGGAAAAATTCCTGACCAATGTCATGAAGGATCTTAGTGACAAAAATGCACGGATAACGTAGGATATAAACAAGTAATGGGGAAACATGACCTCGGAGAAATGAACAAAAATGGGGAACAATTTGCTGAAACTTGCACTAACTTCAAGCTAGTTATTGGAGAAACTTATTCCCACATAAGCACATACTCAAGGCAATATGGATGTCACTAAACAAGATAGCAGAGAACCAAATCAACAATGTATGCATCTCAAAGAAGTTTCAAAGATCACTCCATGATGTAAGAGTGCATTCAGATGCAGGATTAGACCACCATCTTCTGATCACCAAAGTACAGATGAAGGTAAAAAAAGCTACACACCACTCAATGAATGACTAAAGTACAATGGGAGCTACCTGAAAGACAAAGAAACAGCTCAGAGATTTGCCCTCACACTTTCCAACAAGTTCAAGGCACTTGAGGACTATTATATCAAAGATGAACAGACTTCTGTCAAAGAGCCAATAAATGAAACTTGTGCAGAAGTGCTGGGTAAAAGCATATTTGAGCATAAGGAGTGGATTACACCATGAGCAGAACTAGGAATGAGAAAGTGGAGGCATAGAGGGAACATGAAAGAGTGCACAAGGAAGTAAGGAGAAATATCAAGAGGGACAGGGGAGAATACATCAACACCTATATGTCCCAGACAGAAGAAGCCTTAGCAAATGGGAATATGAAAGAACTATATAATACTATCAAGGAACTAGCCAGCAAATTCAATGAGATCAATACCCAAATGAAGGATCAAGATGGAAATGTCCTAACTAAAGAAGACGAACAGCTCCAACATTTAGCACAGTCCTTCAATGAGTTTCTGAACAGACCACCTCCTCTGGAATCTCCTTTAATTCCAGAAGCACCATCAGACTTGGATGTCAACTGTGCCACGTCAACAGGCAATCAAAAGGCTAAAGTCAGGAAAAGCTGCTGGCCCAGACAGCATACCACCAGAGATATTGAAGGCAGATACTAAACTTCTGACAGATACCCTGTACACTATGTTCTGCATTATCGGGACAAAGAAGAGATGCCACAAGAGTGGAAGGAAAGTCACATAATCAAGCTTCCAAAGAAAGGTGCCCTACAAGACTGTAAAATCTACAGAGGTATATCCTAGATGCCAGTGCTTGGAAAAATGTTAAACAGAATTATTCTGCAATGCCTTCAACAAACTGTCGACACAACATTGAGGGACCAGCAAACAGGCTTTAGGAAAGATTGCTCCTTCACAGATCAGATAGCTACCTTAAGAATAAGCAGTCAATTAAATGGAATACTTCTCTCTACATCAGCTTCATTGACTACAAGAAAGCCTTCGGTAGCTTAGACAGAAACACCCTAAGGAAACTTATGAAACATTATGGAATACCACAGAAATTTATCAATAGTTTTAGGAACTCCTACAACATCATGCAAAGTTATACATGTGGGAAAACTGTAAGAAAGCTTCAATGTCATCACTAGGGAGAAGCAGGGATGTTTGATTACTCCTTTCCTGTTCCTGTTGGCAATAGACTGGATTAACAGAGAACAACTGAAGAACAAAATGGAGTCCAGTGGGTTATGTGGCAGCAACTTGATGACCTAGTGTTTGCAGATGACATTGCCCTACTGTCTAGCTGTAACCTACAGCTGCAAGAGAAATCAACACTCCAATCACTAACTTCACCATGTGGGGTCTAAGCTCAAAAGTAGATAAAGTGAAAGTGATGAAGATAAACTGCACCAGCAACAGACCCATCGTGATGAGTGATACAACCCTGGAAGAAGTAACTTCCTTTGTCTATCTTGGAAGTGTTGTGAGTGTATATGGTGCAATGAATGAGGATTCCCAAGGCAGGATCAACAAGGCCAAAGTAGTTATTCAACATCTTGAAGAAAGTGTAGACATCCAGAGTTACATCAAGGAAAACTAAAATCAGAATCTTCAACTCAAATGTTAAAACAGTGCTCCTTCCTGGAGAACAATAAAGAAGACACAACAAAAACTGTAGGCTTTCATCAACCAGTGTCTGAGAATGATCCTAAACATTAGAAAGACTGACAAAGTAACCGATCAGACACCTTGGGAAAACACTGACTAGGAATCCATAGAGATACAAATATGCAAATGGAATAAAGGTGGATTGGCCTCACCTTGAGGAAGCCAACCAACAACATCACCAGGCAGGCATTAAAATGGAATCCACAAGGAAAGAGGAAAAAGGGATATCCAAAGTACATATGGAGGAGAGACATTGAGGTCAAAATTAGACGATAGGCACACTCCTGGATCACTCTCAAGAAACTGGCTAGAACAGAGGATGATGGAAATGGGAGGTCAGGCTAAGGGCGCAAGAAGACAACCACTTACTGTCCTCACTGTTTACTGCACAAGCCTGCTTACTTTTTCTTTTGTATGTACAGGATCACCTAGAGCTATTTGTACTCCATTCATTTACAATCTCTCTTCATTCAGATAATGGACTGCCTTTAGATTCCTCCTACAAAATTCATGATCTTATACATTCCTATAATCTGTCCACTTGCTCAACCTATCTGTATCATGTTGCAGAGTCTAAATATCCTCAATGCAACACTTTCTCTTACGTAATTCAAAGGATTTGTCCTGGTCCAGCATGTAACTATCATTACAAAGAAGGCATGGCAGCGCCTCCATTTTCTTAGAAGTTTGTAAAGATTTGGCATGTCACTTAAAACTTTGACAAACTTCTATAAATTTGCATTGGAGAGTATACTGATGGGATGCATCATTGTTTGGTATGGATACACCAATGCCCTAGAACTGAAAAGCCTACACAAAGTAATAGATACAGCCCGGTCCAACATGGGAAAAGCCCTCCCCACCATTGAGCACATCTACAAGGAGTACTGTCGGAGGAAAGACCCCACCATCCATGCTCTCTTCTTGCTGCTGCCATCAGGAAGGTACAGGAGCCTCAGGGACAGTTATAATCCCTCAACCATCAGGCTCTTGAATTAAAGGCTCTTGACTCAACTTCACTTGACACATCACCGAAATGTTCCTGCAACCTATGGAATCACTTCCAAAGACTGTTCATCCTCTGTTCTCGATATTTGTTGCTTATTTAATTATTATTATTTCTTTCTTTTTGTACTTGCAGCTTGTTGTCTTTTGCACATTGGTTGGACACCCAAGTTGGTACAGTCTTTCATTGATTCTACTATGGTTATTATTCTAGTATGGATTTATTGTGTATGCCCACATGAAAACAAATCTCAGCATTGTATATACTTTGATAATAAATTTACTTTGAACTTTGAAGTATTTTAGTGTCATTGGCAAACCTAATTACCTTACCCTTTACCCTCTCCTCTAGTTCATTAACATTAATAGCAAATAGTTGAGTGCCAAGAAATGAAGATTAGGGTTTTTCACTAGTCATGTCCTTCCATTTATTCTAAATCTTTGTTTTCAATTATATAACCAGTCTTCAGTCCTCACTAATATACTTAACCCAATGCCATGAGTTCTTAAGTGGTGAACCAGCCATTTATGTGGCATCTTATCAAAAGCTTTCTGGAAATCCAAATTTGCGTAATTGGAAATATCTTGAAAATATGTAGCTTGTGGTTGACAATTGGGTTGACTTGTTCTCCAGTCTTGGCAATCCATTTGTAAAGGTTTTGTCACCATATAAGAAGACATCATCAGTGCACTGTTTACTTGTGGTATGTCCTCCAAATGCTTGGCTTTTATATACTTATTAATTAGTTGGTTAGTCGTCAACTCAGTTTTGGTGGGCAACAACCAAGAAGTGACCAAATGAACTGTCCTTCCATACATTTGAAACATCTTGGAAATGAAAGCCTGATTGCTCCAAGAATATAGAATTTCAGTCGCTCATAAACCAACAGCAACATTGAAGAGAGTACTTTGCAGACCTAAAGAAAAAGCCAAGCTATTGGACTAGACCAACGTGGTCTACAAAATTCTATGTGGGGACTGCAGCAAATTTTTTTTTAAACAAAATAGACTTTATTCAAAAATAAAATTATATACAATAAACCATTCAATGACTTTCAATCCTTTACAACTGTTTCCATTACTGTCTTTACATTTTCAAAATTTTCGCCACCCATGTGGCACTCTATTCTTTCATATTTACATTCAGGGGGTATACACCCAACCCCCCTACCCCTCAACTCCCACGGGAGAAGAACCCTAGACTGTGGTCCTTCCCCACTGGGCCATTGTGGTGGCTGCACCAAGTTTGAGTGCATCCCTCAGCACGTATTCCTGCAGCCGAGAATGTGCCAGTCAGCAGCATTCCCCCACAGACATTTCCATGTGCTGGTAGACCATCAAGTTTCGGGCCGACCAAAGAATGTCTTTGACCGAGTTGATGATCTGCCAGCAGCACCGGATGTTGGTCTCGGTGTGCGTCCCCGGGAACAGCCCGTAGATCAGAGAGTCCTCTGTTATGCAGCTGCTGGGGATGAACCTCGACACTGCCCTTTCCATCCTCCTCCACACCTTCTCGGTGAACCCACAGTGTGCAAAGAGGTGGGTTACTGACTCCTCCTCACTGCAGTCCTCCCGTGGGCAGAGGGGTGTGGAGACGACGTTCCGGGCGTACAGGAAGGTATCGGACTGGGAGGGCCCCTCTCACCGCCAGCCAGGTGAGGTCTGGCGATGAGACATTTTGCCAGATGAACTGGACGGTCTGCTCAGGGAACCACCCCACTGTGTCCATCTTGTCCTTCTCCTGCAGTGCCTGCAGGACCTTATGTGTTGACCACTGCCTGATCGCCCTGTGGTCAAAGGTGTTGACCTGAAAGAACTTCTCTACGAAGGACAGGTATGGCAGCAACGACCAGCTGACAGGGGTGTTGCGCGGGAAAGGGGCCAGACCCATCCTTCGTAGAACCTGGGCACATAATGGTACTTGGTGCCCACGTACCTGGGATCCACACACAACCTGATGCAGCCACACACAAAGCTGGCCATCAGGGCGAGGGTGACATTGGGGACGTTTTTGCCCCTGTTGTCCAGGGACTTGTGCATGGTGGTCCATCTGACCCGCTCCATCTTGGATCCCCAGACAAATCTGAAGATGGCTCGGGTGATTTCCGAGCTGAAGGAGCGGGGGACTGGCCACACCTGCACCAAGTACAGCAGCCCTGAGAGCACCTCACTCCTGATGACCAGGTTCTTGCCCGCTATCGATAGGGAGCGTCCTCCCCACAGCCCCAGTTTCTGTTTGACCTTGGCAGTCCGCTCCTGCCAGTTCTTGTTGCACACCTCGACCCCAACACCTTCACGTGATCAGACCTGATGGTGAAGGGGATGCTGGATTGGTTGGGCCAGTTGCCGAAGTGCATGGCTTTACTCTTTGTGCGGTTGATCCTGGCCCCCAACACCTGCTTGAACTGTTCGCAGATGTTGATCAGTCTGCAAACTGACCTCGGATCAGAGTAGAAGACAGTGACGTCGTCCATGTACAGGGAGGTTTTGATTTGGGTCCCTCCACTGCCTGGCAGCATCACCCCTCTTATGCCCTCATCCCTCCTGATGGCTTCGGCAAAGGGTTCTATGCAGCACACGAACAAGACAGGGGAGAGAGGGCAGCCCTGCCTGACTCCAGACCTGATGGGGAAGCTGTCTGTTTCCCACCTGTGACCTGGACTGTGCTACAGATGTCCATGTAGAGCAGTTTGATCCAATTCCGGATTTCCTCCCCAAATCCCATTTTGGAGAGTACATCCACCATGTACGTGTGCAATATCCTGTTGAAGGCTTTCTCCTGGTCCAAGCTGACCAGGCAGGCGTCCACCCCCCTGTCCTGCACGTAGACAATGGTGTCCCTCAGCAGCGTGAGGCTGTCTGAGATCTTCCTGCCCGGTACAGCACAGGTTTGGTCCGGATGGATCACGTGCTCCAGTGCAGACTTGACCCTGTTGGCGATAGCCTTGGACAGGATCTTGTAGTCCACATTCAGGAGTGAGATGGGCCTCCAATTTCTAATGTCTTCCCTCTCCCCCTTCTGCATGTAGATGAAGGTGATGATGCCCTTCCTCATGGATTCTGACATGCTGCCTGCCAGGAGCATAGTGTTGTACAGTTCCAGCAGGTCGGGGCCCATCCAGTTCCACAGAGCCAAATACAAATTGACTGGTAAGCTGTCAGTTCTGGGAGTCTTACCCGACTCAAAGGAACGGATGGAGCCAGTCAGCTCGTCCAGGGTCAGTGGCTGCTCCAGACTCTCCTGCTTGCCGTCGTCTAAGACCTGCGTGATAGACGACAGGAAGTTGCGGGAGGCTGTGGAGTCTGTGGCCTTTTCTCCGTACAGACCGGCATAGAAGGACCTGCAGATCCTCAGTATGTCCGTCTGCGAGGACGCTACTGAGCCGTCCTCTTCCTTAAGGTTGTGGATCACAGAGCTCCCCCTGTGCACCATTTGGAAGAAGAATCGTGAGCACGTCTCATCCTGCTCCACGGTTTGGACCCTTGATCAGAATGTTACTTTGGTCAAACTGCGAGAAAACTATCCACAAGGATCCATGAACATCAACTAGTGTGACCAACTCTTTCTAGTCTCTACCCATGAAGATCATGAGGGGCACAAATTCGACTGGGCATCAATGAAAGTCATGGCACAAGCAAACAGGTGGCATGCAAGAGAACTTCTTGAAGCAAGTTTTTTTGCAAACAATTCTTTAAACAGACATGTAGACCTCAATCCTATTTATAAGTCAATGTGGGCAAAATTCCACACAATGTGCAGAGTTCATCACGCAACCAACCAGCAACAAGGTCACAACTGAGTTTCCATAATGATGACCAATCAAATGATTGATATGTGTGTGTATATATATCAGAGAGAGAGAGAGAGAGAGAGAGAGAGAGAGAGAGAGAGAGAGAGAGAGAGAGAGAGAGAGAGAGAGAGAGAGAGAGAGAGCACACCACAAGTGGACAGTGCACAGATGATGTCTCCTTGTATGGTGATAAAAAATTTGCAAATGTATTGCCAAGATCAGTGAACAATTCAACCCAATAAATCTGAGTAATTGCATGACAAGGGAATTAATTATCTTCCTCATTATATCTTGCACAATTATGAAGATTCTTATCTAGTTAGAGGTCCAGTTCATTTCACAAATTTTGTATAATGATTGCCAATAATATATAAAGTTGTATGCAGAGTGAATTTCTGGAAATTAGTTTTGTAATATGGATAATACAACTACTAAGTTTTCCAAGTTTGATCAAACCTAACTATGGGTCCTTGCAATTTTAACCTGCTTGCTTCTATTCTTTACTCCTTATGGTTTTGTTAATTTGACAAATGCTTTATTTTTCCAGTAAATTCATGTGCTGGTGCTGTAACATTATCAAAGGCTTAACAAAATAACTGAATAAGCTGTACTTGATTCTGTCAGTGAGTCATTAAAGAACGTGAGTGACTGACTGCACTTGGCATCAAGACAGCATTTGACTGATTCGCTATAGTAGCAGGTTGACTTAGTAAAGCCGAAGTCAATCAGTGTACTTTAATGGGTGGGTAATTGACCTTGACCAACCACAAAAGGTGATGTTTTTCTTGGTTGAGGTCATTTATCACAGTTCCACGACAAGGTGGGAAGGTGCGCTGGTGCGGAAAATCTCCTGGTCTGACATCTGGCAGGCAGAACCCCAGCGCATTAAGTTTATGATCCAGGCTGTCTATGATGTCTTGCCTAGCTCTGCAAACCTCCATGTCTGGGGCAAGAGCAATACACCAGCATGTCCTCTGTCCAGGAAGAGGATCACTGGAGCACATCCTTAGCAGCTTCCCTACAGCCTTGAGGGAAGGTCGCTACCGGTGGCGTCATGACCAGGTGCTGAAGGCAGTGGCAGAGAGCGTCACGATGGCCATGACCACCAGCAAACAGAGTGCTCAGAGGAAGAACATCTCCGTTGTCAGAGCCGGAGCACAGCCCCCACATCAGCCCACATCATCATCGGGCCTGCTTAACACTGCATCAGAATGACTGCTTCAAGTTGACTTGAGGAGGCAGCTGAAGTTTCCCAACCAAATAGTAACAACTTCAGTGAGGCCGGATGTGGTCCTTTATTCAGTGTCCTCAAAGCAGGCTGTCCTTATCGAGTTGACAGTTCCCTGGGAGGACCGCATTGAGGAGGCAACTGAGTGGAAGCCGGCCAAGTACCAGGAGCTGGTGGAGCAGTGCTGGAGGCAAGGCTGGGAGGCTGGCAGCGTGCCCATCAAAATAGGGTGCAGGGGTTTTGCCGGCTGCTCACTCTGCAGAGTCTACATCCTACTTGGCATCACTGGGGCTGACAAGAGGAAAGTGATCAGGACCATCACAGAGGCCACTGAGAGAGCCTCCAGATGGCCATGGATCAGGAGGGGTGATCCGTGGGCCACAAGCTGGGGTCTGATCAACCCCGAATGGGTCACCTGGTCAAGGACGTATGATGCTGAAAGACCCAAAACACCCAACGACACCAGGTTACATCATTGATGATGTGTCCCAGCGCATCCACAGGATGTATCTCAGAATCATGAATTCTTCAGGGCAATGTCCTGACTGGTGGCATAGTGGTAGCGCTGGACTTTGGGGCGAGAGGTCCCGAGTTCGAATCCAGCTGGCTCCCTTGCACGCTCTCCATCTGTGCCTGGTTAAAAGCTGGTGTTCTCTTAAAAAAATGCTCACCCGGCAGAAGGCAAAGGCAAGCTACTGCTGTAACTTGCCACATACATGATTACCCAATATGTCAGAGCAGCGTAGAGGGAAATTGTCCGCCAACTGGAAATTCCAGATGCGACCTATTGATGAATATCTAAAGCTCAATTACCTTCAGATTACATCAATAAGTATGAGAGTCACTGATGATTCCAGAATGTTCAGAGTTGTTTGGAAATAAAGCAGCCCATATATACAGCCAACAGGACCTACACCACATTTAGGTATGGGATAACAGTCATGCCACAAACATGCCAGTCAATGAATAGGTCCGATGAAAGGTAATCTCACCACTGTTCCCTATTTATTTGTTTATTGAGATACATCATGGAATCGGCCCTTCCAGCGGAACAAGCCACACCACCCAGCAACCCCCGATTTAACACTAGCCTAATCATAGGACAATTTACAATGACCAATTAACCTACTAGCTGGTATGACTTTGGTCTGTGGGCAGAAACCGGACCACACAGAGGAAACCCATATGCACATGGGAAGAACATACAAACTTTCCTGTGGAGGACCCTGGAATTGAACTCTGACCTCCAACACCCTAAGATGTAATAGCATCATACAAACCGCTACATTACCAGACTTCTTTGGGAAAATGATGTCAATCCTTCATCTTCATTGTCTAAGTTCTGATGCTATGCTGTGAACAACATTCTGGGAGTACCTTCACCAGAAGGACTGCAACAGCCACAGTTCACAGTCACCTTCTTAAGGGCACAAATGCTGTGTCGCCAGGAATGGTGAACACAAAATAAAAGTTAAAAATAGTTACATTCTTGTAGCTTGCTAGATTTACTACCAATTTGAAGTTTTACTGACAATTCTGTTCAATTAACTGTGACAGATTCAGCTTCAGATTCATTTATTTATCACATGTATCAAATGTAAATACATTTGTATAATATAACATCACACTAAGGATGTGTGAGGGGGCAGTGTTGCCACACGTTCTGGCACCAACGTAGCATGCCCACAGTACTCATCAGAACAACACAGAACACAAAAACAACAAAACAAGCCCTGTTCCTACCTCCCACCTATACACATACACAACCCTCCAACACCAGAACAGGCTGTCTCCAGCCCCCAGCTGACTCATGGACTCGAAGGCAGTTATTGGGCCTTCAAGTTCTCCAGTGGGTTCATGGCGGATGCAGTGGTCTGGACATTGGGACTCAACTTCTGGACTTCCAACCAACCTTCAGGCTGTGATTTTCAGCATTGACGCCGGGACTTGCCGATGATAATGAAAGAGCAGCCTGGGTGGAGATTCCAAGCTCTATTATTGACTCTAATAATTCAAGGATAAATCTATAGGTTAACACCAAGGCCAATATAATATCAAAGTTTAAGAGGCACTTAGATAGGTATATGAACAGACCACATGCAGGCAGATGAGTTCAATTCAAATTGTCATCATGGTCAGCACAGACATTGTGGGCTGAAGGCCCTGTGCTGTACTGTTCATGTGATTCATCCATTCCAATCAGTGAGCAGGAGTCTTACTTAGTAGAATATTAAAGTAATAGCAGAGGTAGAAGTATTGCCTTATATTTATGAGAACTCACTCTCAATACAGGACAAACTCCTTACTTTTCATTTGGTGTATTATGATAACCTAACAGAGGTAAACATACAGATATTATGTATTTGTGAGAAGTCTCTTACTAGTTTTATAAAATTTTCAGCTTTACTATTTGACATAGTGCAACAGTATCACATACTGAAAGCACTGTGTTTCATCAAATATTACAAATTATACAAATGTGGTCCAAGATACAATAAAGTTCCAGAAATCCACTACCTATTTGTTTGGATTGCTGATGGTTTGACATCTGGTTTCATATGCTTCCTTTTGACTCATGGAGTCCGTTCAAAGTCCTAATGAACTCACCAGGACCCTATACCCCTGCTTGTTTTAAACATGCTAGAGCTCTATTCCTCATAATCCATTTCAACTTACCAGGGCTCCATTTTCCACTCTTCTCTTCTACTCAGCTGCTTCACTGAAAAAAAACTATTATACTACTGTGTATTATCAAAAATAAGGATTAAAATTGGGTTGTAGCATTAGTAGGACCAACATCTAATAGTCCAGAAAATCTGCAAACCAGGCACTGCCAAAGTCATGATATATCCTCTTCAGTTCACCAATCATTCTGAAATCTTTTCTTGTCACTCAGCCTTTCCTTCTCTATGCTGACTATGTTGCCTCTCCACTCTAATCAAGGATTTCGACCTAAAATGTGAACAATTTCTCTTCTCCTACAGGTGCTGCCTGAACCGCTGAGCTCTTCCAACATGTTGTATGATCACCACCATCAAGTACATTGGAGTACATAAAGTGGTGCAACAAGAAAGCTGCATCCATCGTCAATGACCCTCACCATCCAGGCCATTTTCTCTTATCAATACTTTCACTAGCAGGAAGAACAGGAGTTTAGGTGCCACACCACCAGGTTCAGGAACAGTTATTACCATACAGCCATCAGGCTCCTGAACCAGCGTGGATAATTTCATTCACCTCAATGCTGATTTAACTCCACAACCTATGGATTCAGTTTCAAGGACTCTGCAACTCACGTTCTCAGTATTTTTTACCTTTTTATTTGCACAATTTGTCCTCTTTTGCATTTTGGCTCTTTGTCAGACTTTGGTTATGAATAGTTTTTCATATATTATATTGTATGTATATTCCTGTAAATGTCTACAACAAAATGAATCTCAACATGGGTAATGCATATGATGTTGACTTTGCTCCTGAAGCTGCTGGATGCTCATGAACTTTACTCAATTGTGTATTCAAAATCCACATTATCCAAATTATCCACATTATCAAATTCAAACATTATCCAAAATGATTTTAAAAAGCTTTTAGTTATTATTGAAATAAGTCTAGCAACTTTAATAGAATTACTGTGGTAATCACACACAATAATTAGAATATGGCCATGCAATTTGCAAAGGTCAGCACCAGCCTTTTTCCCACAGCCTGGCCACAATGTTAAGCTGAAATTAAGGCATCCTTGTTGGTGGACTTCAATGTACTAAATAAATATAATATAATACAAAATCCTTTTTTTTTGAATTTTCAACTTCAATTGTAATGAGCAAATACAGTCCTTATTCACTCATCAACTTTCAATGAGTTTCTGAGATGGTTTAATGATCATTTTTGGTCTGCTACATGTTTCCATAGGTGCATTGCTTGTGTCTTTCTGAAAACTGAGCAACAAGGTCATTTTTTACATCTCCTTTGGTGTACTGACAGATGAAATGTCACAGCTATAGGTTGGAGTATGTGGTCATAGATCCTCATGGTCCCTTCTCAGAGGGGTCGCTCACTCCGTCTGAATCTGGTAGGGATGTGGAGCTACTTCCTTATTCATATATCCTTGCATGGACCATGTGCCAGAATCATGATCTTGGATTTGCACTTGATCTTCAGACTTCAGGATTGGTAAGCTTTTTGCAGTCTCGTTGTGATACTATTTCTGTTTTGCTTTCACTTCAGTCAATTTGACTTTGCAAGCTCCTTTAGGTGTCAACAGGTTTTTGTGCATTGGGAGGTTAGTGAATATGCATCGACCCATCAGCATTTGAGTTGGTGAAAGGCCATTCTGCAGTGGCACACTTCTGTAAATAATCAGAATTTTGTGGAAATCCTGTCATCTATCTTGCACTTTCTTCATGAGGCTCTTCACTACCTTGACTGAGCTGTCTACTAGGCCATTAGATTTTGGGTGATGTGGGCTGGAAGTTATGTCTATAACCCCAAAATTTGGCAAATGACTCAACTTCACAGCTCGACAATTGTGCACCATTGCCTGACACAGCTTTCAGGAAGGCAATGACTGCTTTGCTGGGTGTTGATTGCAGTGTTGCAACCTCTGGGTGATCAGAAAAGTAGTCTGTTACAACGATATGACTCTTCCCATTACAGTCAAACTGTCGCAAGGACGTGGCTGGGACAAACCCAGGTGCAGGACACAGGCACTGAGGCAGAGTCGTTAGGTGTTAGCACCACTGCGAACAGAGAGCTGGTATCTCGGAGGGTCTTTATACAGAGACAAGGTTCACGTGCAGAATCCAGGAGACAATACAGAACTTAGAACTGACAGTCCTAAATAACCACGAAACAAGGTTACTCATACAAGAGTTGACCAACAAACTGGCAGTTCCTTGTTGTGATTCCAGGGTTTTTAACCTGTGGTTACTGATGGGAAGCAGCTGTGTGTAATTTGCTGAACTGGGAGCGATTGGAAATTAGGCAAGGGAGTTAGGGCCCAATTAAAGAGGTAATGGGGAGTTGCCAGACGGGACCATGACACAAACAAAATCAGTCCAGCTGTGAAGTATGGCCTGTCTGGTACAGGGTGTGGTGTAAGCAGTTCTGCTTGCTGCTTTGGTCTGTAGGTAAGGTATATTTCACACGGAGCAGTAGTCTGGTTGATATCTTGGTTCATTCTTGGCCAGTACATCACTTCACAAGCTCTAAGTTTACATTTTTCCTCATCAAGATACCCTTTGTTGTATCTTCTGGATCATTTCCTTTTGTAGTGACACTGGAATCACAAACCTGTTCCCTTTGAAGACCATATCTTTCACTAATGACAGTTCAGCTGTGCATGCCCAATAATCCCAAATACACATTGGACAGTCATTCTTAGTCGCTGGCCATTCTTTCCATATTGTACCACTAACTACCTACATTGTTTCATCCATCCCCGCTACTCTTCTAATCTGCTCTGTTTTATCAGGAGATACTGGAATGGATGTGACAATCACGTCAACATAGGTCTGTATATCTGCATAAATCCCTTTGTCACTCTTTTCTTTCTTCTTGACTGCTCAAGACAGCACATCAGCAGCAAACATACTGTTTGTAGACTTCCCAGTTTGTAGATCATCTTCACATCATATTTCTGCAGCCTTATCAACATGCGCTGTATCCTGATGGGACAGTCATTTGGTGGTTTGGAAGTAATTGAGATCAGTAGTTTATGGTCTGTCTCCACTTCAAAAGCTTGTCCTTAGATATACTGATGGAACCTTTCACATGCATATGGGTTGGTGAGAAGCCCTTTCTCTATCTGTGCATAGTTGCCTTCCGCACTTGTTAAAGCCCTTGACGCATAGGCCACAGGTTGCCATGTGACATCACACTGCTGCAGTAGTACTGATCCAAGGCCATACTGGGACGCATCAGCTGAGATCTTAGACCAGCTTTCTGGATCAAAAATCTTCAGTACGTGCTCTTCAGTTAGGATTCTTTTCAGCATCTGAAAACACTCTTCTTGCTCGTGAGACCAAATGCATTCATTACGCTTCTCAAGGGGTGACCTAAGAGATGCTGACACAGCAGACAGCCAAGGGATGAACGTAGCCAGGTAAGTCACCATCCCCAAGAATCATCTCTTTGTTTTAGGACCTCTCCATGTTTTCAATGGCTAGCATCTTACTTGGGTCAGGCTTCACCCTCTCTTCAGATATGATACCTCCTATGAAAGTCAGTGTCTTAACGCCAAACTCACATTTCTCTTTATTTAATTTAAAATTGGCATTCCGTGTCACTTCAAGCACATGTCTCAGTCATGCATCATGTTCATTCTTGGTGGATCCCCAGACGAAGATGTCATCCATCATGGTCTCGACACCAGGTATGACCTCAAAGATCATGTGGATAGTTTTATGTAGACATCTTGGTGTGGTCAGAAGCTAAAGAAAGCAAGATCTTCCCTGTGGTGTGTTAAAAGTACACAGTCTCGAACTTGTCTCATCAAGCTTCATCTGCCAAAACTCAGCTATGAGCTTGCTAAACCACTTGGCACCTGCAAATTGGACATGATCTCCTTCATATTGGCAATTTAAAATGCTTTCTCTTGATGGCTTTATTGAGAAATCTTGAGTCTAGACATATCCAATATGCTCCATTTTTCTGGCTCACCAAACTGCTGTTTCTTCAATCTTTTGTATGACATTTATCTGTTCCATGCATGTTCTTGTTTGAGTTTATTTCTAAGTGCAAATGGAACTTCCCTGCATGCATGGACAGCAGGAGGCACAGTCTCATCTACATGAATCTTGTGAACATCAGGTAAGCATCCAGGCCCCTCAAATACATCTGCATTTTCTTCCATGAGTGTTAGGTGGTCATCTTTGGTCTGTGAAGCCACTATGAAAATTCTTTTCACCAGATGAAGCCTTTCACATGCAATTAAACCTAATATTGGCAGTACTCTCTTTTCTACAATCTGTAGCTGTGATCTTGTGCTTGAAGGTCACTATGCAGCTCCTTTTATTGGAATGTTCTCTCCAGTATAGCCTGTCACTTTTAACTTCACAGGGTAAATCTTGCTCTTTACTTTGAGAGCCTTGTAATCATCCATGGACAATGGATCCATCTGGGCTCTGGTGCCATGCTTGAATGGAATTACTATCTCAACCTCGGTCTCTGGACAATCCATTCTGCATTACCAGCACCAGTAGTCTGTAGAGAATCTACAAAGACTTCTTCCATTTCCACATTAACCATATGCACCTTTCTCTTGGTAGCCCAGCTTTACAGTACTTTGGAAAATGATTCTTCTTATCACAACTATAAGACCATAAAGCCATAAGACATTAGAGCAGAATTAGGCCAGTTGGCCCATCGAGTTTGCTCCACCATTCAATCATAGCTGATCCTTTTTCTTCCTCCCCAACCACACTCCCAGTCTTCTCCTCATAACCTTTGATGCCATGTCCAATCAAGAACCTATCAAGCTCTGCTTTAAATACACCCAATGACCTGGTCTCCACACCTGTCTATGGTAACAAATTCCACAACTTCACCACCCTCTGGCTCAAGAATTTTCTCCGCATCTCTGTTTTAAATGGATGCCCCTCTATTCTGAGGCTCTGCCCTCTTGTCCTAGACTCCCCACCATGGGAAACATCCTTTCCACATCTACTCTGTCTAGGCCTTTCAACATTCCAATGGTTTCAATGATTTCCCCCCCCCCCCCCATCTTTCTAAATTCCATTGAGTACAGGACCAGAGCCATAAATGTTCCTCGTGTGATAACCCTTTCATTCCTGGAATCTCTTTGTGAACCTCCTCTGAACCCTCTCCAATGCCTTTATAAGCACCTTATGAAGCCTTAGCATCACATCCCTGCTCTTGTATTGTAGACCTCTCGAAATGAATGCTAACATTGCATTTGCCTTCCTCACCACCAACTCAACCTGCAAGTTAACCTTTAGTGAGTTCTGCACAAGGTCCCTTTGCATCTCATATTATTGAATTTTCTCCCTGTTTAGTAAATAGCCTGCACATTTATTTCTACTATCAAAGTGCATGACAAGGCTTTTTCCCACATTGTATTTAATTTGCCACTTTCTTGCCCACGCTCCTAATCTAAGTCTTTCTGCAGCCTTCCTGTTTCCTCAACACTACCTGCCCCTCCTCCAATCTTTGTATCATCTGCAAATTTGTCAGGAAAGCTAAATCATTGATATACATCATAAAAAGAAGTGGTCCCAGCACAACCCCTGTGGTACACCACTAGTCACTGGCAGCCAACCAGAAAAGGATCCATTTGCTGCTTCCTACTAATCAGCCAATGCTCTAACCATGCAGGTAACATTCCTGTAATACCATGGGCTCTTAACCTGGTAAGCAGCCACATGTATGGCACCTTGTCAAAGGCCTTCTGAAAATCTAAATATACAACATCCCTTTTATCTATCCTGCTTGTAATCTCCTCGAAGAATTCCAACAGGTTCATCAGGTAAGATTTTCCCTTATTGTAGGACTTTCCGTCAGCAGTGCACATCTTTGGAATATGATTACCTCTACATTTGCTGATCTGCTGTTTGAGCCATTCTTTCTGCTTTGCTGTTGCATTGGGAAATGCCTTGTGCACTGCTTCTCTGTTTTCATAACACACACTGTTGTGTCTGCCTTGTGCAGCTCCTTAGCCCGAGATTGTGTGATCTCCATGCCCTACTCATATGCACAGCCTTTCCCAGGCATCAAATCTTTCTGATGCAGCAACCATTCTCTGAGCCCATTACCTGGAATTTTGCAAACTATTCTGTCTCTAACTAGTGATTCTCTCAAATCTCCAAACTCACAGGACTTAGTGTATGAAGTTCAGCTAAGTATGACATGGATAGGCTTTTTCCATTGAGATTAGGGGAGATTCAAACAAGAGGACATGAGTTGAGAATTAAGGGGCAAAAGTTTAGGGGTAACACGAGGGGGAACTTCTTTACTCAGAGAGTGGTAGCTGTGTGGAACGAGCTTCCAGTAGAAGTGGTAGAGGCAGGTTTGATTTTGTCACTTAAAAAAAATTGAATAGGTATATGGACAGGAAAAGAATGGAGGGTTATGGGCTGAGTGCAGGTAGGTGGGACTAGGTGAGAGTAAGCATTTGGCATGGACTAGAAGGGCTGAGATGGCCTGTTTCTGTGCTGTAATTGTTATATGGTTATATTGGTCAAAGCTAACACCTTGTTTCTGGTCACAGGAAAATAACTTATATCTTTAAAACTTGATGTTTTAACTTGGGACAAAATACACCTCAAAGTTGGTCACCAGAGTGTCCAATATAAAGGCTGTCTCATCAATTTGAAAGCTGTTGTAGATATCCAAAGCATCTTCGTCAATTACATGCAGAAAGATGGAAACTTTTAACTTTTCATTGGTAACCCACTCCCCCTTCCGTTCTGGTAGCAGGTCAATATATATTAAATCGCTGTTTGAAGCATTTCCAGTTATCTATTAGGTTGCCAGGTGAGGGAGGACTTAGGTTATCCATGATGGGAACTCTTGGCCTCTCACCTGAATTTCTTGGTGAATTTGTTGAACTTCCGGACACAGATATTCTGGCCAGCAGCTTCTCTCCATTGCTAGCATCTCTTTTTCAGTCACACACAGTACATATTTACTGTTTGTGTTTAGACCTCATGCCAACTTCCGACACCGGGCTATGTTTGTTGTTAAAAAAGACATACTTATTCTGGGTACATGCTAGAACATTTTATTACTTAGTGCATGTGACCCGCCTACCTTCGAAGCTTTCGGTTCCAGGTGAACTGCCCACATTGCACACTGGGAACTGAAGTTCTCTATTATGCACACATAATAACACAGATGAGTCTAGGACCAGGGGGCACAGCTTTGTAATAGAACAGGTGTTTCCAACCTTTTCTATGCCATAGACCCCTATCATTAGCCGAGTAGACCGTGGAGCCCAGGTTAAGAACCACAGCAATAGAGGAACATCCAATTAGAACAGAGATGGGGAGGAATTTCTTTAGCCAAAGGGCAATGAAATCAGTGGAATTCATTGCCATAGACGGTTGTGGAGACCAAGTCACTGGGTATATTTAAAACAGAGGTTGATAGTTTTTTGATTAGTCATGGCATCAGTGGGTACGGAGAGAAGGCAGGAGAATGGGCTTAAGACATAACAAATGAGTCATGATGGAATGGCAGAGAACCCTTGGGAGCAAAGGATGTTGGGGATAGCAAGGGTGGAGCACTGCGGGAGAGTTGTGGGTCATGTGGCAGCAAAGGAGTGCCAGGGACTGGAGGGTGTCGCAGGGCCAGACACAGCTCCCCAGTCATCATGGACTCACCTTCACTACTGAGCCGGTGAGAAGGGTTCTGGGGAAACTCAGACACAGCTCCCCAGTCATCATGGACTCACCTTCACTACTGAGCCGGTGAGAAGGGTTCTGGGGAAACTCAGACACAGCTCCCCAGTCATCATGGACTCACCTTCACTACTGAGCCGGTGAGAAGGGTTCTGGGGAAACTCAGACACAGCTCCCCAGTCATCATGGACTCACCTTCACTACTGAGCAGGTGAGAAGGGTTCTGGGGAAACTCAGACACAGCAAACATTGGGACCGGATAGTGTGAACCCCGCGGTCCTGAGCAGCTGTGTGGAGTTCTCCAGCGCATTTTCAATCTGAATCTCAGCCTGGCCTGACTGTGTGGAAAACATCATGTGTGGTCCCAGTACCCAAGGAGGGACAACTGAAAATCATGAATGACTACTGTCCAGTGGTCCTGACCTCACACATCATGAAGACCCAAGAAAGGCTGATCCTGGTGATGCACCATCAATAACTCTCGGAGACGGGAGGTGAACGATAGGCTTTTATTAGCAGCAAAATGGAGGACGGCATCTCGGAGACTGAGGGAGGAGCAGTGCCTCCATTCGCCTTTACACAGGGGTCTGTGGGAGGAGCCACAGGAGCAGTCAGCAGAGGGGCGTGTCCAGGCAGGTATACATAGTTTACCACATTCACCCCCCCCCCCCTTTGTTTTAAAAGAGAGTCCCCACTGGGCGAAGTTTCTTACAAGTATGTTTACAGGTTAAGTCTATCAGGTGGTCGAGCCTGTCACTGTGATCTACGTAGCACCGGTGGTGATTGCACCGGTGACGGTGGTTGCGCTGGCTCCGGCCTGACTTGAGGTGCCAGCCCGTTGGGCGTCAGTAATCCCTCGTGTGTACGAGGCGCCCGGTATGGGAGTGTCGTGAGGAGTCTGTTTACGGTTTGGAGTTCACGGTGTCTCGTGGGTATATACATCGGTGGGTACGGGGTTCATAGTCACCGTGGAGTGTTCGGGGTAGGGGTCTGGTGCTCCTGCGGGTGCCAGGTCGTGGACAGAGACCGTGTCCTCCCGCCCATCAGGTAAGACCACGTAGGCATACTGGGTGTTCGCATGAAGTAGGTGAACCCTCTCGACCATCGGGGAGTATTTATTGCTCCTCGCATGTTTCCGGAGCAGCACTGGCCCTGGGGACGTCAGCCAAGCCGGTAGGGTGGTCCCAGTGGCAGACTTCCTGGGAAAAGAGAATAGGTGCTCATGAGGGGTGGCATTGGTGGACGTACATAACAGGGAGCGGATGGAGTGGAGTGTCTTGGAGAGGACCTCCTGCCAGCGAGAGACCGGCAATCCCTTTGACCTGAGGGCTAAGAGTGTGGCCTTCCAAACAGTGGCATTCTCCCTCTCCACCTGTCCATTTCCCCGGGGATTATAGCTCGTGGTTCTACTAGTAGCAATACCCCTAGCCAGCAGGTACTGGCGCAGCTCGTCACTCATAAAGGAGGACCCTCTATCACTGTGGATATAGCAGGGATATCCGAACAGAGTGAAGAGCTGGCGCAGGGCTTTTATGACGGATGTGGCAGTGGTATCGGGGCAGGGGATGGCAAAGGGGAACTGCGAGTACTCGTCGATTATGTTGAGAAAGTAGACATTGCGGTCGGTGGAGGGAAGGGGGCCCTTAAAGTCGACACTCAGTTGCTCAAAGGGGCGGATGGCCATGATATGTTGTGCCTTTTCAGGATGGTAGAAGTGCGGTTTGCACTCAGCGCAGACTTGGCAGTCCCTGGTCATCGTCCTGATCTCCTCAAGGGAGTAAGGCAGGTTCCAGGCTCTCACGAAATGGTAAAGTCAGGTGACCCCTGGGTGGCAAAGATGTGCATGGAGGGTGTATAGCCGGTCGAGCTGCGCGCTGGCACATGCTCCCCAGGATAGGGCATCAGGGGGCTCATTGAGTCTGCCAGGCCGGTACAGAATGTCATAGTTGTAGGTGGAGAGTTCTATTCTCCACCGCAAAATTTTATCATTTTTGATTTTGCCCTGCTGTTGGTTGCTAAACATGAATGCAACTGAGCGCTGGTCGGTCAGCAAAGTGAACCTTTTCCCAGCGAGATAGTGCCTCCAGTGCCTAATAGCTTCCACTATGGCCTGGGCTTCTTTCTCCACCGCGGAGTGCTGAATTTCAGGGCCTTGAAGGGTACAAGAGAAGAATGCTACCGGCCTTCCTGCCTGATTGAGGGTAGCAGCCAGCGAGAAGTCGAAGGCGTCACTCTCTACTTAGGAAGGGAATGGTCTCGCCCACCGCATGCATCATTTCTTTGGCAATGTCCCCTTTAACGCGGCTGAAGGCCGCGCAGGCCTCGGCGGAGAGGAGAAATGCGGTGGACTTGACCAGGCGGCGGGCCTTGTCTGCGTAGTGAGGGACCCATTGGGCGTAACAGGAAAAGAAGCCCATGCACCGTTTGAGGGCTCTGAGGGTGGTGGGAAGAGGGAGTTCCATACGGTTGGAGTCAGGGCCAATGACCCCGTTCTCCACGACATACCCAAGGATAGCAAGTTGGGTGGTTCCGAACACACACTTGTCCTTGTTATAGGTAAGGTTAAGAGCTTTGGCCGCTTGGAAAAATTGTTGGAGGTTGGTGTCGTGATCCTGCCAGTCATGGCCGCAGTTTGTGATGTTATCCAGATATGGGAACGTGGCCTTCAGTTGGCACTGGTCCACCATCCGGTCCATTTCCCTTTGGAAGACAGACACACTGTTTGTGACACCAAAGGGGACACACAGGAAGTGATAGAGCCTGCCGCCCACCTCGAAGGTAATGTAGGGGCGGTCCTCCGGGCGGATGGGGAGCTGATGGTAAGCTGATTTTAGGTCTATTGTCGAGTACACCTTGTACTGAGCTATCTGGTTGACCATATCCATGATGCGGGGTAAGGGGTACGCGTCAAGCTGCGTGAACCTATTGATGGTCTGGCTGTAGTCCACGACCATCCTATTCTTCTGCCCGGTCCGAACAACAACCACCTGGACCCTCCAAGGACTTGTGCTTGGCTCAATGATTCCCTCCCTGAGCAGCCGCTGCACCTCCGACTGAATGATGGCCCTGTCCCCCGCGCTGTACCTCCTGCTTTTAGTTGCCACAGGTTTACAGTCGGGGGTCAGGTTGGTGAACAGCAGTGGGGGAGGGATCTTGAGGGTGGAGAGGCTGCAAGTGGTGTCAGTAGCGCGGCTGTTGGCATGGTGCTGGGTGGGATGTACGGGTTGGTGTGTGTGTGTGGTCAGTAGCGGGGTATGTGACGAAGTCCCACAGAACTGAGGATTTCTGACAGTGATTGGTGGGAGGGGCCCATCATACTCCACTGTCACACTTTTCAGGTGGCTCTGGAAGTCCAGCCCCAATAGCACAGGGGCACACAGTTGAGGCATGACCTGTAACGCAAAGTCCCGATATTCTGTGCTCTGCACCACCAATGTCGCTACACAACCCCCCCAGATGTCTGTGGAATGTGATCCAGAAGCCATGGTGACCTTCTGGCTGTGTCACGAGTCCGCAGCGTTGCACCGTGTCTGGGTGAATAAAACTCTCAGTGCTGCCCATGTCAAACAGGCAGCTAGTCCTGTGCCCCTCCACCAGGATGTCCATCATTGACCTTGCGAGCTGGTGTGGGGCGCTTTGATCGAGGGTTACGGAGACCAGAGTTGAATCACCATCTTGGTGCCCGGTAAGCACCCGTGGGTTGGAGGCGGGGCAAGGTGGCACCGACAAAGATGGCTGCCCCCATGCCTCGCACGCGGCGGGCAGGCAAGATGGCAGCGACCAAGATGGCGACCCCCATGCCTCGCACGCGGCGCTGCTCGACCCCGTTCGTGGTTTGGACTCACAGGCCTTGGCAAAGTGGCCCTTCTTGCCGCAGCTGGAGCAGGTAGCTTCTCGGGCCGGGCAGCGTTTTCGGGGGTGCTTTTCGAGTCCGCAGAAGTAACACTGTGCGGACTTGCGACTGGCAGCAGCTGTGGTTGACTCGCCGGCGGGTTGCGGGGACTTCACGGACTCGCGACTGGCAGCAGCCGAGGTCGATTTGCCGGCGGGTTGTGGGATCTGCAGCGTCCACAGGGCCGGCGGGACATCGCGCGCCTGGACAGCGTCAGCGTTGTGCAGAGCGGCCTCCAGAGTGTCGGCCAGCTCGATCGCCGAGCGTAATGTAAGATCGGCGAGTTCCAGCAGCCGCTGGCACACGTACACTGACCTGATCCCCGTAACAAAGGCGTCTCTTACTAGCAGCTCTGCATGCTGTTCCGCCGTCGGTCCCCTGCAGTCGCAGGCCCACACGAGTGTCTGTAGGGCCCGGACAAACTCAGCGCTCGACTCTCTGGCCCACTGCCGCCGTGTTGCTAAGCGATGTCTTGCGTAGACGGTGTTCACCGGCCGCCGGTATTGTCTTTTGAGGGCATCCATTGCACCCTGGTAGTCTGTTTGGTCTCTGATCATGGAGTAGACCCTCGGACCGATTCTGGAGAGGAGAACCCTGCGCATCGTGGCAGGGTCGGTCACATGAATCTCCTCCAGGTACAATTCGAAGCATGCTAGCCAGAGTTCGAAAGCGTCGCCAGCTTCCTGGGATTGTGGGTTGAAATCCAAACTGTCTGGTCGTAAAATGCTCTCCATGTTTTAAAATTGCTGCTAATAAAATTGATGCACCATCAATAACTCTCGGAGACGGGAGGTGAATGACAGACTTTTATTAGCAGCAAAATGGAGGATGGCATCTTGGAGACTGAGGGAGGAGCAGTGCCTCCAATTGCCTTTATACAGGGGTCAGTGGGAGGAGCCACAGGAGCAGTCAGCAGAGGGGCGTGTCCAGACAGGTATACATAGTTTACCACACCTGGCTCACCTCCAAATCCTAGTCAGATCAGCCCTTGATCCCCTGCAGTTTGCCTATCAGGAGCACATTGGAGTTGATGATACTGTCATCTCCCTGCTGAACAGAGTCTACTCCCAGTTGGATAAGCAGGGCAGCTCTGTGAGGATCATGCTTTTTGATTTCTCAAGTGCCTTCAATAGCCTACAGCCCTCATTGCCGGGGGAAAAGCTCCATTCAATGCAGGCTGACACTTCCATTGTGTCCTGGATAAAGACTACCTGACTGACAGACCACAGTTTGTGCAGCTTCAGAGCTGTGTGTCAGACATGGCGATAAGCAGCACTGGGGCCCCGCAGGGGACTGTATTGGCTCCCTGTGTACCTCGAGCTTTAGATACAGCACTGAGTCATGTCATCTGCAGAAAATCTCTGACTCAGCAATAGTTGGGTGTATAAAGGGAGGACGGGAAGATGAATACAAGGCTCTGGTGGAGAACTTTGTCAAATGCTGCAAGCTGAATCATCTGCAGCTCAACATCAGTAAGACAAAGGAGATGGCGATTTCTGCTTCTCTTCTAATACTTATATCTGTGCACTTGTAATGCTACTGTAAGACCATAATTTCCTTTGGGATCAATAAAGTATCTATCTATTACATCCAGCCCTGGACACTAGGCAAGGTCATTTAATTGCAAACAATTGGTTTATTGATCATTACAAAATGTTTCTCCTGCTCCCTCCGCTCTCCCGGCCCCTTCCCAATTTCAGTCCACAATAGAGACCCATATCAGAATCACTCACATATGTCATCAAATTTGTTTTTTTGTGTGGAAGGGCAGCAGTACAGTACATAAAATTATGACAGTACTCTGCAGAAGTCTTAGGCACCCTGGCGATATACATACACCAACTTTTGCACAGTACTGTATATATACCTAAAAGTAAAAGAAGAGTCATGCCGGCTCGGACGTTGCCTGGATTAACAAGGTCCCCACCAATGGTTGGGAAACTGGGACTATTTGGTGATAAATTGTTCTACCGGAACAAGTCATAGATGGACAAGACTAGACAACATGGAATTATTGGAATGCTACTTTAACGATAACCCACATGAAAGAGCATACATCAAGCACATGTGGGGACTCTAGCAACAACGAAGACCATCGTCCACATTCACAGGAAAAAAACTGGATACCCAACAATCAAACATTATCAACAGAGGATTGCTATCACATCTTGAAATGGAAGATGTACAATCACAATGCACCACAGCAACATCATCGCAGAAATGAGCCAATTGGGGAGTACAATTTCAAGCAAAGGTAATAGACCTTGTGCACGGGAACTGCACGTTCAAACCTCACCTCAGGGCATATTGACACTGGCTGCTGCAATCAGAGAGAATATCATGGCTAAACTGGCCAGTTCAGCCATGATATTCTCTCTGATTGCAGACTTAGTGATGAAATTCCATCTGACAGCATGCTGGAAGCAGCCAATGAAGCTCTACTCACAATTGCAACCTCCAACATAACTGAGACCAGTTACCTGATATATGCATCGTGCAACAGCAGTCCTAGAAATGCTGGGCCACAAAATGAAATACAGTGTAAAGTACTGTCATAACCACCCCCCCCCCCCCCCACCCCAGAGACAACGATTGGAAGCCAAGATGAAAACCACAAGGCTGGAAGTCTGCAGACTAACTGAGCTGCAGGAAGGTGAGAAGACCAAAGACCCATATTGGCTACTAAGGAAGTACAGAGGAACATCCACAACTGAAGCCAGCAGTAGTTAACTGTTCTGGCTAGCAGACTACAGAGGTACACTAAGGATGCAGAGGCCAAGCGAATAAATGCACTCTTCTCCAAAGAACCAGGAAAAGTATTCACACAGTTCGGAGCAACAGCATGCCAGTATCTGAACCAACTAAAACAGCAACTGAGGAGTACTGGAAGACTATATGGGAGACAGAAGCATCACGAAACACCAGTGCTCAATGGTGGAAAGATCTACAAGCAAGCCGCTGCAGTCTTCCGGAGACCATCACAGTCACCATCACAGCAGGAGATAACCAGCAACAGGGAGCAAGTATAAAGAACTGGACATCACCAGGGCCTGACATGATCTGTGCTTATTGGCTGAAGAAACTAGCAGCATTACATACATGGCTGGCAGCTCAAATGACCCAGTTGCTTGAAGCAGACTCCCACCCTGACTGGCTAACTCAAGGAAGGACACTACTCACAATGAAAGATCCTCACAAAGGAGCAACACCATCAAACTTCCAGCCTATAACAAACAAGAGAAAATTTGCAGATGCCCATAGCCACTCTTTGAGATGATCTGGCTGAGGGGTTCAAACCTATGCAGAACAGCAGTGGGGAGAGTGGATCAGCCTGGTGTACTCCACATCTGATGGTCACTTGTGCTATTGGCTTTGAGTTAACTCTAGCATTGTCTTCCAATGGCCCATTGAGATCTTGGTCCTTAGAGTCTTGTTGACCTTATACAGAGGCAGATATTCCAGGACCCATGTGAGAGGCATTGAGTCGTATGCTTTCTGGTAGTCCAGGGCGTGCTTAGGTTGGTTTGCCTGATCTTGGAGTTTTATATGACAGCTTTGTCTACCAGTAGTTGGTGCTTGGAGCCTCTGGTTCCATTACCAATCTTCCTTTGAACAGGGCTCGGGAATTTACACATATGTTCCATGTTGTTGATAGGCAAATGCAAAACATCATGAGTATATCAGGAAGATGGCCCCTAAGGATGACCTGCTAGGAGAATACCTCAGACAGCAGGCAGGGGACATGGAAATGGAAGTGGGTGAAACAGAGCCAGAGGACCAGAGGCCATGGCAGGACAAACAACTGCACAGGATGTACCATCGCTAGATATCAGAGGTAGCTGACATAAGAAAGTGCCACAATGACTGGAACTGGCAGGGCTGAGGGATAGCACAGAGGCTCTGCTCATGGCTGCACAGAATAGGTCCTTAACATGAGAGCAGGGGTATACCACACCAGATAAGACCCAAGATACAGACTGTGCAAGGAATCCACTGAAAGCATCCAGAACATAGGAGCAGGGTGAAAGATGGAGGCAAGGACAGAATACACCGAAATGCACAACCAAGCTGCAGGAATTGTATACAGGAACATCTGTACTGGGTATGGATTGGACACTCCCAAGTCCAAATGTGAAGCACTTGAGTCTGTGACACCTGGACTGGTAGAATGGCTCCAACAAATCGCAGGAACAACATCTGAGATCTTGGTCCAGAAGAGCACACTACTAAAAACAGCGAGGATACAGCACTGAACCCTCAAGCTCCCAGGTCTCTGGTAGAGGTCCTGAGATTGGGGGAAAAATACACATACACACTACCCATATGGGGTGAGAAAAATATTATATATATATGTATATATGTTGAGATGCATTCTATATTGAGTTGGATTTTATAGCTGAGCAGAGAGGAGTGCTGTGTATTTAATATTTCACTAATATTTGAGTAATATTGTAAATATATAGTTTGATTAAGCATTCTTTGATGTTTAAATAATTCATTACAGGTTAAATGTAAAAGTACATGAGTGGCATACGTCATTATGCCACCATGTCATATGTGCACACCTCACTAAAGTAAAAATGTAACTAAGAAGTACACGTTTTATCCCCAGTCTCCTGTGTTTTTCTTTCAATTAATTTTACGTTTTAGAGTTACAAACATAACAAGTATAACTATAACCTCCTAGCATTGTGAAGTAGCCACTTTAGAATTCCTTCAGCATCAGCTGGAAGCACGGTGCCCTGGTTATATATATGTGCACAGCACTGTAAATATATCAATTAGGAGGAAAGATAGGTCATTTTGGCTCATTAAACTTGCTCTGCAATTCAATAAGATCATGGTTGATAAGATTGTAACCTTAACTCTGCATTGCAATTTCCTTATACTAAACTTTAACTCTCTTGTTTATATTTATCTGCTAGCATCTAACCTTTTCCTGTTACATTTATAGCTCCCAATATTTTTAGATAGTACAGGAGAAATTTGCTTGACATAGATCCAATCTTGTATTTATTGCCTCTTCAACGAAACTTGTTGAAGTGGAATAAACAAGTGTTTGAGTCATCATAGTTCTCACCAGCATCCTATCACCTGGGGGTAGCTCTTCCTACATTTCTTCCTTGACCTTTTTATACTGGCTATCTTATCTGTCTTTCCAAACAAATGAAGAGCCTTGACTTGAGTTGTCAACTGTTCACTTCCCTCCACTGTCACTGTCTGACCTTCTTTGTTCCTCTACATTCTGAGTATTGCTCCAAATTCCAACAATGACACTCCCTTGTGTCTCTTTGTTCAAAGTGTTTCTGACTGGTCTTGTTCAGTCTTCTACTTCAGCTTTCCTGCTTAATAATTCTACCCATCTAGCCTGGATATTTCCTGGAATGTTTCCAAGTTATGTTAAGTGTGAAGTTGTAAGAACAACCTTGCAGTCAATGTCAGCAAAACCAAGGAATTGATTGTGGACTTCAGCAAGGAAAAGTCAAGAAAACCTACACCAGTCTCCTTTGAGGGGTCAGCAGTGGAAAGGATAAGTAGTTTCAAGTTCCTGGGTGTCAACATCTAAGAGGAAATATCTTGGATCCGGCACATTCATGCAATCATGAAGAAGGGATGTCTATGCTCTGCTTCATTAGGACTTTGAGGAGATTTGGTATGTCACAAAGACTCTTGCAAAGTTCAACCTGTTGTATGGTGGAGAGCATCCTCATTAGTTGCATCACAGCCTGGGATGGAGTCTCTAATGCAGAGGATTACAAGAGGCCATTGAGGACATTTTCAAGAGGGAATACCTGAAGAAAGTAACATCCATCATTAAGGGCCTTCACCATCCTGTACATGCCTTCTTCATGTTACAACCATCAGGGTAGAAGCACAGGATCCTGAAGATCCACAACCAATGTCTTAGGAACAGCTTTTTCCCTTCTGCCATCAGATTTATGATCCGTGAACCCACAAGCACTGCCTCATTATTTGTCTTTTGGGACATTTCTTTAATTTTGCAACTTGTCGTAACTCTTATGCCTTACCCTGAATTGTTGCCACAAAACAACACGTTTCACAACAATTGATATTAAATCTGATGCTGATTCATCATGTTTTTTTTGAGAACTTGTGAGATGGTGAGATTTGTGACAACAAGAAATCAACTTTCATTTAAAATTATGTTAAACTTGAAAAGGTTTGGGGTGGGGTGTCAAGCATTTTACTGACTTTGTTTTATTACTGCTGTCACAGAAACACACCCAGAATTATCTAGGACAATGTAAATCAACAAACTTTTTCTTGCAGCCCCATTCCATCAATATTTAGTTAGTCAGGTCATGGATCTCTTTACATTCTGAAACAGAATTCCAAAGATTCTCAACTTTATGCGAGAAGAAATTCAAAGCACATTTATTAACAATGTATGCAGTATACAACCCTAGGATGTGTCTTCCCAACACACAGCCATGAAACAGAAAACCATGCCACCCATACAAAGGAAAACATCAAAACTCCCCCCATGCGCAAAAAAACAGACAAATTGTGCAAGCTGCAACAAAAAGTGCAAGCAAAAAACACAGAATATAAAACAAACAATCGCAAGAGTCCTGGCATATTTAGTTCATCTCAGTGTCCGTAATCTGCAGGTTGCCTCGATTCAAAATTGCCCAAAATAGCACCACGAAAAGGCGTGACCAGAAGCCAGAAACATGACATAACAATTTCTTACAACACACACAAAATGCTGGTGGAACACAACAGGCCAGTCAGCATCTATAGGGAGAAGCACTGTCGATGTTTCGGGCCAAGACCCTTCGTCAGGACTGATAATTTCTTTAGTTGTTCCCTTATCATGAGACTGGACTATTTATTTCACGCACATTTGCTCTCACCCCATCCTCCCGCCACCCCACTAGGGATAAGGTTCCCCTTGCCCTCACCTACCACCCCACCAGCCTCTGGGTCCAACATATAATTCTCCGTAACTTCCGCCACCTCCAACGGGATCCCACCACCAAGCACATCTTTCCCTCTCCCCCTCTTTCTGCTTTCCGCAGGGATCACTCCATACGTGACTCCCTTGTTCATTCATCCCCCCCATCCCTTCCCACTGATCTCCCTCCTGGCACTTATCCTTGTAAGCAGAACAAGTGCTACACCTGCCCTTACACTTCCTCCCTCACCACCATTCAGGGCCCCAGACAGTCCTTCCAGGTGAGGCGACACTTCACCTGTGAGTCGGCTGGTGTGGTATACTGCGTCCGGTGCTCCTGGTGTGGCCTTTTATATATTGGTGAGACCCGACGTAGACTGGGAGACTGTTTCGCTGAACACCTACACTCGGTCCGCCAGAGAAAGCGGGATCTCCCAGTGGCCACACATTTTAATTCCACGTCCCATTCCCATTCTGATATGTCTATCCATGACCTCCTCTACTGTCAAGATGAAGCCACACTCAGGTTGGAGGAACAACACCTTATATTCCGTCTGGGTAGCCTCCAACCTGATGGTATGAACATTGATTTCTCTAACTTCTGTTAATGCACCTCCTCCCCTTCTTACCCCATCCCTTATTTATTTATTTGTTTGTTTACTTATTTATTATTTTTTCCCCTTTTTTCTTCTTTTCTGTCTCTGTCCCTCTCACTATCACTCCTTGCCTGCTCTCCATCTCCCTCTGATGCTCCCCTCCCCCCTTCTTTCTCCCTAGGCCTCCCATCCAATGATCCTTTCCAGCTGTGTATCCCTTTTGCCAATCAACTTTCAAGCTCTTAGCTTCATCCCTCCCCCTCCTGTCTTGTCCTATCATTTTGGATCTCCCCCTCCCCTTCCCATTCTCAAATCTCTTACTATCTCTTCTTTCATTTAGTCATGACGAAGGGTCTCGGCCCGAAACGTCGACTGTACTTCTTCCTATAGATGCTGCCTGGCCTGCTGTGTTCCACCAGCATTTTGTGTGTGTTGCTGGACTATTTATTTTCTGGATTTCCCCACTAGAAAAACATCCTCATAAATCTACCCACTTCAAAATGTTATATTGCAATAAAATTACTTCAGTCTTTTGAACACATTATTCTAAGTCCTCTCTTTATGACCGTTTCTAATATGGCAAAGCTTTTATTTCAGGAATCAGTCAAGTGAAACTTCACTTTCACTGCCTTTAAGGCAAGTCTGTCCTTCCTTGAATAAAGCGATCAACATTGTAAGCATTATGTGATCCCTTTACACCTGTGGCATTGCAGCGAGATACAAAGATTCAAGATTCCAAGTACAGTTATTATCAACATATGTATGCAGTATACAACCCTGAGTCTTGTCTTCCCACAGACAGCCACGAGATAAAGAAAACCTTGGAACCCTTTCAAAGAAAAACATCAATTCTCCCCACGCACAAAAAAAATCAAATCATGCAAATGACAAAAAAGAGCAGAGAAACACAGAATATAAACCACAAAATGCACAAAGTGAATATGCTTGGAAAAAGTCCAGGCATATTCAGTTCAGCTCAGTTCAGTTCAATCCAGTACCGTGTCACTCATCATCTGTAGGCTGCCCTGATCAAAATTGCTGAAAATAGCATAAAAGGAAGGAGTGACCAGAAACCAGAAACACATCATGATGTGAACTAGAGTCCAAACAGACTGCGCCGATTAAAACTTGCTCAAGACCCACGACTCCAGCACCATCCTTCACATCATCCAGGGAAAGAGAGATCATTTGAACACAAGGACCTTCCTCTGGGAGTGGCGAGTGAGAGGGAGAGACTGTTGCGTGCAGCCACCCTCCTCCCGACACCCCTTCGCCTTCCACTCTCACCTGGATGATTAAAACTTCCCCAATGCTTTAAATGGTGAGATCAGTGAGAAATGGAGTCAGTCATGGGCTTGTGCACCACCTCTAGGCTACTTGGCCATGAGGACGCACACTTTGCTCAAAACCACTTAGAAACAGTAAAGTGTCAGATCACGCAATCGGGCCAAAAACACTCCATCAAGATGTAGATCACAGGCTTCAACAGCAGCAGAACCACATTTAAAAGAAAGAAAAAGACATAAAATGAGTGAAAGAAGTAGTTTCATGAACTGTCTGGAGGATATGGCCCTTGTTGACTGGTGCCATCTTCTTCCAAAATAACTTATTTTGGCAATTCATTCCTTTTCCTATGAAAGCTAATATATCTTAATGCTTATAGATGCCCCTCTTGGGTTAATGTAACCATCACATTTAATGGCTAATGTGTGTGAGTCACAACCCAATATGCACTCACCAATATATAAAGAGTGAACAGCTGCAGTCCTGTCCACACCTTGCAGAACTACTATGTTGTTTGATATCAGATGCAGTCTGCAAGTGTTCTGCTTACATCCACTCTCACAAGGCTTTACTATTCTTGTACCTATACCTCGTTCCACATAATCATTTTTAATGTCAGAAGATGCTGGGCTGCATGGAGCCATTTTTAATCGGGGGACTTGTAAATTGTTAGCTTTTCAGACTTGATGCATGTAATTCTATTTCTCATTGGACAGTAGCTCTGCATTTTCAGATATCTCTTTTATAGGTTGTTTTCTGGGTTGTAAATGTTGGCAGTGAGCTTACTGAGGGCAGTTTTGGGCCCGTTATCTAAGATATGGAGAGTGTCTAGGGGATACTCATAAGAGTTATTCTGGGAATGAAAGGGTTAATGTATGAGGAACATTTGTTGGCTCTGGGCCTCTACTCACTGGAATTTCAAAGAATAAGTGGAGAGGGTCTCATTAAAATGTATCTACTATTGAAAGGCTGAGATGGAGTGGACATGGAGATGGAGAGGGAGTTTCATATAATGGGGGAGTTTAACACTGGAGGGCATAGCCTCAGAATACAAGGATGTCCCTTTAGAACAGATAAGTAGGAATTTCTTTAGTCAGAGGGTGGTGAACGTGTGGAATTTAATGCCACAGATGGCTGTGGAGGCCAAGTCATTTGAAGTGGAGGTTGGTAGGTTTTTGATTAGTAAGAGCATCAGAGGTCAGGGGGAGAAGGCAGGAGAACAGGGTGGAAAGGGATGAAATGATGAAATGGCAAAGTCAATGGGTCAAATAGCCTAATTTTGCTCCTATGTCCATTGGTCTTACGGTCCTAATGCCGACTATCTTGCAGAGGGATGCTTGTTCCTTTAAGAAAAACTAGGCAAAATAATATTGATAGTCAGAAATGGCCAGTTCTGTTGCAAAACGTAGACAACTCATGTCTTCCTTTTTTCATATTAGTGTTGGCTAATTCTGCTGCTTTTTTATTATTATGGCTCAGTTTTTTTCTTTTATTTTTGTACAGTTTGTCCTGCTAGACATGTCCTCCTGCCTTATCAATAGCAACACATTACACAAATAAAGAAGCTGAAACTTAAGTTAACTTTTCTTTAACTGTCACAATGGGGTTTCACCACATCAAGGATATTTCTTTTGTTTCCTTCCCATCCTTCTGAATATTAAAACTAAGTTGTTTCTCGATTCCCTCTCTTTCCCAGGTCCAGGACCTGAAATGATAAACAATTCTCTTCCAGTAGTTGCTGGATGCCTAACTGAGTTCTTCCAGCAACTCCCCCCCCCCCCCCCCCCCAAGATTTCCAGTATTTGTAGTTTTGTTTTCTTCTTTAACTGGCTGGTTTGCTATAATATACGCCCTCTAGTGGAGTATCCAGCAGGCTGCAATAGCACTGAACAGACGAACACAAAGTTGGTGGTGTGCTCCCTGCAGTCTAAGGCAAGGCAATCATGATCTCTGTGTTAATTTTCATTGTTTTTTAAAATATAGCTAACACGGAATTTATAACTTATAGTCTAAATTCCAAGGCCAAGAGGATACCTGTCAATGGAAGGTATATTTAATTTTGCTGAACACTCCTCAAAAGGAGAGAATGTGCTTTAATTTCCTCTTAGGTTTCAAGGTAAGCTTAATAAAGAAGTAGAAAAAATGAATGTTAACTTGCCATTGCTCTTGCTTATTGAGTGACTAGAATATTTGTAACCTTGTGTAAAGAGAGGCTGACATTAATCCAGCAGCGAGCAATCTGTGAAATCTGATTTATCATTTTATAGTACAATGCATTTTTACATTCCAAACTGTTGTATAAGACTAGCCATTCAACAGTTTTATCATCTGCCTGGTGAAAGAGATGTCAGATTTAATTGTTTAGATTTTTGGTTTGCCCTTCAGCAAGCAGGTGCTTTTTAAAAAATCCTGGTTGTGGTTTAATCCAATTCCCCCGTCACTGATTGCAGCTTGGTAGGCTCCAGAATGAGACAGTCACATTACTGAGCATGTCTGATGCAGAGCTGAGAGGTGATGCAGTTGGAGAAGTGGTGAATGTCAAGGCCTTGGGCAAGTTGTGAAATGAGAGATGTGTGCATCAGTATTGCGAGTAAGTAGCTGCGAATATCGATATGTGATTGGAAAGCAGCAGCGATGTGGTTGCTGCCTCCCATTGTAGATAATGCACTGGGTTAATCTATAATTGATATGTGAGTGATGGTTAATAATTCTGTGGCAAATGATATTAAGAGCTCAAGTAAAAGCAGTGACATGGGTCAGGCAGGAAATATTGGAGCTCTGGGACTGAGCGGTGCGGTAGAATGTAATGGATAGTGAATTAGTTCTGTTTCAGGTAAACGGAGGCACTGCTGCAGTGCCGCTTCAGAAGGTGTGTAAACGGCTGCAGATGAGAATTAATACTAAGTGATTGGAATTGACGGTTTTAATTAGATTACTGTCATTGACTGAAATACACAGATAGAGCACATCGCAAAGCTTCTGGATGAAGTGCAAATTCTGTCACCATGCACCGACAGTAATTTCTTGGGGACCTGTTCAATGAAGTATACATTGTACAGAAATTAACTCTGAGCACCCATAACAGAATTTCTTGACAGGATTTATTTAATTATTCGATGAAGGTTATAATTGAAACAAAATGACTTCCAATATTTTAGCATTGCAACATGATATTAAATCTTAACCATTAAGATATAAAAAAATCAATTGAAAATATTCAGTCTTCCAGACTGCATCCAAACATTAAAATATTGTAAAAGTATTGAAGCTGTTTATTAAATTAAAAACAGTACTTGTAGTTTTCTCCTCAAATTTGCAAAAACGAACAGGTTGATCACACAGCTATTTTTAAAGGTTTGTGGTGTTGTAAAGAATTTTCAATACTGCCAGTAGTAAGATAACCAATGAAAGTGCTATTTTAAAATTGAAAGTCTCAGATATGCTGAAAGGTTGTCAATGAAGTTTGAGCTGATCTTACTGACTGATATTTTCTTCCCATTTAGTTCCTGAAAGGTGGGAGCTCTGCCTCAGCAGCATTCTTTGGCTGCTGGTAAACCTCCTGTGACTTGCTAAAGTGGCCATAATAGATGCCTAGGGTATGAATGCCGTCAAGTCATTGAGTGGCGCGGATGAAACATTTCATTGTTCAACTACACTTTTCATGAGTGCTTCTGGCATGAAAGATTATAGGATAACAATCAGCAGATGGCTGTTCTTCTGTTTTGCTGACTGAATGTTTAATAGTATCACAATTTAAAAAAAAATTAAAATGTGAACAAATATTTAAGTTGTGCGAGTGGTAACGGAGTAACGTCATGTCAGCAAGTTCTCAATTGCAAGCAATATGTTACATAGTTTTGTGAAACTACTGAAAATGTAGGGCTTAGGGCACACATTTAATTTTCAATGTGTTCTATACATTTTAATGTACTTTAATTTGGACATGGAGTGCTTCTTTTATCGGGTGAACTTGTTGTTGAAGTATTTGTAGGTTCGGTTGTCTAAATAGTGAATTGTAAAAATGTAAATATGCAAAGCACCTGGTTAAACAGGATTTATAATTATAATGATGACAATATGGACAGAACTGCCAGACTTTGCTTCATTATTTAGAAGTACAATCAACACAGAATCAGTGATTTGACAGACACTGGTTTTGATTTAAGGAAAAAAAACTGTTATAGTTTGACTAGAAACAGCTGACTTTTTAGTGTCAATCTGTTTCATTGTTATTGGAGAACATCTCCCCAGTCTAGCTTGGGAAAAAAAAAATCAACAGGTAGATGTTTTAAAATTGCAACTCATTTTAAAGTTTTGTATGCTATTTCAACAACTGTCTTTATTCCTGTATGCAGTGTACATTTTCAGTATAATAATTAAAATGTGAATTTTAGCCTTTGCTTTCCACTTCAGCTTTGGGATCTGGGAACTTCTCAATGTGGTTGGCTTAGCAACAAGCTTCATTTACATTTTTCTGGTCATCTTTTAGATAGAACCCTGTTCCTTATCTACTCAAAATGACATCCAGGCCAATGGTTCTTTGAATTTCTAATTTTATTTACTTGTACAAAGAACTTTTTGGAGGATAGCTATGATCAATTATGTTCAATTAATTACCAGTGTGCTTATGACCGATTCACATTTCTTGCTGAAATGATTTTGTATTGGATAATTTTTACTAACACTTCTATGAACAGTCTTGTCAGTACTCAATGTTAAAACTAGAGATTGAATTAACAAGAGCAGAAGAGCCTGTCTGATTTATTTATTTATTTAATAATTTATTTCTCTCATATATGGGCATGGCTTTTCACCTTTTTCAAAATTATTTGGCAGTATTAATTTTGCATCTCATGAATTTATAATGCAACAAGTTAGTGTGATGTTGTTTTTGAGTAAAGCCAGTTTGAAGCCAGTTAAACATATTATCAAGAAACTATTGAACATTTTGGTTTCCTTTTTAGACCTGACCCAGTTAATTAATTTTAAGTCATGGCAAAGTTGAAATTGACATAGCAGTTGCCTAAGCTCAGGTTTAAGGTATGTGGTGACATTGAGTAAATGGAGCTTTAGTCTGCCTCCAACATGCACTATATTTGGAATAGGAATGATGTGTATTTCTGTTGAATAACAGAAGATTGAAAATATCCAGTGAAATTTATACTTGAGAAGAAAGCTCTTGAGTTCATATTGTGTTCATACTGGTCAAAACCTGACTTTAAATTAACACAATTTCCCATCCATCAGTTAGTAAACTTAGGGCTCTTCAAGAGGCCAATCAGGTATTTGTTAAATCTGGTGAGATTTTCCGCAGTGATTCCTTCAAGAAGAAAGGCTGGACATGCTTCCACTTCAGGAAAGAGATTGTGAGTGTGCACAAAAGGTGGAATAAACTGCAAATGAATAGATGTCCCAGCAGAAAACATGGAAGAAACAAGACATTGTTCTTCAATAAAAACCTGCTTCAATGTGAGAGGTCTGTGCTGTCTGTAAACACTGGATATGAAAAACTGTATGCAAATAAACACTCTGTGTGTATGTTGTTAGCCATCTGATCATACTGTTTGCACGTTGGTGTGTGTGCATGTGCTGGAGGAACCGGTCTCATTCTGTAGAAGGGTGCTGGTCTTGGCCTGCAG
The DNA here is from genome assembly GCF_048418815.1 of Hemitrygon akajei. Classification (NCBI taxonomy): domain Eukaryota; kingdom Metazoa; phylum Chordata; class Chondrichthyes; order Myliobatiformes; family Dasyatidae; genus Hemitrygon; species Hemitrygon akajei. The sequence goes on along the minus strand of NC_133124.1, from coordinate 141,374,400 downwards.
GATGCATGGAGGTCTTGCATCACGCAAAAGAATTTCTGACCTAGTGCATCATTGCTTTTTGAAATGGCTGTTGTTTATATTAAAAGTGTAATTGTATTGTAGAATATTCCTATTGACACTTTTTTTAACCATGCACAATAATATACATTTTACACAAGTGCATTACTGAACCATATGTATATTATGTTGTGTAAATCTAATGCAGGGATATCATAGAACATGGAACAGTACAGCACATGAACAGGCTCTTCAGCCCACAAACTAATCCCTCCTACTTACAAAAGGTCCATTTCCCTCGTGTTCATATGCCTATCTAAATGTTTCTTAAAAGCCTCTATTGTATTTGCCTTTACCACCACCCCAGCCATTGTAATCCAGGAATCCACCATTATGAGTTTTTTTAAAAAAACTTATTCCTCACACCCCTTTTGAATCTACCCCCTCTCACCTTCAATGCATGTCCTCTGGTATTAGACATTACAACCTTGGGGGAAAAATACATCTTTTTATTACATCTTCCTATAAGTGCAATTTTTAAAAAATCCTCATTTGATTGCTTGAGAAAGGAAAGAGTAATGATTAGGGGGAAAAAATAGTGGCTGGAAGCTCTATACTGTGAATGTAGGGTCTTTAGTAATGAGACTTGAAAATTTATGCCAAAAGTGTCTGCATAGTTCTTGGTGAGAAAGGGAGTCTTCAGCTGCAGGAAGGTTTTGATGGACAGAACACACATGACAAATGGAATTCAATCAAGAATTGTGAGAGGATATGTTTGGGAAGAGTGTGATGAGAAGTAGAGAATTAAGGGGATCCAGGACTACATGTCCACAAATTACTGAGAGGAGCAGAATAGGTGTTTACGGCATATGGGGAAAGTTGGCTTGATTAGTGTGACCTACCACAGAGGAACAATCAAGTATTAATTTTTTTCGGTAAACACAAAAGAAAATCCCTCCTTCCTCTATTCCCCACTCTGACCATTTACCTTTTCTTGCTTGCCTATTACTTCACCCTGGGCCGCCGCCTCCTACCCTTTTTCCTATGGTCCACTCTCCTCTCCTGTTAGATTCCTTCTTTTCCAGCCTTTGACCTTTCTCACCCATTTGGCTTCACCTTTTAGCTCGCCTCCTTCCCTGCCCCCTCACCTTTTTATTTTGACATTTCCCCCCTTCCTTCTCAAGGGGAAGAAGGGTCTCACCCTGAAACATCGCCTGTTTATTCATTTCCATTGATGCTGCTGAGTTCCTCCAGCATTTTCGGTGTGTTGCTTTTGATTTCCAGCATCTGCAGATTTTCTTGTGTTAACAACTAAGTTGTGTTTCATTACTGAAGACACAAAGGAAGTCACAGGTTGAAAGCTGTGTACAGTTCACCAAAGTAACAAAAGGCTCTGAAAGCATTGGAGAGGAAGCAGGGCTGACTTGAGAATTATAGTGATAAGGGAAGATGGTCTCTGCTGCAATTATTTTGTTTGCAGGAATGGAGATATGAGTTTTAATTGGTGTGTGTACACAGGAAAAGAACGCATGCTAAAAGAAATAAGTCATCAATTTTGTGGAATTGAGATTGGACTTGATCTCAATCAAGCAAAGTTCATCTATTCTGAACCTTCAAGCACCCAGCAGGAACTGTGACTTCTGAAATTCCAGTTGTTAAATCTAGAAATCTGATTCTAGATTTGAAGTTCTGTGATGTGATTCTGGAAATTTCCCCCCAAATGTGCTCAATGCACAGTTTGCAACTGGGGTACAATTCTTACTGCATTTTCCCAGAATGTGGCAATACTTGTGCACTCAGTCACCAGTCACTTGTCATTACTAACCCTGTTTTCTATGAAGCTCTCACTTAACGAGTCGGTGCTCAAATTGTCTTCACTGAGATCTGTGACTTTATGTGACCTCAAAATGCAACCTCAGCGATGTGCTGAACTCTGGATCACTCTTGGGTTCCTAGTTTAGGGTTCATTCCAATCTCCTGCTGAATCTGCCACATTGCGGTTTGCTTCTCACCACTGTACACACATGTACTCCACAAGCACATTCCATGGTCACAAAGCAGAGACTTCCTCCCCTTTACGTGTAGCTCAGTGGAGCAGTGTGCATCCAGGCCCTCATGAAGATGTGACTGGGAACCTCCTGGCAGGAGTGCATTTGAGGTTTTCCTTGCCACCCCCCTCACCCATGCATAAGGAAATTGCCTCTTGTGGGTTCTTCACCACCCTTTCTGGGATCCTCTGATCCCTGTTAGAAGTGTCAGAATTAATCTTGGAAACCCAAAATGACTGCTGTATGGACTGTGCAATGAAGATTTTGCTTCAAATGCAAACAACGTTATGGTGACTCACGATTCTATTTTGAAATGAATGCAATGGGACTAAGGAGCAAGAGACAAGATGTTCTCTGAAATACAGTAATCCTAACGATGTCACGACTCTGACTTTTCTTATTGAATGAACTGCTCAATACAACTCACTTCCAAATAGTTGTAGGGGTTGGAGTTGAGCGTGTACAAGCCCATCCCAAGGTAGCTAATCAGGTTAGCTGTGCACTGCTTCTGGCCAATAAGAAATTAAATGGATAATATTCCACCTAAAACGTAACAAAGCTTCAACTTGTATTGCTCCAAAAATCCTCATTTGTTTATGAGGAGCTTTAGCCACAAATCCACAATTTCATTATTCACATCTAGTAAGGGGGATGGCCTAGTAAGGGTGATCACACGAAGGGAGTTATGTTGACTGTAGTAACCATGGAGGGGCACTTCTGTTGTCTACCACAGCCATAACCATGGTTGTTCTTAACTGCCTCCTGCTCGTGATGGAAGAACTGCTCACAGAATGACAGAGCAGATTCATCAGTCCAAAAGCACAGAGAAAGTGATTGCACTGCACAATAACACCATGGAAACGTAAGAAATAGCATCATGTTTTTCAGCCTCACAAAAGCCTTTGACTTCATTCATTAGAATAGACCATGGAGCACTTTTTCAGCACATTTTGCTCCCTATAGAAATTCATCTCCATTTTGCTCTGTGCCATTAATCTACCTGATAGGTTCACAACAGAACTAATCTCAGTGAAGACTGGTGCAAAGCAAGTTGTCATTACTCCAAAGTATTTCTCAGTCTTTCTCGCCTTAGGGTTGCCCTTCACCTCTAACAAATTCTCGTAGAAACGGAGCTAATTTTCACAACTGACAGCAATCTGTTTGAGTTGTGACAACCACCCTTCAGAAACTGAAGTTGTCTGAACCTCAGTAATCCAAGCTGCATTATGAAGGTGATGCTTGTGTTTGCCCATGCTAGGTCACAGAAGCATGAGAATAGATCGCATAATAATACTCAACATCCATGGGACCAAGGTCCTCCTACAGCCTGGCCTTGTTACATCACACCACTCTCCAACCAGTAAAGGTACACAGCAAGTCCCAGGAAAGCTGCTTATGCTGCCTTGGGAGCCACCCCTCAGCTTGGGTAGATATCAGTGATGAAAGTTACCTCTGTCTTCAATGCGCTAGCAGAGTCTTTGGTCATTGGAGGAAAAAGTATTTGAGGACTGGAGCTTTTTACTGGTCACAAAACTCCATGGCCTAGTGTGCAGCTGTCCTTGTGTGATTCTGAAACCGGCAGAAAGCTCATCACAGAGAAGGCACCATCACTTTGTTTCCACAAAGTTCTCCACATTCTCTGAAAGGATACATGAATTGGCATGAGTGACCTCTCCCAGCATTGAAGTCTGCCTCTGAAGTTTGTCTCCATTGACATACCATACAAATAAAACCATAGTCGGTGACTAGTGGAGTGTCGCAAGGATCTGTCCTAGGACCCCTGCTCTTTGCGATTTAAATTTTTTTTAAAAATATATAAATGACCTGGATTAAGAGGCAGAAGGATGGGTGAGTAAGTTTGTGGATGACACAAAGATTGGAGGAGTTGTGGATGGAGCTGTAGGTTGTCGAAGGTTACGAGAGGATACAGACAGGTTGCAGAATTGGGCAGAAAAATGGCAGATGGAGTTCAATCCAGATAAGTGTGATGTGATGCATTTTGGAAGGACAAACCAGAAGGCTGAGTACAGGGTTAATGGTTGGTTACTTAAGAGTGTGGATGAACAGAGGGACCTTGGGGTTCAAATCCATACATCCCTCAAGGTCACTGCACAGGTTGATAGGGTAGTTAAGAAGGCCTATGGGATGCTAGGCTTCATTAACAGGGGTTTGAGTTCAATAGTAGAGAGGTCATGTTGCAACTCTACAAATCTCTGGTGAGATTGCACATAGATTGAGGTGTTCAATTCTGGTCACCTGATTATAGGAAGGATGTGGAAGCTATGGAGAGGGTGCAGAGGAGGTTTACCAAGATGTTGCCTGGATTGGAAAACAAGTCTTGTGAGGCAAGGTTAGCAGAGCTGGGACTTTTCTCTTTGGAGCATAGAATGATGAGGGGGACTTGATAATGGTCTACAAGATTATGAGAGGCATAGATAGGGTGGCTAGCCAGTACCTGTTTCCCAGAGCACGAATAGCAAACACCAGAGGGCATATGTACAAAATTAAGGGAGGGAAGTTTAAGGGAGACATCAGGGGTAAGTATTTTACTCAGAGGGTTGTGGGTGGCTGGAATGACTTGCCAGGGATGGTGGTGGAGGCTAAAGCATTAGGGGTATTTAAGAGCCTCTTGGACAGGCACATGGATGAAAGAAAAATAGAGGGTTATTGGGTAGTGTGGGTTTAGTACTTTTTTTTAAGGATTAGATGGGTTGACACAACATAGAGGGCTGAAGTGCCTGTACTGTGCTGTAGTGTTCTAGTGTTCTATTAATATTACGCAGTTATCCTGCAGAGTAAGTCAAAAGCCTAAAAGTTTATTGACCAAAAATTTTAATCCTCAGAAGTCGCATTAGAAGCTATATCATGAATAAAATGTTGGTGATTATTTTTCTTTTTGGGTCTCCTGATGATGACTTGTTATTTCAGTGTTAAACTTCGTTCAAATCCATGGGTTTATAGCAGGGGTTCTCAAACTTCTTTATGCCATGGACAATACCATTAAGCATGGGGCCCAAGTGGGGAGCCCCTGGTTTAAAGGATAACACTTTGCTCCAAATACACACAACTTTAATGAAAATAAAACAAATTGCTGGAGGGTTGGCAGCAACTGGGGAGGCAAAGGGACATTTTTGGGTTGAGATCCTGCTTCACCCTTGATGAACTCTCACTGCTCCCCTCCGATTTCTACTGCTTTCCTGCACTTTGACCAGTCTTCACCTGAAACGTTGACAATCCCTTTTCCCTGCAGGAAGTTCTTATGTCCCACAATCTGCTGGAGGAACTCTGTGGCAGCTCAACCAGCTGACTTCCTCAGGTAGATTATTAATAAATTTAATTCTGAAGTCTGGTTGATCCTCTAATTGTACCAAGAATATTCTGTGTTGTGAAATGGAAGCCAGTACCTCTGTTCAACTAAATCCAATGATACAACCCATCAATTAATTAATAATTTCCTTTAAAATGTGGTACCTGTTGGCAGCTGAATTTGCAGCACCATGGAAATGTTCCTTCTTTGTCACAAATGTATATTCCTTTCTCCTGAGCAAAATATATTTATACAACCAGTTGACAGGACCTGCCATGATCATTTGAATTCTCAGGTCCATGAAGAATTTACTAAAACAAATGAAACCAAAGCCTCAACATAGTCAGGCCTGTTATGAGAGGAAAATATAGAGGGGGAAGAGAGGGGAAAATTTGGAGAGGAGTTTGGGCATTTCAAACATAAAACTGGCAATGTCGGAGTATTGGCAGCTTGACTGTTAATGACGCATCACAAGTTAAAAGATCTGGACATAGTACCTAGCAAATCGGGCAGCACCCATGCAGAGAAAAGCAAGAACATTGACATGAACATAATTAATTATGATTGACCTGGATGAAGGAATGTCACAAGAGGTGGATGAATGGGGGTAGCTGTAGAGCAGGAGTTCCCAATCTGGGGTCCATGGACTTCCTTGTTTAAGAGTATTGATCCATGGCATGAAAAAGGTTGAGAACCCTGCCATAGAGGGGGAGAATGTTGTAACTGAGATGTGGAATACAGCTGTCCTCAGTATCTTTTATTGTTAAAATTCATATTGACTGAAGAAAATCACAAGTTCTGAAACAAACTGGAGACTCAGGTGATTGAATTTGCTGAGTTCAGTTCTGAATCCAGTGTGCTAAAACAAAAGATGAAGTGCAGCTTGACAAGCTTGTGTTGGACTTTGAACAGTTGAAGTGGTGAAAGACTAAGAGGTCAGAGTGGGAGTACACTGACAGGCAGCTAGAATTTAAGGTCACCCTAGTAGGTAATTACACAATGATTTGGGTCATTGTCCTTTGTATAGCAAATAGTTTAAAGTGCAGTGCAAGTAGAGCTTGTAGCATAAGCTAAAACAAATTTTACTAATGAGAAGGAGAATAATTTCTCCAGGAAAGTGGCATGGGTGAAAATTGATTGATAACAAACTCTGTACAAAATCATTCAATGTCAGTTACTGCACTGTGATTGCCAGATGATCAATAGCAATTAGAGTGGAACTCCATGGCCATGGTGGGAGAAGCTCCACTTTCTGGGGAAAAAAGAGGACATCTCAGTCCTGGAATGGAGTGAATCATCATGGGAATAGATGCAGTGGAGACTGTGGAACTGAGGGAAGACAGTAATGCCATTGTAAGTGACATGGTGGGAAGAGGTGTAGTTAAGGTAACTAGGAGTCAGTAGGTATCTAAAAGATAATTTATTTCCAGAGATGCAGACACAGATGTCAAGAACAGGGAGAGAAATGTTGGAGATGGACCAAGTGAATTTGTGGACAGAGCAGAAGTTAGCAGATTGATGAGAGCCGTACTGGTGTAGGAGGCAGCACCAATATCGTTGTCAATGTAGTGGAGAAAGAGTTGGGGATTGTTGCCAGTGTAGATTTGGAACATGGATTGTTCTATGTAGCCAGCTAAAAAGGCAGGCATAGATTGGGACCATGTGAGTGCCCATATTTTCTCTAGAGAAAATGGAAACAACTGAAAGAAAAGTTGCAGTTCTGTCAGGTGGAGGAGGATGGTGGTGGTGGGGAACTGTTTGGGTCCATTATCAAGAAAGGGAAGAGACTTGAGACCTTCCTGATGGGGGTGGAAGTGTATAGGGACTGAATGTCCATGGTGAAAATAAGGTGGTTGGGGCCAAGAGACTGGGTTTTTTTGAAGTGATGGAGGTCATTTGAAGTGTCATGGATGTAGATGGGGAGGGACTGAATCAAGGGGAAGAACATAGAGCTGAGATAACAAGGACATGAATTTTTTTTTTGACACTATCAATGGAAAATGACTTTTTCATGTCAAATGTAAAACACAAAATAAATAATTGATTGCATATGTATTCACCCCCTTCAAGTCAGTATTTAGTAGATGCACCTTTTGCAACAATTACAGTCTCAAGTCTGTGTTGATAAGTCTCTATCAGCTTTGCATATCTGGATACTGCAATTTTTCACCATTCTTCTTTACAAAACTGCTCAAGCTCTGTCAGATTGCATGGGGACCATGAGTGAACAGCCCTTTCCAAGTCTAGCCGCAAATTCTCAATTGGATTGAGGTCTGGACTCTGACTTGGCCACTCCAGGACAAGAACTTTGTTGCTTTTAAGCCATTCCTGTGTTTCAGAGTCTCCCACATGCCTTCTGACAAACTCTAGCCAAGATATTGTGTGAATTTTTTCAACAGTGGCCTTTCCTTTGCCAATCTCTTATACAGCTGTGACTGGTGAAGCACCCGGGCAACAGTTGTATGCACAGTCTCTCCCACTGAAGCTTGTAACTCCTCCAGAGTTGTCATAGGTCTCTTGGTGACCTCCCTCACTAGTACCTATCTTGCATGGTCACTCAGTTTTTGACAACTGTGCCATATTCTTTCTTGTTTTTTGATGATTGACTTAACTATACTTCAAGGGATATTCAGTGACTTGAAAATTTTCTTGTATCCATCTCCTGACTTGTGTTCTTCAATAATCTTATTGTGCAGTTGCTTGGGAATGTTCTTTGGTTTGTTAGTGTAGCTTTTAAGACCATTTGGCCCATCAGGTTTGCTCTGCCATTCAATCATGGCTGATCCCTTTTTATTCCTCCTCACTCCCAGTTCCCAGCCTTCTCTCTGTAACCTTAGATGCCATGTCCTATCAAGAACCTATCAATATCTGCCTCAAATGCACCCAACGACCTGGCCTTCACAGCTGTATGTGGCAACAAATAACACAAATTCATCACCCTTTGGCTAAAGAAATTGCTCCACATCTGATTTGAAAGGGCGCCCCTCTATCCTGAGTCTGTGCCCTCTTATCCTAGAATCTCCCACCATGGGAAACATCCTTTCCACATCTACTCTGTCTAGGCCTTTCAACATTCGAAAGGTTTCAATGAGATTCCCCCTTCCCCATCCTTCTGAATTTCAGTGAGTACATTCCCAGAGCTATCAAACCTTCCTTTCATTCCTGGAATCATCCTTGTGAACCTCCTCTGGACCCTCTCCAATGCCAGCACATCTTTTCTATGATGAGGGGCCCAAAGCTGTTCACAATACTCAAGGTGAGGCCTCAGTACATCACAATAGAATTCTTGTATTCTAGACCACTTGAAATGAATGCTAACATGGCATTTGCCTTGCTCACCACCGACTCAACCTGCAAGTTAACTTTCATAGTGTTCTGCACAAGAACTCCCAAGTCCCTCTGCATCTCAGATTCCTCCCTGCTGAGAAAATAGTGCGCACATTTATTTCTACTACCAAAGTGCATGACTATGTATTTTCTGAAATTGTATTTCATTTGCCACTTCCTTGCTTATTCTCCTAATCTGTCTGTCCTTCTGCATTCTACCTGTTTCCTCAATACTACTTGCCCCTCCACCAATCTTCGTATCATTTGCAGACTTGGCAACAAAACCATCTATTCTATCATCTAAATAATTTATATACAGCATTAAAAGAAGTAGTCCTGACACCGACCCCTGCGGACTAGTCACTGGCAGCCAACCAGAAAAGGATCCTTTTATTCCCATTCGCTGTCTCCTACCCATCAGACAATGCTCTAACCAGGTTAGTAACTTTCCTGTAATACCATGGGCTCTTGACTTGCTAAGCAGTCTCATGTGTTGCACCTTCTGAAAGTCCAGATATACAACATACACTGCATCCCCTTTATCTATCTTACTTGTAATCTCCTCAAAGAATTCCAACAGGTTAGTCAGGCAGGATTTTCCCTGAAGGAAACCATGCTGAATTTGTACTATCTTGTCCTGTGTCACCAAGTACTCCATCACCTCATCCTTAACAATTGACTCTAACATCTTCCCAACCACTGAGGTCAGGGTAACTGGTCTATAATTTCCTTTCTGCTGCCTTTCTCCTTAAAGATTTTCAATTTTCTAGTCCTCTGGCACCATGCCAGAGTCCAATGATTTTTGAAAGATCATTTCTAATGCCACCACAATCTCTCACGCTATTTCTTTCAGATCTTTAGGGTGCAGGTAATCAGGACCATTACCTGGAGACTCATACCTTCTGGTCCCCTGGATCACAGACTGACCACTGCCTTGAGGCACACACCGTCCAGTCTTGTGGATCACAGACTGACCACTGCCTTGAGGCACACACTGTCCAGTCTTGTGGATCACAGACTGACCACTGCCTTGAGATGTAGACTCTTCTGTCCCTTGGGATGCAGACTGATCATTGTCTTGAGACGCACACTGTCCGGTTCCCTAGGTCACAGACTGGCCAATACCTCTGTCCGGTCCTGTGGATCGCAAACAGACCATTGCCCTGTGATGCACTCTTTCTGGTCCCCTGGACCACAGACTGACCATTGTCTTGAGATGCATATTTTCAGTCCCTTGGATCACTGACTGACCATTATCTCAAGACGCACACTGTCCGGTCCCCTAGGTCACAGACTGACCATTGTCTTGAGATGAAAACTGTTGAGTCCCCTGTGTCACTCAGTGGCCATTACCTAGAGACATAAACTGTCCAGTCTCCTGGGTCACTGACCACTACCTTGAGAAGCACACTGTCCTGTCCCCAGTGTCACAGACTGATCATTGCCTTGAGACACATACTGTCCAGTCCCCTAGGTCACAGACTGACCATTATCTTGAGATGCACGCTGTCCATTCCCCGGGTCACAGACTGACCATTACCTTGTGATCTATGCTGCCCTGATGGATGGATGATGAATGACGTGTAGCAACTATTCAAGTCATTGGCAAAGTCTCACTTAGAGAGTTTTGTGTGCAGTTGTAATTGCTAATCTCTAGGAAGGACGTGATTAAGCTGTAAAGAGTGTAGAGGAGATTGGCAAGTATGTTACTGTACGAGGCTTTTGGGTTTTGTGTTATATGGATAGACTAGGATAGTTTTCCCTGTACATAAAATAATCAGGGGTGTAGACGGGGGTCGATGGTCACATTAATTTTCCCTGGGTAGGGGAGTCTGAGAGCCGAGGGCAAACATTTAAAAGGGACTGAAAGTTTCTTCATATGGAGGGTGATCGTTATAAATTTCATGCAGTCAGAGGAGGCTGCAAACACAAAGTTGAGAAGATTTGTGCTGGAGAAAGGATAGAAGTAGTCTATGAAGGAAGTTTGGGAAAGCTGCAGGGAAATGGGGCAAGCTCAAAGACCTTTAGAGCAGCATGAATTAGTTGGGCCAAAGGGCCTGTTGCTGCAACCTCTCAATCACAATGCTCACAGAGACTGTTGGTCAATGGTTAGACCGCAAGATATAGGTGCAGAAGTAGGCCATTTGGCCCATCAAATCAGTTCCGCCATTCAATCATGGGCTTTTCCAATTCTTACAGTCATCCCCACTCCCCTGCCTTCTCCCCATACCCTTTGATGCCCTGGCTAATCAAGAACTTATCTATATCTGCCTTAAATACACCCAATGATTTAGCCTCCACAGCCACTCATGGCAACAAATTCCACAGATTTACCACCCTCTGATTAAAGTAATTTCTCCGTATCTCTGTTCTAAATGGACGTCCTTCAATCCTGAAGTTGTGCCCTCTTGTCCTAGACTCCCATACCATGGGAAATAACTTCGCCAGATCTAATCTGTTCAGGCCTTTTAACATTAGGAATGTTTATATGAGATCCCTCCTCATTCTCCTGAACTCCAGGGAATACAGCCCAAGAGCTGTGAGACGTTCCTCATATGGTAACCCTTTCATTCCTGGAATCATTCTCGTGAATCTTCTCTGGACCCTCTCCAATGGCAGGTATTCTTTCTAAAATAAAGAGCCCAAAACTGCGCACAATACTGCAAGTGTGGTCTCACAAGTGTCTTATAGAGCCGCAACATCACAACCCTGCTCTTACATTCTATACCTCTAGAAATGAGTGCCAACGTTGCATTCACCTTCTTCACCACTGACTCAACCTGGAGGTTAACCTTTAGGGTATCCTGCACAAGGACTCCCAAGTCCCTTTGCATTTAGAATTCTCTCGCCATCGAAATAATGGTCTGCCCATTTATTTCTTCCACTAAAGTGCATGACCATACACTTTCCAACATTGTATTTCATTTGCCACTTCTTTACCCATTTCCCCTAAACTATCTAAGTCTCTCTGCAGGCTTTATGTTTCCTCAACCCTACCCACTCCTCCACCTATCTTCGTATCATCGGCAAATTTAGCCACAAATCCATTAATCCCATAGTCCAATTCATTGACATACATCTTAAAAAGCAGCAGTCCCCACATCAACCCCTCTAGAACTCCACTGGTAACCTGCAGCCAGCCAGAATAGGATCTGTTTATTCCCATTCTCTTTTTTTCTGTTGACCAGCTAATGCTCCACCATGCTAGTAACTTCCCTGTAATTCCATGGGTTCTTATCTTGCTAAGCAGCCTCATGTGCGATACCTTGTCAAAGGCCTTCTGAAATTCTAAGTACACCACATTCACTACATCTCCTTTGTCAACCCTGCTTATAATTTCCTCAAAAAATTGCAGCATTTCCCTTTCAGAAAATCATGCTGGCTTTGACCTACCTTATGTGCCTCCAGGTACTCCGTTACCTCATTCCTAACAATCAATTCCAACAACTTCCTAACCATTGATGTCAGGCTAACAGGCCTATAGTTTCCTTTCTGCTGCCTCACACCCTTCTTAAATAGCAGAGTAACATTTGCAATTTTCCAGTCATCTGGTACAATGCCAGACTATCGATTCTTGAAAGATTATTATTAATGCCTCTACAATCTCTCCAGCTACTTCATTCAGAACCTGAGGGTGCATTCCATCAGGTCCAGGAGATTTATCCACCTTCAGACCATTAAGCTTCCTGAGCACCTTCTCAGTTTTAATTTTCACTGCACATACTTCTCTTCCCTGACACTCTTGAATGTCCAGTATACTGCAGATGTCTTCCACTGTGAAGACTGATGCAAAACGTGCATTCAGTTCCTCTACCATCTCTGCGTCTCTCATTACAGTATCTCCAGTATCATTTTCTATTGGTCCTATATCTACCCTTTACTCTTTTACCCTTTAAATACTGAAAAGCTTTTAGTATCTTCTTTAATAGTAGTTGCCAGCTTCCTTTGATAATTCATCTTTTCCTTCCTAATGACCTTCTTAATTTCCTTCTGCAAGTTTTTAAATGCTTCCCAATCCTCTATCTTGCCACTGACTTTGGCTTCCTTGTATGCCCTCTCTTTTGCTTTTACTTTGGCTCTGACTTCACTTGTCAGCCATGGTAGTGTCCTTCCATTCAAAAGTTTCTTCTTATTTGGAATATATCTGTCTTGCATTTCCCTCATTTTTCGCAGAAACTACAGCCGTTGCTGCTCTGTTGTCCTTCCTGCTCGTGTCCCTTTCCAGTCAACTTTGACCAGGTCCCCTCTCATGCCATTGTAATTTCCTTTATTCCACTGAAATACTGACATATTGGAATTTAGTTTCTCCTTCTCAAGTTTTAATGTGAACTTGATCATATTGTGATCACTGTTCCCTAAGGAAGGGTTCCTTAACCTTAAGCTCTTTTATCGCCTCCGGATCATTGCACACACCCAATCCAGCACAGCTGATCCCCTAGTGGGCTCAACAACAAGCTGTTCTAAAAAGCAACACGAGTGAATCTGCAGATGCTGGAAATAAATAAAAAACACAAAATGCTGGCAGAACTCAGCAGGCCAGACAGCATCTATGGGAGGAGGTAATAACGACGTTTTGGGCCGAAGCCCTTCATCAGGAGTGAAGTAACATGGGATGGTCGAGGGGGGATAAGAAGTGGGGGGAGGGATAAAGTAGAGAGCTGGGAAGTGATAGGCTGGAGGGAAATGGGCTGGGGGGGGAAGGTGGAGAATTATGGGAAATAAAAGAGAAAGAAAGGTAGGGCTGGGAAGAGAGATTATAGTGAGGGGGGAAAAGAGAGAGAAAGAGAACCAGACTAAAATAATAGATAGGGATGGGTGGGGGGCAGGGGTATCAATGGAGGTCAGTGAGTTGGATGTTCATGCTGGCAGGCAGGAGGCTACCTAGGCGGGTAACAAGGTATTGCTCCATCGACCTGCGTGTGGCCTCATCTTGACGGTAGAGGAGGCCATGGACAGACATGTCGGAGTGGGAGTGGTCTGTGGAATTGAAGTGTGTGGCCACAGGGAGATCCCACCACTGCTGGAGGACTGAGCGCCGGTGTTCGGCGAAACGGTCTCCCAGTCTGCTGTGGGTCTCCCCAATGTATAAATGGCCACATCGGGAGCACCGGCTATAGGACTGTAAAGGACTGTAAAGGACTGTCTGGGGCCTGGGATGGTGGTGAGAGAAGAAGTGTGGGGGCACTTCTTCCGTTTGCAGGGATGAGTGCCCGGAGGTAGGTCAGTTGGGAGGGATGAAGCAGATGAATGGACAAGGGAGTCGCGTAGAGAATGATCCCTGCGGAAAGCCGAGTGTGGGGGGAGGGGAAGATGTGGTTGCCGAGAGTGAGGGGGGAGGGGAAGATGTGGTTGCCGAGAGTGGGGGACCCAGACAGTCCTTTCAGGTGAGGCACCACTTCATCTGCGAGTCAACTGGGGTGATATACTTTATCCGGTGCTCCCGATGTGGCCATTTATACATTGGGGAGACCTGCCGCAGACTGGGAGACCGTTTCGCTGAACACCGGCGCTCTGTCCTCCAGCAGTGGCGGGATCTCCCTGTGGCCACACACTTCAATTCCACAGACCACTCCCACTCCGACATGTCTGTTCATGGCCTCCTCTACCGTCAAGATGAGGCCACACGCAGGTCGATGGAGCAATACCTTATCTCCCGCCTCCTTCCTGCTGGCATGAACATCCAACTCACAGACCTCTGTTGATACCCTTACTCCCATCCCTATCTATTATTTTAGTCTGGTTCTCTTTCTCTCTCTTTCCCCCCCTCACTATAATCTTTCCCCCCAGCCCTACCTTTCTTTCTCTTTCATTTCCCATAATTTTCCACCTTCCCCCAGCCCATTTCCCTCCAGCCTATCACTTCCCAGCTCTCTACTTTATCCCTCCCCCCACTTCTTATCCCCCCTCGACCATCCCATGTTACTTCACTCCTGATGAAGGGTTTCGGCCCGAAATGTCGTTATTACCTCCTCCTGTAGATGCTGTCTGGCCTGCCGAGTTCTGCCAGCATTTTGTGTTTTTTGTTCTAAAAAGCCATCCCTTAGACATTCTACAAATTCTCTCTCTTGAGGTCCAGTACTGATCTGGTTTTTCAAATCCACTTTCATGTTAAAATCCTCAATGATTATTATGACATTGCCCTTCTGACATGCTTTTTCTATCTCCTGCTGTAATTTGTAATCCACATCCCGACTGCTGCTTGGAGGCCTGTATACAACTGCCATTAGGGTCCTTTTACCTTTGCCATTTCTTTTTTTTAATACTTTATTTTTGCTCAGCATAACAAAACTTTAAATTTCCAGATACATTTACATTTCTTCCCCTCACAGATATCAGGTATCAGAACACTTCCATCAAAATATAGACATCACCACAACATCCTACACAAAAGCCCTTATTAGTAAAGCAGACATCTACATACTGAAGAAACGGTTGCCATGTTTTATGAAAATTATTTGCTTTTGAGTGTAACATACATGTCAAAAAGTCCAAAGGAATGTATTCCGTGATTATTTTACGCCAACCAAAAGTCCAGGCACCTTATCGGATATCCAACAAAGTAAAATGGTCTTCCTCGCACAAAAAGTCAGGATGTTAAAAAGTTTTTTTTTGATGTGCATTAATAGTATGACTGCCGGGTAAGCCTAAAAGAAAAGACACTGATTCCAGCTAAAGCTCCATCTTCAGAATCTTTTCCATTTCACCCAAAATATCACTCCATAATGACTGAAGTTTGGGACAAATCAAAAAGCAGTGGGTAAAAGCTCCAGTATTTACTTTTAGAGCACATTGGAGAAACCCCTGTCTTAAATTTCAAGAGACGATCTATTACAAACTGAAATTTTCTTCGCATTATCACAGATGCCTTCCCATGTTTCAGCTGTAATTTCTACTCCCGGCTCTTTCTCCCAGACCCTTCCCAGCTGCTCAGCCTCTCCACAAGAACATTTCCTAAGGATGCTGTAAAAAGTACTAATGGAGACTTCATCCTTTGAACAAAACACCATCATTTTCTATGCCAGAATTATAGAAATCAGTTAACAATGATGTTTTTTTTCTGTATATAATTTCTTATCTGAAAGAAATAATAAAGATCCTTGTTGGGTATGTTAAATTTCTGTACTATTTGACTAAAAGACATATTCGTTCCTTCATCAAACAAATCTCCTAGATGGAATCTAAAGTTTAAATCCAGAATCCATTATGAAAATCTGGACTGTCAGTTATTGGAATGAAGGCTGATATTTTCGCTGCATTGCCGTCAATTTGTTGCACCGCCCTCCAAGCCCTGACTGTATTAATTGTTATTGGATTGCGACAATATTTCTTAACTAGTTTCATCTTATTGAGGGAAAGCAAATTAATGAGGGGGCATTTTGCTTGTGAAGCTTCAATGTTTAGCCAAATTGAGGAGGGATCCCTGCAAACCCAGTCAATCATATAAGATGAAAAGGAAAAAACATTGAAAAAAATATCAAAATATTTATATTTTTTGATGTCTGGAAAATCCAGACCCCCTAGACTACTGGGAAGCTGTAACTTAGACATTTTAATACACGGTCTTTTTTTGTTCCAGATGAAAGAAACAAACCAGCCATTTTTTTGTATTTGTTGGGTAAAAATGACTGGAATCATTCGTATTGGGTAGAGCAGACGAGGAAGAATGTTCATTTTGAGCAAGGATATTCGGCCAAGCCAAGAAATGGGAAGAGTGCTCTATCGCTCAAGATCCTGTTTGATTTTGTCAAATAACTGTGTAAAGTTAGCTTTGAACAATTGATCAAACGTAGGTGTGATAAATATGCCTAAGTAAACAAAACCTGTCTGCGACCATTTAAAGGGGAAAACACCCTGAATGTCAGGTACCTGCTGCAGATTCCCCAGAGGCATAGCCTCTGATTTAGTAAAGTTTATTTTATAACCTGAAAAGGCACTAAATGAATTGATGCATTGTATAAGATGGTGCACTGATATAGCAGGATTTGATAAGAAAATTAGAACATCATCCACATATAATGTAATTTTATGTGACTAGTCCTATGTCTGGAGCAGATACTTTGGGGTCTCGTCAAGTAGCCTCAGCCAATGGCTCGATTGCTAGTGTGAAAAGTAGTGGTGATAAAGGGCAGCCCTGCCGGCTGCCCCTCAGAATACTAAAATTATCCGACCTAATATCATTAGTGAGAATTGCAGCCAAAGGGTCATTATAAAGAATATTCACCCACTTAATAAAACCATTGCCCAAACCAAATTGTTCTAAAGTGAAAAAAGATACGGCCATTCGTCACGATCAAAGGCCTTTTCTGCATCTAAGGAAACTACCAAGCCATCCACTGCCTGTTGCTGACATGCCTGAATCACATTAAGTAATCTTCTGATATTGTTATATGATCTACGGCCTTTTACAAAACCCGTTTGATCCTCCTTTATGATAAAAGGTAACACAGTTTCTAATCAAAATGCTAAGGTTTTAGTTAAGATTTTAAAGTCAACATTTAACAATGAAATAGGCCTGTAGGAGGCACAATCTTCAGGGCTCTTTCTTAAGATTTAGGGAGATATTAGCTTCTTTCAATGATGGTGGGAGGAGACCACAATTAAATGCATGATTGAACATGGTTAGCATAGGCTCTGAAATTAAGCCTGTGAAATCTTTAAAGAATTCACTACTGAGTCCATCAGGACCAGGGGCGTTCCCACTTTGGAGCTGTCTCACAGCTTTCTGTATCTCATGTATAGATAATAGAGCATTGAGGAGGGTCTCTTGTTGAGAAGAAATACCTAGCAGATCTAAATTCCTGAAAAAGGACTTCATCCTAGATTGTCCATCATTACATTGTTCAGATTGATACAATTTAGAATAAAAATTCTTAAACACAACATTAATCATTTTAGAATTACTAGTGCAGGATGCAACTAAATCTAGGAGTGTTTTGGGGGTTAGAAAATCTACTCTGGTGTAACACTTATGTGGATTAGAAAAAAATGTGAAGTCTTTGTCTGAGGGATGTAACAACCTCCAGATATCCACAAGTCCTAGTTCTCCACACAAGCCCATGATTTGTTTGGACTGTGAGGAGAGCAATGGGGAACCACCTAGGCACTCTGTCCATCAATGGGTCCATGAGACAATTAAAATCCCCACCTACAATAATGTTTTGTATTGAAAAACTTGTAAGTTTGGAAAAAGCATCTGTTAGGAATTTGAGAGGATGAGCTGGAGGGTAGTAAACATTAAGAATACCATATTCCTCTCCACATATTGAAGCCTTAACATTCACATATCTCCCATACTTAATGCAGTCTAATAACTTAAAAGGTAAGTTCTTCCTAATTAAAATGGCCACCCCTCTTCTCCTGGTATTAAAAGATAAAAAATAGACTTGATCAAATCTACTCTGTTGCAGTTTTAGATGATCTTTATAATTTAAATGTGTCTCTTGCAATGAGGCTATATTCACCCTTTCCTCTTTCAGGTTTAATAGGAATTTCTTTCTCTTCATGGGTGAATCACTCCCCTTAATGTTCCAAGTGCAAAATTTTAATATATTACTGGTTATAACCCTTAGCAATCATAGATTGGTGAGCCTCTGGTGATTTTCTTTGCATCATCTATGGGGACGGGAGAGGTTCCGGAGGATTGAAGGGTTGCAGTTGTTGTCCCTTTATTCAAGAAAGGAGTAGAGATAGTCCAGGAAATTATAGACCAGTGAGTCTTAACTCAGTGGTTGGGAAGTTGATGGAGAAGATCCTGAGAGGCAGGATTTATGTACATTTGGAGAGATATAATATGATTAGGAATAGTCAGCATGGCTTTGTCAAGGGCAGGTTGTGCCTTACAAGCCTAATTGAATTTTTTGAGGATGTGACTAAACACATTGATGAAGGAAGAGCAGTAGATGTAGTGTATATGGATTTCAGCAAGGCATTTGATAAGGTGCCCCATGCCAGGCTTATTGAGAAAGTAAGGAGGCATGGGATTCAAGGGGACATTGCTTTGTGGATCCAGAGCTGGCTTGCCTATAGAAGGCAAAGAGTGGTTATATATGGGCCATATTCTGCATGGAGGTCGGTCACCAGTGGAGTGCCTCAGGGATCTGTTCTGGGACCCTTACTCTTTGTGATTTTTATAAATGACTTGAATGAGGAAGTGGAGGGATGAATTAGTAAGTTTGCTGATGACAAAGGTTGGAGGTGTTGTGGATAGTGTGGAGGGCTGTCAGAGGTTACAGTGGGACATTGATAGGATGTAAAACTGGACTGAGAAGTGACAGATGGAGTTCAACCCAGATGAGTGTGAGGTGGTTCATTTTGGTAGGTCAAATATGATGGCAGAATATAGTATTATATTAAAATTGGATAGGTATATGGACAGGAAAGGAATGGAGGGTTATGGGCTGAGTGCAGGTCGGTGGGACTAGGTGAGAGTAAGCGTTTGGCACAGACTAGAAGGGCCAAAATGGCCTGCTTCTGTACTATAATTTTTATATGGTTAATGTTATGACTATATTAATGGTAAGACTCTTGGCAGTGTGGAGGATCAGAGGGATCTTGGGGTCCAAGTCCATAAGAATGTGCAAGTTGACTTAGTGGTTAAGAAGGTGTATAGTGGCCTTCATCAATCATGGAATTGAATTTAGGAGCTGAGAGGTAATGTTGCAGCTATATAGGACCCTGGTCAGACCTTACTTGGAGTACTGTGCTCAGTTCTGGTCACCTCACTACAGGAAGGATGTGGAAGCCATAGAAAGGGTGCAGAGGAGATTTTCAAGGATGTTGCCTGGATTGGGGAGCATGCCTTATGAAAACAGATTGAGTGAACTCGGCCTTTTCTTCTTGGAGCGACAGAGGATGAGAGGTGACCTGATAGAGGTGTATAAGATGATGAGAGGCATTGATCATGTGGATAGTGAGAGGCTTTTTCCCAAGGCTGAAATAGTTGCCACAAGAGGACACCGGTTTAAGGTGCTGGGGAGTAGGTACAGAGGAGATGTCAGGGGTAAGTTTTTTTTTTACTCAGTAAGTGGTGAATGTGTGGAATGGGCTGCCGGCAATGGTGGTGGAGGTGGATACGATAGGGTCTTTTAAGAGACTTTTAGATGGGTACATGGAGCTTGGTAAAATAGAGGGCTGTGGGTAAGTCTAGATAGTTCTAGGGTAAGGACATGTTTGGCACAACTTTGTGGACCAAAGGGCCTGTATTGTGCTGTAGGTGTTCTATGTTTCTATGTTTATAACAATCATTTGACTTTGGAGGAGAAGAAACCCGACTTAAGATCAGCTGAGCTGCAATAAATAAATTTAAATAAAAACACCAAAAAAAAAACAAAGCACCAACAGTGCTGAAGAAGAGGACTTACCCCACACTTAAAGGGGATATCTGAACCTTCTAGCCACTGCCAATATGGCATTTAGTCAAAAATGAAACCAGGGCATCATTTATCAATCCACCGATTTGTTACCCTCATGTTTAAACTCCTTCAGGCTGGAGCAGCACCGCTAATTTGAACAAATAATGAAACTGTATTAATCAAAACAAATACATTACCCATCCTATAAGATATCTTGCCATCGAGTAATGAAAAGGTAAAATAAAACAGCCACGAGCATGTTATCGCCCATAACCGGGGCTACACAATATACTGTATATATTCTTTAGCCCAACGTGTCCACAAAAACTTTAGCTTTGCCAGGAGAATCAAAAATCTTGGTGGTCCCGTTGTAGGTAATTTTCAGCACCGCTGGGTATAGCATAAAGTACTGGATTCCAGATTCTCTCTGCCGCTTCTTTACCTAGTTGAATCCTTTGTGCTTCCGAACAACAGCTACCGAAAAGTCTTGAAGAAACATAAGCCTGAATCCCTCATATATTAAAGCCTGGGCATCAGTCCCGTGGCGTCTCAAAGCCTCCCTCACTCTTTGCTTATCATCGAAATTATGGAACTGCACAAGGACAGGTCGAGGGTGTTGGCCTGGGCCCAGTTTTAGTGCCAGCGTACGATGAACTCTTTCCACTTTAATGCGTCCAGCCTTGGTTTCCAAATCAAGGAAATTAGGCAGCCAGCCCTCAAAAAACTTCACTGGTTAGCTGCCTTCTGCACCTTCAGGTAGACCAATGATTCATATACTCTTTCTCCTACCTCTGTTCTCAAGGTCACTGATATAGTCAGACAGCCTTTGAACTTGCTTTTCTAGTGCCCGGATATAGCTTTGGGCTTGATCAGTTAAAGTTTCTACCTCGGAGACTCAGCCCTTGGCCTCGGTCGTCCTTGTATCAAGATTTGGTAAGATCTTAATGGTAAGACTCTTGGCAATGTGGAGGATCAGAGGGATCTTGGGGTCTGAGTCCATAGGACACTCAAAGGTTGACTCTGTGGTTAAGAAGGTGTATGGTGTAATGGTCTTCATCAATCATAGAATTGAATTTAGGAGCCGAGAGGTAATGTTGCCTGACATCGGTGGTGGGAAAAATGCTAGAGTCAGTTATCAAAGATGTGATAACGGCACATTTGGAAAGCAGTGAAATCATCGGACAAAGTCAGCATGGATTTGTGAAAGGAAAGTCATTTCTGACGAATCTTATAGAGTTTTTTGAAGATGTAACTAGTAGAGTGGATAGGGGAGAGCCAGTGGATGTGGTATATTTGGATTTTCAAAAGGCTTTTGATAAGGTCCCACACAGTAGATTAGTGTGCAAACTTAAAGCACATGGTATTGGGGGTATGGTATTGATGTGGATAGAGAATTGGTTGGCAGACAGGAAGCAAAGAGTGGGAATAAACGGGACCTTTTCAGAATGGCAGGCAGTGACTGGTGGGGTACCGCAAAGCTCAGTGCTGGGACCCCAGTTGTTTACAATATATATTAATGATTTAGACGAGGGAATTAAATGCAGCATCTCCAAGTTTGCAGATGACACGAAGCTGAGCAGCAGTGTTAGCTGTGAGGAGGATGTAGGGTGACTTGGATAGGTTAGGTGAGTGGGCAGATTCATGGCAGATGCAATTTAATGTGGATAAATGAGGTTATCCACTTTGGTTGCAAGAACAGGAAAACAGATTATTACCTGAATGGTGCCGATTAGGAAAAGGGGAGGTGCAACGAGACCTGGGTGTCATTGTACACCAGTCATTGAAAGTGGGCATGCAGGTACAGCAGGCAGTGAAAAAGGTGAATGGTATGTTGGCATTCATAGCAAGAGGATTTGAGTACAGGAACAGGGAGGTTCTACTGCAGTTGTACAAGGCCTTGGTGAGACCACACCTGGAGTATTGTGTGCAGTTTTGATCCCCTAATCTGAGGAAAGACATTCTTGCCAGAGAGGGGAGTACAAAGAAAGTTCACCAGATTGATTCCTGGGATGGCGAGACTTTCATATGAAGAAAGACTGGATCGACTAGGCTTATACTCGCTGGAATTTAGAAGGTTGAGGGGGGATCTTATTGAAACGTATAAAATTCTAAAGGGATTGAACAGGCTAGATGCAGGAAGATTGTTCCCAATATTGGAGAAGTCCAGAACGAGGGGTCACAGTTTAAGGATAAAGGGGAAACCTTTTAGGACCCAGATGAGGAAAAACTTCTTCACACAGAGAGTGGTGAACCTGTGGAATTCTCTGCCACAGGAAACAGTTGAGGCCGGTTCATTGGCTATATTTAAGAGGAAGTTAGATATGGCCCTTGTGGCTAAAGGGATCAGGGGGTATGGAGAGAAAGCAGGTACAGGGTTCTGAGTTGGATGATCAGCCATGATCATACTGAATGGCGGTGCAGGCTCGAAGTGCCGAATGGCCTACTCCTGCACCTATTTTCTATGTTTCTATGTTGCAGCTGTATAGGACCCTGGTCAGATCCCACTTGGAGTACTGTGTTGCCCGACTACAGGAAGCATGTGGAAGCCATAGAAAGGGTACAGAGGACCTGGATTGGGGGGCATGCCTTATGAGAATAGGTTGAGTGAACTTGGTCTTTTCTCCTTGGTGCAATGGAGGATGAGAGGTGACCTGATAGAGGTGTATAAGATGATGAGAGGCCTTGATGGTGTGGATAGTCAGAGGCATTTTCCCAGGGTGGAAATGGTTGCCACAAGAGGACGCAGGTTTAAGGTGCTGGGGATTAGGTACAGAGGAGATGTCAGGGGTAAGTTTTTTTACTCAGAGAGTGGTGAGTGAGTGGAATAGGCTGCCAGCAACGGTGGTGGAGGCGGATATGATAGGGTCTTTTAAGAGACTTTTGGATAGATACATGGAGCTTAGTAAAATAGGGGGCTATAGGTGAGCCTAGTAATTTCTAAGGTAAGGACATGTTTGGCACAACTTTGTGGGCCGAAGGGCCTGTATTGTGCTGTAGGTTTTCTATGTTTCTGTGTTTCTATTTTTAAGCTCCAATGTATGGTTCTGCAGTGTTAGAGAGAGTGGACCTAGCTTCTCGTCCATCATTTTGGATATGTTTTCCGTAACTTCCTGAATTACTTGACGAAAAGCAGGGTCCAACATGTTAGCATAGCTAGCAGCAGCTAGCTCCTCAGCCCCAGGCAAATGCTCTGTATAGTCCATCTTGGCTGCATTTTCAGTACTTTTTCGATGGCATGGTGTTGAAGCAGCTCAAAAAAATACTCCTCAATGTTCATGTTATTAAATCCGACACTTGGGCATTTAAAAAAAAAGTTGAAACGGATAGGTTAATATGTGACATTATCAGTGTTGCGGTGCTGAGCTCAGCAAAGCAGACTTCTCACTGCGCCTCCATCTTGAAAAACCACCCTTGGCATTTCTTAACTCAACCCATAGAGACTCGGTACCTTCTGAACCTATGTCATCCCTTTCCAATGATTTAATATTATTTCCTATACACAGCCCCGCCATCTGCTAACCTATCTTTCTGATATATCGTATATCCTTGGACATTCAGCTCCCAATGGCAGCCACCCTTTAGCCAAGTTTCAGATATGGACACAACGTTATACTTGCCAATCTGAATTTCAAGATTGTCCATTTTATTTCTTATGCTGTGTGCATTCAAATATAACAGTTTCAGTCCAGTATTTATTGCTTTTGCCAGGATACTGACTCACCAGCAATTGTACCTTCCAGATGCAGGTGTAGTTTTACTACAATCAATTGAAACACCTTGACTGCACACAGGTCTCCAAAAACAGATCTTTATTTGACTAATTATGTGATTTCTAAAACCAATTGGCTGCTCTAGTGATGATTTGGAGTGTCATATTAAAGGGGGGGGGGTGAATATTGATACAATCATTTTATATTAGTAATTAATTTAGATCACTCTGTAGAGATCTGTTTTCATTTTGAAATGAAAGAGTCTTTTTGTGCTGATCCGTGTCAAAAAAGCCAAATTAAATCCACTGTGATTCAATGTTGTAAAACAACAAAACATGATAACTCCAAAGGGAGGGGTGAATACTTTGTAAAGGCATTGTATATAAACTGTAATTCATGTTTTATTTTTCCCATTATCATGTATTGCATTGTACTGCTTCTGCAAAGGCAACAAATTTCATGACATGCCATTGATATTAAATCTGATTCTGATCCCTGCTCTAAATGCAGTCCTGATCAAAAGCGACAGCACCTTGGCCTCTGTATCTCTGTCTGCACCTGGAACCTTGAGTTCTGAACTGGAAGACCACAATATATGCAGATGGGAAAAAGCACTTTCACCTCGGTGACAACCTAACACTGGAGCTCCACAGGACCACTGCTCTACTCTCTTTCTTTCTACACCCATGACTGTGGGGCTCAAACAGCATCTATAAATTTGCTGATGATAACAACCATTGTTGGCAGTACTTCAGATGGTGACGAAAGGGCGTACAGGAGCGAGATACTCCAGTTAGTTGAGTGATGTCACAGCAACAACCTTGCACTCAGTGTCAGCAAGACCAAAGAGCTGATTGTGGACTTCAGGAAGGGTAGTATGAGGAAACATAAACACAATCCTCACAGAGGGTTCAAAAGTAGAGTGTGTGAGCAAATTTCAAGTTCCTGGGTGTCAGTACCTCTGTGGTCCTAACCTGAACACAATATATTGATAAACCTATAAAGAAGGCAAGACAGCAGCTATATATCAATAAGAGTTTGAGGAGATTTGGTTTGTCAACTAAACATCTGCGAATGTACCATGGAGAGCATTCTGACTGGCTACATCAGTGTCTGGTATGGGGGGTGGGGGGGGGGTGCTACTGCACAGGATGGAAATAAGTTGCAGAAACTTGAAAAATTAGTGAACTCCATCATGGGCACTAGCCTCTGTAGCATCCAGGAAGTCTTCAAGGAGCGGTGCCTTAGGAAGTTGGTGTCCATCATTAAGGATCCCCACCACCCAGGACATGCCCTCTTCTCATTGCTACCATCAGGAATGTGGTACAGAAGCCTGAAGGCTCACACTCATTGATTCAGGAACAGCTTCTTCCCCTCTGCCATCCAATTTCTGAATGGATATTGAACTCAGTAACAACACCTCACTTTTTTTATTGCTGTTCTTTTTCACGACTTATTTCAACTGAACTATTTAATAGAGATGGATATACTTAATGTAATTCAGTTTTTTCTCTATATTTGTCATGTATTTCATTGTACTGCTGCTGTAAAGTTAAACTTCACAAAATTGTGAGAGGGATAGATAGAGTTGACGTGGATAGGCTTTTTCCATTGAGAATAGGGGAGATTCAAACAAGAGGACATGAGTTGAGAGTTAGGGGGCAAAAGTTTAAGGGTAACATGAGGGGGAACTTCTTTACTCAGAGAGTGGTAGCTGTGTGGATTGAGCTTCCAATAGAAGTGGTAGAGGCAGGTTTGATATTGTCATTTAATGTAAAATTGGATAGGTATATGGACAGGAAAGGATTGGAGGGTTATGGGCTGAGTGCAGATCGGTGGTACTAAGTGAGAGTAAGTATTTGGCACGGACCAGAAGGGCCAAGATGGCCTGTTTTTGTGCTGTAATTGTTATATGGTTATATGTTATATGGTTACAACATATACCAGTGTTTCTGATTATGAAATAAATGACCCTTATTCTGACATTCTGGGTCTAGATTCTACAACAAATCAGAATTCATCACAATGTTTACACTGTCTATCCCTTTCCAATTGTTTTCTCTTGGTGAGGTTGCCTGTCAGTCATCTAAACTCCAGTGAATATTGTTTAGTCTGGCACAGTCTCTCATCCAAATACACAGTCTTACATCTTAGAAAATGGGATATCACCTCCAGGGGAAGTAAATATGGAGATTACACTTGAAGTCCATGTTCAGTTTTAATCTCACTAATGCCATGTTCAACTGTTTCTTGCCACAGTATGTAGACAGGCTGACTAGGGGGAATGCCATACTAGATCTAGTATTAGGTAATGAACCGGGTCAGGTCACAGATCTCTCAGTGGGTGATTATCTGGGGGACAGTGACCACCGCTCCCTGGCCTTTAACATTATCATGGAAAAGGATAGAATCAGAGAGGACAGGAAAATTTTTAATTGGGGAAGGGCAAAATATTAGGCTATAAGGCTAGAACTTGCGGGTGTGAATTGGGATGATGTTTTTGCAGGGAAATGTACTATGGACATGTGATAAATGTTTAGGGATCTCTTGCAGGATGTTAGGGATAAATTTATCCTGGTGAGGAAGATAAAGAATGGTAGGGTGAAGGAAGGTGACAAGTGAGGTGGAGAATCTAGTCAGATGGAAGAAGGCAGCAAACATGAGGTTTAGGAAGCAAGGATCAGATGGGTCTATTGAGGAATGTAAAGTAGCAAGAAAGGAGCTTAAGAAGGGGCTGAGGAGAGCAAGAAGGGGGCAAGAGAAGGCCTTGGCGAGTAGGGTAAAGGAAAACCCCAAGGCATTCTTCAGTTCTGTGAAGAACAAAAGGTTGACAGGACTGAAGATAGGACCGATTAGAGATAAAGGTGGGAAAATGTGCCTGGAGGCTGTAGAAGTGAGCAAGGTCTCAATGAATACTTCTCTTTGGTATTCACCAATGAGCGGGAACTTGATGATGGTGAGGACAAGATGAGTGAGCTTGATGTTCTGGAGCATGTTGATATTAAGGGAGAGGAGGTGTTGGAGTTGTTAAAATACATTAGGACGGATAAGTCCCCGGAGCCTGACAGAATATTTCCCAGGCTGCTCCACGAGACAAAGGAAGAGATTGCTGAGCCTCTGGCTAGGATCTTTCTGTCCTTGTTGTCCACGGGAATGGTACCGAAGGATTGGATGGAGGCGAATGTTGTCCCCTTGTTCAAAAAAGGTAGTAGGGATAGTCTAGGTAATTATAAACCAGTAAGCCTTATGTCTATGGTGGGAAAGCTGTTGGAAAATATTCTTAGAGAAAGGATCTATGGGCATTTAGAGAATCATGGTCTGATCAGGGACAATCAGCATGGCTTTGTGAAGGGCAGATCATGTCTAACAAGCCTGATAGAGTTCTTTGAGGCGGTGACCAGGCATATCGATGAGGGTAGTGCAGTGGATGTGATCTACATGGATTTTAGTAAGGCATTTGACAAGGTACCACATGGTAGGCTTATTCAGAAAGTCAGAAGGCATGGGATCCAGGGAAGTTTGCCCAGGTGGATTCAGAATTGGCTTGCGTGCAGAAAGCAGAGTGTCGTGGTGGAGGGGGCACATTCGGATTGGAGGGTTGTGACTAGTGGTGTCCTACAAGGATCTGTTCTGGGACCTCTATCTTTTGTGATTTTTGTTAACGACCTGGATGTGGGGGTAGAAGGGTGGGTTGGCAAGTTTGTAGACGACACAAAAGTTTGTGGTGTTGTGGATAGTGTTGAGGATTGTCAAAGATTGCAGAGAGACATTGCTAGGATGCAGAAGTGGGCTGAGAAGTGGCAGATGGAGTTCAACCCGGAGAAGTGTGAGGTGGTACACTTTGGAAGGACAAACTCCAAGGCAGAGTACGAAGTAAATGGCAGGATACTTGGTAGTGTGGAGGAGCAGAGGGATCTGGGGGTACATGTCCACAGATCCCTGAAAGTTGCCTCACATGTAGATAGGGTAGTTAAGAAAGCTTATGGAGTGTTAGCTTTCATAAGTCGAGGGATAGAGTTTAAGAGTTGCGGGGTAATGATGTAGCTCTATAAAACTCTGGTTAGGCCACACTTAGATTAGATTAGATTATGAGGACACTCAGTCCTCATTTATTGTCATTTAGAAATGCATGCATGCATTAAGAAATGATACAATGTTCCTCCGGAGTGATATCACAAAATAAAAAAAAAGGACAAACCAAGACTCACACTGACAAAACCACATAATTATAGCATATAGTTACAGCAGTGCAAAACAATACTGTAATTTGATAAACACAGACCATGGACATGGTTTAAAAAGTCTTAAGTCCCGATCGACTCCAGTCGTCCCGATATTAGGCAGCAAACAGGCGAACTCTCCCTGCCATAAACTTCCAGGCACTGACAATGCCTCGGAAGCACCTGGCAACAGCAGACACTGAGTCCATCCAAAAACTTCGAGCCTCCGACCGGCCCCTCCGACAGCCTCCCGAGTGCCATCCTCTGCCGAGCACATTCGACCTCATCCCGGCCGCCAAAACAAGCAAAGCCGAGGTCTCGGAGGCCTTCTCCTCCGGAGATTCTGGACCACACAGTAGCAATGGCAGCGAAGCGGGCATTTCAGAAGTTTCTCCAGATGTTCCTCCAAGCTCTCACATCTGTCTCCATCAAATCAGGATTGTGCACGGATCCCTACTTAACAAGTAATGGATATCCATTCTCCAGAGAGGCTGTACGTGCTGCGTCGCACCACCACCTTCTCCTTGGAGTACGGTGTCCAGTTCTGGTCACCTCACTATAGGAAGGATGTGGAAGCATTGGAAAGGGTACAGAGGAGATTTACCAGGATGCTGCCTGGTTTAGACAGTATGGATTATGATCAGAGATTAAGGAAGCTAGGGCTTTACTCTTTGGAGAGGAGGAGGATGAGAGGAGATACGATAGAGGTATACAAGATAGTAATAGGAATTGATAGAGTGGACAGCCAGCGCCTCTTCCCCAGGGCACCACTGCTCAATACCAGAGCACATGGCTTTAAGGTAAGGAGTGGGAAGTTCAGGGGGGATATTAGAGGAAGGTTTTTTACTCAGAGAGTGGTTGGTGCGTGGAATGCACTGCCTGAGTCAGTGGTGGAGGCAGATACACTAGTGAAATTTAAGAGACTACTAGACAGGTATATGGAGGAATTTAAGGTTGGGGGTTATATGGGATGCAGGGTTTAAGGGTCGGCACAACATTGTGGGCCGAAGGGCCTGTACTGTGCTGTATTGTTCTATAATAGCTGTTGCAAAATATTACAGTTTGGAGAATTATGGGTCCTTTTTGTCCAATAACTGCAATGACTGCTAGACATTTTCAGAGTTCAGAATTGCTTTAGCTTTCAAAATGTATATTCCTTTAAGGAAAAAAAATGGACAAAATAATTCACCCACAACTGACAAAATAAGTTAAAGATTATGTTAAATCCAAGAGAGAGGAAAATAAAAATGCCAGAAACAACAGTAGGTCTGCGATTTGGAAGTGCTTTAGAGTTCGGTAGAGGAGGAACAATAAATCAGTTAAAAGGCAGCAAGATAGAATGATTAGAAACCTGGCAAAATACATGGCAACAGACCGTAAGAGTTTTTACTGGTGTGGAGAAAGGAGCAAGCTAGTGTTGGTAATTGTGGATCCTTTACAAAGACTGATTTTAAAAAAGAGAATTTGGAAACTAAAAAGGAATTAAGCAATTACTTGATATTTAGCTTCATAGAAGAAGACACACAAAACCTGCTCCATAAATTAAAGAATAGGAAAGAGGAACTGATGGAAATGAGTTTTATTTTAAGAATTATAACATTAGAGAAGATAATGAGTTTGAGAGCGTTATGTATTTTAACTCCAGAAACAAATTGAGAAGAGAACATGGAAACCAGGAAATGAGTTTACTTCGTTTTCACTTTCTTCCTGTTCACTGAGGCACTCAAATATGACATGGTGGCATAATTACGTATGCCATTCATTTACATATATTCCGCAATGAATTGTGTAATCAAACAATATATTTCCAATATTATTCAAATTTTACTGGAATAATAAAAGCACTACATGGAGTTGAGGTTATCAAATGTTATATTTACAAGTTTGATACTAAGCTAGGTGAATGCAGGGAAGGATGTAAAAATAAAGAGCTTCAAGGGACTTGGACAAGTTGAGTGTGCGGGTGAGAACATGGCTCGCAAAATATGATGTGGAAATCTTTGCGGTTATCTATTTCAGTGTAAACTGAAGAATTTGTTAAACGGTGATAGGGTGGATAAGTTTGGTGTTCATGGGAACCTGGGTGTGCTTGTACCCAGATCACTAAGGGTCAAATTACTGCTGAGCAATTAAGGCAGTAGATGATATGTAGGCATGGGAGACTGTAGATACTGGAAATCAGGAGCAATGCACACTAAACACTGGAGAAACCCAAATGATCAAGCAGCATCTATAGAGGGAAATGAACAGCTGACATTTCAGGCTGAGAACCTTCATCAGGGCACTTAATACTTGATCAATATGTTTTCCTTTTAGTCTCCCTACATAGAAATGAAACCACTGAAGGAATGCAGCAAAGATCAGAATGAATAGACTGGTACTATATTCTCTGGAAATTAGAAGGAATTGGAAGAGATTTCATTGAAACATGCACATTTTCTAAATGAATTCATGGTTTAAATGCAGGGAGGATATTTCCCTTGTCTGAGAACCTAGAACCAGAGGCATAGTTTCAGAATAAATAATAGGTCACATTGGACTGAAATGGGGAAAAAATATCTTCACTTAGAAGAAGGTAACCATTCAGAATGTTTTATTCATGAGTATGTAAAGGGTTAGTTGTATTTATTAAAAAATAGATGAATAGAATACTGGATGAAAAGTAAATAGTGGGATACAGGGTTACTGTTCGAAAACGGCATTTCAGTGGGAAGGTGGAATAGACTCAATTAATCTAATAGCCGACTGCTGCTCCAATTAATGATATTACGTAATTTTTCCTTTATCATTTCTCTAGGTTGCATGTAATTAACAATTTTGTAACTGTACCTCGCCACTTTACTTCAGGTTCTGTTCTTCAGTGAGACAATGACCTGATCGAGATGTATCTTTTGAGTTCCATGTGTTCAATTTGACTTCTATTGACTGAATATGTAAAATATTCCAAATTTTGGTCACTTGATAGTGTTCTCACATTTGATCAGAAGGGTGTGTACTTGCCAAGGAGTTGAGCAGAAAACCTCAAGCTGGTTCTGTCATGTGTTACTCACTATCAGAGATTCCACCCTTTGGCTGAGTTATTAAACTGAATTCCTATCTCCCCTGCCAAACTGCTGTAAGAGATCTTGTGGCTTTGTTTGAATGGAAATGGAGTTTTCCTTTGTGGATGATGTATATTCTTGCTTTAAACAACAACACAAATCAGAACATCTGGCTATTGTTACAACTGACGCAGTTTGATGTGAACAGGTAGGCACTGCTTTTGAATGTTATTAAATCTCAGAACTTTATTATCTAATTGGACATTATAGGTTAGCAAAATATTGTTTTGCAAAAATCTATGGTGGTTGTGGAATATGAATAAAAAAAAATTAGTTGTGGAACCCCCCGTAAAACTCATGGACTGGGGTGACTGTCCATATGTTGGTAGTTACACACAGCTCTCTATCCTGTAGTTGCATCTCATGGACAAAACAAACTACTGATGTAGTCAACTGGAACATTCAGACTGGTTAAATGAAGTGTTGCAGTGGTGCTAGAAAGTTTCTGAACTCTTGAGAATGTTCTCTATTTCTGCATAAGTATGACTTAAAATGTGATCAGATCTTCCTTTCATTAAGTTCTAAAACTAGATAAAAGAGAACCCAATTAAATAAATAACACAAAAATATACTTTTTCATTAACTTATTGGGAAAAATAATCCAATATTACATGTATTTGTTTAAAAAAAATGTGAACCTTTGCTTTCAGTAACTAGTGAGACCCCTGGGTACAGCAATAACTTGAACCAAACATTTCTGGTAACTGCTGATCAGTCCTGCACAGTGGCTTGAAGGAATTTTTCACCATTCCTCCTTACTAAACTGCTTCAACTCTGGGATGATGGTGGGCTTCCTTGCATGAACTGCTTGCTTCAGGTCCTTCCACAACATTTCTATAGGACTAAGGTCAGGACTTTGACTTGGCCATTCCAAAATGTGAAATTTCTCCTGTTTGAACCATTCCTTGGTAGACTGTCCTGTGTGTTTAGGGTCATTTTTCTTGCTACATAACCCACTTTCTCTTGAGCTTCAGTTCACGGACAGATACCCTGAGATTATCCTGTAAAATTTTCTACTACAATTCAGAACTTGTAGTTCCATCAATGATGACAAGCTGTCCTGGTCCCAAAGCAGTTCCAGACCATGACACTGCCACCACAATGTTTCACAGACGGGATGAGGTGGAATGTAGTGTTTGCTTTTGGCCAAACATAATGCTTCTCATTAAAGCCAGAAGGTTCTATTCTGAACTCATCTGGCCACAGAACATTCTTCCAATAGCCTTCTGGCTTATGCACGAGGTCTTTAAGAAACTTTAGATGGGCAGCAATGTTCTTCTTGGAGAGTAGTGGCTTCCTCCTTTCAATCCTGCTATGAACACCATTGTTACTCAGTGTTTGCCTGAAGGTAGATTCTAACAGACTGCATCACTGTCTGGTATGGGGGGGGGGGGGCGGTGAGGGGGGGGGTCTACTGCACAGGACCGAAAGAAGCTGCAGGGGGTTGTAAATTTAGTCAGCTCTATCTTGGGTACTAGCCTACAAAGTACCCAGGACATCTTCAAGGAGTGGTGTCTCAGAAAGGCAGCATCCATTATTAAGGACCTCCAGCACCCAGGGCATGCCCTTTTCTCACTGTTACCATCAGGTAGAAGGTACAGAAGCCTGAAGTCACACACTCAGTGATTCAGGAACAGCTTCTTCCTCTCTGCCATACGATTCCTAAATGGATATTGAAACCTTGGACTCTACCTCACTTGTTTTAATACATAGCATTTCTGTTTTTTGCACGATTTTTAATCTATTCAACATACATATACTGTATAAAGTATATTGAATAAGATTTACTTATTATTATTTTTTCTTCTATATTGTGTATTGCATTGAACTGCTGCTGCTAAGTTAACAAATTTCATGTCACATGCCAGTGATGATAAACCTGATTCTGATTCTGAACAGTGACATTAGCCAGTGCAAGAGAGGCCTACAGCTCCTGACAGAAGCAAGAGAAAATCTGCAAATGCTGGAAAACCAAGCAACACTCACAAAATGCTGGAGGAACTCAGCAGACCAGTATCTATGGAAAAGATTACAGTTGATGTTTCGGGGGAAACCGTTCACCAGTCCTGATGAAGGGTCTTGGCCTGAAATGTTAACTGTACTCTTTCCTATAGATGTTGCCTGGCCTGTTTAGTTCCTCCAGCATTTAGTGTGTGTTGCCTGTAGCTCCTTAGATGTTACCCAGGGGCTCTTGGTAACCTCCTGAAATATTACACACCTTACTCTAGGAGTGATTTTTGTTGGTTGACCACTCCTGGGGAGAGTAACAATGATATTGAATTTCCTCCCATTTGTACACCATCTGCCTGACTGTGGATTGGTGGAGCCCGAACTCTTTAGAAATGTTTTTATATCCTTTTCCAACTCTTTTTTTTCCCCTGAGGTCCATCTGAAATCTCCTTTAAGGCATGGTGCACTTCCAAAAACCTGTGTGGTGAAGATCAGACTTTGATAGTGAAGACCCAGGTTTATGTTCTTTAAATAGGGAAGGGCCTCCCACACTCACACCTGATTGTCATCCCATTGATTGAAACAGCTGACTCTGATTTCCCCTTTAAATGAACTGATAATCCTAGTGGTTCGCATAACTTTTTCCTACAAATATGTGTATTATTGGATCATTTTTCTCAATAAATAAATAAACAAGTATAATTTTTTTTTGTTTAATTGGGTTCTCTTTATCTAATTTTAGGAAGTGCTTGAAGATTTGATCACATTTTATATATTTTTACAGAAATAGAGAAAATTCTAGAGTTCACAAACTTTCTAGCACCACTGTATATATTCTGTTCTGACTACAGAAGATTGCTACTCCACTGGGGCATTATAATAGGAGAAGCCTGCAGTGTACTTGGCAAGTAAATTGACAGATCACCTTGTTTTTTTTTAATGGGGTTGACTCTTGTTTATCTTTTGTCATTGATATCTCCTCCAAGAGGGCCTTGCATTACTTGCATACTGTGCAATATCCAATTATTCATTGGCTGATCTGATGGCAATTGGGGTTGTGGTGTGGTGGATTACTGAGTCTTCCTCATTACGCAAGTTTGATATCATGTTCCTTGCTGAGCTACTTCATGGGCCAGTTAATAGTTAACCATATTGTCGTGGGACTGGAACCATACCTAACATGGGCAAGATCAACACAACAGATAAGTATTTCTGTGGAATGTGAGTGAGCCAGCTTCATTTTTATGATACAAAAAGCATATACACTTTACATGAAATCTGAAAGTGAAAGTACTTAACAGTAACATTTGTAGAAAGAGAATCAGTTAATAAGGAAGAACAAAAGGATGTGGAAGAATAGTTTGAATGTGATTTCAAATAAACTGTAAACAAGATTGAAACAATACAGAGAAAATGTACAAGGATCTTGCTGGGTCTGGAGGACTTGAGTTATAAGGGAAGATTGCATATGTTAGGACTTATTCATTTGTACACAGAAGATTTGATAGAAGTATACAAAATTATGAGGGGTATAGATAGGGTAAATGCATGTGGCTTTTTTCCAGTGAGGTTGGGTGGGACTACAACCAGACGTCATAGTTAAAGGTAAAAAGTTTAAGGGTAACATGAGGGGAAATTTCTTCACTCAAAGGGTCATGAGAAAGTGGAATGAGCTGCTGGCAGAAATGGTGCATGTGAGTTCGATTTCAATGTTTGAGAGAAGTTTGGATAGGTACGTAGATGAAAGACGTATGGAGGGCTTATGGTCCTGGGGCAGGTTGATGAGAGTAGGCAGTTTAAATGGCTCAGCACCGACTAGATTGGCTGAAGGGCCTCTTTCTATGACTCTATGATTTTGGAAAAAAAATTGAAGGTCAAAAATGATGTTGTAGTAGTTCATGAGAAGAAAATTCTTTTATTCAACAACACTTAGGGCAGTATCATCCAGGTCCTGTCACTGGCTAGTCTTGGTGTTGATATTGAAGGCTGAAGGTCCAGAAGCTGAGGCCTGTTAGCTGAAGCCCTAGGTCTGTGAGTCCACTATGGAAGTCAGAGGCCCAATATCTGTGGGTCTGCTGGAAGTCCGTAGGAGGCTCATCTTGGGGTTGGAGCTCTGTCTATGTGCTTGAGTGTGTGGGAGGGGATGACAAAAGGGCTTATTTTGCAGTTGTGGTGTTGTCAGTGTTGTTTCTGCTGAACATGCTGCATTGGTGTGGGAATATATTTGCATGCTGCCCCCAACACTCCCTTGGGGTGTGCTGTTTGTTAAGACAAACAATGCCCAATGTATTTCATTTTGTTTTGGAGTAAATGAGATAAATGAATCTGAATCAAAAACCTTTCAGCAGTTCTACGGCACTGAGCGAACCACCAAGCCCTTTATTGAAATCAGCACCAATGTATCAAGCAGAGCAGCTTTAACTTGTATTCTCCTGACTGCCACTTTATAGAGTGAGGCTTGTCTTGGTCCTCTAATTTCTTTCCCTCGATCTTTTATAGATGCCGACTCAGCAGGAGGAGGTGGGGCATCAGAAACTAGCTTGGACATATAAACTTGACAAATCTGTATTAGTAGGTAGTATTAACAAAAAAAAAAGATTAATGTCCTCTCCTGGATGGTTGAATGCTCCTCGTGGGATGAGGGAAGGCAAGGAGACCTCCACTGTCCCTGACAACTACAACTGTGAGAAGTGCATCCAGCTGCAGCTTCTGACAAACCACTTTAAGGATTTGGAGCTGAAACTGGATGAACTCCAGATCATTTGGGAGGCTGAAGGGGGTAATAGATAGGATATTTAGAGAGGTAGTTACACACTAGGTACAGGACACTGGGTAACAGTCAGGAAGGGGAAAAAGGTTAAGGAGCTAGTGCAGAGTACCCCTGTGGCCATCCCCCACCCCCAACTACAGGTATATCACTTTGGATACTGGGGTTTGACCTAACAGAGTAAAGACACAGTGGTGGGATCGCTGGGACTGAGTCTGACTCTGTGATTCAGAAGGAAAGGTGGGAGGAGAGAAGATTAATGTAGACTGGTGATAGGAGATTAGTTAGGGGAACAGACAGGAGGTTCTACGGGTGAGAACGAGATTCCTGGATGGTATGTTGCCTCCTGGGTGCCAGGATCCAGGACATCTCAGATTGCGTCCTAGCATCCTTAAGTGGAAGGTTTAGCAGCTAGACTATGTGATCCATGTAGGTACCGATGGTGTGGGTAGGATGAGTGATGAGGTTCTGCATAGGGAGTTAGGTGCTAAGTTAAAGGGCAGGATGTCCAGGTCTGTGATCTCAGGATTGTTACCTGTGCCATGTACTAGTGAGGCCAGAACTAGGAAGATTATACAGTTTACTATGTGGCTAAGGAGTTGGTGTAGGAGGGATATTTTTGGGTTATTGGGCTTTCTCTTTCTGCAATGTGCAAACTTCAAATGGATAACATCCAAGGTCAGGATCACAGGGAGAATGTGCAGACTTCAAACACCCAAGGTCAGGATCACAGGGAGAATGTGCAGACTTCAAACACCCAAGGTCAGGATCACAGGGAGAATGTGCAGACTTCAAACACCCAAGGTCAGGATCAAGCCGAGTCTCTGCACGAGGTAGTGGCTTTGCTAGATATGCCACTGTTTCTGAAGTATAATTTGTATTCTCTCTAACTGATACTCCTATTTGCCAGAATGTTCCTGGTTTGTTATAAATCAGTCTTTCCAGATACATTAATTATTTGAATTTGCTTCTTCAATAAGAACAACAGCCTCTGTCTCACTGAAACCTTGACCATACTTGCCTCTACATATGCTTCATCACCCACTGAGTTCTTCCAGTCATTTGTATTATGTTCCACAGTTTGTGAGACTTTGCCCGTTTTAAGTATTTGATGTTCCACACTCGACATAACTGCCTTCTCTGCCCTCTGACCTCTGCTGTCAGTTGCATTTGGAATGTGTTTTCCTGGTGCTGCTCTCGCTGGAGGATAAGGAATCAGACCTGGGATGTTGGAGGGGATGCAGTTTTGGATGGAGGCTATGTAGTAAGAGGCAGACAAAATACAAAAATTATCATGGATGAACATTATCCATCCTGAACCATCAGGTTTTACAAGAAGTCATTCTCCTAAATGTATCTTTCTATGGTGTAATGTCTCAGCAGGCCAAGATGGTCATCATGAAGATCTTCAGTCTTCTAAGCCCTCAGCTGTAATTCAACTGCTTTGACAGTGACTTTCATTGTCATATTCCCAACTCCGTGATCATTCCAAGTGGTGCTGCTGATCATTGCCATATTTCAGATTTTTACCCACCTCAGCTTTAGGGAGATTACTAATTCTGTAAAGGATGTGGAAGCATTGGAAAGGGTACAGAGGAGATTCACCAAGATGCTGCCTGGTTTTGAGAGTATGCATTATGATCAGAAGTTAAGGGAGCTAGGACTTTACTCTTTGGAGAGAAGGAGGATGAGAGGAGATATGATAGAGGTATACAAGATAATAAGAGGAATAGGTAAGTGGACAGCCAGCGCCTCTTCCCCAGGGCACCACTGCTCAATACAAAAGGACATTGCTTTAAGGTAAGGGGAGGAAAGTTCAAGAGGGATATTAGAGGAAGGCTTTTTACTCAAAGAGTGGTTGGTGCATGGAATGCACTGCCTGAGTCAGTGGTGGAGGCAGATACACTACTTAAATTTAAGAGACTACTAGACAGGTATATGGAAGAATTTAAAGTGGAGGGTTATATGGGAGGCAGGGTTTAAGGGTTGGCACAACATTGTGGGCCGAATGGCCTATACTGAGCTGTATTGTTCTTTGTTTAAACCCTAAGAGTTAGCTTCTGCTACTTAAGCTAGAGCACGGGGCAGAGCAGGCAGACACCAGTGTAGCCAAAATATAATGGCTACGTTGAAGTTGCAATTCAAGCTTCACTTCAAAACCTGAAACTCTTAATGAATTGGGAGAGATTCCATTCAGTCACCGAGCATCAGGAGAGTTTGCTCCTGGTCATGTCACTGGTGAATATCCTGGGAATGGATGACTCATTCACTTCAAAGCACAGCTGCCTGTTAACATCCAGGGGTCACAGAATAGAAATAAAGA
Source organism: Hemitrygon akajei (assembly GCF_048418815.1). NCBI lineage: Eukaryota > Metazoa > Chordata > Chondrichthyes > Myliobatiformes > Dasyatidae > Hemitrygon > Hemitrygon akajei. The sequence goes on along the minus strand of NC_133124.1, from coordinate 141,336,299 downwards.
TTTTGGCCTATTTTTAAAAAAATCTTCTTCTGTCACCTCCTACACAACTTGACCCTCTTTTTTACTTCTATGTGCCTGAATCTCTTAAATGTCACTAATGTATCTTCATCTATCACCCCCTGGCAGTGCATTCCAAGCACCTACCACTCTCCATGGTTTTTTTAAACAAAGACTCTTTCTGACAACTTCCTCAAATGTTCCTCCACCCACCTTCCTCATAATCAATTTATCTTCGTAGCAAAGCACCGCTAAAATGAAAGCCACATCAGCACAAGCTCAGAGGGGACTGGATCACTTATTTGTGAGGTGTGTGAATGCAGGGTGAGTCACTCGCTGTTGCAAAGGAGGGATCACTATTAGCTGACTGAAAATGAGATTCTTATGACTTCTTCAGCTGCAAGCCACTTTCGGCTCAGGCTCCTCCCCTCTTCCATTTCCTACCTTCAACCAATTGTGGACTCACTTTTGGGAACTACAGTTTGATGTTTAATGTTTTGTGTGCTATTTGTTCGCTTTTTGTTGTCAGCATGATTTGTTCTTTTTTTTCTCATGTCTGAAAGTCTCTTAATGGTTCCAATGGTGTTTTTGTTTACTGGCTGTCTGCAAGAAGAGGAATCTCAAGGTTGTATACTGTGTATATGCAGTACTTTGAACTTCGACCGGTACGGTGATGTGTGCAGTTCTAAGATGCCCAAAGATGGCACTTGAGAGGGGTGACCCTTGCAAGCAGCTAACAGTCTCTGTAACGACCCTACTGTGAGAAATATTTAAAGAAACCACATGATGAAGTGAATATGACCTTTGTGTAAAGTGCAAACACAGTTTTAATAATGAGGCATGATTTCAACTCTTGAATTATTTATCATTGATTAAATCCACTGTTATGGAGCCTAATTGGTCTCCAGTGTAAGTCTTACCTCAGTTTGAACTTACCAGCTTCTGATCAGGTTTGGTTTACAGTGCCTCAACCTTTGGTGTAAGAGTGATTCAGACATGGTGGCCAAGTACCTCTAGCATCCTTTGAAACTGTTTCTCAATTCCCAAGGAGTTAGTGGGTTAAAAGAAGCCACTCTGTATCTGTTAAAGTTTTTACAAAAGAGGAAACTGCTGGTTGAACTCAGTATCTGTGAAGGCAAAGGGATTGCTGACAATTCAGATCAAGAACATGTAGCAGGATTGAGAGAGGAGATTGTCGATGTAAAGAGGGGTGGACGAGGCAGCAGCTAGCTTTGCCCACACCTTCCTGAAGTCAATGACCAGCTCTTTTGTTTAGCTGACATTGAGGGAATGATTGCTGTCAGGACACCGTGCCATCAGGTTTGCTATCTCCATCCTGCACTCTGATTCATCTTTATTTGAGATGTGGCTCATTACAATGGTATAGTCTACAAACTGTGGCTACTCACCTTACTTATGCCTCTAATGATTTTATAAACCTCTATAAGGTCACTCCTCAGTCTCCTAGGGGGAACAGAGGCCCAGCCTGTCCAGCTTCTCCCTTGTAACTTAAATCCTCCATTCCCTGTAAATCCATTTTATGCCCTCTCTGATTTAATAGCATCCATCCTATAGCACAGTGATCAAAACTGTATGTAATACTCCAAATGTGACATTACCAAGGTCTTGAGCAGAGATAACGTGACTGTCCTGGAAATTTTGATGTACTTGTTTGTTATAAGCTTGAATGTTTCACTGACTGCATCACTCAGACTACCTTCCTCCTTTACCTGCAGCCTCTGTGAAAGAGACCATCATTCTGGAGTGGGGCTGTACAGCCACTGGAGAATGTGCAAGTAACCCCAAGTCTACAGCTCCAAGAGCCATTAGAAAAAGTGTCTCACCATTGTCTCTCGAATGCAGACAGTGGCAGCAGTGTCAGCATTCATATGTCAAGAGACAATGGTGGGACACTTTTTCTGATGGTTCTTGGGGTTGTAGACTGGGCTATTTGCACCCTCGGTAACACGCCCTCATTCCATTTCTACTTTTCTACTTGTATCTCTGCACTCTCTATAACCTGAGGCTTTTTGCAAGGGTATGCATAAAATCCTACGTGTTGATTTGTACTGCTGTGTACTTTCAGTTCCCTGATGACACCGTGGAGCCTCTTTTCTCTCTGATTTGATATAAGGCTTGCACTAATTTCAATATTTCGCTCCACCATTCCAACCTTCTGGTAGAGTGGGTGGGGGGCTACTGCACAGGATCAAAGTAAGCTGCAGAGAGTTGTAAGTTTAGGCGGCTCCATCATGGGTACTAGTGTCTGTAATATCCAAGACACCTTTAAGGAGTGGTACCTCAGAAATGCAGTATCCATCATTAAGTACCCCTACCATCCAGGACATGACTTCTTCTCCTTGCTACCATCAGAAAGGAGGTACAGAAGCCTAAAGGCACACACTCAGTAATTCAGTAACAGCTTCTTCCTGCTATCTGATTTCTGAATGAACATTGAATACATGAACACTACCTCACTACTTTTTTTTATTTCTGGTTTTGCACTACTTGTTTAATTTAATGATTTAATATACATGCTGTAATTCAGTTTTTCTCTATATTTTTAGTATTTAGTATTGTACTTCTGCCACAAAGTTAACAAATTTCGCTACATATGCCAGTGATAATAAACCTGATTCTGATTCTTCTGTCCCCGTTCTGTTTTATATCAATGGCATCACTGTGCCATATGTATAGTATGTAGTTGGGTGCCTCTGGGATGCACTGTTATTAGTTGCCCTTCCATTAAGCATGAAGAATTGCTGACTTCATTTCCTGTATGAGCCCCTCTCTTGTGTGCTCTACATTCATGTAAAATTCTGCCATTTTACTGTTCTCCATCCCATCTAAATGAACTGCAGGTCAATGATGTTTGGATATCTATACTAGAAACATTAGATTTTCTCTTCCTTCTCCATGTAACTGCAGATACTTGTATTTCACCCTCATCTGTGTTGTTTCCTGAGCACAACACTTAAGGTTGTTATTTATTTCTTGAGCCTCTCATCTATCCCCGTAGTGACTGCAGCACACCCTCCTTTTGTGTATGTCCATTTACTTGAGCTAATACTGAATGTTAACTTTGAATATTGCAGTTGTCCGAACTCTCCTTGTTCTATTTGGTTCAGGCCCCCTCATCATCAGTGTACCTAAGAGGGTCACACATATCTCAACAGAGTTTGGCAGTCTTGCATTTCAAGTACTTGATCTGGTATTGGGAAATAGATAGATAGATAGATACTTTATTCACCCCCATGGGGAAATTCAACATTTTTCTAATGTCCCATACACTTATTGTATCAAAACTAATTACATACAATACTTAACTCAGTATAAATATGATATGCATCTAAAATCACCCTCTCAAAAAAAGCATTAATAAATAGCTTTTAAAAAGTTCTTAAATAGTTTACTAAAATACATTGAATGGTAACTTAAGCTCAGTCATAACCCCGGCACTTTAACATATCTTTCCCCTGGCGGTTGAATTGTAAAGCCGAATGGCATTGGGGAGTAATGATCTCTTCATCCTGTCTGAGGAGCATTGCATCGATAGCAACCTGCCGCTGAAGCTGCTTCTCTGTCTCTGGATGGTGCTATGCAGTGCATGTTCAGGGTTTTCCATGATTGACCGTAGCCTACTCAGCGCCCTTCGCTCTGCTACCGATGTCATACTCTCCAGTTCTGTGCCCTGGTCAGGTGCCAGACCTGTCAGTGGGAGAGCATTTTGGAGATAGTGATCACAATTCTATCTCCTTTACCATAACATTGGAGAGGGATAGGAACAGATAAGTTAGGGAAACGTTTAATTGGAGTAAGGGGAATTATGAAGCTATCAGGCAGGAACTTGGAAGCATAAATTGGGAACAGATGTTCTCCAGGAAATATATGGCAGAAATGTGGGTAACGTTCAGGGATATTTGTGTGGAGTTCTGCACAGGTACATTCCAATGAGACAAGGGAAGTATGTTAGAGAACAGGAACTGTGGTGTACAAAGGCTGTTGTAAATCTAGTCAAGAAGAAAAGAAGAGCCTACGAAAAGTTCAAAAAAACTAGGTTATGATAGAGATCTAGAAAATTAATAAGGCTAGTAGGAAGGAGCTTAAGAATAAAATTAGGAGTGCCAGAGGAGCCATGAGAAAGCCTTGACGAGAAGGATTAAAGAAAACACCAAGGCATTCTATAGGTATGTGAAGAGCAAGAGGAGAACAGGACCAATCAAGTGTGACAGTGGAAAAGTGACTATGGAACTGGAGGAGGTGGCCGAGGTACTTGGTGAATATTGAAACAAAGTATTCACTACAGAAAAGGACCTTGGCGTTTGTAGGGATGACTTACAGCGATTGAAAAGCTTGAGCATATAATCATTTAGAAAGAGGATGTGCTGGAGCTTTTGGAAAGCATCAAGTTGGATAAGTCACTGGGACTGGACGAGATATACCCCAGGCTACTGTGGGAAGCGAGGGAGGAGATTGCTGAGCCTCTGGCAATGATCTTTGCATCATCAATGGAAACAGGAGAGGTTCCAGAGGATTGGAGGGTTGCTGATGTTGTTCTCTTATTCAAGAAAGGGAGTAGAGATAGCTCAGGAAATTATAGACCAGTCAGTCTTACTTCAGTGGTTGGTAAGTTGATGGAGAAGATCCTGAGAGGTAGGATTTATGAACATTTGGAGAGGCTTAATTTGATTAGGAATAGTCAGCATGGCTTTGTCAAAGGTAGGTCGTACCTTACAAGCCTGATTGAATTTTTTGAGGATGTGACTAAATACATTGAAGGTAGAGCAGTAGATGTAGTGTATATGGATTTCAGCAAGGCATTTGATAAGGTACCTCATGCAAGGAGAATTGATAAAGTAAGGAGACATGGGATCCAAGGAAACCTTGCTTTGTGGATCCAGAACTGGCTTGCCCACAGAAATCAAAGAATGGAGGTCGATGACCAGTGGTGTGCCTCAGGTATCTGCTCTGGGTCCCCTTCTCTTCGTGATTTTTATAAATGACCTGAATGAGGAAGTAAAGGGATGGGTTAGTAAATTTGCTGATAAAACAAAGGTTGGGGGTGTTGTGGATAGTGTGGAGGGCTGTCAGAGGGTTACAGCAGGTCATCAATAGGATGCAAAACTGGGCTGAGAATTGGCAGATGGAGTTCAACCCAGATAAGTGTGAGGTGGTTCATTTTGGTAGATCAAATATGATGGCGGAATATAGCATTAATGGTAAGACTCTTGGCAGTGTGGAGGATCAGAGGGATCACTCAAAGCTGCTGCACGAGTTGACTGTGTGGTTAAGAAGGCATACGGTGTATTGGCCTTCATTAACAATGGGATTGAGTTCAAGAGCTGAGAGTTAATGGTACAGCTATATAGGACCCTGGTCAGACCCCACTTGGAGTACTGTGCTCAGTTCTGGTCACCTCACTACAAGAAGGATGAGGAAACTATAGAAAGGGTTCAGAGGAGATTTACAAGGATGTTGCCTAGATTAGCAAGCATGCCTTATGAGAACAGGTTGGGTGAACTTAGCCTTTTCTCCTTGGAGCGACGGAGGATGAGAGGTGACCTGATAGAGGTGTATAAGATGATGAGAGGCATTGATTGCATGGATAGCCAGAGGCTTTTTCACAGGGCTGAAAAGGCTAACATGAGAGGACACAGTTTTAAGGTGCTTGGAAGTAGGTACAGAAGAGGTGTCAAGGGTAAGTTTTGTTACACAGAGAGTGGTGAGAGCATGGAATGGCCTGCTGGCGATGGTGGTGGAGGCAGATTCAATGGGGTCTTTTAAGAGACTCCTGGATAGGTACGTGGAGCTTAGAAAAATGGAGGGCTATAGGTAACCCTAAGTAATTTATAAAGTAAGTACATATTCGGCACAGCATTGTGGGCTGAAGGGCCTTTATCATGCTGTAGGTTTTCAATGTTCCTATATCCCATGTTTGATAGGTGAAAGTGTTTTTGTTCACTCTTGGCTTCATCGTTGAATCTGCGTGTATTTTTGTCTGTGACATGTGTCAGAGTTTTGGGTAATCAGCAGTTCATTGTGTACTTGAATGTAGACGAGGCTGCTACTGGCTGAGTATTTCTCTCATCACAAGACTGCAGGCGATTAGTTATTGCTAAAATTCCACCTTGGCACACTTTGCAATATCGTACCTCTTCCAGATCCGTTCCATATTCCTCAGAGCGTTACTCTTCCCTGACAGCTCCTCTGCCACTTTGTGCCAAGTGCATCCAACTGTTCTCCTGCATGGCCTTTCTTGTTCTCTTACACACAGGACCACTCCATTCTATGGGGGATCTCCTCTACTGAAACCATCAGTTCCCCACGAGTGAAGCTGGGTGTACATCTCTTGCCCTCTCCTAACACTGCATGTGGCATTGGTTGTTCAAATGTATTGTCATTCAACCATGTACATCTATACCGTCAAATGAAATGTATATACCAATCAAAACAGTGTTCCTTTGGACCAAAGTACATGATGGAGAGACCCTTTTGAAGGTTTCAGTTCAAGAGAATATCTGCATTCCTGTGGATTTCTTTAATCATGTGTGCTGATTGCCAAATGAAGTGGTATTTGAACAACACAGTTGTGCAGGTCCACAAGATTCTTGAAAACTGCAATCGTCCTGCACGTTCTGGAGCATACTAGTGCAAATGCCAAAGCTATTTCAGTCATCACACATTGGGCTAGAAGAATTTTTAAGTTACGTTGTTTTGTACAGCTGGCCCTTACTGTTTGTGGAAGTTTTCTTTGTCTGTCTGTTGCTAAAATCATGAAAGTTCTTGTTGCTTTCAATTCTAATGTCTCAGTGTTTTCAATATAGTCAACTGAGTGTGAACTGCTTCTCCCCTTCAGCTTTTTACTCAACTGTGGTCACCAGTGCCACATAAACATGTGGCACATGTGAAAACCAACACCTTTCACCTTGAGACTACCCTTGAGGCTTATGGCTTCCTTATAAAGTTAAGGGTTCTGCAAGTTCTGCTTACCTGATCACTGTTTAAACTCATCAGTACATCTTGTACCTACTTAGAGTATTTCTAAATGCGATCTAATGATAGGTTTAACATCTCTTGGAATTGAGCACCAATTGTACACCATTTTATATACTGAGGGAGTTCACTATAATTGTTTTGGTAGTTGTAGATATTCCTCCCAACCCCTCCCCCCGCTAATGTTGGCGAGGCACTGCGGGAGCTCTGCTGCACCATCAGTGACTTTCAAACCAAATGCCCTGATGTACCTGAAAATGGTCCTGGCTAAATTCCATCAGCATGTTAGATTTGCCTCCAGAAATGAAAATACACTTGACCTGGTTTATGCTAACATACTAGATGCATATAAATCAGTTCCTTGACTCCTCTTTGGGCTCTCAGATCACTTATCTATTATGCAAATTCCAGCATACACTGATCAACCAGACCAAACCAGCTCTAAAAGTGTGTCCTGAAGAAGGGTGTCTGCCCAAAACAACATCAACTGTTTACTCTTTTCCATAGATGCTGCTTGACCTGCTGAGTTCCTCTAGCATTTTGTGCGTGGTGCTTTAGATCTCCAGCATCTGCAGATTTTCTCATGTTTGCAGCTCTGGAGGTGGTGAAAACCTGGCCCGAGGGGGCAGTCTGCACTGTAGGACTGCTTTTAAAACACGAGAGGCTGCAACCTATGACAACCACATTAACAGCGAGGAATATGTGGATTCTGTGGCTGGCTACAGAGAGAAGTGTACTGAAGATGTCATCACATGAAACTCCTCCATGTGAGGGCAAATCAGAAGCCATGGCTTACTGCAGAGGTCCATGAAGGATCGTGATGCTGTCTTTAGATTGGGGGATGTGACAGCTCTCGGAAGCAAGGACAGGAAGGCAAGATGGGAACATTCTCAGAGACTATACAGCCACTTCTGTGATACCAGAGACACTAGGAGCATGTGGCAGGGAATTCAGAGGATTCCAGACTATAAGTCTACCCTGTGTGACAGTGACCAGGATGCTTCACTCTCTGAGAGACTAAATGTCTTTCATCCTGTTTGATGCAAAGAACAAAGTGCTGGTGAGGAAGACACCCCTCCTCCCAGAGGAGCAGACATTGCTTCTGGCTGAAGTGGAGGTGAGGCCAACCCACCCAAAGCTGCAGGGCCTGATGATGTACCGGGACAGGTTCTAAAAGACTATGCAGTCCAGCTACCTGAGGTGCTGATGGATATATTCAACATCTCTCTGGAACAGTCCATTATCCCCTCAGTTTTCAAGGCAGCAACCATTATTCTACTGTCAAAGAAGGCAACAGTAATCTGCCTAAATGACTATTGCCTGGTAGCATTAACATCAACCATTATGAAATGCATTGAGCGAGCGCTGGTCATGGAGCACCTCAAAGACTTTCTCCCAACTACATTAGATCTTTTCCAGTTTGCTTATCACTCAAATCTATCCGTTGATGACACCATTGCCTCTGCCCTGTCCCACATGGAAAATGGGGTCTCCTAATCCAGGCTGCTGTTTTTCAACTTCAGTTCAGAGTTTAACATCAACTCAGAAACTGGTGGGAAAACTGTCCTTGCTGGACCTCAATGCTTCCCTCTGTAACTGGATCTTGCACTTCTTAACTGAAAGACCATAGTCAGTCCATGTGGGCAGCAATGTCTCTAGTCCCATTATGCTGAATACTGATGCTCCCCAAGACTATGTGCTCAGCTTGCTGCTGTTCACACTGCTGATGCATGACTGCATCGCAGGATTCAGATCAAACCATGTCATCAAGTTTGCAGATGATACAACAGTGGTTGGCCTTATCAAGAATGATGACAAGATGGAGTTCAGAGAGGAAGTGGAGCAGTTGGTGGATTGGTGTGAGAAGAACAACCTGAGCCTGAATGTGAGGAAGACCAAGGAAATGATTGTGGACTTCAGGAAGGTGCAGATGAACCATCCCCCTCTGCGCATATATGGCTTCTTCATAGAGAGAGTTAACTGCACCAAGTTCCTGCATGTTCATGTCATGGATAACATCACCTCATCCCTCAATATCACCTCCCTGAATAAGAAGACACAGCAGTGCCTCCACTTCCTGAAGAGACTGAGGGAAGTGAGGCTTTCCCATCATAACTGACTTTTACAGGAATACCGTTCTGATCACATATGACTGCACATCCAAACTCCCAAGTAACCACATTTACACTCCCAAGTAACGCTTCACTGATGACACTGCAGTGGTGGTGCTCATCACCAAGATGATGTAACAACCTACAGCGAGCTCGAGGTTACCATATGAGAAACGTCAGGCAGCTCTTGGGCTGTATTCCCTGGAGGTCAGGAGAATGAGGGGGGATCTCATACAAGCATTCCAAATGTTAAAAGGTTTGAACAGATTAGATATGGCAAAGTTATTTCCCATGGTAGGGGAGTCTAGGACAAGAGGGCACGACTTCAGGATTGAAGGACGTTCATTTAGAACAGAGATGTGGAGAAGTTACTTTAATCAGAGGGTGGTAAATCTGTGGAATTTGTTGCCACGAGTAGCTGTGGAGGCCAAGTCATTGGGTGTATTTAAGGCAGAGATAGGTTCTTGATTATCAAAGGGTATGGGGAGAAGGCAGGGGAATGGGGATGACTGTAAGAATTGAGTCAGTCCATGATTGAATGGTGGAGTAGACTCTGGGCCAAATGGCCTACTTCTGCTCCTATATCTTATGGTCTTCGGTGCCAGACAACCTCTTCCTCAAAGTCAATAAGATAAATGAGGTGGTTATTGACTTCAGGGGAACTCTCACCACTCACACCCTCTATACATCGGTGACACAGCAGTAGAAACTACAAGCAGTTTCAAACTCCTGGGAGTGCACATCACACACAACCTCTCATGGTCCCAGAGCACATCCTACACAGTCAAAAATGCTCTGTAAGGAGGCAGAAGAGAGCTGGACTATACACAGTATCTGTCTGCAACCATCAGACAAAATTCCTACACAGGGCCACTGACATTCATCTCGTCTCTGAACTGTGCAGCAAAAATGGGAGCTTTACAGGCAGTCCCCAGATTAAAATAGGGTTCTGTTCCTGAGCATGGTTTAGACCTGAATTGTTTGTGTCAGAAATGAACAAAACTCTATTGTGAGGGATCACAGAAATAGATCAAAGTTCAACATAAATTTATTATCAAAGTACATTTATGTCACTATGTCCTACCCTAAAATTGATTTTCTTGCAGGCATTCACAGTAGAACAAAGAAATATAATAGGATCAATGAAAAACTACAGACAAAGACTGACAGACAAACAATATGCAAAAAGTAAACTGTAAATACAAAATTGAAACCAATAATAATAAATAATACTGATAACATGAGTTGTGGAGTCCTTGAAAGTGAGTCCATAGGTTGTCGAAAGAGTTCAGTGAGGTGAGTGAAGTTATCCATACTGTTCAGGGGCCTGATTGTTAAAGGTAATAACTGTTTCTGAACCTTGAGATGTGGGAACACAAAGCTCCTGATGGCCTGGATGGTGGGGGTCCTTTATGATGGATGTTGCTTTCCTGCGGCAGCGCTCCTTGTAAATGTCGTAATGGCATGGAGGGCTTTTCCTGTGATGAACTGGACTGAGTCTGCCATGTTTTGTAGGCTCTTCCATTCTTGAGCATTGGTGTTTCCGTACCAGGCCGCGATGCAACCAGTCAGGGTACTCTCCTTCGTGCATCTATAGAAGTTTGTCAAAGTTTTAGTTGGCATTCCAAATCGCACAAACTTCTAAGGAAATAGAGGTACTTGAACATTTGAGCTGCCAGAAATGGTTGTAACAGCAGAGCAAGCAGACACGGAAGAGCGGCTGCCAGCTGGCCTCATTTGCTCAGTAAGTAAGTGAGTGTGTTCAGTGTTTCCAGATCTGCTTGGCTCGACCCAGCACCTGATTGTTGCGCCTTGTGGGGTGGGGAGAAAGGAGAGAATGTGTGCTCAAATGCCTACATGCCTGCAGTTCTTCAGCAGCATCCAGATACATCTCACCAGTCTACCAAATCCTCACTTGTATGCAGAGCGCTTACTTGTATGCATAGAATGCCCACCAGTTACCAAATCCTCACCTGTATACATAGTGCTCACCTGTTTGCAGAGTGCCCACCAGTCTACCAAATCCTCACCTGAATGCATAGAACGCTCATAAGTCAGGACCTACAATCGGTGTGAAGAGGCACTTTTGTTGCTACTATAAAGCTGAAATGTCATGTGTGTTTATTGTGCTGTTCCATGTATTCAAAGTGACTTGAAACATCTTTGAATTTGTGCTTTGTTTCTTGCTGAATATGGTAGACAGTGTCTGAGATAGACAGGTGAATTTACCGCTTTAAAATTGTTATCCTTATCAAAGGCCTGTTGATGATCTATTTTTTAATTGACTATAATAGCCATGCACATTGTTTCTGTTGAAATTTCAAAGACCAGAATAATTATGATTAAGCATAAACCATCCTAAAATGTTCCTAATTTGCCTGGTAAGTAAGAAATTCCATGTTTTTCATTTATAAGAAACCTCCATTTCCATTAGTTAATTAATACCCCTTGCCCATTTATTTGAGGACAGATGAAATCTATGACTATTAGTTCAAATCTATTCATTCCACAGATTAGTTGACATTTTTTTATCATGCGTATGTTATTAAGCTAGAAAAAATGCTAAAATAATTCAGGACTCAAGATTGAATAACAGAGAGGGGCTGGGCAGGCTAGGATTTTTTCCTCCTCCTTTGGTGCATAGGAAACTTGGAGATGATCTTGTAGATGTGTACAATATCATGGGGGGATAGACAAGAGTGAATGCACTCAAGTCTTTTTCCCATGGTTGTAGAATCAAGAACAAGAGGTCAAAGGTTTAAGGTGAGAGGGGAATGATCTAATAAACTCTTGAATGACAATCTTTTTACACAGAGGATGGGTCGTATATGGACTGAGATCCCAGAGCAAGTCAGGTATACGTAATAACTTTCAAAGGACAGCTGCAGAAGTACATGGATAGCTAAGGTTTAGTAGGATATTGGCCAATGCTGGCAAATGGAACCAGCTTGAATGGTAATCCTGGCCTACGTGGGCCAGATGCGCCAAAGGGTCTGTTTCCATTTTGTGTGACTTTGACTTGGACCTGCCACAGTGCACTGTCTCACACTTGTTCTGCCATTTGACCTTCTCTATTTCTGGCTGCTCTGTATCCTTCAGCAACCGTCCTCAAGTATCCATGTTCCACTAATTTTTATGTTGCCTATAACCTTACTAAGCAGTCCACCTTAATTTGTTTAAATCATTGTCAGACCTCCATCACTTCTGTGACCAAATCAATTTTCAACCCAAATGTGGTGAACTACATATACGTGTCTGGACTGCTCCTGTGACTCCTCCCACAGACCCCTGCTGACTGCTCCTGTGGCTCCTCCCACAGACCCCTGTATAAAGATGATTGAGACCTGAGCCCGGCCTCATTCTCCAGAATGTAGTGTTGTTCATTCTTCCAGTCAATAAAAGCTGATATCTCGTTTCTTACGTCTCAGAGTGAGTTATTGATGGTGCATCACCAATCTACCTGTAGTTCCCATCTGCTTTATTCCTCAGGATCGGCCTACCATGAGAGACCTTATTGTGTGCACAGTAAAAGATCTGTTCTAGCTTTTGCAGAAGTACAATTCAGATAGGTCAAAATGTAATCAATTGTCTAAGAGTTAAATTATGAAGAGAGATTAAAAACCTAGGCTTTTATTTCCTGAAACATGGAGTAATTTATTTGAAGATTATAAATTTATGAAGGTAATTTATAGAAGGGTTGTAATAAACCTTTTTTTCTATTGGTAGCAGGATTTCTTTCTATCTAACCCAATTAGATAATTTAATTGTCTTGTGCTTCTAAATTACATTGCCTGCTGATCTTCTCCATTCAATCCTAGTCTATAGGATAAACACAACAATTAGTGAAGCAAATGAGATCCTGTATTTTAGAGACACAGACTATGAATGCCAGGAGATTATACTAAACCCTTGATAAGTAGTAATTTAGTCCCAGCTTGTCATGTTGTGACCAAGAGTGCTATGCTAAAAAGGGTTCGGAGAGGATTCTGATGAGGTTGGTTTGAATGGAGGATGATAGCTGCACAGAAGCTTGGGTGGTTCTCATTCATGCAGGGCAGGTACAGTGAAAGTTTGGTGTTTATGTTTCAGAGGTTTTGATAACACAAATGTTTATGGTGGCAGAAGAACCACTTAACAGAGGATACAAGTGGAGCTGATTGGCTGAATATCCAGTTGCAACATGAGGCAAAACAACTTCGCACAATGAGTGAAAATAAATAACAAAGTAATTGTGGATGTTGGAAATCCTTTAATAAAAAAGGACAATGCTGTTAACCATCAGGTCAGGCAATGACTGAGGAATGAGAAATAGGGTTAATATTTCAGGTTAACAACTTTTCATCAGAATTGGCAAAAGAGGAAAGTGTCGGAGAAAGTCCAGGTGTAATATATAAGGAAATGTCTCTGACAGGGAGAGGCCTGATTTGCTGTGGGGATCAGTTGCAAAGGCTATTTGAACTTTGGATTAATGGGGGTGGTTATAAAGTGGGGGGTGAGGGGAAGTAGAGCAGAAGCTGGGAGATGAGGGCAGTCAGAAAGTGCAAATACCGGCGAGGAATATAAAAACTGTAAAATGCTGGGACATGGCCATGAGTTATCACTTTGCAAGTGGAGAGAGAAAAGTCAGACCAGTATTACAGATGGATCAGTTTCAGCAGCAATGACCAGTTCTTGTACAAGGAAAGTGCTTCCTAAAGTTGTGGGAATTTATTATGATGTCCAGAAGGTTGCTATCTGTCAGATAGGAGATTAATTACTTTTCCTCAAGGTTGTTTTGGAAATGATTATAAACATTGTAGGTGGCTGCAGACAAATAAGTTGGGGTGGGAACAAATTGGAAAATTAAAGTGGTAGATTAGGACCGTAAGATATATAGGAGTCCATCGAATCTGCTTTGCCAATGTCATCATGGCTGATCCATTTCTCTATCAGCCCCAATCTCCTGCCTTCTGCTTTTATGTCCTAACTAATCAAGAATCTATCAACCTTTGCCTTAAATATTCCCAGTAGCTTGGCCTCCACTGCATCAGGGAGCTCTGAGCAGTCTCCAGTCTGAGTGAAGGTGTTGTGCAAAGTGGTCACTCAATCTGCATTTGGTTTCCCTGATGTACTGACCAACATCTCTTTCCCAGTTCTAATGAAGAATCTTTGGTTCTCTTTCTGTAAATGACCTGCTGAGACTTTCCAGCATTTTCTGCTTCTGTTGCACAATTACCTGTTCTAGGATGTCTGAGTGTGGTAGGCACAGATTCAATAGAGTCCTTCAAAAATGAAGTGGATAAAGACTCGGTGGGGGGGGGGGGGGGGGAGAATGCAGTGATAAAATATCCTTATCCATGCATTTTTCCTTTAATGAGTCATGCGTTGGAACAGTAAGTAAGGATGTGGATCAAAGCTACCTAACTACAAAAGCTTCATACAGGGTTTGAAGTCTTTATCAAATAATCTTCATTAGACAACAATAGTTGTATTGAACGTAAAGGTCAAAATCCTCACCACTGATTCTGGGCAAATTGGGTCCTGAGTCTGGAGAAGTGGGTCACTTTTTCCAGGCTCATATTGGCTTTTTATTTTTGGATAGTTGTTTTCTACAATGAAGGAAATTTGGAAGAACATCTTTTTGTTTTGTGGGTGTTAAATATGAGGACTATTTTTCTGTATGTTTCACTCTGAACATGTTGATTGATCCTTGGTTATTAACACAAATGATGTATTTCACTGTATGATAAATGAATTTGAGTTAATAATGACTTGGAATTCAGCTGCAGCATGCACATACCCAAGTGTTGTTCATGTGCTGCAGGTTGGTGACGGGAGTTAGTGTGACCTTGGTTCTGGGATGGGTTAAATAGTTTACCACTTGACCAGTAGATTACCTACACTTCAGCATGTTTGAGGCATGGCATTGCAAGATGACAAATTGGAAAATGCCTCAGGGCAATGATACAACCTTTGTGGATACCATTTCTGTTGTGAGCCCACTGGTTAAGATCATAATGTATGTATCATCATGTAGCTGACATGAGATGGAGGTGAATTTCTGTAGAAAGTTAAAGTTGAAAAGACTTTGATAGACCCTAATACTTGATGGAATAAAAGGATTTCTTGAGGTCATGTACTGTGGTTCATATTGTTCCCTACATTTCTGTTGGAGTTGACCTATAGTCAAGATTGTGTCTGTTGTACCTTCTAGAGGGAGGGAATCCACACTATATTTCAGGAAGCAGCTCTTTGGCATTGTAAGTAGATGTTGAGGAGGGGCAGCCAGCTGAGAGGAGCAGCCCTGTGTTGTACTATAATTGGATTTGTCTCTCTTCTTGAAACCAGTGGTGATTATGGTGTTTGTAGGGTCCCTTGAAATGCCGTCCTCTCCCAAGAATTGGGCAATGAGGTTGTGACACTTCTCTACGTGAAGGTTTGGAACTTCAGATAGGATATCATCTGCTCCTGAAGTCACACAGTTTCTCATTTAGCATACAGGTATGTGCTTCTGTAATCCCTTGTTGGTCAGGAGTGGCAGCTAGCCTGAAGCTGATAGTTTGCTGTGGGGTGGAGACAAGTTTGTTCATTTATCGGTGTTCCTACCAAGAAGTGTTGGTGTCTGTCTGTTAATGGTTGATTTTTAGTGGGCTGAGGCATTCAGTGTGAGGAGTGTAGATAAACTCGTTGGTGCTGAAGAATCCACACACCTGTGGGTATCTGCAGAATGTTGGGCTCACTGTGCTTATTCCACTCACTATCTGTCTTTTCTATTGGTCAGTGGACCTTGGATGCTCCGGAGCTGAATTTTCCTCTAATTCTATAACTTCTGAGTTGACCTGAGACCATCTTGGTCAAGGCTCAGAAGCATTACAATTCAATATAGTTTTCAATGGTTTAATGTTTGACAAATAGCTTATGAAGCCGAGTATGCTATTCCCTTTACACATCATTCTCTTCAATTTTGAATAGTCATGGCATGCATATTATTGTTTTCTCCCTCTTCTGAACTCCTTCTCCAGGCAGATTGAGGCCTTCATCAAGGTTTGCACCAATTTGTCATGGCAGCAACTGTACTACCTTAGGAGCCTGCTGAAACTCAGCATGACATCTGCCGCTTCTGTTGATGCGTAGTGGAGTGTATATTGACTGGCTGCGTCATAGCCTGATATGGAAACACCAATGCCTTTGAATGGAAAATCCTCCAAAAGGTAGTGGATCTGTCCCAGTACATATTGGGTAAAACTCTCCAAACCATTGAGCATCCATCATCGGAGATTCCCCACCACCCTAGTCATGTTCTCTTCTCGCTGTTGCCATCGGGTAGAAGGTACAATAGACTCAGGACTCACACCACCAGGTTCAAGAACAGTTTCTACCCTTCAACCATCAGGCTGTTGAATAAAAGGGGATAACTATCCTCACTTGCCCCAACATTGAAATGTTCCTACAACCAACAATCTTACTTTAAGGACTCTTTATCTCATTGTCTCATCTTCTTGTTATTTAATGCTATTTATTTATATTTGCATTTGCATGGTCTGCTGTCTTCTGCACTCTGGATGATCTTTCATTGATCCTGTTCTATAGATTTGTTGAGTATGTCCTACAGGAAATATATGTACTTTGATAATAAAATTTACTTTGGCCTTTGATCTCTCTCTTTGACTGTTCTCCTCCTTTGAAACATTGACATGTTTAGTTTCCAACTCTTCCTAGATCTGACAGATGGTCACTGATCTGAAAAATTATCACTGTTTCTTTCTCCTTAACTTGACATGAGAATTGCCAGCAATTTCATGTTTTCAGATAACCAACATTAGTATTTTTTGATGAGATTTGGATAGAATTTTTCTAAAACAGTGGTTAGGTCACAGATATGGTCACCACTGTTTAGGAAGCTAGTGAAAGTGAGAGGATGTCCCTGGACAAAATATTTCCAGGGATGTAGAGTTTCATCTGTAACATTAGACTGGAGAATCTTGGATAAAGATCGGGTGAGATGGGATTCAACCAAGATCATGAAGTAGAAAAGGTAAATAGCTGGGAGCTCTTTCAGTTATCTGTGGTTCAGGGATCAATAGACAATAGACAGTAGGTGCAGGAGTAGGCCATTCAGCCCTTCTAGCCAGCACCGCCATTCACTGTGATCATGGCTGATCATACACAATCAGTACCCCGTTCCTGCCCTCTCCCCATATTCCTTGACCCAGCTATCTATAAGAGCTCTATCTAACTCTCTCTTGAATGCATCCAGAGACTTGGCCTCCACTGCCTTCTGGGGCAGAGCATTCCACATATCCACCACTCTCTGGGTGAAAAAGTTTTTCCGCATCTCTGTTCCAAATGGCCTACCCCTTATTCTTAAACTGTGGCCTCTAGTTCTGGACTCACCCATCAGCGGGAACATGCTTCCTGCCTCCAGTGTGTCCAATCCCTTAATAATCTTATATGTTTCAATCAGATCCCCTCTCATCCTTCTAAATTCCAGGGTATACAAGCCCAGTCGCTCCAATCTTTCAACATATGACAGTCCTGCCATTCCGGGAATTAACCTTGTGAACCTACGCTGCACTCCCTCAATAGCAAGAATGTCCTTTCTCAAATTTGGAGACCAAAACTGCACACAATACTCCAGGTGTGGTCTCACCAGGGCCCTGTACAGCTGCAGAAGGACCTCTTTACTCCTATACTCAATTCCTCTTGTTATAAAAGCCAGCATGCCATTGGCTTTCTTCACTGCCTGCTGTACCTGCATGCTTGCTTTCATTGACTGATGTACAAGAACACCTAGATCTCGTACTTCCACTTTTCCTAACTTGACTCCATTTAGATAGTAATCTGCCTTCCTGTTCTTGCCACCAAAGTGGATAACCTCACATTTATCCACATTAAACTGCATCTGCCATACATTCGCCCACTCACTCAACCTGTCCAAGTCACCCTGCATTCTCATAACATCCTCCTGACATTTCACACTGCCATCCAGCTTTGTGTCATCAGCAAATTTGCTAATGTTACTTTTAATCCCTTCATCTAAATCATTAATGTATATTGTAAACAGCTGCGGTCCCAGCACCGAACCTTGCGGTACCCCACTGGTCACAGCCTGCCATTCCGAAAGGGACCCATTAATCACTACTCTTTGTTTGCTGTCAGCCAGCCAATTTTCAATCCATGTCAGTACTCTGCCCCCAATACCATGTACCCTAATTTTGCCCACTAATCTCCTATGTGGGACTTTATCAAAAGCTTTCTGGAAGTCCAGGTACACTACATCCACTGGCTCTCCCTTGTCCATTTTCATAGTTGCATCCTCAAAAAACTCCAGAAGATTAGTCAAGCATGATTTTCCCTTCATAAATCCATGCTGACTTGGACTGATCCTTCTACTGCTATCCAAATGTGTCGTAATTTCCTCTTTTGTAATTGACTCCAGCATCTTCCCCACCACTGATGTCAAGCTAACTGGTCTATAATTCCCTGTTTTCTCTCTCCCTCATTTCTTGAAAAGTGGGACAACATTAGCCACCCTCCAATCAGCAGGAACTGATCCTGAATCTATAGAACATTGAAAATGATTATCAATGTGTCCACAATTTCTAGAGCCACCTCTTTAAGTACCCTGGGATGCAGACCATCAGATCCCGGGGACTTAACAGCCTTCAGACTCAACAGTCTATCCAACACTGTTTCTTGCCTAATATAAATTTCCTTCAGTTCATCCTTTACCTTAGTTCCTTTGGCCACTATTACATCTGGGAGATAGTTTGTATCTTCCTTAGTGAAGACTGATCCAAAGTATCTGTTTAACTCATCTGCCATTTCCTTGTTCCCCATAATAAATTCACATAATAAAATCAAGGAGTCATTGATGCAAAGTGACAAGTAAACGATTTGGAGGGGACTGAGTTAAAAAAAAAACTTGCCATTCTGTATTTCCACAACAAAAATACTTGTGCAACACAGTGATACAATAATCATCTCTGCTGCCACACAGCTTCACCGACCTGTGTTTGATTCTCATGTGAGCGCTGTCTCTGGAGTTAGCATTTTCTTTCTGTGCATATGAAACTTTGCTGGGTGCCAAGAACGTGCTGGTGTGTTGGAGATGGGATCAATTGACTGCTGGAATTGCCAGAATGTAGGTGAATGTTAGAAGAATTGGTGTGGGGGTGGGGGGAGTTAATAGACATGTGAGAGACGATGAGTTGCTGAGAAATAAGTGAGGGAATGAAATTGATGAAAGTGCTCTGCCAGGCAGAACAGATTGGATGAACAGAATGGCTTCCCTTCCTTTCATTTTGGAGGAGAAAGAAAATGAGGGAAAAATTATGAGAATTTACTCACTTTAAGAATGGGCAGTCAGGGCTTTGAAAGGGCAAATGGACAAAAACTGTTGAACAATGTGGAGACAAAGTAGGAGTGGGGCTGGTTGGAATGTTTGACGGCTAATGTGGATTTGATGGATGGAAGGACTCTACATGGGTTGCAGGGATTCTGTGACACTCCTTTATTATTCTACATGTATGGTCTGTTTACCTGAAATGCTTGTTGTTGAATAGCTGTCGGTGTGTGTGAAACATAAAAGACGAGTCTTTTAGCAGTGCTCTGTCTGTGAGGTAGTGCAGAGTCCCGACAGAGATTATTGATAGTTGAGTAATGAGGTGCAATAAATTAAGGCTAGTGTCGTAGTTGGTAAGATCCAGCAGTTCAAAATGAGTTTAATAATTCTGATCACTTGTGAGACCATTGACTTTCATATAACCCTGCACTAAGCTCCTCCAAGGTTTAAACCTGTTATTGACCACTGTGGTTTTCTTGTCCCACTTTTAGAATTGCTGTAAATACAACATTGGTCCTACTTCATCGAAGTCTAATGTCACAGTTAAATGTGTTCTTCCATGTTGTGCTTTTCTTCAATGTTTAGATGTAGGATCCAGATGTGAACTGTTTTCCCCCAGATGCAGGCTGACATGCTGAATCCACTACCTTGCTCTTCCTCTTTCACACTATTTACTTCTGCAACTTATAAGTTCTATGTCTTGCTGCCGCAAAGCTTAACATTTCATGACGTATGTCAGTGATTATAAACCTGACTCTGATTCTTAATTCAGTGTTTCCCAGATAGATTCGCTTGGTCCATAACTACTCTAGCAACAACGTGCTATTGCCCTATTTTCTTCCAATGCCAAAGGGCTGCTTCTTAAATCATAGTCTGGATTCTCTCCCTCTGGTCTAGAGGTGCAGCAGACTTGATCTTGACTACAACTCCAACAGAAATGCAGGGAGCAATATGAACCACAGTACATGACCATTTTGTTTAACTTCACAAATTCCTTTAACTCCATCAGTTAACAGGGACCATGGAACAGTTTTTTTCCAAATTTAACTTACTGCAAAAATTCATCTTTATCTCATGTCTGCTTCATGATGACATGCATATGGCTGCATTGCCATCTGGTGTGGTGGTGGTGGGGGGCTACTGGCCAGGATCAAAATAATCTGCAGAAGGTTGTAAACTCAGTAAGCTCCATCATGGGCTCCGTAGTATCCAGGACATCTTCAAGGAGTGGTTCCTCAAAATGGTGGCATCGATCAATAAGGACCCACATCACCCAGATCATGCCTTGTTCTCGTTGCTACTATCATGGAGGAGGCACAGGAGCCTGAAGGCCTGAATGTTTAAGGAATAGATTCTTCCCCTCTGTTAACCGATTTCTGAACGGACATTGAACTCATGAACACATGAGCCTGTCAAATTTCATCCTCGTCCACCAACCCTCTGTCACATACCCCGTGACCGGGTTACTGAACCAGCAGAAATGGAGTACATGTTGGAGTCTGGTATTACTGTAACTAATAGTGTTTATTAGTAAACTAAGTAATACAGTACTATAAAATGCAAAATATATATAAAACAGGTTAGCAATGATATATACAGAAGTGTGGAAATAGGAATCAAAACCAAGATCTTTCAAAGTCTAGGGGTAAATGGATAGTCTTACGATGGTGAAGAGTTCAGTTTAGTTTAGGTCGAGGTAGCTCTGATGTAACGTTGGAGTGAGAGCGAGAGGTGATGCAGTTGCCATCGAACCTTCCGTTGTCTTCCTGTTGCAATCACCGACTGTGACCATACCAGGCACGACCATTCTTCCATGGTAGGCCTGTCACCCAGGCAAGGGTGGACACACAAACAAGCCCCCACCGGTCGCACTTTCACACACTGTGCCCTTTGATCGATTCCCCTGAATCGATCCTCCAAACCCCCACCTTCATGTGGGTGCACAATGCTCTTTCAGTGTCCCGTGGTGTGTCTGCTTGTGTCTTCGCAGACCTGCTTTCTATCTCCCCTTTCAGGGCACTGGCCGTCCATCACCTGGTCCCACCTTGTTGTCTCTACAAGAATTTTACAAGCAGGAAAAAGTGTCCTTGGAGCAAAAGTAAATAATCAGTCATGGAGTCATAACTTCAAATCTTTGTCTCTCTCTCACATCTGCGCTGGGTGCCTCCCTACTCTTCTTCTCTCTCTCTCATTAGTAGCATAGTTCACAGGGGGGTTAACTCTGGACCCCATCTCAGCTTAGTTTGCTCATCACACCTCATCCTCTGAAAAGGATTCTGAGGTTACGACAGGAATGTATCTATGAATGATATAAAACCTCTCCAGTTTTTTCCAGCAACCCTCTGCTCTGCATATCAATGCCTACTAATGCTTTCCATTTAAGTTCCATGAGTTGTTTCTCGCCTCATCACTTTGCTGAATTTGGATTTAAGTTTTTCTACCTCACTCTATTAATATTTTAGAATACTCTATGATGAGGGGTCTGCTTATTTGTATGCCAGCATTGTGTCACAAAGCTTGTGAGAGATTTAAGACAAAATGTCTAACAGTCCCTAAATGATGCCCTCACCCACATCTCCTCCATTTCCTGCACTTCAGCCCTCACCCCATCCTCACGTATCCACAACAGGGACCGAGTTCCCCTTTTCCTCACCTACCACCCCATCAGCCTCCGGATCCGGCATATTATCCTCCGCAACTTCTGCCACCTTCAACAGCCTTCTCCTTCCCACCCTCCCCCACCTTCTTTATAGGGCCCCTGTCCCCTCCCTCTTCAGTCCTGACAAAGGGTCTCAGCCCGAAAAGATGAGGGAAACCACATCTTTCCCTCTCTACCCCTCTCTGCTTTCTGCAGGGATAGTTCCCTCTGCAACTCCCTGGTCCACATATCCCTCCCCACGGATCTCCCACCTGGCACTTATCCCTGCAAGCGTGATTGCTACACCTGTCCCTACCCCTCTCTTACCACCATTCAGGGCCCCAAACTGTCTTTCCAGGTGAGGCAACACTTCACTTGCGAGTCTGTTGGGGTCATCTATTACATCCGGTGCTCCTGGTGCGGCCTTCTCTACATCAGCGAGACACAGATTGGGGGACCACTTCATCGAACACCTCCACTCAGTCTGCCACAACAGACAGGATCTCCCAGTTGCCACCCACTTCAACTCTGCTTTACATTCCCATTCGGATATGTCCATACATGGCCTCCTCTACTGCCATAATGAGACCAAACTTAGGTTGGAGCAGCAGCACCTCATATACAGTCTGGGGGTAGTCTCCAGCCCCTTGGCATGAACATCGAATTCTCCAACTTCCGGTACTTCCCTCCTCCTCCTTTCCCCCATCCTAGTTTCACTCTACTTCCTCCTCTCTCATGATTCTGCTGCCTTCTACTACACAGTGCTTTCACCTTGCATTCCTTCTTCACCTTTCCTGCCTATCCCCTCCCTGCTTTCCTCCCACCCCTTGATCTTTCCTCTGATTGGTTTTTAACCTGGCACCCACCAGCCTTCTCCTTACCACCCTCCCCCACCTTCTTTATAGGGCCCCTACCCCCTCCCTCTTCAGTCCTGACGAAGGGTCTCGGCCCAAAATGTTGACTGCTCATTTCCATGGATGTTGCCCAACTTGCTGAGTTCCTCCAGCTTGTTGTACGTGTTGATTTGACCACAGCATCTGCAGTGTACTTTGTGTTTGGTCCCTAAATGAACCTTTTTTATTTCACCACTATTAAATTCCAGTCAATTTTCAGGCTAGTTGGTTAATTTGACACCAGTTCCTACTGTTTTATATTCCTTAAATGTTAGGTGCAGATCCTTTATTATAGGAGTGTTGACATGCCTTTTGTTTTTGCTGGAAAACTTCTAAGAGGCATCTGAGGCTTTTTTTCAATTGCCTGTTGTAATATATGGCAAAACCTCAATTATAATCATACCTCAAGGACTTCTGCATGGAGAAGAGAATGTGGTGGGGGATATGAAGTAATGAGAGTAGGTAATGAAAAACAGCATCAATGAAAGAACTAAACTGGGAAAAATTGAATTACTTACAATGCTATCAGAGCTTGTTAAGATTTGAAGTTATTCTTAAATTTATTTGTCAGGAAGTTAAACCTTTAGCATTGCAACATTGGTATTAAAGATGAGAATTGTGATTCCTCCTTGAAATTAATTTTCAAAAGTTTGGAAAGTTGATCACTTGAAACTAGATCTATTATGGGATGATCAAAGAAACAGCACGGTAGCATAAAGCTTTACAGTACCAGCAATCCGGGTCAATTCCCACCGCTGTCTGTAAGGAGTTTGTAGCTTCTCCCCGTAACCATGTGGGTTTCCTCCATGTGCTCCAGTTTCTGGCCACAGTCCAAAGATGTACCAGTTAGTAGGTTAATTGGTCATTATAAATTGCCCCATGATTAGGCTAGGGTTAAATCGGTGGTTTGCAGGCAGTGTGGCTCAAAGGATCTACTCTGCACTGTATCTCAATAAAATAAAAAATAAATTGACCTGAATCAGGGATGTTCATTTGGATTTCCATTTCTTGCACATCAATCTTGTGCCATGATGATGTGTGGATTGTTATCTTGGAAACAATAGCGAACAGAGATCACTCAACACACACAGAATGCTGGTGGAACGCAGCAGGCCAGGCAGCATCTATAGAAAGAAGTACAGTCGACATTTCAGGCTGAGATCCTTCGTCAGGTTGCTTAGGAGAAGTCTGGTAGTGAATCTTACCTTCAAGCAACTTTAGTTGGCCAAGGGCTATGCTGGTGCATAAGGGGTGAATAGGTATTCCATCATCGATGTCTGAATTTCCTGAGAGGTGGCTCCAAGCTTTTGGGCAGTGGTCCTCTTTTCCAGAGTCTTGCCATGAATCTTAAAAGAAGAGAAAATCTGCAGACGCTGGAGATTCGAACAACACACACAAAATGCTGGAGGATCTCAGCAGGCCAGGCAGCATCTATGGGGAAAAAAAGTATAGTCAATATTTCGGGCTGAAACCCATTCTTAAAATGTTGCTACCTCATTGTCAAACTTACTGCTGAAAAATGTCTGCACTTTCATGGTGCTGTGATTATTTAGTAATTTAACATCTAAATATTAGTTTTTTTTTACCCCCAACTAGCAGGTTAGTTTCACATCTCCCCATGTTACATTCCAACTGCTTATTTTTAACATAGTTGTCCTTCTTGTGGGTTCTTGCTAGCTGTTTGATATCTTCATCTCTTTATGGGAGCAGACAGGTGCCAGAATATTTGAAAATGATTTTTAGGATTTATGGCAGCACAGTTGCTTAGCAACTAGTGTAACACTATTACAACACCAGTGAGCTGGGTTCAATTCTGCCACTGTCTGTCTGGAGATTGCGTTCTCTCCATGGCTACATGCGTTTCCCCAGCTGCTCTGGTTTCTTCTCATGTTCCAAAAACTTGAGTTAATAGGTTAATTAGTCACACGAGTATAATTGGGTGGTGCGGGGCTTATGGGCCAGAACTGTCTGTTACTGTTGTATCTCTTTAGGAAAAAAACAAGTGTGGGTCCTCTTCTTCACTTGGAGTTGACAGTGTGCCTTCAAACTTGTGAAAATGTGTGTCATTAGGATACTGGATTAATTTGCTTATGTGCATGGCCCACCTACAGAAGACACTGGCGAGATGCCCGTGGAAGAATAAGGGAACCAACGTTAGTGATGCCTGTTAGGCCAACAGCTCCAGTAATGGATTTGAGTTACATTCAGTCAGTTGTGACAGGCAGTCTGTATCATCTGCATGTCCAACAACAGAATCCTGAAATAACCATGAAGTGAAAGGTCATCAACCAGAAATGCTTACTCTGCTCTTGTCTCGAGTGAAAGTGGCTGAGCTACCGAAAGTTCCCACCATTTTCTGTTTTCATTTTTGATTTCCAATATCTGGTGCTTTATTTTTACTTTTTCCAAAACTGCTTTGAGCTCCATCATAGAGTCATGGGGAAGTACAGCACAGAAACAGGCTGTTTGGCCCATCCAGTCTGTGCCGAGCCTTTTAAACTGCCTGCTCCCATCGTCCTGTACCAGCGCCATGGCCCTCCATACCCCCACAATCTATGTACCTATCCAAATTCTATTAAATACTGAAATTGAGTTCGCATGCACCACTTGCACAGGCAGCTTGAGTCATGGGAAAAGATTGCCAAGTGCACTGGAAAACAAACATTTTAAAAATATTCTTAAATCTTCTTGAAAAAGAATCTTAAAGCCTCCTTGGGAAAGTAAATTGCCAAATTATGTGAATCACTGATTCATGAGCATGTTCAATGGGATGTACTGAGAATCTTGAGCTAATTCATCAGGCTGTTGTGTAAACTGTGGAAATAGAACTTCACCCCTTCACAGTTCCCAGCTGTCCACAGTGTCCTGCCTGATCTGCAATAGAGATTGTGCTTTTCATTTTTGCTGATTAGACTTTCAAATAGGTGTGGCACAGTCACATAACAGTTAGTGTAACATTATTCTAGCACCAATGACATGGGGTCAATTCCAGCTGCTGTCAGTAAGGAGTTTATTCACTTCTCCCTGTCACTCCAGGTGCTCTAGTTCCCTCCCAGTTTCCAACAATGTACAGGTTAGTGGGTTTAATGGTTACTTGGGTGTAATTGGGCAACTCGGGCTCATTGGGCCAGAAAAACCTGTTACTTTGCTGTACCTCGAAATCAATAAAATAACCCAGTGAACCAGAGCGGAAAGAAGTCATCCTCGATTCTGCCCAAGATCAAGAGTCTTTAGAGATGTAGCATTACAGGATATCTGTTACCAGGAATTTAATGATGCTTAAGTCACAAGTGATGAAAGTCTCTATGAATGCTCATCAGATGCCAACCGTTTATAAAATGGAAATATCTTGATGAGCTTATGCTCAGAATTATAACTTGATTCAAAAACATAGATACATTGAAATTGTATTTAAACATGCCTGTTCTCTACAGTTTATTTACACATTCTACTCGGAACTTTTGAAACAAGTACAAATATACTAGACAATACTCAGCCGAGTTAATTACAAATGAGAAAATCTGCAGATGCTGGAGATCTAAGCAACACACACAAAATGCTGGAGGAACTCAGCAGGCCAGGCAGCATCTATGGAAAAGGTCTTCTGATGAAGGGTCTTGGTCCAAAATGTCAACTGTACTCTTTTCCATAGATGCTGTCTGGCCTGCCGGCATTTTGTGTGTGTGTTGCTGAGTTAATTGTCTAATGTGGCTCCTGTATCATTTCTGGGGTGTAATTCCTGCTTCAAGCTGGTTTTAAATGGTTAGTTGATAATTGAAACTAATTAATACCTTGGCTATTTAAAATGTTGCTACCTCATTGTCAAACTTACTGCTGAAAAATGTCTGCACTTTCATGGTGCTGTGATTATTTAGTAACTTAATCAATGCTGAGTAACATCGGGTAGTTTCACACTATTTAAATATTAGTTTGTTTTTCTACCCCCCCCCCCCCACAACTAGCAGGTTAGCTTCACATCTCCCCATGTTACATTCCAACTGCTTATTTTTACATCTCACACTTATCCTGCCTGTGTGTTTTTGCTGGCTGTTTGATTTAGGAATTGGAGCTGATGGTTTTGGAGGAATATTCTTCCTATGGTTGAGAAAGGACTTGGGCCACTGTGAAATGCAACAACTTCTGGGTTGTGTCACACTTGTAGTTTTAACCTTTGTGGAGATGCTATCTTCTTCAACCTCAAATATAAGCCCTCGCATGCCTGGACTGTTTTGACAGTCTAGGTCAATGTGACAGTCACAACCATTCCATACAGTATTTCACATAGTGCTGCTAAACACATTATATATGGAACTGTTTAGCTATGGGAGCAGAATTTGGCAATCTTGCAGGCATACCCAATGGAAGGACTCAGACTATTCATGTAGACATTCAAGCACCTGTTTGAAATGAAGAGTACTTCACCGAGGGATTCTATTCAGTTAAACACCAATTTTCAGTGATCAGGAGGGGAAGCTCACAAGCATTTTGAAGATATCCCATTGGCTCAATAATTCCTTCCTTCCTGTGTTCATACCAGTTTGTTGTCTTTCAGGGTCACCCTGTCTCATAAGGATGTATTTTGCAGGATAAATGTTAGCTGCTCCTGTTCTAACGACACAGTGAGCTTTAGGCCCCACTCCTGCTCAAGGACCCAGCAGGAGGAGCAGCTCGTTCAAAGCTAAGAGGGCAATAAAAGGGAACTAGCCCTTAATCAGCACCATCAGCCTCAGGAGCCTGCTAGCAAGTTGTTCAAAGAATTGCTGGAGGTAGCTATTGTCCTAAGTTAGTCAAATTGGACTTTCCACTTAATTCTAAGCACATTAAGAGCCAAAATTAAAGCATACTATTCAAACCAACAATGCATCTGCAGCAAGGTGGATGAATTAATGGCATAAATAATTGAAAATAGGATTTATTTCATTGCCTTTAAAAATGTGTGGCTGCAGGGTGACCTAAACTGGGAATTAAATATTCCAGGGTACTGAAAGTTAGGATGCACAGGAGAATGGGAGGAGAAGGTGGGGATGACATCAGTACTGTCTTTAGAAAGTATCTTGTCTTGGCAGACTGTGATGATGAATTAGAAACAGAGAAGAATAAGCAGGATGCAGAAAGTATCGGTGCGAGTTGTTATGGACCTCTGAATAATAGTTCTGATGTAAGAGCACAATAAAAATAAGGAAGTTGTGAGTTGTGAGTAAGCAGTAATCATAGGAACGTAGTCTAGGCAATTTAGTACGAATGACGTAGCAAATTAATTCCTGGAATGTATACAGAATGGACTTCTATATCAGAATGATGAGGAAATGAGGAAGGAACAGGCTATTTTAGATTTTTTAACTACACAATAAAAAGGGTAAATTTCAAAACCCTGCTGTAAAGGAGTCCGCAGGAAAAAGTAATGATACTATATTAAAAGTAGCACACACAAAATGCTGGAGGAACTCAGCAGGCCATGGGGCTTCTGTAGAAATTAATAGATAGCTGAGACCCTTCTTCTGGACTGAGAAGGAAGGGGGAAAGATGCTGAAATAAAAAGGTTGGGTTGGGGGGGGGTGGAGGAGAAGGAAGCTAGCCCTGAAGAAGGGTCTCATCCCAAAATGTTAACTGTCTATTGATTTCCATAGATGCTGCCTGATTTGCTCAGTTCCTCTATCATTTTGTGTGTGTTATTTCCAGCATCTGCAGACTTTCTAGTGTTTTTAGCATATGATAGAATTGTGTATTAAGTTTGTAAGTGATGTATTTTAATCTGAGATTATGGTTTTCAATCGAAACAGAATCAGGTTTATTATCACTGTCATGTCATGATATTTGTTGTTTGGCAGAGTACAGTGAAATAAGTAAAACAAAATCTAAGTTAAAATAAAAAATGTTCACAATAAGCAATAGTGCAAAAAGAGAACAAAATGGCATGTTTTGGGTTGATGGATCATTCAGAAATCTGATGGCAGAGGGGAAGAACCTGCTCCTAAAATGTTGTGCGTGTGTTTTCAGTTTCCTGTATCTTTTCCTGAATGGAGGTAATGAGGAGATGGTGAAGGTTCTTAATGATGGATGCCGTCATCTTGAAGCATCACCTACTGAATATGTCCTTGGTGGTGTGGAGAATACTAGATGGAGCTGGCTGACTTTTCCAATCCTGCACATTGGAGCCTCCATACCAGACAGTGATGCAACTAGTTAGAATGCTCTCTATGGTACAACTGTAGAAAGTTTTTGGGGACTTGAGTGACACATCAAATATCCTCAAGCTCCTAATGAAATATAGATGCTGATGTTCCTGTCTCACAAGTACATCAATATGTTGGGTCTAGGGTAGACCTTTAGAGATGTTTACACTCAGGAATTTGAAGCTGTTCGCCCTTTTCACTGTTGACACCTTAATGAAGACTGGTGTGTTTAAATCTGACTACCCCTTCCTGAACTCCACAATTACTGACTTGGTCTTACTGACATCAGGGCAAAGTTGTTGTTGCAACACCACTCAGCCAGCTAATCAATCTCACTCCCAAACACTGCTTGTCTAACAGAAGTTACATCATCAGCAAACTTGTAGTTTGTATCCCGCTAATCATTCAATAGATGACAGATCTTGCTTCTGTTCATACACACAGTGTTATTCATTGTTTTTTCAGCATTTTACTACCAAAGTCACAAGGTTATGGAAAAGGAAAAAGAAATGGCATTTATTATCCAGTCAGTGGTGTCTCCAGCTTCTCTTAAGTTTTCAGGCATACAAGTGGAATGCACATGTTCACAGGAAGTCAGTGAATTCCCTTAAAATTCAAAGTTCAATGTAAATTTTATTATCAAAGTACATATACATCACTATATTCAGCCCTACAATTAATTTCCTTGTGAGTTTGCTCAGCAAATTTATAAAATTGGAGCTATAACAGAATTGATGAAAGATCAACCAGAGTGTAGACAATAACAATCTATGCAAATGCAAATATAAATAAATAACAAGAGCATGAGATGAAGAGTCCTTGAAAGTGAGTCCTTTGGTTGTGGGAACACTTCAATGATAGGGCAAATGAAGTTAAGTGTAGATATTCCCTTTTGTTCAAGAGGCTGATGGTTGAGGGGTGGTAATTGTTCCTGAACCTGGTGGTGGAATCCCGAGGCTCTTGTACCTTCTACCCGATGGCAGCAACAAGAAGAGAATATGTCCTGAGTGGTGGGGATCCCTGATGGTGGATGATGCTTTCCTACGACAGTGTTTCATGTAGGTGTACTTTACCTGTGATGGACTGGGTCACAGCCCACTGTAAAACTGGTTGATTCATTATTACATTCAATCACATCAGACTGGGTTTTATACCACTTTCTAATCATATATTGGCCCAGTGTAAACATCCTCTTGGCCAATGTGTTTCACCATTATCCAGCTGTATAGGTGTTGAGCCTTTGAGTCAAATATCTAGATGTTTTGCATCTATAAAAGTCAGAAGAACAAGGTTACTACTTGGATGATGTAAATGCACGAAAGGCTCATTTGAATGGAATACTAATGACTGAAGTGTTCATCACCATAAAGAACATGCAATGCACAACATCATTTAAATGTGGATGTACTAGGTTCTCCTGCAAGACGACCATAACCTTGATGTAGAGTTTGGAGTCTTGCATACCTCAATGACCCGGAGAGCTATGTTGCCTGGAGTCAAGGTTTTGTGCTTTACTGACAGACAGACAGACATACTTTATTGATCCCGAGGGAAATTGGGTTTCGTTACAGTTGCACCAACCAAGAATAGAGTAGAAATATAGCAAAATAAAAACCAGAAATAATTAACTAAGTAAATTATGCCAAGTGGAAATAAGTCCAGGACCAGCCTATTGGCTCAGAGTGTCTGACACTCCGAGGGAGGAGTTGTAAAGTTTGATGGCCACAGGCAGGAATGACTTCCTATGACGCTCAGTGTTGCATCTCGGTGGAATGAGTCTCTGGCTGAATGTACTCCTGTGCCTAACTAGTACGTTATGGAGCGGATGGGAGACATTGTCCAAGATGGCATGCAACTTGGACAGCATCCTCTTTTCAGACACCACCATCAGAGTTCCACCCCACATCATCACTGGCCTTGCAAATGAGTTTGTTAATTCTGTTGGTGTCTCTTGGTAGGGTTACCAATGCCAACCAGGTCAAAGGGTAAACCTGGTCCTCCAGCTCAGAGCTAATAACCCTGACTGGTTAAATTTTTTTTAAATGGAAACAGCAATGAAGGATCCTTGGACTGTCATTGCTCCCCTAATTGCCAGCAGCATAACAGGCAATAACTAACTAAAGACTAGGTTCTGAGACTTCAATCAATATCGTCCTTAGTCTCTACAGTTATTGATGAAAGCTTGAACCTGATGTAAACTTTTGTGCTCTAAGACACAATAAAAGCAAGAGGACATTGGTATTCGTGAAGGATATGTTTAACAGAAATCCATCAATGGCTACAGTTCTATCAGTGGATGGCCATCAGTGATATCTGAATGCTTGATATTTCACAGTAAAGAAGGCATTATGAATGGTACACCTCTTTGCAATAAGCTATTTTGTGCTCCGAGAACCAATGAAGAAATTTATGATACAGTATTTCTGAAACCATTTATTTTCACCAGAATGAATGGACTACTAATGGGATATGAAACACAATGCCTTGACCCTATCACCTTGCCAATGTCTGGTTTCACCAAGGTAAAGAATTGGAAACTTGCAAATGTGCAAGATCTTAATGCTGGGAGAGCTCAAGGCAATTGGAGACAGTTGCTAGGAGTACTGATTTATGCCCGACAGATTCCTCATAACCTAATGGAGTTTGATGATGTGACAGACACAAGTGCCGTCAGGTAAAAACGGATTCTGAGCTGGCAATGAAAATGGCAATGAACTTAATTTTGGACACACCATGCTATGAAGGAATAAATTATTTTGATCCTGTACTTCTATGCTGTGGTTTTATTTCCAGCAAAGGCATTCACCGTCAACCTCAGGAGCAGATGTCAAAACACCAGGATGCATTAGTCTCATTTCCTGCATGAAGTGTAAGCCTTCCCATGAAACACACTAGATCAAATGTAACAGCTTTAGTCTTGTACTTCTGAAAGATGTGCATTTATTTATCAACATAAACGACCTTCAAATCATGTTACAGGACAAGACAGTTTTAAATTAAAATGAAACCAATTTCCTTGTCCATTCGTCCCTCCCCACTGATCTCCCTCCTGGCTCTTGTCCCAGCAAGTGGCCTAAGTGCTGCACCTGCCCATATACCTCCTCCCTCACCTCCTTTCAGGTGAGGCAACACTTCACCTGCAAATCTGCTGGCATCATCTCTAGTGTCCGGTGCTCCCAATGCAGCCTCCCCTACGCTAGTGAGACCCATTATAAATTGGGGACCTCTTCATCGTGTATCTCTGCACCATCCACAAGTGAGATTTCCCAGTGGTCACACATTTTAATTCTGATTCCCATTTGGACATGTCAGTCCATGGCCTCCTCTTTTGCCAAGTTGAGGCCATTTTCAGGGTGGAAGAGCAACACCTTGTATTCTGTCTGGGTAGCTTCCAATCTGATGGTATGAATATCAATTTCTGCTTCTGGTTTAAAAAAAAATTCCACCCCCTGCCTTCCTCTATTCCCCACTCTGACCCTTTACCTCTTCTCATTTGTTTATTACTTCCTCCTGGGTCCTCTTCTCCTTCCCTTTCTCCTATGGTCCACTCCTCTCCCATCATATTCCTCCTTCTTCAGCCCTTGACCTTTCCCACCCACCTGGACTCGCCTATTATCTTACAGCTAACCCTTTGCCCATCTTTTTATGCTAGAGTCTTTCCCCTTTCCTTCTTAGTCCTGCAGAAGGATCTCAGCCCAAAATGTTGATCATCTATTCTTTTGCGTAGATGCTGACTGACCTGCTGAGTTCTTCCAGCATTTTGTTTGTGTTGCAGCAGTTATTTCAGTCCAAATACTAGTCCTTCTAAGTTGGTGCCGTTTATTAATACACTAACACCTTCACGATGTTGTAGTGCTATTGTGTAGCTGTCATTTGCCAGTTAGAGGGATAACCCCTCTAGGTAGGGATTGGGTTGCCATGGCAGCGATTATCGTGATACTACTACAGCTGGAGTTTGGAGTTCAATTCTGACACCATCTGTATAGAGTTTGTACATCCTCCCCATAAATGCATGGGTTTCCTCTGGGTGCTCCTGTTTCCTTCCACATTCCAAGGATGTACGGGTTAGTGGATTAATTGGTCATTGTAAATTATTGTACAGTTTGGCTAGGATTAAGTAGGTGGGTTTCTGGGTGGTGCAGCTCATTGGGCGGGAAGGGCCTGTTGCACTCTGTATCTCTAAATAAAATGTTTTAATAAAGATATTAGATGCCTTGTAATTGTCAGCCATGAGCTCTAGCCCTCGGAGGACTGGCTATGGATATGGGTCATTGGCAGGGGAAGTGCTTGAGAGGTTCTGCTGCAGGGGAGACCCTGAGGTCCTGCCAAATAACAGGACACTCTCTGTACTATCATGGAAGTAAGTAGACAACACTGTTACTCAGTCTGCAATCGCATCCTGACATCCTGTTTTCTCTGCTCCCCAATGGCTGCAGTGAGTCAACTCTCCATCCACGCAGTCCAGCGGTCTGCTCGCTCGAAACTGTCTGTTACTGACACAGTTGCTGGGCTCATCTCCTAGTGAGTGCTGGGTGTGATGGAAGCAAGGATGCAGCCAGTGGCGCCCCCTTTTTCCTTTGCCCCTGCCTGTCCTGGTGACAGATTCCTAAGGCTCAGTCACGCAGGTGCTTCTGGTGCCTCCCTGGAAGCGGACACAGCTCCATTTCCAGTGGTGTTTCCTCAGCCTTGCTGGTGCCTGACTTAAATAGTGCATGTCATGTGACTGTGTATGTGAGCTCATTTGGGTCTAAGCTACACAACAAGATACTGGACTGAATCCTCTGCAATTTAGATTGTCTCTTGCAGCCCAGACTCTGGGATGCACTGCCTGAGAAGGTTGTAGTGGTAGACATTTCAGCAGTATCTCCAAGGTTTAGAAGGAAAGAGACTAAATGCTGGTTAATGGGATTAATATGGATAGATACTGATGGTCCAAGTGGACGTGATGTCCAACTGAGTTTCTGTGGTACACGACCATCATCAAGCATCCCAGTGTGCATTCCCTTGTATTTTTAATCTAAATGGCTCCCTCTGACGGTGCTCATTGTTTCCAAGGTAGTTCAAGAGCATGGAAAGCCTTCTATCCAGTTGACACAGTGTTTCTTCATGCACACCTGCCTGGCATTAGCCCATTAGTGCCAGATCTGTCTCCTCTCATGAAGTGTACCATCTTTACTCTGCCAACCCCTTGCAGTGCCACTTGCTGAACTAGTGTTTTGTTGGATAGTCACAATGTTGCTACGTTCTTTACACCTTCCCATATCCTGAGGTGATGGTTCCTTCTCCTACTGATACTCAACACAAGGTAGTGGTAGTTCACGTCTCCCCGTCAGCAATTATTTTGTAAAGATGAGGATAGAACATTCAGCATGGCTTTAACAGTCTATAATATCATTTTTCACTTACTAAATGTAGCATTCCTTAAATGTAAGAATTGTCCAAAGTTCATATTGAAACACTTTGCTCACCAGATGGAAGATCGATGCTACTTTTTCTATAACTTACTCTTGTCCCTAATGAGTCTTAGAATTGTACTGTTTTCTTTTTAAATGTCTCTAGTGAAATGGCTTCATTGCATCTGCCGGGTAAACTATGGTCTGGACAATAATTCCTAATGGACACACAGTGACATTCATTGCTGACGACTTGTAAGCAAAGATAAATTCTTGTGTTTTCTTACTCTTTTATCCAGAATATATGGTCCACAAATCTCAGACATTTGTAAAGCTGGACATTAACCTCACCTTCTCTTGATAAACAACAAGCCCTTTACGTTTTCCCATAGTTAAAATATACCTAGCCCTCCACCAGATACCTTAAAGAATGCAGTTCCATTTTAACTCTATAATGTTGTTCCCAATGAATGCTTCCACATATTTTAAATTTTTATTTATCTTTGGTATGTGGGAAACATGGGCAAGGCCATCATTTAATGTCCAAACTGGAGAAAATGGTAGGTCACTGCGTCATAATGGTGGAAGTACTTGCACATTGCTGTTGGGTACAGGGTTTCAAGATTTAGATCCAAATGACAGTGAAGATGTGGTAATGAGTATTAAATTTGGGATGATGTATCGCAGTAGATGCCCTTCTTCCCCTGGGTTGTAGATGTCTCAGGCTTGGGACTCTGTGGTGTAGATTATTCAGGTAACTGTATGGTGTGCTGGTGGCAAATGGAATGAATGTTGCATGTGGTGGATGGGGTGCCAGTCCAGCAGGTGGTTTTGTCCTGCATGGTGTTGAGAGTTCTACGTCAGTGATGCTGAGGATGAAAAGATTGTAAGTCTTATGTTCTTAGGAATGAACATCACTGGTAGTCTGTCCTGGTCTAACCACATTTATGCCAAGGTCAAGAAAACTCACCACTGCCCTCTGCTTCCACAGGAAACTAAAGAAATTTGGTATGACCCCTTTGCCCTCGCCAATTTTCATCAATGTACCACAGAAAGCATGCTATCCAAATGTATCACAGCTTGGTATGCCAACTGCTCTGCCCATGACCACAAGAAACTGCAGAGAATTGTGGACACAGCTCAATACATATTGGAAAGCAGCGTCCCCTCCCCCATAGGCTTTTGTCTATAGTTCTCACTGCTTTAGAAAGTAGCCAGCATAATTGAAGACCCCACCCACCACAGACATTCTCCCTTTTGTATCTTCTGGAGCAGAGAGGAAAAAGACTGAAGGCACATACCACCAAGTTCAAGGACAAATCCTATCCCACTGTTACAAGTGCATTGAATATTTTGCTAGTTTGATAAGATCTTGACTTCACAATTTACCTCATTATGATCCTGCTGCATTTAACTGTAACACCTTATTCTGCATTCTGATAGTTTTATCTTGTACTTTCTCAACGCACTGTTATAATGAATTGATCTATAAGGACAATATGCAAGACAAGCTTTTCATTGTACCTTATGACAATAACAAACCAAATTACCAATTTACTGTAAGTGTTCTGTGGCCCTGTTGTTGAACAAGTTTGGATCCTCTGTCTAATTAGAATGATGTGAGATTACTAATTGCAGTAGACTGCAATGGTTTTAATGCCCTGCCCATCTGAGAGCTGCCAGGTGTGTTCTGTTCCCTTTGGCAACCCTGGTTAGAGAATCCTCTGTAGGAGGATCAGAAGCTGTTTTCACGGTGATTGTGCAGAGTGCAATCCCATCAGTGCTCCACTGGAGAGCTGTAACTGAAACGGATAAATAGGTTAAGATGAAGTTAAGCAGAATATCTTTGTTGGTTTGATCACCTCTGATGCACCATCAATAACTCTCTGAGACGTGAGGTGAGATATTGGCTTTTATTGACTGGAAGAAAGAACAAGCAGCAATTGACCACCATGCTACATCCGGGAGACTGAGGGCTGGGCTCAGGCCTCAATCGCTTTTATACCGGGGTCAGTGGGAGGAGCCACAGGAGCAGTCAGCAGGGGGCATGTCCAGACAGGTACATGTAGTTCACTACAACCTCCTACTGCGGAAACCATTTCACGACTATGTTCTTCAGGGCCATGACTGCTTAGCCCTGGCTGGGAGGAAAAGAAAGTCTTCCAGCCAGACATGGCAGTCCTTGCTGCTCTCATTGCTTCCGCTCAAAGTTTCCCAAATGATCAATGATCACTGATTCATTGAAAGAGAAGGCATAATATGGACCAAAGATTGGGAAAATTTCAGAAACTAATAAGGGAAGAGAAGATAGATTGAAAGTAAGTGAACATGAAAAACAAATGAAGACAGTAAGAACTTCCGAAAGATAAATGTAGCTAAGGTAAACATTGATTCCATAGAGACTGGGGAATTAATGACAGGAAATAAAGGAAATGGTTGAGATTTTGAACAAATACTTCGTAACTGTTTTCACAGAAGTAGGTAGTAAAGCATATTGAATTCTTCCAAATCCCAGTTGATTTGGAAACTCTTACCTTCCCCTACACTCGCGCGCACAGACTAACATGCAGTGTTCCCATTTGGGGAAGAAGGAAGGGACGTAGAAATCAGCAAACGACAGTGCTAGTAAATGGATTTGGGAAGTGCTAGAATCCATTATGGAGGAAAAAGTAAATTCAAGCTGAGATGACATTGTTTTTTGAAAGGGAAATTGTGTTTGACAAATTCATTATAGTTCTTTAAGAACGTGGATAAAGGGGAACTGGGAGATGTTTATTTGCATTATATATAGATATTTGAAAAGTGCATCTTGAAGTTAAAAAAATTATGGTCAAAACCAAAATTTATGGCAATGATGTTAACATGGCACGGATTAAAATAGAAAATGGTGTTATTTTCCATTTGAGAATCTGCAATTATTGATGTCACTAGATCGCAGCTGGGGCCTTAACTATTTCCTTTCTGAAGTAAACATTAAATGTACTGCAGTCAGATTTGCTGATAATACAAGAGTAGATGGAAAGGCAAGGGATGCAGATAGATAAAATGAGTGGGCAAAGATTTAATAGAAGGAATAGAACATGTGGAAATGTGAAGTGATCCACTTCAGTCTCAATAAAAAAACAGAGTGTTGTGTGAATGGAGAGATGCCAATATCCAGTCTGCATTTGGACCAGTGGGTTGTGGACTTCATCACAGCATTATTCAAATACAGTCCAACCTGCAGATTTCAGAGGTGAGAGGAGGGTGACATGCAGGACTTCCTCAAAAGTTTATTATCGAAGTATGTACTGTATATGTCATCATATACATCTTTATTGAGATTTATTTTCTTGCAAGCATTCCCAGCAGAACAAATTATACAATATAATGACTGAAAAATTACATACAAACAAGCACTGACAAACAACTGAAGTGCTAAAGAAGACAACCATGCAAATAAACAAACAAATAAATAAATAATGAGCATGAGTTGTAAACTGCCTGAAAGGTTGTGAAAGCAGTTCTAAGTGAGATTATTCATGCCAGTTCAGGAGCTTGATAGTTGAAGGGTAGTAACTTTTCATAAGCCTGTTGGTCTGGGACCCAAGGCTCCAGTTCCTCCTTCCCAATGGCAGCAACAAGAAGAGAGCATGCCTGGATGGTGGAGGTCTGTGATGATGAGGGCACTCTTCTGATCATCTCCAATTCTTCAGCCATCAGAAGGTCAGATGATTGCACAATATTCAATTCTATTTGTTACTCCAGCAAATCAATCAGTTGATACT
This sequence comes from Hemitrygon akajei, assembly GCF_048418815.1. Lineage (NCBI taxonomy): Eukaryota > Metazoa > Chordata > Chondrichthyes > Myliobatiformes > Dasyatidae > Hemitrygon > Hemitrygon akajei. The sequence continues at coordinate 141,298,010 of NC_133124.1, read as the reverse complement.
TATGTGGAGTAACTGGATCAGTTGTGTAAATACCATATCAGATCAGGGATTGGGTATCCTGGCATGAGTGAAAAGCCTGCAACCTTTTTTTTGCTGACTGTTAGGCACATCAAGAGCATGATGAGTCACACTCCACTTGCCTGGAAGAGAACAGTTTCAGCAATGCCCAAGATCTCAGAGCCATTCAAGATAAAACAATTGATACGGTTGACATCCACCCCTTGCCTATTTAATCACTCCGAACATCCATTCCCTCTGCCATCAGTATTCAAGCTGTAGTGTGTAGCACTTATAAACTGCAGTCTCTGTACTTGCCTAAGTTTCTCCACTAACATCTCGCAAACCTGCAACTAACATCAGGGATATCAACAATGGTGGTATGTGACAAAATCACCAACTGCAAATTCTGTTCTCAGTCACACACCATCCTGATTTTGAACTACACCTTGTTCCTTCAATGTAGGTTAGATGTCCTAGCAACAGCATTGTAAGAGTACACTCATGAGAAGGCTGGCAATGGTCCACAAAGATAGCTCCCACTGTGAACCTTTCAGAAGAAACGTGGGCATTTCTTATTCTGCTTCACAAATATGACCCAAATCTGAAGATGATATTGGAGGACTTCAAGGTAAAGAGACACATAACAATCAGGAATTCTCTGGAGACCCACCTGGCAGAGTCTTCTAGACCCAGGATACATCACATTTTTATATCCACAAGATCAAATATAACAGCAGGTGATTCAAAACATTTTCAATAATTACAATGACATTGGCAGACTCAAAGTATTGAGGTAAACATTGCTGCCGTTGAGTTGTGTTTCTGCAATTGGGGGCACCTCTGACTGTATAAATATCTTTGCTAGGACTAAGTAATTCACAAAGATGATTTAAAGCTTTTGGGGACAGAGAGCCCAGACACCCAAAATTAATGCTGTGTCATCTGGGTCTCTTCAGTACACAAATGTCCCCACTCTACCTCTTGTCATGTTTGATCTGCTAAGTGACTACATCAGTCTGGTATGTAAACTTCCGTGAACTCAGCCATAAGGGTGCGAATAAATTAGCCATAGTTGTCTGATTTAATGTAGATCAGTGAACATAACCTCACTGTTTGGTTGATGCCTACATCTCGTGGTCAGATCACTTTATGGACCATGTATCTCTCTTGAGCAGTGAACCCTCTGCTGTGGTCCAGCAGCCTGTGCTCTATAGACAGTGCTATTTGTCTGCAAAGCTGTCATTTACACCTCAGATTGATTACTGCTTGCAATTTGCATTAAGAACTGAATATTGCTTTTGTTTGGATTAATATTCATATAATTCCATAACTCATGAATCCCTAACATCATCTCTTTGAATCTGTTCCCACCCCAATTCTTGGGCCATCTGCAAATAAGAAATGTTTATCTCTATTTATCTTCTGGAAAAACGTGTCAAAATTGTGAATACCTCTGCCAAGTCTCTGCTCAACTTTCTTTCTCACTTTTTTTTTCTTATTTCAACTAAGATTTTGGCTACGGATCAAAACCCACTCCCACCTACTCGGTAACATTAAATATTTCCAGGGTAACTTCAAGTAGTGCCATCTATTCATGATTTAATTGTTAACTTAGTGCAAGCAAGGGACATTTGCCTCATCTGGTATGAGATAAACTGGGAATGAAAAGAAAAGCAATTGCTTGGAAAACTGGTGACTCCCCCTGCACCCCCATTTCCATTCCACTCTCTGTGCACTCCTCATAAACAATTTTATAGATCCTCTCTTAATCATAATTCAGAACTTAAAATTGATCATTCTTCTACTTGTCTGATTCTGCTACCTCCTTTAACCCACCTACTTATGTTGCAAATGTAAGATTCAAGGTACATTTATTATCAAAGAATGTATAAATTGTGCAACCTTGAGATTTATTTGCTTACAGCAGGGATAGCCAACCTATGGTGCATGCGCCAGAAGTGGTGCATTGGATGATTAGAAGTGGCACAATGAACAGTGGGAAAATGAGTTCTTATTTATAGCGGGTCCGTCAGGAAAACCATTGTGAATTGTTTGTGAAAATACTTTCTCACATAATAGAAGACATGATCTTAATAGACACTATAAAGCAGAACATCAGACTGAAATAGAAGGAAAACTGAAGCTAGTGCTTGGGTCTGAGTTACGGAAAGAATATGTGATTAAGAAAAGGGAAGAAATCAAAAGAAGACAAAATATATTTGTTAAAAGTCTCATTAAGGTAAGTAATGTTTATCTTTTTATATTAAATCAATATATCATGTAAAATGCTAAATATGTCTATATTAACATTTTACAAGAATTGAATGGGGGTACAAGAGTTTTATGGTGCATCTGAACTTGTGCGTGAAAAAATTGACGCATGGAATGTAAAAGGTCGGCCACCCCTGGCTTACAGGTACCAGAAGTACCATCAAGTTACCACAATTCTCAGAAATTTGAAATCTGTCTGAAATCATTTTGCATGGATGTACAAGTACATTTGTAGGAGTCATCAGTCACCTAAGAACACATAGAATGGAGCAGAAACAAGATAGATACTTTATTGATCCCAAAGGAAATTACAGTGTCACAGAGCATAACAAGTGCACAGATAGACAAATATACAAAGATTAGAAGAGAAGTAGGAAAGAATTTTTAAAAAGTTACTTCAAAGAGTCTAACAGGAGGGGGTCATTCCCCGGCTATAGGTTGACTCATTGTAGAGCCTAATGGCCAAGAGTAGGAATGACCTCATATAGTGCTCTTTGGAGCAGTGCAGTTGGCTTAGTCTATTACTAAATGTTCTCCTGTTCAGCCAAGGTGGCATGCGGAAGGTGAGAAACATTGTCCAGAATTGCAAGGATTTTCTGGAGGGTCCTTTGTTCTACAACAACCTTCTATTTGACTCCTATTTTTAGCTCCAGTTTGACTCCTTTAACAGACCCAGCCTTTCTAATCAGTTTATTGAGCCTGTTGGCATCACCTGTGTTGATGCCATTGCCCCAGCACATCAACACAGATTGTACTGGCAACAGCAGACTGGTTGAACATGTGAGGGGGAGGCCTGCATGCTCCAGTGGACCTCCATCTCCTCAGTAAGTAAAGGCGACTCTGGCCCTTCTGTATTGGTGCTGCACTCAAGTCTGTCATCCAGGTGTACTTGTAGGTCCTCGCCACATTCACATCCTCACCGTCAATCATAACAGGGAGCAGTGCAGGCTTAGTCTTTCTGAAGTCCATCACCATCTCCTTTGTCTTACTGATGTTGAGCTGTAGATGATTCAGCTTGCACCATTCAACAAAGTCCTCTACCAGGGCCTGTATTCATCCTCTTGTCCCTTTATACACCCAACTATTGCTGAGTCATCAGAGAATTTCTGCAGATGACATGACTCAGTATAGTGTCGAAAGTCTGTGGTATACAGGGTAGACAGGAAGGGAGACAATTCAGTCTTCTGTGGGGCCCCTGTGCTGCTTATAACCATGTCTGACACAGAGCTCTGAAGTCGCACAAACTGAGAGATTGGCAAATAAGGGAGAAAGATTTGTCGAATGAGAGGATGGTTTAATTGGATTCAATGTTTTGCTGACAAGGACAGATACAATAATTTTTGTTTGGTTATGGAAGTTTGTATTGCATTGGGAAATTGTATGAAATTACAACAGGCGAGCAAGAAATCTATTCTAGTTTGGACTGGTTTTGGTTTCCAACTGAAATTAATACTTATATTTATAATGCAATAGAGTTCATTTAGTGATATATTTGGATAGGGAATTGAAGGATTTTGAGCACCACAGAGATGAATAGATATATTTCCAAGTTATTGTACAAGATCTGTAGTTGATAATCCAGATTGCACTGTACCCATACATGTGCTAGACTTGTCCTTGCAGGTGGAAGATGCAGAGTTTCCAGATAGGGTTGAAGAAGCTCTGTGATTTGCTCACATACAGTATATTTGGCAGATGGCATGGAATGCAGGCTCAGTGTGATGGACAGTTTTCAATTTAATGGCTAAATGCCCTGATCTCACAGGTTGGGTTTGTCCCCTATAATGTCAGGCTTTTTGAATTGGGGGTGTACATATCCAGGATAGTGATGGACAATCTCACATCCCAGACTAAATTCTTACTTTCAAAAGACTTGAAAACATAAGACAAGAAAAGCAAGCACAACTCAAACAGTATCTTGAGCTTGGTCTACCTTGTACTAATTGCACAGCTAAGCTTCAATTCCTTTTTGATTTTAATTTCCAATAGAATTTGATTCCATTCAGTCCAAAAAAAGTCTATTGCCATTGCCTTAAATACATAAAATGGCCCAGCTTCCTCAGTTCACTTGCAAAGAGAATTACCATGATTCATGACTCTAGGAGAGAAGTAATTGCTTTTCATTGTCATAATGATGGCACCCTCTTCTATGCTTCCATATTTCCAATATCTCAGTGAGGGAAAATATTCTGAGACTGATTTACCTTCAGATAATGTCCAGTTTACTTACACTAAATCACTTCTGTCTGTCAAAGTTGGCCCCTCGCCCGTTTAGTATCTTTATTCCAATTTAATCTTTATTCCCATTTAATCTTTATTCTTTTACCCTTTATACCAAATCTTAATTCCCTTCCCTTGGACAACATTGGTGCATGGAGAGGGGAGACTTACAGCATGGGCAACTGCCGGTCTTCCTTTTTAAAAAAAAAAAAGTCTTGCCCAGGCTTGTGCCCTGGAAACTTTCCAAGGTGCAAATCCATGGTCTATCGAGACTAATGGAGGCCTACTACTACTATACCAAATCTAGTGGATTTATGATCACTACTACAGCGATCTTCTTGCACTGGTGCTCCTTCCCTCTGTCCATTTAATTCTTTTATCTTAAATTCATCGTTGTTTCCCATCCCCATGTCTTGTTGGGTTTACTGCAATTAGTCAAGAATTCTTGACTAATTACTGTAATTCTTCATTGTAGGTATCTCGATTTTCCAAAAACAAATGTAAACCAGCACTTATCCAATGAATTTTACACCTCTTGCTTGATATCCAGCATATCTGAATGTAACTGAGATCCTTCTAATTAGGACAGGTGATCAATGATTCCTCTAATTTGTAATGACCAGTGTGCACAAAAATCTTGTGCAATTTTTTGCCAAATGACAACAACATGTGTGCAGTAAATAATTTCTTCAATAAATACAGTATAAATAAGCTAGTTCAAAAATCAGCAGACAAATCATCATAAATTCCACATTGTCAACACTGTGCATATCAGAAACTAGAAAAGGAAATGTGATTCTGTATGATCGTGAAATGTACTTAAAATGCCAATGAGGTAGAGGGTGATGACCTTTTGTGCACAGTTTAAATTCCTTTGTATGTGAGTAGCAAAAAATGTGTGCATGCACATGTGCATACCTTATAGGGAATATTAGTGATGAAGAGTTCGAAGACTTGATTTTCTATGTATGCTCCACAGAGTGTGACAATTACATTGGTGTTGCTCAGTCTGACACAGCAGGCGTTAAATCAGTGTTACAGAGAATTGACGTCATCAGCTACCTATTCTGCATCACTCTGTTTGCAAGTAGGATGAGTTGTGCTTCGAATATGTCTTTGCAATTTGCAGACATAATTCTGAGTCAGAATTGGGTTTTATTATCACTGTCTTGTATGACATGGAATTTGTTGCTTTGCAGCTGTAGTACAGTACGAAGAAGTAAAATTATTTTAAATTAGTGCAAAAAATTAATAATGAGGTAGTGTTCATGAATAATTCAGAAACTGTAGAGGGGAAGAAGCTGTTCCAAAATCATTAAGTGTAGGTTATTATGCTCCTGTATCTCTTTGCTAACGTGAAAAGGACATGTCCTGGATGGTGAGAGTCTTTGACAATGGATGCCATCATCCTGTGGTACAGCATCTTGAAGACACCCTCAGTGGTGGGGAGAGTTCTGAGATGGAGCTGGCTGAATCCACAATCTTTTGCGGTCTCTTGCAATCCTATGCATTAAAGTCTCCATATAAGGCTCTGATGCAACCAGTCAGAATGCTCTCCATGCTACATCTATAGAAATTTTCAAGTGTTTTTAGCGACATACCAAATCTCCTCAAACACCTAATGAAGTAGCGCCACTGGTGTGCCTCCATGATTACATCTTGGAGATGTTCACACTCAAAAATTTAAAGCTGCTCACCTTTTCCACCAGTCACCCCCTCAAAAAGGACTCTCCTGACTTCCCCTTTTGGAAAGACCACAATCAATTCCTTAGATGTTGTTGTTGAGTGTGAGATGGTTGCTGTGACATCACTCATCCAACTGATCTATCTCACTCCAGGATGCCTCCTCCTTATCACCCGAGCACTTACCCACAAGAGTGATGTCCTTCGCAATTTATAAATGACATTTGAGCTGTGTGTAGCCATAAAGACAAGTGTAGTGAATAAAGTGGTGGGTTAAGCACACATTTTGATGTACACCTGTATTAATTGTCAGTGAGGAGGAGATGTTATCACTGATCTGCTCTGAATGTGATCTTCCAATGAAGAAGTTGAGGATCTAGTTGCAGAGAGAGGTACAGAGGTCCAGGATTTAAAGCTTGATAATTAATACTGAAGGGTAATTTTGTGAAATACAGAACTGCAATTGATAACCAGCTGCCTGATTTGTGCTTTGCTGTTGTTTCGGTGCTCTAAAGCAGAGATGGATTGCACCTGTTGTAGCCCTGTTTTGGTGGTAGGCGAATTGCAGCAGGTCCAGTTATTGCTCAGGTAGGAGTTAATTCTAGCCATTCCTTGCTCGGGTAGAAGCTAAGTCTAACCATGGCCAACCTCTCGAAGCACTTCACTATGGTTGATATGAGAGTGACATTACAAGCGATGTTGTTGAGGTATCCCACCCTGCTCTTCTCAGGCACCACTATAATTAATGTCCTTTTGAAATGGGTTGGAACCTCCAACTGCTGCAGTTGAAAATGCCTTTGAACACTCTCTCCCATTGGTTGGCACAAGTTTTCAGTGCCCTGTTGGGTACACCATTGGGCCTAAATGCCTTGCAAGGGTTCAACTTCTAGAAAGGTGTTCTGACAGTGGCATCTGTGACAGAGATCATAGGGTCACCAGGTGCTGTGGGGACTCACATAAGTGTAGTGTTATTCTTCTTTTCAAAGTGTGTATAAAAGGCACTGAGTTCATCAGGGATTTGAAGCATCACTGCCATTTAACCTGCTGGAATTTGCCTTACAGCAAGTTATGGCATGCAAACCTTTCCACAGCTGTTTTGCATCCGATTATGGATCTAATTTCACATAGAGCTCTCTCTTCATTGTCACAATCACCTTCAGTAGATCATACCAGGACTTCATGCAGAGTTCTGGATCCCTGCCATTGAACACCACAGATCTAGCCCTCAGCAGAATGAAAAATTCCTGTTTCATCCAGAGCTTCTAGCTTGGGAAAACTCAGTATGTTATCAGTGGCACATGCAGGTCTTGATGAAGTCAGTAATGGTCTTGACATATTCAGATCCAAGTATGAATCTCTGAATATAGAAAACATAGAAAATCTGCAGCATAACACAGGCCCTTCGGCCCACAAAGTTGTGCCGAACATGTCCCTACCTCAGAAATTACTTGGGTTACCCATAGCCCTCTCTTTTTCTAAGCTCCATGTACTGATCCAAAGATCTCTTAAAAGACCCTATCGTACCACCTCCATCACCGTCGCTGGCAGCCCATTCCACGCACTCACCACCCTCTGCGTTTTGAAAAAAAAATCCTACCCCTGACTTCTCCTCTGTACCGATTCCCCAGCACCTTAAACATGTGTCCTCTTGTGGCAGCCATTTCTGCCCTGGGGAAAAAGCCTCTGACTATCCACACGATCAATGCCTCTCATCATCTTTTACACCTCTATCAGGTCACCTCTCATCCTTTGTCGCTCCAAGGAGAAAAGGCCGAGTTCACTCAATCTGTTTTCATAAGGCATGCTCCCCAATCCAGGCAACATCCTTGTAAATCTCCTCTGCACCCTTTCTATGGCTTCCATGTCCTTCCTGTGAGGCAACTGGAACTGAGCATGGTACTCCAAGTGGGGTCTGACCAGGTTCCGATATAGCTGCAACATTACCTCTCGGCTCCTAAATTCAATTACACAATTGATGAAGGCCATACACCATACACCTTCTTAACCACAGAGTCAACCTGCACAGCTGCTTTGAGTGTCCTATGGAATTGGACCCCAAGATCCCTCTGATCCTCCACACTGCCAAGAGTCTTACCATTAATACTATATTCTGCCATCATATTTGACCAACCAAAATGAACCACTTCACAGTTATCTGGGTTGAACTCCATCTGCTACTTCTCAACCCAGTTTTGCACCTTATCGATGTCCCGCTGTAACCTCTGACAGCCCTCCGCACTATCCACAACACCCCCGACCTTTGTGTCGTTAGCAAACTTACTAACCCATCCCTTCACTTCCTCATCCAGGTCATTTATAAAGATCAGGAAGAGTAAGGGTCCCAGAACAGATCCCTGAGGCACACCACTGGTCATCGACCTCCATGCAGAATATGACCTATCTACAACCACTCTTTGCCTTCTGTGGGCAAGCCAGTTCTGGGTCCACAAAGCAATGTCCCCTTGGATCTCATGCCCCCTTACTTTCTCAATAAGCCTTGCATGGGGTACCTTATCAAATGCCTTGCTGAAATCCATGTACACTACATCTACTGCTCTTCCTTCATCAATGTGTTTAGTCACATTCTCAAAAATTCAATCAGGCTCATAAGGCATGACCTGCCCTTTACAAAGCCATGCTGACTACTCCTAATCATATTATACCTCTCCAAATGTTCAAAAATCCTGCCTCTCAGGATCTTCTCCATCAACTTACCAACCACTGAAGTAAGACTCACTGGTCTATAATTTCCTGGGCTATCTCTACTCCCCTTCTTGAATAAGGGAACAACATCCACCACCCTCCAGTACTCTGGAACTTCTCCTGTCCCCATTGATGATGCAAAGATCATTGCCAGAGGCTCAGCAATTTCCTCCTTCACTTCCCATAGTAGCCTGGGGTACATCTCATCTGGTCCCAGCCACTTATCCAGCTTGATGCTTTCTAAAAGCTCCAGCACATCCTCTTTCTTAATATCTACATGCTCAAGCTTTTCAGTCCGCTGCAAGTCATCACTACAATTACGAAGATCCTTTTCCATACTGAATACTGAAATAAAGTATTCATTAAGTACCTCTGCTATTTCCTCTGGTTCCATACACACTTTCCCACTGTCACACTTGATAGGTCCTATTCATTCACGTCTTATCCTCTTGCTCTTCACATACTTATAGAATGCCTTGGGGTTTTCCTTAATCCTGCCTGTCAAGACCTTCTCATGGCCCCTTCTGGCTCTTTTAATTTCCATTCTTAAGCTCTTTCCTGTGAGCTTTATAATCTTCTAGATCTCTAACATTACCTAGCTCTCTGAACCTTTCGTAAGTTTTTCTTTTCTTCTTGACTAGATTTACTACAGCCTTTGTACACCATGGTTCCTGTACACTACCATAACTTCCCTGTCTCATTGGAACGTACCTATGCAGAACTCCACACAAACATCCACTGAACATTTGCCACATTTCTTCCGTACCTTTCCCTGAGAACATCTGTTCCCAATTTAAGCTTTCAAGTTCCTGCCTGATAGCCTTGTAATTCCCCTTACTCCAATTAAACGCTTTTCTAACTTGTCTGGTCCTGTCTCTCTCTTGATGCTATGGTGAAGGAGATAGAATTATGATAACTATCTCCAAAATGCTCTCCCACTGAGAGATCTGACACCTGACCAGGTTCATTTCCCAATACCAGATCAAGAACAACCTCTCCTCTTGTAGGCTTATCTATATATTGTGTCAAGAAACCTTCCTGAACACACCTAATGAACTCCACCCCATCTAAACCCCTTGCTCTAGGTAAATGCCAATTGATATTTGGGAAATTAAAATCACCACCACAACAACTCTGCTATTAATACACCTTTCCAGGATCTGTTTCCCTATCTGCTCCTCGAAATCCCTGTTACTATTGGGTGGCCTATAAAAAAACACCCAGTAGAGTTATTGACTCCTTCCTGTTCCTAACCTCCACCCACTGAGACTCTGAAGACAATCCCTCCATGATGTCCACCTTTTCTGCAGCCGTGACACTATCTCTGATCAACAGTGCCGTGCCCCCACCTCTTTTGCCTCCCTCCCTGTCCTTTCTGAAACAACTAAAACCCAGTACCTGAAGTTACCATTCCTGCCCCTGAGCCATCCAAGTCTCTGTAATGGCCACCACATCATAGCTCCAAGTACTGATCCACGCTCTAAGCTCATCCGTTTTGTTTACAATACTCCTTGCGTTAAAATAGACACATCTCAAACCGTCGGTCTGGGCGCATCCCTTCTCTATCACCTGCCTATCCTCCCTCACGCACTGTCTCCGAGCTTTCTCTATTTGTGAGCCAATCGCTTCTTCCCCAGTCTCTTCAGTTCGGTTCCCACCCCCCCAATGATTCTAGTTTAAACTCTCCCCAGTACCCTTAGCAAACATCCCCGCCAGGATATTGGTCCCCCTGGGATTCAAGTGCAACCCATCCTTTTTGTACAGGTCACACCTGCCCAAAAAGAGGTCCCAATGTTCCAGAAATCTGAGTCCCTACCCCCTGCTCCAAGCCCTCAGCCACACATTTATCCTCCACCTCATTCTATTTCTATACTCACTGTCACGTGGCACAGGCAGCAATCCCAAGATTACTACCTTTGAGGTCCTGCTTCTCAACTTCCTTCCTAACTCCCTGTAGTCTGTTTTTCAGGACCTTTTCCCTTTTCCTACCTGTGTCATTGGTACCAATATGTACCACAACTTCTGGCTGTTCTCCTTTCCACTGCAGGATCTCTTGGACACAATCTGAAACATTCTGGACCCTGGCACCTGGGAGGCAAACTACCATCCAATTTTCTTTCCTGTGTCCACAGAATCACCTGTCTGACCCCCTAACTATAGAGTCCCCTATCACTACTGCCTTTCGCTTCCTTTCCCTACCCTTCTGAGCCACAGGGCCAGATTCTGTGCCAGAGGTGCAACCACTGTTGCTTCCCCCAGGTAGGCTGTTTCCCCCAACAGTACTCAAACAGGAATACTTATTGTCAAGGGGTCCAGCCACAGGAGTACGGTCTAGTACCTGACACTTCCCCTTCCCTCTCCTGACAGTCACGCACTTGTCTGTCTCCTGTGACCCCGGTGTGACCACTTGCCTATCATTCCTTTCTGTCACCTCCTCGCTCTCCCTGACCAGATGAAGGTCTGCAACTCCAGTTCCCTAACGTAGTTCCTTAGGAGCTACAGCTCGACACACCGGGTGCAGATATGGTCGTCAGGGAGGCTGGAAGATGCCAGGACCCCCCACATCTGACACCGAGCACAGAAAACTGGCCTCACTTACTGGAATATGTTCCAGTGTATGAATTCTAAGTGCTACTGTAAACATTCGTGGTCCTCACAACTGCTGATCTGTTCCTCAGTCTCTGCCTGTATATTTTGAGTAGAAGTACAGCTAGGTGACCGGACTTGCCAAAGTGAGGTTGTGGAAATGGCACGGTAAACTTTCTTGATGGTGGTACAATAATGATTGAGTGTGTTGACTCATCAGGTTCTGTAGGTGGCACCATTCAGAACATGCTGTCTTCTCACTAATACCATTGGCCAGGGGTTACAGGAACCCTGGGTCCCACGTGAGCAGATTCAGGAACAGTTTATTACACTCAAATCATCAGGCTCCTGAATTATTATGGATAACTTCACTCACCACTACTCTGAACTGAATCCACAACCCAAAGACACACTTTCAATGACTCTACAACTCATGTTCTTAGTATTAGTTATTTTTTATTTGCACAATTTGTCTTTTGCACTTTGGTTGTCAACAAATACACTCAAAAACTTCTACAGTTGTACCGTGGAGAGCATTCTGACAGGCTGCATCACTGTCTGATATGGAGGGGCTACTGCACAGGACCAAAAGAAGTTGCAGAAGGTTGTAAATCTAGTCAGCTCCATTCTGGGCACTAGCCTATAAAGTACCCAGGACATCTTCAGGGAGCAGTGTCTCAGAAAGGCAGCGTCCATTATTAAGGACCCCCAGCACCCAGGGCATGCCCTTCTCTCACTGTTACCATCAAGTAGGAGGTACAGAAGCCTGAAGGCAGACACTTAGCGATTCAGGAACAGCTTCTTCCCCTCTGCCATTGGATTCCTAAATGGACATTGAAGCTTTGGACACTATCTCACTGTTTTTAATATACAGTATTTCTGTTTTAGCATATTTTGAAAAAATCTATTCAATATACGTAATTGATTTACTTGTTTATTTATTATGTTTTTTTTCTCTCTCTGCTAGATTATGTATTGCACTGAACTGCTGCTGCTAAGTTAACAAATTTCACATCACATGCCGGTGATAATAAACCTGATTCTGGTTGTTTGTCAGTTGTTGTTTATGCACATTTTTGCATAAATTCTACTATTTATTTTCCAGTAAATGCTCACAAGAAAAGAAATTGCAATGTAGTATGTGTTAACATATAAATATTTTGATAATATGTAAATTTACTTTGACATTGGTGGCAGGTTATTAGAGACTTACTTAAATTTGCCTGTTGAAAGCCCCGTGATAATCAAGATGGCGTCAGGCTGTGCTGTTGGGTTATTGGCAGTCACAGTGCTCAGCGACTCCAGTGTCATCTTGAGGTTTGCCAGTAATGGCATTTACATTGCTACCAGGGTGATGGTGGAGAATGCCCACAGCAGATAGTACTGATAACACATACAAACAAGCTGGATGAACTCAGCAGGTCGGGCAGCATCCGTTGAAAGGAGCAGTCAACGTTTTGGGCCGAGACCCTTCATCAGGACTGAAGAAGGAGGGGACAGGGGCCCTATAAAGAAGGTGGGGGAGGGTGGAAGGTGCCAGGTGAAAAACCAATCAGAGGAAAGATCAAGGGGTGGGGGAGGGGAAGCAGGGAGGGGATAGGCAGGAAAGGTGAAGAAGGAATGTAAGGGGAAAGCACTATGGGTAGTAGAAGAAGGCAGAATCATGAGAGAGGTGATAGGCAGCTGGAAGAGGAGGCAGAGTGAAAGTGGATGGGGAAGGGAGAGGAAGGGAATTACTGGAAGTTGGAGTATTCGATGTTCTCCTGCTGAGTTCATCCAGCTTGTTTGTACGTGTTGATTTGACCACAGCATCTGCAGTGTACTTTGTGTTTACTGATAACACATGATTGCCAGATTGTCCAAGTCAGGGAACAGGACTGAGACAGAACTGCCACATCTATGCCCCACGATGAGTTATTCATGAAACAAATGCTGCCACCTCTTCCTTACCTGATGCCATCATCTGGCGAATCCCTCTGTTGTGTCCAGAGTGCTGGGGGATGGATGCGTCTGTGAAGTAGAGGACACAACAACAGACACACACATTGCAGGATGAACTTGGCAGTTCAGGCACCATCGATGGAGGGGCATAAACAGTTGGAATAAGCAGAATGGTCCTGATGAAGGGTCTATCTGAAACATTGACTGGTTTATTCCCCTCCATAGATGCTACCTGAATTGTTAAGTTCCTCCTACATTTTGTGCGTGTTGCTCAAGATTTTTGGCATCTGCAGTATCTCTTGTGTCTAGAGGACTCAACAGTCCTTGATATCTCTACTGCAGCCTTGCTCTGAGGTCAGATTACGAATGTGACTCACTTTACTTCAAAAGCAGCAAACAGCCCATTACACCTTTCAAACTGTTGTGGCTATATTAAGAAGAACTCTCTGCCATTCTGTCATGGACTGGGTTGGTTAGACCCAAACTAATTTGAGTGACCAGGAGATGTGGGAATAAGTCTACAAGCACAACAAAGTAACTTAAGCCTAATAATAATCATAAAACAGAAAGCACAAATAAACCACACTAAATACAACGTGGTAAATTACAAAGATTTCAGGGCTCACGATTCTCAGCCACTTGATTGCCACCATCGTTGCTGACTTGATTAAGATCACAGACCATAAGATAAAGGAGCAGAAGTAGGCTATTAGGCCCATCGAGTCTGATCTGCCATTCAATCATGGGCTGATCCAATTCTTCTAGTCATCCCCACTCCCCTGCCTTCACCCCGGCGAAATCTGAATTCTGACTCATGCAGTCACCCTGGGTCCATCCTAGGCACCTATCGGTTGTGATTCTTCAGTCCAGCTAGAGCCCTAAACACCAAGAGAAAGGTACATCAAATAAATAGGAGCAACACACACAAAATGTTGGAGGAACTCAGCAGGTCAGGCAGCATCTATGGAAAAAAGCATAGTCGACATTTCAGGCCAAATCCACAGGCATTGAAGGACGCACAAAAACAGATAAACTCTTTGGTTTTTTGTCCTCAGCATGGTTTCTTTCATTCAAACAACTTGAGTCCATCAACAGACATCCTCATACCACTTGTGTCTTGAGGCCAAGGAAGACTCTAGCCGCTATCAGCAATCATTAGACATTGACAAGTGTTTAACTTGTACAGGCACCTTGACCCCTTCCTTGCTGTGAGTTCAGAGTTAGTCACTTGCAGCTGTTCAGACTTTCAACCAATATTTGAATGTACCACAATACACATTCTGCTCTCCTCCCCCAACTCAGCAAGCTCACAGCAGAAGTCTAAAATCTCACTGATCAGCTTAATCAGCTTATGTAATGAGTTTTGACCCAGAAATTGGAGCTTTATTCAGAAATAGACATGGTGCTTTCTTCCCACAACCACTGCAGCATTTGGAAAAATTCCAGCTCATAGTATCAACTGAACTGATATTCATTGGAGAAGTAAGTATTGGGCAGGGGGTGAATACGATACAATGATGGGAGACATTAGTTCCGTAAGATGATTATTTAATTTCATCACAATGAGGTTTAATATCACCTGCATATGTTGTGAAATTGTTTTGGGGCAGCAGTAAAATGCAATACATAATAATAGAGAAAAACATAAATCACAGTAAATATATATATATAATAGTTAAATAAGTAGTGCAAAAATAAAAATTTAAAAAGTAACAAGGTAGTGTTCATTGGTTCAATGTCCATTTAGAAGTCAGATGGCAGAGGGAAAGAAGTTGTTCCTGAATCGCTGAGTGTGTGTTTTCAGGCCCCTATACCACCTCCCTGATGGTAGCAATGAGAAGAGGGCATGACCTGGGTGATGGGGGTCCTTAATGATGGACGCCACCTTTTTGAGGCATCACCTCCTGATGATAGACAATAGGTGCAGAAGTAGACCATTTGGCCCTTCGAGCCTGCACCGCCATTCTGAGATGATGGCTGATCATCTACTATCAGTACCCGGTTCCTGCCTTGTCCCCATATCCCTTGATTCCCCTATCCATAAGATACCTATCTAGCTCCTTCTTGAAAGCATCCAGAGAACTGGCCTCCACTGCCTTCCGAGGCAGTGCATTCCAGACCCCCACAACTCTCTGGGAGAAGAAGTTTTTCCTTAACTCTGTCCTAAATGACCTACCTCTTATTCTCAAACCATGCCCTCTGGTACTGGACTCTCCCAGCATCTGGAACATATTTCCTGCCTCTATCTTGTCCAATCCCTTAATAATCTTATATGTTGCAATCAGATCCTCCCTCAATCTCCTTAATTCCAGCGTGTACAAGCCCAGTCTCTCTAACCTCTCTGCGTAAGACAGTCTGGACATCCCAGGAATTAACCTCGTGAATCTACGCTGCACTTCCTCTATAGCCAGGATGTCCTTCCTTAATCCTGGAGACCAAAACTGTACACAATACTCCAGGTGTGGTCTCACCAGGGCCCTGTACAAATGCAACAGGATTTCCTTGCTCTTGTACTCAATTCCCTTTGTAATAAAGGCCAACATTCCATTAGCCTTATTCACTGCCTGCTGCACTTGCTCATTCATCTTCAGTGACTGATGAACAAGTACTCCTAGATACTAGATGATGCCTTGGATATTATGGAGGCTAATACCCATGATGGAACTGACTATGTTTACAACTCTCTGCAGATTCTGATGAGTGACATTAGTTATGTAAGAAGATTATTTAATTTTATCATTGCTGGCTGAACCTGTTTCTCAGCTCTTATAAGAGCTGTACTCTTGTATTTGAATTTGATCCACTGTATAAAAGTCAAATGTATGTTGGTGCAACAACAACTACAACTTCCATATTAGCGAAGGTGTCAGAGAATATTTATTGAAGGAACTGAAGTTTAGAAAGGCATGTAATGACATGGGTAGGAAGTTTACAATAAAATATTGATTCAAGTACTAAGGAGTTAAAAGAGATGTAAATTCTTGAATGAAGCTGGTGTGGTCATCTGGGAAGGTTTTATTGTTACATTACTGGATTGAGAATGTTACATTATGTCTCAATGGTCCATATTCCTGGATATTACAGCTTCAGAAAGAACTGGATATAGGATGCTTGTGTAAATTCTAATTGAGTCTGATGAACCATGACATCTTTTTTAATCTATGCTTTAAGTCTTTATGCCAAAATTTAAGTTTTTTTTCCAGATGTAGGTGAAAGAAAAGCAGAAAACACTATAAATTGCAGTGTAATTATATAAAATGTTTCCTTTTTTTAATCAGGATAACTGAAGGTGGCATCACACCTACCCTATCCATGAGATCCAGAGCATTGTCAAAATGTTCAGCACCAAAAGGTTAGTTGGTTAAACATTGTATTTGTGAAAGTAATAGCACAGAAGTTATTCTGTTACAGATATAAATTGGAAATAATGCAAATATTGTCTTTCATGTCTTCCATTTCAAATTTGAATTATTTCAACCATTCCTATAATATGGTAACGCCTGCACAGCTTAGATAGCTTGGCTATGATGGAAGTGCAGTACAGAAATAGGCCCCTATGCCAACCTTTCTTGCCATCTAAACTCATCCAATTTGCCTGCATCATGTCCTTACCATTCTATGCCTTGCCTTTTAAAGGACATGTCTATATGCATTTTAAAATGTATTGATTGTATCTGATCCCTCCACCTCCTCTGGTTCCATGTTCCATATATCAACCTAATTCTGTGTTTTAAAAACTTTACTCTCACATTGCCTTTAAAACTCTTTCAAGTCAAGTCAAGTTTATTGTCATTTCAACCATAGAGTGCTGGTACAGTACACAATAAAAACAAAACAACGTTCCTCCAGGACCCTGGTGCTACATGAAACAACACAAAACTACACTAGACTACAGACCTGCACAGGACTATATAAAGTGTACAAAACAGTGCAGGGCAGTACAATAATTAATAAACAAGACAATAGACACAGTAGAGGACAAGTTACAATATACTAATAAATTATGTAGATATCAGTCCAGACTCTGAGTATTGAGGAGTCTAATGGCTTGGGGGAAGAAATTGTTTCATCCAGGTTTAAACCAGTGACGTCTGTTTTGATACCCCTACCATGATTCTAGGTATCATTATCTTTGTCTTTCATAGGTTAATATCCCTGTATCAGGTCAACTCTCAGTCTGCTTCACCCCAGAGAAAACAGCCTTGCCTATATAATCTCTCCTCGTTACTTGTCTTCCAATCCGGTTAACATCTCCTTTGCCTTTCCACATTCTTCCTATGGCGTGGCAATCAGAAGCTGAAATGTGCGTATTTTATTACTAAGGAGTATTATGGGTTATGGTGATAAACTTGGGGCATGGATCAGTACATGGAATTATGATGGTGCGGTCATTAACAAAAACTTAGTTGAGAGAAGGACAGGAATAGGTGCTTAATGTGCCAGGGTTTTGATGTTTTAGCCACCGGAATATTGAGAAACTGGTAAGCAGACAGATTAGAGAAATGTATAAAAACTTCAAGATTACTGTAGTGGGTGACTTCAATATCCCCAATGTATATGTGGGGACCTCCCTAGTGCAAGAGGACGAGATGGGGCAGAATTTGTTTGGTGATTCCAGAAAGGTTACTTAAATCAACATGTAGATAGTCAAACAAGAGAGAAGCCTGTGCTGGACCTGGTGTTAGGTAATGAGCCTGGCCTGGTGACTGACCTTTCAATAGGAGAATGGTTAGGGACTGTTTCCGTGCTGTAATTGTTATATGGTTATATAGGAATGGAGGGTTATGGGCTGTGCGGGTCAGTGGGACTAGGTGAGAGTAAGCGTTCGGCACGGACTACAAGGGTCGAGATGGCCTGTTTCCGTGCTGTAATTGTTATATGGTTATATGGTTAACAGTGATCACAACTCCTTAAGTTAAGATAGCTATGAATAAGGATAAGTATGGACCTTGCAGGAGAGTATTGACTTGAAGTAGGCCAAATTACAAGAGTATTAGGCAGGAACTAGGTAGAGTTAATTGGGAACACTTGTTTTTAAGCAAGTCCACATCTGACATATAGAGCATGTTTAAAGACCAACTGCACAGAATACAAGACAGGTATGTTCCAGTCAGAAGGAAGAACAAAGATGGCAAGGTAAGGAACTTGAATGGTGAGAGAGGTAGTGAATATACAGTGCCTTAAGAATATTCAGCTACCACAACTATTTTTACATTTTACTGTCTCATTTTCTAAATTTAAAATATATTGAAGTAGGATTTTTGAGCTAATTTAGAAAGCATTGTGCATCATGTCAAATCAAAAGAAACGTTCCAAAACCAGTCAGCAGTTTACTGAAAATTAAAAACCAAAGTTGTGAGGCTGAAAGAGTATTCATCCCCTTTGTAATTACTACACCAACTTTCCATAGGTGCAATACCCTATATTAACTCTCCCATTCACCCAATTTGCTGATATAGAAAATTGGAGGATCAACTCATTTCAATGAAATCATAAGAGTATTGTTAATACTCCTTTCTCAGTAAGGTCCAGCAGTATGGTAGATTTTCAACAGACCAAACCAAAATGAAGACTAAAGAGCATTCAAGACAAGTCAGGGAAATGATAATAAAGGAGCACAGATCTGTGGAAGTGTGCAAGACCATCTCAAAGTATTGAACATACCTTGGCACTCAGTGCAATCCATCATAAAAAAAAGTGGAAAAGAGATGAAATCACAGCAACACTGCCCAAATCAGGCCAAACATAGTCGCTGGAGAAGCATGGCACTTTTAAGAGAAGCTACTATGACACCAGCAGTCACTCTGAGTGAGCTGCAGAAGTCAGTGGCTGCAACTGAAGATGAAGTTCAATCAATCTCTAAGGCCTTGAACAAAACAAACATTTATGGAAGAGTGGGAAGGAAGAAGCCCTGGCTTAAAATAAAAAGCATATCCTTGCCCATAAAGACTTGGCAAAGTGTCACTTAGAAGATACTGTTAAGCTGTGGAAGAAGATCTTGTGGTTGGATAAGACTAAAGTGGAAGTCTTGGGGCTCAACAAATCTAATAACAAATTGGGCACATCAGCCAGGTAACACCATCCCTACTATAAAGTATGGTGGAGGTAGCATCATGCTATTGTGATGCTTTTCAGGAGCAGAGACTGGAAATCTGGTCAGGATTGATGGGAAGATGAATGCTGCTAAATACAGAGAGATCCTGGATAAAAACCTGCTAGCCTCCACCAGAAAGTTTAAACTGGGGAGGAAGTTCATCTTTTGGCAGGACAACATTCTGAAGCACACTACCAGAGCTTCGTATGAAGAAAATTGACGTCCTTGAGTGGCCCAATCAGAGTCCTGAGCTTAACCCGATTGAACATCTCTAGCAAGACCTTAAGGTTGCTGTCTGCTGCCGCTCCCCAACCATCCTGGCAGAGCTTGAGCAATTTTGCAGAGAGGAATGGGCAAATCTTGCACCATCAGGTTGTGCAAAGCTAATAGAGACTTATCCCAAAAAACTACTGACCGTAATAACTACAAGAGGTGGTTCAACTCAGTACTGATCAAAGGAGATTTAATACCTTTTGGACTGCTGACGTTTCAGTTTTTGAATTTTTAGCTTTTCATGCTTTGCAATTTTCCTGATTTTTGGGGGGATGTACTGTGAAAAAAGAGCATGCAATTCACAAATAAGTATTCTCAGTTAAATTGATCAAAATTCCTGGTTACATAGAAACATAGAAAACCTGCAGCACAATACAGGCCCTTCATCCCACAAAGTTGTGCCAAACATGTCCCTACCTTAGAAATTACTTGGCTTACCTATAGCCCTCTATATTACTAAGCTCCATGTACCTATCTAAATGTCTCTTAAAAGATCCTATCGTATCCGCCTTCACCACTGTTGCCGGCAGCCCATTCCACACACTCACCACTCTCTGAGTAAAAAATTTACCCCTGACATCTCCTCTGTACCTACTCCCCAGCACCTTAAACCTGTGTCCTCTTGTGGCAACCATTTCAGCCATGGGAAAAAGCCTCTGACCAGCCACATGATTAATGCCTCTCATCATCTTATACACCTCTATCAGGTCACCTCTCATCCTCCGTCACTCCAAAGAGAAAAGGCCGAGTTCACTGAACCTGTTCTCATAAGGCATGCTCCGCAATCCAGGGAACATCCTTGTAAATGTCCTCTACACCCTTTCTATGGCTTACACATCCTTCCTGTAGTGAGGTGACCAGAACTGAGCACAGTACTCCAAGTGTCCTATTTAGCTGCAACATTACCTCTCAGCTCCTAAATTCAATTCCACGATTGATGAAGGCCAATACACCATACTCATTTATGTGAAAGGTTGGGGGCTGATATTTTTTGCAAGGCACTGTAGTCAAGAAAAGGGTGTGTATGCAATGTTAAGGAAACTAAAATCAAACAGAGTGTTTGAGGATGGTAAAGAATGGAACTAGGAGAGCCAGGAAGGCCACGAAAAGTCTTTGGCAAGTATGATTAAAGAGAACCCCAAGCACTAAGGAGGGAGCATGTAGTTGGAGACAGAGGATGTGGGTACGGTCCAAAATGAGTACCTTGTGTCAGTATTTATCAAGGAAAATGCAATGAGTATGGAGCATGCTAATATTCCAAGGTATTTTGAGGTAAAGAAGGTCTATGAAAGAACATCACGATGGATTAGTCCCCATGGCTTGATGGAATATGTTCCAGGTTGTTGCAGGAAGCAGGAGATGAGATTTCTGAGACCTCAACCAATATCTTCGTGTCCTCTCTAGCCACAGGCAAAGCTCTGGAGGATTAGCGAGTTCTCTAAGTTTGCTCCAGTATTTAAGAAGGGAATAAGGATAATCCTGGAAGCAGTAGTTCAGTGAATCTTGAGTCAGTAATATGGATTTTT
Organism: Hemitrygon akajei; assembly: GCF_048418815.1. Lineage (NCBI taxonomy): Eukaryota > Metazoa > Chordata > Chondrichthyes > Myliobatiformes > Dasyatidae > Hemitrygon > Hemitrygon akajei. The sequence goes on along the minus strand of NC_133124.1, from coordinate 141,276,713 downwards.
AGGGATAGAATTTATAGGCATTTGGAAGACCATAGCCTAATTAGAAATGGTCAACATGGCTTTGTGTTGGGGAAGGTATATTTTCCTAACTTGATTGAGTTTTTTGAGGAAGTGATGAAGGTAGAACTGTAGATGTTTTCTACATCACTTTTTAATAAGGCATTTGACAAGGTCTCTCAAGGCAGACTCATCCAGAAGATTAGGATGAATTGGATCCAGAGTGAATTGGCCACTTGGAGTCAGAATTGACCTACCCATAGAAAACAGGGCTGTGGCCAAAGGGCTTTGTTCTGTTTGGAGGTTTCTGACTCAGTGATGTTCCACAGGGACCCATACTGCAAGTCTGCTGTTTGTGACTTAGATGGGTAGGTTACTAAGTTTGCAGAAGATATGAAGATTAGTGGTGTTGTGAATAGCGTAGATGATTGAACTTTGAAGATTTACAGGGTATACAACTGGATATATATTAGTTGCAGATATGGACGAAGAAATGGCAGATGGAGTTTAACACAGCAAATGTGAAGTATTGCACATTGAAGATCAAAATTTAAAAGAGAGGACACTGTAAATAGCTGATAATAACTGTGGTGCTGAATGAATCTAAATCTCCCTTATCTGAACATTGTCTATATGATTCATTTCCATGCGTGGTCCATATCAGTTATTTCCCTGCACATTCCAGTTACCTACCACTTGCCTTGTGAATTTCATTTAAACGTTCCCCTTCTTATCTTAAACCTATGCTCTCTAGTATAGACTAGCTACCTACCTTGTCTATACCTGTCATAATTTTACATTCTGCAATCAGGTCACTCTTCAATCTCCCATGCTCCAAAGAAAACAATCCAAGTTTGCACAACCTCTCCCTTTAACTAATGCTCCCTAATCCAAGCAGTCTCATGAACCTCTTCTGCACCCTCATCAAAGCTTCTAAATCCAAGAAGGGGAATTTGTAGAATGCCTATGAGTTGGCTTTTTAGAGCAGCTTGTAGTTCAGCCCACTTCAGCTATTCTGGATTGGACGCTGTGCAATGAACTGGAATTGATTAGAGAGTTTAATAAGGTAAAAGAACCATTGGGGAGTGTGATCACAATATGACCGAATTCACCCTGAAATCTGAGAAGGAGAAGCTAAAGTCAGATGTATCAGTATTACAGGGGAGTAAAGGGAATTACAGAGGCATGAGAGAGGTGTTGGCCAAAGTTGATTGAAAAAAAAACTTTGGCATGGATGACGGCACAGTAGCAATGGCTAGAATTTCTGGAAGCAATTCGTAAGGCACATGGTTCATATATCCCAAAGAGGAAGAAGTATTCTGAAGGCAGGATGATACAACCCATGGCTGACAAGAGAAGTAAAAACCAAAGAGAAGGCATATAATAGAGCAAATATTAGTGGGAAGTTGGAGAATTGGAAAGCTTTCAAAATCTAACAGAAGGCAACTAAAAAAGTCATAAAGAAAGAAAAGTTGAAATACAAAAGTAAGCTAGCCAATAATATTAATGAGGATACCAAAAGTTTCCTCAGATACATAAAGAGTAAAAGAGAGGCGAGAGTAGATATTGGACCACTGGAAAATGACAGTGGTGAGATAAGGAAATGACAATGGGGTACAAGGAAATGGCAGATGAACTGGATAAGCAACTTGCATCAGTATTCACTGTGGAAGACAATCGATGTTGGATGTTTGAGTGTATCAGGGGGCAGAAGCATGTGAAGTTGCCATTACTAGGAAGAAGGTTCTTGGGAAACTGAAAGGTCTGAAGGTAGATAGTCACCTGGACCTGATGGTGTACACCCCAGGGTCTGAAAGAGGTTGCTGAAGAGATTGTGGAGGCATTAGTAATGATCTTTCAAGAATCAATTGATTCTGGCATGGTTCTGGGGGAATGGAAAATTGCAAATATCATTCCACTCTTCAAGAAGGAACAGAGGCAGAAGAAAGGAAGTTATAGGCCAGTTAGTCTAGCCTCAGTGTTTGGAAAGATGTTGGAGTCAATTGTTAAGAATTTGATTTTGGGGTATTTGGAGGCACATGATAAGATAGGCCACAGTCAGCATTGTTTCCTCAAGGGAAAATCTTGCCTGACAAATTTGTTGGTATTCTTTAAAAAAATTAAGAAGCAGGATAGACAAAGAATAATTGGTGGTGTTGTGTAGTTGATTTTGACAGAGTACCACACATGAGGCTGCTTAATAAGTTGAGAGCCCATGATATTATGGGAAAGATTCTAGCATGGATAATACATTGGCTGGTATCAGCCTGGTATGGAAACACCAATACCTTTGAACAGAAAATCCTACAAAAAGTAGTGGATACAGCCCAGTCAATCATGGCTAAAGCCCTTCCCATCACTGAGCACATCTACACACTGTCTTAGGAAAGCACATCCATCATCAGTGACATATATGTACATATGGTGACATATATGTACTTTGATAATAAATTTACTTTGAATTTCTATTGACTCTAAATTCTGATCAGGTGGCTTTTGACCATCTCCACATTCAGATGTGGACCGACCCAATAGCAGCTGCTCCCAAAATACCTGCTCCACCTAATGTTATTGTAATTTGCTTTTCCTAATTCAGTATTTTAGCCTAGGGTCTATTATACTTGTGCTTCTCTACGACTTTCTGAAGGGGTGAGGATGATGTGGCAAGGTAGTACCAGAGAAGAGCAGAGTAGTGACAAATGTAATTTCATCCAGGCATGTAATGTCTTTTGGGAGGTCAATTTCTGTCACTTAGGTTGTTGGATGCCTGAAGAGTCACCAAACTACTTAAAAGTATCATTTCAATTTTTGAAGTTTCCATTGATTTTTATGATCCTCATTGCTTTATTCTTGTTATTGTTTTCTGGCTTCTCAGACCAGTTCAGCATTACTAACACAGCTGTAGATTTAGAATTACACTCAGTCCAGCATGCCCAAGGATGTAAATCGGTTTATTATTGTCACAAGTACCAAAGTACAGTGGAAAAATGTGTCTTGCATAACACCAGATTAATTCATTTCAAAGTAAAACAAAAACAGAGTACAGAAATAGTGTAGGTAGACAATTATGTACAAGGTCCAAACAAGGTAGATTGTGAGATCAGGAGTCTATCTTATTGTACTAAGGAAGCATTCTGTAGTCTTATAACAGTGGGATAGAAGCTGTCCTGAGTCTGATGATATGTGCTTGAATGCTTCTGTATCCTCTGCCTAATGGACTGACTAATTTCCCTGCATAAAGGACCACAGTAAAAAATTGTGTTTACAACCATCTGGAGGTTTCATGGTTACCAACACCACATTTCTTAATTCATTAACAATACTTCTCCAGTACAGGAGCAAGAAGACCCACACTCAACATTTAGGGATAGTTTCTTCCCCCTGCCATCAGGATTGTAAATGATCCATGAACTCGTGTATTCTACCTCACTATTCCTTGTTTGAACTACTTATTTAATTTTTATTGTAACTTATAGTAATTTGTTATGCCTGTACTGAACTGCTGCCACAAAATTAACAAATTTTCACGGTTTATGTCAATGATAGTAAACTTGATTCTGATTCTGACATAGAAAGAGAAATCTTTTTAAAATGTTGTATGATTTCACTGCAATTTAGAAAGCTCTTCCAAAGCATCAGCCACTTCAGTTGGCTGTTGAGTCATTTGATCACATGGAGCTTAACACCTAAAAGAAAATTTGCATTTTCTTTTTAATTTTTCTGCTGCAACTTAATTTATGATGTAGTTTAGTTTAATTAAAGTATCAAGCTGTTTTTTTTCTAACCACGTCCAAACTTTGATAGTGCAATCTCCATAGACTTGAATTGTGATTAAACCTTGCTGGTGTGTGCTTTTTCAAATCCAATGCCTGCAGTTAAGCCTTCTGGCATTTTAATTATCAACAGCTGTACTTAACAGGAGAATCACTTTGCCATTTAAAATTTAACTTTTCACTTTCTACCAGTTTTGTACATCTTTTTTAAGTTGGAAGGAATACATGGAAAGCTACAAGGAATGTTTATTAGCCATCTAAATCAGAGGTTCCCAACCTTTTTTATGGCATGGACCCCTACCATTCACCAAGGGGAACGTGGACCCCAGATTGGGAACTCCTAATCTAGAGTGTTCCTCAAAAAGTTCACTAATTTCATACTGCAGTGGAAATGTTGCAGCCCAGCAAAAATGTCCCATTCTGTATTTATTCAGTGTATCACATCATATTTAAAATAGAATTAATTTTGTATACAGCCACTGAATAAATGAATGGTTGCTTCTTACATATGATGACCTGAATAAAAGAATTCAAACCAAGATTAGGCCATGTGGTTCTTCATGTCTGTTTTTTAATAAGATCAGCTTGGTCTGAATGCAATTTCAATCCTGCATATCCATCTATACCATAGTCTTTCACTCCCCCCCAACTCCATCAAATAACTATCTACCTCTACATTAAACATTTCCTGGATTGTGTTTCCATTGCTCTTTTAGGAAAACATCTTGAAAAACTTGTAATATCTCCACTATTTTTGAACAATTCTCAATTCTCTGACAAGGAAACACTTTCTACAAACACTTTATCAAGGCCTTCCTCTGGACCTTGTATGTTTCAGTCCTGTCCCCAGCCCTATCCCTGTTTTAAATTCCGGCAGATACATACTGAGTCTGTCCAAGCTTTTCCTTGGCAGGCAAATGGTCTATTCCAGATATGTCTAGTAAACCTTTGAGTGGCAGCCAGCGCCTTGACTTTCCTTAAATAAACTGACCAATACTATGTACAGCACTTATGATTTGGTCTATATAAATGAAGCAAAGCTTTCTTCATTTATTTGTCAAGTTAGAAATAGCTGTCCAAGAAGGGAGGAGCAAAGATCAATGGACAACAGTAGCCGATGACCTGATAGTGACAGGAATGGGCAGGTGCTTCTGTAGTCATAAACATGAAACCAGGACTTTGTTTTTATCTACTTGGTGTCAGGATCAAGGATATTATGGAACAGTTGTGGAGTGATCTAGGGGGAGGATAAGAATCCAGAGGTTCAAGTTCATTCTAATGAGGCAGAAAAGAGATGATGTTCTGTATCTTGACCTCCACCGCCCAGCATGTGCTATCTTCTCACTGCTGCAATCAGAAAAGAAAGTACAAGAGCCTTGGGACTTGTACCAACAGGTTTGGGAACAGTTGTTACTTCTCACCCATCTGGCTCCTGAACAAAAGGGATAACTACACTCAACTTCATTTGCCCCATCATTGAAGTGTTCCCACAAGCAACCAGTGGACTCATTTTTCAAGGACTCTTCATCTCATGTTCTCAATATTTGGTGCTTACTTATTTTTATTGTTGTTTCTTCTTTTTGTATTTGCAGTGTTGTCTCTTGCACTCTGGTTGAAAGTCCTAGTTCAGCAGATGTTCACTGTTTCTGTTATGGTTACTGTTCTATAGATTTGTTGAGTATGCTCACAAAAAAGACCAAATCTCAAGGTTGTATATGGTGACATATATGTACTTTGATAATAAAATTTCCTTTGAACTTTGAATTTAAAAAGTTAGACATCAGATTAATAGGCAAGTCCCTTCAGTTTGCTACCCCTTGATCACTCCTCCCTAATGCTAGTAATGTTAAGACTGGGAAGTAAACTCTGATGAATGTGTGGTTAAAAAAGATGGTGCAGAAGGGAGATTGGTTTCTGGAACACTGGGGCTATTTCTGGGGAAGGTGAAACCTGTGCAAGTCAAATGGTTTTCAGCCGAATTAGAACATATCCAAAATTCTTGCAAGCGCATCTGCTAATGCTGTCAAGATCAGTTTAATCTAACTTGATAAGGTAATAGGACATGGAATAGGATGACGGTGGAGGATGAGAAGCATGCAAATGTAGATATCAGTCATGAATAGGCACGATTGGGAGCAATGTATGGCTAGATTGCTTCTGTGTTATTGTGAAGAAGACAAGAATTGAAGGTGTTGATTATTCCTTGGGAATATGACACTGTTGGCATAATGGAGACATGGTTGAGAGATGGCAGAATTGTCAACTCAACATTCTAGAGTCTAGAATCTCCTGGGTTGAGTTAGTATTGGAATATTAACCAAGTATTTCTTTACTGAAGGAGGGAGAATATCTTTGAAGGGTCTTCAAATGAAGCAAATGAGTGGAGCTTAGAAATGTCATTGAGTCTGTCCTGTGCACCTCCATCATTGTGTAGTTTGGAGCCGCCACCAAGCAGGATAGAACCAGACCACAGCGCACAGTGAGGACTGCCGAGCGTATCATTGGAGCCTCCCTGCCCTCTATTGTGGACCTGTACTCTTCCAGGTTGAAGAAGAGGGTGGGGAACATCATAAAGGACTCCTCACATCCTGCGCACGGACTGTTTGATCTGCTTCCATCTGGTAGACACTTCAGATCCCTCCAGACTAAGACTAATAGGCACTGGAGAAGTTTTTTCCCTACTGCGGTCACTTTGCTGAACAGTTAACTGCCGGTTAACTGTCGGCTAACTATTACTTGGATTGCACTACCTGTATGTATAATCTATATTTTCATTTATATTTATCATTATTATTGTTATGAGCAGAGAGTAACAAGTAAATTCCTTGTATGTGCATAGGTACTTGGCGATTAAATTCTGATTCTGATTCTGAAGGTTATCGTTTTACTATATTTGTAAGATTGGCACAGTGGGAGATAGAGCAAATTGTAGAGAAATGTAAATAATGGCAGGACCTATCAACTTCTCCAACATCAACTAGCGTTATCTTGGATATAGATTAAGAATTGGCTGAAGTTCCTCTAGATTTGTATATTGATCCATAATCTTCAGGCTTGTCCCCAATAAATAACTTTTATGCTGTGAAGTGAAGAAATGTTGGAAGAACAGGAGCAGAAGTAGGTCTATTAGCCCCTCAGACCTGTTTTACCATTCAATAAGGTATTGACTGATCCAATCTAAACTCGACAACACTCTCCTGCTTTCTCTACACACTGGTTGACTCAATTGTCATTTAAATGTGTGTTAGTCTCTTTCTTGAATACCTTCTATAACTCTACCACCATGCTGTCTGGGATAGAGAATTTCAAAGATCCATGACACTCTGTGAGAAGAAATTCTTCTTAATCTCCATCTGGAATGGATGACTCCAATAGGGCTATCATCCTCCCAACACCCTCTTAAATCTCCTTCAGGATCTCGTATGTTTTCAATAAATTCACCTTTTCTCACCAAAAAGCTAATGTCCAACCTGATCAGCATTTCTTTCTGTGTCACCACCTTCACTGCAGGAACCAACTCAGTTAACCTTCTCTGCACTGCCTTCTAGTATTTGTATATGTATATCTTTCCTTAAATATGGAGAACAAAACTGCACAGTACTTCAGGTGCAGTATTATCAATATCCTGTAAAATTACATCAAACTTCTCTTCTTTAATAATCCTAACCCTTTGCAGTAAAAGTCACCATATCTTTCTCCAACTTCATTACATGCTGTATCTGCATGCTAACTATTTGTTTTATAGATACTAGGATTTCCATAGAATGATACAGGACTATACAGGCCTTTGTGCATCAACCTTTTACCCTACTGTAAGATCAATCTAACTCTTCCTTCCCACATAGCCCTCCATTTTTCCATCATCCACATGTCTCTTAAATGTCCTGAATGTACCTGCCTCTACTGTTACACCTGGCAGAGTATTCCACACATCCACCACTCTGCAGGTAAACAAAAACTTGCCTTTGACATCTCCCCTCCCATATTTTCCTTCAATCACCTTAAAATTATGCCCCCTTGTATTAGCTATTTCTGCTCTATGCACAAAAATTTTGAAATTTGGCTCTGCTTTTTGTTCTTCCATCCAAAGTGGATAACTTAACTTTTTTTCCATATTATACTCTTCCTGCCAACTTCTTGCCCACTCACTAAACTGATATGTAATCCCTTTGATGGTTCTTTGCATCCTCCACAAAATTTGCAAATCCATCTACATTGGCATATTCATTGAATTTGGCTCCAGTACACCTGCTCACTCCATCCATGTGATTCATATACTAGATTGTAAATAGTTGAGGTCTATTACAGATAGACAATCCAAAAATGCCCAATTTATGCAAAGTCTCTTTTTTGTTAGTTAGTTACTCCTTTAACCATGCCAATGTAGCTCTTTGAAAGTGGTTATATGGATCGATAGGGTGGTTAAGAAGGCTTATGCAATGCTTGCTTTTATTAGTCAAGACATTGAGTTCAAAAACCAAGAGGTTGTGTTGAAACTTTATAGAACCCTGGATGGGCTATATCTGGAGTATTGCATACAGTTCTAGTCGCCCCATTATAGGAAGGATATTGAGGCTTTGAAGATGGTGCAGAAAGGTTCAGCAGTATGCTGCCTGGTTTAGAGAGCATGTACTATCAAGAGAGGCTGGGCACACTTGGGTTGTTTTTTCTGAAGTGGTGACTGAGGAGGATGAAGGATTGTAAGAGGCATAGATAGAGTAGACAGGGAATAAACAAACCGATTCCTGTGTTGTACTGTTCTAATATATTATTCACAATCCTGCATACTTCCATCTTGTGCAGTAATATTTTGTGTGGAAATGCTTTCCCTATTTCCTTCTGGAAATCTACTGTTACACACTAAATCTATTGATTCATCAGTACGCCCTATCTCACAGTGTGGCAGATTTGTCAAATCTTATTTCCATTTCATAAAACCATGTTGATTCCAGTTGTCTTATGAATTTGAAAATGACCTGCTTTTGCCTCTTGTATAATGGATTCCAAAGTTCTTACAACAGATGAGAACGTTATGGAAACAATTTGATTTAAGGCACAGTTATGACCTAGTTGACATTCTCCACAGCAAAGACGTTCTCAGAAAACCGACCCTATTTTATGCATAGATATCAAGAGAGTGGAGGATAATGAGTCATTAAGTGCATCTAAAATGGAAATCTTTTGGAATATAAAGAAATCAGAAATCCAACGCGAGTGAATCTGCAGATGCTGGAAATAAATAAGAACACAAAATGCTGGCAGAACTCAGCAGGCCAGACAGCATCTATGGGAGGAGGTAGTGACGACGTTTCGGGCTGAAACCCTTCATCAGGAGCCATAGTGACGACGTTTCGGGCCGAAACCCTTAATCAGGAGTCCGGTAGTGATGACGTTTTGGCCTAAAACGTCATCACTACCTCCTCCCATAGATGTTGTCTGGCCTGCTGAGTTCTGCCAGCATTTTGTGTTTTTAAATCAGAAATCCAGCTGTTTTCTGGCCAAGATGTACTTATAAGTGTGAGGCCTTCAAAAATGAAATGTTGAGAGTACAAAGCGTGTATGTGTCTGTCAGAATAAAAGGTAAAAATAATACTTGTAGGGGCCCTGGTTAAGCATGGTAGAGGCATGTAGGAACAAATGAGGTGCTTATGGAGTTTAAGAAATGCAAGAAAATACTTCAGAAAGAAATCAGGAGGTCTACAAAGGGCATGTGGTTGCCTTAGCAGACCAAGGTGAAGAAGAATCCTAAGGGATTCTTAGCAAAAGGATTGTAAAAAAACAAAATTGGTCCTCTGGAAGAGCAGAATGGTAATGTGTGGAACTAAAAGAGATGGGGGAGATCTTAAAATGACTTTTTTTTGCATCTGTGTTTACTCACTGAGTCTATAGAATCAACTTCGTGGACCCTATACAGATTAGAGAAGAGGAAATGTTTGCTGTCTAGAGGCAAATTAGGGTGGATAAATCCCTGGGGCCTGACAAGTTGTTCCCTCGGACTCTGCAGGGGGCAAGTGTAGAAATTGCCGGGGCCCTAGCAGAGATATTTAAATCATCCTTAGCAATTGGTGAGATACCAGAAGATTGGAGGATATCCAATGTTGTTCCACTGTTTAAGAAAGGCTCTAGAAATAAACCAGGAAATTACAGGCTGATGAGCCTGATGTCAGTTGCAGGAAAATTATTGGAAGGTATTCTAAAGGACTTTGTATTTGAATTCACATGGACTGATTAAGGGTAATCAGCATGGCTTTGTGCGCGGAAAGTCGTGCCTATCCAGTCTTACAGAATTTTTCATGGAAGTTACCAGGAAAGTTGATGAAGGTAAGGCAGGGGATATTGTCTGCATAGACTTTAGCAAGGCTTTTGACGAGGTCTTGCCTGGGAGGCTGGTCAAGAAGATTCAATCGCTCAGCATTCAAGATGAGATAGTAAATTGGATTAGACATCGGCTTAGTGAGAGAAGCCAGAGTGTTAGGATATGGGTGCTTCTCTGCCTGGAGGCTTGTGACTAATGGAGTGCACAGGGATCAGTGCTGTGTTTGTTGCTGTAATTCATCTATATCAGCGATCTGGTTGATAATGTGGTTAACTGGATCAGCAAATTTGCAGATGATACCAAGTTTGGGGGTGTAGTGGACAGTGAGGAAGACTATCATGGCTTGCAGAGGGATCTGCATCAGCTGGAAAAATGGGCTGAAAGATGGCAGATGGAATTTAACGCAGACAAGTGCGAGGTTTTGCACCTCAGTAGGACCAGCCGGGGTATGTTTTACACAGAGAACAGCAGAGCACTGAGAAGTGTGGTGGAACAAAAAGATCTAGGAATGCAGGTCTATTTTGCATTGAAAGTGGCAGCACAGGTATATCGGGTCATAAAGAAAGCCTTTGGCACATTTGCTTTCATAAATCAAAGTATTGAGTGCAGGAGATGGGATGTTTTATTGAAGTTGTACAAGCTGTTGGTGAGGCCTAATTTGGAGTACTATGTGCAGTTTTGGTCACCGACCTACAGGAAAGATGTAAACAAGTTTGAAAGATATCGAGAAAATTTACAGGGATGTTTCCAGGTCTGGAGGACCAAAGTTATATGAAAAGATTGAATAGTTTAGGACTTTATTCCTTGGAATCTAGCAGACCGACAGGAGATTTATTAGAGGTCTGCAAAATTACGAGGGGTATGGAAGGGTTTTTCCACTAAAGTTGTGTGCGACTATAACTGGAGGTCATGTGTTAAGGGTGAAAGTTGAGAAGTTTATGGGGAACATGTGGGGAAACTTCTTCACTCAGAGGGTCATGGAGGTATGGAACGATAAGCCTGTGCAAGCAGTGCATGCAAGCTCGATTTCAATGTTTAAGAGAAAATTGGATAGATACATGGATGGTAGGGGTGTGTAGAGCCATGGTCCCCGTGCAGGTCAATGGTTTGGCACAGACTAGATGAGCTGAATGCCCAATTTCTGTGCGTTAACTCAACTTTGCTAATAGAGTCATAGAAAAGTACAGCAATGACTATACTAGCGGTGATCTTTCTGGATGGCAATTAATGCTTGAATTACCATTTGGAATACCCCTGCTTTTGGTTCTTCCATTTAAAATGTTATATGAGATTTACCTTTATGTTTCCAGGCATTCATCTTTCACTGATGGTGAGCATTGTTGCCTCAAAGCAAAAACTGCCCTCAATAAATCACATATAAATATGAGTTCCAAATGCCATATCAAAAAGTAATAAATTCAGTGAGTAAACCTTTTGGAGTTCAATTGCTGAAGAAAGGATGATTGTGTTCAATACTGAACCATCAGTTGTGTGTAAACCTGCAAGCAGGGCTAAAAGGGATGAAGTGGTAACAATCTGATGTGATTAAACAATTGGTGTGAAGATAAATATAATCACAAAGCTAATAAATGCTCATAAAATTGTTTAATTGGACAATTATGAAATTATTATTTTTTGTAAATTATAACTTATTGATTTCACATATTTAGTACATATTTAGAAATTATACTATTCACTGAACTGAGCTGAAAATGAACATTCCTGGACAGTTTCATTGATTTTGAGGCTTGATATTTTATATTCTGTGTTTTTTCACTCATTTTTTTTTCATTTGTGTGATTTGCTCATTTATTTGTGTATTGAGGGTTCAATGTTTCTCTTTGAATGGATTCAATAGTTTTCTTTGTTTTGTGGCTATTTGTGGGAAGATGAATCTCAGGGTTGTATACTGCATACTTACTTTGATAATAGATGTACATTGAATATTTTGAATCTTTGCAGCAATATCTTTCCTTATCCTTTCACAGATTGAAGAAAAAGTCCCAGTCAGTGGACATGACTGCCACTGGATATGGCAGTCCAATGGCAGCTCCTGATCCTTCACCACAAAGTGATGTGGTACCAGCTGTCCTCAAGTCAACCAGGTCAGAAGAGATGCCGAACAATGGTGCCAACACACAGAAACGTAATACTAAACGAAGCGAGCTCCACAGATATTATACAATAGGTAGGTATTGTAATGTCTTGTCCAAGTGCAGATGCAGCAAAACATAATTAGAGCCATCACCAAATATTCCTGTTGGCAATGCCTATGTAGTATTGAATGATATTGGAGGTGTACATATATTCAAGATTTGTTTGTGTCTTAATTAGGAGATTGTTCACTGGTTTGCTTGTTGGTTGCCATTTTTTATGATAAGTCTTATAATATTGTAATCTGTTTCTAGTTGAGAGTCAAGACAAGTTTATTGTCATTTAACTATATACATGTACACTGTCAAATGAAACAACTTTTCACTGAACCATGGTGTTGAGCATCGTCGTACCCATGACACGCATAACCCACAGTAACTTATGAAAGTAAGGGTAAAATCTACAGATGGATTACACATAAATAAACAGCTAAATTGCATAAAGTAAGTATATTGTAAGCTACAAAACAGATTAACTAGTGATACTTTGAATGTGATGTGGCAGGGAGTTCAGAAGTCTAATGGCTTGAGGGAAGAAGCTGTTTCTCATCCTGACTGTTCTCGTTTTTATGCAATGGAGTTTCCTGCCTGATGATAGAAAGTCAAGGAGATTGCTAGGTGTGTGGGATCCTTAATAATACTAAGGGCCCTACATATCCTTACAGAGATGGTTTTACAATTGATGTTATTCTTGGGTGGATATGGTATATTTACTGCAAAATCTACATCAGTGTTATCATTTTATTGCAAATTGTCTATTCAATGATTCAATTGAAAACAAAATTGGGTTATTATATCTTAGTTTCTGTAAACTCCAATTCACGTATCATGTACAAATTCCTCAATTGGTTTTTAAGTAAAGTAAGGTTGGGTACTCTGCTCAGGCCTCCAGAATATTATAAAAATACACCACTCTGGCAGTGAAATAACATTTTGTCTTAACAAAAAATATTGTGGACAGTTTGGCTGCACGTAGTAATTTGTCATCTGTTGATTCAAGGTGGCCTGTAACAATAAATTAAATGCCCTGAATTATTACCCTCAGTCCATTGCACCTATATTACCTGTATCCCTTGCACAGGACCAGTGTTGCTTTCCCCTTGCTGGTTCAAAATCTACAGTCCTGGTTTTACCTGGCCCAAGGCCCAAGAAATTGTTAAGGTCCATCAAAGAAATGGAATAAAAATTGATTTTCTAAATCTGACATATCTTTGCTTGGCAGTCCTGAAGTTACTCCCATTTAAACTGCTGAACTCTGCCATTTTCAGCAGGATCCCTGACAGCAGCTACTTGGACTGAAGCTGATATCTATATTTGTTCACAGTAGATCAGTGTTAATTTTATGAATGGAAAGATTATGTGAATGAATTGTTGTGGGATGTTACCAGACAAGATGAACATATTACAATAAGCTAGCCTTTCAACATTATGGAAGACATTAACTTTATTAAAGTGTAATTGCCTCCAAATTTTTTGGATCTTCACTGTCCATGCCATCTGTATCTCAATGATGTTTCAATCTCAGCACCCAACTGTTCATTCTATGATGCTTTCTATCAGACCCAGTACAAGCTCCATTGCCACACCCCATCAAGGCTCTAGCAAGGCTCATGTAACTGTAAGAGTGAAGGGTAGACTTGTCAAGTTTAAGGAACCCTGGCCAATGAGAGGTATTGAGGCTCTTGCTAAAAGAAATAAGGAAGCACTGATTGGGTTTAAGAGCTCAGGAAAAAGTAAATTCTTAATGATTAATCAGAATTAGGTTTATTATCACAGGCTTATGTTGTGACGTTTGTTGTGTTTGTGGCAGCAGTACAATTCAATACATAGTTATGTGTGTGTATAGCAATGATAAATATTATATATATTATATATAAAATGTTTGTGTGTGTGTGTGTATAAATATATATAATATAATCTTTCCATTCATAAAAGTAATGAGGTAGTGTCCATTCAGGAATTGGATGCAGAGAGGAAGAAGCTGTTCCTGAATCGTTGAGTGTGTGCCTTCAGGCTCCTGTAGCTCCTTTCTGATAGTAGCAATGAGAACAAAGATTGACCTGGGTAATGGGGGTCCTTAATGATGTTTGGGAGAAAATTCATATTGCCAGGGGTGATGTATTTGCATCCTTACAGTGCATTGAGGCAGGTAAATCCCTGACTGAGTATGTCCTTGGACATTGTGGGAGGTTGTGGGACATTGTGTACAAGTGCTGTGAAGCCTTTGTGTAGGTACTTGCTTAATTATTGGCCACTGGTGAAGCTTCCAAAGACTGGAAGGGGGAAAATGTCATTTGGTTGTTTAAGAAGGGTGCCAAAGACCCGCCAGGGAACCATAGACCAGTCACCCTGATACCTGTGGTGGATAAGTTACTGGAGGAAGTTCTAAAGGACAGGATCCATCTGCATTTGGATTGGCAAAGATCGATTAGAAGGAGTCACCATGGCTTTGTGCAAGGGAGGTCATGGTTAATGAATATTATGGAGTTTTTTGAAGATGTAACCAACATGGTAGATGAGGGTAGGGCATTGAATGTTGTCTATTTGGTCTTCAGCAAGGTCTTTGACATGGTCCCACATAGTAGGCTGTCTGGAAGTTTAGGTCTCATAGAATCTGGGGAGACCTAGTTAAGAAGTTTGTGGTTACAAAGCACGGTTGGCGTGGACTCGTTGGCACAAAGGATCTTTCTCTGTGTTCTATTGTGCTATGATTTTATGGGATCCTTCCACCTGGTAAGACATTTATACCATGATGAATATAGACAAAAACTGTAGCAGAGTTGCTTGCTGTTTGTTCAGTGATAATTTGTGCTGTTCAACTCCAGCATCAGTGACATCTCACAGAAGAAAATTCAAAAACTCTCCTAAATATTTCATGAATCTGTGCTTTTGCTGTGGGATACAATGCAAGGGGTGAAAAGCTAAAACTCATCCCACCAAACTCGTGATTGGTGCATCCTGTGGTCGATACACAGAGGTCAGTGAAATCCAGAAGGTAAAGTCAAAGGTCAAAGTCCAGAGCTCGGGAAGTCCATAGGTAGAAAGCCTGAAAGGTCAAAGACCTACGTCGGCAAGTCTGGAGGCAAAGGGCCAAAGGTTAAGTCTTTGCATCCAGGCCAGAGGTTAGAGGTTAGAGGCCTGACGCCTTTGAGTTTAGGAGTCTGTGGCTATTGGCTGGAAGGCTGGAGGTGGCCTGTCCTGGGGATGGAGGTGTGTGTGGGAGGGTGGGAAAGGGCATGTTTTGCTGTCGTTATTATTGTGGTCATGCTATGTTGGTGCCGAACAGTGTGACCACACTTGAGGGCTGCCCCCAGCACATCCTTGGATGTGTTGGTTGTTGACGCAAGTGACACATTTGTTTCAATTTCCTGTACATGTGACAAATAAATAAATCTGAATCATCCCTGAACTTCAGCTGGGTGAAAGGAGCATCTGCTTTAACTTCTGCACTTAGCAGAGCAGAGTCAAACAATAATAGCGTCATTTTCATATTCTCTCTTCTTCTTTCTCACCTTTTTTAAGATGCTGAAGTTAAATTGAATCTTCCTATAGTGCCATTGTTAAATTTGAACAGAACTTAAAACTAGAATGTTCAAAGTTCAAAGTATATTGATTATTAAAGTGTTTATCCAATAAAAAAGCTTACAGGCAGCCACAAAACAAAAAAACCCAAAAGAACCCATTAAAAAAAAGACTGACAAGTACCCAATGTGCAAAGAAGGAAAGAAATGTGCAAGCAATAAAAGTAAGCAAGTAGCATTCAGAATGAAAGTGACTCGTCAGACATGAAGCCCGGAGCAGCCGGAGCCGGCCACAGCCCGAGCTTTAGTTCAGTGCACAGCGGAGAAAGTGCTGCACTGTACATGGACACGAAGCCTGGAGCAGGCCACAAGCATAGATATCGTAGGAATGCTAACATTTTAAAAATTGATGAAACCATTCCATTCAAGAGCTGTTTTCAAACAAGCACTGACTTTGACACCATCTGGAAGCAGTTCATGTTTTATAGTGTTAATAGGAATTCTAACAATTTCATTGAAGCGCATTGCTGCTCGATGCCCCAGTGAATACTGGGAGAAGCCCACTGGAGTGTGAAACAACAAAAAACCAGAATATAGTAAGGAGAGAAACACTGAAAATTTGGCATCAGTATGTACATTATTTACCTCCCCGACACTCTTAGCAACTTTTATGCCTGCTTCGAGGCATGCACACAAAGCCAGTCATGGAAGTGATCCCACCCCCATCCAGGTGAGCAGCCACTGTCTGTAACCGCAGCAGATGTGAGAAAGACTGCAGTAAGTCAGCCCCTTTAAGGCTGTCGGTCCAGACAAGATTCCAGGCTGAGTACCAGGGAATGTGCCCACCACATCTTCAGAGGAATCTTCAACTCTCATCCAAGTGGCTATCCCTATCAGCCACCATCATCCTGTACCAAAGAACTCTGCACCTTCAGAACTAAACGACCCCCCCTCCCCCGCCCGGAGGCACTGATGTCAATCATCATCGTGAAGTGCTTTGAATGGCTGTTAATGGCACATATCAAAAACTCCATTCCTGCCGCACTGGACACTCACCAGTATACTCACCAACAGAACCACTCTACGACAGATACCTTAGCATCTGTTGTGCACTTGGCGCTGACAAACCTAGAAAGCAAGGACACATATGTCAAAATGTTGTTTTTGGATTTCAGATCAGCATTCAACACTATTATTTCACAGAACCTGTTGAATAAACTCCTACTCCTCAGTCTAAGTGCAGCACTTTGCAACTGGGCGTTGGACTTCCTAACCCGCAACAGACAATAGGTGCAGAAGTAGGCCATTTGGCCCTTCTAGCCGGCAATCCCATTCAATGTGATCATGTCTGATCATCCACAATCAGTACCCCGTTCCTGCCTTGATTCCACTATCTTTAAGAGCTCTGTATAACTCTTTCTTGAAAGCAAGACCTCAACCTGCTCAGTGTGTCTGAAGTCCAGATCACTGTGTGGCATGCTACGTTAGTTAGGAATGTGTCAACACTTGCAAGCTGCCCCAGGAATCCTTGGGTGTACCAGCTGTTGACACAAACAACACATTTCACTGTACATGTGATAAGTAAGTAACTGAATCTGAATCTGCATCTAATGAACAGTCCTCAGATCGTCAGTATGTACAACTGCTTCTCCTCAACATGGTCTCCCCCCAGGGCTGTGTGCTGAACTTACTGTTGAATATTTTGCTTACATATGACTGCCAATCCAAACTCCCGAGTAATCACCTTGTCAAATTCACTAATGACACAACAGTGGTGGTGCTCATCATTAACAACGATGGGACAGCCTACATAGAGAAGGTGGAAGAGCTTGAAGCCTAATACCAGACAAATAACCTCTTCCTCAATGTCAGCAAGACAAATGAGATGGTTATTGACTTCAGAGGAACTCTCACCACTCACACCCTCTATACATTGGTGACACAGCAGTGGAAACTAGAAGCAGTTTCAAACGCTTAGGAGTGGACATCACACACAATCTCTCATGGTCCCAGAACACATCCTTACATAATCAAGAAACCTCACCAATGCCTCTGCTTTCTGAGAGCTGGACTATGCACATCAATTTTCACAACCTTCTACAGATGCACAGTAGAGTGCATGTTGACAAGCTGCATCACTGCATGGTTTGGAGACCACACTGTAATGGACAGGAAGGTTCTACATTGGGTAGTCAAAACTGTCCAATGCATTGCCAGCACCAGCCTACCCACCAACAAGGATGCACAGTATATACAGAAAAGGTGCTAGAAAAAGACAAGCAATATCATGAAGGACCCCAGCTCATGGACTGTTTATCCCACCCCAACAGGGAGGAGGCTGAGTAGCATCGATACGAGGACCACCAGGCTCAAAAACAGTTACTTTCTCCAAGCAGTAAAGCCGATCAACATCTCTACCCAGTGACTCACCCCATCAGACCCCCCACCACCACTAATTTATCATTTCCCGTTAGTCACCTTACATACAGACACTCTGGACCTTGTGTCGCTTTATGTACATACAATCAATCCAGCTATATAAGCCATCTTATGTATTTATAGATTTATAGTTATAGTGTTGTTTTTATTGTTGTGTTCTTTATGTGATCTGGAGTAACAGTGAGGTTGATCAGCCCAATCCTCAACAATTGCACTTTTTCCTGATTCATCTCCACTGCTTGGTTTCTAGATTACTGCAGAAATTCAGGAGCTTCATTAATGACACAGGATGGCATTGCAGTCTCTAGACTTGCTTGTTGCCTAATATGCAAGAGCCAAACTCAAAAGTGTTTCCATAGGTGCTGGACATTTTTATCATTACAAAGATACTGTTGTTTAGTTGTGACCCAAAATGATAATCATAGGTCAGGTGCAAGACCACCAAAGCCAAATGTAGTCTGTTTCCAAAGTTTATAAGGTCAATGCAAATTGATGTTGAATGTGAGAACATTTTGGCTTAAATGGTAAAACTGAGGCAAAGTAATGCCAATGCTGATTGTAAAATAAGTACACAAAATGTTGGAAACACTGAGCACGTCATGAAACATCTGTGGAAAGAGAAACAGAATTAATGCTTAGAATCAGAATCAGGTTTAATATTAATGGCATATGTTATGAAATTTTTTGTCTTTACAGCAACAGTGCAATGCAATACATAATAATTAGAAAAATGTGAATTAGAGGTAGTACCTAATGAATATTAAATAGTTAAACTAAGTAAGTAGTGCAAAAATAGAAATTACAGAAAGTGGTAAGATAGTGTTCATAGGTTCAATGTCCATTCAGAAATCAGATGGGAGAGGGAAAGAAGCTGTTCCTGAATCATTGAGTGTGTGCCTTCAGGTTTCTGTACCCTCTTCCTGATGGTAGCAGTGAGAACAAGATGCGACCTGGGTGATGCAGGCCCTTAATGTTGGGCGCTGTCTTTTTGAGGCATCACCTCTTGAAAATGTCCTAGATACTACCGAGGCTAGTGCCTCCATGGTATCCAGGACATCCAGGAGGATGTATGACCCTTAATGATATGAATAGTTTTGTAGCTCATTAGCTAATTCATCATAAAACCTACTTTCATTTTGTTATCAGATCCTAAATGTAAAACTACGTCAAGCAGCTGCATATGCTGTTCAGTGGTACCTTCCTTGTTATACATGATACGCTGTATATTGAGATTTAAAACATTGCCATTTTCCTAGGATATTACATATATAATTCTTCGCAGTGTAATTTTCTTTTCTCCATATATCATAGTATTAGATGAATTCTTAATGTTTCCTGAATGTCTGGACACAAGATAAGAGCAACCCTGGCAACAGCATCCATCACTAATGATCCTGGACAAGATATTCAGGAGCGGCATTATTTTAAACTGTTGCAGTTGTTGCTTGTGCTGTGTTGGCAAGGAATTTTCACCCGGCCAATTTATTTCCAGAAATGAAGGGGAGATTTTAGCCAGTGATGTTTTGAGGTCTGCCTTTTTTGTTCTATTCATTGGTAGAGGTCACTGATTTAGGAGGGGATATCAAAGGAGTACTGACAAGTTATAAATGCATCTTATGAAAGGTAAATGTTGGCGCGTGGCCAAGTGGTTAAGGCTTTAGGCTGGCGATCTGCAGGTCGTTAGTTCGAGCCTCAGCCGAGGCAGCATGTGTGTCCTTGAGCAAGGCACTTAACCACACACTGCTCCTGCACGTTTATAGCCCGGTGGCGGTAGTTGGTGCAGTATGGACAAGACAAGACAAGACAAACATTGCAAGCTTATTGCCAGGAAATTTGGTTACAATACACTTGGCATATTCATCTTATTCATTAAAAGGGTTTGATATTTGTTGAGGACCAACGTATGATTTCTTTGGCACACTGTAAGTTACAGTCTGCCATCCTGAATAAATCTATTTGTCCCAACTCTGCTTTATGTTTGTTAGCTAAACCTCTGTGGTGTTCAATACATTCACTTTACATGCCCTACCCTGCTTGTTATATCCCCAAGGAATACGTAAAATTCTTCCTTGTCAAAGATTTGACACATTTACTCTGCTGAGCTACATTTCGATTTTCTTAATGTCCTGCTACTAGTCTTCGCAAAATGGAGGAGAAGTCCTGACCTGGTCAACCGCTGTGCAGTCCGTGGCATCTATTGTTTTGCAGGTACAGTAGGTCATCTCCTCAATGTCTTTTCCATCTCTCAACACCACCAATCATCTACTTCTCATCCCATTTGGTACCACTATTATTGGAGACTTTGCTTATATCCCTACAGCACCACCAGTATTTGATTTTCACTCTGCTGACTTGCTTCCATCACCAGCCCATTTCTTGATCACCACGACCGCCATTACCAAAAATTCTCATCCACCACCACCATCCTTCCTTGGAGCTCCATTCCACCGTGTTGCCTAACCCAATCCTCAACACCACTAGCCCTCTTGGACAATCTCTGCCCCAGCTACCATCCGATAGAAGGCACACAGTGAAGTCCCATACAACCAGGCTCAAGAACAGCTACTTATCTTCAATGATTAAGTTCTTAAACCAATCAGCATAACCCTTATCACAACAGTTTAACAGCACTCTTACCAGTTTTATCACTTTGCACTGAAATGGACTTCATTCTTGTTTTTTTTCTATTTGTGTTCTTTCTTGTAAAAGTTGAGTATAATCTATGTGTAATTTGTTTTTCTTGTGAATGCTCCGTGTATGATGCTTTGTGCTGAGATGCTGATTTGCATTTAGTTGTTCATTTCACCTATGCATAAATATATTTGTGCATACACTGCAACAATAAACCTGACTTTAATGACTTTGACTTTGATGGCTTTGGACGCTCCCTCAGAAATTTCAACGAGGAGCACTCTGTGATGTTCTCCTTAATCAGAAGTATATCTTTGCTTCCTCTCTTTTCTCCAACTTTATTCTGTCTACAGCATCTGTACCCTGCTGCTTGTGCTGTCTCTCCCTTTGCCATGTTTCTGTAATATCCCTGACCTGAGTTCATCTGCCTTACCTGTCAGATCTCTGCATGAAATAAATGCAATTTAATCCAACTCCCTGCCTGTCTTGTTTACTAATGTTACTGTCATTGAATTAGATCTCAACTTCTGGCCTCTCATCTGTCTCGGTTCTGCTTTGGATTCCCCTGCCACCCTGCCAATGAAGTTTAAGCCCTCAGTTGGATTAGGGTCTATTGCTATTTAAATTTATTTTCTTGTATCACTTCTTTATGCTTGCTTATATGTTTGAATAGGCACCAGTTTGCTTGTAAATTTTCAGTAGGTTTTTGAGTGATGTGTACTATAGTTGATACTGTACTTCTGTTGTTTCCTTGTCTGTAAGCCTGAGATGTCATGTTTCACAGACTGTCCTTATCAGAGAAAACTCCCTTATCTAACCATCTTAAATTGTAGCACTAGCAAATCTGCTAGCAAGATATTGATCATCTTCCAGTTCAGGTGCAACCTGTCTATCTTATGCAGTCACCTTTGTCCCAGAAGAGATCTGAGTGGTTTACAAACCTGAATCCTTTCCCCCTGGGCTAACTCTTCAGCCACACATTCATCTGCCATGTCCTCTTATTTTTACCCTCAGTAGCTCGTGGCAGAGGGAGTAATCCAGAAATTACTACTCTTGGACCTGGCTTTTAACCTCTTTTCTTACTCCCTATATTAATTCTGCAGGACTTCATCACTATTTCTACCTGTGCCTTTTGTGCCAACATCCACTCCTACTTTTGGCTGCTTTAGCTCCCTTTTCAGAATGTCTGCAACACTCAGAGACTGCCTTGACCCAAGCAAAAGGGAATGCAACACACCATCCTAGGGTTCCTTTTAATTTGGGGTGTAAGATTAATACCTATATTTAGGAGTATCGCAGTTTCTAGGTGATAATTCTCTGCACTGTTTATAAAGAATTGTAGGACTTGAGGCAGGTAATTAGGTAATGCAAAGCAGGAAGAAAACATTTTCATAGAAGCCCAGACCCAGCAGAGAAACAGGATTTAGCCGACACATTATAGCCGATCAAAGCAGCATGTTTATCTGGCAGGATGCCTCTCAGATATGGAAGATCATCTTCACCAGCCCTGCCACTTCAATGTAGGTTAATTCGGGCTGCAGGGAGTTTTGAATTCAGCCTCAATTGAAGATGCTTAGGCCTTTTAACAAAGTATTGGATCTGATCCTCGTTTGGTGCTAATCAAATTGATTGTTATCAAGTCTGTTGTAGGGGAGATGAAAGATTGACGAAGTGCTGTTTGTTATTCAGCAATTGAATGCCGTGTTGTGTGCACAGGGTGCAGATAAGATCCAAATTAATTTATTACATACAGAGAGCTTTCATATATGCTTGTAGCATCTCAAAGAACTTAAGACACCTCCAAAATAATTCATGCAAAATTTGTTCCGTGGACAAATTCGTAGGAACATTTAAAGCTGTACAGATAACAAATAATTAATGAACTTTTGAACTGTGCCAAATAGACATAGTTTGAGAAAATATTAAATAATGTGTTTTAAGATAGTAATTTCAGTGGCAAATATCCTTGAATTTCAAACCTTAATATCATATATGTAAAAGGAACATAATACATACAGGGAAAATTGTAGGAAATAGTGCATTTCAAAAATTTTAAAAAGAACTAACTGTTATTCCCTTTATGTTTATGCAGAGAATCTCAATTACAAAATAAAAACAGCAGTAAAAATTCATTTTTCAATTACTTAGCAGCTTCGAACATGATAAATCTCAGTACAATAGCCTGATCTACTTATTATCAGTCCTGGAGTGATATTGTTTCTGCTTTGTGCTTCATTCCAGACTGAAGGAAAGGAAGCTTTAATATAATGCTCCTCCAGGTATTTAGTTACACTGTTAATGCATATTTGATAAAGTGTGCTGCCTAGAAAGGAACTGCAGTGAGATACAATATGCTCCCCACTGGAAAACAGCACCAATTATAGCATATCCTGCCTAGCAACTGTTATAATTTTATTACGGTAGGTGTTTCAATAAATCTCCATTTAAGTATAGTTCCCCACATGGGCTTTTTAAATTTTACTAACCAAGAACTCACCCCAGAACCTCAAGGTGCTGTCTGCTGCTGGAGCTTGGCATAATTCCTAAAAATCAGTGTGAAAGTATGGAAGGCTAGTTTTCCAAACAGGAAGAATCTTATTCGCAGGGAGTACGTGTCAGATTTAAAGAGAGAACCTAAATTTGTGCAAAACCATTCATTCCCTCTTGGCATCTCAAAGCATCTTGAGTTCTATTTTCTTGAAATACAACAATAATTGAATGTCTTTTCTTACTGAACATGTGTCAGCCTTTACATGCACAGGATAGTGAACAAACAAAAACAAAAGAGTCTCCTTTTTTGAACTAGTTGAGGGATCAGTGTTGGTCATTGCTCTTTGGAAAGTGCAAAGGGACCTCAGATGGAAGAAAGCATTTTGTTTTCCTCCTCTTCGGTGACTTTTCTTCCATTGTGGTTCTGTGTGTTCTGATGAGGCCAATTTGGGAACTGCAAACTCTTTTCACAGGTCACGTAGGAGTTACTTGGCAAAGTGGGCAGATTGATAGTTTATGAAATGGTGCACTCATCTTACTGCAGTACTATGCAAAGTATTCACCCCCTCCCCCCCGGAATTGTCCATGTTTTATTGTTTTACAACGTTGAATCACAGTGGATTTAATTTGGCTTTTTTGACACTGATCAACAGAAAAGGACTCTTTCATATCAAAGTGAAAACAGATCTCTACAAAGTAATTGAAATTAATTAGAAATATAAAACACAAAATAATTGATTGCATGAGTATTCACCCCCTTCAAGTCAGTATTTAGTAGATGCACCTGAGTGGATAGGTCTCAATTAGCTTTGCAC
This sequence comes from Hemitrygon akajei, assembly GCF_048418815.1. Taxonomy (NCBI): domain Eukaryota; kingdom Metazoa; phylum Chordata; class Chondrichthyes; order Myliobatiformes; family Dasyatidae; genus Hemitrygon; species Hemitrygon akajei. The sequence continues at coordinate 141,252,578 of NC_133124.1, read as the reverse complement.
ATCTGGACACTGCTACTTTTTCCCCACTCTTCTTTACAAAACTGCTCAAGCTCTGTCAGTTTGTATTGGGATCATGAGTGAACAGCCCTTTTCATGCCCAGCCACAAATTCTCAATTGGATTGAGATCTGGACTCTGACTTGGCCACTCCAGGACATTAACTTTGTTGATTTTAAGTCATTCCCATGTAGGTTTGGCTTTATGTCAAGATTTCATGTAGGATTTTTTTTCAATAGTGGCTTTCACTTTGCCACCCTCCCATAAAATTGTGACTGGTGAAGTACTCGGGCAACAGTTGTATGCACAGTCTTTCCCATCTCAGCCACTGAAGCTTGTAACTCCTCCAGAGTTGTCATAGGTCTCTTGGTGGCTTCCCTCACTGGTAATTTTCTTGCATGATCACTCAGTTTTTGAGGATGGCCTGCTCTAAGTAGATTTACAGCTGTGCCATATTCTTTCCATTTCATGATGATTGACTTAACTGGATATTCAGTGACTTGGAAATTTTCTTATATCTATCTCCTGACCTGCGCTTCTCAATGACCTTTTCGCAGAGTTGCTTAGAGTGTTCTTTTGTCTTCATGGCACAGTTTTTGCTAGGATACTGACTCACCAGCAGTTGGACCTTCCAGATACAGATGTATTTTTACTACAGTCAATTGAAACACCTTGACCGCACATGGTGATCTCCATTTAACTAATTATGTAACTTCTAAAACCAATTGGCTACATCAGTGATGATTTGGTGTGGCGTATTAAAGGGGATGAATACTTACATATGCAGTCAATTATTTTGTGTTTTCTATTTGTAATTAATTTCGATCACTTTATAGAGATCTGTTTTCACTTTGACACAAAAGAGTTTTTTTGTTGATGAAGTGTCAAAAAATCCAAATTAAATCTACTGTGATTCAATGTTGTAAAACAATAAAACATGAAAACTTCTGGGGGGGGGGGTGAATACTTTTTATAGCCACTGTATTTACACAAAAGTTCTTTGTGCTCCTGATGCATCCTGAAGGTTGCTTCTCTGCTAAACAGTCATTGGATAGAAATTCCAGGCATCATTGAAAATTGATCCACTTTTAAGGAGGTTTTGAGCATAACCTTTAACTTCAGAAACCTGGTGGTGGACATGTGAACAAGGTGGCCTGCCTAATGTTGAGAGTGACTAGAGTTCAGTGCTGGAGATGTTGGCCTGTTTGTTTATCCTCTTGTGAGTTTTGGAGGGTTTAGTAGAGAAACATAAGAGGTATTTTACCAGCACTGCTCAAGGTCGTCCAGGTCTCTGAAGAACTTAAGAGGGTAGAGATCAAGGCTGCTTGATAAACATGAGTTTTGTGCCAGGTCTGAATTTTTGATCTTTAACTACGCTCTACCCTAAATGACTAAAAGCTGTATTGGCACATTGAAGTGATGCTGAATTTCAGCATCAACATATTCTTTTTCTGAGAGGTGATGCGCAAGACCTGCTTCTCCTCGTAACTTCAGACGGCCTAATTAATCAAGAACCTATCAACCTCCACTTTAAATATACCCAATGACTTGGCCTGCACAATCATCTGTGGCACTGAATTCTACAGATTCATCTCCCTTGGGTTAAAGAAATTTTTCCTTATCTCTGTTTTAAATGGACGTCTATCAATTCTGAGGCTGCACCCTCTGGTCTTAGATTCTCCCACTATAGGAAACATCCTTCCCCCATCCACTCTATCCAGACCTTACAATATTCAATAGATTTCAATGAGAACCCGCCTCATTCTTCTAAACCCCAGGGAGTACAGGCTCCTCATATGTTAATCCTTTCATTCTTGGGATCATCCTCATGAACTTTCTCTAATGTCAGGTCATCTTTTAAATAAGGGACCCATAACTGTTCACAATGTTCCAAATGCAGTCTGACTAATGCTTTTTAAAGCCTCCTCATTACACCCGTGCTTTTTTTATTCTAGTCCTCTCAAAATTAATACCAACATTGTATTTGCCTTCACCACCACTGACTCAACTTGCAAATTAACCTTTAGGGAACCCTGCAAGAGGACTCCCGAGACCCTTTGCACCTCTCATGTTTGAAATTTTCTCACCACTTGGAAAATAGTCAGCACCTTTGTTCATGTGCTGATGCACATGACCATGCACTTCCCTACATTATCTTCCATCTGTCACTTCTTTACCTATTCCCTGTATCTGACTAAGTCCTTCAGCAGACACCCTGTTTCCTCAACACCGTCTGCCCCTCCACCTGTCTTCATATTGCCCACAAGGTTGGCCACTAAGCCACCAATTTCTTTATCCAAATCATCAACATACAAAGAGAAAAGAATCTATCCCAAAACCGACCCCTGGAGTACACCATTACTCACTGGCAGATAACCAGAAAAGGCCCAATTTATTCCCACTCTTATTTCCTGCCAGTCAACCAATCTCCTATCCGTGTTAGTACCTTTCCTATAATACCATGGGCTCTTATTTTATTAAGCAGCCTCATCTGCAGCGTCTTGTCAAAGGCCTTCTGAAAATCCAAACAAACACCATCCACTGACTCTCCTTTGTCTATCCTGCTTATTATTTCCACAAAGAATTCCATCAGGTTTCCCTGAAGGAAACCATGCTGACTTCGGCCTATTTTAGCATGTGCTTCCAAGTATCCAGAAACCTCACCCTTAATGATAGACTCCAACATCTTTCCAACCACTGAAGTCAGGCTAACTGGCCTATAATTTCCTTTCTTCCACCTCTCTCCCTTCTTGAAGAGTGGAGTGATATTTGCAAAATTCTAGTTCTTGAAAGATCATTACTAATGCCACCACAATCTCTTGAGCACCTCTTTCAGAACTCTGGGGTGTAGTCTAACTTACCTACCTTAGGTTTTTCAGCTTCCTAATCACCTTCTCCTCAGTAACAGCAATGACACTGACTTCTGTCCCCTGACTCTTGCATTTCTGGTGTTCTGCTAGTGCCTTACGTAGCAAAGGATGTGAAGTGGTTCAAGTTTTTCAGGACCTTGCCATGAGATTTTAATATTGTAGGGAAATGTGAGGCATTGGAAGCATGTCTTGTGCACGTTGCTTGTAAGGCCCATCCTCACTATGCTTCAGTGTATAAGTTGATGGTGGTTTGGTTCTCAGCCTCCAAGTGACTATAAAAGTAAGCAATTGGCAGTTGGGCTGCTAAAGTTTGTATGACCTATGTCCTATTCCAAAGAGTAATTAGATTAGACTGAAGAGCTTTTGCTTAGTTATGGAGATTAGCTTCGCTCCTGCAGGAAATTTGTTGGATGTAAGGTGCAGCACCATTGCGTTTCAAAGTGGGAAAAATATACAACTTTGTGTAACAAAGTGTTCACTGAAACTGACTTGGAAGATGCTGGAGGAACTCAGCAGGTCAAGCAGCAGCTATTGAAATGAATAGATAGTTGGCATTTTAGGTTGAGACCAGGATAGAAGGAAGGAAGGGGGAAGATGCCAGAATAAAAGGGTGGGGGAAGAGGAGAGAGGCTAGCTGGAAGATGAAAGGTGAAACCTAGTGGGTGGGAAAGTTCAAGGGATGGAGAAGAAAGAATCTGATAGGAGAGGAGAGTAGACCATAAGAGAAAGGGAAGGAGAAGGGGGCCCAGGGGGAGTAAAGGCAGGTGAGAAGAAGTGAAAGTGGAGAATAGAGCAAAGGGGGTGGAATTTGTTTACCAGCAGGAGAAATCGATGTTTGTGCCATCAGGTTGGAGGATAACCAGACGGAATATAAGGCCCTGAGGGTGGCCTCAAGAGGTGGCCATGGACCAACACATCAGAAAGTGAATGGGAATTGGAATTAAAATGTTTGGCCACCGGGAAGTCCCACTTATGGCAGATGGAGCAGAGGTGCTCGACAAAGCAGTCCAATTTACAATGGGTCTCACCAATATAGAGGAGACCATATTGGGAGCACCAAAATTATAATTTGCTATAGACTGGCTGGTTAGGTATATGTGTTACATGCCATCACAAAGCAAAAATAAGATGGAGGTTGCCACAGCATTCTTCCAGATTGATGCCAAAGAATTTATTGAGATCAAAAGAAGGCATTTCTACATTTTTCTTGGAGTTGTCACATGGTGGCGATCATGTTAGCCGTGCCTCCAGATCAGGGGTTCCCAATCTTTTTAAACCCTGGACCTCTACCATTAACCAAGGGGGACCTGGGGATGACTTTCCCTGAGCCCAATAGCAGCTGAAATTGCAAGTCTGATTCATTTCCTTTCATGAAGATGGGTATGACTAGGTCATTCAGACATATCATGAAATATTCTCTTTTACCTGAATGTGGACAGTGAGATTGTGAATTCACAATTGAAGATGTTTACAGTTTCAGAGCATCACTGGGACGTTGCTGGCTTCTGAGCCCTTGTTGCTTCAGGTCAGATGGAGTTTCATCAACTTCTTGTCGGTCAGACAGCAAAGCAGTTTGGCAGCTAATTCAAATCCAGCAGGTTAATACTCCCCAAGTTGTGCCCTGGAATGTTAGCTAGCCCACGTTGTGCTGGGAGGAATGGTTGAAGCCTTTGTTTTAGAAATACATCCAAACAAAGTCAGTGCAAATAAAAATCAAGTTAACTCCCTTAACTGTTGAGAAATTCATCTTATTTTACAGCTGGATTTTCATTCTTCTAGAACTTTCTTTTCTGTCTGCATGTAACATGTGGTACAACTTGCAAAATTCATCTGTGATTAGATTTTTAACTTCACTGGACAGGAAAATAACGATTCCTATGTACTCATCAAACATTAATGTTTATTAACTCTGTTTACAGCAAGACTCAAACACTCAAAATGAATTCCTTTTCCTCACAGATCTGTGATCAGTTCTGACCTCAGACACAATTCCACTAGTGCAGTGGAGGTCAGGTTCAGGGTCACTGACGCCAGCTTCTGCAACAACTCACGTCTACTGAATCAGACTTCATCACAGAGCTGGTGTGCACTGTTTGTACTTACAGTGCCCTATGTCAGCTTCCTTCCAGGATGAATAAAAACAATGCATTGGAGAAACTCAGCATCTGTGAAGAGAATTAATGGCTGCTGTCCATGACCCTTTTAAAGAGTGGTTCTGCAAAGTATTTCCTGTGTTTTCTATTTTTTACTTCAGATATCAGTTGTAAACTTGCCATAAATCATTTTCAAAAAACCTACAGACGAGGACATCTAAGATAAAAACAAAATGCTGGAATTACTCAGCAGGTAAAGCTGTATCTGTGGAAAGGGAACACTAATGATTCAGATTGAAGGGTCTGACCTGAGAGTTCAAAATAAATCGATTATCAAAGTACGTAGATGTCACCATGTACTGCCCTGAGATTCATTTTCTACAAAACAGTGAAAGGTCTACTCGATCTGAGCCTGGAGTTTGATTCAGTAGACACTGAGTTGTTGCAGAGGCTTGCATCAGAGAACATGAGCTGTAGAGTCCTTGAAAGTTAGTCCGGTTAGAAAGTTGTATCAGTTCAGAATTGAGGTGAGTGAAGTTATCCATGATGAGTATTTTCAGTAATTTCTGTTGCTATTTTAGATGGCTATAGTGTTTCTCTTCAACACACACCACCAATACCCCACCCCACCACCACCCCGAAAAAAAAATACACTTATTCTAAGCATTGTAGTTCAGTTACATGCTATATTTAGATTAATCTGACCCACTGGGAGCAGTCTTCTAAGCTCCTACCCCACACCTTTCTGACCCCACATCCCTCACTATTGCAGCATCTATTCATTTAGTAGCAATACCCCCAGAAGCTAGAAATATCCCTTGCATTGTGATATGTTCCTTTAAAAAGTTGGCTGCAAGGAGCTCGTGCTGTACTGCATATTGATAACCACATGAGTTTCCAACATCTCAGTAGGGAGCATCACTCTGAAACCGACAATGTCAGTTTCAGAGCAGTGTTACACGTGAAAATATAACCATGCTCTTGTTACACATGAAAATGTAACTACCCTCTTCTGTAATTGTGGTGAACTACATATACCTGTCTGGACACGCCCCCTGATGACTGCTCCTGTGGCTCCTCCCACATACCCCTGTATAAAGGTGATGGAGGTCTGAGCCCAGCCTCTCAGTCTCCAGGATGTAGTATGGTGGTCACTCACTGCTTGTTCCTTCTTCCAGTCAATAAAAGCCGATAACTCGCTTTTACGTCTCAGAGTGAGTTATTGATGGTGCATCAGTAATTCTTGCTGTTCATGCAAATTTAATACATCAAGTTAAAGAGACCAACAGAACTGTATTAGTGCCAAAGGAAATAATGTGATGCAACTTCTCAGTCAGAATATTGTACTTAAATCCAGAGATATGTTGCTCCTGAGCCAGGCTGATAAATGTGCACACTTGGAAGATAATAAATGAGACAGGAAAATGCTGTTAGAATGTAAACTTTGCCAGAGTTGAATGTCAGGACAGGAATCTAACTATATCAGCTTTTAAGGTTTGTAGGGAAGTTTAAGAAATAGTAGAGGGGAAAAATAAGCAGGTATTAATGCTATAATAGTAAGACATTTTGATAGAATTAAACATTTAAAGGTGATTGAAGGTTGTGGTGTGTGGTGGCTGTGTAGGTCTTGGGGTAATGATGTCATAGGATACATAAATACAGAAATTAGACATCTGTCTCAAAGGCAGTGATGGTTTTATTGGAAAAATTAACTTATGTTTTGATTGGGACCAACTAACCAACTTATGTTTGAAAGACAGTAAATTCCTGGAATGTGTTCAGAAAAACTATAAATAATATGCCCTAAAACGAATTTGGAAATGAAATGAGCGATGTTAGATTTAGTGTTGTTGATGAATCAGATTTAGCTTACAATGTGGTATTGATATATATTTACTAATATACATGGTGGGATGGATTATGTTGGAAGTGGCCCACCACTGGCTTCTGGTGTCCAGTCTTTCTATGATTGCTCTTATTGAGTGCAGAGAACTAATCTTGCTATTCCTCAGCTCTGTGAAAAAGGCATTGAAGTCTGGACAGCTTCTAATGAGCTTTGTTTTACCTTTGGCACTTATCGCCATATTTCCCCACCACATTAGACAGAAGGTAGCTCTTGACAGAGATCAAGGCTATGCTTCTCTTCCATAGGGCGCGACTCTTCTCCATGGCCTGGACAGTGCAGCTGGCGTCTCCAGTCTCTGCACCGCACCTCCCAGCTTGCTGAACTATTAATCAAGTGCGAGTTGGTGTTGTCATCACCTCCTGCATCCTCCAGTGCCTCACCACCAAAAGGGCTCAGTGCTTACCTAAAGCACTGGGCAGGAAATGGAGCATAGAGCAGAGGTTGCAAAAGAGGACAAGAAGGTGAGGGTCATCTCTAGAAGCATTATAGTTCAGAGATTTGTACTCATGGGGAAAAGGTAATGGACAATGACGGGATGTCATCACATCATCGATTTTTGTGTTCATTGGCCGAGGTCCTATATTAAATGTTTTCTGTTTGTATCCAACTGTACATTTTAAGTGCAGGAGACTTCATCTACTGTTGCTTCAGCATCTTGCAGGAAGTTAAATCTGATGTGTATGCACCTTTTAGTTATGGATGAATCATTCCTCAGACAGCATTGGAGAAGTGAAAATTATGGCGATGGTTTCACTTCCATCTGTTGAAAACGATTCTCTACACTAAGCAACCAAATCATCCTTGAGGGGTCTGATTTGCTGAATTTCTGTAAGATCTTGGAGCAGCATTAGCCTTAAGAGGACTTCTCACTGTATCCTCAGGAATTATTCTCTGTGAACAACATGTTTCATTAACATGTGGGTGTAGAAGTTATATTACCACACTTAGAAGTACAATACAGTGGATTCTGCTTAATTGGGCCATCAGTTAATTGGGACAGCTGTTTACTGGGGACAACTCTTAAAAGACCAAAAGCTAATCAAGGAAATAGCCAGGAGTCCCTTTGTTTATTTGGGATACTATGCCTCTTAATTGGGACAGGAGACTGTTACCGAACAGTTTCCATCTAGCGTCAGTTGCATGCACTTGTGTGGCCGTTAAACTTGACACCGTGATTAGAATAAACAGTGTCATGTGTGATGAGAAAACCATGGGGAGATAGGGTCCAGAGTTGACCCCCCCCCCCGAACTATGCTGCTAACGAGAGAGAGAGATAAAGAGGGGGAGAGGCACCATGCTGATAATGAGAGAGACACAAGGATTTAAAATTATGGCTTCTTCGCTGATTGTTGACTACTTCCAAGGACTTTGCCTGCTTGTGTGAATCCTTGCTGACACAGCAGAGTGATGCCAGGTGCTTGTTGAGACAGCAGGGAGTGGCCCTGTTTGATGCTGATGGAGTTGATGGATGGCTGGTACCCTGGCAAGGGAGATAAAAGACGAGTCTGCTGAGACACAGGCAGACACGCCACTGGACACTTGAAAGAGTGTTGTGCACCCACAGGAAGGTGGGGGCTTGGAGGATCGATTCGGGGGAATCGGTCAGAGGCTCTCCCCCTCTCTCCCCCTCTCTCCCCCTCTCTCCCCCTCTCTCCCCCTCTCTCCCCCTCTCTCCCCCTCTCTCCCCCTCTCTCCCCCTCTCTCCCCCCCCATCACAACAGCAACTACCTCAACCCAAAATGAACTGAACTCTGCATTATCCTAAGACTATTCATTTACCCCTAGACTATGATAGAGCTTGGTATTGATTCTTATTCCTACACTTCTGTATTTATCATTGCTAACCTGTTTTATATGTATATTTGCATTTTTGATACTGTATTACTTAGCTTACTAATAAACACCTTTAGTTACAGTACCACCAGACTCCAACATATCATTCCATTTCTGCTGGTTTAGTAACCCAGTCATGGGGTACGTGACAACAGTTTTTAAGTAACATCAGTTGCTTGTGTTTCTCTTCAAAAAGCAGTGATTTTTGTCTCTGATAGTTGGGCAAGAATATACAATTTTATACTACTGTAGCTAGCAATAAAGCATTTCCACCAAAACCCAACTTGCCAGTACAGTACAATACTAATCTGAAGCCAAAGAGTGACAAGAATCAGGATCCAATTGAAGAAGTGAAAGCACAAGTGAAGGAATTGAGGAGTTTTATTGAAAAGTAAAGTCTCAGCATAAAAAGAGATTACACAGTTAATGAATGAATTGCAATTTCTTTGCAAAGACCTCAAGAAAGAGCCAATTTCAGAGTTACAGTTAACAGAGTTCAGACATGAAAATAACAATGAAACACAAGAACTGTGTGAACCACTTAGAAGGTCTACTTGTGTTCATAAACCCCCAGAGAGACTGATAGAGATACGTTAAATTATGCATTTGCTCTGGTCAATGTTGCTAATTGTTTTTCTTTTTAAGGAAAGGAAGATGTGGTGATGTCACATGTCAGAACATGATTGGACAGAGTTCTGGGCATGTGCAGAAATGGCAGAATGATCTAGAAGCGTGGCAGTGTTAAACGTGGTTGCTGTTTGCTATTAAATAAAAGTTCTAGTTCTAATTCTTCCAAAATATGGTTTGTTCTTAGTAACCCATGGTATATATAAAGAACACAACACTAATTTGTTCTGTATTTCATTTGAATACATAATTTGTTATTAAGTCAAACAGTAGTTTGACTTTTTTTATACCTTTTTAACAATTTTCATGAAAATGTGACTAATTGGGCCAAAATGTACTGGTCTTGATGTGTCCAAATTAACCAGAATCTACTGTTTACAGTTCCTGCAGCAAAGCTGACTGTCCAGACGTGGCTTAATTAGTGCTGATAGCAGCAGGAAGACTAGGTCAATGAGTCTGATCTCCATCCTAACATACCAGCAGCAACACAGAAATGCTAATTTAGAATGCAGCATTGAGTCTTGAGAACTGTCTTTGAATAAGCAACAACTTATGAGACAATGTGTAAAGCATGGAGTTCTGTCATTATGGAACTATTCCTTTTTTGCAATATTGCTTAATTTTGTACTTTATGTAATTTGTATGTCTTTGCATTGTCCTGCTGCTGAAAAACAACAAATTTCTCATCATGATAATAAACTTGATTCTGATTTTGTTCACAAACCCATGAGATTCTGCAGAAGCTGGCAATCCAAAGCACAGTGCTGGAGGTCCTGATGAAGGATCTCGGTCCTGAAGAAACGCTGTCTCTTCATTCCTTTCCGTAGATGCCACCTGACCTTCTGAGTTCCTCCAGCATTTTGTGTGATGCTTCCGATTATGTTGCTGCTTTAGACGGCAGTCTAGTGGGCAATGCAATAGTGTTCAGCAGCAAACACGAGGAAATCTACAGATGCTGGAAATTCGAACGACACACACAGAATGCTGGTGGAACACAGCAGGCCAGGCAGCATCTATAGGGAGAAGCGCTGTCAACGTTTCGGGCCGAGACCCTTCGTCAGTACTTTATTCAGCAGGACACTGAGTGCAGATCATGAAGACTCCAAACCAGTGGACTACCTGGGGGATGTGTGGTGCATTATTGTGCTACAGCCAAGCATGGAAGACTGGGCAGCAGCTGCATCATTAGATGCGACAGTACCAATGACAACAGTTCTCAAGAAGCCATTTAAACATTGACTCAAGAGTGGTGAGTGATTTGTGCTCACTGTTCTACTAAACTTTGGGTATATGCTTCCCAGACCAAACATCCACTTGTATTTTAATATTTCCATATGACATGAAAGGAGGTTACTTGATTCATCAAGTCTTCACTGGCTTTCAGGCTTTAATATTCCTATTAACCTCCTTTCACCACTTAGTTCCCAGTGTTCCAATCTCTCAAAACCCATTCACTCTGCTGCCCTCCAACTCTCCTAATGTCCACCAGAGTAGGGTAATTTACTGTAGGCAATTAATCTACTACCGCATCCTTGGGATGTGGTGGGAAACTCACAGGGAGAATATGCAAACTCAACATGACAGCACCTGAGGTCAGGACTGAACGAGGGGTCCCTGTGAAACCCAGTGGGCTGTGATAATAACAGTGCATTACAGAGGGAACTGGACAAGCAGAGACATTATTGATGTGGTTGGTGACAGGCCCGAGTAAGCAGTGATGATACCAGTGTGGTCAGCAATGCACCTGTGGAGCAGCGACACTTCTGATCATCGCCATAATGAATACACTGGAAGGAGGGAAATAAACTATAACAACATAAAATTGAGAACAAATGTTACAAAGACCATAATGATATTTCACCACCGATTGAGAAGGATAACGGATAGGTTATTGTTATTTTAAACAAACAGTGGTGGATCTATTAGCACACGATGAGCTGGATCAGGTGAGTCAATGTTTATTTAAACACTGACTCAGGAATTCAAAGTTCAAAATAAATTTTATTATTAAAGTACATATATAACACCATATCCAACCCTGAGATTCATTTTCTTGTGGGCATACTCAACAAGTCTATAGAATAGTAACTACAAGCAGGATCAGTGAAAGACCACCCAACCAGGGTGCAGAAGACAAACTGTGTAAATGCAGATATAAATAAATAGCAATAACAACACAAACATGAGATGAGTCCTTGAAAGTGAGTCCATTGGTTGTGGGAACATTTCAATGATGGGGCAAGTGAAGTTGAGTGATTGGTGCTCACTGCTAATGTTTAGGTCTGTGCATATGGTTTTCAGTGTAGTGGTGTACAGTTGTAGTTAATGGAAAATAGACAGAAGTCAAAAGCTAGGGAAGGAGGCTCCCAAGATCCACACCTGAGGACAAGGGAAGTGTACCTAAGCAATATACTTTAGGCAAGTGCACTGTCTATGAATGAACAATTACCGCAAGTTTCCCAAGTGCCTCACAATGATTTCAAGAAAGTGTCTCTCAAAGTTAATGACTTGTACACCAAGGGAGTAGTAGCCTTTGCAGTTGGTAAAGATCTCTGGGATAAGAAGAGGAGGGAAGCACAAAGGAAAAAACTGAGTGCAAATCAACAACTGGGTCTCAGGGAAGCCTGCAATTCTACTCAATTCTTTGCTCCACCTTGTGGAATCTGCTGAGTGAAACATCGATAGTATATACGTAGTAACAGTGAATTCTCTGATGCTGCGGGGAGCAGCCAACAACAAGAAATGCAAAGATCAGATTTATTATCACTGACATTTGTTGTGAAATTTGTTGTTTTGTGGCAGCAGTACAGTGCAAGATGTAAAAATTAATGTATGTTACAAAACTAAATAAATATTGAAAAAGAAGAATAATGAGGTAGTATTCAGGGGTTCATTGACTCTCTCTGGCTATCCATCCCATAGGTTGATGATGATGGTTCCTTTCAGTCAGTTAGTGGGAACTCCACTCCTCAGAAAGGAATAGTGTGTTCATTGACTATTGAGAAATCTGATGGCAAAAGGGAAACAGCTGTTCCTAAAACAATGAATGTGGGTCTTCTCGCTCCTGGGCCACCTCCTCAATGGTAGCAGCAGGAAAAGGGCATGACTCAGATGGTCAGGATTAGTAATGTTAAGGTGATGCCTTCTTGAAGCACAGCCTTTAGAAGATGTTCTCCATGGTGGGAAGGCTTGTGCCCTTTGATGGTACTGGCTGTGCCTACAGCCCTCTTACAATCCTGTGCACTGTCATGTCCACACCAGACATTGATGCAATCAGTCAGATTGCTCTCCACAGTACATCTATAAGAAATTGTAAAAGTCTTTGGTAAGCACTGTGCAATTCAATGCCTCTGACTACTTGACGATGATTAAGAGAGAAACTATCAACAATGTTGATCCAACTCTTCCTCTATTTTCCAAAATTTTGAAATTAAAAAAACAAATTTATTTGGACCAGTGAATAAATAGTCAATGGATGCACCAATCCATCATTATTTGGACTCTTATTTTTCTAGTTGAAGAATTAGAAATGCATTCATTTACCAAGTAATACAAAATTATCAACAAAACAGAAACATGGCTTTTGGCCCAATTGATTTATGTTTGTGTTTCATCAAACTTCCTTTCTTCTTTATCTAACCCCATCAACATAACCTATTTTCCCTCATGTTTACCTGGTTGCTCTTAAATGCATTGAAATCATTTGCTGCAATGTCTCTAAATGCATCCACAATGTAATCCTAGAGTTCTTGATAAATTTTGACAAACTCTCCGCACCCACCCATCCCACCTCTCCACCAATCCTGCTGAAAACCTGTCACTTTTGACTTCCTCAGGACCCAATCTCCTCAAACTTCTAATGAAGTGCAGCGGATGGCATGCCACCTTCATGCTGGGCCCAGAATCGATCCTCGGAGATGTTGATGCTCAAACTGCTCACCCTTTCTACTCAATGACGTATGGAGCATGTTCTCCTGACTCATATTCCTGAAGTCTACAATCAATTCTTTGGTTTCACTGATGTTGAGTGTGAAGTTGTTACTGTGACATCAATCAACCAGCTGATCTGTCTCACTTCCGTGCGCTTCCTTGTTGCCATCTGAGTTACTGCCAACATCGGTGTTGTCATTGGCGAATTTATGGATGGTTTTCAGCTGTGTCTAGCCACTCCATTCTGATTGTAGAGAGAGTAGAGCAATGGGCTAACCATGTATTTTCAGGTGCATTTGTGTTGATTATCAGTGAGGAGGTGTTATTAATGCCAATTCACACTGACTGAGGTCCCCAATAAGGAAGCTGAGAATCCAATTGCAGAGGCCCAGGTTTCACAGTGTGTTGATTAGTACTGAGGGGATTATGGTGTTGAACTCAAAGCTCTAATGGATAAATACCAGCCTGACATGTATATTTCTGTAGTCTAGGTGCTTTGAAGCCAAGTGGAGAGTGAGACTGCATCTGCTGTAGACCTGCTCTGGCACTAGGTCCAGGTCCTTCCTTCAGGGAGGAATTAATTCTAGCCTTGACCAACCTCTCAAAGGACTTCATCACAGTAGATGTGAGTGCTACCAGGCAACATTCATTGAAGCATCTCACCCTGTTCTCCTTGGATGCTGGTATGAGAGATGGTTTTTTGAAGCAGGTGGGAACCTCCAATTGGAGCAGTGAGGGGTTCAAGATGTCCTAGAATACTCCAACAGGTTTTCAGTACCTGCCAGGCATAACGTCAGGGCCTGACACAATTCAAGGCTTCACTCTCTTGTAGGAAGTTCTGCCATCCACCTCAGAGATAGAGGTCACAGGGTCGCCAGATGCCGTGGAGATTCGCACAGGCGTAATGTTGTACTCCCTTTCAAAGTGTGCATGAAAGTCTTTAAGCTTGTTGGGGACTGAAGCATCTCTATCAATTATGCTACTAGGGTTACGAGGCATAGTATTTAAAAGTAAGGATGTGATGCCGAGGCTTCATAAGGCACTGGTTAGACTAGTTTGGAGCACATCTAAGAAAAGTTGTGCTGGAATCGTCGAGGGTCCAAAACTGGTTTACAACAATAATCCTGGAAATGAAAGGGTTAATGTACACTCAGTGGCCACTTTATTAGGTACAGGAGTGTACCTAAAATAGTGGCCATAGGAATAGAACACGGTGTGGTCTTCTGCTGCTGTAGCCAATCCATATCAAGGTTCGTTATGTTGTGCTCCTCTGCACAATGCTTTTTTAACACATGGTTATTTGAGTTACTGTCACCTTTCTGCCAACTTAAACCAGTCTGACCATTCCATTCTTAACTTTCTCATTAGCTATGAGCTTTCTCCCACAGAACTGCTGCTTACTGGATGTTTTGTTTTTTCGCACCATTCTCTGTAGACTCTAGAGACCTGAAAATCCCAGCAGGTCAGCAGTTTCTGAGATACTCAAAACCACTCGATCTGACACCAACAATCATTCCACGGTCAAAGTCACTTAGATCACACTTCTTCCCCATTCGGATGTTTGGTTTGAACAGCAGCTGACCTTCTTGACCATGTCTGCGTGGTTTTATGTGTTGAGTTGCTGCCTCATAATTGGCTGATCAGATTTTTGCATTAATGAGCAGGTGTACCTAAAAACGTGGTCACTAAGTGTATGAGGGACATTTGATGGCTCTGGGACTACCCAATCACTCTTTACAAGTACAGCCCTCCATTCTGAACAACATTTTGATTACAAACAAGAGAAAATCTACAGATGCTGGAAATCCGAGCAATACACACAAAATGCTGGAGGAATTCAGCAGGCCAGGCAGCGTTTATGGAAAAGAGTACAGCCGATGTTTTGGGCCAAAAGCCTTTGGCAGGGCTCAAATCCTGATTCATTTTGATTAATCTCTTCTTTGCTCTTTTTAATCCTGCCATGACCACAAATGTACACAATTCCTGATGTCGCCTGAAATGTTGACTCTTCAATCCTCTTCAGCGATGCTGTCTGAATTGCTGCATTCCTCCAGCTTTTTGTGTTTGTTGTTCTGGATTTCCAGCATCGGCAGAATCTCCTCTGGAGATTTATAATGTATGCAATGCTCCAGGTGACCAATGTTTTCTACAGCTCCAACATTGCGTGTATGAAGGGGGCTTAAAATTGTACAGCTGGAAATCTGATTAACTTAAATGTCCAATGAAATTGAAGCTTTGGACTAACATGATCTAATTTCTACTGACAGCTCTCTAAAACTGCTTTTTCCACAAGAAATTACATTATGAACTGGCCAAAGATGTAGAAAATCACTCATGCTTACAAACAAGATTCATGACAGGAACACAATATTTGAACTTTTGAGTGCTGCAGTTCTGCCCATTTTCAGGGTGCGAAACTCCAAGAAACAGGAATTTTCACATGCCTGGCACTGAGAAAATGCAAGGGAATTTCGACGCTCTGGATTCCAAGGATTAAATTATGATCTGAAGTTACAGAAAGAAACTTCCTGGTATGTAGAAGGTGATAGGCACAAGAGATCCTGCAGATGACGGAAATCCAGAGCAACACACACAAAATGCTGGAGAAAATCAGCAGGTCAGGCAGCATCAATAGAATTGAATAAACAATTAACATTTCAGGCTGAGAGCTTTCATCATGACCGTAAAGGAAGAGGGAAGATGCTAGAATGAAAAAGGTTGGGGAAGTCAAAGTACATTTATTATCAAAGTATATATACTTTATACAGACTCGAGATTTGTCTTCTTCCAGGTAGCTGCAAAAACAAAAGAAAAACTGCCAAACACCCAATGTGCAGAAAAAAAAAGAAAGGAAGAAATTGTGCTCAAGTAAAAGTGACATTCAGAACCGAAGTTCACAGGAGCGAGTTCACACTGTGATAGTTGTAGGCCACAGCCACAGTTTAGCATGGAGACGAGTAAAACTCGTGGAGCAGTGATTTGAACCGGCCCATGTCTTGCTGCCAGCCCCAACATCCGGACCTTTTCAATCTGGCCTGGTGCTTAAATTGTCTAGTCCTTGCTTTGGACCCGGATCCTGTTTTGATATGCTTTTGGGCCACTGCCTCCTCAATTCAGCCTGTACCCAACTTTTCCAGTCTGGCTCAGTGCTTTAATTGATCCAACCTTGGGACTTCCCTTGTTCTGAGGCCCAGGTCTAGTCCCCATCGCCTCTGTTCGCTTCGCCTTAGTTCTGCCGAATCGAATTACCTCCAAGTTGCTCCAGGAATGGCCAAACATTGGCTCAATCCCCACTCTTCGACCCGGACCCCAACACCTTGATTCAACCGGTACAGATCATGCTGCAGCCAACCTGCACCTTAGAGACTTCAGTTCCCACTGTAAAAATTCCAGGTCATATAGGTAATTCAAAAGCTCAACTCTGACAGGAAAGTTACAGTCTATTGTTTGCAGTGATTGTTTGGCAGAAAAAAATATAATTAATGATTTAATTGTTTTATTTGCCGCCAGCAAGCAGTCGCTGAGCTTCACCAGCGTCATCTTAAAATGGTAGTTGTTTAAGGAGGTAGAAGGTAATGGTATGATTTCATTAGAACTAAGGGGACCTGCTAGAGTTTCTACAAATTGTCTGGTCATGGAGCCAATAGCACTACACAGCACGGAAACAGGCCCTTCACCCACTCTGCACCAACCATGAAACACTAAACCTTTTTAATTCTGCATCCCTTCCCATCAACTCACCACCAACCTCAACTACTCATCGTCACACCAGAAGCAATACACAGTTTGAATCCAAGCACCAAGGATCCACTTTATTCACCATATACATTTACATATATTAGGAATTTGCTTTGTTGTGTTGGTCAGTGTGCAACATACAGCAAAAAGCAGCAACATTCAACAATTATGAAGAATAAAGAAATACATAAACCAATGAAGTTAGAGGTTAAATTACAGATATGGATTAAAATGTACATTAACGTCTGCATGTATTTACAGTGCAAATAGCATTATAGAAATGGTTTAAAATGTTTATAGTGTACTGCAGTAACTGCGGTAATAGAGAAAGGGGTGGGGAGGGCTAGCTAGAATGGCTGATCAGATTAACTGCCTGGCAGAACAATCTTTTGAGGTGACGTGAAGTGTTTGTATGCAGTTTCTAAGTGAGCTACTAATCCACACACACTGGGCATGTGGGAGGCCACAGGAGGACATGAGAGAGACTCACACAGCCACAATGAGAACCTGCAAACTGTACCCATGACAGGACCAAGGTCAGGATTAAACTCATACCACTGGACCAGTGAGGCAGCAACAACACTAGGTAAAAGTTTTAATCTGACCTGTTAAAACACTTCTACATACAGGAGGTGATAGGACTGTGGATCTGTCTTCTGCAGACATGTTAGGTCATATTTTAAAATGTGACGCTGAGGTCCTTGCTAGTCAAAGAGGACAGAAGTACAGTGTTAGGCCACAGAGCAGCCATGACCTGACAGAATGGCAGAAAAGACTTGAGAGACTGTGGAAACAAACCCTCTTCCAATTATCCTTTACCATGGTGGCATCACGGTGTTATATCAGAAACAGCAAGACTAGAATTTGTTTCAAAGTTCAAGGTAAATATCAGAATCAGGTGTGCTATCATTGGCATATGTTCTGATATTTGTTGTTATGCAGCAGCAGTACAATGCAATGCAAAATAAAAACTGTAAATTACCGTAGGAAGTAAATAAATATTTATTTTTAAAGTTGAATTAAATAAGTAGTGTAAAAATAGAAAGAAAAGAAATGAGGTAGTGTTCATGGTTTCAATGTCCATTCAGAAATTTGATGGCAGAGAAGAAGTTGGTCCTGAATCAATGAGTGTATACCTCCTTCCTGATGGTACAATGTGATGAGAACATGTCCTGGGTGATGGGGGTCCTTAATGATGGATTTTGCCTTTTTAAGGCATCACTCCTTGAAGATGTCCTGGATACCGTGGAGGAGCAGATTGAGTTCACAACTTTCTGCAGTTTATTTCGATCCTGTATAGTGCCCCCCCCCCCAACACATCAGCCCATGATGCAGCCAGTTAGAATACTCTCCACTGTACATCTGTAGAAATTTGTGAGTGTTTTTGGTGACATACCAAATATTCTCAAACTCCTCATAAGAGTTAGCCACTGCCATGCCTGCTTTGTAACTGCATCGATATGTTGGGCCCAGGATAAATCCTCAGAGATGTTGACACCCAGGAACTTGAATTGCACACTCTTTCCATTTCTGATTTCTCAATGAAGACTAGTGTGTGTTCCCTCTTCCCACCCTTTCTGAAGTCTACAATCAGTTGCTGTGACACCACTTAATCAGCTGATCTATCTTGATCCTATATTCCTTTTATCTGAAATTCTACCAACTGTAGTTGTGTTGGTAAGCAAATTTATAGACAGCTTGTGGGCTGTGCCTAGCCACACAGTCATGGGTGTAGAGAGAGTCGAGCAGTGGGTTAAGTACACATCCTTGAGGTATGCCAGTGTTGATTGTCAGTGAGGTGGTGATGTTATTTCTGATCTGCACAGACTGGTCTTCCGATGTGTAAGTCAAGGATCCAGTTGCAGATGGAGGTACAGAGGCCCAGGTTTTGGAGCTTTTTGATCAGACTGTAGAAATGATTGTGTTAAATGCTGAGCTGTAGTCAATGAACAGCCACCTGATGTTAAGTATTAGTATTGTCCAGGTGATCCAAGGCCATGAGAAGAGCCAATGAGATTGCAGTCCTATTTGGCAATAGGAGAATTGCAGTGTGTCCAGGTCCATGGAGTTAATTCTAAACATAACCATCCTCTCAAAGCGCTTCATCACCGTAGATGTGTGCGACTGGGTGATAGTCATTAAGGGAGCTCACCCTCTTCTTGGACACTTATATGATGGTTTATTATCAAAGTACATGTATGTCACCATATACAACCCTGAGATTGGTTTTTGTGTGGGCATACTCAGTAAATCAGAATCAATGAAGACCTGATCCAACAGGACGGACGAACAACCAACGTGCAAAAGGCATCAAACTGTGCAAATACAAAAGGGGAGAAAAACAATAAATGTCAAGAACATGAGATGAAGAGTTTTGAAAAAACTGCTTGCATGACAATTTTACTTTCGGGTTTGTGTCCTGGAACATGTATATGCCTTTGGTTGATTATTGCCTATCTTAATCAGTGAAATTTGATGAAAAGCTGAACAATTTTTAATATTTAAAATAGGGAGCGATATGGAAAAATGCTTGTTACATCATCATCTTTACTGAAGCCTGAAACTTGCTTCTATTTTTTGTCTTTTTGTGATTTCACAGTTCCCCATGGATTACAATGTAGGAAGGAAGCTGAATAGTTCACTTCATTTAGTAGCTTTTGTGTCTGAGCCAAAACCTTTGTGACAGGTTTGAAGGTACGAACGTGCACTGTTAACAATTCTGCAGGCAAAATGTTCCTGTTGTAAAATAAGGTCTATATTTGTTTAAAATTACATTTTGGACAATGCTACATTACCTTAGGAAAACTGATGGAAGAAAAAAAAGTTTCAAAACTCATCTTCAATTAGTTGCTTCTTTCCTTGGAAGATATTCAACAAGAAATGTGTAGATCTGTTGTATTAATAAATGTTTGGTCACTTCTCAATGATAATTTCTGGTTGCCTCCAAGTTTTGATTAATTTATTCATAAATTCTTTGTTTCTGATTCCCTGCTGAATCCATATTGTGAACCCATCAAGAAACAATGATAGGAGAATGCCCTCTCTGAGTGCTTGAAAGAAGAGATTCATTTATAAGTGTTTACATGCCAAAGTTTAGAAAGTTTATCAGAGAATATTTACTTTTTAAGGGGGTGTACATCTAATACAAAGAAACTGCCTGAATTGATCAGAATTAACTGAATTATATCTGTTCTTTAGTCACTTCTTCACAGATCTCCGTAGTTCCTAAATGATTTATTGTTGATACATGCATGAAAGTTAACATCGAACTTAATTTTTATATAATTTTTTATTGTTGTTATAATCATTGAATGATGTTGCATGTTGTACCAAGAGACCACAGCAAATTCCTAATATAGTAAATGTATATGGTGAATAAGATTGATCCTTGAGTCACAAAGCACGTCTTTCAGGAGCTAATAAGCTCAGGCCTAGTAGACCATTTTTTAATTTAATCACAGCCCATGCTAATCTTATTTATAGTGTAATTACCTTGTTAATTGTGAAATCTGATTTCATAGCAGTCTTGTTCAATACTTTTCAGTCTTTTTATCATGGAATCTGTCAACTTTGAAAGCTATTTTAAATAGGAAAGTATTTTATACAGAGCAATAAACAGTTTTAAAGACAGGATTAACAACCAAACATCAGCAGCAATATCTGTGCCTTTCAATTACATCAAGTTATATCACAATAGAATTGAAAGCATGTCCTTAGCAAGTCACTATGTATAACAATTAGTGTATATTTGCAAAAATAAGACATATGTTTTGTTGCTTAATCAGCTTGAGGTTCTATTTAAATAGATCTGAGTTTGCCTCTCTTTGACATCTTTACGTTTAGTGTAATCGACATCAGAACAATCCGAAGGCTTGTGCTCAATCGCCAGTCTGTTTCAGATTCTGTGGCTGTAAAAGGTCATCCAGAATGCTGTGTTGCCTCCCTGGTGCCAGGGTTCAGGGGTGGTTGTTGAATATCGCAAGAGAGGAAGGTAAAAGAAGAGCAGTAAGTTTCATTAATAATCAGGGATAATATCATAGTTGCACTGAGAGGGTACAGAAATGGAGGATGCATCCACTGAGTCTATGTGGGTAGAACTAAAAAAAAATGAGAAAGGTGCAATCGCTGACCACCAGTAGTTACAGGAACATTGAGGAACAGATATGCAGGCAGGTTAAGGGAAGGTGCAAAACAAACAGGATAGTCATAGTGGTGATTTCAGCTTCCCCAATATAGTCTGGAACCTCATGTTAAGCTCGTCCAGAGATTAAGATGCATAGGATCCATGGTGACTTTAACTTCTTGGGTTCAAAATTAGCTTGCTCTTAGAAGACAGAGGAAAGTGGTCGCTGGGTGTTATTCTGGCTAGAGGTCTATGACTACTAGTGTTCTGCAGTGATCCATATTGGAAGCTATGGTGTTTGTGATATACATAAATGACTTAGATGGAAACATGGATGGGTGGGCTTGTAAATTTGCAGAAAACACAAAGATTGGTGGTGGTGTGGATAGTGTAGAAGATTGCCAAGGGATACAGCAGGATATAGGTCTGTTGGAAAAATGGGCAGAGAAGTGACAGGTGGAGTTTAATCTGACCAAGTATGAGGTGTTGCACTTTATTAGATATAAAGGAAAATTACACAATTAAACAGCATTGATGTGCAGAGAGATATTGTGGTCCATTGCCATTGCTCTCTGAAAGTGGTCAAATTAATTGATAGTGCGTAAAGGAATGTGGCATGTTTGCCTTTATTAGTTGAGAAGTTGAGCACAAGAGTCAGGATGTTATGTTGCAGCTTTATAAAACTCTGATTCAGCTGTATCTCAAGTATTGGATTCATTTCTGGTTGCCTCATTATAAGGAGGATATGGAGGCTTTGGATGGATTAGAGGGCATGAGCTGTCAAGGGAGTCTGGACAAACTTGGTTTGTTATTTCTTCACGATGGAGGCTGAGGAGAGGCCTGGTGGACAGTATTGTGAAAGGCATTGATAGAATAGAAGGACAGCCAGGTATCTGTTTTTCCAAGGTTGTAATGTCTATTACTAAAGGGCAGGCATTTAAGGCAAGAGGAGTAAAGTTCAAAGGAGATGTGTGGGACAGTTTTTTTGTGCAGTGAGTGCTGTGTGTCTGGAATGTGTTGCCAGATGGGGTGATGGAGGCTGATACGATAAAGTCATATAAGAAACTCTTAAATAGGTACATGAATTTGTAATGAATGAATGTGGACCATGTGGAGGCAAAAGGAATTTGTTTATTTCGGTGCTGTTAATTTGTATAGCACAAAATGGTGAGCCAAGGGGCCTGTTCTTTAGCTGTACTGTTCTACATTCTAAAGCCAATAAGACTGAGCATTAAGAAAAATGATACAGATTTTTATGAATGTAGATTAAAAAATCAGAAGGCCACAATGATAGGCAGTGAAAGACTAGTTTCAAACATCTTGAGATTAGTAAGGAAAACAATTTTAGCAAGAAACTTTACTAACTTCTTAAGAGAGTTTCATTGAGATAACCTTATTTAGAGTAATCTTCCGAATTATCTGGGCCAAGGAAAGAGGCATGCAAATATTTGGAAAACAATGAATATGTTATTGGATTTATAGGATGCAAAATTTGACTCTGATGGTCTCCAGTATAGCAGCTTACAGTTGTACTAGTTACTATACTGATAAAGATGATGGTGCATATTCTGCTAACATGCACCAAGAATATCAGCAGAAAGCAGATTAAGCGGAAGAAGCAGCTGATTTGACCACAGATGTGCTCAGATCTAAATAGATTCCAAGTGGAACAAAGGAAATGTGGCCATTTTATGCGTAGAAACAAAATCAACCCCTTGTGTGTGAATGTGGTAATCTTGACAGCACAAGTCCCATATCTCTCTGTGCACTGCTCATTCAAATCACTGTCCAGTTGCCTCTTAAACATTATCACAGTTACTGCCTCCACCACCTTCACTTGCAGTTCATTCCAGATAGAACTACTTAGAGAGGGTCGTCAACAGTGGTTTCGGCAGCAAACTGAAATATGGCATTGCGTTTGTGCTTAGCCTGACAGTCATAAGTACGAAGTGAGTAGAGCAGGGGACTGAGCACACAGCTTGTGGTGCACCTGTGCTTCTTGATGAGTGTGGGGGAGATGATGAACTGACTGGGCTCTGTAAGTGAAGAAATTGAGGATCCAGTTGAACAAGGAGGTATTAAGGCCTAGGCCTTGGAGCTTATTGATTAGTTTTAAGGGGAAAAGAGTGCTGAATGCAAAGCTGTAGTCAATGAAGAGCATCCTGATGAATGTATCTTCCTGTCCGGATGTTCCAGGGCTGAGTGGAGTGCCAATGAAATGGCATCTGCTGTTGACCTGGTGTGATGACAGGTAAATAGGAATTGATCCAAGTCACTCCTCAGGCAGGTATTGACATGCTTCATCGCGAAGCTCTTAAAACACTTCATCACAGTGGGTGTAAGTGCAACTGGACGATAGTCACTGATGCAGGTCGCCACGTTCTTTTGGGCACTGGTATGATTGAAGCCTGCTTGAAATAGGTGGGTAGCTCAGACTGCCGAAGTGAGAGGTTAGAGGTAGTAAATATTCTAGCCAATTGATTAGCTCAGGTCTTCAGTATTTGGCCAGGTGCACCCTCAGGGCCAGATGCTTTCCGTGGGTTTCCCGTCCTAAAGGATGCTCTCTTGTCTATGTCAGAGACTGAAATCATAGGATTGTCAGGGGCTGAGAGAGTTCATAAAGGTTCTCTCAGTCAAAGCAAGCATGAAAGGCACTGAACTAAACCTTGTTGTCCACATATTTTGTAGCCTGGGGAAAATTACAAATGCAGGACAACAAATACTTTTTCAGGTCTTTAATTCCTTTATCTGTTTGAGATGTTTCAATGCAGAAAGAGGGTATCAAAATAAAAACAACAAAATGAATTTTTTAAAAAAGAGTTCCTGCTGTTATAATCTCAGCTTAATTTCGGACCATATCCTTGTTATGTATGCAGTATGAAAATAAACATAACAAAATATACCAAACCGATACGGTAGTGGCAATCTTTGGCACATACATGCTTAACTTCCAAAAACATTTAGGCTAAACCATGAAATGAGTTTTCCTCGCTCACACTATTAGGCCGATAAGGAAATTAACACAGTACTATTCCAGTGCGGATCAATTTTCTCACGAAAATCTTTCCTTCCCAAACCTAGGAAAAACACTCGGACGTCATTCTCTCTAGATTATGGCAACTCTTCATTCTACACCCTTGCAAAATGATGTCACCGTTTTCTCCTAGAGGCACAGGCAGCTATTTTAGCATTACCAAGGTGAACGGGTGTACTTTAACAATAAAAAAATGATATTCAATGGTCACCTGGTTACACGAATGTCGCTTCGTTTTAACTTTGTAGGAGGTGATAGCATTCAAGCACTACGACAGCTGTTAAGCATCCTTCTGTGATTCATGTTCAGTCTGGATTTGCCACTTCCACATGTGAGAAGTCATACCCAGAGCTCTTGTACGTTCCTTGGTTACAAGACCTGAACACCAGTGATCCAGCCTCTCTTGGTTCATCCAGGCCTTCTGGTTGGGGAGGACTTTGGATGATTTTGTGGGGACACAGTGGTCCACAGGTGTATTAATAAAGTCTGTTTAACAACCACGCCTCATTCATTCATATCATGAGTTTTTGAACATAGCCAAGTCCACCTACTCGAAGCAGTTCCATAGCCACTCCACTGCCTCCCTCGGCTTCCTCTTTGTTGTCCTGACCACTAGTGTTTTGCTTTTTAGCCTCTGCCTTTATACAGATAGGTGGAGGACAGCCAGATGATCAGATTTACAGAAATGTGAGCAGGGATGAAACATTCCTGACTGTAGTCGTAACAGTGGTTGAGTAGATTGGGCCTCGGTGCTACAGGAGATATGTTGATGACAATTGGGCAGAGATTTTTCCAAGTACGTCTGATTGAAGTCTCTAGCAATGATGTGAAAGCATCAAGGTAAGCTGTTTCTTATTTGCTGATTGTGGCCCTCAATACATCATCTGCCCTTGGCTATCTGTAAACTGCAGCCAAGGATCACGGAAGAGAACTCTAGCCTTTATACTGTTTTGTTACTTGTTGACATTATCTGCATGTGATGTTATTTCAGATGTCTTTGTTGGGACAAAGTAACTCACACAGATGATCTAAAAGCTTCTGGGGATAGAGATCCCAGACACCTAAAATTAATACCGCGAGGGTTGATTCTCTAAGTACACAAAAATCCCAACTGCTAATTTATCATACCTGTGAACATGCTTGATTTGCTGAGTGACAAAATAACCCTGGTCTGGAACCTTCACAATATTGCAAATAACTTAGCTGTCATCTGGTTTTTATAGGCCAATTAACATAACCCCATTGTTTTACATTGATTAAATATGGGCCTATATGACCTCACTATTTCATTGTTAAATAGAACTCTGACCCTTTGGAAAGGTCATGCTGATGTGCAGGAAAGCTGGGATTAGCAATATGCCTCTTGTTACGTACCCCGTAACTGGGTGTCTAACCAGCAAAGATAGAAGAATCCGTTGGAGTTGGGTGGTACTATATTCAAAAGTGTTTATTAGTAAAATATACAAATCAATATCAATAATGCAAATATATAGATAATACACATTAGTAATAATAAACCTAAAATGTGGGAATAATAATAATCAATCATAAACAAGCTCTATCGATGTCTAGGGGATAATGAATTGTCATATACAAGTATAAAGTTCAGTTCAGTTCATACGTGCTGAGGTAGATGTTGGTTGTTGTGTTGTAATCGTTGGAGAGAGAGAGAGCGAGCGAGCAGTAACAGCTACAGGCAGACAAACCTTCCTTTACGTTTTTGATCCGTCGTTTCGTTGTGGCCATTCAGGTATGACCCCTCTGTCCTTCAGCTAGACCGTTCTTCTGTGGTGGACTCATCACTCTGGTATGAGTGGACACACACACAAGCCCCCACCAGCCCTGCTATAACACTAAGTTAAATTGACTGATCTCTTTGTTTCGGTCTCCGATGCCCCACTCCTTCACGTGGGTTCCAACACTCAAGCAGTGCTCAATAGTGTGTCTCCTGGTGTGTCTGAGGGTTGTCTCCCCAGACTTCACTTTTATCCCTACTCACGGGGTCTCAGTTGTCCATCAATTTTGAATGGCTTTGTCCATCAAACCAGCCCACTCCGGCTGTCCACTGAGGAATTTTAATGAACAGAATGGTTTAAGATAAATAACCCTCTCAGAAGCCATAAGTCTTTCAGAAGTCATAATATGGTGAATCAACAAGTCTCACTCCCCTGCTTTATCTCTCTCTTATCTGTAGCAGGTGTTCCAGTTCCAGCATGTTTTCTGTTACATCTCTCTCTCTCATTAGCAGCATAGCAACAGTAACGGTTTGCGATTCTCCCGGGGGGGGGGGGGGGACGTGGGCAACTCTGCACCCTTCTGCCCATCAGAGCTGTTCATCCTTCATAACACTCTCAAGCCCAAGAAAGTGAATGTCCATCACAACATAAAAGCCTTTGAAATTAAACTGTAAGTATTTAAATAGGATGCTGAAAATGACAATTTAAATATTTCACAAACCTGAAATAGATGACAGATCATGGAATTCCTAAAAGCTCAGACAATTCAGAGCCTTCCAGCGCATTTTTTGAGCATTATTGGTTCAACTATTGAACAATTTTCTTTAAGATTCACTGTTCAGGTCATTTGAAGAAACTACAAAATTCATAAAGTATGCAGACAGTGTGACATTGGACAAACTCACTTTGGAAATATTGCAGTGGACTGATTTGTGAGTTGCAATTGATTTTCAACACAGCCCAATTTGGAAACAAAAAAAATAGACCATAGCTATATGCACCCCTCCTATCCATGTACCTATCCAAATTTCTCTTAACTTTTGAAATCAGCCCTGCATCTACTACTTCCACTGGTAGCTCGACCACACTCTCACCATCCTCTGAGTGAACAAGTTTAAACAGCACCTCTCAGTGCCCCACTGCTCACTGTGTAAGTACTACCCTAGTTTGTTCTCCCAAAGTGCAACACCTTGCACTGGTCTGCATTAAATTCCACCATATTTTTCAAAGTGACTAGATCAAAGCTTAAAAATCTAGGCAATGAGGTTCTAAAGCTCAGGAATTCCATTCCAAAACTTTTAATGTCTGAAAAATCTTGCAATGGTAATATTAGCAATATTGAGAGAGAGAAAAAAAACAAACAACTAAATACAACTAAATGTCAGTCCTGACGAAGGGTCTCGGCCCTAAACGTTGACAACGCTTCTCCCTATAGATGCTGCCTGGCCTGCTGTGTTCCACCAGCATTTTGTGTGTGTTCTAGCCTGATATAAAATATTTGGCATCGTTAGTGCAGCAACAAATATCTCACTGAGAGGAATGTGTGATTTTTTTGTGAATATGCACCAGAACTTACAATTTCTCATTAAATTTCTTATGTTATATATGAGGTACAATAACAATACTATTTAGAAGTTATCTTTCAATTATCTTTTGAATGAATATTTTTTGAATGGAATTTCTAAAATACTTCATTTATTTCAATCTGTCTCTCTTATACTATTAATAATAAAATAATTAATGCATCTAAATAAGCTACAGAACTCATCGTTTTCTCTTTAAAAAAGTTCAAAATTACTGTTACTATTTCAGTAATCTCTGCTCAAAATTACCATAGCATGCAAGATAATTTTTTAGATTTTTGCTAATTTGGGCATGTGCTCAGAAAACTGTTCATCACCCTTTCTCTAAAGCAGGGGTTCCCAACATTTTTTCATGCCATGGACTCCTACCATTAACCATGGGGTCTGTAAAACCCAGGTTGGGAACCCTTACTGTATTTGGAAGGCTAAGTATTGAAATTACTGAGATTGCAGATGCTGGAATCTGCAGCAAAATATAAACAGCTGGAAGAACTCAACCGTCTGCATCAGGGTTTTGACCTAATACGTCAATCATACCCTTGAGCATCCTCAGATGCTGCTTGATCTCCTTCATTTTTCCGTGTATGAATCAAGACAAATGCTTTGCTCAAAGGCTTGTGTGAAGTTGGAGCAGAATCTCACAATGCTTCTTTGCACTCCATGCAGGCTTTCTGGCAGTTATGTTCATGCACTAAACAGCTTCAATGTATAACTCCATCAACTGTCCTGTACAGGCTGCCTAATCAAAGTCCCCTCAGTCCTCTGCACTGGAACATGTGATCCAGCTTCAGTGAACTAGTTCTGATGCCATCCAATCACCTCCGGTTCTGGCTACTGGCCATAATTTCCACCAATTCAACACATAGCTACCTTGCCTCTAAATAATCTTATGTAGCCTAGCATTTGGGACATCATGTTGCAGCTTTAGCAGTTCTGGTCACCACTCTATGGAAAGGATATGATACTGCTAGTAAGAGTACTGAAGAAATTCACCAGGATGGCATCTGGAATGGAGGACTTTAGTTACAAGTAGAGATTCCCTTGTATCAGGATAGATAGATAGATAGATACTTTATTCATCCCCATGGGGAAATTCAACTTTTTTCCAATGTCCCATACACTTGTTGTAGCAAAACTAATTACATACAATACTTAACTCAGTAAAAAATATGATATGCATCTAAATCACTATCTCAAAAAGCATTAATAATAGCTTTTAAAAAGTTCTTAAGTCCTGGCGGTAGAATTGTAAAGCCTAATGGCATTGGGGAGTATTGACCTCTTCATCCTGTCTGAGGAGCATTGCATCGATAGTAACCTGTCGCTGAAACTGCTTCTCTGTCTCTGGATGGTGCTATGTAGAGGATGTTCAGAGTTATCCATAATTGACCGTAGCCTACTCAGCGCCCTTCGCTCAGCTACCGATGTTAAACTCTCCAGTACTTTGCCTACGACAGAGCCCGCCTTCCTTACCAGCTTATTAAGACGTGAGGCGTCCCTCTTCTTAATGCTTCCTCCCCAACACGCCACCACAAAGAAGAGGGCGCTCTCCACAACTGACCTATAGAACATCTTCAGCATCTCACTACAGACATTGAATGACGCCAACCTTCTTAGGAAGTACAGTCGACTCTGTGCCTTCCTGCACAAGGCATCTGTGTTGGCAGTCCAGTCTAGCTTCTCGTCTAACTGTACTCCCAGATACTTGTAGGTCTTAACCTGCTCCACACATTCTCCATTAATGATCACTGGCTCCATATGAGGCCTAGATCTCCTAAAGTCCACCACCATCTCCTTGGTCTTGGTGATATTGAGACGCAGGTAGTTTGAGTTGCACCATATCACAAAGTCCTGTATCAGTTTCCTATACTCCTCCTCCTGTCCATTCCTGACACACCCCACTATGGCCGTGTCATCAGCGAACTTCTGCACATGGCAGGACTCCGAGTTATATTGGAAGTCTGATGTGTACAGGGTGAACAGGACCGGAGAGAGTACGGTTCCCTGCGGCGCCCCTGTGCTGCTGACCACCGTGTCAGACCTACAGTCTCCCAACCGCACATACTGAGGTCTATCTGTCAAGTAGTCCACTATCCAATCCACCATGTGAGAGTCTACTCCCATCTCCGTTAGTTTGTGCCTTAAGATCTTGGGCTGGATGGTGTTAAAGGCACTAGAGAAGTCAAGGAATGTAATCCTCACAGCACAACTGACCCCCTCTAGGTGAGAGAGTGATTTGTGCAGCAAATACGTGATAGCATCCTCCACTCCCACCTTCTCCTTATACGCAAACTGAAGAGGATCCTGGGCGTGCCTGGTTTGTGGCCTCAGATTCTGTATTATCAGCCGCTCCATGGTCTTCATCACGTGCGACGTCAAGGCAACAGGTCTGAAGTCATTCAACTCCTTTGGTTGTGGTTTCTTCGGTACCGGGACAATACAGGATGTTTTCCACTGTCTGGGTGAGGCTCTAATTATTATTTATTGTTTAATTGCATATTTTATCTTCTTTTGCACATTGGCTGTTTGTCAGTCTTGCTTTATGTATAGTTTTTTCATAAATTCTATTGTTTATTTAATTTTCCTGTAAATGCCTGCAAGAAAATTAATCTTAAGGTAGTATGTAGTAGCATAGAATCAGAAAACCTACAGCACAATACAGGCCTTTCGGCCCACAATGCTGTGCTGAACATGTACTTACTTTAGAAATTACCTAAGGTTACCCATAGCCCTCTATTTTTCTAACCTTCATGTACCTATCCAGGAGTCTCTTAAAAGACCCTATCGTATCTGCCTCCACCACCATCACAAGCAGCCCATTCCACGCACTATATGGTCATTCTCCTCTGTCATTAATAAGGCATTTTCACCCACAGAGCTGCTGCTCACTGGATGTTTTTTATACACCATTCTAGAGATTGTTGTGTGTGAAAATCCCCTGGAGATCAGCAGGTTCTGAGAAATTCATAACCACCCACTCTGGCACAAAGAATCATTCCACAGTCAAAGTCACTTAAATCACATTTCTTCCCCATTCCTGTTTGCTCTGAATGTCAACTGAACCTCTTCACCATGTCTGCATGCTTTTATACATTGAGTTGCTACCACATGACTAGCTGATTAGTTATTTGCACTAATTTTTGCCACAGAGTGGATATGTACTTTGTTAATGAATTTACTTCGACTTTGAGAGATTGGCTAGACTGAGATGCTGTTGTACAGTAGGTTGTGAAGTGACTACATAGAGATTTATATAATTATGAGGGGCATAGTTAAGGTAGATAGTTGCAATCATTATTCAAGGGTAGGGGAGTCTAAAGCTGGAGTACAAAGATTGAAGATGAGAGGGGAAATAGTTAAAGGGTTTTGAGGGGCAGGTTCTTCTCACGGGGGGGGGGGGGTCTGGGGTGTGTGTGGGGGGTAAGTATTTGGAATAGGCTGCCAGAGAACAAGTAGAAACAAGTGCAATCACAACGTTGCATAGGTAAACGACTCTGTCAGCATGGATGAGATGGGATGAAAGGCCTGTTTTCGTACCGTGTGACGCAGAATCAGGTTTAATATCACTGGCATATGTTGTGACATATGTTGTCTTTGTGGTAGCAGTACAATGATATACATAATAATAGAGAAAAATGTGAATTACAGTAAGTACATATTAAATAGTTAAATTATTAAGGAGTGCAAAAATAAAAATTTTAAAAATGTAGTGAGGTAGTGTTCATGGGTCCATTCAGAAATTGAATGGCAGAGGGGAAGAAGTTGTTCCAGAATAGTTGAGTGTGTGCGTTCAGGCTTCTGTGCCTCCTTCCTGATGGTAGCAATGAGAACAAGCCATGAGCTGGGAGATGGGGGACTGTCTGGCAGTCTGAGGCATTGATTTTTCCAGCTATGCTTCTATGCCAAATTGTATTTGCCATTTCATTTAACTGACCTTAATTACCAGAGAGAGATTAGTGAACTACTAACCCTGCACACACCCCACACCCAGTCAGCAACTATCTCCCACTGCTGTAGTGGTGTGTTTTAGGAAATCCTCCTGGATCTCTACGGAGCAAGGACATCTCCTGGCCTAGAATAACACACGGAAAATGCTCAGCAAAAAGAACTCAGCAGCTATGGAGAGGAATAAGCAGTCAGTGTTTTGAGCTGATGAAGCGTCTGAGCCCGAAAAGTCAGCTGTTTATTCCTCTTCCTGGAGGCTGCCTGACCTGCTGAGGTCCTCCAGCATTTTGTGTGTGCTGCTCTGGATTTCCAGCATCTGTTGTGTTCATCATCTCCTGACCTGCTGTAGCTTCTGTGCATCTCTCCTGCAAGTGATGCAGGCTGGATTTTCCAACTGAGAAAGCAAACAGAGGCTATCGGCCCAGAGGCCTGCCTTGGGGTTGGAGGACTGGCTGTGTGTGTGGGGGGGAGGGGGCATGGGAGGAAAGGGGCTTGTTTTGCTGCTGATGTTTTCTTGCTTGTTGTGTTCTGTGTCATTCTGCTGAGCATTATGGGTATGCTATGTTGGTGCTGGAATATGTAGTGACACTTGTAGGCTGCTCTGAGCATATCGTTAGGCTATGTTGGTTGTTCACACAAACGACACATTGACTGTATGTTTCCATGTACAGTACATGTGATAAGTAAATGATTGAATCCAAACACCAAGTTGGTGCACTGCCTACTTCAGAAATGACATAATCAGACACAGAGATCCTCACATCTGTTTTGGGGTTATTATCAATTGAATCAGAGAATCTTACAGCTTGAAAGGAAGCCTTTGAAGTTCAAAGCCCAGCTCTTACTTGAACCCTGCAAATTCTTCAGCTTGTGTCCAGTCATTTTATACAAGTAGCTAAGATGTTGATTTAATCCACAATTTAGGGAATGCAGTCAAGACTCCATTGGCAGGGCACTGAATGGTGTGGCACTGTGGAGTGTGCTGGGACAAGGATCTGGGGATACAGATCCATAATTCCCTTCAAGTGGCATCACAGGCAGATAGGGTCATGAAGAGCACTTTTAGCACATTGGCCTTCATAATTCAAAGTATTGAGTGTAGGATCTGGGATGTTATTTTAAAGTTGTATAAGACATAGGTGAGGCCTAATTTGGAGTATTGTGTACAATTCTGGTTACTTACCTACAGGAAACATTTGAATAAGATTGAAAGAGTGCAGAGAAAATTTACAAGGATGTTGCTGGGAGTTGAGGGCCCGAGTTCTAGGGAAGAGTTGAACTGGTTAAGACTTTATTCCCTGAAGCATAGGAGAATGAGGGAAGATTTGATGCAGGTATACAAACCTGTGAAATGTATAGATATGGTAAATGCAAGCAGGCTTTTTTCCATTGAAGTTGGGTGAGACTAGAACTAGAGGTCATGTGTGAAGGATGAAAACTGGAACATGTGGGGGAGCTTCTTTGGTAAGAGTGTGGAAAGAGCTGCCAACGGAAGTGGTGAATGTGGGTTCAATTTCAACATTTAAGGGAAGTTTGGATAAGGATATGGATGTGAGGGGTATAAAGGATTATGGTTGATGGGACTAGGCAGAATATTAGTTTGCTATGGACTAGATGGGCTAAAGTCCCTGTTTCTGTACTGTAGTTTTCTACAACTCTCTAACCATGACTACTGTATAGTGGGAACAGATTCTCTCAATTTTCCTTCTAGCTCTTTTGAGATTTATTGTAAGTCTCTGGCCTTTGATTGCCAGCTCACTTGCCACAGCAGAGAAGCACTGAAGTCACAGCAGTTAGAAATCAGAACAAGATATATTATAATTGGCATATGTCATAAAACTTGTTGCTTTGTGACAGCAAGAAATGCAAGAAATAAAAATTACTGTAAGTTCCAAAAATGTTTTAAAAGAAGAATAATGAGCAAATAGACCTCCTTACTGGCTTGATCAAAATAAATAATATTATTAAATCTCTTTTGGTAATTTCACCAGCTTCCCCAAATAATGGAAGACCACTTTCAACATTATTACCTGTGACTTCTCTGTGTGCGGAGCATCGCTGTGGCATTCTTAAAGTGTGATGTCCCTCTTCTTTGTGGTGGCGTGTTGGGGAGGCAGCATTAAGAAGAGGGACGCCTCACGTCTTAATAAGCTGGTAAGGAAGGCGGGCTCTGTCGTGGGCAAAGTACTGGAGAGTTTAACATCGGTAGCAGAGCGAAGGGCGCTGAGTAGGCTACGGTCAATTATGGAAAACCCTGAACATCCTCTACATAGCACCATCCAGAGACAGAGAAGCAGTTTCAGCGACAGGTTGCTATCGATGCAATGCTCCTCAGACAGGATGAAGAGATCAATACTCCCCAATGCCATTCGGCTTTACAATTCAACCGCCAGGAGTAAGATATGTTAAAGTGCCGGGGTTAGGACTCAATGTATTTAAGTAAACTACTTAAGAACTTTTTAAAAGCTATTATTAATGCTTTTTGAGAGAGTGATTTTAGATGCATATCATATTTTTACTGAGTTAAGTATTGTATGTAATTAGTTTTGCTAATAATAATTAATAATATAATAATACATAATAAGTGTATGGGACATTGGAAAAAATGTTGAATTTCCCCATGGGGATGAATAAAGTATCTATCTATCTAACTGCACACATCGCCATGCTGGGCAACCGGTCAGTATTCGTTCAGTGTGCTTCCTGCTTCCTGCTTCCCTAGTGTTTGCACTTAATGCACCAGTCTGCAAGGCACAGTGTTCTCAGTTGCCAATCATTTTGCCCTCCAACCTTTATATAAGTCAGGGCATTGAATATAAAAATTGGATTTGTTATGTTGCAGTTGTATAAGATGTTGGCGAGACCACATTTGACCTCATAGACGGGTA
Source organism: Hemitrygon akajei (assembly GCF_048418815.1). Classification (NCBI taxonomy): domain Eukaryota; kingdom Metazoa; phylum Chordata; class Chondrichthyes; order Myliobatiformes; family Dasyatidae; genus Hemitrygon; species Hemitrygon akajei. The sequence continues at coordinate 141,218,276 of NC_133124.1, read as the reverse complement.
ATTAAAGCTGAACACAATGTGATAGGAAAGACTCTGTTAAGCTGGAGAGAGTGCAGAGATTTACGAGGATGATTCCAGGGCTTGTGGGACTGGGTTACAGAGGGTTGTTGAGCAGCTTGGGTCTTTATTCATTAGCTTGTAAGAGAATGAAAGGTGATCTTACAGACAGGTATAACATCATGAGGAGTGTAGATTGGGTCAATACAAACATTCTTTTTACCGGGATTGGGGAAATCAAGACCTAGAGAGTGTAGGTTTAATTGGAGAGGGGAGAGATTTAATAGGACAGTGAGGGGCAACTTTTGCACCCTTATGTGAAATGAGCTGCCAGAGCAAATGGTTAAGGTAAGTACGTTAACATCACTTGAAAGTTACTTGGACAAGTACAGCAGTAGGAAAGGTTAGAGGGTACCTACGTACATAGAACATAGAATAGTACAGCACATTACAGGCCCTTCAGCCCACAATGTTGTGCTGACCCTCAAACCCTGCCTCCCATATAACCCCCCCACCTTAAATTCCTCCATATACCTGTCTAGTAGTCTCTTAAACTTCACTAGTGTATCTGCCTCCACCACTGACTCAGGCACTGCATTCCACGCACCAACCACTCTCTGAGTGAAAAACCTTCCTCTAATATTCCCCTTGAATTTCCCTCCCCTTGCCTTAAAGCCATGTCCTCTTGTACTGAGCAGTGGTGCCCTGGGGAAGAGGCGCTGGCTGTCCACTCTGCCTATTCCTCTTAATATCTTGTACACCTCTATCATGTCTCCTCTCATCCTCCTCCTTTCCAAAGAGTAAAGCCCTAGCTCCCTTAATCTCTGATCATAATCCATACTCTCTAAACAAGGCAGCATCGTGTTAAATCTCCTCTGTACCCTTTCCAATGCTTCCACATCCTTCCTATAGTGAGGCGACCAGAACTAGACACAGTACTCCAAGTGTGGTCTAACTAGAGTTTTATAAGCTGCATCATTACATCGCGTCTCTTAAACTCTATCCCTCAACTTATGAAAGCTAACACCCCATAAGCTTTCGTAACTACCCTATCTACCTGTGAGGCAACTTTCAGGGATCAGTGGACATGTACCCTCAGATCCCTCTGCTCCTCCACACTACCAAGTATCCTGCCATTTACTTTGTACTCTGCCTTGGAGTTTGACCTTCCAAAGTGTACCACCTCACACTTCTCTGGGTTGAACTCCATCTGCCACTTCTCACACTTCTCACCCCACTTCTGCATCCTATCAATGTCTCTTTGCAATCTTCGACAATCCTCTACACTATCTACAACACCACCAACCTTTGTGTCATCTGCAAACTTGCCAGCCCACCCTTCTACCCCCACATCCAGGTCGTTAATAAAAGTCACGAAAAGTAGAGGTCCCAGAGCAGATCCTCGTGGGACACCACTAGTCACAACCCTCCAATCTGAATGTACTCCACCACAACCCTAGCCTTCTGCAGGCAAGCCAATTCTGAATCCACCTGGCCAAACTTCCCTGGATCCCATACTTTCTGAATAAGCCTACCATGTGGAACCTTATCAAATGCCTTACTAAAATCCATGTAGATCACATCCATTGCACTACCCTCATCTATATGCCTGGTCACCTCCTCAAAGAACTCTATCAGGCTTGTTAGGCATGATCTGCCCTTCACAAAGCCATGCTGACTGTCCCTGATCAGACCATGATTCTCTAAATGCCCATAGATCCTATCTCTAAGAATCTTTTCCAACAGCTTTCCCACCACAGATGGAAGGCTTACCGGTCTATAATTACTTGGACTATCCCTACTACCTTTTTTTGAACAAGGGGACAACATTCGCCTCCCTCCAATCTTCCGGTACCATTCCCGTGGACAACGAGGACATAAAGATCCTAGCCAGAGGTTCAGCAATCTCTTCCCTCACCTCGTGGAGTAGCCTGGGGAATATTCTGTCAGGCCCTGGGGACTTATCCGTCCTAATGTATCTTAACAACTCCAACACCTCCTCTCCCTTAATATTAACATGCTCCAGGACATCAACCTCACTCATATTGTCCTCACCGTCATCAAGTTCCCTCTCAGTGATGAATACTGAAGAGAAGTATTCATTGAGGACCTCGCTCACTTCCACAGCCTCCAGGCACATCTTCCCACTTTTATCTCTAATCGGTCCTACCTTCACTCCTGTCATCCTTTTGTTCTTCACATAATTGAAGAATGCCTTGTAGTTTTCCTTTACCCTATTCGGCAAGGCCTTTTCATGCCCCCTTCTTGCTCTTCTCAGCCCCTTCTTAAGCTTCTTTCTTGCTATCCTATATTCCTCAATAGACCCGTCTGATGCTTGCTTCCTAAACATGGGTAATTGAGACTAGCTTAGCTGGGAATCTTGATTGGCATGGAAACAGAGGGGGTAATGGAATTGATGAGATCACCCTGCTGGGTGTTGGCCTGGACCTAATGAGTCAAATCACTTCCTCTGATGTAATAAACAAACAAGCAAGTTGTCAAATAGAAAATGTTGTTTAATGATAACTCAAATTTTTAATATGTAGGATTACAGACAATTTTGCATTTATGTGAGCAGGTAATGAAGTAGGTTTTCAAAGCTTGCAGAGAGATTTAGGCCAGTTAGAAGAGTGGGCTGAAAGATGGCAGATGGAGTTTAATGGTGATAAGTGTGAGGTGCTACATTTTGGTAGGAATAATCAAAATAGGACATACATGGTAAATGGTAGGGCATTGAAGAATGCAGTAGAACAGAGTGATCTAGGAATAATGGTGCATAGTTCCCAAAGGTGGAATCTCATGTGGATAGGGTGGTGAAGAAAGCTTTTGGTATGCTGGTCTTTATAAATCAGAGCATTGAGTATAGGAGTTGGGATGTAATGTTAAAATTGTACAAGGCATTGTACAAGGCCAAATTTGGAGTATTATGTACAGTTCTGGTCACCGAATTATAGGAAAGATGTCAACAAAATAGAGAGATTACAGAGGAGGTTTACCAGAATGTTACCTGGGTTTCAGCACCTAAGTTACAGAGAAAGGTTGAACAAGTTAGGTCTTTATTCTTTGGAGTGTAGAAGGTTGAGGGGGGACGATAGAGGTATTTAAAATTTTGAGGGGGATAGATATAGTTGACATGGATAGGCTTTTTCCATTGAGAGTAGGGGAGATTCAAACAAGAGGACATGAGTTGAGAGTTAAGGGGCAAAAGTTTAGGGATAACACGAGGGAGAACTTCTTTACTCAGAGAGTGGTAGCTGTGTGAAACAAGCTTCCAGAAGAAGTGGTAGAGGCAGGTTTGATTTTGTCATTTAAAAAAAAATTGGATAGGTATATGGACAGGAAAGGAATCGAGGGTTATGGGCTGAGTGCAGGTAGGTGGGACTAGGTGAGAGTAAGTGTTCAGCACGTACTAGAAGGGCCGAGATGGCCTGTTTCCATGCTGTAATTATTATATGGTTATTTGGTAATATCAGTTCTCTTGGGCTTTTATTGAATGTATGTTTTAACCTTGTCAAGACTTTCATTACAATGGGCCAGTAACAGAAGCTGGTTGCCACTGGTTGTATTGTGGATGACTTTATAACCCGAACCCCAGCTACTCTTGCATACAACACAGTTGAGGTGTTCCATCATCTTGTGCCATTTATACAATAACTCCATTCTTCTCATGCTTAACTTTACCCGGAAATGATTGCTGATGCAATTTGTTTACCTTGAAATCTACTCAGGAATTTCTGAAAAAAAGCAAGTACTTGTCTATAACGATGCGTAAGGATTCTCTTATAGTCATGAGGTCCATGCTGGCTTCCGACAAAGCATATCCCATCAGCTCCTTTTCCCACTTCATTTCTATGTAGCTCTGCTAGTTTAATCTTTCTCATGTACTCATCATCTCTCTTTTGATCCTTTTGCCACTCACCTATACTAACAGATAATTTGCAGTGACCGCTTTTTGGTAGCAGGGAATCAAAACAGACAGGGAAACTCAAATGTGCAAACACCACACAATGTTAGGACTGAGGATGGGCTGCTAGAGCCATTGAACAGCAGAACTAACTGTTGTGTTACTATGCCACACACATGCTACAGGTTCCAGGCAGGTGTACTGCAATGGTTTTGTTACAGGGGATAAGGAGAAACAATTCATGTGGCACTTTTTGATGTACTAAAGCACTTTATAGATTATCATGTACTTCAAAATTGTAGTTGCTGTTGTATTATTGGAAAGATACAGATTATTTTGTACATCTGAATGACCAAATAATGGCCAAAATCTCTACATTTGTAATACTGAGTGAAAGATTGGCTATAAATAACTACCCTATTTCTGTTGGAAACTATTGATTGTCTCCACAGCCACCATCGATGTCTATAATGTTCAAGAAAATGTCAGTCAGAATCAGGTTTAATGTCACCGGCATATATCATGAAATGTTGTTTTAAGGCAACAGTACATTGCAGTACTTAATAATAAATAAACTATAAATTACAATACAAAATATATTTTTAAAAGGTCAATTAAATAAGTAGTGCAAAAATAGAAAAAAATATTGAGGCAGTGTACATGGGTTCACTGTCCATTCAGAAATCTGATGGTGGAGGGGAAGCAGCTGTTCCTAAAACATTGAGTGTGTGTCTTCAGGCTCCCGTACCTTCTACTTCATGGTAGCAATGAGAAGAGGGTATTTGTTTGAGCCCACTAGGGGAAAGGCAATTCTAGATTGGGTGTTGTGTAATGAACCAGATTTGATTAGGGAGCTTAAGATAAAGGAAACCTTAGGAGACTGTGATCATAATATGATAGAAATCACCCTGCAGTTTGAGAAGGAGAAGATAAAGTCAGATGTATCAGTATTACAGTGAAGTAAAGGGAATTACAGAGCCATGAGAGATGAGCATGTCAAAGTTGATTGGAAGGGGACACCATCAGAAATAATAGCAGAACAGCAGTGGCTGTAGTTTTGTGGGGAATATTTGGAATATATCTAAAGAATAAGTATTCTGAAGGGAGAATGAGGCAACCATGGCTGACAAGGGAAATCAAGGGCACACAAAGTCAAACCAAGGGCATATAATAGAGCAAAAAAATTAGTGGGAAGGTGGAGGATTGTGAAGCTTTTAGAAACCGACAGAAGGCAATTAAAATAAGCGACAAGAAGAGAAAAGATGAACCATCAAGGTACATTAGCCAATAAGACAAAAGAGGATACCAATAGTTTTTTCAGATGTAAAGGGTAAAAGAAAGGCGAGAGTGGATATAATTGTTGAAAAATGATGCTGGAGAAGTAGTACGGGGCGGAGGGGGGGGGGGGGGAGAGGAAAAACATTCCAGATGAACTTAAGAAGTATTTTGTGTCAGTCTTTACTGTGGAAGACACGAGCAGTAAACCAGAAATTCAAGAGTGTCAAGGGGGAAAAATGAATGCAATTGCTATTATTAAGGAGAAGGTGCTTGGGAAGCTGAAAGATTTGAAGGTAGGTCAGTCAGCTGGACCAGATGGACAGCACCCCAGTGTTCTGAAAGAGGCAGCTGAAGAGATTGTGGAGGCATTAGTAGGGATCTTTCAAAAATCACAAGATTCTGAATGATCTGGAGAAATAGAAAATTGCAAATGTCATTCTACTCTTCAAGAAGGAAGGGAAGCAGAAGTAAGAAAATTATAACCTAGTTAGCCTGACTTCAGTGGTTGGGAAGATTTTGGAGTCCATTATTAAGGACGAGGTTTTGGGATACTTGGTGGCACATGATAAAATAAGCTGAAGTTAGCATGGTTTCCTTAAGGGGAAATCTTGCCCCACAAATCTGTTAGACTTTTTTGAAGAAAAATACAGGTGGGATAGATAAAGAAGAGTCAGTGGATGTTGTGTACTTGGATTTTCTTAAGGCCTTTGACAAGGTGCCACACGTGAGGATGCTTAACAAGGTGAAAACCTATGGTATTACAGAAAAGGTACTAGCATACATAGAAGATTGGCTGACTGGCAGGAGGCAAAGAGTGGGAATAAAAGACTATTCTGTTTGGCTGCTGGTAACTAGTGGTGTTCCACGGGGTTCAATATTGCAGGCACTTTTCACTTTATACGTCAATGATTTGGATGATGAATTTGCCGGCTTTGTAGCCAAGTTTACAGACGATACAAAGTGAGGTGGTGGGATAGATAGTGCTGAGGAAGCAGGGAATTTGTAGAAGGGCTTGGACAGATTAGAAGAATGGGCAAAAAAGTGGCAGATGAAATATAGTGTAGGGAAATGTATAGTCTTGTACTTAGTAGAAGGAATAAAGGTGTAGACTATTTTCTGAATGGGGTGAAATTTCAAGAATCGGAATATAAAAATAAAAATAACTATAAATTAGAATAAGAAATATTCATAACAATTAAATCAAATAAATAGTATAAAAAGAGAGCAAACCATGAAAAGTTTAGTGAGGTAGTGTATATGGGTACATTTTCCATTCTGAAATCTGATGGCCGACAGGCAGAAGCTGTTCTTAAGATGTTGAGTGTGAGTCTTTAGGTTCCTGTACCTCCTCCTTGATGGTAATAATGAGAAGAGGTTTTGTCCTGGGTGATGGATGCCGCTTTTTGAGGCATCGCCTTTTGAAGGTGTCCTTGATGTTGGGGAGGCTGGTTGAGTTTGCATAATTCTGCAGTTTTTTTCCCATTCTTGTACCAGGTGGTGATGCAACCAGTTAGAATGCTCTCTAAGGTGTATCTGTATAAATTTATGAGAGTCTTCAGTGTCATATCAATATTCCTCAAACTCCTAATGAAATAAAACCGCTATTGTGCCGCTGTGTGAGATACAAGTTCTTCCTCTGGAGAGAACACCATGTTATTCTTATACATCCACCCAAGAAAGCAGTTAACGTCTCCATTTAATGATCGCCCAATTGATGATGTCTCCTATTGTCCAGCACTCCTTGTATTCAGCTGCAGTGTCATATTAGGTATTTGCCCTCAAATCTCAGATACAAATCAAGAATCTAGAAAGTTGAAATCTAGAATTCACTTTAGTAAAATAGGACCCGGAACCTCTGGAACCTGAAACACAGAATGTACCTCTGGAAACTAGAACCCAGAAGCTACCTCTGGAGCCCAGAGCCATTTCTGGAAACTTGAACTCAGAACCTATTGTTGCAATTCGGGAACTAGGGCCAACTCTGTCACCTGGAACCCAGGCCTCACCTTGGAATCTAGAACCAAGGTTATATACCTGCAGAATCGGGATCCTGAGCCAATCCAGGGATTTTTGGACCTTAGTATACAACTCTCAAAACTCACCGTGCTGTGAGGCTGCAGCACAGGCTCACAAGGTGATGAAGACGTGTATTATGAAGAATAACATGATCTGGAAACTGCATGTTATAGAGAGAGGAGTCCTTGTACATATAACAGAAAATAGCAATCTCTGCAGGTAACATAGGGAATTGTAGGTTATTTAAATATTCTCTAGAATAGCACCACCTGTACAATATAACGAGAAGAGCAGCCCCTGTGTATCAAGGGTCAACTTTATTCACCATAAACTTTTACGTGTATTAGGAAATTGCTTTGGTAGTGTTACCACTGCATTCAACAAAAACTGTCAACATTCAACAATTATATAGAATAAAGAATTATATAAAAATAAAGTTAGAAATACAGATGGAATAAAAAGTGCATATATACATAAATATCAGCATAAACTTACAATGTGACACTGTAGTGACTGAGGTAATAAATAGAAGGGATAGTGTGTAGGAGGCTCTAGAATGATTGATCAGATGAACTGCCTGGCCGTAGAAACGTTTCAGATGGTGGTGTGAATTTTTGTGTATTATACAAAACAGCAACTTTTGTATTATGGATAATAACTGTACCTATTTAGTGTATAAAGAATGGCTCCCCCTAAATATATTAAAAAAAGAATATCAGTGCATGTGTATTTTATAAAACGTCACATTAGCCAGTATTTATAACAGTAGGTAATAGGCCCTTTCTGTGTCATAGGGAAAAGGTGCCAGTGAGTGCATTACAGAGAACCATCAGTCTCTTTATTACAGAGATAATCAGATCCTGCTTGTGTCAAGTTACAGCATTTAGAAGACATTTGGATAAGCACAAGGATCCAGAAGGTTTTGAGGGATATAGGTCAAGCATAGGCAAGTAGGACTAGCAAACAACTTGGTTGGCATCGACGAGCTGGGTTGAAGTCTGTTTTTGTACTGTATGACTCTGTATTCTGTGTGCACAAAAGGAAGGAACAGCTCACATGTGTGTTACCGCGAATGAGTACATTCTAGAACACAGAGCCTGTTGGTTCATGTGTGACATGGGGAGCAGCAATCATATGTGCAGTATATTATAAAGGATAGAAGCCCCATTTGTATTATAGACACGAGCAGCCACTGGGTGAACTGTGGGGATCGGCAGTCCACTGAAAATATTATAGAGAATAGCAACCTCTGTTTATATTTTAGAGAATACCAGCCTCTCTGTAGATTATAGGGGATATTTGGACAGGTACACTGACAGGAAAGGTTTAGACGGGTATGGCTCAAATGGGACTAGCTTAGGTGGGTATCCTCGTCGACAGGGACCAGTTGTTCCAAAAGGCCCGTTTCCCCTGCTGTAACTTCTCAAATGTGGAACCCGAATCCCACCTCTGGAATCTGGAGCCCTGAACAGACTGGTCAGCACAATGCTTTACATTAGCTGTGACCAGGGTTCAATTCCTGCCGCTGTCTGTAAGGAGGTTCTTCTCATGACCCTCTGAGTTTCCTCCGGTGATCAGGTTCCCCCCACAGTCCAAAGACCTACCAATTGGTCGGTTAGTTGGTCATTGTAAATTGTCCCATTATTAAACTAGGGTTAAATTGGGGGTTGCTGGGGAAGGGCCTAATCTGTGTTGTATCTTAATAAATAAATAAATAATACAGAACCTATGTCTGGCACCTCATTCCTGTGTCTGGAAACCAGAACTAAGAACGTACCAATCATCTATAGATCCTAGAAACCACAACTCATTTCTTGACTTAAAACCACTGGACTGAATGGCAGAAGTTTTACTGATAACCTTATCTGACACAATTCCTTTATTCATGGCTCGTCAGAATGCTTTGTTTTTGTTTAGGCTCTTACAAATCTGACTTGTGTGTTTCAGAATGTAAAAGCACGAATGATCATTATCAAGATGCCTGTTAAAGAATAGATATGGCAGAAACCTCTTACGATTTGTTTCTTGCTGGATATTACAATTAACCTCTCAGCAAATTGTCAATGCTACTTGATCTAAATATTACTATTTATTTTATTAATCTTATTGGCGTGACTTTGATAGAAGCATAAATATTTGTCTTTAATGTCCTGGAAGTCACATTACTTATTAATAATTCAGATCTCTTTGGATTGTGTTTCACATTCTTCAATATGCTTAGTTTCTACTGTGACATCATACATGCATCAAAATTTCAGTTCATATTAATTATTTTGTTTTAAGTTTCTTTTGTTTACTCTCTTCTCCTTTTTCATTAAGTAAGGTACAAGAGGTACGATCTCTGGAAAGCCACCTCATGTCCAAAGTGGCAAGTCCGGACAAAACTTGAATCACTGAAGGATGCTCAATAGCTGAGGCAGGGCTTGAATGCTATTGTCTCTTACAAAGTAAAACCAAGCGATATATAGTAGATGACAACAAAGCTTCATTCCCAATGAGCTCAATGCCGTTTATGTTCACTTTGACTGTCAAAGCATGGATGCACCTTCACAAAGTCCCTAATGACTCTGTGATTTTAGTCTCCGAGGTTGACGTGAAAACATCATATTCAGAAGGTTCAACCCACGGAAAACATTTGGCCCAGATGGGGTACCTGGCCGAGTATAAAGACCTGTGCTGATCAACTGGCTGGACTGTTCACTGATATCTTTAACCTCTCACTTCAGCAGACTGGGGCACCCACCTGCTTCAAGCAGGTACCTGAGAAGAACGTGGTAATCTGCTTCAATGATTATTGTCCAGTTACATCCACTGTGATGAGGGATATGAGGGATTGTTGAGGAAGCACATCAACCCCTGCCCGAGGAGCGATTTCAATCTGCTCCAATTTGTTGATTGTCACAGCAGGCCAACAGTAGCTGCCAGTTCATTGGCTCTTCACTCAACCCTGGATCATCTGGACAGCAAAGATGTTTACGTCAGGCATAAATGTATACTTGATTGACTCAGCTCGGCATTCAATACTATCATCCCATCAAAACTAATGAATAAGTTTTAAGGTCTTGGCCTCAATACCTCCTTGTGTAATTGGATACTGAATTTCCTCACTTTCAGACCCCAGTCAGTTTGGATTGGCAAAAAAATCTTCTCCACAATCTCTATGAGCATAGGTACACCACAAAGCTGTTCATTTATGACTACGTGGATAAGTACAGCTCCAATGCCAATTTAAGTTCACTGATTACATCATTGCTGCTGGCTGAATCAGTATATAGGACGGAGATTGAAAATCTGGCTCAGTGGTGCCACAACAATTACCTCTCACTGAATGTCAGCAAGACTAAAGAGCTGATTATCGACTTCAGGAAGAGGAAACTAGAAGTCCATGAGCCAGTCTTCATAGGGGAATCAGAGATGAAGAGGGTCAGTAACTTTAAATAGCTCAGCCTTATCATTTCAGAGGATCTGTTTTGGGTCTAGCACATGTGCCATTAGGAAGAAAGCACTGCAGAGCCTCTAGATCCTTAGGAGTTTGCAATGATTTCAAATGACATCTAAAACTTTGACAAACTTCTATAGATGTGTGGTGGATAGTATATTGACTGGTTGCATCACAGCCTGGTGTGGAACACCAATTTTCCCTTGAACAGAAAATCCTACAATCACAGAAGTTATCCAGTCCGGTTCCAAAGCCTGATGGTTGTAGGATAATTACTGTTCCTGAACTTGGTGATGTGGCACCTAAAGCTCCTGTACCTCCTGCAAGAGGAGCGGTCTTCTTGAATGGAGACAAGAGTACTTAGTGAAGTGCCTCAACAAGCTCAGAGCTGGAACAGCACAGGACATTGACGATGTGTAGGATTTCCTCCACTTATACAAAAACTGCTGAAGGAACTCAGCAGGTCATACAGCATCTGTGAAAATGAATAAACAGTTGACATTCAAGCTGAGACCCTCCTTCAGGACTAGAAAGAAAGAGGGGAGATGCCAGAATAAGAACAGGAGGGGAAGAAGTACCAATTAGAAAGTGATAGACAAAGTCAGGTGGATGGTGGGGGGGTGGGAAGAAGAAGTAAGAAGCTGGGAGGTGATAAAAGGACTGGAGAAGAAGGAATCTGATAGGAGAGGAGAGTGAACTATGAGAGAAAGGGAAGAAGGGGGACACCAGGGAGGTGATAAGCTGGTGAGGAGAAGAAGTTGGGGGGGCAGAGAGGCAATTGAAGAAGAGGGAAGGATGAGGGGGAGAATTTGGCGAAATCGCTGTTCATGCCATCAGGTTGGAAGCTACCTAGACAGAATATGAGGTGTTGTCCTCCAATCTGAGGGTGGCCTCATCATGGCAGAAGAGGAGGCTATGGACAGACATGTCAGAATGGGAATGGGGATTGGAATTAAACTGGTTGGCTTCTGGGAAATCCTGCTTTCTGTGAATGGAGTGAAGGCACTCAATGAAGCGGTCCCCCAATCTCTGTCAGGTCTCACGTTGTATCCCCCAATCTATGTCGTGCATTTGTGAGATGTTGCTCGGGATTTCCAGCATCTACAGAATCTCATGTTCACTTCATACATTCCTGGTGAAGGAATTACTTCGGATGAATGCAATTTGATTTGTTCATTCAGCTTTGAAGGGAAGATGAATATGAGACAACAGGTGACTAGCTGCGAAGGTCCAGCTCCACACTGTAGCCCCCTCCCTGTCTGCAGCCCAGCAGACAGTGGGAAATCAGTGGGAAATGGGATTGCGTTGTGAGCCAGCAACTATGTTGCTGCTGCCTGGCTGCTTCAGTGGATTGAAATCCAGCTCTCCTTTCTATGCTGCAAACTTCTGACAGAATTCCCAGCACTGCCTTTGGGACCTAGCAGGTAATGCTTTTCCTGCACCTTTAGGCTTTGAAGCTAGAATGGCAATTTTGCAGAAAATGTTGTGATCTTTTCAGAGAATGCTGTTGTTCCAAAACTGAAGCAAGCTAATATTTTTGTCTTCTGTTAAATGATTATTAGTGTTGTTACTACCAATGCTTTTAAATTCCTTTAGTAAATATATTAATAGACTTGTGATATATTCAGGGTATGGTCAAGACTGGCAATTTCACAAAGCAATACAACTCAGTATTTGCCTTTCATCATTCCTGTCCCCTTTAGTTCCTTTGCAGTTTCCCAGCTGAAGTATTGAATGTGACACTGGAAAAGGTGCCATCTCCCCTTATATTTATCAAATTGAATGAATTTCAAGGAAGAGTCAATTTGATATTACTTGCTGCTTTATTTTGTCCAAACAATGTGGCATTGAAAGAATAACTGAGAATTGGAATGGCTTCTGTTTTTCACAATCTTATTTACATGTAAAACAAATCCAACCCCTGATGAAATAAATTAAGAGTAATGATGATTAATGTGATTCAGAGTAATCTGATGCTTGGATATTCTTCAGAATCAGAATCGGGTTTAGTATTACCAGCATGTGTTGTGAAATCTGTTGTCTTTGCAGCAGTAGTTCAATGCAGTACATAATAAGTGTGTGTGTGTGTGTGTGTGTGTGTGTGTGTGTGTGTGTGTGTGTGTGTGTGTGTGTGTGTGTGTGTGTGTGTGTGTGTGTGTGTGTGTGTGTGTGTGTGTGTGTGTGTGTGTAAATTATATATAAATAAAGAATATATATAGAGAGAGTTAAGTTAAATAAGTAGTGCAAAATTTACAGAAACAAAAAAGTAATAAGGTAGTGGTCATGGGTTGAATGTCCATTCAGAAATCAGAAGGTAGAGGGGAAGAAGTTGTCCCTGAATTGTTGAGTGTGTGCCTCAGGCTTCTCTATTCCTTTCTGATGGTAACAATGAGAACATGGGTGATGGGGGTCCTTAGGATGCCATCTATTTTGAGGCATCACTCCTTGAAGATGTCCTGGAGGCTAGTGCCCATGATGGAGCTGACCAAGTCTCTGCAGCTTATTTTGATCTTGTGCAATAGCACCCCTCCCCCATACTAGACGGTGATGCCACCAGTTTGATTACCTCCACGTTACATCTGTAGAAATTTGCATAATGTGGAACCAGAAAATTGTGCTCTATTTTAATAGTTTGTTCTATTGATTTCAATTGCAATAAATTTCAGAAGCAGAATGTAACACTATCCCATTTGATATCACATACTTAGCCCTACTAAACTGGCTGACCAGGGATGAAAATTGTATCTATCTTATGTTGTAAGGAAGGAGATTGTGATGTGACTAACTTAAACTAAAGGAACAAGGATTTGAGAGAACGGACAAAATTGCAGAGAGGAATCTTAAGTGGTGAGGTTGTTCACAGCAGAAGGGTATTCTTTCTGGGATCATGCAAGGTTACAACCAGAAAAATGCCCCATCCAAAGAAAAGTGAAGAGACCTTTAACTTAGCTGTATCTGTAAAACCTATCAAATACTTAAAATGGCAGCATCTATGGAAAAGAGCAAACAGTCGATATTTTGGGCTGAGACCTTTCATCAGGTTTCTGTACCATGTTCTTCATCAGGACTTCAAGGGTCTCAGCCCGAAACGTCAACTGTTTCCATTGATACTGCCTTACCTGCTGAGTTCCTCCAGCATTTCGTGCGTATTGCTTTGGATTTCAAGCACCTGCAGAATCTCTTGTGTTTGAAATACTTAAAATACCTTAATTGTTGAAATATTCAGAAACATTGAAAAGCAAAAAAAGGTCAAAACATTTAAAACTAATAAAATACTTAAATACCTAAGTAAAAATTAAGATAAAATATCTAAAATACTTTTAGCTTAAAATTAGGGTGGATAAGTCTCCAGCACATGACAAGGACCTTGTGGGAGGTTAGTACAGAAATTGTAGAAGTCCTGGCAGAGATATTTAAAATGTCCTTAGCTATGGGTGAGATCCCAGAGAAATGGAGGATGCTAATGTTATTCTGTCGGCTAATAATTCACTGGAAAATTATAGGCCAGTAAACCTGACATTCATAATGGGTTAGTTATTAGAAGGTGTTTTTTTTTAGGAGGACAGGATTTATAAGTACAGTGGATTCCAGTTAATTTGGCCATCATTAGTTGGGGCAGCTGCTTATTTGGGACTAGTCTTAAAAAACAAAACTGTTGCCAAACAGTTTTTAACTAGTGTCAGTCACACGCACTTGTCTGGCTATTAGAGACTACACCATGCTTAGAGTGAACAGTTTTTAAATAATGTCAGTTGCATGTACGTAGTTATGGTATCCATTTGGGACAATGGACGCTGATTCAAAAAACAATGATTTTTGATCATTTTGGTTGAAGACAGTCTATATCTGCACTAGGTGCCTAAGCTGATATTGTTTATTTACATTCTATCAGAAGAACATAGTAGAGTACACGGGATGAATTCCTCTGTTGATAACTATTCAGAACCAATACATAGTTTTACAATACAGTAGTGTTCTAATTTGTTCTGTATTTCATATAAATGATAACTTTTTAAAGTTACATGGTAGTTTGTCTTTTTGAAAGCTTTTTAACTATTTACATGAAACTTTGGCTAATTGGGACAGCAGTTTAATTGGGCCAAAATGTACTAGTCCCAATGTGTACCAATTAATTGGAATCCACTGACAACACCTGGTCAGGGATAGTTAGCATGGCTTTGTGCATGGTAGATTGTCTCTGATCAATCTTATAGAGATTCTCAAGGCTGTTGTCAGGAAAGCTGATGAAGAAAAGGCATGGATGTTGTCTACATGGGCTTTAGCAAAGCTTTTGACGGAGTCCTGCGTGGGAGGCTGGTCAGGCGTGGGAGGTTGAGTCACTGGACGTTCAGGATGAGATAGTAAAATGGATTGAACATTGTCTTTGCCTGTGACGTGGTGTGCTGGGTTCACTTTCCTTGTCATTTATGTCAATGATCTGGATGATAATATGGTAAACCAGATCAGTAGATTTGCAGATAAAACCAAGATCGGTAGTGTACCTGACAACAAGGAAAGCTATCAAAGTTGGCAGAGGGATCCGAACCACTTGGAAAAATGGACTGAAAAACGGTAGATACAAATTAATGCAGATGAGTGTCAGGTGGTGCACTTTGGGAGGGAAAAACAGATTAGGACTTGCGCAATGAGCACTGCGCATGGAGCACAATGGGTTCTGAAGAGTGCAGTAGAACAGAAGGATCTGGGAATACAGATCCATAATTCCTTGAAAGTGGAGTCACAGGTAGATAGGTCATAAAGAGAGCTTTTGGCATATTTGACCTTCATAAGTCAAAGTATTGAGTATAGAAGTTGGGATTTTATATTGAAGTTGGAAAAACGCTGGTGAGGTCTGATTTGGACTATTGTGTGCAGGTCTGGTCACCTACCTACAGGAAAGATATCAGTAAGATAGTAAGAATACAGAGAAAATTTATAAGGATGATGCTAGGCGTTTTCCTCTTAAGTATATTCCTTTTGAAATACTTTTACTGCAATCTGCAGCATGTAAATTCTCTCTTAAACAAAGGACTACAAAATTATATCAGTTATCTTCAGATCTTGCGTTTAATGGTTAAATGCAGAACGGTTAAGCACGGTGGCTTTAAGGGTCAATGCCAAAGCTGAAAATGTGGAAGGAGAGGTGGAATTCTAACCAGGCTGAACTGTAAATGGATAAGGCCTCCTCTGCCTTCTTAATGAATGTTCAGTGACTTACAAATAAGATTGATGGTTTCAGGGCAAAAATGCTCCATCAGAGGCTGATCTCTCAATTGTTTGTTCCATTGAGACTTAGTTAACAGCAAACATGCCAGACGCAGCTATCCAACCAGGAGGTTTTACGATTTTCAGAATGAATTGAACCTCGAATTGTGGTAAGGAGAAAGGTGGCAAGTGTGCTTTTTAGTCAATTCTCAATGGTTCACGGACATTGGTCAACTTCTTGTTTCCCTGCCTTGGAACAACTAATGATTAAATGTAGACCATTCTACAAGCCTCGGAATTCTCATCCATGATCCTGTCCGCAGTGCGGCCAATTATAAGCGAGCACTTGTGAAACTGCATGATGCTGTCTATAAATAAGAAGTGGCCCTACCCGACACATTTCAAATTATAGTTCACGACTTTAACCAGGTCTAACTGAAGAAAACCCTGCCAATTTGGCTGTAATCCTACTTCCTGCATACAGACAGAGCCTAAAGAGCAAAGCTCCAGAGATCAAGACAACCAGAGGTGGTCGCAGGAGGCTGAGGAATTGCCTTGAGTCAGTAGACTTGGCCAAGAACTCATCTGAGGACCTGAATGACTACACCAGGATCATTACAGACTTTATTAAAACAGCTGCGGATGAATGTATCCCCACAAAATTGTTCAGGGTTTGCCCCAATCAGAAGCTCTGGATGAACAATGAAATTTGGAACCTGCTGAGAGCCAGGTCAGAGGTAGTCAAGTCTGGAGATCATGAGTGCTACAAGAGGTGCAGGTGTGATCTCTGGAAAGCCGTCTCTTGGGCGAAGAGGAGATTCCGGACTAGATTGGAATTAGTGAGGGATGCTCGACAGCTGTGGCAGGGCTTGAATGCTATAACCTCTTACAAAGTTAAATTTTGCAACATAGAGGACAGCAGAGCTTTGCTTCCAGATGAGTTCAATGCCTTCTATACTCACTTTGACTACCAGAACAGAGAGGAACCATTGCACACCCCTGTATCTCCTGATGACCCTTTGGTCTCAGTATCTGAAGATGACGTGCGGGCTGCCTTCAAGAGAGTGAATCCAAGGAAAGTATCTGGTCCGGGCGGAGTACCTGGCCAAGTACTGAAGATCAGTGCTGACCACTGGCTGACATGTTCACGGAGATCTTTAACCTCTCGCTCCAGCAGTGTTTGGTACCCCACCTGCTTCAAGCTGGCATCAATCGTCCCAGTGCCCAATAAGAGTGAGGTAACCTGTCTCAATGACTGTCACCCAGTGGCACTTACATCCACAGTGATGAAGTGTTTTGAGAGCCTGGTGTTGGAGCAAATCGGCTCCTGTAGAATTCTCCTACCGAAGCAACAGCTCTAGGGCAGATGTTATTTCATTGGCTCTTCACACAACTCTGGAATATTTGTACAGCAAAGATACATACATCAGGATGCTCTCTAACGATTACAGCTCAGCATTCAACACCATCATCCCCTCAAAACTAATCAGTAAACTCCAACACCTGGGCCTTAGTAACTCCTTGTTCAATTGGATCCTGAATTTCCTCACTTGTAGACCCCAGTCAGTTTGGATTAGCAACAACATCTCCTCCACAATCTCCATCAGCACAGGAGCACCACAGGGATGTGTACTTAGTCCCCTGCTCTACTCGCTTTACACCTATGACTGTGTGGCTAAGTACTGCTCCAACACCCTATACAAGGTTGATGATGACACCACTGTAGTGGGCTGTATAAAAGGAGGTGATGAATCAGCATACAGGAAGGAGATTTAAAACTTGGCCGAGTGGTGTAATAACAACGACCTCTCACTCAATGTCAATAAGACCAAGGAACTGATAGTAGACTTCAGGAGAGGGAAACCGGAGGTCCATGAGCCAGTAATCGTTGGAGGATCAGACATGGAGACAGTCAGTAACCTGAATGTTACTATCTCAGAGGACTTGTCCTGGACCCATCATATAAATATAATTGCGAAGAAAGCATGGCAACGCCTCTACTTCCTCAGGAGTCTGCGGAGGTTCGGCATGTCACCAAGAACCTTGGCAAACATTGATAGATATGTGGTGGAAAGTGTGCTGACTGGCTGCATTATGGCCTGGTATGGAAAAACCAATGCCTTTGAGTGGAAAATCCCATGACAGGTAGTGGATTTGACCCAGTACATCACAAGTTAAGCCCTCCCAACCATTGAGCACATCTACATGAAACATTGCTGTAGAAAAGCAGCATCCATTATCAAAGACCCTCACCACTCAGGCCATGCTCTTTTCTCACTGCTGCCATCAGGTAGAAGATACAAAGGCCTTAGGACTCGCACTACCAGGTTCAAGAACAGTTTCTACCTCTCAACTGTCAGGCTCTTGAACAACAGAGGATAGCTAAACTGATTTAAGGACTCTGTTATATTGATGGATGTAATACAGTATTGTTATTTCATGTTTATTGATTTATTATTGATTGCTATTTACTTATATTTGCATTTTCACAGTTCATTTACAGTTTAGATCCTTATTTACAGTTACTGTTCTATTGATTTGATAAGTATGCCCACAGAAAAACAATCTCAGGGTTGTATGTGGTGACATGCATGTACTCTGAATTTTATTGAGGAACTGAGTTATAGGGAAAAGTTGAATAGGTTAGGATGTTATTACCTAGAGCATAGGGCAATGAGGGGATATTTAACAGAGGTGTTCAAAATGATGAGGAATATAGACAGGGTAAATGCAAGCTGACTTTTCCTCTGAGGTTGGGTGAGTCTGGAACTAGACTTCATAGATTAAGGGTGAAAGGTGAAATATTTAAAAGGGTAATCTGAGTAAGAATACGTACACAACGCTGGAAGAACTCAGCAGGTCAGGCAGCATCCGTGAGAAAAGAGTAGCCAACGTTTCGGGCTGAGACCCTTCATCAGGTGACATTGGCTACTCTTTTCTCACGGATGCTGCCTGACCTGCTGAGTTATTCCAGCGTTGTGTACGTATTCTTTGATCCACAGCATCTGCAGATGTATTTTTGTGTTTTAATCCGAGTAAGAACTTTTTCACTCAGATTGTGATGGCAGTGTGGTTTGTGCTGCCAGCTGAAGTGGTGGATGTGGAGTTGATTTCAATATTTAAAAGAAATTTAAAACCTATTGAATGTTGAAAGGCCTGATAGGTTGGATACAGAGAGGATATTTTCTATGGTGGGGGGGGAGTCTAAAACCAGTGGACACAGCCTCAAAATACGGGGGTGTCCTTGAAGACGGAGATGAGGAGGCATTTCTTTAGCCAGAGAGTGCTGAATCTGTGGAACTTGTTGTCACAGATGGCTGTGGAGGCCAGATCATTGGGTATATTTAAGGCAGAGGTTGATATATTCTTGATTAGTCAGGGTAAGAAGGGATACAGGGAGAAGCCAGGAGATTGGGCCAGAGAGGGAAAATGGATCAGCCATGATGAAATGGTGGAGCAGATTTGATGGGCCAAATGGCCTAATTCCACTCCTATATCTTATGGTCTATGGACTTTCAAATGCATTAAAAAGCTGACTTAAATTAATGCATTAGCAGTTTATAAGAGATTTCTAAAATATTAACCATTACCTAAAAGACTGCAATAATGCCTTACGTTTATTTAATTTGATACAAACAAGGGAAAGCAGCTAGTTACACCTTTTCATTCCTGTTACTTCTTTTAAGCATGGAATGTAAATATAATGAAGTTTACTGCACAGAATCCAGTGTTGCTGTGCAAATCAGATGTTCCACTGTGAATCACTGATAACAATTTACAAATTTTCATGATCTCAAAAGAATCTGGAAAGGGAAATAGAAAAGCTCAAAAATGGATGTTGCTGTCATGGGCACAAACTCTTGCCACTAATGCTTGATAAAATCTTGGGCAATATAAATACCAGCTGATACAATCTAACCCATGCAATCAGACTGCATCATTTGCGTTGGATGTTCATTCAATATGTGCAGGCTTAAAGCCAGCATTAACTACAATGATTAATCAATCTCTTACAGAAATAATTCATAGAGTAAAGCTGTTTGGAAAGACGTCATTCAGCCCAACCTGCCTTTATTGGCTCTTCAATCAAGGTCTTGCTCATTTGCCATAGTGCTGTAAGAATTCTTACAAAATATTATCCAATTTCCTTATGAATAGTCCTCTTGAAATGAATCTTAACATTCCATTTGCCTTCTTTGCTATCAGCTCAACCTGCAAGTTATTTAGGGAGATCCTGCACTAGGACTCCCAAATGGCTTTGCACCTCTAATTTCTGAATTTGCTTCTTGTTTAGAAAATAGTCTACACATGTATTCCTCTTAGCAAAGTGCATGACCATACATTTTCCTACGCTGTATTCAATCTGCCGACTATTTGTCCTTTCTCCTAATCTTTCCAACTCCTTCTACAGACTCCATGCTTCCTCAACACCAATTGATCCTGCACCTCTCTTAGAATGATCTGCAAACTTGGCCACAAAGCCGTCAATTCCATCATCCGGATCATTAACATGTAAAGTGAAAATTTGCTGACTCAACACTGACCTCTGCAGGATACCACTAGTCAGTGCAAGCCAATCAGAAAAAGCCTCCTTTATTCCCATTCTTTCTTTCAAAGGCAAATACTAGAGGCAGAGCTAGCAACAGAGGTAGTAAACTCATATCTTACAGTAGTGTCTGGTACAAAACTATATCAAAAGTTATATTACATGGTATGCTCAGTTCCTAAAGACTTTCTCAATTTGTCAACGCCATATAAATCTCCAAGAATATAGTAAATAGATGTATGAGTAGGTCATCAGCCATTATTGCCTGTCCCACCAATTAACAAGTTCATGACATACATGTCATTGCAGTGTCAGTTTCCTGTCCTTTGATTCCTGTCATATTCAATAATCTATTGATGTTTGTTTTGAACATACTTGAGGACAGAGCCTTCACTTGGTGAGATAACTTCAAAGACTTGCCACTGCTATGTGAATAAACTACTTCTGATCTCCATCCTAAATCAGATAATCTCTCACCTCTCTAATGTGTGGAGAATACAATTGGTTTAATCGGTTCCTACAGGACATCATCTGCCTCTGCATTCTAGGAACCTCAAAGACATTGATAAACTTCCTACTGTGTGGTTCCCAGAATACAACAAGCTAGGGTCTCAGCCTGAAACGTTTACTGCTCATTTCCACGGATACTGCCCGACCTGCTGAGTTCCTCCAGCTTGTTGTATGTGTTGATTTGACCACAGCATCTGCAGTATACTTTGTGTTTACAAGTCAAATCAATGTTTTTACTTCCTTTTTTTGGTAATCTTTCTATTAATAAAGCCTTGAATTCCTTTCTTTAAATCCTTCTGCTATTATCATGTCACAATTAAAGATTTATGTATGTACTAACCCAGATCTTTGTCTTCTGCTTCTTATTCTTCCTGTCATAATGAATCACCTTTTACTTGACTGCATCAAATTTCATCTGCTTAATTTGCTAGTCTATGTCCTCCGACAATCTATTACGTTCTGTTGCTGTTACTTGTCACTATTTATTGCATTTCCGAATTTCCTGTCATCTACTAACTTAGGAGTTATGTCCTCTTTACCAAAGACCAAGCTATTAATATATATCAATATATATCAAAAAGATCATTGATTCTGAGGAATATCTCTGAATTTGTCCCTCATATATTTTTTAAAAAAGAACATCCATTCACCATGAATGATTTTTTTTCTGTACATTGGCTGCTTTTCCATATATTTCTCCTCCAGTAAACAAGTCAATTACTATTGGGTTGTCAGCTGTGAACCGAGATCACCTTCTAACTCACATAGACAGAATGTATGCAGACAGAAACTACATGAGAAGAATAATCAGAAGCATACCCTATTGCAAATCGCTATGTTAAGATTACTTTCTATATTCTGGTTAAAATAAGAACAATGACATTATTCCTCTTTCGCTGCCATCACCTCCTTGGGCCCTTAACTCACAGTGAAGCATAGGCCATTGATGACCTCCACTCTCCATTGTCCAAAATCGATGGTCTGGTTGGAGTTCATCAATGTTTATGTAATCCATTGAATCTACTATACGGGGAATTGGCCTATACAGCTTTACCAGAGCCCTGTTGGTTGTCCTTACCTGCTTCTACAGGAATGTAGGGTTGGATTTTGAGAGGTATTCCTCTTTTGCCTGCTGTTGTAAATTAACACCAGAACTCTGATTTCAATTGTCTTTTGTCCTAGCAGAGATAGTAATTGTATGTGGAAATTACCTTAAATCATACCTCATGAGTGGCCAAGAGAGACCGTGGTCTACAGTCCATCAAAAACTAACTGTTTACTCCAACATTTCAACACTCCTCAGGCCGTCCCTCTCACTAACAAGGAAGAGACAGAGATCGCTCCTTCTACAGTGAGAGGGGAGACAAACAACTGTTGTTTCGATGTTACAATCACAGTCTGAAGTGTTGCTTTTTATTTCAAGTTCCCCAACTTGATAATCGACAGCATACTCTCACTCACCGTTGAGTGACAGAGAGCGATTGCTCACCGAGTGCAAAGCCTTGAACAGCTGCTCTCGCTGTCATCGATGTTCTGGCTCCCGCTACGCTTCAGTTCGTGACACCGGCAAGAATTCGCATCCACAGGGTACAAGGCTACACCCTGAAGACGCCCGACTTCAAGCCAAACCTGGACATATCGAAAATGTAGCTGATCGGCGAGCTCCAAGAACAAGAACCTGCTGCCGTGCAAAACTGCAATTTGGGTGCTGTTGTAGATCAATGACCCCAACAGGACCCCAGCCACACTGAAAGGGAAAACACGGACAGTGGACTGACGACGGGCTGGGAGAAGTCACCTTCAGCCACCACCATATTTAGCTCCGATTCATGTCCTGATTGCCCATTTGCACATTTGGATTTGTGATTGTCCTGCCATGGAGAATCAGGTCTTGTATGTCCATCAGAATACAATATTTTTGAGAGCCCAATTCAAAATTAATGGCAACTCCACAGCTATCCTGCAGTTTAAGGAACTTTGTCGTAATGAGATTGAATGGTATTTGGTAAAGGTATTTATGAGTCAGAGGTCTAGTGTGAATAAAGGTTCAGACCTTACAATTTCTTTCTTCTTTCTTCAAGGAAAGTGGTTTGATCAGAGCACTTGTTGAGTGGTTATTTATATGGTTTTGTGGTTTATAAACAGTAAACATCAAATAGCTGTGGTACCTTTTGACTTAGTGTTTGATGACAAAGATAATCCATAGCAAGGGAGGAACCTGCACAGGAAACTGCAGGTGGCCAGAACAGAAGGAAGCAATGGAGGGAGAGTTGTAGAAGGCACCATCTACTTACCAAGGTCCATAGACAGGGGCTTAGCTTGCATGACCTTTTACAGAAAAGGAGATTCCAATTCCTGATCTAATTATATGAGATACTGCAAACATCACTACAGTTTACTGGAAAAAATTGACTTCTTTCCTCAGACTGTTTGGCTGCAAGACTTTCTAGGGATGGAAGACAGAGTTTGGGGTGAGAGGTGGGGTTTGTCTCCTAATCAATTAATCAATCAATCTCTCTCTCTCTCTCTCTCTCCCTCTGCCTCTCCCCCTCTCCCTCCTTCCCCCCCCCCAAACACCCCCAGCAACATATTTCAGGCATTCGTCAGTCTCTGTGTGTGTAAAAAAAATAAATTTGACCGACACATCCCATTTAAACTTCCTTCCTCTCACCTTAAATTTATTCCTAGTTTTAGACATGTCAACCCTAACCCTGGGAAAAAGATACTGGCTACCTATCTATGCCTCTCATAATATTATGAATTTCTATCAGGTCTATCCTCAGACTACTGTAAACAAAGAAAGCAACTCCATATTGTTCGATGTCTCCTTATAGACCACGTCCTCCAATCCAGACAATCCTGGTAAAGCTCTTCTTCACTCTTCCTGAAACCTCCATATCCTTCCTTTAACATGGTGACCAGAACTGCATGCAGTACCCTTAGATGTGACTTAAAGCTATAACTTCCTGATTCTTGAACCAGGACTTGTGATATGCACCAACTGCATATCAACTCCCTCCAACACCAGCTCCCATGGCTTCACGTACCCTGCTGGATGATGCTGAGGATGTTCTACGAGTCTATGGTGGCCAGTGCTATCATGTTTGCTGTTGTGTGCTGGGGCAGCAGGCTGAGGGTAGCAGACACCAACAGAATCAACAAACTCATTCGTAAGGCCAGTGATGTTGTGGGGGTGGAACTGGACTCACTGACGGTGGTGTCTGAAAAGAGGATGCTGTCCAAGTTGCATGCCATCTTGGACAATGTCTCCCATCCACTCCATAATGTACTGGTTAGACACAGGAGTACGTTCAGCCAGAGACTCATTCCACCAAGATGCAACACTGAGCATCATAGGAAGTCATTCCTGCCTGTGGCCATCAAACTTTACAACTCCTCCCTCGGAGTGTCAGACACCCTGAGCCAATAGGCTGGTCCTGGACTTATTTCCACTTGGAATAATTTACCTATTATTATTTAATTATTTATGGTTTTATATTGCTATATTTCTACACTATTCTTGGTTGGTGCGACTGTAACGAAACCCAATTTCCCTCGGGATCAATAAAGTATGTCTGTCTGTCTGATCAGGGGCTGAACAGTTACTACATCTTGCCCAAGGATGACCTGCAGGCTAGTGGAGGGAAGGAGCACTTTACACCTCCTTTGGTGCTAAGGGGTGAGGGGTTATTGGTCTAAAAGAAATAGATCTATACATTACCATCTACAAAGAGCACAGAACAGGCCCTTCCAGCCCTTTGAGCAGCAGTCCTCGATTTAATCCAAGCCTAATCACAGGACAATTTGCAAGGACCAATTAACCTTCCAACTGGTAGGAAGAAACAGGAGCACCTGGAGCAAACCATCATGGGGGAAATCGCAGTCTCTTAAACTGAAGGATTTTCTTGAGAAGTGGTGTCCATGAGCAGATACCTATATAAATCTCAGTCCATGATGGCATTTAACCAAAGCAATGACACAGCAGAGCTGTGTGTTTCTTGACCATTGTTTGGTATTTTGTGCTTTCACTCTACATGTTCAAATCCTCTTTCTGAAATGCTGTGGTTTCTTGTTGAAAAAGCAGACTTCAAAGGGGCTGTTTAATCTGAAGAATTAATAACATGTTCATAGTAGAAATCAACATGCATTATTAAGTAACTTTAAGAGACAGACCACACTATCTTTGCCTCAAAAAAACTGAGCTGCAGTTCGTATCAGTCATTACAGTGGCCTTGGTTCCTTAGTTCAACCCTGATATAAGGTTACCAGTACAGTAGATGTAATGTTGTCACTTTGATTGTACCACTAGATTTCTTCAATATTTATGAGACAGTAAATTATGTTCACTTCTGCTTGACTGATTAGCTATACAATTAGCTTTCAGGGTTTTGTAATATGCCTGACACATGTAGTAATAATAATTTTCAGACTGATGGAGCTTAAAGGGGTGGTGTTACCTTACTGGATCATTCTCAGTCAGGTTTTAATGCAAGAGCAGCCATTATATGTTTGGTAGAATATTTATATATTGTGGATAGTATGTTAGCCATGTTGTGTTTAAAAGGCTCGCATTGTTTTAAATGGGCAACATTTCCAAGCTTAGAAACCAGTTCCATTGAGCCCCCAGGCTTTCCAGCAATAGTAGTGCAATCACTGGAGTTGAGTATGATGTTCTCCTAAGGGGTTGTCTATTGGTGAGTCTTCAGCTGGCTGCAGAGGCCGATCCAGGATTCAGATAAATAGGGAATGCCTGTGCATAACTTTGTTTTAACATGAGAAGGCTGATGCATGGGTAACCACCACAGTCCTCGACAGATCAGGGTCGGGATTCTGTGACATGGACTGCAAGACGACTGGGGACCCTTCACTGCTGCACCCTTTCACCACCTTCACCACCACTGTGATGTTTCATCATCTTTCATCAGCTCCACTGCTGAGGTCATGATTGGATCACTCTTTATCTATGACCATACCACCATGGGTGACCCTTCAAGGAGTTAAGCACCAGAGAGCTAAACTTCAGACTGCATCACTTTCGGGAGCTCAGGAACTCTCGTGCTTCTCCACCATGACAAGGTGGCAATCCTTGGAGAGGTACAGGGGGAGGAGTAAGAGAATAGTTGGAAATCCCTCAAAGATGAGGGTAATGTGCTACCACTCCAATTCTGTGGGTGCATCAGGGACCTCAGAGACCAAGGTAGGATCCATAAACTCAACAATTGGTGCAGCACAAGGTGTATGATAAGATGAATGAGTGAACACGAGGAAATCTGCAGATGCTGGAAATTCAAACAACAACACACAAAATGCTGGTGGAACACAGCAGGCCAGGCAGCATTTTGTGTGTGTTGTTAGATGAATGAGTGGGTGGTTTGAGGGGTGGGGAGGCTTACTGTCTGCTCTCCATTAATCCATTCAAGATGTTGATTGGCATCTCAAATGTTGTTCCTCCACTTTGAGTGGTCCAGGGATTTCCATGAGTAGGTGGAGATGTTACACTTTTTCAAGGAACTTTTAATATCATCAATGGTTCATTTCTTCTAAGCACCTGATAGTCTTTTGCCAAAATGTGGAGGGGAATATCTGTATCAGCAGTCTACTGCCCTGCAAACAATGTGACCTGGCCATTGAAGCTAATTGGAACTTGTGACTCCATGTACAAGTGTCAGCTGTGTTACCATCTCAGAACAGAATATGGTCATGCAGTCATGAGTGTACAGGGTGTGAAGTAGAGGGCTGAAGGCACAACTTTGGAGTATAATTATAGTTGTGGTGTTCTCTGTCCATACTGATTGTGGTCTGTTAGTCAGGAAGTCAAGAATCCAGTTGCTGAGGAAGGTGTTGACTCCCAGGCTCTGGAGTTCAGCGATGAATTTGTTTAGAGTTACAGTAATAAAGGTGAAGCTGTAATCAATAAACTATAGTCTGACATACAGTAGGTGACTTTACTGTCCAGATGCTCCAGAGAAAAGTGTAGAGCTAAAAAGATGACACCTGCTGTAAGCCTGTTTCTGCGGATGGTGAATTACATTGGGTTGGGATTGTCAGGAAGGCCAGAATTAATGGGTACCATGACCAGCTTCCCGAAGCACTTCATAATGTGGATGCCAGAGTTGCTGGGTGGTAGTCATTTAGGCTGGTTATCTTGTTTTTTCTTCTGTACTGTGTTGATTCTGCTCTTCTTAAAGCAGGTGACAATCACAGATTGAAGCAGGGAGAAATTAAAAACTAACTGCAAGTAACCCTGGGAGCTGATGTGCACACTGTCTGAAAGTGCAGCCAGGGGTTCAGTATATCGGGAGCCTGTCCAGTTTCAGAGTTTCATGTTTAGTGTGTATACACTGTTTCAGTGTGAGGTCACACGTGCAGTACCTGCGGGCAGACACAGTATCTTTTAAATTTTTGCAGTTATACCACATACAAGGTGTTTAGTTTGTGCAACTCAAAATCAGAATCAGGTTTATCACTACTGACATTTTCTATGTCATGGAATTTGTAGCTTTGCAGCAGCAGTACAATGCAACAGATTAGAAAATTACTATGTTACAATAAGAAATATAAAAAAGAGCAATTTAGTGAGGTAGTGTTCAAGAACTGTTCAAAAATCTGATGGCAGGTTCCTAAATGTGTGTCTTCAGGCTCCTGTACCTCCTTGCTGATGGCAGTAATGAAAAGAGAGCACGTCCTGGGTGATTGGGGACCTTAATGATGGACACCGCCTTCTTGAGGCAGCTTTTTCTAATCCTGTGCATTAACATCTCCATACCGGACAGTGATGCAGTTAAAATTCTCTCCACGGTACATCTGTCGAAATTTGCTAGAGCCTTTGGTGACACACCAAATCTCCTCAAACTCTTAATGAAATGTAGCTGTTGGCATGCCTTGTTAGTAATTGCATCAGTATGCTGGCCATCTCAGGCTATTTTACAATATTTTATCTGCAGCATGAGCATTTCTGGAAGTCGCAGATATAATTCCTTTGATAGAAAGAAGTAACTTAACTAATATTGGTTCATTTGCTGTAATATTTAAATAAAAATATCATGCAATTTTTTTTGTTCAAATCACTCCATGCAAGTGTAGTGCGCTGTAATGTTGAAATCACCTGCTAGTTGTGTCTGAGGTTTTACCTTAACCTACTGCAGTAATGATACACTCAGGTTGAGGTACGGCTTCTCTGCATTTGATAAATTATTTGCATATATGAAAAAAAGCAAGTTCATTATTACACATATACAGTGATTAAAAATAATCAACATATTTATCTTCTTCTACACTGACGTCTTCCCATTTTCTTAACTGAGAAGGTGCTTTTGAAAGACATGGCAATAATAATTTTACAGCCATTCATTGTGTCTGATATGCACATACACAAACATTTTACAGTCTACAAACAGGGCTATAGGGGAAAGAGAAAACTGAATTGACTGTTCTAGTTCAAGTTTAATGCTGGCTCAGGCATACATAGGGTTTAAATGCCACAAAAACTCACTTTTTGCAGCAGCACAGTACATTACAAGACATGAACAAACATAAGTTCACAGAAACTTCAATTAGCATAAGTTACACATAGCTTATATGTGGGTGAAATATACAACAAAATAAATGTAACAACACTCATGCAAGATAGAGAGAGAGAATGATCTTTTTTTTCTGGTTGTTATGATAACCTGATAGCAGTGGGAAAGAAGCTGTGGTTGAACCTTGAAGCAGAGTAGCTATGAGGCACTTCCATACCGAGGCATGATGCAACCAGTCAGAATGCTTTCCTCCGTATACCTGCAGATGTTGGACAGAGTCTTCGATGACATGCTGAATCTCTAAATTTCTATGAAAGTAGAGATGCTGGTGTACCTTCTTTGTGGTTGCATCTATGTGCTGGGCCCATGGTAAGTCCTTTGAGATGTTGACACACATGAGAACGGGTGCATTTTTGCCTTCCTTTGCTTCCTAAAGTCCACAATCTTGTTAGTATTGAGCATAATATTGTTACATCAGCATTCAGCAGCTGGCCTATCTCTCTCTTGTACACCACCTCATCACCATTTGTGATTCTGCCAATAACAGTGGTGTTCTCGGCAAATTTGGCGATGCCATTGGAGCTATACTAAGCCACACTATCAGAGATATGGAGAGAGCTAAGCACACAGTTTTAAGGTGTGCTTGTATTAATAGTGAGGAGGACATGGCATTTCTGAACCACACTAATGTGATCTCTTAATGAGGAAGTCGAGAATCCAATTGCAGAGAGAGGTGTGGAGGTTCAGATCTTGGAGCTGGATGATTAGGTTGCATGTGGCAAGGTATACACATCATAACAGATTATATCCACCCTGTGCATTAACAGCAGCGATGCCTCAATTCCTGATAGGCTGAATGTTGTCGATGCACGATTTGATGTAATGAATGATATGACATCGAGGAAAGCCCCCACTCCCCCTGCGGAACAGGCACTTGCCTTGCTGCTGCTCAGGTGAGGAGGATCCTAGCCCAGGTAAACCCACACAAAGCTGTAGGTCGGACAGCGTACCTGGTCAGGTGCTGAGTGCAGCCCAGTTAACAGAGGTCTTAGCGGACATTCTTATTATCTCTTTGAAACAGTTCCCTCTCCCTGCAGGCTTCAAGGCAGCCACCATTATTCTGGTACCCAAGAGGACAAGAGTAACTGGCCTAATCGATTACTGTCAGTGGCACTAACTTCAACAAGTGTTTCATGAAGTGCTTTGAGCAGCTGATAATGGATCGTATAAAATGCAACCTTCCAGCTGCACTGGATCTTTCCATTTCACCTACCACTCAAGCAGGTCCACTGATGATGCCATAGCCTCAGCCCTCCACTCCATCCTGTCCCACCTAGAAAATGACAGGATGTTGCTCATCGACTTCAACTCGGCATTTAACGTGATCATCCCTCAGAGACTGGTGTGTAAACTGTTCTTATTGGGACTCAACATCCCTCTCTGTAACTGGATCTTGGACTTTTTGATGGAAAAACCCCAGTCAGTTGAGTTGGCAGCAACATCTCAAGCTCCATCACATTGAACACTGATGGCACACCGGGGCTGTGTGCTCAGCCCACTGATGTTCACGCTGCTGACTCACGACTGCACCGCCAGATCCAGCTCAGACCGTATAATCATGTATGCTGATGATGCAACAGTGGTTGGCCTCATCTGCAACAATGATAAGTTGGTATACAAGAGGAGGTAGAGAGCCTAGTGCAAGAACAACAACCTGAGCCTCAGCTTGGACAAAAGAGTTGACTGTGAACTTCAGGAAGGCACAAGTCAATCACTCTCCATTGCACATCAATGGGTCTGCCATGGAGAGAGTGAAGAGCACAAAGTTCCTTGGTGTGCAGATAACGGATGATCTAACCCGGACCACACCACCACCTCACTATCAAGAAGGTACATCAGCGTCTACGCTATCTCAGGAGATTGATGCATATAAGGCTTCTCACCCCCATTCTAACAACTTTCTACTGGAGCTCCATTGAGAGTGTCATGTTTGGCTGCATCACTGTGTGGTACAGAAGCTGCAATGTAATGGACCACAAGACCCTATAGAGGAAAGGAAAAGCCACTGAGAAGATCATTGTTGTCTTCCACTGCCTGCCCCCCCCCCCCATTTGTGGCATTTACCGTAAGCATTATAGATGGAAGGCCAAAGCATTGCTGACAATTCCTACCACCCATCCCATAATCTCTTTAACCCACTGCTGTGATTAAAGTGGTACAGGAGCATCAGGACTAGGACTGCCAGACTAGATAACAGCTTCTTCCCTCAGGCTGTGAAACTAATGAATACCCTGCCATCACCGAGGTCTCGTCACTAGGCCAGTGAGCTGTTTACTGTTTACCAGTGCTGCACACTACATGCAGTTTGAATAATATTTATTAACTTATTTTTGGCAATATTTTCTTTTATCTGCTGCATATGGTATGTTTTGTGGTCTGGAGGAATGTGGTTTCTTTCATTTGATTGTATGACAATACACTTGAACTTGAACCTGAACCAGCTGAACACCAAACTGTAGATAATGCACAACAATCTGGCATGCATGTTCTAGTTATCCAGGTGGTCTAGAAATGAGTGAAGAACCAGTCTGTAGAAATTAAGCATGCTTTATTTTAAGAAATGCTTTATTAAGAAATTGCTTTATAGCTAGCTTCTTACCAAGAAGAGTATTAATTAATAATTTTACATTCCATTTAACTTATTATCATAAATTTAATTCAATAATGTCATAGCATCTGTAGTCTTATTTACATATGTATAGTAAATATAGAGCTTAATCATCTTCATTTCAATTGAGAGTTACCGAAGTTTATTTCCCTCAAGGAAGGCAGACTGCACTTGCATTTTTTTCAACAAAGCTCTGCAGACTTTTTGAGGACAGCAGGCTTCCCAAAGCTTTAGGCAGTGATAGAATGGTTGCACGTGGTTCTTTGGGCTCCTTGTTAAGACCCAAATATTCAGCTTGTGTGTGGATTAAAAACAGTTTATCGTGATTCATATCATGTTAAATGGTTGGCATGGACTAGATGGGCCAAAGGGCTTGTTTCTGTGCTGTACTTTTCTATGATTCTGTTTCCAAATGCCATGTAGGGTTTTTGTTGTTGGGAAATCTATGATGCTCATCATGTAACTTTAGTAAACTGGTTTATTATTGTCAGATGTACTGAGGTCCAGTGAAATACATTATTTTGAATGCTAACCATACAGATAATTTCACCAGGCAACACGAATGAATCTGCAGATGCTGGAAGTAAATAAAAACACAAAATGCTGGCAGAACTCAGCAGGCCAGACAGCATCTATGGGAGGAGGTAGTGATGACATTTTGGGCCGAAACCCTTCATCAGGAGACGGGTTTCGGCCCGAAACGTCATCACTACCTCCTCCCATAGATGCTGTCTGGCCTGCTGAGTTCTGCCAGCATTTTGTGTTTTTAATTAGATCATTTCACCACATCTGTTCCTTGAGATAGTGCAAGGGAAATTAGTAACAGAATGCAGAATGAAGTGAGAACATGCGATGCAGGTTGACAATAAGCTGCAAGACCATAATAAGGTAGATTGTGAGGTCAAGAATCGTACCAGGGTACCGTTCGATAGACTTATAACAACGGGAGGAAGCTGCCCATGAGCATGGTGATACGTGCTTTGAGACTTTTATATCTTCTGCCCAAGGGAGAAGAGAGCATGTCTGGGTGGGAGGGGTCTTTGATTGTGTTGGCTGCTTTACTTCAGCAGTGAGAAGTGTAGACGGAGTCTTGGAGGAGAGGCTGGTTTCTATGATGTGTTGAGCTGTGTCCAAAAACACTGCAGTTCCTTGCAGTCTGCCATGTGAAGCTGCGATGCATTTGAGGAGGATGCTTTCTGTGGTGCATCGATAATAATTGGTGAGCGTCAAAGGGGGCTTGCCAGAATTCTTTAGCTTCTTGAGGAAATAGAGGTTTTGGTGAGCCACGGTGTCTGTGTAGCCGGACCAGGACAGATCATTGGCGACGTTCACTTGTAGGGAACTTGAAGCTTCGAACCCTGTCCGCCTCAGCACTATTGTATATCTGCAGAGACAGCAGGAGTAAGGACTACCCTGAATTTCTAAGATGGAAGGCACCAGCAGCAGCCCAGTGAGGAGTGCCACTCCCCTGTTGAGATTCTGATGTCAGTACCAGTCAGAGTCCCTGCAGGATGTGTTGGGTACTTTTCCATTAACTTCTGGATATTTCCTCTGCTGTCTAACAGGAGAGATCAGTCTTTTCCTGTTTCCCTCAGCAAGGATAAGGAGGTTGAAGAAGTGGAATAAGAATGTGCAGACCTAGTTGGGGGGGCACGGTTAGATTATTCAGTCTTACAACACAGAAACTGGTCCAATAGCCCACTGAGTTTGCACCACCCATTAACAGTTATCCTACATTAATTTTATCTTCTCCTACATTTCTTTAACTGCTTTACAGATTTTATCACTCATCTTTACACTATGGACAACTTAGGGTGACTAATGAATATTACAACATACATGTCATTGGGATTTGGGTATAAGTGGGAACATCTGGACAAAACCCATTCACAGGGAGAATGGACAATATTGAAAATCAGTGTGAGGCAGCAGCTCTGTGCTACCCATGTGAAAAGATGGATGTTGGCAAATGGTCACAAAGCTAGACCCTGTCTTGACATGATCATAAGATACAGGAGCAACATTAGGCCATTTGGTCCATTGATTCTGCCCCATCATTCAATCATGGCTGATAGTTTTTAATTTCACCCCCTGTTCTCCCATCTTCTCTCTTAACTGCTTTACCATTCAAAAATCTATCATCTCGGCCCTAAGTACATCTTGGCTTGCATAGCTCTCTGTGGCAATGAATTCCACAGATTCACCATCCTCTGTATCCCTTTGACTGAAGACTCAACTCTGCCGGTTTTGAATACAGGCTGGGAGGTAATAATTGGGACATTTGTACACCCTTCACACCACTTGGCTTTAGTATTAGGTTACTCGAGTCCAGTATGATGTTCTCCTAAGGGGTTGTCACTGGGATGTTAAAGTGTATACCGAGAGACTGGCTGTGCGTGACTTTGTTTAACATGGGCTCATGGTCCAGTGGCATAGAATGGAACGTAAGATGACTGGGAACCCTTTGCTGCACCATTCCTCTGCCTTTCAATGTTCTGCCAACTCCACCGTTGAGGACGTGGTTGGAATGTTCTTTGTGTCACCTGCTCATCATGGCTTGTAACAAACTTGGCTCATTAGCTAACTCTGGCTAACAGCCACATGACTCAGCATTGCATGGGTATTGATGAGAAGGCCACCTTCAATAAACAGCACACATCTAAGGTTGGTATGATATGGGTTCAAGCAAACAGGAAAGTTGGAATGGTTGATAAGGGTGAAGTTGTGGTGAATGCTGTGTAAATGCTGTCCCATGCAAAGTTATCATTCACTAAGAAATAACAGACCTTACACCAGCATAAAATTAAAGTGGAAGTAATTTTACAGGTGTTTTAACTTTAACAAACAGTTCTTAGGAAAAAAGAAAAGGGCTCAGTACAGTTAAACCAGACTAAATGTGCATATAAACGTTGGAGCTCAATTCTGGAGTAGTCATGTGCTTTGCTTTGATTACCCACACGCTGAACCCACACTCTGCATGAAAGACACTGGCCACAGTTCAAACTTCCCTCGAAGACCATTTCAAATAAACTGGGTTCCTCCTTGGAACTATTTGTCTGCACAAAGCACTTCTTGGTCTCACTTTCGGGCGGGATTCTGTGAACATCTTTTGTAATCTGCTCCACACCACCTTTGTCCTCCAATCTCTGCCAACCAAAAACCCAAAACCAGGCCACTGCCCTTCACAAATCTGATCCTGCCCAACTCTCTCAAATGTTCCATGGCACCCCACTGGTCAGAATGGTACAGAAGGTTACCAAGACAACCCCGATAGGCTAAGCTAAGCAAGCGGCTCCTTGATTTAGCATAAGCTGAAACACAAATCTACAAAGCTGAATTAACAGAACACACTGTGTTTTGCAGAAAAGCTGCTGAAATAAAATACCTCACAGTGTTGAAGTAGAAATTAAAAGCATGTTCTTAACCAGGGCATTACATTTGTCTGTAACCTCCCCCTTGACTTTACACCATGGATGACCCTACCAGGAGCTGACACCAAATCACTCTCAGGATCTCAAAAACTCTCAAGCCCCTCTACCATGACAAGGTGGTGATCCTCAGAGAAGATTCTTGGCTTTAGTATTACCTTATTGAGTTCAATGACAAGAACCTACTTGGACCATGCAATTCAGCCATTGTAGACTTATTGCTCAATTATTACTAGCCATTTTCTACCGAGAAAACGGTGCAAGCTCACACTGAACTGACCACAACAGACATATGGGTTTCACCAACTATTCTTCAGACTGTTTTGGACTGTGGAAATGCAGTGGTGAAGACACCACTTCATTATATGAAAAGATATTCTCTGACATATCTGACCAAACAATACAAAGAATTAATGCAACTGAGAATGTTGCATGTGGAATTGTCAGCATCTGTGCTCATTATAATTTCCAGAGGAATCAGTGATTTGATTAAAAGTGCTTAGAAGTAAGTCCTATGATTAAGACTTCTAGATCTGCACTCAGCATTTGTCAGTGCAAGAGGATTTCTGCCTAGAAACTGTCTCTGTTATTGTCTGTCCTTTATACATAAGTCACACGTAAAAGTAATTTAACCTGGGAATAGATCATCCTGTTTTTCATTTCCAGCTGAAGTTGTAGCCAACTGTGCTATTTCCCTGACTTTCATGAAGGCAAAACATGAGCCCAGGATGTCACAAGTCTCATCGTGTCATTTCTTCCCAGCTGCCCTGGATTACAGCTTCTATGTGCAACTTCTGATGTTTGCTATAAAAAGAGAATATTCTGGAAACACTCACTAAGGTTCAATAGGTGCATTTAATGTCAGAGAAATGTATAGAATATACATCCTGAAATTCTTTTTCTTTGCAGACATCCACAAAAACAGAGAAGTGCCCCAAAGAAATGTTAGAACCCCAAAGCCCCCCAGCTCCCCCTCCCACGTACAAACAGCAGCAAAGCCACGACCCCCCACCAGCAAAAAAAAACATCTGCACCCTCCACCGAGCACTCAAGTGTGCAGCAAAGCATCAATAAAGACACAGACTTGCAGTACCCCAAAAATTACTCATTCACCTGGTAATTCGACATACCACAGGCTCTCTCTCCCTAAAAGGGAAAAAGAGGTGTCCCCGTTTCACAGCGAGAGGGGAGACGTAACAAACAACTCCCTGATTTATGATATTAAAAGTCTGTTGCGTTGCTTTTTCTGAGCTCTGAGCTCAGAGAGTCGGCACCAAGAAGACGCAGCTGTCCAAGCACACAACCCCTGCTCCGGATGTTCTGCGCTTTCCCGCGATGCTTCAGTCAGGGGCACCGGCCTAGAATCATCACGTCCCCAGAGCCATGAAATCCCGGAAAGTGTGCTGCTCGCAGGCCGCATCCTTAGCAAATCCAAAAGCAGCTGGTTGTGAGGCCCTGAGAGTGGGTCCCATTCCTGCAAAGAACTGAAGTCAGAGTGTAGCTCCAGGTCAGGATCTTCAAAAGGAAACCCTCCCCCACACACCCCAAAAAGGAAAAATAGAGGTATCTAAGATAGAAATAAAGCTGTTTCCGAAGCTGCAAGCAAAGGAGTCACCATTTTGTGTCATCTTAACTTCACCCTGCCTTCTCAGAAAGTAAGCTAAGCCACTCAACAAGAGAATCAGTTGGTGTTCCTAGTCTGGGACCACTAGATTTGGGAAAGAGAGAAACAAGTTGGCTCAGATGGCAGAGAAGACGGGGGAGGGCTCATAAGTGAATTGCTCTGAT
The DNA here is from genome assembly GCF_048418815.1 of Hemitrygon akajei. Taxonomy (NCBI): domain Eukaryota; kingdom Metazoa; phylum Chordata; class Chondrichthyes; order Myliobatiformes; family Dasyatidae; genus Hemitrygon; species Hemitrygon akajei. Next base: position 141,181,977 of record NC_133124.1, on the reverse strand, counting down.
AGGTTGAGACAGCATGACCTCATGTGGCAGCTTATTCACTCACAATGCAACTAGGTATACAGCGTGCAACTTGATCGCATTTGTGCTTACTTTAAAGGATGTGCCACTGATATTGGTAGACTCTATGGTGTAGCCTCAGAACTCACTGCAAGCTGATTGAATGTCTTTTAGAGTTTGGTAAGTCTGGTACAGATAATGGGAAGCATTTTCTGTAGCATGTTGATGTTGACATACTTGCCCGGTGGGGAAGGGCCACAGTTTAGGGTTCTTCTCCCGTGGGAGTGGGAGGGGTTGGGTAGCAGGGAGTATGCCCCTCAACAATGGTGAGGGAAAGATCAACCAACAGAATGTCAAGTGAGTGGCTGAAAGAGTGGAAATGTATAGAATGTAATAGTAATGTCTGTAAAGGATTGAGAGTCATTGAATGTTTTGTTGTAAACAATTGTATTTTAAATAAAGTATATTTTGTTTAAAAAAAAACTTGTTTAATAGTCACACTGCTGGCAGTAGTTTATTACCAAACACATTGTTATGGCATGACTGTTATTAGCGTAGTTCAAGTTCAAGCAAACAAACTTTATCAACCTTCATGATTTTGAGACCTCAGCTAAGGGTGAACTGTGGAAAATGCTTTGGATTTGATAAGGTAGATGCAACATCCCTTTATCTACCTTATCAAACCCAATGAATTTTTTACATTTCAATGAAATCATCTCTTATTTTCTAAAGTCAAGAGTGAATAGGGAGTGACCTGCTTAATTACCCCTCGAACATCAAAGCTGCTGTTCCATCAGACAAGCTGACAAAGCTTTGCTGGACTTGCTCCATTGCACGAATATTCTTCCTTACATAGGGATACCAGATTACCAGATCACAAAGACACAAAAAAAGGATCAGAAATAGTCCACCCTACCCCTCAAGTCTGCCCCACCATTCACAATGGGCAAAGCAGATCAGTACTCCAGGGCCTTGAATAATTGGAGATAAGATGTCCCTACTTTTGTACTTGAACTCTTTTGTAAAGGTCAAGCTGCCATTTGCCATCTTCATTTTTTGCTTTATCTGTTGATTTTCAGTGATATTTGTTACAATAACATCAGGTCCCATCTTAGCTTTCTATTATTTATTTATTTATTTATTGCTTTTCAGCATGGAGTACGCCCCAATGGCTCTATGAGCCATGCTGCCCTCCAATCCCTCAATTTAGCCCTCACATAATCATGGGACAACTTACAATGACCAATTAACCTATCAACCAGTATGTCTTTGGACTTTGAGAGGAAACTGGACCACCCAGAGGAAACACATGAGGTCTTGGGGAATACGTAGAAATTCCTTATAGATAGCGGTGGGAATTGAACCCATGTTGTCTGTAATATAAAGCGTTGTGCTACTACTATGCTACTGTGCTGCCCTACCGTTCTACAGCATGGTTTCACATTTTTCCACCAGATGTTCCTTTTGTCATGTCTCTGCACATTCAGTAATCCTGTCTATATTTCCCAGAAGCATCACTGCATCCTCCAGAACCAACATGGCCACATAGTTTTGTACCATCAGCATACTTGGACATATTACAGGTGATCCCCTCAATCATATGGATATGGATTGTGAACAGCATAGGCAACATGAGGAAGGCTAAGTTACCTGATATTTTCAGTGCTTAGTGCTGCCCCAAAGGCTGCTGTCCATCTCCACAGCTCTTCAGACCTACAGTGGCTGTAAAACATTGCTACAGCAAGAGCAACACGTGTCAGAATGGTGACTGGGATTCCATTGGTACTTGGAAAATGAATTTCCACTGTTTCTGCAATACTTGCCCAGTAGATGCCATGTGTTCATCATGGTTGCTTTGTTCTACATGGTCTTGCTACATAGTCTTCAGCCGGCACAGTAGCATAGCGGTTAGCATATCGCTTTATAGTGCCAGCCAGCTTTCACTGATCAGGGTTCAATTCCCACTGCTACCTGTAAGGAGCTTGTACGTTCTCTCTGTGTCCGTGTGTGTTTCCTCTGGGTGCTCTGGTTGCCTCCCACATTCTACAGACGTACCATTAGACCTAGTGAGTTGTGGATATGCTATGTTGGCACAGGAAGCATGTCAACACCTGCGGGCTGCCCCCAGTACATGCTCACTGATTTGGTTTGATACAAACGACACATTTCATGCAATGTTGCAATGTATATGTGACAAATAGAGCTAATCTTCATCTTTAATCTCTGCTTCTCATAGACAACAGCTAGGCTTTAAGTGACAGAAGCATTTACAAGAATTGTAAGCAGGGTCATGCCATTTTGTCCTTTTCGATTGCTTTGCCATGTATCAAGATCATAGTATCATTTCCAGCTCTATCTTAAATCCTTTGATACTCTTAATATCCAGCAATCTATCAATCTCTGTTACAAAACAATTCAGTGACTAAGCCTTGGCGGCCCTCACTTGTACAAAATTTCTAAGTTTCATCACTGTGAGTGAAAGTGTTTTATTTCATCTCAGTTCAAAACGGTCTATTTTGAAGGAAAGACTGGAGCAAAAGGGGTGCCTGATGGTATAATGGTCACAGTCTATCACTGATGCTTTTCAGAGACTAGAGTTGCAGACACAGAGCAGCTGTGGTTAGAGGAATGCAAGTTGTAGGGACATAGACCAGGCTCTAGTAATTTGCAGTCTGGCATCAGGGAAGAGAATCTGATGTGAGGTGATTGGGGCATGGTGGGAGCAGTGGGTAGAGAATTGACATCTCTTTATTGTCCCAGAGGACTTATATTGGGGCTTTGTTTGGAATGCATTCAAGACAGGCTGATGCAGATGTGTATCAAGATGGATGGCAGCTGGACAGGTATGCCAGGCCAATTGCAGGAGACGATAAAAAGCTTGGAGAAGTTCCCTTCCCTCCACCTTCGTGTTCTGGTTGTGCAGATGCAGGACATGCCTTTAAAACAGAGATGAAGAGGAATTTCTTGAGCCAGAGGGTGGTGAATGTGTGGAATTCATTGCCACAGGTGGCTGTAGAAGTTAGGTCATTGGGTATATTTAAAGCTTTTTGATTAGTAATGATAATAATGATCAAATGGTGGAGCAGAATATATGCGAGGAAAATTCTGCTCCTACTTCTTATGGTTTTATGATCATGACTTCTGTCTTACATGGCATGTGTGGTTGTTTGAAAGGCCCCAGTGAATATCTTGTCACATGGAGCTTACTGGAACAGGTAATAGTGAGGAAAGAGGAATCCTTTCTCCTCCCGGTATTAAGGATGTTGGATTTGTGTTGGACCCCTGCATCCTGGCACCTGCAAATCTGGGAGGTGCAGCTCACAGCAATGCCACAATCCCTTGAGCTACGAGAGAATTTCTAAACCCAGACTGCTTTATGTTTTATAGTTAACTGCTGGATCTCCTGTCTATTTCCCTCAGAACTGGGAATTATTCAACAAAGTGTCATATTCATTGGAACATTTCAGGGTGTCATATGAGAACTCTCCCAGTTGATCTTTGGTGGACTGGAGTGCTATTCAGTATTATTGGGAAGAATGGATGAATTAGCCTGTAGAAGGAATTTCAATATGTAGACTCCTCATAGAAATTGTCTCTATCTTTGGGATTCCCCTTATACCTTGTGTAGTCAATATCTGCATCTTCTGCTCAGCTGGGAGATGAGGTTGTAGATGTTAAGCAAGGAAGGACATCTGCCTGGTAACCATCTTCTTCTTGCTGATGCTCCTCCTCATAGTTCTCAGGGTCCAGGTCTCTTCCTTCCTTTGGCACCAGCTGTTGTCTTTGGCAAAGTTTCTGCAGCTCGCAAAGACGTGGAAGAAAAATGCAGGTCAACAGTGCCTTGAACTCCACGGAGAGAGCTGATTAGGCAGGAAAGCATGGCTGAATGTCTTTCTGCAGAATATCATGTATCTCAGTGACCTTGGAGAACCAGAACCTGCAAATAGATGGTTCATTGGAGGGATTTAGGTTGGAGCTGGGTGTAGGCAGTTCACTGAGGGGCACATCGTTGTTTGCTGTCCAGAGCTTTCTGATCTATCCTAACTGGCCAGTCATTCCCCAAATAGCAATTTCATACCTGAGATATTCAAGGTAACTCAGCCCGTAATAATTTAATTGACAGCAAATAGGCCTGAGAAGCTTAATGGCCAATTCCTGTTCCTATGAATAGCTTTATGTTTCTCTAATTGCATGATAGAGATGAACTAAAGACAGCATACTCTTTTTTTATATACTCTGTTTAACAGTGTGATGAGTTTTAATTACTGCCAAATAAGCACACTGGCACTGGAAATTAACTTTCACAATTACCCTTCAGCTTTCATGACAACACAAGAAATAGAAGCAGGAATAGTTCATTCAGATTTTGTGCACATTTCACCAGCCAGGAATACTACAGTTAATCTTTTACTTCAGAGCAACTTTCTTGCACAAGCCCCTCCAAGCCTGATACTCGTATTTCCCAAAGTCCTGCTGAACTCTGTCTTGGAAATACTCCACAACTGAATCGCCACAACCCTTGAGTAATGAATTCTAAAATTTTCCCTTCTCTGGGTGAATAAATTTGTCCTCATCCTGTCTGGAATAGCTGACTATTGTTTTGAGACAGTGCTCCCCAATGTAAAATGCCCTGGCAGGAAAATATCAATTCTGCATCAGATGTCAAATGATTTAACAAAATTTATCAATGAGATCAAATGTGAGCGTCTGTTTATCCTGGCATCGCTGGATGTCCAGATTGCTGTGTTAACTCACTGGTCTCAGCTTCCCAAACTGGAAGTAACTTATATATTTGTAGGGCAACACACAAAATGCTGGAGGAACTCAGCAGGCCATGTAGCATCTATGGAAAAGAATAAACAGTTGATATTTCGGGCCTGGAAAGAAAGCTGAGAAGTTAGAGTAAGAAGGCAGGAGGAAAGGAGGAAGAAGCACAAGGTGTTAGGTGATAGGTGAAGCCAGGAAAGGGGGAAGGGGTGAAGTAAATAGCTGTGAAGGTGAAGGGAATAAAGGGCTGGAGAAGGGGAATCTGATAGGAGAGGATAGAAGACCATGGAAAAGAAGTAAGGAGGAGGAGCACTAGAGGGAGATGATGGGTAGGCAAGGAGATGAGGTGAGAGAGGGAAATGGGAATGGGGAAGGAGAGCTGGGGGGCAATTACTGGAAGTTTGAGAAATCGATTTTCATGCCATCAGGTTGGAGGCTACCCCGGCAGAATATAAAGCTTTGCTCCTCCAACCTGAGTGTAGCCTTGAGGCCATGGACTGAAATGTTAGCATGGGAAGTAAGATTGAAATGGATGGCTACTGGGGGTCTCACCAATATACAGGAGGCCATACGGGAGCACCTGATACAGTATATGACCTCAACAGACTCACAGTTGAAGTGTCGCCTCACTTGGAAGGACTATTTGGGGCCCTGAATGGTAGTGAGAGAGGAGGTGTAGGGTGTAGAACTTGTTCCGCTTGCAAGGATAAGTGCTAGGAGGGAGATCAGCATGGAGGGACAAGTGGACAAGGGAGTTGCGTAGGGTGCATTCTCTGTGGCAAATGGAAAATTGGGGAGTGGGAAAGATGTGCTTGGTGGTGGCAGAGGTTAGGGAGAATTATGTACTAATGCCTCTACACCTCCTCCCTCACTACTATTCAGGGCCCCAAGCAGTCCTTCCTGGCGAGGTGACATTTCACCTGCGAGTCATTTGGGATCATCCACTGTATCTAGTGCTCGTAGTGTGGCCTCCTGCATATCGGTGAGATCTGAGGTAGACTGGGAGACCGCTTTGCTGAGTGCCCCACCCCCACTCCTCACCATTCCCCATTCCTGTTAACCTCTCTCACCTTATGTCTGTCTGCCAGAAAAAAATGGGATCTCCCAGTAATCACCCATTTCAATTCTATTTCCCACTCCCATTCTGACATGTCAATCTATGGTCTCCTTCACTGCCTTGATGAGGCCACACTCAGGTTGGAGGAACACCATTTTATATTCTGCCTGGGTAGCCTCCACCAAGATGGCATGAACATTTATTTCTCAAACTTCTGGTAATACCACCACCACCCCCATTCCTGTTTTCCTCTCTCACCTTATCTCCTTACCTGCCCATCACCTCGCTGTAGTGCTCCTCCTCTTGCCCTTCGAATAGGTACATTTAATCTCAGAGAAATGTATACAATATACATCCTGAAATTCCTTTTCTTCACAAACATCCATAAAAACAGAGAAATGCCCCAAAGAATGAATGACAGTTAAACGTTAGAACCCCAAAGCCCCAACGCACAAGCAGCAACAAGCCAACGACCCTGCCCCACTCGCAAAAAAGCATTGACACCCCGCCGAGCATCAAATTCTTCCATGGTCTTCTATCCTCTTCTATCAGATTCTGTGCTAAGTCCAGAGCTTTACTCATTTTATACCTATAATTATTTGGTTACATATAGCTCCAATGCCATAATTAAGTTTGTTGACAATAGCACTGTTGTTGACTGTATCAAAGGTGGTAACAAATATGTACATAGAAGTGAGGTTGAATGGCGCCACAACAATAATCTGTTACTCAATATCAGCAGAACCAAAGGGCTGATTATTTTCTGTAGGAGGAGGAAACTGGAAGTCCATTAGCTAGTCTTCATTAGGGGATTAGAAATGCAGAGGGTTAGTAACTTTAAATTCTTTGTTGTTATCATATCTGAGGATTTATCCTGGGACCAGTACGTAAGTACCATCGTAATGAAGGTATGACAATGGCTCTACTTTCTCAGAAGTATGTGTAGAATCAGCATATCATCAAAACTTTGGCAAACTTCTATAGATCTATAGAGTATTCTCACTGATTACATCACAGCCTGGTATGGATGTGCCCAGGAATGGAAACGTCTACAGAAAGGGGTGGATACAGCTCAGTTCATTACAAGCAAAACCCTCTCCACTATCGAGCATATCTATATGGAGCACTGTACAAGAAAGCAGCATACATCATAAAGGACAGCCACTACCCAGGACATGCTCTCTTCTCACTACTACTACTATTGGGTAGGAGGTATAGGAGCCTTAGGTCCCTCACCACTAGGTTCAGGAACTGTTATTACCCTACAACCACCAGCCTCCTGAATCAGTGTGGATAACTTCTTCATCCCAAAACCTGAACTGCTCCCATAACCTACAGATTCACTTTCAAGGGCTCAACAACACATGTTCTTAATATTATTTATTCTTTATTATTTGCATAATGTCTTCCTTTTCACATTTCATAAATTCTATTGTATTTCTTTATTTTCCTGTAAATGTCTGCAAGAAGATGATTCTCAGGGTACTTTACTGTGACATATACATACTTGGAAAACACATTTCACTTTGCCTCTTACTTTGAACTCTGACACATTTGTCAAATATGAGTCCTCTTTCAATCATCCATCTTGACTGTGTCTGCACCAATCATTTGTCTCAAGGTGCTACCTTAACACTTATTTAATAATAGATTCTGGAAATCTCCAGACTACTGATTTTGACTAACAGGTTTGTAGTGGTTTATATTGAACAGTCAAGTACATTTTTTATCAAAATGTGTATACTGTATACATACTTGAGATTTGTCTTATTGCAGGCAGCCACAAAACAAAGATGGTGCTGTCCTGTCGATGTCAAAACTGACATATCCATTTTCTCAATAGCCACTTCTTTTTCAAGACTAATATAAGTAAATATTTATTGACTTACTTTCAGTGGGCCGTAGTTATTGCTTCTGCTTCACTGCTCCAGTTTGGATCCTATTCTTACCTTCTTGCAGTGTGGTTTTTGCATGTTCTCCTGTGACCATCTGGGTTTATTTGGGTGTATTGGTTTCCACCCACGTGCCAAAGATATGTTGGTGGTGTTAATGGATAGTTTCCATTTGTGTAGGCTAGTGACTGAAAAGAGATAGAGTCATAGGGATGTCTGAGAAGGAATAAGTTGCAGCGGTACAGAGAAAATAGAGTGTGGAGAAATGGGACTCGTGAGATTACTCATCTGGGAGCCAGCATGGACCCAATGGTTTGACTGATAACCATTTGTGTTAAGTATGAGTATCATTTTTGTAATTTATTTTTTTATTGAAGTTCATCAAACATTTCCATAAGATGTATTTCAGACATTGTACATACACATCATATAATCATATATATCACAAATCTCCACAAAATATTTATCTGAGGAATACACTTATAGAAAAGAGTGGAAAGAAAAAACAAGCAAAAAGAAATAACTATGTACAAGTAGGGAGTGATCTTTTTTTTTTTACAACATATTCATTGATTTGTGAGAATAAAATCAGGTCTATGAGGCATTATGTAGTTAAACCATTTTTCCCAGTATGAATCAAATTGTTCCAGCTTATGATTAACAGATGCTGTTACCTATTCCATTTTGTAAATGTCCATTGTAATTTCCATCCATGTATTTAAAGTTGGGCTCTCCTGTGATAACCATTTCCTAGTAAGTCTTTTTACCAGCCACCAACAGTATATTCATTAAATATTTATCTCTTTTCAACCATTCTTGAGGTATATATCCAAAATATATGGTCTTACTCTCCAAGGGTATTTCACATTTAAAGATGTCTTGTAGGGCATTGTGTATCCCCCTCCAATAATTTTTGATAACAGGGCAGTCCCAAAAAATATGATAATGATTTGCATTTTGATTTCCACAATTTTTCCAGCAAACAGGGAGGTTACTATCATAATGGGATTTCTGAGAGGGTGTAATAAAATATCTTATCAAGTTTTTCCATCCAAACTCCCTCCATTTCTGTGAACTGGTACACTTCCATTGATATCTCCATATTGTTGTCCATTCTTCCTCAGATATAATTATCCCTTCTTCCTTCTCCCATTTTGTTTTAATGTATGAAGTCGAATGTGTTTTAAGATTTGACAACCCCTTATATATGCTTGAAATGATTCTACTACCATTATCTGAATTATATGCTTTTCTAAAGAGCTCTATCAAGCATGTATTTGCCTTGGTTACATTTTTAAGCATCTTATTAACATATTGTCACATCTGTAAATACCGATAAAAATCTTGTTTTTCTAATAAGTGTTTCTCTTTAAGCATTTCAAAACTGAACAGTGTTCCTTCTTTCATTATGTTGCAAAGAACTGTTATTCCTTTAGCTGCCCAGTCCTTAAATCTAGCATCCAATTTATTTGGTGTAAAGTCAGAGTCATATGCACACCATTTAAGAATTGCAGTATCTCCCTGTAGATTATATTCTTTTATAGTGGTTTTCCATATTTTAAGAGTCAATTTCACCCATGTGTTATCAATAGTATTTATGTACCTTTGCAGGTTGTTATCAGCCAAAATTGCTTGTATGGAAATAGGAAGTACCCACTCCTCAATGTTTTTCCATTGAGCGTCATATGATGGGTTGCACCAACAGATCACAGCTCTCAACTGTGCTGCAAAATAATAATCTCTAAGAGACGGCAAACCCCATCCCCCCTTTTCCTTTGCTAATTGCAAAGTTTTGAGACGAATTCTAGGCCTTTTACCCTGCCAAATATACCTTGATAGCATCTTGTTCCATTCATTGAATAGATTTTGATTAATCTGTATTGGTAGGGTCTGAAAGAGATATAACAGTTTGGGCAGTATATTCATTTTAATAGATTCAATCCTTGAACTGAGACTGAGAAGAGGAATCAGGCTCCATCTTGCCACATCTTCCTTAATTTTTTTATATAAAGGCTGATAATTACATTCTGATAATTTTGCCAAATCTTTTGGCATAATGATGCCCAAATGTTTGAAAGACTCTGTGTGCCATGCCCAGGGGTATCGACTTTCAATTTCTCTTGGTGGGCTATAGTAATATGAAAGTAATTGGGTTTTATCTATGTTGATCTTGTATCCTGATAATTGACCATATTGTTCAAAGGATTGCATCAAATTAGATAAAGAGTATGTTGGTTGCCCTAGATAGATCAAAATGTTATCCGCATAACAAGCCAATTTATGCTCTGTCCCTTTAATAGTAATTCCCCTGATATCTTCATTTTGTCTGATGTATTGAGCTAATGGTTCCAGATATAGCGCGAAGAGTAGTGGTGACCATGCACAACCCTGTCTCGTGCCCCTTTCTAGGGTAAGACTATTTGATAAATATCCATTGATTTTAATCCTAGCAGTAGGATTGTCATATAGCGTCTGTATAGTTTTAATAATTGTGTCTTGGAAACCAAATCTATGTAAAACTCTGTAAAGAAAATTCCAATTAACCGAATCAAATGCTTTTTCCGCGTCTACGCTTATCACTATTGCTTCAATTTTATTTTTTTGTGTATGATCCATAATGTGAAGTGTCCTTCGTATATTGTCTTGAGTCTGGCGTTGTTGTATAAAACCTGTCTGATCGTTACGTATCAGTATGGGTAGGAACTCCTCTAATTGTTTGGCTATGATGGAGGTAAATAACCTATAATCTACATTAAGAACGGATATTGGTCTAAATGACCCGCATTCCATTTTATCTTTGCCTTCTTTCGGTATAGCTGAGATTATCGCTTCCTTCCAACTGGGTGGCCTTTGTGCCTTTTTTAGAGCCCAATTCAGTGTGGGGAGTAAAACAGGAATTAACTCATTTTTAAATTCTTTGTACCACTCTGCCGTATACCCATCTGATCCTGGTGACTTGCTTAATTTAAGCCTACTAATTGCAGCTTTTAATTCAACTTCAGTTATGTCAGCAGTCATCCTTCTATTTTGTAAGTTTGAGTATCTTGCTACTTATGGCTGGTTTTGTTTAGTTCATCATTTTCAAATCCTTTGTTCTCTGATACTTTTTGACTTATTGTGTGTCTGTAGTGATGACAAAAGGACCTTGCATATTTGTCTTGTATTTCAAATTTGTTTTTTTTCTCTCACCTTCTGATACTTGTGTCTTTTGCCTACTGCGATCATAATGATCCATTAGGCACTCAGCAGGGGACAATAAAAGAAAACAGGTGTAAGCAGACCAGCCATTTTAGGAGCAGCATTGTTGGAGTGGTCCAGCTTTGGCGCAACAGGAATACGCAGGAACGGGCAGAGGCTCTGAGTGAGTTTCTAGTAAGTTTTTTTTTTCTTTTTCTAATTGTACATAGGTAGTGCAGTGAGAATGGGTCCAAGGTTGGTGAATGTTCTTTGTGTAAGATGTGGGAACTCTGGGAGACCTCTGGTCTCCCTGACAATTACATCTGCACAAAGTGCACTGAGCTGCAGCTCCTTAAAGACCATGTTAAGGAACTGGAGCTGCAGCTTAATGACCTTCGACTTAATGACCTTGAATATAAAGGAGGATAGTAAAAGCTTCTTTAGGTATGTGAATAGCAAAAAAATAGTTACGACAAAAAATTGGGCCATTGAAGACAGAAACGGGTGAATTTATTATGGGGAACAAGGAAATGGCAGATGAGTTGAACAGGTACTTTAGATCTGTCTTCACTAGGGAAGACACAAACAATCTCCCAGATGTAATAGTGGCCAAAGGAACTAGGGTAATGGATGAACTGAAGGAAATTTATATTAGGCAAGAAACAGTGTTGGATAGACTGTTGAGTCTGAAGGCTGATAAGTCCCCGGGACCTGATGGTCTGCATCCCAGGGTACTTAAGGAGGTGGCTCTAGAAATTGTGGACGCATTGGTAATCATTTTCCAATGTTCTATAGATTCAGGAACAGTTCCTGCTGATTGGAGGGTGGTTAATGTTGTCCCACTTTTCAAGAAAGGAGGGAGAGAGAAAACAGGGAATTATAGACCAGTTAGTCTGATGTCAGTGGTGGAAAAGATGCTGGAGTCAATTATAAAAGAGGAAATTACAAAACATTTGGATAGCAGTAGAAGGATCAGTCTGAGGCAGCATGGATTTACGAAGGGAAAATCATGCTTGACTAACCTTCTAGAGTTTTTTGAGGATGTAACTATGAAAATGGACAAGGGAGAGCCAGTGGATGTAGTGTACCTGGACTTTCAGAGAGCCTTTGATAAAGTCCCATATAGGAAATTAGTGGGCAAAATTAGGGCACATGGTATTGGGGGCAGAGTACTGAGATGGATTGAAAATTAGCTGGCTGACAGGAAACAAAGAGTAGCGATTAATGGGTCCCTTTCGGAATGGCAGGCTGTGACCAGTGGGGTACCGCAAGGTTTGGTGCTGGGACCACAGCTGTTTACAACATACATTAATGATTTATATGAAGGGATTAAAAGTAACATTAGCAAATTTGCCAATGACACAAAGCTGGTTGGCAGTGTGAAATGTCAGGAGGATGTTATGAGAATGCAGGGTGACTTGGACAGGTTGGGTGAGTGGGCAAATGTATGGCAGATGCAGTTTAATGTGGATAAATGTGAGGTTATCCACTTTGGTGGCAAGAACAGGAAGGCAGATTACTATCTAAATGGAGTCAAGTTAGGAAAAGGGGAAGTACATCGAGATCTAGGTGTTCTTGTACATCAGTCAATGAAAGCAAGCATGCAGGTACAGCAGGCAGCGAAGAAAGCTAATGGCATGCGGGCTTTTATAACAAGAGGAATTGAGTATAGGAGTAAAGAGGTCCTTCTGCAGCTGTACAGGACCCTGGTGAGACCCCACCTGGAGCATTGTGTGCAGTTTTGGTCTCCAAATTTGAGGAAGGACATTCTTGCTATTGAGGGAGTGCAGCGTAGGTTCACAAGGTTAATTCCTGGAATGGGGGGACTGTCATATGTTGAAAGATTGGAGCGACTGGGCTTGTATACACTGGAATTTAGAAGAATGAGAGGGGATCTGATTGAACATATAAGATTATTAATGGATTGGACACGCTGGAGGCAGGAAGCATGTTCCCGCTGATGAGTGAGTCCAGAACTAGAGGTCATAGTTTAAGAATAAGGGGCAGGCCATTTAGAACAGAGATGCGGAAAAACTTTTTCACCCAGAGAGTGGTGGATATGTGGAATGCTCTGACCCAGAAGGCAGTGGAGGCCAAGTCTCTGGATGCTTTCAAGAAAGAGTTAGATAGAGCTCTTATAGATAGCAGGGTCAAGGGATATGGGGAGAGGGCAGGAACGGGGTACTGATTGTGTATGATCAGTCATGATCACAGTGAATGGCGGTGCTGGCTAGAAGGGCCGAATGGCCTACTCCTGCACCTACTGTCTATTGACTCATATGGGATAATGAGGAGGTGATAGGTAGGATCTATATTGTCACCCCTAAGTTGGAAGAGGTAGGTACGTAGGTGACTGTGAGGAGAGGGAAAGGGAAATGACAGCCAATGCAGGGTACCCCTTTGGGTATTCCCCTCAATAATAAGTATACTGCTTTGAATACTGTTATCAGGAGAAGATGCAACAACCAGGTTTCTGGCACTGAGTCTGGCTCTGTGACTCAAAATGGAAAGGGGAGAAGAGGAATGCAATAGTGACAAGGGATTTCATAGTTAGAAGGGCAGACTGGAGATTCTGTGAACATGAAAGTATCACCTGGATGGTATGTTGCCTCCCAGGTGACAGGGTCAGGGATGTCTCAGATCAGGTACACAGCATTCAAAATGGAGAGGGTGAGCAGCCAGAAGTTGTGGTACATATTGGTACCAATGATACACTGTAAGAAGGAAAAAAGAGAGGTCCTGAGAGGGAATCTAGGGAGTTGGGTAGAAAAGCAGGACTTCCAGGGTAGTAATATGTGGATACTGTCTGCTCCATGCACCAGTTAGGGTAAGAATAGGATGATTTGGCAGATGAATATGTATCTGAGAATTGGTGCAGAGAGAAGGGTTTCAGATTTCTGGACATTGGTATCTCTTCTGGGAAGGTATGTCCTGTACAGAAATGGTGGGTTACACCTGAGCCAGAGGGAACCAATAACCTTGTGGCAGGTTTGTTAGAGCTGTTGGGAATGGTTGAAGCTAATTTGGCAGGAGGATGGCAACCTCAGTGATATGGCTGAGGATGGGGCAGTTGGTATACAAAGTAGTGTGTAGTGAGACTGTGAGGAAGGACAGGCAGATGATCAGAAAAATTACAGTCAGTGGGATGAATTGAAGTGTAATATAGGGACAAAGTTGAATAGGATGATGAATACAGAACTAAAGGTGTTATATTTGAATGCACACTGTATATGGAATAAGGTAGATGATCTTATAGCTCAGTTGCTCAGTTAGAGATTCATACAAGAGATCTGCAGATGCTGGAAATCCAGAGCAATGAACACAATCTGCTGGAGGAACTCAGCAGGTCAGGCAGTAACTGTGGAAATGGATAAACAGTCGATGTTCAGGCCGAGACCCATCCTTCAGGACTGGAAAGAAAGTGGGAAGATGCCAGAATAGAAATGTGGAGGGAGGGGAAGAAGGATTAGCTAGAAGGTGATAGGAGAAGCTGGGTGGTGGGAAAGATGCAGGACTGGAGAAGAAGGAATCTGATAGGAGAGGAGAGTGGACCATGGTGGGGGGGGAGGGGGAACACCAGGATCAATATGATGGGCAGGTGAGGAGAAAAGGCAAGAAGCCAGAGCGGGCAATAAAAGAAGAGGGAAGGGGGAGGGAAAAATGACTGAAATCGATGTTCATGCCATCAGGTTGGAGGGTGCCCAGTTGGAATACGAGTTGAAACTTCTACACCTGGCAAGTAGCCTGATCATGGACCGACTTGTCAGAACGGGACTGGGGAGAGTAATTAAAATTGTCGGCCACCAGGAAATTCTGTTTTTGGCGGATGGTGTTATTGGCGTCCATTTTTTTGACAAAGTAGCCCCTCAGTTTACAACGGGTCTCACCAATTTTGAGGAGGCTGCATGGGGAGAATTGAACACAACAGTTACGCACATAAAGTGTGGCTTCTCCTGGAAGGACTGTTTGGGTCCAGAATGGAGTTATGGGAGGAGGTAAATAGGCAGATGAAACATTTCTGGCACTAGTAGGGATATGTGCCAAGAGGGAGATGAGTGAGGAAGGACAAATAGACAAGGTCCAAGTGGAAAGTGGAGGTGGGGGGTGGGGCGGGAAGTAAAGATGAGTTTGGTGATAGAATTTAATTGAAGATGGTGGAGGTTGTGGAGAATGATGTGTTGAATGCGGAGGCTCATGGGTTGGTAGGTGAGGACAAGAGGAAATCTATCCCTGTTAAGATGGCTGGAAGATGGGGTGAGTTCAGATGTCTGGGAAAAGGAGGAGATGCGGGTGAGGGTAGCATCAGTGTGGAGGAAGGGAAACCACGTTCTCTGAAGAAGGACATCTCTGATGTCCTAGAAAGAAAAGTGTCATCCTGGGAGCAGAGGGCAGTGAATCTGTGGAATTTATTGCCAGACATTGCGAATGTTTACAGTGCAGGTTGAAGGGTTCTTCGTTATTTGGGGTATCAAAGGTTATGTGGAGGAGGCAAGTGAATGGATTTGAGAGGGTTAATAAATCAGCCATGATGGAATGGCAGAGCAGACTTGATTGGCTGAATGACCTAATTCTGTTCCTATGTCTTATGCTTTTATTCAAACTTTTCCCATCTCCACCCATTTTGTTTTCTCCACTTCTGCCCCTCTTCGCATACATTTTATCTCCATCTTTTGTCAGTTGAAAGGTCATTAACTGGAAGAAAGGAATATTTTGAGAAGTTGAGATGCAATTTAGGATGCTCATTTGATGTCAAGACTAGCAAAGGCAAAACCAGCCTTCTATGTGGTAAATATAATACAAGGAACAATAAGGATATGAAACTGCTCATGAATAAGCCACCTTAAAGATGACTTCAACACTTTAAAAAGTGTCCACAATTATGACAACTATCTGATGTCAAAAAACTTTGATACTTCACTGATTTTTACCCTTGTCACTCTACCATTCTGACATTCAAACATCAACCATCAGGCTCCTGAACCAGTGTGGATAACTTCACTCACCTCATCATTGAACGCATTTCACAACCTATGGACTCACTTTCAAGGACGCTACAACTCATGTTCTCAGCATTATTTATTTATTTACTTCCCATTATTAGTTTTTTAAAAATATTTATTTACTTATTATTAGTTTTTTTAAAATTTGCAGAGTTTGTCTTTGTTTGCAAATTGATTGTTTGTTAGTCTTCGTGTGTGGATTTTCGTTGATTTTGTTGTATTGCTCTGTTCTGCTGTAATGCCCGGAAGAAAATGAACCTCGGGTTAGTATATGGTGACATATACAAACTTTGATAACAAATATACTTTGAACATTAAAATTATAATCCATCTTATCTTTTATACACATATTCAGTTTAATTTACAGTGTGCAAAGGAAGTAACAAATTAAAGAAAAATCACAAAACAAAGATCTGATTGTCACCATATAATCTGGCAGACCCCTCAGATCTAATAGCTCTTCAATTTATAACTGAGCAGAGCTCCAGTCATGTGTGGAAATGAATCGGCCTTCTGCACAAGTATGTGATGGTTCTGCAATAACTGTATAGTGATGTTGGGAGTCCATTCAGGAAAAGCGCTGATCTTCACATCTCCCTGTACACAATGAGGAAATCAGACTGCTGAAGTTGTGCCAGCATTCACAAGCCCATTGGTTTCAAAGGGAAATGATGGCTTCAAGAATAGTTAAGTTTGTAAATTTATTTTAATTTAATTTACTTCACTAATGTAGTTAAATGCCTTTAACTGTGTATATCTTTGTAATGTTTTCCTTTTATGTTAGAAGATTAAAACTTTTAAAAATGCTTGAGTATTTTAGGATATTTGTGAATGCCTTTGGCATTCACAAACACTAAATTTAAATGACAGTTTTGACAGCTGATAAATCTAGGAACAGAGCCTCACCAGTTGTCAATGCTATTTTGGGGCCAGTGCCTGCCACTTCTGCTTTGTACTAAGCTGAGACTATCTGTTCTACTGGGAACTAGCTTCCCAATGCTACTCTGCATCTGGGATTCTGTTGTGAGAATGACTGTTCCAAGGGCAGGAGTCTGGTGAGTTTGGAATCACCCTTCGAAAGTATTTTCATTCATTATTATTGGCGTACAAAGTTTGCTGCAGGAGTTACAGATTTTATTTCAACCTACATTTATTTGCTATTCCTATTTCCTCAATTACGGTATTTACTTGTAACCTTGGGCCTAATTTTAACTATGTAGCATGCCTCTGTCCTGCTTAATGTAAATTAGCACAGGGACTGGTATTGCTATATCTAGCCAAGGAGACCATCCATCCACAGCTCCGTGAAAGAGATGGTGCAACCTATGGGACAGCTATTCTATTCTCTTACCTTTCTCTCCCTTTTAGAAAGAACCACACACGATGACTATTAGTGTCACTTTATTAGGTACACCCGTTCGTTAATGCAAATACCTAATCAGCCAATCGTGTGGCAGCAACTCAATACATAAAAGCATGCAGACGTAGTCAAGAGGTTTAGTTGTTGTTCAAACCAAACTTCAGAATGGGAAAGAAATGTGATCTAAGTGCCTTTGACCGTGGAATGATCATTCATGCAGATAGGGTGGTTTGAGAATTTCAGAAACCGCTCATCTCTTGGGATTTTCACACACAACAGTCTAGAGTTTACAGAGAATGGTGCAAAAAACAAAAAAATCCAGAGTGTGGCAGTTCTGTGGACAAAAATGCCTTGTAAATGTTTATGATAATGCCCCCCACCTTCCTGCTCTAATTTCACATCTTTTCTCTCAGTCCTGAGGAAGGGTTTCAGCCCAAAACATCGACAGTATACTATTTTCCATAGATGCTGCCTGATCTGCTGAGTTCCTCCAGTATTTTGCATGTGTGCTTGGATTTCCAGCATCTTTTGATTTTCTGGTGTGTGTTAACGAGAGAGGTCAGAGGGGAATAGCCAGGCTGGTTCAAGCTGACAGGAACGTGACAGTAACTCAAATAACCATCCATTACAATAGTGGTGTACAGAAGAGCATCTCTGAATGCACAGCACATTGAACCTTTAAGTGGATGGGCTCTGGCAGCAAAAGGACCATGAATGTGCTCTCAGTGGCCACTTTATTAGGTATAGGAGGTACGTATAAAGTAGCCACTGAGTGTATTTTGGATATGGAGTGTAACATTTAATTTGTAGGATTGCTTCTCTATCAGGGCTCTGGAACTACCCATTTTATGGTGGTTTTCTTTAAAAAGCTGAGCTGCAGATTGGACTGTGTGGATTAGTTCTGCACCAAACACAATACTTAATAAATCACTGAATAATGATACAAATTTGTCCCAAATGAAATGCTCTTAGCTTCAGCCATTGTGACAGGGGTTGGTCCAGGCCTAACCATCTTTAATTGCTTCTTCACAAATTCTGAACTAGAATTCATAACTGGGTGCTCAGTATCATCTGATATTGCTCAAATGATGAAGAACTACACAGTCACAGGGAGGAAGAATGGACAACATTTAGGCTTGGGCTGATCACTAGACAGACACATTGGAGCAGACTATCATCTCCATCATACAAACACCAGTCAGCAGTATTACCATTTCCAAATCCTGCAGCATTGACCAGAATCTCAACTGGCTCCCTCAGATAAATATTGTAGCTACAAGGGGGTTAGAGGCCAGAAATTCTTTGACAGAATCAAAGCATCTGCAAAGCACAGGTCTGGATCTGTAAGAGCGTCAACACTCATGAAGATATTCCGTTCCTCACACAACACAGCTCTTTAATTTCTACCTCATCCATTCCTTTGAACATTTACTCCTCCAGCACTGAATGACGTGGCTGCACATAGTTCATTGCAGCAATCCTAGTTTACCGCCTCCAACATTTACGGTACAAGCACAAAGGAGCATTGCTTCCCGCCAAATCACACACCATCCTGACTGGGACAGAGACGACTGTTCGTACAAAATCTTGGTACTGGCAACTCTATCATTTGGCGCTGTGAAGTACTTTCACCACGTGGTTGGCAACGATTGAAGACGGCAGTTTAGCTCCACCTTCTTTTGTGATGTGCAGTGAGATTGTCCACATGCTCTTTATGCATAAATAGAACATTTTTCTAAAGTTGAAATATTACTAAGGAAATCCCTAAAAGAAGTCTGAATGTGTATCTGGCTCCAAGTAAAATTGAATGTGCTGCAATTAAACAACGTGTCACCTGGCAGAGAATCTGTACGGGGCAGGCCTGATTGTACTGGGACCTGTGCAAAGCTGCAGTGACTTTCGGACGCACTTATCTGGGTGTAAACATACAATTAAATGTACACACGTCGCTGCTTTGGAGAATCTCTCCCCCCTCCCCCTCCCCCCCGCGCTGAGGTGTTCCCTGGGCGAAGATGGCGGCAGTGAACTCGTAAAGCTGAACCATTTCACTCCTCACATACCAGCAGTCAGACAGCATGGATTATTTCAGCAGTTTTTCCGGCAGGGGGGCCCGCTTGCTGCGGGGCACTTCGAACAGACTCTGGGGTAGTTTGCGAGAGGTTTATTTCCTGGACTCGGTTAAAGAAACGGACGCTGCCGGGCAGGATCCCCAGCGCGGAACCAGTTCCTTTGGTGAGTAAGTTTGTTTGCAAACTTTGGGCCGAAGTTTGGACTCGTTCTGTTTTGTTTCTCGGACTTCTGACTGAAGTATCTGTAGCAGAGAAGAGATCGGAACGTTTTAATACTATTCGAGCGGAAAACAAAATACCAAAACTGGGCTGGGACTGTCATTGTTTTTTTAAAGGAAGTTTACTAAAGTTGTTAAAAGACTCGGTGCGTCTCTCTCGAACTGAGCAAACGAACACGTCAGTTGCATGCCTGTATTTACATTTTCAGTTTGATTTTAGGCGAAGACCAACTCCCTTCTGCCATAAAGCAATAATCACAGGTTCAAACAGTATTTGTGTTGAGGGATTGGAGTTCTCCGGCTCGCTGGCCGGAGAGGGTGATGGAATGAAATCCGGTATATCTCCGGGCGGTGCATGAATTAAAGCCTTTGCAGATGCTGGAGATCTAAAATAAAGTCCCAACGCACTGGGAACACTCAGCAGGTGCTGAATGGAGCCTGGCCCACCGACTGTTTCTGCGTTTCTTTGGGATTTCGTGCACAAACTACTGAATCTGAAAGTCCGAGATTAGCAGGGTGTCGGGCTGTGTAAACACTCCCTGGTAGGACTCAGTCTCGTTCGGTCTTGATGAAGGGTCCCTGCCCGAAACGTCAACTGTTTATGTCTTTCCATAGATGCTGCCTGACCTGCCGAGTCACTCCAGCACTTTGTACTGTATGTGTTGCCTTGGGCTTCCAGCATTCGCCGTCTTGGAATTGTTATCAATCCGCCCCTGCCCAGGGGCACGACAGGAGAGCCCATCAAGGAGGCAAATAAATTAGAGGCTTTTAGGGGCGTTTAGATAGGCACGTGAATATGAGGAAGATGGAGGGATATGGACATTGAGCGGGTAGGAAGAATTGCTTTTTTGGGATTTTTTGATTTTTGATTTTGAGCTGGTTGGCACAGCAGTGTGTGCCGAAGGGCCTGTTCCTGTGCTGTACTGTTCTATGCTCTTAATTTCAGTGATACTCTTGGTCTGCAGGTTAGAAGACAATTCCAAAGTAACAATGTTAAAATGCCCAGATTTAAACAAGGATATGTTACAGGCCAGAAGACAACAACGTTTCAGTTGGAGGAACTTTTCAGAGCTTTTCACGGGCATTAATTGACTCCGAAGTAAAGTCCTAAGACTTTGTATTGGGAGGCAAAAGGTTCATTTTCTTAACTGACCCAAACCTGACTCAAGGGATGACAGGTCAGCAAGACTGGCCATTGACACCTGTTTGGGTGATGGCTGTCTGGTCCTTGTGGTACATGGGCAGCAGGGTCAATGCAGGGTGACCTGCCCCGTTATTTCTCAGAGCCTTTGGTCTGTCTAACTGTGTTTTAAATGTTGTTTCTGCCTCAACCACTTCCTATGCAAGCTGGTTCCATACATCACCAGCCTCTATGTGAAGAAATTGTTCCTTTGGTTCTGTAACTGTAAACAGGATCAATGAACAACAAACTGCAAATATAAATAAGTAGCAATAAATAATAAGAGCATGAAATAACAAGATAAAGAGTCTTTAAAGTGAGACCATTGGTTGTGGGAACACCAGAAATAGAATGAGTGTAGCAATCTCCTTTTGTTTAAGAGCCTGATGGTTGAGGGGTAGCGACTGTTCTTGAACCTGCTGGCGTGAGTCCTGGGGCTCTTGTACCTTCTACGTGATGGCAGCAGAAAGAGGAGAGTGTGGCCTGGGTGGTAAGGAAATCTGATGATGGGTGTTGCTTTCCTATGACAGTATTTCATGTCAGTGTGCTCAGTAGTTGGGAGGGCTCTACCTGTGATGGACTGGGCTGAATTCACTACCTTCTGTAGGATTTTCTGCTCCTAGGCATTGGTGTTCCCATACTACGCTGTAATGCGGCCAGTTAACACACTTTCCACCACACATCTGTAGAAGTTTGCCAAGGGTTTTGATGACATGCTGAATCTCTGCAGACCCCTGAGAAAGTAGAGATACTGTCGTGCTTTCTTTGCAATTACATTTATACAATGTGTTCAGGACAGGTCCTCTGTGATAGTGACACCCAGTAATTTAAAGTACTCTGACCCTCTCCACCTCTGACCCTCCAATGAAGACTGGCCCACAGACCTCTGGTTTCCCTCTCCTGATGTCTACAGTCAGGGTCTTAAAATGTGGCTGAAGAATTAAAGGTTAGCTTTATTTGTCATATGTACATGAAAACATACAGTGTAATATGTAGTTTGTGCCATCGACCAACACAGTTGGAGGATTGTGCTGGTGGGCTGTGTTTACGTGCTTCTGGCACCAACACAGCATTCCCACAACTTATCCTAACCCATGGAATAGAGAGGGGAGGAGCTAACAATGGTGCCAGAAAGCGACTTCTTCCAGTTCAGCCACAAAGCAATTTAATTTCTTCTCTTTTATGTCTTTTCTTTCCTTTTTTTTGATGGGCTGCAGATCATGATCTTTTTGTGAGGCTTTGCACAGTTTGCATGGTGGGTGGGGAGGGAGGTTTGATGCTTTAGCTGCTGCCTGTGATGGGAAGAGGGAGGGGACTTTTGTGTTCAGATGTTTTCCTGACATTCATCCTTTGGGGTTTTCCTTCTGTTTTGTGGATGTCTGCGAAGAGTAAGAATATCAGGTTGTATACTGTATACATTCTGTGATATTAAATTGAGCCTTTGAACCACTGAGCCGTTGAACCAGGCACCTTTGGAATGTGGAGGAAACTGGAACACTCAAAGGTCACCGGGAGAACGTACAAACTCGTCACAGACAGGCACATGAATTGAACCTGGATCGCTGATGCTGTAAAGTGTTATTCTAACTGCTACACTACCGTACTGCCCGCGAGTTATTACCCACACAGATGGTATGGATCAGGTGGGTTGAGAAGTGCTATATGTTTCTATGATTCTGGAACTATACCAGCACATTTGAAAACTTCGTCTGCTCCACCCTGTTAAGGTGGGAGAAGGAAGGCAAAGAACTGTAGAGTCCGTTTGTCCGTCATTGGGGAAGTTCTGGAATTATTATTGAGAAGGCACGGACTAGAAGGGCCGAGATGGCCTGTTTCCATGCTGTAATTGTTATATATTTATAAGGCACAGGTGGGTTAGGAAACTCATAACATAATCAAACAGAGCCAGTGTGGTTTTATTAAAGGGAAATTATTTAATACATTAATTTGAGTTATTTTGAGGTTGCGGAGAGCATTGTGGATAGAAAGGAAGCTAGTACACAGATTCAATGTATTTGGATTGCCCAAGGCAATTGATAAGATGCTACTTAACAGTTTCCTACCTAAGAGCTTGTGGCTTTAGGCTGAGATATGGATAGAGGATTGGCTGACTAAATACAAGATGCAGAGACAAAATAATTGAATTGTTTATAGATGGTCAAGCTGCAACTGATAATTGCCGAGGCCTCAGTTTTTGCAATAAATATTATTGAATTAGATGTTGGAGAAGTGTTTTCTAGCCAGCTTTCCTGGTGATACAGAAGAAAATATGTGGGAAGCAGATTTGTGAGGAGTATGCAAAGTCTGCAATGTTAACCTTGTGGACTATGAAAACTAGTTTGAGGTTCCAGGACAAAGTGGCACAATAGAACGTGAGTGGGTAAAAAATTGCAAGTTGAATATAATACAGAAATTTAGAGGTTACTCAGTGTGAGAACCTTCATTGGTCAGGGTCGACCATGGGCATTGCTTTGTAGGTGTCTGCGTGATATGCAAGCCAAGGCAGCACAATATGGAAAGCAAGCTGTTGCTTAGGCAGCAGGCTCACCTTCTCCACGCAGCTGATGAATCCAAAGGAATGCCAGAGACTGATACAGTTTGGCTCCAGGAGTTACCAGCCAGTGTTGAACTCAGTACAGGACTGCCTTAGGGACTCCAGCTCCGGATTTTTCCTCGGAGTTTACTTCTGAATAGGTGCAAGGCAGCAGAGGTTTGAGATCAGAGTTTTCCTTCTCCTAAATGAGCTGCCAACCACGGCTGACAAGCCCCATCTGCCTGAAGTGACTGGTTTTAAGGCTCCAGTGACCTTCCTTTGCCCCTTCTGTCAGTCAAAATGGTACCACTGGGCTTAGTAGCCAAGCCACATGTGAAGATCAGGAGCTGGACTTGGTTGTCAGAGGCTATTTGAGATGCACACCATTTTTAGTGGGAGTGTATCCCCACTACTACCCCGGCTACAATAACCTTAAACCACTCAGTGTGAAAGGGGCAGATAATTGTTTAAATGGAGAGTGACTAAAGAATGCAGCTATGTTGAGATTTAGCAATTTTAGTATGTGAAACACAAAATTATAAAGCAGATGCAGCAGTAAATGAGGAAGCCAATGGGAATTTGGCCTTTATTGGAAGAGGGATGGACAATAGAAGTAATAAAGGCTTGCTGTAAGTGTGCACAGATTTGTTTTCCTATCTTAATAATTTTGGACTAGACCCAGACCAGAGCTTCTTTAGTTTGACTCTTAGATTGAAGAAGTTGATGTAACGAAAGTTTGACTAAGTTGGGCATAAACTCTTTTTAGAAAACAGATAGCTGTAGAAACATAAAGGATTTTGAGAGGGCTTGACAAGGTAGATGCTGAGAAGATGTACAGTGGTCATTGTGTTAGATACACCTGCTCATTAATGCAATCATCTAATCATCCAATCATGTGGCAGCAACTCAATGCATAAAAGCATGCAGACATAGTCAGGAGGTTCAATTGTTGTTCAGACCAAACATCAGAATGGAGGAAGAAATGTGATCTAAGTGATTTTGACTGGGGAATTATTCTTGGTGCCAGATGGGATGGTTTGAGTATCTCAGAAACTGCTGATCTCCTGGGGTTTTCATGCACTGCAGTCTCTAGAGTTTACAGAGAATGGTGCAAAATTCAGAACACATCTAGTGAGCGGCAGTTCTGTGTGCGAAAATGCCCTGTTATTACGAGAGGTCAGAGGACAATGGCCAGACTGGTTCAAGGTGAGAGGAACTCACATAACCATGTGTTATAACAGTGGTATGCAGAAGAGGATCACTGAATGCACAACATGTTGAACCCTGAAGGGGATGGGCTGCAGCAGCAGTGACCATAAACCTCCTGCTCCTAATTAAGTATCTAATAAGTAGATACCCATTTGAGGTGAATTACTTCTGACATGACCCATGAATCTGGAATACTGTGCTTCAGCCACAAATTGGATCACTCTGTGTGTTCACAGTGAAAATGCATTTTTGATTTGTAGAATGTGGGAGATGAGCGTGAAAGTAAAGCTGAAGCCGGAGTCAGATCAGTCGTGTTCTTGTTGAACGGTAGATCAGACTTCAGAGATCACACCAGCTACTTCAGCTTCTTTCTTATGTTCTTATTGTGTAGATGAGTGGTCAGAGCATGTCATATTTGATACCCAAGACTGTAAACAATATGGTTAAGTTGTAGGCAGATATACCTGGTGTGAAGCTTGTGATAAGGGAATGGATTTTATGATGGAATCAAACTTGATGGATTCTAGACATGAAGTAAGGGAGGTCAAAGGGTGGTTGAAGTAAGTTGCAGAGACTTGTAAAATTAGTTAGCTCCATCATGGGTACTAGCCTCTGTACTATCCAAAATATCTTCAAGGAGCGGTGCCTTAGAAAGGTGGCATCCATCATTAAGGATCCCCAATACCCAGGACATGCCCTCTTCACAATGTTACCGTCAGGAAGGAGGTATAGACACCTGAAGGCACACAATCAGTGATCCAGGAACAGCTTCTGCCCCTCTCCCATCCGATTTCTAAATGGACATTGAACCCATCAGTACTCCCTCACTATTGTTTAAAATTATTTTAACTCATCTTTTTAATAGATTTATATATGCTTAATGTAATTCAGTTTTTTCCCCTATATTTATGAAACCCCTTTTTACTGACTGTCTCTAGAGATGCCGCTCATTAGTCACTGGACTCCACGTTGAGAAAACACCTTTCTCAAACTCCATATGTCTAGGGTCGGTATGACTTGTGTCCCACTAACACCGAGAAGTTGGGATGTTTCAACCACCTGAATTCCGATCTGTGCAAACACTGTATAAAATTACTGCCCCTATGAAAATAGCCATTGGCGAGAAGTAACAGATTGAACACTGCATACAACTATAAAGAATATTTACAAATTTCATCTTTATGGAACAGTTAGCAGATAAAAGAAAAGAAAAAAAATAAAAGGGCCCATTACAGTTAACCCAGTCCAAGTGTGCACATAAGTTGCTCATCCTGAAGTTGTCTTTAACTTGCTAGCTGGACCACCTTCCGAATGTCACACGAAATCCATCTCGATCAAACGGGCTCCACCACAGGAGTATTGGTCCTTCCTCCTGGAAGCCATTCATCTGAACAGAGTAGCTTGTGCATCCTCAGCCATCTTCCCTCCTGTCTTCTCCCAGATCCCGCCAAAAAGACCTCGACCCACACCGGAGTCCATCACAAAAATCTCTTCCCCCAGCGTTCTGTAGAATCTCCTCCCAATTCCACCACATAGCATTCCTAAGTTGAACAACATAGCCCATTATCTTTAGCTCAAACCCAAACATGCTAACAGCAGAACAGACTGCTCTTAAAGAACTGCTAAAATGAATTACCTACAGCATAGCAGTAAAAATCTTAACCAGGGCATTACATTTATTTATCATGTATTTGATAGTACTGCTGCCATAAAGTTAACAAATTTCATAACATATGCCGGTGATATTAAACCTGATTCTGATAGATCCTTGGAAGACACCAAAGAGACATAGCTGTAAGAAGAATAGATATGACTAGACAAACAATTGGTGTGGCTACTGTTAATGATGATGGCTTATTTATGGAACTAACTGAATTTTAGACTTCCCAATTACTGTGGTGGCATGTTTGCCTACAGAGAGAATTGTGGAAATTAGATCACAAAGAATCCATTGTAATGTCCCAGCACTAATTCTTTAACTGAAGCTATCTACAATAATTCTATTTTCCTGCTGTTTCCTCAGAATACAAAAGGGCTTTTTGCATGTCATGTTAATGAGCACTTGGTCACACACCCTCTGTTTAAGACTCAGAAGATGTGAAACTCATCGTATTTATTTTGCAGTTCTCCGAGAACAAATCATCCTAACTTGCATAATTTTCAGATCCCTTTTCTGATGTGCTTTTGTTTGCTGATTGCTGTAAACTGTTCTGTTTTGAAATTTATTGAGAAAGGGCAGTATCCATTGAAGAGGTTAATTATTGTAAATTGCTTTGAAGTTAGGACAGGAATTGTTAATGGAACAAATATTCCACATTCTGTGTTGGTCATAGTAACCCCTCCAATGATGTATCTCATTTTGACATTCATTCGCTGGCAAAGGAGAAGCTGGAGCTGGCTGTGTACTCCTGGATTCCGTACTTGATGGGGGGGACTGGATCCTCTCATCGGTGCTGCGCTCCAGTGTTCACTCCCGGGAAGATAAGCTGGATTGCATTTGACTGCGGCTGCACTTGAGTGAAATGAGCAACTGCTGTGGCTTGTTCTTGCAGAAGTGTGGCTCCAGCACAACACCCGTGCACCATCAATCTACAGGTCATGATATATTTTTTTGTAACTGTATGCTGGCACTGGAATATATGGTGACATTTGTGGGTTGCCCCCAGCACACTGGTTGTTAACACAAATGACTCATTTCATGTTTTGATGTACAAGTGATAAATAGACTTGAATCTAGCCCTTCTACAGAGCAGATATGAACAACTTGAACCAAGCCGTTGCGTGTCTTCGGGGGGGAATAGCCGGAAAGGATTATGGTCTGGAAGAGTACAGCTGAAGATGCAATCTCACCCCTGCAGAAGCAGCAGTTTTACACCAGCCGTACTTGAAAGTCTTTTCTTCAGAATCTGCTTTGGCAATATCTCATCCCTTGGGCAAATTTAATTAAAAAGAAATATTAAAAGAAAATTAAATTAGGTCTGTGTAGGCATAAAAGTGCTGTTCTAATATGCTTTGAGATGGCTTGACTGATTCCTATTTATTGGCAAATTAGGACTGTGAGATATCAGAGAGGCTGTTAATGCAGTTTTTTTCTCATCTGCTTTGAAAGTAGTGTGTTGTCTAAGAATTTAGCTGCATCATCAAGATTGTTTAATACTGAGGAGAACAGAACCTTTGCAAGTCCTGCACTTGGGTCATTCCAAGGTATTTTGTAACTGCTGAAATACTTATTCAATCCTGTTGAACAAATGGAGAGTGCAGCTGCTTATTTATGTTGTGCAAGCTTGCTCAGTGACCGCGACTTCTATAAACACTGACCAAGACACTAAAGGGATTGGGAGAGCGAAGGAGACTCCCTCAATTTTTTTGTAAATAGTAACTTGCTTAACAATCACCTGAGTGTCCTTAATGTAATGTCACAACTGAAAAACAATTGCCCAGGAGTTGGAATGCAGTGCATTATTTATTGATCCTGGGAATTAACTTAACCTTGAGCAAATTGCCTTTTTTGACCATTTCTGAGCTAATCATAAAATTCAGCCAATTGCCTTTTGATCGAGACAAATGCATCTGGCATTCTCTGTGGATGACAGCGCACACCTAAAGACAGCAGTCATCATGCATTGTTCTTCAACTTGCTCATATAGAGTACAGGTCCATACTGTATAACTCAATAGTTTTCTGCCATTTTGTTAAAAAATCTTCTATCTGCTGAGATCGCTGAATGACATTTAAAGGAACTTGTGCTTAATAACAGGGGTCTTCAGAAAACAGCCTTATATCTCATTGTAGATTAAGCACCTACCAAGGTGCTAAAAATTAGTTAAAATCTTGTCATAAATTTAGCTGGTAATTGTATTATCTTTGTCCATGCCTTTAGGAAGAGAGCTTTAACCTTGTATTAC
This sequence comes from Hemitrygon akajei, assembly GCF_048418815.1. Lineage (NCBI taxonomy): Eukaryota > Metazoa > Chordata > Chondrichthyes > Myliobatiformes > Dasyatidae > Hemitrygon > Hemitrygon akajei. The sequence continues at coordinate 141,153,613 of NC_133124.1, read as the reverse complement.
AGGTGACTAAGGCTGAGTCAGGGATACTGGAAAGAAGCACAAGAGATGTGAAGACCCTTTGGTTAATGAGTTTTCAGACACACAAAGATCCAATTTTATGCTCTCTGTGGAACAAGTTGTTCTCAGGTGGATTTTCTCAAGGCAATTATCAACATGAAATGTAACACTCTGCACTGGGCCTGGACTGATCTTGTTGCAGAGGTCAAGGTATTGGATGCTCTCAATTTCATAGTCTTAAGAATATTCCAGGTAATGACTGCTGATTTATTTGTTATATTATTTTCTTCTTACCATGGGATGACTGAGGAGACTGATGCCCACAGCTTGAGGAGAATAACTTTATATCATGAAGAAATTGCATGTCCTTGGATTTGCCACTATTGAAGGCTGCCATTGATCTTGCTGCTGCTACTCCTCTGAATGGGGATATTGTCAGGGGAAACGAGGTTGATCCTGATACTTTGCAAAGAGGAAAGATAATTGATTGATTAGGAATGGCATCCTTGAGGGAGGAAGTGAACACAAATATTCTGATAACTTTTCACACATTCACAAAAGAACAAATGGGTTTGCATTCCAAGCTGATCTTTGACAGTTTCTTGTCATCTGCATCAGGGATTTGCTGGCTGCTGTGCCCATGACGAGTAGGACACTTCCCTCAGTGTTGAGATGCTGTCAACTCAAGGTCTCCCAACCCTCTGATTGCTGGTCATCTATATCTAAAGTGTATAAGGTATTATTTTTGTAGGAGGGCAGATGGGAGGGAATGGGCTGTGAGAGTATATGAGCTATGGGGAGCTCAACTTGATGTATCTTGAGGTTATTCCCTACACTTTATTATCCAGGAGATGTTACTCATAGGCCATCTCCCTCAACCTATGGCAAATATCTTTGGCAATCCTAATGCATTAGCCTCCCACTAGCATTAATTATCCCCATCCACACTCAGTGGCCACTTCATTAGGTGCCTCATGTACCTACTGAGCACATGTTTGTGGTCTTCTGCTGCAGTAAGCCCATCCACTTCAGGGTTCAACATATTGAGATGCTTTTCTGCACACCACTGTTGTAACACCTGGTTATTTGAGCTACTATAACCTTCCTGTCAGCTTGAACCAGTCTAACTAGTCTGACCATTCTCCTCTAACATATCTCATTAACAAGGCATCTTTGCTGACTGAACCCCCACTCATTGGACATAATTTCGTTTTTTGCATCATACTCTATAAACTTTAGAGAAAATTATGCATGAAAATTCTAAGAGATCTGCGGTTTGAGATACTCAAACTACCCCATCTGACACCATCACTCATTCCATAGTCAAAGTTATTTAGATCACATTTCTTCCCCTTTCTGTTTTTGTTCTGAATAACAATTAAACCTCTTGATCATGCCTGCATGTTTTTATGTATTGAGTTGTTGCCACATGATTGGCTGATTAGATAATTGTATTAATGAGCGGGTGTACCTAATGAAGTGACCACTGTGTGTATATCTCCATGTTCCCATTGGCCCTGCCCTGATTACTGTATAGCAAACTGTTGGCAACTGGATGGAATTCATATTGTTGATATTGCGACTCATGCTAGTTGCTGAATAAGAAGCATTCAGTGTCAGGAACACAGTGGTGGTTTTGCACACTTTATTAGGAACCAATATGTCAATCCTGACGAAGGGTCTCGGCCTGAAACGTCGACAGTGCTTCTCCTTATAGATGCTGCCTGGCCTGCTGTGTTCCACCAGCATTTTGTGTGTGTTGTCAATCCTTGGTGTTGGCGTTCCACTCAAATCTTTGCTAAGTGTGACAAAAACAAAACAGTTTTTAGGCAGACCTTAGAACATAAAATATAGGAGCAGAATTTGGCTATTTGGCCCATCAAGTAAGCTCCATGGAGAGGATGTTTCCATTTAGGGGTGGAGCCTCAGAGTAGAGCAACATCCCTTTAGAACAGAGATGAAGAGAATTCAATGCTTTTAATCCTTTTACAAGAGTGCATGACCAACTATGCTGTTTAATTACTAACTACGTTGTTAATAATGCAATACTCCTTCAGAAAATACTGAGATCTCAGATGTTCCTGGGATTTGTTGGAGCCACTGTCCCAGGCCAGGTGTCACAGCTCCAAGTTCTCCTATCACCACTGGGATTACTCTGGTTTATCCTTATACCTCCTTTCTATCTACTCTTTGAAGCCCTGGTGTTTCCAGTTTCTCATAATCTTTTTTCTTGATGTTCAGGATTGCCGCATCTATTACTATTGCTTTCTTCTGTACCTTGTCCAGTATTACTATGTCTGGTTGGTTGGCTAGTTATCAGTCTGTATTTGGAAGTCCCACAGGATCTTAGCTCTGTCATTCTCCACTACCTTCTCGGGTGTTTCCCATTTGAACTTGGGAGTGTCCAATCCATATTCAGCATAGATGTTTCTGTACACAGTTCCTGCATTTTGGTTGTGCCATTCAGTGTATACTGTCCCTGCCTGAATCTTGCACCCTGCTCCTATGTGCTGGATGTTTTCAGTGGAATCCTTGCACAGTCTGCATCATGGGTCTTGTCTGGTATGATAGACCCCTGCTTCTATTGCTCTTGTGCTCAGCGCCTTGAGCACAGCCTTTGTGCTGCCCCTCAGCACTTCCAGCCAGTCGTGGCACTTTCTTAAGTCAGCCACCTCTGATGATGGTACATCCTGTGCAGTGGTTTGTCCTGCCATGGCCTCTGGTCTCGTTTCACCCACTTCCATTTCCATGTTCCCTGCCTGCTGTCTGAGGTATTCTCCTAGCAGGTCATCCTTAGGGGCCATCTTCCTGACATATACTCAATCGCATTTCTTCCAGGACTGTGGCCTTGACACTTCAAGTCTCTGTTCTCCTTTATTCCGGTGGGTGTACAGTTGCTCAGCATTGGACTTTGGATGAAATCTTCTGTGTATTGTTAGTAGTTTCTGGGTCTTGACGTCAGCGGCTTCCAATTCGTTCCTTGGCCAGCACATTATTGCAGCTGGGTATCTGATGACTGGTAGGGTGAATGTATTGATGGCTTTGACCTTGTTTATCCCATTCAGCTGGCTTTTTAGGACATGTCTTACACTTTGGAGGTACTTGGATGTTGCAGCCTTCCTTGTGTCCTCATTGTGGTTTGCATGCACCTTCAGGATCCCCAGGTATTTGTAGCTGTCCTGTACATCTGGTATGAGGCCTTCAGGTAACTCGACTCCTTCAGTCTGGATGAGTTTGCTTCTTTACACTACCATACGGCTGCACTTTTCCAGTCTAAATTACACATCGAAATCTCTTATCAGGTGGATTCAATGCCTCTTTCATTTCTGACATACAGCTTGATGTCATCCACGTACCGGAGGTGGCTGATGGTCACTCCACTCTTGAATCTGTACCCAATTCCACTCTTTGAGATGATCTGGCTGAGGGGGTTCAAGCCTATGCAGAACAGCAGTGGTATATTCCACATCTGATGGTCACTTGTGCTATTGGCTTTGAGTTAACTCTAGCATTGTCTTCCAAAAGCCCATTGAGATCTTAAAGAAGATCCTTAGTGCTTGTTGACTTTCTACAGAGACAGGCATTCCAGGATCTATGCGTGGGGCATTGAATTGTATGCTTTCTTATAGTTGAGCCAGGTTGTACTTATGTTGGTTTTCCTGGCATTGGAGTCTCGCATGACTGCTTTGTCCACCAGTAGTTGGTGCTTGGAGCCTATGGTTCCATTACCAATCCCCTCTGAGCAGAGCTCAGGAATTTACACACATAATCCTTCAGTTTGGTGGCTATGATGCCTGATAGGAGCTTCCATGATGTTGACAGGCAAGTTATAGGCATTTCCAGCATCTGCAGCTTTTCTCTTGTTTGTTATAGGCTGGTAGTTTGATGATGTTGCTCCTTTGTGACGATCTTTCATTATGAGTAGCGTCCTTCCTTGAGTTAGCCAGTCAGGGTGGGAGCCTGCTTCAAGCAGCTGGGTCATTTGAGCTGCCAGCCGTGTATGTAATGTTGTTAGTTTCTTCAGCCAATAGGCGCTGGTGTGATCCAGTTCTTCATGCTTGCTACCTGTTGCTGGATATTTTCTGCTGTGATGGTGACTGCCTCTGCCCCTGGGAGATCGCAGAGGCTTGCTTGTAGGTCTTTCAGCCATTGGACGCTGGTGTTAAGTGATGCTTCTTTTGCCCATATAGTCTTCTAGTACTCCTCTGTTGCTGTTTAGGTTGGTTTAGGTACTGGCATGTTGTTGCTCTGTGCAAATACTTTTCCTGTTTTTTTTAGAAGAGTTATTCACTTGGCCTCTGTCTCCTTTGTGTACCTCTGTAGCCTGGTGGTCAGAGCTGTTAACCGTTGCTGGCAGTTTCCAGTGCTTTGGCTATGGACATACCTCTGTCCTTCCTTAGTAGCCATATGAATCTTTGTTCTTCCCACCCTTATGAAGCTCAGTTAGTCTGCTGACCTCCGCCCTTGTGGTTTTCATCTCGGCTTCCAGTCGTCATCTCCAGGAGAGGTTATGACAGTACTCTCCACTGTATTTAATTTTGCAGCCCAGGATTTCTAGAATGGCTGCTGGCAATGCATTTGGTAGGTTGGCATCCATCTATCTCGAAGGCCAGTGGGTGGTGGATCACCATCACAAGCCTGGGAGGAAGGTATGGAGATCCTGAGATCCCCCTCTCAGCCTCACCGGTGTAGTCCAAAGGAAAGCTTATGAAACAATATGTTTGGCATCAGCTTGGCTGCAGGAGCTCCACTCCGGATTTGCTGTCTGGGTTTATACCCTTAGCCTTCATCATTCCCGAGGGTGCCCACAAGGCAGTGGGGTTATTTACCCATAGCTGAGGATCTGGTTCATGAGCACCAGGGCATGTCCACACACCGGTAGGCCTGCATGCTACATGTGCAGGGGCCAGACCTCCTCCCTGTCCTCTGTAGTTCACCCTGTGTCTAAAAGGAGTTCCGTTTCCATGTGTCACCAGCGAGGAGGCACTACATGAGGCTTGCTGTTGGAGAGGCTGTGTACTGGTAGGGAGAGACTTACACATTCAGCTCTTTTTTTTGCAAGACCACTAGCCAGCAGTGGAAGCTGAAAATGAGAGCAACAAGCACTACCTACTACGTTACCACACTAGATGTGTCACAACAATCATTTTGTTCTGGACCAGTGTGGGTTGCTGTTGAAGTAGCGTTCCAATCATTCCAGTCTCATCCATTTATGGTTTGTTCCTGTAGCCAATTTAACTCCAGATGGTCCCGGTTCCCTAACCATTGGCGGGGACCTTGTTAATCTGGGCAAAGTCCGAGCCGGCATGACTCTTCTTGTTCTTGTCACTCTCATCCGGAGTTTTGTGGCTAATGTAGAGTTAGCACAAGGGGTCCAGCCCAAGACCCCTACTGGACCGCCACCACCAGGACCCAAACCCCAGACCCCCATGGTGGGTGTCAGGACGGAACTAGGTATCAGCCTCTGCTCCTGGTCGCATACTGCTGATTCTCGTGCGCAGTGTCCTCGTAGCAGCCCGTGCTACCTGGCTGCTTATACACAAAGACACACACTCACACACACAATTCGGGTTAATTGGGGCACCTGCTTATTTGGGACAATTCTTAAAGAATAAAATATAATTGAAAAAGTAGCCGGGATTCCCTTCGTTTATTTGGGACACTATGTTGCTTAATTGCAGCAGCAGACTGCAGCTGAACAGTTTCCGTCTGGCGTCATGTGTACTTCTGTGGCCATTAGACACTACATCATGTTCAGAGCAAACAGTTTTTAACTAATGTCAGTTGTATTTGTTTGTGTTCAGATCCTCTGAAATGATAATGCCAAGGAATTTACAATTTTGTACCTCTCCACCTCTGATCCGCTGATGACTTCCTGCTGTAGTTCATGATAAGCTGTTTGGTTTTGATGGTACTGAGTGAGAAGTAGTTGTTGTGGCACCACTCAGCCAGATTTTCAATCTTCCTCCTATATGCTGATCTGTCACCACCTCTTCATAACAAACATGAAGTTCTGGAACATAGTACTTGAAAGGGCGTTGGAATGAAATTATACAGGAACTTTCTAAAGGGCTTTGATGACTTACATGGGAATCATCTGAGAAGTGGTTTATAAAAACTGGCTATGGGCACTGTGGCCTCTTGTGCTGCAAGATTTTGTGAACTTTGAAGGTTATGAAATACATTTGATGAAGCATATGCTGTTAATCCTACCCACATATTCTAGGTTTGGATCCAATTGTATCAGAAGAAAGTTGGAAAGAAGTGAATTGTAGATGTCAAACACGAGGAAATCTGCAGATACTGGAAATTCAAGCAACACACACAAAATACTGGTGGAACGCAGCGGGCCAGGCAGCATCTATAGGGAGAAGTGCTGTCAACGTTTCGGGCTGAGACCCTTAGTCAGGTCTCGGCCCGAAACGTCGACAGCGCTTCTCCCTATAGATGCTGCCTGGCCCGCTGCGTTCCACCAGCATTTTGTGTGAACTGTAAATGTCCCCTAGTTCTCAACTTTCAGAAACTGTACAAAATAGCCATAGGAATTGTGGTCTTTAGAAACAGAAATACTTAAAATAGAATCTATGTGGACCAATCATGTTAATTAGAATATAATACAGACCAGCTAGTATCAAAAAGAAGTGCAGGAGTGATCAGAATCGGGTTTAATATCACTGTCATATATCATGAAATAGACAATAGACAGTAGATGTAGGAGTAGGCCATTTGGCCCTACTAGCCAGCACCGCCATTCACTGTGATCATGGCTGATCATACACAATCAGTACCCTGTTCCTGCCCTCTGTCCATATCCCTTGACTCTGCTATCTATAAGAGCTCTATCTAACTCTCTCTTGAATGCATCCAGAGACTTGGCCTCCACTGCCTTCTGGGGCAGAGCATTCCACTTATCCACCACTCTCTGGGTGAAAAAGTTTTTCTGCATCTCTGTTCTAAATGGCCTCTAGTTCTGGACTCACCCATCAGTGGGAACATGCTTCCTGCCTCCAGTGTGTCCAATCCATTAATAATCTTATATGTTTCAATCAGATCCCCTCTCATCCTTCTAAATTCCAGAGTATACAAGCCCAGTCGCTCCAATCTTTCAACATATGACAGTCCCACCATTCCAGGAATTAACCTTGTGAACCTACGCTGCACTCCCTCAATAGCAAGAATGTCCTTCCTCAAATTTGGAGACCAAAACTGCACACTATACTCCAGGTGGGGTCTCACCAGGGCCCTGTACAGCTGCAGAAGGACCTCTTTACTCCTATACTCAATTCCTCTTGTTATAAAAGCCAGCATGCCATTAGCTTTCTTCACTGCCTGCTGTACCTGCATGCTTGCTTTCATTGACTGATGTACAAGAACACCTAGATCTTGTTGTACTTCCCCTTTTCCTAACTTGACTCCATTTAGATAGTAATCTGCCTTCCTGTTCTTGCCACCAAAGTGGATAACCTCACATTTATCCACATTAAACTGCATCTGCCATACATTTGCCCATTCACCCAACCTGTCCAAGTCACCCTGCATTCTCATAACATCCTCCTGACATTTCACACTGCCACCCAGCTTTGTGTCATCGGCAAATTTGCTAATGTTACTTTTAATCCCTTCATCTAAATCATTAATGTATATTGTAAACAGCTGTGGTCCCAGCACTGAACCTTGCGGTACCCCACTGGTCACAGCCTGCCATTCCGAAATAACACATAATAAACAATTTAAAAATGTATAAATTACACCAAGAAATACATGGTGACTGTCCTTCATGTCTGAGCCTGTGTAAGAGAGTTTTTAAAGAGGAAAGACCTACTGGGGCAGTTCCACCCTGAAGTCCAAGTCCGGTGGTATGAACAAGTGTTAGAATCTGGGGTCTTCCTAGGTTGCAATGGATAACCATGGCACTTTCTGCCTCGTCGTGCCCTTGGCTTCCCACGCAGTGTTGCAGTACCGCCTTCCTGTCCGTTTGATCTCACCGTAGATCTCATTCGCCCAGTCCGCTGGTCTGACTTTATGTTCTTGGACATGTCTCTAACTCATCGGGGTATGAGGTCACTGGCTGCCCTCACCTGGTTTAGCCCGCCTGTCAAAGAGGTGGACCAGGGTGTGGCCGCTGTCATGTGTAAACAGCTGCTTGGAACCACATGTGAGAGCTGAGTGTCTGGTGGAACCAAAAGTAGATACACCTTTGGCAGCAATTGCAATTTTGAGTCTGTGTGGATAGATCTCTATCAGCTTTGCACATCTGAACACTCAAATTTTCCCCCATTTGTCTTGACAAGACTGCTCAAGCTCTGTCAGATTGCAAGGGGTATCATGAGTGAACGTCCCTTTCCAAGTCCAGCCACAAATTCTCAATTGAATTGAGGTCTGGACTCTGACTTGGCCACTCTAGGACATTAATTTTGTTGTTTTTAAGCCATTCCTGTGTAACTTTGGCTTTATGCTTGGAGTCATTGTCCTGCTGGAAAACAAATCTTCTCCCAAGTTGCAGTCCTCTTGCAGACTGCGTCAGGTTTTCCTCCAGAATTTTCCTGTATTTTGCTGCTTGCATTTTACCTTCTTCCTTCACAGGCTTTCCAGTGAAGCATCCCCACAGCATGATACAGCCACCACCGTGCTTCATGATAGGAATGGTGTGATTTTGAGGGTGTGCTTACACCAAACATAGTGTTTAGTCTGAAGGCCAAAAAACTCAATTTTGATTTTATCAGACTATAGAACCTTCCAGCTGACTTCAGAGTCTCCCACATTCCTTCTGGCAAACTCTAGCCAAGATTTCATGTGAGTTTTTTTTCAACAGTGGCTTTCTCTTTGCCACTGTCCCATAAAACTGTGACTGGTGAAGCACCCAGGCAACAATTGTATGCACATTCTCTCTCATCTCAGCCACTGAAGCTTGTAACTCCTCTGGAATTGGCATAGGTTTCTTTGTGGCCTCACCCAACAATCAACTCCTTGCATCAGTTTTTGATGATGGCCTACTCTAGGCAGATTTACAGCTCTGCCATATACTTTCCATTTCTTGATGATTATCTTAACTCATAGGTGTCAAACACAAGGCCCGCGGGCCATATCCGGCCCGCGAGATCATTTTAGATAGATCTATTATTTTAATTATTACCGGTAATGGCCCGGCGATATGAAGCGCTGATAACACACAAACTACAGATCCCATAATGCAGTGCAACAGCTGCCGATAGGCTACCCGGGAACATTCCCGTGTCAAGCGTCTGTTGCTGTATATAACGCTATTTTTTGCACTGAGTTCGCACGGCGCTTTGGTGACTTTGAAGCACAAAAAATTAATTTCGAGCTGCTTCGCAACCCATTTGCCGTCAACGTGGAAACTGCACCTGTACAGATTCAGATGGAGCTGATAGGGCTGCAGTGTAATGGGACACTAAAGGCAAAGTACGACACTGCAGGGCCCGTACAGTTTATTCGCTCCATTCCTGAAGCAATGCCTCAGCTCCGTCTACATGCTTGTGCATGTTTGGTAGCACATATCTGTGTGAGAAGCTTTTCTCAGTGATGAAGATTTTTTTTTTAAACTTTTTTTTTATTGTTTTTAAATAGTTACAGAATAAATGTGTATGAAAAAAAAAGTGTTACCCAGCCCCCCTCCCCCCTAACATCCCTATTAAAAAAATAAGAAAGAAAAGGGAATGCCTGGATGTTGGAAGATCCCCACATGCTCCACGGAGTTCTCATTTTTTTAATATATGTTAAAATTCTTTTTCTTTTTACTGGCCCATTAAGCCCATTAACATTAAAACTTAAAAAATTTAGTAGATTAGTCATTATTTTTTTTATTATATTACTCCAATCTATAATAGTACCTAATCTTTCCACTTTCGTGGTATCCTGGGAAATCTTTATAAAAATCTCCGTGTTGCTATGTGTGTCCCCACCAATCATCCAGGCAAAAAGATAGAAAAAAATTAAAATATAAAGAAAAAAAACCAAAATACCCCCCTACTAATGTTGTGGAAAAAAAAACACAACATTACCCCCCTCTGCTGTACGGGTCATGGCAACCGCCATGATTACACACGTGAATCCCGCAGTAACCGATCCACAGCCTCCCAGCCCCCCCGCAACATAAAAAAGTATATGTATAAGAAGAGAAAAAAAAATACTGTTCTCATTTAGTATTTCTAAAATTTTGCTTTTCTCTTCTATAATATCCATAAATGTCCATCACTTCTGTTCCTTGGGTCTATCTTCATCTTTAATCCATTACGTTTGGAAGCCTCTATGTGTAATTAGCGAATAGATGGAAGTTCTTGTACAAACTCCTCCGCTTTTCGATAATCGGAAAAAAATTTTTTTCCCTCCTCCAAAAAAATTATCAGTGTTGCTGGATGGCGCATTGTAAATTTATAACCCTTTTCCCATGAGGCTTTTTTCACTGGGTTAAATTCCTTCTTTCTCTTCAACAGGTTGTAACTTATATCCGGATAAAAAAGAACTGGTTTCCCTGCTATCATCAGTGGCCCGTTTCTATTTTTGGCACTTTGGGCAGCGGCCTTCAGGATCTTTTCTTTGTCTTGGTATCGTAAGCATTTTATCAAAATTGATCGTGGGTTTTGATCAGCTCGAGGTCTTGACCTTAAAGATCTATGAGCCCTTTCGATCTCAATTGGAGTTTCTCTTTCCATTTTCAATTTTTCAGGGATCCATTTTTGAAAAAAATTTATTGGATCTTCTCCTTCTATATCTTCTTTAAGTCCAACAATTTTAATATTATTTCGTCTACTGAGATTTTCAAGCTTATCAATTTTTTCCATAAATTGTTTTCTTTCTGATGTCCAAGCCGTGTTTTCCTTTTCCATTTTGTCCATTCTTTCAACCATATCTTCCGTTGTAGTTTCCAAGTCCGTAATTCTTTTTTCCATTTTTTCCTGTCTCTTTGCCATTTTATCAAGCATAATCTCCATATTGGTCATTTTTTTTCCGAGTATTTTTTGATTATTTTTAATTACTTTTAATGTGTCTAATTTACGCATTATTTGCCTCAAAGTCTTTTCTATATTTCTAGAAGGACTTTTGCCTCCTTCTTCAGCTGATCCTTCCGAGAGATTTGACTCTCCCTCTGATTTGCTATCACTTTCAGTTGCAGTGGTAGCTGGGCTTTGTAGTTCTTGTTGCTCCCGTTTGCGCATGCTCCATCCTTCGCGTTTGCGCAGTTCACAATGGTCTTTTCCTGTGGCCAATGTTGCCACAGTCTCCTGTTCCGTATCGCCGGTGATATAATGTACCTGAGACCGCGGTTCCTCGGTAGACGTGGGCCTTGTTCTTGTTCCAACTTGCGTAGTCTTCCCGGTATTAGTTTTCTTCATCTTCCTTCTTTGAGGCATAGCTTGACACAGTCCGGAGTCGTTTATAAGTAACTTTTAGAAAGTATTGACTAACTTTTCTTCATTTAAACATTAATTTATTAACTTTTTATGGGAGAGCTGGGTCCCTGCGTCTCGATCCTACGTCATCACGTGATGTCCCCCCTCAGTGATGAAGATTAACAAAACATCACACAGGAGTCGTCTCACTGATGAACACCTGCAGTCCATCCTGAGAATCTCCACAACACAGAACCTTACATCAAACCTAAACGAACTTATTGCCAAGAAAAGATGCCAAGCATCCAGCTCTGACAAAACAGCATAAGAGCAAAGAAAACTGAGTGTTTTGATTTGTTGTTGTTTTAACTTTTGCTGAAAAGCACAAATTTTATTTATATTTTCAGGGTTTTTTTTGCAGCATGCTCATATTTCTAACTTGTATAATACTGACAGGAGATATTTTTATGGAGAGCAAAATATTTAAGTTATTTAAAGATTTAGTTTATTTTTTCTGGAATAATATTCCTGTCTGTTTTTATTCATATTTATGTTCAAAAAATGTTTAGTTTTAGTGTGTTCAATAAATGTTTATCCTGTTCGGCCCGCGACCTAAAGTGTGCTTTGAGTTTTGGCCCAATGTGCAATTGAGTTCGACACCTCTGTCTTAACTGTACTCCAAGGGATTTTCAGTGACTTAGAAGTTTACTTGTATCTATCTCCTGACTTGTGCTTTTCAATAACCTTTTTGCAGAGTTGCTTGGAGTGTTCTTTTGTCTTCATGGTGTAGTTTTTGCCAGGACACTGACTCACCAGCAGTTGGACCTTCCAGATACAGATGTATTTTTACTGCAGCCAATTGAAACACCTTGACTGCACACAGGTCTCCAAAAACAGATCTTCATTTAACTAATTATACGACTTCTAAAACCAATTGGCTGCACCGGTGATGATTTGGTGTGTCATATTAAATGGGGGGGGGTACTTATGCAATCAATTATTTAGTGTTTTATATTTGTAATTACTTTATAGAGTTTGACATGTTTTCAGTTTGACACAACAAGACTTTTTCGTGTTGATTAGTGTCAAAAAAGTTAAATCCATTGTGAATCAATATTGTAAAACAATAAAACATGGAAATTCCCAAGATGAGGGAATACATTCTTCAGCACTTTGTATCAAATAATTAATGAAAAAAGAGAGCAAAAATGGAAAAAAAATAGAATTAAGTGAATAGTAAATGAAATGACACTTCAGGAAAAGATTTCAACTCTACCCTTCCCCGGATGAACATGTTTGTGTTTGCAATATGTCCAAAAATAACTTGGCATTAATACAAACCCCAACAAAAGGCAGAATCATTGCTGAAGTATGCATGGGAAAAATTAACCTGTATTCAGTAGAATGACATGATAATAACTTGAAAATGCATGAGTTCTCCTTGTGTAATAAAATAGATGTTTTGAAAAGAAAAGTGGTACAAGGAGAACAGAAGGCTTAAAAATACAGTACCATTAGTGACACTAACACCAGATTCAAAAGGCCAGCAAGCATACTGGTGTCCAAGAAGAGTGAGATCAGCTGTCTCATTGACCAATGCCTAATAGCACTAACATCTTCTCCGACAACGTGCCTTAAGGTTTGGTCTTAGCTAGAATTAATTCCTGCCTGAGCAAGGACCTGGACCCACTGCAGTCCACAAAAGGTGGATTCAAATTCACTGGCTCTCCATTCTGCTTGAGCACCCAGACAACAGCAAGTCATACATCAGGCTGCTGTTTACCAATGACTACTTATCATTCAAGACCAATATCTCCTCCGTATTAACCAATAAGCTTTAAAACCTGGGCCTCCATACCCCATTCTGCAACTGGATGCTTGGCTTCCTCGTCGAGAGACCAGTCAGTACAGATCAATAATAGCATCTGAATGTTGTCGAGCAGCACCTCAACGACGTGTGCTTAGCCCACAGCTGTTCTCTCTACCCTCATTACTGTGTGGCTAAGCACAACTCTATCATCTAAATTTGTATATGACACCACTGTTGGTTGAATCTCAGATGGCAATGAAGAGACGTACAGGAATGAGATAGATCAAAGTTCAAAGTAAATTTTATTACCAATGTACATATATGTCACTGTATACAACCCTGGGTTCATTTTCCTGTGGGCATACTCAGCAAATCTATAGAATAGTAACTATAACAGGATCAACGAAAGATCAACCAGAGTACAGAAGACAACAAGCTGTGCAAGTGCAAATATAAATAACGAGAGCGTGAGATAATGAGATAAAGAGACCTAAAGTGAGATCATTGGTTGTGGGAACACCTCAATGGATGGGCAAGTGAGTGTAGTTATCCCCTTTTGTTCAAGAGCCCGATCTGATGGTTGAGGGGTAGTTAACTGTTCATGAACCTGGTGCTATGAGTCCTGAGGCTTTTGTACCTTCTACTTGAAGATAGCAATGAGAAAAGAACATGGCCTGGGTGGTGGCAAGCAATCTCTGATGGATGCTGCGTTTCATGTAGATGTGCTCAGTGGTGGGAGGGCTTTACCTGTGATGTACTGGGCTGAATTCACTACCTTTTCTAGGATTTTCCGCTCAAAAGCTTTACTGTTTCTGTACCAAGCCCTGATGGAGCCAGTTAATACACTCTCCATTACACACCTATAGAAGTTTGTCAGAGTTTTTGAAGTTATACGGATCTCCGCAGACTCCTAAGGAAGTGTGTGCTTTCTTTGCAATTGTAATTACATGCTGGGTCTGGGGCAGGACCTCTGAAATAGTAACACCCAGGAATTTAAAGTTGCTGACCCTCTCCACGTCTGATCCTCTGATGAGGGCTGGCTCATGGACCCGTGGGTTTCCCTCTCCTGAAGTCTACAATCAGTTCCTTGGTTTTGCTGACACTGAGTAAGAAGTTGTTATGACACCAGTCAGCCAAATTTTCAGTCTCCCTCCTGTATGCTGATTCATCACCACCTTTGATTTGGCCTACAACAATAGTGCCATCAGGAAACTTGAATATGGTATTGGAGCTGTGCTTAGCCACACAGTTTATTAGTTCAATAAGTACATTTAATGTCAGAGAAATGGATACAATATACATCCTGAAATTCTTTTTCTTCGCAAACATCCATGAAACAGGAGTGCCCCAAAGAATGAATGTTAGTTAAATGTTAGAACCCCAAAATCCCCCCCCAGCTCCCCCCACCCATGCGTAATCAGCAGCGAAGCAACAGTTTCCCTTTCCCCACCAGCAAAAAAAGCATCAGCTTCGAGGCCATGTCCTTGGCATATTGAAAAGTGGCTGGTTGTGAGGCCCTGAGAGCGGGTCCCATTTCTGCAAAGAAATGAAGTCAGCGTGTAACTCCAGATCAGGGTCTCCAAAAGAACCCTGAAAAAGAAAAAAAGAGATGTCAAAGATAGAAATCAAGTCAAGTCAACTTTTATTGTCATTTTGACCATAACTGCTGGTACAGTGCATAGTAAAAATGAGACAGCGTTTTTCAGGACCATGGTGTTACATGACACAGTACAAAAAACTAGACTGAACTACGTAATAATAATAAAAAAACAACACAGAGAAAGCTACACTAGACTACAGACCTACACTGGACTGCATAAAGTGCACAAAAACAGTGCAGGCATTACAATAAATAATAAACAGGACAGTAGGGCAAGGTGTCAGTCCAGGCTTCAGGTATTGAGGAGTCTGATAGCTTTTGGGAAGAAACTGTTACATAGTCTGGTCGTTAGAGCCTGAATGCTTTGGAGCCTTTTCCCAGACGGCAGGAGGGAGAAGAGATTGTATGAAATAGAGCTGTTTCTGAAGATGCAAGCAAAGGAGTTGTCGTTAGGCACCATCATCCTAAGATCTGCCCTTCCGTTCCATTATAGGTGTAAAGCGAGTAGAACAGGGGCTAAGCACATAGCCCTGAGGTTCTGCGGTGCTGATGGAAATTGTGGAGGAGATGTTTTTGCCAATCTGAACTGATGGGGGTCTACAAGTGAAGAAATCTAGGATCTACCGTAGATGTCGGATTATAAGCCGCTACTTTTTTCCCACGCTTTGAACAGCTTTGAACACTGCGGCCTTTACTACGGTGCGGCTAATGCATGATTTTTTTTCATGCCGCCAAAAACATTTTGCCTCGTAACAGTAGACCAATAAAATTGATGAGTAGTTCACAGAGGTCCAATGAAATTGTACGATAAATCAAGCGCACTTTCACAATTAAATTATTGTAAATCAGTCATTTGTACTCACCCTCATCAACATGGAAAACACTCGAAGAAAAGCATTGTGCTGCCTTTATGGCAGTTATTTAGTTTATAATATTTTCGCTTAGTAATTCATTTGTTAGTAATTTCTAGTTGAATAAAGTATCTATCTATCTATTTGTTTTCTGTACATCCCGGGATACTATGACATCACATCCAGTTTCGCCGCGTCTTGTGGGAAATACCGGTTTGCGATAAACGGGAAGGTGGGGGGGAGCACATTACCCGAGCGAAAACGCTGCTTTTAAGTTAAAGGCAATCAATAACTTTTCCTGGTAGGCTGCAGTATATATTTTTTTACGTCGTTAGGAGATATTGGAATGTTGTTCGTGCACTGTTCAGTAAAAAAGTATATGCAACATAATTTGTGTGTTACCGATACGTATGTATATTTAAAAGTAGCCGTGTTAGAGGCATGGTTCGAAAAAAAGCATTTGCAATATGTATTTGTTTATGTTACCATACGGATTTAATTAAAAGTTAAAAAATCCTCACGTGTAATATCTTTCTGTGTAAATATCTCATATTACAACGTGGGACACCTGCGGCCTAAAATCCGGTGCGGCTTGTACAAGTACAAAATTGATTTTCTTTCTAAAATTAGAGCCAGCGGCTTTTAATCAGGTGCGCTCTGTAGTGCGAAATCTACGGTAGTTGCACAAGAAGATATTGAGGCCAAGGTCTTGGAGCTGATTGATTAGTTTTAAGGGGATGATGGTATTTAATGCTGAGCTGTAGTCAATAAGGAGCATCCTGATGTATGCATCTTTGCTGTCCAGGTGTTCCAGGGTTAAGTAAACAGCCAATGAGATGGCATGTGCAGTGGGCCTGTTACTCCGGTAGACAAATTAGAGTGGATCCAAGTTGCCTGTCAGGTAGGGAGCTGATATGTTTTATCATTGGCCTCTCAAAACACTTCTTCATCACTGTGCATGTAATTACAATTGGTTGAGTAGTGTCAAAGCAGTAACCTCTCATTCAATGTCAGCAAGATACAACACATAACCAGGTTGATGAACTCTTCTCTCTGGAAGGGAGTTAACTTCTTTCTAGTGGGCAGAATTGAATTCTGAAGTTGACGCATCAATGTAATGGAAGACTTAAAAGACATTGAATATGTTGGAAAATAATGGAACCTTTAAACTCAGCGCTTTTAACTTAAAGGAAAATTTTAAAAAACTGCCAATGGTGGAAGTCTAAAATTAACTAAAAATGTACTTGTCAGCTTAAAATCTGTCTCTTAATTACAAATGCATGAGTCTAAAATGCAAGACCTGATGATTCTTCTGAAAATATGTAGAAACTGCATCTGCTACTTCATCTATTGCTTCTCTCCTTTAAGAAAGGATGAAATTAATACCAATTTTATGCTGGATGTCTGATGTGGGCAAGTCTATGAGAGAATTCCTCTCTAAGAGAATACGATACAGACAAAACTCAAAGTAAGTTTATTATCAAAGTACATATACATCACCATATACAATCCTACGATTTGTTTTCTTGCGTGCACACTCAGTAAATACAAAGAAACACAATAGAATCAATGGAGAAACTACTCTCAAAGGTGATAGATCAGTTGTGATATGAGCAGAGCAGTAGCAGGTTGAGCTTAATCCAGGTAACTGTGAGGTGTTGTGTTTGGTAGATCGAAAGCATATAGTAAATGGCAAGACACTTAACAGCATTAAACAGCATAATATCCGAATATTTGCATCTTCGGATGCAAATCCATCGCTTCCTGAGAGTAAAAAGGCAAGTAGATAGGGTAGTAAAGAAGGCAAAAAGCGTGTCTGTCTTCATCAATAGGAGCACTGCAAATAAAAATCAGTAAGTTTTATTGCACTTGTATAAAACTTTGGTTAGGCTACATTTTGGAGTATTATGTACAGTTCTGGTTGCCAGACTACTGAACTATGTGAAGGCTTTCGAAAGCCTGCAGAAGAGGCCTGCTTAGATTAGAGACTATTAGCGATAAGGAGATTTTGGACAAACATAGATATTTTCTTTTCTGGAATGCTGGAGGCTGAGAGGACATCCAATTAAATATATAAAATTTTGAGAGGCATATACATGGTGGCTGGGGTCTGGGTGGGAAGGGAAAATACTGGATGGCATTGTTTTAAAGTGAGAGGGGGAAAGTTTAAAGGGGATTTATGAGGCAACTTTTATTTACACAGAGTGGGATGGCAGCTTGCTCAATGTAACATGATTGACACAGAGATTATGGGCTAGTTACTGTGTTCTACTTTTCAATGTTCAATGAGGCCAGCAAAATAAATCCACAAATTCTGTTCAATCTGTACTATTTAAAAGCCATTGGAAAGCTGGTGACAAACTGCATAAACTTGACATCAGTGTGCCATGCTGCAAGAACTGGGGTTGTGGAGAAGGGTGGGGAACCAATTTTGCTGAATGACATGACGGTAGATAGTAAGATTAGTGTATTATGAAAGCAAGCGGCAAGTGGAAGCATGCCCAGTGGAATTGTAAAAGAACACCAGATGCAGAACTCTCATGGGGAGTTCTCTCTAGATCTCAGCAATACTAATAATAATCTCGAAAGAGGATGCATAAATACAGAAATAAAAAAAGCAAATGGCAAGGCAGTTCAATCAGCATTGGAGAAAACAATCTCTCCAAAGATTTAGGATGGGCAGAACACCTGAGAAACACAGTAGAACTTAATTGACAGCTTTGACAAATAATCATAAAGGATTTACAATACAAAAAGTGGACATTTTTCCTGCCATTTTATTGCTGGTGGGGAAAGTACCTCTTGACCTCATACCACTTTCTAGAAACAGATCTGTGGCCCTGCAGGTTGAGTTTATCTCAGTGAATATCTAAGTATGGTTTAAACATGTGAGAGATTTTGCCTCTACTGCCAACTTGGCCAATGAATTCCAGACCTTTTCACACCCTGGGTGAAAAAAAGTTCTCCTCATCTCCTTTCCATTCCCTTTCCAGTTTATTGCTATGTTCCCTGATTCTTTTTGGTCTCAGTGAGGAAATGGCTCCACATAATCAGCGTTCAAATTTCAAATTAAGTTCATTATCAAAGTATATATAATTTCACCATATACTACCCTGAGATTGATTTTCTGGGAGGCATTCACAGTAGAACAAAGGTATACAACAGAGTCAATGAAATCTGCTCTCAAAGACTGACAAACAAACAATATGCAAAAGGAAACAAACTGTGCACATACAAAAAAACCCCAAATAACAATATATAAATAAATAATACTGAGAACATAAATTGTAGAGTGCTTGAAAGTGAGTCCATAGTCTGTGGAATGGGTTCAGCGTTGAGTTGAGTGAAGTTATCAATGCTGGTTTCAGGAGCCTGATGGTTGAAGGATCCTGAAGGTCCTGTACCTCCTTTCTGCTGTTAGCAGTGAGAAGAGAGCATGACCTCATATACCTTAATTTAGGCATCCTTCAGCTTTCTCCATCCCAGACCCACAGCCCTTGTTTATGGAAACATTCCTCACAAGTTCAGTTTTTCCATTCCTGACCGCCTCCTGGTAATAAAGTATGAAACTCAGCAGGTTGAGCAGCCTCTGTGGGAGGAAAGAAATTGTTGATGGTTCCAGTTTGGCCCGAAATGTTTACAGTTTTTTCCTCCT
The DNA here is from genome assembly GCF_048418815.1 of Hemitrygon akajei. Taxonomy (NCBI): domain Eukaryota; kingdom Metazoa; phylum Chordata; class Chondrichthyes; order Myliobatiformes; family Dasyatidae; genus Hemitrygon; species Hemitrygon akajei. The sequence continues at coordinate 141,134,349 of NC_133124.1, read as the reverse complement.
ACAGATGCTATTTGACCCACTAAATTTAGCAGATCATCGCTATAGATTCCAGAATCTGCAGTCTCTTAAGCCTCCTGTTAAATCTTCTCTACACCCTTCTGCAGTGTATTTGCAAATTTCCTGTAATGTGATGATCAGAGCTCTGCATGGTGCTCAAGCTGTACTCTCACCAGTGTATACCGTCAGCCCTCCTTATTCATGAATTCCACATGCGCGAATTCAACCAACCGCGAATCACAAAAACCCGGAAGTGCTCTTGCAGCACTTGTTGTTCGAGCATGTACAGACTTTTTTTCCTTGTCATTATTCCCTAAACAATGCAATATAACAACTATTTTACATAGCATTTACATTGTATTAGGTATTATAAGTAATCTAGAGATGATTTAAAGTATACGGGAGGATGTGCATGGGTTATCGTGGATCGGGATAAAGAAAATCAGAAGTTCTCTTACGAAGTAAGTTGGAACAGGTACATCCGGTATTATTTAGCATCAGTCAAATGTTTGTCTTATTATATAGTATATACCGTAGATTCCGGATTTTAAGCCGCTACTTTTTTCCCACATTTTGAACAGCTTTGAACTCTGCGGCCTTTAATACGGAGCGGCTAATGCATTATTTTTTTTCATGCCGCCAAAAACATTTTGCCTCGTAACAGTAGACCAATAAAATTGATGAGTAGTTCACAGAGGTCCAATGAAATTGTACGATAAATCAAGCGCACTTTCACAATTAAATTATTGTAAATCAGTCATTTGTACTCACCCTCATCAACATGGAAAACACTCGAAGAAAAGCATTGTGCTGCCTTTATGGCAGTTATTTAGTTTATAATATTTTCGCTTAGTAATTCATTTGTTAGTTAAAGTTAGAACTGTTTTAACTATATTTGTTTTCTGTACTACATCGCGGGATGCTATGACGTCACAACCGGTTTCGCCGCGTCTTGTGGGATACCAGTTTGCGATAAACGGGACGGCGGGGGGGAGCGGCGGAGCGAAAACGCTGCTTTTAAGTTAAAGGCGATCAATAACTTTTTCTGGTAGGCTGCAGTATATATATTTTTTACCAGTCGTTAGGAGATATTGGAATGTTGTTCAGTAAAGAAGTATACGCAACGTATATTTAAAAGTAGCCGCGTTACAGGCACGGTTCGATAAAAAGCATTTGCAATATGTATTTGTTTATGTTACCATATGGATTTAATTAAAAGTTAAAAAATCCTCACGTGTAATATCTTTCTGTGTAAATATCTCATATTACAACGTGGGACACCTGCGGCCGAAAATCCGGTGCGGCCTAAAATCCGGCGCGGCCTGTACAAGTAAAAAATTGATTTTATTTCTAAAATTAGAGCCAGCGGCTTTTAATCAGGTGCGCTCTGTAGTCCGGAATCTACGGTAATTTACTTTTCTGTGCATATAAAACACTTAAGAACGTATGTTTCAGCGCCGGGCTCGGGAAGTTCCCGAGTTCGATCTAGTGACAGATTGCTATGGAGTGCACTCTCCATCGTACCGGGTTGATGTGGAGGATCAAAAACCTAAAACAATAATTAAACTACTGCGTTGCTTAGTAATAATTGTAGCTTTCATCGGGGCAGAGCCTTTCTCACTTTATCCTTTAAAATTGTTCCAATCGTTGACCGACATAGCCTAATGTTTTTCCAATGACTGATGGTGTTTCACCTCTTTCCAATCGCTTTATTATTTCCACTTTATTTTGAATCGTGATTGTGATTATTTTCGCGAACAGAAACACTGCGGATTCAGAGCTCCGCTGCCGGGTCCTAATGTCCACCGCACTGAGACAGGTTAAATAAGGTCTGAGGTTCCACTGGGTCCTAAGCATCACCGCATTGAGACAAGTTGAATAAGGGACCTGAGCATCCACAAATTTTGGTATCTGCGAGGGGTCCCAGAACCAATCCTCGCGGATAAGGAGGGCCGACTGTACTGTCTAACCTAACTACCCTGCTCTTTCATTCAGTGCTTCAGCTAACAGGGGAAAATCTTTTTAACCAGATTCCTGACTTGCTCTGCTACCTTTTGAAGATCTGTGCCCTCCAAGATTCATTATTTCTCCACATCACGTAATATCCTCCCACTTACTGAACATTCCTTGCCTTGTTGCACCTCCCTGAACACAATACCTCAACTTGCACTGGATTAAATTGCATTTGCAATTGAACACTGAGCCCCATGCAATCATGCTGGTTATAGTCTCTCGTCACAAAAGATGCCATGCACTGTGACCCCTTTGTTTCCCAAAATCAAGCTGATTTGGGATCTAATTTGCTGCACTCCCTTGAATCCCATGTGCTTTTACTTTTTTTGATCCATGAAGGATCTCGCTCGACTTCATGTGCTCCACCCTGATTCTCTCTTGTTAACTTCTTGAAGCCCTTGTTAACTCCTCAATTACTGATTCAGAAAGAAAGGAAACACGGGTGTCAGAATTTCCTTTTAGCAACCTGGGATTTATTTCATTTCAAGGTAGTAATTTACCCCCTTTTTCAAAGATGATAAATACTTTAATACTTTTTGTTATTACATTTCATTACTTCGAGATTCAGGTTTACAGGTTACGTGCCTGTAACCATCATAGGCATACATATCTAAGGTGTAAATGCCATGAAAAATTAGCCTTTTTTATAGCAGTAGCACAGTACATTACAAATATGACAAAAAATAAATAACATCAAATTTAATTAAAATAAATTATAAATAACTTCAAAGGTGTCAAAGGTACATTTAATGTCAGAGAAATATATACAATATACATCCTGGAATTCTTTTTCTTCGCAACCATTCACGAAAAGAGGAGTGCCCCAAAGAATGAATGACAGTTAAATGTTAGAACCTCAAAGACCCCCCCAGCTCCCCCCTCCCACGTGTAAGCAGCAACAAAGCAACAATCCCCCTCCACCACCAACAAAAAAAGCATCGATCACTCCACTGAGCACTCAAGCGTGCAGCAAGCATCAACAAAGACAAAGGCTTGCAGTACCGCTCAGACTACTCGTTCACCTGGTAATTCGACATACCACAGGCTCTCTCTCTCTCTCCCTGATAAGGAAAAAAGAGGTGTCTCCATTTCACAGCAAGAGAGGAGACATAACAAACAACTCTCTGAATTAGGGGTTTTCAGGTCAGTTCTAAAACATGATGTCACTGGGGATGAAACTGTTAATGCACCTTGAAGTGTGAGTCTTCAGGCTCCTGTATCTCCTGCTTGATGGCAGCAATCGGAAAAGGGCATGATTTGCATTGTGGAAGTTCTTAATGATGGATGTCACCTTCCTGAGACATTGCCTTTTGTAGATTTTGTTAATAGGGAGAGCTGAACCCATGATGGAGCTAGTCAATTCACCTCTCTCTGTAGCTTTTTACATTCATGTGAATTGGAGTTCCCATTGTAGTCAGAGTGTATTCCAATTGTATGTCTGTCGAAACTTGTTATAGTCTTTGACGTCATACCGAATCTCCTTAAACCTCTAAGGGAGATGCTGGTGCACTTTCTTCATGGCTGCATTTGTGTGCTGGGATCAGGATAGGTGTTCAGAGACATCAGCAGCCAGGAACTTGAAGCTGCTCACCCTTTCCACCCCAGACCCTTCAGAAAAGACTAGTGTGAGTTCATCTGACTTCTTCCTAAAATCCATGATCAGTTCCTTGGTTTTGCTGATGCTGAGCATTGCCACTCAATCAGCAATACCACTCAATCACTCCTCTTCATCACAATCCGTGATTCAGTCGACAACACTGAATTGCTGGAGAATTTGTTGATGATGGAGTTATGTTTGGCCATTAGAGAAGATAGAACAGGGTGTAGAGCAACTCTTGAGATGCATCTGTGTTCATGGTCAATGAGAATTAAACAAGGTTTCTGACCTGTCCATATTGTGTTCTCCCAGTGAGAAGTCAAGGATCCAATTACAGAGGGATGTAGAGAGGTTTACATGTAGGAGCTTAATAATAGGGTTTGAGGAGTATGATGTTATTGAATCCCAAACTGTCATTGAACAACGTCTGATGTATGTGCTGTGATTGTCCAGATGATCCAAAGCAGGTTGATAGATAGATAGATAGATAGATACTTTATTCATCCCCATGGGGAAATTCAACTTTTTTTTTTGGAGAGCCAGAGAAATTGTGGTATTGGAGAAATGAAGTAGATATAGGACCTTGCTGAGGCAGAAGTTAATTGAGCCACAACTATCCTCTCAAGACATACAAAAAAGCTGGATGAACTCAGCAGGTCGGGCAGCATCCGTTGAATGCCTGACCTGCTGAGTTCACCCAGCTTTTTTGTACGTCTTGATTTGACCACAGCATCTGCAGTGCACTTTGTGTTTACTATCCTCTCAAAGCACTTTATTACAAAGGATGTAAGTGCCACTGGATGGTAATCATTGAGGCAGTTGTTGCCGTTGATCCTTTCAGTGCGCTGTACAAAGCATCCTATCTGGATGTGTTATGGCTTGGTATGGCAGCTGCTTTGCAGGTAATCAAAATTAATTGCAGTAAGTTGTGGACACACCTGAGCATGTCACAGAAACCAGACTCCCCTCTAGGGGCTCTGTTTACTCGCTGCCTCAGTAAAGCAGCCAGCACAATCAAAAAGCTTTAATGACCTTGCACCATATTGTTAACCTGCACCACACTTTCTCTGCGGCTGTTACACTTTATTCTGCATCGTAGTTTTTTCACCTTGTTCTCTCTTAATGCACTGTGTAATGAAGTGATCTGTATGAACAGTATGCAAAAAAAAAAATCTTTTCTCTGTATCTTATACATGTGTCCACAAACCAGTTCCATTTCTACTTGTGGGTAGTGCAGAAGATTGCCAAAGAGTGTAGCAGGATGCAGACCAGTTGTAGATATGGGCAGAGTTTAATCTAGCCAAGTGTTAGGTGTGTTTTGGAAGATGAGATGTGAAGGAATAGTACACAGTTAATGGCAGGACCTTATTGACATACAGGGAGGCATCCTAGAGTCTGGGTCCAGAGCTCCCTGAAGTGCCTGCACAGTTGATAGGTTAGTAAAGAAGGTGTATGGTATGCTTGCCCATTAGTCAAGGGATTGATTTCAAGAGTCAGGAAGGTATTTTGCAATATTCCACATGCAGCTAGTTTGGCCGCATCTGGAGTACTACATTCAGTTTGGGTTGCCTCCTTTTAGGAAGGAAATAGATACTTTGGAGAGGATGCAGAAGAGTCCAAACAGAACACCACAGTCTGGATAACAGAGCATATTATATGAGGAGAAATCAGATAAACAGGTTGTTTTCTGTGGAGATGCAGAACCTGAGGGTAGATCTGACTGAAGATTAGAAATTTATGAGAGGCACTAAGAGTAAACACCCAGTATCTTTATACCAGAGTTGAAATGTATCACTAGATGGCATGCATTAAAAGTGAGAGGGGGTAATTTTAAAAGAGATGGCTTGGGGCAAGTATTTTTACAGAGAGTGGTGGGTGCCTGGAATGCTCTGCCAGGGTGGTAGTGGAGGCTGACAGGATGGAGATGTTAAGATGCTGTTAATTAGGAACATGATTATGCAAAGAATGGAGGGATATGGACATGTGTAGGCAAAAGAGGTTAATTTAGTAGACCTTTAGTGCCTTGTTCATTGGTGTTGTGTACAGTCTGTTCCTGCGCTGTTCTGTATCAAAATTCAAAGTAAACTTTATTATAAAAGTACATACATGTCACCATATACAATCCTGAGATTCACTTTCCTGTGGGCATACTCAGCAAGTCTATAGAATAGTAACTATGAAAGATCAACCAGAGTGCAGAAGACAACAAACTGTACAAATTCAAATAAGTAGCAACATGAGATAAAAAGTCCTTAAAGGTGAGATCATTGGTGGGGAAATATCTCAATGATGGGCAAGTGAGTGTAATTATTCCCTTTTGTTCAACAGCCTGATGGTTGAGGGGTAGCAACTGTTCCTGAACCTGGTGGTGTGAGTCCTGAGACCCCTGTACCACTTTCCTGATGGCAGCAGCAAGAAGAGAGATATCTGTTAGTATCCATTAATACATTAATGTGATTGAGGTCCAACACTTTAACCACTCTAGTGCTTTTGCACTTTGAAGGGTTGACTACAAAGCTGGATAAAAGAGGGTTATTCGGTGCAAAAAGTATGGCTGTAATCGGCAAGAGTGCCCAGAAACCATTTAATGCACTCTATGTAAGATTATTAACAATATTTGAATTGCATAAAAGTAGAGTGGTTGGTTGCCCAAGGTTGGGAATTTTTGAGAATGAGGAGATTGTGGTGGGAGCAAAGGGAGTGTGACAATGTGGTTCTGAGGGGCTCTTTTGCAGGGAATCGTCTGTTTACTACTTCTTAATAATGTATCAAGTTGGCAGGAATATAAGCTGATCGTTGTTTAATTGAATAAAATCTGTTACAGATCCTGTGTGAAGATGGGCCAGTCTGAGGCCTTTGAATTAGGACCTAGGAAAATAAAGTAAAGTAATTTATCATTGGTGAACAAGTGCAGACTGTAGGAGTTCTGAAGGATTTGAGAATCCATGTGGTTAATTTGTTTTTAAGATCATAGATAGAGTCAGTTACATCCATGTGACCAATGAACCTACTAATCTATACATAGAGTCATAGAGCATTACAGCTCATCAACAACAGGCCCTTCAGCCCATCTACTCCATACCAAACTGTTACTTTGCCAAGTCTTAATGACCAGCAATCCTTATAGCCCTCCATAAGGATCCCATCTATCTACTCATCCAAGCTTCTCTTAAATCAAACCCACATCCACCACTTCAACACTAGCAGAACCTTCTGAGTAAAAGAAGTTCCCACTCAGGTTCTCCTTAAATATTTCACCTTTAACTCTTAACCTATGATCTCTACTTCCAGTCTCACTTAATCTCAGAGGAAAAAGCCTGCTTGCATTTACCCTGTCTACAGGACTGAAGGTGTTATATTTGAATGCGTGCAGTACACTGAATAAGGTAGTTGAACTTGTAGCGTACTTAAGGATTGGTAGGTATGACATTCTGGGCAACATTCCTTCATGGCTGAAAGAAGATCATACTTGGGAGCTTAACATCAAAGTGTGCACATTGTATAACAATGTCAAGCAGTTAGGCAGAGGGGGTGGGGTGACACCTTAGAAAGTGGTGACGTAGGATCAGAAGATGTAGAATCCTTGTGGGTGGAGCTGCATGGGTAAAAAGGCCCTGGTGGGAGTTATATACAGGCCTCCGAGCAGTAGCCAAGATGTGAAATACAAATTATGATGGGAGATAGAAAAGACATATTAAAAGGGCCATGTTATGATAGTCATGTGGGTTATCAGTATGCAGCTAAATCGGGAAAATCGGGTTGGTGCAGGAATCCAAGAGAGGGAAATTGTAAAATGCTTACAAGATAGCTTTTTAGATTAGCTTGTGATTGAGTGCACTAGGGGAAAAGCAATTCTGGATTGGGTGTCGGGAGTTTAAGGTTAAGGAAATAAGCATAATATGATAGAATTTACACTGCAGTTTCAGAGGGAAAAGTTAGATGGATCTTTATTACAGTGGAATAAAGGGAATTACAGATTTATGAGAGAGCAGCTGGCCAAAGTTGTTTGGAAGGGACACTACAGGGATGACAGCGGAATACCAGTGGCTGGAGTTTCTGGGAACAAATCGGAAGGTGAAGGATAGATATAACCCAAAGAGGAAGAAGTTTTCTAAAGGGAGGATGAGGTAAACATAACTGACAAGGGAAATCAAAGGCAGCGTGAAAACAAAAGAGAGGGCATATAATATAGCAGAAATTAGTGGGAAGTTAGAGGATTGGGAAGCTTTTAAACAGAAGGCAATTAAAAAAATCAACGAGAAAAAAGATGATATATAAAGGTAAACTAGCCAATAATATAAAAGAGGATACCAGATTGTTTTACAGTTACATAAAAAAGTAAAAGAACGCAGAATAGATATTGGACTGCTGAAAAATGACACTGTAGAGGTTTAAATGGGGAGGAGAGACAAAGAAATGGCAGAGGAATTAAAAAAGTATTTTGCGCCAGTCTTCACTATGGAGAACACTAGCAGTATATCAGTAATTCAGGAGTGTCAGGGAGCAGAAGTGATTATAGTTCCTTTTACTAAGAAGAAGGTGGTTGAGAAACTGAAAAGTCTGAAGGTAGATAGATCACCTGGACCAGATGGACTACACCCCAGGGTTCTGAAAGATTGTGGAGGCATTAGTAGTGATCTTTCATGAATCACTGGATTCTGGAATGGTTCTAGATGTCTGGAAAATTGCAAATGTCACTCCCCCTTTAAAAGGGAGGAAAGCAGAAAAAATGAAAATATGGGCCGGTTAGCCTGACTTCAGTGATTGTGGAGGTGCGTAGTTAGGGATACTTGGAGCCACATGATAAAACAGGCCAAAGTCAGCATGGTTTCCTTAAGGGGAACTCTTGCTTGACAATCTGTTGGAAATAACAAACAGGATAGATAGAGTCAGTGGATGTTGTTTATGTGGGTTTGCAGAACGCATTTGACAAGGTGCTGCACATGAGGCTGCTTAACAAAATAAGCACCCATGGTATTATAGGAAAGATACTAGCATGGATAGAAGATCGGCTGACTGGCAATCGGGGGTTTTTCTGGTTGGCTTCCAGTGACTAGCGGTGTTCCACAGGGTTGGGACTGATTCTTTTTGAGTTGAATGTTAATAATTTTGATGACGGGATTGATGGCTTTGTGGCCAAGTTTGTGGCCAATACGAAGATAGATGGAGGGGTAGTTAGTTTTGAGGAAGCAGGGAGTCTACAGAAGGACGTGGACAGATTGGGTGAATGGGCAAAGAGATGTACTTAAGTGTAGGGAAGTGTATGGTCATGCACTTTTGTAGAAGGAATTAAAGCGTAGACCAGGGGTACCCAACCTTTTTTATGACATGAGCCAATACCTTTAAGCAAGAGGTCCCAGGTTGGGAATCCCTGGCATAGACCATTTTCTAAATGAGGAGAAAATGTAAAAACCAGAGGTGCAAAAATTCAAAAATCTGGAGTCCCTGTGCAGGATTCCCTAAGTTGCAATGAAGGCAAATGCAACGTTAGCATTCATTTTGAGAGGAATAGAATGTAAAAGCAAGAATGTAATGCTGAGGCTTCATAAGGCATTGGTCAGACAAAACTTGGAGTATTGTTAGCAGTTTTACACCCGGTCTCTAAAAATAGATGTGCTGGCATTGGAGAGGTCCGGGAGAAGTTCACGAGAATGATTCCAGGAATGAAAGGGTTAATATATAAGGAGTGTTTAATGGCTCTGGGCCTGTACTTGCTGGAGTTTAGAAGAAAATGGGAGAACATCATTGAAAGCTATTGAATATTGAACGGACTAGATTGAGTGGATGTGAAGTTGATGTTTCCAATGGTGGGGGAGTCTAGGACCAGTGGACACAGCCTCAGAATAGAGGGACATCCATTTAGAACAGAGATGGGGAGGAATTTCTTTAGCCAGAGGGTAGTGAATTTGTGGAATTCAGTGCCACAGGTGGCTGTGGAGGCCAGGTCATTGGGTATTTTTAAAGTGGAGGTTGATAGATTCTTGATTAATCAGGATGTCACAGGTTACATGGAGAAGGCAGGAGAATGGGGCTGAGAGGGATAATAAATCCACCATGATAGAATGGCCCAGTGTCTGCTCCTATGTCTTATGGTCTTATACCCTTCATAATTTTGTATACCTCTATCAAATCACCCTTCATTTTCTTATGCTCTGGAATAAAGTCCTAACCTATAGGACTATAAGATATAAGAGCAGAAGTAGGCCATTTGGCCCATCGAGTCTGCTCTTCCTTTCAATAATGGGCTGATCCAATTCTTCCAGTCATCCTCACTCCCCTGCCTTCTCCCCATACCCCTTTCATGCCCTGGCTAATCAAGAACCTATCTATCTCTGCCTTAAATACACCCAATGACTTGGCCTCCACAACCGCTTATGGCAACAAATTCTACAGATTTACCACACTCTGAGTAAAGTAATTTCTCCACATCTCTGTTCTAAATGGACATCCTTCAATCCTGAAGTCATGCCCTCTTGTCCTAGACTCTCCTACCATGGGAAATAACTTTGCTACATCTAATCTGTTCAGGCCTTTTAACATTCTGAATGTTTCTATGAGATCCCCCCTCATTCTCCTGAACTCCAGGGAATACAGCCCAAGAGCTGCCAGACGTTCCTCATATGGCAGCCCTTTCATTCCTGGAATCATTCTTGTGAATCTCCTCTGAACCCTTTCCAATGTCAGTATATCCTTTCGAAAATAAGGAGCCCTGAAATGCACACGATACTCCAAGTGTTGCCTCACGAGTGCCTTTATAGAGCCTCAATATCACATCCCTGCTCTTATATTCTATACATCTAGAAATGAATGCCAACATTGCATTCGCCTCCTTCACCACTCAACTTGGAGGTTAACCTTTAGGGTATTTTGCACAAGGATTCCCAAGTCCCTTTGCATCTCTGAATTTTGAATTCTGTCTCCATCTAAATAATAGTCTGCCCGTTTATTTCTTCCACCAAAGTGCATTGTATTTCCAACATTGTATTTCATTTGCTTCTTCTTTGCCAATTCCCCTAAACTATCTGAGTCTCTCTGCAGGCTCTTTATTTCCTCAACGCTACACGCTCCTCCACCTATCTTTCTATTATCGGCAAATTTAGCCACAAATCCATTAATCCCATAGTTCAAATCATTGACATACATTGTAAAAACCTATCCAACCTTTTCCAGTAACTCAGGGCCTCAAGAGCCTTGTAAATTTTCTCTGTACTGATTCTTATCTCTTTCCTGTAGGTAGGTGACTGAAACTCCACACAATACTCCAAAATAGGCCTCAGCAATGTCTTGTACAACTTCAACATTACATCCCAAATCCTGGACTTAATGCTCTGAATTATGAAGTCCAATGTGTCAAAAGCTCTCTTTATGACCCTATCTATCTATGACACCACTTTCAGGTAATTATGGATCTGTATTCCAAGTTAGCTTTGTTCTACTGCACTTCAGGATAGTGTCCTACCCTGGCTTGTTCTCCCAAATCGCACCACCTCGTAATAGTCTGCATCAAATTCCATCTGCTTTTTTTCAGCTGCAAGGTTTGATTGCCTTCCTTGCTGTCCACTGTACCTCCAGTCTTGGTGTCATTTGCACATTTGCTGATCCTGTTTACTACATTATCATCCAGATTATTAATATGCACCAGCAGCCACTTTATTAGGATCCCCCTGTACCTAATAAAATGTCCACAGGGAACGTGTTTATGGTTTTCTGCTGCTGTAGGCCATCCACTTCAAGGTTCGACATGTTCTACATTCAGAGATGCTCTTCTGCACACCACTGTTGTAATGTGTGATTATTTGAGTTTCTACCCACACAACTACTGTACATTGGATGATGTTTGTTTATTCTCTGTAAACTCTAGAGACAGCTGTGTGTGAATATCAGTAGATTCTGAGATACTCAAACCTCTCTGTCTGGCACCAACAAGATTTCATGTTCAAGGTCACTCAGATTACATTTCTTCTCCATGTTTGGTCTGAATGACAATTAAATCTCTTCAAAGTTTGACATACATTTATTGTCAAAGTATGTATACATTATACAACCTTGAGATTCGTCTCCTCACAGGCAGCCACGAAACAAGAAACCTGAAAGAACCCATCAGAAAAGACTGCAGCCACCCATTGTGCAGAGAGAGAAAAAAAAATGGTGCAAACAGCAGCTAGCATTTTGTACAAAAGTGAGTCCTTAGACAAAGCCTGGAGCAGCCAGAGCAGACCCACGCCTGTGCAGCGAAGGGCAGAGTCAATGTCATGGAGCAGGGAGCAGAACCGTCTCGACCCTCGCCTCTGATCCTGACACCCTGCCTTTTCAATCCATCTGGCCCAGTATCAGCTCGTTCCTTGCCCTAGGACTTGGGCTCCGTCACGTTGATGTGCTCTGGCCCTGGAATCTGCTGCCACATCTCGACCCGTACCCGAGCTTTCCAAATCAGCCCAGATCGATCAAACCTCACTCTTGGTTTAGGTGGATGGACCCAAAATCAGCCTTTCCTCCTTGTCTGCTCTGCTTGCTCCGACTTTGCTTCAAATGTGCCTCGGCCTCGTCCCGACTTCACCTTGCACTCAGATGTTTCGATCCTCAACTCAGCCTCGCCTCCACTTGCCTCTTCATTGTTTGTGGTGATCATGTACTATAATTTTTTAATGGAAAAAGTGTTATTAATGAAGTATTTAGTTGTATTTCTTGTTTAAGGGACTGCCAATAAGTTGTTGCTTGACCTCAGCAGCGCCATCTTAGGCCGGAAGCCCATGTCTGAATGCTTATATGCACAGAGTTGCTGCCGCATGACTGGCTGATTAGTCATTTGTAGCGGGTGTACAGAATAAAGTGTCCATTGAGTGTAGATGACAACAACGAACCCAGCACGGATCCCTGGGGCACACTACTAAGTCACAGGCTACCAGTCGGAGAGGCAGCCATCTACTAACACCCTCTGGCTTCTCTCACTTTCCTCTCCCATCAGATTCCTTCCTCTCCATCCCTTTACCTTTCCTACCCAGCTGGTTTCACCTTTTACCTTCCAGCAATCCTCCTCCCCCCCCCCCCCCCCCACCTTTTTATTCTGGCATCTTCCCCCATCCTTTCGAGCCTTGAAGAAGAGTTTCGAGCCAAAACTTCTGCTGTTGTTCACTTCCACAGGTGATGCCTGACCTGGTGAGTCCTTGCAGCATTTCCTGTGTGTTATGTACATATTCAATTCTCTACAATACCTTCCAATAATTTACTCATAACTAAACTCAGTCTCACAGGCCTAGAATTTCCTGGCTTATTCTGAGAATCTTTCCAGAGCAATGGTACATTAGCTGTCCTCCAGTTCTCCAGCACCTCATCCATGGCCAGGGATGTTTTAAATACCTCTGCTGGTACCCTGCAATCTCTGCACTAGCCTTCCACAAGGGGATTTACCAACCCTAATTTGTCTCAAGGCTGTATTCTTGAAATGGTCCATGACCTCTCTATCATTTTGCCTCTGTGCTATAGACTCTGTGTCCCTCTCCTGAGCACATACAGATGTAACAAATCCATTTAAAATCTCTCCCCGTGCTCTGTAGTTCACCATGTTGATCTTTAAATGGACCAATTCTGTTCCTTTTGCTCTTAATAGATCTGTAGAAGTACTTGGGGTTCTCCTTCACTTTGTCTTCTAGAGCATATATGTCAAACTCAAGGCCCGCGGGTCAAATCCGGCCCCCGGTGGAATTATCTTTGGCCCGCGAGATAATATCTAATTACTATTAAAGCTGGCCCCAGTAATCGAAGCGCCCATGGCATATGATATGGCTAATGCTGAGTTTATTCAGGTACCAGGTTTTCAGGGTTTTTAGTGTTTATTCAGCAGTCTTCTTCATAAGAAACGGAATTTGTAAAGTGAAACACTTAGTAGTTATAGCACAGACTGAGACACATGAGAGCAGGCTGAAAAAACGGAGGCAACGAAAGCTGCGTTCGCACGCGTCTGACTGATCCGGCCCGCATGAAGCTGCATTTTGCTCAATCCGGCCCGTGACCTAAAATGAGTTTGACACCCCTGTCCTAGAGCAATCTCCTGCCTTCTTTTAACCCTCCTGATTTCCCCCTTAAATGTTCTCATGCATTTCTTACACTCTTCAAGTACCTTGTTACCTATACCTGCTATGTGATATCTTCTTAACCAGGGTCAATATCTCTCGAAAGCCAAGGTTCTCGAAAACCAGTTAGCCTTGCCGTTTACTCTGGGCGGCATGGTAGTGTAGCAATCGGGATTTAAATCCTGTTGCTGTTTCATTAGGAGTTTGTATGTTCTCCCTGTGACCACATGGTTTCCCCCTGCTTGCCGTGGTTGCCTTCCACAATGCAAAGGTGTAAGGTTAGGGTTATTGTGGGTTATGTTGGTGCTGGAAGCGTGGCAATACTTGCAAGATATTCCCAGCACAACCCTCGTTGATTTGATTTGACGCAAATGATGCATATCACTTTGTTTTGATGCTCGTGTAACAAGTAGAACTAATCTAATCTAATACCAGGAACATACAGACTCTGTACTCTCAAAATTTTCCAAAGGCCTTCCACTAAGGCTACTTTTGCCAGAAAACTAACTGTCACCTGTCACACCTGTCAGATCCATTCTGATTCCATCAAAATTGACCTTTCTTCAGGTAGCTATAAAAGACGTTCAAAAATATCTTTAAAAGAAAGTCAGCTTCAGTCAGGTGCTCCTGAAGAAATGGAAGCAAACTTGAAGGATGAATTTGGGTGAGTGGGAAGGGTGGAGATGGGGATGAATTTGATTCAAGCTGGAGAGCGTCATATGTCTCAAGTTTATGCGATCTGGAGCAGTTCAAGGAGGTTGAAGAACTTGGGCGAGAAGTTGTGCTTTTTGTCACACAGAACTGTTGCAGAATTGTCTTTGGGTTTTTTCCTCTTCTTTTCGTATTGGAGTATCCAGTTTAAAAAGTTGTGAATCCTAAACTGGTACACAAGTTTGAGTTATTCATATATTAATCCCTAATAACTAGTATTGGGAGAAGTTAGATGTTTGATCTCTGATTCTTCAATAAGATCAATTAAGAATCCTCTTCCTTAAAAAGGCATGATAGTCTTGAAAAGTGAAGAGTGCTGTTGTGGAATAAACCATCAAAATGATGGGTCTCACTTGTGAAAACTCCTGTGCATGATGTACGTCTGATTTACGATCAGTAGATTTGGTTGCAGTTATCAGCTTGGGCATTGATAATACAGGTCTTATCCATCGTGGCACAGTCTTGTAGATTGTGTGTCATTTAACTCTTACCTTGGCTATTTCCCACGCCGCATTGTCAGGATCAGAATCAGGTTTGATATCATTGGCCTGAGTCGTGAAATTTGTCGTTTTGTGGCAGCAGTACATTGCAATACATGATAAGTTATAGAAAAGCTATAAGTTACAATAAGAAATATATTTCTAAAAATGAAATTAAATAAGTAGTCCAAAATGAGAGCAAAAAAAATTGTTAGTGTTTATCGTACATTCAGAAATCTGATGGTGGGGGCAAAGAAGCTGTTTCTGAAACATCTTCAGGCTACTGTAACCACTACTTTGATGGTAGCAATGAGAAGGAGGTCCTTAATGATGGATATTGCCTTTTGAAGATGTCCCGATGATGCCTACTTTCAGATAGTTTCCTGCAAGTTTTTGTGCTTAATTTTCAGTTTCCCTTGATATACAGCCCTTGCTATTGTTGATGAAATTGTATAATTGAAAAACAGGGACCTCCCATGTTCAGTAAGACTAATTCTGTGACACTATGCTGAAGTAAACTTGCTTCAATAAATAAAAAGCTACTGTTATTGCACTGCTTGTGATCCTGTCCCCCTGTGATAGATTGTTTTGAAGACAGCACAGACTGGAATGCAGTCATTAAATGCTAATTTTTATTTCATTGTTGCAGAGTAGTGAGGGTAATAAATAACGATTCAGGAACAGCTTCTTCCTTTCCATCATCAGATTTCTGAATTGTCAATGAACACCACTTTATTATTCCTTTGCAGGCTTTATTTATCTTGTAATTTAGAACAATTTGCACTGTACCGCTGTTGCAAAACAATAGATTTTGCATCAATTAAGCAGTGATAATTTACCTGATTTTGTTGCGGAAGGATGTTTGTTCATTTATTGAGACCCAGCATGGAGCAGGCCTTTGAGCCACGCTACCAAGCAACCTCCGATTTAGCTCTAGCCTAATCACAGGGCAATTTACAATGACCAATTAACCTACCAGGTCCGTCTTTGGACTGTAGGAGGAAACTGGAGCTTATGGAGGGCTTCGGATGTGGGAGGAAACTAGAGGATCTGGAGAAAACCCACATGGTCACAGAGGAGTAGCAGACTCTATTCAGATAGTACTTGAGGTGAGGAATGAGGCTTGGTTGTCTTGGATCTTGAAGGGACCAACACTCAATGTAACTGTGCTCTTGCCAAGAATTTTTCACAACAAATCGAGCCGTGAATGTCTCGATTGACCTCTTCAGCAGTTCAGTTGAAGGGATTTCACTTGTATTTGGTAAATTGGTTTATTAGTGTTACAAATACTGAGCTATAAGAGTATCAAGTTGGTATCGTGTGGTAAACCATGTATACCTGTCTGGACACGGTCCTCTGCTGACTGCTCCTGTGGCTCCTCCCACAGACCCCTGTATAAAGGCAACTGGAGGCACTGCTCCTCCCTCAGTCTCCAGGATGTAGTGGTCTCATTTGCTGCTAATAAAAGCCTGTCGTTCGCCTCCCGTCTCCAAGAGTTATTGATGGTGCATCAATTTTATTAGCAGCAATTTTAAAACATGGAGAGCATTTTACAGATTGGATATTGACACTCAATCTCCGGAAGCCAGCATCACTTTTGAACTCTGGCTTGCATGCTTCCAATCGTACCTGGAAGAGATCCGTGTGACCGAGCCTGCAATGATGCACAAAATTCTCCTCTGCAGGGTCAGTCCGCGGGTCTACTCCCTGATCAGGGACCTGCCAACCTACCAAGGGGCAATAGACGCCCTCAAAAGACAATACCTGCGGCCGGTGAACACCGTCTACGCAAGACACCGCTTAGCGACACGGCGGCAGCGGGCCAGAGAGTCGAGCACTGAGTTTGTCCGGGCCCTACAGACACTCGTGCGGGCCTGCGACTGCAGGGGACATACGGCGGAACAGCATGCGGAGCTGCTAGTAAGAGACGCCTTCGTTACGGGGATCAGGTCTGTGTACGTGCGCCAGCGGCTGCTGGAACACGCCGATCTTACCTTACATTCGGTGATTGAGCTGGCTGACACGCTGGAGGCAGCTCTGCACAACGCTGATGCTCTCCAGGCTTGCGATCACCCGCCGGCCCCGTGGACACTGCAGACCCCGCAATCCGCCGGTGAATCGACCTCGGCTCCTGCCAGTCGCGAGTCCGTGAAGTCCCCGCAACCCGCCGGTGAATCGACCTCGGCTCCTGCCAGTCGCGAGTCCGTGAAGTCCCCGCAACCCGCCGGTAAATCGACCTCGGCTCCTGCCAGTCGCGAGTCCGTGAAGTCCCCGCAATCCGCCGGTGAATCGACCTCGGCTCCTGCCAGTCGCGAGTCCGTGAAGTCCCCGCAACCCGCCGGTAAATCGACCTCGGCTGCTGCCAGTCACGAGTCCGTGAAGTCCCCGAAACCCGCTGGCGAATCGACCACGGCTGCTGCCAGTGTTACTTCTGCAGACTCGAAAAGCACCCCCGAAAACGCTGCCCGGCCCGAGAAGCTACCTGCTGCAGCTGCGGGAAGAAGGGCCACTTCGCCAAGACCTGTAAGTCCAAACCACGAGCGGGGTCGAGCAGCGCCATGTGCGAGGCATGGGGGTCGCCATCTTGCCTGCCCGCCTCGTACGAGGCATGGGGGCGGCCATCTTTGTCAGCACCACCTCGCCCCGCCTCCGACCCACGGGTGCTTACCAGGCACCTAGACGGCGATGCGACTCTGGCCTCAGTGACCCTCAGCCAAAGCACTCCACACTAGCTCACCAGGTCAATGATGGACATCCTGGTGCAGGGGCACAGGACTAGCTGCCTGTTTGACACAGGCAGCACTGAGAGTTTTATTCACCCGGACATGGTGCAACGCTGCGGACTCGTGACACAGCCGGTAAGCCAGAGGGTCGCCATGGCTTCTGGATCACATTCCACAAACATCTGGGGGGGTTGTATAGCGACATTGGTGGTGCAGGGCACAGAATATCGGAACTTTGCGTTACTGGTCATGCCTCAACTGTGTGCCCCTGTGCTATTGGGGCTCGACTTCCAGAGCCACCTGAAAAGTGTGACAATGGAGTATGACGGGCCCCTCCCACCAATCACTGTCAGAAATCCTCAGTTTTGTGGGACTTCCTCATATACCCCGCGACTGACCACACACACACACTGACCCACACATCCCACCCAGCACCATGCCAACGGCTGCGCTACTGACACCACTTGCAGCCACTCCACTCTCAAGATCCCTCCCCCACCGCTGTTTGCCAACCTGACCCCCGACTGTAAACCTGTGGCAACTAAAAGCAGGAGGTACAGTGCGGGGGACAGGGCCTTCATTAAGTCGGAGGTGCAGCGGCTGCTCAGGGAGGGGATCATTGAGCCAAGCACAAGTCCTTGGAGGGCCCAGGTGGTCGTTGTTCGGACCAGGCAGAAAAATAAGATGGTCGTGGACTATAGCCAGACCATCAATAGGTTCACGCAGCTTGACGCGTACCCCCTACCCCGCATCGCAGATATGGTCAATCAGATAGCTCAGTACAAGGTGTACTCAACCATAGACCTGAAATCCGCTTACCTTCAGCTCCCCATCCGCCCAGAGGACCGCCCCTACACTACCTTCGAGGCAGGCGGCAGGCTCTATCACTTCCTGCGTGTCCCCTTCGGTGTCACGAACGGTGTCTCTGTCTTCCAGAGGGAAATGGACCGGATGGTGGACCAGTGCCAACTGAAGGCCACGTTCCCATATCTGGATAACATCACCATCTGAGGTCATGACTGGCAGGATCACGACACCAACCTCCAACAATTTTTCCAAGCGGCCAAAACTCTTAACCTCACCTATAACAGGGACAAGTGTGTGTTCGGAACCACCCGACTTGCTATCCTTGGGTATGTCGTGGAGAACGGGGTCATTGGCCCTGACTCCGACCGTATGCGCCCCCTGTTGGAACTCCCTCTTCCCACCACCCTCAGAGCCCTCAGATGGTGCCTGGGCTTCTTTTCCTGTTACGCCCAATGGGTCCCTCACTATGCAGACAAGGCCCGCCCCCTGGTCAAGTCTACCACATTTCCCCTCTCTGCCGAGGCCTGCGCGGCCTTCAGCCGCATTAAAGGGGACATTGCCAAAGCAACGATGCATGCAGTGGACGAGACCATTCTCTTCCAAGTAGAGAGTGATGCCTCCAACTTTGCGCTGGCTGCTACCCTCAATCAGGCAGGAAGGCCGGTAGCATTCTTCTCTCGTACCCTTCAGGGCCCTGAAATTCGGCACTCCACGGTGGAGAAAGAAGCCCAGGCCATAGTGGAAGCTATTAGGCACTGGAGGCACTATCTCGCCGGCAAAAGGTTCACCTTGCTGACCGACCAGTGCTCAGTTGCATTCATGTTCAGCAACCAACAGCAGGGCAAAATCAAAAATGATAAAATTTTGAGGTGGAGAATAGAACTCTCCACCTACAACTATGACATCCTGTACCAGCCTGGAAGGCTCAATGAGCCCCCTGATGCCCTATCACGGGGAGCATGTGCCAGCGCGCAGCTCGACCGGCTATATGCCCTCCATACAGATCTTTGCCACCCGGGGGTTACCCGACTTTACCATTTCGTGAAAGCCTGGAACCTGCCTTACTCCCTTGAGGACATCAGGACGATGACCAGGGACTGTCAAGTCTGCGCTGAGTGCAAACCGCACTCCTATCGTCCTGAACAGGCACAACTTATCAAGGCCACCCGCCCCTTTGAGCGACTGAGTGTCGACTTTAAGGGCCCCCTTCCCTCCACCGACCGCAATGTCTACTTTCTCAACATAATCGACGAGTACTCGTGGTTCCCCTTTGCCATCCCCTGCCCAGATACCACTGCCACGTCCGTCATAAAAGCCCTGCGCCAGCTCTTCACTCTGTTCGGATATCCCTGCTATATCCACAGTGATAGAGGGTCCTCCTTTATGAGTGACAAGCTGCACCAGTACCTGCTGGCTAGGGGTATTGCTACTAGTAGGACCACGAGCTATAATCCCTGGGGGAATGGACAGGTGGAGAGGGAGAATGCCACTGTGTGGAAGGCCACACTCTTAGCCCTTAGGTCAAAGGGATTGCCGGTCTCTCGATGGCAGGTCCTCCCCGAGGCACTCCACTCCATCCGCTCCCTGTTATGTACGTCCACCAATGCCACCCCTCATGAGCGACTCTTTTCTTTTCCCAGGAAGTCTGCCACTGGTACCACCCTACCCACTTGGCTGACGTCCCCAGGGCCAGTGCTGCTCCGGAAACGTGAGGAGCAATAAATACTCCCCGATGGTCGAGAGGGTTCACCTACTTCATGCGAACCCCCAGTATGCCTACGTGGTCTTACCTGATGGGCGGGAGGACATGGTCTCCGTCCGCGACCTGGCGCCCGTAGGAGCACCAGACCCCTACCCTGAACACTCCACGGTGACTATGAACCCCGTACCCACCGATGTATATACCCACAAGACACCGTGCACACCAAGCCCTACACAGACTCCTCATGACACTCCCTTACCGGGTGCCACGCACACGCATGAGGGATTACTGATGCCTAACAGGCTGGCATCTCAAGTCAGGCCAGAGCCAGCACAACCACTGTCACCGGTGCAATCACCACCGGTGCTACGTAGATTGCAGTGACAGACTCGACCGCCTGATAGACTTAACCTGTAAATATACTTGTAAGAAACTTCGCCCCATGTGGACTCTCTTTTAAAACAAAGGGGGGGTGAATGTGGTAAACTATGTATACCTGTCTGGACACGCCCCTCTGCTGACTGCTCCTGTGGCTCCTCCCACAGACCCCTGAATAAAGGCGATTGGAGGCACTGCTCCTCCTTCAGTCTCCAGGATGTAGTGGTCTCGTTTGCTGCTAATAAAAGCCTATCATTTGCCTCCCGTCTCCGAGAGTTATTGATGGTGCATCATATCGATAACAATGAAATTAATGGAGTTTTATTAAAACTGATGTGACTCACTGCTGGATGCCTGAAAGATGTGGATTTAAGTATTATTGAGATGAAACTGCGGGTCAAAATTTTACCCTGCAAATGTCCACTGCCAACTTTACAAACTGAGCTCTGCTTATAATTGAGGGACATTTCGATCACGGAGTGTACAACTGCTCAAATCTGTTAATAATTCTTCATAATGTTGAACTCTCATCATTGCATTGAGTAAGTTTATGATGTTTTAGTATATGCCACCAAGGAAACTTCCACCTGCTTTATGTTATTTAGACTATCTTAGTCGCAAAGTTTCATTCGAGTTTACTCTTTGCCAGAAAAAAGTTATACCCCTCAAGTCCCCATAAACTTCCTCGCTTCCATTCTAAACCTATAGTTTTAGATATCTTACTATAGACAACAGATTCTGCGTATATAGGCTGTTTATCCATCTCATGATATTATGTACATCTAAGAACTACATGGTTGTGTGGGTTGGTGGCAAGAGTGAGTCACCCAATTGCAGTAAATGCTGAGCCAGATGGATTGAAAGGGCCGGGTGTCGGGACCAGAGATGAGGATTCGGCTGGTTTTCTGCTCGCTGCTCTGCAGTGTTTACTCCGCTCTTTGCTGCTTTGAGGCTGAGGCTGTGGGCCTGCTCCAGCTTCTCTGGGCTGTGGGCCTGCAGGCTCCGTGATGTTTACTCCGCTGTGGGCCTGCAGGCTCCTTGATGTTTACTCTGCTGTGGGCCTACAGGCTCCGTGATGTTTACTCCGCTGTCCTTGATGTTTACTCCGCTGTGGGCTTGCAGGCTCCTTGATGTTTACTCTGCTATGGGCCTGCAGGCTCCTTGATGTTTACTCTGCTGTCGGCCTGCAGGCTCCTTGATGTTTACTCTGCTGTGGGCCTACAGGCTCCTTGATGTTTACTCCGCTGTGGGCCTGCAGGCTCCTTGATGTTTACTCTGCTGTGGGCCTACAGGCTCCTTGATGTTTACTCTGCTATGGGCCTGCAGGCTCCTTGATGTTTACTCTGCTGTCGGCCTGCAGGCTCCTTGATGTTTACTCCGCTGTGGGCTTGCAGGCTCCTTGATGTTTACTCTGCTATGGGCCTGCAGGCTCCTTGATGTTTACTCTGCTGTCGGCCTGCAGGCTCCTTGATGTTTACTCCGCTGTGGGCCTACAGGCTCCGTGATGTTTACTCCGCTGTCCTTGATGTTTACTCCGCTGTGGGCCTGCAGGCTCCTTGATGTTTACTCTGCTGTGGGCCTGCAGGCTCCTTGATGTTTACTCTGCTATGGGCCTGCAGGCTCCTTGATGTTTACTCTGCTGTCGGCCTGCAGGCTCCTTGATGTTTACTCTACTGTGGGCCTACAGGCTCCGTGATGTTTACTCCGCTGTCCTTGATGTTTACTCTGCTGTGGGCCTACAGGCTCCGTGATGTTTACTCCGCTGTCCTTGATGTTTACTCTGCTGTGGGCCTGCAGGCTCCTTGATGTTTACTCTGCTATGGGCCTGTAGGCTCCTTGATGTTTACTCTGCTGTCGGCCTGCAGGCTCCTTGATGTTTACTCTGCTGTGGGCCTACAGGCTCCTTGATGTTTACTCTGCTGTGGGCCTACAGGCTCCTTGATGTTTACTCCGCTGTGGGCCTACAGGCTCCGTGATGTTTACTCCGCTGTCCTTGATGTTTACTCCGCTGTGGGCCTGCAGGCTCCTTGATGTTTACTCCGCTGTGGGCCTACAGGCTCCGTGATGTTTACTCCGCTGTCCTTGATGTTTACTCTGCTGTGGGCCTGCAGGCTTCTTGATGTTTACTCCGCTGTGGGCCTGCAGGCTCCTTGATGTTTACTCTGCTGTGGGCCTACAGGCTCCGTGATGTTTATTCGGCTGTCCTTGATGTTTACTCTGCTGTGTGCCGAACTGAGGCTGAGGCTCCAGGCTTCGTGTCTGAGTATTCACTTTTGTTCTAAATGCTATTTGCTTACTTTTATTATTTGCTTGATTTGGTTCTTCTCTCCCTCTCACCCTCCACATTTGGGTGTCGGATATTTTATTATGGGTTTTTTTGGGTTTCTTGTTTTGTGGTTGCCTGTAAGCAGACGAATTGCACTTTGAACATTGAGTCATTTATCACTCTTCTAAACTGTTCCACTTGGCTTTAGCTAACTTGTTCTTAATCTCCGTATCTCACATACCATCTTCTGCATGCAAGTATGTGTCTGTGTATCTTTTGCTTTCAATAATTATTTTGCATATCGTTATTTGTCTTTGTCACTCTCAGCCTTTCAACCACTTCCTGTGTGACATTTTATAGGGTCTTACAGGCTTTTAGTTTGTTTCCACTTGGTTTGCACTTTCTCTTGTTCAGCTCCTCCCCTCAATTATCACTTGAGTTGCAAAAGGGATGTGCTTTTGGAAAATTATTTTGTTAAGCAAATTACTGCAAATTGAAAAGGCTGATGAAATGGACCGCGTGATTTTGACATATGGAGCACAGAGGAAGAGAGATGGCAAAGCGAAGCTATTACCCCAAAGGAGTCAGTGGTGTTACATGGAACATGGAACAGTACAGGAACAGGATTTTCAGCCCACAATGTTGTGCTGAACCTATTAACTTAGTAATCAATGGGTTAGCTAAACTAATCTCTTCTGCCTACACAATGTCCATATCCTTCGGTTTTCCACACATTCATGTTTCGATTTAAAAGTCTCTTAAGAGTCTCTAATGCATCTGTCTCTACCACCAGCCAGGTAGTGCATTCCTGCCATTCAACCCTCTCTATGTAAAATAAAACTTGTCCCTTTCATCTCGTTTGAAATTACCCCCTCTCACCTTAACTTGCATGAACCTAATATTAGATATTTCAACCCTTAGAAAAATATGTTGTCTGTCCACTCTATCTATGCCTCTCGTAATCTTACAAACCTCTTATCAGATCTCCCCTCAGCCTGCGCCGCTGCAGAGAAAACAACCCAAATTTGTCCAGCCTCTTGTTATCGCACATGCCCTCTAATCTAGGCTACGTGCTGATAAGCCTCTTGTGCACCCTCTCAACATCCTTCCTATAATGGGGCAACCAGAACTGAATGCATTACTAGATGCAGATGCAGCCTAACTGGAATTTTGTAAAGCTACAACATAACTTCCTGACTTTTGAACTCAGTGCCTTGACTAAAAAATGCAAGCATGTCATCTCCAGTCTTAGCCACCCTATTAACCTGTGCGGCCATTTTTAGGGAGCTATGAACTTGGATCCCAAGATCCCGCTTGCCCTTAACAGTATCTTTGTATCTTAATAGTATCAAATGTATCTTTACATTTGCCCTACCAAGATGCAACACTTCACATTTGGCTGGGTTAAGCTCCAAATGCTATTTCTCTGCTCGTATCTGCAATTGATCTATATCCCGCTGTATTATTTGCAATTCACAGCATTGCCAATCTTCACAGAGTCTGCAAACCTACCAACATTTACATTTATATCCTGTACATCACAAACAGCAGAGGTTCCAGTACAGATCCCTGTGGAACACCACTAATCACAGACCTCCAGCTAGAATAAGTCCCCTTGACCACTACCCTAGTCTTCTATGGGCAAAGCCAGTTCTGAATCCAAATGAGCAGTTCACCATGGATCCCATGCACCTTAATCTTCTGTATGAGCCTCCCATGAAGGACCTTGTCAAATGCCTTACTAAAATCCATGTAGTTGACATCCACAGTTCTACCTTCATCAGTCAACCCTTATCACTTTGTTAAAAAAAACTCAATCAAGTTAGTCAGATGTGACTTACCCCACACAAACCCATGCTGCCACTCTTCAGTTAGGCCATGGTTTTCCAAATGCTCACAAATCCTATCCCTAAGAATTCTCCCCAGTAACCACCCTACCATTGACATGAGACTCACAGGATTATTCCTGGTTGCCTTCTTGAATATTGGAACAACATTAACTGCTCTCCACACCTCCGGGACCTCACCCGTGGCTAGGAAGGACATGAAGATATTGGTCAAGGCCCTAGCAATCACTTTTTTCCTCTCTCAATAACCTGGAGTATATCCTGTCAGATCCAGGGTACTTATCCATGTCTAAGGGTTCTTTAAGAGACCCACCACCACCTCTTCCTTTACCTCGAAATGCCTGAGAATATCAATGCATTCGGTACTGATCTCCCTATCGTCCACGTACTTCTCCTTGGTAAATACTGATGTAAAGTATACTCATTAAGGTCCTCACCCACATCCTCCACTTTTTCTTCCTGACTAAATTCATCACCTCTCTCAATATCCAGGATTCTCTTACCTTGCCATCTTTGTCCTTCCTTCTGACTGTCACATACCTGACCTGTACTCTGTGCAGTTGGTCTTTAAATCTCTCCATGAGTCAGATGAGGACTTGCCTAAAAACAGCTGTTCCCAATTAAATCTCCCTACTTCCTGCCTAATGTTCTCATAATTTGCCCTGCTCCAATTTAATACTCTCCTGCAAGATCCTTACTTAAAATATAGCTATTTTAAAATATAAGGAGTTGTGGTCACTCACTGGAGGGTTGGTCACATGGCCAGGCTCATTACCCAATAGCAGGTCCTCCTCTTGTTGGACCATTTACATACTGATTTAATAAACCTCCCTGCACGCACCTAACAAATTCTGCCCCATCTAAACCTCTTGCACTCAGAAGTTTCTAGTTTATATTAGAGGAATTGAAGTTCCGCATGACAACAACCCTATTGTTATTATTCTTTAATCTGCCTGTATCCAGTATGTGTGTGCGTGGCTTTCATGGGGGGGTGCGGGCTTGTCTGGGGTACAATGCAATTAGAGTGATTGCACATTGCGGTTTTGGTGTTCTACCCATATAGACTCAGTGGACTAGGCCTCCATTATGTCCCCTCTGAGTCCAGCTGTGATATTGTCCCTCATTAGTAGTGCAACTCTCCTACCTCATTTAACTTCCTGTTTCTTTTCTAAAACAATAAAACCCTGGGACATTAAGCACTCATTTCTGTCCCTTACTCGACCAAGTCTCTGTAATGACCGTACATACCATCATAGTTCCGTGTACTGATCCATGCTCTAAGTGAACCGCCTTTACCATAATACTCATAGCTTTAAAATATACACACTAACCAACCATCTGTCCCATCGTATCTATTAATTCACTCTTGCCTATTTTTACTAACTCTGACATCTATCTTCTGACTCTGACATCCTTCTATTTTCTGACCTGGTGCTCAGGTTCCTGACAAACTAGTTTAAAACCTCCTGAATAGCACTAGCGAACCTCCCGGCCAGGATATTAGCTCTCCTCCATTTCAGGTGCAACCTATCCCTCTTTTACAGGTCACCCCTGCCCCAGAAAAGATTTGAAACCCTGCCCCCTGCACCAGTTCCTCAGCCATGCATTCATCTGTACTGTCACCTGTTTCTGCCCTGACTTGCACGTGGCAGTCGGAATAATCGATAGATTACTATTTTGGAGGTCAGCCACTTCCCTAACTCCCTGTATTCACTGCACAGGACCTCTTCCCCCTTTCTACCTATATCATTGGTGCTAATGTGCACCACGAGCTCTGGCTGCTCATCCTCCCCCTTGAAGATATTCTGCAGCCGCTCTGAGACATTTTTGACCCGATCACCTGGGAAGCAACCCAGCATCCTGGCATGTTTCGTGGTCACAGAATCTCCTGTCCATCCCCCTAGCTACTGAGTATCCTCTCACTATAGCTCTGCCTGACTTTTCCCTTCCCTGCTGAGTCTCAGATCTGGACAAGTTGCAGTGGTTGCGTCTCTGGCACCGAGACTGGACCCTCAGCTCAGAAGGGAAGGAGGGAAAAAAGGAGAGCAATAGTGATAGGGGATTTGATAGTTAGGGGGACAGATAGGAGGTTCTGTGGAAGAGATCGAGAATCCTGGATGGTCTGTTGCCTCCCTGGTGCCAGGGTCTGTGATATCTCAGATCGAGTTCTCAGTATTCTCAAGAGGGAGGGTGAGCAGCCAGATGTCGTGGTCCATGTAGGGACCAATGACGTGGGCAGGAAGAGTGAGGAGTTCCTGAAAGGTGAGTTTAGGGAGTTAGGTGCCAAGTTAAAGAACAGGACCTCCAGGATAGCAATCTCAAGATTGTTAACAGTGCCACGTGCAGGTGGGTTTAGAAATAGTAAGATAATGCAGATCAACATGCGGCTGAAGACATGCTGCAGGAGGGAGAGCTTCAGATTTACAGATAATTGGGCAGTTTTCCAGGGAAGGTGGGACCTGTTCTGGCGGGATTCTTTACATCTGAACTGGAGGGGGACAAATATTCTTGCAGGTAGGTTTGCTAGAGAGGCTCCAGTGGATTTAAACTAGATATGGGGGGGGGGGGGCGGGAGAGGGGAACCAGAGTGTAGGAACAGATGTATGGGAGAAGGAAGAAAAAGAAGACAGTAAAGTTCTTTGTACTGTTAGAAATAAACAGAGAGGAAGAGGTGGAGAATTTCTTAAATGCATTTATTTTAATGCTAGGAATATTGAAAGAAAGGTGGATGAGCTTAGAGCGTGGATTGATACCTGGAAATATGATGTTGTAGTTATTAGTGAAACATGGTTGCAGGAGGGGTGTGATTGGCAACTAAATATTCCTGGATTTCGTTGCTTCAGGTGTGATAGAATCGGAGGGACAAGAGGGGGAGGTGTTGCATTGCTTGTCAGAGAAAATATTATAGCAGTGCTCTGGCAGGATAGATTAGAGGGCTCGTCTAGGGAGACTATTTGGGTGGAATTGAGGAATGGGAAAGGTGTAGTAACACTTATAGGGGTGTATTATAGACCAACAAATGGGGAGTGAGAACTGGAGGAG
Source organism: Hemitrygon akajei (assembly GCF_048418815.1). NCBI lineage: Eukaryota > Metazoa > Chordata > Chondrichthyes > Myliobatiformes > Dasyatidae > Hemitrygon > Hemitrygon akajei. Next base: position 141,106,717 of record NC_133124.1, on the reverse strand, counting down.
CAAATTTGCAAGGAAATAGCCGATATTTGTAGTAAGCACAGGGTTATGATCATGGGAGATTTTAATTTTCCAGACATAGACTGGGAAGTCCATACTGTAAAAGGGATGGATGGTTTGGAGTTTGTAAAATGTGTGCAGGATAGTTTTTTGCAGCAATACATAGAGGTACCGACTAGAGAAGGGGCAGTGTTGGATCTCCTGTTAGGGAATGAGATAGATCAGGTGACGGATGTATGTGTTGGGGAGCACTTCGGATCCAGTGATCATAATGCTATTAGTTTCAATATAATTATGGAGAAGGATAGGACTGGACCCAGGGTTGAGTTTTTTGATTGGAGAAAGGCTAACTTTGAGGAGATGCGAAAGGATTTAGAAGGAGTGGATTGGGACAATTTGTTTTATGGGAAGGATGTAATAGAGAAATGGAGGTCATTTAAAGGTGAAATTTTGAGGGTACAGAATCTTTATGGTCCTGTTAGGTTGAAAGGAAAGGTTTAAAGTTTGAGAGAGCCATGGTTTTCAAGGGATATTGGAAACTTGGTTAGGAAAAAGAGAGAGATCTACGATAAATATAGGCAGCATGGAGTACATGAGGTGCTCGAGGAATATAAAGAATGTAAAAAGAATCTTAAGAAAAAAATTAGAAAAGCTAAAAGAAGATACGAGGTTGCTTTGGCAAGTAAGGTGAAAATAAATTCGAAGGTTCCGCTCGGAAGGTTAGTTAGGAAAGGTTCAATCATTAGGTATTACCGTAGATTCCGGACTACAGAGCGCACCTGATTAAAAGCCGCTGGCTCTAATTTTAGAAATAAAATCAATTTTTTAATTGTACAGGCCGCACCGGATTTTAGGCCGCACCGCTACTTTTAAATATACATACGTATCGGTAACACAAATTACGTTGCATATACTTTTTTACTGAACAGCACGAACAACATTCCAATATCTCCTAGCGACTGGTAAAAATATATATACTGCAGCCTACCAGGAAAAGTTATTGATCGCCTTTAACTTAAAAGCAGTGTTTTCGCTCGGGTCTGACGCGCTTGCGTAACGCGATCGGGTCTAATCGGGTCTGACGCTTGCGTAACGCGATCGGGTCTAATCGGGTCTGACGAGCTTGCGTAACGCGATCGGGTCTAATCGGGTCTGACGCGCTTGCGTAACGCGATCGGGTCTAATCGGGTCTGACGCTTGCGTAACGCGATCGGGTCTAATCGGGTCTGACGAGCTTGCGTAACGCGATCGGGTCTAATCGGGTCTGACGCGCTTGCGTAACGCGATCGGGTCTAATCGGGTCTGACGCGCTCGGGTCTTGCTTTTCTTCGAGTATTTTCCATGTTGATGAGGGTGAGTACAAATGACTGATTTACAATAATTTAATTGTGAAAGTGCGCTTGATTTATCGTACAATTTCATTGGACCTCTGTGAACTACTCATCAATTTTATTGGTCTACTGTTACGAGGCAAAATGTTTACGAGGCGGCATGAAAAAAAACCATGTATTAGCCGCTCTGGATTAAAGGCCGCAGAGTTCAAAGCTGTTCAAAATGTGGGAAAAAAGTAGCGGCTTATAATCCGGAATCTACGGTAATATTGAAGTAGTAAAATGGATTCAGCAGTGGTTGGATGAGAGATGCCAGAGAGTAGTGGTGAATAACTGTTTGTCAGGTTGGAGGCCGGTGACTAGCAGTGTGCCTCGGGGATCTGTACTGGGTCCAATGTTGTTTGTCATATACATTAATGATCTGGATGATGGGGTGGTAAATTGGATTAATAAGTATGCAGATGATACTAAGGTAGGTGGCATTGTGGATAATGAAGTAGGTTTTCAAAGTTTGCAGAGAGATTTAGGCCAGTTAGAAGAATGGGCTGAACAATGGCAGATGGAATTTAAATGCTGATAAGTGTGAGGTGCTACATTTTGGTAGGAATAATCTAAGTAGGACATACATGGTAAATGGTAGGGCATTGAAGAATGCAGTAGAACAGAGTGATCTAGGAATAATGGTGCATAGTTCCCTGAAGGTGGAATCTCATGTGGTTAGGGTGGTGAAGAAAGCTTTTGGTATGCTGGCCTTTATATTTCAGAGCATTGAGTATAGGAGTTGGGATGTAATGTTAAAATTGTACAAGGCATTGGTAAGGCCGAATATGGAGTATTGTGTACAGTTCTGGTCACCAGATTATAGGCAGGATGTCAACAAAATAGAGAGAGTACAGAGAAGATTTACTAGAATGTTACCTGGGTTTCAGCACCTAAGTTACAGGGATAGATTGAACAAGTTAGGTCTTTATTCTTTGGAGCATCGAAGGTTGAGGAGGGACTTGATAGAGGTATTTAAAATTATGAGGGGGATAGATAGAATTGATGTGGATAGGCTTTTTCCATTGAGAGTAGGGGAGATTCAAACAAGAGGACCTGAGTTGAGAGTTAGAGGGCAAAAGTTTAAGGGTAACAGGAGGGGGAATTTCTTTACTCAGAGAGTGGTAGCTGTGTGGAACAAGCTTCCAGTAGAAGTGGTAGAGGCAGGTTTGGTATTGTCATTTAAAGTAAAATTGGGTAGGTATATGGACAGGAAAGGAATGGAGGGTTATGGGCTGAGTGCAGGTTGGTGGGACTAGGTGAGAGTAAGCGTTCGGCACGGACTAGAAGGGCTGAGATGGCCTGTTTCCGTGCTGGAATTGTTATATGGTTATATGGGCACATTGCCACTGGCCGAGATAAGTTGAAAATTTATACATTGAATGTTGTAAATCAAAGAACAGCTGTGAATCTTCAGTAACCTTCAGTTCTGATGAAGAGTTATACCCGAAATGCCTGCTGATTTACCGAGTATTTGATTTTTTTCTTGCTTGTTACATTGTACAAACTCTATAACATCTAAATAATTACTTTGCTTTAAGATTAGAACAGATTTATTGATCCAGCCTATTTTAATACAGTATTCGTCTGTCCGTACTGCAGAATTAAAACATGAGATATTCTAATTCTGGCAATCCAGAGTATTGCACACAAAATGCTGGTGGGTCCCAGCAGGTCAGGCAGCAGCTACTCAGAGCTGATGAAGGGTTTCGGCTTGAAATGTCGACTCTTTATTCCTCTCCATGAATGCTGCCTGACCAGTTGTGACCCTCCAGCATTTTGTGTGTGTTACTCTGCCCAACTGCGACTGTCAGTAGTCACAAAAGCATGCTTAATTGCTGTTGGTGGTCTGTAGCATAATGCTGCTGTTGAGCATTGCCAGCAAAAATTGGGTTGCGTGAGCCAGGTTCAATTCCCGTCACTGCTTTTAAGTTTGTCCGTTCTTCCCCGTGACTGCGTGGGTTAGGTGCTCCAGTTAATTGGTCATTGTAAGTTGTTTAGTGGTTAGGTGAGGGTTAAATTGGGGCATTGCTGGGCGCACGCCTCAAAGGGCTGGAAGGGCCTATTTCATGCTGTATCTCCATAAATAAATACAGGTTTCCCGCGCTATCTGAAGGTAGAGCGTTCCTATGAAACAGTTAGTAAGCCGAAATGTTGTAAATATAGATAGATAGAAAGATGGCGGTGCGCCTAGACGCAGCGGCCCCTCATGGAGCGATAAGTGTATCTAGTGTTTGTTCTGTTTGTCCTAGATGCATAACATACAGTGGAATATGCTCGTTAACATCAGGGCATACTATGTCGGAAAAACTGACGAGTTCCGGTGTGACATGGATAGTTTACACCGCTACGGACTACTATCTGCCACTAAGCCGGTTGCTTCCCGAGGGAGGAGGAAGCGTAAGTGCTGTGAAAGAAGACAGAGGAGGGGTAAGAGGGCCGGCATCCATGCTAGGCTAAAAGCTAACCCCACCAGGCCAGCGGTACAGTCCCTCCTGCTCTCAAATGTCCGCTCCATCGACAACAAGCTGGATGAGCTGTTTCTGCTGAGAGAAACACGCAAGGAATTTAAAGACTGCTGTGTGTATGTCTTAACGGAATCCTGGCTCCATGACAACATACTGGACGCGGCGATGCAGCTAGAGGGAATGCCATCGTTTCGTGCGGACAGGGAGGCAGCTAGCTCCGGCAAGAGCCGAGGAGGAGATCTGTGTATTTATATAAACAAAGACTGGTGTGTGAATGCTACAGTAGCTGCTAAACACTGCTCACCGCTGGCTGAGTTTCTCATTGTGAAATGCCGGCCGTTCTGTCTGCCGAGGGAATTCACCATCATGCTTGTGGCAGCTGTTTACGTAGCTCCCAGTGCCAATGCTGAGGCTAATGCTAACGAAGTACTGGGAGGCCTACCTGAAGCCATCAGTGAGCTACTGACTACACATCCTGACAGCCTTGTGGTGATTGCTGGGTTCTTTAACCACACCAGCTTAAAGACTGTGTTCCCCAAATTCCTGCAATATGTGGATTTCAAAACAAGGGGAGAAAACACACTGGACTTGGTTTATACAAACACACCACAGGCATACAAAGCAGCCCCCCTCCGCCCCCATCTTGTCCACTCTGACTACATATCTGTCATGTTAACACCAGCATATAAACCACTGCTTAAACATGTGAGAGCAGAGAAAAGACAGATAAGGGTCTGGCCAAAAGGAGCAGCCTCAGCACTACAAGACTGTTTTTTACACACAGACTGGGTCATATTCAAAACAGCAGCCTCCTATGATGACCATATAGACATTGAGGAGTATGCGGAGGCAGTAATCAGCTACGTAGCCAAATGCACAGAGGATGTCACTGTGATGAAAACCTTCACTGCATGTGGTTATAAAAAGCCATGGATGACAACAGAGGTGCATTCACTACTGAAGGCCCGTGACACAGCCTACAGATCGGGGGACAGGAGTGCGCTTCGTTCAGCCAGGACTGCGCTTTCACTAGGGATCAGGAAAGCGAAAAGGGCCTACGTGGGCAAAATACATGGACACTTCTGTGACACAGGTGACACCAGACGGATGTGGCAGGGAATTAAAGTGACAGACTACAAGATCAGGCAGAAAACTGATGACAGCAATGCCTCTCTTCCTAACAGGCTTAACAAATTCTTTGCATGCTTCGAAGCATCAAACACTACAGCAAAAGGGAGAGCCAGTCCCTTCTTACCATCTGACCAGCCGGCTCCAATCATTGATTCAGAGCAAACACGAGGACCCTTAACCCACGAAAAGCGGGAGGTCCCAACAACATCTCTGGACGTGTGCTCAAGGAATGTGCTGATGTATTAGCAGATGTCCTGACAGACATTTTCAACATCTCCCTTAGTCCCAGATGCTTCAAAACCTCCACAATCATCCCTGTAGCAAAGAAATCAGTTGTAGCCTGTCTGAATGATTACTGTCCTGTCGCTCTGACTCCCATAGTGATGAAATGTTTTGAACGGCTTGTTAAGCCTCATATCACAGCCAGACTCCCCTCATCGCTGGATCCTCTACAGTTTGCTTATCGTCCAAATTGCTCTACGGAGGACGCAATATCCACCACACTGCACACAGTTCTCACTCACTTGGACAGCAAAGACACTTATGCCAGAATCCTGTACATTAATTTCAGTTCAGCGTTCAGTACCATCATCCTGCAGAGACTAGTGGAGAAACTGTTGCTGCTTGCCCTTAACACTGCCATGTGTTGCTGGATTCTGGATTTCTTGACAGAGGGACCACAGTCAGTCCTTGTTGGCAGGAACATTTCTGACTCCATCACACTGAGCACTGGATCCCCACAAGGTTGTGTGCTTAGACCATTCTGTTTACACTGCTAACACATGACTGTGCAGCCAGATTCAAGGAGAACCTGATCATTAAATTTGCTGATGATACCACAGTGGTGGGGCTCATCAGCAAAAATGATGAAACAATGTACAGGGAGGAGGTCAAACACCTAGAGAGCTGGTGCAGTGACAACAACTTGATGCTTAATGTCACTAAAACCAAGGAGATGATTGTCGATTTCAGACGGTCTCAGCCTGAGCACACACCCCTCAGCATCAGCGGCTCCACAGTGGAGAGAGTGGAAAACATCAAGTTCCTTGGGGTGCAGATCTTGGACAATCTCACCTGGTCCAGAAACACCACTGGGATTGTGAAACGAGCCCAGTAGAGATTGCAGTTTCTGAGGAAGCTTAAACAAGCATCACTCCCCACTAACATCTTAACTACATTCTACAGAGGCGTGGTTGAGAGTGTGCTGACCTTTTGCATCACAACCTGGTACTCCAGCTGCAGTGCTGCCGACAAAAAAGACTTGCAGAGGGTGGTTAGGGGAGCAGAGAAGGTTATTGGGGTCTCCCTACCTTCTGTCCAAGACCTCTTTCAGAGTCGATGCCTCTAGAAGACACGGTACATCATTAAAGACCCCTCATCCCTCTCCATGAACTGTTTGTTCTTCTGCCATCAGGTAAACGTTACAGGAGCATCAAAACTAAAACCACAAGGCTACTAAACAGCTTCCTCCCACAGGCAGTCAGACTGCTAAATAGCTGCTCTACCTGACTCTGCTTTGGACACTTTTAACTTGCACTGGACACTTATAACTTGTTTTTAACTGACATGTGGCTGTTGTGTTTTACTATTTATTGTTATGTTTATTATTTAGTGTTGTGTTTGTTATGTTATGATTGCACTGCTCCTGGGAAGCGCTGTCTCATTCAGCCTTGCAGAGCTGATGTACGGTTAGAATGACAATAAAGTTTTTGAATCTTGAAAAAATCTTGAATCTTGAAATCGAGGAAGCAATTACCATTAATTTATATGGGAAAATTTTTGAGCGTTCCCAGACCCAAAAAATAACCTACCAAATCAAACCAAATAACACACACAAAACCTAAAGTAACACTAACATATAGTAAAAGCAAGAATGATATGATTAATATACACGCTATATAAAGTAGGAATATTGTATGTACGGTGTAGTTTCACTTATCAAACTCGGGAAGACAGCGAGCCAAAATCGATTTGGAGAAAAAAAATTGGCACTTACACGCATGTGCACGTACATGCCAACATATGTACGTGCGTACGCACGGACACGTATGCGCAAACAACTGCCCGCACAAGGCTTCACAGTCATTGTAGTCCTTCTCAGGGTAAACACACGTATAAAGTAGGCGTCTTTTTTTTGTAAAAGCGAAAATCCTCTTTGGTTAGCGAAAACAGGTACTAATGTAGGTCTTTTGTAACAGTGAGCTGTCGTAAAGCGAATGTTTGAAAAACTGGGGACACCTGTAAGCATTGTTGCCCATTTAAAAGAAAAAAAACCACAAGGGAGCATCCCTTCATGAAGCGCGATACTTTCTGCATTATAATTGTTGTTTCACAAACATGTTTCTTGTGGGTCCCTTAGATATTGGGGCAGTAGAAATATGTGAGAGAATAAGTAGTAAAGAAATTAAAGAAATACCTGGGATGTGGTTACAAGGAAGAAGTCATTGAAAACCACCCAACCACTGAAATGGTGAACTGCACATTTGAAAGTGAAACTCAGAAATTAGCATTAGCTAAAGAAAATTAGCAGGTAAATTACTGGGTCTGAAAGTAATAAATACTGAGGTGATGACATGCATCCTAATATTTTGAAGTAACACACACAAAATGCTGGAGGAACTCAGCAGATCAGGCAGAGGAGATGAATAAGCCGCCTATATTTTGGGGTGAGATGCTTCATCAGGACTCATCAAAAATCATGTGTCTGTGATTTTGCCAATATTTTGAAGAGTTGGGAAAAGGTGGATGTTATATTTCAAGCTTGTACTTTAGAGTAGTTCCACAGCCTGGAAAACAGAAAATGCAGCCTCACTAGCAGCACAGTTGTGTAGCAGTTAGCACAACGCTTTACAGTGTCATTGACCCGGGTTCATTTCCCACTGCTGCCTGCAAGGGGTTTGCATGTTCTACCTGGACCGTGTGGGTTTCCTCTGGATGCTCTGCTTCCCTCCCGCGGTCCAAAGACGTACTGGTTGATAGGTTAATTGGTCATTGTAAATTGACCTGTGATTGGGCTGGGATTAAATCAGATTGCTGGGCAGCATAGCTCAAGTTGCCGGAAGGATCTATTCTCAATAAATAAAATAAACATAAATATTTAAGAAAGGAAGAAGAAAAAGATGGGTTTAAAGAGCATTTAGCCTGATAGCAGTAGTGGGTAAAATTCTGCAAACTACAGTAAGAAAATGGGAATGGGCAATTACAATGTAATAATGTTGGGCATGGTCTAATTTATGGACAATTGTGTGTGACATCTCTGTTCAGAAAATTTTGAGGTTGTATTTATTAGTTTAGTTAAGGTTAAACCAGTTGAACAAAAAGCCCTTCAGTAAGGTCCACTGTTCCCTCTAAGCTGCGTGGGTGCATGGCTGCACAGTAACTGAAATGCTCCCGCACACATAGCCTTTGTTCCTGCACAGTTGAAATGATCTTTTATATATTGTTTTATTAAAGTGTTGCATATTTTTCAGGCCATGTAAAAATTTCTTGTTCAAAGCAATGGTTGGTCTGCATAGCTGTAAAAAAAAAGAGAGGGACCATTGATAAGGTCTCATTCCATATTGCAGGCAGTGGGGGGGGGGGGGGTTGAAGTCATATTCTGGCATTGGTTAAGGGTCACTTGATGAACAGAGAGCATTAGAAATAAATGCAACACACACAAAATGCTGGACATGCCCTTTTCTCACTGTTACCATCAGGAAGGAGGTACAGAAGCCTGAAGGCACACACTTAGCGATTCAGGAACAGCTTCTTCCCCTCTGCCATCTGGTTCTTAAATAGACATTGAACCTGTGAATACTACCTCACTTTTTAAATGTATATCATTTCTGTTTTTGTACGATTTTTAATCTATTCAATATACCTATACTATAATTGATTGATTTATTTATTATTATTATTTTATCTTTTTCTTCTATATTATGTATTGCGTTGAACTGCTGCTGCTAAGTTAACAAATTTCATGATGCATGCAGGTGATAATAAACCTGATTCTGAGGAACTCAGCGGCATCTATGGAAAAGAGTAACCAGCGTTCAGGCAAAAACCGTTCGTCAGGACCTGATGGAGGCTGCATGGCCAGCATTTTCAGTGTGTTGTTTTGCATTTCCATCATCTGCAGATTCTCTCATGTTTGTGATTAGAAATAAATGGGTTGTCTTCTGATGGGGTGCTGCAGGGATTGGTGCTGGGGCACCAGCTGTAATAATTAATAAAGAAATGAATAAATCAAATTATGCTATTCTACCCAAATATTCAGCATTATACTCCATCTGCCACTTGGTTGCCCATTCCACCATTATGGTCATTGTCACATTTTATCCCACCAACTTTTATGATATCTGTAAACCTGGAAATAATCCCGTTCACACCAGATTATTAAAGTTAAAGTCTGTCCCGAGCCTTATAGGCTCATCAGGCCGGTCGGTGCTTATGCAGGTTTCCGTGGTGTGAAGCGACTGAGAGTACGAGACCTCCCCCCTCCCCCCCCCCCTTCGGATAGGACGCCAGTCTATCGCAAGGTTAACCCTCAGCATTTTACCGGTACCCATTTTCAGCTGGGTGGACTGGAGCAATGTGTGGTTAAGTGCCTTGCTCAAGGACACAGCACACTACCTCGGCTGGGGCTCGAACTCATGACCTTCAGATCGCTAGTCCAACGCCATAACCACTTGGCCATGTGCCACTCGTTATTAACATACAATCTCGTAAAACAGTGTTCATAGTACCAAGTCCTGTAGGCTCCACCATACACTTCCCTTGTTCAAGAAACAAGCTCTCACTTCTAAATGACATCAATGTAATTCCACCAAAAAAGAAGCAAAGCATTTTGTTTTTATTATGAAGCGGAATTAAATAGACCATCCTTACAAATAAGAATGCTTTTCAAGGCTATGATTCTCCAATATCAAAGTTCGAAGTACATTTATTATCAAAAAGTATGTATACCTTATACAACCTTGAGATTCGTCTCCTTACAGGCAGCCACAAAGCAAAGAAACCCAATAGAACTCATTAAGCAAAGATGATCAAACTGCCACTGTGCAGACAGAAAAAAAAACAAATTGTGCAAACAATAAAAGTAAGCAAATAGTATTCAGAAGATTCACGAAAGTGAGTCCACAACATGAAGCCAGTCATCACTGCAGCTGATTCAGGAGCCCATTAGTTGTAGGCAACAACCTCAGTTCAGTGCAGAGACGAGTAAAACTCTCTGAGCAGCGAGCTGAACACTAACGCTTCCCTCACCTCTGGCCATGATACCCTGACCTTTTCAATTTGGCCCAGTGCTTAAATCGTCCTAACCTCGGGTCAGTCCTTGCTCTCGGAGCCGGGCCCCGTTGCTTTGATGCACGCTCAGATTGAGTGTCTTGGACTTCAACATTTTGATGTTGCAAAGTTTTACAACTCTTTATCTCAACTCTTTCACAGACTCTATCTGGCTGTGTAAACACATTTACAAAAGGCAAGGAGAATTTTATTGTATTTAAATTTGTTTGCCTCGCTTGACCTGTTTCAGCATTGTTCAGAAGTTGTTTGCTCAGTTGCAATAATTAGCTTCCATTTAATATTTTGAATAGAGTGTTAGGTGAGACCTGATAATTAGATTATCAGAGCTCTAAGTGTTCAATACCTTGGGTATTAATGCTGTGCCAGAAGTCACGTTGTTATCTTTGAAAATGCAATACGAATAGTAGGAGCTTGTTAAGAGATATAATCATCCAGTGCACACAGCACGGGAAATGCTGCATACACGGATTAGGTAATGGCATCCTCACTAAAAGGAGCCAAAATGATGGCACCGGACATTTTTGTAGACCCAGGTGACTTCTTCCAGATCTTCCGTAGGAAGGGTCAATGCTTCTGCTGCTGCCTGTGCGTGGGATGGAAGTTGGGAGGCTTTGGGGTCCTGAAGTTACGATCATTCATTCTTTAGGGTTTCTTGTTTTGTTGTTGTCTCTGTGAAGTGTAAGAATTTCAGGTTGTATACTACATACATTCTCTGATATTAATTTGAACCGTCTGAACGCAGGTCACAAACCTGTGAGAGAAAATAAATTTTTGAATTTCTGAAGGGGTGGAAGTGGGCCGAAGAAAATATCTCTTGACAGTTTGAGCCAAGGTTGTCATGGTGATAACCTGTTGACGAAGTCATTTGGTTGATTGATGAACAAAGTTAGAAAGAGAAATAAAACAAAGGAGCTTGTAAAAACTGAAATGCAGGTGAGGTGTGTGGGAAGTGCACTGCAGTGCAGTGTTATGGTGGTAGAATTTTGAGTTAATATAACAAATGGATAACCTGGAGCAGAACTGGCCTGTAGCCCAGTGCTTGCTTTCACCACTCCATTCACTCCCTAGAAAATTTCTAGGTGGTACTGAAGGGCTGCTTTGCAAATTGGAGGCCTGTGACCAGTGGTGTGCCAGAAGGATAGGTGCTGGGACTTGGTTGTTTAATTTGAATGGGAATGTCGGTGGCATAATTGTAAGCTTGCAGATAAGACCAAAATTGCTGGTGAATAAGGTTGTCTCAGGTTATGACAGGATATACAGGTAAATACATGTTCGGCACAGCATTGTGGGCGGAAGGGCCTGTATTGTGCTGTAGGTTTTCTATGTTTCTATATAGATCACCTGGGCAATAGGCAAAGGAACAGATGGTGGAATTTAACACAGACAAAATAAAAGGTTCAAAGGTTCATTTATTGCTAAAGTATACAATTCTAAAATTCTTCTACAGATAGCCACGGACCCAAGAAATAAAAGAACAGTCGCATGATCATCAACTCCCAAATCACTTCTCCATGCACAAAAAAACAAAAGAACAACTGGAACAGGCACTTTAACCCCCAAATCTACCCTCCCCCGCACACAAAATACTGAGAAAGATTGGGTGAAAATACAGAATATAAAAAAACTATAAGACTGAACAAAACTATATAGTTCCAAGTCCACATCCAAATCACAAAAAAGCCGGACACAGTGACAGGCCTCTCCCTCTCTGGTAGCAGAGCGATCCCACCAGCGATCAAATTGCAGTCTCCCCTCTCCAGTAACAGAGTGATCCCACCAGCGATCAAAAGGCAGTCTCCGCTCTCCAGTAACAGAGTGATCCCACCAGCGATCAAAAGGCAGTCTCCCCTCTCCAGTAACAGAGTGATCCCACCAGCGATCAAAAGGCAGTGTCCCCTCTCCAGTAGCAGAGTGATCCCACCAGTGATCAAATTGCAGTCTCCCCTCTCCAGTAGCAGAGTGATCCCACCACCGATCAAATTGCAGTCTCCCCTCTCCGGCAGCAGAGTGATCTCACCAGTGATCAAATTGCAGTCTCCCCTCTCCGGCAGCAGAGTGATCTCACCAGCGATTAAAATGCAGTCTCCCCTCTCCGGCAGCAGAGCGATCCCACCAGCGATCAAATTGCAGTCTCCCCTCTCCAGTAGCAGAGTGATCTCACCACCGATCAAATTGCAGTCTCCCCTCTCCGGCAGCAGAGCGACCCCACCAGTGATCAAATTGCAGTTTCCCCTCTCCAGTAGCAGAGTGATCCCACCAGTGATCAAATTGCAGTCTCCCCTCTCCAGTAGCAGAGTGATCCCACCACCGATCAAATTGCAGTCTCCCCTCTCCAGTAGCAGAGTGATCCCACCATCGATCAAAAGGCAGTCTCCCCTCTCCAGTAGCAGAGTGATCCCAACACCGATCAAAAGGCAGTCTCCCCTATCTGGCAGCAGAGCGATCCTACCAGTGAGCGAAAGGCAGTTTCCCCTCTCCGGTAGCAGATCGATCTCACCAGCGATCAAAATGCAGTCTCTCCTCTCTGGCAGCAGAGCAATCTCACCAGTGTATCAGCAAACAATAGACGCTTTAATCAGTGAAGCGGAGTTGAACATTGTCTCACGCCCTGTCCCGCAGCGTTCTCAGCATGAGGTTCCTGCACGCTGCCTCTGCCTCCCGGAATCCTCACAGAGACTGCAGAGCGCTGAAACACCTAAGTGATCTCCAAACTGCAAATCACAGGATCCACCAGTTCCAGAATCATATTCAAGATGAAAACAAATGTAGAAGATGTAAATGAAGTGAAGTTAATGGTTTCATGATCTTTCCGGAAAATGTCAACCAAAGGAGCGCTGTATGCAGGCGCCATCTTGACTGGAAGTCTTGGCAAGTGTGCAATGATATATTTTGATAATTTAATCCAGGGCAGGACATCCATAGTTAATGGCAGACCACTGAGGAGTATTGTTGAGCAGAGAGATTTTGGGATACAAGTTTGAAAATGGGAACATGGATAGACAGGGTGGTGAAGTTATACGTTATGCGTGTCTTCATAACAGCAGGGTACCTAGATATATTCCTAAACAATTGACGCCTAAAGGTACAGTACATGGAATTAATGTGGGCAAGGGGCATTAATATTCATAGGTATGATGGGCAGCCAAAAGGGCTGTTCTCTATGTTGTGCAATCTATGGCTCTAAACTGAAGATTTTGCTAAATATTAGAGCCATAGAACATTACAGCACAGAAACAGGCCTTTTGGCCCTTCTTGGCTGTGCCGAACCATTTTTCTGCCTAGTCCCACTGACCTGCACCTGGACCATATCCCTCCCTACATTTCTCATCCATGTACCTGTCCAAGATTTTCTTAAATGTTAAAAGTGAGCCCGCATTTACCACTTCATCTGGCAGCTCATTCTACACCCCCACCACTGTCTGTGTGAAGAAGCTCCCACTAATATTCCCTTTAAACTTTTCTCCCTTCACCCTTAACCCATGTCCTCTGGTTTTTTTCTCCTCTAGCCTCAGTGGAAAAAGCCTGCTTGCATTCACTCTATCTATACCCATCATAATTTTATATACCTCTATCAAGTCTCCCCTCGTTCTTCAACGCTCCAGGGAATAAAGTCCTAACCTATTCAACCTTTCTCTGTAACTCAGTTTCTCAAGACCCGGCAACATCCTTGTAAACCTTCTCTGCACTCTTTCAACCTTTAATATCCTTCCTGTAATTCGGTGACCAAAACTGCACACAATACTCTAAATTAGCCTCAGCAATGCCTTATACAACCTCACCATAACATTCCAACTCTCATACTCAATACTCAATTAATTTCAGAAAGTTAAAGATGGGGAGAATTTACTAATAATGCAGTGGTCCTGACTAATTGTTCTTTCCTTTGCTTAGCCTTCAGCCTATGTTTGGTGATGTGGCTGATGTATTGCTTGGTGTGGGCCTGGTCTGGTTGTGAAAGATTGATCTCCTTTGGTTGGCAAGATTGTAGACATCGATCTGAGTGTAGCTGTGACCCTGGACGGAAAGCTGGCAGCAACAGTGTTGTGTTCTGTGTGGCTACTCGTGAGTACGCATGGGGCCATTGTCCGATAATTATAGGAAGGTAGTGCTTTCACAGCTGATATTGTGTGTGTAATTCTACCAGTGCAAGATTTTGTTTAGTGGGTTTAGTGAGCAAATCAATGTCAAATCCTCAGACCTCTCTCTGGCAATGCTGACAGTTCACCCACCATCACCAATTTGCTCCCTGATGACAATGTGCAGCAAATATATGTCTGAATGAATTGACAAGAGAAAATCTGCAGATGCTGGAAATCTGAGCAACACACACTGGAGGAACTCTGCAGGCCGGGTAGCATCTAGGAAAAGAGTACAGTCAAATTTCGGGCCTGCCACAGGATGTATGTACCAGACATTCTGTGTATGCTGTTGCCTGGACCAGAGCTGTTATATGACCTTAGAACTAGCTATATCCTCTGTGTGATCTAACTAACTTGCAGCAACCAGGAATCTCTCCACTTCAATATGAGGGCTTCATGTCCAGCCCATTGCAGCTCTCTGATGCTGATAATCTGAGGTGGTACTCTGTTGTGTCAGAGCACATAATGAGCTTCCTCTCCCAGCCGTGGAGCACATCTACATGAAACATTGTCATAGAAAAGCAGCATCCATCATCAAAGATCCTCACCACCCAGGCAAAGCTCTTTTCTTGCTGCTGCCATCAGGTAGAAGGTACAGCTGCCTCAGGACTCATACCACCAGGTTTGAGAACAGTTACTATTCCTCAGCCATCAGGCTCTTAGAACAAAATAGGATAGATACACTCATTTAAGGACTCTGTTATATTGTTATTTCATGCTTGTTATTAATTGCTTTTTGTTTATATCTGCATTGAGCAGTTAGTTTACAGTTTAGAGTTCCTGATGTTTACAGTTACTGTTTTATCGATTTGCTATGTATGCCCGCAGAATAGGAATCTCAGGGTTGTATGTGGTGACCTCTCATTTTATATCTTGTGTACTCTTTTGTAGAAATTCTGGAGACAGGGTGTAGTGATAAGTCGAGTGAGGTTCTGATGCAGGGTCTCAACACAAAATGTTGACTTAAGCCTTTTGTCTCTGCAGCTGTTGCTTGATTGGCTGTTTTTTTGGTCTCATTGTACTGTTTCTGTATTGGGTTCTAACATCTGCAGTCTCTTACGTCTTCGTGGTAGTGGTGAGTCCCTGGTACAATTTGATGAAGTGGCTGACACACCTATGTGTGTGTGTATCTATTGGCTTCTGGTTTCTAACCGGAATGAACCAGTATATTTTGGCCCAATAAGTGGCTGCTGTAATTAGCCAAAGTTTTATGGAAATAATTAAAAAAGGTGTTTAAAAAAGACAAACTGCTGTTTAACTTTAATTACTTACATAAATGAAATACAGAACAAATTAGAATGCCACCAGTACTACTGGTGGTTGTCTGTCATACCTGGCGATGACAAGAAACCTGTGCGGGAGAGTTTTAAAGTAGGAATGTTTTAAAGTTGCTCTGGGGCATTTCCACTCCTTTGACTTCAGATGGCCAGTGGGACACGTGAATGTCACAACAGGAGTCTTCCCTGGTTGCACTGGATGACCACGGCTGGGTTGTGCCTCGTATGCCCTCCCCTCTCCATGAAGTGCTGCAGAGCCACTTTGGATCTCATTGTAGATCTCACCCGCCATGTCCGCGGGAGCTGACTTCACATGCAAGGACAAGTGTATCCTCATCTCACCGGGGTATGAGACCTGCCAACTACTTCCTGTCAAAGCGGCATATTGTCACAAGTAAACAAAGGGTATTCCGGTTATTGTCTTGATTTGCTTTTGTACAACAGTTGTCCCAAATAAGCAGCTGCCCAATTAGCCGAGTTCACTGTGTATATATACATTTGCACTGAATGGACTGATTTTAAATTAGTGTGAAGGAAAGAGGTGTAGTCACTGTTCAGTAGGTACTTAACATTCCATCTCTGTCACATGCTCAACTTCATTGGACTTGTGGTTCATTTTTTTGAGCCTGTTAGTGGGAAGTGTGGCACGTGGCCAGGTGGTTAAGGTGTCGGACTAGCGATCTGAAGGTCGTGAGTTTGAGCCCCAACCGAGGCAGCATGTTGTGTCCTTAAGCAAGGTACTTAACCATACGTTGCTCCATTTAGTTACTAATTTCTGAAAAGACATCAATCGGCCATCTTGGAACAGATTCATGAAGGAATAAACTCCTTTATTTCTCCAAAGAAGAAAGGTAGAATCACTTAATGAAGGAGTAAAGTGGGGCCTGAGGTTGAGATTAAAAAAGTTACGAAACCAGATTCGTAATGACTGCTTAGGCAGAGCAAGACCTCCATCCTTCTTTAATTTTTGTAAATGAAATTTGCCAATTCTTGGTCTTTTATTATTCCAAACAAAAGATGAAATAATAGAGTCAACCTAATCAAAAAACTTCTTTGTTTTTAAAAAAAAGGGATATTTTGAAATACATATAAAAATTTTGGTAAAATCATCATTTTAACTGCATGAATTCCTCATTGTTACCATCAGGGATAAGGTGCAGGAGCCTGAACACCCACACTGAGCATTTTAGCTTCTTCTCCACGATCAGATTACTGGAGGCCCATGGACACTCCTTCCCCTATGTATTTATTTATTGTAATTTATAGTAATTTTTGTGTCTGGTTTGCCGCAATGAAACGACAGATTTCACAACATATGAACCTGATTCTGATTCTAAAGTACAGTGTTAGATGTCAGAGCACTAATCTGGGTATATCTCTGGCTGGGTGTTCCCATGACGCTGCATTAGCAGCTGCAGGTGATCTCTGCGGTTGCTGCCAACCATCTGTATTTCCTGTTGGACAGTCTAGGGCGGTTGGCAAAAGCCTGGCACCCCTCATTTACCAGATTAAAAACAAAACATATGGCAAATACTCAGCAGGTCAGGCGGCATCTGTGGACAGAGGAACAGGTCAAGTCTCTTTGCCATGAACATATTCAGAGCCTTTGGAATTGTGACCATGTTCACAGTGAATGGACTTGATGTGTTAGCCTGTCCACTTTGGGTGCCTGGAGATATTTCAGCATTTCTTTCAGCTTTCCAGCATGTGCAATTTTCCTCCACCCAGGCGGTTAAAATCCTTCCAGTAGAGAGCAAACAACTCTGCAGTCGACAGTGCACGTTGAAAGTTAAAGCCCTGCATCATGAGTTTGCAAGGTGCTTGATGTTGAATCACGGTGATCCCACGTATTAATAGATTAAAGGTAGCACTGCACCCTTTGGGGGGTAGCATCTATCATCAAGGACCCCCAGCTTCTTGAGTCGTGCTCTCTTCTTGCTGCGGCCATCAGGAAAGAGGTGCAGGAGCCTTAAATTAACCACCACCAGGTTCAGAAACAGTTATTGCCCTCAACCATCAGGCCCCTGAACCAGAGGGGGGGGGATAACTTCACTCAACTCACCTCTACACTGAACTGTGGAATGGATGGTACTGGGAATCAGGATGGAAAGTGGAGTTGAAGTCAGTCAGCATATTACTCACGATGTTGGATGGCAGAGCAGGCATGACACCAACATGGTCTACAGAGGGGATTGGAATGTCACCTCCCAACCTGACAGGCTCCAGTGTACCTGAGCGCACAGTCACCATTCAATTTCTGGTTCAATTGTCTTTCAACCAAATACATGAATACAGTCAAATGGAACAGTGTTCTTCTGAGGCCAAGGTACAAAACAGTGCACACAGCACATATAGTTACGATAGCAGTAAACATAGTCACAAAAAAATTATAACTGGAGTCCCGGAGTGTCATGTAGCTGGAGGGCTTATGGGATGTTGTCTTGGAGCCGCGTTTCTGCAAGAACAAATTTCTGCTTTAAGAAGACCACTGTTATCCCGGTGCCAAAGGAAAACAGGGTAATGTGCTTTAACCGGTAGCTCTGACATCCACCATCATGAAGTGCTCAGAGAGGCTGGTCATGGCACACATTAACTCCAGCCTCCCAGACAACCTCAACCCACTGCAATTTGCCTACGGCTGACACTGGTCTATCGTAGAATCCATCTCCCTGGCACTATACTCATCTGGACAGTGAAGACACCTATGTTAGACCATTGTTTATTGACTACAGTACTGCCTTCAATATACTATTAATTGCAAGGAAACTCGTCTTAAAATTCCTAACTGGATCCTTGACTTCCTGACCAACAGATTGCAAGCAGCAAGGATTGGCAGCAACACCTCTACCACAATTATCCTGAACACAAACCCCACAAAGTTGTGTCCTCAGGCCCCACTTTACTCCTTGTACACTCACTTGAATGTGGCCAGATTCTGTTCTAACTCTATTGAAAGTTTGCAGATGACATCACAGTAGTGAGCTGTATCTCAAATAGCTACGAGTCAGACTACAGGAAGGATATAGATAGATAGATAGATAGATACTTTATTCATCCCCATGGGGAAATTCAACTTTTTTTTCCAATGTCCCATACACTTGTTGTAGCAAAACTAATTACATACAATACTTAACTCAGTAAAAAATATGATATGCATCTAAATCACTATCTCAAAAAGCATTAATAATAGCTTTTAAAAAGTTCTTAAGTCCTGGCGGATGAATTGTAAAGCCTAATGGCATTGGGGAGTATTGACCTCTTCATCCTGTCTGAGGAGCATTGCATCGATAGTAACCTGTCGCTGAAACTGCTTCTCTGTCTCTGGAGCTTAGTAACATTGTGTCAGGACAATTACCTTTCCCCCAATGTCAGTGAAACAAAAGAGCTGGTAGATGACTTCGGGAAAGGGGGTGGTTGACATACTGGCGTTTACATCAATGGTGCTGATTGATTGAAACAGCCAAGAAGGTTCACCAACGCCTCAACTTCTTCAGGATGCTAAAGATGTTTCGACAGTCATCAATTTTTATCGCTGCTCCGTTGAAAGCATCCTGTCTGGAAACATTTCATGGTTTGGTATTGCTCAAGAAAGCAAGAAACTCCAGAGAGTACCTGGAAATCAGCTACTCCTCTCTGCTTCTTGCTGCCTTAGTAATGTAGCCAGCAGCATCAAACCCAGCCTTTCTAGACACGTTCTTCTCCCTGCCTCCTATTGTGCAGATGTAAGAGACTAAAAGCATATTCCACCAGGCTGAAGGAGAGATTCTATTGTTGTAAGTCTATTGAATAGTTCCCTAAGATGGTAAGCTGAGCCCTTGACCTCATTATGACCTTGCACCCTATGTCCACCTACACTACACTTTCTCTGTAAACGTACGCTTCATTCAGCACTCTGTTAATGTTCTACCTTCCTCTACCTCACTGCAGTTGTGATGATTCATATGAAAGGTGTGCATGACAAAGCTTTGGGACAATAATTCACTGTTTTTCTTTTTGTTACCTTTTTACGTCACAGCACCCTGCACTGCATATTACCAGATTTAGGGCAGACACTGCACTGTGCAGACGTTTCAGGCACATAGATATATCTGGGGGGCCTAAGGCTTTTGCACAGTACTGTAGTGATTTTATGTACTACACTCTACTGCTGCCGCAAAAAAAAAACATATTTTATGACATATGCGAGTGATGATACATCTAATCCTGATATAGGTCTCTATTGTGGACTGAGAGAGGGAAGGGGGCAGGGAGAGGGGAATCATGGTTGGGAAAAGGGAAAGGAAGAGGGGAGAGAGTGGGAAGCACCCGAGAGACATTCTGTAATGATCAATAAACCAATTGTTTGGAATCAAATGACCTTGCTTGGTATCTCAGGGCAGGGTGTGTCTAACCCCTTCCCCTAGCACTAGTTCACTGCCACTTGTCTCACACCCCTCCTGCAGCGCCCCACCCTTGCTGTTCCCAACATCCTTTGCTCCCGCCAGATTTGCAGACTTGTTCTCTGCTTCCAAGTTCACAAATCTATCAACTTCTGCCTTAAATGTACATAAAGATTTGGCCTCCACAACTGCCTCTGGCAACAAATACTACCGATTCACCACTCGCTGGCTAAAGAAATTCCACTTCTTTTCCATTCTAAAAGGATACTCCTCTATTCTGAGGCTGTGTCCTCTGGTCTTAGATCTTCCACCAAAGGAATCATCTTCTCCACAAACACCATCAAGGCCTTTTGCTCTTTGATAGGTTTCAATTAGGTCACCCCTCATTCTTCTGAATTTTAGTGAATACAGACAGGCAGAAAGCCATCAAATGCTCTTCATATGACAGGTCATTCAAATCTGGAAGCTTTTTCCTGAACCTCTCCAGATTCAGAATGTCCTTTCAAAGATAAGGGGCCCAAAACTGCTCACAATACTCCAAGTGAGGCCTCATCAGTGCTTTATAAAGTTTCAACATTACATCCTTGTTTTCTTTATTCTAGTCCACTTGAAACTTCTAACATCACATTTGCCTTCCTCACCACAGACTCACCCTGCAAATTAACCTTTAGCGCATCCTGCCGAAGGACTGCCTTTGCACCCCATTTTTTAAATATTTTCTTTCGATTTTGAGAATAGTCTACTGTTACGAAGGATGAACAGCTCTGATGGGCAGAAGGGTACAGAGTTGCCCATGTCCCCTCCCTCCCCTGGGAGAATCACAAACTGTTACTGTTACCATGCTGCTCATGAGAGAGAATGAGAGAGAGACCTAGATAAGAGGAAAACAAGTTGGAACATCTGCTGCTGATAAGAGAGAGGAGAGGAGCCATTGAATTACTGTTATGTCTTTTGGAGAGGGCTGTTTACTTGGTACTATTCTGTTTATTAAAATTCCTCAGTGGACAGCCGGAGTGGGCTGGTTTGATGGGCTAAGCCATTCAAAACTGATTGACACCTGAGACGCCGTGAGTAGGGATAAAAGTGAGGTCTGGGAAGACATCCCTCAGACGCACCAAGAGACACACTAGTGAACACTGCTTAAGTGTTGGAACCCATGAGAAAAGTGTGGGGCATCGGAGACCGAACGAAGGATCGGTCAATTTTAACTCACAGTGTTTATAGCGAGGCCGGTGGGGGCTTGTGTGTGTGTGTCCACCCTTGCCTGGGTGACGAGTCCACCATAGAAAAACTGTCTAGCTAAAGGACAGAGGGGTCATACCTGAATGACCACAACAACACATCGACGGATCAAGATCGTAAAGGAAGGTTTGCAAGACAATAGCTGTCACTGTTTGCTCGCTCTCTCTCTCTCTCCCCCCCCCAACAATTACAACACATCGACCAACAACTACCTCAGCCTGTATGAACTGAACTGAACTTTATATTCACATATGACAATTCATTATCCCCTAGACAACGATAGAGCTTGTTTATTATTGATTATTATTATATCCACACTTTTAGGTTTAGTTATTGCTAAAGTGTATTATCTGTATATTTGCATTGTTGATATTGATTCGTATATTTTACTAATAAACACTGTTTTGAAAATAGTACCAGACTCCAACAGACACTTCTAACTTTGCTGGTAAGACACCCAGTTACGGGGAATGTAATACTACCCTTTCACTTCTTCTACCAAAGTGCATGACCATACACTTCCTGACACTGTATTCCATCTGCCACTTATTTGCCCATTCTCCTAATCTATCTAGATCCTTCTGTAGCCTCTCTACTTCCTCAAAGCTACCTATCCCTCCACCTATCTTCGTATCATCAACAAACTTTGCAACAAAGCCATCAATTTCATCATCCAAATCATTGACATATGATGTAAAAAGAATCAGTCCCAACACAGACCCCTGTGGAACACCACTAGTCACCGGCAATCAACCAGAAAAGGCTCCCTCATTCCCACTCTTTGCCTCCTGCTGGTCAGCTACTGCTTTATTCATGCTAAAATCTTTCCTGTAATATAATGGGCTTGTAGTTTGTTAAGCAGCCTCAAGTGTGGCACCTTGTGAAAGGCCTTCTTAAAAATCAAAGTACACAACCTCAACTGATTCTTTTTTGTCAGGCAATATTTTCCCTTGAGGAAACCATGCTATCATGTGCCTCCAAATACTCTGAAACCGCATCCTCAACAATCAGCTTCAACACCTTTCCAACCACTGAGGTCAGACCAACTGGCTTGTAAATTCTTAGTTTCTGCCTCTTTCTCTTCTTGAAGAGTGGAGTGACATTTGCAATTCTCCAGTCTTCCGGAACCATTCCAGAATCTAGTGCTTCTTGAAAGATCATTAATACCTCCCCAATCTCTTCAGCCACCTCTTTCAGAACCCTGAGATGTACAACATGTGGTCCAGGTGACTTATCTGCCTTCAGACCTTTCAATTTTTCAAGAACCTTCTCTCTAGTAATGGTAACTTCACACACTTCATGACCCCTGACACTGCTAGTGTCTTCCACAGTGAAGACAGATGAAAAATATTTATCAGTTTGTCTGCCATTTCCTTGTCCCCAATTACTATTTCTCCAGCATCATTTTCCAGTGGTCCGATATCTGGTTTAGGTGTAGCCCATCCCTTTTAACTACCCCAGAAGAGATCCCAATAATCCATAACTCTGGCACTTGTACCAGTTCACCTGTCAAATCGTTCTGTTCTTACCCTCACTGGTGTGTGGCACAGGCTTTGCTGGATGACTTTGACAATAAACTTCCCCAATGACAGGAATAAACAGATGCATCAGACCACCAACTCAAGTTGTCCTAAATTCATGTCCAGCTTTCAGTCTTTAATCTATTGCCATACCTTTGTTGCTGTTTTCAGATATTGGAATCCCCTATCAAATATTAATGTGATCAACCATTACACCTAAAGACATGGGAGCAGAATTAAACCATTCAGCCTATCGAGTCTTCTCCCCAATTCCACTATGGCTCTCCCCCTCAACCCTGCTCTTCTGCCTTCTCCATTACCAGCTGTTCAAAAGACATTCTATCAACTCTGAGGGATATTAGGATGGAGTCTAAAATGCCAACCTTGCATTCCTGTAAATAAATTTTGAAGGCTTGTTTTAGAGTATGAGCAGCTATAAGTACATGAGTTGAAATTATATTAGCATGGAAAGCAAGTTGTATCTAGTATAATTCTTATTATACTTTCTAAAGCAACAAGTAAAATGATGAATTGTGCGCATCATTTTTTTCCACATTTCACCAATGTGATATGAAAAGTGGAAATGCAGTTATTGGAAATCTGAAATATAAACAGAAAATGCCTGAGGTACTTAACAGATCAGACTGCATGTATGGAGAGAGAAACGGAGTCAATGTTACAGACAAGGGAAAGCATTGAAAGAACAAAAATGCAGGTGTATGATCACTTGAGACTCGGAGAAACTGAATAACAGTTGGCGCTGGCGCCAGCAGAGACAAGCTGATGCTACTTGTCTGGATGAGATGCATAAAGAAGATGGTTGAACAAAGAGGTGGGTTTAAAAAATCAGAATCCCATTTATTATCACTGACCCACATCATGAAATTTGTCTTGTAGGAGCAGTACAGTGCAATACATACAATTACTGTAATTTATGATAAGAAATATAAATGTAAATCTTTATTAGGAAGTATATGAATCTTTTGTGCACTGCTGCTGCAGAACAACAAATTTTATAACATTCTGATTCTGAAAAGAAAAGCAATATTCAGTATGAGATGCAAACAAGAGGAAATCTGCAGATGCTGGAAATTCAAACAACACACACAAAATGCTGGTGGAATGCAGCAGGCCAGGCAGCATCTATAGGGAGAAGCACTGTTGACGTTTCGGGCCGAGACCCTTTGTCAGGACTAACTGAAAGGAGAGATAGTAAGAGATTTGAAAGTAGTGGGGGAGGGAGAAAATGCGAAATGATAGGAGAAGACCGGAGGGGGTGGAGTTGGAGCTGAGAGCCGGAAAGGAGATTGGCGAAAGTGATACAGAGCTGGAGAAGGGAAAGGATCATGGGACGGGAAGCCTAGGGAGAAAGAAAGAGGGAGGGGAGTACCAGAGGGAGATGGAGAACAGGCAGAGTGATGGGCAGAAAGAGAGGGAAAAAAGAGGAGGGGGGAAAAAAACTAAGTATATCAGGGATGGGTTAAGAAGGGAAAGGGGGGCATTAATGGAAGTTAGAGAAGTCAATGTTCATGCCATCAGGTTGGAGGCTACCCAGCCGATATATAAGGTGTTGTTCCTCCAACCTGAGTGTGGTTTCATCTTGACAGTACAGGAGGCCGTGGATAGACATATCAGAATGGGAATGAGACGTGGAATTAAAATGTGTGGCTGTCTTTGTATGTAGGTTTTCACTGATTCGATTGTATTTTGTTCTACTGTGAATGCCTGCAATTAAATGAATCTCAGTGTAGTACATGATGACATATATGTACATTGCTGTGCAACGAAAGCAGTGCCAAGCTGTATCGGCCCTAGCCCTTCCCTTGGACAACGCTGGTGGCATGGAGAGGGGAGACTTGTAGCATGGTCAACTGCCGGTCTCCCATACAACCCTGCCCAGGCCTGCGCCCTGGAAACTTTCCAAGGCACAAATCCATGGTCTCTCGAGACTAACAGATGCCTATTATATGTACTTTGATAAATTTACTTTGAACTATTAGTGATCTTTTTGGTATGTTTTTCAAAAAATGGTTGGATCCCCAAGATGTTTCTGAGTTAGAATTTTTAGTTAGGTGAGCTTTAGATGTTTCTCCTAGTTAGCATGACTTGCTTTCTTGTGCTACAGTTAAAGGTAATTGTCGATTATTTGCTTGTGTTTCGTGGGCTTTACGTCTGACTTCAGGTGTTACATCCATGATACCATTAGTTTAATCTTTTATGGCTCTGTTGTGCTGTTACCTGCCTCAGAACTCTACACTTTGAGTTTGATTAGACATGTTTGACCAGTTTTCTCAAACTCAAGCAGCTGATTCTGTCAATTTTATTAACTTCTTGCAAATCTACCACTGCTTCTTGAACTTACTCCCTCACCTGCCCGATCTGGTTACCTTTCATGCCCTAAAGACATACAGGTTGTTAGGTTAATTGGCTGCAGTAAATTGCCACTCATGTAGGTGGGTGATAGAATGATGGAAAAATAGGGAATATTGGAGGGGAAATTTGAGCTGGCGTAGATTTGAATGGCAGTCTCCTATGTTGGAAGGAAATAGGATTTTGAGTTGTCTGGGCTCAGCAATTACCTCAGCTCGGGCATCCTTCTCCCTAAATCTCCAACAGCCGCCCAACAATTCTCCAGTTCTGCTTGCTTAGTTAAACTGACAAATGCCTGTTTCCAATACATCCATTACACTACTGGTTTAGCCATTGTCTCTGGATCCATTTGGACTCTGTCAGGCTATATGACTCATTTGTTTTCTGGTAGACTACTTCCTAACCGTTTTTCTGAACCAAGAATTGTAAGAAAGGTACAGTTCATGAAAGGAACATGGGAGGAGAATGGGCCTTTCTTCATCTCTCAGCCCATTCATTCCATCTGACCATCTGTAGTTAAAATCCTTTTTTATTCTATAATCATCAGTACATTGTGGAGCAAACAATGATCAACCTAACTTTTGGAATTAACCACCTGATGTCACCAATCATGCCCTAATTTAAATGTCTCTCTATCCACCTCCTCTTCCCCATTTTAGACTTTCTTGCCTATTGTGGCTACACAGATTGATTAGGCTGGCTAAGAAAGCATATGGCATCCTTGCCCTTATTAGTCACGGCACTGAGTTCAAAATTTATGCTGCAGCTTTATCAATTTCTAATTAGGTCACATTTGAAGTATTGCATACAGTTCTTTTCCAGGGGTGGAAATGTCTAACACCAGAAGACATTCATTTCAGGTGAAGGGGTAATTCCAAAGGAGATTGAGGAGTAAGTTTTTTTACATAGAGCATGGCAGGTACCTAGAATATGCTTACTGGGGTGGCAATAAAGGCAGAAACATTACCAACGTTTAAGAATTGTTTAGATAAGCACATGAATGTGGGGAAAATGGAAGGGTATAGACATTGTGTAGACAGAAGTGATTAGTTAGCCAGTTGGTTATTAATTTAATTGGTTTGGCACAACATTGTGGGCTGAAGGGTTTTTTCCATTGCTGTACTGTTCTATGTTTATGAAATTCGTTGTATTTTCTATATTTTTCATTGCTGTTATCTGTGTTATGCTGTCAATGCTTCACTAAACTCCTTTAACAAGTTCTTTGGCTCTGTTTGATAGATCTTGACCATCAAGGTAATGATGTGTCATCACAATGGTGTTGCCAAAAATGGCAGACATTCCAGCATATATTAAAAAAATTTAGACAAAGATTTCTGAACAAGCAGTGACTAAATATTTTATTAGTTTAGGTTTTCATAAAATTCTCTGTGGGAATATTCCCTTTAGCCTGCTTGTCAGTATGTGTCATGACTTTGAAATGTCTGTCCTGCTTAAAACCTAACCTGCAACTCAGTGCAGAACACTCAGTATCAATTTACAAACCAGAAATGAGCCACTACAGCTCTTTGGGGGGAACAGAAATCATCCAGAGTGCTGTACGTAGCGGTGTGCAAACTCATTATAGACATACTGAATTTTAGTGGTGCAAGGGTTAAGCACTGGAATGCATCCCTCCTATTGAGAAAAAACAGCTTGTGGATGGAGAACGGATTCAAATGAATTGTGCATTGGTAATGAAGACAAACTCCTTCAGATGCGTAAAGCCATCTTCAGCATTGATCAAGCTCCTTGAATACTGATTCATAATTCATTTGTGAACAATCTAAACTGGTCCAGTAAATTAGAGACTGGGAGAAGAAAGTGCTGTTTTATTATTATGAAATTAGAGGCATTGCTTTTGAGTGTGTTTTTTTTTAGGTAAATGAGCTTGTCCCTCAGCCACGCTGGGTTCAAAAGCCCTGTGACTAGCCGAGGGGACAAAAGCATGGAACTAATACGCACCTTGCCTCGCCTATTTTCAGATACCGGACAGAAGAAGCTGCAGGAGAAGAAAGATACACGGTGGATGTCTTCCCAGAAGCCCAAAGGGACTATAGAATACACGGTGAGTCAGGCTAGCTGGTTGTGCAGGAAGCAAATGTCTCTTTAGATTCTTTTTATAATGGAAGACACTCATTTAGTTAAGGGGAAGGAAAATTTCAGTTTCTCCTCTTGTACGCATACAGAGACAGAGACACGGGCGTGCGCACACACTCACTCACTCACTTCTCTGGAATTTGGAATTGATCTTCCTGTGTAACTGACCCTCTATTTACCAGTATTAGAGGCAAAATGGAGCCTGTTTTCTGTCAATGATATGCTCTTGAAATGACCTGTGATAAATTGCAGTCTGTAGGAGAAATCACTTCTTCTGAGATATTCATTTATGTGAATTTCATATGGCAATTGAAAACGTCAGACTGCCTCTTCTACTTGGTTTACTGTTTATTGAACTTGTAATTACGTCAGGTTTTTAAAAGTTTTTAAATATGTGTGTATGCTGTATCAAATGTGTGCCCCCAAACACCTTGCCATATTTTGTGGTGTTTGTTCTCAAATATTTCTATTTTAAATCTGCCTGTCACAAGAACTATCACAACAGTTTTATTGATAACAATGAAAGTTGGGTAAGGAATTACTCCTATTTGCAAGTAATCTTATCAGTTACTTTGTTACTGAATTTATTCCTCAGCCACTGCCACCAGAATCAAAATATTATGTTGATTATTTATTTCAGTTGTGTAGTATTTTACTGTATATGTAAATTGCCAGTGATTGCAGACTCAACAAAGTGACTGGATTTCAAAAATAGTTCATTGGTTTCACATTGTTTTGGATGTCCTGTGACAGTGGAATGCAATACAAATGAAAGCTCTGTTTATTACTGGTCCTGAATTTCAGGACTAGAAAAGAAGGGGGCAGAAGCCGGAATAAGAAGGTGGGGAGGAGAAAAGCTAAGTTCTGGTAATTTCTCACACCTCCCCCTCCTCTCTTTTTCCATTCCCCATTCTGGTTCCCCTGTCACCTCTTCTCACCTACCCACCTCCCTCTGGTGTTCCTCTTCCTCCCCTTTCTCCTATGATCCTCTGTCATCTCCTATCAGATTCCTAGCACTTTCCAGCTTACTTCATTCCTCCAGCCTCCTCACCTAGTTTCACTTATCACCTGCCAGCTTGTCCACTTTTCCCTTCCTCCCACCCCCGCCTCCTTATACTGGCTTCTGTCCCCTTCCTTTCTGGTCCTGAAGAAGGGTTGCAGCCTGAAATATTGATTGTTCACTTGCTTCTATGGATGGTGCCTGAGTTACTGAATTTTTCCAGCATTTTGTGTGATTTGCTATTGTTTCAAAGAAGAGGATATTCAGATTGGAAATAGGAGCAAGAGCCTCCTGGAGCCAGCTATACTATACAATAAGGTCATAGTTGGTCAGAATTTGGCTTCCTCTGTTCTTACTGTTTGGCACATCCCTTGATATCTCTGCAATTCAAAAAACAAGTTTGATCTTCAGTGCATTCACAGGGTCAATCTCCATAGCTCTGGGAAAGAGAATTCTGGAGAAGACAAGCCTGAGAGAGTCGTCAAAGAGTTCAAATTAAATATATTATCCAATTACCATATACTACCCTGACATTCATTTTCTAGCAGGCATTCACTGCGGATTAAAGAAATACAGTACATTAGAATCAATGCAAAACTACATATAAATAAAAACTAACAAATGTGCAAAAGGAGACAAACTGGACAAATGTAATAATTATTAATTCATTCATTAACACTGACAACATGAGTTGTAGAGTCCTTGAAAGTGAGACCCTGTTCAGTGTTGACCCTTAATTGGGAGTGGAAAGGAAAAGGGACAGAAACCAGAACAAGAATTATGCCAGTGTTGAGCGTGAAGTTACCTATGCTGGTTCAGGAGTCTGATGGTTGTTCCTGTACCTCCTTCCTAATGGCAGCAGCGAGAAGAGAGCATGGCTTGGATGTTGGGGGTCCCTGATGCGTCTCTGTCTTAAATGAATGACTACTTGTTCTGAAACTATGCCCGCTAGTTCCAGACTAGAGTCATGCATGGAGAGGCGTGTTTTCAGCATCTGCCCTTTCAACGCCCATCCCTTCCCCCAAGCAAAAAAGCCTTGTGTATTTCAACAAGATCTCTCATTCTTCCAGTCTCCAGAGAGTATCAATAAAATAAGAAATCCTCTTAATCTTTAAAATATAGAGATCAAATTTTACACACTACAACAGCTTTAATGGGCTTTGGAATAACATATCCCTAATTGGGTTACACAACCCTGTGGAGGTGTTGGCTGAGAATATTCTTGTGCAGGAGAGTAAAGATATGATGTTAAATATGGAGGTGAAGAAAATTATAACCTTTTTTCAGGCTGTTATGTGTCACAGAAGAAGTTCGCCCTCCAAGTTTTCACATGGGTTTTGTGGGTAGTAGAAATGCCGTTCCATTTTGAAACTGTTACCCATAAGGAAAAATCAAAGTCCATATGTTACCTTACAAAGTGAACTTCAGCCACATCTGTTTAAAAAAAACAATATCTGATACCTGATATTCTCAAACTAGTCAGCATATCCACACACTTCAGCACCATTCTTTGCTGGCTGCACCACTGCCATCAGTATTGCTGCCTTTCAACTTCACCGACCTGGGTTTGATTTGCAACTCAAATCCCGTGTTTGGAGTTTGTATGTTCTTCCTGTGACCACGTGGGTTTTCTCTGTTACTCCAGCATCCTCCCACATCCCAAAGACACAATGGTGGGTTAGTATGCACAGGGCAGGTAAGTAGCAAAAGAGTCAAAGGGCAATTAGTGAGCAAGTTGTGGGTTTACTGGGAGATTCGAGAGGTGATGGGACTGATGGGTTCACTTGGAGCTGCCTCCGCTGGTGTAATGGACTGCTGATGCACAGGCTGCCTGGTCTGCAGACATGCTGAGCCTTCTTTGCACTTGTGTCTCGTTGGAAGATGTGGAAATGGACCATAGACCCTGGAAACACTTACAGGCAGCTACAAGGACTATATGGGGGAAGATAATTTGCCTGATTGCTTCATTCTTGGAGTGCCATAACTACCTGTCATTAGGTCACACGGTACTCCAGGGGTAGGTATGTAGGGCAAAGTGATAGCTATCTTGGAAGTGGCTTCCCAGCCTCTGAGAGGTCCAGGCAGACTGCAGTTATAGCAAGAGCCCTGACGCCAACAGAAGCTTTATGAAGACCAGGCGAGGCCTCTTTAAAT
Source organism: Hemitrygon akajei (assembly GCF_048418815.1). Taxonomy (NCBI): domain Eukaryota; kingdom Metazoa; phylum Chordata; class Chondrichthyes; order Myliobatiformes; family Dasyatidae; genus Hemitrygon; species Hemitrygon akajei. The sequence goes on along the minus strand of NC_133124.1, from coordinate 141,076,284 downwards.
TGCAATGGTGCTGTCTGCAAAGTGCCTACAGTCCTCGCCAAGCAGGGTCTTGGACTGTGTACTGACCTGTATGAACCATTCATTTAGGATGCCTGTGTCAGGCTGGCCAAAGGAACCTGGTGTCTGGCAGGGCACCTCTCTCACAAACGAGATTTTAAGCATTAGGAGGATTTGCAGCACTCATTCTCATCCCACTTGCAGGTTTGTTTAAGGGATTACTGTATTTTATGACTGCTCAGAAGTCACTCACAAGCGCATATCAACTGCAGCACCACATAAATTATTAATGATTCGAAGGAAAAAAAATCTTTCTCCCACACACAGGAGTCTGATGTGCTCTAACACAGTTCACAGTCTCTGGCAACACTTGACTGATTGCCTAATGGTCTTTATTGTCATCACGGTGATCCATTTCCATGTCTGTGAATGCTGCTTGAGATTAGATGTCCAGCCGCTTTAGTCTTCATGCATATCAACTGCTGACTCCTGAACGAATCTCCTCAATCTCCTCTGAGGTTGAATACCATCATGGCAGCAGTTCTTTCCATTCGCCCATCTTGCAGGCACTTATCAAATGACACACTGTATAAAATTATAGAAATTCACGGCATAGAACGATCACGATAATTAGGCTTCCCTGCTGCTACATAACTGCAGGTTAGACTTTCCCTCTGCTCATCCAAGTGTTTTTAGATGTAATGATGATTTTTAAGGCAGTGAGTTCCATTCCCCTAGTACTGTAAAATGACTTCCACTCAACTGTCTTTAGCCTTTTGTGCTCCCTGGTTATTTACCACCCTGTTAGAGTTAGTAATTCCTTACTGTCTGGCTTGCCTAGGCCTCTGGTAACACTGGACAACAACGATTTCTCTTCCTGAATCCTTTTGGTGTATCTTAATGGATTTTGGGCCACTGATCATGAAAACCACCATGAAATTTCCCTATCATGCACCATTAAAAAAAAAAGCCTATTTCAATTCATAATTCAAGTCAGAATTACTGATGCCAAGATTAAGGAAGGCATTTTTGTTGGTACACAAATCAAACAGGTCATCAATGACAGGCAATTTGAAGAATTTGTAGGAGCAGGGAAAATCGCATGGAAGGCTTTCAAGAATGTTGCTGAAAATGTTCTTGGTGACTACAGAGCACCAAGCTAGTTGACAACATGTTTCAAGCATACAAAACCATGAAGTGCAACATGTCACTAAAGATCCATTTTCTACATTCCCAGTCAGACTTCTTGCCTACAAATCTTGCCGTTGTCAGTGACGAGCATGGTGAGAGGTTTCACCAGGACATTGCGGTCATGGAGAAACAGTGTCAGGGCAAGTGGAATCCATCGGTGCTGGCTGATTTTGTTGGACGTTTAAGTGAGAAGCCTCAGGCACTGAGTACAAATGAAAAAAAAAGACAAAACATTTTTTAGCTTGGTTGAACTATTGCAAAGCGTTAGCACTGTTATGCAATTAAACACATTATATTCAATAAAATTTAATTTCTTTTTCTAAATTCCTATGTGATACAAGTAGCCTGAAATGATATTTGTGTTCAGCTTCAAGTGGTCTATCATAACAAGCAAATATTTATGAGGAAGCAACACTTGAAAAAATTTGTTGTCAATGTAAGTTTCACACTTCAATTAATTCTCCTCCATCTCTTGTCTGAAAGAAAATAACCCCAGAATAGACATTCTCTCCTCTTTAACTTCAGTTCTCTAGTTCTGGAACCATCCTGGTAAATCTCTCCTGCAGGCTCTCTAATGCTATTGAATCAATTACCACACAGTTAACAGCACTCTAGCTGTGCTCTAACTACTCTCTTGTATAGCTCCTTGCATGACCTTCCCCAGCCTCACTGTTGTAATTTGTGTCTCTGTCAATAAAGGCAGGTATCCTATATACATTCTTAACCACTTGAGCTATGTGTCCTGACACTTGTTGACATAAACTTTAAATTCTTTGTCCTCCAAAGCACTTCTGACAGCGTATGATCCACTCTTTTGCTTTGAATCCCTTCCCCAAATGGATTACCTCCCATTTCTCCTACCGTGAACTCTGTATGGCCACCTTTGTGTCTAGTGAGGCCATTGATCTCTTCCTGAGCCCTAGAACCAATTTCCTCACCCTCAGTGATGTTGCCAACTTTGATACTGTTAGACCTTTTAACTATGGGCCCTACCTTTAAATCCAGGTCAACTGCAAGGTGTTGCATTTCGGGAAGATAAACTGGGGCAGGACTTGCAACAGTAACTGGTAGAGCCGTGGAGAGTATTGTGGAACAGGAGACCAAGGCATGTGGTTCCCTGAAAGTGGTGTCACGATGTAGACAGAGTAATGAAGAATGTGTTTATCACGCTTGGCTTCGTCATTGAGGGCACTGAGTACAAGAGTTGGGATGTTGTGTTGCTTCTCAACAAGCTGTTAGTGAGACCACACTTTGTAGTTCTGGTTGTCCAGGGAAGGGAAAGATGTCATTAAGTTCGCAAAGATCAAAGTAGGTTCGTGAACATGTTTTACAAGGATTGGAGGGCTTGAATTTAATAGAATAGGCCGGATCTTTTCCTTGGACTGCAGGAGGCTGAGGGGTGACCCTGTAAAAATCACGAGGGGCAGAGGTAAGGAGAACGGTCACAGTATTTCCCCAGGGTCCAATTTATGAGAGCATAAGTTTAAAGTTAGGGCAAAAAATCAAGGGGCAATTTTAATAGAGGCTGGTGGGTATATTGAAAAGGTTTCAAGAGATGCAGGAAAATGGGACTAGTTCAGGTAGATGGTTGAGTTGAGCCAATGGGGCTGTTTTCAATGCCGTATATCTCTATGGTTCTATGACTGTTTTTATGTACCACAAGCTAAAAGTGGCCTTATTCTGAGCCCTGCAGGGCCAATCTGACTACAGCCAATCAGTAAAGTTATTTGTTGATCCTTTGCTTTCTCTTGTTAACCAGTGTTTAATCCAGCCTCTACTTCATCTGGGATCCTTGGCCTGTTCTTTTAAATCTGTGTGGGATTTTAGCAAAGGCCTCCTAAAATTAACATTAAGTACCGGTACATCAAATGTTCTACTTTCATCAACTCTATTTGCTACCTTTTCAATATAAATTCAAGGAAGCCAGATCAGAATCTCCCATACCTAACCATTACATATTATCCTTGCTGAATTTGTGTCACCTTAGAAGCAGACTTGGGCTGACTGTTGGAAATTATTTCAAAAATTTGACTACTCTGAATGTTAGTCTGACTGCCTGCTCTGAATTCTTCAATCCCTTCCTCTCCCTTTAAATAACAACATCATATTGGCAACCTTCCAATTCTCCCAACACCATGACTGTGTGCAAAGAGCCTCACCACCAGGCTCAGGAACGGTTATAACCCTTCAACCATCGGGCTTCTGAACCAGCGTAGATACCTTCACTCACCTTAACACTGATCTGATGCCACAACCTATGGACTCACTTTCAAAGACCCTACAACTCATAAACATGAGAAAATTTGCAGATGCTGGAAATCCAAAGCAATAGACAATATGCAGGAGGAACTCAGCAGGTGAAGTACCATCAATGGAAATTAATAAACAGTCAACATTTTGGGCCATGACTTTTCTTCAGGACTGAGAAGGAAGGAGAAGATGCTAGAATAAAAAGGTAGGGGGAGGGAAAGGAGCCTACCTGGAAGTTGCTAGGTAAAGCCCAGTGGTTGGGAAAGGTAAAGATCTGGAGAAGAAGGAATCACAATTCCTTCCTCATGTTCTCAGTGTTATTTATATACTTAATATTTATTATTATTATTTTCTTGTTTGTTTGCACTGATAGTCTTTTGCACATTGGTTGTTTGTCCATCTCTGTTTGTGTGTAGTTTTTCATCGAATTTATTGTTTTCTTTGTTCTATTGTGAATACCTGTAAGAAAATGAATCTCAGGGTAGTATATGGTGACACATACGTACAGTAATTTGATAATAATAAAGAGCTTCTGCTTTTCCTCCCTTTCTCTTAAAGAGCCTGTGATGTGTTGTTTCTGGACCTCGTATCTTACCCGTTTTTGAAAGTGAAAGCCTTGTTGTTGTGTGCTCCCACCTATTTTTGCCAATACCTAATATTCCTTGTCCTTAATGTCAATGCCAATTAACGTTCTGTGATGATTTGGGCCTCTAATTGGACTTGCTCTTGGTAATCATCTTTGCCATGATTATGTCTCTGTTTAGCTGAATAGCTTGCATATTACGGACATCCCTGTATTAATACGGAACATAGAACATTACAGCACGGTACAGGCCCTCTAGCCTACCATGTTGTGCTGACCTTTTAACATGCTCTAAAATCAATCTTATCCTTTCCTCCTACTAGCCTTCCAGTTTCTGTCATCCATGTGCTTATCTATAGAATCATGTTTGAGCTGGTTTAGGAATCAGAAAGTTGCTCTTACAGAATTCACAAAACACTGTCCAAAATTGTATGTATGGAACAAAATTTGTTCTCATAGAATTTGCTTGGTGGAGGGAATAAATAATTAAATGCAAGATTAATTTATTTTAATGGTACTGTCTAGTTTCACAACCTCCTTACAATGCAGATGTCACTTGAATAGTTTTTTTGTTAGCCACTCCCTTGGCCCCAGGTTCAACCTGCTTTTACTTGACTTTAAAGTCTATGCATGAATTCTTTAAGCTAATGTGTATGCACAGACATGTGCATGTAATCTTGTATCCTGTCCCTCCCCCTCACACCCAACCAGCTGGCTGAAGTAACCAGACAGTTTCTGAAGAAGATGCAGGTTGTTATTAGGTTGTGTCAGGACTTCCTGGTTATGTCCAGTTAAATTTGTCATGATGTGCCACTTGCTTTTTGAAAATATTAGACATTGCAATTTGCATTCTAATACTTGGGGCGCGTGAACACAACATTGTGCTGCATCATAGCTGCTGCAGAAGGCAGGACATTGTAGCTGTGCACATTGGTGCTTCAAGGACTTTTATTTTCCCCCGAATCTTCTCTGAACAATGACGTATCACTAACAGGCATGTCTCTAGTGACGTGCTGCACAGATATTCCATTCCTATAGAATTTTGAAAAACTGGAGCTGTTCCTATTTACAATGACATACTTAATTAGTGGCCCGGTTATGGTTTCTGGCTTGGTTCGTTTTTTCTTCACTGAAATGCAAGCTTCTTAGCAAGGTAGCATTACAAGTATGACTGAAAGTTAATGCCATCCAATGGATACAATCGACTTGAAAATTGATGTATGTTCATCTCAAATCTGTTAACGTCTAAAAATTCTTCTAATGGAAAACTAATTGGGACTTTTGATGAGATTCCCATCTTGATTTCAGCATGCTGGTCCTTCTGCCAACTGAACTCACCCATATCCCTGTTGAGTTATGAAGTCACTTTCCGAAGCAATCATCAGGGTTTTGTATAGTCCTAGAGTACATCTTGTCCCTGAGTCTTTTCCCAACAATAATTTATCACTTACAGACATGTTTCTGGTCACGTGCTGCATAGATTTCCTTGCAGTATTTTAAGATACTGGAGGTGTTCGTTTATATGATGCCATCTTTAGTTAGTTAAGGTTTCTGACTTAATATGTTTTTCTCTCCACTGACTGTGTAGGAATTTCAGTAATACAGGCATGAAATGTTGGCTGCTTCTTCCCCTCTGTAGGGGGAACTCAGCCTGACCTGCTGAGTTCCTCCTGCATTTTGTGTGTGTTGCTCTGGATGTTCAGCATCTGCAGAAACGGTTAGACTCATAGAACACTACAGCACAAAGGCAGGCCTTTTGGCCCATCTAGCCCATCCTGAACTATTAATCTGCCTAATCCCCTTGACTAACACCCGAACCATAGCCCTCCATACCCTTACTATTCTTGTATTATCCAAGTTTCTCTTAAATGGTGAAATTGAACCCACATTATCAACTTCTGCTGGCTCTTGTGTTAAATGTCCTTTTCCCCCCAAATTGTTGCTATCAAAATGAATCCAAGGTTTAGTTGTTATGTAAAAATTCATGGTTCTTGATTAATTACAATTAAGATGTTGCATTAATTGAAATGTGTTTTTTATGGTTATCAATGTGTTTTTAAAAAAACAAGTAAAATGTAATGTTGTAGCGATGTGCTATACACAGCGCTGAAATAACGACACGCAGTCGGTAAGTCGTTTTTGAGACTAGTTTATTAAAACTTGGTGGCGCTGGCATTTAATCCCTAGTGCCCACCCTCTCCGGGCGAAAATGACGTCAGAGGTGCATTACCAAAGTCTCCCCCCACGCGCTGGCTATTTGTGAGCCGGTTCGCCTACGCAGAAAGTGGGTTGCCACAATGTAATGGTATTGGTGAGACCTGACGCAGACTGGGAGACCGTTTCGCTGAACACCTACGCTTGGTCCGCCAGAGAAAGCAGGATCTCCCAATGGCCACACATTTTAATTCCACGTCCCATTCCCATTCTGATATGTCAATCCATGGCCTCCTCTACTGTCAAAATGAATCCAAGCTCAGGTTGGAGGAACAATACCTTATATACCGGGTAGTTTCCAACCTGATGGCATGAACGTTGACTTCTCTAGCTTCCATTAATGCCCCTCTTCCTCTTCTTACCCCATCCCTGACAGTTGTTTGCCTGTTCTCCATCTCCCTCTGGTGCTTCCTCCCTCCCACTTTCTTTCTCCTGAGGCCTCCCGTCCCATGATCCTTTCCCTTCTCCAGCTCTGTATCACTTTCGCCAATCACCTTTCCAGCTCTTAGCTTCATCCCACCCCCTCCGGTCTTCTCCTATCATTTCGCATTTCCCCCTCCCCCCACGACTTTCAAATCTCTTACTATCTTTCAGTTAGTCCTGACGAAGGGTCTTGGCCCGAAACGTCGACAGTGCTTCTCCTTATAGCCTGCTGTGTTCCACCAGCATTTTGTGTGTGATGTTCTACCTGTTGGTTTCTTGTAGTGGATTGTTGTGAAGGAACAGAAAAGAAAAATCATCTCTGTGAAGTTCAATATATATGCCTTGAACAGCAAAAATACTTGGCTTCAGCTTTAGCTTGCTCATTAGTTTTCCAGTCCCTACTCCAACCCTTGAGGCTGTGCTGCGGTAGACAAGCAAATAAATTTTGCATCTGAAGTAATCTGTCGGGTGTGCAGCTTAAGATCAGAGCATGTCAGAGAGGAGGTGAGGGAGCCCATGGTATGATGGTACAGAGATTTGGGGAGAGGGGTGAAGGATGTTGTTAGCAAGCCTTTCTTATTTCTGTGCATATGTACATTTGTGATAAGTGCCACCTCCACAGATGACCACCAGGCTGAACCTGGTCTTGAGCTACTTGTCACTGGAACAAGTTCTCACTCTGGTAGTTGGCTGGAAATGGTTACCCCTCGTCGCATACAGGCAACTTCCACTTCTCTTGAGGTTGACGACCCAGAGTGACAGATCCAGGAATGACAGAGCTGATCATAGTGCTGCTGTAGCTTGAGCGGTCAGAAGCTGTAGGTGCTTGTTTGAAATGTAGCAGACAGCAGAGGTAGTGGGCAGAACTGCTTAAGCGGTGCACATTTGAAGGGGCATGCCTTTGTGACGGGCACTTAGCAACTCAGTGGGCTGGGAACTTGTGAGATGCTCTTTAAAAAAATTTGCAGTGTTCTTGGGAACTTCAATATTGATCTTCTTGCAGTGTTTCCGTTGACACTGTCATGGGATAAGGTTGATTGAGGTAAATGAGCAGGTTAAATGTCAGTCCAACAATAACTGATGCTTGTCACGGACTCAGTTGCTGAGCCGTAAGTGTAATCAGAGAGGTACTGGTGTCTGGATCGGCAATATTGCAGTGAGCTCTCATACTCCTCTCTTTGATGAAATGGAGGATTGCGTCTTTTCTCAAACTGTTTTTGTACCTCTTGTCTTTCTTGAGAATGCGGGCCAGTGACTTTTTCAAGCTTGTAAAAAAAGGACTTCTTTTCCAGTGGTAGCTTTCAGGTTAGGGGTATCTACAAGTTTGGGACATAACCACGACATGCTCTTTAAAAAAAAAACTACAGTACATGAGATGTTCACTCATCCCACCAAGAGAGCTGCTGAGATACCAGGCAGTTTTATACTTGCCAGCAAAATTTACTTCAGGAAGACATCTTGCCTCTTGGTTTGCCTTCCAGAAAAACACACATCCATAGCTGCAATCCTCAGTACAATTGCCTCAAGACCGGAAGCTATGGTTATGACCGAGTAGAATTTTGAAAGTAACACACACAAAATACTGGAGGAACTCAGCAGGCCAGGCAGCATCTATGGAAAAGAGTTAACAGTTGACATTTTGGGTCAAGACTCTTCATCAGGAGTAACGTTGAGGGGATGATTTAAACTTCTTCAGGGTAGGTTGACTTCACAAACACGAGAAAATCTGCAGATGCTGGAAATCCAAAGCAACGCACACAGGATGCTGGAGGAAGTCAGCAGATCAGGCAGCTTCTATGAAAGAAAGTAAACAGTCAACATTTCAGGCCAAGACCCTTCTTCAGGACTTGATCATTGATTTGAACTTGCTTGATACCCAGTTGGTCAATGGTAATCATTCCCATTTCTATCGTTCTAATTCAAGTTCTTTGAGCCAAGCCTATGATGAGGTCTGGAGCTGAGTGCTCCTGACAGAATTCAGTTGTTGGTCAGTGGTGCTTTATCACGCTGCCTACAACACCTTTCATGCTTTACTCATGATCTGATTTCTCTGGGTACATTTCCACATTGTGAAAACAGAACCTGTTAGAAATGCTCTGCAGATCAGACTGTGTCCTTGGAGAAGGTAGCATTGATCTTCTGGGTCTATCACCCATCATCGGTAGCTGAATCAAGCTGCATTGAAGATGGTGGGATAAACTGGACCAAGTGAATGATGCAGTTACTGGAGGTGTCAGCTGGGACAGGCGCTGGTGGCTTGTTAATTGCAGATTAGCTGCCTAGAATGGATGTATAGAAGGTGAAGGAGGGGAAGAGAATTATGAAGTATGAAATACTGTAACTACTGGAAATCAAAAATAAAAACAAAGGTGTTAATACCTAGCAAATCTGGCAGACTCCCCACTCCCTCTTCTTTTCTTGTCTATTCTTCAGTCTGGCTTACCTCATGGCTGCAGCCTTGTAAATTTTTTTTGGTAGTCTTTCCAGTTTAATACACTTCTCCTGGGCAAGGATTAATCGACGCAGCTTGTGGGTTGGGCTCTGTAGTTCACGTTCTGTTGCTTTTTGGTCGCTCCTTTTGTTGTCACTATTTTGGGTGACTTTGAGTCAGGACAGCCTACAGCCTGCAGATAAAGAACACTGAGCTGAACTGAATATGTCTGGAATCCTTCGATAATTGGGTTTTATTTTCACTCCAATTTTTGTTGCCATGCACTATTTGTTTTTATTGCAGGTGGGGGGGAGGTTTGATGCTTTTCTTTGAACGGGTTCCATGGTTTTCTTTGTCTCGTGGCTTTCTGTTGGGAAGACTAATCTCAGGGTTGTATACTGCATACATACTATGATAATAAATGGACTTTGAATCTTATAGTAAGGCGGCCAAAACAGAACATAGTACCCTCCCACCAACTACTGTCTCAGCAGCGTCCTGTACAACTGCAATATAAACCCCTGACTTTTATACTCACTGCCTTTACTTATGAACGTCTGTGTGCCAGAAGCCTCCTTAATGACCATGTTTACCTGTATTGTGTGATTGCACTCCAAGCTTCCTTTGTTCTACAAGACTCCCCGGTGTTCTGCCATTGACTGTGAAAATCTTACCTAGATCTGACTTAATGAAACACAACACCTTGCACTAATCCAATACTACTGTAATTAACCTTTCCCCCAATTTAGTACTTTCTATGAAGGATCATTCCTCTCCTTTCCATAACTATGTTTTATGGAGTAATGATGACAGTGAGAGAGCATTTTGGGAACTGAAACACTGGTCATCTGGCCAGGCTCATTTTCCAGTACAAGCTCTTGTGTAGCTTCTTGCTTATTTGGACTGTCTACATACTGTGCAAAAATCCTGAAAGGGCCGAGAAAATTCTGCCCCCTGGAAGTTTCTGATACTCAGGGAGTCCAAGTTAGTAATGGGGAAATTAAAGTAACTACCCCACAGTTTTAAAATGGTTAAATGTCAAGAAAAAGGGAATAGGAAAAAATGTCTTTTGGGGTGGTTAAAGACATAAGACTATAAGACATAGAAGTAGAATTAGGCCACTTGGCCCATCGAGCCTGCTCTGCCGTTCTATCATGGCTGATTTATTATACCTCTCAATCCCATTCTCTTGCCTTCTACCTGTACCCTTTGATGCCCTTACTAATCGAGAACCTATCAACCTCTTTAAACATGTCCAGTGACCTGACCTCCACAACCAACTGTGGCAATGAATTCCACAGATTCACCACCCTCTGGCTAAAGAAACTCCTCCTCACTTCTGTTCCAAAAGGACATCTGTCTATTCTGAGGCAGTGCCCTCTGGCCTTAGACTTCCCCATATCCTTTCCACATTGACTCTATCTAGGCCTTTCAATATCCAATAGGTTTAATTGAGATCTGACCTCATTCTTCTAAAGCTAATGTTATCCCACTTTTTAAGAAAGGAGGGAGGGAGAAAACAGAGAACTATCGACCTGTCAGCCTGACATCGGTGGTGGGGAAGATGCTAGAGTCCATTATTAAAGATGAAATAGTGGCATATCTGAATAGCAGTGATAGGATTGGGCCGAGCCAGCATGGATTTACCAAGGGTAAATCATGCTTGACTAATCTATTGGAGTTTTTCGAGGATGTAACCAGGAAGTTAGACGGGGGAGATCCAGTGGATGTAGTGTACCTCGATTTTCAGAAGGCATTTGATAAGGTCCCACATAGGAGATTGGTGGGTAAAATCAAAGCTCATGGCATTGGGGGGAAGACATTGACATGGATAGAAAACTGGTTGGCAGATAGAAAGCAAAGGGTAACGGTGAATGGGTGTTTCTCGGAATGGCAGGTGGTGACTAGTGGGGTGCCACAGGGCTCGGTATTGGGACCACAGCTGTTTACGATTTACGTCAATGATTTAGATGAAGGCATTGAGAATAACATCAGCAAATTTGCTGATGATACTAAGCTGGGTGGCAGTGTGACATGTGATGAGGATGTTAGGAGAATTCAGGGTGACTTGGATAGGCTGGGTGAGTGGGCAGATACTTGGCAGATGACGTTTAAAGTGAATAAGTGTGAGGTTATCCACTTTGGGAGTAAGAACAGGAAGGCAGATTATTATCTGAACGGTGTAGAGTTAGGGAAGGGAGAAATACAAAGAGATCTAGGAGTCCTTGTTCATCAGTCACTGAAGGTGAATGAGCAAGTGCAGCAGGCAGTGAAGAAGGCTAATGGAATGTTGGCCTTTATTACAAGGGGAATTGAGTACAAGAGCAAGGAAATCCTCTTGCATTTGTACAGAGCCCTGGTGAGACCACACCTGGAGTATTGTGTACAGTTTTGGTCTCCAGGGTTAAGGAAGGACATCCTGGCTGTAGAGGAAGTGCAGCGTAGATTCACGAGGTTAATTCCTGGGATGTCCGGACTGTCTTACGCAGAGAGGTTTGAGAGACTGGGCTTGTACACGCTGGAATTAAGGAGATTGAGAGGGGATCTGATTGAAACATATAAGATTATTAAGGGATTGGACAAGATAGAGGCAGGAAATATGTTCCAGATGCTGGGAGAGTCCAGTACCAGAGGGCATGGTTTGAGAATAAGGGGTAGGTCATTTAGGACAGAGTTAAGGAAAAACTTCTTCTCCCAGAGAGTTGTGGGGGTCTGGAATGCACTGCCTCGGAAGGTAGTGGAGGCCAATTCTCTGGATGCTTTCAAGAAGGAGCTAGATAGGTATCTTATGGATAGGGGAATCAAGGGATATGGGGACAAGGCAGGAACCGGGTATTGATAGTAGATGATCAGCCATGATCTCAAAATGAAGGGCCGAATGGTCTACTTCTGCACCTATTGTCTGTTGTCTATTGTCTATTGTCTATAAAGCTGAGCGAGTACAGGCCCAGAGCCATCGAACATCCTTCATAAGTTAACCCTTTAATTTTCAGGATTATTTTCATAAACTTCCTATGGGCTCTCCTGTGCCAGCACATCCTTTCTTAGATAAGGGGCCCCCAAACTCTTCACAAGTGTGGTCTGACCAGTACCTTATAAAACCTCTGCAGTAACTGGTGAAGACCACAGGAATTGATTGTTGAGCTTCTGTTTTTCTTGATAAGCATGAACAATCTGGGTGAAATAACATGATGTTTTAAGGTTTGCCAGAGATACTAAACTGGGCAAGATTTACTCTGTGAGGTGGGTGCAAAGTGTTTTCAAGACCATTTAAATGGATGGCGTGAGCGTACAAAAAACATGGCAGGTTCAGTGGTAGGAAAACAGAAAGTTGGCAAATTATTAAAAAAAGTATTAAATTGGAATTGTTTATGTAAAAGGAGACTTGGATAACCTTGAACAACAGTCACTGAAAGCCAATATGCAGCTTTAGTAAACTGTTAAGAAGGCACGACACAGGAGACTGCAGATGCTAGAATCTGGAGCAACATGCAATCTGCTGAAGGAACTCAGTGGGTCAGGCAACAGCTGCGAAGGAAAGGAATTGTCGACATTTCAGTTTGTAACCATGCATCAGGACTAAGAACAGAGAAGGAAAATAGCTAGTCTACAACCCAATAGTATGAACTTTGGATTTTCCAATTTCAGGTAATCCTCACTTCCAGAATCTTTTCCTTCCAACCCCATCCTCTTGCTCTCAGTTCACCTCCGGTCCTTTCATTTTTGTCCCCCTCCTGGTTGCATCCATCTAGTTCCCACACATTTTACCACCTGGCCCCGAATCCTTCCCCATCTGGTTTTGGCTTGATCTGACCACCTATACTCTAATAGTTCCCATTATCACGTTATTTACTTAACAGATTCCAGTGTTAGCAGCCTTTGTGTTTCTCCATGCAGTTGAATTGGACTTCATCCTCCCGTCCTCCCAGCTGGTTCAATATACCTCCTTTTTTATCTGCCTCTATCTATCTTTGTCTAGTGACTCTTCCCTCCCTCCTCCCCCTCCACTATCTGACTCCATCTTCCCGTCATCCATTATGCTTCTTTGGGCTACCAATTGGCCCCTGATGACCATTTCCTCTCTCTCCATTCTTAGTCCTGATGCAGATAGACCACAACTGGAGTACTACGTGCAGTTTTTACCTTCCTACTTAAGAAGTTAAAGAGGGAGTAGAGAAACAATGCCTCAGATTGTTTCCTGAGATTAAGTTGTCTAGGTTTGTATTCATATAACCTGGAGGCAGTCTATTTGAAGTTTAAGAAATGTTGACAGAGGTAAGCAGAGTGGAGGTAGGAAAGATCTTTCCTGTGATAAGGGTGTCCAGGTTTGAGAGGTCACGGACTCTGTTTATACTGGAGGTTTAGTACTGAGATGAGGGAACATTTCTTCACTCAAAGGGGGTGAATCTGAAGACTGAGAATGTGTTGTCTTTGAGTTTATTTTTGGAGAAGGAATTAGAGGCATCAAGGGGTTTGGCGTGGGAATGAGAATATGGTATTGAGATGGACGATCAGTGATATTTGTTTTGATTGATGAAGCAAGTCCAAAGGCCAAGTAGTTTACTCCTTTTTCTATTTTATATAAGAACGTTTTGAACTTCACAACTTGTCCAATTCTTGTTTTCAACCGAATAGTACCTTTCAGTATTCATCTGATGCTCTTCTGCCTCCTTTCTTCCTTGATAATTGCATCCTAACATAAGCAGGTCATGCATGTACATTTATACATCTGCGTGGCTGCTGGCCGTGTTCTCAATCTGTAGGATGTGACATAGACACAGAGAATGCTACACGTTGAGTAGCGTCTGTGCAGAGAGAGGAGGCATTACTGTTTCAGGTCAATGACCCTTCATGATTTGCACAGTTTATAATGACCAGCCTGATGAAAAGTAATGTCACCTAATTTATAGCCTGGAGGCTACCTCGGTACATATATTTAAGACAAGGTTGGATAGAGTTTTGCATAGTAAAGGAATTAAGAGTTATGGGGAAAAGGCAGGTAGGTGGAGATGAGTCCATGGCCAGATCAGCCATGACCCTATTGAATGGCAGAGCAGGTTCGACAGGTCAGTTGGCCTACTCCTCCTTCTATTTTTTAAGTTCTTATGTTCTTGTCAAAGTCAAGTTTATTGTCCTATGGCACAAGTACAGATACACTGGTGCAATGAAAAACTTACTTGCTCGTGTGCTCAGCAACAAAGACGCAGATATTGTATTTAAACAATTTCTCAACAAATTTCTGTAGTATCTTCAGCGCCCATACAAGCCATCAGTTCATAGGGGTGGCCCTTCTGTCTATTTCCTAGCTGATCAGGCATCGCTGCCAGAGAGTCATCAAAGAATCAGTTTAGTGCCTTTGTGATCTGGGTGCTTGTATTTTTTTGGAAATCTTCCTCACTTACTTACTGGCCTAAACTTTTGATGTGGCATTATAAGATCTCACAATTTGACCAGGTCATATTGAGCAGTTTGCAAACAGTGTGACCAAGACCAGGGCGTTCTTGTCTGTTGTAAACAGTGTTATCAGTTGTTTGCATTTTTTGCTTTTTGCTTAACCATATTAATGTCCTTGATTTGACTTCCTACCCTTGTCCTTGGGTCTGTTGAACACTGAGAGCAACTAAAATTTATACCAAATCATCAAATTTTCCTGTGAAGTTGGCTCATAAACCACAACAAGCAATAGGACCAAAGTTTTACAACTTTCATTGTTCACTTTACTCCTCTGCAACCCATTTCTTCCACTGCCATACCTCCTTCTATTTCTCACCTTTCAGGTTGTACCTTGTATTTCACTTGTAAATCTCCCCTTTATTTTGGTAGTACTGTTCACTGATATGAACCAGTGTGATGTGTATTTGTGCTGGAGTAGATTGCGTGAACTCCTAAGCCTGTTCCTCCATTTAGCAAGATCCTTGGCCTGAACTCCACTTTCTTACCCCCACACTCTTGAAGTCTCTTAGTGTTCATAAAATTACCATTCTCAGCATCAAAAGGTGAGCAACTGCTGAACCGCAGCTCTGTGAGACTGACCATTTCAGATTCACAACCTGTCCAATCCTTCACCCTGCGACTATTTCCCCTTGTTCCATAATTGCCAGTCAAAAGGAACAACTTCTGACGTCACCTCAAGCCTTCTCAGAATCTTCAGTGCTTTACTGATCTTCACTCGTTCTGCTGCAGGTGCTGCTGAATCATTGCTCCTTCCAAAAATCAAAACTGGAAAGCTTCCTTCACAGCGCCTTTAGTAAAGCAAGTTTATTCCTATGGCTTCAGGTTCTGATTTCCCAACGAGTGAAAACCTACACCATCAATCTCCTTAATTATCTTCAAGGTCTGTGTTAGGTCACCAGCTTCCTCTTTCCTTGATATCTCCAGCCTGAGAATGTGTAATAAATACTGAATATTGAGTGGTGAGATTTGGCTGGATAGGAGTTTGCATGAATGCAGTAGGCCAAATGACCTGTCTCTGTATCGTTGGCTTTCTGTGATTCTTTAAATAACTACTGATCTTCTGACCTTGCAGATTGGTTTCTTTGACAGGTTGAATCAAGGGACTCGTTGAATAGCATCGCTCTCAAGTTTGACACTACGCCTAATGAGCTTGTGCAGCTGAATAAATTATTTTCCAGAGCTGTGGTTCCAGGCCAGGTAACGAGCTCTCTTGTACTATCATGAAAGAGCTGTTTATATTTTACAGACTATATACATTATATGTTAATAAATATATCTATAAATAGTTATGTGCTGTTACCTTTGATTATCTTAAGATTTACATAATTCTCACACACACTTACCATGTAGAGAACCCGAGGACAATGAGTAGGATGAAGAAGGAACTGTTAACTGGTTAACATGATTGTTCCTCACACTCTGCTTTGTACTTCAGTCAAATGCATCCAAACAGCAGACAAAATTTAGTGTTGTTTAATTAGATCAAAGTACATATTTGTCACCATATACAACTCTGAGGCTCATCTTCTTGTAGGGATACTGGACAGGATCAATGACATCAACCAGAGTGTAGAAGAGAACAAACTGTGCAAATGCAAATATAAATAAATAGCAGTAAATAACAAGAACATGAGATAAAGAGTACATAAAGTGAAGTCATTGGTTGTAGGAACAATGGAGGGGCAAGTGAATGCTATTATCCCCTTTTATTCAAGAGCCTGATAGCTGAGGGGTAGTAACTGTTCCTGAACCTCGTGGATCTTGTACCCTCTACCTGATGGCAGCATCGGGAAGAGGACTTCTCGGCCCTTCTAGTCCGTGCCGAACGCTTACTCTCACCTAGTCCCACTGACGTGCACTCAGCCCATAACCCTTCATTCCTTTCCTGTCCATATACCTATCCAATTTTACTTTAAATGACAATACCGAACCTGCCTCTACCACTTCTACTGGAAGCTCGTTCCACACAGATGTTGGAATCTAAAAAGAATTTACAGAAGAGCTTAGATCATGTAGCATCTGTAGAGAGAAATTAACTGTAGACATTTTGGATCAAAACCTTTCACTTGGACAGAATTTGTCAGTCCAGATGAAGTGTTTGACCCAAAACGTCAACTGTTCATTTATTTTGTATAATTTATAGACACAACATGGTAACCGGCCCATCCAGCCCAATGAGCTTATGCCGCTCAATTATACCCATGTTACCAATTAACCTACAAAATGTGCATTTTTGGACTGTGGGAGGAAACCCGGGCATCCAGAGGAAACCTACATGGTCACAGGGAGAATATATACACTCCTTACAGACAGTAGTGGGAATAGAACCCAGGTCACTCATGATGCTGTAAAAGTGTTGTGCAACAGCTACGCTACAGAGCTGCACCATTTACTTGATGAATTCCTCTAGTAGTTTGTATTTTCAAATCTGTTTTCCTTTTTTACAGTTGCTGCTTGGCTTGCTGAGTATTTCAACCATTTTCTGTTTCTTCATTCACGAAACTCAGTAGTGTTAGGAGTTTGAGCAGATTTGATTTGTCACCTAAAACACTTGAAAACTTCTACAAATGTACAGTGGAGAGCATTCTGACAGGCTGCATCACTGTCTAGTATGGGGGGAGGAGGCGACTGCACAGGATCAAAATAAACTGCAGTGAGTTATAAACATTATGGGTACTAGCCTCCGTAGTATCCAAGACATCTTCAAGGCGTGGTGCCTCAGAAAGGCAACATCTATCATTAAGCGGAACAAGTGCTACACCTGCCCTTACACTTCCTTCCTCACCACCATTCAGGACCCTAGACAGTCCTTTCAGGTGAGGCGACACTTCACCTGTGAGTCGGCTGGTGTGGTATACTGCGTCCGGTGCTCCCAGTGTGGCCTTTTATATATTGGTGAGACCCGACGCAGACTGGGAGACCATTTCGCTGAACACCTACGCTCTGTCCGCCAGAGAAAGCGGGATCTCCCAGTGGACACACATTTTAATTCCACGTCCCATTCCCATTCTGATATGTCTATCCATGGCCTCCTCTACTGTCAAGATGAAGCCACACTCAGGTTGGAGGAACAACACCTTAAATACCGGCTGGGTAGCCTCCAACCTGATGGCATGAACATTGACTTCTCTAACTTCTGTTAATGCCCCTCCTCCCCTTCTTATCCCATCCCTGATATATTTAGTTTTTTTTCCCCCCTCCTTTTTTTTCTTTCTCTCTCTCTGCCCATCACTCTGCCTGTTCTCCATCTCCCTCTGGTGCTCCCCTCCCCCTTTCTTTCTCCCTAGGCCTCCTGTCCCATGATCCTTTCCCTTCTCTAGCTCTGTATCCCTTTTGCCAATCACCTTTCTGGCTCTCAGCTTCACCACACCCCCTCCGGTCTTCTCCTTTCATTTTGCATTTTTCCCTCCCCCTCCTACTTTCAAATCTCTTACTATCTTTCCTTTCAGTTAGTCCTGATGAAGGGTCTTGGCCCAAAACGTCGACAGTGCTTCTCCCTATAGATGCTGCCTGGCCTGCTGTGTTCCACCAGCATTGTGTGTGTGTTGTTTGAATTTCCAGCATCTGCAGATTTCCTCGTGTTTGCATCTATCATTAAGGACCCCCACCACCCAGGGCAAACCTTGTTCTCATTGCTACCATCAGGAAGGAGATACAGAAGCCTGGAGGCACACACTCAACAATTCAGGAACAGCTTCTGCCATTCTAAACGGACATTGAACCCATAAACACTACCTCACTTTTTCTTATTATTTCTGCTTTTGCTCTATTTTTAATTTAACTTATATATATTTACTGTAATTCATTTTTTCTATATCTATCATGTATTGCGTTGTAGTGCTGGCACAAAGTTAACAGATTTCACAATGTATGGCGGTGATATTAAACCTGATTCTGATACTGAAAGTGATTGTGCAGTGTCAAGTCTATGATTTGTGCTTGCTCTTGATGTCCGTAAATCACACGTCCGCCAGTGCATTCCAAACACTGATGTGGAACAGCAATTCTTGTTTTTATCTTCCTTTCTCTCTTCCTCCAAGTTCAGTTGTACATTCCTGCCAAATGCCATTGCTGCAGTTACGAAGCTGCTGCATTATGTTAAAATGATGAAGTAGAAGATAAAGTCTATCTTTTGTCTTCTGTATACTTTCTTTATTGATTTTAAATCAGCCGTTTAATAGAGTACTTCGGAAAAAATTAGGAATAGCACAGATCCTACAGTGGTTTATAATTAGTTGTTGAGTGATTTTTTTTTGCCCTCTCTTCTGCAGAATCTCTATGTTCCTGATCCAGACTATATTTCCAGTGTGGAGAGTTCACCATCACTGAGTCCTGTCAGCCCTTTGTCTGCAACATCTTCAGAAATAGAGTTTGAGAAGCCTTTGGTAAGAACCTGAAAGAAGTTAGAAAGTATGACTCATAGCAGAAATGGGAGCTGCTTTAAAAAGAAAACTACAAGAATGAGCTTGTAATATAATGTTAGTGTAGTTTGTATATTTTTATATCAATGGAAAATGGTGAGTAGGAGTAATGTGAGATCTGTGACGTTGGATATGGGGGAGGTATTTCAAGGTTAGGAAATGGTAGACTTATTTGAATACATGCTGAGTGTTAGACTTCATAGGTTGAGGATGCAAAAAGAAACAAAAAATAATTCACATGTTGTCATCTTGAAATGACAAATTGCTAAAGTCATCCCTTTTCTTAAAGGGAGAGAAGGGATTCTATCATTGTCTAGTGTGAGAAGTTTTTTTTTCTACTCTATATAAATAAATTGCGGGTAATATTTGTGGACTAGCACAAACCATTTAGTAATTTTACAAGAAGAGGTTGCTAATAAAAATCTGAAAACTTAGATTTAAAGTCATCCCATTGACCTGGGAGAGATGAATGGCTGTGCTCCTTGGGGTTTGTACTAACACCTTTGTTGTATTTACAAATCTAAGTAAGAATGGTGAAACAAAATATATTAATGTTTCCAAGCTGCAGAGAGTTATAAAATTAGTCAGCTCCATCATGGACACTAGCCTCCATAGTATGCAGGACATCTTCAAGGAGCGATGCCTCAAAAAGACAGTGTTCCATCATTAAGGATCCCTCACCATCCGGTCATGACTTGTTCTCATTGCTACCCTCAAGAAGGAGATATTGAAGCCTCAAGACACACACTCAATGATTCAGGAACAGCTTCTTCCCCTCGGCCATCTGATTACTGAAATGGATATTGAACCTATGAACACTACCTCACTACTGTTTTATTCCTAGTTTTGCACTAATTTAATTTAACAATTTAATATAATACTATTTTATTGTAATTCATAGTTTTTTTTCCCTCTATTATGAATTGCAATGCGCTGCCACTGCACTGTTAGATGGTAGAAAATGCATTTAAAATTGTCATTCATTGGAGGAAAGGTTTAGAAACTGACATTACAAAATATGGAGGAACAGAGACATTTTGGAGGTTCAAAACAAATAAATTTTGTGGATTGATTCAGAAACTGAATTGTGGACTGTATGTGGAACTGGAAGTTATGTAATAGACATTTAGAGCTATCAAAAGCTGGCTTTTGGCATGCACCGAAAGCAGGGTGTGTGTGTGTTCTGAGAGGGATTGCAGTGGATCTAAGGGATTAAATAATGAGGGTAAGTTGTGAATATTAGATTTATGTTTTTTTTTGCAGATGGATGATTAAGTGACCATTTAACTCAGAGACACAAGAGGTACTGTAGATGCTGGAAATCTTGAGTAACACACACAATGTGCTGGAGGAGCCTAGCAAGTCAGGCAGCATCTATGGATGGGGATAAACTGTTGATGCTTCGAGACAGGATGTTTCATCAGAACTGGAAAGGAAGGGGGATTTCTGACTTTTTCCCCCTTCCTTTCCAGTCCTGATGAAAAGTCCTGGCCTGAAGTGTCGACAGTTTATTTCCATCCATAGATGCTACCTGACCTACTGGGCTCCTCCAACACATTGTGTCTAATTAATTGAGGTGTTAAGATGACTGAAAGAATTAGTAGAAAAGAAGCAACTTTTCCTTCTGAGGGTTGGGTGGCTCTGAAGAAGAAGTCGTTGGCTTAAATCTACAGTAGAGCTCTCCATTCTACTGTGATGTGATGAAGTGGTTCTTCACGTAAAGGTTAATGGAAATCTTATTCTACAAAAGATAAGGCACCTGACTAGAATATTTCAGAACAAAGTCTGATGCGTGTTTTACAGCCAGATGTATTAAGGATTTATCACAGAAGCTGAGATGGAATATTCAATTTGTTTACTGGGCTTTGTTTTCAAACTAATGTGCTCAGTTTACTTGCTCAAGTTCCAATCTAATGATTTCAATTAAATGTTGTGCTCTTCTCAACACTGCTGATGAAACACAAATGATTCAAATTTTTGACCCTGTAATTGGGCTCTTGTAGACTTTCAGCTGCTTCTCTATTCATAGCGTTGGGATTTAAAAACCATTAATTTCACAATTGCCGTTGGTACTGGCGAGTGTCTGTTAAAGGAAGCTGTGCGGCTTGTTCATCAACCTCTTATTAAGAAGAAGCTGCAGTTCCTGTTGCGTATTTCTAAATATATTTGCCTTAGCAGCAGGAAGCTGGCAAAAAGGAAGTACAAGAGCCTTAATTTGCCATGACATGCATTCCGGAAGTCCTTCAGTGACTTTGTGATTGCAGTTGCTGTCAGCGTGTGTTTTTGTTTCTAAATTATAACATAGAGAAATTGATGGTTCTTGTTAAAGGGGTAGTGACATAAAATTAAATGGAGCAAATTGTGATGTGTTATAAATACCTTTAGGCCACCCTTCAGATCTTATTTGTAGTTTAGAAATAAAAGACCTTTTAATTTTTGTGGTCTAATCATCAGGCAGAAATTCAGGAAAGCGATGTGATTGTCTTGTTTTTGGAAATAGTGTCAGTGTTCAAAGTTTAAAGTAAATTTATTATCGAAGTACGTATATGTTACTATATATATCCAGAGATTCATTTTCAAGGTTCAAGATTTAATGTCATTTTCAGTACGCAAGTGTAAAGGAATAATTGTTATCTCCAGATCTGATGCAGCACAAAAAAACACATAAAGTACATAGTGATATTAAAAAAGCATATTAAAAAGGTGTACCCTTAAGAAGAGTTTCAATGCTCATCCACCCAACCCGGGTGCGAGGTTGGATTGCTCAAAGCACCAAGCCTATCTGGTGAGATTGAGAACAGCCTGGGACTGTGTGGTCTGGGTGTGCCGCTGTGCTGGGGCCCAGGTTCTAGAGCAAGGCACTACTCAGTGCTTGGACAGTTTAAAGGCTGTCCCAGACAGATTGGAAAACCTGAGTGTGGAAGCGTGAGTTGGGCTGACTTCGCTCGTTCTCCCGCAATGTTCATTCTTCTCTCTGGTGGCTGTCATCTCTGTGAGTGTTGTGGCGTTTTTGCCCGCTAATATGATGAACTGAGATCAAGGCTTGGGCCTACTACCCCGGCTGCTCCAGAGAGCAGATCTAAGGACTCAGTCTGGTTTAGAGTGCTGCCATTTGCTCCCATTGTTGACATGATGTGTCTTTTGTTTTCCTTTCTCTGCACAGTGATATGTTCTTTCTTTTTTTAAATTGGATTCTTCAGGTTTCTTTCTTTGTGGCTACCTGTAAGCAAATCTCAAGGTGTATAATTTATACATTCTTTATAATAAATGCACTTTGAGTTGATTTGATTTGAAGAAACTCTTGGCTCAAAACGTCAATTGTTTAATCACATCCATTGATACTGCCTGGTCTGCTGAATTCCTTCTGTATTTTGTGTGTGTTACGTTAAATATAAATACATAAGATAGCTTATATACTTAGATTGTTTGGCTGCAAAGTAATACTAGGTACACGAATGCCTGCACGTGAAGTGACTGACAGGAAATGACAAAGTAGTGATAAAGTGTGATAAACTGGAAACTGTTTTTTGCAGGCATTCACAGTGGAACAAAAGCATAAAATGGAATCATTGAAAAACTACACACAAACTGACAAACAATTAATATCCAAAAGGAGACAAAATAAACAAACAATCATAAATAAATCCATACATAAATAATACTGAGAATATGAGTTGTAGGGTCCGTGAAAGTGAAGGCGATAGGTTTGGAGTCAGTTCAGAGTTGAGGTGAGTGAAGTTTTCCACTCTGGTTCAGGAGCCGGATGGTTGAAGTGTAAAGAAAAGGTGTACCTTTGGGTCTTTTACTTCAATCACAATGACACTTTCATGCATAACTTAGCAAAAGATTGCAGGGTACCTTGCAAGAGTATATCCAACAGAATATGATACTATATCACATGAAAGCATTGGGGCAGATATTCAGAATTTTGTTCGAAGCAGTAGCTTTTAAGAAGTGTCAAAGGAGAAAAGAGAGGAAATGAGGCATGTGAGTTTCAGGGCAGAAATCCAAAGATTGCAGTGTAGGAGATGTTGCTCTTGATTGTGTGCTTGGCCACCACTGAGCCTGTGGTCATAGAGGATGCCATTTTTGTTCTTTTCTGTCAATGTACCAATACTTTTGCCCTTCAGCCCATTAGACCAGACCACTTCACTCACCATGGCACGAGGCAATCTGGGCCAGTGCTGCATTTAGATGTCTTTCAAGGACGTCCTTCATCTGTTTCACAGCAAGTGCACAAATGCCAGCAGTGAGTGGTATGGTAGCACTGCAGTTAGTGCAATCGTTGTACAGCACCGGTGACCACCGATCAGGAAGCCGGAATGTCAGTGGAGAGCACCCCTGTGGCAGTCCCCCTCATCATCCATTTTGAGTACTGTTGGTGTGAAGCAACAGCAGCCGTGCCTCTGCACTGAGTCTGGCCCTGTGTCTCGGAAGGGTAGAGAACTGAAGAGAACGGCAGCAGTTATTGGGGACACTATAGTCAGGGGGATAGATAGGCGATTCTGTGGACGCTAAAAGGAAACACAGATGGCAGTTTTCTTCCCAGGTGCCAGGGTCTGAGATGTTTCTGGAAGCGTCCACGATATCTTGAAAAGGGAGGGTGAGCAGCCAGAAGTCGTGGTACATTTTGGTACCAACGACAAAGGAAGAATAAGTAAGGAGGTCCTGAAAAAAAGAATACAGTGAGTTAGGAAGGAAGCTGAGAAGTAGAACCTCAAAGGTAGTATTCTCGGGATTACTGCCTGTGCCATGTGCCAGTGAAGGTAGGAATAGAATGAGGTGGTAGATAAATGTGTGGCTGAAGAATTGGAGCAGGGGACAAAGAGTCAGATTTCTGGATAATTAGGACCTCTTCTGGGGCGGGTGGGACCTGTACAAAAGGGTGGGTTGGGAGTGGTTCAAACTAATATGGCAGAGGGATGGGAGTGAAGGTGATAGAGCTGAGGATGAGCCAGCAGGATTACAAGTAGATGATAGGTGTAAGATGAATGTAAGGAAGGACAAGCCAATGATTTGGATACAAATGCAGACAGAGCAAAGTGTTAAATTATACCACAGAGGCAAAATTCAAAAGGGTGAAAAATACAGGACTGAAGGTGGTGTATTTAAATGCGTGTAGCATTCAGAATAAGGTGGATGAACTCGTGACATGATTGGAGATTGGTCAGTATGATGTTATGGGCATCACTGAGTTGTGGCTGAAAGGTTATAGTTGGGAGTTTAACATCAAAGGGTATTGAAAGGACAGGCAGGAAGGCATAGGCAGTGGTGTGGCTCTGTTGGTAAGAGATAGAATTGCATCTTTAGAAGGAGGTGACACTCAGAAATGTTGAATCTTTGTGGGAGTTAAATTGTAAGTATAAAATAGCCATTATGGGAATCATATATAGGCCCCCAAATAGTAGCCAAGATGTGGGGTTGAGATTGCAAAGGGAGCTGGGAAAGACATGTAATAAGGCTAATGACACTATTGTAATGGGGGACTTCAATATGCAAGGTTGGTGTTGGATTGCAAGAGATGGAATTTGTTGTATGCCTATGAGATGGCTTTTTAGAGTAGCTTGTGCTTGGGCTTTCTCAGGGAAAGGGCTATTTTAGATTGGGTGTTGTGTAATAACCTAGATCTTATTAGGGAGCTTAAGGTAAAGGAACCAATAGGAGAGACAGCGATCATAATATGATGGAATTCACACTGCAGTTTGAGAGGGAGAAGCATAATTCACGTGTATCTGTATCACAGTGGAAAAAAGGGAATTACAGAGGCATGAGAGAGGAGCTTGCTCAGGTGGAGGAGGATCCTGGTAGGGATGATGGCTGAAGTTCTGGGAACAGTTCACCAGGCACAGGATAGATATGTCCCACAGAGGAAGAAGTTCTTAAATGGCAGGGGTAGGCAACCATGGCTGACAAAGGAAGTTAAGGACTGCATAAAAGCCAAGGAAAGGGTATATATAGTTGCAAAAGTGAGTGGGAAGTTGGATGATTGGGAAGCCTTGAAAATCCAATAGAAGGCAACCAAAAAAATATAAGAAGAGAAAGGATGAAATATGAGGGCAGACTAGCCAATATATAAAGCAGGATACCAAAAGATTTTTCGGTTATAGAGTAAAAGGGAGGTGAGAGTTGATTTTGTACCACTGGAAAATGATGCTGGTGAGGTAGTAATAGGAGACAAAGAACTAGCAGATAAATTTAATGGGTACTTTGCATCTGTCTTCACTGTGGAAGACACTAGCAGTGTGCGAGTCCATGAGTATCAGGGAGCAGGAGTGAGTGCTATTGCTATTACAAAGAAAAAAGTGCTAGGCAAACTCAAAGGTCTTAAAGTGGATAAGTCACCTGGGCCAGATGGACTACATCCCAGAGTCCTGAGAGAGGCCGCTGAAGAGATGATGGATGCATTGGTCATGATCTTTCAGGAATCAATTGATTCTGGCATGGTCCCAGAGGTCTGGAAGATTGCAAATGTCACTCCACTCTTTAAGAAGGGAGGAAGACAAAAGAAAGGAAATTATAGGCCAGTTAGCCTAACTTCGAGTGGTTGGGAAAGTGGTTTTAAGGTACTTGGAGACTAATGATAAAATAAGCATGGTTTCTGTAAAGGAAAATCTTGCCTGACAAATCTGTTAGAGTTCTTCGAGGGCAAGGTGGACAGAAGAGAGGTAGTGGATGTCATTTACTTAGATTTTCAGAAGGTGTTTCAAAAGGTGCCACACATGAAGCTGCTTAACAAGACAAAATCCAATGGCATTACTGGAAAGATACTGGCATGTATAGAAGAATACCTAACAGACAGAAGGCAGCGAGTAGGAATAAAAGTGGCCTTTTCTGGTTGGCTGCCAGTGACTAGTGGAGTTCCTCAGGGGTCAGTATTGGGGCTGCTTTTCACATTGCTTATTAATGATTTAGATAATGGAAGTGATTGTTTTGTGGTAAAGAGTGCAGATGGTACCAAGATAGATGGAGGGGTAGGTAGTACTGAGGAAGCAATGCAATTGCAGCAGGACTTCGACAAATTGGAATAAAGGGCAAAAAAGTGGCAGATGGAGTACCGTGTTGGGAAATGTATGAATAATACATTTTGGTAAAAGAACAATAGTGTGGACTATTATCTAACTGGGGAGAAGGTTCAAACAAGAGGTGCAGATGGACTTGGGAGTTCTTGTGCAAAACACCAGAAGGTTAATTTACAGGTTGAGTCTGTGGTAAAGAAGACAAATGCAATGTTGGCATTTATTTGAAGGGGAATAGAATATAAAATCAAGGAGATAATGCTGAGCCTTTATAAGACAGTAGTTATAAGTACTTAGGAGTATTGTCAACAATTTTTTGCTCCATATCTCAAAAAGGATGTGTTGTCATTGGAGGGAGTCCAGAGGAGGTTCATGAGGATGATTCCAGGAATGAAGGGGTTAACATATGAGGAGTGTTTGGCAGCTTTGGGCCTGTACTCACTGGAGTATAGAGGAATGTGTGGGGATCTCATTGAAACCTACCGAATGTTGAAAGGACTAGATAGGTGGATGTGGAGAGGATGTTTGGTTTAACACAATTAAACCACTGTGTTGATTAGTATTAATTGCAGCTTTCATCGGGGCAGGGCCTTTCTCACTTTATCCTTTAAAATTGTTCCAATCGTTGACCGACTGTAGCCTAACGCTTTTCCAATGACTGATGGCTTTTCACCTCTTTCCGATTGCTTTATTATTTCCACTTTATTTTCAATCGTGATCGTGATTATTTTTGTGAACAGAAACACTGTGGATTCAGAGCTCCGCCGCTGGGTCCTAATGTCCAGCGCACTACGACAGGTTGAATGAGGTCTGGGGTTCCGCTGGGTCTTAAGGTCCACCATATTGAAACAGGTTGAATAAGGGACTTGAGCATCCGCAATTTTTTGGTAACCGCGAGTGGTCCCGGAACCAAACCCTCACGGATAAGGAGGGCTGACTGTAATGCATTTCATTATGTTTGATGCATGATGCACATGTAACAATTAAAGGTAATCTTTAATCTTTTTAACCTTCAGTTTGGAAAAGATACTGTAAAAGCTCTGCATAGACTTATTATGGTAGGCAAAGGTGTGCAGAAGTTCGGTAGTAAGCAAAGCAAACGAATTGTGTTCGAAGTTCAAAGTAAATTTTATTATCAAAGTACACATATGTCACTATACACAATCTTGAGATTCATTTTCCTGTGGACATACTCAGCAAATCGATAGAATGGTAACTATAACAGATTCAATGAAAGATCAACCAGAGTGCAGAAGACAACAAGCTGTGGAAATTCAAACATAAATAAATAGCAATAAGTAATGAGAACATGAGCTGAAGGGATTAAGAAACCTTATAGTGAAATAATTGGTTGTGGGAGCGTTTCAATAGGTGGGCAAGTGAGTGTAGTTATCCCCTTTTGTTCAAGAACCTGATGGTTGTGAGGTAGCAACTGTTCTTGAACCTGGTAGTGTGAGTCCTAAGGCTCTTGTACCTTTTACCTGATGGCAGCAGTGAGAAAAGAGCAAGGCCTGGGTGGTGGGAATCTCTGATGATGGATGCTGCTTTCCTACGAAAGCGTTTCATGTAGATGTGCTCAGTGGTTAGGAAAGCTTTACCCGTGACGTACTGGGCCGAATCCACTACCTTTTGTAGGATTTTCCATTCAAAGTTTCCATACCAGGCCATGGGCCAGCCAGTCAATACACTGTCCACTACACATCTACAGAAGTTTATCAAAGTCTTGGTCTTGGTTAGGTGTATAGAGTGTTTGGCATGTTGATTTGTTTGATTCTGCCGTTCATCATTCATGCAGAATGATTGATAGTTTTAGAGAAATGTGTCACCACAGAGATTTGGGTTTTTCTTTATGTTATCTTTTTTGTTGGGTATTTCTGGGAGCTCAGCAACAGTTGCTCATCCCTAATCATCGTTGTGGATGCTGTGTCACCAGCCCGCAGTGCTTGTAGTCACCATTGTCTGACAGTATTACACGGCAGCTGCAGAATAATGAATGAGTGAGCACATAGGACAGAGAAATACATTTCTCAGTGATGACGTTTAGTATTTCTAGCAGACGTGGCTTGTGATGGGGAAGAAGGTTTGATGCTTTGCTGCCATCTATTTGTTGCAAAGTATGCTACAATCGATTTGTTACAAGGATGTGCTGGATTTGGAGAGGGTCCAGAGAAGGTTCACGAGAATGATCCCAGGAGTGAACGGGTTAACCTATGAGAAGTGTTTGATGGCTCTGGGCCAGTACTCACTGGAGTTTACAAGAATGGGGGGGGGTTCCCATTGAAACCTATTGGATATTGAAAGGCCTAGATAGAGTGGATGTGGAGAGGATGTTTCCTATAGTGAGGGAGCCTAGAGCCAGAGGGTGATGTATCTGTGGAATTTATTAGCTCAGACAGCTATGGAGGCAAAGTTATTGGGTATATTTAATGTGGAGGAGATTGATAGGTTCTTGATTAGTTTGGGTGTCAAGAGTTATGGAGAGAGAGCAGGAGAATGAGGTTCAAAGGGATAATAAATCAGCAATGTTGGAATGGTGGAGCCGACTCGATGGGATGAATGGCCTGATTCTGCTTCTATGTCTTATGGTCTTATATTCTGCAGATGTTTTATAATTTATGGACTGTGATGAGGCCTGGTTGACTCCTGGAGAGTCAGTGGAAGGGAATGCATTATTCTGAATGTATAACATTCTTCTGGGCCTTGGAAGCTGCTGAGGACTCCCCTTAGACTGAAGACATGCCTTGTCCATGGTAGAATAGCTTCTTAAAATGAGGTCAAAGATGATTCCCAGGATGATACTTTCAGGGAACTGACCAATGAACCATTCAATGTCAGGCAAACTATAGAGGTTTCTATCTAGTTTTGTTGATCGTTGTTAGGCAGTACTATAGATCAGTACCATCCTGCCACTTACCTTTCCCTTTCTAATATTAAAGGTTTTGTTTTACTTGGCCTTGTACTCTGTGTGTATCATGAGCTGGAAGACTAAGAATCTCTCAGCCAGGATGAACTGGGAGCTATGTAGTTCAATGGGATTATGAAAATTAGCAGTCACTGGATGGGAGGGGTATGGAGGGCCGTCATCCAAGTGGAGGTCAATGGGATTAGGAAGAGTAATAGTTTGGCATGGACTAGATGCGCCAAAAGGCCCGTTTTTACACAAACAGGCCTTTCAGCCCATCTAGTCCATGAGAAACTATGACTCTATGTAGGTCAGAATTCTATGACTGTTTATGACTCTTTGCAGGTCAGAATTCAGCACCAACATATTCTTGTGAAAGGTGAGAGTTAGGTTGCAGGATTTAGTCAACAAGAGAAAGGAACAATATGTAAAGTCGAGGAAGCTGAAATTGGACATGGCCTTTGAGGAAGCAGGAGAGAACTAGAGAACTCTTTGCCTGGCGTTTTTTTTTGGCAAGTGTTTCCCAGGCTCATTCTCTCGATGGGAGGCCTGCCACCAGTGGATTGGTCGGGGTCTCCCTGACCATGTGGTCAACTGAAGCCCTACATGGATTTGACGGTAGACAAAGCCCTGCCCTCAGGCATTCCATCTGCCAAAGTATTGGATGGCCAGGAGAAGCATCTGCAGAGCTACTGGAAATGGATTGCGTGGGAGTACTTCTCTCCCCAGAGAAGATGGCTTCCTTACCCTGCTGACCTGGCAATCCAGATACAATGAACCCATGACTCATCAGTGCCATAGGTCAGAGACCAGTGTAGCATAGATATGGGCCCTTCGGCCCAATGATTCCATGCCAACTGACCACGGTGCCCACCTAGCTGATCTCAGTTACTTTTGTGCGGTGCTTATCCTCCAAACCCCTCCCTTCCACGTTCCTATCCAAGAGCTTCTTTAATAATACTATTGTTACCTGCCTCAACCACTTCCTCTGGCAGCTTGTTCCATAAACTCACCATCCTCTGTATGGAAGAAGTTGCCCCTCAAGTCAGTTTTAAATCTTTCCCCTCTTACCTTCCTAGTTTTGGGCTCCCCTAACCTGGGGAAAAGTCTGTTAACATCCACCTGGTATTGTATAATCCTCTCACAATTTTCAACACTTCTATAAGGTCCCCCTTCACTCTTCTATGTTCTGAAGAATAAAGGCTTAGCCCAGCAAATCTCGCACTTAACTCAGGCCCTCTAGTCCTGGCAATATCTCTGTGAATCTTTTCTGCACTCTTTCCTGTTTGATCACGCTTTCCTATAACAGGGTGACCAAAACTACAAGTGTGAGCTCACCAACCACTTACACTGAATTATAATGTCCTAACTCCTATACCCAGTACTCCGAGTGTTCTAAACCACTCCCTTTATCTGTGACGCTGCTTTCAACAAACATTGCACTTGTAATCCAAGGTCTTTCTGCTCCATTGCACTCCTTTGTTCCAACCATTCATAGTGCAAGTCCTCTGCTGCTTTGACTTTCCAGAATGCATTACCTCGCATTTACTGGTATTGAAATCCACTTCAAGATCCCCCGGTAATCTGCAATAATCTTCTTCACTATCAATAACAACTCCTAATTTGATGTTACCAGCTTACTTACCAATGAATCCTTGTTGAAGTGTTCTCAAAAGGTAAAGCCAGACCCCATCCACCAGCACTGCTCTCCAATGAGCTGAATTTTTTTCATTAATTTATTTTCACTTTGCTTCCTCTGAATAAATGATATTGATCTGGTTCCTAGCTTGCCCCTTTTTATCATAGCCTTGTTTGACCACAACTCATGAGTTAACCATCCCCATGAAATACCTGCCTTTCCTTCTCTCCTCATAGCATCTAAATATACAATAGATCAGATGGATTACCTTTATTTGTCACATGTGTATTGAAACATGCAGTGAAATGTTTCAGTTGCATCAACAACCAACACAGTCCGAGTGTTGACATAAGTGTCACCATACTTCTGGCACCAGCATACCATACCCACAACTCCCCTGCCCTAACTCTAACCAAGTAAACCGTAACACTTAGAGGAAGCCTACACCATCACAGGAAGAACATACACACTCCTTACAGACAGGGATGGCAATTGAACAATTATTGCTGACTCCGGCCGCATCTCCCAAGTTTTGGGCTCCCCTAACCTGCGACAAGTACTGTTACCATCCAGCTTTTATAATCCTCTCACAATTTGAAATACTTCTGTAAGGTCTTCCCTCACTTACTACACCACCATGTCACTCTACTAATTATAATAGTATTATTTTCTTGTACTTAATTCAGTGGTGCTCACAACCTATGATGCACTCTCCTACACTGTGAAATCCAAAGTTAGATTTGGTGACTGTACAGAAATTTTCTTCCAATTAGTTTCCTAATATAGTCAATGGTCACTTCAATCTCTGCCCCATTTGCAGACTGCTATCACATTTATTGTGCCTAATGAAGCTCAAAGCTCAAGGGGTGGCATACTATCTCTTTGACTTATCTGTTTTTGCCTTGCACCATCAATCCAAGTTGTCATTTCATCTCGCTCCCTACTTTTGCATCATCACAGACCTTGCATTTTTCTTCTTTTCTGCATGGTTCTCATGAAAGGATGCCGACCTGAGTCTTTCAACTGCTTCTCCCTCCACAGATGTTTCATGTTTAGACGTTCCCAGATTAAAGGCCAGCATTTGTGTTTACATTGATAAATGTGTAAGAAAATGATCTGTTTTTGATTATCATAGATGCCTGTAAGATAAGCAGATGCTTGTGACTTGAATTGACAGTTATTGAAATAGTTGTTATAAATTATATTCTTTGGGATCTTGAACGATTGCTTTCATCCTTTTTTAGAATCTTAGCATAGAAACATCTTCAGCCATCTTGTCTGTGGCAAACTATTTATTATTCTGCCTAGTTCCATTGAATTGCACCTGGACCATAGCCCTCCATGCCCCTCTATCCATGTATTTACCCAACTTCTCTTAAATGTTGAAATTGAACCCTCATCCAGCACCTCCACAGACAGTTCACTCCACATTCCCATTACCCTCTGAGTGAAGAAGTTCCCCCTTATGTTTCACTTTTACCCTTAACCCATGACCTCTAATTCTAATATCACCCAACCTTACTGTAAAAGGCCTGCTTGCATTTAATGTATCTATACCCCTCGTAATTTTAGTATATCAAGACTTATAAACTTACCTGCAACATTTCTTGAAGTCAAACATTCTGAGATCCTCAATCTTCATCCCTCTACCATCCAGATGGGTGGAGATCTCACTGTAACTTTCTGTTGATAATCTGATGACCCAGATCTCTTTGCCTCGATAGCATGGACACCACACAGCAGTAGTTACTGTTGATGCTCATGGTCTTCCTTAGAAGGTTGGCGTCATTCAATGTCTGTAGTGAGATGCTGAAGATGTTCTATAGGTCAGTTGTGGAGAGCGCCCTCTTCTTCGGGGTGGCGTGTTGGGGAGGAAGCATTAAGAAGAGGGACGCCTCACGTCTTAATAAGCTGGTAAGGAAGGCGGGCTCTGTCGTGGGCAAAGTACTGGAGAGTTTAACATCGGTAGCTGAGCGAAGGGCGCTGAGTAGGCTACGGTCAATTATGGAAAACTCTGAACATCCTCTACATAGCACCATCCAGAGACAGAGAAGCAGTTTCAGCGACAGGTTACTATCGATGCAATGCTCCTCAGACTCCAATGCCATTAGGCTTTACAATTCAACCGCCAGGACTTAAGAACTTTTTAAAAGTTATTATTAATGTTTTTTGAGTTAGTGATTTAGATGCATATCATATTTTTTACTGAGTTAAGTATTGTATGTAATTAGTTTTGCTACAACAAGTGTATGGGACATTGGAAAAAAAGTTGAATTTCCCCATGGGGATGAATAAAGTATCTATCTATCTATCTATCTATCTATCTATCTATCTATCTATCTATCTATCTATCTATCTATCTATCTATCTATCTATCTATCTATCTATCTATCATAAACACAGTTGCTCATACCTTTGTGATATAAAGATAGATTTCTTATGGTATAGAGGCAGTTTTCTTATGATGTAAAGACAGATTTCTCAGTGAGCTGAATGCAGTAATAAAATCTGTGCAATGCAAAAACAGTTTCTAAGTGGAGATGTTCTAGTGCACGTTGGTTGTGATTGGGTGAATTGTCAGCATGCCATTTTAACTAGGAAAGCAAGTGACATGTTGTTTGTTTTTCAGGCAGCTTGAGCTGACTCATGTCAGTACCATGCTCCAGCAAGCAAACAAATTAAAGTCTTCAAAGACATTACTCCATATGTCTCCTTAGAAGAGAGAGAATGTTCTCAATGTGACTGCTTTGAATCAGATTGGTCTATGTGCATAGCCTCAGCTGCCAGTCTAATGAGCATGTCACAACCATACACAAGTGTATACCAATGAGGAAAATGTGGGCATTCACAAACAGGAAACCATGGATGAACCAGAAGATCATCTTCCCTGCTGATGTCCAGGTCAGCAACTTGCAAATCAGATGACATTGACCTTCACAGAATATTGAGGTACCTCTTCCATAAAGTAATCAGAGGTGCTGAGGGACAATTCCAGACCAAATTAGGCAACAGTAGCTAGTGCCAAATGTTATGGAGTTTAATGGTCTGTTCGTGAACAGATATCTCAGCATAAGTGAAGATTTCCTTGAACTACATGGTAAACTAACATACCGTGGAACCATTTATTTAATAAGGCATTGGTATTCTGAATGGCATATGCATAGGCAACATGAGTTGATGCAGTGATGATCCCAGTTTTTATCTACACTTTTCCTTGAATATGTTCTTCCAAATCCTTCAGGTGTCTATTACGTTAACATGGACCATGATAGATCTGTGCATCAGTTCTGTTTGACCTTCTTTGTTCCATTTCTATAAATGCTTCATTAAAAAATCTCTCAATTTTGGGTCATGAGAATTACCGTAGCCTCTACATCCAGTCGTGTTGGTAGAAAAAAGAAGTATTCTAGATTTTAATTTTTTTTTTGTGGGGAAAAGATTTCACTTTTGACCAGCTTGGCTTTAGTTTTATATTTGTATGTACCATTATTCAAGTATATTATATTATTGAAAATTGTACGATTGGCATTTTGTCCAAATTTTATTTCAAAATGCAACCATGTTGATAGTGTGTTTGTTTTGTGTTTCTGCATTTTTTTGGAGAAGGACTGCTTACTGAGCATGTGCTCACATAGTGACCTTGTGTTTGGCTGCTTTTCTTTTAAAGTTCAAGTATAAGGACATTTTTGTTTTGGGGTAAACTTGGAGCACCATGTGACTTCAAATTTGACACCTGATTTAGGTGTATATGTTTTTGAGCATGTTCCCTTTACAATAATCCCAATTAATTCTCCTGTTCTCTTCAGCTTTGCTCCAGATTTGGTCACAAATCTACACACCAGACATCATTTACAAGATTATTTAACCAACCATCCCCTGTGTTTGTAATATGGGAGGAAAGTAGATCTCTGAGGGAACCCTGTGTGGTCACAGAGAGAATGTGCAAACTCCACTCAGTCAGCACAAAGGCCTTAGAGGTCTGAGATAGCTGTGGCACTATGTTGCCCAGAAACCTATGCTAAGATTTTCAGATGATTTATTTAGTTGCAACTGTTCCATAAAACAT
This sequence comes from Hemitrygon akajei, assembly GCF_048418815.1. NCBI lineage: Eukaryota > Metazoa > Chordata > Chondrichthyes > Myliobatiformes > Dasyatidae > Hemitrygon > Hemitrygon akajei. The sequence goes on along the minus strand of NC_133124.1, from coordinate 141,041,697 downwards.
GGGATCTGGAATAAGGCATTGAGCATCAGAGCATGCCTGCCAATCACTCTTTATCTCTCTGAAGAATCTCAGCAATTCTGTTAGATCAGTTTGTAGAATAAAACCCAGCCCAACCAAATTGCCTTCTTAATTTAACTCTGTTGGAGTTAGTATCACATTAGCATAAATGTTTCACAGAATAGAAATGGACCAAAGTGCTTTAAATTAGATTTGGGCCGGTCTTTGTAGATTTAAAATAACCTACACATGCAGTATCTGCTCCAGAACACCTACTGCCATATCATTTTAAAAAAATTAAATCTACAAGATCACAGCAAGAACATCCATTGAACCATGTCTTCTCAAGATAATTGTTTTCTTTATTTTTATTGAGATACATCACGGAATAGGCCCTTTGAGCCAACAATCCCCCAATTTTAATCCTAGCCTAATCACAGTGACCAATTAACCTACTAACCTAATAACTGGTTCGTCTTTGGACTGTGGGAAGAAACCAGAGCACCCTGAGGAAACCCATGGGGTCACAGGGAGAACGTACAAACTACATACGGGCAGCAGCAGGAATTGAATCTGGGTTGCCTCAGAAGATTTTCCAAATTATCATTTTAAATCTCTCAAGGAATAGGGTCTCTCTGCCAAAAGCACCATTTAATTTGCATTTTTTATCTTAGTAACTAAGAGGGCATTTTTGTGACAGTTACAGTGAAGGAATAGCAAAATACCTCCATCAGGGAAGTGATAATGAAATCCACAGGTTTTCATCCTATTCCTGCTCTTGCCTTTTGATGTGGTGGTACTATTGTGCTTTATAGAAAGCACACAGTGCAGTGGTGATGGTGACTTTATTGGAATGTTCAATAATTCGACTGATAATGAAGAAAGTGCACAATTTTTCCATGGTAGGATGGTACTATATTCAGTTCAATGCATTGTGAAGATGCTGAAGGTTCAGGGGGTGGTGTCTGAGTTCTCTTCTGGATTGTGTGTAACTTGCTTTCACTTTCACTTCAGTTTTGTAGGTTTTCAGATGGCTAATGAGGCCAGTGTGGTAACCTGAGACTCTTCCACAAATGAAATATAGTGAGCAAATGTTTGTAATATGGGTTGGTTATCAACAAGAGGGTGCCTTATCCTCTTAGCTAAGTACTTTTGAATTCAAGATTCAAGATTTTTTAATGTCATTTCCAGTACACAAATGTAAAGGAGAGTGAAATAATTGTTATGCTGGATCTGATGAAGCATATAAAAGCACACTAAATTAAAGAACACAATTATAAATATAAATACATAAGAGAACTTACACATATATAGACTGATAATATGTAAATTGTTACGTAACCTCGTAACCAGGTAACTTACCAGCAAAGATAGCGGGATCAGCTGAGTTGGATGCTACTATTTTCAAACGTTTTATTCAAAAAGGGGCACAAACGTATGGTTAATACAAAACATTCAGATCATATACATCGTCAAAACTCAATCTAAAACACCGGTGTAATAATAATCAATCAGAAATAAGCTCTATAGTTGTCTAGGGGGTAATACTGAGTCCAATTGAAATATAAAGAGTCACTCAGAAGTCTGCAGGCTTTTCCCTTTTGGGAACCGCTGGGGTTTCACGTTGTGGAGAGAGAGAGATGGTTGAGAAAGGATAAACACTTGCCCGTTGTCTTTACAGAGCAAATCCTTGGAATCAGGGGAGCAGGCTTCCCCGTTGTTAGTTAAAAGCGGTCTTCTGTTGGTTCTAGCCACAGATTCAAAATTTGGAATCTAACGCACGTGGCTTCCTTCAAAATGCCTTCCCGCTCCCACGGGAATCGGTATCGTGCTTCCTTGGTGTCTCCTTGGTGCGTCTGAGGGTTGTCCCCCCCTCAGACCCTCCTTTATACTTCTTCACGGGATCGCAGGTGTCAATCAGGTTGCAGGTGATGCGATCTCTCTCTCAACCAGCCCACTTTGCCCGAGGGCTTTTCACGTGGTCTCCATGAGACACTAGTCAATGTCGCCTTTATTCTGCTTCTTGGGAGAACGTGGTCTTCCGCACGTCTCCCTCTCTCTCTCCCATTTCCTGTGTCTATTCAGCACGTCTCTCTCTCTCTTGGGTCAATTGACCCCCCCCTTGACTAGGGCTCTTGCGATTCTCACAAAGGAGGGGGCCGAGGTCATAACAAAATAAAGTGACACTAAGGATACGAGTGTCTGTATGCACATAAGGTGATTCTGATAGGAAATTATAAAGTAATGATGGTGGGGTGAGTTAGTGGGTGCAGTGTTAATCAGCCTGTTTTTGAGGCTGGTGGTCTTCTCATGGATGTTATGTAAGTGGGACAAACAGTCCGCTAGCAGGGAGAATGGGATCCTTCATGTTATTGGTGGCCTTTTTCGGGCAGTTTTATGTATATACAGTACGTCCTTGATTGTGGATAGGCTGGTGCTGGTAATGCGTTCGGAAGTTTTGAATACCCGTCTGCCTTCTTGTCTGCCTCAGTGCAGTTTCTGTACCATGCAATGATGCAGCATGCTCGAATGCTCTCTGCTGTGCATCTGCAGAAGGTCATATTGAAGCGCAGGGTCCGGCTGTCCTCAACTCCTCAGAAAGCAGAGGCGCTGGTAAGCTTTCCCGATTGTGTAGAATGTGTTCTGGAACCAAGAAAAATAGTGCAAAGCACAGTCAGCCAGCCCGAAACATTGACTGTACTTTTTCCACAGATGTTGCCTGGCCTGCTGAGTTGCACCAGCATGTTGTGTGTGTGTGCATGTGCGCGTTGCGTGTTGCTTGGAATTCCAGCATCTGCAGATTTTCTGTTGCTTGAAGAGCGTGCAAAATATGCACTCCCAGGAATTTGAAACTGCTTGCAGTTTCCACTGCTGTGCTACCAACGTAAAGAGGGGTGTGAGTTTCCCCGTAAGACACAGGAGCAGAATTAGGCCATGTGGCCCATTGAGTCTACTCCGCTATTCCATCTTGGTTGATTTATTATCCCCCTCAACCCCATTCTCTTGCCTTCTCTCTGTAACCTTTGACACCCTGACTAATCAAGAAGCTGTCAACCTCCGCTTTAAATATACTCAATGACTTAGCCTCCTCAGCCATCTGTGGCAATGAATTCCACAGATTTACCGCCCTCTGGCAAAAGAAATTCCTTCTCCTCTCTGGTTCTAGAGTCACCCACTACAGGAAACTCTCCACATCCATTCTATCTAGGCCTTTTAATATTTCATAGGTTCCAATGTGATCCTCCCTCAATCTTCAACATTCGAATAAGTATAGGCCCAGAGCCATCAAACGCCCCTCATATGCTAATCTTTTCACTTCCTGGAATCATTCTCGTGAACCTCCTCTGGACCCTTTCCAATATCAGCATCTCTTTTTCATAGATAAGGTGCCCATAGCTATCTCCTTTGTCTTGTTGACATTGAGGAAAAGCACCAGGTCTCGAGCTCTTCCAGCTCCTCTCTATAGACTGTTTGATCAATGTAGCTTATATGTCACCATTATTTCTGAGATGCCTCAGAAAGGTAGCGTCCAACATTAACGGCCCATGTCATGACCTGTTCTCATTGCTGCCATCAGGAGGTGGTACAGGAGCCTGAAGGCACACACTCAATGGTTCAGGAACAGCTTTTTCCCCTCTGCTGTTCAATTTCTGAATGGACATTGATCCTATGAACACTACCTCACTTTTTTTCCCATTTTTGCAGTATTTATTTAAATAAACTATTTTAAATATATATCACGTGCTGGTGATATTAAGCTTGATTCTGATACTGATTCATTTTCTTGCAGACATTCACAATAGAACAAAGAAATACAATAGAATCAATGACAAACTACACTCAAAGACTGACAAACAACTGGTGTGCAAAAGAAGACAAACTGCAAATATTTTTAAAAGGTAGATAAATACATACATACAGGCTGAAAACATGAGTTGTAGAGTCCTTGAAAATGAGTTCATGGGTTATGGAATCAGTTCAGTGTTGAAGTGACTGAAGTTATCCACGCTGGGTCATGAGTCTGGTGGTTGTTGTTGAAGGAATGAGAGTCATTTGTCCTAGGATATTAGAGTGATAGAATCATAGAACAGTACAGTATAAAAGCAGGCCCTTCAGCCCATCTACTCCATGCTGAACTATTAATCTGCCTAGTCCCATCAACCTGCACCTGGACCAAAGGCTTCTATACCTTTTCCATCCATGTTGTCGTCGTTAGGTTGCATCTGGAATTTCCAGTTGGCGGACGATTTCCCTCCACGCCTCTCTGACATATTGGAAAATCGTGTTCGTGGCAGGTTACAGCAGTGGTTTGCCTTTGCCTTCTGCCAGGTAAGTTTAAAGAGATCACCACCTCTTGCAGAGGTTGTGCCTTGTTGTGCTCTTAGCGCTCCACAAATGCCTGCTGGCCTGCCTTCTTTTTTCATTTTTAGAATCTTTTTATTGATACATAATCTTCTACAGCTATAAAATGATACAAAACTTCAACAAATTGATATATATACAATTAATAATGCTGAAGAGAAAAAAAGCTGATCGTAATATATGAAAATGAAAAAAAAAGTTTTATATATAAGGAAAAGAAGGAAAAAAAGGAAACCCCAACTAACTAAAAAAAACTCCACTAACTACAAAAATGGAGAAAAAACCATTAGGAATCAACCCCCGGAGCAATACGTCTTACCATCATCTATATATATATAAAAAAAAAGAATCATCAACGGCCATTTCATGTTTATATAGAATAAGATTGGAAGGAAACCATATAAAATAATTCAAATTAAATGATAATATTTGGCAAAAGAGCCCCATCTTCTCTCAAAATCAAATCGAGGATCAAAAGTTCTACTTCTATTTTTTTCCAAACTGAGACATAACATTACTTCAGAAAACCATCCAATTAATGTAGGGACAGAGGTATCTTTCCATTTTAATAAAATAGCCCTTCTTGCCAATAATGTAACAAATGCAATTACATGTTGTTCTGAAGATGAAATACCCTGAATATGATGTGGAACTATTCCAAATAGAACAGTCAATCTGTTAGGTTGTAAATTAATTTTCAGAGCTTTAGAAATTGTAGAAAATAAAGATTTCCAAAAAGATTTTAATGAACATGACCAGAACATATGTGACAAAGTAGCTACTTCAGTTTTACACATATCGCAGTAATTGTCTATACTAAGAAATATTTTGGATAGTTTCTCCTTTGTTAAATAATAATTGTGAACAATTTTAAACTGAAATAAACAGTGAATGACACATATAGAAGAAGAATTTACCTTTTTCAAAACTTGCAACCAATCTTCATTAACAAAGGTCATATTAAGTTCTCTCTCCCAATCTTGTTTAATCTTTAGTGAGATGTTCTCTTTTTGTAGTAAAAATAAATTATTAATTCTACCAATGGAACCTCTTACTAAAGGATTCAAATTCAGAATGGTATCCAACAAATCAGATTCTTGCAAATATGGAAACTTAGATAAGTATTATTGTAAGAAATGTCTAACCTGAAGATATTGCAGAAAGAGTGTATGAGAGAGAGAATATTTGCTAACTTACTCTTCAAAAGTCATCAATCGACCATCACAAAATAAATCTGTAAAAGAACGGATCCCTTTATTTCTCCACAGGAGAAAAATGGGATCGGTTATTGAAGGTTTAAATAAAAAAATTTGATATAAAGAACTAGACAATTTAAATTGTTTAAAATATTAAAAATTGCAAAACTGAAACAAAATCCGTAAGGACTGTTTAATAACAGGGTAAAGATTTAAATTCGGAATTTTAGAGAGAGTTTAGAGAGTCCTAATATTGAGGTTAAATGAAATTGTTTGGCAGCTTTTAATTCCAAATCAACCCAAACTGGTTTTTGGCTCTTGTCGAGCCAATATAGCCAAAAACATAATTGTCTGATACTAACAGCCCAATAATACAGTCTTAAATTAGGAAGTGCAAGTCCACTATCTTTTTTAGATTTTTGTAAATGATACTTATTAATTCTTGGTTTCTTATTGTTCCAAATAAAGGACGAAGTAAGAGAGTCAATTTGATCAAAAAAAATTTTTAGTTAAAAAGATAGATATACTTTGGAAAATATATAAAAGTCTTCTCCGCTCAATCCGCCATGGCCAGACTTCACACGCTGGGATAGGCAAATCCCCTACCTCACCGAGGGTTGAAGATCCGTTGACTACCCTCACCTGGTTTGGCCCGTTTGCCTAGACAGTTTACCGGGGTGTGGCTGCTGCATGTGTTACAGCTACTTAGAGCCACAGGTGAGAGCTGAGCACCAGGTGGAGACAAAAGGGGTGCATGAGCGGCACTGAAAAGGGCCCCCCCCCCCCCATCAGAGGTGCTACCCCTCCCAACCATGTACCTATCAAAATTTCTCTTAAATGTTCAAATTGAACCCTCATCCACTACTGCTGGCAGCTTGTTCCACATTCTCACTTCTGTCATTTCACCTTTCACCCTTAACCCTTGACTTCTGGTTGTAGTCTCATCCAACCTTAGTGGAAAAAGCCTCCTTGCATTTACCCTATCTTTACCCCTCATCATTTTATATACTCTATCAAATATCCTGTCATTCTCTACACTGTAGGGAATACAGTCCTAACCTACTCAACCTTTCCCTGTAACTCAAGCCCTCAAGTCCTAGCAACATCCTTGTAAATTTTCTGTGCACTCTTTCAGTTTTATTGATGGCTTTCCTGTAGGTAGGTGACCAGAACTGCCCACAATGCAGTGGATTCTGGTTAACTGGGACCATCAGGATCAGTATCTTTTGGCCCAATTAAGTGGCTGCCCTAATTAGCTGAAGTTTCATGGAAATAATTAAAAGGTTTAACAAACTACTGTTTAACTGAGTAACAAATTATGTATTTAAATACAATACAGAACAAATTAGAACATTATCAACACTACCACAGTATTATAAAACTATGTATTAATTCCTAACAGTTAACAATGGAGGACATCCATTTTACATTGTTGTGTTCTTTTGAATGACTAAATGAACAAAATCAGTGTAGACATCTAGTGCAGATAATGGACTACCTTCATTTCCTTCCTGCATAAAGTCAAAATATTAAATAAAATTATCAAAAATCACTGCTTTTTGAATCGGCAGCCGTCGGGCCAAATGGATAACATAACACAAGCACACTATTTCAAAACTGTTGTTCTGTTGCTTCTAAAGGCCACACAAATGCGCATGACTGCCACTAGTTAGAAAACTGTTTGGCAACAGTCTCCTATCCCAGTTAAGCGGCATAGTGTCCTAATTAAGCAAAAAGAATCTCAGCTATTTTCTTTATTATTTTTTGTTCACTAAGAGTTGTCACAAAAAGTGGCTGCCTCGATTAACCAATGACCCAATTAACCAGGATCCACTGTACTCCAAATTAGGCCTCACCAGCATGTTGTGCAACTTCAACATAACATCACAACTCCCATACTCAATATGAAAACCAATGTGCCTAGGGCTCTCCTTATGACCCTATCTACCTGTGATACCACTGTCAAGGAATTATGTGTCTCTATTCCCTGATCCCTCTGTTCTACCACACACCTCAGTGCCTTAATGCTCACCATGCAAGACCTACCCTGGTTTGTCCTCCCAAAGAGCAAACCCTCACACTTGTATGCATTAAATTTCATGTGCCATTTTTTCAGCTAGTCCAGATCCCACTGCAAGTGTTGATAGACTTCGTTGCTGTACATTACACCACCAATTTTGGTGTCATCCGCAAATTTGCAGATCCAGTTTGCCACATTATCATCCAGATTGTTGGTATAGATGACAAACGGACCCAGCACTGATCCCTGCACTCTACTTGTCACAGGCCTCCGGTCAGAGAGGCAACCATCTGGCTTCTACTGCCAAGCCAATATCTAATCCCATTTACTACCTCATTTTGAATGCCAAGCTGCTGAGTTTTCTTGACCAATCACCCATGGAGGACCTTGTCAAATGCCTTGTGAAAGTCTGTGTAGACAACATCCACTGCCTTGCCTTCATCAATTTTCCTGGTAACTTCATTTAGAAACTCCATAACATTAGTTAGACACAATTTATTATGCACAAACTCATGTTGACTATCCTTAATCATTCTCTGTCTGTCCAAATACTTGTACTGTATATCTCAGGGGTCACCAACCTTTTTGCACCATGGACCGGTTTAATATTGACAATATTCTTGCGGACTGGCAAACGGAGGTAGGGGGTGGTGGTAATCACGACTGGAATACAGTGATACTCAAAAGGGGTTCCCTATGTCCAGTCTATTCCGCAATTTAGGTTTTGTGGCTCTCAGCACTTGCTTCTGTCCTGCTTGCTCAAATTTTTTTCCGCTCAAAAAAACTTGGACTCAAGGTACCGAAGCAGTTTTGAGGACTTCATTGCCTCATTAGACAACCTCCGGGCCGGAATGCCAGCATCCCGCCCACTGCCAGATGCCTTGGCCAGGTGCGGCTGGTCGTGGGTTAGGTGAGAGGACAAGGTAAGGGCTGGAGGGGCCCGTCGCAGTCTGGACAGAGCGACCGACCGAGCAAGGAGTGCTACAGGGCACGTGCCCGCCCCCCTTGTAGGATCTATTGGCCGACAAAAGTTTGGCTCGAGGGATGTCTTTCAATAGATCACAGTGAGGTAGCTGCTCTGCTACTTACAAAACCCTGAGCCCGAATTAGGTCGTCTGTGAATATTTTAGCACCGGGTTCCCCACGAACATTCAGTGTGGTAAACAGGTTTAGCGGCGGCGCCCATCTGTCCGCGCTCCAGGCCAGTAGCAACGGCACTTCTCGCTGGCTGTGCAAGGCAGCTGGTTACCTGAGGCCAACCAGTGATCCCTGGCACGAGGGTATCAGTTTAGGCGACTGATGGCCTCGTGTGCATTCAAGTTGAACAGTGGGTGTGACAGGGAATGAGGAAAGGTGCAGCTGACTCATATCGTTTCATATCGACAAATCATATCGTTTCCTTGCAGCCTGGTAGCACATGCTTTGCGGTCTGGTGGTTGGGGACTGCTGGTATATCTGGTCCCTTTGACTATCTTACTGTAAGTTTTTCACTATTGATGTCTGGCTCACCAGCCTATCATTGCCCAGATTATTTTAGGGCCTTTGTTAAACAACGGAACAGCATTGCAATCCTCTAGTCCTCTCGCACCTCTGCCGTAGTTAAGGATGTTTTAAATACCTCTGCTAGGGCCCCTGCAATTTCCATACTAGCTTCCTACAAGGTCTGAGGGAACATCTTGTTGTCAGGCCCCGGGGAGTTACCCACCCTAATTTGCCACAAGACAGCATACACCTTCTCTGTAATCTGCATATGGTCCATAACCGCACAACTGTTCTGCCTCACTTCAATAGACTCTGTGTCCATCTCCGGAGTAAGTACAGATGCAAAAAATCCATTTCAGAAATCCCCCATCTCTTTCCACTCCATGCATAGATGACCACTTTGATCTTTAAAAAGACCAATTTTGACCCTTGCTAGTCTTTTGCTCTTAATATATCTGAAGAAGCCCTTTGGATTCTCTTTTAACTTGTCCACTGGAACAACCTCATGCCCGATTTCCTTCTTAAGTGCTCCCTTGTCGAGTACCTTGTTTGCTTCTTCCTGCCTATACCTGCTATGTGCCTCCTCCTTCTTAACCAGTGCCTCAATCTCTCTTGAAAACCACGGTTCCCTAAATCTGTTAGCTTTGGCTTGGATGTTGCAGCTACAGGATTGATGAGGCTAGTTCAGTTGTTTCCAGTCAATGGTGACTGCCGGATGCCTTTGATAATGTTGTCCAATATCAAGGATTGGTTGTTTGTTGGAGCTGGTCGTTGCTTGGCATTTCTGTAGCACAAGTGCAGTTTTCCGGTTATCAGTAGTCAATCGTGCAGTCAGACAGCAAATAGGGAGGCTCTTTGATCCAGCAAGGGTGGCCATCAAGCACCCATTTATATATGTACGTCCTTTACTACCCTCCCCATGTTCGCATCAACTTCCCCCAGACTTTACCTCTTACTTATACCCTAGGACTAATTTACAGTTGCCATTTAACCAGCTAATGTGTAGTTCTTCGGCAAGTGGAAGGAAACCCATATAGCCACATGCAAACTCCACATGGCACTGAAGGTCAGGTTTGAACTTGGGTTACCAATGATGTGAGACAGCACCGTGACTACTGACTGCTCCATGTCCAGGTATGCTGCATGCAGGAATGCATTGCCTAATTTTCTGGCAAATTGCAGATTGAACTGGACGTTGTTCAGATATCAGCACATCCCCTTTTCTGACATAATGGAAGAAAGGTTTTTGATAAGTAGTTGAAGATGGGAACATTGCTCTGGAAGCTCCTGCAGTGATACTGTGTGGTTGAGAAGGTTGACCTCCAGCAGACAGAAATATCTGACTTTGTGTGAGGTGTGACTCCAATCACTGGGCTTTCTCCACCCCCCCCCCCCCCCCCCCTTGATTCCATTATCCATTTCACCAGGCCTCCTGGATATCACATTCAATCAGTTGCAGCCTCACTGTCAAAGACTGCCTTCCTCGCCAGATTCATAGAATTCAGCTCCTTGGTACCCATCTTAAGCAAGGCTCTGAAGTCTGAATCTAAGGGAGCACATTGTGTTTTGGCAGCAGGCCTCAACAGTTTATTGATGCAAGCCTGGACCAAAGAGCTGTATTTGAGAGATGAGGTGAGAGTGACAGCCATTGAGGCTGCGTTAGTGAGTAAACTATCTAAGTACCGTAGATTCCGGATTTTAAGCCGCTACTTTTTTCCCACATTTTGAACAGCTTTGAACTCTGTTGCCTTTAATACAGAGCGGCTAATACATGGTTTTTTTTCATGCCGCCTCGTAAACATTTTGCCTCATAACAGTAGACCAATAAAATTGATGAGTAGTTCACAGAGGTCCAATGAAATTGTACAATAAATCAAGCGCACTTTCACAATTAAATTATTGTAAATCAGTCATTTGTACTCACCCTCATCAACATGGAAAACACTCGAAGAAAAGCATTGTGCTGCCTTTATGGCAGTTATTTAGTTTATAATATTTTCGCTTAGTAATTCATTTTCTAGTTAAAGTTAGAAGAGTTTTAACTATATTTGTTTTCTGTACTACATCGCGGGATGCTATGACGTCACACCCGGTTTCGCCGCGTCTTGTGGGAAGGAGGGGGCATTAGACCCGAGCGAAACGCTGCTTTTAAATGCCGTTTGCGATAAACGGGACGGCGGGGGGCGAGCGGCGGAGCGAAAACGCTGCTTTTAAGTTAAAGGCGATCAATAACTTTTCCTGTAGGCTGCAGTATATATATTTTTTACCAGTCGTTACGAGATATTGGAATGTTGTTCAGTAAAGAAGTATACGCAACGTATATTTAAAAGTAGCCGCGTTACGGGCACGGTTCGAAAAAAAGCATTTGCAATATGTATTTGTTTTTGTTACCATATGGATTTAATTAAAAGTTAAAAAATCCTCACGTGTAATATCTTTCTGTGTAAATATCTCATATTACAACGTGGGACACCTGCGGCCGAAAATCCGGTGCGGCCTAAAATCCGGTGCGGCCTTTACAAGTAAAAAATTGATTTTATTTCTAAAATTAGAGCCAGCGGCTTTTAATCAGGTGCGCTCTGTAGTCCGGAATCTACGGTACTATCTAACTATGCCACAATAGCACAGAAACTCATTCATGTTGACCAGCTTGCATACCTGAGCTTGTCCCACTCGCCTGCGTTTGGCCTGTATCACTCCAAATCTTTCCTGTCCATGAACCTGTCCAAATATCTTTTTAATGTTGGAATTGTATCTGCCTCTACCACTTCCTCTGGCAGCACTTTCCATATACTCAACCATGTGGAAAATCTTGCCCTCTAGTCTCCTTTTATTATTCCCCCTCTCATCTTACACCAGTGGCCTTCTGTATTGGTTTCCCCTTTCGTGAGGTGACTTTCCACCTTATGTATTCTCCTTGTGATTCTGTAAACCTGTTGAGTCACCCCTTAGCCACCTTTGCTCCAGAGAAAGAAGTACCAACTTATTGACTCTCTCCTTAAAGCTCGAGCCCTCCATAATCCAACAACGTTCTTGTGAATGTTTTCTGCATTCCTTCCAGTTTAATATCATTCTTAGCACACAGAACGGCACACAATATAGTGTTGCCAATGTATTGTACGGCTGTAATATGGTGTCCCAGCTGTGAAACTCAGTGCCATTTCTGATGGAGTGTGAAACCAGCCTGTCAAACTGTACCAGCACTTTTGGGGTGCTATGTACTTGAACCCCCCCCCCCCAAATCTCTCTGTTCTACCATTTACCCCAGGGCCCTGCCATCATTATGTCTTCCTCCTGGTGTAGCCTCTCAAAGTGCATCACTTCGCTGGATTCAATGTCCAAACTTGCCAGTAAAATAAAATGTAAGTAAAGCTGATAATTGGGAGAATTTGAGAATCAACAAAGGATAAATAATAAATCAGTAAAGAAAGGGAAAGTGAATATCCGAGCAAAAACCATTTAAAAAGGACAAGCTGCAAGAACTTCTGTAGGAGCCATTGGGTATCCCCCCCAGACATGGAAGGGAGAATTTACAAAGGGAAATGCAGAAAGGCCATAGGAAATGAAGAATTTTCACAGAGGAAGGTACAAAAGCAATAGAAATAGAAATACTCAATTCCAGTACAAATGAGGAAATATAAGAAAGAAGTAGCAAAGAAAATGTAATGTTAATGAGTCACAGGACCTGCTGATCTGCATTCTAGAGTTTTGAAACAGCATCCGCATACCTACGGGCATGGTGATTATCGCTGCTAAAAATCTATAGATTCTGATATGTTTGTCTTAGACTGGTGGGTAGCAAATAGGACTCCATTGTTCTGGAAAGCAGGAGGAAGAAAAACACAGAACTGCTGATCTGTTCAGTTGTTTGTAAAGTGCTGCACCCTAGGACAAAGGATATGACATTAAGCCACTTAGAAAATAAAAGACTGAATAGAGCCAACACAGATTTATGAAAGGGAAATCATGGCCGTCCTACCTGGGCAAACCGACATTCTAAAGGCAGAATGGATAAAACCAACAATGGTGCTGTAGGCATACAACAAGACCCCCTTGAAACCACCCGACAGGCATGTTCTGAAAGCGAGGCCATGGTAACATTCAAGGTTCAAGTTTATTTATCACATGTACATCAAAATATACAGTGAAATGCTGCCTTTGTGTTAATAACCAACACACCCAAGGATGTGTTGTGGGCAGCCTGCAAGTGTTACTACGTTTCAGCATCAATGTAACATGCCCACAGTGTTTGGCTGATCAACACAGAACACAAGAAGCAACAAAACAACAGCAAAAGCAACCCCATTCCTCCCTTTCACCCACTGACATACTGTCCTCTAACCTCAAGACATTATGCATTCTTTGGCCACCAGGCTCCACCAGACAAAGGTTTGGACTTGGATATGCAGATGTCAGGCCTTCGACTACCCCAGCAGACTTGCAAGGATTTGCAGACCTGGGGCTCTAGCCCATAGCCCTGACTTGCGATTCAACCCTTGGGCCTCAATCCTTGGCATCAACCACAGGACTTGCTGATCACTGAACATTAGGTCTCAAACTCTGGTGTCACCGATTCGCAAACCCTGAGGGCCATCGGACCTTGTTCCTCTGGCTCGCACAGAACTCCAACTCTGGAACTTGTCAACAATTTGCTAATCCTAGGGAGCTACCAGGCTCCATCCACGCTGGTGCGTCCACCAAACATAATAGAGAGGTCTGTTATAGATTTCATTGGAGCTTACCTGAAAAATGTCATATTTGTACTACTAACTATACAATACTGCAGATGGCGCACTAGTTAAATTTCCAGGACAGTAACTTCGGCTTGAGCTAAACAATCCTAAGAAATTAGTATAGGCCCCACCATGGCAGTTGTGGAGGTTAAATTCAGCTAATGGGAATGTAAGAAATAGGATTAGGTCTCCTGTTGTATCTCAGATATATGTAGTATTTATTCCCTCAGTCTGAACTCCTAGATTCAACAAAAAATCTGATTTCAGGTCAGGTTTTACAAATTTATAAAACTGCCATTGTCTGCTAACAATCTTATCTCCAATAATTATTCTCCTAGCCCCTGGTTGAAAGTAAAGAACAGGTAGTATTCACCTATTTCATTTCAAGGCATTTCACTGAGATCTTGTTGTTTCTCTCCATGTTTTGTGGTGCATCAGGAGGCAACTTTTGCCATTTCCTTAGCATTTGTCTGTTTTTAATGAGGGTGAATTGCTAGCTCAACGTTCAACCCAGCACACATAAAAAGCGTGCAAAGAGCCAGCTGGATTCGACCACTCACCTCGAAGTCCAGTGTTGATGCCACTACATCACCGGCCAGCTTGTAGAGAATTTAATACATTCATAGTTTCATTTGAAGTGCAGAACAATTCTTTCTCTACTTCTGACTCGTAAAATGTAAGATCTTTGAAAAAGGATTGTGTTTTCCCAGTGTATATGATGCATGAACTTTTCTCAGGCTTCCAGCTGAGTCCAGGTATCAATTTTAACCGATGTTTTGATAACAAACTTTGCCATCTTCATTGGGGTTGATGCCTAGGCCTGTCTAGTCCTGATTGGTGAGTCTTCAACCAATCAGGTTTTCTGCTGTCCCACCTTGTTCAAAATCATATTCCAGTTCTTACTTAGACTGAGACCTTTGTCTTTGTTGAAATTCTTTTTCTCTGGTCTTATTTCAATGGCTCCCTCCAGCAGGCGGTCTCAAAAATCTCGGCACAGTACAGTAGTTTTGTGCCTTCAAGGTCAATCCTGTGGTCATTGTGTATGCAATGTTCTGCTACTGTTGATCTCTTGGGTGACCAAAACGGATACACCTCCAATGCTCCTTGATGAGCGTTTCCACAGTGCGCCCTGTCTGGCCAATACAGGTGTCCCCCGTTTTTGAACGTTCGCTTTATGACACCTTGCTGTTACGAAAGACATACATTAGTTACCTGTTTTCGCTAACAGGAGGTGTTTTCACTGTTACGAAAAAAGGCAGCATGCACCCCAAGCAGCCAAGCTCCTCCCCCGGAGCTGCATTCTAGCCGGCATTGCTTAAACACATGCCTGTGAGCATCTGTGCTTTACGTCGATTTATTTTGTGCATCCGTTAGCAAGATGAGTTCTAAGGTATCGGAAAAGCCTAAAAGAGCGTGTAAGGGTGTTACACTTAGTGTAAAACTAGACATAATAAAGCGTTTCGATCATGGTGAATGAAGTAAGGACATAGTGAGTTTGGCTAAGGGTTTGTGGAAGTTGACGAAGATGATGTTGAAGAGGTTTTGGCATCCCATGACCAAGAACTGAGAGATGAAGAGCTGATGAAGCGGAAAGGATAACAATTGAAACCGAACGCAGTAGCGAACGGCCCGAAAGTGAAGTCGTCCAGGAACTGAACGGGAAGCAATTGCGTGAGATTTTTGCTGCGATTGACAACACTGCAATGTTTGCAGAAAAATATGACTTTAATTTTGAAAGAGTATGTAGGTTTAGGGCATATTTGCAGAATGGTTTGAATGCTTATAGAGAACTGTATGATAGAAAAATGCACGAAGCTAAGCAGTCAAGCATACTGTCGTTTTTCAACCATTCCACATCAGCCACAGCAGATGACGAAACTCGACCTTTGACATTGAGGCAGGCAAACATAGAAGAAGGTGACCTGCCTGCCCTGATGGAAACAGACAATAATGAGATGACACCCCAGTCTCCTCTACCTCCCACCACCCTAACCTCCGACTACTCAACTCCGACACCATCATCAGTGTGCTCGCTGTCTTTTCGATTCCGGTAAGTGAAACTACACTGGAAGTACATGATTTCTACTTTATATAAGCTGTGTATTTTTATGTGTCTTTTGGTATGATTTAGCAGCTTCGTAGCTTAAAGGTTACTGGAGAGAGTGCTTCTGCCAGGAGCGCTTGCGCTGTGTGTTTCTGCCGAGAGTGCTTTTGCCAAGAGCGCTTGCACCGAGTATTTTTGCCGTGAGTGCTGCTGAGAGCACTTGCGTGAGATTTTCGCTACGGTGGACAGTGCTGCAATAATTGCGGAAAAGTATTCCTACATTGTATAGGCTATGTATTTATCAGATCATTCCTGCTTTTACTATATGTTACTGTTGTTTTAGGTTTTATGTGTTATTTGGCATGATTTGGTAGGTTATTTTTTGGGTCTGCGAAAGCTCACAAATTTTTCCCATATAAATAAATGGTAAACACGAGGAAATCTGCAGATGCTGGAATTTCAAACAACAACACACACAAAATGTTGGTGGAACACAGCAGGCCAGGTAGCGTCTATAGGGAGAAGCCCTGTCGACATTTCTTACTCTTACTATCTTTCCTTTCAGTTAGTCCTGATGAACGGTCTCGGCCCGAAACGTTGACAGTGCTTCTCCTATAGATGCTGCCTGGCCTGCTGTGTTCCACCAGCATTTTGTGTGTGTTGTTAAATAAATGGTAATTGCTTCTTCACTTTATGGTATTCTGGCATACCATTTCATAGGAAACACTCTACTTTCAAATAGCGGGGAAACCTGTATACATAAAATCTTTGCCTGAAGCTTCTCTGGGTTATGCATCAGAGACAGATCATTATAGAGTGTAAATTCTTAGCTGCCTCACTGAAACAGGTAACTTGCCTAGAAATCCAGTGTACTGGTCCATCGTGTGCTCCCTTAATCAAATTGCACATCTCTGTGAACATCCATGTTATCCTACTTGCCGTTGGGATTGGGCTATGGAGTTTAGCTTTTGTATATTTGTCAAGCAGAACTTTTGACACCGTGTGTCAGTATCTTTCCTCATTCACTCGCAAAAACTACTGGAGCTGAAACAAGTTATTTGAACTAACAATGAAGGGTACAGCATTTATTTGATTTTAAGGAAATTTTAAGTAAATTGAAAGCTCAGGTTAAATGTGTTATGCAATTTTAGTACAGGGTGTATTCATTGAGGTGGGAGTGGCTAATAATTATGACAGGAAATAGAGTTGTATATCAAAGGTTCATATCCCAATGAGTCTATGACATTAACAGCAAATATTTACATATTCGGGTGTTCTGTATTTATAAAAGGATAAGCATTGTAGAAAGCAGCATAGCTCTTCAGCATATCTCCTATCACATGTTTCAAAGTTCAAAGTACATTTTATTATCAAAGTACATATATGTCACCATATACAACCCTGAGATTCATTTTCCTCTGGGCAGACTCAGCAAATTGATAGAATAGTAATTATAACAGGATCAATGAAAGATCAATCAGAATGCAGAAGACAACTTACTGTGCAAGTGCAAGTAAATAGCAATAAGTAACGAGAACATGAGATAATGAGATAAAAATTCCTTAAAGTGAGATCATTAGTTGTGGGAACATCTCATTGGATGGGCAAGTGAGTGTAATTATCCCCTTTGATCAAGAGCCTGATCTGATGGTTGAGGGGTAGTAACTGTTTCTGCACCTGGTGGTGTATGTCCTGAGGCTCTTGTACCTTCTACCTGATACCCACAGTGAGAAAAGAGCATGGCCTTGGGTGGTGGGGATCTCTGATGATGGATAATGACAGCATTTCAAGTAGGTGTGCTCAAAGGTTGGGAGGGCTTTAACTGTGATGTGCTTGGCAGAATTCACTGCCTTTTGTAGGGTTTGCAGCTCCATTCCAGATGCAGATAGGAAATTCCTGATAAATTCTACGATAAACCTTCCTGCAATGCTTACAGAGAACAATTATGCTCTTGGTATAATGCTTAAAATCATACCAATCCAATATGACCTGTCAATTATTTGGATTAGAGAATTGCCCTATTGAGAGAGGTTAAACAGTTTGGATCTGTATTTTTTGGAGTTTAAAAGAAGAAGGGGTGATCTTATTGAAACATTTAGGATGCAAAGTGGGCAAAACAGTGGAGCTGTCAAGATGTTTTCACTAGAGGGACCATCTTGAATGGGAGGGTATAGTTTCAAGACAAAGGGATCAAAACTTGGGTAAGTAAAAATTTGTCCTAGTGTACTTCTAGAATTCTGTGTCCTATAGAGAGATGGAGGCTAGCTGAAATGAAGCAGTTAAAGTGGAGAAGTTTGAAAGATTGGAATATTCAAGGTTATTAGATTTGAGAGGTTCTTGATCATGATCTTACTGAATGGTTGGTCAGTTTGAAGGGCCAGATAATCTCCCTTGTTCAAACTACATGTGTTCTTGTGCTTTGAAATCAGCTGACTCCAGTCCTGGTCCAAAAGAGAAACTGTTCCGCTTTTCAACAGAATACTAGATTAAAAAAATGCATTGCACTTTGTAACATGTCTCATATGGTAAAATGTTACCTAATGATTTGAGAGACAAATTCTAATAAAGGTGATAAAAGAGAAGGATTAAGTTGTAAAGAGTAATTAGATCAAGGCCTGAAGAGTGAATTAATGGTATTTCAAATGGGCCCTCTGCTGTCGATCTGTCCTAACTGCATTGATTTATTTGATAAGTTTCTCAATTTGTATTTGAATCTTGTGACTAAGATAATGAACAGGAATTTATAGAACAATACATTATATTGCTAAAGAGGCCCACTGTTGGTCAGGGTCGACCATGGATGTTGTGTCCTAGCCTACGTCTTGATACACAAGCCAGGACAGTACAATATGGAGAGCAAGCTGTTTCCCATGTAGCAGGCTCCCCCTTTCTACGCGGATGATGAATCATAAGAAAGGCAGATACAGGTACAGTTTGGCACCAGTGGTGCGCAGGAGTTGCCAGTCGGTGTTGAACTTAATGTCTTAGGGACTCCAGCTCCAGATTTTTTTCTCAGGGTTTACTCCTGAAGCCTTCCACATGAGGGGGTGTAGCCCCAAGACAGCGGAGGTTTGAGATCAGAGTTTCCTTTCTCCTAGATGAACTGTCAACCATGGCTGATGATCCCCATCTGTCCAGAGTAACGGGTTTTAAGGCAGTAGTAACCCTCCTTTGCCCCTTTTGCTGTCAGTAGAAATGGTGCAGCTGGACTTAGTAACTGTGCCATGTGTGGGCCTGGAGCTGGTCAGAGGCTATTTGAATTGCACACCATTGGGAACATTTTATAGGTAGTGGGAGCTCATCCCCCAAGCCCCCAGCTATGACAGCCTTAAGGAAACTTCATAGTTCATTATCAAAATTTAAAGTAAATTTATTGTCAAAATATATTGTGTCAACATGTACAACCCTGAGATTCATCTTCTTGTGGGCATACTCAAATCCAGTAATAGAATAATAACCATAATAGAATCCATGAAAGACCTCAGCAACTTGGGCATTCAACCCAAGGCAAAAGACACAAACTCTGCAAATGCAAAAAGAAAGAAATAATAAATAAGCTAATAAATATCACAAACATGAGATGACGTGTACTTGAAAGTGAGTCTATAGGCCCATGGGGACATTTCAATTATGAAGTGAAATTGAGTGAAGTTACCACCTTTGGTTCAAGAGACCGATGGTTGAGGGGTATTAACTGTTCCTGAACTTGGTGGTGTGAGTCCTGAAGCTGCTGTACCTTCTGTCTGATGGCAGCTGTGAGAAGAGAGCTTGTCCTTGCTCAGTGGTGGACAGGGCTTTACCTGTGATGGACTGTGTCGTGTCCGCTACTTTCTGTACCTTTTCTGTTCAAGAGTATTGGCGTTTCATTACCAGGCTGTGATGCAGCCAGTCAATACACTCTCCACCACACATCTACTAAAGTTTGTCAAAGTTTTAGAAGTCATGCTGAACCTTCAATAACTCCTAAGGAAGTAAAGGTGCTGCCATGTTTTGTTCATAATTGCATTTATGTGCTGGGCAGATACAGATATATTCCTTCAAAATAATAACACTGAAGAATTTAAAGTTGCTGACCCTCTCCACCTCTGATTCTCTGTTGAGGATTGGCTCATGGCCTCTGGTTTTCTTGAAGTAAATAATCAGCTCCATGGTCTTGCTGACGTTGTTGTTATGGCACCACTCAGCCAGATTCTCAGTCTCCCTCTTATATACTGATTCATCACCATCTTTGATTCGGCTTACGATAGTGGTGTCATCAGCAAAATTAAATATGGCATTGGAGCTGTGCTTAACCATACAGTCATTAGTGTAAACTAAGTAGACCAGGTGTCTAAACACACAGCCTTGTGGTGCACCTATACTGACGGACACCGTAGAGGAGATGTTGCCAATCCAAACTGACTGTGGTCTTCAAGTGAGGAAATCAAGGATCCAATTGCACATGGAAGTATTGAGGTCAAGGTGTAGAAGCTTCATTGTATTCATTAGATAATCATGACATTTGTGTGTGCAGCGTAATTTAAAACATTTTATTCAAACATTTTGTACAATGACATATAATCAAGACACAAATACACTTATAGCTTGGGATGTAACATTTAGGAGCAAGGACTATCTGTGAATGCAGAAGGAACATTGTTGTAACATGTTAAAAAAGATGTGCTTGTTGAAAACATTAGGATTGTTAAGTCCCCTGAGCCAGATAGGGTGTAACTCAGGTTACTATGAGAAGTGAGAAATAAGATTTCTGTGCCTTTGGTGAAGATCTTTGCATTCTCACTGGTCTCAGGAGTAGTCCCAGAATATTGGACAGTGGCAAATGTTTTACCTTAGTTGAAGAAAGGTAATAAGGATAATCCTGGGGATTATAAGCGGGTGAGTCTTCCATCAGAGGTGGGCAAACTATAAGAGAGGATTCTTAGAGACAGAACTTCAGAGCATATGGAGAAGGACATCAGTATGTCTTTGTAAGGGGCAGGTTGTAACTCATGAAATCTATTTGAATTCTTTGAGGAAGTGACAAAGCAAATTGATGAAGTTTTAAAAATTTATTTATTACATTTTTAGAGAATTACATAGAAAATGAAATATTAGAATAATGAAAAAAAATTAATCTTGACCCTCTCCCCTCTTCTTAGCCCTCCCCCCCTTAAACCCTTGTCTAAAGAGAGAAAAAAAGAAAGAAAAGAGAGAATATCGGAGGATCCCCACATGCTCCATGGAGTTCAAAATATTTTTTTATTTTTATTTTTCCCAATTACTTTGTAATTTTATCTTCAAAGGACCTATATATTTAGTTCTATCTTTTGTAGATATAGGTGCCAATTTTTCAAAAATATATCATATTCATTTCTTAGATTATAAGTAATTTTTTCAAGTGGAATACAGCTATATATTTCATTATTCCAATGATCCATAGTTAAATATAAGTCAGATTTCCAAGTAACTGCGATAACTTTTTTGGCACCTGCCAATGCAATTTTTATAAATTTCTTCTGATACTTATTCAATTTAAGTTTCGGTATTGTCCCTTCAATGTCTCCTAATAAAAATAATATTGGGCTATGTGGGAGTTGTACTCCAATAATTTGTTCCAATAAAAGTTTTAGATTTATCCAAAATGGTTGAATTTTAAAGCAAGACCAAGTAGAATGTAAAAAAGTACCAATTTCTTGATTACGTCGAAAACATTGGTCAGACATGTTTGAATTTAATCTATTTATTTTCTGTGGTGTTATATATAATTGATGCAAAAAATTATATTGTACTAATCTAAGTTGGACATTTATTGTATTTATCATACTATCAAAACATAATCTTGACCAGTTTTTTCCATCAATTTTAATATTCAAATCAGATTTCCATTTTTGTCTTGATTTATGAATTCCTGATTTAATTTTCTGTTTTTGAATCAAATTGTACATACAAGATGTAAACATTTTAATTTTTCCTTTTTGAATTAATATTTCTATTTCATTAGGTTTTGGCATTAACATTGTTTGACCCAGCGTATCTCGTAAATAGGCCTTTAATTGAAAATAACAGAAAAGGGTGTTATTTGATATTTTATATTTATTTTTTAATTGATCAAACGACATCAATATAACTCCTTCAAAACAATCACCTATGTATTTAATCCCCTTTTGAAACCAATTATGTAAAAGTTTATTATCCATTGTAAAAATTGATGAAGGTTGAGCAATGATGTGGTGTATATGGTTAGTAAGGCATTTGATAAGGTTCATATAGAAAGTCAAGAGGCATGGGATCTAGGGAAACTTGGCTGCAAGGATTCTGAATCAGCTTGTGTGTAGAAGGCAGAGGGTCGTGGAAGATGGAGCTATTCTGCCTGGAGGTCAGTGACCGGTGGTGTCCCACAGGGATTCGTTCTGTGACCCTGCTGTTTATGATTTTTATAAATGACATGGATGAGAAAGTGAAAAGGTGGGTTAGTAAGTTTGCAAATGACATGAAGCTTGGTGGAGTTGTGCATAGGGTAGATGGTTGGTACATTGATAGGATGCAGAGTTTGGCTAAGAAATGGCTGATAGACTTCAGTCTGGAAAAGTATGAAGCGATTTATTTTGGAAGTTCGAATTTGGAGGCAGAATACAGGGCTGATGGAAGATGCTGAGAAATTGGGGTAGATTCCCTCAAAGATTCCCATAGATTCCCTCAAAGTTGCCACACAAGTTGATAGGCTGGTTAAGAAGTTGCATGGTGTGTTGGCCTTCATTAATCGGGGACTGAGTTCCAGAGCCGTGAGGTAATGTTGCAGCTCTATAAAACACTGATTTGACCACTTGGTAAATTTTGTTCAGTTCTGGTTGCTTCATTATAAGAAGGATGTCGAATCTTTAGAGATGGTGGGGAGGAGATTTACCAGCATGCTGCCTGGATTGGAGAGCAGGTCTCATAACAAAAGTCGAGCAAGCTAGGTTTATTGTCTTTGGAGCAAAGAAAGAGAGTGGTGGCTTGGTAGAAGTGTATAAGATGATAAGAGACATTGATAGAGTGGACAGCCAGCTCCTATTTCTCAGGGTGCAAGTGGCTAATACATAGGACATAATTTGAATGTGATTGGAGGGAAGTATAGGGGATGTCAGAGCTAGAGTTTTTACACAAAGAGTGTAGACTGTGCTGTTAGAGGTGGTGGTAGTAGAGGTAGGTACATCAGGGACATTTAAAAGACTCTTAGACACATGTATAACCATATAACAATTACAGCATGGAGACAGACCATCTTCTAGTCCATGCCGAACGCTTACTCTCACCTAGTCCCACCAACCTGCACTCAGCCCATAACCCTCCATTCCTTTCCTGTCCATATATCTGTCCAATTTTTTTTTAAATGACAATATCGAACCTGCCTCTACCACTTCCACTGGAAGCTCATTCCACACAGCTACCACTCTCTGAGTAAAGAAATTCCCCCTCGTGTTACCCCTAAACTTTTGCCCTTTAACTCTCAACTCATCCTCTTGTTTGAATCTCCCCTACTCTCAATGGAAAAAGCCTATCCACGTCAACTCTATCTATCCCCCTCATAATTTTAAATACCTCTATCAAGTCCCCCCTCAACCTTCTGTGCTCCAAAGAATAAAGACCTAACTTATTCAACCTTTCTCTGTAACTTAGGTGCTGAAACCCAGGTAACATTCTAGTAAATCTCCTCTGTACTCTCTCTATTTTGTTGACATCTTTCCTATAATTCGGTGACCAGAACTGTACACAATACTCCAAATTTGGCCTTGTACAATTTCAAAATTACATCCCAACTCCTATACTTAATGCTCTGATTTATAAAGGCCAGCATACCAAAAGCTTTCTTCACCACCCTATCCACATGAGATTCCACCTTCAGGGAACTATGCACCATTATTCCAAGATCACTCTGTTTTACTGCATTCCTCAATACCCTACCATTTACCATGTATGTCCTGTTTTGATTAGTCCTACCAAAATGTAGCACCTCACACTTATACGTATGAAAGGAAAATGGAGGGCTAAAAAGGAAGGGAAGTGTTAGATTGATCTTGGAGTAGATTAAAAGGGGGATTCAACATTGTGGGTCGAGGGTCGAGGGTCCAGGACTGTGATATACCATTCTCTACTTATGAGAAACAACTCCCACTTCAGTGCTGCAGGAATAGAAAAGTGGCATTTGCACAATATAGGTAACAAACTGGACTGGCTAATCAGAGCCCAACTTGAAGTAGGCAATGACCTTGGGTAGGGGGAGGGATGAGAGGGGTGCTGCAGAATGGCAGAGTAGTTGAATTCAACAAGAACTTCCTCTAGGCAAAGTTACAAATTCCATCCTACCTGCGTTTACTCACAGCTTAGAAATGTATGCTGTAAAGTCCATGTGCAAGAATTCAAAATGTTAACATCTGCCTTTGATTCTCTGTGCTGTGGATTGAGATGATACTTACTTGCTGTGCTCAGTTGCTTGCTGTATATCCTCTGCAAGTTAGCTCACATAATAAGATCCAGGCTTCCATTAGGATAGAATTGGCAACTCATCCAGATTGGAAATTGAAAACTAAACCCCCAGACATTGGTTTGAGTAACAAGATTTTTTAATTATCTCCCCAATGTGCTCCTGGAGATTCACTTAAATAAGTCTGCAGACTACAGGTAAAACTATCAATCTGTTAAAGCAGTAACTGTTAAACCCTTGCAAAAGAGATGTTTTGAGCACAGGTATGATGCATTATAATAAGGGGGCAGGCGCAGGGAACTAAATTGGAGAAATACTCAGAGTATGAAGAAATAGAATAAGAGAGCATGGGAACAATCTAAAAAAGAACCAGAAGAAAAGTGAGGAAAATGAAAGGAGAAGTTGAGACTAAAATTGAACATAAAATCTTACCTGGGACATATGTAAAATCTGTGGGTAGCCTAGAAGTTGAATATCCAAACTTTGAGGTAAAAAGGTTGGGATAAGTAACTAGTTTGGATTGTTCCCAGATAGGGAAATGGATGCTGTCAATATCTTTGGACATGCAGAGGTAGTATAGAATGTGTCTGAGTAGGAAACTGGTGAGATAGAAAATAAATGGGTTACCAAGCCTAATCTTGATAGGATGCATTCTAGGTTGTTGAGTAAGATGGTGTTGGTGATTGCAGAAGAGTTCAGCTTCATCTAACTTTCCTCAGGAATTAGAGTGTAGTTTAACCTGTAGCATGACTTTCATTGTCTTCTATTTCACTCAGACCTGTTCGGAGTCCAAAGAATTATGGTAAATTATCACAAACACTTCTACATCTTCCACCCTGGCTTGTATACCATCATACCTATAGTCCCAGTAGTTGGCTAAGGCCTTTAGTGATAGCGATTGTATCGAGGAACTCATCTTCCATATAATCTGTAACATCTCTCTTTGGCACGTTAGATGTGTCCCCCACTATGAAGAGCAAGACAAAATAGTTGTTAAGGCCTTGGCCATTTTCACATTACCCAAAATTAATTTCACCTTCCCATATACCAAGGGACCTAGATTCTTATTAGCCACCTTTTTCCTTTTAATATAATTGTAGAAGTTGTTACTATTGGTTTTCATAGGTCCTTTGTACTTGTTTAGATTCATAATCTATCTTATTGCTTGCAAAGTGGTTCTTGTTTTTTTAAAGTTTTCCAAATCTTTTCATTTTCACACTGTGAAGAATCTCTTTGAAAGTCTTCCACTGTTATAGACAATAGACAATAGATGCAGAAGTAGACCATTCGGCCCTTCGAGCCTGCACCACCATTTTGAGATCATGGTTGATCATCTACTATCAATACCCGGTTCCTGCCTTGTCCCCATATCCCTTGATTCCCCTATCCATAAGATAAACTGTTCGTAAACTCTCCCACCATATAGCCTAGTGGTCACCAACCTTTTTAAGCCCAAGATCCCCTACCTTGGCATTAGTGAAAGGCAAGATTGACCCCAGATGGATTAGTTACACACATGCGCACCGGGGCAGAAAAGACCAGAAGTAAAACCCGCAACCCGGAAGTAGAAATAATGTATAAACACCAGGGCCACCCTTTTTTGCACTGTGGACCAGTTTAATATTGACTATATTCTTGCGGACCAGCCGATGGGGGGGGTGGGGGGGTGGTGGGAGGGTGTTAAACACGACCGGAATACAGCGATACTCAAAGCAGGTTCCTTATGTCCAGTCTATTCCGCAATTTAGTTTTCGTGGCTCTCAGCACTTAGCTTCTGTCCCGCGTGCTCACGTTTTTTCCGCTCACAAAACTCAACGGGTTTGTCTTTAAGTGCAGGATACTTGGACTCAAGGTACCGAAGCAGTTTTGAGGGCTTTGTTGCCTCATTAGACAGCCTCCGGCCCGAACTCCAGCCTCCTGCTCGCCAGCCACCTTGGCCAGGTGCGGCTGGTCGTGGGTGGGGTGAGAAGACAAGGTAAGGGCCGGAGCCAGGGCCATGGCAGTCGCAGTCTGGATAGAGCGACCGACCGAGCGAGGAGTGCGGCAGGACGCATGCCCGCCCCCCCTTGTAGGTTCTATTGGCTGACAAAAGTTTGTTTCAGTAGATTGCAGCGGCCCTGAGCCCGAATTAGGTCGTCTGTGAATATTTTAGCATCGGGTTCCACACGAACATTTGGTGTGCTAAACAGGTTTAGAGGCGGTGCCCATCTGTCCGCACTCCAGGCCAGTAGCAACGGCACTTCCCGCCATCTGCGTGAGGCCGATCAGTGATCCCTGGCACGAGGGTATCACTGAGTTTAGGTGACTGATGACCTCACGTGGGTTCAAGTTCAACAGGGAATGAGGAAAGGTGCAGCTGACTCATATCGTTTCATCACGGCCCGGTGGTTGGAGACCACTGAATTACACTGTGTAGTGCGGGGGACTTATGCGCATGCGCACTGGGCAGAAAGAACGGAACTAAAACCCCGCAACCCGGAAACAATCTCTCAACAGTATTTGTGTATTTATTTTTCTTTTTTTTTCAGGATCTACTGGGAAAGTCCCAAAGATCGACCAGTTGATCGCGATCGACGGGTTGGCGACCACTAATATAGCCTGTGTTCCCAGTCTATGCTAGTAACTCCTTCTTCATCCCACTGTAGTCTCCCTTGTTTAGGCATAATACACTAATTTAGATCAAATTATTGCACTCTCCATTTGTATGAGAAATTCAATCATACTGTGAGCACTCTTTCCAAAAGGATCCCTAACTACAAGATCATTGATTTTAACTGCTTCTTTGTACAGGGCAAGATTTAAGATAACATTTTCCTGTGCAGGTTTAGTAACATGCTATTCGGGAAAGCTACCATGGATACCTTATATGAAGTCCTCAAGACTGGCTTGACAAGCTTCGTTTGTTCGATCTCTGTAAACCAAAGTCCCTTAGGACAATTTCCGTTCCGTGCTTACGTGCATCAGATATTTCTTGATATATTGTCTGTGCCACTATAATGTTACAGACCTGTCCTGCTAGTACTTTTTTTTTCCCCTTTAATATTCCTAATCTCTATCCAGATGTATTCAGCATTCTGCTCCGTAGATCTCATCTCATTTTTCATGATCGCCCCATTCTCATCTTTAGTTAAGAACACTGCCCCATCTCCCTTACCTTCAAAGTTCAAAATGCATTTATTATCAAAGTATGTACACTTTATACAACCTTGAGATTCATCTCCTTATAAACAGCCACAAAACAAAGAAACACAATCGAACTCATTAAAAAAAAACACCACTGTGCGGAAAGAAAAAAATTAACTCGTGCAAACAATAACCCTGAGCAAGTAGCATTCGGAACTGAAATTTACAAAAGTGAGTCCACAGCGAGACACAGTGAGCTGAAAGTCCAACACGAAGCCCAGATTCAAAGCAGCTGATCCAGGAGTCCATTAGTTACAGGCGACAACCTCAATTCAGCACAGAGACGAGTAAACCTCACAGAGCAGCGAGCTGATCCCTCATCTCAAGTTGCAATTTTGTAAACGAAGCATTTTTTAAAATTATTTGTTTCATTTCTGTATCGAATTTGCTTTGATAGAGAGCTAAAGGATTATCAGTCCTTTTCCTCCTGGATAATTATGTTGCCTGACATGTTTCAGAAATTTCATTTCGTGAATATAATGGGTGAAAATTGTATGTCGTCTGAAATTTCTGTAAATTTTTCCCATTCCCCCTGGTTTAAATACTGTTCCTTGCCCTCTGCCTCTCACTCTCCCACTTCCCCCCCCAGTCTCCTTCTCTCCCCCTTGTCTCTGTACTCTGTACTGCCTTCGTCTTGCCTGCCTTTCACCTGTCTCAGTCATCACCCCTCATTCTCTGTTCTGTCTGTGTGCACTTTTTCGAGCAAGAAGATAAAGCCAACGTTAGTCACGTTGAAGAAGTAAAATAGGTATATAATTGAAAAGTTGCAATTTTATAATTAGATACTATGTATTTAACTTTCCATTTTTGGCTCTGTCTTCATTCTAATTAGTGAAAGTTTGTATTTGTATATTATATCTGTCAGGATTATTTGTTACTCAGTTGAATTTACTTGTTTTCAGGATGTGGAAAATGTTCAACATAAAGATTCAACTGCTTCACCAACTCACAGCAGTATCCGGCCTGCAAGGGTGGTGTCCTCTACTTCCGAGGAAGAGGAAGCTTTCACAGAGAAGTTTCTTAAAATTACATGCAGATACATAACTCATGACAAGGTAACTATGAACTTTTAACTTCAATATATTATGCCTTTTTACATTCTCTAAGTCAGATAAACTGCGTACCATGTATAATTTTCTTCAGTGTTATTACTGGTGGACCTTGGAGGAGAAAAGTGTGACTCCTGATTCTGCCTTCTGTCTACTCCATTAATGCTGATTAACATGTAAAATGTGTGTGAGTACAATTTAGACAAGGCCTAATTGTAATGGAATAACACTGTTGACTATCCCTGCTGTTAAGCAGCAAACAGTTGGCCCAGGATCTTTTGTCTGGCCTGTGTATTCAGAGGTTGGCTCGGTTTAGCTGCTCATTATTGTATCAGCAGTTAAATGCAATCCATCACTGCCTGCGTCAGAGAGGCATCGAAGGATTGAGTGGGTGAAGGTGGTTTGCAATCTAATGGTGAGTGATCATCTTAATTACTTCACTTGTGATTGCAAGACCCTGTTGAATATTGTTGGTGTGAGTCTAATTCCTTGGTTTATTGGGGATGGAGGAACTGCGTGGTATTGGTCATAGCGAGGACTACGCCTCGAGCCGTGGTGTCGCCTGTTCACATCCGCCCAGGGGAAGGCATCGGAGCCAGATACTCCACCGGAGTGCGATGTTCGTGTGGGAGTCGGTGCCGCCCCTATTGTTTGCTTGGCAGAAGACAAGCTGTGTTGTGTTCAACTGCAGACTGCTGCAACATTCATGGACTCAGGGGTTTGGACTGTATTTTTGTGTGACTGTATTTTGCTGCTGTCTTGTATGTACTATATGTGCCTTGTGCTGTGTGTGACTCTTGGTTCTTTGTTTTGCGCCTTGGTCCTGTTGTAAAGCTGTTCGGTTTGGCTGTATTCATGAGTATTCAGGTATAGTTGAATGACCAGTAAACTTGATCTTGAACTTGATTCACCCGTAACCTAGCTTCTGACTGAAAGGGTGTTGTGTGGAACAAAAAGTGCTGGCGGTCACCTGAATTTATCTCATCACAGATCCTTTCCAATTCGTCAGAAACTTGAGTCAATCAACATTTAGGTAGACTCTAAGAAAATTAAAGTCTCTGAAAATTCATCATGAGCCTTAAGAGCAGCGGAGCCAAAATGCTTTTGTAACTTCATCTACTCAGGTATGACACATAGTCAATTGAATAAGGACTTGAAACCACAGTAACCTTCCTTCCCACAGAACATTTACTCCACTTATGTACATTTGTATACACTCGGGATAGATATAGAGAGCTGTTTCTGTTTGCAGCAGCTATTACAGGTTGGGTTATACACAACACTTAACATCCATACTGAGTTTTACATCAGTGATCAACTTTTGGGGCCTTGAACATTGCATTCACGAACAGTAACCAGCCTTTCCACTCTCCTCACCGGTAAATCCTGTCAGGCTGACTGGGTACAATGTTTGTGCACTGATTACATGAGCAGAGAGTAAACCCCAAAACACTGGCTAACAATCCAGAGACACGAGATCAACTACCAGCTTGTCAGGCGTGGAATCTGAACTTAGTTCATAATCTAAGAAAAGTCATTTTTGGATCATAGAATACGTACACAACGCTGGAAAAACTCAGCAGGTCAGGCAAGAGAATAGAGTAGCCAACGTTTTGGACTGAGACCCTTCATCAGGAAAATTTTTGGATCATTTTTCCTATCAAAACCCTCTAATTATTAAATAATTAACTAACCTTTCCTCATTGGCATTTAAATGGTTTGACATGGACTAGATTACCTGTTTCTCTGCTGTACTTTTCTATGACTCTATAATCTGTATCCTTATTGATTCCACAACATAATGAGCTTAAAAAAACATTTCTTATATACCACATTAATTAGTCATTGGCAATATTATTGCTGGTCTGGCTTGCCCAATCAGTACATACACTTAAGTTTCCCTGTGTGGAAAAATGGGGCCATCTGGTTTCGTAGATAAAAATAGTACTTTTCTAAATAAAAACAGAAAATGCTAGAAAGACTCAGCACATCAGACATCAATTTATAAATAGTGAGAGGCTGAAATGTGTCAGTGTTCACAGGAATCCACTGAAATTTAATATGTAGACGCAGCAAGAAATGATGAAGGCAAATGATCTGTAGGCCTTAATTGACAGTGGGCTTCAGTACTAGTGTGAAGGTATCTTACTGTAATTATTTGGGGCCTGGGAAAAACTAATCTGAAACTTTGTGTTCCAGTCTTCACATAGACAGTGGATTCTGGTTCATTGGGACACATCAGAACCATTTTGCTCCAATTAAGTAGCTGCTCAATCAAGTAGTTGGAAGTTTCATGGAAATAGTTACAAAGGTATAAAAAAGACAAACTCCCATTTAACTGAGTAACAAATTATTTATTTAAATGAAATACAGAACAAATTAGAAAACCACCAATGCTACTACAGTACTATAAATCTGTGTATTAGTTATCGATGGAAGAATTCATCCACTCTTCACTTGATTGACTGTAAATGAACAAAATCAGTGCAAACACCTATGCAGACTGTCTTCATACAATGCTTTCAACGATTGCATCCTCCAAATTTTCATTTTAATTGTAACATTCAAGCTGATTGTCGATACCTTCAAATTTTTTGTAGTTCCTAATTTGTTGAAGTAGTGAAATTGTGTCATTTTCATTCCCGGATATTTGTGGCATCTCCAAGCCTAAATACTTGAAACTGCAGTGAGCCAAACAGTTATGATTGTCTTACTGCTTATTACTCACCAACAATCAGTGAGAAAAATAACAGCTTTTTTTTAAACACAAACAGATGCAAATGGCGTTATTTAAAATCTGTTCGCTCTAAGCACGGTGTGGTGTCTAATGGCCACACGACGTGCCAGTGACTAACGCTGGTTAGAAACTGTTCGGCAGCAGTCTCTTGTCCCAATTAAGCAGCATAATGTCCCAAATAAACTAAGGGAATCCTGGCTATTTTCTTGATTTGTTTTTGTTCTTTAAGAGTTGTCTTAAACAGCTACTCTGATTAACTGGTATCCACTGTATTTAAATAAAATTTCATTAGATTTATTCCTGGAAAGAGAGAGCCTCTCCTGTGAGGAGGGAATAAAAATCAGGCCCTGTACCCTTCGAGGAAAAGGTGATTTCTTTAAAATATAAAATAAAATCCTTAAGTGGCTTGATAGGGTGTTGAGGATTAGGGCTCGAATGGCCTGCCTCAACGTCAGTGGTGCCTATTGATGGACATTCTTGTATTCCCTCACAAGCAATAACATAATCCACTGATGTTGAAATTGGGACAGCAGTGAATAATTCTATAAAGTGCTGAGTTGAATTTGCAGATCAAGATGAAACAATATAAGTTGTTGATTTCACTTGACTTCTAATGAAGTCAATATTTAATTGTGCACCAATTTCTAGAACAGTGCACGTGTGGACATATTACTGGAAACAAATTATGACACAGAATGTCGTCGTCCACTAACTCGGGCTCTGAAAACTTACAGTAATTCTTCAGTTATGCACAAAAGAAGATCTTCAGATGCTGGAAGTCCAAGCAGCACACACAAAATGCTGGAGGAACTCAGCAGGCCAGGGAGCATCTATGGAAAAGTGTACAGTCGACGTTTCGGGCTGAGACCCTTCCCCAGACCTGCTGAAATAGAAACAGTTGAGACCCTTCATTATGGTCATGGTTCTTAAATTATCCCAGATCCACCTTGCTATACTAATCCCATAACCCTGGTGCGTGGCCAAGTGGTTAAGGCATTGGTCTAGTGATCTGAAGGTTGCTAGTTTGAGTCTCAGCTAAGGCAGCATGTTGTGTCCTTGATCAGGGCACTTAACCACACATCGCTCTCTGACGACACCGGTGCCAAGCAGTATTGGCCCTTGCCCTTCCCTTGGACAACATCGGTGGCATGGAGAGGGAAGACTTGCAGCATGGGCAACTGCCGGTCTCCCATACAACCCTGCCCAGGCCTGTGCCCAGGAAACTTTCCAACGCGCAAATCCAGGGTCTCGTGAGACTTAACAGATGCCTATATGGATTCCTTGGATAACCAAAAGTTTAGTAAATCCATTTTAGCTGTACTCTGAGTGGCCACTTTATTAGGTACCTCCTGAACCTGATTAAAGTGGCCACTGAGTGAACATCTGTGGTCTTCTGCTGCTGTAGCCCCTCCACCTCAAGGTTTGATCTGTTGTGCAGTCAGAGATATGCTTCTGCAAACTGCTGTTGTAACACATTCTCTTGCCTTTCTGATTTTGAGTTCTATCGCCTCCTGTCAGCTTGAAAAGAAATAAAAATAATAATATATAAATAAATAATAAATATTGAGAACATGAAATGAAGAGTCCTTGAAGGTGATTCCATAGATTTTGGGAACAGTTCAGTGATGGAGTGAGTGGACTTGAGTGATGTTATCCCCACTGGTTCAAGAGCTTAGTGGTTGAAGGATAATAACTGTTCCTGAATTTAGTGGTGAGAGTCCTGAAACCCCTGTACCACCTTCCTGATGGCAGCAGAGAAAAGAGAGCATGCTGCTTTCCTGTGACAGCACTCCATATGTGATCATTGGTGGGGAGGGCTCTACCCATGATGGACTGGGCCATATCCACTACTTTTTGTGAGATTTTCCATTCAAGGGCATTGGCATTTCCATACCAGGCTTTGGTGCAACCAGTCAATGTAAACTCCACTGTGCATCTATAGTAGTTTGTCAAAGTTTTAGATGTCATGCCAAATCTTTGCAAATTTCTGTGGATATAGAGGTACTGCCGTGCTTTCTTTGTAATTGTACTTGCATGCTGGGCCCAGCACAGGTCCACCGAAATGATAACGCCAAGGAATTTAAAGTTGCTGATCCTTTCCACCTCTGATCGTCCAATGAGGACATGACTCATGGACCTCTGCTTTCCTCCTCCTGAAGTCAGCTCCTTGGTCTTAGTGACATTAAGTGAGAGGTCATTGTTGTGGCAGTACTCAGCCAGATTTTCAATCTCCCTCCAATTTGCAGATTCGTCACCACCTTTGCTTCAGCCAAAGGCAGTGCTGATGGAGATTGTGGAGGATTATGCACTGAGTTGCTACTACATGATTGGCTGATTAGATATTTGCATTAACGAGCAGGGATACAAGTGTACTACAGGATAGAGAATACAAAGATAACTTCTCTTTGGCTGAAAAAAATCTCATCTCTGACCTCATGGCTCAGCCCTCATTATTCTGATGGAGGTCTTGATCTTCGCTATTTTGAGGTTTTGATGTTCAGTATTTCCATCTACCACCAATCTTTTCATCCTGCCCAATATAGCTACTTATTAGACACTGATGCTTCCAGGCAACTCCCACCCCAACTAAAATTGATCCACACTGCATCCTGCATTCATAGGCCTTTCTTTATATCTCCAGCCTACACCTGCCCCAGCTCCATGTGGTACAAATATGCAGTGTGCAGCTGAGAATTCAGTGCAATGGATATGTGTAATAGAGGAGGAATAAATAATACGGTAACTTCCTTCTTACTGGAGTACACTGGAAATTATAGGTAGTTCTACTCCCAATTCCCATTTGCCAGTGAATTTTATTTATTTAATTTATTTAGAGGTACGATGTGGAACAGTCCCTTCCAGCCCAATCAGCTACACTGCCCAGCAACCTTCAATTTAACCCTAGCCTAATCTTGGGACAATTTACCTGCTAACCAGTACGTCCTTGGACTGTGGGAGAAAACTGGAGCACTGGAAGGAAGCTCGTAGGGAGAACGTACTAACTCCTTACAGATTCACTGGAATTGAACTCTGAACTCCAGGCTACCAAGAGCTGCAATAATGTTGCACTAACCATTACTCTACCATGCAGTTCGCCTCACTGTAGCCCAGTTTTAGTACTCATTTTTCAAAATGGAAGTGTCTCTAGCCCTTTAATTTATGACATTTAGTTCCTTAAAATAGAAATGAGGGTGATTTTGAATGCATTTCTACCATTGCTAAAGCCTATTTATGTATTGCCATAAATCTGCTTCTCTAGTCATTGTATTTGTAGAATCTGTGTTTGAGGCCTTTGAGTATAATGTTTTATTCTTTCCCAGCCCAGTCATTCTGGAGAAAATTGAATTCCTTATGCTTTCCCAATAACTCAGTTGGATGTACCGAGATGTTGTTCACAAATGCTCACATATACTTAATCTGGGATTGCAGTTTGTTCTAATTTTGTGCAGAAGAAGAACAGGAAAACTGTTGATTTATACTTTCAGGATACACATTCTGTACCTAATCAAGTAGGCGCTGAGCATATGTTTGTGGTCTTTTGCTGCTATAATCCATCTACTTCAAGGTTCGATGTGTTGTGCGTTTCTTAAAGCCACTTAGATCACATTTCTTCCTCATTCTGATGTTTGGTCTGAACAATGACTGAACTTCCTGACCATGTTTGCATGCCTTTATGTATTGAGTTGCTGCCATGTGATTGGCTCATTAGATATCTGCATTAGTAAGCAGGTGTACAGATGTACCTAATTAAGTGGCCGCTGAGTATGTGTATGTAGATATCCAAGACTGACCGTAACCATAATGTTTGACATTAATACTGCACAGTATGTCTGTTCACATATGTGAGGTGGTCATTCAAGGGAGTTTGACTGTAAGGGCGAGTCGTTTGATGTGATCTAAACAAAATGATTTTGGAATGAGGAATTACTGTTTTCTAAAATGATCAAGGAATTTGACAGAATAAACAGAAAGAAACCATTTCCCTGATGAGGAATCCAGAACAGCAAGGCTGTGTTGAAATTTGAGCAGGGCCTTTAGAAATGAATCTTTTTTGATGGGCAGATAATGGAAATTGAGAATTCTGCTGTCAGCCATTGATGAAAACATTAGTCTTTTTGAGGATCAAGTAGTTAAATTTATAAAGGTACAATACATGTTAGATGTTGGAATAGTCAGGTGGCTCTGATCACCCGTCTGTTTCAAAAAATACACAGTAAAAATCAAATGTGACTTTCCACAAGGTCACTCTGTGAGACAATTGATTAGAAAGCAGAATATGCAGCTTTTACCAGCTTTATGTTGAGATTTATCTTGTTTTATTACCTCTTTGATACTTCTTCTCTCTCTTTCAATCTTTTTATTAATATTTAGAATATTATGAATGAGATACAATTCAAATAATGGTAAGGGATTACAAATATATAGACTCCCATTATACATAAAGAAATACATAAACAATGAATACAGCATAAGTAAGTTTCCCAAAACATAAACCATATAGTATATATATGAACAAGGTAAGTTTAGATATTCCATAATATATAGTATAAAAAAGAGAAAAAAAAATCTATCTAAGAAAGTTAGCTAATCTACTAATCTAGTATCAAGAAAAAGAAAAAAAAACAAAGAAGAAAAAAAAACTAAAAAAAACTTTTAAAAAAGAGAAAAAAAAGGGCTGTTCATAGTATCTCACGAGCATACATAAACATCAATGACGTCAACTCCGATCCTCTCAACATACATACGATTAAAGCTGAAAAAAAAACGATAAGCCTGGCACAGGGCCATTACATCATATGAAAATATTGAATAAATGGTCTCCATATCTTTTCAAATTTAATAGAAGTATCAAATACAGCACTTCTAATTTTTTCTAAATTTAGACATAACATAGTTTGAGAAAGCCAATGAAATACTGTGGGAGGATTAATTTCCTTCCAATTCAACAAAATAGATCTTCTAGCCATCAAAGTGAGAAAAGCAATCATTCGACAGGCGGAAAGAGATAAGTGAAGTAAGTCCATCATCGGTAAACCAAAAATTGCGGTAATAGGATGGGGTTGTAAATCAATGTTCAATACCGCCGAAATAATATCAAAAATATCTTTCCAATATTTTCTCAAAAGTGGACATGACCAAAACATATGAGTTAAAGAAGCGATTTCTAATTGACATCTGTCACAAATAGGGTTTATATGAGAATAAAAATGAGCTAATTTATCCTTGGACAACCTTAAATTGTAATAATGAATGTTTGGCACATATAGATGATGTATTAACTAATTTAAGAATTCTATCCCAATTCTCAATAGGAATAATAAGATTAAGTTCTCTTTCCCAATCATTTTTGGTCTTATCAAAGGGCACTGAACGTATCTTCATAATTATATTATAAAGTTTTGATATAAGCCCTTTTTGAAAAGGGTTTAATTCAAACAAACTTTCCAAAGTATCTGAAGACAGAGAATTTGGGAACGAAGGAAGTACCGTACTTAAAAAATGCCTAACCTGTAAGTATCTAAAAAAATGAAATCTAGGCAAATTATATTTATTAGCTAGTTGCTCAAAGGACATAAAACAGTTGTCCAAAAATAAGTCGGAAAATCTTAATAATCCCTTAGTTTTCCAAGCCAAAAAAGCATGATCTATAATTGAGGGGTGGAAAAAACAATTAGATACAATAGGACTATTTAACACGAATTGAGTCAACCCGAAAAATTTCCGAAATTGAAACCATATACGTAAGGTATATTTAACTATCGGGTTGTCAATTCGCTTCGGCAATTTAGAAAGAGCAAAAGGGAGAGATGTCCCTAAGATAGAACCCAGAGCATAAGCAGAAACCGATTTGGTTTCCAAACTCACCCAATGAGGGCCAAAAGGACCATCCCATTCTTTCAACCAACATATCAAATATCTAATATTAACTGCCCAATAATAAAATCTGAAATTGGGTAATGCCAACCCACCATCCTTCTTTGTCTTCTGTAAGTATATTTTACCTAACCTGGGATTTTTATTCTGCCATATATATGAAGAAATTTTTGAATCAACATTAGTAAAAAAGGATTTCGGAATAAAAATTGGTACCGCTTGAAAAACATATAAATATTTAGGTAAAATAACCATCTTAATAGCATTTATCCTACCTATCAGAGATAAAGATAATGGTGACCACTTAGTAAACAAACCTTTAATCTGATCAATTAAGGGTAAAAAATTAAACCGAAATAATTCTTTATGGTTTTTGGTAATTTTAATCCCTAAATAAGTAAAAGAATCATTAGCTAATTTAAAAGGTAAAATACCATAATTTGGGACCTGTCTATTCAAAGGAAACAATTCACTCTTATTAAGATTTAACTTATACCCAGAAAACTCACTAAATTGAGCCAACAATGATAAGACTGCTGGAATAGATTTCTCAGGATTAGAGATGAATAATAATAAATCGTCTGCATTTAAAGATACCTTATGAATATCTGTTCCACGATTAATACCCAAAATATCCTGTGATTCTCTGATGGCAATTGCCAAAGGTTCTAAAGCGATGTTAAATAGTAATGGACTAAGAGGACAACCTTGTCTAGTGCCCCGAAATAAACGAAAAAATGGAGATCTTTGATTATTAGTAAACACCGAGGCTACTGGAGTTTGATATATCAGTTTAATCCAAGAAATGAAGGTCGGACTGAAATTAAACTTCTCCAACACATAAAATAAGTAAGGCCATTCAACTCTATCAAATGCTTTTTCCGCATCTAATGAAATAACACATTCTGAAGTATTATGTGAAGGAGTATAAACAATATTCAATAATCTCCTAACATTGAAAAAAGAATAGCGATTTTTAATAAAACCGGTTTGGTCTTCCGAAATAATTTGGGGTAATACCTTCTCCAACCTAGAAGCCAGCAACTTGGAAAAAATCTTAGAATCCACATTCAATAAAGATATTGGTCTGTAGGATGCACAATCAGTAGGGTCTTTATCTTTCTTCAGTATTAAAGAAATGGAAGCTCTATAAAAAGATTGTGGCAACTTCCCCAATCTAATTGCTTCTTCAAAAACCTTGCATAGCCAAGGAGATAGAGTATCAGAAAAACATTTAAAAAATTCTACTGTATACCCATCTGGACCTGGTGCTTTCCCAGAATTCATTGAGGAAATAACCCCTTTAATTTCCGCATCCGTAAACGGAGTATCTATTACTGAAAGATCATCAGATGATAGTTTTGGAAAATTCAATTTCCCGAGAAAATCACACATGGTATTATGATCCTGAGGGAATTCAGATTTATACAGGGAGGTATAAAAGTCTTGAAAAGACTTATTTATGTCATCATGGTTAACTGTCAAATCCCCATTCTGCTGTCGAACCTTAGTAATCTGGCGTTTAACTGAAACATTCTTCAGCTGACTAGCTAACAGTTTTCCTGATTTATCACTATGTATATAGAAATCAGATCTGGTTTTCATTAATTGATTTTCTATCGGAGATGTAAGTAATAAACTATGTTCCATTTGAAGTTCAACTCTTTGTTTATAAAGTTCCATGCTAGGAGTAGTCGAATATTTCTTGTCAATCTCTTTAATTTTATCAACCAGTAAAAGAGTTTCCTTCTTAATGCGTTTTCTCAGACCAGCAGAATACGAGATAATCTGTCCACGTATATACGCTTTTAAAGTGTCCCAAAGTGTTCCGCATGAGATATCCTCCGTGGAATTAGTTGAAAAGAAGAAATCAATCTGTTCCTTCATAAATTTAATAAAGTCCGGTTCTTGCAATAAGGTAGAGTCAAATCGCCATTGTCTAGCATTTAAAGCTGTATCCGTAAAATTAATAGAAAGTTTTAATGGAGCATGGTCAGAAATAGCTATAATATCATAATTACAACCAATTACCGATGGAATAAAACAAGAGTCAATAAAAAAATAATCAATTCTCGAATAGGAGTGATAAACATGTGAGAAAAAAGAAAACTCTTTGTCATTAGGATGACGAAATCTCCAAATATCAAAAACTCCATTATCAGTCAAAAAGGAGTTAATACAAGTGGCCGACTTATTGGGTAGAGTCTGAATAGGTGTAGATTTGTCCATCAAAGGAATTAAACAACAATTAAAGTCACCACCCATTATTAACTTATATTCATTTAAATTAGGTAAAGAAGTAAATAAGGACTTAAAAAAGTCAGGACAATCCACATTCGGGGCATAAACATTAACCATAGCAACCTTTTTATTACCGAGTAAACCCGTAATTAACAGAAATCTACCATTCGGATCCGAAAGGATATCGTGTTGAACAAATGCAATAGAGGAGTCAATAAAAATTGAAACTCCCTTAACTTTGGCATTCGAATTCGAATGATACTGTTGACCCCGCCAAGACCTAAAAAAGCGATATTTGTCCTCCTTCCTCACATGAGTTTCTTGTACAAAAATAATATGAGCATTAAGTCTTTGGAATACTTTGAAAATCTTCTTTCGTTTAATCGGATGGTTTAATCCATTAGTATTCCAAGACACAAAGTTAATGGTTTGAGCCATGTTTCTAAAGTCATCCCTTTGGTATATAAAGGGTTAACCATGTTATAAACTCATGCATCCGGAAGAGGGACAAAAATAAAGAGCGGACCCGGAAGTGACGACATCGTAGACATATTTGTAGTTCAAGAACAGCCCAAGTAAAAAAACTAAAACAAATTGATAAGAGAAAAATTAAAAAAGAAAACAGACCAACCCCCACCCCCGTATGAAAAAGAAAAAAAGCCAAAATATGGCTAGAAAAAAGAAAAAATGAAACTAACTCTACCCCCATATCAGCGGCAGACCACTCCGTGTTTAACGGATATATATAAAAAACCACCCGAACTTTAAGAATTATGATCGCAGTACTAAAAACTGCGCTTCTTAATATGCTGAGTTGTAAAGAAAAAGGGAATAAAATCATTAAAAGTTTATAAATCGGGTTATAACTCAAACAAATCAAGAAGTATTTAAACTATGATAAGCGATGCATTATAGGAAGAAGACGAAAAAAGAAACAATAACGCCATCTTAAACTAAACCAATACTTTGCAAAAAACCATTATCTTGATATTAAACAAAAAATTCACTTCGAAAGATTAAAAATATACCTTCAAGGGAACAAAAATAATAGACAAAAATATAGTATAGTAGTTAAAGTGTATAAGACAGAGCGATTAATATAACGAAAACACACTTTAACTTAAATATGAAGTATAGGATAAACCTACACCAATAACCAGAGACTAACCCTGGTTTAAGAAATCGAAAACCATCTTTCACGATCAGAATCACTCATTTAATGGAGAGTAGTAACTGTATCAGTAGGGAAGTTCTCCTCCAAATACTTTTTCGCTTCAAAGGTAGACAAAAATACTTTACGCGGAGCATTCGGGGAGGAGATCCTGAGCTTCGCCGGGTATAAGAGCGCAGGTTTTAGATTTTTCTCATAACATTCAGACATCAGAGGTTTAAAAAGCAGCCTTTTTTTCATAACTTCTGGGCTGAAATCTTGCACCAAACGAAAACAATAATCACGAAATTTAATCATCCCAGCCCTTCGAGCTTCACGAATGAGTTGTTCTTTATCGTGTACGTAATGAATTCGGACGATTACCACCGGGGGCTTATCTGAAACCGTCGGTGATCGACTCCAAATTCTATGTGCTCGGTCAAGTAGCGGAGGGTTTACTGGAAAAACCGACGGAAACGCATCTTTTAGAAATTGAGCAAAGTATTTCGAAGGATCGCCTTGTTCTATGCCGTCTGGGAGACCAAGTATGCGTAGGTTCTGTCTTCTGGACCGATTCTCCAAATCGACACTCTTGGCTTTAAGTGTCTCCACCAGTTTAATAGTCGAAATTAAATCCTGTTGCAATTTTTCAATTGTCAAATCTCGTTTCCGAGCTTCTTCTTGCAGCAATGTGATAAGCGCTTGCTGCTGGTTAATTACTGAATCCGTCTTAACCATATAATCTTGAAAAACCTTTATATCTCGTTGAAAAGCCTGACGTTGTTCCTCAAATTTTTTATCCAAAAGCTCCATAAGCAGTTCATAAGTTAACTCAGTGCGTTGCGGTTGAGCTGGCTTCTTTCCATTACCGTTCGGGTTTCGCCCCGGTTCTCGTCCTTTGGATCTAAGAGCCATTTCTGTTTGCATATCTTCCAAAATTCACAATAAAATCTTAACAATAAGCCCGAGAAAGTAGCAAAAGTCTTTTGGTGTAGGTAACAATAAGTTGAATAAGGGTGATCAAAGGTTAAAAAAAGTAAAGATTATGGAGCGGATCTGAAACAGTACTCACTCCATGAGCGTCTCCCGCTGACCTCTCCTCTTTGATACTTCTTCTATGGAGAAAAGATATTTACATACCTGTAGCCTGTGTCATTTCTGTTGCCATTATACAGTACTGACTTCCACCCTGCCCAGGCTTTGTCAGGCTAAATCTTGCTAACAGAGAATTCCTGAGTGTTGATTAAACATAAATTCTGTGTGTTTGCTTCATACTTTGTGACCGTTAGTGTTCCGTTGTGACAAAAAAAATCTCAAGCATATTGGGTTAATACTTCTGCTTTCCTCTGAGTTAATTTTACAAGGTCTATGAACAATAAAAATATAAAGGCAACCTCAGCTTATTAATTATCCCCAGCAGAACAGCCAAAATGAATGAGATATTGAGGAAATAAAATTTGTTTTCTTTTTAAATTTATTTCTCAGGATAATTTTGTACTTCACTTGTAGTGTATGGCGAGGGAGTTTTATAAATATGTGGTTGCGACAAGATTGCTGTTGGCATTTGTGAGTCTCATTTTTGACCAGGCTGAAGGTGATGAGATAGCACTAAGAGAAGGGGTTCCCAATTTTTTTATGCCATGGACCAATACCATTAAGCAAGGGGTCTATGGACCCCAGATTGGAAACCCCTAACTTAAAGGTTCATAAGTTACTGATCAGCAATGGCATGTGCAGTGTTGGGGGGTGGGGGGGGTACCTTTGCGGTTATGGGTATAGGTCTTAAATTGACTCGTCTGAAGCCTAAACTGAAATTTTTAGTTTGGAGATGGTATTTTTAAGGTGACTGATTCAACCAGAATATCCCTCTCTTAATTTCGAGGTCTGGGCCAAGCATACCATACTTTAGAGTCAAAGTACAGCAAAGAAACAGACCCTTCTGTCCATTTAGCCCTTTTAATCTGCCTAGTCCCATCGACCTACACCCAAACCATAGCCTTCATACCCATTTAGCCCTTTTAATCTGCCTAGTCCCTTTGACCTACACCCAAACCATAGCCTTCATACCCATTTAGCCCTTTTAATCTGCCTAGTCCCATCGACCTACACCCAAACCATAGCCTTCATACCCATTTAGCCCTTTTAATCTGCCTAGTCCCTTTGACCTACACCCAAACCATAGCCTTCATACCCCTGCTATTCAAACTTCTCTTAAACATTGAAATTGAACTTGCGTGCACCACTTCTGCTGGCAGCTTGTTCCACACAGTCATGACCTTCTGAGTGAAGAAGTTTCTCCACATGTTCCCCTTAAATTTTTCATCTTTCGCCCTTAACTGATGACCTCTAGTTGTCGTCCCATCCACCCTCAGTTTACCCTCTCCATACCCCTCATAATTTTATATACCTCTATCAAATCTTCTAGGTTCCAAGGAATGAAGTCCCAACCTATTCAATCTTTCCCTATAACTCGGGTCCTCCGGACCTGGCAACATCCTTGTAGAATTTCTCTGTATTCTTTCAACCTTATTTATATCTTTCCTGCTGGTAGGTGACCAAAACTGCACACCTTGTTTTGAGCAGAGATCTGATTTTGCAGGCTCCACTGTTAATCTAATTGTGTGCCTTACATTCCCTTTCATCAATCATGACCTGGGAAATGAATGCTGGTTAAGTGATCAAGTGGCAGACAGAAAGGCCTTCTAATTTCTGACTTATTTGGGGACCCATCAGAGATTACCACCTTGTTTTGTGTCTAAATCTTGTTTGTTTACCTGTTTGAGCCTCCGTCCCACCTCACCACAGCACCATTACAAACAAATACTTTTATTTAAAGGTTTTTTTTTGCATTACACTATTAGAAATATTCTTTTCTCCATGCATGACAGAATTTTGGACGTTGTGTCACTGAGAAAATGTAGCTCGACAAGAACTTTTGTGACTCTGATGCAGTTACTGTCACACAAGATGACCTTATTCTGAAGACTTTGTTCCTTTTCTGCAGATAAGGGAGATGTATTCCCAGATACCTTCCCTTCCATCACAAATGCATTCAATTCTCTTATTCTGCTCTTCCCCTTAATTTGCTCTATGGTCACTTTGAACTAGGAAGCACATTCTTTGAATGCAGAAGCATGCAATAGCGTGACTCTTGGAGTTGCACACTGATGTGATTACAAATTACCTTGGTATCCCAACTGGAATGTAACTGGAAGGTGTGTACACAAATCTTTAGTTTGAAGCCTCTATGCCTCTT
The DNA here is from genome assembly GCF_048418815.1 of Hemitrygon akajei. NCBI lineage: Eukaryota > Metazoa > Chordata > Chondrichthyes > Myliobatiformes > Dasyatidae > Hemitrygon > Hemitrygon akajei. The sequence goes on along the minus strand of NC_133124.1, from coordinate 140,997,930 downwards.
TAGCAGGTGTTTTTTTAAATGTCCTGAATTTCTAGAAAGATGCATTTGTATATTTGAACTATACACATTAAACTGACCATTATGGGAGAGAGTAAGGTCATATTAGTTAATTTGTCTATAATAGTTATGCTTTTCCCCTTTTATATTGCAAAAATTATTAGCAGAATATTGAGTGACAGATTATAGAGTGAGCAGACAAGAGACACTGTCAGTCAGATGTACCTGTGACAGTTTTTTTGGAAGCTGTATACATATTGATATTGCACATTATTTCTTCATAGCAAGGTAAATGTTTCCAGCTCACTTTTATTCATCAACTCCTTTCTGGTATATTCTATATAAACTTTTCTGATATATTTAAAATCATAATACCTGCTTCATGGAAAGAAATTCTTCTGGTCTTTCCTCTGATTTTTCAATTGATTAATTGTCAACAGTCCTTGAAGTGAAAACACCTTCTCCAAATTTACTGTAATTTTTGCATGATTGTGAACACGAGCAAAAGAAGAGACCAGTAGGTCATTGACCCCCTTGATTATCCTGTCATTCAATCCCATGGCTGCACCTTTACCTCAGGACCATTGTCCTAATGGTTTCTCAATTCCCTTGGTTCCTCTCCCAAAGTAGAACTTGATGATATCAGAGTCATGGAGGGCATGGAGTTATACAGTGTGGAAGCAGCCTCTTTAGTCCATCTTGTCCATACTAACTGAAGTGCTTCTCTGATCTACTCCTGTTTTTACCTGTCTTTTCCTCCCCCGCACCTGCAGTGATCATTCCCTCTGCGATTCCCTTGTCCATTCGTCCCTCCCCACTAATCTCCCTCCCTGCACTTACCTCTGCAGGGGGCCTAACTGCTACAGCTGCCCATTCACCTCCTCCCTCATCTCCATTCAGGGCCCAGGGCCCCAATCAGTCCCTGCAGGAGAGGCAACACTTCGCCAGTGAATCTGCTGCGGTTGTCTACTGTGTCCAGTGCTCCCGATGCGGTCGGTGAGACCCATCGTAAATTGTGGGACCGCTTTGTTGAACACCTGTGCACCATCCGCCATAAGCGGGACTTCCCGGAGGTCAAACATCTTAATTCCAATTCCCATTCCTGTTCCGATGTGTTGATCTATGGCCTCCTCTTGTGCTAAGATGAGGCCACCCTCAGAGAGGTGGAGCAGCACTTTATATTCTGTCTGGGTAGCCTTCAACCTGATATCATGAACAGTGATTTCGCCTTCTAGTAAACAAACTCTACCCCCCTCTAGTCCCCACTCTGATCGATCGGTTCTCATCTGCTTAGTACTTCCCCCCGGTCTCTTCCTCCTTCCCTTTCTCCTATGGTCCACTTTCCTCTCCTATCAGATTCCTTCTTGTCCAGCCCTTGACCTTTCTCACCACTAGGCTTCACCAAACACCTTCCTGCTAGTCTCCTTCCCCTCCCCCCACTTTTTTTATTCTGGCATCAACCCCTTTCCTTCTCAGTCCTGATGAAGGGTCTGGGCCCAAACTGTGACTATTCATTTCCATAGATGCTTCCTGACCTGCTGAGTTCCTCCAGCATTTTGTATGTTTTGCTTTGTATTTCCAGCATCTGCAGACATACTCATGTTTCTGATTAGCTAGTCCTGTTTGCCTACATTTGGTCCATATCCCTCAAAACCTTTCCTAAGGATATACCAGAACAAATGTGTTTTAAAGTTTGTAATTGTGCCAGCCTCTGCCACTTCCTCTGGAAGCTGATTCCATACAACACCTTTCTCTATGTGAAAAATCTGCCCCACAAGTCCCCTTTAAATTCTTACTCCTGTCACATTAATCCTATACCCCTAGTTTTAGACTCCCCAGCCTTGAGGAAAAGGCTGTGGCCTTCCATCTGATCTATACCCCTCTTGATTTTATAAACCTCTATCAGGTTGCACCCCACCCCCGCCCCCCAGCTTCCTTCACTCGAGAGAAAACAGTTCCAGTCTATTCAGTTTTTCTTTCTAACTCAAACCCTGGTGCTGGAAGCATCCTTATGAATCTCTCTAGCTTTATCACATCCTTCCTACAGTTTGGTGACCACAACATCATGCAATACTTAAAGTGTGGTCTCACTAATGTCTTAACATTGTTGTAATATGACAATCCAATGCTTGTATTCAATGCTCCAAGCAATGAAGGTGGGTAGATCATACGTCTTATCACCTTGTCTATCTGTGTCGCCACTTTCAGGGAACTATGTACTTGCACCGCAAGATGACTTTGTTCTGCAGAGCCATGCCATTCACTGTGTATTAACTTCCCTGTGTATCCGACGATATAAAAACCATAATTCTATAGACTAGAAAGACACACCAGATAATTGGAGACAAACAAGTCATCAGTTGCAGAAACTGTAACTGGAGGAATGGATTCCAGTTCACCCGTGTTTCTTGACGTTCTGTGGCCCATTCCGAATAAGCCTGAACTGCTCTCTGTACTTATACCCTTTTCTGCTACTTGGATTTCACACGCATATATTTTCACAGATATTCTTTTTATACACAAAGTCTAAAAGCATCTTGGAGACATAGTTCCACAATTAATGTTGTAAAGCTAATTTCCTTGAGTACATAAAACTCCCAAATATAAACACATCAGTTATTGCTATGCTAAGCCATTTGCTTCCATCTGGTCTGCACACTTAGTCAACATTGTCTGTTTTGAAACAAGCCAAATTAAACAACTCATTGTTGAATACTGCATTCTTCAGCAATATATCAGATGTAGTGAGATAGCATTTTACTTCTCCCAGACCGAGTTTCTTCTAAATACAGAGCTTGTTTGTAAAATCTGTTTTTAATTGCAAGCTGATTACTGCTTCCCATATACATTTTAAAAAGAAGGCTAATTTCATTTATGACCAGAAGCTAAACAAAACAGAAAGTTGGAAGTTTACTTTCATCTGTTTGTGATCTTACAAGTTGCAGCTGTTGTGTTTTAAAAAAAGCAAGCTTAGCAAAGAACCAAGAATTGATTACCTTTCTGGGAAATGTTAGAGATTTTAAAAAGTTTTAAGATGCACAGAAAGCTAAATGGAGAAAAGAAAGGGAAGGTTAGTGATAGACAACGGAATTCCCTTGAAATTACTCCTTAATCACATCCTTTCCAATCTTATCCCACCTATTTATCCTCCTTTGTCTGATGCCCAGAACTGGTCACAATACTACTTTTGCCGTCCAACTAGTACTTTATTCTGATTCAGCACAATCTCCTTATTATGTTGTGCAGCCAGGAAATTATGAAGAAACAGAACCATATCTTCTTCTTAAGGGTTTTCGCAGTTTGTGATAGATCCATGTATGTGTCCTCCTTGGTGATAGGGCTACAAGTCCAGGAGGAGCTGTCAGAGTAACTGGACAAATAACTACTGTGCATTTTTATAGGTAGTTCATACTGCAGGTACTACAACTCAATAATTTAGTGGTTATTTTAGAATCAAACATTTTCTTACAGAATCTTCACATGCTAATTACATGATTACCATTAATGGCCAAGAAACTTACTTTCACATTTTAAACAAATTAAGCACCAATTACCCAATTATTATAGGATGCTAACTGGTAATTTTAATGTCACTTCTACCTATATGATAATGTCCAGCAGTGAAATGTCACAAAGCTATAGCTGTGTTAGGAATAAATAGTTTGCATTGGCATCCCACAAAGAACAGTGGGCTGAATCTTGTTTGCTCAAGTTGGAATCACTGACTCCTGGCCATTGAAACCACAGCGAGTCTCAGACTTCAATGCACATGCTGATTGTAGGAGTCCTGTAGCTGCTGAGGGATTGGAGATCACGTTGATTTCAATTTCACTTAAGGCCTGAGGACTTGGAGACAAATGAAAGGCAAGTTTCTTCAATTAATTTATGCATTTTAATTAACTTTAACATCTTTAAAGTGTATATTAATAATTTAGTAATTACACATGGTTGATTTTAGATATTTCTCCTTGTCAGAGATAGAAACCTTTGGAATATTTGATGAAAGGCAAAGTCCTGTCCTCAATAGTACCTTGAATCGGAAGATGTTTGGAGCATCTAGGAGTGGGGTTCTGGAGCACTGTATCTTAAACTTTATTGACACTGAGGCCTTGCCATCCAGTTCAAGGATGTGGAGGGCTAGGGAGATTCGCCCTGTGCGCCTGAGTGATGTGTGTGGAGATGTAGGCAGCAACTCCTGGTGATAGGTCAGGCCAAACATGACCCAACCCAATGAAATCTACAATCTGAAAGGTGTATTGGCAAGAATCCATTTGTGGAGCTCAGGATCATTTGCCATTTGAATAGAAATTAGCTGTCCTTTGAAACAATGGCATTAGTTTTGTGTCCTTGGAATAGCATTCTTACATTATCAGCTACCTTACTGCATGGCCTCAAGCTGTCAGCTTGCTAATTAGATCCATGAGTGCTAGAAACAGATATGATTTATTGGTTCTGTGAGATAGATTATGGTACATATTATGTCTTAATTGCATTGGGAATAGAAGAGAATACCAGCCAGGTGATTTAAACATGTCTTTTTCCGTTACAGGGAGCAGTCACTGGTGTCCTTCTTGTGACTCCCAACAACATTATGTTCGATCCTCACAAGCATGATCCTTTAATAAAAGAACGTGGCTGCGAGGAGTATGGCATCATGTGTCCCATGGAGGAGATCCTTTCAGCTGCTATGTACAAGGATGTTTTGGACAGTAAAATCAAAGAATCTTTGCCTCCGTAAGATCCAACATTTAATCTCTGTTAACAATAATTTAATACAACATTTTTATACTGTATTGGAGTTCACAATTAAATTTCCCTACTTAGAGCCAAGAGTATAAAGAATCTTTCCCTTTCTTACTAATAAAAAAAAGTAGCCATTTATTCAGAAATGTATGGCACAAGTGCATTTCATTCTAGAACAGGCTAATTCTAACTCATGACATGCCATACCACACCAAATGCTCAAGTGTATTTTTTCTCTCCTTATTACCATTTCAGACAATCAGAACTTGAGGCATGGTAGCATAGTGGTTAGCACAGTGCTTTACAGTACTAGTGACCCGGGTTCATTTTCCGCTGCTGCCTGTAAGGAGTTTGTATGTTCTCCCCATGACTGCGTTGGCTTCCTCCGGGTGCTCCAAAGATGCACCATTTGGTAGGTTAATTGGTCGTAAGTTGTCCTGTGATTAGGCTAGGGTTAAATCGGGTTGCTGGGCAGCGCAGCTTGAAGGGCCGGAAGGGCCTATTCTGCACTGCACCTCAATAAGTAGATAAATACCTATTTGAGGACAAGCAAGTACTCGGTGGTAGAAATCCAAATGCAGTAATGGAAGAGGGAGTCTGGAATTGCACATTGGCCAGATCAGGCAGATTTCGTAGCCTGCGAGAATCTGGTAGGTTTTCACAATTCATTAGTTTAATGTTAATTCTTACTGATACTAGTGTTACTTACATAACACGCTAATAAAATTACTAATGAAATTATTAATAAGCTATTTTACTGATGTAAATACATTATTATAATTTGGTAGCTTCATGTTCATTCGGTGGTGTACTATTAAAAGATACATTTGAATAGGATATTAACTGTGATATTCAGAATTATCAGTCAGTGATATGCTTCAGATTTAGATAAAATAGATGCCACCTGGATAAAAACCAGCGATAGGACCTTTATAAATGAGCTGCAGTATATCCAGATCCTGTAGGTTCACCAGAGTTAGATTTACGTGTTTCCTAATATTGTCAAAATGACTGTGGATTAATCATTTAGTTTATCCTGAAAGTGATTAATATGCTTAAACTTAAATAATACTGTTATAAACTTCTGAAAATACCAACAGTAAGCATTTTAATTCAGTTTTTAAAAAAAATGTTAGCTTAACTTTAAATTGTAGAATGTCAAATGTGCATTTTGTTTTTTTTTAAATAAATTGCTATTACATTGATTACAGGAAAATTATTTGGGTTTGTAGAGCTTCAGTACATGTCCTTCAATGACTAAAAATGAGATGTTTTTAAAAGCTTGTAGAATTTCAGTGTAAAGGAAAACTTTCCTATTAATATTGAATAGAACTTGTTCACTAACCTTGCTGTACACTAAACAAGCCATCACATCTATGATGACAAAGGTGCTTTTCTGAACAAATCCCAGTTGCCTACATTTGACCCTCAAAACCTATTCACAAACTTGTCCAATTGTCTTTTAAATATTGTTATTGCAGCTGCCACTACCATTTCTTCAGTCAACTCATGTTATATGGCCACCCTGTGTTAAAATATTTCCATTGGACCATGGGGAAATTGGATTGCTAGATAGATAGATAGATAGATAGATAGATACTTTATTCATCCCCATGGGGAAATTCAACATTTTTTCCAATGTCCCATACACTTGTTGTAGCAAAAACTCATTACATACAATACTTAACTCAGTAATAATATGATATGCATCTAAATCACTAACTCAAAAAGCATTAATAATAGCTTTAAAAAAAGTTCTTAAGTCCTGGCAGTTGAATTGTAAAGCCTAATGGCATTGGGGAGTATTGACCTCTTCATCCTGTCTGAGGAGCATTGCATCGACAGTAACCTGTCGCTGAAACTGCTTCTCTGTCTCTGGATGGTGCTATGTAGAGGATGTTCAGGGTTTTCCATAATTGACCGTAGCCTACTCAGCGCCCTTCGCTCAGCTACCGATGTTAAACTCTCCAGTACTTTGCCCACGACAGAGCCCGCCTTCCTTATCAGCTTATTAAGACGTGAGGCGTCCTTCTTCTTAATGCTTCCTCCCCAACACGCCACCACAAAGAAGAGGGCGCTCTCAACAACTGACCTATAGAACATCTTCAGCATCTCACTGCAGACATTGAATGACGCCAACCTTCTAAGGAAGTACAGTCGACTCTGTGCCTTCCTGCACAAGGCATCTGTGTTGGCAGTCCAGTCTAGCTTCTCGTCCAACTGTACTCCCAGATACAGATAAAAGTTTCACCTTATTTACTTAAATAACTGAACCTGAATTCATTAAAATGGTCACAGAGTATTTTAAAGGTAACTTAGGAAATTAGAGGCTGCAACTGGCAGAATAGGCTGCGACCTTTTCCGGGAACCTTTTCTCAAGATGAAGATCTGAAAGGTGATCTGATCGCATCCTTTAAAGTTAGGACTATTCTTTTCTGGGTAGACAGGGTGTTTGCTTCCAGAATGTGATGTAGCCTATGCATACCAGCCATTGCCATCTCTGAAGAGATAGTTAATGATTTCAGGTGAAATTTCCTGATCTGCGGTGCTCTGCAGCTGGTATTGTAGCAGTTACATTGCTGAACTAATGATCCAGAAGCACATGCAAATCCCATCATAGCAGGTGTGAAATTTAAATTAGATCTGGAATAAGTTAATATCAAAACAGCCATATGTATAAATAAAACCATTTAACAGAATAACAAATTATGTATTTAAGTGACATAGAGAATAAATGAGAGCAGTATCAATGCAACGACAGTACTATAAAATAGTGTGTTAATTCATAATAGTTATCAGTGGAGGATTTCATCCAGTGTACACCGTTGCATTCTTTTGATTGGTTGCAATTGAACAAAATCAGTGCAGATACCGGACTGCCTTCACACAATGCTGTTGATGATTACATCCTCCAAATCTCCGCATTTTCAGAGTTGATTTACAAGCTGGTTCTTCATTGCAAACCCAACACCTTGGATCCTGGGCTCCGCAGCTGCCTTCCCTTCCTAGAAAAAGGTGTAACCACCCTTCTCCTTCTTTAGTTGCCTTTCTTCTGCCCGATGGGTTTCAGAAAGAGCAACTATGTCAATCTATCAATCTGACACCGCATTTCTCTGCAATGGTTGCATTTGTCCCCTCTGGTTCATTATTGGTTGCACTACTAAGTTAGCAAATTTCACGACTCACGCTGGTGATAATAAACCTGATTCTGATTCTATTAATCAGTGTTCATACATTCCAGGTTCCTTAGGTCACGTTTCATCGTTTCTGACCCTTCTTGATCCCTCTAGACTCAGTAATTTGGTTAGGAGGTTTCAAGGCCGGCTATTTTGAGGACACTTTTTCCATTCCCTTCCCCAAGTGGGAAAACAGAGTGGATCCTAAATAGGGCTGCTTAGTCATGGTGAAGGGCCCTTTCTCCCTCAGACCAAGAAGCCAGAAACTGAATCAAACACCCATGGCCCAATGTGTAGGGGATTCCAGACCTCGCAATCTTTCCTACTTCACAACTTGCTGATCACCAGGGTTCTTAATCTGGGGTGGGTTCCCTTAATGGAGAACACCTGTGCATGATTTAATTTAATGTGGGGAGGCTGAAGCACTGGCAGCCACCACAGGGTCCTTGACAGATCGGGGTCAGTGTCCAGTGGCATGGAGTGCAAGATGCCTGGGGACCCTTCACTGCTGCAGCATTACTCCGCATTCACTGCCGTTGTGATGCACTATCTCCATCATTGAGGTCTTGGTTGGATCACTCTTTGTCTGGAGACTCACCCCTGACCTTACTGCCATTGGTGACCCTACCAGGAGCTAACCTCCAAATGGTATCACTCTCTGGAGCTCAGGAACTCACAAGCCTTTCTTCCACAAAGGCAACCGTCCCTCCCTTGGCAGCATTCTCTTCTCAAAAGCAGACATTGACTCAGAGATAATCCACTGCCCGAGTAATGCTAGTGGAGCCTATGCAAGATTCAGGAAAAAAGTCTTTGAAGACCGCAACCTGTGGGTCAAAAACAAAGCTTTTGGTCTACCGAGCAGTCATACTTCCTATATTACTGTGTGGAGCTAAATGATGAATCATTTACAATAGGTACCTGAAAGCCTGGGAACAGTATAAGGGAAAATCCTTATGATAGGAGGTACAGGAGGCTGAAGGAACAGCTTCTTCCCCTCCACCAAAAGATTTCTGAATGCTCCATGAACCCGTGCTCTCAGATGTTGAGTCTTACGGAAGGAATTCGTCAGATTTAAAATGGCATATATTCAAAGTTTTTTTTTTCTCTGAAATATAAATATAAGTGAAAGTTCTCACAATTTCTTACCTTTCTGGTAACATTTTACGCCATTTTCAGGTGTTTATATTGTAGATCTGTTCAAGTCGTTTCATTCATAGTCTTGGTTACTTGAATTCTGAATTAAATAAATACCCACACCTATGAAATAGCTTGGCCAAACACTGAAGAGGTCATGTTAATCCAGAGACTGGTCAACATTGTCAAAGTACTGAAAAATTACTTGGTCACCCCCTAATGCCTATGTCTTTATAAGGATCAGGTAACTGTCTCTGACACCATCACTGACTTCATCAACTCTGGAGGCCTCCCATCCACTGCCACTAGACTCATAGTTCTCTTACCTTGCACTTCTCACTTCTACCTCCTACCCAAGGTCCACAAACCTGACTGTCCAGGTAGGTCAATTGTCTCTGCCTGCTCCTGCCTCGCTGACCTCACATCCTCATATCTTGACTTTGTTCTACCCCCCTTGGTTCACTCCCTCCCCACCTACACCCATGACACTTCTCATGATCTGGATGTCCTCAGTAATTCCCAGTTTCCTGTCCTAGACCACCTCATTTACACCATGTATGTCCAGTCCCTATACAGTTCTATGCCCCATCAAAAAGTTCTCTGCTTGGTTCTCAATTTAAAAAAAACAATCAGTACCCCTCCACAACCACTGTCCTCTATCTGGTAGAACTGGTCGTCACCCTCAACTATTTCTTCTTCGGCCCCTCCCACAGCATGGGTCCCAGCTAAGCCTGCTTTTTCATCGGCCACATAGAACAGTCCACGTGCCAAGCCTTCCCTGGTAATGCTCCCCAACTCTTCCTCCACTATGTTGATGACTGCATTGGTGCTGCTTAATGCACACATGCTGAGCTTGAAAATTTCATCAACTTTGCAACCAGCTTCCACCCTGCCCTTCAATTCACTTGGTCCATTTCAAACACCTCTCTTCTTTCTTGAATCTATGTGGCTCCATCTCTGGAGACAAACTGTCTACCAACATCATTTATAAACAAACTGATTCCCACAGTCATCTTGACTATACCTCTTCCCACCCTATCTCCTGTAAAAAATAATATTCACTTTATTCAGTTCCTTTACCTCAGAGGTGTCCTCCTTCTAAGAACAGGGTTTCGCTCCCTCCTCTATTGATGCTTCCCTCATCCACATCTCCTCCATTTACACAAACCTCCGCACTCACTGCCTCTTCCTACCACCAACACAGTGATTGAGTTCCTCTTATCCTTACCTACCACCCCATAAGCCCCTGCATCTAACGCTTCATTCTCCACAACCTTCACCATCTCCAAAGGAATCCCACCACCAAACATATATTTACCTCCCCCCCCCCCCCCCCCCCGCACCTCCACTATCCGCAAGGATCACTCCCGCCATGATTTCCTTGTTCATTCGTATCTCCCTCCTGGCACTTATCCCTGCAAGTGGCCCAAGTGCTACACCTGTCCACTCAGCTCCTCCCTCACCTCCATTCAGGGCCCCAACAGTCCTTCCAGGTGAGGCAACAATTCACCTGTGGATCTCCTGGGGTCATCTATTGTGTCTGGTGCTTCAACATTGGTGAGAGGTATCGTAAATTGCTTCATTGAGCACCTCCACTCTATTGGCCAAAAACGCAACATCCCGGTAGTCAAACTTTTTAATTCCAATTCCCATTCCCATTCCGACACGTCAGTCCATGGCCACCTCTTGTGCCAGAGATGAGGCCACCCTCAGGGTAGAGGAGCAACACCTTATATTTTGTCTCAGTATCCTCCAACCTGATGGCATGAATTTTGATTCCTCCTTCTGATTAAAAAAATTCCCTCCCCTCCCCTCTTCTACTCTTCACTCTGTCCTCTTACAGTGGTGCCAGAAAGTTTATAAACTCTTTAGAATTTTTTCTGTTTCTTCATAAATATGACCTAAAATGTGATCAGATCTTCAAATAAATCCTAAAACTAGAAAAAAATGAACCCAATTAAATTAATAAAACAAAAATATAATTATACTTGTTCATTCATTTATTGAGAAAAATGATCCAATATTACTTGTATTTATTGGAAGAAGTATGTGAACCTCTAGGATTATCAGTTCATTTAAAGGGGAAATCAGAGTCAGGTGTTTCAATCAATGGGATGTCAATCAGGTGTGAGTGTGGGAGGCCCTTCCCTATTTAAAGAACATAAAACTGGATCTTCACTATCAAAGTCTGATCTTCATCACACAGGTTTCTGGAGGTGTGCCATGCCTCCATTGAAGCGGCCTCAGGAAAAAAAGTTGTTGATGCTCCCTGGACTGGAAAAGGAGACAAAATCATTTCCAAAGTATTTGGGCTCCACCAGTCCACAGTCAGGCAGATGGTGAACAATTGGAGAAATTCAACACCATTGTTATTCACCCCAGGAGTGGTCAACCAACAAAAATCACTCCAAGAGCAAGGCGTGTAATATTTCAGGAGGTCACAAAGAATCCCAGGGTAACATGCCTCTCTTGCATTTGCTAATGTCAGTGTTCATGAGTCTACCACCAGGAAGACACTGAATAACAATGGTGTTCATGGCAGGATTGTAAGAAGAAAGCCATTACTCTCCAAGAAGATTATTACAGCCCATCTAAAGTTTGCTAAAGACCACATGGATAAACCAGAAGGCTATTGGAAAAATGTTCTGTGGAATGATGAGTCCAAAATAGAACTTTTTGGCTTAAATGAGAAGCATAACATTCAGAACTCATCCCATCTGTGAAACATGGTGGTGGCAGTGTCATGGTCTGCCTTGAGACCAGGACAGCTTGCCATCATTGATGGAACTATGAATTCTGAATTCTACCAACAAATTCTACAGGAAAATGTCAGGGTTCCCGTCTGTGAACTGAAGCTCAAGAGAAAGTGGGTCATGCAGCAAGACAACGACCCTAAGCACACAAGTCAGTCCACCAAAGAATGGTTAAAGCAGAAGAAATTCCACGTTTTTGAAAGGCCAAGTCAAAGTCCTGACCTTCATCCCATAGAACTGTTGTATAAGGACCTGAAGCAAGCACTTCATGCAAGGAAGCCCACCATCATCCCAGAGTTGAAGTAATTTTGTAAGGAGGAATGGCCTAAAATTCCTCCAAGCTGATGTGTATGACTGATCAACAATTACCGGAAACGTTTGGTTGAAGTTATTGCTGTACAAGGGTGTCACACCACTTACTCAAATCAAAGGTTCACATACTTTTTCCAACAAATACATGTAATATTGGATCATTTGGATTAATGAAAAAATGTGTTTTTGTGTTATTTATTTAATTGGGTTATCTTTATCTAGTTTTAGTATTTGCATGATCACATTTTAGGTTATATTTATGCAAAAATAGAGGAAGTTCTAAAGGGTTCACAAACTTTCTAGCACCACTGTACCTCTTGTCATCTGCCTATCACTCCCCCCTGTGTCCCCTCCTCCTTCCTTTCCTCCTATGGTCCACTCTCTTCTCCTATCAGATTCTTTCCTCTCCAGCTCTTTACTTTCCCACCCACCTGGCTTCACCTATCACGTTCGAGCTAACCTCCTTCTCCTCCCCTCACCTTTTTATTCAGGCATCTTCCCTCTTCCTTTCTGGTTTTGAAGAAGAGTCTCAGCCCAAAATGTCGACTGTTTATTCATTTCCCTGGATGCTGCCCAACCTGCAGAGTTCCTCCAGCATTCTGTGTCTGTTGATTTGGATCACCTTCCTCTCAAAGTGAAAGTAATGACACATTTTGGGGGCAAAAGTCAGCCGCTATGCATTTAAGGTTCTGGGTCGCAGAGTATAGAGTAATCTCTCTAAAATGTTAATGCTGCTTAAAATTGAGAATTTGTATTTCTATTTGTACCAATAGGCAATATCAGAATAGTTTCTGATCTCACCAACTTGGTTTGTATGTTGGTTTCATAGTGTTTTTGTAGAAAATGAAAATCATTAAAAATAGGTTTTTTAATAGGACTAAATACGGGTAATTCAGAGCTGACTAAAGCAAAAAGTCCAGGAGTCAAGGAAGTACCATTCAAAAACACAAGATCTGCAGTTCAGTTGGACATTGGAAGCAGTCTGGAAACCATAAATAGTCTAAAGAGTACAGCTACAGAAATGTGCCTAATTGAAGGTTCACTTGTATTTGACAATTTTTTCTTTTTCATTAGAGAACTAAAATATTCTGCATCAATCAAAGATGTACATCAATTAAACCAGATTACAAGAAGCAATACAGAAGAGATTGATTCCAAATTACGAGATACAGGCAACGACAGCACTAGTACAGCACCCCGAAGCACAGAGGAGTCCTTGTCTGAAGATGTCTTCACTGAATCGGAACTCTCCCCTATTCGAGAGGAGCTAATGTCTTCTGATGAGCCTCGGCAAACAAAATCATCAGGAGCCTCTTTGGAATCTGTGCAAACGATAAGCCAGGCTGCTGTGGAAAGATGCCTCTTGCCTTCATCTGTGGAGATGCCAGAAACTAATGATGAAAAGTTATTAGCTCATACTGATGACATTCCAGCTAGCAAAGCAGTTGAAGTAAAAGGAAATGGAAATCAAACTGTGGAAAAGTCTCTGAATGATGACAGTACTGCTGATTCTGCTGCACATCAAAGGGAGGACGAGCAGTATCCCCCTGATAGTCATAATGTCAGCAGCGAGCACAAAGACGCTGAAGTTAATGAGCTGAACACAGCAAACAGAACAACTCCAACTGCACTTGCTTTGGATTCCTCAGAGGTGTGTAAGCAAGAGAGCACAGACGAAACAAGGAAATCAGGGGAACGGTGTGCTCGGGATTCTGAGACTGAGGTGGAGGAGCTCCGAAAGCTCTGGAAGACTCACACTATGCAACAGACCAAGGAACAAAGGGAAACGGTACAACAGGCTTCCAACAAAGAAGTCAGGCAGAAAACTGGGAAAGTTACAGAAGGATCTCTAGAAGGTACATTATCCTAATAAAATCATTGTAGTCATGTCAGCATATTGGCACAGATTGTTGTGGGGGATAGGTCAGGTAGAACTGATGGGTGAGATATATCAGGTTAGAGAATTACTTACAAAACAGCTTGCTTTAAGGTTGGCTGGCTGTTTGGCTGCAGTAGACATCTATACTTTGCCTGCATTTACATTTTATATTATCGCTATTACATGTAACATTTCTACATTTGCTGATCATACAAGGCAAGGTGTGAGGATAACAGAGGTCTAGAAATTGGTTGGTCTAGTGACCAGTTTCTCACATGCAGGAAGGCCTTTTCTGTTGAAGGAAATTGGACACAATGCAGGGCTGAGACACAGAGAAGGAGGCGGAGAGATTGAGTAACCACTCATTAGGGGAAATCGGAGGGGGGCTGTCATGGTTAAAGGAAGAAGAAAATTTGGATGAACAGCAGGCGTGCTGGATAAGTGTCTGAGGTATGTTACTATAGGGGGAGGGTGGGGTGGTCGTAGTGGGTGATGGGCAGAGAGAGCCAGGCAGCTAGTGTAATGAATTTAGCTAACCGGGCATGTGTGTGGGAGGGGAACACACATGTTTAGATTAAAAAGTTAACAAAGGGAAAGAGAGCCTAGGTGGACCAGTGGGAGTGGGGAAAATTTGTGTTACCTAATGTTCCTACCATTGGGAGGCAGGGTATGCAACCAAAAGCTCAAGATGGCCGTTGTGGCGAGAGCGCAGATAGTCCATAAAGACAGCTGGCTGGTCTATGCTTGGTCTTATTGGTGTAGAGGAGGAAACATCCCGAAGCACAGGAGAATAGTTGTGGCAGAGGCAGGGAAACTGAGGGAAAAGAATGGCATCCTTGCAGAAAGCAGGGTGAGAGGAGGTGGATTGATAGTAGGTATTAGTGAATAGTTTGTCTCCTGCGATAGAGGCAGAGACATCCAGAACGCTACCTGTATATGGGGAGGCTCATATTCACCCCCCCCCCACCCCCCCAATTTCCTGCCTGTCGAAATAACTGTTAAACATTGCTATCATGTCTGATTCCACCACTTCACCTGGCAGCATATTCTTGGGACCTACTAGTCTCTGTATGTTAGAAAACCATTTCAATTTAAAATATCTGTGACAGAACTCTATTTTTTGCTAAGCTGTCTGAGTCCTTTCTTGCTGTATTTGTGGATACTCAATATTTGCAATACATTGCTTTTTGTGTCTAGAAGGGAGCCTGGTGCAAGTTATGTAGAAAGAGCTCCTTGGTGTAGTTACTACCATTGTGTGGTTGATCTTAGCTGCCTTGTGTCTTTGGAAAGACTTGGGGATTTTGGTGACTTCCAGTCCTGCTCCTGTGATCCTCTGAATTACTGTAGATACATTTTTAAAAACGGGACTTTTGAGTAAATCCTTAAAACATTTTCTCAATTCTGGAAAGTGCTTGCTATGATGGAGTTCAGAGTAGAGAGAATGCTCTTGTGTCTGATGACAGATATAGACACTGGGGCCATCCCATTAAAACTGACTGAACCTTTTGGAGCCTTAGTGTGGATGTTGAGAATGCTGGTATTGGTTCACTTATCTTGCCAGTGGATTTGGAAAATTAGTGATATCTCTTCAGTGCTTTGAGATGTCCATCTGTAAGTTGTCTATGCCTGTGAGGCATATAGAGGATGGGGATTATTGCTGCTCAGTAGACCTGATTCTTCTTGGTAGCATATTTGATGTGTTGCCCTTTGAGTACTATCTTCTGCTGGCAGATGCAGGCTTTGCCAGCACATTGGAGACAGAGAGGTCTTGATACCAGTGTCTAACCTCACAAAGAACTGGTTCCAAAATATCTATTTCAGGTTCAGGTTCAGTTTATTGTCATTTAGAAACCACAAATGCAATGCAGTTAAAAAATGAGACAGCATTCCCCCAGAATGATATCACAAAAGCATATGACAAAACAGACTACCAAAAAATCCACGTAACATTTGGCAATCCCCAATCCAGAGTCCGGAGAGGCTGCTGTGTATTAATATCGCACTACCGTCTAGCGCGATCCCCGGAAAGGAGCTCCAAATCCACCACACAAAAACAAGACCAAAAATTAAAGCTACAAGACCTGCACAAAACCACATAATTACAACATATAGTTACAACAGTGCAAACAATAGCATAATTGATTAAAAAAAAACAGACTATGGGCACAGTAAAAATAGTCCAAGATGTTAAAGGACTGTAAGTTCAAAAGAAATCACCACAGTTTCCACAAGTCCCCAGGGTCCCGATAGACTCGCCATCCCACTCCGGCAGCAGAAGGGAGTACCCCCGCTATGGACTTACAAGGCGCCGCCCGACTCAGCCTCGCAGACACAGCACACAATGGAAGCTCCGTCGAAACCAGCCTTGCAGACGCAGCACACACCGAAAGCAACCTGAGTCCGTCGAACCTCCGAGCCGACAACCATCCCTTCCGGCACAGCTTCTCCAAGCACCATCCTCTGCTGAGCATATTAAGACAGCCCCGCCAACAGCCATCGGCAATGCGACCCTGAGGACTGGGGGCCTGTTCTTCCCAGCAGAGTCCCGGACCTCACAGCAGCAGCAGCAACGAAGAAGGTCTTCCTTGAATTTCCTGTTGTTCCTCCGTGCTCCCACATCCGTTTTCAATCGATTATGATTGCGCACGGCACCCCACTTCACAAATAACAGATAATCAGTTCCGGAGTGGCAGCTGCAAGCTGCGTCGCACCGCCATCTTGGATGGAGCACCAATTTAAACTTGCTTTTAACTAAGATCTTTGCCTTTCATTTTCATGTGTACTTCATGCCATTGTAAAGCACTTTGAACTGCATTGTCTACATGAAAAGTTCTCCATAAATGAGTTGCTATTAGTGTTCGATCATTGGAAATTCTATAAGACTTCCCTATAATCTGCTTCATTTAAGAGGCTGAATGCTCTTGTGAGGGCTCCCTGTACATTTTCCGGAGCTTTATTATTGAAGACTATTCTCAATATGTTTTTTGTTCTGTACGTATGTCCTTGATGGCACTTGCCTACTTGCCATATATACTGAAAGGTGCTGGGAAAAGGCCAGCAATACCCACTCTCCTTATGGACTGTTTGCCCCATTCCCATCTGTGAGGAAGTTACGCAGCATCCACACTAGGAACATTCGACTCTAAAGCAGTTACTTCCCCAGAACTGATCAACATGTCCATTTGTGAACCCACTCACTACCGCTACATCTACATCAGTATTACACATTTCAACCCTTAGAAAAAATATATTGTCTGTCTACGCTATCTATGCCACTCATAATCTTAGAAACCTCTATCAGATCTCCATTCAGTCTCTGCTGCTCCAGAGAAAACAACCCAAGTTTGTCCAAACACAAACAAGAGAAAATCTGCACATGCTGGAAATCCAAGCAACACGCACAAAATGCTGGAGGAACTCAGCAGGTCATGCGGCATCTATAGGAAAAAGTACAGTCAACATTTTGGGCCGAGACCCTTCATCAGTATCTGAAACATCGACTGTGCTCTTTTCCATAAATGCTGCCTGGTCTGATGAGTTCCTTCACCATCTTGTGTGTGTTGCAAGTTTAGAAAACATGGAACATAGAAAACCTACAGCACAATACAAGTCCTTTGGCCCACAAAGTTGTGCCGAACATGTCCCTACCTTAGAAATTACTAGGCTTACCCATAGCCCTCTATTTTACTAAGCTCCATGTACCTATCCAAAAGTCTCTTTGGCAAAAGTTTGTCCAAATTCTCGTTATAGCACATGCCCTTTAATTCAGGCAACGTCCTCGTAAATCTCTTCTGCATCCTCTTCAATGCCTCAACATCCTTCCTATAATTGGACGACCCAGGGGTTCCCAACCTGAGCTCCAAGACCCCTTGCTTAACGGTATTGGTCCATGATATAAAAAAGGTTGGGAATCCCTGGGGTAACCAGAGAAATATGCAGCCTAACTAGAGTTTTATAAAGTTGCAACATAACTTACTGACTTCTCAACTGTTAATTAATAATCTCTTGTTAAAACATTCAAGCATCAATAGGGCAGTGGTGTTTGCCAGAGTAGTAGCCCTTTATAGCAAATATGCAGTGTTTCGAGACTAATGCTTTGCAGAGTGTTGACCTTTGTTGTAATGCGAAAACTTAAACTATTGTTTAGTGGAAATGTAAACAACAGTTATACGCTCTTAGAGTTCACTGAGACACAGCTACTGAGGTACTTCACTATTTAAAGATCCACTTGCGGATCAGCTACTGAGCTGGTGTTCCAGGTGCCACGTACACACAACCCTGTACAAGTATCAGCAGCAAGTGAACACACCTGGAGTCTGGTCTTGCTGTTAACAAAACACTATTTTATGAGTAACTATGTAATATAGTAACTTAAACCAGGTAAATCAAGAGTTACGCAAACACAAGGAGATCTGCAGATGCTGGAAATTCAAGCAACACACACAAAATGCTGGTGGAATGCAGCAGGCCAGGCAGTATCTTTTGGAAGAAGTACAGTCGACGTTTTGGGTCGAGACACTTCATCAGGACTAACAGGATTAACTAATTAAGAGTTAACGGTGTTATACATATATAGGTGTAAATATATAAATCCCCAAACTTCTTCAAGCTCAGGTGGTGAGTGATATAGTCTTACGATGGTATGTGAAAAAGGTTCAGTTCAGATGCACAGGTTAATTAATGCGAGATGTTTCTAATCCAAAGGCGAATGTTGTGAGAAGGCAATTATGTCAATATTCCACAGATTCCACGACAGCAATACAAAATAACAAGAACAGTAGGTTTTATCACAATTATTGATGAGAAGATGCAGATCTTTTTCTGTGGTCTAGCATCACATCACATGAAAAGTTTCTCATAGTGAATGCTACTCCTGCTGTTCCAGAAATCCTGGTAAATGATCAAGTTGTGGCCTCTGCATTCATGAATTCAGCAGCCAATGCATTCTGGATGTTGGCTTATAGCCAAACTATTCTGAAACAAAATGAGGCACACTCGTACAGTTTCCCTAGCCAAATGTATATCTTGTTCATTTTGCAATCACAAGAACAGTTACTACCCCTCAACCATCAAGCTGTTGAATAAAAGGGGATAACTACACTCAGCTTCACTTGCCCCAAAATTGAAATGTTCCCACAACCAATGATCTCACTTTAAAGAATTTTTATCTCATTAATTATTGCTATTTGTCTGTATTTGTATTTGCACAGTTTGTTACCTTCTGCACTCTGGTTGATCTTTCATCGATCCTGTTATAGTTACTATTATATAGATTTGCTGAGTATGCCCACAATGAGATGAATCTCTGGATGAATATGGTGACATATATGTACCTTGATAATAAAATTCGCTTTGAACTTCGATGTCAGAACGATTGATGGATGCTGTTGACAATGTGTAGGATTGCCTGAGGCCAAAGGGTGATGCCAGTGTGTTGGTGAAATGGTCTGAGAGATGCAGTTGCCAACTGTGAGATGATGAATTTTTTGGAGTATTAATGAGGCTAGGACAACCACAATGACTGGCAGAGTCCTCGGGAGTATTAAGGAGCGGAGGGACTGTGATACACAAGTCCAATAATCATTGAAGGTGGCAGTGCAGGTAGATTAAAGAATTAATAAGATATAATAGACTATATTTATTTAAGCATTAAATAGTATAAATATGAACTATTATATATACTATATAATGTTTCCCTCCCCCTCTCCTCTTCCTCCATTCCCCACCCTGACGTTTACTTCTTCTCACCTGCCTAACACCTACCCCTGGGTCCCCCTCCTCCTTCCCTGTCTCCTATGGTCCACTCTCCTCTCCTATCTGATTCCTCCTTCTTCTTCCCACCCCCCCCCCCCCAGCTTCACCTATCACCTCCTAGCTAGCCTCCTTCCCCTTCCCCCACCTTTTTATTCTGACATCTTCCACCTCCCTTCTCAGTCTTGAAGAATGGCCTTAGCCTGAAACTTGGACTGTTTGTTTCCATAGATGCTGCTTGGCCTGCTGAGTTCCTCCAGTATTTCGCGTGTCGCTTTGGAGCTCCAGCATCTGCAGACTTTCATGTGTTTATATTACATTGACATTCATTAGTTAGGGCATTGAATACAAGAGCAGGGAGGTCACGTTCCATCTTAAAAAACATTGGTGAGACGTTTGGTTGGGTACTGTGTGCAGTACTGTACTGTGCACTTTTTCCAGCCCTGTCACTGGAGGGAATATTGCCTGGAATGAAATATTCCATTATAATCACTTTATTTTCTGTGAAGTGAAGGAGGTTAAGAGAAGAAATGATTAAGATACAAATAATAATGTGAAGTATAATTGGCTAGAATGTAAGATCCTTCCCTCCAGGGTTCCGATGGTTCAGACGTGATAGAGGCAGAGGAATGAAGGATGGGGGGTGGCATTGTTAGTCAGGGAAAATGTTACAGCAGTGCTCAGGCAGGACAGATTAGAGGGCTTGTCTACCGAGGCCATATGGGTAGAACTCAGAAGCAGGAAAGGTATGACCACATTAATGGGGTTGTATTATAGACCACCCAATAGTCAGCGAGAATTGGAGGAGCAAATCTGCAGAGAGATAGCAGACAACTGCAGGAAACATAAAGTTGTGATAGTAAGGGATTTTAATTCTCCGCATATTGATTTGGACTCCCATACTGTTAAAGGTCTAGACGGGTTAGAGTTTGTAAAATCTGTTCAGGAAAGTTTTCTAAATCAATATTTAGAGGTACCGACTGGAGAGGATGCAATATTAGATCTCCTATTAGGAAACAAGTTAGGACAGGTGACCGAAGTGTGTGTAGGGGAACACTTTGGTTCCAGTGATCATAACACCATTAGTTTCAACTTGATCATGGATAAAGATAGATCTGGTCCTCGGGTTGAGGTTCTAAACTGGAAAAAGGCCAAATTTGAAGAAATGAGAAAGGATCTAAAAAGCGTGGATTGGGAGAGGTTGTTCTCTGGCAAGGATGTCGTTAGTAAATGGGAGGCCTTCAAAGGCGAAATTTTGAGAGTCCAGGGTTTGTATGTTCCTGTCAGGATATAAGGAACCTTGGTTCTCTAGGGATGTTGGAACTCTGGTAAAGAAGAAGAGAGAGATGTATGACATGTATAGGAAACAGGGACTTGAGTATAAAAGTGCAAAAAAAACTTAAGAAAGAAATCAGGAGGGCTAAAAGAAGACATGAGGTTGCTTTGGCAGTCAAGGTGAAGGATAATCCAAAGAGCTTCTACAAGTATATTAAGAATAAAAGGATAGTAAGAGATAAAATTGGCCTCTTAAAGATCAGAGTGGTCGGCTATGTATAGAACCAAAAGAAATGGGGGAGATCTTAAATGGGTTTTTTGCATCTGTATTTACTAAGGAAACTGGCATGGAGTCAATGGAAATGAGGCAAACAAGTAGTGAGGTCATGGAACCTATACAGATTGAATTGCTTGCTATCTTGAAGCAAATCAGAGCAGATAAATCCCTAGGAGCTGACAGGGTATTCCCTCGGACCTTGAAGGAGACTAGTGTTGAAATTGCAGGGGCCCTGGCAGAAATATTTAAAATGTCGATATCCATGGGTCAGGTGCCGGAGGATTGGAGGATAGCCCATGTTGTTCCGTTGTTTAAAGAAGGCTCAGAAAGTAATCAGGGATATTATAGGCCGGTAAGTTTGACATCTGTAGTAGGTAAATTATTGGAAGGAGTACTGAGACATAGGATCTACAAGTATTTGGATGGACAGGGACTTATTAAGGAGAGTCAGCATGGCTTTGTGTGTGGTAGGTCATGTTTAACAAATCTATTAGAGTTTTTCGATGAGGTTACAAGGGAAGTGGATGAAGGCTAGGCAGTGGATGTTGTCTACATGGAATTCAGTAAGGCCTTTGACAAGGTCCCGCATGGGAGGTTAGTTAGGAAGATTCAGTCGCTAGGTATACATGGTGAGGTAGTAAATTGGATTAGACATTGGCTCAATGGGAAAAGTCAGAGAGTGGTCGTGGAGGATTGCTTCTATGAATGGAGGACTGTGACTTGTGGTGTGCCACAGGGATCAGTGCTGGGTCCATTGTTATTTGTCATCTATATCAATGATCTGGATGATAATGTGGTAAATTGGATCAGCAAATTTGCTGATGATACCAAGATTGGAGGTGTAGTGGACAGTGAGGAAGGTTTTCAAAGCTTGCAGAGGGATCTGGACCAGCTGGAAAAATGGGCTGAAAAATGGGAGATGGGGTTTAAAACAGACAAGTGTGAGGTATTGCACTTTGGAATGACAAACCAAGGTAGAACATACAAGGTAAATGGTAGGGCACTGAGGAGTGCAGTAGAACAGAGGGATCGCCCCTGTGGATAAAATTAAAATGGCCTGGGAGCAGGATTTAAATATCTCCTTATCCGAGGAGAGCTGGGACTCAGTTCTCAAATCGGTTAACTCAACCTCCCTTTGTGCTCGCCATTGCCTCTTACAGTTTAAGATTGTTCATAGAGCCCATATGTCTAAATCTAAACTATCTCGATTCTACCCTGGCATTAGTCCGCTCTGTGATAAATGTAAGAGGGGCATTTGTACTGGTTCTGTCCTAGCTTGGAGAAATTCTGGAAAGATGTCGTCACTACATTATCGTGTATTCTGAATCAGCACCTAGAACCTAACCCCTTAATTGCTCTGTTTGGTTTTTGGGGCGAGACAGATTTATGTCTGGGTCCGACCAAATGCCGAATACTATCCTTTGCCTCTCTCCTGGCAAGACGCTTGATCCTCCTTAGATGGAAGGATGTTGCCCCGCCCACTCATGCGCAATGGCTTAACAACATTATGGCCTGCTTGGACCTCGAAAAAATTCATTATTCAGTTCTTAATTCGGATCTAAAGTTCCATAAGGTCTGGGGACCTTTTATCGAGTACTTTCATAACCTTCCTCTTGACTAGGGTTTTTTTTTCTCTTCTTTTTGGTCCCTTGCTTTCAGCTCCCTTTTTTTTTCTGGTAGTAGGGATTATTATCCTCTGTTGCTAAGTGTATTCACAGTCTGGGAGTTTGACTGTCCGGACTTATACTCTTTATACTGTGTGGTGGTTGGTCTGGAGGAGTTGTTTTTTTCTTGTGTTGTGGGGCTTGGGGAGGACACTAAGCTCACTTGTCTTTAATTTAGGTGCTTTTTTGTTAAATTCTCTTCCTTTGTAGCATATTGTTATTGTATGCTTAATCTTGCACTGTATTAATGCTCCTCATTGGGATTTGGGGTTTTTAATTTTGGAAAATGTTTTGAAAAACTAATTAAAAAAAATTTTTTTAAAAAAGAACAGAGGGATCTAGGAATACAGATACAAAATTCCCTAAAAGTGGTGTCACAGGTGGATAGGGTAGTAAAGAGAGCTTTTGGTACATTGGCCTTTATAAATCAAAGTATTGAGTATGAGTTGGAATGTTATGTTGAGGTTGTATAAGGCACTGGTGAGGCCAAATTTGGAGTATTCTGTGCAGTTTTGGTCACCAAATTACAGGAAGGATATTAATAAGGTTAAAAGAGTGCAGAGAAGGCTTACAAGGATGTTGCCAGGGCTTGAAAAACTGAGTTACAGAGAAAGGTTGAATAGCTTAAGACTTTATTCCCTGGAGCATAGAAGAATGCTGGAGGAATTCGGCAGGCCAAGCTATGGAAAAGAAAGTACAGTCGATGTTTTGAGCAGAAACCCTTTGCCAGGCACGAAACGCTGACTGTATGTTTTTCCATAGATGTTGCCTGGCCTGCTGAGTTCCTCCAGCATTTTGTATATGTTGCTTGGATATCCAGCATGTGCAGACTTTCTCCTGTTAAGCAGACAGGGTTTAGCTTTTCATGGAGCCTTGATGTGATCAACATATTGTTGAAATATATCTGCATGCGATTAACGTTTTGTCCGTGATGTAAATTACTTTTCTTTTAATATTGCCCATCAGATTTTCCGGTGTCCATCTGTTTTATGTAACAATGGCAGCCACTGGTGATTTGGCCCATTAACTGGATAAGCAGCTCCCATTGAGGGAAGAGTTGCCAATAATTTAAAGCAATTACTTTGAAATAATTATCTTATTGGCAGTTATTAGACTGATGAAATTAGAAACACAAAGACATCAAAAGATCTACAATAAATGTAACTTAAATGACTCTTATTGAAACCAGCTAATTGGTGTTAAATAATGCTTCATGTTTCTTTGAGAGGTGGCTCTAACCACATCTTCAGTGGGTGAATACTGATGTGGCTTTATTTTCAATATGAGAAGCCTTCAAAGAGCCCCTGCTGTACTGATTCATCTCGGGTGCATTAAAACATCAGCATTGATCTTTTTTGTAGTTTTCTTTGCATCGGGTTAGAAAAATGTTATTTTGTTATGAGCAAACGCTCCACTTGAGTTTTTACATGTAGTTCCAGCCCCATTGTCTGCAGACGAGATTATTGTGCACAACTACATATCGATTAAATAAAAGTACACACGTGGGAGATGGTTTTAAATGGTGTATTCACATTGCAGCGAGACAGAGAGAGAGAACAATGCAAGTGCATAGATAACAGTGCATCCACAGACAACAGATCAATACTTAGTACTGGGGGGGTGTCATTGATCTAAAAGAAATAGATCCATACATTACACTTCCTCCCCTTTAGATTAATGCAACATAAACTGTATATGTACAAAGCAATCATTTTCTCTTTCATAAGCCCATATTCCAAATAAACATGCTCTCACAATAACAGTCCATAACTAACCACAGTTCTGAAGGTTCAGCCTTTTGGGTGACACTCTGTTTCTTTCGGGATAACACCCTGGACCTGTGGAGAGGCATCAGGTTTGGTAGGTGTCTTGTCTAAGAGAACGTTCTCGGTTTCTGGTGTCACGTGGTTGTTTGTGATATCATCATTGAGAAGTAAGTCCAGTGACTGTAATGTGTCCATCTTGTTGGATGCAATCAACTTGGGTGCTTTCTTCAGTTGAGCATCCAGTATCTGGTCCACATGATGTCTCATGTCCGAGCTCCAACATCTACTGTGTACATCAGCGGTCTGGTTCTTGTAGCTATCCTGTCGAGTGTCCACTTGACTTTTCTGTAATCACGCGCTAGGACTTACTGTCCAACCTGGAAGCTCTTTGCTGCTTCACTTTGAACTGTTTGTTCTGCACTTCTATCGTAGATCTGGTTTCAGGAGGCCTATGTGAGATCTCAGATCCCTGCTCATGAACAGAATTGCAGGTGTTTGATTTGTTGTCACATGAACAGAGTTCCAATACACAAAAAGGAAATCGTCCTCTTTGTGCTGGAGAGAAATGTCCTCCTTGTCCATAGCTTTAATGGACTTCTTGAAGGTTTGGGTAAACTTTTCAGCTAACCCATTCATTGCTGGGTGGTGAGGAACTGACTTGAAATGTGTAAAGCCATTTTTGTTTATAAACAGTCTGAATTCTTCTGACGTGTATTGTGGTCCATTGTCACTCATAAATTGTTCTAGTAAGCCATTTCTCTTGAAGATAGTCCTCAGAGCGGAGACAGTCTTTACTGTGCTGGTTGACTTCATTGGTATAACCTCCAGCCACTTCGAATGAGCATCCACAACAATTTGAAACATGGAGGCCATGAATGGCCCAGCAAATACTTGGTAGTGTGGAGGAGCAGAGGGATCTGGGGGTACATGTCCACAGATCCCTGAAAGTTGCCTCACAGGTAGATAGGGTAGTTAAGAAAGCTTATGGAGTGTTAGCTTTCGTAAGTCAAGGGATAGAGTTTAAGAGTCGTCTATAAAACTCTGGTTAGGCCACACTTGGAGTACTGTGTCCAGTTCTGGTCGCCTCACTATAGGAAGGATGTGGAAGCATTGGAAAGAGTACAGAGGAGATTTACCAGAATGCTGCCTGGTTTAGAGAGTGTGCATTATGATCAGAGATTAAGGGAGCTAGGACTTTACTCTCTGGAGAGAAGGAGGATTAGAGGAGACATGATAGAGATATACAAGATATTAAGAGGAATAGATAGAGTGAATAGTCAGTGCCTCTTCCCCAGGGCACCATTGCTCAATACAAGAGGACATGGCTTTAAGGTAAGGGGTGGGAAGTTCAAGGGGGATGTTAGAGGAAGGTTTTTTACTCAGAGAGTGGTTGGTGCGTGGAATGCACTGCCTGATCAGTGGTGGAGGTAGATACACTAGTACAATTTAAGAGACTACTAGACAGGTATATGGAGGAATTTAAGGTGGAGGGTTATATGGGAGGCAGGGTTTAAGGGTCGGCACAACATTGTGGGCCGAAGGGCCTGTACTGTGCTGTATTGTTCTTTGTTCTTTGTTGTTCTTTATTCTTTGTTCTTCAATCTGTTTATCTATTCCCATCTCAAACACCTTTTCATTAGCATTAAAAGTGCTACCATTTGGGCAGCAGTTGCCTGTTGATGCCACACTGAGAGGCTCTGAATGAGTGCCAGTCTAGTTGGATTTTTCTCAACCATTCACGTCTGAAAAGTGCTGGTCCTCTACTTTTCTTCAATACATAAAGCTCTAACTGTTGTGTTTGGCCTCCATACATCACCTTCACTTTCAGTTTGTCTTTGGGGGAAACTTTTTCATCTGTGTGGCTCTTTATCATCACTGAGCTCTTCTCGAATGGTATCTTAGAAAACAGTCTCTGGAATTATAGACAAAGCTGATCCTGTATCTAGCTCCATTTTCACTTTTACACCAGACACATCTTTTGTGATCCGTATTATATTGTGATCTCCTTCAGTAATACTATTCTAGGCATGAGAGTTCACCTTCATCAGACTCGATGCTGTGTGATTCTGTTTTACATTTGGTAACTTTATACATTTGTTTAATTTTGTGTTTGAGACTTTTTGCACGGTTGTGCTTTTTGTCTGCTTTGCACACAATGTGACCTCCATGTGACCTTTCCTGTGACACTTCCTGCAGACTTTTTCTTGGATCCATTTGCATCATGGGAGAATTTGCCACATTGATAACACTTTTGGCTTTTTGCACCATTCAGGGACATTTTGTTCATTTCACATTCTAACCTCTTTTTCTGTAGATTTGCTGCAGTCTCTAACGATATTGCAATGGTCAAAGCCTGTTCTAAGGTTAGGTCTCTTTCAGACAATACCCTCTTCTGAGTGCTTTGACTATGCATGTCACATACAAGCCTGTTCCTTAATGCATTAGAAAGTCCATCTCTAAAGTCACAGAAGTGGGAAAGTTTGCTCAATTCTCAGACAGGCTTTCATCTTTTGACTGGTTCCTGTTGTAAAATCTAAATCTTTCAGCTATTACCAGCGGTTTAGGGCTCAAGTGATTTTGTAAAGTTGTATCAATTTCATTGAACACCTTGCTTGCTGGCTTTTCAGGGGTTACTAGGTTGCATAAGACACAGTACGTTCATGGGCCCATTAACTAAGAAGTGTAACCCTCTCGATATACGACTCCCAGCCTTCATTAGCGCTATCAAATTTGTCAAATTTCCCGTCTGAAGCCATCACCACGTTATATTCACTTGAAATTTAGTGTGTCTTTCACTGTTCTCACGCGTTCCTTTGTTAGCCCCTGTGATGGCCTTCTCATGTTGTTTAACTCTTGCTGTTTTGTCCTGTAACTGTAAGTGCCATTGGCGATAATCTCTGACAACTGACATTCAGGTTCACACTTGTTGCCAATTTATTGTGCCAGTGCACAACTACATATTGATTAAATAAAGCACGCATTTTAACTGGTGTATTCATATTGCATTGAGAGGGAGAGAGAGAGAGAGAGAGAGGAAGAGAACAATGCACATCAGTAGACAACAGTTCAATACGTAGCACTAAGGTGGTGGGGGGGGGGAGTCATTGCTCTAAAAGACATAGATCCATACATTTCAGCTTCTGTACTGACAATCCATTGAAGTTGAAGGGAAGAATGGCTATGCAATATTGTTCAAAAATCAATAACATTGCAGATGCTGGAAATCAGAATCAAATAAAATCAAAAACTCTAGAATTTGTTCTGTGTTCTATGTTTTAGTCAAGCTACTAATGAAAAATTATTGAAGTTAAAATTTCAAAGTAAGCTTTATAATCAGATAAATCACATAAATGTCACCACATACAGTCCTGAGATTCATTTTTCTGTGGGCATGCTCAGCAAATCTGTAGAACAGTAACTACAACAGGATCAATGAAAGATCAACCAGAGTGCAGAAGGCCATAAACTCTGCAAATTCAGATTCATAGCAACAAATAACAAGAACATGAAATAACATGATAAAGAGTCCTTAAAGTGAGGTCATTGGTTGTGGTAATATCTCAAAGAACAGGCAAGTGCGTGTAGTTATCCCCTTTTATTCCAGAGGTTGAGGGGTAGTAACTGTTCTTGAACCTGGAGGTGTGAGTCCTAAGGCACTTGTACCTTCAACCTGATGGTAGCAGCCATCAAAAGACATTAACTGTCTCTCTCAACGCATACTCCCTGTTTTGAGTATTTCCTGCAGTTTTTGTTTCATGTCAGATTTTACTTTTGGATTATAGTTTATCAGTTCCTTATTTTCTCCCAATTGTCAGTCTAGTCTTCACAACAATGTAGGATTTTTCTTACAATCTGATACTTCTTTTACTTTAACTGTGGATAGCTTCCCTTTCCAATTGAGTAATGCTCACTGAAATATTTGTTGAAAATTATGAAATATTTAAATGTCTGACACTGCTTTTTGTATCATTTTGGCTAGCTCTCCCTTCACATGTAATTGCCACAGAAACAATATGGGACCCAATTTCCAACCTATTTAGTGCTCTCAGTTTGAAATTCTATCATAGTCCCTCTTCCCCAAACAATCTTCCATCAAGAGATCACTAATTAATCTGAAGTAGATTGTTCCTTCTTAGGTCCACAAAATATTTCTCCAGAAAACTGTTTTGAATATATTCTTTGAAACTGTCCTTAAGTCTAGCTTTGGTAAATTGATTGGGCCAGTCCTTCTCCATATTTCCATGATAGCATCTATGGAAATGAATAAAGTGTCAACGTTTCGGGCTGAGACCCATCTTCAGAGCTGTAGTATAAATGTGTAAAACAGAAGACCAGTGCAGGATGAGAGTGTGTCTGTGAGTTGCGGAGTAGGAGAAGCTTGCGGTCGGACATTCAGACGGTGTGCGTGTGTGCTGGGTGGCAGCAGGGTGTTAAGAAGTCTAACAGCCTGGGGTCAGAAGCTGTTTCCCAGCCTGACAGTTCTGTTTCTTATGCTGCAGTACCTTCTGCCAGATGGCAGAAAGTCAGACTGTAGGAAGGATGGAAAGGCAGGAGGCACTGCGTATTCAGTGCTCCTGATACATGTCCTGAGTAGGGAGAAGAGAGACTCTGATGATGTTCCTCACTATCCGTGCACCCAATTCAGTGCAGTCAATTTTAAGGACCCTATAGACTAGTGAATTATTCTCCCTTTGTGGGAGATCCCCACTGATTTCCAGTTCAGCCCGTGCTCCTTGATGCCATATTCGATCAAATGCTGCCTTGATGTCGAGGCAATTAATCGTATTTCACCCCTGGAGTTCAGCTCTTGGGTCCATATTTGCATCAAGGCTGCACCAAATTGATTAGTGGTTCTCCTGGCATCCCCTCCTGTGCTCTTCATTGAACCAGTGTTGATCCTGATAAAAATACAGCTCGACAGGTGTCTTGCTGAGAACGAGATCAAGATGGCTTTTCCCATTTGTTTGTTCCATTTCCCTACAATATTTAATTTAATCTGTGCTCTTTACTTTGTTTATTTATGTGTAATTCATTTGTAGATTTAGTTGTTGCTTACCTACATTATTGTGTGTTATGTGTACTACTGTGCTTTACTCCCTGGTCTGGTCTGGAGAAATATTGTACAGGTAGTCCCCGTGTTACAAACATCCGACTTACAGATAACTCATACTTACGAACCAAAGAAGGAGAATGCCGTCAACCATTTAAAGTCGGATCACGACACAGTCCGCCATTTTAAGTCATTGCCGTTGACACTGTGTTGAGTGTTTAACTTTGTATTTGGCTTAAATTTTTCTTAGTAAGATTCACCCTGACCCTGGCCCCTCCCCCATTCCAGTTGGCTGGTGGCGCAGTGAGATCAACACCGGGCTCAAGAACGGAGATTTCTGAGTTCAATCCAGTGACAGACTGCCACCGTGCCGGGTTGATGTCGATCCAGTGACTCCTGTACCATCCGTGCCGGGTTGATGTCGAGCTCGCAACTCGACCTCGTAAAAAAAAAACACTGCCACCTCCAGTTTAAATTCCCACACGGAATATTGTGGATGATCAACTACTCAAACCCAGCACAGCCCCCATTTAGCATGTCTCAGTGCGGTGCAGTTTAGGACCCAGGGAATTATGTGCTGTGGTCCTTAGGACCCAGTGGACCTCGGGAGCCAGCGGAGGTCGGGACCCACTGCCTGCAGTGTTTCTGTTCCATTGACGGGAAGCGATCGTGATTGAAAATAAAGTGGAAATAATAAAACGTTTGGAAAGAGGTGAAACGCCATCGGTCGTTAGAAAAGCGTTAGGCTACAGTCGGTCAACGATCGGAACAATTTTAAAGGATAACGGATAAAGTGAGCATAATGGAGCATGTAATTCCAATTGTGTAATCCCAAGATGGCGGCGCGACGCAACTTGCAGCAGCCATTCCGGAGCTAATTATCTGTTATTTGTGAAGTGAGGTGCCGTGTGCAATCATAATCGATTGAAAACAGACGTTGGAGCACGGAGGAACATCGGGAAATCTCCAAGAAGACCCTCTTCGTTGTTGCTGCTGCTGTGAAGTCCGGGTCTCTGCTGGGAAGAACAGGCCCCCAGTCCTCGGGGTCGCGTTGCCGATGGCAGTTGGCGGGGCCGTCTTAATACGCTCGGCAGAGGATGGTGCTCGGAGAAGCTGTGCCAGAGGGGATGGTCGTCGGCTCGGAGTCCGCTGCGGTCAGGTTGCTTTCGCTGTGTGCTGCATCTGTGAGGTTGGGCTCGACGGAACTTTCATTGTGTGCTGCATCTGCGAGGCCGAGTTGGGCGGCGCCGTGGAAGTCCATAGTGGGGGTATTCCCTTCTGCCGGCGTGGGATGGCAAGTCTGTCAGGACCCTGGGGACTTGTGGAAACTGTGGTGATTTGTTTTGAACTTACAGTCCTTTAACGTCTTTGAACTATTTTTACCGTGCCCATGGTCTGTTTTTATCAATTATGCTATTGTTTGCACTGTTGTAACTATGTGGTTTTGTGCAGGTCTTGTAGCTGTAATTCTTGGTCTTGTTTGGTGGATTTGGAGCTCCTTTCCGGGAACGCGCTAAGACAGCAGCGCAATATTAATACACAGCAGCCTCTCCGGACTCTGGATTGGGGATTGCCAAACGTTATGTGGATTTTCTGGTGTAGTCTGTTTTGTCATATGCTTTTGTGATATCATTCTGGAAGAACGTTGTCTCATTTTTTAACTGCATTGCATTTGTGGTTTCTAAATGACAATAAACTGAATCTGAATTGGAATGTGAAAGGCCCTGCCCCGATGAAAGCTATAGTTATTACTAAGCAACGCAGTGGTTTAATTATTAGAATACATACGTTTCTTATATACATAGAAAGGTAAAATATATACTATATACTAGGACAAACATTTGACTAACTGACGCTAAATAATACCAGATGTACTTGTTCCGACTTAAAGACGGACTCAGGAACGGAACTCGTACGTAACCCGGGGACTGCCTGTATATAGTTCAATGACAATAGACTTGACTTGATTGACTTGTCACCTGTCACGGATACAAAGGAGGAACGGCAAGGTCGATGTTGAGATATTACTGCTAATGGGTGAGTCTCATAAGGAGGGAGACTGAAAGATTAAGGAGAAAGCAATAATAACTGAATGCATAAGAATATATTTTAGCAGAGGAAGGCAAATCAGCTATTTAATGGCTGTAGAGGCTAGATCATTTTAAGTATTTAAAGAGGAATTGGATAAATTCCTGGAAGATTAGAGACTGAAATAGAAAAGTACATTAAGTGGTAGGCTCCCCACTACCATTGGGCAGGAAGTACAGGAGCCTAGGGTTGCACTCAGACAGGTTCAGGAGCAGTTCTCCTCTTACAGTCATCGTGGATAACTTCACTCACCTCACCTACAGGCTCACTTTCAAGGACTCTACGACTCGTGTTCTCAATATTATTGATTTAACTTATTTGCATATTGGTTGTTTGTCAGTCTTTGTTTATGAATGGTTTTTAGTCTGTTTCTTTATTTTCCCATAAATGCCTGCAAGGAAATGAATCTCAGGATAGTAAATGGGGGCATGTCCATGCTTTGATAATAAATATACTTTGAGAGGACAAGTGGCTGCTCTGTTCTTGTAGGTATTCTCTCGAACTGTTTATCCTCCGTTTTCACATCTGTACCAGATAGCAAGTACCTTATACTTGCTGGACAACATCAAAGGCAGAGTCCTGCATCACTACATCCTGATTCTCATACCTGCTTGACTCAATCATATGCTTCTACCTTAGGGTCATTTATTGTGTTCGGTGCTCCCAGTGTGGCCTCCTGTATATCGGTGAGACCTGATGTAGATTGGGAGACCATTTTGCTGTCCACCAGAACAAACAGGATCACCCAGTGGCCACTCATTTTAATTCCACTTCCTATTATGATATGTCCATCCATGGCCACACTTAGGTTGGAGGAACAACACCTTATATTTTGTTTGGGTTGCCTCCAACCTGATGGCATGAACATCAATTTCTCAAACTTCTGGTAATGCCCCCTACCCCCTCTTCACCATTTCCTATCCCCTTGTCCCTCTCTCACCTCATCACCCCCCTTTGTTCTATCTCCTGGTGTTTTGCTCTCCCCCCTTCCCCCACTTTAAATCTATTTCTCATCTTTTTTTCTCCAGTCCTGCCGAGCAGTCTCAGCCCAAAACATCGACCGTACTTTTTTCCACAGATGCTGCCTGGCCTGCTGAGTTCCTCCAGCATTTTGTGCGTGTTACAAAGTGTCACAGGTCTCAGCGACTAAAAGCAGCACCTCTTTTCGCTTTCATGAAATCCCAAGATTAGTAAGTACCCAAAACCTGCATTCTGTTGAAGCTGCGCCATGGTATTGAACTCAGTTGTAATCAATAAAGAGCAGTGTGGACTATGATTTGCTCTTGTTTAGGTGCTCCAAGGCCAAGCGGAGAAGCTGCACCTTGTGAACTCACAAAGCAAAACTTTGAGCTTCGAATAATAAGGATTAATTACTGTGTTTTTAATGTTACATTTCAGGTAATATTGTAGCAAAGGAGAAAAGGCGGCATCGCTCTCATAAATTCCTGTGCTTGAGAGTTGGAAAACCAATGAGGAAGACGTTTGTGTCTGTAGCAAGTGCATCCATGCAACAGTATGCCCAGAGGGACAGGAAACACGAATATTGGTTTGCTGTGCCACATGAAAGGTAAATCTCTCTTGCGCTTGCACTGGAATTCTGCTGAGGTTCGGGCTCTGACAGCTGCACAGTGCAGACTTCCCCTGTGCGAACGTTTTGTGCATGGTAAATAATCTAACTGTCCATTTGACTACCTTTGAGTCTTAGTTAAATCACTGACTTTTGTACAAGTTGAAAGGCCTTCTATCCACTCTTACAAATATTAGAAGTGTACTACTTGTTAAAATAGGAGATATCCACTTTTTACATTAATGAACCTAAATGAACAGTTTATGTGTACCCTTGCATAATTTGTGTTCAGTTGAAAGTAGGTCACTTAATTTCATCTAAATGTTACTAAATTTTTAGTGTACTTAGAAATTAAACTGTTTATAAAACCTGGACTAAAGTGATCGTGTCTGGGAGCCTGCATGGTTTGTTTCAATGCCATTTGTGCATGTTTTTCATGAGTGTACCTGATGTAATGACATGTCCATTTTGGAGGCAGGAACAGAGATGTTTTTTTTTAAACAAATTGTGCTCAAAAACTGTGTGCCGTTTCAGAAGGTTGTGAACCTGGTAAACTGATGTTAAAGAATAGCTACAAGACAGAGGAAAGCCATTCAGCTTTTCATGTCTCTACCAGAGTAACTTAACAGTTCCACTCACTTGTCTGATGTGTGCAGCCATGCAATTTTTTTGTCAGGTTATATTTATCTAGTTCTGTCCTAAAGGCCACAGTGAAACCTGCCTCCATTTCATTTGCATGTAATGCTGTCCACATTTCCAACTATGTGTTGTGTAAAAATATATCTTCCTCTGACATTATAATTCTCTTCCCCTTTACTTTATACATCTGACTTCCAGCTCTACAACCATTGACCACAGTAACAGCCTCCCACTACAGGTGATCCTATCATGGGGACGGTTATGCTCCTAGAAAACAGTTGTATCACTATTTTCTGTATCACTTGCATTCAGAATTCTGTGTTGATTTATTTTTTCCCATAAATTCCAGATAGAAATTTATACTTTGTATCAATAACACTGGACAACAATTTTTTTCAAAAGTGTTTCTTCCTCTGAAATTTTTTTTGTTTATGATAGACCATTTGAAATTGAACACAAATATAGTTTCAGACAACTTGTATCACGTAGGACTATGGAGAAACAAGAAATTATCTTTTTTTTGTTACGGCTGCTGACACTTTTCAGTAGTTCAACTGGGCTAAATATGTTTTGTTGATGATCTTCTTTTGTACACAGTGTCTGACATTTCTCACTTAAATGTCCAACAATAATCAGCCAGCATTGATGGATTCCAGTTGCCCTGATAACTGTTTCTCTTTGACTGCAATGTCCTGGTGAAACCTTTCACCATGCTCGTCACTGACAGCACCAAGATTGGCAGGGAAGAAGTCTAAATGGGAATGCAGATAATGAATCTTTAGTGACATGTTGCACTTCTGGTTTTGTATGCTTGAAGTACATTGTCAACCAGCAGCATGTAGTTTGGTGCTTTGTAGTTGCCACGAATGATTTCAACAACATTCTCGAATGCCTTCCATGCAATTTTCTCCAGTCCCACCTGAAGTTCTTAGAATTGCCTGTCATTGATGACCTGTTTGATTTTTGGTCCAACAAAAATGCCTTCCTTAATCTCTAAATAACAAATATAAAAGATTTTTTTTAAATGCTGCGTGATAGGGAACCTTCCTGGTGTTTTTAATGATCTGCAGCCAAAATGCTAAGATACACCCAGAAGTATTCAGGAAGTAAAGTCTTTGTTGTCCAGTGTAATTTGTGGGTTCTGTATGGACAAATCTTATAACCCTAAAGGCAGGAGTTGCCTTTACCTATTTTGTTCAAGCATCTGAGGAGCGGGCGTCAGAGTAGTGGGAGGTAGAGTAGGAAGGCTTTGGCTCAAGAAAATGCTGGGCTTTCTTGGCTATGGAGCTGGTGTTGAGGGACCAGGTGAGATTCTCCGCCAGGTGAACACCAAGAAATTTTATGCTCTTAACGATCTCAACGGAGCAGCCGTCAATGTTCAGCGGAGAGTGACCAACAACCATCTCATTTGTTTTGTTTACATTCAGAGACAGGTTGTTGGCTCTGCACTAGTCCGTTAGCCACTGCGCCTCCTCTCTGTAAGCTGACTCATCATTCTTGCTGATGAGACCCACCACGGTCATGTTATCAGCGAACTTGATGATGTAATTCAAGCTGTATGTTGCTGCACAGTCGTAGGTCAGCAGAGTGAACAGCAGTGGACTGAGCACACAGCCCTGGGGGGCCCCCATGCTCAGTGTGATGGTGTTGGAAATGCTGCTCCCGATCCGAACTGACTGAGGTCTCCCAGTCAGGATGTCTAGGATCCAGTTACAGAGGGAGGTGTTCAGGCCCAGTCGGCTCTGCTTTCTAGTCAGTTTCTGAGGGATGATTGTGTTGAATTGTTATGAGTGATGAACAGACCTGATGGACAATGGGGTGCAGAGTTAACCATTCCCAACCTCCCTCCTGAGAACTACGAACTATTGCTGTTGCTATGCTGCTCATGAGAGAGAGAGATGAAACACAGGCAAGAACATCTGCTACAGATAAGAGGGGGAGAGAGACTGTTGATTTACTGCATTTTGACTCTTCCTGGATTATTTACCTTCCACTACAAGGACTGTACTTTGCTCATTAACATTCCTCAGGAGATAGCAGGAGTGGCCTGATTTGATGGACACAGTCATTCAGAGTTGATGGATAGCTGAGACCCCGTGAGTGGGGATAAAAGGCAGGTTTGGAGAGACACCCTTGAGACACACCAGTGGACACTGACTGAGTGTTGGGAACCCACAGAAAGGTGGGGGCTTCGGAGACCAAATCAGGAGATTGGTCAGTAAAGCTCACAGTGTTACAGCAGGGCTAGTGGGGACTTGTGTGTGTGTCCACTCATGCCAGAGTGACGAGTCCACCACAGAAGAACGGTCTAGCTGAAGACCAGAGGCGTCATAACTGAATGACCACAGCGATACGACGGATTAAGAAAGCAACGGAAGGTTTGCCTGCTGTAGCTGTTACCTCTCGCTCTCTCTCTCTCTCTCTCTCTCTCTCTCTGTCTCTCTCTCTCCAACGATTTCAATACAACAACCATAACTACCTCAGCATTTATGATCTGAACTCTATACTTTTCTATGACAATTCATTTACCCCTAGACATCGATAGAGCTTGTTTATTATTGATTATTATTATTCCTACACTTTTAGGTTTATTACTGCTAACTTGTTTTATATGTATATTTGCATTTTTGATATTGTATTGTGTAGTTTACTAATAAACACCTTTAGTTTGGTACCACCAGACTCCAATGGATCCTTCTTTCTCTGCTGGTCAGACACCCAGTTACGGGGTACGTAACTAATTGGGGCCTCAGCTCCGGGATTTGATTACCAAATTGGGGGGCTGGTGAATTGGGATAAAAGTCCCTTATCTGATCTGGTTGTATGGATAACCAGACGGGAAACCAGTAGAGATGGAAATTGACAAATTTTTAAAAGACCCGACTTCGGGGGCATTAGAGGATGCCAGGAAGGCGGAATTGGTGAGCATTGCAAAACGATTAAATCTCTCAGTGGTGAAATCGTTGATGAGCAAGTTGGATATACAGAGAGTAATAGCTGTGCATTACGTATCCGAAGGTGTGTTCACGTCGGATGTATTGGACCTGTTCCCTGAGAAAAAACCAGTCGAGGGTGAGCTTCAGATACAGATAGAAAGATTAATGTTGGTTGCGGAGAAGGAGGAAAGAGAGCATGAGCTCCAGATACTCCGGATAAAGGAGATAGAAGCTGATAGGCAGAGGGAGGACGGAGAGAAAGAGAGGCAGTTTGCACTGGAAATGGAGAGGTTAAAGGCATCGCAGGGAAGAGTCCGGGTTGCAAACCCAAATGAGGGGTTCAAGATTGGTCAGGAGATCCAGTTGGTACCTCCATTCGAGTTAATACTGATGGAGCAGTTCAAAGGTTGTATCCCTGAGAGTATGAAGATGTACTTGGATGAGAAGGAGACAGTGACTCTGTCTGCGACTGCCAAATTAGCAGACGAGTATGCCTTAACCCACAAGACAAAGTTTTCCCGAAATAAGAGCGACCAGAAAGGCAGTAGGGACGGCAGAGAAAGCCCACCGGCTAAGGCAGAGAATAAGCCAGGAGCTAGTGGAAAAGGTAAGGAGGAGGAAAAGCAGGCAGGCAGGAAAGTTCCCAACTTTACGTGTTATAATTGTGGGAAAGCTGGTCATATAGCATCTAAGTGCTTTGCTCCAAAGAAAGAGACAGGGAAAGGGAAAACGGCAGTCTCGACTGGTTGCATTGAGTCGGTCAACAGATCGATAAGGAAGGCAAAGGTAGATAGAGCACAAGAGGGGCGTGAGAAGTTTATCTCGGAAGGGACAGTGTCTGTGAAGGAAGGAGAAACCCCAGTTCCAGTGCGGATCTGGAGAGATACTGGGGCTGGTCAGTCATTGATTCTAAGGAAGGTGTTAGATTTCGGTCCTGAGACTGAGACTGGGGAGGTTGTGTTAAGAGGTATTGGAAAAGGGACCGAGGCCGTAGCTTTGCATAGGATGTTTCTGAAATGTGACCTGGCATCTGGACCAGTCGAAATAGGGGTGCGGTGGAAACTACCGATGGACGGTGTGGACGTCCTACTTGGTAACGATCTGGCAGGTGCTGACATGTATTCAGCAGTGAAATTAACAAGTAAGCCTGTAAATGCTGAGGACCCGCCCATAGATTCCAAGATTTATCCCGCATGCGTAATCACTCGCAGCATGTCTAGAAAGGCGGCTGAGAAAGGAGACAGTTTAAATGAGTCCAGGGTTGATTTAGTGGAGACATTTTTGCCGACCTTGTATGAAAAGGGGTTACCGGAGGAGAAGGAAAAGGATAGTGGGTCTAAGGAGAGTAAAGGAGAGGAGGTAGATCTACCATTAGCAAGGAGGGAACAGAGTCGTGATGAGAAGCTTGTGGCGTTGAAAGAATCAGCTCTTTCTGAAGTAGAGATTGATAAGGAACCAGGTGGATACTATCTGAAGGAGGGAGTGTTAATGAGGAAGTGGAGGCCGACCACGGTACCAGTCAATGAGGACTGGGCGGTGGTACACCAAGTGGTGGTTCCGAAGGTTTATCGGGATGAAATTTTGAACTTGGCTCACAAGGGACCTCTAGGTGGACACTTGGGAGCAAGGAAGACAGTAAATAGGGTTATGAAAGATTTTTATTGGCCAAATATGAGGAAGGATATTGTTGACTATTGTAAAAGGTGCCATACTTGTCAGATGGTAGGAAAGCCAAATCAGGTTATCCCTAAGGCACCCCTCAGACCGATACCCGTCTTTGAGGAGCCTTTTTCCCGAATCATCGTGGATTTTGTGGGTCCTTTGCCTAGAACTGCGAGTGGGCGGCAGTACGTGATGACCATGATGTGTGCTGCTACTAGATTCCCGGAGGCTGTGCCCCTGGGGAACATTAGGACTCCTGCAGTGGTAAAGGCACTCATTAAATTTTTCACCATGGTAGGGTTACCTAGAGAGATACAGTCAGATCAGGGGAGTACC
The DNA here is from genome assembly GCF_048418815.1 of Hemitrygon akajei. Lineage (NCBI taxonomy): Eukaryota > Metazoa > Chordata > Chondrichthyes > Myliobatiformes > Dasyatidae > Hemitrygon > Hemitrygon akajei. Next base: position 140,958,925 of record NC_133124.1, on the reverse strand, counting down.
TTCACGTTCCGTGCATTTCAACAAATGTTGACACAGATGGGAGTTAAACAAATTCTAGCCTCTGCATACCACCCGGAATCTCAAGGAGCGTTGGAAAGATTCCACGCAACTTTAAAGACTATGATTACAACTTACTGTCAGGAAAACACTTGTGACTGGGATGATGCATTACCACTTCTGTTATTTGCAGTGAGGGACACGGTTCAGGAATCTCTGGGGTTCAGTCCATTCGAGCTCATTTTTGGTCACAGGCCCAGAGGACCTTTAACCTTACTCAAAGAAAAATGGTCTAGTCCGAATGTGCAAGTCAATGTGATTGACTATGTTTTGAGGTTCCGTGAAAGGCTCCATAAAGTTTGCGAGTTTGTGAAGCAATATCTTAAAGACTCCCAGACTAAAATGAAACAATGGTATGTTAAACGAGCCCAAGAGCAAGAATTTCAATTGGGCGATAAGGTTTTGGTCCTGTTCCCTGTAGTTACCAACCCCCTACTGGTGAGGTTTCAAGGGCCGTACAAAGTGATTAAGAAAATAGACTCTCTGAATTATGTGATGGAAACTCCTGATAGACGAAAGCCGAGCCAGTTGGTTCACGTTAACATGCTAAAGGGTTATCATGATGTGACCCCCACGGTGGTCGGTGCTGTCACGAAGACCGATGAGGCAGAAAGGATTGATGAGGGGTCCGAGCGTTTTGAAAAGATAAGCATAGTACCCACCAGACTAGAGAACTCTGTTATTTTAGCCAACCTTGCTGATAAAGTCAGTCATTTAGAGCCTGAACAAAGAGAGCAACTGACACAGCTAATTAACCGGCATGCAGATTTATGCCCAGATGTTCCCAGGAGGTGCCAAGTAACAGAGCATGATATTATTGTTACCTCAGCCCAGCCGATTAAACAATCCCCTTATCGGATGAATTTGGAAAAGAGCAAGCTAGTGGAAAAAGAAATTGAGCATATGCTAGCTGCTGGTATTATTCGTGAATCTTCCTCTGTATGGGCATCTCCATGCGTGGTTGTACCGAAGCCGGACGGTAGTATAAGGTTCTGTACAGATTACAGAAAGGTGAATGCCATCACACAATCAGATGCTTACCCTATCCCCAGGGTGGATGATTGTATTGATTGTTATGTACCCTGTAACTGGGTCACTTACCAGCAAAGATAGAGAGGTCCGTTGAAGTCTGATGGTACTATTTTTAACAGTATTTATTGATAAAAATACACAAAAATAATATCAGTGCAAACATACAGATAATATACGTCATCAATATTAAATCTAAAAGCATGGGTATAATAATAATCAACAAGAAATAGCTCTATCGTTGTCTAGCGGATAATGTATTGTCCGATGGAAATATAAATATAAAAGTCACTCAAGTTCATTCAGGCTGCAGCTTTTGGTTGGAGAGAGAGACGATTTTTTTAGAACTTGCCCGTTTTCCTTTTTATGATGTCGATCCTTCGAAATGTCGTCAGTGGTGATCTCTTCTTTAGCTAAGCCGTCTTCCGTGGTAAGGCCTCAATCCCGGGCAACGGGAAAGGACACACGTGGGCCTTCCACCGGCTGTCGCTATTAAACGCTGTCACGGGATTTCTAGCGTTTCTCCTGGTGCGTCTGAAGGGGTTGTTCCCCAGACCCTCTTTTATCCTTACTCACGGGGTCTCAGATGTCAATCAGGTTGGGATGATGCCATCCCCCAACCAGCCCACGTTGCTCATTCCTTGAGGGCTTCAATGAATAGCACAGTGCTCAATACACAATTCCGTCTCCTAGAGACAATGGCCGTTTCCCGTGGCTTTGTATCGCTGAGGGGCCAGGACATTCCAAACCCCTTGTGGATTCTGCCTCTCTCTCTCTCATTTCCTGGGTCTCCTGACCTGAATTAATAGCGATCTTGCGATTCTCAAAAAGGAGGGGGCTACTTTGTACCCTTCGGCCCCTCAGAGTTGGGGCACAGGCGTAACACCCTCTTTCTTCAACGCGTTTTTACCATCGGTAAAAAATGAAGTAATAGAGAGTCTTACAGGATTTTAGAATCTAACGCAATACAAAAGCTTTTTTTTCTCTACAGAGTAATACAGTTATACATTCAATTCAGCATCTAAACAGTTACCGATTACATTGTCACTTCCTTTAATATCTTAACATCTTGTACCTTACTAAAGTCTTGTAGCATCAGACTCCAATTTAATAACCACCTATTTTTATTTCTTATTTTCTTTAGCAAACAAAAACTAAAGAGTTGTGATCTTAGCTTACAAAAGTTCATGCAAATACTAATCTTTATGTTACTTTCAAACTTAACAGTCAGGCTTCCATGGGGGTTGTCTTTATTATTCACATGCTTTGTCGAAATCCCATAAAACCGGCTTCTGCTATTTAAAAATGGTGTCCCATTAACCCTCGCCTCTTTTCCGGTTAATTCTCATGTGGTGAGCTTGTGCACCCTGGCGAAATAGGCTTTCGCCCACTCCTTTCATGGGAGTTATTTTATCAACAATGTGTTCCAAACTTAGACCATTTCCCGAATTTCCACCCAATTCTTTAATTTTACGCAAGTTGCTAGTTTTCTCTTCAGGACCCTTCAGGCGATTAGGTCTCAATGGCAGCGATCCCTCTTTGTTCAAACAGCATTTCGAATTCTGCGGTTTCACACCACACTCTGGAATAACAATAGCGTGTGGGGCCCCTTTACCTTCCAACTCAATCTGTAATTGAGTCACAGGCACCGCGGTACCAAGCCATTGTCTCGGTAGCCTGGTTGCTGCGTTTGACATCAATTCAGACTTTAAATTTTCTTCATTCAATTTGGAAACTACACTTTTCCCTTTTCCTTCAATAATAATATTCACCTCACCACCTGTTATCTCCTCACTAACTTTTAACACACCTTCAAGCACAAACACCTGGGAACTCTCACTTCCCACTATTACCAAGGTTAACCCTTTCTTCACTGAACCAAGTCCATCTGACCCACAAGGACTGCATTCCTTTTCAACTGAATCAAATACCTCAGACTTTTTCTGAGCTCCATTACTAGGTTCAGTACCACGTGCATCCACATCTTGGACACACTCAAACGGGACATTTGCCTCTTCCAGGCTTTCAACACCCGTACCCTGTTCAAGTTCTAAATTCCCCTGATCCTCCCAGCTGCTCTCTGGGCAACTCCCTTCTGGAGTAAACTCAACCCCGCGGGCTGAAACAACCTCATCTGCCAACCCGGCAGACTTCTTCAAGGTAAGGGCACCCTTTTCATCTAGGACTGCCCTCATTTCATTATCGGGAACACCTTTAGAATTTTCAACTTCTTCAAACAGTTCTGCCAAACCAGACAGATCATCCATGTCCAACTCTGGACCCTTTAACAGCTTTTCCTGTTTCTCATCTTTACTTCGTGCCTCTATAAATTTTCTCCTGGCTAAGGGCAGGACTACCTCCTTGCCCTTACTCTCTTTCACTTTACTACTCTCCGTTTTACCCCCCTCTAAACCCCCGTGGCACAGGGTCGGTAAAAACGTCCTGACCAAATCGATACTGGCCGGATTTAAACTGCTCTTGTTCTCAGCTGCCTTTCTCGACATGCTGCGAGTGATCGCGCATGCGGGATAGATCTTGGAATCTAGGGGCATGACCTCCACCGGCTGGTCCATCAGCTTCATTGCTGACCAAACCTTACCACCGGCTAAATCATTACGAAGAAGGACGTATGCGTCAGTTATCGGGAATTCTGATTGCACCCCTATTTCAACTGGTCCAGATAGCAGCTCACAATTTATAATGATTCTATGCAAAGGCACTGTTTCTGTCCCTTTTCCTATTCCTTTCACAGCTACCATTCCCATCTTGCGACCAAAATCCAGTACCTTACTGCTAATCAATGACAGTTCAGCTCCCATGTCTCTCCATTTCTGCACCGGAACTGGTGGTTCCCCTCTCTCACAGACACGGTTCCATTTGACATACAAGTCTCAGACCCTTCTCGTACTCTGTCGACCCGGGGCTCGCTTGTTGATTTACTGATTACCACGGCACATCCTATAGGGACTGCGGCTTTCCATTTTCCTGTCTCCTTCCTCGGAGCAAAGCACCTAGATGCAATATGTCCCCCCTTTCCACAATTAAAACAGGTCAAGCCTGGAAATCTCTGGCCATCTTGCCTCTCCTCCTCAATCTTACCTCTAGCTCCCGGCGGGACCTCTGCCTCAGCCGGCGGGCTTTCTCTATCATTCCCACGGTCTCTCTGGTAACTTTTATTCGAGGAAAACTTTGTCTTGTGGGTTAGGGCATATTCATCTGCGAACCTAGCAAATTCGGAGATGGACTTATTCGGCTTCTAATTCAAATACATCCGGATATCCTCCAAAACACAACCTTTAAATTCCTCAATCATAATTAACTCCCTGAGACGCCAAAAATCCTCTTCCACTGTTTCTGCTGTACATCAACGATCCAAGAGCACATCCTTCTCATAGGCAAACTCGGTATATGTCTGATTCCACCTTTTCTTTAAATTTCTGAACTTTTGTCTATACGCTTCAGGTACCAATTCGTAAGTCCGGAGAATGGCCTCCTTTACTTTGGCATAATTCTCCGCCTCTTCCTCCTCCATGGACAATGCCGCATATGCTCGTTGTGCCTTCCCTTTTAACACACTTTGTAACAACGCCACCCACTGCTCTTTGGGCCACTTCTGATTCACTGCCACCTTTTCAAAAAGCAAGAAATAAGTATCAACATCCGTCTGCTCGAACGAAGGTACTACCCTCAACTCCCGACTAACATTAAACCGCTCCTCTCGGTCTGACCCTTGAGCTCTTCGCTCTTGCCTTAACGTCTCCATATCCAAGTCATGTTGCCTCTGTTTCTCCGCCTCCCTCTCCTTCTCGGCTCTTTCCTTTTCTTTCTCAGCTCTCTCCCTCTCTTTTTCAGCTGCTTCCAGCTGTTTTAACTGAATTTTATGCTCTCTTTGTTTCTCAGCCCTGTCCTGCTCCCTTTTCACCTCCAACTCCTTTAGCTGGAGCTCATGCTCCCTTTTCACCTCTAACTCCTTTAGCTGGAGTGCATGCTCCCTTTGCTTGTCGGCCCGTTCTTTCTCCTTCTCAGCTGCTTCCAGCTGTTTTAACTGCACTTCATGCTCCCTTTGTTTTTCGGCTCTTTGCTGCTCTTTTTCCTTTTCGGCCCTGTCTTTGCTTTCTCAGCTGCTTCCAGCTGCTTTAATTTAATTTCATGTTCCAACCTTAATTTCTCCAACTCTAACTGAGCCGTCCCACTAGCTGGAACCTTTTCAGGGATATTTTCCAATATCTCAGCTGCAAACACATTCTTCTCAATATAATACTGAGTTATGGCCCTTCGCACCTCCCGCTTTTTCATTGACAACCTCACCTCTGCGAGGTTTAGTCCCTTCGTCATATTTATCAAGTCCGATTTGGAGTCGGGTTTTCTATAAATTCATCCACGTCCATCTTTGCTGGTTTCCCGTCTGGCTACCCGCGTACCAGATCCAAGTTTGGACTTACAAGCCCGATTCACTGGCCTCCCAATTTGGTGTCAAATCCCGAGACGAGAACCCCAAGTTGTTACGAACCCCGTAACTGGGTCACTTACCAGCAAAGATAGAGAGGTCCGTTGAAGTCTGATGGTACTATTTTTAACAGTATTTATTGATAAAAATACACAAAAATAATATCAATGCAAACATACAGATAATATACGTCGTCAATACTAAATCTAAAAGCGCGGGTATAATAATAATCAACAAGAAATAGCTCTGTTGTTGTCTGGGGATAATGTATTGTCCGGTGGAAATATAAAAGTCACTCAAGTTCATTCAGGCTGCAGCTTTTGGTTGGAGAGAGAGACGGATTTTTAGAACTTGCCCGTTTTCCTTTTTATGATGTCGATCCTTCGAAATGTCGTCGGTGGTGATCTCTTCTTTAGCTAAGCCGTCTTCCGTGGTAAGGTCTCAATCCCGGGCAACGGGAAAGGACACACGTGGGCCTTCCACCGGCTGTCGTTATTAAACGCTGTCACGGGATTTCTAGCGTTTCTCCTGGTGCGTCTGAAGGGGTTGTTCCCCAGACCCTCTTTTATCCTTACTCACGGGGTCTCAGATGTCAATCAGGTTGGGATGATGCCATCCCCCCAACCAGCCCACGTTGCTCATTCCTTGAGGGCTTCGATGAATAGCACAGTGCTCAATACACAATTCCGTCTCCAAGAAACAATGGCCGTTTCCCGTGGCTTTGTATCGCTGAGGGGCCAGGACATTCCAAACCCCTTGTGGATTCTGTGTGTTTCTCTCTCATTTCCTGGGTCTCCTGACCTGAATTAATAGCGATCTTGCGATTCTCAAAAAGGAGGGGGCTACTTTGTACCCTTCGGCCCCTCAGAGTTGGGGCACAGGCGTAACATGATAAAGTGGGTAAAGCGAGATACATCACTAAGATTGACCTGCTTAAAGGGATACTGGTGTGTTCCTTTGACTGACAGGGCTCGAGAAATTTCAGCCTTTGTCACACCATCAGGGTTTTATGAATACAATGTGTTGCCATTTGGAATGAAAAATGCTCCAGGGACATTTCAGAGAATGATTGACGCTGTGATTAAAGGGTTAACAAACACAAAGGCTTACATTGACGATGTAGTAGTTTGGAGTGACACTTGGGATGAGCACATTGAAGCTGGGGAGAAACTGTTTAAACGAATGGCTGCAGCCCACCTCACAGTGAACCTCGCAAAGAGTGAGTTTGGCCATGCCACGATCACGTACCTGGGGTATGTGGTAGGACAGGGGTAATTGGCTCCTATGCAGGCTAAAGTACAGGCTATTTCCGAGGTTCCTGTCCCAACAAATAAGAGGGCATTGAGAAGGTTTTTGGGCATGATGGGGTACTATCGAAAATTTTGTAAGAATTTTGGGGACATTGCCCTCCCGCTTACAAAGCTCCTACAGAAGGAAGAAAAATTTGAGTGGAGCAGTCCTTGTCAGGAAGCTTTTGAGAAATTGAAAACCATATTGTGCCACCACCCTGTGTTAAAAGCACCTGATCTCTTGAAACCTTTCTCCCTGGTGACTGATGCAAGTGATGAGGCGGCAGAGGCAGTCCTATTGCAGAAAGCAGGGGATGGAGTGGAACACCCGGTAGCGTATTTCTCTCGAAAGTTCAATGTGCATCAGAGAAATTACTCCACTGTGGAGAAAGAATTGTTGGCACTTATCTTGGCAATTCAGCATTTTGAGGTCTACATCTGTGCAGCACAGAGACCATTAATTGTTTATACTGATCACAACCCTTTGGTATTCTTGGCTAACATGAAAAATAAAAATAGGAGGTTATTAAGTTGGAGTCTGGTGTTACAGGAATTAGATATTAAAATACAACATGTAGTGACAATGTAATTGCAGATTGTTTATCTAGATGTTAATTTGGAAGTGTATCTGTATTATTCTTGTAGTTAAGACCACTTCTGTATTTTGTTAAACTCTGTAATTCAGTAATATGCTTTATTAGTTAATTTTCACTCTGGTGAAAATTCCCAGAAGGATGGGGGTGTTATGAGTGATGAACAGACCTGATGGACAATGGGGTGCAGAGTTAACCATTCCCAACCCCCCTCCTGAGAACTACGAACTATTGCTGTTGCTGTGCTGCTCATGAGAGAGAGAGATGAAACACAGGCAAGAACATCTGCTACAGATAAGAGGGGGAGAGAGACTGTTGATTTACTGCATTTTGACTCTTCCTGGATTATTTACCTTCCACTACAAGGACTGTACTTTGCTCGTTAACATTCCTCAGGAGATAGCAGGAGTGGCCTGATTTGATGGACACGGTCATTCAGAGTTGATGGGATAGCTGAGACCCCGTGAGTGGGGATAAAAGGCAGGTTTGGAGAGACACCCTTCAGACACACCAGTGGACACTGACTGAGTGTTGGGAACCCACAGTAAGGTGGGGGCTTCGGAGACCAAATCAGGAGATCAGTCAGTAAAGCTCACAGTGTTACAGCAGGGCCGGTGGGGACTTGTGTGTGTGTCCACTCATGCCAGAGTGATGAGTCCACCACAGAAGAACGGTCTAGCTGAAGACCAGAGGCGTCATAACTGAATGACCAGAACAATACGACGCATTAAGAAAGCAACGGAAGGTTTGGCTGCTGTAGCTGTTATCTCTCTCTCTCTCTCACACTCTCTCTCTCTCTCTCTCTCTCTCTCTCTCTCTCTCTCTCTCTCTCTCTCTCTCTCTCTCTCTCTCTCTCTCTCTCTCTCTCTCTCTCTCTCTCTCTCTCTCCTCTCCCCCTCCCTCCCTCCCTCCCTCCCTCCCTCCCTCCCTCCCTCCCCTCTCTCCCTCTCTCCCTCTCCCCCCCCTCCCTCCCTCCCTCTCTCTCTCTCTCTCTCTCCCTCCCTCCCTCTCTCCCTCCCCCCCTCCTTCTCTCTCCCTCTCCCTCTCTCTCCCTCTCCCCTTCTCCCTCCCTCCCCAACGATTAACGATTTCAATACAACAACCATAACTACCTCAGCATTTATGAACTGAACTCTATACTTTCCTATGACAATTCATTTACCCCTAGACATCGAAAGAGCTTCTTTGTTATTGATTATTATTATTCCTACACTTTTAGGTTTATTACTGCTAACCTGTTTTATATGTATTTTTGCATTTTTGATATTGTATTGTGCAGTTTACTAATAAACACCTTTAGTTTGGTACCACCAGACTCCAACGGATTCTTCTTTCTCTGCTGGTCAGACACCCAGTTACGGGGTACATAACAGAATGCTGAACTGTAGTCTATGAATAGCATTCGAACATATGTGTCTTTTATGTCCAGGTGGGTTAGGGCCAGGTGGAGGGTGATGGCAATGGCGTCATCTGTTGAGCGGTTAGAACGATATGCGAACTGCAGGGGGTCAGTAAGGGGGGCAACAGCGTCTTGATGTGCCTCGTGAGCCTCTCGAAACACTTCATGATGATGGATGTGAGTGCAACGGGACGGCAGTTGTTGATGCAGGACACTGAAGGCTTCTTCAGCACGGGGACAATGGTGGCAGCCATGAAGCACGTTGGAAAGACGGTACGGCTCAGGGAATTGTTGAAGATGTCAGTGAGAACATCTGCCATCTGGTCTGCACTCTGCCAGGAATATACTCTGGTCCAGCCGCCTTCCGTGGGTTAACCCTGCACAGAGTTTTCCTCACATCGGCCATGATGAGACACAGCACCTGGTCATTAGGAGGAAGGGTGGTCTTCCTCGCCACCATGTCATTTTCCGCCTTGAAACGAGCGTAGAAGTTGTTCAACGCATCTGGGAGGGAGGCATCACCAGCACAGTCAGGTGGTGATGTCCTGAATGCCTTTCCACATGCGGCACATGTCACCGCTGTCCAAGAAGTTGAGAAGCAGGAACTCAAAGGTAGTAATCTCGGGGTTCCTGCCTGTGGCACGTGACAATGAGTATAGGAATAGAATGAGGTGGAGGATAAATGCGTGGCAGAAGGATTGGAGCAGGGGGCAGGGATTCAGATTTCTGGATCATTGGGACCTCTTTTGGGGCAGATGTGACCTGTACAAAGAGGACAGGTTGTACTTGAATCTGACCGGGACCAATATCCTGGCAGGGAGGTTTGCAAAGGCTGTTAGGGAGAGTTTAAACTAGAATTACTTGGGGGTGGGGGGGGGGGGGGGAGGTGGGAACCGAACTGAAGTGACGGAGGAATGGGAGGTTGGCTCACAAATAGAGAAAGTTTGGAGACAGTGTGAGAGGGAGGATAGGCAGGTGATAAAGAAGGGACATGCTCAGTCTGATGGTTTGAGATGTGTCTATTTTAATGCAAGGAGTATTATGAACAAAGCGGATAAGCTCAGAGCTTGGATCTGCACTTGGAGCTATTACGTTGTGGCTATTACAAAGACTTGGATGGTGCAGGGGCAGGAATGGCTACTTCAAGTGCCGAGCTTTAGATGTTTCAGAAAGGACAGGGAGGGAGGCAAAAGAGGTGGGGGCGTGGCACTGTTGATCAAAGATAGTGTCACGGCTGCAGAAAAGGAGGAAGTCATGGAGGGGTTGTCAACGGAGTCTCTGTGGGTGGAAGTTAGGAATAGGAAGGGGTCAATAACTCTACTGGGTGTTTTTTATAGACCACCCAATAGTAACAGGGACATCGAGGAGCAGAAAGGGAGACAGATTCTGGAAAGGAGTAATAATAACAGGGTTGTTGTGGTGGGAGATTATAATTTCCCAAATATTGAGTTTCATCTCCCTAGAGCGAGGGGTTTAGATGGGGTGGAGTTTGTTAGGTATGTTCAGCAAGGTTTCTTGTCACAATGTGTAGATAAACCTACAAGAGGAAAGGCTGTACTTTATCTGGTATTGAAAAATGAACCTGGTCAGGTGTCAGGTCTCTCAGTGGGAGGGCATTTTGGAGATAGTGATCACAATTCTATCTCCTTTACCATAGCATTGGAGGGATAGGAACAGATAAGTTAGGGAAACATTTAATTGGAGTAAGGGGAACTATGAGGCTATCATCGAGGAACTTGGAAACATAAATTAGAAACAGATGTTCTCAGGGGAATGTGCCGAAGAAATATGGTAAATGTTCAGGGGATATTTGCGTGGGGTTCTGAGTAGGTATGTTCCAATGAGACATAGAAAGGAAGGTATGGTACAAGATCCGTGGTGCACAAAGGCTGTTGTAAATCTAGTCAAGAAGAGATGAAGAGCTTACTAAAGGTTCAAAAAAACTAGGTAATGATATGAATCTAGAAGATTATAAGGCTTGCAGAAAGGAGCTTAAGAATGAAATTAGGAGAGCCAGAAGGGGCCATGAGAAGGCCTTGACGGACAGGATTAAAGAAAACCGCAAGGCATTCTACGAGTATGTGAAGAGCAAAAGGATAATATGTGAGAGATTAGGACCAATCAAGTGCGACAGTAGAAATGTGTGTATGAAACCGGAGGAAATAGCGGAGGTACTTTATGAATACTTTGCTTCAGTATTCACTACAGAAAAGGATCTTGGCGATTGAAGGGATCACTTGCAGTGGACTGAAAAGCTTGAGAATGTAGATATTAAGAGGATGTGCTGGAGCTTTTGGGACCAGTCACCGGGACTGGACAGAATGTACCCCAGGCTACTGTGGGAAGCAAGGGAGGAGATTGCTGAGCCTCTGGTGATGATCTTTGCATCATCAATGAGGACAGGAGAGGTTCCGGAGGATTGGAGGGTTGTGGATGTTGTTCCTTTATTCAAGAAAGGGAGTAGAGATATCCAAGGAAATTATAGGCCAGTGAGTCTTACTTCAGTGGTGGCTAAGTTGATGGAGAAGATCCTGAGAGGCAGGATTTATGAAGATTTGGAGAGGCGTGATATGATTAGGAGTAGTCAGCATGGCTTTGTGAAAGGCCGTCGTGCCTTATGAGCCTGATTGAATTTTTGGAGGATATGACTTAGCACATTGATGAAGGTAGAGCCGTAGATGTAGTGTATATGGATTTTAGCAAGGCATTTGATAAAGTACTCCATGCAAGGCTTATCGAGAAAGTAAGGAGGCATGGGATCCAAAGGGACATTGATTTATGGATCCAGAACTGTCTTGCCCACAGAAGGCAAAGAGTGGGTCATATTCTGCATGGAGTTTGGTCACCAGTGGAGTGCCTCAGGGATCTGTTCTGGGACCACTAGTCTTTGTGATTTTTATAAATGACCTGGATGTGGAAATGGAGGGTTGGGTTAGTAAATTTGCTGATGACACAAAGGTTGGGTTTGTTGTAGATAGCGTAGAGGATTGTCAGAGGTTACAACGGGACATTGATAGGATGCAAAACCGGGCTGAGAAGTGGCAGATGGAGTTGAACCCAAGTAAGTGTGACGTGGTTCATTTTAGCAGGCCAAGTATGATGGCAGAATATAGTATTAATGGTAAGACTCTTGGCAGTATGGAAGATCAGAGGGATCTTGGGGTCTGAGTCCATAGGATGCTCAAAGCAGCTGCATAAGTTGACTCTGTGGTTAAGAAGGCTGACGGTGTATTGGCCTTCATCAATCGTGGAATTGAATTTAGGAGCTGAGAGGTAATGTTGCAGCTATATAGGACCCTGGTCAGACTCCACTTGGAGTACCGTGCTCAGTTCTGGTCGCCTCACTACAGGAAGGATGTGGAAGCCATAGAAAGGGTGCAGAGGAGATTTACAAAGATGTTGCCTGGATTGGGGAGCATGCCTTAAGAGAATAGGTTGAGGGAACTCGTCCTTTTCCTTGGAGTGACGGAGGATGCGAGGTGACCTGATAGAGGTGTATAAGATGATGAGAGGCATTGATCGTGTGGATAGTCAAAGGCTTTTTCCCAGGGCTGAAATGGTTCCCACAAGAGGACACAGGTTAAAGTGCTAGGGAGTAGGTACTGTCAGGGGTAAGTATTTTCACTCAGAGAGTGGTGAATGCGTGGAATGGGCTGCCAGCAACGGTGGTGGAGGCGGATATGATAGGGTCTTTTAATAGACTTTTGGATAGGTATATGGAACTTAGAAAAATACAGGGCTATGTGTAAGTCTAGTAATTTCTAAGGTAGGAACATGTTTGGCACAACTTTGTGAGCCGAAGGGCCTGTATTGTGCTGTATGTTTTCTATGTTTCTCATAATTTTATATACTTATGTCAGATCTTCTCTCAGCCTTACCTTTAATGAAAACATTACCTCAACATCTTTGCGGGTGTGGCTCCCCATCCTATGAACAGCATCATCTCTGAACTTTCACAAATGCCTTCAGATCTTTCCTGTTCTGTGATGACCATAAAACAGTCCCGTTTTGATCAGACAACAGATCTATATGGTTTTTGCTTGCCTTTTCCATTTCTTATCTGTACACTTCCTTTGATAAAGCCCAGCCTTATTAATTGCATTCTCTACTTCCCTCTGCTCCTGCACCCTTGTTTAGAATCTTGTCCTTCATTCTTTATTGTGTCTCCTGAATTTTCTACAAAGATGCAACACCATACATTTCCCTCCATTAAACTTTGCCACCCGTCTACCCCTTCTACCAGTGTGTTTACATCCTACAACTTCTCTCTCTGCACTTTACAATTCACAATACTACCAAGTGTTTTGTCTGCTACTGTTGGAAGTCATTGTGCAGATTGAGATGGACTGAGCCATGAGAAAGATTCTCATTTGGAGAATCCACTAGAGAAAGGTGTTGCATGTCTGCAGGTCCATTTAGTCTTCTAGACCAAAAAATGCAGAGGCAAGGGGACACAAAATGAATGCTAGACTGCTGATAAAGTAAACCGATAAAGGAGAGCAAATTCCATCTGCCAAACAAATGTGCTGCTTGCAGTTTTGCATCTCTAGTACATAATCTCTTTCAGTCAGCAGTTGCACTCAACAAACTGGTGCAGTTGTCAGTGTACTGTGACCAATTACATCACATCTCTCACATTTCCGGGTATTCAAGTGCAGCAGGTACTTCATTCCAATACTTTAATGATGGCTTGTTTTTACAGGAGAAGAACAGTGCTGCAGCTTGCAGCAGTAGATCAGCCCAGGTAAAAGTGTATCGATGAGTTAAATCGTCTGTGAACATCAGAGCATCGCCGAGCATTGAGGGTGACTATAGCATTGTGGTTATGTTAATGAACTTGTCGTCCACATTTTCTCCAATAGGGAAATAGACCTTCTACCTTTTATCAATCTGAGTTGCATATTATTCCAGCACACAAATACATGACCCATTTGAACTAATGCTCAGACCATGCAGTCCTCACTGAACACTGCAGTGGATCGAAAAGGCAGTATTCCCATATCCTCAAGGCAATTAGGCATGCACCATAAATGGCAGCCTTGCAGACATTATCCATGTTTTATAAATGAATTAGACAAAAAAGTGCATATCAAATTCAGCTTCTCACCATCCTTTTCTCTCTTATTCCATGGTCTTAGGTTCATGGGAATGAAAAGGTTAATGTAAGAGGGATGTTTGAATGCTCTCGGCCTGAAATCACTGGAATTTAGAAGAACGGTGAGGGGGTGGGAGGAATCTCATTGAAACCAATCGGATATTGAGAGGCCTAGATAGAGTGGACATGGAAAGGATGTCCTATAGTGGACCAGAGGGCACAACCTTAAACTACAAGGACAGAGATGAGGAAGAATTTATTTAACCAGAGGGTGGCGAATCTGTGCAATTCATTGCATGGACGGCTGTGGAGGCCAAATCAACGGGTATATTTAAAGTGGAGGTTGATAGGTTCTTGAGTAGTGAGATTGTCAAAGGTTATGGGAAGAAGGTAGGAGAATGGGGTCCGGGGGATAATAAATCTGCCATGATGGAATGGCAGAGGTGGCTTAATGAACTGAATGGCCTAAATCTGCTCCTATGTCTTATGGTCTGTTTTGCTTCAGCAGATTCCAGTGACTTCTTATCCTCACCATGAGAATGTCCTTATATCTTTCACATTTCCAAACCTCAGGAAATCACCTGCAGAGAGGCTGGCTGTGGAGCCTGTGCATTCAGAAGATGCAGCGTTGCTCAACCAGCCAATTGCGTTCACCATCTTGGGTCCCAGCAATTCACTTGGAGAAGTGGGATTGACCTGTTGCAAGTCACTGATAACGTGGACTAGTGTGACAGCAAAGCAAAGGGATAGTTAGTGTGCCAGCTCACCACACCTATTCTGCTTCAAAGTACAGACAAGGATCTCAGTTGTGTAGCCTATAGACAGAAGTTGTAGATAGTCATAGTGCTGTCGAGTGCATTGCCTAACCAGCTGGGTGTGGATGTGCCTGGAAGCCTGGGTTTGCTTAGCTTCTGCAGACAGTCTTCTTTCCAGAATGGAAGTGGTAAGCACTTAAGTGTCAATGATTGTGGAGCCAAAGTGAGGTGTAGTATCTTATGGCTGAAGTGACAAGCAGACAGAAGCCATACAATATCAGAGTACTGGTTTAGAAGTTCAGAATTCTGTTATCCACATTTAGTTCTTTATTAGAATCTGAATCGGGTTCATTATCACTGACGTGTGTCATAAAATTTGTTATTTTGCAATACCTGTTTAGTGGAAGCAACATTCCCTCTCACTTTTGTTTACAGCTGTACGAACCAAACATTGATCTGAGAAGGAAATTTTCACACATCCTGAAAACTTTGCAACTTTTTTTGTAATATGCATGCTATGAATATTTAGAATAGTAATTGTGAAATCACACAATTAATAAATAAAATCAGAAATAGAGTACAACAAAGAAAATCTTTCACATTTCATAAACTTTTTCTTGACTGTCTTTATTACAAATTCGTTGTCTATAAACACTGTCCAGAATAATTTTGCATGCACATGAAATGTTTTGATCCTCCTTAGATTATCAAAATGTTCCACTACTAGTCTGTTTCTGGATTTACATTTGATTGCATTCCTAAGACTGAATCCACATTCGTAGTCAGAAATAAAAGCTTTAAATGTTTCAGCGATGTCAATGAGAATTGACAGTTCTTCAAATTCTTCATTTCTAAGCACATGGTTCAACATATCAGTGAATGTCTTAATTGAACCAGTCTTAAATTTCTCAGAAATGACAAATTTAAAATCACAGTATTTCTGAGATGCTTTTAAGGCAGCATTTTCAACATAGTTCATAATTGTAGTTGAGTATTTTTTTGTTCAACAGGCCAGTGGTTTATTAAAAATGAGCTACCAATTTCCATTCTGTGTTTATTGTTACAATTTGTAACAGTGAATGTAACAATTTGAAACACTGACAATGTAAATATGTTGAGTCTCTAAATTGTTTCAAAGTAAAGGTTGTACATTTATTTTTTTTAAATTATGGATTATATTCATTAACACATAATTACAGGGTATTTTTACAATTATATTAACATAGATTTCAAAATATATATTAACAATGTATTTAAAAGAATTCCATCTGTGAATTCCATCACAGAATTCCATCTGTGCAGCACCATCTGTGCATCTGTGCATGGGAGCATTTCAGTGGACTGTCACTTTAAAACACCAGACACCCATGCAGCTTAGTGGGAATAGTGGGGGTAGAAGACATAAAAATTACTTTAAATTGCACAAATAAGTAAATAGTGCAAAGGAGGAATAATGAGACAGTGTTCTTGGGTTATGGACTGTTCAAAAAACAGTGCCAGAGGGGAAGAAACCTATTATAGTTGAGTGTGAGTCTTCAGGCTCCTATATCTCTTCCCCAATAGTAGTAATAAAAGGGAGCATATCCACAGCCATGATGGAGTTGGCTGAGTCTACAACAGTCTGGCCTCCTTCAGTCCTGCACAATGGAGCCTCCATAACAAATGGTGATGCAACCATTTATGCTTCACTGTTGTAACTCTGTCTGTGAATTTTTTGTTGCCCACTGCCTCGTTGAGCACTGTGCTCATGGCAGGTTGGTGGTCCATATGCCCAGGGATATTCTGGTCTGTTTTAAGATTTCCTGTACTCCAAGTAAACAATGATCTATTAGATTTGATGTATCAGCATTCAAAATACGTTTATTATCGAAGTATGTATACATTATACAACCTGGAGATTTGTCTCCTAACAGGCAGCCACAAAACAAGAAACCCAAAAAAATCCATTTAAAAAAAGAAGACTGTCAAGCACTCAATGTGTAGAGCGAGGAAAAAGAACAATTTGTGCAAACAATAAAAGCAAGCACATAGCATTCGGAACTGAAGTCCACGAAAGAGGCCTGTCCACAGACAGGAAGCCACAGCCTCAGTTCAGGCCAGAGCCAAGTAACTGTTGCGGAACAGCAAGCTGCCCCTCTCCTCCAGCCTTGACACCATGACCTTTTCAATCTGACCCAGTGCTTAAGTCGTTGAAACGTCGGACTCTGTTGCTTTGATACACTCTGGGGGCTGGACCCCACCGCTGTGATTCAGCCTATACCCGACCTTTCCAATTTGGCCAGCACTTACATCAATCAATCCTTGGGCCACTCCTCATTCTCAGGGACGGGCCCAGACACTGCCTCACCTCCGCTCACCTCACCTTTCTTCTGCCACATCGAATCACTTCTGAGTCCAAAGAGAAGTTACAGGCTATTTTTTGTGATGATTGTTTACCAGAGAAAGTATTGTTAATAAAGTATTTAGTTGTTTGTTTTGTTTGTTAGGTCTTTTTGGGGTTAGCTCATAGAGCAAATAACTTTAGCAACTAACTTTAGACAACTATTTTGAAAACTAAATATAGACTGCAGATTAAATTTTAAATGCAGCTCTGCACAATGGGTTCCTAAGAGTGGTGAATCACAGTTAATTGGACAATGCTGATTAAAATTCATTTGGGTGTCTGTCACGTGGGTGCGAAGAGGGAGGTGTGAAGATTGTGTGCCATTCAAAGGAAGCATTGTGGATGCATTGTAAAAATGGAATGTCGTGTATCGTTAGTCAAGCAGGCTTCTTCCTCTGAAAGGGGTCTCAGTATGAAGCCTGCTGTGTCTCACTGTGTCAAATAAAAAAGCTGCTTCATATCTACCAATACTTCTCTCCAGCGACTTTGTTCATTCAGCAACATTGTTTGTCGCCAATAAGTAGTTGTTGGGCTTCACCAGTGCCATCTTAAAACGGAAGCCACTGAACTGGAACTGGTATGTACTGAATGCTGCAGAAGGACACAAAGAGCTACAGAATGGACAATGGTGGTTGTGCCATTTTGGTCTTAATTGGATGTATGAATATAATTGGCATGTTTTGGGAAGAATGAGATCTGAGATGATTGCTTACAGAACAATGGCAACATGCAAGCCATTGTCACTGTGCGTACTCAGGTTTCTCGCTATTATTTGTTTATTTGTTATCGCTTTTGGATGGTGAGCACCACTGTGAGGTTACCATCAATCACTTTATACGTAATGCAGGGTAACGGGGTGAGGGCTCTTAGACATTGTTGTGGTGGAGTGAATCAGCATGAAAGAATGTGGCAGTATATTGTCAACCGGAATGGTGTACAACTTGGAATGCTCATACAGATCTTGCTGTAGAATGACCTAGCTTCGAATGTCTGGAAATAATGTGAGATCGTACAGAGATTGGAACATTATGAAGAACACTTAGCCACTTATGCAACTATTTGGATAGCTATTTTCTACATTGCAGATTGTTAGTGTTATCACACTTTTACTGTTCTGTGCCTTATTTGATTCTGATATATCGACAGTACAGTTACAATAACCCATTTGTTCCACTAAAATAGATTACATTTACAGGAATCTGGGTCTGAATTATTTTGTACTATCTGTCTTATTGTTTTGAAGGTGTGTGACTTTCTTTTAGACTCTGATTTATGACTCAACCTTTGGTCTACAGTCTTACTTTGAATTTGAAACGTAGTTTACATATCTGTAGTAATTAGTTTTATATTTTTATGGTGTGATTACATCATAAATTTTGCACTTTAATTGAGTAATATTGTATTTAATTTTCCTCTGGTTTACATTCTACAGATCGATTTCCACACAAAATATTTTATAATTCCATGGAAACCAGAGAGTGCTAAAACAAAATACTTCAGATACAGAAATCTGAAATAAAAGCAGGAAACTCAAAATAAACAGCCTAACTGGTGTCTTTAGAGAGGGAACCAGCTCAGGAAAAGTGCTTTTCAATTTTAGGGCAAAACCAAAACATATGAATTAAAGAGGCATCAGCAGAGTTGCATTTATTACAAAGTGGAGAAACGTTCGGATAAAAACTGGATAGCTTCTGTTTAGAAATGTAAGCTCTATGAACCACTTTAAATTGTAGAAGAGAATGACGGGCACGGAAAGATGATTTAGTAACCCGTTTAAGAATTTTATTCCATCTTTCATCAGAAATCTGACAATTTAGGTCATCCTCCCAAGCTTATTTCATCTAAAAAGTCTTGTCTAGAATCAATCAACAAGTTATAGAACTTGTTATAGAAGTTATAGAACCATTAACAAAAGGTTTTAAATATAAAAGATCGTCCAGTATATTTTTATCAGGACTTACAGGAAAAGTAGTTAATTGGGAACATAAGAAATCTCTAATTTGAAGGTATCTGTAAAAATGTGTTTTTGGTAGTGCAAATTTAGTTGACAATTGGTCAAATGAAGCAAGAGATCCTAAAATTGAAAAGTTTTGGCAGGAAGTATTCCATACCTTCACACAACTTATTAGGGTCCAATTTGACCCAAATCCCCTTACTGTCTTGTTTGGTATTGTTGCAAATGAAGATATAACTTTAAATACTCCTAACCTACAGGTTTTAGTTTTTACCTCTTTTTTTTAGCAAGGAGAGAAATCTTGCTTAAATGAAAGAAGTCTACTTCTCCTACACATCTTCAATGGCTACGTGATATTATGTCTTATTTAAATTTAGAGAAGATCCGCCGCTCAGTCTTAAATTCGAAACAATCTTTTTATGATATCTGGGGACCTTTCCTAAATTACTTTTCCAATTTATAAAGTTTAACAGTGCACAGACTTTTATGTATATTTTTATCTTCCCTTCTTAAGCGAATATGTTTTTTTTCTAATTATCCATTATCATCCATCAGCTTTTTTTTTTGGTAGTTGGTAGAGGGTTGACTTTTTTTTATATAAAAAATTTATTTTATGATGTATGACCTACCTTTAAATTTTTGATTACAGAATGGCATACCTTTATGTGATATGCTATTACATTTTGATCAATTTTATTACAATATATGAATGTACACAATTTATGTTGAGAAGTATCTATGTGTTGCACTCTGTAAATCTTGTTTTTTCTTCTGAATAAAAATATTATAAAAAGAAAAAAGGAAAAGTGCTGTCAATCCCAAAAAAAGACTGCTTCTCTTGTCACTGATTCTGCCTGCCCTGTGAAATATTTACATTGTTTTCTTCAGTAGCTAGAATACTGGGTGGTTCCGTTTTTCTCCTATCCTCTCATTTCTGGATCTCATTTGCTGGTTGTTTAGTTTGCAGTAGTTTTGGTTTAAATATTATCATTTGGGAAGAGAAGAAGTTTACAAACGACAAATGGAAACCCACCCAATTACTTCCTCATTTCAGGTTATGTTCAATTCGGCCATTCAGAATGTTGTATTCTGAATTTAAGAGAAATGTCTTTATATTTCTGTAGCATCATTCCTGTCTAGCACTTTGAAAAAGCTAGGCACCCATTCCAGATCACATCAATTTGCTGGTGTGTGTCATAATTGCAGTTGGAATTCTGTTCATCTAATACCTGGCTTCTTTCTCAGATTTCTTCTATCTGTTTTGGGGTAGTGGCAGTCAAGTCAATGGAAATACATTCTCTAGATCAAAGCTCTTTGTAAATTGGAATATCTCCACTGAATTTATTATTTTCTGTTTGGATGGACAACAATGTTCCTTTTTCTTCTCTATTCATGTATCTGAAGTCCTTTGTCAACAGCATTTCTTTGTATCCTCATCAAGGTCTGATATTCTCATCAAGGGGAGTGTCCAGAATTAGACAAAAGATGCTCTAAGTTCAGACACATTGAGTGTGAGTTGATTTGTAGGCTGGTGGGGTGATGGGTGAGGATAAGGGGAACTCTGTTCCTGTTATGTCTTGAGGTGAGAGATAGCGTGAAACCAGAAGTATAGGAAATAGGGAAGGTGCAAATGAGAGCACTGTCAACACCAGTGGGGGGAGCACTGTTTTCTTAAAAAGGAGGATGCTTTCGATGTTCAGGAATGGTAGGCCTCATCACAAGATGCAATGGAGATGGAGGAACTGAGAAAAGTGTATTAAATCCTTGCAAGTGAAAGGGTGGGAGGAAGTGTAGTTCAGATGGTTAGGGAGTCACTGGATTTGAAGTAGTTATTGGTCAACCATCTGACTCCAGAGACGGAGGCATAGAGATCTCAAAATTATCTGAATGTTCTTGGGCAAAAGAAACTTGAGATAAGAGGGAAACGAATTGTGTGAAGAATTGGATGTAAGGCTTTACGTTACCTCAATGATCTCTGGCTCACTGCTTACCATTAGCTCTGTTGCTACTAAGCCAATATTTTTCCTAGCCAACTGCATTTGTGGGCTTTTTGAGCCTCCAGAAATCAGGACCTCCCCATACGTATTCACTTCATCCACCAGGATTTCTAATTGTCCCATCTCTTTAAAATCCTAGCTGAAACTGTGTTCCTGCTCCCAGGCTCATGTTGCCATTTGCTTTTTTCAGCGCTCCCGAAACTGCACAGCAATAAGGGGGTCAGTGATCACTTAAGAGGCTACTGGAGGCAGCACAGTAACGGAACAGTTAGAGTAATGCTTTACAGCACTGTCTGTAGATCAGGGTTCAATTTTTGCCGCTGTCTGTATGGAGTTGGTATGTTCTCCCCTTGACTGCATGGTTTCGTCCAGGTGCTCCAGTTTCTCCTATATTCCAAAAGATCTGTCTGTGCAGGTTAGAGTTAGTAAGTTGTGGATATGCTATGTTTTTGCTGGAACACTTCCAGGCCGCCCTTAGCACATCCCGGTTGATCATTGCTGCAAACAACACATTTTATTGGACTTTTCAATATACATGCAACAAATAAAGTGAAGCTTTAATGTTTAGCTGGTGTATAGCATTCATGCGCATAGCATTCCTGACATTACTGATTCTTAATGAATACTGATGAGACATACCTGGTAATCTGGACAACATCCGTCCATGAATACCATGGACTGACTGTGCTGGGAATTACTGCCATTATTTTCCATGGAGCAACATGTAAACAGCCCTTGAGTTTTCAACGGTTTATTCTAGATTGAGACGCAAATATTTGATGTTTAAGATTTCAGTTTATTTTGTTGGTTTGGCACTATTATGCCACACTCAGTTGTCTCAACCCCTTTAAATGTACTCCATTTTATTTATACTGCCTCTCCTCCAACTTACAGAGTGAATCACTTCACACTTCCAGTGCACTAAACTTCACTTGCCCATTTCACTGCTAAATTTCTAAGTTTAGTGTCATCTGCAAACTTTTACATTGAGCCTTTAATGTACCGTGTATCAAAAAGAGCAGTGATTGTAACTCTTGCCTTTGCCAGTCCCCTCCCCATTAGAGAGGAAGGTTTTTCATCAGGAGACCTGATGAAGGATCTCGGCCTGATATGCCGACTGCACTCTTTTCCATAGCTGCTGCCTGGCCTGCTGAGTTTGTCCAGCATTTTGTGTGTGTTGCTAAGACTTCCAGCATCTGCAGATTTTCTCTTGTTTGTGTTTGAACTTCAAACTTTTGAATAAAATAAGTACCTTTGCTTCTGATGAGGGTTTTTACCTTTACCATCATTTCAAGCTGCGAGTTCCAAACCCTTACCCTTGGTTTGCAAATAGATTCTAATACCTTCCCTCCAATCTTTCGACTAATTAACTTCAAAATTACAATTTTCTATTTTTGGTAAAATCTTCATGTACGTTTTCTTCATTCTTACCCAAACATTGTTTTCTGCAGTGTGGTGACAAGATCTGTAAATGGCACAGAAGTTCTGGTCCAAACTGTGTTTTATATAGTTCTGGCATAAATTCCCTGATGAATTCTGCATCTTTGCTTATTAGGGAAAGACTCCCATGTGCATTTTTACTCACCTAACTGACCTCTCCAGCTACCTTTAAAGATCTATAGAAGTACACTCAAAGTTCTCTCCACTTACACATGTCATTCCATGTCCTGCCATGTTATTTATGAATTGCTTTGCCTTATTGCCAGTCTCCAAGTGCATTACCTCACACTACCTGAGGCGGCACAGTACTGTCGTGGTCAGCACAACACTTTACAGTACCAGTGACCGGGGTTCAATTCCTGTCACTGTCTGTAAGGAGTTTGCACATTCTCTCTGTGACCGTGTGAGTTTCCTCCAGGCGCTCCAGTTCCTCCCACTGTCCAAGGACCTACCATTTGGTAGGTTAATTGCTTTTTGTAAATTGGCCCATGATTAGGCTAGGGTTAAATCTGGAGACTGCTGGGCAGCGTGGCTCAAAGGGCCAGAAGGGCCCATTCTGCACTGCATCTCAACAAATAAATAAATATTTTCCTGACCAATTGACCACACTAGTTGAAAGCTTTCCTCCCTACTGTCAGTCACATGGCTATTTGATTGGCAAACCTCACTATCATGTCATAGAAACATAGAAAGCATACAGCACAATACAGGCCCTTCAGCCCACAAAACTGTGCCGAACATGTTCCTACCTAAGAACTACCTAGGCTTTACCCATAGCCCTCTATTTTTCTAAGCTCCATGTAGCCATCCAGGAGTCTCTTAAAAGACCCTATCATTTCCGCCTCAACCACCACCGCCAGCAGCCCATTCCACGCACTCGCCGCTCTTTGCGTAAGAAACTTACCCCTGACATCTCCTTTGTACCTACTTTCAAGCACCTTAAACCTGTGCCCTCTTGTGGCAGCCATTTCAACCCTGGGAAAAAGCCTCTGACTATCCACACAATCAATGTCTCTTGAATTTAAGTTATATCACATGAAGTAGCACCAACCACTGAGACTGGAACTCCACTGGTAACAGTTTTCCAGTAACAAAACTGCCCTTCCTGTCTTCATCCAATCTCCCAGTCAGTTTGCCACTTTTGGATTCCTTGGGCTTTTACTTTGTTTGACCAGCCTGCCAGATGGAATTTTTAAGGAGCTTTCATATCATATCAATTACTTCAAATGCATGGAGCCTTATCAGCACTCATTACAACCACAAAATTTCCAGTGAAATTAACCGGACAGAAACAAATATAATCTGGTTGTAGCTGATTAATTTATGTCTTTCTAAATCAGTTTAATACTTTTTCTTTGGAATTGATTCCAGTAAGTTTCCTACCACTGAAATGGAATTAACTAACTTTTTAATTTATTCTGTTTCTGTCTTCCTCCTGACCTGTTCAACAATGCGGTGTTACCAGTCCTCTGGCACCATTGCTGTGGCCAGGATGAAATCAGGAAAAATAGCTTAGAGCTTTTTCTATGCCCTCTCAATAGTTTGGCATGTACTTCAATGAGGTTTGGCAATTTATCCACTGCAGAGAAGCTCCCTTTCCCATTGTTTTTTTTAAACTCCAATACTCCAGTACTTTAAATCTGTTCTTTAACTGCAGTGTAAGCCATATTAGTCCACATTTCTGCCTCACATATGGTTTTATGTGAATGGCCCCTAATGATTTCACCTCTCATTTCCTAGTTATTCTCTTTCCTGTAATGTCCTTTCAAGATTTTTTCAGAAATAATTCAGAAGATGTGTGGTTCAGTTGGTTGATGGTTGGGTTGAGTTGTTCCCTGATCTTGGCAATTTACTTGCAAACGATTTGTCACCATGCAAGGGACATTGTTAGTGTAATGTTGATTGAGGTGTACCCAGCGAATGCTTGGCCTTTATATATTTTTCAATTAGCTGATTGGACGTCATTTCGGAAACTCAATTGTGATGTAGGGAGGAAATCCCGTCGCTGATTGGCTGTGTGGCAAACTTTGTGCGTTCTGCTCTGGAAATTTGCCCGCATCAGTCAACATGTTCATTTATGGAATTGCTCATGGAGAACCATACTTCTGGGAATTCTCTTGCATGCTGTGTGTTCACTTTCACTGATGCCCATTCGAATTTGTGCTCCTCTCAATCTTCATGGGTAGAGACTAGGGATGGGTCACACTGCTTTACAGCCAGTTGATGTTCATGGATCCTTGATTTTCTGATTTAACCTTGTTTCATTTGCTTTTATGCTTTCCTTTCTTACCTTTTGGCTTCACTTACATATGTTCTTTATTCTTCTATGTGTTATGCATTCTGAGTTCTCAGTGTAAATGGAAGCTTCCCAGTTTTTTTTGCCTTATTCTACCCTTGACACATCAAGCCATCTTAGGGACTTTAGATGTAATATTCCCAGTCTTTTTTTGTGGGATGGTGCTTATCTTAGACCCCTTGTACCTCCCATTGTTCTTGAGATTGATTTTGTAAATGAGAATGAACAATAAAATCAGATACCAGGATTCTGAAATGAAACTGAAAATGCTGAAAGTGCTCAGCAGATTGGGCAGCATCTGTGGGATGAGGTTAATTTCAAAGGTAAGAAAAAAGTTAATACATAGCGTCTCCAGACAAAAATATTTATTTACCCTGCTTCTCTTCCTACAGATGCTGCTTGACATCTCAAGTATTTTAGGTTATCTTCTGTTTTTATGATAAAACAGCAGCTGCAGTCCACTTCAGTTAAATCACTTGGCCCAGTAGAATTCACCTTGCCCCAGTAAAATTCACCTTGCCCCAATTTAGAACCTTTACTCCAGTTTTAACTTTGGCCTTTTCCGTATAAATGGAACTGAATTTTGATTACTAGCACAAATTGCTCTGCCACCAGTAATTCTCTCTACTTGCCCAACTTAAAACAAAGTCTGGAATTGCCACTCTATCACCCTTTCCATCCTTTGGGCTTGCTGCATTATTGGTTAAAGAAATTCTCCTGAATTAATTTTAGAAATCTGTTACCCATTATATCATTCACACTGACTCCATCCCAGTTAACATTTGGTATATTGAAATCCATAATTATTATTGTCCTAATATTACCTAAAAATTTGCTGTTACTTTTCTTGAGCTGCTTGGACATCTTTAGTACACTTCCAACATATGATTGCACCAGTGTGAGTTCTTGTTCAACCCAATGTAGCTTCCTTTTCATTTCTAATCTTTTACATCTGTAGCCCTGTATTTCACTGTTGCTGACCATATTGACAATTGTTTTTTTATTTTAATTTATTGAGATGCAACGAGGCCCTTCCGACCCATTGAGCCATGCCATCCAGCGATCCCCCGATTTAATCCTAGCCTAATCCTGGGTCAATTTACAATGACCTACCAACCCCTACGTCTTTGGACTGTGGGAGGAAACTGGAACACACAAGGGAAGCCCACCCAGTCACGGGGAGAACGCACAAACTCCTTACAGGCAGCAGTGAGTTTTGCTCAGAACAGGGACTTTTATGAATATTTAATCCTTATAAAAATGTAATTCAACTTTATTCTGCCTGGAATGTTATAAATATGCTTGTATGATTTTTAAAAAATGTTTAAATGGAAACTTACTTGTTGATCATTCCAACATATATTATTATACCTGCAACAAACCATTATTTCTCAACTAATATTGTCTCCTTATTCTTTTTCACCCTCTATCTGAAAATCCTGAAATCACAAATTTCAAGCTGTCAGTCCCATTCTCTTTTAATCAGTCATGTATAGTTAAGGGAGATAGAGAAAAGGCATGGGGGGCATATACCATTCGCTGTTTGGAAAACACAGCAGGCTCAAAGGGGCTGCTTCTGTCTCCTTCTCTTGGACTGTTAACACCATCAGCTGAATGATTCTCACCTGAATTCTGATTTTTTAGCAGCTATGCAGCAAGTGTCTGTCAATTCCTACCATCTGGTACAGTGGACCAGAAGAGCAGTTTATTCAGAGAGGACCCTTTGTTTTGCAGGGCGGACCACCTGTATGTTTTCTTCGTACAGTGGTCTCGTGACATGTATGGCAGTGAAACCGGAGAGTCATCGAAGGAGCCAGGATTCATGGTTGCATCAAGGAACGAGGAGTCTGAAATGAGCGAGTATTCCATCAGTGAATCAACATTAAAAGATTGGGAGGTAGGTGTTATCTTGTCTTTGTTTAGAAAGCTACACTGAAATCATCATATTGTGTTTTTTAAATCTCTACATGCTTTTATAACAACTTGCTTGTGGGTGTACTTTTAGTGTTTCATGCCAGTGATCATCTAGAAAGCCAAGTTGCTTCAATTGTGGTATTGCATTGTCTGTGAATTTGTATTCTCCATAGTAGCTTTTTATATTATTGTGTTTCCTTCTGTTCTCTGAACTGTTACCTCTGTAGATCAATAATGTATGCCAAATATATGGACAGTTTTAAGATTTTAAATTCTTATAAATATCTGACCTGACCCAGTCTGCCTGTGATTGTATAAATATGTTTGTATGGTTAAAAACAGTAATTGGAGCAGAGGCTGATTGAATAACCTGCTTTCCAATGGGCAGGTTAGTAATTTAATAGGATTCTGCACCAGGAGAAATTGTCTGCTGTATCAGGGAAATTCCCTAATTGTATGAAGGGAAAGATGTCGGAAGTCAGGGAACCTCACAGTCTCCCTGATGACGATATCTATGGGAAGTTCACCCAGCTGCACCTACTGACAAATCAAGTGAAGGAATTGGAGCCAGATGTATCCCAGATCATCAGACATTCTCTGGACATCATAGGTGAGAGTTTTAGTGAGGTGGTCATACCTCAGGTGCAGGTCACAGACAGAAGGGTGACCGCCTGGAGTAGAAAGGGGAGTAGGTAGACAGAGCAGGATTCCCCAGTGGCTTTCCCCTGACTAACAGGAATACACTTCTGGATACTGTGGTTGGAGGAATGACCTTTCAGAGGCCAGCACCAGCAGCTGGGTTAATGCCACACTGTCCAGCTCTCAGGCAAAAAAGGGAAGGATGAAGTCAGGCAGAGAGATAGTGATGAGACCCAGTAGTAAGGGTACCGGTAGGGGTTTCTGTGGCTGTAGTCAAGACTCCAGGGATAGTGTGTTGCCTCACAGTGGATACAAGACATTCTGAGAGGGGAGAGCATTTGGCCAGAGGTCGTGGTCCATTTAGGTACCAATGACATAGGCAGGAGCAAGGATGAAGTCCTGCAAAGGGATCATAGGGAGGTAAGCAGAAAGTTAAATACCAAGACTTCTAGGGTTGAAGTCTCTGGATTATTATGAATACCATTGGCCAGTGAGGTGGGAAATAGATGTGCAGTGCAGTTCAAAATGTGGCTAAGGAGCTGGTGCAGGAAGAAGGGCTTCAGTATCGTTGTGCTGTCATTGTGCTCTCTTCCATGGCAGGTGAGACCTGTACGTAGAAGGTGGTTTGTATCCGAATTAGAAGAGAATTAATATCCTCGGTGGGAGTTTTGCTGGTGGTGTGACTGAAGAGCTGAACTGTATTTATTTCAGTGCTATGGATAAGGAGCGTGAACTTACAGCCTGGATCAGTGCATGGAATTACTATGGAGACCTGGTTGTGTGAGGGATGGGACTGGTAACTCGATGGTCTTGAGTTTCATTGTTTTTGACATGATAGAGGGGGAAGGTGAAGGAGGTGGAGGGGCTGCACTCAGATGGCACACTGGAGGACTCGTCCACCTAGGCAATTTGGGTGGAGCTCAGAACCAAAAAGGGTGCAGTTATGCTGTTAGGATAATACTGCGGGCTCCCCTATAGCCACCGAGAGGTGGAGCAACGGATAGGTAGACTGATTATGGAAAGGTGCAGAAACAACAGGGTTGTCACCATGAGGGACTTTAACTTCCCCAGAATGGACTGGAATATCCTTAATTCTAGAAATTTAGAAGAAATGGGATCCAAGAGGGCTTCCTGAAACAGCATTTAGAGAGCCCATGAAGTGACAACATACTGGTCTTGGTTTTAGGAAATAAGTCAGACCAGGTGGCAGACCTGAGAGTGGGTGACCACAACTCATTGTGTTTTGAGATAGTTATGAGTAAGGGTATAATTGAATCTGCTGGGAAGATGGGAATAGTGGGAAGGCGAATTATGACAGGGTAAGATAAGAGCTATGGCATGTTGATTAGGAGCAGCTGCTGTCAGATATGTCCACATCTGACATGTGAGCGTCGTTTAAAGATCAGCTGATCAGATTTGGGAACAGAATATTTCAGTAAAAAGTAAGCACAAGGGTGATAAAGCCAGGGAATCTTGGATGAACCGAAAGGTCTTAAATTTAGTCAACAGGGTCCCTGTAATGGTAACAACATAGTAATTCCATGTTCTGATCCAGGCTCTAAGTTCATCCTCCTTATCCATAATGCTCCTAGAGGTGAAAAAAATACATTTGAGCCCATCAGTCCCACCACAATTTTACAGCCCGCCAATTTCTGTCCTTCCTTTCAGTCTTACTTTTCTCTCTGTAAGATTGGGGAAGCTAAAACCAGACCGGACCCCAGGGCAATAAAAGGATAGTTGGGAAGTGCTCAAGCAGGCAATTAAGAAGGCCAAAAGGAGCATTGAAATGTCCTTGGCGAACAGGATGAAGGAGAATCCCAATGCCTTTTATTATTATATATTAAGAAAAAGAGGATAATTTGGAAGACGATATGGTTCCACTTGAGGAAGAAAGAGGAAATTTGTGCTTAGAGTCAGAGCAAGTAATAATTGAATGTTTTGTTTTAGTGTTTACCTAGGAGAAGGATTAGGAGTATAGTGAAGGTAAAGTTGGACATGCTAATATGTTAGTACTTTTTCAGATTAAGGAGGGTGTAATGCAGGCTCTCCTGAAAAACATTAAGCTAGCTACGTCTCCAGGGCCTGGTGACATATATCCCAGAATATCGTAAAAATCAAATGAAGAAAACTTTGACAAAGATCTTACTTTCCTAGTCATACTGATAAAATAAGTGTCCTGATTTCCAGCAGGCAAGGCCCCAGAGGACCGGAGACTAGCAAATGTGCCTTTGTTCAAGAAAGGAAATGGGGATAACCCAGGTAATTATAGGCCAGTGAGCTTCATGTCAGTGGTAGGGAAGCTTCTGGAGAGGATATTGAGGGTTAGGATTTGTTCACATCAGGTAAGGTATGACCTGCTTTGTCCAAGGCATGTAACGCCTTGCACACTTGAGTTTTTGGAGAGGATGATAAAGGAGCTCAGTGAGGGAAAGCGAGTGGACATTATCTACAGTCGTGGACACTTGAGGCATTTGAAACGCTTTCTTGTGGTAGGTTGATTCAGAACAAATAGATGCATGAGGTCCAGGGTGATTGCAAATTCAGATTCAGGACTGGCTTGCCTACAGAAGACGGAGAATACAGTTGGAAGGCTGTAATTCTGATGAGAGGTGTTCAACAAGAATCAGTGCTGGGACCTCTGTTGTTTATGATCTGTATGATTTCGATAAAAGTGTAAATAGGTGGATTAGCAAGTTTGCAGATGACATCAAGATTGGTGGAGTAGTAGACAGTGTAAAGACTATCAAGGAACACAGTGGAATATAGATCAGTCACAGATATAAGCAGAGAGCGGCAGGTGAACCTTCATCTGGGCAAGTGTAAGGTATTGCACTTTGAAAGGTCAAAAGAAAGAAGGAAGTATACAATTACTGATAGACCTTTTCATTGTATTGAGGTACAGAGGGATGTTGGGGTCGAGGTGGATTGTTCACTGTAAGTGGCTATATAAGTTGATAAGGCATAAAGGTGTAGGCATGCTTATATTTATTGGTGAGGGATTTGAGTAGAAAAGTAATCAAGTCATGCCACAGCTTGACTTCCAGATGTGCAAATAAAGAAAGTCAGACTACACTTGGCAAATGTACTATGTGCGGTTCTGGACACCCCGTTATAGGAGTATCTGAACACTGTGGAGAGGGTGCAGAAGAGGTTTGCCAGGATGCTTCCTGGATTAAAGAGTATGAACTATATGGAACATTTGGACAAACTTGGGCTATTTTCCCTAGTGTGTCGGGTGCTGAAGGGAGACCTGATAAAGTTTTTTACAATTATGAGAGGTATATGAGGGTAGATGATCTTTTTCCCAGGGTAGAAATGTCAAGCACCTGAGCACATGCCTTTAATGATGGAGGGAGAGGAAGTTTAAGACAATGTGAGAGGCAATTTTTTCATACAGAGAGTGGTCAGAGCCTGGAATGGGTTACCAAGGATAATAGTGGAAGCAGGCAGTTTGGTAGTGTCTAAGTGGTTTAAAGACAGACACATGAATACAAAGGGATTGGAGGGATATGGATGACACACAGGAGGAGGACATTTAATATAAATTGGCATCAACATCAGCATTGTCTGTATGGCCTGTCCAGTGCCTCACTCTTCTATGTTCTATGAAAATACCTCTCTTGTGAAGGATGAGCCATAGAAAAGTACAGCACGGAAACAGGCCTTTTGGGCCATCTAGTCCATGCTGAACCATTTAAACTGCCCACTCCCATCAACCTGCACCGAGGCAATAGCTCTCCATAGCCCTACTGTCCATGTATCCATCCAAACTTCTCTTACGGAGTGATGGAATGGTTACATGGGACTAAATAATCTACTCCTGTTCTGATTAAAGAGATCATTCTTTGAATCTGTTGTCTTCCCATATCCTTCGACCTTCTCCAGGCTGAGGCCTGGTCTCTTGTTACCCCCCCCCCCCCCCCGCCCCCACCTCACAGTCTCTCCTATGATGCTACCCTTTCCTCTGCTCCTTAATGCACTCCCTTACTGCAGATCTTGAGTGACAAAAAAAAACAGCATTTCAGTTTTCCAGCAATTATTTGGGTGCCATGGTAGCGTCATTGCGCCACAGGGCGTTGGAGTTCAGAGTTCATTTCCAGCAGGATTCTGTGAGAAAGTTTGTATGTCTTTCCCATGTGTGCATCTGGGCGCACCAGTTTCCTCCCACAGTCCAAAGACATAACAGTATGTCAATTGGTCATTGTAAATTGTCCTAGGGTTAAATAGGTGGGTTGCTGGGTGGCATAGCTCAGTGGGCCAGAAGGACTTGTTTCTCTAAATAAAGTAAAAGTTTCACCATCACCATCCCTCCCCATCTCCGCTTTATATATTATGGTGTTTGTGATGTGTTGTTACTGTGAACATTGAGTTTCTTTGCAAATGGCACAAAATATTGGTGAAAGATGAAATGTTTGCAGTTTGGAGCCTGAGATTAATTGTTAGTTGCTGTTTGTCTTTGCTCTTCGGGAGATGTATATTGGGTACCATTTCATTTGGGTTGTTGATAGTAATGGGCTTGATGTTATGCCAGTTGAATTCTGAGTTACGTCAGTATTAAATTGGATACTGCCAACCGTAGATCCCAAAAATCAGTGTTGGAATCTATTCTAGAAAATCACTGAAATAGGTCTAATACGTGGCAGAGCTATTTTTTGGTATGACATCCCAAAAGTTCAGTTTTTTGCTGGAACACTATTTTTTAAATTTATTTCTATGTATGTGTCATTGGATATTTGGGAGCTCAATTACGAATCTGTATGAAGAAATAATAAATAAGTTATATGAATATACGGAAATGGCAATCAGGTAAAGAATTAGTACATTGAATCGTCATAATCGCTGGAGCATTGTGACCAGACATCTGTCCAGCTATTTCTTGGTGGTGGCAAGCAAAGGAAGTTGTAATACCTAGGCAAAAACAAATGGACCATGCTTTAGCCTGTTTAGGCAATCAAACCAGAATCTCATAGACTGGATGTTACCCAGATAACAACATGATGTAATCTCTTTCCCCATCAAGAGCAAATAAAGGTCCTCTATTCCAATGGCTGGGTGAAGAAGAACTATCCAACATCAAGTATTTCCTTATTCTGGTACAGTTTAAATTTGAGAAATAGTCTGTTAGTAGACACATAAGCCAGCCCTCTTTGTATAATATTATTTTATAATTTGACCTCTTATAATTTAACAGTTTTAGGTTCAATATCATCTTCATGAATCTAAGGACAACTTCTTTCCTAATATTATTGAATCATCCCTTTCCATTTTAGCCTCCTAAGGTAAAGACCAACATTTCAGTAATATCACAATTAGATCTTTTCCTGGATTCCTCACTTTAGTTTTTAAATCTCTCTGCTCATCCACTATTGCCAACATGGAGAAAAGCCACTGATTAATCTGAATTAACCTCATATTTCCTTGTATTACCAGTGAAAGTTTGTGTGTTAATCTTACTACTGATAAACTGACCACTTTGGGCCACTGTTTTCCTTGCAAATCAATGTATGCTGATTTCCAGCTTGTTACTGCCCCCAGCTCTGCCTGTTTCCATACTTGTAAGCATAACGATTTCATAATCATTTTAGGATGCCACTGTAGAGTAAGATTAGCATCACACTATTACAGCTTGAGGCGTCAGAGTTCAATTCCCATGCTGTCCGTAAGAAGTTTGTACTTCCTTCCTGTGTGCACATATGTTTCCTCTGGGTGCTCCAGTTTCCTTCCACATTCCAAAGACGTACCAGTTAGTAGGTTAATTAGTCTTTGTAAATTGTCCTGTCATTAAGCTAGGGTTAAATAGTGGGTTGCTGGACAGTGTGGCTCATTGGGCTGGAAGGGCCTGTTCCCCGCTGGATCTCCAAATCAGGGGTTCCCAAACTTTTCTTATGCCATGGACCCCAGCTTTAACTGGGGACTCAGTGGTCCTCAGGTTGGGAACCCCTGCTCTAAATAAATAATCATAACAATATGATTGATCTCAAATGGTGGAAACTAATAAAGATTTTGTCTTGCACTTACTCCCACCTGTTGATAATGAGGCTGAAACAAGCCATCAGGGGAAGACCTTACAATATTTCATAGCCTGTAATTTCTGCATTATCTTTGAGTCTGTTATGGTTAGTGATCCACTCCAGAAGCATTTGTATCATTTGGGGACTCTTAAGAGGAATTCCTTCTGGAGTCTTCTTAAAGGAGATAGCAGCAAAATATTTAGAGTTGTTATTGATATGTTTTGTAACTCTGGAAATTAATCAAAAGAAAAACACGGGAGCCTGGGAATAGCACGTCTACTTAGCTTCACTTTAGTGAGGTACGCACATATGACATGGTGGCATATTAACATATTGCATTCACGTACTTTTACATACAACCCATAATGAATCACGTAAACAACAAAGGGTGCTTATCAAATAATACTTTTACAATATTAACCAAATATTACTGAAATATTAAAGACTCAACAGTTCACACCTCTTTTTTTTAGTTCAGTGCGTACTTGGGGATCTCCAAAATATCCACAGCATACGGGTACTTACGTGTATGTAGAGCTGACTGAACTGGGAAGCATGCAGTGAATGAAGAGCAGACAGAGTTTGATGTCATTTAGTTTGCATTTCTGATTTGATGCCATTTTGAAGTTTAGCAGTCAATGACTTTTCTTAATCTTGTGTGATTGAACATAATTTAGCAGGCAGAAGACTCCTCACCCTGCTACATTGAGTGACTTCTTTTTCTGACCTTTGGTCCGCTTCTACAGTTGTTTGGTGTATTCCACAGATGTCCCTAGTGTTAAAAATCTCCCAAGAAGTATTAGGCATTATTGAACTTTGTATTCTTCCCCACAGTTTCTGTACTGAGAGAAAGAGCATTGGTCATGAAGAACACATAGAGCTGCTGGAAAAACAACCATGTACTCCCACACTCTGCCACCTTCCACCAAGTCAATTTAGTATCTAATTGGCTAGCTCATATTGCATTCCATTTCATAACAGATAACCTTTCAGATCATCTTACCATGTAGATTTTATCAAAAGACTTAATTAAACACACTGTGAGTGTGGCCACCTGCTGTAACTTTAAAGAAAGGAGGGATAGGAAATTGAGGGTATTGGTGAGTGCTGAAAGATGGTACTTGGTAGAAGATAAAGCCTGACCTTAGTGAATATCACAGCCTGATTGAAGGTGGGATAATCTAATTCTGCACCTATAAACAACCTGCTGGAGGAGCTCAGTGGGTTGAGCAGCATTTATGGGGGGGGGGGGGGGGGGGTGGTGGAGAACAGGGATCGTCAACGTTTAGTACTAAAACTCTGCATCAGGACTGACAATTCCTGACCACCCATCAGATGTTGCTCACCTTGCTGAGCTCCTCCAGCAGGTTGTTGCTCTAGATTTCAGCATCTGCAGTCTCTTTCTTCTTTACTAGCATTCAATTTCTGCCCAGGCAATCTGTAAAAAAAACTCATGAACAGTTGCAGAAGTTCATTGCTCACCTGAACAGATGTGTGCTTTGGCAATATTAGAAAGGTTACAATTTACATTCAAAACTAAATTTCTAAATTCATGCCATTTTGCATTCAAGGTCCACTGGTTATACAACTTGACTTCTGTGTATCTTTGACCATTGTCTGTTACATGGCATTAACTTCATAACTAGAGCATGGTTGCTGGTAGGCTGGAGGTATCCAGGGAAGATGACTAGATAGCCTCAGAGGAGAATTTCAAATTGCTCTGGCTCAAGTGGCTGTGGACTCTTTCACCTCAGTATGAATATCAGTGCTGTGGGCTAGTTGGCTAGTAGTGAACATCAATGACACTGGTTGGAGCCACAGGGTCTGAGAGAGGACTAAAGATTGATGCTCTTTAGAGCCACTTGGTAGTGACTCAGTGAGCCCTTTCTGCAAACTACAATCTATTGAATGAAGGCTCCGACATTTTATTTTCTGACCTTTCACTAGGCAACTGGTGAATGGCCACTTTTTCTGCAATTAATGCTATGATACGCACGTCAAAATCAAACACCATACTGTTCATCCTGTCCATGTGAGAAAAGAAAGAGCCAGCCAACCTAATCTCATCTGCCAGCACTTGCAAGTTCATGTCCAAGTAGTTATGAGAGATATTGGGAATCTAACATAAGAAAAACAGTAGGAGAAACCCTCTCATCTCTGATGTTTGCTCCATCGTGCAGTGCAGTGAGTACATCATATTGTCTCATGATGTACAAGTAGGCCATTTCATTAAAGTCTATGCCAGTTCTCACAGCAATCCTGTTACCCTACTAGCTTTTCCTATCATCTCTTCTCTCAATTAAAGCCACACCCCCCCCCCCCCCGCTTATTTTCCAATTGCACACCTGCACCATAGATAATTTATCAGGAACTATTAACCTAACGATACACACCTTTTGGATGTGGGAGGAAAGCAGAGAGCCCAAGTAATATCGCAATCATGGGGAGGACGTACAAACTCCACCGATGCAGCATCAGACCGGCAGAGCTCTGGGACTGTTGCACCACGAATAGTACTACTCTGCTGCCCAAAAATCTGTTGATCTCTGTGATGAAGTATTTAATCTGTACTAACCTTTCAAGCAGTGAGTTCCAGCCCTCTTTCACCTGACGAGTGAAAATAGTTTTCCTTATCTCCTCCCCGTTCATATCAGTTATTTTAAAATTTTCCCATGGTTTTTGATCACTCTGTTAAAGGAAACAGCTTCTTCCTACTTACTATATCTTGGCCCCTGGTAATTTTACCTTCTCTTTCTCAGGCAGTTCCTTGGGGCCCAGGATGACTTGCTGCCATTCCAGTTCTGTGAGTTCTGAGGTGGCTGATGAGGCCTATTAGAGTTCCGCAGACTCTGCCACAGGTGCTTGACAGGCGGGTAGGTGGATAGTGTGGGAGGTGGTGCACTTCTTTCGCTATTTTCACTTTGCACCCGCATGCTCTGAATGAAAGAACTCAAGTTCTCAGTGCCATCCCGGATGCTGCTTCTCCATTTTGAGAGGTCACGGTTCAGAGATACCCATGTTGATGAATTCAGGAAGGACTTGAAAACATCAGGGAAGTGTTTTCTCTGTCTTTCTGGTTATCTCTTGTAATGACAGAACTTGTAGGAGGGTACAATGAATTAGAGGTGACTGAGTCTTGTTGTTGGAATAATGGCCTGGGAGAGGACAGTGACTTGGTTCACTATCTTTCAAATGGACTTAGATGATTTTGGAGATCAGCTTTGGCAGCAACTCTAGTAATTTGAGTTCCCTCTTTGAACTCTCATTTCTCAGCCAACCAAAGGATATGCTAAACTTCTACCTTCTCAAAGAGGTGACTCTTAATATATGGGAAATGAGCTATGTTTCCCAGGGTTCTCCAATGGATTGTGTTGTGCAACAAGGTTGGCTGCTAGTGGACCGTTGTTCTGCTGACATTGAGTCCCCTTAGCAAACAAATCAAGGATTACCCAGAACTGTGGCCATATATGTGCTCTTTGTTCTCGAGTGGAGGCAACAACGATTCAGCAGTTTACAATTTGTCCTGTAGATTGGCTCGCTCCAATAGAAAAACTGTTGGATTTGAAATGCATTACTGAAGTGAAAAAGATTGAATGTTGGAATAATTATTGATGTGGTTGATTCTGGTTTGTATTGAGATTGATTTGGAGGTAGCTGTTGGTTGGAATTATAGGTTGGATGTCATCACATAAC
Organism: Hemitrygon akajei; assembly: GCF_048418815.1. Taxonomy (NCBI): domain Eukaryota; kingdom Metazoa; phylum Chordata; class Chondrichthyes; order Myliobatiformes; family Dasyatidae; genus Hemitrygon; species Hemitrygon akajei. The sequence goes on along the minus strand of NC_133124.1, from coordinate 140,921,934 downwards.
AGACATAGAATAGAGTCAAATTTAAGAACAGTGATCCACAATCCTTCATTTAGATAAATTGATTTTTGCTGCAGTTTTAGGGACCTGTCACATGGTAATACTCTCGCCCTTTGTATCTCTAATGGAAACAATCTGCACTGTCTTTTGGGGAGAGGCTGCTTGGCCAATTACAATGACTTTTTGCATATTAGGCAGTAGGGAGATCTCTCTGGAATCTTTGCAATTGGATTGTCTGCTTTTGAAAATTCTAAAGATGGTAGTACCTTCAACATTCCTACATAAGGGAGATGAGGTAATGAATTAATTAATATCACAAGTTCCTCTCTGTCAAGTTTTTCAACTGTGGTGGGGATGATATCTCCTCCTGGGCTAGTGGCAGTATGCTGCTTTGTGGAATGGAGCTGAGATAAGGGCACTTGCATGTAGGGCAGAGTCTTGAATTTGAAATTTTTCCAACAACCTTTCCATCGGACTTTGACTGTTTACATAAGATCTCCAATCTTGACAGTCAGCAGGCTTGGCCTTTGGGCATTTGAGATTTAGCTGAAGAATTTGCACATATGGTGGTATTAATGATTGCTGCATCTCATGTGCTCTTTCCACCTATTATCTGTTCTTTAGATATTTTTTGTCAAACCATAGTTTTGGTGTTTATTTTTTCCTTGAAATTTGATGGCAATTCCAATCCAAAAATGTCTTGCATTTGCACTTACTTTAGCTTCAAGATCTCCTAGTGATTCTTATTCAGTTCATCCCTCTTTTGTGCTGGTGGAGAAACCAGGAGCACCATCATTTGTGTTATTCTTGTTTGTTGGGAGTCACAAGGTTGTCAGAGCAGTAAATTGATAAGGAATTTGCACATGGCACAAAGATTGGCAGAGTTGTTGATGATGTAGAAGGCAGTCTGAGGTTGAAAAAATGGCAGATGGAGTTTAATCCAGACAAATGTTTCATTCTGGAAATATAGATGAGGTCATACACCAAGAATGATAGGATCTTGGGGAGTACCGAGGGACAGAAAGACCTTACAGTACGAGACCAACGATCCTTAAAGATGGCAACATGGATAGATGATGTGATTTGGGAGGCATAAGGGATACAGGCGTTCCTTTGTGTATTGAATACAGAAGTAGGGAGGCAGTGCTTCAACTTCGTAAGAAATCAGCTGAAGTACTATGTACAATTCTCTAGGAAGGATGTGATAGCATTGAAATAGTGTGGAGGAGATTCAGAGGATATGTTCTGGTTGTAGCAGTTCAGTTGGAGATGAGACGAGGGACTCTACGTCTGTTTTCCCTAGAGTGGGGGACGTTAACAGGAGACATATTTGTAGTATATAAAATTATGAGGGATATAAAGAGAACAGACTGCTGGAATCTTTTTTCCATATGAGAGAATGATAAAACATATATACTAATGGAGAAGAAATTTAGAGGTAATATGAGGGATCCATTTTCTACTAAAAAGTCCTGGAATGCAGTGCCAAAGAGAGTGGATGAAGCTGGGTCAATGATGATCACAAAGAAGTGTCTAGGCATAGAAGTCTGTGCTGGGAGATGGGATTAAGATGAAGGAGTGCCTACAGGTAGACAAAGGCAAGTTCACGTTGAACCAAGCTCCATGCTGACCAGATCTATGACTTTGACTTATTTTGTGGAATTCTCAAGACCCTGGACATGAATGTTCTTTCTGTAGCTGTGGTTGTTTTGGAGCCAGGCTGATGGTAATGATGGAGCAAATTAGTCACTGTAAAGTTATAGACAGTTCTGGAATCACCACCTGCTCGTATATTTTATATCTTGACTCACTGACTAAAACATCCACAAAGCATCAACAGGAGTTGTGTTAGATCAAAATGGAAATTGATTGTAATGTTGTCAGGAAAGCAGGAAGCTTGAGGGCTAAGTAAGTTTGAGGATTAATTAAAGGGGTATGGCAGAGAACTTAATATTTTGTATATCTGCCTTCATGGTAATATGCACTGGAAAGCTTTGGAGAAAGATTGGGAAGTGTCATCCCCAAAGGCACTACACAATAGCTTTAAACAATTAGGGCTACACAGTAATATCTACGTAATTCTTCAAAAAGCCACAATACTAATTACTACTAGAATAGTCCAGAAATTCCTGTGAATTGACAAACGAGTGTGCTTGGCAATGTCTGTGCTTCAGGTTTTACCAGCTTGAGCTGAGGAAAAAATGAAAATAATAATAATAAATGAGCAATAAATATCAAGAAAATGAGATGAAGAGTCTTGGAAAATAAATTCTTTGGTTGTGGGAATATTTCAGTGATGGGGTGAGTGAAGTTATCCCCTTTTGTTCAAGCACCTGATTGAGAGGTAGTAATTGTTCTTGAACCTGATGACATGGGTCCTGAGGCTCCTGTACCACCTTCCTGATGGCAGCAGCGAGAAGAGAGCATGACTTGGGTGGTGGGGATCCCTGATGGTGGAAGTTGCTTTCCTGAGATGGCATTTCACATAGATAACTCATTGGTTGGGAGGGCTTTACTCATGATAGACCTGGCCCTATCCACTACTTTTTACCCAACTGTTTCATAAAAACAGCAGAGCAAAACAACAGATCAGTGAGCCTGATTCAATAGAAACAGCAGATGCTGGAAATCTGGATTGACACATGCGCACAACACTGGAGAAGTTCAGCAGGTCAGGCAGCATCCATGGAAGAAGGGAAGAAGATGAACAGTTTACATTCTGGGCTGAGACCCTGTGACGATGCTACCTGACCTGCTGAGTTTATTCAGCGTTTTTTTGTGTTGCAACAATTAGCATAAGATCAGTTGTAAGAAAATGCTAAAATCTATTATTGAGAAGGTAGTAACAAGGATTTAAAATGAAAGTAGACAAGAACACTACAAAATAAGAGTGGGCCTTCAAGCCTGCCCAGCATTTGAAATTTATGCTAGCCTCAACTCACTCCCCCACAGTGTAAGTTTTCATATCCCTCCACTGTATCTATGAAATATTTATCCACTCTTACTTTAAATATTCTTAACGATCTAGCTGCCACCACCAGTTGGGCATAGAATACCGGAGATTTACCACCCTTGTGAAGAAAGAAAATTCTGTGTACCTCAGTTTTAAATATCTGGCCTGCTAATTTTATAGTTTCTCACAAGTGAAAACACTGTGACATCTACTTTGTCAAGCCCCCTAGGATTTTACACAGTATGTTTGAATAACATTGCATGCTTATTGTTCTAAACTCCATGGAATACAGGCCAGAACCTTTTGGTCTCTCACATTACGACAACGTTCTCATCCCAGGAATTAACCTAGTTAATCTGCTTCTTCCTGGCTGTGCTGCCCTTGGTAAGGGCACCAAAACTGTGTTTGATATTCCAGGTGAGACCTCAGCAACTACCTGTACAATTGCAACAAAACCTCACTATTTTTAAACCTTGACTCATTTGCAGTGAAGGGCAAAATGCCATTTGCTGGCTTAACTACTTGCAGTGGGCTAGGGCCGCGATGTGACACTGAACTGAATTAAACTGAATACTACTGAGATGCTGGTTTGATGTCTGACATTCTATGTGTTATTCGCTTGCTTTTTGCCATTTGCACAATTTGTCCTTTTTCTCACATGCTGTGTGGTTTGATGTTTTCTTGAAAAGGTTCCATGGTGTTTATTTGAGATTCGCCCTCCCGCAGGCAGCCAGAAAAAGAGTTGTATTCTGTATACATATTTTGATAATAAATGTATTTTGAATCTTTATTGGTCTTGCCTGCTAGCTTCCTGTAATTCATACACCATAACACTTTGATCCTCTGGTATTTCACTCGTAGGCAGTAAAGTGTTTAGCTGAATCAGTGTTGATTAAGAAACGAAAGCCAAGTCTGATAAGTCTGTTGGTGTTCTTTGACTAACTGAATAGAAAAAGATCAAACAATGATAAATAAATCTGAATCACGGGTGGCTGCGATAAGCAATACAACAAAGATCATTACTGGCACCCCAAGTGTTCACTATTTATATCAGTGATTTAGATGAGGGGACCAAATGTCACATATTCAGCTTTGCTTGATGTAAAAAATTGGTGGCACTGCGCTACAAGGATGATGAGGGGCTTCTGGAGATGCAAATTGGCTAACATAGAAACATAGAAAACCTACAGCACAATACAGGCCCATCGGCCCATGAAGCTGTGCCGAACATGTCCCCACCTTAGAAATTACTTAGGGTCACTCATAGCCCTCTATTTTTCTAAGCTCCATGTACCTATCCAGGAGTCTCTTAAAAGACCCTATTGTTTCCGCCTCCACCACCATCACCGACAACCCATTCCACGCACTCACCACTCTCTGCGAAAAAAAATTATTCTTGACATCTCCTCTGTACCTGCTTCCAAGCACCTTAAAAGTGTGCCCTCTTGTGCTAGTCACTTCAGCCCTGGGAAAAAGCCTCTGACTATCCACACGATCAATGCCTCTCATCATCTTATACACCTCTATCAGGTCACCCCTCATCCTCCGTCGCTCCAAGGAGAAAAGGCGAAGTTCACTCAACCTATTCTCATAAGGCATGCTCCCCAATCCAGGCAAAATCCTTGTAAATCTCCTCTGCACCCTTTCTATGGTTTCCACATCCTTCCTGTAGTGAAGCAACCAGAACTAAGCACAGTACTCCAAGTGGGGCCTGACCAGGGTCCTGTATAGCTGCTACATTGCCTCTCGGCTCCTAAACTCAGTCCCACGATTGATGAAGGTCAATGCACCGTATGCCTTCTTAACCACAGAGTCAACCTGCGCAACAGCTTTAAGTGTCCTGTGGACTCGGACCCCAAGATCCCTCTGATCCTCTACACTGCCGAGAGTCTTACCATTAATACTATATTCTGCCATCATATTTGACCTACCAAAATGAACCACTTCATATTTATCTGGGTTGAACTCCATCTGCCACTTCTCAGCCAAGTTTTGCATCCTATCAATGTCCCGCTGTAACTTCTGACAGCCCTCCACACTATCCACAACACCCCCAACCTTTGTGTCATCAGCAAATTTACTAACCCATCCCTCCACTTCCTCATTCAGGTCATTTATAAAAATCACGGACTGGGGGTCCCAGAACAGATCCCTGAGGTACACCACTGGTGACTGACCTCCATGCAGAATATGACGTCTACACCTACTCATTGCCTTCTGTGGGCAAGCCAGTTCTGGATCCACAAAGCAATGTTCCCTTGGATCTCATGCCTCCTTACTTTCTCAATAAGCCTTGCATGGGGTATCTTGTCAAATGCCTTGCTGAAATCTATATACACTACATCTATGGCTCTACCTTCATCAATGTGTTTAGTCCAAATGTTCATAAATCCGGCCTCTCAGGATCTTCTCCATCAACTTACCAACCACTGAAGTAAGAAAATGGGGAAGAGCATGACAGATAGAAAATAATAATGAACAATGTGAGGTTAGCACTTTAGTAGAAAAAGTGGAAAGGCGGGATATTTGGTAAGCTTGAAATGTGTCGGTGTTTAAAAGTTCTGGGTCTCTTTGTATACAAATCACTGGAAGTCATGAAGTTACTGAGCTTTAATACAGCAAGCAGTTACCATTTATTGCAAAAAGATTTGAATGCAAAAGTGGAGACATCTTATTGCTGTTATATGAGGTCCATCTGCAATTCTGTGTATATTCCTTAACTAAAAGTGGATATACTGTACATGAGTTAGAGAGAGTGCAAAAAAGGTTCACCAGAGTAATTTGTGGGATGGGATTTTGTCTGGTGTGGAGAATTAACATGGGACTGTGCCAGATACTGCACTGCTTCAGGCAACATAATTTTTTGCCGATAACAATTGCAGCAAACCACTAGAATGACGCATTAGTATTAGTGTTACCAAAGACTGGGACAAGGAAACTTTCTGAATGAGATGATGGAGCCGAAAGTGTGAAAGGTAGAAGTGGGGGTGATAAGAATGAGAATCTGGGGTAAAGATTGAGGCACTTCTAGCAGTTCCATTGTGGATAGGTGGCCAAAAGGCTAATCTTGATAGTATTAGACAGGAATTTGCGAAGGTTCATTTGAGAGAGGTGGCTTGCAGGAAACAGGATGCTTGGCAAGGGGTGGCCTTTAAAAATGAGAAAAAGAGAGTTCAGGGTCAGCATGCTCCTGTTGGAGTGAAGGGCAGGGCAGGCAGAACTACAGAACTCTAGTTGGCTAAGGATATTCAGGGTCTGGTCAGGAGAAAGAAGCAGGTATATGAAAGGTTTGGGCAGCTGGGATCAGTTAATCCCTTGAAAGAATACAAGGAATGTAGAGGTAGACTTACAATGGAAATCAGGAGGGCATAAAGAGGACAGTGAGACGGTCTCATAGATAAGATAAGGGAGGCTCCAAAGAGTTTTTGTAAACATATTAAGCAAAAGGATAACTAGGAAGAGAATAGGTCTCTTAAGGATCATTATTTCAATACTCTAAACAAATCCTTTAGTGAGTGAAGACAAGTAGAAAGAAACACTCCTCAATGCTACTGTTCTCACTGACTGTTGATGCATCTGTACTGAACCCTGTCTCTTCCCGTTCCTTCAGACTGTCACTTTGCTCGCAGTTGCACACGGTTCCCTGAGCAGAAAGATCTCCTGCTTCTCCCATTTGCCAGAATTCTGCACTGTGACAATATATTTTAAATGTTATCACTCCAACAGGAGCATGCTGAACATCTGCTAACTTGCATGGACGATACTGCCCCAGAGATGATTTTATCTCATCTCCAATTTCATTTTCTCTGCACTCTGTGGGATTAATTGCCATGGGCGGTGCAGTATTTTGACTAGGTTGTTCTGTCCTATCTTTATTCAGAGAGCTTGATTCCACCTCACAATAGATACCTGCTGCAGTTAGTCTTTTTCAGTAGTTCAAGATTTCCAAGATGATAGATAGCCCCACAAGTCGTCATCAACATAAACCAATTTTTAGAATATAGTTACCTTGATTTATAAGTGATATCACTGTGTCTGAGTACAGAACCCAAGCCCTTGCTGTTATTTATTGGAAGGGCTTCAATTTCATTGTGTGATGACATTTCACATCAGCAATGGTTCAGGCTTCTGTACAGGTGGACTAGTTCTTGTGGATAGGGTAGAAGGTTGTTGTTGGTTACAATGGGACATTGATCTGCTGCTGAGCTGGGCTGAGAAGTAGCAGGTGACGATACACTTTGTAAGGTGGAATTGGAAGGCAGAATGCAGGGTTAGTGTGCTGCATTCTAGATGCAGCTAGGGCTTTACTCTCTGGAGAGAAGGAGGGTGAGGGGAGACACGATAGAGGAATGCAAGATATTAAGAGGAATGGATGGAGTGGACAGCCAGCGCCACTTCCCCAGGGCGCAACTGTTCAGTACAAGAGGACATGGCTTTAAGGTAAAGAGAGGGAAGTTCAAGGGGGATAATAGAGGAAGGTTTTTCACTCAGAGAGTGTTTGGTGCATGGAATGCACTGCCTGAGTCAGTGGTGGAGGCAGATACACTAGTGAAATTTAAGAGACTACTAGACAGGTATATGGAGGAAATTAAAGTGGGGGTTATATGGGAGGCGGGATTTAAAGGTTGGCATAACATTGTGGGCCGAAGGGTCTGTACTGTGCTCTATTGTTCTATGTTCTATTAGTGTGGAGGGCTGTCAGAGGTTACAGCAGGACATTGATCAGATACAAAACTGGGCCGAGAAGTGGCAGGTGGCATTCAACCCAGATAAGTGTGAAGTGGTTCATTTTGGTAGGTCAAATATGATGGCAGAATATAGTATTAATGGTAAGACTCTGGCAGTGTGGAGGATCAGAGGGATCTTGGGGTCCATATTCATAAATTTGCTGGACAAGTTGATAGGATAGTTAAAAAGGCTTATGGTGCATTGGCCTTCATTAGTCAGGGGACTGAGTTGAAACGCCATGAGGTAATGTTGTAGCATTATAAATCTCTGGTTAGACCGCACTTGGCATATTGTAAACATGAGGAAATCTGCAGATGCTGTAAGTTCAAGCAACACATACAAAATGCTGGTGGAGCACAGCAGGCTAGGCAGCACCTATAGCAGTGGTTCCCAACCTTTTCTATGCCCCACATCCCTAGGAAATGTTTGATTAATGTTCGCACCCCCTACAAAAGTAATATCACATTTGAAGATGAAGAAGTCTAATTTCTAATTTTTGAACCACAAATTGAACCACATACAATACTACGGGTGAACAAGTTGAACTTAAAAAAATAAGCTTTTAACTCAGTGCATAAAATGCAAATATAAATTGAGCAATTAGGTTCTAATTTATTCAGAAGAAATTGTAAACAGTAAAATCAATCCCAATTGTGAACATAAAATTCAATGACGTCTTTGCTCCTGCTTCTCATTCATGATTTTGTCAAAACGTGGAATTTCCTTGCTGACTGCGATCCGCAGGCCTGCCTGTGGATTCAGGCAATTCCTAGATTTTGTCTTGACTGACAAAAGAGAACTGAATCCAGATTCACACGTATGTTGTTGCAAATGGAATGAGGACACGGAGTGCTTTTCCACCAAGTCTTGGGAACATATCCAGTACTGCACTCCAAAACTCCTCCAAAGTCTTGCTTTCAAATTGCATTTCAAGAGCTCGATTTGTCTGCAAATCATTAAGATCTTCCTTCAACTCTTCATCATCTGACATTTTCTCCAAATTGTAGGAATATGGATTCATGATCCATTCTTCTGAAATCTTCAGGTCTCCAGCAGCAAAATATCCATCAAACGATTCTGACAGCATTTCCAAATGAGCCACAATTTCTTCACGCACGGTAGGAGTTATGGATCCAGCATCATCAACCATCTCTTCTAGTAAAGGAAAATTTGAGAGACTGCCTCTTTTCATCCTTCGACACCAAAGACGTAACTTTTCTTTGAAGGCATTCAACTTTTCACAAGCCTTCAATATGTTTATCCCTTTTCCTTGAAGAGAAACACTCAGGTCATTCATACGAGTGAAAATGTCAGCTAAGTAAGCCAGCATTTGGGTGAGTTCCTGTGATTCCATTGCCCCAACCAGATCACATTCATGCTCCTCCAGAAAAACTTCGATTTCTTCCCGCAGCTGAAAGAAGCGGGTTAAAGCTTGTCCTTGTGACAACCAACGGACTTCTGTGTGGAAAAGTAAAACTGAATGCTCACTTCCCAGATCCACACAAAATGATTTGAAGATGCGATGGTTCAAAGCATGCCCCCTGATCCAGTTGATGATCTTCACACAAGTATCAAGGACTTTCTTCAAATTTGGAGGCAATGTTTTTGATGCCAAAGCATGCCGATGAAGAAAACAATGGGTAACTTGCAAGTCTGGAATCTCCTTTTTCATCAATGCAGAAAAGCCAGATTTATTTCCAAACATAGCAGGTGCCCGGTCAGTGCACACAGAACCAATGACTTTGATATCTAAATCATGTTTGGCAAAGAAGTCTTTCACCAGCTGCATCACATCCTTTGCAGTTGTGTTTGTTTTCAGATATTTACAAAACAGGAAATCTTCCTTCACAGCACCATCATTGACATACCTCACTAATGTGATGAGTTGACTACAACTAGAGACATCAGTTGACTCATCCAACTGAATAGAGATTTTAAGAGGACTAGCTCTGACATCTGAGATGACTTGGTCCAAAATATCTTCATTCTAATCACCGATTCAGTTGTGAATGACATTATTTGATAGGGGAACCTGTTCAAATTTTTTTCTTGCTTCTTTGCCCAGGATAATTGTTACCATTTCCAGTGCACATGGCTTGATGAGATCTTCCGCAATTGTATGGGGCTTCTTGGATTTGGCCACTTTATATGCCACTTGGTATGAAGCAAGTAGTGGTTTTTCAACAGAAACTAAACCTAATTTTGGATGAGTTCCTTGTGGATCAAAACGAGCTCTTTTGATTTTCAATGACCCAGCATCAGCTCTGCCATGCTTGTTCTTGAAGTGCTCTTGAAGCTTGGATGGCTTCAGATTTGAGTTGGATAACACAACTCTACAAAGAATGCACTGGGGTTTTTGCAAGCCATCATTTCCTGTTGTGCAAGTGCAGCCAAAGCACACATAGTCATCATTCCATTTCCTTCTTTTTGACATGATGAAGGGTTAATGAAGGGTTAAGGGTAAAGAGAAAAATATGAGCTAATATGAGAAAAACTATCTGACTAAGTCAGGGATGACCGCTTTACTCAACCAGACTGGCCTATAGCAAAGTATCGCGAGAAATACGCTTTCGAATATTATATTACGATATTATCTGCGGTTACGCCAAGATAAATCGTCAGGTGGAAATGCTACGGGGACACGATGCGACTTATTAGGCTACACTCTACTGAATTTACACACCTATTTCCGATGATTACCGGAGATATGAACTCCCATCACACGATTCAAAGTCCTCGGTGTTAACCATGATACCTCCTCAACTAACACAGTTCAAAATTATCAACAATTCAAGAAAAAAACCTTTCAAGAGAAAAAAAACCTTCGAAATTCAAAAACTTTTTTAATGCATTGAGACAAATACGAACAAATGACTTCAGCTGGTTTTTAAAATTTTATAATTGAATAATTTACCTACCATCTGCGGGTTTGGTTTTAACACGAAGTCGTTACTCGATGGTTGATTCGGAATGTATAAAGATTTTGGCATTATGAGATGATTCTTAACTCTGAGATGTAACCTTCTAGCTAACCTTGATGAGGCTCCTCAACTCTGAGGCATAACTCCCAGGTAACACTGATGAGAATCCTCAACGCTGACTCGAGCAGCGGGAGACTGGAGTGAGTTTACATCTCTCTCGAATCGGGCAGCAGGAGACTGGAGTATGCTTGGGACAAACGTTACTTCCACTTCTCAAGGCACACTGGCAGCTGGCTGAGTAATGACTCGTGACTCGTCACTCAAGGACACAAGCCACTCTTTGTCGCACCCCCTGAAATTCCATCTCACACCCCCTGGCGGTGCGGGCACCCCAGGTTGGGAACCCCTGACCTACAGGGAGAAACACTGTCGACGTTTCGGGCCGAGACCCTTCGTCAGGACTAACTAAAAGGAGAGATAGTAAGAGATTTGAAAGTAGGAGGGGGAGGGGAAAATGCAAAATGATAGGAGAAGACCGGAGGTGGGGTGAAGCTGAGAGCTGGAAAGGTGATTGGCAAAAGGGATACAGTGTTTCACCCCACCCCCTCCAGTCTTCTCCTATCATTTTGCATTTCCCCCTCCCCCCACTACTTTCAAATCTCTTAGTATCTCTCCTTTCAGTTAGTCCTGACGAAGGGTCTCGGCCCGAAACATTGACAGTGTTTCTCCCTATAGGTGCTGCCTGGCCTGCTGTGTTCCACCAGCATTTTGTGTGTGTTGCTTGGCATATTATGTTCATTTCTGGTTGTATTATTATAGGAAGGGTGTGGAAACTTTAGAGGATGCAGAAGATTTATCAGGATTGAAGAACATCTCTTCTAGATAGGTTGAGCATGCTGGGGCTTTCCTCTTTGGAGAGAAGCAGGATGAGGGGTGACTTGATAGAGATCATAGATAGAGTGGACATCAAGTACCTTTTCTCTAGGGTGGATATAGCTAATATGAGGGGCGTAATTTTAAGGTGATTCAAGAAAAGTATGGGGGGGACAGAATGTGAGAGGTAATTTTTTTTTACACAGAGAGTGGTGTGTGGAACTTGCTGCCAAGGTTAGTGGTAAAGGCAGATACATTTGAGACATTTAAGAGACTTTGATTTGTACATGGATGAAAGAATAATAGAGGGCTATGCGAGAGGAGTTAGATGATAAAAACATAGAAAACCTACAGCACAATACAGGCCCTTCGGCCCACAAAGTTGTGCCGAACATGTCCCTACCTTAGAAATTACTAGGCTCACCTGTAGCCCTCTGTATTTCTAAGCTCCATGTACCTATCCAAAAGCCTCTTAAAAGACCCTATCGTATTCCCCTCCACCACCATTGCCGGCAGCCCATCCCACGCACTCCCCACTCTCAGAGTAAAATACTTACCCCTGACATCTCCTCTGTACCTACTCCCCAGCACCTTAAACCTGTGTCCTCTTGTGCCAACCATTTCAGCCCTGGGAAAAAGCCTCTGACAATCCACACGATAAAATGCCTCGCATCAACTTATACACCTCTATCAGGTCACCTCTCAAAGTCCGTTGCTCCAAGGAGAAAAGGCTGAGTTCACTCTACCTATTCTCATAAGGCATGCTCCCCAATCCAGGCAACATCCTTGTAAATCTTCTCTGCACCCTTTCTATGGCTTCCACATCCTTCCTGTAGTGAGGTGACCAGAACTGAGCACAGTACTCCAAATGGGGTCTGACCAGGATCCTAAATAGCTACAATATTACCTCTTGGCTCCTAAATTCCATTCCGCGATTGATGAAGGCCAATACACTGTACGACTTCTTAGCAACAGAGTCAACCTGCGCAGTTGCTTTGAGTGTCCTATGGACTCGGATCCCAAAATCCCTCTGATCCTCCACATTGTCAAGAGTCTCACCATTAATACTATATTCTGCCATCATATTTAACCTACCAAAGTGAACCACTTCACACTTACCTGGGTTGAACTCCATCTGCCACTTTTCAGCCCAGTTTTGTATCTGATCAATGTCCTGCTGTAACCTCTGACAGCCCTCCACACGATCCACAACACCTCCAACCTTTGTGTCATCAGCAAACTTACCAACCCATCTCTCCACTTCCTCACCCAGGTCATTTCTAAAAATCACAAAGAGTAAGGGCCCCAGAACAGATCCCTGAGGCACTCCACTGGTGACCGATCCCCATGCAGAATATGACCCGTCTACAACCACTCTTTGCCTTCTGTGGGCAAGCCAGTTCTGGATTCAGAAAACAATGTCCCCTTGGATCCCATGCCTCCTTACTTTCTCAATAAGCCTTGCATGGGGTACCTTATCAAATATCTTGCTGAAATCCATATACACTACATCTACTGCTCTTCCTTCAACAATGTGTTTAGTCACCACATCCTCAAAAAATTCAATCAGGCTCATAAGCCTTTGACAAAGCCATTCTGACTATTCCTAATCATATTGTACCTCTCCAAATGTTCATAGATGTTCATAATGTGATCTCAGAGTAGGTTAAAAGTTCAGCAGAACAATGTGGGCTGAAGGGCCTGTAAAGTGTTGTATTTTCTGTGGAGAAAATGGAGATGGGTGAGATCTTAATGAATATTTCTCATTTGTGTGTATCATGAAAAGCCTCCTGGGTGAAAATTCAGGGAGGTATAAATCTCTGTTGCCGGACCAAGTATACCTGTGGGAACCCACGCAAGAAATTGCTGGAGCCATGGCAAAGATGTTTATATCATCATTAATCAGTGCTGAGCTGCTAGAAGACTGGAATGTGACCAATGCGCTTTTATTTTGAAAGGACTGCAAGGACTAGCTAAGAAACTACAGGCATAACAACTACTAGAGGGGATTCTGAGAGAGGATCTATTGGTATTTGGAAAGACAAGGTCCAATCAGGGATATTAACATTGCTCTGTGTATGGGAAATCATGTGTCTCGTATTTGAGTTTTTTTGAAGAGGTGACTGATTGGACTGATGAGCAGGGTAGTAGACATTGTCTATGTGACCATGTCACACATGGTAGGTTGATCCAGAAGGTTAGAGCACATGGGATCCAGAGGTGAACTAATCAACTGGTTTGTTAGTAGGAGTCAGAGGATAGTGGAGATTTGTTTTTCAGACTGGAGGCCTGTGACCAATGGTGTGCTATAGGAATCAGAGCTGGGTCCTCTGTTATTTATTGCGACTGCTAATGATTTGGATAAGAATGTAGTGGTATGGTTAGTACATTAACATACCAGCAGTAACATTCAACAAGCAGAAAGCACCACAACTGCTCCCTTTTACTGTGTACTAAAACAAACGACAACTCAAATGAACACCAGGTACATCCACCCTTGCTGTTTTATTTCACGTTTTTGAATCCAGATTCTCTTTTCAGAGTATTTTGTACTTTTAAAAGATAATGAAATATTACTCTCCCATAATTGCAATGATTTGCAGATGGTATTGACTCTGAAATGGAAATACAGAGTGTTAAGATTACAGTTTATGCTCACATCATGTAGAATTGTGGAAGCAGATGAGGGTATTTCACCATTGTACTAGTTGAAGAGTTCTTTGAAAGAGTTAATAAATTATTACATCCTTCACAGATACAGAAGGTTAGAGTACGTGGGATCCAGAGGTGATTAGTCAACTGGTCATAAAGGACAGGGAGAGAGGCAAAAGAGGTGGGGAGTGGCACCGTTGATCAGAGATAGTATCACGGCTGCTGAAAAGGTGGACATCATGGAGGGATTGTCTACGGATTCTCTGTGGGTGGAGGTTAGGAACAGGAAGGGGTCAATAACTTTACTGGGTGTTTTAATAGGCCGCCCAATAGTAACAGGGATATTGAGGAGCAGATAGGGAGACAGATCCTGGAGAGGTGTAATAATAACAACAGAGTTGTCATGATGGGAGATTTTAATTTCCCAAATATCGGTTGATATATCCCTAGAGCAAGGGGTTTAGATGGGGTGGAGTTTGTTAGGTGTGTTCAGGAAGGCTTCTTGACACAGTATGTAGATAAGCCTACAAGAGGAGAGGCTGTACTTGATCTGGTATTGGGAAATGAACCTGGTCAGGTGTCAGATCTCTCAGTGGGAGAGCATTTTGGAGATAGTGATCATAATTCTATCTCCTTTACATAACATTGGAGAGAGATAGGAACAGACAAGGTAGAAAAGTGTTTAATTGGAGTAAGGGGTATTATGAGGCTATCAGGCAGGAAATTGGAGGCTTAAATTGGAAACAGATGTTCTCAGGGAAAAGTACAGAAGAAATGTGGCAAATATTCAGGGGATATTTGTGTGGAGTTCTGTATAGGTACATTCCAATGAGACAGGGAAGTTATGGTAGGGTACAGGAACTGTGGTGTACAAAGGCTGTAATAAATCTAGTCAAGAAGAAAAGAAAAGCTTAGAAAAGTTTCAGAGACCTAGGTAATGTTAGAGATCTAGAAGATTATAAGGCTTCTAGGAAGGAGCTTAAGAAGGAAATTAGGAGAGCCAGAAGGGGCCATGAGAAGGCCTTGGCGGGCAGAATTAAGGAAAACCCAAAGGCATTCTACAAGTATGTGAAGAGCAAGAGGATAAGACGTGAAAGCATTGGACCTATCAAGTGTGATAGTAGGAAAGTGTGTATGGAACTGGAGAAAATAACAGAGGTACCTAATGAATACTTTACTTCAGTATTCACTATGGAAAAGGATCTTGGCGATTGTATTGATGACTTGCAGCAGACTGAAAAGCTTGAGCATGTAGATATTAAGAAAGAGGATGTGCTGGAGCTTCTCAAAAGCATAAAGTTGGCTAAGTCGCTGGTTCAGGACAAAATGTACCCCAGGCTACTGTGGGAGCGAGGGAGGAGATTGCTGAGCCTCTGGCGATGATCTTTGCATCATCAATGGGGACAGGAGAGGTTCTGGAGGATTGGAGGGTTGCGGATGTTGTTCCTTTATTCAAGAAAAGGAGTAGAGATAGCCCAGGAAATTATAGACCAGTGAGTCTTATCTCAGTGGTTGGTAAGTTGA
Organism: Hemitrygon akajei; assembly: GCF_048418815.1. Lineage (NCBI taxonomy): Eukaryota > Metazoa > Chordata > Chondrichthyes > Myliobatiformes > Dasyatidae > Hemitrygon > Hemitrygon akajei. The sequence continues at coordinate 140,906,286 of NC_133124.1, read as the reverse complement.
TGGAGAAAATCCTGAGAGGCAGAATTTATAAACATTTGGAGAGGTATAATATGATTAGGAATAGTCAGCATGGCTTTGTCAAGGGCAGGTCGTGCCTTACGAGCCTGATAAAAATTTTTGAGGATGTGACTAAACACATTGATGAAGGAAGAGCAGTAGATGTAGTGTATATGGATTTCTGCAAGGCATTTGATAAGGTACCCCATGCAAGGCTTATTGAAAAAGTAAGGAGGCATGGGATCCAAGGGGACATTGCTTTGTGGATCCAGAACTGGCTTGCCCACAGAAGGCAAAGAGTGGTTATAGATGGGTCATATTCTGCATGGGGGTCGGTCACCAGTGGAGTGCCTCAGGGATCTGTTCTGGGGCCCTTACTCTTCGTGATTTTTATAAATGACCTGGATGAGGAAGTGGAGAGATGGGTTGGTAAGTTTGCTGATGACACAAAGGTTGGAGGTGTTGTGGATAGTGTGGAGGGCTGTCAGAGGTTACAGTGGGACACTGAGAGGCATTGATCAACTGGATAGTCAGAGGCTTTTTCCCAGGGCTGAAATGGTTGCTACAAGAGGACACAGGTTTAAGATGCTGGGGAGTAGGTACAGAGGAGATGTCAGGGGTACGTTTTTTACTCGGAGAGTGGTGGGTGCGTGGAATGGGCTGCCGGCAACGGTGGTGGAGGCGGATACGATAGGGTCTTTTAAGAGGCTTTCAGGTAGGTACATGGAGCTTAGTAAAATAGAGGGCTATAGGTAAGCCTACTAATTTCTGAGGTAGGGACATGTTCGGCACAACTTTGTGAGCCGAAGGGCCTGTATTGTGCTGTAGGTTTTGTATGTTTCTATCAGTTTCCATCAGCCTTTAATTCCATAATTGTTACTTAAAATCATTTTCCTATTCATTTGCTTTTTGCCAGTTTCTTAAATTTGCGTTTTGATTATTATAACTCAGTGATAGAAAATAATTAAAAAGCAAAATGCTGCAGATGTTGGAAATCCAAAATAAAAGCTGATGTGGCTTGAATTACTAAGCAGAGTAATTGAAGCGTGTTTCGTTTCTCTTTTAACCACTAATCAGTTTTAACCTCTTTAATCATCATCTTTCCTATAGTATGGTAACCACAACTGCACAGAATGCTTGAAGTTAGGTCTAACCACTGTTTTGTGCATTTGTGCAAGTTCCTGTATTATTTAACAAAAGCTAGAAAATAATACAAACATGCATGACCATTCACAAGAAACCAAGATCGTAAGCCTACAACTCAGAAGGTCTTTAGTTTAATGTCAATCCAGCACAGCTTTTTATGGTTATTGGAATTTCAGTGCTGTGCTGGATGAACCTCATACTTTCCTGGAATGTCATTGCAAAGAATCGAAGATGGCATAAAATTCTGTTCCTTTTCAGGAGAACTAGAACTGTATATTTGGACTCAACTTCTTGCAAAGATCATGCAGCTCCTTATCAGCATTGCTCTCCATTCCTTTCTTCTTTATATGTGTATCTTTGCACTCCTTTCATATATCTGTATTGTTTACCTCACCACTCCCTGTAGTTCCATGTACTCAGAGTAAATACATTTCTTGTATTGAACATGTCTAATTTTAATCTTCCCCAACCCTCTATGAGCTTAGAAAAGAAAATATTTGTTAGCCTACAAGGTGATAAGAGTTGTAGTCGAAGGGCATGGAACTGAAGGCTCAGTGGATTCGTAAGTACAGGATTGGGAAAGTGGCAGAAATCAGAGAAAGCAAAAGCTGTCAGATCTATTGGGATTTGTTTATGGGTGAGTGCTCTGGGGATTGGTATTGGAGAGCAGGAGCTTTTCCATGCCAGTGAAGGATACATGTGATATAATTTCAACTTTTAAAGATGGAGTGAAATTTGGAAATGTAGTCGATGAAATTGAAAGTCATCAGTTGCAACACCAGTGAAAAGGACAGACATCTGGATCTCAAAATTGCTTCTTGTGTTTTTCTGTGGTCTTTGGATAACTTTGAAGGTTGCCCTTTGTGCTGCACAAACAGCCAGAACTTCCAGCTGCAGGATATCCCAGAACAGTACAGGCCCTTTGGCCCACAATGCTGTGCTGACCTTTTAACCTATCCCAAAGTCAAATTATAACCCTTCCCTCCCACACAGCTCTCCACTTTTCTTTCATCCCTATGCCTAGGAGTCTCTTAAATGTGGCTAATGTATCTGCCTCTACCACCATTCCTGGCAGTGTGTTCCATGCCTCACCATTCTGTTTAAAAGAAAATCTATCCCTGACATCTCCCCTACACTTTCCTCCAATCACCTTAAAATTATGCCCTCACATATTAGCCACTGACACCCCAGGAAAATGTCTATGGCTAGCTACTCTATGCCTCTTACTGTCTTTCCATCTTCCTTCTTTCCAAAGAGAAAAGCTCTAGCAAATGCAACTTTTCTTCAGAAGACATGCTCTCTAATCCAAGCTTTAACATGCTTTTGGTATCGAGGCACCCAAAGCTGAACACACTATCCCAGTGTGGTCTAACCAGTTTCATAGATCTGCAACAGTACCTTGTGGCTCTGAACTTAATCCCCCGACTAATAAAGGCCCACGCAACTTAGCGTTCTTAATCACCTTGTCAACTTGCATGGCAACTTTGCAGGATCTATGGACGTGGATCCCATGACTCCTCTTTTCCAGCAGGATGCTAAGAATCCTGCCATTAATCTCGTACTCTGCCTTCCAGTTTGACCTTTCAAAATATATCACTTCACACTTCTCCAAGTTGAACTCCATCTGTGTTGTGTTTTCCTGTATAATACTGTGCTGAAGCTGACATTATTAGATTTGGGTCAGAGTTCAGATAGATTAGTTGCAAATTCTTTCGACTATCAGCATGCGGTCCAGCAGGTGGTACCCAATACCTTTGCTGACATAATACAGCGGCGGTTTTCCAATTAAAGAACAACATTATGACGGAATAAATGGATGCTACAATGATTGGTATTGGGCTGGTGGTCGGGCTTTGGAGGTGAAGGGTGCTGCAAGTAGTCTAAAGGGTGAGGATTGCCTACAGAAAGTAGACTTTTTTGTGCGGCAGAGCAATGGAGAACCTTTGTGAAAATGGGGCAGGGAATTCCCATCAAAGTTGCTTTTATCAGAATCAGGTTCAATATCACTCATATATGTTGTGAAATTTCTTGCTTTGCAACAACAATACAGTGCAAGACAAAAATTACTATAAGTTACAAAACTAAACAACAAATTAACAAATACTGAGATCGTGTTCACAGGTTCGTGGACATTCAGAAATCTGATGATGGGGAAGAAGCTGTCCCTAAAACATTGAGTGTCAGACTCTTGAACCTCCTTCCCATTGTAAAGAGGGCAAGTCCTGGATGGTGAGGGTCCTTAATGTTGAATACTTCCTTTTTAAGGCAGCTCTTCTTCAAGATGTCCTCAACGGTTGTACTGTGATGGAGCTGGCTGTCTACAAACCTCTGCAGCCTTATTTGATCCTGCACATTGGAGCTTCCATACCAGGCTATGAGCAAACCTGCAGAATGCTCTCCACTGTACATCTGTTGAAATTTGCAAGAATCTTTGGAGTCATACCAAATCTCTTAAAACTTCTAATGAAGTAGATCCACTAATGTGCCTTTTTTGTGATTGCATCGATGCAGAGGCTCAAGATAGATCCTCTGCGTTGTGCTGCCCAGGAACTTGAAGCTGCTCACTCTTTCCACCACACACCCCTCAATGAAGACTGGTGTGTGTGCACCCAACTTCCCCTTCCTGATGACAACAATCAATTCCTTGGTCTTGTTGATGTTGAGTGTGAGGTTGATATTGCAACACCACTCCATCAGCCAATTTATCGCACCTCTGTAGGCCACTTCATCACCATCTGAGATTCTGACAACAATGGTGTCATCCCTAATTTATAGATGGTATTTTAACTGTCTCAGGGGCACAGTCATAGGTGTAGAGAGTAAAGCAGTGGACTTAGCATGCATCCTTAAGGTACACTGGTGTTAATTGTTAGCAAGAAGGAGATGTTAACATCAATCCACACTGACTGGTTGCCCAATAAGGAGGTCGCGAATCCAGTTGCAAAGGGAGGTTGCGAGCCCCAGACTTCGAAGCTTGCTGATTTGTATAGAGGGCTTGATGGTGCTGAACACCAAAATGAAATCGATCAACTGCAGCCTGATATTTTTCTTTGCTGTTGCTAGGTGCTCCAAAGCTTGAGTGCAGGGCCAGTGAGATTGCATTTGCTGTAGGACTGTCGTGGCAGAAGGCATATGGCAGCTTGGCCTGGTCCTTGCTCAGGCAAGAGCTAATTGTAGAGTTCTAGCCATGACAGACCTCTTAAAGCATTTCATCACAGCAGATAAGAGTGCTGGTGTGCACCCGTACATTGGTGTTGCCTCCACCCCCACAAATTCACCGTAATTCACCTCCCACCAGAGCCAATCATACTCGGATTTTCCTTCAGTTATCTTTGAAGTCGGCGCATCTAGAGCCATGAAGGACATTTGAGGGTACTTGAGGAGAGAGGGAATAGACTTCCAGCAGCCACATAAGGCAAGATTGTAAAATGTGAAAGGCATTTAAATATGTCATTTAGAAATAAATATCACAATCTTCAATTTGTGTACTATTTCTTTAGTGTTTCTCAGTGTAATCTATTAGCATTTGAGTCGTTCGCATTTTAATATGCTGTCATAAGTCACAATTGTGTAGCAGATTCTGTGATGCTATTTCTGGAAAGGTTGTTGATGTGTTGCAGTGATGTGAATGTGTGTGACGAACCCTTGACTGTCCAGGATTATGAAGTATTGGTAGCTGCCATGTTATCTGAAAATGATAGCTCATGACCTGCACTGTGAAATTGATTTTTTTTTTAAATCTTGCAACTATATTCCTATGCTTCCTCTGCTCATAGAATTCTTCTCAATGTAACCTGCTGGTGTTGGGGGTGGGGGAGGAACTCGAAGAAAGATCTGAGAAATTTGTGAGAAGTTGAATGGTGAAATAAAAAATTGTGCTCATTTTCTTGGAGGGGAATTCAAAGCTGTAGAAATAGATGAGAGGTTAGCCAAAAGTAATAGAATATGCACAAAGGTATATACAGCATTGATCATCTCCAGTAGTCTGAGATGGGTGCAGTGTCATACTTCAATGTTGTTACTTCCAGTTCTGTCATACTGTCTACTTGAAATGGTCAAATGATCCTTGCTTGGAGTTCTCTACACGATTTCTAATTGTCCCATGGGTTTGGACTTCATTGGCTGATAAGTCAGTGCATCACTCTACTCACTGCATACACAGAATTCTTCATTGCATAATACGACATAGCCATTACGCTAAATAGGATGTACTCAGAGCGGATTTGGCAACTCAAGATTTGAACATCTACGAATATTCAGGATTGTATTCCACCACAACACAAGGGGTATGCTCCCCTTGTGGAAATATACCTGTAACCCTGAAGTCTTTATGATTTTGTAACTTTTGTGGAATGTAATGTGACAAGATGGAACCTGTGTGATTCCAGAGTGGTTTGCTAATGTGGTTAGATGAGAAGCTTGCAAGGTTTTGTGATTTATGGCTGGGGGTAGTTTTCATTTGCTGCTTGATATGTTCATCCTGTGTTGCTTCATCCTGTGTTGCTGGATGAAGGGGGAGAAGCCTCAAAGACAAATGGGCCCATTTAAAGACAAATGCGGTTCCTTCAAGACAGATGCAAGATAAGACAGCAGTGCAATTAAGGCATAAAGTTGACAAATTATTGGACTTTGCAAACGTATAAAAGTGATCTGTTTTGAACTGTAAATTTGAAGCTACCTATTGATGACTTGAGTAATTGGAGGTAGTCTTCTCTTGGAAGTAATAAATGCACTTGTAGTTTGTTGTAGTCTGTTCCTGTATATTTAGAAGACCTAGCTGGACGGTACACAACGACCTGCATCTATTACAAATTCACCAGCAGATCAGCCGTGATTCAATGAGCATACCAAAGATTGGCGCCAAACCTGACAGAGCAGCAGCATAGGATGAAGTAATACGAGCACCAAACAATAAACACATAATACACAGAGCTAAGTATTTCCACTGCAAATGACTCAAAGTTCTACAGTTCGTTACATTTGACTGTTGTCTTCTGCCTTCTGTATCAAATGTTAGCCAAGTAGTAAAGGAATTATCAATAGTGCAAGCAACTTGCTCATAATCACTTATGCACAGATGCATAGTTTGGATTTCATCAGGAAAACATCTGGAGGAACTCAACAGGTCAGGCAGCATCTATGGAGGATACAGAAACCCCTCAGGGCTGTGTACTAAGTCCCCTCCTTTACTTCCTGTATACCCATGACTGTGTTGCCACCCACAGCTCTAATCTGCTGATTAAATTTGCCGATGACACTACATTGATTGGCCTTATCTCAAACAATAACAAGGTGGCCTACAGGGAAACAGTCAATCACCCTGACACAATGGTGTCAAGCTGTTGCAAAAACAAAGGAGCTGGTTGTGGATTACAGGAGGAATGGAGATGGACTAACCCCTTTTGACATCAATGGATCTGGGGTTGAGAGGGTAAACAGCTTTAAGTTCCTTGGCATCCACATCACCAAGGACCTCACATCTGTACACACTGGCTATGTGGTAAAAAAGGCACAACAGCACCTTTTTCACCTCAGACAGTTGAGGAAGTTGGTATGGGCCCCCAAATCCTAAGAACTTTCTACAGGGGCACAATTGAGAGCATCCTGACTGGCTGCATCACTGCCTGGTATGGGAACTGTACCTCCCTTAATCGCAGGACTCTGAGAGTGGTGTGGACAGCCCAGCACATCTGTAGTTATGAGCTTCCCATGATTCATGACATTTATAAGGACAGGTGTGTAAAAAGAGCTCATAGGACAATTGGGGACCCAAGTCACCCCAACCACAATCTATTCCAGCTGCTACCATCCAGCAAACGGTACTGCGGCATAAAAGCCAGGACCAACAGGCTCCAGGACAGCTTCTTCCACCAGGCCATCAGACTGATGAACTCATGTTGATTTAAGTGTATATGTTACATTGACTGTTCTATTTATTATCAATTATTATAAATTACTATGATTGCACATTGCACATTTAGAAGGAGATGTAACGTAAAAACTTTTTATTCCTCATGGATGTGAAGGATGTAAGAAATACAGTCAATTCAATTCAATTTAAATGGAGAGTTGATATTTCAGGTCAAGACCTTTCATCTGGATTTACGTCTGCATCTGCCTAGATGATGGGTCTTAACCTAAAGCATCAACTGTCCATTTCACTCCGTGGATGCTTCCTGGCCTGCTGAGTTCCTCCAAGTGTTCACTTTTCAAGTGTTGCTCCAGATTCCAGCATCTGCAGTCTCTTGTGTCTTCATGGGTTTTATCAGGATCATTTGCATTCAGATCTAATCAGAGTTTTGGCCTAAATACAGAGCAAAGTGCTGAATTCCAGAGGTGAGGTGAGAGTGACATAAACGGTACATTTGAGAAAGTGATCATCTACTACTTTGCACTAAGGTAAATGATTGTGGTTGTTGGAAGTCAATCATCCCACCCACAGAGAGGTTTTCAGCAGGGTGCAATGTTAGGGTGCCTTCACCTGCTCCTTCAATTATCTCTTTTACATTGTAAAATAGGGATTAAAGATGTTTCCCAATGCACAGACAATACTCAGTCCCATTTTCAACTCCGAAACCAAAGCTGTCTGCATTTGTATGTCTGGACAACATTCTTACAGAGGTGATAGATGGCAAGTAATATTTGTATTGGGTGTGACCATTTTCAATAACATCTGTTTCAGGTAAAATCATTTTTGATCACCAAATGCTTAAACAAAACAGTTGTATACAATCCATAGGATCACAGAGGGATTACAGCAGGGAGGGAGGCTATTTGACCCAGACTAGCTCAATGCAAGAGCAAACCAGATAGTCCCGCTCCTCTTTTTTTTCCCAAATATTCCTGCAAATTATATACCTTATGTTTTGGTTAATTTAACAAGCATCTTCTTCGATGCTCTCTACTTTTTTAATATTGTGCTAGTAGGAAGGATTTATCTCATCAACACATGGAAACAGGAGAGGGTGTGGGACACCAGGTCCCTTCAAGCCTGCCCCACCACTCAGTATGATCATGGCTGATATGTGCTGGCCTCAGCTCCTCTTCTGTGCATGTTCCCTGTAACCTTCAATTCCTTTTTAAAAAAATATTTATCTATCTCCACCTTAAATCTATCTCAGAATCTGGTCTCCACTATCCTCAATGATTAAGATTTCCAGCAATTTATTCTGCCTAAGCCCTGTAAAATTTTAAAACCTCAATCAGGTTCCCTTCAAAGTAGAACAACTTCAGCATCTCTAATCTGTATATCAAGGCACCTTATCTCTGGAACCAATTTAGTAAACCTCTTAGGTATCCTGTCTAAAGCTTTTGCATCTTTCCTACAGTATGGTACACAGAACTGGTCTAAATACCGCAATTATTGCCCAACTAGTTGTTTTATAAGCTTAAATCAATACTTTCTGTTTTTTTTTTAATTCAGTGTGCCTATTAATAAAGCACAGAATCTCACATGCTTATTTGAATCACTTTCTCAGTCCATTAGAGTCACGGACTACCATAGTACTGAAACAGGCCCTTCAGACCATCCAGTCTATGCCAACCCAATCCTCTGCCTTGTTCCTTCTATATGAACCCAGACTGTATCCCTCCCAACCTCTCTCATCCATTTACCATTTCTACTGCAGCTTACATTTGCATCATCCTCTGGGTGAAGAAATTTCCCCTCCGATTCCCCTTGAATATTTCGCCTTTCACCAGAAACCTATGACCTCTACAAATTGGATGACTTGTAGTCTCATCCAACCTGTGAGGAAATAGCCCTTATCTATAGCCCTCATAATTTTGTATAACTATCCGCTGTTCATGAAGTACTCTGTAGATATAACCCTAGTTCTTTACTGTAAATGGTAGTTTATATTCCCCTCCTTGTTGCTCTTACTATAATGAATGATGACTCCTGGCAAACTTCATTTACCTCTAGTCCAAACACACTTTCAATACAATGCAACACACAAAATGCTGGAGGAACTCGGCAGTTCAGGCAGCATCAATGGAAATGACTAGATAGTCAACGTTTCAAGCCAAGACCCTTCTTCAGGACTGGGAAGGAAGGGGGAAGCTGCCAGAATAAAAAAAAGGTAGAGGGAGGAGAAGGAGTCTAGTTGGAAGGTTATAGGTGAAGACAAAATGGGTGGGAAAGGTCAAGGGTTGGAGAAGAAGGAATCAAATAGGAGAGGAGAGTGGACCATAGGAGAAATGTACTATTACTGCTTCCTGTATCTTGGACATTTTTTTTAATTCACGAGGCATTCCCTTTTATTCCATGGGCTTCGATCTGATTAATCCTTTTTCTCGGTTGGCCTCTATTACCTTGACAAACGTAATCCCTCGAACCCATCAATCAAAGACGTCAGCATTGGCATTCAGCCTACCTGCCCTGAGTGTTCTGCTCCAAAGGCAATGAAAGCTGGAGGAGGGCGAGGATGCTGATTGGATGGTTCGCCCGCTAATCCTTGGATGGTGAATGGTCGGAGCCGCTGTCCATCAGGCGACAGCGGACCCGCCCACTAAAACTGCCGACGGGCTTGAGTCTGTAGCAGTTTGCGGTGTGTGTGGGGGCTATGGCTGTTGTGTGTGACGATGGAACGGTAACGATGGGTGGCGGGTAACGGTGCTGTGCTGAGAGAACAGCTGGAAATTATGTCCCGATTCGTGGTCGGCAAGATGAAGACCCCAGTAACTGGCCGCAAGGACCCGCGCGTTGGATACAAATACTCAATGGCAAGTAGGGAGGGGGCAGCCGCAGGGCTGGGCCCGGTTTCGCATGGGGGATGCAGCCGACCCTCTTCCCAGTTTACACCCGCGGTGAGGTGTCACTCCAGCTCTGAGCTGGAGCGAGCCGCCTTTTCCGTTCTGCCTTGCTTAGCTTAGCTTGTGCTGGTCACCGACGCCCTTAGCCTAAAGGACATCTTTCCCCGAATCTTTCCCTCTCAAAAGTACTATTTACTTTTTCAACCACCTTTCCGGGAAACACAAATGCATCTTCAATTTAAAATTAACCTCGGTATTTTTTAAAACACAGATTATCTTCACTTTTTGTACTTGAACTGAAATTACGTATTTCACTTAGGCATGCACAATCCATCTTATCCTCTGAAGGCAAACCTATTGCCGATCTTAAGACTAAATGTTCCCTGTGCGCCAAGCCTTGCAAATTTTGGATGTTGTTTTATTTTAAAAATGTTAAAATAGATGCCAGAGTAAGTTCTTAGTTGTGTTTTGTCAAGTTTTCAAATGTTCTGTTTTTGGGTGTGTTTGCGACTGGGTATGTCTGTTAATACTTGTCTACTGGAATCAATCGAAGCATCATAAATATTTAAATAAAATATGGCGTTTAAAACCAGCACGCTGGAAGATGAAACAACAGACAGAAGTTGTTGCATGATGAGGCCCTATTTGAAGGATTGTTTAAACATAATGCAGGCTCATGGAATAAAAGGTCTCAACGGCTGAAACAGTAAGTTGTGGATTTGCTCAGAGGACAGTACAGAAACCTCATGATTTCAGGATGGATGTGCAGGCTAAAACTCAAGATTTGTGGATGACACCAACCTAGGCATATGATAAATATTGGGATCGGTAGAAATAGCTTACAAGAAGATGAAGGCTGGCAAGATGGGCAGGTGAGTCACAATTTAAAGTTAATAGCAAAATTTGATTGATGCATTTAGCCAGAAAGAGCAAGGCGGAAGAATACAGTCCTCTCAGCAGAGCTGTAAGTTGCGAACAGAGACCTAATGTACAGGTCCTTGGAATTGGCAGGGCATGTTAAAACAGTGATTGCTGAAATTTACCGGATCTTGGATTTCTTAAATAGTGGCTTAGAACCTAAGAACAGGGAGGAAATTGTGCTTAAATCTAGTGACTATGTTTTTTAAAAGATATGATATTCCTAGAGAAGGTGGTAAAAACATACTAGAATTGTTTTTGGGATGACAGATCTTGGTCTCCCAGTTGTCTTGAGTTTTTGGAACATGAAATTGGAAATCAAAAGAACAGTGGATGCTGGAAATATTGAATAATAAACAAAAATGTAAGAAGCAAGTTAATTGGAACTTGTACCTTATCCCTTTTTGTGGAGGTAGGTGGCAAAAGAAAGAAAGGGCAGTTTTTGGGTACAGAGAGAGAGTGTTTCTTACAGGGGACAGTAGAGCTGAGATTGATGTGGAGGGCAGCACTGACTAAAGATTAAAGAATAAGGGGTAGGCCATTTAGAACGGAGTTGAGGAAAAACTTTTTCACCCAGAGAGTTGTGGATCTATGGAATGCTCCGCCTCACAAGGCAGTGAAGGCCAATTCTCTGGATGCTTTCAAGAAAGAGTTAGATAGAGCTCTTAAAGATAGCAGAGTCAAGGGATATGGGGAGAAGGCAGGAACGGGGTACTGATTGTGGATGATCAGCCATGATCACAGTGAATGGCAGTGTATATCCAATCCGACTGGCCTACTGCACCTATTGTCTGAATGGCTGCCTCCTGTAGTCTTATGATTAACTATTCAGCAGGGCAGTGAATCACAGTTAACATTGAGGGTTGGTGGCCTGAAAGTAATTTGATTGAAGTTTATTTAATTGTGACTAGTCCCTTTCTGGCACGTGGAGAGAATCTGTTCTATTTACAGGTGATTGAGGGGGCAGGAAATACATTCAAAAGGGAGTGGGGGGGGACTTTGTTAGTGGCAAAAGTAGTCAGTTGGGCTTTTAAAATGGTTAGGTATTTAAGATAATGTTTTGGGCTATGGGGAAGAGCAGGCAATGTGACTGAGTGGTTGCAGGGAACTGGCAAGGGGTCATTAGGGTGGATGACCTTATTCTCTGTCTTCAAGAAATTCTGTTCTCCACAATGGTAATTTTGGGCATATAACTGTGAAATAAAAAGGCCAAATATCTCCAGCAATCACTTACCTTTGCTTTCTCCCAATAAAGAAAGCCTCAGAGAGCCCAGGCTGAGGCCCGTACCTGAGCCAAAAACATTCCAAGTTTCTGTTTGATGGTAACCCTTTGTATTGATGGTGCAGGATTTACCGAGTTCTTTCCACAATCTTTACTGTCACGGAGGCCAGACTTCCGCCAGTGTGATTCACTCTACTTGTTGCAGACCCAATGGCATCCTGAAGGACATGCGTCAGGTTTAGCTTTGCTTCTACCCAAATTGTACCAAGATATCTACAGCAGCAATCATTACCCAGCAACATTGAAAGCTGCCCAAGTTTGTGATGTCCATGAAACATAAATATAGTTCAAACTTACCAAACAGTGTTGACTGACTAACTTGTTTTATCTCTTTCCTACTTGGGTGTCCAGCCTGAAGCATCAACTCTGTCACTCTTTCCACAGATGCTGCCTGAACTACTGAGTGTTCCCAGCTTTTTCTGTTTTTAATTTCAGCTTTCCAGTTCTGCAGCTTTTGAGTTTCAGTCCACTCTTGTGAGCAGTGTGCTCTGGTGTGCTGTTTGCTCATCAGTAAAATAAAACCAGAAAATGCTGGCAATACTCTTAAGTCGAGCAGCATTTATGGAGTAGTAGGCAAAATTCAACTTATAGGTTGAACCAGAGTTCTTGTTGTTAGAGAACATCCTTGTCTGTGGAACTTTGATCCATTGATGGAAAAGTTTCTTTTCATTATAAGTTCAGAGATGTTTGTTAATAATCAGTGTTTGCAACAGATACTGAAGTGGTCCATGCTCATGAGATCTAGCCAAGCTTATGCTTAGGCTGATAAGAAGGAAATCATATTCATGTTGCAAAGGCCAGACAATGTCCTACTTCAACAAGATAGCATGCAACCACTTTCTCTTGATGCTCAGCAACTACTTTATTGTTGGAATTTTCCATCTTGGACAATTGATTCTGCTGTGGAGCTGGACTTGCTAGCCACAGTGCATCCAATTTCTCATCTGCCCTTTTAATTCACGTATTTATGGGGCAGCTTCAGGTGAAGTTCTGGTCAGTGGCAGTCCTTTGATTTTGATTAACTGTCGGGCTTTCACTGATGCTACTGCCATTGATTGCCAATGGGATGTGGTTCTGCTCAGTCTGTTAGAGAGTGTCACAATTCTAATACAAACAAAGGAAGTTACCAAACTTCGTTGGATTCAGTACTGGGTGATAGTCTGCAGAGTGCTTAGTTGAAAGCTGAGGTGTTGTTCTTCAAGCTTGTTTAGGACTTCAGTAAAATAGTGCAGGAAGCTGTCAATAGGCCAGGGTGACCTTGCCACTTTAATTTGTCATCCCACTCTCACTATCAAGTTCAGACAGTTGTGCTTTCTCTGTTTGTATCGGCTTTAGCCAGTTGTGTTGCAAATTATTATCTGTTTTGTCTTTCCTTTAGCAAGGCTTAACGTGCCAGGCCCTTCCTACAAGTTTATGTGTAATAACTTTTATATTCTTTGGGTTTTGCTTTCTCTTTCTAACTACCTTCATTAACCCATCAACAGCTTATCACATTGGCAACTAAGACACGCCCTACCAAAGAGGATTTCTTTTGTACCATGGCAACCCTCTTCTCCCCTATCCTTTTGGCAACTTGAAATTAACTTGTTCTCTTGTTCCCAGTTTCCATGAAGGGCCCTCAACTAGAAGAATTAACATTGTTTATCTTTCCATTGATGTAGCCAGCATTTCTGTTCTTCTTTCAGATTCCCAGTAACCTGCAGTGCTTTTTAAAATTTCACCACCTTTTGTGTCTTTATTAAATTTTGCTTCAGCATTTCCCATCTTTTGCTGTAATTATTTTTTTATATATTCTCTGTGATTTAGAAGTTTCTTTGTACCAGTGCTCCTAATCTCGTTCTTGAAAAAGGCATTAGGATTGATTCTCTCACCACAGAATAACCATCATCTGATCTAATGTTATAGCCTGTGTCTGATCCAGTTGAATTTTAGGCCAGTAATGAACCCCCATCCTCCAGATGTTGATAGTAAATTTGGCAATGATAATGCTTTTGAATGTGCTTAGAGGATTCCTAGTTTACTTAATACCACCTTTGCCACTGTATTATAACCTCTGAATTTATCCTGTCCTACTGGGACGGAGATATCCTGAGATATGGAAGAGGAGATGTGTTGTCTGCAAGCATTACAGTGCAAGGGGCAGCTTTTCCAATTTCATCACCAGCCTGGAATTGTTTGTTGGAAACCTTTACAAAGTTGACTGAGTTGAGATTGACTTTGCCAATCAGAATTGGTTCCTACATGGATGCTAAAAGTTCAAAGTAAATTTTATTATCAAAGTTCATATATGTTACTATATATGAATCCAGGGATTCATTTTCCTGTGGGAATACTCTGCATATCTATAGAGTAGTAACAATAACAGGATCAATAAAAAATCAACCAGAGATAAAACACTGCAAATGCAAGTACAAAAATGGCAATAAATAAAAAGCATGAAATAACAAGATAAAGAATCCTTAAACTGAGATCATTGGTTGTCATTGTAGTTATCCTCTTTGTTCAAGAACCTGATTGTTGTGGATTAGTAACTATTCTTGAATCTGCTTGTGTGAGTCCTGAGGCTCTTTTTCCTTTGGCAGTGTTTCATGTAGATGTGCTCAGTGGTTGGGAGGACTTTACACATAATATACTGGATTATATTGGATGATCTTCCATTCAAGAACATTGGTGTTTCCATGCCAGCCCATGATGCAGCCAGTCAATACACTCTCCAGTACACATCTGTAGAAATTTGTCAAAGTTTTAGATGTCATGCCAAATCTCCACAAACTCCTAACGAAGTAGGGTTGCTACTGTTATTTCTTCACAATTGCACTAACATGCTGGGTCCAGAACAGAAAATAATGAGGTGAATGCATTTAATTCTTTCCATGCTTGAATGTAACATTATTGGCACAGTCAGGGTCTTTTCAGAGGACTTTTAAGAGTCATTATGATACATAATCACTGGACCATAAAACTTTGAGGCAGAGACATTTATAATGCTGTTTTCTGTCAGTCTTTAAATTGTTCACCGTCTTTTACAATGGATCCTGATGACATCACCGAGCTTTGACCTGATCTAATGTTTGTGGAATTGTTGAGCTTCCTCGTCTCACCACTGTTTTATAAAGTAGTCCAGTATTCAATAACGTGGCACTTCAGTTTTACTGTCATTGGTGCTATCTTGGCACAGTTTTCTACACTCTGCAT
Source organism: Hemitrygon akajei (assembly GCF_048418815.1). NCBI lineage: Eukaryota > Metazoa > Chordata > Chondrichthyes > Myliobatiformes > Dasyatidae > Hemitrygon > Hemitrygon akajei. The sequence goes on along the minus strand of NC_133124.1, from coordinate 140,890,994 downwards.
TGAAAGAGGGCTCATCTCCTGATCTGAAGGATCTGTTCAAGTGAGGAATGTGGTGGCCCATGATTTGACATTATAATGGCATACATTTCCCTTACTGCTGATATCCCATAATGTCTCATGAATGTTCAACCCAGATGCTGCAAATTTCATAAACACATCAGAATAAGTGTCTACATATAAGCCAGCAAAGATTCTGAGCAGTTAGCCGTACAGTGAATAGCAGCTGAATCCATAACCCAGACCATTATCTATCTGGTCCTTTTCGCAATGCTATTTGAGAGACCTTGCAGATTAGTTTTCTCATCATTCTGAGAATGACTGCTCTTCCAATATTATTTCATTGGGCATAAAGTGCTGGAAGTCCCCTGGGGACAAAGAAAGCAGTATAGGGAATGTATTATTCTTGCACCATGTTAGAAGTTTATTCAACAAAATGCAGTGTTGTCAATATTGACTATGCGTTAGTTGGAGCGAGCAGTCACGGCCAATTTTGAACTTATCCATGTACAATCAAGATATGTGGCTGTTCACGTTCACAGCAAAGGATTTGTTTATAAAAAAAGAGGTACAGTAAAGATGAGAATTTCTCTTTTGCCTCATGATTTCTCATTAGCTGCTTGTCTTTTTGCACTTGCAGTTGAGGGTGAATAATCCAAATTATCCAGTTAAGTTGTCCTTTACTGTCACATTGGTGTTTACAGGAAAAATGGAGTTGGATTAAATATAGATACTAGAGCTGGGTAATTTAAAACAAACTGCACCATCCATAATGTTTGCCCTTCCCTTGGACAACATCGGTGGCGTGGAGAGGGGAGAGTTACAAGCTTGGGAAACTGCTGGTCTTCCATTAAAAATAGCCTTGCCCAGGCTTGTGCCCTGGAAAATTTCCAAGGTGCAAATCCATGGTCTGTCGGGACTAACGGAGGCCTACCCTACCTACCCATGAAGAATTCCAGTGTGGAGGAGGCAGAGATAATATAGGAGTGTGGTAGCCTTAAGGTTATTCTGAGTGCCAAGAAATTAAGAATTAAAATAATCATGCTTAAATGTATATAGTGTGTGATATGGAAACAGATTACTTATTATAGATATATAGAACCTTTCAGCACAGAAATGGGGCCTTTAGCATGCTGACCAAATGCCTATCCCATTTGGGCATGCTTTTCATATCCCCCTAACCTTTCTTTTCCATGTACCTGTCAAATGTTTTTTAAACATTGTAGTTGTACCCACCTTTACCATTTCCTCTGGCTGCCCATTCCATATACTTAAGAGAATGAGGAGCATCTGTATAGTGCTTGAAATGATGAAAGATATAAATAAGGCAGATGGTAACAGACATCCCAGGGTAGGGGAAGGGTAAAGCAGATGCATAGAACAGTACAGGCCCTCCGGCCTACAATTTTGTGCCAACTTTTTAAACTACTGTAAGATTAATTCTAACCCTTCCCTCCCACGTAGCATTGATGTGCCTATGCAAGAGTTTCATATATATCTGCCTCGATAAGTACCCCTGGCAGTTAAACACACCTATCACTCTATCTCCTAATCTTTCCCCTATACTTTCCTCCCAACACCTTAAAGTTATGCCCCCTCATATTAACCATTTCTGCCCTGAGAAAAAGTCTCTGGCTGTCCACTCTATCTATGCCTCTTGTACACCTCTATCAAGTCACCTCTCAACTTCCTTCACTCCAAAGAGAAAAGCCCTAGTTCACTCAACCTATCCTCACAAGGCATGCTCTAGTCCAGGCACCATCTGGTAAATTTCTCCACCCTCTCTAAAGCTTCCACATCCTCCCTAAAATGAGGTGACCAGAACTGAACACAAGTGGTCTAACTAGAGTTTTTAAGAACTGCAGCATTATCTCACAGCTCTTGAACTGAATCCCCTGACTAATGAAGACCAGCTTTATTCGGGTGGTTACACTTCCTTAACCTCCCTATCAGCCTGCATGGTAACTTTGAGGGATCTATGGACCTAGACCTCTGTTCTTCCACACTGCTAAGAATCTTGCTATCAACCTTGTAGTTTGCTTTCAAGTTCGACTTTCCAGAGTATATCATTTCACACTTTCCGTATTGAACTCTATCTGCCACTTCTCAGTCCGGCTCTGCACCTATCAATGCCCCATTGTAACCTATGATCCACAGCATCACCAAACTTTGTGTCATCTGCAGACTTACTAACTCACCATTGCATTTCCAAGTCATTTATAAAAATCACAGAGCAACAGTCCCAGAACAGTTTCCTGCAGAACATTGGTGGTCACCAACATCTGCACAGCCAAGTATCCCTGGATCCCATGCCTCCTGATTTTCTGAATGAGTCCACCAGGGGAACTTTATCAAATGCCTTGATAAAATCCGTGCACACGACTGCCTTCAAAACTATGTTTAATCACTTCCTCAAATAATTCATATCAGTTGCATGAGGTACCACTGATGTAAGACTTTCCCAAGATTATTCCCATTACCTTTCTTGAAATAAAGGATAACATTTACCACCCTCCAATCTTCTGGTGCTGCTCCTGTGGCCAGTGAGGACTCAAAGATCAGAGCAATCTCTTCCCTCGCTTCCCGTAGTAACTTGGGGTATATCCTGACCAGTCCTGAAGTCTTATCGATTCCAAAGTTTTTCAAAAGTTCCAGCACATCCTCTTTCTTAACGTCAACATGTTCTAGCATATCAGCCTGTTTTATGCTGTTTTCACAAATGTCAAGAAGCCTCTCATTAGTGAATACTGAAGGACAGTGGATTCTGGTTAATTGGGACCAGTACAGTTCAGCTCAATTAAATGGCTGCCCCAATTAGCTGAAGTATCATGGAAATAGTTAAAAAGGTATTTAATAAAAAGACAAGCTACAGTTTATTATAAAATAAAGAACAAATTAGAACACTAACAATACTACAACAGTACTATAAAACCGTATTAATTTCTAATAGCTATCAGTGAAGGAATTCATCCAGAGTACATAATTTTTCTATTATGCATTATACTGCGAGATAAATTTCATACCGTATGCCAGTGATATTAAACCTGATTCATATTCTTTTGGTTGACTAAATGAACAAAATCAGCACAGATGCCTACTGTAGATAATGGGCTGCTTTCATTTCAATGATGGCATCCTCCAAATGTTCAATTTCATACCTTCAAATTCTTTGTAGGTCCTAACTTGTTGAAGGAGTGAAATCATTTCATTTTGACTCCCTGCCATTTCTAGCATCTCCAAGCCTGAAATTACCATTTTCTGAACACAGGTGTATATATAGCTGGCACTATTTTTAAAGCATGGTGTAGTGTCTTAACAGCCATAGAAGTACACACATCTGACGCTAGTTAGAAACTTTGGCAATAGTGTTTTGCCCCAGTTAAATGACATTGTGTCCTAAATAAATTAAAGGAATTCTGGCTATTCTCTCAAATAGTTTTTTCTTTAAGAGTTGTCCTAAATAAGTGGCTGCCCCAATTAACAGATGACCTAATTAACCAGATTCACTTGTATCCTCTCCTACCTCTTTTGACTCCAGGTACATGTTACGTCTTTTATACTTGATTGGTCCTACCCTCACTCTATCATGTTCTTGTTCTTCACATACATGTAGAAAGCCTTGGGGTTTTCCTAAACCTTACTTTCCAAGACCTTCTCATGTCCCCTTCTAGCTCTCTAAAGTCCATTCTTGTGCTCCTTCCTGGCTACAGCGCAGCTCTCATGAGCACTGTCTGATCCTTGCTTCCTCAGCCTTAAATGTGCTGCTTTCTTCCCCTTGACTAAATGTTTCATATCTCATGTTAATCATGCTTTCGTTATCCCACCATCCTTTCCCTGCCTCAATGGGGAAACCCTAGCAGAAGCCCATGCAAGAGCTTCCCAGGCGACCTCCACATTTCTGTTGCTTTCCCCCGAGTATATCCATTCTCTATTTACCATCCCAAGTTCTTGCCTGATAGCAATCATAATTTGCCTCTCTTCCCCCCCCCCCCACTTAAATACTTTTACATACCATCTATACCTATCCCTGGGCTTTGGTAAAGGTCAGGGAGTTGTGGTCACTGTCTCTGAAATGCTCATCCACTGAAGAGAATGACACCTGCCCTGGTGGACGTGGAAACCATAGAAAGGGTGCAGAGGAGATTTACAAGGATTTTGCCTGGATTGGGGAGCATGACTTGTGAGAATAGGCTGAGTGAACTTGGCCTTTTCTCCTTGGAGCGACGGAGGATGAGAGGTGACCTGATAGAGGTGTACAAGATAATGAGAGGCATTGATTGTGTGGATAGTCAGAGGCTTTTTCCCAGGGCTGAAATGGCTAGCACGAGAGGGCGTAGTTTTAAGGTGCTTGGAAGTAGGTACAGAGGAGATGTCAGGTAATTTTTTTTGTGCAGAGAGGGGTGAGTGCGTGGAATAAACTGCCAGCAGCGGTTGTGGAGGCGGAAACAATAAGGTCTTTTAAGAGACCCCTCAATGGAAACATTGAGCTTAGAAAAATAGAGGGCTGTGGGTAAGCCTAGCTAGTTTTAAGGTAGGGACATGTTTGGCACAGTTTTGTGGGCCGAAGGGCCTGGATTGTGCTGTAGGTTTTCTGTGTTTCTTCTATCTAAACTTTTGCACGAAAAAGGTGCCAATCAATATTGAGGAAGTTGAAGTCACCCATGACATCATGGCTGTTATGTTTGCTTTTTTCCAAAAATCTGTCTCCTGGTTTGATCCTCATTGTCACTGTTGCCATTGGGAGTCTAAAGAATATTTCTGTTAGAGTGATAGCTCCTTTCCTGTTTCTGACTTGCATCTACACTGCTTAGTAGCTGATCTCCTTCTGACATCCTCCCTTTCTGCAGGTGTGATACCATCCCTGATTACCCCGCCTCTTTTACCTCCCTCTCTGTCCCTTTTGAAACATTTAAGCCCTGGAACATCCAGCAGCTATTTATACCCTTCTGACAACCAAGTCTCTGAGATGGCCAAAAAGGTGTAGTTCCAAGTACTGCTCCATGCTCTGGGTTCATCACCCTTTTTCCTAATAACTTGCATTAAAATAGATACTTTTCAACCCATTCAACTGACTGTAATTATGCACTGTCCAATGCCGGTCGTTCCTCAGTCTCCCTATGTATTGCATCTACCTTTACATCAACTGCTCCATCCTTTGACCTAAATTACTCTGGTTCCCTTCCCCCTGCCAAACTCGTTTTAAACCCTCCCCAGCAACTCTAGCAAGCCTGTCTACAAGGATATTGGTCCCCCTAAAGTCTGCATGTAACCCGTCCCTTCTTTGCTGATTTTGCGTTCCCTACAAGAGGTCCCAATGATCCAGAAATCTGGAACTCTATTGTATCCCTATCACCACTGCACTGCTCTTCTCCCCCCTTCCCATCTGAGTGACAGAGCTAGGCTCAGTCCCTGGTGTATCGTCAATCCCAAGGGTCCAAAGTGGTATATTTGTTGAGGGGAAAGGGTACTCTGCACTGCCTGCCTGTTCCTTTTCCCTCTCAAGAGGCACCCAGCTACCTGCCTCCTCCAATTTTGGGAGTGACTACCTCCCTGTAACTCCTTTCACTTCCTCATTCTACCGAATGAGCTGTAGGTCAGCTCCAGCTCTCCAGTTCCCTAACACAGTCTGTAACAAGCTGCATCCAGGAAAAGTTCTCACTGATATAGCAATCAGGGAGAGTGGAGGTCTCTCAGATCTCCCACATCTTGCAAGAGGAGCACACAACTGACCTGGATCCATTCACACTGTTCTAGCTTGGCACTAATTTAAAAGAAATGGAGGAACTTGACAGAAGTTTCAACCTAGCTTCCATCTTGCCAAAGTCTCAGTTCCCTAATCTAACTCAGTCCACTTATGCTCCGTCCGCTTTACTTAAACCTCACTGCTTGTTTTATTGGCCCTTGCCAATTGCCTAATAGCCCAAGTAATCTCAACCTCTGCAAGAAGTCCTAACGGGACTGGTTTGTTTAAATCTGGTGCTAAAGATATGAGGTAGAATAGAAGCACTTGGACAGGTACATGAAAGGGCTTGGAGTGATATGGGTGCAATGCAGGAAATTGGTACTAATTAGGTAACATGGACAGCATAGACTGGTTGGACCAGACAGCTTATATCCATGCTGTGTTGCTCTGTGACCTCTTGTGGAAAAACTTGCCCCTCACCATCTCTGTCCTCTAGTTTTACACTCCACTATGCTGTGGAAAAGACAATAGCAATCCACCTTAAAATATGCCCCCATAATTCTGTAAATCTCTTGAGTTTACTCCTCAGGCTTCATCACTCCAGGGAAAGTAGTCCCAGTGTATTCCTGTGTAACTCCTCTACCCCCTCCCTAGCTTAATCACATCCTTCCTGTTCATTAAATAAATTTTGATGTAAGCATGACTTCTGTTGAAAATAGGTCTGCCTGCCGTTTCTCATTGTTGCTATACTTGGGTGGCAGATGCGTGAATTGCAACAATATTCAGGTTTATGTTAAGAAATTGTGATCACATTATTTGGGCTTCGGAAGAATGACATTTGATTTGTGTAGAAGGATATGCATAGAATGTAGTTCCAATTGTTTTCGGGTGAATATAATTGTCTCTGCTGGCTTTAAAAAGGAAACATGAACAATGGTTTTGGATTCACAATCCACAATTGTACGTAATTTATAGACTGTTTTAATCTTGGTTGTTATGAGTTGTTTGGGGTAAAAAATGTGAAGAATGTAAGCTATGAGAATTGATCTTGGTATCAAAATTCTGGCACATGTTATTTCAGAATGTCTTACATTTCTAGCATTATCATTTCATTTTAAGTGCAGCAATTTAAAAAAAGGTTCTAGGATTTCCCTTACCAGGTATTAGTTGCAGAAAAAATCTTTATGATCAGTGTATTGTAATATTAGAAAGCAATTTGTGTATGTAAGTTATCTGGACAGCTCTCTGTGAATAATTTAATATTTTCAAACAGTGTTGCATGAAAATTAATGACCTTTTTTATGATAGATTGTGATAGACTTCCAGTATTTCACTATTTAAAAGTATTTCAACATATTTAATTATCTAACAATTTTCAGGTACCATATGGGTTTTTAACAGCCTAACTTAACCTTTTTGCTGGTTTCCTTCCTTCACAAGTCCCACAAAACTGCCTTTATTTCTTTAAAGCTCCATTCCAGACTTAATATTCCTGTTTTTCTGTCCATAATCTTCATCTATATATTTATTCCTTTTTTAAAATGTTAGTGGAATTGTTTTCTTCCTGTCTCTGTATTTAGGTAGTATCAGTGACTGAGTACCATCGCAGGATCGATGCTCTTAATACTGAAGAACTGCGCAAGCTCTGCAGACGTCTCAAGGTGCCCATCTGTAGTTAAACCTATTATTTATTTGCCCAAAAGCTAGAGCAGATGTGCTGTGTGCATCCCTAAGTTTTACAAGTGGCAAATATACCTGCATCATATTTGCCTCAGGAGCAGCAGTTTATCAAAGCCGTAGATTTTTTTTTTGTTTTGGTTTTAACCAACACACCACTGGATAATAGAAGCACATTGCATGAAGGGGAGTTAATAATGGAACAGAGGCAATATTCTGTCCTCTGTATCATGGGTTTCTCAAACTGTTCTCTTATTATCACATGACCATTGTGATAATAAGCACTGCTGAACTTAATGTGTGCAATTTGATGTGGAGCAGAATTATAGTGTTGAGAATGTGAAAAGTTGAATAGAGATTTTGAGTGCCTCATCTTAAGGTAGTGTATTGTCAATAAATTATTTTATTGCTTCCATTCTTTTCAAATTTCATTATAGATTGTAGAAGTAACACTGTATCATCCAGTTACCGTGCATCCCAGTTTGCCAGTGGCACCACCAAACCTGCACTAGATCCTAGAGCCAACATTAATTCTGCAATGTGTATTGATGTTGGTAACAACATTGTCCTTCACAGCCTCTGCTCCTGAACACCTCCAATTCAAAATCAAAGTTTCAATGCATATTTCAGCTATGATGACAGATTAATGCACTAATGATAATTAAGGGGAATTGACCGTACTTGGTTGGTTATTGTTTGTCACCTTTGGTGCTAAATCTTGAGTTTTCAAATTAATACTGTTGGAAGCTAATTTTCTTTCATCTACGAATTTATGCATTTCTTCCTTGCATATAGCCTACTGCTCAAACAGTATGGAATTTGTCTTTAAAATTATCAGAAGCCAAATTTTTTCAATCGTGTGCATATTTTTCTTGCATATTCTTGGGAGCTTTGCTTCTGAGCTTATTTTTATTTCAAAAAGGCAGTGAAGTATTTGAGAAGTAAGCCTGAAACATTCTGGGATTGCTAGTTAATTTTAAGTTGCACCTAGTTTGCTTGGGACCTTGCATCAATTTATCGAACTTGCTTCAAGCTACTGAGTAGCATTGTGGTTAATATTATCCCTGCTTTTAGATAACGACACGGGAAGAAACCAGTCTAAGGCAAAATGCAACTTCAAAGCCTGACTTGGAGCCTGAAGCATTTCGGCCAAACCTGAGTGAAAAGAGTGAACTGCTCCAAACAGATCAGATAGAAAAGGTAAGGTAATAGTGGTTCAGAATATATGCTAAAAATATTGCTGAATACCTGATGGTTTTGCTACTTTACAGGCACTTTTTATTGATGCAAAAAAAGGTTGTGCTTAATTCAATTATTAAAGGATGGAAAAGAGATGGACTCAAGTTTTACGCTACAATGACTATATTAAGTTGGTATTGTCGTGTGTGTGTGTGAGATCTTAACAGGAAATTAAAGATTCTTTCATTGAAGAGTGGCAATCACCTTTTATTCCCTTTTCATATTTAAAAATTATTTCCAAACTTGACAGCTTTAAATAAAAACTCAATTTTAGAACTTTATAGTTTCAGACTTATTAGGAAGTTATTGGTGAGTAAATAGGACAAATGTGTATTAGTAATGTCAAAATAATTTGATTTCTGGCAAAGAAACTGAGGCAACATTGTAAGTTGTTCTAAACTGTTGGATGATTTGTACTAAAGAGGCAAGCTTGCCAGAACCATTCCATGAATTCCCACAAACTTCTTATAATGTGTACTATTAAGATGATGTAGCTGTGAAAGTTGGAGCTAGTTTCACGTAACATTCTGTGAAATAATGTTAGCATCCTTTTAATAAAGAAAGACTAATTGGTTCCATCTAAAAGTAATTTGGATTACTTTTCAAGTGTAGTCACTGTGATGGAGATTGGTATAATTCTTGCGATGTTATCTACAGTGCCTGTAAAAAGTATCCCCCCCCCCCCCCCCGGAAGATTTCGTGTTTTATTGTTTTACAATATTGAATCACAGTGGATTTAATTTGGCTTTTTTGCCACTGATCAACAGAGAAAGACTTTTTCATGTCAAAGTGAAAACAGATCTCTACAAAGCGATCTAAATGAATTACAAATATAAATCATAAAATACTTGATTGTATATGTATTCCACCCCCCTTTAATATGACACACCAAATCATCACTGGTGCAGCCAATTGGTTTTAGAAGTCACATAATTAGTTAAATGGAGCTCTGCTTTTGGAGATCTGTGTGCAGTCAAGGTGTTTCAATTGATTGCAGTAAAAATACAGCTGTTTCTGGAAGATCCAACTGTTGGTGAGTCAGTATCCTGGCAAAAACTACACCAGGAAGACAAAAGAACACTCCATGAAAACTTGCAGTGTAATGGGTATTGAAAAGCGCAAGTCAGGAGATGAATACAAAAAAATTTCCAAGTCATTGAATATCCCTTGGAGTACAGTTAAGTCAATCATCAAGAAATGGGGAGAATATGGCACAGCTGTAAATCTGCCTAGAGCAGGCCGTCCTCAAAAACTGAGTGACTGTATAAGAAGGGGACTATTGATGGAGGCCACCAAGAGACCTATGTCAACTCTGGAGGAGTTACAAGCTTCAGTGGCTGAGATGAGAGAGACTGCACATACAACAGCTGTTGCCTGAATGCTTCACTAATCACAGCTTTATGGCAAAGAGTAAGCCACTTTTGGAAAAAAAACTCACATGAAATCTCAGCTAGAGTTTGCCAGAAGGCATGTGGGAGACTCTGAAGTCAACTGGAAGGAGGTTCTGTGGTCTGATGAAACCAACATTGAGCTTTTTGGCCATCAGACTAAACACTATGTTTGCATGAACCAAATACTGCGCATCATTGAAAACACACCAGCCCTACCCTGAAGTATGGTGGTAGCTGCATCATGCTGTGGGGATGCTTCACAGCAGTAGACCCTGGAAGGCTTGTGAAGGTTAAAATGAATGCAGAAAAATACAGGGATATCCTGGAGGAAAACCTGATGCAGTCTACAAGTGCACTGCAACTTGGAAGAAGGTATGTTTTCCAGCAAGACAATGACCCCAAGTATAAAACGAAAGCAACGCAGGAGTGTTTTAAAAACAACAAAGTTATTTTCCTGGAATGGCCAAGTCAAGAGTCCATACCTCAATCCAATTGAGAATTTGTGGCTGGACGTGAAAAGGGCTGTTCACTCACAATCCCCATGCAATCTGACAGAGCTTGACCAGTTTTGCAAAGAGGAATGGGGGAAAATTGCAGTATCCAGATTTGAAAAGCTGTTAGAGACTTATCCACACAAACTCAAAGCTATAATTACTGCCAAAGATGCATCTATTAAATACTGACTTGAAAGGGGTGAATAATTTTGCAATCAAATATTGTGTGTTTTATATTTCTAATTAATTTAGATCACTTTGTAGAGATCTGTTTTCACGACACGAAGAGTCTTTTTCTGTTGATCAGTGTCAAAAAAACAGCCATATGGATCACAGTGGATTTAATTGTTGTAAAACAATAAAGCATGAAAGCATCCATGAAAAAACAAACATGAGAAAAGTGGTACTGAATGTTGTTCAGCCTTTCCCAGCACATCTTCCCAAAATTAATTGGAAAAGGAACACTGACAGGAACAACGGCAGAGCAGCAATGGCTGGAATAAATGACCCATTGAAGCCTACATGTACAATTTGTGGCTAATTTGTGCCACTCAACTCATTGGAAGAGGACTGCATCTTCTATATATGCACAGTGGAGAGAACCCTAACTGGTTGCCTCACGGCTTGATATTAAAGCACCATTGCCCAGGAACTGAAAAGCTTACAAAAAGTGGGAGATGTAGCCCAGTCCATCACAGGAAAAGCTCTCCCCATCATTCAGCGTATGTACAAGGAATGCTGCCACAAGAAAGGAACATCCATCATCAAGGACCCCTACCATCGAGGCCACACTTTCTTCTCGCTGCCATCGCAAAGGAGGTACAGGAATTTTAAGTTCCATGCCACCAGTTCAGTAATAGTTCAACCATCAGGCCCCTGCACCAGTGTGTATAACTTCACTCACCTCAACACTGAACTGATTCCACAACCTATGGACTCACTTTCAATGACACTACAACTCATGTTCTCAGAAATCATTATTTATTTGTTTATTTATTGCATTTGCACAATTTGTCTTCTGCACATTGGTTGTCTTTGTGTGTAGCTTTTATTGTTTCTATTGTGTTTCTTTGTTCTACTATGTCTGCAAGAAAATGAATCTCATGGTTCCATATGGTAACCTTTACTTTCAACTTAAAATCAGGGTCATTAAATCCAATCTGCAAGGTGGTCAACTCAAGGGTCCCTGGTTTTATTACAACAGAAAATTGAAAAAAGATTTTGTAATCACATTTTAACAATAGAAATTCTCAGAAGATTATGAAGATAAAATGTAGAATGTTGTTATCCAACCCATTTTATCAGTGTTGGCTTTTCCAGAGATGCAGTTAGTAACAAGTTATTGGCATCCTGGCAAGGATTTTGAAACACTCCAACTACATAACACCATGTCCATTTGTAAAAGCACAACTTCAGCATAGTTCAGCTGTGTACCAGCATCTACCCACTCAAGCGTTCTGTGAATGTTGTGTAGGTTTTGATGCATGCAGACATGGGCTACTTCCTGATGAAGTCACTAAATGTTGCAGAAGGACTCTGCCCCGAGAAGATTTTGCAGTGATGCAGTGCTAGTAGATAGTAGAAGTGTATGTCTAAATGCCACAGTTTCTGAATATAATGATGACCCTTGAGAACATAGATGAGGAGGAATTTCTTTAGCTGACGCTGGTGAATTTGTGGAATTCATTGCGACGGGCAGTTGTGGGGGACCAAGTCATACAGTATATTTAAAGTGGAAGTTGGTAGGTTCTTAATTTGTAAGGACATCAAAAGGATACAGGGAGAAGGCAGGAGAATAAGGTAAGAGGGAAAATGAATCAGTCATGATCAAATGATGGAGCAGTCACGATAGGGTCAAATGGCCTTGTTCTGCTCCTATTGCTTATGAACCTCCTGATGGAGAGAGTTTTCCCATAATTCCCATTGATTTCAGTTTAATCAGAACCATAAGACTAAAAGACACAGGCCACTCAGCCATTCAAGTCTGCACCGCCATTTCATCATGGCTGATCCTGAATCCCACTCAACCCCATACACTTGCCTTCTCACCACATCCTTTGATGCCCTGACCAATCAGGAAACTATCAACTTCCACTTTAAATATACCCACAGACTTGGCCTCCACCGCAGTCTGTGGCAGAGCATTCCACAAATTCACGACACTCTGGCTAAAAGAGTTCCTCCTTACCTCTCTTCTAAAAGGTCACCCCTCAATTTTGAGGCTGTGCTCTCTAGTTTTGGATACCCCCACCATAGGAAACATCCTCTCTACAACCACCTTATCTAGTTCTTTCAACATTCGGTAAGTTTCAATGAGATCTCCCACCCCACATTCTTCACATTTCTAGTAAGTGCAGGCCCAAAGCTGCCAAACACTCCTCATAGGTTAATCCCTTCATTCCTGGAATTATCCTCGTGAACCTCCTCTGGATTCTCTCCAATGACAACATATCCTTTCTGAAATATGAGGCTCAAAACCGTTGACAATACTCCATATGGGCCTGACTAGTGTCTTATAAAGTCTCAGCATTATCTCTTTGCTTTTATATTCTATTCCCCTTCAAATAAATGCCAACATTTGCATTTGCCTTCATCATCACAGACTCAACCTGTCAGTAAACTTTTTGGAAGTTTTGCATGAGGACTCCTAAGTCCCTCTGCAACTCTGATGTTTGAACTTTCTCCCTATTTAAATAACAGCCTGCACTATTGTTCCTTTTACCAAAATGCATTATCATACATTTCCCAAAATTCTTCCAATTTATCTTAAGTCCTTACACCAAGTAGTCTAAGGGCTACTTGGTGTCAATCAGATGTTGTCTTTTTAGGAACAATTACCCATATCTCTTGGGTAATGTTGGCAGTTTTGTCCATTTGTGGAAAACCAGGTTGTACCGAGCCTGGAGCTATGTTGCCCTTGTCAAATTAGAGTATTGTTTTATTTCCATAAGGCATGGAAGGAGGCCATTCTGCCCATCAAGTCTGTGCTAGATCTCACAGCAATCATATCATAACCTATTCTGTCACACTTTCCCCTCTTCCCACTTATCCTCTGCTCCAATTTTTTCCATCGCTTACTAGCCCTGGGGAAAATCATGGCCAATTAACCTAATAACCAGATGTTGAGGAAACTGGAGCATCCTTGAGAAACCCACAGAATCATAGGGTGAACACCCAAGCTCCAAACGGATGGCACCAGTCAGAATCGAACCCCAGTAATCAGAGATGTGAGAGTTAGCATCAGAGAGAATGTTACTGATGAGAAAGTGTTGCTTAATAGCTCTATCAGCAATGTCTTTTCATCAGGGTATCTCAGAGTAGCATTTGGTGATGTATATGTAGTTTGATAATGTACTTTAAACTTTTTAAAATGTTCACTTACTGTGTTTCTCTCTTTCCCAGCTAATGAATTAGACCATTGAGCATGGTTCAAACTATAGCATTAATGCTGCATTTCTTCAATTCAACTGAAGCACAGTTAACAATTAGTTAAACTTGCCCATGTATGTTCAGACTTTTCAGATTATTTTTTGCATGGCAGATTGATGAGAATGCAAGTTTATATGGCAGAACAAGTGAAATCAGATACTTGAGAAAACAAGTCAAGCAAATGTTATCTCCTGAGTGAATCTGACTGAAGAATTGTGAAACTGTTGTGGGATTGTTAAATAAATTAAGTTCAAAGTAAATTTATTATCAAAGCTAATGTATATTGCCACATACTATCTTAAGATTCATTTTCTTGCAAGCCTTTACAGGAAAATAGAAACACAATAACATTTTACCAAAAACTTTACATATATATATGCCGTTGTGCAAAAGAAGACAAACTGTTCAAATAAAAAAATAATACTGAGAACATGACTGTAAAGAGTCCTTGAAAGTGAGTCTGTAAGATGTGAAATCAGTTCAGTGTTGAGGTGAGTGAAGTTATCCATGCCGGTTCTGGAGTCTGATGTTTGTAGGATGTTCCCAGACCTGTAGGGTGTGGGACCTAAGGCTCCAGTACTTCTTTCCCAATGGTAATAGCGAGAAGAGAGCATAGCCTGAATGGTCATCTACTTGCGTTGCAAGCACATAGAAATGGAGATGAAATGAAAGTTTGGACTAAGAAATAGACAGAGATAAAAATAATTCATTAATTTAGATGTAAGTGTTTTGAAAATTGTCCCTTATTCATTTCTGAAAGAATGAGAATCTATACTTGTGATTGTTTGAAGAGTCATCCAGATTGATAAGCACATACATAAATGACCATGATTCAGGATATATACTTGGAAGTAATAGGTCAGATTTATTTTCTTTGTTTCTGCCTTGCTAGTAATGTAATTTCGTACTAGTTGGTGGTGAGGCCAGACAACAACATGCTCCATTTTTCTAAAGCTAATAACAGAGCAACATAAATTAATCAGTAAGCTTAAACGTATGTGCTTAAACTTACATCTTCCACTTATTGAATTTGCTGGGTCATTTGTGCCATGAGCACAAAATCAGGTCTTTAAAAACAAATTCCAGCTCATTAAAAGTTTACATTCCAAAAATTTACAATGTGAAAATAGTATGTCTTGGAAGTAGAAAATCCAATTATCCAATGTTTAAAACAGTATTCCTTTGAGACCTGATAGGAAAAAAAACATTCATCCACAGCTGACAAGAGAAGTTAAACATAGTGTTAAATTAAAGGAAGAGATTTATGAAATTACCAGAAATAGCAATAGGCTTGAGGATTGGGAGCACTTTAGATCTCTTCAATTTCTTGGTTCACCTCTACTAAAGAAAGGTAATATGCAGTGTTGGAGTAGATTGGTGAGAAACTTAAACCTGGGTTATATGAACCCAGGTTGGTGTGCAGTTGTGTGCAAAAAAAAATTGCCCAAAACATCAAAGGCCTAGTAAGAGGGAGGAACTCAGGATTAAATAATTCTAGAGCTTATTGTTAAACTTGATGGCTGATAAAGTCCAAGGATCATTGTCCCAATATTTTTTTTTATTTATTTTTTATTTTTTTTTATTTTTTAGGTCTTCATTCTTCTCTCTTTTAATCTTTTTATTAGTATTAAAAATATTATGAACAAAATACAATTAAAATATTAATAAGGGATTACAAACATATAAACTCCCATTACACATGAAGGAATACATAAACAATGAATACAGTATAAGTAAGCTTTCCCAAAACATAAAACATATAGTATATATATGAACAAGGTAAATCTAGATATTCCATAATATATAATATAAAAAAAAGAGAAAAAAAAATAAATCTATATTTGAAAGTTAACTAATCTACTAATCTAATATCTAAGAAAAAAAAACAAAAAAGGAAGAAAAAACTAAAAAAAGAGAGAAAAAAAAGGGCTGTTCATAGTATCTCACAAGCATACATAAACATCAATGTCGTCAACTCCGATCCTCTCAACATACATACGATTAAAGCTGAAAAAACCAATAAGCCTGGCACAGGGCCATTACATCATATGAAAATATTGAATAAATGGTCTCCATATCTTTTCAAATTTAATAGAAGTATCAAATACAACACTTCTAATTTTTTCTAAATTTAGACATAACATAGTTTGAGAAAGCCAATGAAATACTGTGGGAGGATTAATTTCCTTCCAATTCAACAAAATAGATCTTCTAGCCATCAAAGTGAGAAAAGCAATCATTCGACAAGCAGAAGGAGATAAGTGAAGTGAGCCCATCATCGGTAAACCAAAAATTGCGGTAATAGGATGGGGTTGTAAATCAATGTTCAGTACCGCCGAAATAATATCAAAAATATCTTTCCAATATTTTTCCAAAATCGGACATGACCAAAACATATGAGTTAAAGACGCGATTTCTGATTGACATCTGTCACAAATAGGGTTTATATGAGAATAAAAATGAGCTAATTTATCCTTGGACATATGGGCCCTATGCACAACCTTAAATTGTATTAATGAATGTTTGGCACATATAGATGATGTATTAACTAATTGAAGAATTCTATCCCAATTCTCAATAGGAATAATAAGATTAAGCTCTCTTTCCCAATCATTTTTGGTCTTATCAAAGGGCACTGAGCGTATCTTCATAATTATATTATAAAGTTTTGATATAAGCCCTTTTTGAAAAGGGTTTAATTCAAACAAACTCTCCAAAATATCTGAAGACACAAAATTTGGGAATGAAGGAAGTACCGTACTTAAAAAATGCCTAACCTGTAAGTATCTAAAAAAATGAAATCTAGACAAATTATATTTATTTGCTAATTGCTCAAAAGACATAAAACAGTTGTCCAAAAATAAGTCAGAAAATCTTAATGATCCCTTAGTTTTCCAAGCCAAAAAAGCTTGATCTATAATTGAGGGGTGGAAAAAACAATTAGATACAATAGGACTATTTAACACGAATTGAGTCAACCCGAAAAATTTCCGAAATTGAAACCATATACGTAAGGTATATTTAACTATCGGGTTGTCGATTCGATTCGGCAATTTAGAAAGAGCAAAAGGGAGAGATGTCCCTAAAATAGAACCCAGAGCATAACCAGATACCGATTTAGTTTCCAAACTCACCCAATGAGGGCCAAAAGGACCATCCCATTCTTTCAACCAACATATCAAATATCTAATATTAACTGCCCAATAGTAAAATCTGAAATTGGGTAATGCCAACCCACCATCCTTCCTTGTCTTCTGTAAGTATATTTTACCTAACCTGGGATTTTTATTCTGCCATATATATGAGGAAATTTTTGAATCAACATTAGTAAAAAAGGATTTCGGAATAAAAATTGGTACCGCTTGAAAAATATATAAAAATTTAGGTAAAATAACCATCTTAATAGCATTAATCCTACCTATCAGAGACAAAGATAACGGTGACCACTTAGTAAACAAGCCTTTAATCTGATCAATTAAGGGTAGAAAATTAAACCTAAATAATTCTTTATGGTTTTTTGTAATTTTAATCCCTAAGTAAGTAAAAGAGTCTTTAACTAATTTAAACGATAAAATACCATAGTTTGGGACCTGTCTATTCAAAGGAAACAATTCACTCTTATTAAGATTTAACTTATACCCAGAAAACTCACTAAATTGAGCCAACAATGATAAGACTGCTGGAATAGATTTCTCAGGGTTAGAGATGAATAATAATAAATCATCTGCGTATAAAGATACCTTATGAATATCTGTTCCACGATTAATACCCAAAATATCCTGTGATTCTCTGATGGCAATTGCCAAAGGTTCTAAAGCGATGTTAAATAGTAATGGACTAAGAGGACAACCTTGTCTAGGTCCCAATATTTTCTGCTTTCGTTTTGAAAGTTTAGCCATGACCTGTTAGAAACAATAAAATTTGTGACTAGGGCTGACAAAAATGTATTGACTACCTTCCCCTACATGGAATGTTAATTATGTTGTTTTTATTTTGATTCAAGCTGTCCATTGGATTTTGTTGCAAAGAAACATCAATCTTTTAGAAAATTAATTTAGTAAAATCATAAATCATGTTCCACTTCGTCATCTTCTGATTTGGAAGAATCTTTTATTTATCAAAAATTTAATTTGAAAGCTACAGCAAATTTAAGTTAGTAAAACAAAAAATTATAATGCTCAGCCACGTCAATAATTTCCACTCTGTCATATGTTAATTTTATTGAACATAGTGTATTCTATGTAATAAGTCTGTTGACTCATCTTTGACTTGTCTACAAGATGGCAGCTTAGATAGACAATAGGTGCAGAAGTAGACCATTTGGCCCTTCGAGCCTGCACTGCCATTTTGCGATCATGGCTGATCAATTACTATCAATAATTGATAGATGGAAGCAGTGGCCACACCAGCTCCAACCAGTGGTAAAATTTCTTGTCCTGTTCATCTTTTCTATGACCCTAAAACACTGCTGAACATTAAGAACACTAAAATCCGCATTTACCTTGCTAGTGAGAGGAATACGAAGGTGCTGCACAATTGCAGACTAATGCGGGGAGCAGGCTCTCGTTCTATGCCGCGGTCTACTACAACTACTCGAGGAAGTGGTGTGCTTGAATGCAGAAGTGTGGTAAGGGCACTGGTATTAAAGTGAGACTTGAAACAGATGCCAGCAGGCTTGCACTCCCATTGATTCTATTCACTAACTTCTGATCGCTGGAAAATAAACTGGATTGTCTGTGTCTGAACCAGCGGGAGGGCCGTTGCGTGCTCACTCTGACGGAGTAGTCATATCTTAAAGACTACATCTTAGATTCAGCCATCTGGCTGGAATGCCTAATCTCCTTTCAGGCCAACAGAAATGCTGCGACATCCGGCAAGGCTCGTGGAGGAGGTCTGTGTCTACGTCAATAGCTGCTCACCACAAACAGTTTTAATGATGAATTGCAGGCCCTCCTACATACCAAAAGAGTTCACTGTCATTAAGACTTATTGCTGTTTAGAATCCCCCCCCACCATGCTAGTGCTGGGAAAGTCCTGTAGGAGTTCAGTGCATTCTAAAACCTCGAAGCCACTCACTCCGATGGTGTCATTGTTGCTGGTGACTTTAATAATGCCAGTGTTCTACCAGCAGGTCAACTTCACAACCAGAGGAGAGGATATATTAGACCTGGTTTATACCAGATTTCCTGTAGCACTGTGCTATTCCCTGCACTCATCTTGAATAACCATTCTTACACCACTTTCATCAGGCTGAAATCAGCACAAGAGGTTGTTCATTGGTGACACAGCATGAGGTTTAAAAAGAGTTCGAGAGCGTTCAGCTTTGGTAGGCTGAAATCAGCAGGGGTCAAAAAAATTTTAAGCGGAGCAGCCGTTGTTGGAGTGGGCTAGTGTTAGAGTGACTTGGCTTTGGCTCAATAGGCTTGGGCAAGCACAGGTGGAGGTTTTGCGTAAGAAAGTTTCTAGTAAGTTTTTTTTCTATTAGAATATGGCTAGTGTGCTGAGAATGTAGGAAGTTCCTTGTGTGCGATGTGGGAAATTTGGGAAACCTCCACTCTCCCTGATACTATAACTGCATGAAGTGCATTAAGCTGCAGCTCCTCGGAGACAGTGTTAAGGAACTGGTGCTGTAGCTGGATGACCTTCAGCTCATATGGGAAAATGAGGAGGTGACAGATTGGAGCTACATTCACCCCTAAGTTACAGAAGGCAGGTCGAGAGGGAAAGGGAATAAGTAGCCAGTGCAGTGTATCCCTGTGGCTGTTCCTCTCAATAACAAGTATACTGCTTTGGGTACTGTTGGAGAGAGAAAATGACCTACAGGGGAAGGCCATGGGTACTGGATCTCTGCCACTGAGTCTGGCTGTGTGTCTTTGAAAGTAAGCTAGGAGAAGAGTTGTGCAGTAGTGATGGGGCTCCATAATTCAAGGAGCAGAAAGAAGATTCTGCGGATGTGAAAGAGACATCCATGTGGTATGGTGCTTCCCACGTGAAAAGTCAGGGATGTCTTGGAACAGGTCCATGGCTTTTTAAGGGAAAAGGATGAACAGGTGGAAGTTAGGATACATATTGGTGCCAAAAACACATAGGGAAAGGAGAAGGTCCTGAGGAGAGAATATAGGAAGCTAGGCAGAAAGTTCAAAAACAGGACCTCCAGGATAGTAATCTCTGGATTGCTACTTGGTGCTACACACCAGTGAGGGTAAGAATAGAATTGTTTGGCAGATGAATGCGTGGCTAAGGAATTGGTACAGAGGGCGATTTCTGGATCATTGGGATCTCTTCAGGGGAAGATGTCATACCTTCCTTGTCATACCTGTACAAAAAGGATGGATTACATTGCAACCTGAGGGGGATCAATATCCTTGTGAACAAGTTTACTGGAGCTGTTAGGAAGGGTTTAAACTAATTTGGCAGGGGATTGGGAACTGGAGTGATGGGGTTAAGGATTGGGCAGTTGGTGAACAACTTGATGCAGTGTGTAGTGAGGAAGCACAGGTGAAATTTCAGTTAGTGGGATGAGTTGAAGTGTAACAGGGAACCAAAATCAAGTAGAGTGATGAATACAGAACTGAAGGTACGATATTTAATTGTACGCAATATATGGAATAAGGTAGATGATTTTGTGGCATAGTTAAAGAGATTGGCAGGTATGATTATGTGAGCTTCTGAGTTATGACTGAAGAGAAATCATAATTGGGAGCCTAACATCCATTGTATTAAAGGATAGGCAGAAGGAGTGGGGTGGCTCCATTGGTTAAAAAATGAAATCAAATTCTTGGAAAGACATAGGACTGGAAGATGTAGAATCCTTGTGGGTACGGTTAAGAAACTGCAAGGTAAAAGGACCCTGATGGGAGTTGTATACAGACCTCTGAACAGTAGCGAGGATGTAGGCTACAAGTTACAACAGGAGGTGTAAAATAGGGCAATGTTGAATAATCATGGGGTATTTCAATATGCATGTAGATTAGAAAAATCTGGTTGGTGCTGGAACCCGAGAGGTAATTTGTGGAATGCCTATGAGATAGCTTTTAAGAGCAACTTGTGGTTGAGCCCACTAGGGGAATGGCAGTTCTGGATTAGGTGTTGTATAATGACCCAGATTTGATTAGGGAGTTTAAGGAAAAGAAACAAAAAGGAAGGCAGTGATCATAATTTGATAGAATTCGCCCTACAGTTTAAGAAGGAGAAGATAAAGTCAAATGTATCAGTGAAGTAAAGAGAACTACAGAGGCATAAGAGAGTAGCTGGCCAAATTTGATTGGAAAGGGACACTAGCAATGATGATGGTAGAACGGCATTGGCTGGTGTTTATGGGAGAAATTTGGAAGGTGCAGTAAAGGTACATCCCAAAGATGAGCAAGTATTCTAAAGCAAGGTTGAGCAACTGTGGCTAAAAATGCAAGTCAAAAGACTGCATGAAAGCAAATGGGAGGGCAAATAATATAATAAAAATTACTGACAAGATGGAGGATTGGGAACCTTTTAAAAACCAACAGAAGTACCTAAAAAGCCATAAAGAGAGAAAAGCTAAGCCAGCCAGTAATACAAAAGGATACCAAACGTTTTTTCAGATATAGGAAGAGTAAAAGAGAGATGAGAGTGGATACCATACCACTGGAAAATGATGCTGGAAAGATAGAAATGGTCAGCCATTGTGTGGTAGAATTTTGCAGAGTGCCAGAAATACAAGCTTGTCAGGGAGCAGAAATAAATGTTGATGCTATTTCTAAGGAGAAGGTGCTTGTGAAGCTGAAAATCCTGAAGATAGATGTCACTTGGACCAGATGAACTACACCCCAGGTGAAGAAATTAAAGGGGTTAAAGAGTAATTTCGATGTTGCTGACACACCAAAGGATGCGGTGTTTTCTGAACATACTAGACGTTGTTCTCAAAATTGCTAGACCAAGGTTTAAATAAAGAACAGCCTGATGAGACAATGTCCTAACGCAGGTTCTTAGAAGTAAACGGGAACTGTCCATGCTAAGCAGGTTCTTAGAACAATGATTCGCTAAATGATCAATTACCATATAAGTATCTTACATAATTGCACAATTGCTTAACTAGTGTACGCGACTACATGTGTATAAAAGAGCCATGCTTGTACAAGTAATTGGAGACCCCTGTGCAGACTCCAAAAGAGTGCTGAAGGAAGGTTCTCCCTAGTAGCGAGCTACTAATAAAAAGCTGTTGCTTTATCTTCCGTAGTACTGTGTGTTCTTGCATCAGGTAACGAGGAATAATTAGAAGTAAGGTTTAACAATTAACAGGGTTCTGAAAGATGTAGTTCAGAAGATTGTAGAGGCATTAGTAATGATCTTTCAAGAATCACTATATTCTGGATTGGTTCTTGAGGACTGGATATTTGTACATGTCGCTCCACTCTTTAAGAAGGGAAATGATACTCCAGTTTTTTTCTGAAGGGGAAATCTTGCCTGAAAAATCTTTTGGAGTTTTTTGTGGAAATAACAGGCTGAAAAGACAAAGAAAAATCAGTGGATGTTGTTTTTGGATTTTCAGAAGGTCTTTGGCAAGGTGCCACAAATGAACCTGCGTAAGAAAATTAGAACCCATGGTATTGCAGGAAAGGTACTTGCATGGATAGAACAAACACGAGGAAATATGCAGATGCTGGAAATTCAAACAACAACACACACAAAATGCTGGTGGAACACAGCAGGCCAGGCAGCATCTATAGGGAGAAGCGCTGTCGACGTTTCGGGCCAAGGCGTCAACAGCGCTTCTCCCTATAGATGCTGCCTGGCCTGCTGTGTTCCACCAGCATTTTGTGTGTGTTGTTGCATAGATAGAAGATTGGTTGAATGGCAACAGGCAAAGAGTGGGAATAAAGGGAGTCTTTTATAACTATATAACCATATAACAATTACAGCATGGAAACAGGCTATCTTGGCCCTTCTAGTCAATGCTGAACACTTACTCTCACCTAGTCCCACCTACCTGCACTCAGCCCATAACCCTCCATTCCTTTCCTGTCCATATGCCTTTCCAATTTTTTTTTTAAATGACAAAATCGAACCTGCCTCTACCACTTCTACTGGAAGCTCTGCTTAGCTGCATGTGACTAGTGGAGTTCCACAGGGTTCGGTGTTGGGACTGCTTTTTACATTGTATGTCAATGATTTGAATGAAGGAATTGATTGTTTTATGGCCAACTTTGCAGACAGTACGAAGATAAGTGAAGGGGCAGTTAGTGTTCAGGAAGAAGGGCATCTGCAGAAGGACTTAGATTGGAAGAATAGACAAAGAAGTGACAGATGGGATATAATATTAGGAAGTGCATGGTGATAGACTTCAGAAAGAATAAGGGTGCAGACTATTGTTTAAATGGGGAGAAAATTAAATAATCAAGGTGCAGAGGGACTTGGAAGTCGTGCAGGATTCCCTAAAGGTTAATCTGCAGGTTGAGTTGGTGGTAAGGAAGGCTAATGCAATGTTAGCATTCATTTCTAGAGGACTAGAGTATAAAAGCAAGGATGTAATGTTAAGGCTTTCCAAGGCATTCATCAGACCGCTCTTGGGAGTGTTAGGAGCACTTTTGGTGGTTTTGGAGAGGGTCCAGAGGAGGTTAATGAGAATGATCCCATGAATGAAAGAGTTAACCTATGAGGAGCGTTTGATGGCTCTGGGCCTGTACTCACTGGACTTTAGAAGAATGAAGAATAAGGGGGGATCTCACTGTAGCCTATTGAATATTAAAAGTGGATGTGGAGAGTATGTTTCCCATTGTGAGAGTCTAGGGCCAGAGGCTACAGCCTCAGAATTAAGTGATGTCCATTTAGAACAGAAATGAGGAAAAATTTGTTTAGTCAGAAGGTGGTGAATCTGTAGAATTCATTGCCACAGATAGCTATATTGAAGGCGATGGTTGTAAGATTCTTGATTAATCAGGGTGTCAAACGTTGCAGGGAGAAAGCAGGAGAATGGAATTGAGAGGGTTCATAAATCAGCCATGATGGAATGTCAGGGAAGACTCAATGGGTCGAATAGCCTAATTCTGCTCCTCTGTGTTATGCTCTTATGATAACAACTCGACTCTCAACATGGACAAGATAAAGAAGATAATAGTGAACTTGAGAAAGGCACATGTCAACCACTGTTGATTGCACATCAATTGTTCTGCTGTGGAGAGAGTGAAAAGCACAAAGTTCCTTGGTGTGTACGTAACAGATGATCTAACCTGGACGCACAACAACTCCTCATTGCTCAAGAAGATATAACAGCTTCTACACTTTGAGGAGATTGAGGCATGCAAGGTTCCCTGCCCATATTCTAACAACTTTCTACAGGCACACCATCAAGAGTGTCCTGTCTGGCTACATCATTGTGTGGTACAGAAGCTGTAAAGTATTGGATCTCAGGACTCTACAGGGAATAGTAATAACTGCTGAGAGTATCATTGGGGTCTCCCTCTTCCCCGGCCCCCCCCCCTCGCCATTTGTGATATTTACTAGAAGCATTGCAGTTGAAGTACCCAAAGCATTGTTGCTAATCCCTACCACCCACCCCACTATCTCTTTGACCCACTACTGTCAGGACTAGGATTGGCAGACTGGGTAACAGCAACAGCTTCTTCCTTCTGGCTGTGAGACTAATGAATACCCTGCCACCACTGAGTTTGTAACAGTGAGCTGTTTATTTGTGTTCTGTTTTACTACACGCATTTGGATTTAAATTTTATTAACTTAAAGTATAAATATTGTGGTTTATGTGCTGTGTTTGATGTGTTGTCTGGGTGCATTGTGGTCCGGGGGAACATTGTTTCATTAGGTTGTATATGTGTACAGTCAGATGACATTAAGCTTGAACTTAGTATAATTTTATTGAACACTAGACAACGGGGTGACCTGTTGGGGCACCCTTTGAGAGAAAGGTAGTGCAGTCTGATGTGACCAGAAAGAACATTAAATTTTCAAGAGTGCTACTGGTATTGCTTTGCTTTGGAAATTGAAGAAGAAAAACCAGTTTATTAAAAAAGAAAAACGCGTAGCAAGGCAAATATAGCTCCTCCTCGTTTAATGAAGGACACTTCTGATGGCAACATTTCTGGTTGGTCTGCCAGCCTTATGCCTCTCATTGTCATTCTGGAGACGTGCAGTCCTTTCATGCGACGTCTCTTCATCTCTTCTGCTGTTTGTTCTTTGTCTCTGATCCTGGAGACGTGCATTTTTCAGCTCCTTTGTCTCTTCCTCTCCTCCTCTGTCTCTTCTCTCATCATTTTCGTCCTGATCCTGGAGTCGTGCGGCCCTGGCCTCATCTGATTCTTGTTCTGTCCCTCTCCTTGCCGCTTCCCGACAATGTTTGGCATCATCACTTGACCATAGTGTCCCTCTTTTTTCACGCGGCATAATTAGGCTGACCATAGTTTTTTTTACCCTAATAGTGGATAGAAGATACAAAGCAGTAATAGCAAAGGAAGCTGATTATTCTTGATGATGTGGTTGGCGTTCTCCTAAATGGACGTGATATAGTCACTGCTGTCCTTTGACTGTAGCAAAGGGTTTTATGGGTGTCTCAAAGTACGTCATTACGGGTTACGGGATGTTATGCTTAAATTTAGAGACGATCCGATACTCAGTTTTTGAATCTAGTCAAGACTTTTATACATTGTGGGGACCATTTTTGAGCTATTTTCAAAGCCTTTGATTTGTTGTAAAAGTACAGATGGTGGCTAATAATATATTTTATTATGATAAGGGGCTTTCCCCCCCTTTTTTCTTGCTTTTCCTAACAGGTCTGACTTTGGTAGTGGGTTTAGATTTTCTTCTGTATAACAAAATTATTATATTTCAATATTATGATTTAATTTTTATGAATACAGCATTTTGTGATTGTAACTGTAATTTTAATACAATGTATTTGGTACTTTTTTTGGACTTATAAATTATATCTTGTACTCTGTATTCCTTTATGCAGAAACTAATAAAAATATTGAAAGAGAAGTAAGTCATTACAATAAGATTTAATGATCTCTTATTGATGGGTGGCAGTTAGATCTGTCCCAATCCTGCACATGCTGATGGTGATATGTGACCACTCGAAATAGAGCTGCCCTGTCCTTTTGCTCCGGTTGGTGTCGCTGCTGAGGTTGGCTGTGCGCATGCATCGTGGTGTCGCATCCCGATTTCCATGATGGCAGATCAGCTCTCGGGTGAAAACGGAGCAGTTGGCGAATGAGCAATTTTATACGAATATACAACCCTGAACTTTGCGTGCATTCTGTAAGTTAGCGCATTTTAAGTCGATTTAGCCAAAAAAAAGTGCCACTGTAATGCACCGTTTGGGCTAATTGGAGGTCACAGACAGAGCATGAGAATTTTAGTAATATATAGGTAGTGTATTCATGAAGTAAACATGTTAACAGATCTTTGGAGTTGGTCTTTGTGGTAAAGTTATAAGTGATTATTTTGCAGAAATTAGTTTCTGTTTGTATTACAGAATTCTACTGTTCTTTTGGCTTAGCAAGTGCTTTTTTTGCATCATTTAATGATGGCAATTAAAATGGACTCCCATGCTAACTAGGAATATTACAAATGTTAAAACTGTAATTTAATTCTGTGTCAGTCAATTCATTATTAATGACTTCTTTTGACTGAATTTCAGCTTGCTAAAAATCTGCCTCCTCGAACTGTTGGTTACCCATGGACTCTAATTTACAGCACTTCAAAGCATGGCATGAGTCTGAAGACACTGTACCGTAGTATGACAGGTGTCGATACACCAATGCTGCTAGTTATTAAAGACAGTGATGGCCAGGTACAGCAAAGACATTTAAAAGACAGAGGTGTTACTTTTATGTCATATATGAAAAAATATACTGTTAATTTTGCACAAAGGTAGTATTTCAAAATAGTAAAATATACACATCATATAGTATTTCACTCACTCTGCCTTGCTGATTTTTAGAATTCTGACATGTTATTTTTTAATTTCAGTTGGGTGATGCTTTGGTACTATGAGTGTTGTCACTTGATATGATGCATGATATTTCAAGCCATGATAGCTGGCTTTGTTCCCCATTGCTATACAGACCCTTCCATCTACTCCACCTCAACAATTTGCATTCAGTTGTGGAATATAAAACTGCTGGAGGAACTCAGTCTGTTGTGCTTCCACTCAGTTTTGGGCCTGTGAATTACTGCACTGAGAGTCTCAGAAGTTAATAGCATCAGCAGCCTATGAATATAACTTGCTTACAATTTTGGTAGTTTAAGAAATGTTCAAATTAATTTCTATTATCCTGTTCTATGCCTACAGCTATTTGGTGCACTAGCATCAGAGCCATTTAAAATTAGCGATTGCTTTTATGGCACAGGGGAGACGTTCCTTTTCACATTTTATCCAGAATTTCAGGTAAGAAAACAAATTGATCGGATCCACTGCCCAGTGTTAAATGTTGTTACTTAATAAACAATATAAACAGTGCAGCCAAGTTTTTGGACTACTGGAATATTTGAATTTAACAAACTGTTGAAATTCCATAATTTGAACAAAAAAGTTGACTGAAGTAAGTGATTATAACATTTGTAATGGTGTTGACATTTTGATTAAGAAAAATAAATTCAGTTGAATCTTTTACAAATTATTTTAATGTCAATCACATGTAGCATTCAGTATTGATCAAGGGTATAAAATGTGATTGCATTGAAATTTTCAGACAGTGATTTGAAAGAACAAGAGCTTTGTTTTCCAACCTTTTTCTTATTGAAACTTTTTTACAACTCCAACAATAATGCAGTTGTCATATGTACATGTCATAAATATGTATTGATATATATCAATGGTCTTTAAATTTCAAATGAACAGATTCAATTTTTATATATGTGGCTGATCCACTTGATCAATGTGACTGTTAAGGATCGCTGGGGAATTAAGATACATGAGCATTAATCAGAAACTGTGCCTTAATGCCACATCACATTTGAACAAGTACTACCTGGATGTCGAGGCCACTTAAGAGTAGCTCATTGAGTAGACATGTGCTGTTTAAGTGGCAGTATATTAGCTACCCTGCCAATTTGGGGGTGAAGGAGGGGGTTATGTATTTTATGCCAACAAAACATTTGCCTAGTTAGTGGCTATTTTGCTGCATATAGTTTCTGAATGTATGCTGGCAGCATATATGCAGAAAGGAAAGCCCTTGGCATCCTCTACTACTAGCACCAGTGATCTGGCTGTATGTCCAAAATAGGGCAACACAGTTGCAAAGTGGTTAGCAGGATGCTTTCCAGTACAGATGACCATGGTTCAATTCTTGCTGCTGCCTGTAAGGAGTACATTCTCCCCCTGACCATGTGGGTTTCCCCCAAGTGCTCCGGTTTGCCCTCTCAATCCAAAGACATACCTGTTGGTAGGTTTCTTGGTCATTTTAAATTGTCCAGTGACTAGGCTATGATTAAATTGTGAAATTGTTGGGCAGTGTGGCTGGAAGGACCTACTCCACACTATATCTCAATAAATAAATAATTTTTGTGAAGATAGGAATGGCAGTCAATGGATCAAGTGCTGGCAACTGGAATTAATATATTTGGGTACTTGATGGTTGGTATGGACAGGGTTTCTGTGCTATTAAACTCAATGATTTTGCTATAACCTATTTGCTTCATTCAGGCCCTGTGTACAAGGTTGCTCCCATTCAGCAAATAGTGCTAGACAAATCACACCATGGAATCTACCTCAATTCCACTGATCTTTTGAATTTGCTGAACATTGGAGGATGGAAATTGTGACTTGAGATGGATCCTTTCTATGCTGTGCTTTGGTTAGATTTAAAACAGATGTGTGATGAAATGTGTCTAATAATTTTTTTGAATAAGCAAAGTTCCTAGAGGAAAATGTCTTCACTGTTAAGCTTACAAGAGGAGAGGCTGTACTTGATTGGTATTGGGAAATGAACCTGGTCAGGTGTCAGATCTCTCAGTGGGAGAGCTTTTTGGAGATAGTGATCACAATTCTATCTCCTTTACCATAGCATTGGAGAGAGAAAGGAACAGACTCTCAAAGCTGCTGCGCAGGTTGACTCTGGTTAAGAAAGCATGCGGTGCATTGGCCTTCATCAGTCGTGGCATTG
Organism: Hemitrygon akajei; assembly: GCF_048418815.1. Taxonomy (NCBI): domain Eukaryota; kingdom Metazoa; phylum Chordata; class Chondrichthyes; order Myliobatiformes; family Dasyatidae; genus Hemitrygon; species Hemitrygon akajei. The sequence continues at coordinate 140,861,992 of NC_133124.1, read as the reverse complement.
AATTTAGGAGCCGAGAAATAATGTTGCAGCTATATAGGACCCTGGTCAGGCCACAGTACTTGGAGTACTGTGTTCGGTTCTGGTTACCCTCAGTACAGGAAGGATGTGGAAGCCATAGAAAGGGTGCAGAGGAGATTTACAAGGATGCTGCCTGGATTGGGGAGCGTGTCTTATGAAATAGGTTGAGTGAACTCGGCTTTTTTTCCTTGGAGCGACGAAGGATGAGAAGTGACCTGATAAGAGGTTTATAAGATGATGAGAGGTATTGATTGTGTGGATAATCAAAGGCTTTTTCTCAGGGCTGAAGTGGCTAGCACATGAGGGCACAGTTTTAAGGTGCTTGGAAGCAGGTACAGAGAATGGTGAGTACATGGAATGGGCTATCGGTTATGGTGGAAGCAGATACAATAGGGTCTTTTAATAGACTCCTGGACAGGTACATAGAGCTCAGAAAATTAGAGGGCTGTGGGTACTAGGTACTTTCTAAGGGAAGGACATGTTCAACATAACTTTGTGGGCCAAACTGCTTGTATTGTGCTGTAGGTTTTCTATGTTATTGTTCATTCATCTTTAGATCCATGTATTAATGCTGAGCAGCTTTTGAACAATAAGTAACAAAAGCTAAATATTTTTCAGATCTTCAAATGGACAGGCGATAATATGTTCTTCATCAAAGGAGATATGGATTCCTTGGCTTTCGGTGGCGGAGGGTAAATCTCCTTTAATAGTTTTAGCACCTTGGGTGACTGTACAGATAGGAGGCTGTTCCCTATTACTAAGAAATCTTGCTAATAATCTCCACAAATAATTTCATGGAATGACAGATTTTACAAAAAGTAATTTATCTAATAACAATGCCATTAGAAAAGTAACTAAGCTGTTCCATATGCACAGTTAATTTGGTTCATCAAAATTTTAAAGCATATGACAATGAATTTGTTTTGGAACGTGGGTGTTATTATACAGGCCTCAAGAAGATCAATGCGAGAGGGTGGGCTGTTAATCTAGATCGATGAAATGTTCCTCAAGCACAAGGGAAATCCTGTTTGTGTGGGTCATCTCTCAATGTAGAAGGCTGACCCTCATCACTATCTCAAGCCTGTATCATGAATACATTCAAACTTTTTAGTTGTCATTCTTAAGACACTAACTTTTGGCAATTTGCTTCAGCAGCCTATCTGATTTTGTAATATTCCTTTCAGAAGAAAAATTTTGTCAATGAAAAATTGCTGCTTACAAATTACATTTATGATATCTGATGTCTATCAACATTTGCTAATAAATTTCAGTTTTGTAAATTAAAAAGTTAATCTATCACTTTTGATCTACTCACATGCATGAAAAAAGCTCAGCAAAATCATACATCCTTATCACCAGTGCCTTGTAAAGCCTCAGCGTTACATTCTTGCTTTTGTATTCTAGTCCTGTCGAAATGAATGCTAACATTGCATTTGCCTTTCCTCACCACCAACTCAAGCTGCAAATTAACCTTTAGGGGAATCCTGCACGAGGACTCCCATGTCTCTGCACCTTGGAGTTTTGAATTTTCTCCCTGTTTAGAAAATAGTCTATGCTTATATTCTTTCTACTGAAGTGCATGATGACAATACACTTCCTGATACCTACTCCATCTGCCTCTTCTTTACCCATTTTCCTTGTATGTCTAAGTCCTGCAGCTTCTATGCTTCAGCACTACCTGTCCCTCCACCTAACTTTGTATCATCCGTAAACTTGACCACAAAGCTATCCTTTAATTCTTCTGCTGCACTACACATGCTACTGCAATTTTTAAATATGACATTGAGTCACAATTCCTCACCCAATTACAGCTTTAAATCAGACATTTGCAGTGTTGGATTGCTGCCAGGGGTTATGCACCCTGTAGACATTTTTATCTTCCCTTAATACCATATCTTTCTACTTCATTTTAATTCCTGTTTGTAACTAGCTTATCCTTTAATCAGTTATTAGCTTTAATGTTTCCAGGTGTTGGCCAGTTCCACATTTCCTACAGATGTTCTTCTGTATTCCTTATGTATTTTTAAATGTTTGACCCTGTCTCCAATTGTACCATCCCCTTATTCACTCCCCATGCCCCACCAACCCAGTGGAAACATCTAGCATCTCCCCCCCCCCAATTATTCAGATTAATTCATTATAGTAGAATATTAACTATTATTTCCTTGCTATATGAAAGGAGGCCATTCTGGCTCAATAAGCCTATTCTGGTTCATGGAACACTCTAATTTCCCCACAGTTAGGTCTGTGATCTATTCCTCCCCAGTGGTTCCCCCACCATGTTGCCATCAATTCCCCGTCCATTTTCTCCCCCTCCCACAGACCAGGGGCAATTTACAGTTACCTGTAAGTATCAAGGATCAACTTCTTTATCATATACTGTTACATGTATTAGGAATTTACTATTGTGTATTGGCCTGACGTACAATACAGACAGCATTCAATTATAAAGAATTATATAAGAAATAAACTTGGAGGTTAAACTACAGATATGGAATAAAATATGCACAAAAAACATGAATGATACCATTTAAAAAAGCAAAAATGGTTTAAAGTGTTTGCAGTGTAGTGACGGTGGGAGAGGGTGTGTGTGGTTGGGGCTATCGAGAGTGGTTGATCAGATTAACTGCCTGGGGCAAGAAACTTTTACAAAGACATGCAATGTTTGCTTTTTCCCTATAGTACTTTCCAGAAGAGAGCCTTTGGAAAAGGCAGTTTGCAGGGTGGGTAGTGTCCGCATTGATTTTCCTGCCCGTGTCTTTGTCCTGGACATATACAAATCCTGCAGTGATGGTAGACCGCAGCCAATGACTTTTTCTGCTGACCTGACAGTTCAGCGCCCACCAACCTGTACTGGAGATCAGGATTGAACCTGGGTTGTTGCTGCTACAAGGCTACAGTTCAATCAGCTGTGCCATTATGTAGCTGTGTCCTTTCCCAACTAACCATAATCTGTGTTCTGAGATAATTGGGACTTTTCTGGAGTAAAAACTTGATTGAACTAATATGTTTCTAATATTGAACTAACATCAGTATGTTTCTGTTCATCTTCCCCTACAATAATTTCAATATGTTCTTTGCAGAGGAGAAATTGGACTGTGGTTGGATGGAGATCTGTACCATGGGCGTAGCCATGCTTGTAAAACATTTGACAATTGCATCCTTTCAAAGAAAGAAGATTTCTATGTACAGGACATTGAAATATGGGCATTTGAGTGAAAATACTTTGCGTAAGCACTAAAGAGATTAAAGTCTCTCACGAATGTCGGACCCCAAAACCCACGTGTATCAGTACAGCAAAGCTGAATCTCGGCATATCAAGACTGACACTTGCTCCCTTGTTCCTGTCTTCAGTAGAGCAACCCAACCACTTTTGTTAAAAGGTTAATAGAGTGAAATTGCTTTAAGTGTTGAAGCTTATTGAACATAACTGAAGTGTTGATGTCACAGTTGTCTGATATATAACATACTTAAATTCTAAACACCAGCCTTTGGGTTTTCTTCAGTTAATTTGATTTCAGTTTGATGGCACATCAGACTGAATCCTGACTTGCTGCAATCAGATACATGATCAGATCAAAACCAAGCAAATAAATATTAATAACTCATGGATGTAAATCAAATGGAACTTAGTTTTGACAGGGTAAAACTGTTCCTCATGTTGTTACTTCAAGTTTAGGATAGACACTATGAACATTTTGGGTTCGGTGACAAAAGAAGCTTGGATTGCTCCACGTGTTCAACTATTTTTAAACAATATTGCAGTCGTGTTGCAAAACTAATGAAAAAAATGTGTCAAGAAATTTAAAATCCTCATGTCAGCAAAATGTTACAGGTTTGTCTAATTCTGCGAAGATGGAGTATATTTAATATTTATTGGGCAAACGTATATCTATCCTACTATTGAGCTTCATAGCACACTAAACTCCCAAGCACATACAGAGTACTCATAGTTGTGCTGTCTGTCAAGGTGTGTACATTGTGACTGCAACTAATACCACCCTACCACAGGATAGTGTAGGCACTGTTGAGAATAGGATCATTTTTTTAGATTTGTGAAATTTGCAGATTAGTTGTGACCTCAAACAACCTTGGCCAGCAATGTTTCACAGTAATTTCTGGCCCTGTCAAAGCAAATGAATAGAGCCAGCAGTAGATTAACAGTCTCAGAAAGCAAAGGTTTCTCTGTATTTAGTCAAGTTTGAAACCTGTTTTTTGAAAAATAAAAATATTTCTGTTTTGGGCGTGACGGTGACTTCTAGTGCTGAAAATCCAGCTGTTCCAAATGCATTGTATATTAACCTGTAAATTAAAGTAAAATGTACACTGTACTGCAGTTTAGAAAACTGGAAATGGTGAATTGATTATAATGTTTTGAATTACAATAGAAATTAACTCAGGCCATTTAATTTAATTGGCTTTAGTTGCAGCCAATTCTTTAGTACATTTCCAAATTTAAGTTTTTGGATTGTTGGAAGAGAGTTTGCTGCTACAGTTCAAAAAGGCATATTTTCTGAACTATGTTTATGCTGAATGTGAAAAATACATTAATTTGCTCTGTTTTTGCCTAATGTACTGTAACTTTGATAGGATGTAGCCTGACTGTTTACAGATTTTTTTTCAAATTGAATTACAAAATAAATATAGCAGCTTTTCTTCCCCTTCAGTCTTCCACAGCAGTATTATTGTCTTTGTGGAGTTGCCGCTATCTATATAAAAAAAATATTTAAAAGTCCTAGAATTATCACAGTACTGCAATGTAATGGTGATGTATAGTAGAATAAATTATTGGAACCATTTATCCTTGTCTGAATTCATTTGGTTTCATCAAATTATACAATGCAAGTGGTTAGTCCACCATAATGTGTGCCAGAGTTTGCAAGAGTTAATGGGTTTCTCACACAGTTTTCCAATGCTTCCCACCAATTACAGATGCATTTCCTTTTGAAAGTGATTATTAAATCCTTCTTTTTAGATGGTACATTCAAAATTATAACATCACTGTAAAAAAAATGAAATAAAAGAATCTTTTCTAGTTCTTTTGACTTTTATTTTAAATCTGTGTCCTTTAATTATTGATGTTCTGATATTGAAACAATTACTCATTTTGATTACGTATTATTTCTACCCTTAATCTCTCTGCTGTAAGAACACTCCCCAAATTCTCGACTCTACCTGACATAGATGATAAAAATTTTAAAAAAGGAGACTGCAGATGCTGAAAGACTAGCAGCTCCGATTGTGATGATGTGATTTCTACCTGAAATGTAAGCTCCATTTCTCTTACCACAAATGTGGCCTGTACCCTAGTACCCCAGTTTACTTTCTAGTTCCCATGTGACATTGGTTGGTTTCTTTCCTTGGATACGGTTCCTCATTCCTTTAAATCAATCATTGTGCATCTGGCAAAAAGCTAGCAAATAAGTAAGCTAACCCTACTCTTTGTGATTTTTTATAAATGACCAGGATGAGGAAGTGGAGGGATGGGTTAGTAAATTTGCTAATGACACAAAGATTGGGGGTGTTGTGGATAGTGTGGAGGGCTGTCAGAGGTTACAGCGGGACATTGATAGGATGCAAAACCGGGCTGAGTAGTTGCAGATGGAGTTCAGCCCAGTTAAGTGTGAAGTGGTTCATTTTGGTAGGTCAAACATCATGGCAGAATATAGCATTAATGGTAAGACTTCTGGCAGTGTGGAGGATCAGAGGGATCTTGGGGTCCAAGTCCATACGACACTCAAAGCTGAGCGCAGGTTGACTCTGGTTGAGAAGATATACAGTTTATTTGGACTTCATCAATCATGGGATTGTGTTTAGGAGCTGAGAGATAATGTTTCAGCTGTATAAGACCCTGGTCAGATGCCACGTGGAGTACTGTGCTCAGTTCTGGTCGCCTCACTGCAGGAAGGATGCGGAAACCGTAGAAAGGGTACAGAGGAGGTTTACAAGGATGTTGCCTGAATTGGGGAGCATGCCTTATGAGAATAGGTTGACTGAAAGTGGCCTTTTCTCCTTGGAGCAAAGGAGGATGAGAGTGAACTGATAGAGGTATACAAGATAATGAGAGGCATTGATCATGTGGATAGTCAGAGGCTCCTCCCAGGGCTGAAAAGGCTAGCACGAGAGGGCACAGTCTTAAGGTGCATGGAAGTAAGTACAGAGGAGATGTCGGGCGAGTGTGGTGAGTGCATGGAATGGGCTGCCAGCGACAGTGGTAGAGGCAGATGCAATAGGGTCTTTTAAGAGATTCCTGGATAAGTACATGGTGCTTAGAAAAATAGAGGTAACCCTAGGTAATTTCTAAGGTAAGGACATGTTCGGCACAGCTTTGTGGGCTGAAGGGGCTGTATTGTGCTGTAGGTTCTGTATGTTTCTAAGCAGTTTCCTCTCAACTCCATTTTCCTCTTTAATCCTTGATGTGTTCACAGCTGGTTTTCTAGAAGTCTGCATTCTCCCCATGTAGACTTCTAAGACCAACTCTTCCCATCACTAAGCTTTTCTCAGCCTTCAACAATGTTGCAGTACTCCAACAGTGCCTTCCATGTGTATGAGTTTGTACTTGTTCCATATTTTTTAATCCAGTATTAACTAGAGAATCATCTGCAATGAGCTATTTTTCTGTTTCAATGCCATTAATGCTCATGACCCCGCATTCTTAGTTTCTTCCTTTTTTTTTCTTTACCTATAAAAGCTTAAAGCACAACATATATTCCAAAATATCCTAGATACAATCTGGCATCCAGGTTTATTCTATCAGTATCCACTTTTAACCCTTTGACTTCGCGAATTGTTTATCTGCCACCTTTGCTTTCTACTCCTACCAACTCCATCTCTGTATGAGGCTTGCTTTGGTGTCACATTAATTGTGTATCCATATTATCCCTGAGGATAGTTTGCCAACCTTAGACCACTTAGATCTCGTACATAACAAGGATTTTGTCTCAGGTATTGTAAGGCAGTCTTAGCAACCTCCTGCAATCTACCCTTTAAATCAGGGGTAGTGCCATTGGAACTTAATCATCAGATATTCCAAGTTGAGAGAACAAGGGGTGTTATAAGACTGCAGAGTCCAAGTACCACAAAGAGTTTATCATGAAACTCAGAACCCCCCACCACCATCTTTTTCCTTTTCCTTCTCCTCCATATCAGCAGTCTGGTCCATCTGGTATATCAAGAAGCCCTCAAGTCTTACTGATGTATTTGGCATGTCTGGAATGAGCTATGTCTCTATGAAACAGAACACAGCAATCATGCCCCTAAGTCCTCAGTTTTGTTTTCCAATGACTACATTTGCTAAAAAGATGTTGGCTAGAGGAAGTTTCATGCCTCTTCAGAAAAGCCTACTAAAAGTTGTGGATATGGCCCAGTCCATCACAGTAAAACCCTCCCCACCATATACACAGAGCATTGTCGCAGCAAAGCATCTGTCATCGGGGACCCCCACCATCCAGGCCATACTCTCTTGCTGCTGCCATCAGGAAGTAGGTTCCCACAACCTATGGGCTCACTTTCAAGGACACTCCTCTCATGTTCTGGACATTTATTGCTTATTTATTATTATTTTTCTTCTTGTATTTGCACAGTATATTGTCTTTTTGTACATTGGTTGTTTGTGCATCTTGTGTTTGGTCTTTCATTGATTCTGTTATTTCTTTGTACTTACTGTGAATGCCCTCAAGAAAATGAATCTCAGGGTTGTATATGATGACATACTGTATATGTAATTTGGTAATAAATTTACTTTGAACTATTATTTAAAGAATTTTGAGGACAAGAAGAGTACCTCCTTAAAAATTACTCATAAAAATACCTACAATACTTTCCCAAGAGGAAGCAGTCAAAACTTGAAAAATGCAAATATATTTGTGCAAAAGTCAGTAGAATGGAAATAGATGCTTTTTAAAAAATGTCACGTACATCGAAACACTGAGACATAAAGTGAACCATGTAATTTGTGTCAATGACCTGCACAGTCTGAGGTTGTGCTGGGGAAGTCTACAATTATAAGTCATGTGTCTGATGCAAAACAAAGCATGCCCATAACCCTCACCCTAATCCATATGTTTTTGGTATGTTGGAGAATGTTTTTGCATTTCCACAGGGAACCCCAAGGAGAGCCTCCGACATGACCTGCACCTTTGTTATCTCCAAGGCTGATGTACTTCAGGTCATTCCAACATGTCAACAGCCCCAAGGAGGTGGGCCAGACAGCATCCCAGGGTGAGTACTCAAAGTGTACGGCACAGCTGGTTGGTGTGCTCACAGACTTTTTTAATCTTACCCTCTTCCAAGACGTAGAGCCCGCTGCTTCAAAACATCTACCATTGTCCCTGTACCAAAGAAAATTAAGGTAGCATGTCTGAATGTGAATGATTGGCATCCTGTAGCACTCACCTCAACCGTAAGCAAATGAGTACATCTGCAGCATGCTACCACCCCACACTGGACCCCCTGCGATTTGCCTACCGATGCAACCGATCAAAAGATGATGCCATAGCCACAGCTCTACACACCGTCCTCACTCACCTGGAGAAGAAGGATGCATATGAATGCTGATCCTGGACTACAGTTCCCCCTCAGGATTGACTAGAAGCTCTGAGACCTCAGCCTGCATCCTGGCTTGTGCAGCTGGATCCTGGACTTCTGTTGGATTGCAAGCAGGTAGTAAGGATGGGCTCCCTCATCTCTGCCCCTCAACACAGGAGTCTCCCCCCCCCCCCCCCCCAGGGCTGTGTCCTGAGCCCCCTCCTTTTCTCCCTATACCCCTACAACCATGTTGCCACGTGCAGCTCCAATCTGCGGATCAAATTTGCAGACATGATATTTCCAACGAAGATGAAATAGTGTACAGAGAAGAAGTCAACTCCCTGACACAATGGTGCTAAGAAAAATGTCAAAAAGATGAAGGATTTGATTGTGGCTTGCAGGAGGAACAGAGGCCCCTATTGACATCAGTCCGGACTGCAGCTAATAGCGTGAGAAATTTAAAGTTCTTTGGTATACACATCACCGAGGATTTCACCTGGACTGTGTGGTGAAAAAAGTACAACAGCATCTCTTTCACCTCAGATGCTGAAGAAGTTTGGCATGACCCCCCACCCCCAAATCCTCAGGACTTTCTATGGGGGCACCATCAAGAGCATCCTGACTGGCTGAGTCATCACCTGGTATAGGAACTGTACTATCCTCAATCTCAGGGCACTTCTGAGAGTGGTGCGGTCAGCCCAGTGCATCTGTAATTGTGAACTGTCATCTATTCAGAACATTTACAGCAGCAGGTGCAATAAAAGGGCCTGGTGATCATCAGGGACTCCAACCCCAAACTCTTTCAGCTGCTTCCGTCTGGCAACAGCATGACAGCATTAAGGCCAGGACCAACAGGCTCTGGGACAACTTCTTTCACCAGGCCATTAGTTTTATACATACACATTAATCTGATTGCATATCTGACTACATATATATACACAAAACAATTCTGTATACAATCTCAGTGCTTAGGCAATATCCTCCCACATTTCTCCTCATTATTGCTTGTATATAGCAACGGAGATGCAACTTAAAGATTTTTACTCCCCCATGTTGTGAGATGGATTTACAAATAAAATTCTAATTCTAAATCTGCCTCACTAACCTGCACAAGTGCCAGATGTGTAAGACCCTGATTTTAAACTCTTTCATGATATGTTTCTTTGCAGTCTCCAAGTGATTTGTAAATTGTCAGTTCTGGCCTCAGTCATTCTGGATTTTAATTTTTCTACCATTGGCAACTGTAACGTCAGCTATTTGGATCTGTGGTTTGGAAGCTGCTCTCTTGGTACCTCTGCCTTTATCTTTAAGATGTGTCATCATACCTACGCCATTATTCTGACTTGTGCTCACCAACGAGCCCTAGCAATGACATTTGTTCAGCATGGAAGTGGGGCATTGACCCATCAAGTTTCCACTGACCATCAAGTACACATTTTTCACTGTTCCTATGCTAATCTTATATAATCTCCATACAGAACAAAGATTAGCAAAACTCTCAAAAAATTTATACATGCATCAAAAACAAGAGAGGCGCCAAGAAGAGGTAAGGATCAATTAAGGACAAAGAGAAATTATGCCTGATGACAAATGAAATGAAACTAAATGAGAATGAGATTTCAGTTAGCTCCTTGAATTTCAATCATTAATTTTTGATCTCTTATTGCTACAGTCAAATTTCCACCTGCTGTTAAAGGACACCAATTATACCAGTGCCCAAGAAGTGCAGGGTGAGCTGCCTTAACGACTATCATCTAGTAGCACTCACATCTATGGTGATGAAATGCTCTAAGAGGTTGGCCATGGCTAGAATCAACTCCTGCCTCAGCAAGGACCTTGACCCATTGCAATTTGCCCATCACCACAATCTCACTGGTTCTCCATGTGGCCTTTGATCTCCTGGACAATACAAATATCTATGTCAGGCTGCTGTTTAATAACTACAGCTCAGCGTTTAACACCATTAATCCCTACAGTTCTGATCAAAAAGCTTCAGAACTTGGGCCTCTGTACCTCCCTCTGCAAATGGATCCTCGACTTCCTAACAGGAAGACCACAAATGGTGTGGATTGGAAATAACATCTCCACCTCGTGACAACACTGGCATGATTCAAGGATGTGCACTAACTGCTCTGCTCTATGCCCATGACGATGTGGCCAGGCACAGCTCAGATTCATCTCTAAATTTGCTGATGATACAACCATTGTTGGCAGAATCTTAGATGGTGACAAGAGAGCGTACAGGAGTGAGATATACCTGTTAGTTGAGTGGTGTCACAGCAACAACCTTACGGTCAACATCAGTAAGATGAAAGAACTAATTGTGGACTTCAGAAAGGGTTAGATGAGAAAACACATCAATCCTCGTAGAGGGATCAGAAGTGGAGTGAGTGAGCAATTTCAAGTTCCTGGGTGTCAATATCTCTGAGAACCTCACCTGAACAATGCAGCTACAAAGAAGGCAAGACAGCAGCTTTGTTTTATTAGGAGTTTGAAGAAATTTGGTATGTCAACAAAAACATTTGTAAATTTCTGTAGATGTATCATGGAGAGCATTCTAACTGGCTGCATCATCTTCTGGTATGGGGGGAGGGAAGGCTACTGCACAGGATTGAGGTCAGCTGCGGAAAATTATAAAATTAGTCAGCTCCATTATGGGTACTAGCTTCCGTATTATCCAAGACATCTTCAAGGAGTGGTATCTCAGAAAGGCAGCGTCCATCATTAAGGACCCCCACCACCCAGGTCATGTCCTCTTCTCATTGTTACCATCAGGAAGGAGGTACAGGAGCCTGAAGGCACACACTCAGCGATTCAAGAACAGTTTCATCTTATGTGCCATCTGATTTCAGAATAGACATTTAACCCATGAACACAACATATATGTTTACTGTAATTCAGTTTTTTCTCTCTCTATTATCATATATTGCATTGTACTGCTACCACAGAGCTAAATTTCACAATGACGATAGTAAACCTGATTTTGATTTTGTGTAGATGTCTACTACAGATTCAGAAATATGACAGATTACAAGCATTGCCAGACCATCGAAGGTCAGACTAGAGAGTTTTAACTTGTAGTACTGTTATGAAGGATGAACTGTTCTGATGGACAATGGGGTGCAGAGTTGCCCATATTCCCCCCACCCCCCCAGGAGAATCACAAACCGTTACAGTTGCTATGCCGCTCATGAGAGAGAGAGATGAAAAAGAAAACATGCAAGAACATCTGCTACAGTTAAGAGAGGGGAGAGAGACTTGTTGATTCACCATATTATGACTTCTGCGAGGGTTATTTATCTTATACCATTCTGTTTATTAACATTCCTCAGTGGACAGCCGGAGTGGGCTGGTTTGATGGACACAGTCATTCAAAATTGATTGATAACTGAGACCCCGTGAGTAGGGATAAAAGTCAGGTCTGGAGAGACACCCTTCACACGCACCAGGAGACACACCATTGAGCACTGATTGAGTGTTGGAACCCACAGGAATGGTGGGGCATCGGAGACCCAACACGGAGATCGGTCAGTTAAACTCACAGTGTTATAGCAGGACCGGTGGGGATGTGTGTGTGTGTGTGTGTGTGTGTGTGTGTGTGTGTGTGTGTGTGTGTGTGTGTGTGTGTGTGTGTGTGTGTGTGTGTGTGTGTGTGTGTGTGTGTTGTTACGAATGTGCCACAACTCTGAGGGGCGGAAGGGTACAAAGTCGCCCCCTCCTTTTTGAGAATCGCAAGATCGCTATTAATTCGGGTCTGGGACCCAGGAAATGAGAAGAGAATCCACAAGGTTTGGAATGTGTCCTGGCCCCAGCAAAACAAAACCCCTGATAACGGCTATTGTCTCTTGGAGACGGAATTGTGTATTGAGTACTGTACTATTCATTGAAGCCCCTTAGGGGACGACCAGAGTGGGCTGGTTGAGGGATTGCATCATCCCAACCTGATTGACATCTGAGACCCCGTGAGTAAGGATAAAAGAGGGTCTGGAGAACAACCCCTTTAGACGCACCACGAGAAACGCTAGAAATCCAGTGACAGCGTTTAATAGCGACAGCCGGTGGGGGGCTCGTGTGCATCCTTCCCTTGCCTGGGATTGGCGGGCTCGCCACGGAAGAACGGCTTAGCTAAAGGAGAGGCCACAAGTGAACGGCCACACCAACGAGACTCCGACGGATCGAAATCATAAAAGGAATCGGCAAGTTTTTCTCCAAATCTCTCTCTCTCGCCAACCATTGCAAACCCAGCGGTCCCCATAGGCTGCAGCCTGCATGAACTGAGTGACTTTTATATTTCCATCGGACAATACATTATCCCCTATACAATGATAGAGCGTATTTCTTATTGGTTATTATTATACCCATACTTTTAGATTTAGTATTGACGATGTATATTATCTGTATGTTTGCATTGATATTATTTTTGTGTATTTTTACTAATAAATACTGTTAAAAATAGTACCATCAGACTTCAACGGACCTCTCTATCTTTGCTGGTAAGTGACCCAGTTACGGGCTTCGTAACAAAGTGGGGGCCTCGTCTCGAGATTTGATAACAAATTGGAGGGCCAGTGAATCGGGCTTTTAAGTCCAAACGTGGGTCTGGTTGCGTGGGTAACCAGACGGGAAACCAGCAAAGATGGACGTTGACGAATTTATAGAAAACCCGACTCTGGAGGCGCTAGAGGCTGCCACAAAGTCGGACTTGATAAATATTGCGAAAGGACTAAATCTTGCAGAGGTGAGGTTGTCGATGAAAAAGCAGGAGGTGCGGAGGGCCATAACTCAGTACTATATTGTGAAGAATGTGTTTTCGGCTGAGGTATTGGAAAATATCCCTGAAAAGGCACCAGCTAGTGGGACAGCTCAGTTAGAGTTGGAGAAATTAAGGTTGGAACATGAAATTAAGTTAAAGCAGCTGGAAGCAGCCGAAAAGGAAAAAGAAAGAGCCGAAAAGCAAAGGGAGCATGCGCTCCAGCTAAAGGAGTTAGAGGTGAAGAGGGAACATGAAATTCAGTTAAAACAGCTGGAAGCAGCTGAAAAGGAGAAGGAAAGGGCCGAAAAAAAGAAGGAAAGGGCCGAGAAGGAGAGGGAGTATGAGGAGAAAGAGAAACAGAGGCAACATGACTTGGACATGGAGAAGTTAAGGCAGGAGCGAAGAGCTCAAGGGTCAGATCGAGAGGAGTGGTTTAATGTTAGTCGGGAGTTTAGGTTAGTACCTCTGTACGAGGAGACGGATGTTGATAGTTATTTCTTGCATTTTGAAAAGGTGGCAGCGAGTCAGAAGTGGCCCAAAGATCAGTGGGTGGCGTTGTTACAAAGTGTGTTAAAAGGGAAGGCACAACGGGCATATGCGGCATTGTCCATGGAGGAGGAGGAGTCTGAGAATTATGAGAAAGTAAAGGAGGCCATTCTTCAGACCTATGAATTGGTACCTGAAGCCTATAGACAAAAGTTCAGAAATTTAAAGAAAGGGTGGAATCAGACGTATGCAGTGTTTGCCTATGAGAAGGGTGTGCTCTTGGATCGTTGGTGTGCAGCAGAAATAGTGGAAGAAGATTTTTGGTGTCTCAGGGAGTTAATTCTGATTGAGGAATTTAAAGGTTGTGTTTCGGATGATATCCGGATGTATTTGAATGAGAAGCCGAATAAGTCCATCTCCGAATTTGCTAGGTTCGCAGATGAATATGCCCTAACCCACAAGACAAAGTTTTCCTCGAATAAAAGTTACCAGAGAGACCATGGGAATGGTAGAGAAAGCCCACCGGCTAAGGGAGAAACTAAGTTGGGAGCTAGCGGTAAAAAGGAGGAGGAGAGGCAAGACGGCAGGAGAGGTCCTGGCTTGACCTGTTTTAGTTGTGGAAAGGTGGGTCATATTGCATCTAAGTGCTTTGCTCCGAGGAAGGAGACAGGAAAATGGAAAGCAGCAGTCCCTACAGGATGTGATCAGTAGATCGACGAGAAAGCCCCAGGTAGACAGAATATGAGAGGGGTCTGAGAAATGTATTTCAGAAGGAACTGTGTCTGTGAAACAGGGAGACACACCAGTTCCAGTGCAGATCTGGAGAGACACGGGAGCTGAGCTGTCATTGATTTGCAGTAAGGTACTAGGTTTTGGTCGCAAGACTGGAGAGGTAGCTTTGAGAGGCATAGGAAAAGGGACAGAAGCGGTGCCCTTGCATAGGATCATTATAAATTGTGACCAGTTGAAATAGGGGTGCGATCCGAATTCCCGAGAACTGACGTAGACATCCTTCTGGGTAACGATTTAGCTGGTGGTGACGTTTGGTTGGCCATGGAGCTGCCGAGCCAGCCTGTAAGTGTTGAGGACCCGCCCCTAGATTCCAAGATCTATCCCGCATGCGTGACCACTCGCAGCATGTTGAGAAAGGCAGCTGAGAACGAGACCAGTTTAAATCCGGCCAGTATCAATTTGGCCGAGATGTTTTTACCGACCCTGTACCAAGAGGAGTTAGAGGGTGGTAAAACGGAGAATAGGAAAGTGAAAGAGAGTAAGGGAGAGGAGGTAGACCTGCCCTTAGCCAGGAGGAAATTTATAGAGGCACGGAGTAAAGATGAGAAACAGATAAGGCTGTTAAAAGGTCCAGGGTTGGACATGGATGATCTGTCTGGTTTGGCAGAACTGTTTGAAGAAGTTGAAAATTTTAAATGTGTTCCTGATAATGAAATGAGGGCAATCCTAGATGAAAAGGATGCCATTACCTTGAAGAAGTCTGCTGGGTTGGCAGATGAGGTTGTTTCAGCCCGCAGGGTTGAGTTTACTCCGGAAGGGAGTTGCCCAGAGAGTAACTGGGAGGATCAGGGGAATTTAGAATTTGAAAAGGGTACGGGTATTGAAAGCCTGGAAGAGGCAGATGTCCCATTTGAGTGTGTTCAAGATGTGGATGCACGTGGTACTGAACCTAGTAATGGAGCTCAGAAAAAGTCTGAGGTATCTGATTCAGTTGAAAAGGAATGCAGTCCTTGTGGGTCAGATGGACTTGGTTCAGTGAAGAAAGGGTTAACCTTGGTAATAGTGGGAAGTGAGAATTCCCAGTTGTTTGTGCTCGAAGGTGTGTTAAAAGTTAGTGAGGAGATAAAAGGTGGTGAGGTGAATATTATTATTGAAGGAAAAGGGAAAAGTGTAGTTCCTAAATTGAATGAAGAAAATTTAAAATCTGGATTGATATCAGAAGCAGCAACCAGGCTACAGAGACGATGGCTTGGTAACACGGTGCCTGCGAATCAATTACAGGTTGATTTGGAATGTAAAGGTGCCCCACACGCTATTGTTATTCAAGGGAGTGCTGTGAAGAGGCAGAATTTGAAATGCTGTTTGGACAAAGAGAGATCGCTTGCAGAGTTTAAACTGAAAACTCATGCTACCAACTTGCCTAAAATTAAAGAATTGTGTGGAAATTCGGAAAATGGTCTAAGTTTGGAATACATTGGTGATAAAATAACTCCTATGAAAGGAGCATGCGAAAGCCTATTCCACACTAGTATACAATTTAACCACGTGGGAGTTAACTGGAAAAGGGGCGAGGGTTGACGGGATGCCATTTTAAATAACAGGATCCGGTTTTAAGGGATTTTGACAAAGCAGGTGAATAATAAAGACAAACCCCCATGGAAGATTGACTGTTAAGTTTGAAAGTAAAATAAAGATTAGTATTTGCATGAACTTTTGTAATATACACGTAAGCTAAGATCACAACTCTTTAGTTTTTGTTTGCTGAAGAAAAGGAATAAAAAAAAGGTGGTTATTAAATTGGAGTCTGATGCTACAAGAATTTATTAAGGTACAAGATGTTAAGATATTAAAGGAAGTGACAATGTAATCACTAACTGTTTAGATGCTGAATTGAATGTATAACTGTATTACTCTGTAGTGAAAAAAAACTCTTTTGTATTGTGTTAGATTCTAAAATCCTGTAAGACTCTGTATTAATTCATTTTTACTGATGGTAAAAATCTTAGAAGGAAGGGGGTGTTACGAATGTGCCACAACTCTGAGGGGCCGAAGGGTACAAAGTCGCCCCCTCCTTTTTGAGAATCGCAAGATCTCTATTAATTCGGGTCTGGGACCCAAGAAATGAGAGAGAATCCACAAGGTTTGGAATGTGTCCTGGCCTCAGCAAAACAAAACCCCTGATAACGGCTATTGTCTCTTGGAGACGGAATTGTGTATTGAGTACTGTACTATTCATTGAAGCCCCTCAGGGGACGACCAGAGTGGGCTGGTTGAGGGATTGCATCATCCCAACCTGATTGACATCTGAGACCCCGTGAGTAAGGATAAAAGACGGGTCTGGGGAACAACCCCTTTAGATGCACCACGAGAAACGCTAGAAATCCCATGTCAGCATTTAATAGCGACAGCCGGTGGGGGGCTTGTGTGCGTCCTTCCATTGCCTGGGATTGGCGGGCTCGCCACGGAAGAACGGCTTAGCTAAAGGAGAGGCCACAAGTGAACAGCCACACCAACAAGACTCCGACGGATCGAAATCATAAAAGGAATCGGCAAGTTTTTCTCCAAATCTCTCTCTCTCTCCAACCATTGCAAACCCAGTGGTCCCCAAAGGCTGCAGCCTGCATGAACTGAGTGACTTTTATATTTCCATCGGACAATACATTATCTCCTAGACAACAATAGAGCTATTTCTTATTGATTATTATTACACCCGCACTTTTAGATTTAGTATTGACGACGTATATTATGTATGTTTGCATTGATATTATTTTTGTGTATTTTTACTAATAAATACTGTTAAAAATAGTACCATCAGACTTCAACGGACCTCTCTATCTTTGCTGGTAAGTGACCCAGTTACGGGGTTCGTAACAGTGTCCACTCATGCCAGAGTGATGAGTCCACCACAGAAGAACGGTCTAGCTGAAAGACAGAGGAGTCATAACTGAACGGCCACAACGACACGATGGATCAAGAATGCAAAGGAAGGTTTGCCTGACTGTAGCTGTTACATCTCGCTCGCTCTCTCTCTCTCTCTCTCTCCAACGATTACAACACAACAACCACACTAACATCAGCACGCATGAACTGAACTGAACTTTATACTTTTCTATGACAATTCATTTACCCCTAGACATCAATAGAGCTTGTTTATTATTGCTTATTATTATTCCTACACTTTTAGGTTTATTATTGCTAACTTGTGTTATTTATATATTTGCATTATTGGTATTGATTTGCTTATTTTACTAATAAACACTTTTGAATATAGTACCACCAGACTCCAACGGATTCTTCTTTCTCTGCTGGTTAGACACCCAGTAACGGTGTACGTAACAGTACTATTGTGCAATCAATGATGAGCTGTCCAGAACCACTGGAGAATATATTGTACTCTCTTCCCCAGAAAACTCATTGCTTTGCTGCTACATTGCATTGTGCTGTATTGGTTGAATGTCTGAATGCCCCTCAGTTGTTGCTATTGCATCTGCCTCCACCACTTCCCCGGCAGCATATTCCAGGCCTCCAGCATTCACAAGGTAAAAATTTACCTTGTAAGTCTCCTTTAAGCATTCCTTTCTCAGCCTAAATCTATTTTCTTAACTTTCACTGTATACCTAAATCCATAAAACCTAGTTGAGTCAGGTAAACCTTTCTGAGGAGAGAACTCTCATTTTTATGTTATTTTTAATCCCTGGCAATAGCAGTTGAGCCATACAAAATATGAATCTAGACCCACAATTCCTAATTTATACCCAAAGTAAGTTCAATGACTTAATTTCACAAAGTGAACTGTATTGACTTGACGTCATACCACAGCCATTTGACAATAGTTTAAAAGATGATTTGATGTGTTCAAATGTTTAGAAAATCTTGTTAAATAAGTTAACTCAAATGTTTCTCTGACAGTCATGTAGTTCAGAAACAGGTCATTTGGCCAAATGGATGATTCAACCTTCAAATCCATTTACACTAATCCTGTATTAATGCCATTTTCTTTTACAGTACAGCACAGGAACAAATTAATGATAAGCTAATTGTACCAATATTGATGAACCTGCATCTTTCTCCAATTTTAAATATTGCTACAAATTCCATCTCTACTTTTCATTAATTTCTGATAGTTTTTCTCTTAGTGTTGCATTTTGCATTCCATCTCAGCTGAAGACCTTCTACTTTCACCAGACATGAATTCATCTAAAATACAGAGCCCATATTCGCCCCGTGCTGCTATGGCCCCTGTGCTCACTCATTTAGATGTCTGAGCTACCTATAAACTACCTTCAGCTTTGTCATAAAAATTACCTGTCCAGAGAAATCCTTCCAGCATTAAATTTTGCTTTGTTCAAATCAAGCAAAATCATGTATGAAACACTGCAAGTTATTAGTTTAACATAAAACACAGTATTTTGTTAAAAATGCTTTATGTTATTTAATTTATGGTCAGAGTAGTTCTCCATCAAAACTCTTGGCTGTTATTATTTTAAGTGTCATGTATGGGTCTTTTTGTTTTAGTGCATGACTCGCCTAGCACTATTGACTGATAACTTACCCATGTGCATTGATCTGTTGTTCTCTCACTACAAAGAGAATATACCAGTTAACCTCAACTCCATGTGCATGCCTTTATTTAATTGATATGCAGTTGTACAGACACAACAAACTGGCAACAAGTACGAACCTGAATGTCAGCGAATATCACCAATAGTTACAGGTCACTAGAATTTGGAAGAAGGGAAAGAGACAGTGAGAGGAAGGAATGAATCAGGATGGAGAAGGCCATCACGGATACTAACAAAAGGATGCCTGAGTAACAGTGCATGGTGCACAGTGAGAGAAGCACAGCTAGCAAAGTTAAAGTGATGATGGCCTTAGTTGGGGAAGTTGACAATTTCGATACTGCTATTGAAGACTGGGAATTGTATATCGAGAAGGTTGAACTGTATTGTAATGCTAACAACGTGGATGAGGAAAAGTAAGTCTCCATGCCTCTTAGCTTAATGGATACCAAAATGTACAGGCTTTTACTCAGCTTAGTAACTCCTGAAAAGAAGTTCAATGAAATTGTTACAATTTTACAAAATCACTTGAACCCTAAACTGCTAATATTAGCTGAAAGGGGTAGATTTCACAAAAGGAACCAGTCAAATGATGAAAGCATTTCTGAATACCTTGTAGAACTGTGCAGACTCTCCCAACCTTGAAACTACTAAATTCTATAAAAGGATAAAGCTTCTTGATGAAAAGCTTGATGTTACTGTAAGGAATTGTTTTGTTGGAGCCACCTGAAATTAAGTTTTAATGACTGTAAATCAAAGACAGAACCTTCTTTTACATGGCTTGTAGGAAAAATGTTTTACCTCCCCCACCCTCCCTTCTCTGCAGGGATTGCTCTCTCTGCAATTCCCTTGTCCATTCGCCCCTCCCCACAAATCTTCCTCCCAGCACTTATCCCTGCAAGCAGCCTGACTGCTACACCTCCCTCACCTCCATTCAGAACCCCAAGCAGTCCTTCCAGGTGAGGCAACACTTCACCTGAAAATCCTCTGGGGCCATCCAATCGCAGCTGGTGATCCTGATGTGACCTCCTCTACATTGATAAAGCCCATCATAAATTGGGGGACTGCTTTATCAAGCACTTCCGCTCCATTTGTCACAAGCGGGACTTCCCAATGACCATACATTTTAATTCTGATTCTCATTCCCGTTCCAACACATTGGTTCACTGCTTCCTCTTGTGCCTGGAGCAGCAACACCTTATATTCCATCTGGGTAGCCTCCAATCTAATAGCATGAATATCGATTTCTCCTTTGGTAATTTTTCCCCTCCCCCTGTCCTCTTCCTCTATTCCCCACTCTGGCCTTTTACCTCTTCTCACCTACCTGTCAGTTCCTCCTGGGTCCCCCTCCTCCTTCCCTTTCTCCTATTGTCTACTCTCCTTTCCTATCAGATTCCTTCATCTCTACCCCTTGTTTTTCCCGCCCACTGGGCTTCAACTATTATGTTCTAGTGAGCCTCCTTCCCCTCCCCCACCTCTGTACTCTGGCATCTTCCCCTTTCTTTTCCAGTCCTGAAGAAGGGCCTCAACCGGAAATGTCCACTGCTTATTCATTTCCATAGATGCTGCCTAGCCTACCAAGTTCCTCCAGCATTTTCTGTGTGTTGCTTTGGATTTCCAGCATCTGCAGACTTCCTCATGTTTGGAAAAAATGTTATTTCATAAATGAACTCACCAATTCTTAATTGTAAAAAGCTTCTTTCATCACTTGTCATAAAGTAATGCAGCAGGCAAACCTTTGGCCTACCAGCCCCACGCCATCCTTCCTGCACCCACTTACACTACTCCTCTTCTATTCTCTCCATGATCTCATCATGGCCCTAGATTCTAGCCCTCGCCTGCTCACTGGGGTGATTTGTGGCAATTGAGCAACCCACCACACTTTATAGTTGGACGAGGAAGGAAATGAGTACCCAGTGGAAATCCATATGATCAGAGAAAACGCACAAATGCATTACTGCTGAGAGGGAGCCGCTGTCTCAGCTGTGCCAGGGGACAGCATTCATATCAGTAAGTGACCTGAAGGACTACCAATAAATGGAAGGACCCTCTATAGGCAAGTACAGTATACTGCTTGATTGATAGATTAATGATAAATGGAAATTAAGCTTCATAAATAACTTTTTCAAGCAGAGTCAATAGGTTAACTAAGTGAAAATGTGATCTAAAAATTTGAAGTTGTTTTGTTCAAGTCGCTTGTGTACAAAGTAATGAATAGATATTTTGCCATCAACTGCCTATTTCTTCATGGTTTCTTAATGTTCTGTCATAAAATGTTGTGTTCCTTCAATAATGAAAAGCCTACTGTTCTTTGATTTGAAGTCAATTCCATACATTTCTTAAAAGGGAATGCTGAATATCAGTTATAATAAAATCCATCTTTTATTATTTGACTGGATAACAGATATATTGGATTAAGTGTGATGGAAGAGGCAATATTAGATGGCAAGAATTTCTTCACTGTCAGTTCCTGCTTTGACTAAGTAAATCTAAAAATGAAACAACTTCATTAGTTTCTTCATTTCTCGTAAAAATAATACGCTGTTCAGATTGTCAATGAACTAATGTTGGGAACTTGATCTGATGTAACATTCTTCAGAAATTTACTTCAATGTAAAATGCACTTTTACTCACCTTTATTAAAATTCATAACAAGTTTTAAGATAATTACCATCAGCATTCTGTGCTGTCTTGTATGGTATAGGCAATCATGATTCTTCTTGGCAGATCTTTTGACAGAAGTGGTTGACACTGCCTTCTTCTGGACAGTGTCTTTACAAGATAGGTGACCCCAGCCATTATCAACCCTTTTCAGAGATTGTCTGCCTGGTGTCAGTGGCCGTGTAACCAGGACTTGTGATACGGACCAGCTGCTCATATGACCATCCACCACCTACTCCCGTGGCTTAAGACCATAAGATATAGGAGCAGAGGTAGGCCATTCGGCCCATCAAGTCTGCTCCACCATTCAATCATGGGCTGATCCAATTCTTCTAGTCATTCCCACTCCCCTGCCTTCTCCCCATACCTTTTGATGCCCTGGCTAATCAAGAACTCTGCCTTAAATGCACCCAATGACTTGGCTTCCACAGCCGCTCATGGCAACAAATTCCACAGATTTACCACTCTCTGACTGAAGTAATTTCTCCACATCTCTGTTCTAAATGGATGACCTTCAATCCTGAAGTCCGAGGTGTCCCAACCATAGGAAATAGCTTTGCCATATCTGATCTGTCAGGCCTTTTAACATTCAGAACAATTCTATAAGATGCCCCTTCATTCTCCTGAACTCTAGGGAATACAGCCCGAAAGCTGCCAGACGTTTCTCATGCAGTAACCCTTTCATTCCTGGAATCATTCTCGAGAGTCTTCCCGGAACCCTCTCCAATATCACTACATCCTTTCTAAAATAAGGAGACCAAAACTGCACTCAATACCAAGTGTGGTCTCACGACTGCCGTCATAGAGTCTCAACATCATATCCCTGCGCTTATACTCTATACCTCTAGAAAAGAATTCCAACATTGCATTCACCTTCTTCACCACCGACTCAACCTGGGGTTTACCTTTAGGTATCCTGTACAAGGACTCCCAAGTCCCTTTGCAACTCTGCATTTTGAATTCTCTCCCCATCTAAATAATAGTCTTCCCATTTATTTCTTCCACCAAAGTGCATGACCATACACATTCCAACATTGTATTTCATTTGCTGCTTCCTTGCCCATTCCCCTAAACTATCTAAGTCTCTCTGCAGGCTCTCTGTTTCCTCAACTCTACCTGCTCCTCCACCTATCTTTGTAATCGGAAAATTTAGCCACAAATCCATTAATCCCATAGTCCAAATCATTGACATACATCGTAAAAAGCAGTGGTCCCAACACCAACCCCTGTGGAACTCCACTGGTAACCGGCAGCCAGCCGGAAAAGGATCCCTTTAGAAACATAGAAAACCTACAGCACAATACAGGCCCTTCGGCCCACAAAGCTGTGCCAAACATGTCCCTACCTTAGAAATTACCTAGGATTACCCATAGCCCTCTATTTTTTTAAGCTCCATGTACCTATCCAGGAGTCTCTTAAAAGACCCTATCGTTTCCACATCCACCACCATCACCGGCAGTCCAATCCACGCACTCACCACTCTGCATAAAAAACTTCCCCCGACATCTCCTCTGTATCTAATTCCAAGCACCTTAAAACTGTGCCCTTTTGTGCTAGTCATCTCAGCCCTGGGGAAAAGCCTCTGACTATCCACACGAACAATGCCTCTCATCATTTTGTACACTTCTATCAGATCACCTCTCATCCTTTGTCACTCCAAGGAGAAAAAGCTGAGTTCACTCAACCTATTCTCATAAGGCATGCTCCCCAATCGAGGCAACATCCTTGTAAATCCCCTGGCTACACCTTGCCCGAGGGTGATCTGCAGGCTGGCAGAAGGAAGGAGTGCCTTACACCTCCTTTGGTAGAGACATATCTCCACTCCGCCATTTTAAATTAATAGCAAGTAAAAAGACAATGGTATTTGAACAAAAGTTATCTTCTCACAGAATTATCAGTCAATTTCGGCGATCTTGCATGTGTGAACAAACATAAAAGTCATAAACTCACCAACAATTGCTGGCCATGATTTCCCAACTATTGATTACATCTGGAAGTCACAAAACTGTGTCAATTCTAAGCATTTGCACTGAGGAAATACATTTAAAGACTTCTGTTGGGACACTTTTCCATTGATAAGCTAAGTGACAGTATTTTGACTGTTTGTGTTTAAGTGATTCAGCATCCATGTGCCGAAACATTTTATATATTTTGATTGATCATCATCAAATGTAGAAACATTAGTAGGGCTCGACAATTTTGACAGCTTGATAAGCCAGGAGGCATGGCATTTTATGGGAGTGTCCTATGCATCAAAATTTATGAATGGAAGGCATCTGGATGAAGGTGGCTGACTGAGCTGAACACACACCTGAACGGTACCAGAGCACAGAGCAAAAACAGCCTGGTCAACTAAGGTTTCATCTTTGAGAGGTTGCTAAGATTGGGTATGGAATCATGCTTCCGGTCAAAGCTCTCATGGTTTTGTAACAATTTTAAATTCATATGTTACTCAGACATTTGTTACAAATGAATTTTTAAAATTTAAAAATTTGAAAAGGAAAGTTAGGTTAAAATGCATTAAACCACAAAATATATAAAACAATGAGTAAAATGTTGTAAAAATAACAATTGAATATATCCCTCATCAACTCCAGATCAGAAATCCCTTTCTAGATGAATGGGGATTCCAATCATAACACTGGCAGGATGTAGGGTTGGGGAGGTAGATTCCTGTGTATTATGGGAAATGTCAGCATTTATGTGCACAGGCAATTGTCATTCAATCTTACATCCATTGTAGGAAGAAGCACATCTCACCTGCGATCTCACCACAAACAGAGTAGACACAGATCTCCAAGAATACTCCTCATCTGTCAACAGCTAGATCTGCGAGTGTATAGATGACATTGGTACCTCAAGAACAGTGATCTCACAGCCCAACCAGAAGCTCTGGCTAAACACAGAGGCTCGCTCCCTACTAAAAGCCTGGGGTGCTGCCTTCACGTCTGGAGACAGAACAGTCCTCAGACCAGCTGGGAGAAACTGAATCTTTAGTATCAAAAAGGAAAAGTCTACCTACGCACAAAAATTCAGGAACACCTGTCCAATAACGATCCCTGGCATACGTGTCTGGGCATTAAAAAGTATGTAAGGAAAAACAGTGTGGACTTTATCAATGATGGCTCCATCACTGATGCTCTAAGCAACTTTTATACACACTTTGAGGCATGCAATACAACACCAACCACAAAAGTTACCCCTCTCCCAGGTGAGCAGCCATTGTCTGTAACGGCAGCAGACGTGAGAACTCAACCACCTTAAGGCTGCCAGGCCAGACAACATCCGAGGCTGAATACTCAGGAGTGCGCACACTCACTGGCAGCTTCATGGACCTCTTCATCCAAACTTCAAATCAGCCACCATCATCCGTACACCAAAGAACTCTGTACCTTCAGAAGTAAACAACTCCCATCCAGAGGCACTGATGCCAATCATCATGAAGTGCTTTGAATGGCTGGCAATGGCACATATCAAAAACTTCATTCCTGCCACACTGGACACTCACCAATAAACTTAAGGACAGATCCGCTCTACAACCGATGCCTTAGCATCTGTCATGCACCTGGCCCTGATATAGCTAGAAAACAAGGACACTTATGTCAGAATGCTGCTTCTGGATTTCAATTTGGCATTCAACACTACTGTCCCACAGACCTTAGTGAACAAACTCCTACTCTTCAGTCTAAATACACCACCGTGCAACTGGGTGTTGGACTTCCTAACAAATAGAGCTCATTTAGTCAGGATGCACAACCATTCCTCCCTCCCCATCATCCTCAACACAGATGCCCCCCCAGAGCTGTATGCTGAGTCCACTACTGTACACTCTGTACCGTGTTGGCGTGTGGCCAAGTGGTTAAGGCATTTGTCTAGTTATCTGAAGGTTGCTAGTTCGAGCCTTGGCTGAGGGTTGTGTGTGTGTCCTTGAGCAAGGACACATTGCTCTGTAATGACACTGGTGCCAAGCTGTATGGGTCCTAATGACCTTCCCTTGGACAACATCGGTGGTGTGGAGAGGGGAGACTTGCATCTTGGGCAAATGCCGGTCTTCCATAAAAAAAAACCTTGACCAGGCTTGTGCCCTGGAAACTTTACAAGGTGCAAATCCATGGTCTATCAAGACTAACAGAGGCCTACACCAACACTACACACTCTACTCGCACATGACTGCACAACCAAACACTCCAGTAATCACATTGTCATATTCACTGATGATACAATAGTGATGAGCCTCATCACCAACAAGGATGAGATGGCCTACAGAGAGCTCGAGGCCTGGAGCCAGCCAGATAACCTTTTCCTTAATGTCAACAAGACAAAGGAGATGGTTATCGACTTCAGGGGAACTCGTAGCACTCACACCCCTCTTGTATTGGCAGCATAGGGAACTGTGAGCAGTTTCAAATTCCTGGCAGTTCACAACCTCTCATGGTCGCAGAGCACATTCAAAAAAGCTCACCAACACCACTACTTTCTGAGGAGGCTGAAAGGAGATGGCCTTTTCACATCCATACTCACATCAGATGAGCAGTAGAGAGCATCCTAACAAGCTGCCTCACTGCTTGGTACGGAAACTGCACTGCAGCAGAGAGAGAGGCTTGACAACAGGTAGTCAAAACTGCCTAACACATTATTGGCACCAACTGCCCGCCATCAAGGACGTACATACAGGAAGGTGCCAGAAAAGGGTCAGTAATATCACAAAGGATCCCCCACACCCTGCCCATGGACTGTTTGTCCCACTCCCATCAGGGAGGAGGCTACGGAGTATCCACATCAGGATCACCAAACTAAAAACAGTTACTTTCTCCAAGCAGCAAGTCTGACCAAACCCTCCATCCACTAACTCCACCACTATTTTATTGTTTCCTGTCAGTCATCTTGTGTACAGCTTAGCATCACTTTATCGACATACAATCAATCTATGCACGCAAACTATTTTATGTATTTTTATTTATTGTGTGTTATTATTATTATTGTGTTCTTTATCTTCTGTGTCTTTTTTTGTGCTGCATCGGATCTGGAGTAACAATAACTTTGTTTTCCTTACCTTTGTGTGCTGGAAATGACATTAAACAATCTTGAATCTTGAAGAACAATGACAGGTGAAGAGGTATGTAAAAAGTATGATTCTAATAGGGTGCATGAACAGGGAAACCTGGGTATTTAGTGGCAAGACTGACTGAGAAGACATTTTTTAAAACACAATAGCATAAGGGGTTTCTAAAAACAGCATAAAATCAAAGATATGGATGGAAACCGGAATGATGGAGTGGAGGAGAGGGAAAACAGGAATAGATCTAAGGTAGTGAGCAGTAAGGATATCAGGTAGGACAAGCAGGTAATGGAGCAAATTTGCAGCCATTGGGATGAGTTGCAGTGCAATAAAGTTGCAGTGCAATCAATGCAAAAAGTACCATATACTGGACTTAAGGCGTTATACTTAAATGCACGCAGCATAAGGAATGAGGTGGATGATCTTGTTGTACAGTTACAGATTGGCAGGTATGATATTGTGGTCATCACTGAGATGTGGATGTGTCTGGAAGCTGAATGTCCAAGGATACATGGTGTATCGGAAGGATAGGCAGGTAGGTAGAGGGTGTGGCGTGGCTTTAATGGTAAGAAATGATATTAAATCATTAGAAAGAGGTGACATAGGATCGGAAGGTACAGAATCTTTATGGGTTGAGCTAAGAAACCGCAGGGGTAAAAGGACCCTGATGGCAGTTATCTACAGTGATGTGGACTACAAATTACAACAGGAAATAGAAAAAGGCTTGCCAGAAGGGCAGTGTTCTGATAATTGTAGGGGATTTTAACATGCAAGTGGATTGGGAAAATCAAGTCGGCACTGGATCTCAAGAGAGAGAATTTGTAGAATGTCTACGAGATGGCTTTTTAGAACAGCTTGTTGTTGAGCCCACTAGGGGATCAGCTGTACTGGGTTGGGTGTTGTGTAATGAACCAGAGGTGATTAGAGAGATGGAAGTGAAGGAACCCTTAGGAGGCAGTGATCATAACGTGATTGAGTTCACTGTGAAATTTGAGAAAGAGAAGCCGAAATCCGATGTGTCGGTATTTCAGTGGAGTAAAGGAAATTAGTGGCATGAGAGAGGAACTGGCCAAGGTTGATTGGAAAGGGACACTAGCGGGAAGGACGGCACAGCAGCAGTGGCTGGAGTTTATGCGAGAAGTGAGGAAGGTGCAAGACAGATATATTCCAAAGAAGAAGAAATTTTCAAATGGGAAAAGGATGCAACCGTGGCTGACAAGAGAAGTCAAAGCCAAAGTAAAAGCAAAGCAGAGGGCATACAAGGAAACAAAAGTTAGTGGGAAGACAGAGGATTGGGAATTTTTTAAAAGCTTACAAAAGGAAACTTAGGTCATTAAGAGGGAAAATATGAACTATGAAAGGAAGCTAGCAAATAATATCCAAGAGGATACTAAAAGCTTTTTCAAATATATAGAGTAAAAGACAGATGAGAGTAGATATAGGACTGATAGAAAATGATGCTGGAGAAATTGTAATGGGAGATAAGGAGATGGTGGAGGAACTGAACGAGTATTTTGCATCAGTCTTCACTGAGGAAGACATCAGCAATATACTGGACATTCAAGGGTGTCAGGGAAGAGAAATATGTGCAGTCACAATTATGAAGAGAAAGTACTCAGGAAGCTGAATAGTCTAAGGGTAGATAAATCTCCTGGACCAGATGGAATGCACCCTCGTGTTCTGAAGGAAGTAGCAGTGGAGATTGTGGAGGCATTAGCAATGATCTTTCAAAAGTCAATAGATTCTGGCCTGGTTCCAGAGGACTGGAAGTTCGCAAATGTCACTCCGCTATTTAAGGGGGCAAGGAAGCAAAAAGGAAATTATAGACCGAACACGAGGAAATCTGAAGATGCTGGAAATTCGAACAACACACACAAAATGCTGGTGGAACACAGCAGGCCAGGGAGAAGCTAATCTATAGGGAGAAGCGCTGTTGATGTTTTGGGCCGAGACCCTTCATCAGGACTAACTGAAAGGAAAGATACTAAGAGACCTGAAAGTAGTGGGGGGAGGGGGAAATGCGAAATGATAGGAGAAGACCGGAAGGGGTGGGGTGAAGCTAAGAGCTGGAAATTATAGACCTGTTAGCTTGACATCGGTGGTTGGGAAGTTGTTGGAGTCAATTGTCAAGGATGAGGTTACGGAGTACCTTGAGGCATATGACAAGATAGGCAGAACTCAGCATGGTTTCCTTAAAGGAAAATCCTGCCTGACAAACCTATTGCAATTTTTTGAGGAAATTACAAGTAGGCTAGACAAGGGAGATGCAGTGGATGCTGTGTATTTGGATTTTCAGAAGGCCTTTGACAAGGTGCCGCACATGAGGCTGCTAAACAAGATAAGAGCCCATGGAATTACAGGAAAATTACATACGTGGATAAAGCGTTGGTTGATTGGCAGGATTCAGAGAGTGGGAATAAAGGGATCCCATTCTGGTTGGCTGCTGATTACCAGTGCTGTTCCGCAGGGGTCCATGTTGGGGCCGCTTCTTTTTACATTGAATATCAACGATTTGGATTATGGAATAGATGGCTAGGTTTGCTGATGATACAAAGATAGGTGGAGGGGCCTGAGGAAGCAGAGAGACTTGGATAGATTGGGGGAATGGGCAAAGAAGCGGCAAATGAATTACAATGTCAGAAAGTGTACGGTCATGCACTTTGGTAGAAGAAATAAACAGGCAGACTATTATTTAAATGGGGAGAGAATTCCAAAGTTCTGAGATGCAATGGGACTTGGGAGTCCTCGTGCAGGATACCCTTAAGGTTAACCTCCAGGTTGAGTCGGTGGTGAAGAAGGTGAATGTAATGTTGGCATTCATTTCTAGAGGAATAGAGTATAGGAGCAGGGATGTGATGTTGAGGCTCTATAAGGCACTGGTAAGACCTCACTTGGAATACTGTGTGCAGTTTTGGGCTCCTTATTTAAGAAAGGATATACTGACATTGGAGAGGGTTCAGAGAAGATTCACTAGAATGATTCCCGGAATGAGAGGGTTAACATATGAAGAACGTTTGACCACTCTTGGACTGTACTCCTTGGAGTTTAGAAGAATGAGGGGGGACCTCATAGAAACATTTTGAATGTTGAAAGGCATGGACAAAGTGGATGTGGCAAAGTTGTTTCCCATGGTGGGGGAGTCTAGTACGAGAGGACATGACTTGAGGATTGCAGGGCACCCATTCAGAACAGAGATGCGAAAAAATTGTTTTAGCCAGAGGGTGGTGAATCTATGGAATTTGTTGCCACGAGCGGCAGTGGAGGCCAAGTCATTGGGCGTATTTAAAGCAGAGATTAATAGGTATCTGAGTAGTCAGGGCATCAAAGGTTATGGTGAGAGGGTGGGAGGATGGGACTAAAGGGGAGATTGGATCAGCTCATGATGATATGGTGGAGCAGACTCAATGGGCCAAATGGGCGTCTTCTGCTCCTTTGTCTTATGGTCTTATATTATGACTGTTTAATCAGGAGCATCTGCTAGAGTTGCTGCCACACAGCTACAGGTTCAGTCTTGTTCTCCATAATGGAGTTTACATGCCTTCTGTGGCTGTGATCCTACTGGTGCTCCTGCTTCCTCCTGAACCTCAGAGACACGTGAGTTGGTGACACAAATAACTACAGATGCTGGAATCTGGAGCAAATAATTGTTGGAGAAACTCAGCAGGTCAGGCAGCATCTGTGGAGGCGAATGGATGGCCGATACTTTAGGTTGAGATCCTGAATCAGGACTAAGAACAGAGAGGAGATAGCCAGTATAATGTATTGAGAGGGAGGGGTGAGAAAGTTCCTGGCAGATGATACATGGTATTAGAAAACCAGGTAGGGGCACACATCACAGTGCCAAGTAGTGGACAGGAAGTGGAAGTCAGGATACAGTGAGTGGGGTGTGGAGCCAGATGGGGGAGAGGAGGATGATAGTAGATTGTGAATTGGCAGCTTATTTGACAACTGCAAATGTCCCCTAGTTTGTAAGTGAGTTGCAGAACCTGAGGGACTGTTCAGAATATGAGAAGAATAAATAACAGAAAATGAATGGGGGAATGGAGTTGTTCTGTCAGCATAGTCTTGAAGGGCTTAAATGTCCTTCCGCTATGTCAGAGGGAGATATAATATGAATAAGCACATGGTACTGTGTTCCATATTGCTAGTATGTTGAGGCTTTAGTTATGGGCGCAGAACATATCTATTTTAAATGTTCTCCTTGATGCAGGAGTTTAATTACAAGAACAAACTGGAGAATTTGGATTGCTCTGCTAATACAAGAGAAGGTTGTGAAAATTTAATCTAGCTGATGAAGGGTCTAGGCAAAGTATTTCAACTGGTAGAATGGTAAATAACCACATATTTCAATTGAAAATGTTTGGCCTAATAAACAGTGTTATATCCAATAAACCTTCTTCATGTTACTCAAGGACATCTGGAAATTTCTGAAATGGAATTAAATAGATTCTTGAGAAAGAAAAAGAATGAAAACATGAGAAGAGTTGGGAGTGGGGCTGACTGGAATACTTCTGCATAGAACCCAATGAGATTCACCTTTCAAGAGGGTGAATCCTTGCAAGACAACTTGCCCTGATGGTGTACCTGGGAGAGCACTAAACACTTGTGCCAATCTACTAGTGGGAGTGTTCAAGGACATCTTCAATCTCTCACTGCTGCAGTCAGAGGTTCCACCAGCTTCAAAAGGGCGACTGTCATACCAGTGCCCAAGAAGGGCAGGGTATGTTGCCTCAATGGCTATCACACAGTTAATCTAGCCAGAATCGACTCCTGCCTAAGTAAGGACCTGAACCTGGACCCACTGGAATTTGCCTATCTCCACAGTTGGTCTATAGTGGATGCAATCTCACTGGCTGTCCATTTGGCCTTGGATCACCTGGACAATAGCAATACCTACGTCAGGCTGCTGTTTATTGATTACAGTTCAGCATTCAACACCATCATACCCTCAGTAACAACAAACTCCAAAACCTGGGCCTCTGAGGAGGTACAGGAGCCTTTTGAAGACACATAATCAATGTTTTAGGAACAGCTTCTTCCCCTCCAACATCAGATTTCTGAATGGACAATGAACCCATGTACACTGGAGAGTATAACATCGGTAGCAGAGCAAAGGGCGCTGAGTAGGCTACGGTCAATTATGAAAAACCCTGAACATCCTCTACATAGCACCATCCAGAGACAGAGAAGCAGTTTCAGCGACAGGTTGCTATCGATGCAATGCTCCTCAGACAGGATGAAGAGATCAATACTCCCCAATGCCATTCGGCTTTACAATTCAACCGCCAGGAGTAAGATATGTTAAAGTGCCGGGGTTAGGACTCAATGTATTTAAGTAAACTACTTAAGAACTTTTTAAAAGCTATTATTAATGCTTTTTGAGAGGGTGATTTTAGATGCATATCATATTTTTACTGAGTTAAGTATTGTATGTAATTAGTTTTGCTACAATAAGTGTATGGGACATTGGAAAAAATGCTGAATTTCCCCATGGGGATGAATAAAGTATCTATCTATCTAGCGCACTTTCCCCCCCCCCCCCCTCATTTTGCACTACTTATTAAATAAACAAATATATATATTTATTCTTTATTAGAATTAATTGTATTTTTATCACTATGAATTACAATGTACTGGTGATAAAAAACAACAAATTTCATGGCATATACCAGTGACATTAAAGCTTATTCTGATTCTAAAATGGTCTTCTGTGCCATAACTGCAGTACTATTCCAAGGGAAGTTTTGCTTACCAATAGTCTGTTCTAATCTAAATCTTATAGATGTATATTGAAAATAAATGGCCAATGCTTTGCTCCATTTCAGCAATTTATATAGTTGGAGATCAAACAGTGACCATAAATTCTGATGAATCACCAGATGTCCTATCCAACCTGTCTGATGTAATGTTGCAGTTGATTGAATGTTCTCTGAGGACCAAAAAATATTTATTAAGTTTACATTCTTAGGAATGGGAAGTCTACATTGACGTTGACGTGAATAGGCTGTTTCCATTGAGAGTAGGGGAGATTCAAACGAGAGGACATGATTTGAGAGTTAGGGGGCAAAAGTTTAAGGGAAACACGAGGGGGTATTTCTTTACTCAGAGAGTGATAGCTGTGTGGAATGAGCTTCCTGTAGAAGTAGTAGAGGCCAGTTCAGTTGTGTCATTTAAGGTAAAATTGGATAGGTATATGGATAGGAAAGGAGTGGAGGGTTATGGGCTGAGTGCGGGTAGGTGGGACTAGGTGAGATTAAGAGTTCGGCACGGACTAGGAGGGCCGGAATGGCCTGTTTCCGTGCTGTGATTGTTATATGGTTATATGGTTACATTGACAAGGAACAAATATAACGTGAACATAAATACAAGTAATAGTGTTATTTTTCTTGTTTGGGGATTGACAATTCAAAAAGTCACAAATTCCATATTTTTTGTGCAGTAGTGCAGAATGCAATGAACTATCCCTGTTCAGCCACTTAACAAAGAGCTCGTGGTGAGTAGGTGTGGTGTATTTTCTAAATAGCAGACACTGCAGCGTATATGTGCTAAGTGACAAATCCAGTGAAACTATAAGCTGATGGATGAAATGATGATCAAGTTGGCTGCTTTCTATGCATGCTGTTGGAGCTCAAGGTTCAAAGGTTCATGTATTATTAAAGTATGTATCTATATACATCTCCGAGATCCATCTTCTCCAAATAGTCACAAAACAAAGAAAGAATATGAAAGCCATTCAGAGAGAAACATCAACTCCACCTCCAGCCCCGCACAAAAGAGAACGGCATCCCAATCATCAACACCCACCCCCGCACACAAATTGAAGAACATCAACCCTTAAATGCCCCTCCCTTGCACAAACTGTAACGAGTACTTTGACTCCCAAATGCCCCTCCCCACACACAAAAACCAACAAAGTGCAGCAGGAACATGAAACCCCAAACGACCTCCCCCACATAAAAAAACCAGAAAGGAATAGGCATAAAATACAGAATATAAAAACCCCAAGTCTAAAAATGTCTAGTCTATAATTGCAATAGTCTAATCCATAAAGTAGAGCCACAGTAATATCCCCTTTTATCATCGAAAGAGATGGACACCTTACAAACGCGGAGGGGACTACCCGCCTGCCAGAGCGAGCCACCCATCTGTGAGCCGCTTGCAGGTTCCTTCTCTGGCAGTGGTCAAAAGGCAGGCAGTCAGCACTGAACACTCGCCTTCAGCATTTGCCTCCATATTTCAATCTTCCTCGACACTTTAATTGGCAATTAATGGATATTTTAATTGGCAGAATGGAGTCAAACATCGGCTTATATCCCATCTTGAAGTTTCTTCACCTTGAGCCTTACTAGCTTGTGCCTTATTAATTGTGGAAATGTCTACCAAGATTATTGAGCCTTGATCTGTTCTTATGATGCATTATTTTTTAAGGCCAGTCTTCTGAAATTCCTAGCCAGTGGTGACTTCCAGGATATTACACATGAGAAGTTCTGCAGACACTGGAAATCAAAAGCAACACACACCAAATGCTGGAGGAAAGCAGGTCAGACAGAAAAGAATGAACAGTCAATGTTTTGGGCCAAGAATGGAAAGTCGGAGGAAAGGTGCCAGAATAAATAGTTGGGTGGTGAGGAAAGAGGTTGGCTGGAAGATGATATGTGAAGCCAGGTGGATGGCAACGGTAAATGGCTGGAGAAGAAGGAACCTCATGGGAGAAAGAATGGGCCCTGAAAAAATGGAGGAGGAGGGGACCCAGGGGGAAGTGATAGGCAGGTGAGAGATGGTGAAAGACCGTGTGGGAAATAGAGGAAGCGGGGGGGGAGGGGAATTCATTACTGGAAGGAGAATATTCCTGCCATCAGCTCAGAGGTTTCCCAAGTGGAGTACAAGATGCTGCTCCTCCACCTTGAAGAGACCTCATCTTGGCACAAGAGGAGGTCATGGGCTGACATGATGGAATGGAAATGGGAATTAAAATGTTTGGCCACTGGGAGGTTCCACTTTTGGTGGATGGAGTGGAGGTACTCAACAAAGCATTACCAGGTGTTGCTGGTCAGATTATGGTAAAAAATATTATTATCAAGGGATCAAAGAACAGTACAGCACAGGAACAGGCCATTCAGCCCACTGTGTTGTGCCAAATCAATCAAATGGGCAACTAAACTAACTTCTTCTGCCATATCCTTCCATTTCAGGTGGGTGGATCTGAATAGTTAAATTAAATAAGTTGTGCAAAAATGTTCCACATTATTTTAGTGAAGTAACAAAATCACAGTAAATGCCATAAGTACTTTGCAAGTCAGGCAGTCTCTGTGGCAGGAGAAGCAACAAAAAAAATTTTTAGACTTCTTTTCACTTTAGTTTAATATTTTTAATTATTTTCTATTGTGGAAGAAAAATAGTAAGACATAGTGACAAACGTTAAGGGGTTAATGACGTTCCTCTAGTATATGAATTTAAAGTCTGTAATCACTTATCTGCGACTAATGTACACTGTGTGACTGAAAAGTGCTTTGTAGATGGGATGGGAAAATAACTTTGTCTGTGCTTCCTTGTTCTAAGAATCATCACATGTCTGCACTTGGGAAAGCCTGATATACTGTCCTGAGAACTAACACTTAAGAAAATGTATAACTGCTCGAGGACATATAGTGCAACTTCACTATTCTAACGAGTTGTAATTGAAGTTTTCTCCTTTTTCAGGCTTCTTGTCACGTACGCCTGTGGTATAAATAAGAGTGTAATCCATTGTTGAGCAGAGTCTCAGAACTCCGCTTTCGGTGTCTGTGCTCTCCATGTTATCATGTAATAAAACCCTTTAGTCTGAAACAATTTTCTGAGTCAGCCTGATCTATTCTGTCTGTTGCTCCTGAGATTTTTTTCCCACAACAGTATAGCGACAAGGATGGGATCCTCAATCTAGTCACCTAGCTGAAAGGGGGAGGCTAGAAGAGCAGGATCCAAAAAGAACCCTAGGCGGAAAAGGAGAAGCAAGACAGAAAAGAGCCTTCCAAGTTGGGAAGGAGAATCAGTCTCCGAGCTGAAAGGGGGAAACAGGTGCCCTGTGTCTTAGCTGAAAGGGAGACTGCAGGGGGTGCTCATGGGAGTACCAAAGTAGTTACCAATTTATTCCATGACCGATCTCAGAGACTTGTGGAAAGACAGAGGAAATACATCATTGTGTACATAGTGTGAATAAAGAAACTTTGTGCTGTCTTAACTGAAATTGAAATCCTAAACAGGAAAAATGGGAAATGCGAGCAGTTGATTGACTAGTGCGGATCCTGCTAATAAACCGAAGAGTTACGGAGGTAAGATCAAGGCTTTGAACACTCAACTGCAGATAGGAAAAAGACCACAAAAAATTGATTAAAAAGATAAAACAGCACCGCCAGCAAATAGGAGACCCCTGAGTCCCACCTGGATCCCCGGCGGATATGGTAATCAGAGAGACCGGAGATGATCCTTATGCAGTAACATTCAGCAGTGATTTGTATGAGTGGTCACATGAGGACTAGCCATATGGGGAAGTTTTAATTTGAGACTAATCCAGTACTGGAAGGATGCCACCCGAAATGGGGATGGCGACCCAAATTGGGAGGCTGATTACATGTAAAGATGTTTTAAACGATGTAAGGAGGTGGCTAACCTCCAAAGAAAATGGAGATTAAGCAGCTTGAAACAGAGAAGGCTGGGGTGAAACAAAACCTGCCATGGGACTTTATCCACAACTCCCCATACCCGCCAGTGCCCCATTGGCACCCAATAGTGAAATAGACGATTTAATAATGACGACTGCCTTGGGACGACCCACACCCACTCCTTACAACCCCCCCCCATGCCAGAAGTTCAGGCATCTGATACCCCCGGGGAGCAGATAACACTGTAACGAGAGAAAGGTCTCAGGAAAGAGGAACTGAGGCTGAGGGAGTTGAAGGAAATGTTAGCAGTACTAGAAATGATTTAAAAAAAACACCCGAAAAGGCAGAAAAAAAAGAGGCAGGAATAGAGAAAAACAGAATGGAGGATAAGCTTTTAACAGACACCTTCATTATATCTAAAACAGCCCCGCTTCCCCTGCTGGGTCCGCAGACCCTTTGTAAATTAGGGGCAACACTGCACTGTGCAGCTGAAGGTATACACATGGAGCTTCCTACAAATGATCTCACTTCATGGACTCTTTATCTTGTTATCTCATGTTCTCCTTATTTGTTGCCATTCATTTATATTTGCATTTGCACAGTTTGTTGTTTTCTGCACTCTGGTTGATCTTTCATTGATTCAGAAAGGTCCAAAGATCCAAAGGTTCATTTATTATTAAAGTATGCATCCACATACAGCTCTAAGAATTGTTGTCTCCAGAGGGCCATGAAACAAAGAAAAATCATTAAAGTCAATCAGAGAGAAACATCAAACCAACCCCTCTGCACAGAAAAGAACAACAACCCAATCATCAACTCCCCAACCCTCCTCCCCCTGCATAAAATAATCAAACAAAACATGACAAATACATTGGCCCCAAATCCCCCCTCCTCCTGCACAAACATAACAAGAATGTTGACCCCAAACTCCCTCCCCCGCACAAAATGCAACAAGAACATTGTCACCCCCCCAAACCCCCCTCCCCAGCACAAAAATGTAACAGAACACAACAAGAACATCAACCCCCAATACCCCTCCCCTCACACAGTAAAATGGAAAGGAATGGGCAAAAACACAGAACATAGAAACCATAAGTCTGAAGAAGTCCACAGTTCATAAATGCAATAGTCCAAAGCATAAATGCAGAATCACGGTAACATCCTCTGACATCACCATAAGAGGCAGACACCACACAAACGCAGAGTCCTACTTGCCTACCTACCTACTACAACGAGCTGCCACACAACGATAAGCCACTCACAAACACCTTCACCGGCAGCAGAGGGATCCCATCAACAATGCCTGTTATAGTTACTATTCAATGGATCTGCTGAATATGCCCACAGGAAAATGATTCTCAGAGTTGTATATAGTGACATATAGGTACTTTGATAATAAATTTACTTTGAACTTTGAAACATCAAGGTGAATGCGTAAGTTTGGAGATTGCTAGGGTGTTCCTGCACTTTCTGAAAGGACTCCAGGAGTCAGAGGCAGCATGCGCTAAACTTGTGGCAGGCAGGCTGCGGGATGGGGCACAAGCTGATTTTCATCATAGAAAGCTACAGCACAGAAACAGGCCCTTCAGCCCATGCCGAACCATTTAAACTCCCTTGTCCCAAAAACCATAGCTGTCCATCTCGCCCATCCATGTATCAACCAAACTTCTCTTAAACGTTGAAATCGGGGACTCAATTTTGCCCATTAAAGCAACGAGGGAGATTGAAATGTTGAGGCAAATGTGTAAGGTGAGCACTGGCTGACTGCCTTTTGATTGCTAAGGATTACTCTGCTACGCTACCGGAGAGGGAAAGGCCTGTCACTATGCCCGGAGGATATTACCCAGGTTTTCTGCATTTTGGATATGGATCCTAAAGCTCCTGTGTCTCCTTCCCAGTGAGAAGAGAGCATGGCCTGCATGATGGATCATTGATGATGGATGCTGCTTTCCCGTAACATGTATATGTGGTCAATAGAGAGGTGGGCTTTACCTGTGACAGACTGAGTTGTATCCACTACTTTTTGCCGGCATTCCTGTTCAAGGGCATTGGTGTTTCCATACCAGGGTGCTCTCCATTGTACTCCTATAGAAGTTTGCCAGAGTTTTAGATGACATGCCAAAATAGTGCCAACTGCTAAGAAAGTAGAGGCACTGCCAATGCCTTCTTTTGTAGTGGGACTTATGTGCTGGTCCTAGGATAGATCCTCTGAAATAATAAAACCAAGGAATTTAAAGTTACAGACCCTCTCCACCTCGGATCCCTGAAGAGGAATAGCTCGTGGACCTCCAGGTTCCTCCTCCTGTAGTTAATAATCAGCTCTATGGTTTTGCAGACATTGAGAGTGAGAGGTTGAGGGCACCAGTCAACCACATTTGCCCAACAGCAGTGGTGTCGTCAGCAAACTTGAATATGGCATTGGAGCTGTGCTTAGCCTCAGAGTCATAAATATAAAGCAAGTAGAGCAGGGGACTAAGCACGCAGCCTCGTGATCCCGGGAGTCAGATAGAGATATATTAGTCAATTGCACATTTACACTAATTCCATTCTATTCTCCCTACATTCCTATCTAATTCCCCCAAATTCTACTTTTCACCAATGCAACAGAGACAATCTATATCAACCTGTATGTCACTGCAATGCGGGAGGATGCTGGAGCAGCCAGTGGAAAACCACAGTGGTCACTGGGAGAATATGCAGACTTGACACAGACAGAAACAGGTTAGGATTGAACCTGGCATGCAGGAACTGAGAGGCAGCAGCTCTACTGCATTGGCACTGTGTTTGATCTTTAACCAAGCTCTTTATCAGCTGTCCTGTTGTGTATTTAATGCAGTATTTCAGTAATATCTGAGTAATATTCTAAATATTAATGATGTTGTCTGACACCCAGGTTCACTGTCAAGGACTCTTCACAATTCATGTTCTCAATATCACTTTTTTTATTTGTACCATTCATCTTCTTTAGCACATTGTTTTTCTGTCAATCTTTGCCTGTTCTTTTTTGTAAATTCTATTGTACTTCTTTCTGTGGAAATGCCTGCAAGAAAATGAATCTCATGGTAGTATATGGTAACACACATGTACTTTGATAATACATTTCAAAAAGGTTTAAAGGTTCATATATTATCAAAGCGTGCACACTTCAGAAATTCTTCTTGTCCAGATAGCCATGAAAACAAGAAAGAAAAGAACGGCAGCATGGTCATCAAGCCCAGTTCCCTCCTCCCTCCACAAAAATGGAACAGACACATCAACTCCCAAATCCCCCTCCCTCACACAAAAAAATCAAGAAAGATTGGGATGAAAACACAAAATATAGATTGCAGAGTGCTGAAACATCCAAATGATCTCCAAACTGCAAATCATAGGCTCCAACAGTTCCAGAATCACATTCAAGACGAAAAACATAGCAGACATAAAAGACGTGAAATATATGGTTTCATGATCTATCCAGAAAATGTCAACTGAAGGAGCACTGTATGCAGATGCCATCAAAATTTATTTTGAACTGTGAAGATTATAAAAGGATATCGATCAACTGGGTAAGTGGACTAGAATGGCAGATGGAATTTAACTCAGGCAAACTTTGTGTTAAGTACTCATTAGCAAAATCCATGTAAATGTAATGTCAGTAGTCCACATGTATAACAGGCTCTGAAATATTGCATGAGAAAGCAATCCTTGTTCACTGGGTATCGTCTATTGCCAGATTTGCACCGTTTTTATATTATTTTTGAGACAAAACATGAAAAAGACCACAGGTACTGGAAATCCAAAGCAACACAGGAACTTCAACAGGCATCATTTATGGAAAGAGTAAACAGTTGACGATTCAGGCCAAGCCCCTTTTTCAGGACTGAGGAGGAAGGAGGAAGATGCCTGAATAAAAAGATGGGGCGAGGGGAAGGAGGCGAGCTGGAAGGTGATTGGTAAAGCCAGGTGGTAGGGATAGGTCAAGGAGAAGAAAAATTCTGATAGGAGAGTGGACAATAGGAGAAAGGGAAGGAGGAGTGGATCCAGGGGAGGTATTAGGTAAGAGGAAGTAAAAGGTCAGAGTGGGGAATAGAGGAGTGAGGGTGGAGAATTTGGTCACCAGAAGGAGATATTCATGCCATCAGGTGGGAGGCTACTCAGATGGAATATAAAGTGTAGCTCCTTCATCCTGAGGGTGGCCTCATCTTGGCACAAGAGGAGGCCATAGATCAACACGTCGGAATGGGAATAAAAATATTTGGCCACTGGGAAGTCCCCCTTGTGGCAGATGATGTGGGGTTGATTGAAAGAACTGTCCATTAATGGAATCATTATGTGTCTTTTATCCTTGTCACGTATCGTTTAAAGAGAACTAGTTTTAGGAAAAATTGTATACTGCTGTGGAGCTGCACTTTTATGAATCCAATCCCAAAACAGAGTCTCTTATCACTATATTAAGAAACATAATGATAATCTTTACTGTCCTATTAAATGGAACCATCAGATGTAATAAAAGTGCATCTGGCCTTTGTGATTGTCCTCATCCAGGGGATTGGGCTATAGCTCCCCCTGCCTTCCCTGATGGCTCACCCCTTATTGCCTATCCTCAAGAAAAGGCCTGATAGCTAAATCAAAAGATTTTAAAGAACAGATAACCACAAATTTTAAGACATTGACTGTGGTTACACGATGAGGAACATCCTGTGTTGGTTGGCCACAAAATGCTCGTGAGGAATCAGGATACATATGATTAACAAATAGTTCAGTATCTCGAAGGGGCACTTGAAAGGCCACACAAGTGCACTTTCTGAGTATCCATATTTTGTGCAAGTCTGCAAGGGTACCCATCGCTAATCTGCCTGATTCTTTGGCTGCAGGAAAGGCAAATAACATCTTGTCTGCTTGAGTGTACAGCAATTATAAAGATTAGCATTTGTAGCTGATTCTGTAAAACCCATTAAAAGAAACAATTCAGTGCAGTAATCTTGATGGAAGTTGGAAGGATGACTCGACTAAGTGTGAGCAGCTTATGTCAGCCTTCACAGGTTGTGACACAGGCTGGTAAATATTGCAACTGGAACTTGAGTAGTACTTCAGTTAATGAATTACCAAGGGAAAATAGAGTTAGCAAAAGCTAGTTGATAATCATGTTTTTCAGAACAATGTGGTTGAAAACTGAGCTGCAATGGTGGAAACCAACACTATACTATTGATATCACTGGTGTGCATTATGAGGAAAGAAGCAGAACTGAAATATTTAAGATTGCTCTTCAGAATTTTCAGTAAAGACTCAGTGGGCTAGGTGTCAAATTCTGCGCTGATTTGTTAAGATCTTAAATTGCACAAATCAGATGTCTTACCTCAGGTGAGCTCATTCCAATTTCTTTTCCTTCACTTGTTTGTTTCTAAGTTTTGTAGGCTGCCTTCATCAGCAACACTCTGTCGCAAGTTTGTAAAGTCTGGCCAGAGTTTGAAGAGTACATCAAAAACTGCCATCTGTAGAGGAAATATCAATGCTTTTGTAAATTAGATATTTCTGGATTAAAAGACAAACTAGATTACTTTTATTTATCACATTTACATTGAAACATATAGTGAAATTTGTGTAAAATCAAATCAGTGAGGATTATGCTGGGCAGCCTGCAAGAGTTGTCACCCTTCCGGCAGCAACATACCGTGCTCACAACTCACTAACCCTAACCTGTACGTCTTCGGAATGTGGGAGGAAACCAGAGCACCCGGTGGAAACCCACATAGTCACGGGGAGAACAGTCAAACTCCTGACAGATGGTGGCAGAAATTGAACTCCGATCAGTAATCACTGCTGCTGCAATAGGATTACACTAAACGCTCTGACACTGTGCTGCCTTCAGATTACTGAAGCACAAATATTTCAAAATTCCAGATTAGCAAATCAACCTTTAAAGATACGTTCAGCTATTACTTGCAATCAGCCAATGGAAGTATCAGAGGGAACTTCATAATTAAGCCACTGAGCCCATTCAATATGACATCTTACAACCACTGCACTACAGTCAAAATTAACTTATTTTGTACAGGTACATCTATTAAATACCCACAGATCACTAGAAAGGCTTAATAGGAAAAATGACTCATCATTTTATTCCTAAATGACTTTAATTCCTGGTATGGATTCTCCAGTCAAGGGACTTACAGTCAATTTCTGGGGGAAAATAATACACATTTCAATACTTTCATATGCTTCTTTTAAATTCTGGAGAAAAGCAAATGATTATATAAGTTCAGAGTTCAAATTTATTATCAAAATACATATATATCACCATATATAAGCTTGAGATTTGTTTTCTTGTGGGCATTCACAGTAGATACAAAGAAACACAACAGAATCAATGAAAAACTACACACAAAGATGAGCCATCATCTAATGTGTAAAAGGCAACAAGTTGTGCAAATACAAACAAAAAAACAAAACACTAGTAATAAATAAATAATAGTGAGAACATGAGTTGTAGAGTCCTTGAAAGTGAATCCATAGGTTGTGAAATCAGTTCAGTGTTAGGGTAAGTGAAGCTATTCCCTCTGGTTCACTACCTTGTTGGTTGAAGGGTAATAATTGTTCCTGAACCTGGTGGTGTGGGACCTAAGGATCCTGTAGCTCCTTCCTGATGGCAGCAGTGAGCTGAAAAAATGTCCTGGGTGGTGGGGGTTCTTGGTGATGGATGCTGTTTTCCTTTGACAGTGCTCCTTGTAGAAGTGCTCAGTAGTGGCAAGGGCTTTATCTATGATGGACTGGGTTCTATCCATTACTTCTTGTAGACTTCTCTGTTCAAGGGCATACCTGGCCATGATGCAACCTATCAGTATACTCTCCACCATGCATCTTTAGAAGTTTGTGGAAGTTTTAGATGACATACCAAAACTTTGCAAACTTCTAAGAAAGTCCAGGCACTGCTATGCCTCATTTCTAATTCTGGACCCGGGGCAGATCCTTAAAATGGGATAACACTGAGAAATTTAAAGTTACTGACCCTCTCCACCTCTGATTCCCTGATGAGCACTGAACCTCCAGTTTCCTCCTCCTGTAGTCAATAATCAGCTCTTTGGTTTTGGTGTTGTTGTGGCCCTGTTCAGCCAGATTTTCAATCTCCCTCCTACGTGCTGATTCATCACCACCTTGGATTTGGCCAACAGCAGCACTGTCGCCTGCAAACTTAACAAAGGCACTGGAGCTGTATTTGGCCTCACAGTCATAGGTATCAAGAGAGTAGAGCAGGGGGCTAAGAACAGAGGCTTGTCATACATCTGTTATGATAGCAATTGTAGAAGAGATATTGCTGCCTATCCGAACTGACCATTCAACTTGCTTGTATTGGGGCTCTGTTTCTAATAGTCCGCTCCCAAGTGACTCAGTTTCTACATTCTCTCAAGCACATAGGGCTCTGGATCCTTTCACCTTTGAACACACCAGGGCTTTGGGTTTGCATTCCCTATCCACTCAGTCAAGCCCTTGTTTATGAACCTCCTTTTATTTTATGGACTTCCTATTCCTATGTTCACTGTAAACTTGCCTGGTTCATTGAAAATTTATCACTATGTAAAAAAACACACACAAAATGCTGGAGAAACTCGGCAGGTCAGGCAGCATCTATGGAAACTAATAAACAGGCCTGAAAAGAAAGGGGAAAGATGACAGAATAAAACTGTGGGGGAAGGGGTAGGAGGCTAGCTAGAAGGTGATAGGTGAAGCCAGGTGCGTAGGAAAGATATCATAGTGGGGGAGAAGTGAGAGAGGGTTTTACTAGCTCCCACAAAAGAAGATTTAAACTTCTTCAGGGCAGGAATCTTTCGAAGAGACTTTGCAGAGGAACAGCAACCTGCTAAGTTCCTCCAGCGTTTTGCGTGTGGTACTTTGGGTTTCCAGCATCTGAAGACTTTCTTGCGTTTATCATACTGTGTAACATCTAAAAAAAGTGAATAAAAGTGTTATGTAGAAAATGCATAAAAAAACTAATTAAAAAAAGTGTGAAGGTGTTAAAGTAATGTCTAATAGTCTGGTAGATATACCAGTCTGGCATTAACGAAGTCCCAAGCATGCTAGATTATCAGAGTGCTGGTGTATCTCATGACAACTGTAGGCAGGATAAATGCATAATATCATGGAGTTTAGCATAAGACCCAGAATTTGGGAAGGGATTGTTGGCCTACACTTCTGCATTGAACCAGCAAGAGGATGCTTCGCCACATTA
The DNA here is from genome assembly GCF_048418815.1 of Hemitrygon akajei. Taxonomy (NCBI): domain Eukaryota; kingdom Metazoa; phylum Chordata; class Chondrichthyes; order Myliobatiformes; family Dasyatidae; genus Hemitrygon; species Hemitrygon akajei. The sequence continues at coordinate 140,817,356 of NC_133124.1, read as the reverse complement.
GAGGCGATGCAGAATGGGTTTTCCCAAAGGCTTGTGAAAATGGGAAGAGCTATGTGAAACTTTAAGTGAGAGCTTGTTAATATGAACACACTGACAAGAAGACCTGTGATAAGATGACTTGTTCCATTCTTTTTGCTCATTATGATATTTTGAAGAAGTGCTTACATGTATTTTGAAATAATTTGGAATGGTTTGCATTACAATTTACTCATTATACATTCATTACTTAATTTTTTTTCAGAATTTTAATGCATTTTAAGTCTTTTGCTCCTAATTTAAAAAAGAAATTAAATTGAATATTAATAAAACATCTTGAATGCTGTAATCAGCATTCTCACTACAACTTGATCTTGAAATATTTCCTGTTGAGAAATGCTGCTTTTAATATCCAACGTTTGTTTCATAATTGTTCTCATCTGCCCTCAGGGTGCTCATGAAGAGAGTTTGTAGAAAATATATACAACAAATATAATAACTAGAATGACTTCTCATCACTAATAATCTTTGATAACCGAAATTCCTCTTCATCCCTGTTCTAAAGAGGCACCCTTCTATTCTGATGCTGTACCCTATGGTCCTAGACTCCCCACTATAAGAAACTTCCTCATTCAGATCTCTTCTCTGCTTAGAAAAGCTTTTATGAATAATATCTACAGTTCTTGCTAAGTAACTCAGAATGTTAATATGGCACAGAAGAACCTCCAAGTCTACTGGACCGAACTGGTTGGAATCATTTCCCTGCTCTTTCTCTGTCATTCTTTTTCCTGCCTTTTGCTCCAACGTTGCATATTTATATCTGCTGTCCTTTAACTTTCTCTTAACATGAACAGTTGCCTTCTATCTATCCTAGGTCTATCTTTTTTCTAGACAGTTCCTCAGTTATTTTTTTCTACTCTTCTGTATATTTGAGTTGACTTCAGTGTCCTCTCAAATGGGATCTGCTCCATAGACTGCTACAGGTACGGTGGGTGATTCCCATCATTAATTAAGCAATAACCTTTATGAGTAATATCCACAGTTCTTGCAAAGTAACTCAGAATGTTAATATGGTACAGAAGAACCTCCAAGTCTACTGGATCAAATGGGTTCTTTCTCTATAGCTCAGCATATCTTTCTCAAGTTCTTACCCAATATACCTTTGATTGACTTGATTGATTTTGCTTCCTTTCAGGTAGTGAATTCCACTTCATAAAATTATAACATATAGGAGCAGAATTAGGCCATTTGGCCCATTAAGTCTTCTCTGCCATTTCATCATGGCTGATCCATCTCCCTCTCAGCCCCGAGCTCCTGACTTCATGCCTTGATTAATCAAGAAACTATTAACCTCTGTCTTAAACATGGCATCCACAGCAAATTCCACAGATTCACCCCTCTCTGGCTAAAGAAATTCCTCCTCATCTGCATTCTAAATGGACATCCCTCTATTCTGAGGCTGTGTCATCTAATTTTAAACTCCCCTACCATAAGAAACAACCTCTCCACATCTACTCTATCCAGGCCTTCAATGCGATTCCCCTTATTTTCTGAGGAAATATCAAAATGGCAAAGATAGTGGTAATTTGGAACTGAAGAAAGAATGAATGGCAACTGCGATCTTCTTCTGAATGGTTTGATCACTGGCTTTAAAATGGCAGATGTTCTGATGAACATGTACCCTCTTTGTTGGCCTGAGAACATACTGATCGAAGAAATTCTCCTGAACACATTTCAGAAAGTCCTCACCATCTTTGCTATTTACCCTATTATAGCTGCGGTTGATGGGGGGGGGGGGGGGGGGGGAACAAGCTCCCACTACCTATTAAATGTTCCCAATGGCATGCACCTCAAATAGACTCTGACAACAAAGCCAAGCTTCTGGCCTTCATGCGTGACTTATCGACCAAGCCCGGCAGAATAATTTCTACTGTCAGGAGAAGGGGCAAAGACAGATGATTGGTACCTTAAAACCAGTCACTTGGCAGCTCGTCCAGGAGAAGGAAAACTCTAAACCCAAACCTCTGCTGTCTTGCGGCTATACCTATTCATGGGGAAGGCTTCAGGAGTAAACCCTGAGGGAAAAATCCAGAGCTGGAGTCCCTAAGGTAGTCCTACTTTGAGTTCAAAGCTGATGGGCAACTGCTGTGGTGCCAAACTGTATCGGCTCTGCCATTCCTTTGTATTCGCCAGATGCAGAGGGGAAGCTTGCTGCTTGGGCAACAGCTTGCTCTCCACATTGTACTGCTCAGGCTTGTGTATCTAGACAGCTAGGACACAACATAAATAGTGGACCCTGCCCGATGAAAGCCTCACATAGATCTGTCTTTGACCTCTCAATGACCTACTTCCCTTCCAGCTCGGTAATATATTCCATATCAGTACTAGCATCTCACTTCCTTTTGCTGTGTCCCTTTGTGGCCTGGCACATTGAGTGTCTAGCTTGAGTCATGTTTCAGTATCACTGTTACATCCCAGTCCAATGAGGTTGGTTTGCAACTTACATGTCAACAATAACTTTTAGCACAACTGTGTTTACACATATGTAGACTAAGCTCATTTTCTTAGTCCCTTTCAATGTATTGCCATCTAATACTTTACAATACGATCTCATTCACCCTATTTCTTTGTTTCTGTTGCTGTATACTCCTCCTCAACCCCCAACAATTTCTAAACCCATTCCAACCATTTTCATGAGGCTTCTCACTGGAATGTTGCTACTTGGAAATCTTATTAAGTATTTTACATTTCTTTTCATATACCTGTGCTTCTCTGAAGATATATATTCCCTGATTTTCCATGTCATTTACAATCTTATCTGCACACTCTTGTGGAATATCAATCTGCAAAGGTGGTATGACTTTGGAATTGATGAAACAATTAATGATGGACTTGATCTTATTCTGAATGCTTTCATCACTTGCTTTAGAATGGCACATGTCCTGAAGGAAAAAGAAACATGAAAAATCGTCACTTTCTCTGTGTCACTGAAGCTACAGAAAATAGTTTTCTCACACACATGCACACAATGCTTATGTATTTAAGCATACATGCAATTCTGCTATACAGTGGATTCCAATTAATTGGGATACATTGGAATCAAAACATTTTGGCCCAATTAGTGAAAGATTCATGAAAATTGCTAAAAAGGTATAAAAATGATAAACTACCATTTAACCAAGTAACAATTTATATATTTAAATGAAATACAGAGCAAAGTAGAAAACTACCAATATTACCAAAATACTATAAAACTGTGGATTGGTTCCCAATAGTTATCAATGAGGAATTCATCCTGTGTACCTGCCGTGTTCTTCTGAGTGTAAATGAACAAAATTAGTGCTGACACCAGTGTAGATAATTGACTGCCTTCATACAATGCCATGGATGATTGCATCCTCCAAATCTTCATTTTCATTTTAACGTTCAAGATGATTGTCGATACCCTCAAATTCTTCATAGTTCCTAACTTGTTAAAGTAGCAAATTCATTTTCACTCACATCCATTCTGGCATCCCCAAGCCTGATTGCTTGAAACTGTAGTGAGCAAAACAGTTCTGAATTGTCTTACTGCTTAGTTCTCGCCAACAATCAGTGACAAAAATCACAGCTTTTTTTTTTAAACTCAAACACACACAACTGGCACTATTTAAAAATTGTTCACCATAAACATGGCATGGTGTCTAATGGCTGCACAACTCCTTGTGACTGACACTACATAGGAACTGTTTGGCAACAGTCTCCTTTTCTAATTAAACAGCATAATGTCCCAAATAAACAAGTGGAATCCTGGCCATGTTCTCAATTAGATTTTATGCTTTAAGAGTTGTCCCAAATATGTGGTTGCACCAATTAACTGATGTGTCCCAATGAACTGGAATCATACATAAAGTTAAACAAATAATTTACAAAAAAAAGTACTGGTTTAGATTTTGTATCACTGTACTGATTTTATCTATTTACCTTATATTTTTGAACCTCAAGCCAGAAAAGAACATTATTCTCCATTAATTCTCCTTTGAATGACACAAACTGTTGAAATTGGAGGACTGTTACTGGATTTAGCAAAGCTTTACGGAACGTTACGATTTCTTTCGATGTGGAAATCCATTTGTTATTCATGAGCTGTTGGGAATATAACTTATCAGCGTCACTTACATCAGTTAATTTTCAAACACATTGGAAGAGAAATGAACATAGAACATTGTACTAAAATTTTGAATTGCCTGTGTTTATAAGTTTCTGCAGTTGCTTTGCCATTGCCAATCCTTAGCTACCCAATGGGTTTTAGGGAGGGAAACAAGCTAATGGCAATTCATACCCATAAACTCCTTCAAACTACAAATGATTTTTTTTAAACCAATGTTAACTCTAATGTTTCACAGTAAAGAAAGATGGGCTTGGTGTACTGGGATGGAGTTGTGAAATTTGTTGTCCCGAAAAGTGGACATAATGATTGATATAAACACATTTAGTGTACATCTCAGTCATGCTGTTTATCTGCTGGTTACTTCGGCAAGTCTGGAACTGCTGACTTGGGTTTGCCACTTGCACCATCTATTGATATACACCAATATTACGCAAGAAACATAAGAAACTGAGGGTGCTGGAACACAAATTACTGGAGTAAATCATTGGGTTTGGCAGCATCTGTAGAGGGAAGTGGACAGTCAATGTTTTGGGTAGAGACCCTTCATCTGTCCCAGTTCTCTTCAATCCTTTAGCATGAAGAAATATTCTCCTTTTATTGAATATACTTAAATGACTTAGCCTCCATTCCATTTTGTTGTAAAGAACTTCACAGGTCCGTCACCCTTTCAGCAAAGAAATATCTCATCTCGGTTCTAAAGTGTTGGATAGAGTTCTAAAGTGTTCTAAGTGTTCTAAAGTCTATGGTGCTCACAGCACCATAGACGTTATTCTGGCGTCTTCCCACTTCCTGTTCAGTCCGAAAGAAGAGTCTCGGCCTGAAACGTCAACTGTTTATTCATTTCCTTAGATGGTGCCTGACCTGCTGAGTTCCTCCAGCATCATGTGTTTGTTGCCCTGGCTTAATTTTAATTGTTGCCGGGGTGCTGTCCATGTGAAGTTGGCATATTCTCCCTGTGACCCTATGGTGCTCCAGATTCCTGCTATAACTCAAGGATGTGCACAGTGGTAGGTTCATTTGTCAATTTAAATTGCTCCTGGAGTATAGGTAAGTGGTAAAATCCAGGAGGAGTTATTGAGACGGTGAAGAGAATACAATAGGATTACATAATTGGAGAGTTGACGGTCAGCATGGTTGAAAGACCTGTATTTGTGCATTGTTTCTGTCAGTACCTCCTGCTGAACTCTGTCTTTTTGTGTGTTTCCCCCTGGTTTAGTATTGCCATGTGCTCCTGTCCCCGCTCCTGCTCTACTCCGGCCCCTGTATTACTGAGTACTCTGTCTCTTACCTGTTTCTCATTATTACCTGTTTTGCTGCCACCTGTGTCTCATTGTGCTCCACCTATCATCTACCTCTCTGTTTATTGCTCAGTGTATTTCAGTCCTGTGTTTTCACCTGTTTGTTGCCAGATTGTGCCAGTGAATTTTCCTGAGACTTTCCAGCATTTGTGTCTGTACTCTGTCTGTCTGAATATTGATTCTGCCTGTTTCCCAATTCTGGTTTTTGGATCTCTCTGAATGTTTTGATCTCTGCTTGAACTTTGACACCGACTTTGTTTGCACCTCGGGATTTGTTACTCAATTAATATCATTGTGTGCACAGTACTGGGTCTGCGATTGGATCCCTGCTCCAGCATCCTGACAGTTTCTCTATAATTCATGACTGTAAATACTAGATTCTACATCCCAAAGTTGTAACCCCCTGGTCCTAGTGTCTCTGGCTATTGGGAACATATTTCCTGTATATAGTTGGTCAAGAACTGTTAGAGTTATATGGGTGTCTATGAGATCTCATCTCATTCTTCTAAAATCCAGTAGGTATAGGGCTAATTGGCCTTATCATTGCCTATACAACTATTCTGCTGCTTCAAGAATCAGTATAGTAAACTCCTTGAACTCCTCTTGTGACAAGAACATACTTCCTCAGAAACACACACAAAATGCGGGAGGAACTCAACAGGGCAGGCAGCATCTATGGAAAAGAGTAAACAGTCAATCAGTCAATGTTTCAGGCTGAGACCCTTCTTCAGGAATGAGAGGGAAGAGGGAGACACCTGCGGGGGGGGGGGGGGGGGGAGAGGCTGGCTGGAAGGTGATAGGTGAAGCCAGGTGGGTAGGGAAGTTCAGGGGCTGGAGAAGAAAGGATCTGATAGGACGGGAGAGTGGACCACAGGAGAAGGGGAAGGAGGAAGGGACCCAGGGGGATGTAATAGGCAGATAAGAAGTAAAAGTTCAGAGTGGGGAATAGAGCAAGAAAGGTGAAGTTTTGTTCACCAGAAGGAGAAATTGATACTCTGGTTGGAAGGTATGCAGACAGGTATGTGTTGCTCCTCCACCCTGAGCGTGGCCTCATTTTGGCACAAGAGGAGGCCATGGATTGACATATCAGAATGGGAGTGGGAAATGGAATCAGAATAAAAATGTTTGGCCACTGAGAGGTTCAACTTTTGGTGCATGGAGTGGAGGTGCATGAATAAGCGGTCACCCAATTTATGACGGATCTCACCATTGTAGAGGACACTGCATTGGGAGCACTAGACACAATAGATGCCCCCAGCAGATTTTCAGGTGAATTGTTGCCTCAACTGGAAAGACTGTTTGGGGCCCTAAATAGAGGTGAAGGACGAGATGTATCGATAGGTGTGGCACTAGATGGCTTGCAGGGATATGTGCCTGGAGGGGATTAGTGTGGAGGGACGAATGGACAAGGGAATGCCAGAGGGAGAAATCCCTGCAGAAAGCCGGGGGGGGGGGGGAGGTAAAGATATGTTCGGTGGTAGGGTCCCTTTGGAGATGGCAGAAGTTGTGGAGGATAATGTGTTGAATGTGGAGACCCAAGGGGTGGTGGTAAGGAAAACAGATCACTATTATGACAGGAAGATAGGGTGAGCTCAGATGAATGGGAAATGGATGAGATACGGGTGAGGGCAGCATCAATAGTAGAGGGTGGGAAACCCTGTTCTTTAAAGAAGCAGGACATCTCTGATGTCTTGGACTGGAAATCTGTGTCCTGGGAACAGATGTGGCAGAGGCAAAGAAACTGAGAAAAGGGAATAGCATTTTTACAGGAGATAGGGTGGGAAGAGGTATATTCAAGTTAACTATGGGAATCAGTAGGTCTATTAAAAATGTCGATTGTAGTTTATCCCCAGAGAGATCAAGAAAAGGGAGGGAGGCATCAAAGATGGTCCAAGTAAATTTAAGGGCAGGTTGGAAATAGAGGCAAACTCAACATGGGTGCATGAAGTAGTGTCAATACGGTCGTCAATGTAGCGCAGGAAGAGTTAGGGAGTATAACTGGGCACAGTTTTGGATATAGACTGTTCTACATAGCCGTAAAAAAGGCAGGTACAGGTTGGGCTCATGCAAGTGCCCATGGCTACCCCTTGGGTTTGGAGAAAGTGGGAGGAGCTGAAGAAAAAATTGTTTTGGGTGAGGACTTGGGGACCACTTTGGGTCCAGTGATCACAATGCCATTAGTTTCAATATAATTATGGAGAAGGATAGGACTGGACCCAGGGTTGAGACTTTTGATTGGAGAAAGGCTAACTTTGAGGAGATGCGAAAGGATTTAGAAGGAGTGGATTGGGACAATTTGTTTTATGGGAAGAATGTAATAGAGAAATGGAGGTCATTTGAAGGTGAAATTTTGAGGGTACAGAATCTTACCTGTTCCTGTTAGTTTGAAAGGAAAGGTTAAAAGTTTGAGAGAGCCATGGTTTTCAAGGGATATTGGAAACTTGGTTCAGAAAGAGAGAGATATCTACAATAAATATAGGCAGCATGGAGTAAATGAGGTGCTTGAAGAATATAAAGAAGAATATATAAAGAAGAATATAAAGAAGAATATAAAGAATCTTAAGAAAGAAATTAGAAAAGCTAAAAGTAGTTACAAGGTTGCTTTGGCAAGTAAGGTGAAAATAAATCGGAAGGGTTTCTACAGTTATATTAATAGCAAAAGGATAGTGAGGGATAAAATTGGTCCCTTAGAGAATCAGAGTGGACAGCTATGTGTGGAGCCAAAAGAGATGGGGGAGATTTTGAACAATTTCTTTTCTTTGGTATTCATTAAGGAGAAGGATATTGAATTGATTGAATTGTGAAAGGCAAGGGAAACAAGTAAGGAAGTTATGGAAACTATGACGATTAAAGAGGAGGAAGCACTGGCGCTTTTAAGGAATATAAAAGTGGATAAATCTCTGGTTCCTGACAGTATATTCCCTAGGACCTTGAGGGAAATTAGTGTAGAAATAGCAAGGGCTCTGACAGAAATATTTCAAATGTCATTAGAAATGGGGATGGTGCCGAAGGATTGGCGTATTGCTCATGTTGTTCCATTTTTTAAAAAAGGTTCTAAGCATAAACCTAGCAATTATAGGCCTGTAAGTTTGACGTTAGTGGTGGGTAAATTAATGGAAAGTATTCTTAGAGATGGTATATATAATTATCTGGATAGACAGGGTCTGGTTAGGAACAGTCAACATGGATTTGTGCGTGGATGGTCATATTTGACAAATCTTACTGAAATTTTTGAAGAGGTTACTAGGAAAGTTGATGAGGGTAAAGCAGTGGATGTTGTCTATATGGACTTCAGTAAGGCCTTTGACAAGGTTCCGCATGGAAGGTTAGTTAGGAAGGTTCAATCGTTAGGTATTAATATTGAAGTAGTAAAATGGATTCAACAGTGGCTGGATGGGACATGCCAGAGGTGACAGAGGGCAGTGACTAGTGGTGTGCCCCAGGGATCTGTACTGGGTCCAATGTTGTTTGTCATATACATTAATGAACTGGATGAGGGGGTGGTAAATTGGATTAGTAAGTATGCAGATGATACGAAGATAGTTGGCGTTGTGGATAATGAAGTAGGTTTTCAAAGCTTGCAGAGAGATTTAGGCCAGTTAGAAGAGTGGGCTGAAAGATGGCAGATGGAGTTTAATGCTGATAAGTGTGAGGTGCTACATTTTGGTAGGACTAATCAAAATAGGATATACATGGTAAATGGTAGGGCACTGAAGAATGCAGTAGAACAGAGTGATCTAGGAATAATGGTGCATAGTTCCCTGAAGGTGGAATCTCATGTGGATAGGGTGGTGAAGAAAGCTTTTGGTATGCTGGCCTTTATAAATCAGAGCATTGAGTATAGGACTTGGGATGTAATGTTAAAATTGTACTAGGAATTATACAAGGACAAATTTAGAGTATTGTGTACAGTTCTGGTCACCAAATTATAGGAAAGATGTCAACAAAATAGGGAGAATACAGAGAAGATTTACTAGCATGTTACCTGGGATTCAGCACCTGAGTTACAGAGAATGGTTGAACAAGTTAGGTCTTTATTCTTTGGAGCGTAGAAGGTTGAGGGGGGACTTGATAGAGGTATTTAAAATTATGAGGGGGATAGATAGAGTTGACATGGATAGGCTTTTTCCATTGAGAGTAGGGGAGATTCAAACAGGAGGACATGAGTTGAGAGTTAGGAGGCAAAAGTTTAGGGGTAACACAAGGGGGAACTTCTTTACTCAGAGAGTGGTAGCTGTGTGGAACGAATTTCCAGTAGAAGTGGTAGAGGCAGGTTCGATATTGTCATTTAAAGTAAAATTGGATAGGTATATGGACAGGAAAGGAATGGAGGGTTATGGGCTGAGTGCAGGTAGGTGGGACTTGGTGAGAGTAAGCGTTCGGCACGGACTAGAAGGGCCGAGATGGCCTTTTTCCGTGATGTAATTGTTATATGGTTATATGACTAGTTCTGCCAAGATGAGGCCACTCTCAGGATGGAGAAGCAATACCTTATATTCTGTCTAGGTACTCTCCAACCTGATGGTTTGAATATTGATTTCTTCTTCTGGTGAGCAAAATTTCTCCCGCACCCACCATTCCCCACTCTGACCTTTCACTTCTTCTCACCTGCTTATTACATCCCATTGGGTTCGATCCTCTTTCCCTTTCTCTTAGTGTCCTATCTCCTAGTTTGTCCTATCAGATACTTTCTTCTCCAGCCCTTGACTTTTCCCGCCCAACTGGCTTCACCACTTTCCTGCCAGCCTCCTTCCCTTCCCCCACCATTTAATTCAGGCATCTCCCCCCGCCCCACTTCTCTCTCAGTCCTGATGAAGGGTCTTGGCCCGAAACATCAACTGTTCACTCTTTTCCATAGATGCTGTCTGAACTGCTGAGCTCCTCCAGCATTTTGTGTTGCTTTGGATTTCTGGCATCTGCAGATTTTCTCGTCTTTGTGATTTAATACTTCCTCAGATATGAAGACCAAAACTACATACAAAATCCAGATGGATCTCATCACACCTTCACTCCAGCAATCAATCCTAAACATTTCCCTTTCTTAATCTGTCATCATTCAGACAGTAATCTGTCCTCTTGTTTATGAGCAAGTATATATCCATACTCATTTACATCTGTCATGTCACTCATGTAAACTATCTTATTACACTTTCTTTGCATCCTCCTCATTCTTAGATTACCCTTAGTTTTATCTCATCTGCAAATTTGGAGATGTTACATTTAACTTTATCTTCAAAATGACTGACCCATTGTTATGAAGAGCTTTAATGCTGCAGTACTTCACTGGTTATGCTGTTACCTGGAAAAATAAGATTCATGTCACGACCAGACTATGCAAGTTTCTTCCCCCAAGCCATCAGACTCCTCAATACCCAGAGTCTGGACTGACACCAACTTACTGCCCTCTCCTGTGCCTATTGTCTTGCTTATTATTTATTGTAATGCCTGCACTGTTTTGTGCACTTTATGCAGTCCCGGGTAGGTCTGTAGTCTAGTGTAGCTTTTTGAGTTGTTTTATGTAGTTCAGTGTATTTTGTGTTGTTTCATGTAGCACCATGGTCCTGAAAAACATTGTCTCATTTTTACTGTGTACTGTACAAGCAGTTATGGTCGAAATGATAATAAAAAGTGACCTGACTTGACTTGACTATTTATCACGAATACTTCGAAACACATAGTGAAATGCACCGTTTGTGTTCACAGCCAAAGCACCCGACCATGTGGCTGGGGGCAACCTGCAAAGTCAATGTTCATGCCATCAGGTTGGAGGCTACCCAGCCGGTATATAAGGTGTTGTTCCTCCAACCTGAGTTTGGATTCATTTTGACAGTAGAGGAGGCCGTGGATAGACATATCAGAATGGGAATGGGACGTGGAATTTTAATCATTTTATCCATGGAGAATTTTATCCATGGCCTCCTCTACTGTCAAAATGAATCCAAACTCAGGTTGGAGGAACAACACCTTATATACCGGCTGGGTAGCCTTCAACCTGATGGCATGAACATCGACTTCTCTAACTTCCGTTAATGCCCCTCCTCCCCTTCTTACCCCATCCCTGACATATTTAGTTGTTTGCCTGTTCTCCATCTCCCTCTGGTGTTCCCCCCCCCCCACTTTCTTTCTCCCGAGGCCTCCCGTCCCATGATCCTTTCCCTTCTCCAGCTCTGTATCACTTTTGCCAATCACCTTTCCAGCTCTTAGCTTCATCCCACCCCCGCCGGTCTTCTATCATTTCGCATTTCCCCCTCACCCCACTACTTTCAAATCTCTTACTATCTTTCCTTTCGGTTAGTCCTGACGAAGGGTCTCGGCCCGAAACGTCGACAGCATTTCTCCCTATAGATGCTGCCTGGCCTGCTGCGTTCCACCAGCATTTTGTGTGTGTTTTTCCTTTATAATAGATATTTTTACCTCATCAGTCCATTCTTATATCCAGCTTTTACAAGCGCTGCCACACTTAATGCTGCTGAAAGCTTCCTGACAAGAAATCACACTGTGTAGACACTCTCCACTACTCAATCATATTTCTACATGATTCAAACTCTGACAAACTCCTCTCCAGATGCAGCCAGTTAACTGTGTTCCAGATGCAAAATCACTAGTCATATTGCCAGTGGATAGTGACTGTTTTCCTGAGGCCTCACTTTTGGTTGCCGAGGTAATTCAAATATGTTGTGTACAGTAAACAATCACAGACTGAATTCATCCTGAGTGGGCAGAAACTTGGACATTATCTGACATTACCTACAGCAGTTGGTATTGTAGGCAACACATTCAGTAAGATATTTGGTTAACATCTGGCTGACCAAAAATGTTTTTCAGTAAGTTGTGAGAGACCAGAAGACCTTCTTTTCAAGCTCCTATGTTGTTTTGTAATACTGTATACGATGTCATGATGTACATAATCTTATACATTGTAATTCTGTTACTTAATAGCAAAAGGAGTTCTGATAGTGTTTCTGTACAATTTGTGAAGAATTCTTGGTTGCACGGTAGAAGCAAACTGCATTGACAAACTAAAATACTTCCTTTGCAATAATTGACTAAAAATTCATACTAACATTACTTCTGTAAACAATCCAAGAAAAGCTGGCTGTATTTCTCCACTTATTTTCCAGTAGTCCTCTGCAGCTGGATCCCACAAATCCTCACCTGCAATGCACTTTGCTTCTTCTTACTCTGTTGCAACATATGGTCCTCCAACACATCCTGCATTTGTACCTGGAGAACAAAGAAATAGGTTAGATTTTAGGATCAGATTCTATAGAGAACATGGGGATGTGAAGTACTCTTTTCCTAAATGATGATTCTATAAAGAACCTAAGGATGTGAAGTATTCTCTTATAAGACTTGATGATTTTCGCACATTTGAATGTCAATTGTTTCAAAGTTCAAAAGTTTAAAGTTCAAAGTAAATGTTATTATCGAAGTACATATATGTCACCATATACAACCCATATTCATTTTCTTGTGGGATATACTCAGCAAATCTATGGAATTGTAACTATAACAGGATCAATGAAAGATCAACCAGAGTGCAGAAGACAACAAACTGTGCAAATACAAATAGCAAGAAATAATGAGAACAATAGATAATAAGATAAAGAGTCCTTAAAGTGAGATAATTGGTTGTAGGAACATTTCAATGATGGGCAAGTGAGTGTAGTTATCCCCTTCTATTCAAGAGCCTGATAACTGTGGTGGTAGGGGTGGTAACTGTTCTTGAACCTGGTGGATAGTAATGACCAATTGCTGAATTGGTAATTCTTTCACAGTTTTCACTGAATTGCATTTTTCTACATTTTATGGAGAGTAATTATTATAAATATTAGTTCCGAGTTACTTGTTTTATTTCAAGATGCAGCACAGTAACAATGAGCCCACACCACCCAATTACATCATGTGACCAATTAACCTAATAACCTGCACGTCTTTAGAATGTGGGAGGAAACCTACAGGGTCACAGAAATATAGAAAACCTACAGCACAATACAGGCCCTTCGGCCCATAAAGCTGTGCTGAACATGACCTTACCTTAGAACTACCTAGGCTCTCTATTTTTCTAATCTCCATGTACACATTCAAGAGTCTCTTAAAAGACCTTATCGTTTCCACCTCCACCACTGCTGCCGGCAGCCCATTCTATGCACTCACCACTCTCTGTGTAAAACACTTACCCGACATCTCCTCTGTACCTACCTCCAAGCACCTTAAAACTATGCCCTCTCATGCTAGCCATTTCAACCCTGCGAAAAAGCCTCTGACTACACACACGATCAATGCCTCTCATTATCTTGTACACCTTTATCAGGTCACCTCTCATCCTCCGTCGCTCCAAAGAGAAAAGGCCAAGTTCACTCAACCTATTCTCATAAGGCATGCTCCCCAATCCAGGTAACATCCTTGTAAATCTCCTCTGCACCCTTTCTATGGTTTCCACGTCCTTCCTAAAGTGAGGCGTTCAGAATTGAGCACAGTACTCCAAGTGGGGTCTGACCAGGGTCCTATATAGCTGCAACATTACCTCTCAGCTCTTAAACTTAGTCCCATGATTGATGAAGGCCAGGTCTGCCTTCTTAACCACAGAATCAACCTGCATAGCAGCTTTGAGTGTCCTATGGACTCGGACCCCATAATCCCTCTGATCCTCCACACTGCCAAAAGTCTTACCATTAATGCTATATTCTGCCATCATATTTGACCTACCAAAATGAACCACCTCACACTTATCTGGGTTGAACTCCATCTGCCACTCTCAGCCCAGTTTTGCATCCTAACAATGTCCTGTTGTAACCTCTGACAGCCCTCCACACTATCCACAAGACCTCCAACCTTTGTGTCATCAGCAAATTTACTAACTCAACCTTCCACTTCCTCATCCAGGTCAGTTATAAAAGTCACAAAGAGTAGGGGTCCCAGAACAGATCCCTGGGGTATACCACTGGTGACCAACCTCCATGCAGAATATGACCCGTCTACAACCACTCTTTGCCTTCTGTGGGCAAGCCAGTTCTGGATCCACAAAGCAATGTCCCCTTGGATCCCATGCCTCCTTACTTTCTCAATAAGCCTTTCATGGGGTACCTTATCAAATGCCTTGCTAAAATCCATATACACTAAATCTACGGCTCTACCTTCAACAATGCGTTTAGTAACATCCTCAAAAAATTCAATCAGGCTTGTAAGGCACAACCTACCTTTGACAAAGCCATGCTGACTATTCCTAATCATATTATGCCTCTCCAAATTTTCATAAATGCTGCCTCTCAGGATCTTCTCCATCAACTTACCAACCACTAAAGTAAGACTCACTGGTCTATAATTTCCTGAGCTATCCCTACTACCTTTCTTGAATAAGGGAACAACATCCGCAACCCTCCAATCCTCTGGAACCTCTCCCGTCCTCATTGATGATGCAAAGGTCATTGCCAGAGGCTCGGCAATCTCCTCCCTCACTTCTCACAGTAACTTGGGGTACATCCTGTCTGGTCCTAGCGACTTATCCAACTTGATACTTTCCAAAAGCTCCAGCACATCCTCTTCCTTAATATCTACATGTTCAAGCTTTTCCATATGCTGCAAGTCATCCCTACAATGGCCAAGATACTTTTCCGCAGTGAATACTGAAGCAAAGTATTCTTTAATTACCTCTGCTATTTCCTCTGGTTCCATGCACACTTTTCCACTGTCACACCTGATTGGTCCTATTCTCTCACATCTTATCCTCTTGCTCTTCACATACTTGTAGAATGCCTTGTAGTTTTCCTTAATCCTGTCTGCCAACGCCTTCTCATGGCCCTTTCTGGCTCTCCTAATTTCATTTTTAAGCTCCTTCCTGCTAGCCTTATAATCTTTTAGATCTCTATCATTACCTAGTTTTATGTAAGCTGTTCTTTTCTTGACTAGATTTACAAGTCTTTGTACACCACGGTTCCTGTACTCTACCATCTTTTCCGTCTCATTGGAACATACCTATGCAGAACCCTACACAAATATCCCCTGAACATTTGCCACATTTCTTCAGTACGTTTCCCTGAGAACATCTGTTTCCAATTTATGCTTCCAAGTTCCTGCCTGATAGACTCATATTTCCCCTTACTCCAATTAAACATTTCCCTAACTTGTCTTTCCTTTCCTTCTCCAATGCTATGGTAAAGGAGACAGAATTGTGATCACTATCTCCACAATGTTCTCCCACTGAGAGACCTGACACCTGACCAGGTTAATTTCTCAATACCAAATCAAGTACAGCCTCTCCTCTTGTAGGTTTATCTACATATTGTGTCAAGAAACCTTCATGAACACACCTAACAAACTCCACACCATCTAAACCCTCACTCTAGGGAGATGCAAATCAATATTTGGGAAATATAGGTACAGAGAGAACATACAAATTTCAGCAGTGGGAATTGAACCCGGGTCACTGGGGCTATAATAGGTGTTATGCTAACTGTTATGCTACTGCTATAAACCATCAATGGTAAACTGCTAATTTCCAGACTGGCTTCTTTCAAAACCAGATACATTATATAGCTGAGGAAAGGAGTGGTTTTCAGAGGTTAGGCTTTCAGAATTATCTCAGTAGCTTTATCTTACACCAAGAAGTGATAAATATTTTAACTTCCCTAATGTTAACTGGATCACCAATACAGCAAAGGTCTTGTACAGTGTGGAACTCATTAAATATGTCTAAGAAAGTTTCCTTAATTAAAATATGGAGGGCCCTAGTAGAGAGGGTGTAACACTGAATCTCCTCTTAGAAATTAAGGTAGAGCAAGTGACTGGTGTATTAGTGAGAGGGCACTTAGTGCCAATGACCATAATTCTATTAGTTTATTTTGGAGAAAGGTAGAATTGATCCACAAATAAGGGTTGTAAGTAGGTGCAAGGTCAATTTCTTAGGCACTATGCAAGAACTTGTAGATGTCAATTGGGTGAGACTCTTAGAGGGTAAAGGGATGATTGAAAGTGGGAGGCTCTAAAATGGTGCTATCAGGAGTTCAACAGCAGTTCTTGTCAGGGTGGAAGGAAAGCCTTGCATGTTTAGGAAGTCCTGATGGATGATATGGTCAGGAAAAAAGTGTGCAGTACTTGAGGTTTAGGCAATTAGGATCAAGCAAATCCCTCAATGAATACAAGAAGTGTAGGAAAACACTTAAGCAGGAAATCAGGATGGCAGAAACAGAACATAAGAGGATCTGGCATCCAAGTTTAAGGAAAATTTCAAGAGATTTATTAAGAGTAAAAAGGGGATTACGGAGAGAATAGGTCCCCTTAAAAGATCAAAATGACCCATCTATGTATGGAACCATTGTAGATGGGTGACATTTTTAAAGAACATTTTTATCAGCTTTTTTTTTACTGTGGAGAAGACCATGAAAATTAAGACACTGAAGTAAATAGCTACAATGTCTTGAATCATTTCTGAATTACCAAAGAGGAGGTACTGGCAATCCTAAAGCACGTGAAAGTTGATAAATTCCCTGAACCTGACTAAGTGCATCCTTGGATTGTGTGGGAAGCTGAGGATAAAATTGTTGAGATCCTTGCAGAGATAGTTGTATCATCTTTAACCATGGGTGAAGTTCCTGAAGACTAGAGGGTGACTAATATTGTGCTGTTATTTAAAGATGGCAACAAAGACAAGCCAGAGAACTATAGGCCAGTGAGCCTGATATGAATAGAGGGCAAGTTACTGGTAGAGATACTGAGGGACAGTGGGTATCAGTATTTAGATAGACAAGGAGTGATTAGGATAGTCAGCACTGCTCAGAACGTGAGAAATCATGTCTCACAAATCTAATAGTGTTCCCTGAAGACCTAATAATGATAACAAGGGAGTGGTTGGGCAAGCTATGACTTTAGTAAGGCTTTTGATAAGGTCCCATATGGAAGGCTAGCCTAAAAGGTTAGATCACATGGCATCCAGGAAGATCAGCAGTAGTGAAGTGGATACAATATTGGTTTGATGGTACAAAGCAGAGGGTGTTGGGAATAGGGTGTTTCTTGGAGTGGGCATCTGTGACTAGTGGGTACAACAGGGTTCAGATCTAGACCCTGAAATGTTGTTCATCATTTATATAAATGATTTTGTTGAGCCTGTAAGGAGATGAATCTCAAGGTTGTATAATGTATGTATACTTCGATAATAAATGTTGTTCATCATTTATATAAATGATTTTTTTGAGCCTGTAAGGAGATGAATCTCAAGGTTGTATAATGTGTGTATACTTTGATAATAAATACTTTGAACTTTGAGCAAGTTACAGTTGGTAAGTTTGCAGATAACACAGAGGTGCTGTTGTAGACAGTGGTTATAAAAAATTAAAAAAGGATCTTAATCCGCTGGGTAAGTGGGCTGAGAAATGGCAACCAGTTAAGTATGAGGTGCTTCATTTTGTGAAGTTCTTCATAGTGAACAGTAGGGCCCTGAAAAATGCTGTACAACAGAGGGATCAAAAAATACAAGAATATTCTTCGATGAAAGAGGCATCACAGGTAAACAGGGTGGTGAAAGTGTTTCACATTGACTGTAAGAGTCGGGATATTATGTTGTGGAAGCACAAGATATTGATGAAGCCACACCTGAAGTATTCTGTGTAGATTTTCTTTCTGTGTTATAGAAAAGACATTTTCAAGCTGTAAAAGATGTAATGACATTGTTGCTTGAATCCAAGAGCAAAGGAGTGGCAGGGTAAGCTACGGCTTCATTCCATAAGACATAGGAGCAGAATTAGGCTATCTGGTCCATTGAGTCTGCTCCACCATTTTATCATGGCTGATCCATTTCCTTCTCAACCTCATTCTACCTTCTTCCCATTACCTTTCATGCCCTGACTAATCAAGAACCTATCAACCTCCGCCTTAAGTATATCCAATGACTTGGACTTCACAGCTGCCTGTGGCAATGTGCTGCTGCCTGCACAGTCACCACCCTCTGGCTAAAGAAATTCCTCCTCATCTCTGTTCTAAATGGATGTCCCTCTTTTTTGAGGCTGTGTCCTCTGGTCCTACACTCCCCCATCAGAGGAAATATCCTCTCCATATCCACGCTATCTAGGCCTTTCAAGATTTGATAGGTTTCGATAGATCCTCCATCATTCTTCTAAATTATAGTGAGTAATCGCCCAGAACCATCAATTGGTCCTCTTACGATAAGCAATACATTCCCAGAATCATTCTCTTGAACTTCCTCTGAACACATTCCAAAGTCAGCACATGCTTTCTGAAATAAGAGGTCCAAAACTGCTCATAATACTCCAAGTGAGGCCTTACCAGTGCCTCATCATTACAGAGTCCTAGAGAAGTACAGCACAGAAATAGGTCCTTTGGCCCATGTAGTCCACGTTGAAACCATTTCAACTGTTTACTCCCATCAACCTGCACCTAGACCATAGCCCTCCATATTTCTACTAACCATGAACCTATCCAAACTTCTCTTAAAATTGAAATCAAGTTTGCATGGACCACTTCTCATGACCATCAGAGTGAAGACGTTTCCCCTCATGTCCCCCTTAAACTTCTCACCTTTCACCCTTAAGCCATGACCTCAGATTGTAGTCCCACCCAACCTCAGTGGAAAAAGCCAGCTTGCATTTACCCTAGCTATAGCCCTAATAATTTTGTATACCTCTATTAAATCTCCTCTCAATCTTTTTACGTTCCAAAGAATACAGTTCTAACCTATTCAATCTTTCCTTCTAACTCAGGTCCTCCAGTCCCAGCAACATCCTTGTAAATTTTCTCTGCACTCTTTCAATCTTGTTTACATCTTTCCTGTCAGTAGGTGACCAAAACGGCACACAATACTCCAAATCAGGTCCTACCAACATCTTATACAACTTCAACATAACACGTCATCTCCTGTACTCAATACATAGATTTATGAAGGCCAATGTGCCAAAAACTTTCTTTACAACCCTATCCACCTGTGATGCCACTTTATGTACCTGAGCTCCCAGATCCCTTTGTTCTACCACATTCCTTAGTGCCCTACAGTCTCTATGTAAGACCAACCCTGGTTGGTCCTACCTCATCCTGAACACTGAGTGACCTTCCTGACCAGCCTCATATGTGGGATCTTGTCAAATGCCTTACAAAATTCCATATAGATAACATCTACTGCCTCGCCTTCATCCACTTTCCTGGTAACTTCCTCAAAAAACTCTATAAGATTGGTTAGACATGACCTAGAAGCTATGTTGACTATCCTTAAACAGTCCACATCTATCCAAATACTTATACATCTGGTCCCTTAGAATATCTTCCAATAACTTTCCCACAACTGATACCAGACTTGCCAGCCTATAATTTCCTAGTTTATGTTTAGAGCCTTTTTCAAACAGCAAAACAACATTGGCTATCTTCCAATCCTCTGGTACCTCTCCTGTCACTAAGGATGTTTTAAATATCTCTGTTAGGGCCCCAGCAATTTCTGCACTTCCCTCCCATAGGGTCTGAGGGAACACCTTGTCAGGCCCTGGGGATTTATCCACATTTTTTTGACTCAGGGTAAGATACACCTCCTCCACTATAAAGCTGTACAGGGTCCATGAAGTTGCTGCTGCTTTGCCTCACTTCTAAAGACTCTGTGTCTGTTTCCCAAGTAAATACGGATACAAAGAATGCATAAGATCTCTCCCATATGTTTTGGCTCCACACATGGATTACCATTCTGGTCTTCCAGAGGACCAATTTTATCACTAGCAATCCTCTTGCTCAATGTATGTAAACATTTTTTATTAAAGTGCACTAATGCTACACCAGATGCCTGTGCCTTTAAGAGAAAATGGTGATGTCATTTTGCATGGGTGGAGTAGAATTTTGTGAGCAGCATGCTACCACTTGCCATGTTCTAGAAAGAACGATGTTCGAATGCTTTCCCCAGGTTTGGTGAGGAAAGATTTTTGCGAGTAAATTGATCAGCGCTGGATAGAATGATTGCGAAGTTCCTTAATTGGCCTACTAGGGTGAGCAAGGAGAACTCATTTCAAGGTCTAACCTATATGTGTTTGGAAGTTAAGCATGTGTGTGTCAAATATGATTGACATATTTATCATGTGCAGGTGGTTTGAGTAGACTCACCACTCTGGCTACAGTGGAACTATTTAGTGATGCTATGGCATAATAAGATTTGGGATTGTTCATGGTGATTTTTTGCAGCATGAAATGGGCTTCTGCCCATGCCAACCACGTGGTAGCATGCTGCTTCTAAAATTCCGCAGCTTCAAAGTTACAATATGTTGTTTAGTAACTCTGGGATTGCCTGAGTCATTTTATGAGCTGAACAAAAGCCACAGCCCTTTACTTCCATTACAAACCAACCAAAAGTCACCTTACACTGATGTCATTACGCCAGACACCGTCTCTTAAAGTGAACACAACTCAATGAAAGCATTTATGAATTATGCAGCAAACACGAGGAAATTCAAGCAACAGACACAAAATGCTGGCGGAACACAGCAGGCCAGGCAGCAACTGCAGGGAGAAGCACTGTTGGCGTTTCGGGCCAAGACCCTTCGTCAGGACTAATGAACCTGACGAAGGGTCTTGGCCCGGAATGCGTTCCACCAGCATTTTGTGTCTATGAATTATGTAGTACAGTTTCAATTATGAACAATTTGTGTCATCTGTCACCTATTACATTATCCTACAATAGAAAAATGAAAGGCTATCCAGGAGGAAAGAATTGGATTTATCTTAGAGTAGGTTTTAAAGTCAGCACATCATAGGCTGAAGGGCCTGTACTGTGCTGTATTGTTCTATGTCAGTCTCTCTCTTAGTGAGATGAGATGTATTTATTCATATTTTTGATGTGTATAATGTACAGGTTTGGTGGGATTCTAATGTTGTTTGTATTGCTTTTTAGAATTGCCACTACTGTATTGGTTTTGTATATTTTGTTTTAGTTATTTTCCTAATGGATACGTAACAAGGGTGTGGTCTGAAGTTAAACTGAGATTGTAATAGCGGGAACTGTTTTTCTTATTTATTTTGTTGTTTTTATTTTGATGCCCTCTTTCTGCAATAAAACATCTAAAACAGATAAAGGAATTTAAGACAATGAAGAAGTATTTGTTGTCCTGCGTGTGTATTTTTCCCCAGGCTACATGTACCTGTAGAAACCCTTAGGATTCTCCATCATCTTGTCTGCTAGAGCAACTTCATGCTGCCTTTTTGCCTTCCTGATTTTTTTTTCTCTCTTAACCAGGGCCTCAATATCTCTTGAAAACCAAAGTTCCCCACACTTGTTATCTTTACCTTTTATTCTGACAGGCACATACAAGTTCTGTACTCTCAAAATTTCATATTTGAAGGCCTCACACTTTCCAAGCACACCTTTGACAGAAAACAGCCTGTCCCAATCAGCACTTGCCAAATTATTTCTGTTACCATCAAAATTTAATCTTAACCCATGGACCAGATGTATTTACCGTACTATGAAACTAATGGCTTTGTGGTCACTGGATGTAAAATATTCCCCTACACAAACTTCTGTCACCTGCCCTGTCTCATTCCCTAATAGCAGATCCAATATTGCATGCTCTCTTGTTGGGACTTCTGCAGACTGATGAAGGAAACTTTCCTGACCACATTTGACAAACTCTATCCTATCTAGTCCTTTTATAATATGGGATTCCCAGTCAATATGTGGAAAGCTAAAATCATCTACTATAACAACCTTATATTTCTAGCAGCAGTCTGTGATCTCTTTACAAATTTATTCCTCTAAGTCCCTTGGACTGTTGAATGGTCTGTAATATAGTCCTATTAAAGTGATCATACCTTGCTTATTTTTTATTGCCACCCCTAACACCTCACTAGTCGAGTTCTCCAATCTGTCCTGACAGAGCACTGCTGTAACATTTTCCCAGACTAGTATTGCCTCCCCTCCTCCTTTAATCCCTCCCACTCTGTCATGTCCAAAACAACAGGACTACAGAATACTGAGTTGCCAATCCTGCCCCTCCTGCAACCAAGTCTCACTAACAACATTAACTTGTTAATGCACTGTAACTTGTTAATTAACATGTACTGAGGTACAGTGAAAACTTGTCTTGCAAACTGTTCACACTAATCAATTCATTAAAAGCATTTTGAGTAGAACAGAGTAAAACAATAGCAAAATGTCAAAATAAGTGCTATAGTTACAGAGAAAGTGTAGTGCAGGTAGATAGTATGGTGCAAGGTCACAATAACGTAAACTGTGAGGTCAAGAGTCCATCTTATTTTACTGGGGAACTATTCAATAGGCCTATAATAATGGAATAGATCCTGTCCTTGACCCTGGTGGTTTTATACTTTGGGATTTTTTTTATCTCTACCTAATGAAGGAGAGAGAAGATAATATTTCTGGGGTGGGTGGGGTCTTTAATTATGTTGGCTGTTTAACCCCGGAAGTGAGAAGTCTAGGCAGAGTCAATGAAGGGGAGGCTGGTTTCTGTGATCTAAAGATGAGTAATAGTGTCCATAAGTTTATGGACTGTTCAGAAATGACAGGTAGAGAGGAAGAAACTGGTTTAAAATGTTGAGTGTTTTCTGTCTCTTGTACCTTCTTCTCTGTTGTAATAATGAGAAGAGGGCTGCTTCTGGATTGTGCAAGTCTTTAATTATGGATACCGCCTCTTGAAGGTGTCCTCAAAAGTGGGGAGGGTTTTGCCCATGACGGAGCTGGCTGAGTCTACAACCTTTTGCAGTCTCTTGTGACACTGTGCATTGGAACCTCCATGTCAGCCAGTGATGCAACCAGTCAGAATACTTTCGACTGTACATCTGCAGAACCTTGTCAGTCCTCAATGACATAATGAATCTCCTTAAGCTTTTAACAAGTAGAGATGCTGGTGTATGTTCTTCATGGCTGTATCTGCATTTTGACCCCCGGATGTTGACACCAAGGAACTTGCAGTTGTTCCCACTTTCCATCATTGAGGACAGGTGCATGGTCACCTGTCTTCCCCTTTCTAAAGTTCACAATCAACTCATTGGTCTTGCTAACACTGAGTGAAAGGTTGTTGTGTAGCACCACTCAAACAGCCTCCTTGTTGGACATCTGAGTTTCTACCCACATCATTGGTGTATATAAAGTTGGCACTGGAAATATGCTTAGCCATGCATTCATATGCACAGAGAGAGTAGGGAAGGGGTCCAAGTACAGAGTTTGAGATATGCCTGTGTTGATGTCCATGAGGAGCAGATGGGGTTTCTGATCTGTACTAATTGTGATCTTCCTGTGAGGAAGTCGCAGATCCAATTACAGATGTAGGTACAGATGCCCAGCTCTTGGAGCTTGACAATAAACTTTGAGAGAAGGTTGGTGTTGAATGATGACTGCAGTCAATGAACAACAGTGTGATATACATGTTCCGGTTGTCTGGATATAAGAGGTGAACGTTATGCAGGAAATTTCAATGTGAGGTTTACAGGAAACAATACATTACCATTAAGGCTTGATAAATAATTTGGTGAATTGCAGAATTGCAGTACCTGCATGTGGTGTCTCTCAGCAAACTCTGGTGTGGCCAGGAACATTGGCAACCATTTATTTTCCATATGTCTTCGTATACACCTTTGTATTTCAACTAGAACCTCTGAAGACAATTGTTCATGGAGCAATTTGCCCCATCCTCCAGCTAACATCATTATCTAGAAAAAGATAATTTTTTAATGGTTTCAACATTTTGGAATTACTTGGCTGGAATGCACCAGTTTGAGCATGCTCCTTGTAATCAATATCACCTCGGCAACCACTTCCCCACCCACTCTAGCCTTTAATAGTGGCCCAGTTACTAATAATCTTGAAGCCTCCCAGTCGTATGGTAAGTTGGGCCTAACGAAGCTTCGCTATCATGAAGAACCACACAATATTTTGAAGGCAAATAGTGATAAATAGTGACTAGTCTTTGAGTAATGCAAACTAAGATAACCTTTGCATTATTTCCTGTGTTTGATCATCAGAGACATCTAGAAACACCTGAGCAAAATACAAAAATAAAAATATATTAATAAGACCGTACAACATGGTGGCAAAATTAAGACATTCGAATCACTGAGTCATCATAGCTGATTTATTATGCCCCTCAAGCCCATTCTCCTGACCTCTCTCCATCACCTTTGATGCCCTTACCAAGAACATATCAACCTCCACTTTAAATAATGAGGGCTTCACAAGCCATCTGTGGCAATGAATTTCACAGATTCACCACACTCTGGCTAAAGCAATTCCTCTACATCTCCATTCTAAAGGTACATCCTTGTATTCTGACACTGTGCCTTCTGGTCCTAGACTCCCACACTATACAAAACATCCACTCTACATCCACTCTATCTAGGCCTTTCAATGAAATCCCCCCTAATTCTTCTAAACTCCAGTAAGTACAGGCTCAGAGCCATCAAACACTCCTCATAAAATAACTCATTCATTCCTAGAATCATTTTCATGAACCTCCTCTGGACCCTCACCAATACCAGCACACCCTTTCTCACTAAGGGACCCCAAACTGTTCACAATACTCCATGCAGTCTGCCGAATTCCTTATAAAGCCTTAGCATTATAACCTGCTTTTATACTCAGGTCCTCCTGAAATAAATGCTAATGTTACAGTTGCCTTCTTTGCCCATTCTCCTAATCTATGTCCTTCTGGCAACTCCCTGCTTCCTCAACACTACCTGCCCCTCCACTTGTCTTTGTATCATTTGCAAACTTGGCCATGAAGCCAATAATTCAGCCCGCAGTGAGATCTTCACAAATCTACTGGCAAACTGTCAATGTAATTTGGCCCACTGATTTCTTAAAAATAGCATTATAATTATGCAATGCTGGTGCAAGAAATGTGTCTCCTAAATGTATATATTAAGGTTAATTGGAGGGATCAAATTCCCTATATGTGCACATGGCAGTCTTTCAAGCTAGCTTCATAGAATTGCAGTTTATGTCTAAATATCTAACATTTCAAGTTTTCTATTAAATGTTTAAATTCCCAGTGCAATCATACATCAGGGAAATTGATGCAAAGAGAAACCAAAAGATTTAAGAGCTGATTTTAAATTTTGGTAGTGGTGGAAATCAGCCGGGAAAGAGTTGGCCAACTATTGCTCAGGTAACATAGTCAGTATCCATGGAAATTAAAGAAAGAAAATAACTAAATCACTTCTGTACTTTATTTGATGGATACAACAAGAGTCTCTAATCCTTTAACTGCACATATCTTACATCATCTACATGTGACCTACATGCAAAGATTCCATGTTAGGAACTCATGAAGGGATTTGTAATTGTAGCCCTTCGTCCATGAATTTGTTCTTAAAATGGACAAAAATAATGGGAGCTGATACACAAAGTGCTGGAGGAACTTGACAGTTCTGGCAGCATCTGTGGAGAGAAATGGTCAATCAACGTTGATTATCCATTTCACACCACAGATGCTGCCTGACCTGCTGAGTTCATTCAGCATTTCGTGTATTGCTCCAGATTTCCAGCATCTGCAGTCTTTCTTGTATTTCAAAAATAATGGAGACATATTTTTAAAATGTTCTATTAATTCTTGAGTTTTCATGGATACATATTCTGTAAGTTTATCATCTGCACTGTGCATAACCTCGTTAGTTACAGAAATACCTTGTTAGCTCAATGAATAACATTAGCACATCAAGCCCAAAATTCCCAACTTACATTATTTTAGAGCTAGTAATGAACCATTTATAGAAACACATTTTCAGATCCTGGACATCTTTGACAAGGCATGCAATCAGAAGGTAGTGCCGAGCCATCTTTTTCAACCAGTGAACTTCTTCTGGTACTCCTGTTGTGCTGTAGGGCAGGTAGCAGCCAGAGTAATGTCAAGTATCTCATTAAGTTCTGGGAGGATACTGCTGGCTAGAAAGAGATGCTGGCCATCAAGAACAAAGATACAAACTGAAGGAAGGCCACATGATTGATAGCTGGACTGAATCAACCTGAGAACTTGGCCAAGATAGTGTTACACATACTCATATGGTTAGGATTGAAATGGCAATCTTTGGAAAGTATGCCAAGAAATGTACAAAAAGTTGTCTTATGACCCTAGAGACAAACCATTAAAGGACATGACTCTGAGTCAGGGATTCAGAGAACTCGTCAAGATTGAACCCCAGCCAGGTTGAACAACCTCCAAGAGGACCACAACTATGTCAAGGTTTGGAGGCTTGCATGCCTCAATGACCTGAAAGCTATGCTGGCTGGAGTCAGGGCTTTATGCTTTGGCTTTTGTAGGGGTCACCCATGCAGAATAGGTCAAAGGGTAGAGGCCAGACTAAGAGTGGTCCACTCTTCCTCCAGGTTCAGGGGTTCAGCTCAAGGCTAACAACACTGACTGGTCAAACAAAACTGTTTTGGAAATAACAACGAAGAATACTTCTATATCTGTGTTCGGCAGTGTTCCTGGGTCTCTCCCTGGGACTTGTATGACAGACAGTAAACCAAGAGGAAGCTACCTACATGACAAAGGAAGCCCTTCATTGCTGCCCTAAACGGTAATGATGCAACAGGCAAAAGAAGAAGGCTGACCAAGTGTGGATAATGTCTAAATACAAGTAGTAAGTTTTGAAGGTTGAGAAAGTAAATTAAAGAAATGTGTGACAAAGAGTTGTGAAATTGAAGATTCAATGAATCTTGTTTGAAACTACAAAGAGAATTTTTATGCTGTTTAAACTAATTGTGATTATTAGGGAATTACTTGTAGTTGACAGCGAGTAGACAAATTGGACAGTATTTTGCCTGACTGGATTTGGCCCATTTTTAGTGAATGTACCTTAGCTTTGTTGGATAGATGGCAATATTGTAAAAGCTGGAACAGCTTGGTTAGAGGCACTGCTACTTCGAGACAACACATCTTCAATAATGGAATGTTGTTTGGTCCCATAACCTTTGCTGTATCCTCTGCGTGCAGCTATTTCTTGATCTTATTTAGAGTAAACTTAGTTATCTGGCAACTTGTTTTGGTGATGATGATGATTCAGGCAGAAGCCCAAATGGATAATGTACAGTAGGTGGTATTTCTGGCTAAATGTTGTTGCAAGTGCTTCAAACTTGCCATTAGGTCACTGGTGCTGAGTGCTGCCATCATTGAGAATGGAGATATTTTTGGAGCCTCCTCCTTTCACTGTTTAGTTGTCTACTACCATTCATAACCTGACCAAAGATTAAGAATACTCTTAAGAAGGAAATTAGGAGGGTAATGAGAGAGTATGTAGGTAAGATTAAGGTAAATACCAAGAGATTCAATGGCTATATTAAGTGTAAAAGTGTAGCTAGAGAGAGAATAGGTCTCCTTGGACATCATCAGGGCTGCCGATGTCTTGAGCAACAGGAAATCTGCAGGATTTTTAATAGATATTTCTCCTTGATATTTACTAGAGATGGGAGGAAAAAAAGGGAGATGTTTTGAAAAGAATTCATTTCATACCAAAGAGGGGATATTTACAGTCTTACAACACATTAGAATGGATAAATCTACAGGATCTGACAAAGTGTATCCTTGGACTTCGAGTGAGACTAGAGAGGCCTAGGAATAAGAAATAGGAGCAGGAGTCAGCCCTCTGGCCTGTTGAGCCTGTTCTACCATTCAATTAGATCATGACTAATCTGGCCAGGGACTCAGCTCTGATTTTTCTTCCTCCCCATAAATACAAAAATCTATTTAACCATGTCTTAAATATACATAATGA
The DNA here is from genome assembly GCF_048418815.1 of Hemitrygon akajei. Lineage (NCBI taxonomy): Eukaryota > Metazoa > Chordata > Chondrichthyes > Myliobatiformes > Dasyatidae > Hemitrygon > Hemitrygon akajei. The sequence continues at coordinate 140,789,228 of NC_133124.1, read as the reverse complement.
GGCATCCTCTACTGCTTCCTTGGGCAGGGAATTCAATGGATTCACTACTCTCTGGGAAAAGCAGTTCCCCCTTATCTCTGTCCTAAATCTACTTCCCCAAATCTTGAGGCTAAGTCCCCTAGTTCTAGTCTCACTTACCAGTAGAAACAATTTTCCTTCTTCTATTTTATCTAGCCCTTTCATAATTTTATACATTTCTATAAGATCCCCTCTTGTTCTTCTGAATTCCAGCGAGTATAGGCACAAGTGACTCAATTTCTCCTTATGGGCTGACCTCCTCATCTCTGGAATTAACCTGGTGGACCTCCTCTGCACCATCTCCAAAACCAGTAGGTATTTCCTCAAGTAAGGAGATCAGAAATGCATACTGTACTCCAGGTGCAAGCTCACTGTTACCTTGTATGGTTGCAGCATAACCTCCCTGCTTTTAAATTAAATCCCTCTCATAGTGAAGGCCAACATTCCATTTGCCTCCTTGATAACCTGTTGCAACCACACTGATCTTTTGCAATTCATGCACAAGCACTCTTAAGTCATTCTGCACAACAGCATGAACCTTTCACCATTTTAAATAATAATCTTACCTTCTATTTTTCTTTCCAAAGTTGTTGACCTTGTATTTAGCAATGTTGTACTCCATCTGCCAGATCCCTCCCTGCCTTAACCACTTAACCTATTTATATCTCTCCGCCAACTCTCTCCATCCTCTATACAACTTGCTCGTCTACTCAATTTAGAGTCATCAGCGAACTTAGATACATCATACATGGTCCCATCTTCCAAATTATTAAAACCAGACATTTATTCCAGCTTTCTGCATGCTACTGATTTACAAATCCTCTATCTATACTAATTCATTATCCCCAATTCCATGCATCTTTATCTTGTGGATAGGTCTTTTCTGTAGCACCTTATCAAGCACCTTCTGGAAATCCAAGTACACAACATCCAACTGTTCCCCTCCATCCACTGTGCTCATTATATTCTCAAAGCAGTCCAGTAAGTTTGTCAAACAGGACTTGCTGTGTCTGCTTAATGGAACCACTTCTATCTAGAAGTCTCACTAGTTCTTCCTTAATAATAGCTTCAATCATTTTCCTGACTGCAGGCATTAAGCTATCTGGGCTATAGTTCTCCACCTTTTGCCTACATCCTTTTTTAAACAGTGGTGTGATATTCACTGTCTTCCAATCTGCCGAGACCTGACCAGTGTCCAAAAAACTTTAGTAAATTATCAGAAATGTGTCAGCTATGACTTCTGCTATTTCTTTCATCTCAGCAGGCCTAGGGAACTTGTTTACTGGTCTTCTAGTCTTGCCCAGCAGTTTTCTCATCACTACCTCTTTAGTGACAGCAATTGTATCAAGATCCTCAACTCCCACCGCATCCCTTTGGCATGTTAGATCTGTTCTCCACAGTGAAAACCAACACACAATAAATGCTCAAGGCCTTGCCCATTTCCACATTAGCCAATATTAATTCCCTCATGTCATCTTCTGAAGGTTCAACATTCAATTTAAGCATTATACAATCTTTTATTACCTGTTCTTACATTTTATAATCTACTTTCATTATTACTTGCTTAGTGATTTATTGCTGTTTTTTTTAGTGTTCCCAATCTTCCAGTTTCCCACAGCTCTTGCCGACTTAGTATGCATGAGTTTTTAGTTTGATGGCCCTGAAGAAGGGCCTCAGCCTGAAACATCAACTGTTTATTCACTTTCCATAGATGCTGCCTGGTCTGCTGATTTTTTTTCCAGCATTTTGTGTGTGTTGCTTTTAGTTTGATGCCTTCTTTTATTTCCTTAGTTTTCCAAAGCTGTTTCTCTTCACCCTTACTGTCCTCGCTTTTTACTGTAATATACTTTAGTTGAAGACAATAGTGTTAGATTGAACTGTTGCATCTTCCATTTGTGTGAGTATTTCAATTATACTGCTATTTATATTAATTATTTATGTAAATGATTTGGATGCAAATACACATGGCTTGATCAATAAATTTGCAGATAACCCAAAATTAGGAGGTATTGTTGAAGGTTATCATAGACTGCAAGGGGATCTTGATCAGTTGGGGAAGTGGGCTGAGGAGGGGCAAACAGATTTGAATACAGATAAATGTGATATGATACACTATGTAAAGTCAAATTTAAATCAGACTCGTATTATGAATGGTAGGGTACTAGGGAGTGTAATGGAACAGGGGCACTTGGAATTACAAGTTCCCAGTTCATTGAAAACAGTCTCACAAGTAGACAGAGTGGTGGAAAAGGTATTTAGCATTCAGGCCTTCATCACTCAGGGCACTGAGTAGAGGAGCTGGGACATCATGTTCCAGTTGTGTAAGTCATTGGTGAGGCTGCACTTGCACTGCATGTAAGGTTTTAGACTCTTTGAGTCTATAATAAGAGCTATAACCCTGTTATAGGAAAGATGTGGTTAATTGATTTATGAGGATATTGCTGGGACCAGAGGGCCTGAGTTACAGAGAGAGGCTGGCTAGGCTAGCCCTTTGTTCCCTGGAACATAGGACAATGAGGGTGATCTTATAGAAATGTTTAAAATAATGAGAGGCATAGATAAGGTGGCCATAACATGCTATTCCCACGATCGGGGAGACCAAATCTAGGGATTATAGAGCAAACACGGGGAAATCTACAGATGCTGGAAATTCAAGCAACACACACAAAATGCTGGTGGAACGCAGCAGGCCAGGCAGCATCTATAGGAAGAAGCATTATCGATGTTTTGGGCCAAGACCCTTCGTCAGGAGTAACTGAAAGGAAAGATAGTAAGAGATTTGAAAGTAGGAGGGGGAGGGGGAAATGCGAAATGATAGAAGACCAGAGGGGGTGGGGTGCAGCTGAGAGCTGGAAAGGTGATTGGCAAAGGGAGCCGGAGAAGGGAAAGTATCATGGGACAGGAGGCCTAGGGAGAAAGAAAGGGGGAGGGGAGCACCAGAAGGAGATGGAGAACAGGCAGAGTGCTGGGCAGAAAGAGAGAAAAAAAAAGGATGAGGGGGAAAAAGCTAAATATATCAGGGATGGGGTAAGAAGGGGGGGGGCATTAACGGAAGTTAGAGAAGTCAGTGTTCAAGCCATCGGATTGGAGGCTACCCAGCCGGTATATAAGGTGTTGTTCCTCCAACCTGAGTGTGGCTTCATCTTGAGAGTAGAGGAGACCATGGATAGACATATCAGAATGGGAATGGGACATGGAATTAAAATGTGTGGCCACTGAGAGATCCTGCTTTCTCTGGCGGACAGAGCGTAGGTGTTCAGCGAAACAGTCTCCTAGTCTGCATCCGGTCTCACCAATATATAAAAGGCCACAACGGGAGCACTGGATGCAGTATATCACACCAACCAACTCACAGGTGAAGTGTCGCCTCACCTGGAAGGACTGTCTGGGGCTCTGAATGGTGGTGAGGGAGGAAGTGTAAGGGCATCTGTAGCACTTGTTCCGCTTACAAGGATAAGTGCCAGGAGGGAGATCGGAACTTACGCCACCTCCACTACCAAGCACATCTTTCCCTCCCATCCTTCAGCTTTCCGCAGGGATCTCTCCCTACGTGACTCCCTTGCCCATTCGTCCCCCCCATCCCTTCCCACCGAATCGAATGGCAGAAAGGAAGAAGCTGTTCCTAAATCGCTGAGTGTGTGCCTTCAGGCTTCTGTACTTTCTTCCTGATGGTAACAATGAGAAAAAGGCATGTCCTGGGTGAAGGGGGTCCTTAATAATGGACGACACCTTTCTGAGGCACCACTCCTTGAAGTTGTCTTGGATACTACGGAGGCTAGTACCCAAGATGGAACTGACAATTTTACAATTTTTTTTTGTAGCTTCTTTCGGTTCTGTACAGTAGCCCCTGCACTCCCCTTATACCAGACAGTGATGTAGCCCGTCAAAATGCTCTTCATGGTACATCTATTCAAGTTTTAGAGTGTTTTAGGTGACAATCCAAATCTCTTCAAACTCCTAATGAAGTATAGCCGCTATCTTGCCTTCTTTATAGCTGCATTGACATGTTGGGACCAGGTTAGATCCTCAGAAATCTTGACACCCGGGAACTGGAAATTGCTCTCTCCACTTCTGATCCCTTTATGAGTATTGGTTTGTATTTCCTCATCTTACCCTTCCTGAATTTATACATTGCCACCAAATGTGAGATTTTCCATGACTAATAAACTCCAGATCTCAACACAAATTTTGACCGATCAAGGACCAGAGTTGAATTCCAGAGACAAGGTGAGAGTAGTGGATTTGACATCAAGGCATTATTCAACCAGAGTGACATCAAGGAGCATTGGTGAAACTGACTTCAAAGTGAAACACTGTTATGGCTGTAGTTATATCTTGCACAATGGGAGGTGCTCATAGTTGATGGAATTGAATCATCCCAGTTCCAGAAAGTCACTGTAGGAGTTCTTCAGGGTAATGACCTTGACTCAACTATCTTCAGTTAGTCCATCAATCACATGGCTCAACCATAAACCAAATGCAGATATATTTGTTGATGATTGTTCATTTGTAATGTGTCATATGATGTAGGTGATGATGGTCTTTCTACGACCATGATTATTCTTGGCAAAGTTTTCTACAGAATCGATTTGCCATTGTTTTCATCTGGACAGTGTCTTTACAAGACAGGTGACCCCAGCCATTATCAATACTCCAGAGATTGTCTGTCTGGTGTTAGTGGTCACATAACCAGGATTTGTGATATGCACCAGTTGCTCAGATGACCATCCACCACCTGCTCCCATGGCTTCAGGGGGCTACACCTTGCTCAAGGGTGGCCTACAAGGTAGTGGAGGGGAAGAGCTTTGTTGTGATGATTGTACAAAGTTCAATTCCATTCACAGTTCTTCAGACTATGGTACATTCAGTGCTTGCACCAGTGAGTGTTAGGCAGCCATGGTGCAAGTGGGGGGGGGGGGGGGGGAGAGGAATGATGAGTGGCAAATAATATGCATGCCACAAAATGCCAGGCAAATGTCAAAGAAGGTGTCCAGCAATCTACCCTTGACACTCACTGGTATTATCATGGACAATTCTTCCACTGTCAACATCCCCGGGGTCACCAAGTCAGAAGCTGGTGAACCTGCAGAGAGACTCACTTCTTGACAGTACAAAGACTTCCAAAATCTAAAATGGATGTTTACATAGAACAGGCCTTTTGGCCCACAATGCTATGCCAACCTTATAACCTACTCTAAGACCAATCTAGCTCCTATAAACCCTCCTATCTATCATCCTTATGCCTATTAAAGAGTTTAGTAAATGTCCCTAATGAATCTGCCTCTACCAGTACCCCCAGCAGGGTGTTCCATGTGTAAAAAAACTTACCTCTGACATCCACCCTAAGTGGGATTTTATAATGGACATGTCAGGAATGTGAAAAAAATACTCTCCATTTGCTTAGATGAGTACAGCTTGAACACAATTCAAAAGGCAAAAGAAACTAGTTGTCAATATATTTGTCATCATAAACATTAATTCCCTCCATCACAGGTGCACCAACGACTGCAGTGGATAGTGTCTATAAAATTTACAGCAGTCTATAAAATGCACAGCCAAAGCCACTCCAACATTTTTTTGATGTTTATGAGACACTCTACTGCCATGAAGGACAATGACCATCAGCATAGGGACTAATCCTAGAGCTACCTACACAAGGATCACGATAATGACAGGAGTTCAGGGCAACAGCCCACCATTGGCTTCTCTGGGGCAATTAATTGTAACCCTTACATGCTGGCCTTGCTGGTGATGTTCACATCTTGTACATTAATAAAACTATTACTGTATGAAGAATTAATTTAAAACAAATATTCAGGCATTACTTCATTCTGTTGTGCTTTTGTAGCAGGGCTGCTGGGCCCGAAGAAATACTTTCGATTCAAATATTTGTTCTTTATCTCTCTGGACTTGTTATTTCTCTCTTCTTCTGCATTGTGTGGTATTTTTCTAAAATGCTCAATATCCAACCAGCAATTAAGATCCACACTACAAAAGATAAATGCCCACAAATGAGCAATATTTCACTGTTATAAACTCCTATTAAAACAGTGTTGTATTGCAATATTTGGCTAAAGCTCAAGACTAATTAATCAGACTGGGATCTGTATGTTAACCTTGTGGTTACTATTGCTATTTATACAGGGAAGTATACTTATCAACAACAGGCACTGGTAAAACAACTAAAATGATCCCAGCTAGAGAGAGTAAGAATGTAGCTGATTTCATCCTTAACTCAAGATCAGATACCTCACTAAAACTTAGTAAGTTGATGGCAATGAAGGCTTATAGATTCATTTTGTGAGAAATCATATTTTGTCCCTTTCCTTTCTGTAGATGCGAGTTGAACAGCTCCTCTCATATTTTAAGGACAAAATGTTAAAACTTTTTCTGAAGAATCCATGAGTTCAACCACTTTTAATCTTTCTTCAGTTACATAATTTTTAAATTGCCTGAAGAAACTTTGAGAAGCTCTGATGAGAGGTCAGCAAAACGATGTGACTTTCTGGGTTTGTTCATAAACATTTGCTCTGCGCCTTAAAGTAAATTTATTATCAAACCACATAATATGGCACCATATACAACCCTGAGATTCATTTCCTTGCTGGCATTCACAGGAAAATACAAAAATACAATAGAATTTATGAAAAACTATACATAAAATAAACACCGACAAACAACCAATGTGCAAAAGACAGATTGTGCAAATTTAAAAAATACTGAGAACTTGAGTTGCAGATTCCTCGAAAGTGAGTCTGTTGGTTGTGGAATGTTTAAAGTTGAGGTGAGTGAAGTTATCCACACTAGTTCAGAACCCTGATGTTTGTAGGGTAGTACACTAACTGTTCTTGAACCTGCTGGTGTGGGTCTTAAGGCTTTTGTAACTCCTGCTGATGGTAGAGGCGTGAAGAGAGCATTCCCTGCATGGTAGGGGGTCTTGGCATTGAATGCTGTTTTCTTGTTCCAGCATTCCTTATAGATGTGCTCAACGGTGGGAAAGGCTTTTTCTGTGATGGACTGGGCTATATCCACCAGTTTTGCAGGACTTTCCATTCTTGGGCTTTGGTGTTTCCATACCAGGCTGTGATGCAGCCAGTCAGGATACTCTCCACTGTGCATTTATAAAAGTGTGTCAAAGTTTTAGATGACCATATATATATAATCATATAACAATTACAGCACAGAAACAGGCCATCTCAGCCCTTCTAGTCCGTGCCGAACGATTACTCTCACCTTGTCCCACCGTCCTGCACTCAGCCCATAACCCTCCATTCCTTCCCTGTCCATATACCTATCCAATTTTTTAAAAAATGACAATATCGAACCTGCCTCTACCACTTCTACTGGAAGCTCATTCCACACAGCTACCACTCTCTGAGTGAAGAAGTTACCCCTCGTGTTACCCCTAAACTTTTGCCCCCTAACTCTCAACTCATGTCCTCTTGTTTGAATCTCCCCTACTCTTAATGGAAAAAGCCTATCCACGTCAACTCTATCTGTCCCCCTCATAATTTTAAATATCTCTATCAAGTCCCCCCTCAACCTTCTACGTGCCAAAGAATAAAGACCTAACTTGTTCAACCTTCCTCTGTAACTTACATACTGAATCTGCACAAACTAAGAAAGTAGAGGCACTGCTGTACTTTTTTTTTTGCCATACTTACATGCTGGGACACATTCTCCGATATTACAACACCAAGGAATTTAAAGTGACATAATGATGACTGGCACATGACCCTCCGACTTCTTCCTCAATAATCAGCTCTTTGGTTTTGCTGAGATCGAGTGAGAGATTGTTGCTGTGGCACGATTCAACCAGATTTTCAGTCTCCCTCCTATATGCCGATTTGTCACCCATCTTTCACTCAGCCAACATTCTCAACAAACTTAAATATGGCATTAGAGCTGTACTGAGCCTTGAAATCATAGGCATAAAGCAGACAGAGCAGGGGGTTTAACTCACCGTCTTCACGTGCACCTATGCTGATGGTGATTGTGGAGATGGAGACTGTTACCAGTCTGAACCGACTGGAGTCGGCAAGTGAAGAAATCAATGATCCAGTTGTGCAGAGGGGTATCGAGAACTAGGAGCTGAAACTTAGTGATTAGCTTCAAGGAGATGATAGTGCTGAATGCAGAACTGTGGTCAATGAAGCACATTGTGATGTATGCATCTTCATTGATTCAGAGCATAGAAACGTAGAAAACATACAGCACTTTGGCCCTTTGGCCTACAAAGCTATGCCGAACATGTCCCTACCTTAGAACTACGTAGGCTTTACCCATAGCCCTCTATTTTTCTAAGCTCCATGTACCCATCCAGGAGTCTCTTAAAAGACCCTATTGTATCCACCTCCACCACTGCCGCTGGCAGCCCATTCTATGCACTCACCACTCTCTGTGTAAAACACTTACCCGACATCTCCTCTGTACCTACCTCCAAGCACCTTAAAACTACGCCCTCTCATGCTAGCCATTTCAACCCTGGGGAAAAGCCTCTGAATATCCACACGATCAATGCCTCTCATTATCTTGTACATCTCTATCAGGTCACCTCTCATCCTCCGTCGCTCCAAGGAGAAAAGGCTGAGTTCACTCAACCTATTCTCATGAGGCATGCTCCCCATTCTAGGCAACATCCTTGTAAATCTCCTCTGCACCCTTTCTATGGCTTCCATGTCCTTCCTGTGAGGCGACCAGAATTGAGCACAGTACTCCAAGTGGGGTCTGACCAGGGTCCTATATAGCTGCAACATTACCTCGCGGTTCTTAAACTCAGTCCCATGATTGATGAAGGCCAATGCACTGTATGCCTGCTTAACCAGAGTCAACCTGCGTAGCAGCTTTGAGTGCCCTATGGACTCGGATTCCAAGATCCCTCTGATCTTCCACACTGCCAAGAATCTTACCATTAATGCTATATTCTGCCATCATATTTGACCTACCAAAATGAACCACCTCACACTTATCTGGGTTGAACTCCATCTGCCATCTCTTAGCCCAGATTTGCATCCTATCAATGTCCTGTTGCAACCTCTGACAGCCCTCCACACTATCCACAACACACCCAACCTTTGTGTCATCAGCAAATTTACTAACTCACCTCTCCACTTCCTCATCAAGGTCATTTATAAAAATCACAAAGAGTAGAGGTTCCAGAACAGATGCCTGAGGCACACCACTGGTCACCGGCCTCCATGCAGAATATGACCCTTCCACAACCACTCTTTGCCTTCTGTGGGAAAGCCAGTTCTGGATCCACAAAGCAATGTCCCCTTGGATCCTATGCCTCCTTACTTTCTCAATAAGCCTTGCATGGGGTACCTTATGAAACGCCTTGCTAAGATCCATACACACTACATCTACAGCTCTACCTTCATCAATGTGTTTAGTCACATCCTCAAAAAATTAAATCAGGCTCGTAAGGCACGACCTGCCTTTGACAAAGCCATGCTGACTATTCCTAATCATATTCAGCCTCTCCAAATGTTCATAAATCCTGTGTCTCAAAGTCTTCTCCATCAACTTACCAACCAATGAAGCATAATGAAGGGCCCATGAAATGGGCTTCTGCTGTTGACCTGTTGTGAAGGTAGGCAAATTGGAGTGAATCTAGGTCACTCCTCAGGCAGAAGCTGATATGCTTCATGATCAACCTCTCAAAGGATTTTGTCACAGTGGATATACATGGTACTGGATGATAGTCATTAAAGAAGTTTTCCTCTTGTTTGAAGCTTCCTTGAAGCAGATGGGTATCTCAGACTTATGAATAATGAAGAATATAAATTGCCAATTTTAAATTATGAATTGACATTTTGGGATTGCCTTCTTCAATGATATCTTTTTTCTTTAGATTCATAATATTAGGTTCTGATTTTCTATTTGTTGTTGTATCCTTAAGATAAACTTTGTCTGAGGCAAAATGTCAAAAAAACTGTATTTATTGTTGTGACACCCAGGCTTTGTAAGTTGAAATGCTGCCAGATGGATAAAACTCAATCAATGATCCTTTTCTGTGAAAGCTCTTTTGTTGATGTTGTTTGATTTCAAAAGGGTATTCGTCTGAAAGTGACAAATTAATGCTTTGGGCTCTTAAGTAGTGCCACAATAGAGAATTATCCTTTTTATAACTTTTAAATAGTTGATGATGGTGTTTGAACTGCTAAGAAGAGATCCAAGAGCATTTGCTAACATCAGATGCAGCAAAATGACAAGTCAGGCTTAAGGATTTGCATGAGAGAGGTCTGAATGAACCTGATATGAACATGTCCTGGAGTTGGAGTACTTTCCCTGTGGGTAGGTGGAAAGGTGAGAGGGAGGAAAAGGTCTTGTTTTGCTGATATTGTTTGGTTACTTGGTGCGTTCTACTTTATTGTGTTCTGTATTGTAGGAAAGCAGCAACCATCTTCAGAAATCCCCACCACCCAGGCCATGCTCTCTTCTCATTGCTGCCATCAGGTAGAAGGTACAAGAGCCTCAGGACTCGCACCACCAGGTTCAAGAGTAGTTACCACCCCTCAACCCTCACCTGTTTAACAAAAGGGGATAAATACACTCAACTTCACTTGCCCCATATCTGAAATGTTCCCCCAACCAACCAATGAATTCACTTTCAAGGACTCTTCATCTCATGTTCTCGATATTTATTACTATTTATTTATATTTGCATTTGCACAGTTTGTTGTCTTCTGCACTCTGGTTGATCTTTCATCCGTCCTGTTATACTTACTATTCTATAAGTTTGTGAGTATGTCCATAGGAAAATGAATCTCAGGGTTGTATATGGTGATATATATGTACTTTGATAATAAAATTTACTTTGAAAATTTTCCTTACTTTGACTTTGTTCTATCAAGCATTGTGGGATGCTATGCCGGTGCCAGAATGTGTAGCAAGACTCACGGGCTGCTCCCTTAGCTGACCCTTAGGTGTGATGGTTGTTAAAGCAGATGATCTATTTCATTGTATGTTTCCACAAACATTCATCTGAATCAGAATTGGAACTACATTAAGGATTTTTTTTCTTATTTGCAGAACAAAATTTACAAGGATAAATTTACATAAATATATGGGAATGATCAAATCTTTTAAGTAACTGACAAAAATTGAAAAATGCATTCTGGCATTTTGTTGCATATAAAAAATAAAACCTTAGCTAGGGAAGCGATTCTGAACTTCAATAAAACCTAATGGTCTGACAGTAAGATTTACAATTTTAAAAAATTGTAAAAACTCAGTGGGTCAAACAACACCTGAGGAGGCAAAAGATGCAAGTTGATGTTTTGAGTCAAGAACTTGCATCAGGACTGAGTGACAACAGGGAAAATTGCCAGCTAAATAGCAGTACAAATGGGGATGGTATACAGCATAGGTGTCAAACTCAAGGCCCGCGGGCCATATCCGGCCCGGCGTACAATTATATCCGGCCCGCGAGATCATTTTAGATAGATCTATTATTTTAATTATTAATGGCCCGGCGATATGAAGCCTATGATTGTAAGTTAATACCAATCATAAAAATAATGCTTGCTCAGCAGTCTTTTTCATAAGAAACGGAATTTGTGAAGTGAAACACTTTGTAGTTATAGCAGAGACTGAGACACATGAGAACAGGCTGAAAAAACGGAGGCAATGAAAGCTGCGTTCGCACGCGCCCGACTGATCCGGCCCGCATGAAGCTGCATTTTGCCCAATCCGGCCCGTGACCTAAAATGAGTTTGACACCCCTGGTATAGAGGGTGCAGGGTGTAGGCAGAACCAGATGGGAATATGGAAACAGATAGTTAGAGAGGTTGGGAAGGATGAGCAAAGGGAGAAGAAGACTAGGTGGATCAGTGAATGTGTGTGAGAAGGGAGCCCTGCTGGTGGAAAATTCAATATTCATACCACTGCTCTGTAACCTAGCTGTGGAATAAAAATGTTGTCCTTCCAATTTGCATAAGGTCCTCTAACACTGGAGAAGGTTGAGTGTGGGAATGTGAAAGAGAGTTAAAGTGACATGCAATCAGAAGTTCCAGATGGCCGTGATAGATCTCACCTAGTCTAGACTTGACTTCACCAGCATACAGGAGGCCACATTGTGGGCATTGAATTCAATAGACTAGGTTGAAAAAGGTTCAGGTGAACCTCTTCTTCACTCAGAAGGGCTGTTTAGGTTGCTGGTCGGTGGTGAGGGCTGAAATGAAGAGACCAGTGTTATATCTCCCTCTGTTGTAGGGGAAAGTGCCAGAGGACAGGCGAAGTGGTGAGCAGACCAGTGTTATATCTCCCTCTGTTGCAGGGGAAAGTGCCAGAGGACAGGCGAAGTGGTGAGCAGACCAGTGTTTTCCAAAGAGAGCAGTCCATTTGGAAAGGGAGTATGGGGGTTGGGAGTGAGGTGACTGGTGGTAGGATCACACTGGAGCTGACAGAAATAGTGGAGGATGACATGTTAGATGCAAAGACTGGTATGATGAAAGGTGAGGACTTTAGGAACTCTGATGTCCTGCTTACAGAAGGGTGGGTGAGATCAAACATAGCAGTGAACAGTGGAAAGTGCATGAGGGTTACAGCATCTACAGCAGAGGGGCTGCCAGGCATCTAAAAGGAGATTATCTTGCCTCCATTCAGGGCCCTAAGAAGTCCTTCTAGTTCATGAGCATTCCTACAACCTGATCTACTGCATTCAGTGTGAGTGATATGTGAAATACCCCTTCACTGGTGAAATAGTGTAGACTGAGTGACAGCCTCTTCCTACAGCTGCACTCTGAGTGAGAACACCTGCCCCTCTGTCTGCAATGGCTATCTCAAACTTTATGTTGCAAGTCATTTTAACTCTATCATCAGCCTATCAGTCCTCAGCTGTCTCCATTGCTATGGAGAGGCAACGTGCAAACTGGAAGAACAACATCTCACTTTCCACTTGGGTAACCTACAGCCCAAATGGTAAGAACAATAAATTTTCCATATCAGATAATCAACGGCCCCAATGCCACACACACACACACACACACACACACACACACACACACACACACACACACACACACACACACACACACACACACACACACACACACACACACACACACACACACACACACACACACACACACACACACACACTCCGTTTTCCACCTAGTTTTTTTTCTTCCTTTGTTTATCAGTCCCATTCCCTCACCCCAACAGGTTCCACCTTCCCATCAGCTCCTCCCCACACAGCTCAGTCTATAATTACCAGCCTCCACCACCTTCCCCTTCCACTATCTGGTTCAATCTCCTCCCCATTTAGTTCCAACTATCGACCATCAACCTCTCTCTCACCTCCCTTCGTACTGCTATATACCTGTTATCTTTCTTGTTTCCATGCATACCTGATGCAGAGTCTTGAACTGAAATGTCAACTCATGCCTTTTGCCCCCACAGGTACTGTTTGACCTATCGAGTTCTTCCTTAACTGTGTTTGTTATTCCAGATTCCAGCATCTGCAGTTTGTTTTATCTTTAATGAATAGTCTGAGAACAGGCCTGGTCATTATTTGAGAGTATTTTAACACTTATGAATATTTCATATTTGCAGCTCACTCCTAACTCTCAAGCGCCTCTCACAAAACCCTTTAAAAATGAGAATTTTTCTTTTTATTTACTGCACTATTTATTGGAGAGAGAACTGGTGATTGCAGAAGTGGTACAGATGCTTAAAAATTAGCAGAAGGGTAAATTGTGGAGTCACTCTCTGTGTAAATAATGGCCCCATTTTCTACCCAAGTTTATAAAGTGTGGATGTGAATCTTTACTACTGTACACCTTTTCCTGTAAAGCCTCTATTTCACTGTACTTATTTAAAAGAAATACTTATTGGGACTTACCCTGCAAAATGTTTTCCAAGGAAGTCCTGGAAATTCTCAATTTCTAACGGATTGTCAATGATTGAATCCAATGTGTAATTGCGGAATTTTTCAGGAACCTTCTGCCAGTAGTTTTTACTTCTAGGTTCATCTTGGATTTGTACAGAACTGGGTGAATGATCAGGAAGTATAATTTCCTAAAATTTTAAAATCACAATTAAATCCACATCAATTTAATTCAATTCAATCAGCTTTTCCTTTAGTGCATCAGAAGCTGCATCCCCACTGTGGTAGCACGACTGCCATTTCCATCACATTTTGAGATTCCTTCCAAATCTCCTTTGTGACTGTATAATATTCATGGCCCCAAAATGAAAATATGCTGGACACAAAATATGGCTGCTTGGTGTTTCAGTTTCATACAGTTCTGATTGCCCCACTATAGGAAAGATGTTGAGGCTATGGAGAGGGTGCAGAAGAGGTTTACCAGGAAGCTGTCTGGTTTAGAGGGCATGAGACATCATGAGAGGCTGGATAAACTTGGGTTGTTTCCTCTGGAGTGCCGGAGGCTGAGGAGAGATTTGATAGAGACTTATAAGATTATGAAAAGCATAGACAGAGTGGACAGAGAACATCTGTTTCCCAGGGTTGAAATGTCTAATACCAGAGGACATGCATTGAAGGTGAGAGGGGGTAGATTCATGGGGGAAGTGAGGGGTAAGATTTTTACTAAGAGAGTCAAGGATGCCTGGAATGTGTTGCCTTGTATGGTGGTAGAGGCAAATATGCAAGAGGTATTGAGGAGATGATTAGATTGGCACATGGATGTAAGGAAGGATATAGACATGGTGTAAATAGGAGGGATTAGTGTTTCGGTGTTCAGGAACTGTGATGTTCTTGTTTCTTGCAAGTATGTAGAGTTGTCAGATCGTTCAAGTTCCAGGCAGGATCAACTATTCATCTGTAGGAAAACCTAATCCATAATGATTAAAGCAATCAAAAGCCTAAAACTAAACCCCTGCAGATCATGGAAATCTGAAATAAACACAGAAAATGTTAGAAACACTCAGCAGGTTAGGCCACATCCATGGAGAGAGAAAGAGGATCTCTTGTTTAGGGTCACCACTAGGCACAATTAGAAAACAAGGATATACTAAACTGTAGATAAGGGGTAGAGTGCAGAAGAAAATAGAAGTAATTGTGATAAGGGTAGGCCATGAGAGGCTGTGGTGACACTAGTGGAGTCAATGAACAGAGGATGGCGAAGGATTATTGCAGCTGATCAGTCTGTGATGGACATAAAAGATGGATGAAAACATGACAGAAAGAAAGAATGCTGAACTTTGCTATGTTAGTCCTTCCCCTTCCAACATACTTTATACTATATACAGTACTCAAGATTATGTTTTAACACTCAAACTTGAATTATGCAATTTCAGAAACGCAGCCCCCATGAAAGGTTGTCAAATTGCAATGTTAACTAAGATCGCCACTCTTCACAGATGATACCTGACCTGTTAGGTATTTTTTAGCAGTCTCTTTTAGCTATAGCATTTTGTAATGTAGCTCAGTTTTATTTCTTCTAACAAGATATCTGCACTATCCAACATTTTTGGTGACCAGCTAATCCTCTCCTGTTGCAGCTTCCAACACCTGATGGCAGCCCAACCATGAGCCACCTGGAGATCCATGACAGCCTGGCAAGCACATGCTTATGGTCCAGAATACCACCAGTTTTCTGAAGACCATGTTCTGTTGCCTCATTGATTCAAGGGGGATATTGCAAGATATGTCCAAACAACATGGAAACATCATAGCAATCATACTTTATGACTGGCAAAAAGAATTTCACAGCTAATACCGAAGGAAAACCACAGCCAGGAGAACCAGAACCTGAGGACCTAGATTCATATGCAAAGACCTGTAAGGAAAAAAAATGAAAGAGGAGACTGAAAGCTCTGGGAGGATGCCCCTGCCCAACATCAGCAACTTCATCTTCCAGTGATGGGAAAGGGGCACATTCAGGGTAGACAATAAGAGATTTCTTTACAGAGATATTCCTTGGGTCAATCAGAGTCTCCATACAAAACAAGTGACCACCTTCAAATTTGTTACCATTACCACAGTATATTAATTTAAAAGAATTACATATACAGTGAATTCCAGTTAATCGGGCCATTGATTTATTGGAGTGGCTACATATTTGAGCCAACTCTTAAAGAACAAAACTAATTAAGAAAACAGCTGGGTTTCCCTTCATTTACTTGAGACATAATGTCACTTAATTGGGACAGGAGACCATTGCCGAACAGTTTCAAATTAGAGTCAGTCATGTGCACTTGTGTGGCTGTTAGACACTACACCATGCTTAGAGTGAACAGTTTTTAAATAGCATCTGTTGTCTGTGCTTGTGTATGTTATTCATTTGGGTCAAGGGTTGCCAATTCAAAAAGCAGTGATTTTTGATAATTTTCCTTTTTAAAATTTTTTTTGAATTTAACGAATTATAGACCATTCCAAGATGCCACAAGGAGATTTGTTATTTAGTATCTGCAACAAGATGGTGCTGAGACAGCAATAGTCATAAAATCGGTACGAACCAGTTACTAATACAGAAATGTGGCTGCAAGGCGGCTGAAACTGAACTCCATATTCCAGGGTATTTAACATTTAGGAAGGTTAAATAAAAAGGAGAAAGATGTGGTATGGTGACATTAGTACAGCAGCATGAAACTATTTTGGTTCAATGGTATTGAATCACAATTGGTTGAATTATAGCCAAGTAAAAGTAAAGCCACCAGGGGGAGCAATCTACAGAGCTTCAAGAAGTAATATGGTAATCATGGGAGGCTTCAATCTATGGTAGATAGATCGATTCAAATCAGTGCTAACAGTGTGTTTCTGGAATCCATTCTCTGTTCTAGCCCTCAGGTTTCAGGTATAGATCATGTTTTAAATTGACCCAGGGAAGAAATTATTTTCAACCTAGTACTGTGCACCAAGAGGGGATATAAAACATGGTTCTTGACCTCTCAATCTACCTCGTTATGATTTTGTACCTTATTGCCTACCTGCACTTTCTCTGCATTTTTATTGTCTTACATTGAACAATCTCTGTGCACTGTGTAATAATCTGATCAGTATGAACAGTATGCAAGACAAGCTTTTCACTGTATCTCATTACATATGACAATAAACCAATTCCAATTTCAACGTTACTAATCTTGTAGTGAAGGGAGACTCAGGAAAGAATGCCCATTATACTGTATGATAGAGTTCTATAGTTAGTTTGAATCTAATGTAGCTGAATCTGAAATTTGGATTTTCAGTCTGTACAAAGGCAACTGTGAAAGTATGGGAGACAACTTGGCTGTGGTAGGAAGGCAAGCTCTGTTAAAATGGGCAGATGATTAACTGCATCTGATGAAACATTGATTAATTAGTGATAAATATAAACATGGGAAAATCTGCAGATTCTGGAAATCCAGAGCAACACACACAAAATGCTGGAGGAACACAGCAGGTCAGGCAGCATCTGTGTAAACAGATAGTTGACATTTCAGGCCAAGACCCTTTTTCAGGACTGATGAGGAAGGAGGAAGGTACTAGAAAGTGACATTATAATTCCTTTAGGTCAAAAGGAAAATTTACCCAATGGGAGAAATTAAAAATAGTTATATTGCTTATGGATAACCCGACTTATGAAAATACAATTTCATGCTAAACCCCCATACATTTTTAAAAACATTTTCAAGCTAATAATAATAAAAATGGTTTATGGTGAAGTAAATGGTTTACTGGATAAAGTATATATTTCATTAGGTGTTGGGTAGTGGTTGGCTGATTATTCAATAAAATGGAAAAAAGTGTAGCAAAGATTTACAGAATGCAGTTACTATCGAAAATGGACATTTCTGACATGGAGAAACCAATTCTTAGGAACAAAGCCCTTGCGTAAATGGGCCTGTCTGAATTACATTTAGGAAAATTATTAGTTGCCATAAAAAGCAGTAAGCCTAAAGACTGGGAGCATTTTAGAATCTATTGAGGGATAACCAAGGAAAATTGATAAAATGAAAACTAAAATTAGAGGAACATAAAAAGGTTTGTAAAATGAAAGCTCTAGTGAAGGTAGTACATTGAGATGGGAGAATATCTAACTGCTAATACAGAAATGGCAGAGCAATTAAACTAATATTTTGTAGAGGAATAATCAAATATAATTTCCCAAAATACCAGTGAAACAAAGTCCATAGAAAATAAGGACAAGAAAATAAAATAGTAAAACAATATCTCAATAATTTAATGTATTTATAAATGGATAAATTCCAAGGGCCTGATGATCTAATCCCTGAGTTTTGAAAGGGTGACTTTAGAGAGTGTTTAAGCTCAGTTAATTATCTTACAAATTTTATAGGTTCTGGAATTCAATAGCTCCCGTAGATTGAAGCACAGCAAATGTGAGCTTACTATTTAAGAAAGGAGGGAGACAGAAAACAGGGAACTAATCAAACTAATAGTTGGGAAAATGCTGAGATCTGTAACTAAAGATGATATCAATATGCTTAGAAAATAACGTGGCTAGACAGTGTCAACATGCATTTTTTGCAGGGTAACCATCTTTGAATAATCTATTTTAGTGCTGTGAGTTTGTATGTAATAGAATAGACAAAGGAACCAGAGGATTTTCAGAAGGCTTTCTAAAAGGTTCAAGGAGATTGGCAAACAAGGTACAGTGTTGAAATTGGGGAAGAAGTGTGGGGGGCTATATTTGCATGCATTGAGATTTAGCAAATAGAAAACAAAGTGGGAATAAATTAATTCTTCTCAAGTTGACAGATGGTGACTGGTTATGCATTGGAGGAGTCAGTACTTTGCTTCTTCTGTCTACAATCTATAGACAGATACATCCTAGGATGCTCTGGGACACATTATCAGTGAAGTAATTGGATGTTTTGGGTCTTTCAACATCAGGCACTCTTGCCCAGGTGATGCAGCCAGGGTTGATTAGGCCCCAGCTTGTATCCCAGCAGCAATGGTCCACAGGTCACACGTCTTGATCCATAGCTGTCTGGATGCTTGCTCTGCAGCCTCTGTGTTAGTCCTGATGAATGTTTTCTTTGCAGTCCCCATAATGTCAAGGAGAGCAGGTCCTGTAGAGTGAGCAAAACTTTTATACCCCACCTCTATAGGCTGACATTGTGTCTTCCAGCCACGTCTCTGACACCACCAGCTCAGTATTGGCTTTCTTAAGTTCAAATGCCTCCTCAAACTGGCCGAGAGTATCAAATGTAACACTTCTAAATTTGCTGATAACACCAAACAATAAAGGGATATGAGTAACTTTGAGGATGTCCAGAGATTCAAGAAGATGTAGTCAAGCACAATAAGTAGACAACATCAAAGCAGATGGAGTACAGTGTGGAAAAATGTGAGGTTTTCCACTTTGGTAGGGAAAACCCTGCGGATTAGGTGAGCCGGTTCTACACCTGCAGGTCTGTCAGGGTATCTGGTGCTCCCATGCAAAATCCTCTTCATTAGTGAGATCCGACAGAGATTGGAGTACTGCTTCATTGAACACCCTCACACTGTCCATTACAACAGCCAGGATCTCTCAGTGACCTTCCACTTCCTATTCCCATACCGACATGTCTGCCCCTGACCGCTCTACTGCCATGGTGACGCTAAATGCATCTCATATTCCTTCGGGATAGTCTCTAACCTGATGGCAATTTCTGGTAACCACTTCCCTCTGTTACCCCCACTCCCTTTGTTTCCCTAATTCTGGTGGCCCTCTAGTGCTTTCTGTTCCCCTCTCCCACTGTCATGATCTGCTCTTACCTTTCCTCTGGTTCCACAACTTCTTCCCTTTATCCTATGGTCCACCATTCTCTCCTATCAGATTATTTTTATCTTCAGTGTATCACATAACCCTCTCCCCCACCCAGCCACCTTCCCCCTCACCTGATCTTACCTATCAACTGCCAGCTTGCGCTCTTCCCCCTCCCTCCACCACCTTATTCTGGTTTCTGTTTGCTTTCTTTCCAATCCAGGTGAGGGGTTTTGGCCTGGAACATCAACTGTTTATTTCCCTCCAATAGATGCTGCCTGACCTGCAGAGTTTCTCCAGTATCATTACTAATGAAATGCTTACTTATGTTCATTAAATGCTTAATCAACAGGGTTACACCTCTAAATAAAACTTACGGCAAAAGTTATAAATGGTTTAAGATTAGGTACATATTCAAGACTGCCACAGCCTGAGCATCTATAGGCATTGTGATAGACACTATACTACCATGCCACCTCAAAAAAACTATATTAACAAAAATAATCAGTGTGGCAACTGAGACCAGAGATTCTTACTTCCTTTGCTTGGTGTTTCTGTAAATGTACCTAATATTCTTTTTTTTTCCAAAATACACAGAGATAATTACTTTATTTGGCCAAATCTTATTTTGCAGTTTTTGAAGTTTCTTGTAGTATGCTGTATCCAAATGTCGAGTCTCTCTTACAAGGTTCACCTGGAAATGAAAGATGACCAGAGTGTCACTGAACAATACTAACACAAGGATTAAAGAGATTGTAGATTAGTTTTATTTGACCCATGTACTGTACACCAAAACACTGAAACATCAATGGCCAGCACAGATGTGCTGGGGCAGCCTGCAATATCGCTATGCTGCTGGCACCACCATAGCATGCCCACAACTCACTAATCCTACCCAGTACATCATTGGAATGTGGGTGGGAAGTAGAATGCCAGAAGGAAACCCATGCATTCATGGGAAGAAAGTACAAACTCATTACGGACAGCGAAAGGAATTGAATCCAGATCTTACAGCTGGAACTGCCCACATATCATTCCAACAGTATGTACTGGATGATGATGATAATTTCAGTCAACCTTCAGTATAATTTCCATTTATTTCAGAAGGTATTTTCACAGAGGGAGACAAAATAAAAACTGTGTGCAAGGTTCACTCTAGAATGAGTATATATTTTCAGATCAGCTACTTTAAACATACACAGTGGAGTCCAGTTAATCTGGGCAGCCGCTTATTTAAGCAACTCTTAAAAAACAAAAACTTACTTGGAAAATAGCCTGGATTAGTCTTCCTTTATTTGGTGCTTAACTAGGAAAGGAGACTGATGCCAAACAGTTTCTAACTAGTGTTCATCATGTGCGCTTGTGTGTCTGTTAGACATGACACTGTGCTCAGAGCAAACAGTTTTTAAACAGCGCCAGTTGTGTATATTCAAAATGCCGTGACTTTTGTCACTGAGTGTTGGTGAGAAATAAGCAATAAGACAATTTAGAACTGTTTTTATCACTGCAATTTTAAACATTCAAGCTTAGAGATGCCAGAAATGGCTGGGATTGAAAAAGAAATTATTTCACTACTTCAGCAAGTGAGGAACTATGAAGAATTTGAAAGCAATAACAATCATCTTGAATGTTGCAATGAAAAAGAACATTTGGAGGATGCTATCATCAAAAGCACTGTTTGATGGCAGTCCATTATCTGCAAAAGGTATCTGCACTGATTTTATTTGCCTACAATCAATCAAAAGAACATGCTTTTGATTCTGTGAATGCTGAATTGAATACCTGAATTCATTCAGGTATGCTGAATGAATTCCTCTATGTCAATACCGGTAACTATTAGGAACTAATACACAATTTCATAGTTCTGTGGTAGTATTGGTAGTCTTCTAATTTGTTCTTTATCTATTTAAATATATAATTTGTTACTCAGTAATTTGTCTTTTTTATAATTATGAATAAATAATATAAATGGGACAGTAAACATACAATAGATACATTTACATAAGCACAATAAGTTTTCTAAAGATTGGCTTATTTTTTATCCTATGTAAAGCAAAACATTGCAAGATGTGTTATTTGCATCAAATCTAATCAGCAAGTATTGCACTGGGCAGCCAACATAGCATGCCCACAACTTAACAACCCTAACTTTACATATTTGGAATGTGGGAGGAAACTGGTGCATCCAGCGAACATAAAAATTCCTTACAGACAGCAGTGGGAAACAAACACCAATAGCATTGCTATTTTTATAAAGTGTTGCTTAATCATTGCATCACTTACATTACATTTCTCCAATTTAAAACCCATTGACACAAAGATTTATCAAAATAATAGCAAAATTTTATTTTTCATTTCATTTGATTAAGGGAGTTAGGAGAGTGTGAGGATAGTTGTGCTCAGTGATATTTTTCTCTTTTTCAGCAATAAATGATCTGTCAGCAATCACTGAGATCCTCATTTTCAGCTATTAAAGCTCAGTTGTCATATCAAGAAGATCTAGAAGACCAGTGCTCCCTATAGAGGTAACTATTTCACACATGGTCTTTATTAACTGACTGGAGATCAAATTATCTGCTAGTTTTATTAATGAGGAAAGAATAAACAATATAGAAAAAAGAGAGAAATAAAGGAATACAAAATGACCATTTTCTAATCCAGTTGGATAAACACTGTAGACTATACCTTTCTGAATCTTGACATGGCTATTTCAATCATGTGAATCCATGATACCAGAAGCAAGATAAGAGTGTGTTCCTCTATTTGATCAAACAAATCTTCAAAAGGTGGCTCCAATTGTTTATAGATGCTTTTCCTACTCTCTGCGTTTAATTCAACATTTGATGAAGACCCATCGGAAATATATGTTGCAAAAATGTACTAAAGCATATGGAAATAATATAAAAAGCTCAGTCAGAAGTCAGTAAGGTTTAAAACATAGAACATAAAGTTCCCTAAGAATATAAAATATTATTTTGGCCTAAAATAAACTGGATTACAAAATCAGGCAAACATGAGTGATTCAATTACCTAAAATTTCCAAGAAAGTCCAGTCAGTAGGGCTGTTTTATTTCATTCTTAAAGTATTAGAGGAATCAATCTGACACAAAACTAATAACAATAATTTCCCCAACTATTTTACCACCCTCCCATAAATCTTCCATTGAGTTGTGGAATTATTTAAATATGAAAATATTCCAGTTTGTAACTCATAACTCTTACAAAACTGTAGTGAGAATAGTCATGTTACAGACATTTATACTGTACCTTACTTTGAAAAGCTAGCTAATTAATGAGAATATCTTTAAAGAAATCCCAGCTAAATAAAATCACTAAAAAGGCCTGAACTTTTCTGTCCTTCCACTCAGACATACTTTTATAGCCCTGATGTCAGCAATCAGATATGAAGAAGAATCAATGTGTTTTTTAATATAATAGTTTGCTAACTACCTTAGCTATTCATTGGAGCTGATTAGGTTGGAGGCTGGGATGTGGTGTTGAGGGTGGTAAGGCAGCATTTGGACATAGAAGTCATGGATCAGAGTTTCTTCATGTGGTGTGGAATTTTAACTCCATGAATCTTTTGGGCCTGGCACTGAGAAGTCAGCTTGATTGGCTTAAAGTTAAATGGGAAAGACTCAATGAAGCCACAAGACCAGTTTGTTTAGATTCCCAACTTCAAGGCTATGGGAAGGAGAGGGAGGGTGCAGGGGCTGTGATGGGCTTAATCTCTAACCGTGGAAAGAGCTTTCAAATTAATGCAATCTTTACTTTGTAAATGTTTGACAGACTTCAAGTTATTTACAATGGAGGTGCAGGGGGAGGAGCCAAATGTTTGGATGGAAGTACTCTGCGCCTGTTGGTTCTCAGAGGAATGTGTGATAGTGACAATTTCAAGGACATAGTATGCACTACTTCACTGCAGTTTCCTGGCCACAGTAGAACCTATAAAGCAGGTTAAATTGGAACTTTAGAAAAAATGTCTTGATGAATATCCTAGTACTAATGGGGGGTTTTGGCCTAAAACATCAGCTGTTTATTCTTTTCCATAGAAACTGCCTGACTTGCTAAGTTCCTGCACACTTCATGTGCGTTATTCTGGATTTCCAGCATCAGCTGAATCTCATGCTTAGAAAAAAAAATCCTCCTGGAGGCTAGTTACCTGCTCACTCCTTTTATAGCCCCAATAAAGCATTCTCTTTGTTGGTTGTGCAAGCTGCTTGTCCTTCTGCAAAATATTTCCGAACCTCATAAACTTTGACAATAAAACTTCCCCCATTATTAGTTTTATAGCTTGCCTGAGCTTGTCTCTTGAGTTTGAAAGGTTGGAAAATTTCTGCACAGAAAAGTTGCTGATATTCCCTCAGGTCATTCCACAGGTTTATAGCATTTCTCCATAACTGCAAAATAGTGAGGAAAAAAGTTAATACTTTACATGGGGATGAATAAAGTATCTATCTATCTATCAACAAGCTTCAAATACCGAGCCTCTGTACCTCCTTCCACAAATGAATCCTTGACTTCCTGATCGGGAGACCACAGTTAGTGAGAATCAGAAATCTCTTCCTCACTGTCAATCAACACAGGCATCTATCAAGGTTGTGCACTTAGCTCATTGCTCTAACTTCCTTACACTCATGACGTGATTAGACTCAGTCAAATGCCATCTATAAATTTGCCGACGACACCCTATTGTTGGCAGAATCTCAGATGGTGATGAGGGGGCATACAGGAGTGAGTTAGATCAGCAGGTGGAGTGGTGTCACAGCAACAACCTTGCACACAATGTCAGAAAGACAAAGGAATTAATTGTGGACTTTAGGAAGTGGAAGTCAGCAGAACACATACCAGTCCTCTTTAAGGGATCAGCATTTTCAAGTTCCTTGGCATAGCACCTCAGACAATCTATACTGGGTCCAATATATTGATGCAATCATGAAAAAGGCACACAATGACTCTACTTTATTAGGAGTTTAAGGGGATTTGGCAAGTCACCAAAGCCTCTAGCATATTTCTACAGATGTACCATGGAGGATATTCTGACTGTTTGCATCGGCATGTATGAAGGCTCCGATGCACAGAATCATAAAAAGCTATAGCTTGTAGACTCAGCGAGCTCCATCATGGGCAATGGCCTGCCCACTATCAAAGACATCTTCAATAGACGGTGCCTTTAGAAGGCAGCATCCATTAATAATGACTCTTACCATTCAGAACATGCCCTCTTCTCATTATTATAATCAGAGGAGGAGGAACAGGAACACAAGGGCACACACTCAACATTTTGAGAACAGCCTGTTCCCAGATTTCTGAACGATCCGTGAACCATGAACACTACCTCAAGATTTTGCTCACTTTTTGCACTATTTGTTTTATATATTTCCTGATGTAACTTACGGTATTTTTTGCTGTATTGCACTGTACTGTTGCCACACAACAACAAATTTCACAATGTACGACAGCGATAAGAAACCTGATTCTGATTCTGAATTGCTATTTGCATTTTCATTCAGAAAAGTTGCTCTTTACAAAAGCACTCAGAAAGTTAAGCAGTATCTGGTGCTTAAGTAACTAGAAGTAAGCTTTCACATCAGTGTTAACTTCATCAGAGTTAATAAGCATTTGAGATATTACAAGCAATAAGATACAGCAAAAGGAATGAAAAATTCAAGTGAAAAACCAAAATTCAGTATTCAAAGATTAATGTTCAAAGTAAATTTATTATCAAAGTGCGTATATGTCATCATATATAACCTTGAGATTCATTTTCTTGCAGGCATTTTCAGTAAATCTGATAACCATAATAGAATCAATTGAGGCCATAGGTGTGGGAACATTTTAATGATGAGGCAGGTAAAGTTGAATGAAGTTATCCCCTCTGGTTCAAGAGTCTGATGATTGAGGGGAAGATCAGTTCCTGAATCTGGTGGTGTGAGTCCTGAGTCTCCTGTACCTTCTTCCTGATGGCAACAGCAAGAAAACAGCATGACTTGGGTGGTGATGGATGCTGCTTTCCTGTTACAATGTACCATGTAGATGTGCTCCATGGTAAGGAGGGCTTTACCCATGATGGACTGGGCCTCATCTTATCCACTTCTTTTTGTGGGATTTTCCATTCAAGGGCATTGGTGTTTTCATGTGATGCAGCCAATCAATATACTCTACAAAGTTTTAGATCTCATGCCAAATGTTTGCAAACTTCTAAGGAAGAAGAGGCCCTGCAGTGCTTTCTTTGTAATTGCACTACGTACTGGGCCCAGGACAGGTCCTCCAGAAAATAATAACACTGAGGAATTTAAAGTTACTGACCCTCTCCACCTCTGATCCCCCAATGAGGACCTGCTCATAGACATCCGGTTTCCTTCTACTGAAGTCAATAATCAGCTCCTTGGTCTTGATAACACTGAGTGAGAGAAACTGTTGTTGAGTCACCATTCAGCCAAAATTTCAATCTCCCTCCTATATACCGATTCAATACCATCTTTGATTCAGCCAGCAACAGTGGTTTCATCAGCAAACTTAAATATGGTATTGGAGCTGTGCTTTGTTACACAGTCATAAGTGTAAAGCGAGTAGAGCAGGGGGCTAAGCACTCAGCCTTGTGGTGCACCTGTGCTGATGGAGATTCTGGAGGAGATGTTGTCAATCCGAATTGACTCGGGTCTGCAAGTGAGAAAATAGAGAATCCAATGATAGTTGAATGGCAAGTGAGATTAAAATGACAAGAAAATAGATGGGAATGGGGCATATAACAATTACAAGATGGTGTAATATAAACAATAATTGATGAGATTGTTGAACTTTGTGAACTTAATTAAAATTTTAGTTTATATCTCATTCCCTTTGGCCTGATTCATTAAGACATTGGTCAGTTAGTCAACCTTAAATCCAATTAATCCAAATGGACATGGTCTAGATAAAGGATCTTGACCTGAAACTTCCTCAGGTGCTTGTTGAACTGTTGAGTTCCTCAGCATCTTGTTTTCTTTGCACAAGATTCCAGAATATTCTGCTGGTGTCCCATGACTAGCCAAATGGTCTGAATTTTGTAGTCATGTGTAGACGACTCACAAACATGAGAAAATCTGCAATCCTGGAAATCTCCCCACCCTGCACCTTTACTCCGTCATCTCATCCTTTTTCCCCAATCCTGATGGCAGGTCTGCCCGAAATGTCGACTACTTAAATCTTTTCATAGATGCTGCCTGGCCTGCTGAGTTCCACCAGCATTTTGTATGTGGAGAGGACTGTCAGTTTGTCACTGATCTCTGAAATAAATTAAAATCTAGTTTGGAAATGTTTTTTCCAGAAAATGCTGGGAGGAATCTTTCCTGCCAAGATAGCTTAAGTTTCATTTACAAAAACAAACTAACAAACCCACACTCCGAAATTAGCCAACAGGCAAAGCTGTGAATCACAACATGATCTAACAGCACTGAAGTAGCAAAAGAAACAAAAAACATCGACCATCACCTATCATTTGTTTTCAGATACAATGTGGGTGACGTGCATGTTAGCAGAGGCATGTGCTCACTGGTTATAGAGGTCCAGAACTCTGTGTCCATTTATATTAGAAAGACAACTTCTAACAACTGCTGAGAAAAGGAGCTGCAAGCAGGTGGCTATTGCAGTTACTCTGACAATACCGAGGCAATTGAATTCATACTTACAAGCAAAACTCTCTTCTGATCAACTTATCTGCTGGATACAAACGGCCTCTTCCTGATTGTTGTATTTTAACTGTTATGCTCAGTCTGGTTGCCCAACTATAGGAATGGTTTCATTAAGCTGGAAAGGCTGATGAAGATATTCATGTAAATGCTACCAGGATTAGAGGGTATAAGTTATAAAGAGAGACTGGGTAGGCTGGCAGCACAAAAGACTGAGGTATGACCTTATGGAGGTATACAAAAACATAGGGAACACAGATAAAGTGAATGGCCATATCTTTTCCCCCCAGGGTAGGGGATTTTAAAAATCAGGTACATAGATTTAAGGTGAGAAGGGCAAGATCTGAAAAAGATCTGAACGGTATTTTTTTTTCATACAAAGGGTAGTGGATATTTAAAACGAGCTGCCCTTTTCCATCCCACCCACCGCTCATCATCTGTTCTATTTGAGGCACTGAAAAACTACACATACCTCCCTTTATGTGGTTCACTCTTCACCATGAGCAGAATATCAATGTAGTTAACACTATTCTGGGAATCTAAATGCAAACCGGTTAACCACTTTTGTCACCTTGGTTCAGTCCACATTTGAGAATCTGTAACATTAACTCACCAAATTCCCCCTACCCCTACCATCCTCTTCCTACTCCGACTTTTCTGTCCTTGGCCACCTCCACCTTCCACCAAAGCTTAACAGAACATAGATCATGGAACAGGCCCTTCGGACCACAATATATGTGCTGTCTTGTTAAATTAAATTAATCCCCCCACCATCTGCACATGATCTATATCATGCCATATTCATGTACCTATCTGAAAGTCGCGTGAATGCCACAACGCTACTTCCACTACCACCCCTGGAAGCCCATTTCAGGATGACCACTTCTGAATCTTGTATGCTTTCAGTAACACTTTTTGCACTAAAATCTTCTCTATATAAAAAAAAACTTGCTCAGCACATCCTCTTTAATTTTGCCCTCTCTCACCTTAAAGCTATGACTTCTAGTATTCAACATTTCTAGTCTGGGGAAAAAAAAAAGGTGGTTGTCTACCCTTCGATGATTTTATAAACTTCGATCAGGTCACCCCTCAGCCTGATGCTCCAGATAAAATGATCCAGGTTTGTCCAACCTCTCCTTATAGCTAATACTAATGAGCAGTATCTTGGATTAGAGAGTATTAACTATATCGAAAGGTTGATACAAGAGCCATGCATCTGTTCTCTATCTGTATTGTATTCGTGTTGCACAATTATTATGGTAATGAGACACGAGTGGGAGGGTGTGGTAAAAGCAAAGGGAATAAGGGTTATTTCTTCAGTGGTTTGATTGGGCACGACTGCGCAAGCGTGTGGACGTCAGCCAATGAGAACAGTGAGAAGAGTTTAAAAGGAGACACCTTATAGAGCGGGCAAATAGAGTAGAGGGAGGCAGAGTAGGAATGCTTTGGCTTAATGGGGCTTCGGCGATAACAGGTCAAGGCCAGGTAGGTTACCTGTGTAGAATACAGACCGGAAGAATGTGTGTGAGGCCTGTGTTCTGTGCTCGGTGCTCAGTGTCAGATGTGGGAGGTCTGGGAGACTCCCAGCTTCCCAGAGGGCCACATCTGCACCACAGCTGCAGCTCCTTAGGGACTGTGTTAGGGAACTGGAGATGCAGCTTGATGACCTTCGTCTGGTCAGGGACAGTGAGGATGTGATACAGAGGAGCTATAGGCAGGTAGTCACACTGGGTCCTGGGGAGACAGATAAGTGGGTAACAGTCAGGAAAGGGAAGGGCAGGAGTCAGAGGCTAGAGAGCACCCCTGTGGCTGTATCCCTTGACAATAAGTACTCCTGTTTGAGGGGCAGCCTACCTGGGGGAAGCAACAATGGCCACTCCTCTGGCACAGAGTCTGGCAGGCAGGGAAAGGAAGAGGATGGCAGCAGTGATAGGGGACTCTATAATTAGGGGGTCAGACAGGCGATTCTGTGGACACAGGAAAGAAATGCAGATAGTAGTTTGCCTCCCAGGTGCCAGGGTCCGGGATTTTTCTGATCGCATCCACGATATCCTGAAGTGGGAAGGAGAACAGCCAGAGGCTGTGGTACATATTGGTACCAACAACATAGGCAAGAAAAGGAAGGAGGTCTGGAAGTAATATGTTGAAATTCCCAGCTTTCTGAGAACCCTCTGAACTCACCACTGGCATATTGTGGACCATTGTCACTGACGACAATATCTGGAATACCATGTATTGCGAATGTCGACTTCATTGCGGTAATTACACCTTGACTGGACGTGTCACTTAACTTGGTGATCTCCGGATATTTTGAATAGTAGTCCACACAAAGCAAATATTCTGCACCATTGTAGTGAAAGAAATCTGTGCCAATCTTCTCCCATGGTCTTCCTGGTAGTGGATGGAGAAGCAAAGGCTCTCTTGGATTGCTGTTTTTATTTTCATTACAAATAGCACATTGAAACACAATGTCCTCTAACTGAGTTGACATACCTGGCCAATAGAGAATGTCCCTTACTCTTTCTTTACATTTCACTATCACCAGGAGTGACTTATGAAATCTGTTGAGCATTTCCTGTCTCATTTGGTTTGGTACGATGAGTTTTGCCACTTTGAACATTAGTCCTGATGCATAGCTGATTTCCTCTTTAAATGTCCAGTATTTCTGTATTTCTTCTGGCACATCTTTCCTTTCTGTTGGCCATCCATTCATTGTAATGTCTCTTAGCATTTGCAATTCAGAATCATCTGCAGCCACTTTCCTGAACATGTTCAACTTCACCTCAGAGATGGGTAGCTGAGATGTAACCCAGTTGACATCCAGCTCTCTTCCTAGCAACTCTTCCTTTTGCTCTTTGAGGTAAGCATGGCTCAAAACATCAGCAATGCACAGTTCTTTTCCTGGCTTATAGGTGACTGTGAGAGTGTACCTCTGTAGCCTGAGAAGCATCCTTTGCAGCCTCATAGGAGCTTGGTGAAGTGGCTTTTTGAAGATGCTCTCAAGTGGTTTGTGATCACTCTCAACCTGGATTTCTATGCCATATACATACTGGTGGAACTTCTCACACCTATAAACTATGGCAAGTAATTCCTTCTTGATTTGAGCATATCGGCGTTGACAGTCTGTAAGTGCTCGTGATCCATATGCCACAGGCCTCCCATCCTGCAGTATAACAGCTCCTATTCCTTCTGAACTGGCATCCACAGACATAGTCACTGGTTTATTGACATCATAGAACTTGAGTGCTGGTGCATTGGTAACCAACTGCTTCAACTTGTCAAAACTTTTCTTTTGTTCATCTTCCCAATGCCATTCAGTATTGCTCTCTAGTAGCTTTCGAAATGGAGTGCTGACCTCTGATAAGTTGGGAATGAATTTGGCAAGATACCGTATCATGCCCATGAACCTCAATAGTTCTTGCTTATCTTCAAGGTGGTGGTAGCTGTACCACAGCCCTGACCTTTTCATTATCTGGTTTTAGCCCATCAGCGCTGAGTACGTGACTATGTATTTGAGCTCTGTAGTTCTGATCCTACATTTACTTTTGTTCAGTTTTAGATTGTACTCACGTGCTCTCTCCAGAAGCTTCCTCGGTCTCTGATCGTGTTCCTCAATTGTGTCATCCCATACCAACAAATCATCAATGATATTGACCACTCCGTCCAAGCCTTCAATCTTTTGTGCCACTGACCTCTGGAATACCTTTGTTGCAGAAGTAATCCCAAAGGGTAGACGCAAGAAATGATATCTCCCTATGGGCGTGTTGAAAGTGCATAATTTGGAACTTTTCTCATCCAGCTTGATCTACCAGAAATCTTGATTTGCGTCTAATACTGAAAACTGTTTCGCATCAGACATGTAGGAGACAATCTCTTCAACCGTGAGCAGCGGATAGTGCTCTCTTTTGATGGCTTGGTTGAGATCTTGTGGATCCATGCAAATCCTCATCTTTTTTTTCTGTGACTAATGTCACCGTACTATTCACCCAGTCAGTCGGTTCTATTTGTCTTGCTATGACTCCCATCTGTTCCATTCTGTGTAGCTCCTCCACTACTCAATCCTTGAGAGCTACTGGAATCTTTCTGGGAGCATGCACGACTGGTGCAACAGTTGGATCAATCTGGATATGGTGTTTCCCTGGTAAACATCCTAATCCAGAAAACAAGTCAGCAAAGTCTTTGAGAATGTCATTTTCTTTCTCAACACCATAGATTCGCTTCACCAGGCCTAGCTTTGTGCATGTTGCTTTCCCCAGTATTGCTGGAACATGTTGCTGTACTATCTCAAACCCTCTTGTGTTTTTGTTCTTTGTACACACAGGTGAGTGTTTTCTTTCCCAATGGTGCTATCTTGTGGCCGAAATATGCAACAAGCTTGCAGGTGGATTTTCTGTCTTCCTCTGATGTCCAGTGAGTTGAATGTTTCTGTTGACATTACATTGTACTTTGCCCCATTGTCAAGCTTAAATGTCACATTCTTCCTGTTTATCATCAGATCTTGAGTCCAATCATCTTCATCCTCCATCTCTGCATTGTCTATATTCTTGATGCATACCTCCTGTTCCACTTCAACTGTGCCAATGAACATGTCACTGTTGCCCTCACTCTGTTCCACAGCATTCATTTTCCTTGCTTGCTCCTGCGATTTGCACATCTTTTGCTCCTGCATAATTTGCATGTCTTACCAAAGGCTGGAAATTTTCTGTATCCATGTTTATAATCACATCTGTTGCAGTTAACTTCCTTTTGATCATCCTGTGGAGCTGGCATTGTCCTATTCTTCTCAGTTTTCACAGTTTTTATTTTGTGCACTTCAATCTCTTCATTAAACACTTTAACCTGACTTGACGTGATCTCACTGGTATGGCAAACATCAATCGCCTTTTCTAATGTAAGCTCCGCCCCTCTCAATAGCCTGCCTCTCACTTGATCATCACGTATGCCGCAAACAATCCTGATGCGTATTAAAGAATCATGCAGTTGTCCAAACTCAGTTTTTTGCCTTGTTCTTTAAATCTGTTATGTAGGCGTCTATGGTCTCTGTCGGTCCTTGAGCCCTCGTGAAAAATAAGTGTTGGATGTACGGTAGGTTTTTTCTCGGTTTGCAGTAATCTTGAAACTTTTTCTTCAACACTTCAATTTGATCTTGCTCATCATCTTGGAAGACAAACATGTTGCAAACCTTTATTGCCTCTGCCTCCGCCACATGCGGAAACGTAGCACATTGCACTTTCTCCGTCTTGTCAGCTACGCCGCTAGTGGTGCAAAACAGCTCAAACTGCTGGATCCACACTTTCCAATTCTCAGCAAGATTACCTCGTAGGCTCAAACTGCTGGATCCGTACTTTCCAATTCTCAGCAAGATTACCTCGTAGGCTCAAACTGCTGGATCCATACTTTCCAATTCTCAGCAAGATTACCTCGTAGGCTCAAACTGCTGGATCCGTACTTTCCAATTCTCAGCAAGATTACCTCGTAGGCTCAAACTGCTGGATCCGTACTTTCCAATTCTCAGCAAGATTACCCCGTAGGCTCAAACTGCTGGATCCGTACTTTCCAATTCTCAGCAAGATTACCTCGTAGGCTCAAACTGCTGGATCCAAACTTTCCAATTCTCAGCAAGATTACCTCGTAGGCTCAAACTGCTGGATCCATACTTTCCAATTCTCAGCAAGATTACCTCGTAGGCTCAAACTGCTGGATCCATACTTTCCAGCTCTCAGCAAGATTACCTCGTAGGCTCAAACTGCTGGATCCATACTTTCCAATTCTCAGCAAGATTACCTCGTAGGCTCAAACTGCTGGATCCACACTTTCCAATTCTCAGCAAGATTACCTCGTAGGCTCAAACTGCTGGATCCACACTTTCCAATTCTCAGCAAGATTACCTCGTAGGCTCAAACTGCTGGATCCATACTTTCCAATTCTCAGCAAGATTACCTCGTAGGCTCAAACTGCTGGATCCATACTTTCCAATTCTCAGCAAGATTACCTCGTAGGCTCAAACTGCTGGATCCATACTTTCCAATTCTCAGCAAGATTACCTCGTAGGCTCAAACTGCTGGATCCACACTTTCCAATTCTCAGCAAGATTACCTCGTAGGCTCAAACTGCTGGATCCACACTTTCCAATTCTCAGCAAGATTACCTCGTAGGCTCAAACTGCTGGATCCACACTTTCCAATTCTCAGCAAGATTACCTCGTAGGCTCAAACTGCTGGATCCACACTTTCCAATTCTCAGCAAGATTACCTCGTAGGCTCAAACTGCTGGATCCACACTTTCCAATTCTCAGCAAGATTACCTCGTAGGCTCAAACTGCTGGATCCAAACCTTCCAATTCTCAGCAAGATTACCTCGTAGGCTCAAACTGCTGGATCCAAACCTTCCAATTCTCAGCAAGATTACCTCGTAGGCTCAAACTGCTGGATCCACACTTTCCAATTCTCAGCAAGATTACCTCGTAGGCTCAAACTGCTGGATCCAAACCTTCCAATTCTCAGCAAGATTACCTCGTAGGCTCAAACTGCTGGATCCAAACCTTCCAATTCTCAGCAAGATTACCTCGTAGGCTCAAACTGCTGGATCCGTACTTTCCAATTCTCAGCAAGATTACCTCGTAGGCTCAAACTGCTGGATCCACACTTTCCAATTCTCAGCAAGATTACCTCGTAGGCTCAAACTGCTGGATCCAAACCTTCCAATTCTCAGCAAGATTACCTCGTAGGCTCAAACTGCTGGATCCAAACCTTCCAATTCTCAGCAAGATTACCTCGTAGGCTCAAACTGCTGGATCCAAACCTTCCAATTCTCAGCAAGATTACCTCGTAGGCTCAAACTGCTGGATCCATACTTTCCAGCTCTCAGCAAGATTACCTCGTAGGCTCAAACTGCTGGATCCATACTTTCCAATTCTCAGCAAGATTACCTCGTAGGCTCAAACTGCTGGATCCAAACCTTCCAATTCTCAGCAAGATTACCTCGTAGGCTCAAACTGCTGGATCCATACTTTCCAATTCTCAGCAAGATTACCTCGTAGGCTCAAACTGCTGGATCCACACTTTCCAATTCTCAGCAAGATTACCTCGTAGGCTCAAACTGCTGGATCCACACTTTCCAATTCTCAGCAAGATTACCTCGTAGGCTCAAACTGCTGGATCCACACTTTCCAATTCTCAGCAAGATTACCTCGTAGGCTCAAACTGCTGGATCCAAACCTTCCAATTCTCAGCAAGATTACCTCGTAGGCTCAAACTGCTGGATCCATACTTTCCAATTCTCAGCAAGATTACCTCGTAGGCTCAAACTGCTGGATCCAAACCTTCCAATTCTCAGCAAGATTACCTCGTAGGCTCAAACTGCTGGATCCGTACTTTCCAATTCTCAGCAAGATTACCTCGTAGGCTCAAACTGCTGGATCCACACTTTCCAATTCTCAGCAAGATTACCTCGTAGGCTCAAACTGCTGGATCCAAACCTTCCAATTCTCAGCAAGATTACCTCGTAGGCTCAAACTGCTGGATCCAAACCTTCCAATTCTCAGCAAGATTACCTCGTAGGCTCAAACTGCTGGATCCATACTTTCCAGCTCTCAGCAAGATTACCTCGTAGGCTCAAACTGCTGGATCCATACTTTCCAATTCTCAGCAAGATTACCTCGTAGGCTCAAACTGCTGGATCCAAACCTTCCAATTCTCAGCAAGATTACCTCGTAGGCTCAAACTGCTGGATCCATACTTTCCAATTCTCAGCAAGATTACCTCGTAGGCTCAAACTGCTGGATCCGTACTTTCCAATTCTCAGCAAGATTACCTCGTAGGCTCAAACTGCTGGATCCATACTTTCCAATTCTCAGCAAGATTACCTCGTAGGCTCAAACTGCTGGATCCACACTTTCCAATTCTCAGCAAGATTACCTCGTAGGCTCAAACTGCTGGATCCAAACCTTCCAATTCTCAGCAAGATTACCTCGTAGGCTCAAACTGCTGGATCCAAACCTTCCAATTCTCAGCAAGATTACCTCGTAGGCTCAAACTGCTGGATCCGTACTTTCCAATTCTCAGCAAGATTACCTCGTAGGCTCAAACTGCTGGATCCACACTTTCCAATTCTCAGCAAGATTACCTCGTAGGCTCAAACTGCTGGATCCAAACCTTCCAATTCTCAGCAAGATTACCTCGTAGGCTCAAACTGCTGGATCCAAACCTTCCAATTCTCAGCAAGATTACCTCGTAGGCTCAAACTGCTGGATCCAAACCTTCCAATTCTCAGCAAGATTACCTCGTAGGCTCAAACTGCTGGATCCATACTTTCCAATTCTCAGCAAGATTACCTCGTAGGCTCAAACTGCTGGATCCATACCTTCCAATTCTCAGCAAGATTACCTCGTAGGCTCAAACTGCTGGATCCATACTTTCCAATTCTCAGCAAGATTACCTCGTAGGCTCAAACTGCTGGATCCAAACCTTCCAATTCTCAGCAAGATTACCTCGTAGGCTCAAACTGCTGGATCCATACTTTCCAATTCTCAGCAAGATTACCTCGTAGGCTCAAACTGCTGGATCCATACTTTCCAGTTCTCAGCAAGATTACCTCGTAGGCTCAAACTGCTGGATCCATGTTTTCCAATTCTCAGCAAGATTACCTCGTAGGCTTAAACTCAATGGTGGCTGTAACTGTGACATCTTTTACTCCTTTTTTTTCTTGTAATTACTTCTGTCACCATGTAGTATTGATGTGACTCAGACACCGCTGTAGATTAACAACCACATTTATTCAACAGACCTCCATTTTCTTTAACCCCCGTTCTGATGTCATATGCAGTCTGACCTATGAATACTCACACAGTACATTACAACTGTGTGGCTAGGCACAGCTCAAATACCATCTATAAATTTGCTGATGCTACAACCATTGCTGGTAGAGGGATCAGAACTGGAGAGTGAGCGATTTCAAGTTCCTGGGTGTCAAGATCTCTAAGGATCTAACCTGGTCCCAGCATATCAATGCAGTTATAAAGAAGGCAAGACAGTAGCTATATTTCTTTAGAAGTTTAAAGAGATTTGGTTTGTCATCTAAAATATGCAAACATTTCTATAGATGTACCATGGAAAGCATACTCACAAGCTGCATTACTGTCTGGTATGAGGGTGCTACTTCACAGGACCGTAAGAGGCTACAGGGAGTTGTAAAATTAGACAGCTCCATCTTGGGTACTAGCCTCCATAGTATCCAAGACATTTTCAAGGAGCAGTGCCTCAGAAAGGTGGTGTCCATTATTAAGTACCCCCATCAACCAGGGCTTGCCTTTTCTCATTGTTACCATCAGGAAGAAGGTACAGAAGATTGAAGATTCAGGAACAGCTTTGTCCTCTGCCATATAATTCCTAAATGGACATTGAACCCATGACCACCACCTCACATTTTAAAAAAAGTATACATTATTTGTTTTTGCACTATTTTTAATCTATTCAATAACCATACTATAATCGATTTATTTAAAAAAATATATATTATAATGTACTGCTGCTGCTAAGTTAACAAATATGTCTATGTCCTTCATAATTTTATATCTCAATCATGACCCTCTTTACTTACTCTGCTCCAGAGGAAACAGACCCAGCTTCTTCAGTCTCTCCTCATGAATGGAAACTCTTCATTCCAGGCTTCATCTTGGTGAATATCCTCTGCACCCTCATATATTTTCTACGGTGTGGTGACCAGAACTGCTTGTAGTATTCCAGCTGAGTCTGATCCATAGTTTATTTAATAAAGGCCAGCATCCTATTTGCCCCCTTAACCACATTACTAACCTGTGCTGTCACCTTCATGGATCTTCAGACCTTTAGACTATAGAGTACAACAGCATGGAAGCAGGTCCTTCAACCCATCTAGTCTATACCAGCCTGGTTCTCTGCCCAGTCCTAGTAACCTGCACCTGGACCATCGTCCTCTATACTATTCCCATCCTTGTACCTATCCAAATTCCTTTCAAAGATTTAAAAAGTGTTAAAAATTTAACTCACATATACCACTTCAGCTGGCACCTCATTCCACATGAGCACTAGCTTCTGATTGAACTTCCTGGTCAGCTTCCCATTAAATATTTCACTTTTCATCCTAATCTCACCCAACCCGAGGGGAAAAAAGCCTACAGCGTTCACCCAATCTGTACCCTGCAATTTAATATACTGCACCTCTATAAGATCTCCCCTTATTCTCCTGCACTCTAGTGATTGAAGTCCTAACCTATTCAATCTCTCTGTATAACTCTGTCCCTCAAGTCCTTCTGATAACAAAGTAACCAAAACTGCAGCCTTATCGTTACCTTGTACAACTGCAGCACAGGACCTATTTCTATCCTAGACAATTCTATAGCTCTAATTTTGTAGTTCTTTGAGATCCATTTTCCAGTCCTCTAAATACAAGCCAAATTGACGCAATCTCTCCTCATACATCTTTCCTGCCATCCCAGCAATCTCTCAGCATCATGGTTATACAATTAGCTTGTGTACAAACTGACTGGCCTGTGTACTTCTATACTACAATAGTAACCATACTTCAAAAAGTATTTCAGTAGCTGAAAGGCACTTAGAAACTTCTCCAGCTTATGGTTACGGCAGGTACAAAATAAATGATGCTCTCCCTCTAATAAAAGGAAAATAGTCTAAATAAACTATTCTCAAAATTATTAACAGAAACCAAGCAGTGCAGAGTTTGTGTATCGATATCAGATATAACCTAAAGCTTATGTACCCTCATTTTTATGGTACATCTGTGTTGAGCAGTAGAATGGAGCCATAGAATTTGCACAAAGAAAAACATAGACAGCATATACTGGGGGATTTTTCCCTTATTCACCCTTGTCCCTTCTGAACCTCGCATGCTTTCATTACAACTTTTGCAGTAGAAGTACCAGATTCCTGATCATATTAGGTCAAACAAAATCAACAAAAGGTCTAACCAGGTGATATTAGAATATAGAACCTACGACAGTACAGCATCATACAGGGTCTTTGGTAGTGAAAATGCCAAATAGGTTTTAGAAAATATTTTCAAAATGTTTGAAGGATCTGAGGCTACGTCCACACTACACCGGATAAATCCGTAACCGAAGCTTTTTCTTTTCGTTTTTACCCTCCAGCCACACTAAAATGGCGTTTTCATTCCCCCCAACATGGAGATTTTCAGAAATGCTCTCCAGAGTGTGTAATTTTGAAAATGCTGCTTGGGCAGAGCTGTGTGGATGGGATAACCGGAGATTTCTAAAAAACACTGTCATGACGTCCCGGAACAACCTAACAATTTCAGAACAGACAGCAACGAGAACTGAAGCCAGAAGAGTTAGAAATGTACTCACCAAATATTTTGACCCATAACTTACTGAATAAATAAGTATACTCACTTTGCCCTGTTTTCTGTCCTGGCTCGTATGAAGGTAGTTAATCTACTTATGCAAGTACTTCTCTGACAATAGATGTGTAACAGCCTAATGTAACATTGTATGGAAATACAAGATAATACTGATGCAGACATGTTTTATACATTTAATAAGGGGCTTTATTAATGCAACGGAGTTAGTCAGTTTTTCAATGTTTGTCGTCAGCCAGGTCAGCAATTCCCAATCTGTGGTGGCACTTATACTATTCCCTACTAGATGACATCATCTGCATGTAATGTTTTCCAGATATATTTGCTGGGACAAAGTAACTCACACATATGATCTTAAAAGCTTCTGGTGACAGAGATCTCAAGCATCCACAATTAGTGCTGTAAGGGTAAATCCCTGGAGTACACAAATATCTCTACATGTCACAAACACGCAGAAATCTGCAGATGCTGGAAATTCAAGCAACACACACAAAAAATGCTGGTGTAACGCAGCAGGCCAGGCAGCATCTATAGGAAGAAGCACGGTCGACATCCTGACAAAGGGTCTCAGCCCGAAACGTCAACAGTTGTGTGTGCTACATATCACAATGCTTGATGTGCTAAGTGACATAACCCCACTGGCTTGCGTTTGGTTCATGCTTCATCAACAAACTTCATCAACTTTTATTTCAACTTCATGTCACTCACATCCACATCCAAATCCTTCATGTCATTTGCAAGCAGCTAGGATCCCAGCACCAATATCTGAGGATCACCACTAATCATCGGCATTCAATCACAAGAACAATCTTCTACCATCACTCTTTGTCTCGAGTTTTGCACTATAATATTTGCATATTAGTCATCTGCTGCGTGCCATTTTTCATTGATTCAATTCTGTCTCTAAACTCTCTTTGTACAAACTGTGAAGGCCCGCAAGAAAATAAATCTCAGGGTAGTATATGGTGACATATATGTACTTTGATGAATAAATTTACTTTGAATTTTTGAACTTTGATCTATTACCAATATTGTAGGTCTGTAATTACCATGTTTACCCTTACCTTTAAACAAGCCTTTGATCTCAAAGTTTGAAATCAAACCTAACCGAAATTTGCCACCTCATAATCCAAGGCCCCAACCTATCTCTGATCTGGCACATGATGATTGCTACCCCTACACATTTCCTGTCCCGCTGGAAATCATTAATTGGAATCTATAGGCAGTCTGCATCATGGTAGGTCATTTACCTGGATTACTACAATACTTAAATATTGATGACAAACACAATGGACCTAGCACATATTCCTGCAGTATACCACTGGTCACAGGCTTCCTTTCAGAAAGCCAACTATCTACCACCATTCTCTGGGTTCTCCCATGAATTCAGCTATCTCATACTGAATGCCAAATGACTGAACCTCATAGACAAACCTCCAATGTGGGACTTTGCCAAAGGCCTTGTAAAGTCCACGCAGCCAACATCCACTACCTTTCCTCCATCAACTTTCCCGTAACTTAAATGAAAAACTCCATAAGATTGATTAGTCACAACTTACCATGCACAAAGCAATGTTAACAACCCCTAATCAGACTCTGTCTATCCAAATACTTATATATCTGCTCTCTCAGAATATCTTCCAATAATTTACTCACTACTAATGTCAGGCTCACTAGCCCATAATTTCCTGGCTTACACTTGAAACCTACTTTGAATGATGGAACGTTAGCTATCCTCCAATCTTCTGGCACCTCACCTTTGGCCATAGACATTTTAAATATCACTACCAGAGCCCCTGCAATTTCTGCACAAGTCTCCCACATCTTCTGAGGGACCCCTTGTCAGTTCCTGGGGGACTTCCCACCCTAATTTGTCTCAAGATAACAGGTACCTCCTCTTCTGTAATCCATGACCTCTCTACTGTTTTGTTCTGTCAGACACATGGTGTTGGTCTCCCAAGTAAATATGGATGCAAAAAAATCCATTTAAGATCTCCTCAGCTCTTTCAGCTCCATGCATAGATGACCACACTGATCATCAAGTAGAGCAATTTTGTCCCTTGCTATCCTTTTGTATCTGTAAATGCTCTTGGGATTCTCCTTCAGCTTGTTAGCCAGGACAACATCATGCCTTCTTTTCACCATTCTGTTTTCCTTCCTAAGTGCTTCCTTATGTTTATTATACTCCTCAAACACTTCATTTGTACCTTGCTGCCTATACTACCAACACATCTCCTTCTTGTTAACCAGGGCTTCAATATCCTACAAAAATTAAGATTCCCTAAACCTGTTAGCCTTGCCTATTATTCTAACAGGAACCTATAAACTCTGTAGTCTTAAAATTTCACTTCTGAAGGCCTTCCACCTAGCAGACATCTTTTTCCCAGTAAACAACATATCCCTATCCACACAAGCCAGATCCTTTGTAATACCATCAAAATTGGCCTTCTCTAATTTAACATAGAAAACCTACAGCACAATACAAGCCCTTCGGCCCACAAAGTTGTGCCGAGCATGTCCCTACCTTAGAAATTACTAGGCTTACCCATAGCCCTCTATTTTACTAAGCTCCATGTACCTATCTAAAAGTCTCTTGTAAGACCCTATCTTATCCGCCCCCACCACCATTGCTGGCAGCCCATTCCACACACTCACCACTCTCTGAGTAAAAAACTTACCCCTGACATCTCCTCTGTACCTACTCCCCAGCACCTTAAACATGTGTCCCCTTGTGGCAACCATTTCAGTCCTGGGAAAAAGCCTGACTATCCACATGATCAATGCGATATTTGATTCTGTGCTTCGCGCTCCCTGAATTACAAATCAAAGTAAATATAATAAAAAAATTAAATTATAAATCATAATTAGAAAATTGAAAAGCGAAAGTAAGGTAGTGCAAGTTAGGTCCGGATATTTGGAAGGTACGGCCCAGATCCGGGCCAGGATCCATTCAGCAGTCTTATCACAGTTGGAAAGAAGCTGTTCCCAAATCTGGCCATATGAATCTTCAAGCTCCTGAACTTTCTCCCAGAGGGAAGAGGGACAAAAAATGTGTTGGTTGGGTGGGTCGTGTCCTTGATTATCCTGGCAGCACTGCTCCGACAGCGTGCGGTGTAAAGTGAGTTCATGGATAGAAGATTGGTTTGTGTGATGTTCTGGGGTATGTTCACGATCTTCTGCAGATTCTTCCTGTCTTGGACAGGACAACTTCCATACTAGGTTGTGATGCACCCTAGAAGAATGCTTTCTATGGTGCATCTATAAAAATTAGTGAGGGTTTTAGGGGACAGGCCAAATTTCTTCAGCTTTCTCAGGAAGTAAAGGTGCTGGTGAGCCTTCTTGGCAGTGGACTCTGCTTGGTTAGAAACGAATGGAATTGATTGATTAATCATAATTGTGAAAGATGATTTTAGACTTCAGGAAGGTGCAGGCTGACTACTATTCACTGCACATAATTGGCTTCACCATAGAGAGAGTTAGAAGCACCATGCTTTTGGAAGAGCACATTCTGGATGATCTCACCTGGACCCCCAATACCAGTTCCAGTTCTCTAACGTGGTGTGTAAGAAGCTACAGCTGGAAGCACCTCTTGCAGGTGTAGTCAGCAGGGCCACTAGAGGTCTCCGTTTCTTCCCACATCCTACAAGAGGAACACTTCACTGTCCTGACTGCCAATCCCACTGATTTAATTGTGCCAATCCCACTGATTTAATTATTACCAGAAGTTCAGTTTCTTCTCGTCAAAACCTCTGAGCCAAAGCTTCAACTCTCCACTCTAACACTGGCCCACTCACACAATAATTTCTTTTGATTGGCACTTTCCAAGTGCCTAAAAACCCTAATAATCTCAATTTCAGCAGAAAGTCCTGATAGGTCCCGATTGTGTTTTAAATCTGGCACTTAATCAGCACAAGCAATGGCTCGCAATAGGTCCTGTTCACATGTGATGTATCTCCAAAGGCAAACCTTTACAGAAGAAGGACTACCCACTGATCTCTACTTCTCAGCTTTTTTTCTCTAGTCCTGCCAAAGGGTCTCGACCCGAAACGCCGACTGTACTTTTTTCCATAGATGCTGACTGGCCTGCTAAGTTGCTCCACCAGCATTTCCCGAGTGTTGCTTGGAATTCCAGCATCTGCACATTTTCTTTGTTTGTGACTTTATTACTACCCACTACCTCATTCTTTTAGCTGGCCACTAGAACAAATCTGGGAGTTGTACTAGCTGGCTGTTTTTCGTGATGAACAATTTCTTCAGTGAAGCAGGATGGGCTTTCAGACTTGGTTTTCCAGACTTCCACTTGTAGACAAAGTGCTGTAACCAGAACTGAACTGACTCTTCGGAACTTGGTGAGTTTCTTCATTGCACTGTTGAAGTATTCCACACCAAATGTTTCAGATAATACTGTCTGAAGAGCACACTGCAGGACGAGTATCCACGTAATAAAGTCAATGGGTAAGACTAAAGTGGTAAACATTACATTGAAAGTATACAATAAACAGTACCAAAGAGCTCACAATTTATATGAAAGTCCCTTACAAACATTAACCTTTCACAAAGCACTAGCATGAACATGGTGGCTGTTTTAATTTCCAAATGGAAGTGTGATTCCAGAACTGATCTCAAACTAATCACGAAATCAGTTCGTTAATCCACAACTTGCTTACCGGATTTCCTGTTTGTTCACAAAAATGTGTGAAGATGTATCCAGTTCTACTTTCATATTGGAGGGCCTGCAGTAAGTCATCCATTTTATAACTGCTCACAGCCTCTTGGAACTTTGTGATCTGCATCTATTGAAACACATACAAAATAAGGATACTTTAGTTCAGTATTGCCAATCGCCCAGAAATGGAACCAGAAAGAATGCCAAAACTATCATATCCTGACAATTCTTGGATCATGTGACATTGATTATAGAAATAGGAGGACTTTGGAGAAGAATGCAAGACTAGATAATTGATTAAAAGCAGTAAGGGAGGGGCTGTCGCTGGTGAGTGCCATTATTGGGATGAAACTTATCTTGATGGATCTGAGCTTCTAAAAGCCAGATCAGTTACAACTCAAAGAGACAGGTCACCTCTGGTACTCATCAGCCTCTATGTAAAGAAGGTACCTTACAAGTCTCTTTTAAATGTCTCCCATTTTCTATCCGTGCTCTCTAGTTTTGGATTCCCAAACCCTCAGGGAAATAATATGACCATCCTCCTTATCCATACCTTCATGATTTTATAAAATTCTATGAGGACCACCCTCCACCCGAATTTTGCTGTGCTTCAGGGAATAAAGATCCTATAGGACTAATCTCTCCCTACTATTCGGTCCTTTATTACAGGCAGTATCCTCGTAAATGTCTTCCACACTCTCTCCAACTTGACAGTGTCTATACTGTAACTATGCACAATACTCCATGTGTGGCCTCACCAATGCAGATGATACAAAGATAATTGGAAG
Source organism: Hemitrygon akajei (assembly GCF_048418815.1). Classification (NCBI taxonomy): domain Eukaryota; kingdom Metazoa; phylum Chordata; class Chondrichthyes; order Myliobatiformes; family Dasyatidae; genus Hemitrygon; species Hemitrygon akajei. The sequence goes on along the minus strand of NC_133124.1, from coordinate 140,745,061 downwards.
GGCAGGTAGTGTTGAAGAAGTAGAGAATCTGCAGAAGGACTTAGACAGATTAGGAGAATCGGCAAAGAGATGGCAGATGGAATGGAATACAGTGTAGGGAAGTGTATGATCATGCACTTTAGTAGAAGGAATGAAGCTGTAGACTATTTTCTAAACAAGAAGCAAATTCAGAAGTCAGAGGTACAAAGGGACTTGAGAGTCTTCATGCAGGATTCTCTAAAGATTAACTCACAGATTCAGTCAATGGTAAGGAAGGCAAATATAATTTTAGCATTTATTTCAAGACAAGAATATAACAGCAAGGATGTAATGCTGAGTCTATGTAAGGCATTGGTTATATTGCACTTGGAAGTATTGTGAGCAGTTTTTGGCCCTTTATGCAAGAAGAAATGTGCTGGCATTGGAGAGGGTCTGGGGGAAGTTCACAAAAATGATCGGGTGAATGAAACGTTTTTAATGTATGAGAACTGTTTGACGGCTCTGGGCCTATACTCACTGGAGTTTATAGAAATGAGGGGGAGATTGTATTGAAATCTATCAAATATTGCAAGGTCTAAAAAGAGTGGACAAGGAAAGGATGTTTCCTATAATGGGGGAGTCTAGGACCCGGGGGTACAGCCTCAAAATAGAAGGACGTCCTTTTGGAACAGAGATGAGGAGGAATCTCTTCAGCCAGAGGGTGGTGAATCTGTGAAATCAGAATACAGGAGGGAGATTGAAAATCTGGCTTAATGGTGGCAGAACAACCTTTCACTCAATGTCAACAAAACCAAATTAATGAATACTGACTAGAGAAGAAACCGGAGGCCCATAAGCCAGTACTTAACGGGGATCAGAGGTGGACATGCATCAAAGGTTAATTCTTTGGCATTATCATTTCAGGCGATAAGTCCTGGGTCCATTAAGATCCATTGCAGAGAAAGCATGGCAGAGCATCTACTTACTTATAAGTTTGCAAAGATTTCATATTGCATTGAAAACTCTGACAAGCATCTATAAATGCATGGTGGGCAATACACTGGTTGCATCATGACCTTGTATGGAAATACCAATACCCTTGAACAGAACAGCCACAAAAAAGTAGTGGATACAACCCTGACCTTCCTGAGTAAAGCTCTCCCCACCACTAAGTTGTTGCAGGAAATCAGCATCCATTATCAAAGACCTGCACCATCCAGGCCATGCTCTCTTCTTGCTGCTGCTATCGGGAAGGAGGTACAGGAGCCTTAGGTCCATATCACCATATAACAATTACAGCATGGAAATGGGCCATCTCAGCCCTTATAGTCCGTGCGGAACGCTCACTCTCACCTAGTCCCACTGACCCATACTCAACCCATAACCCTCCAATCCTTTCCTGTCCATATACCTATCCAATTTTACTTTAAATGACAATACTGAACCTGCCTCTACCACTTCTGCTGGAAGCTCATTCTACACAGCTACCACTCTCTGAGTAAAGAAACTCCCCCTCCTGTTACCCTTAAACTTTTGCCCTCTAACTCTCAACTCAGGTCCTCTTGTTTGAATCTCCCCTACTCTCAATGGAAAAAGCCTAACCATGTCAACTCTATCTATCCCCCTCATAATTTTAAATACCTCTATCAAGTCCCCCCTCAACCTTCTATGCTCCAAAGAATAAAGACCTAACTTGTTCAATCTATCCCTGTAACTTAGGTGCTGAAACCCAGGTAACATTCCAGTAAATCTTCTCTGTACTCTCTCTATTTTGTTGACATCTTTCCTATAATTTGGTGACCAGAACTGTACACAATACTCCAAATTCAGCCTTACCAATGCCTTGTACAATTTTAACATTACATCCCAACTCCTATACTCAATGCTCTGATTTATAAAGGCCAACATACCAAAAGCTTTCTTCACCACCCTATCCACATGAGATTCCACCTTCAGGGAAATATGCACCATTATTCCTAGATCACTCTGCTCTACTGCATTCCTCAATGTCCTACCATTTACGTCCTATTTGGATTATTCCCACCAATATGTAGCACCTCACACTTATCAGCATTAAACTCCATCTGCCATCTTTCAGCCTACTCTTCTAACTGGCCTAAATCTCTCTGCAAACTTTGAAAACCTACTTCATTATCCACAATGCCACCTACCTTAGTATCATCTCCATACTTACTAATCCAATTTACCACCCCATCATCCAGATCATTAATGTATATGACAAACATTGGACCCAGTACAGATCCCTGAGGCACACCATTAATCACTGGCCTCCAACCTGACAGTTATCCACCACTACTCTCTGGCATCTCCCATACAGCCACTGTTGCAAAAAATTCAATAAGATTTGTCAAACATGATCTTCCATGCACAAATCCATGTTGACTGTTCCTAATCAGACCCTGTCTATCCAGGTAATTATATATACCATCTCTATGAATACTTTCCATTAATTTACCCACCACTGACGTCAAACTTACAAGCCTATAATTGCTAGGTTTACTCTTAGAACCCTTTTTAAACAATGGAACAACATGAGCAATATGCCAATCCTCAGGCACTATCCCCGTTTCCAATGACATTTGAAATATTTCTGTCAGAACCCCTGCTATTTCTACACTAACCTCCCTCAAGGTCCTAGGGAATATCCTGTCAGGACCCAGAGATTTACCACTTCTATATTCCTTAAAAGCACCAGTACTTCCTCCTCTTTAATTGTCATAGTTTCCATAACTTCCCTACTCATTTCCCTTACCTTACACAATTCAATATCCTTCTTAGTGAATACCGAAGAAAAGAAATTCTTCAAAATCTCCCCCATCTCTTTCAGCTCCACACATAGCTGTCCACTTTGATTCTCTAAGGGACCAATTTTATCCCTCACTATCCTTTTGCTATTAATATAACTGTAGAAACCCTTCTGATTTATTTTCACCTTACCTGCCAAAGCAACCTCATATCTTCTTTTAGCTTTTCTAATTTCTTTAAGATTCTTCTTACATTCTTTATATTCCTCGAGCACCTCATTTACTCCATGCTGCCTATATTTATTGTAGATATCTCTCTTTTTCCTAACCAAGTTTCCAATATCCCTTGAAAACCATGGCTCTCTCAAACTTTTAACCTTTCCTTTCAACCTAACAGGAACATAAAGATTCTGTACCCTCAAAATTTCACCTTCAAATGACCGCCATTTCTCTATTACATCCTTCCCATAAAACAAATTGTCCCAATCCACTCCTTCTAAATCCTTTCACATCTCCTCAAGGTTAGCCTTTCTCCAATCAAAAATCTCAACCCTGGGTCCAGTCCTATCCTTCTCCATAATTATATTGAAACTAATGGTATTGTGATCACTGGACCCAAAGTGCTCCCCCAACACATACCTCCGTCACCTGACCTATTTCATCCCCTAACAGAAGATCCAACACTGCCCCTTCTCTAGTTGGTACCTCTATGTATTGCTGCAAAAAACTATCCTGCACACATTTTACAAACTCCAAACCATCCATCCCTTTTACAGTATGGGCTTCCCAGTCTATGTGTGGAAAAATAAAATCTCCGACAATCACAACCCTGTGCTTACTACAAATATCTGCTATCTCCTTGCAAATTTGCTCTTCCAATTCTCGCTCCCCATTAGATGGTCTATAATACACTCCTATAAGTATTACTACACCTTTCCCATTCCTCAATTCTACCCAAATAGTCTCCCTAAACGAGCTCTCTAATCTATCCTGCCAGAGCACCGCTGTAATATTTTCTGACAAGCAACGCAACACCTCCCCCTCTTGTCCCTCCAATTCTATCACTCCTGAAGCAACGAAATCCAGGAATATTTAGTTGCCAATCACACTCCTCCTGCAACCATGTTTCACTAATAGCCACAACATCACACCTCCAGGTATCAATCCACGCTCTAAGCTCATCCACCTTTCTTACAATGCTCCTAGCATTAAAATAAATGCATTTAAGAAATTCTCCACCTCTTCCTCTCTGTTTATTTCTAACAGTACAAAGAACTTTACTGTTTTCTTTTTCTTCCTTCTCCCATACATCTGTTCCTACACTCTGGTTCCCCTCCCCCCTCATATCTAGTTTAAATCCACTGGAGCCTTTCTAGCAAAACTACCTGCAAGAATATTTGTCCCCTTCCAGTTCAGATGTAAACAGGTCCCACCTTTCCTGGAAAACTGCCCAATTATCTACAAATCTGAAGCCCTCCCTCCTGCACCATGTCTTCAGCCATGTGTTGATCTGCACTATCTTACTATTTCTAAACCCACCTGCACGTGGCACTGGTAGCAATCCTGAGATTGCTATCCTGGAGGTCCTGTCCTTTAACTTGGCACCTAACTCTCACTCTTCCTACCCACGTCATTGGTCCCTACATGGACCACGACATCCAGCTGCTCACCCTCCCTCTTGAGAATACTGAGAACTCGATCCGAGATATCGCAAACCCTGGCACCAGGGAGGCAACAGACCATCCAGGATTCTCGATCTCATCAACAGAACCTCCTATCTGTCCCCCTAACTATCAAATCCCCTATCATTACTGCTCTCCTCTTTTCCCTCCTTCCCTTCTGAGCTGAGGGTCCAGTCTCGGTGCCAGAGATGCAACCACTGCAACTTGTCCCTGGTAGGTCATCCCCACCAACAGTATCCAAAACGGTATACTTATTGTTGATGGGAACGGCCACAGGGGTGCTCTGCTCTTACTGTCTATTCCCCTTCCCTCACCTGACAGTCACCCAACTACCTGTCTCCTGACTCCTAGGGGTGACTATCTCCCTGAAACTCCCGTCTATTTCTGCCTCTGCCTCCCGAATGATCCGAAGTTCATTCAGCTCCAGTTCCCTAACACGGTTTGTCAGGAACTGCAGCTGGATGCACCTTTTGCTACTAATGTAGGTCAGACATTAGTTTCTTAATAAACATTGGCTAGCAGAAGATCCTCTTTTTCTGACCATTTTAATCTGATTTGCAGTACAGTATAAAAGGAAAACACAAGAACAAGTTATTTGTTACTTTGTATCACTGGCTTTACTTGATGTTACTTCATATTACTTGCCGTCACTGCCTGACCTGTAATTTGTTGAACAGCTTAAAAAAATGGCTGTAATCATCAGGTTTGTCATCCTTTGGTCTGATCACTAGGGGGCACCAGAGTTCTCCAAGCTCCAATGCTTCTCCAACCATGATTATTAGATGATTATCTTCACCTGTGTTTTATTCTAGTTTTCAGTGCATCCGTGCCTTTTTTTTTTTGTCTTTGCTCAGTCTTGAGTTTGCCTATCCTGTGTGTTGTGATTCTTGGATCTTAACCTGTGGTCTCCCACAAATCAATCCACAAGATTCTTTGTTCAGCTCCATTCTCGTCTCTGGTCTCTTCTGCACTTGGGTCTAAGCCTTTCCAGATGGTCCACTGGTTGAAGGTAGGGAACTTCACAATGACAATCCCAGATCAAACCCAGCCTGGTAACCACCCGTGACAGAAAGACTGAGCCACAATATGGACCCTGAGGATGAACATCACCAATCGTTGCTGGCCAACCAAGAAGTCACAGTGAGTGGACACGAGCTGGACCACTCTGCAGACACTCAGCAAGATCATCTGGCTGAACCAGCAAGCTCCTGCTGCTAACCCAACTACTGACCTATCAACCTGCTGGCAGCAAAGTGATTTGATGGCAACTCAGGGACATGTAGAGGGTTTCTTACTCAGTGTTTTCTGACTTTTGAGCTGTAACCCACTAAGCTTCCCTCTGACCACTGCAAAGTTGCCTATATCATCTCTGTCCTCTCTGGTAAAGCTCTTGCCTGGGCTATGGTGCTCTGGAAGAAGAACTCCCAAGTTGTGCAAATGTATCCCTCTTCACCAGGGAGATGAAGAGGGTCTATGATCACCCAGCTAGAAGATGAGAGTTGGCCAATCAACCCTTCCAGCTTCCTTAGGGTACCCATAGCATGCCTGACTATGCAATTGGGTTCTGCACCCTGGCAAAAAAGTCTGGTTGGAACACTGAAGCCCTAATAGGCATGTTCCACCATGGGCTATCAAGTGAAATTAAAGATGAATTGACAGCCAAAGATCCTGTTGAGGATCTTGAGACTCTCATCAGTACCTCTATCCAGATTGACAACTGTCTCCCAGAAGGAAGAGAACTCTGCAGTGAGTCCTCTCGGGCTGCCAGTCTCTGAGCCTTTCCATCCCCTGTGTGGTCATGCACACCTCCAGAGGAGTCAATGCAACCGGGCAGAACCTGCCTTTCTCTAGCTGAGCAGGACTGGAGAAAGGGCAAGTGCTACCCCTACTGTGGTGAGGCAGCCATTATTGTCCAGCTTGTCCTGAGTTGTCGGGAAAAGATGTAGACCAACAACCCAGAACTGCATCATCCTAGACGTAGTCCAGGGAAGGCATGTCTGTGACGGATTCTACCATTCCTCCCACGTCATGCTGTCTACCTCTATCTCCTGGGTGGAGCAACAACATGCACTTGAAGACTTCCTGGATTCTATCCCAGAAGACAGTTTTATGGACCTTCAGTTAGCAAGGCATCCCCGAGCTCCCCTGGTCCATCTTGACCAACCAATCATGGTCACAGCTCTGGATGGAACACCTCTGAGCACTGGAAGGATCTGCCACCTCACTGCTTCCATCTGTCTACGTGTAGAACAGCACACCGGGACTATCCAGTTTCATTTTATTCATTTTCCTGAATTCTCATTTATCTTAAGACACCTCTGGTTGGTTCTCCATATCCCATAAACTGACTGGTCCAACAGTGCACTCTACATACGGTCTTCTCACTGCTGGGATGTTCGTCTACCCAACTCTCCTCTGTCATCCGAGTATGCAGATCTGCCACAACATTCCCCACCTCAATAAACCCATGAATGCATAATTGAACTGCTGCTTGGAACTTGGACTCTACTCCCTATCAGCCCCAGAAAGGATGGCCATTGATGAGTACATCCATAAAGCCCTCGCATCCTGTTCCATTTCCCCCTCACATCTCTTGCTGGTGCAGGCGACTTCTTTGCAGTGAAAAAGGATAGTGAACAGACCATATACACATTATCAAGCCCTCAACAAGATTACAGTGATGAACTGGTACTCCTTGTCATGAATGACCATGGTTTTCAAGTTACTGCAAGAAGCAACCATCTTTACTAAAATAGACCTCCAAAATGCATAAAACCTGGTCCGCATTCAGGAGGGTGATGAATGGAAGACTGCTTTTAACACCTCTACTGGCCACTATAAATATTTTGTGATATGCTCTTTGGTTTAGTCAACATCTCAGTGTTCTTCTAGGTCCTTTTCAATGTTCTCCAAACCCATCCTCCCAAGGTCCAGGCTGGTAGCACCTGTTTGATGGGAGGTTCAGACCATCATTAGGAAAGCACAACAGCAAGAGGATGACCACTGGGTCACCTTCTCATCCCTAACTCTGTCCCATCAGATATGTTACAGTGGGGCATGTATCATGTATCACAGAACGTCCAGGAATGGTGGAGCCTATCAAGAGTTGGTTCTGGTGGCTGTGCATGGATGGGGGATGTTTAATTATATGTGCCTGTCTGTCACATCTGTGCTAGAACAAGGAACCCAGATCACATCCACAGGGGCAGCTACTCTCACTGCCCATTCCTTCTTGTCCCTGGTCCCATATCTTCATGGCCTTCATTATTCGTCTGCCCCCATTGTGAAGTAGCACCATGATTGTGGTGGTGGTGGAATGGTTTTCCAAGGCCTGCCACTTTGTGCTCCTACCCAAGCTTCCCTCAGCTCAGGAATTGGCCAACCTTATTCTGCAACAGGTGGTTAGAGTTTCTGACCGAGGCCCTCAATTTACCTCTAGCTCTGGAAGGCCTTCCGCTGGCTCATTGGAGCTATAGTCAGCCTTTCATCAGGATTTCACCCCCAGTCCAATGGGCAGATGGAAGAGACCAACCAGGACCTGGAAGAGACCATGAGATGCCTTCTGTTGGGCAACCCATCCACTTGGAGTGACCATCTGTTCTGGGCAGTTTGCTCATAACACTCTGTGCCACTCTTCTATAGGTATATCTGTCTTTGAGTGTCTGTTTGGATATTCCCCTCCCCGTTTCTCGAGCAGGAGTCCGAGGGGGAAGTTTGCCTGCTCAACAGTAGTAAATTGCTGCAGGCAGAGGTGGAAGAAATCTTGGGGTGCCCTGCAGAAGGCCTCTGGGTAACAACAGTGGCATGCAAACTGTCAAAGGCAGCTGAGGCCTTCATTCTAAACTAGTCAAAGGGTTTGCCTCTCCACCAAAGGCTTTCTTCTGCAGGTTGAGCCTGGGAAACCGGTGCCATGCTATCAGTCAATTCAAGATTCTCTGTCAGATCAACCCAGTCACTTACCATCTCCAGTTGCCGTTCGCTAATGCGCATCAACTCCACCTTCCATGCCTCCTGCCTAAAGCTCTGTCTATGCAGCTTGCTGGCACCAGTCCCGAAACTGCCCCCAGCTCCCTGTATCATTAATGGGCAGATGCCATACACCACCCATCGATTTCTGGACTCTCATCTGGTTTGTGGCTGTCTCCAGTACTTGGTGTATTGGGGGCATTACGATCCAGAGGAAATGTTGTGGGTTCCCTTCTGTGGTGTTTTGGACCTGGACCTGATCAGGTTGCCATCTGGATTACCCCGGACCACCAGATGCTGGCTGTACAGGGGATGAAGGAGTTCTGTCATGCTTCGATCTGATCACCGGGGGCACTAGAGTCCTCCAGACTCCGATGCTCCTCCTCCCCAACTATTAGTTGATTATATTCACCTGTCTCTCATTTTAGTTATCAGTGCAACTGTGCCTTGTTTCATTTCTCCATTTAAATTACATCTGTTTTATTTGTCTCTGCTCAGTCTCAAGTTTACCTATCTATCCTGTGTGCAGTGAACCTCAAGTCCTATCCAGAGTTCTCTACAAACCAATACAAGTAAAGATTGTTCAACTCCATTCTCGTCTCTGATCTCCTCTGCACTTGGGTCCACCTGGTCTAAGCCTCTCCTGGTAGTTGAAGATATGGAACTTCACCTGAACAACCCTGGTTCAAACCCAGTCTTTTAACCACCCCATTACAGTTTGCACCTCACACTTGACTTCATCAGGACTTTTGACTAACATAAGACTTCATCAGGACTTTTGACTAACATAATCATCAAGTCAAAAATTACTTTAATGCATAATGTTCGAAACAAGTTTTTAATGCTTCTGTTAAACAATTACCTGTAAAGTAGTTATTGCCTTGTTAGGATTTTCTTAGTACATTTTTAGCTATTTTGGACATTGAGATTTATACTTACTAACTTCTCCAAATTGTGAACTGTCTTTGTTCTATGTAGTTCTAGATCCTCAAAAGAGTTTGAGACTTCAGACATAAAACTGTTTACTGAGATGAGAAGCTTGCTGTGGGGAAAATATTAGTGACTATTTAGTAGCAATAGTTGAGATATGAAATAATATGCTACAAAAGGATAACTATCCAGGTACCATTAACACTTGAAGAACCTACAGGTAATTGAGATTATATGAGGAGTTCTTAAACATTTTAGAACACAAGGACTGAAGGCTATTTAGCTAAATGAGCAATTGTGCCTATTCTGTGGCCTAACTCCTCTTAACTGCCTTGGCCCAAGAATAGTTTATATAGACCACAAGATATAGAAACATAATTAGGCCATTTGTCCCATCAAGTCCGCTCCACCATTCTATCATAGCTGATTATCCCTCTCAACCCCATTCTCCTGCTATTTCCCTGTAACCTTTGCCTTACAAATCAAGAACCTATCAATCTCTGCTTTAAATATACCCCCACTCTTTTTTGGCAATGAAATCCACACACCTGCTAGACAAAGAAATTCCTCCTCATCTCTGTTTTAAAGCAATGTCCTTCTATTCTGAGCCTGTGCTCTTTGGTCCTTGACTCCCCCATTATAGGAAAAATTCTCTACACTCTAGATAGGCCTTTCAATATTTGATAGGTTTCACTTCAAAATAATAAATCTATCAAGTTCAGATGATAAATGAGTAACTTATCCAGCCGAATTACATTTCATAAAAGACCAAAGTCAACTTCCTTACTTGCCTGAACAACTTCTAACTTCATTCTTCCATCCTACTGTTATTCATTGGCTTCACCAATGCCAAATCCCCATCACTGACCTCCTTAAGGTCTATGGATTAATTACCATAGTTAAATGATCTGGACAGAAGATGGGTACCCTGGTGACTCACCTCACGGCACCCCAAACCCTTTCCACCATCTACAAGCCACAGTCAGTAGAATGATGGAATACAGAATTTCAACAGAATTTCAGTTGGTGACGAAGAAGCTTTCAGCAAGATAGATCAACTGGTAGAGTGGTGTCACAACAACAACCTTGCACTCAATATCAGTAAAACAAAGGACTTGATTGTGCACTTCAGGAAGGGGACATTGAGGAAACACATACCAGTCCTCATTGAGGGATCAACAATGAAAAGGGTGAGCAGTGTCAAATTCCTGGGAGTCCTTATCTCTGAAGATCTATCCTGGGCCCAACAGACTAATGCAACTACAAAGAAGGTACGACAGTGACCATATTTTATTAGGAGTTTTAGGAGACTTGGTATATCACCAAAGACACTTGCAAATTTCTACACATGTACTGTGGAGAGCATTCTAACTGGCTGCATCACCATTTGGTATGGAGGGGCCATTGCAGAGGACTGGAAAAAGCTGAAGAAAATTGTAGACATAGCCAGCTCCATCAAGGGGTCTAGCCACCATAGCATCAAGGACACATCAAATGGCAATGCCTCAAAAAAAAAAGGGACATCCTTCATTAAGGATCCTCCTCACCCAGGATATGCCCTCTTCTCATTGCCACCATCAAAGAATAGGTACAGGAGCCTGAAGATACACACTCAACATTTCAGGTACAGATTCTTCCTTTCCACCATCAGATTTTTGAATTGTTTCATGAGCACTATCTCTATTGTTCCTCTGTTTGCACTACTTATATAAAAATTGTAATTTGTAGTTTTTATGTATTGCAATGTACTGCTGCCATGAAACAACAAATTTTGTAACATATACTAGTGATATTAAACCGGATTCAGATTCTTGCTCTTCACTTTCTTGAGTATAGATCCAACAATTTTCAAGAAGCTCAACTCCAGGACAAAACAGCTGACTTGATTGGCACGCTAGCCTAAATATTCATTCTGTTCACCACTAGTGCACATAGCTGCAGTGTGAATCTGCTACAGAAAGTGCCACAGTTACTCACTCAGTGTTATCTCATAGCATACTGAACAGTAAACAAACAACTTCTACCACCAAGGAAACGAATAGCAGGTAGATGGGAGCACTGCCACCTATAGGTTCTCATTCAAGTTGCATACCACACTGGATCACTATCACCTTTTCAGATGAAATTAAAGATAACCAAAAATATGACAGCCACGTACAAATAAATAAATTTAATATTCAAAGATAACATGGGACTCTGTTTCCCAGAGACATATAAACCAGTTGGAAATTCTGAAAGTAGTGGAACATTTGTTTCCCCATTTTCCATACATTGTAAAAGTTATGCCCATCAGATGAGTAGTCATCTATATCCCAATTTGCACCACGTTGTTTATTTGTCTCCTCTGCTTGTTGACATACGTTTCCAGTAAAATAGTTTTATATTCCTTTCCAAATCCTGTTGTGACCTCACCTTTCCACTTTCATATAACCATTTTAGTCCAGCAAACACCCGAGTTTTCCCTGCTTCTCCAGTTAGTGTCTCTTGATACATGATTGTTTTAAATTGTTTCACCACTAGAGGCAGCGTCTTCATCCACTGAGGCCCAAAGGATAGGAATCTATGGAAAATTATCCTCTATCCTTCTTTAATATGCTCCATAGAATTTGATCAGACATCCACTTGTGTGGCTCACAATAATACTCAAACTATTACTCTTCAAAACAATAAATATCGAGAACATGAGGTGAAGAGTCCTTGAAAGTGGGTCCATAGATTATGGGAACAGTTCAGCGTTGGCGTGAGTGAAGTTGCATTAATTTATACCAACTGTTCAAGAGTCTGATGATTGAGGGGTAATAACCATTCTTAAATCCGGTGGTGTGGATCCTGAGGCTCTTGCACCTCTTTCTTGATGGCAGGAGCGAGAGAAGAGCATGGCCTGGATGGCATGGGTCCTTGATGATGGATGCTGCTTTCCTGCATCAGCACTCCATGTAGATGTGCTCAACAATGGTGGGGAGGGCTTTACCCACGATGAACTGGGCTGTATCCAATACTTTTTGGAGGCTTTCCCATTCAAGGGCATTGGCATTTCCATACTAAGCAATGATGCAACTAGTCAATATAGTCTCCACCACACATTTATATAGTTTGTCAAAGTCTTAGATGTCATGCTGAATCTTTACAAACTTCTAGGAAAGTAGAGGCACCGACCTCCTTTCTTTGTAATAGCACTTGTGTACTGGATCTAGGACAAATCCTCTGAAATGAAAACACTGAGTTTAAAGTTGCTGACCCTCTCCAACTTTGATCCCCCAATGAGGACTGGTTCATGGACTGCCAGTTTCCTTTTTCTGAAGTCAATCATCTGGTCTTTGGTCTGGCTAACATTGAGTTAGAGGTTGTTGTTAAGGGACCACTCAGCCAGGTTTTCAGTCTCCCTTCGACATGCTGATACATCACTGCCTTTGATTCAACCAACAGTAGTGGTGTTATCAACAAACTTAAATATGGCATTGGAACTGTACTTAGCCTCACACTCATAAGTATAAAGCAATGAGAGCAGAGGGCTAGGCACACAGCCTTGTGGTGCACCGGTGCTGATGGTGATTATGGAGATGTTATTGCCAATCTGAACTCATTGTGGTCTGCAAATGAGGGAATCGAGGATTCACTTACATAAGGAGGTATTGAGGCCTAGGATTTGGAGCTTTTTGATTACTTTTGAGAAGATGATAACATGGAATGCTGAGCTGTAGTCAATGAAGAGCATCTTGCTGCATGAATCTTCACTGTCCAGATGTTCTAGGCTCGAGTGAAGAGCCAATGAATTGACATCTGTTGTTGACCTGTTATAACGGTAGGCAAATTGGAGCAGATCCAAGTCGCTCCTCAGGCATCCTCTCAAAGCACTTCATCACAGTTGACACAAGTGCTACTGGACAATAGTCATTGATGGTCAAAGTGAGCATAAAAGTTATTGACTTCATCTAAGAATGAAACCATTTTGTCACTTATGTAGGTCTCTTGGTTTCATCTTGTGGAGGTGATAGCACTCAAGCCCTGACACAGTTGTTGAGCATCCCTCAGTGAATCAAGTTTGATCTGGAACTGCCACTTTGTAGGTGAGAGGGCTTTCTGGAGATCATATGCCCCAGCAAGGACCTGCCCCCATTGCAATTTGCCTTTTGCCACAATAGGTCAACAGCAGACACAATCTCCATGGCTCTTCACATGGCTTTAGACCACCTAGATAACATGAACACCTATGTCAGGATGCTGTTCATTGACTATAGCTCAGCATTTAATACCATCATTCCCACAATCCTGTTTGAGAAGTTGCAGAACCTGCTCCTCTGTACCTCCCTCTGCAATTGGATCCTCGACTTCCTAATTGGAAGACCACAATCTATGTGGATTGGTGATAACATCTCCTCCTCGTTGACGATCAACCTTGGGTGTATGCTTAGCCCACTTCTCTACTCTCTATATACACGACTGTGTGGCTAGTGTCACGCAGGTGAGAAACAGTTCAGCAGTCTAATGAACAAGGATGCAATTAAAAGAGAGAGAGGACTCTGACTTGGTTTTGATAACAATTTTAATTGTCACCTTGACAGAGAGAGTAAGGCACCAGCTGAGACACAAGCTGGGAAGTCACCATGGTAACAGCTCAGAGCGGTTGAGCTAATGGACGGCTGGAATTTCGAATGGATTATAAAAGTTGAGTCTTTTGGTCTGATAACGGCAGAGGAGACACGACACGGGAGAATTGCGGAAGCTACCCGAGAAACCACTGGTGGAGTTTAAGATCACCACAAGGGCGGAGGCCACGGACCGATTAATTTCGACCCGTGATTACCAGTGCAGGTAAGAGCTTGCCTGTGGGGGTCTGCTGGTGGTGAACCCGTGCCGTGGGTTAGCAGTCCGTTCCCTAGAAGGGGCTCTGTCCATCTGTGTCTGTGTGGAGTTCACACAAAGTGACTCTAAAGACTTCGGAAGCAAGAACAACTAAAGCTGCCAACGTAAACATCAACTCTCTCTCTCTCCATCAATTCAACTCGACGCAACACAAAGTGAACTGAACTGCTTAAACTTACCTGACACCGCAAGACTGATATCTACCTCCAGGACTATTATCTTTGTATCCACACTCACACATTTACGGAGATTATATATATATTTAAAATAGTTTATAACCTGCATCATATTATCCGGTTTTAATGATATTAATTCATAGTAGTAATAAATATAGTCTTAATTTGTAGTAAACCAGACTCCAGGTGTGTTCCATTTCTGCTGGTCCTTTTCAACTTGTCACGGGATTCGTAACAAAAATCAGGGGCTCATCCGGGATGTGAACAAATTTGGTTGCAGCCAATTTTCGAAATTGTAGGGGCTTGTCTTGATTGGGGAAATCCCTTGTAATTAATCTGTGTGTGGAAAACAGCAGAAATGGAGGCTATTGAATTTATAGAGAACCCTACTCCTCTGTTTTTGAGGAGAGCCAGAAAGGAGGTTCTATGTGACATTGCTAAAAAAAAAAGGAAACTTTCCGGAATACAGAGGAGTATGACAAAGGCAGGAATTCGGAGGAAAATAGCTGAATATTGTGTTGGGAAAGAGTTATTTGAGGAGGAGTCACTACAGGAGTTTCCGATAGGTGATGAGGAGACCCTGTTACGACTAGAACAATTAAGAATGGAGAGACTTAAGTTCGAGGATGCAGAGGCAGAGAAACAGAGGGAGTTTGAGAGGGAGATGCGGCGTCAAGAGGGTCAAGTGTCAGGCCGTGGTGGCGAGAGGGGTGTATCAATTAATATTAGTCAGGAAATTAAGTTGGTACCTCCGTTTGCTAAAGGAACTTCACCGTTGCTAAAGGAACTTCACCGTTGCTAAAGTACCTGCTTCCTACATTTTGAGAAAGTGGCTCAGAACAGGAAGTGGCCGAGGGAGAACTGGGCAGTATTGCTGCAAAGTGTGTTAAAAGGGAAGGCACAGCAAGCATATACTGCCTTGTCTGTGACTGAGTCGACTAATTATGATGCTGTTAAGGAGGCTGTGCTTAAGGTCTATGAAATGGTGCCAGAAGCGTACTGACAGAAGATTCGGGGTTTGAGGAAAGAGTTTGCCTGTGAAAAGGAGAGGTACTTTGATCGGTGGTGTGCCTCGAAAGAAGTAGACAAGGACTACCACAAAGTGAGACATCTGATGTTGATCGAGGAATTTAAAGAGTGTGTCCCTAGTGAGATACAGACATACTTAGAAGAGAAAGAGGTTGAGACTCTTTCCACGGC
This sequence comes from Hemitrygon akajei, assembly GCF_048418815.1. NCBI lineage: Eukaryota > Metazoa > Chordata > Chondrichthyes > Myliobatiformes > Dasyatidae > Hemitrygon > Hemitrygon akajei. The sequence goes on along the minus strand of NC_133124.1, from coordinate 140,729,521 downwards.
TGCTAGGTTAGCGGATGAGTTTGCCCTGACTCATAAGATTAAGTTTTTCCCAAGCAAGGGTTATCAGAAGTTACTGGGATAATCCGCTGAGTAACACAGGAAACAAGGCAGGAGCTAGTGATAGAGGTAAACAGGAGGGGAAACCGACCAAAGATAAGTTTTCCAGTTTTACCTGTTACTACTGCAAGAAGCCTGGCCATGTGGTGTCTGTCTTATTCAGAAGAAAGAAATGGGAAAGAAGGGGAAAACCCCCGACACGTGTGCGCCGGCAGCTGAGACCACACGAAGGAAGGTGGGGTCTGGCCGAGTTCAGGAAGGGATTGAGTGGTTTATTATCAAGGGTTTTGTGTCTGTGAAGGAGGGGTCACCCCTAGTTCCAGTGAGAATCTGGCGTGATACTAGAGCCTTTCAGTCACTGATGTTAAGTGATGTCTTAAAATTCGGTGACGAGACAAAAACGGTCTAAGTGAATATTCTGGAAGGTATTGGCAAGGGAACAGAGGTCGTGCCTTTGCACAAAATAATTTTGAAATGTGACTTAGTGTCTGGACCAGTTGAGATAGGGATACGACCTAAATTACCGATAGCTAACGTGGACGTCTTGTTAGGAAATGACCTGGCAGGAAAAGATGTGTACCCAAGGTTACGGCTAACAAGCTGGCCTACTGTTAGTGTGACAAGTGCAGACAGTGAACTTTATCCCGCATGCGCGGTCACAAGAAGCATAACAGAGTGCAGAAGGCTGCAGAAGTGAAGCGATCTGGACAGGAGGGGTCAGGTGCCCGTGATAGCAAAGACAGGGGTACGGATCCTACTGACTTATCTGAAACTTTTCTACTGTCCGTGTTTGACCAGGACTCAGGTAGTGAGGCGGATAAGAGGGGTTTGTCATTGTCCAGGCAGAAGCTTATGGAAGAGCAGGATAGGGATCCTGAGATTGCAGTTTTAAAAGAGACAGCTCTTTCTGAGGATGAAAGTCAGAGGGAGTCAATGGGTTACTATCTGAAGGACGGGGTATTAATGAGGAAGTGGAGACCATCAACAGTACCTGCCGATGAGAATTGGGCCGTGGTACACCAAGTGGTGGTTCCAAAGGGTTACCGTACAGAAATTTTAAAGATGGCTCATACAATGCCTTTAGGGGGACATCTTAGAGTTAGAAACACAGGGCACAAGACTATGAAAGAATTTCATTGGCCGGGTATAAGAAAGGATGTGGCAGTTTTCTGTAAAACCTGTCACACGTCAAGTGGTAGGGAAACCGAATCAGACTATCCCAAAGGCGCCACTTTGCCCCATACCAGCTTTTGGCAAACCTGTCTCCAGGATCATTGTGGATTGTGTTGGCCCACTGCCAATGACTGCAGATGACCACCAATACTTGTTAACCATTATGTGCGCTGCCTCTTGGTTCCCAGAAGCAATACCCCTCAGGAACCTAAAGGCTAAAACAGTGGTGAAGGCACTTATTAAGTTCTTCGCGTTAGTGGATCCGCCCAAGGAGATACAATTGGATCAGGGCAGTAATTTTACATCGGATGTATTTCAACAGATAGTTACGGAACTGGGAGTGAAACAAATTTTGTCCATGGCATACCATCCCCAATCCCAGGGAGTGATAGACAGGTTTCACTCTACCCTCAAAACCATGATTAAAACGCGCTGTATGGAAAACGAAAAACATTGGGATGAGAGTATACCTTTACTCCTATTTGCAAGAAGAGATTCGATCCAGGAATCGTTGGGGTTCAGACCATTTGAGCTCATGTTTGGTCATAGGCCTCGAGGACCCTTGACCTTACTGAGAGAGCAATGGTCTCAGAAGGAAGTGCGAATTGGGGTATTAGATTTTGTCTTAGAGTTTCAAGACAAGCTGAGCAAGGCTTGTGACCTTGCGAAACAAAATCTCCATGACTCCTAGGCTGATATGAAGTGCTGGTATGACAGACAGGCGAGGGAGCGAAGCTATGAGGTTGGAGATAAGGTTTTGGTTTTGTTTCCCTTAGAGAATAACCCTCTCCAGGCTCAATTTTAGTGGACCTTATGAAATAATGAGGAACATTGATGAGCTGAACTATGTTATCAGGACACCTGGTAGAAGGAAGGCCACTCAATTAGTGCGTGTGAACCTAATCAAACCTTATTTTGACTCTAAATCCGTATCAGTTGGGTCACGACCAAACAAAACCCAGTTGCAAAGACTAGCCCAGAAATAACAGGGGAGTATAATGAGCAGTGTCTAGTTTCAGCTCGACTCAAGAATGCTAGTGTTTTGGAGAACATAGACAGTAAAATTAACCACCTGGAACTGAAGCAACAACAGATAAAGGAGCTAATTGGCAAACATTCCAATCTATTCCCAAATACACCAAGGCAGCTACACATGATGTCATTGTGGGGCAGGCTGATCCAGTAAAACAGCACCCCTACAGGATGAATTTAGAACGTAGTAAAGTAGTGGAACAGAAAATCGAATATATGTTGGCCAATAGTATTATCAGGCCATCCACCTCTGCGTGGGCTTTCCCGTGCATGATAGTTCCCAAGCCCGATGGGATAATGAGATTTTGCACAGATTATAGAAAGGTCAACGCAATAACCAAAACAGATGCTTACCCTATTCCCAGAATAGATGACTGCATCAATAGGGTGGGGAAGGTCAGTAAGATGAAAGAACAAGGGTAAGGGTAAGACAAAGGAACACAGACCAATCCTCAGAGAGGGATCAGAAGTGGAGAGAGTGAGCAGTTTCAAGTTCCTGGATGTCAAGATCTCTGAGGATCTAACCTGGTCCCAACATATTGATGTAGTTATAAAGAAGGTAAGACAGTGGCTATACTTCATTAGGAGTTGCAGAAAAAAAAGTTGCAGAAGGTTGTAAAGCTAGTCAGCTCCATCCTGGGTACTAGCCTACAAAGTACCCAAGACATCTTCAGGAAGTGTTGTCTCAGAAAGGCAGTGTCCATTATTAAGGACCTCCAGCAGCCAGGGCATGCCCTTTTCTCTCTCTGTTACCATCAGTAGGAGATACAGAAACCTGAAGGCATACACTCAGTAATTCAGTAACAGCTTCTTCCCCTCTGCCATCCAATTTCTAAATGGACATTGAACTCTTGGACACTACCTCACTTTATTTAAATATACAGTTTCTCACAAAATTTTAATCTATTCAATATACGTATACTGTAATTTATCTATTTATTTATTTTCCACTCTTCTCTATTATGTATTACATTGAACTGCTGCTGCTAAGTTAACAAATTTCACATCACATGCTGGTGATAAGAAAACTGATCCTGATGTCTTGTATCTTACTTGGCAGCCAGACCTGAATGCTACTGATCCCTTTAGCCTCTGCTTGTATGCAGGTAGGAGAAGGACGGACAAGTGTTCAAATTTTCTGAAATGCAGTCTAGTGTAGAATGGTAGGCATTCTTTATCATAGTATAGCACTAGTCATGTGTGTTGGGCCTCTAGTGCTACAGGTTATATGCTGATGAAAATTGTGTAATGATTTATTCAAACAAGCCTGATTGAAGACCCCAACTATGATTTAAAATGCATCAGGTTGGGTTGTTTTTTGTTTGATCAGAATCAGAATCAGAATCAGGTTTAATATCACCGGCATGTGACGTGAAATTTGTTAACTTAGCAGCAGCAGTTCAATGCAATACATAATCTAGCAGAGACAGAAAAAAATAGTAAAATAAAACATAATAATAAATAAACAATTACATACATTGAATAGATTATTTAAAAATGTGCAAAATCAGAAACACTGTATATTAAAAAAGTGAGGTAGTGTACAAAGCTTCAAAGTCCATTTAGGAATTGGATGGCAGGGAGGAAGAAGCGGTTCTTGAATCGCTGAGTGTGTGACTTCAGGCTTTTGCATCTCCTACCTGATGGTAACAGAGAGAAAAGGGCATGCCCTGGGTGCTGGAGGTCCTTAATAATGGACGCTGCCTTTCTGAGACACTGCTCCCTAAAAATGTCCTGGGTATTCTTAGGCACTAGCCTACAAATGGAGCTGACTAGATTTACAACCTTCTGCAGCTTCTTTCGGTCTTGTGCAGCAGCCCCTCCATACCAGACAGGGCCTCACTTTTGTCCCCCTCCATCCACACCTCAGTGAGCTCCGTGCCCGCCATAACGCTGAACTCTTCTTCCGTCACCTACATCTCCGAGCCTACTACTTTAACAAGGATTCCCCTCCCCCTATTGATGACCCCTTCTCCTGTCTTCACCCCTCCTCCTCCTCCGGGACAACACCCCCCCCCCCCCTCGGGCATTCTACCTGCACTCGATCTTTCATCACCAACTGTCGCTGAGACATCAACTGTCTCAACTTCACCACTCCTCTCTCCTGTTCCAACCTCATTCCCTCTAAACGCACTGTCCTCCACTCCCTCTGCACTAACCTAACCATCAAACCTGCAGACAAAAGTGGTGCCGTAGTAGTCTGGCGGACAGACCTCTACCTCACTGACACCAAACAGCAGCTACGAGGAAAACTGCAGATGCTGGAAGTTCAAACAACACACAAAATGCTGGTGGAACACAGTAGGCCAGGCAGCATCTATAAGGAGAAGCACTGTCAACGTTTCGGGCCGAGACCGTTCATCAGGACTAACTGAAAGGAAAGATAGTAAGAGTAAGAAATGTTCACAGGGCTTCTCCCTATAGATGCTGCCTGGCCTGCTGTGTTCCACCAGCATTTTGTGTGTGTTGACCAAACAACAGTTCTCTGACACCTCCTCTTACTTACCCCTGGAACAAGACCCCACCAAAAAACGTCAAACTACTGTCTCCCGTACCATCACTGCCCTTATCAACTCTGGAGACCTTCCATCCTCAGCCAAAAAACTCAATTCCCACACACCACACTGCTCGGTTTTACCTCCTCCCCAAGATCCACAAGCCTGACTGTCCCGTTAGACCCGTAGTTTCGGCCTGCTCCTGCCCCACCAAACTTATATCTGCCTACCTAGACTCCATTTTGTTTACCCAATATTCAGTCCCTCCCCACCTACGTCCGGGATACATCACATGGCCTCCACCTCTTCAATAACTTCCAGCTCCCTGGTCCCGACCGCTTCATTTTCACTATGGATGTCCAATCCGTATACCCTTCCATTCCCCATCAAGAAGGCCTCAAAGCCCTCCGCTACTTTCTGGACAATAGAGCTCACCAGTTCCCCAACACCACCACACTCCTCCAGTTTGCGAAACCCATACTCGCACTTAATAACTTCTGTTTTGGCTCTTTCTTCAGACCAAGGGTGTAGCTATAGGCACGCACATGGGCCCCAGCTATGCCTGCCTCTTCATTGGTTATGTGGAACAGTCTATGCTCCAAATCTATACTGGTACTGCTCCCCAACTCTTCCTTCACTACATTGTCAACTACACTGGTGCTGCTTCCTGCACTTATGCTGAGCTTGTCAATTTCATCCACTTTGCCTCTAACTTCCACCCAGCCCTCAAATTCACTTGGTTCATCTCAGACACTTCTCTCCCCTTTCTCAATCTCTCGGTCTCCATCTCTGGAGACAGACTGTCTGTCCACTGACATCTTCTATAAACCCACTGACTCTCATAACTACCTTGACTATACCCTCTTCCCACCCTGCCACATGCAAAAATGCTATTCCCTATTCCCAGTTCCTCTGTCTCCGCCACATCTGCTCCCAGGATGAGGCTTTCCATTCCAGGACATCTCAAATGTCCCTCTTTCTTTAACGATCGTGGTTTCCCTTCTGCCGTCATCAATGATGCCCTCACCACATCCTCCCGTCACAACAAGAACAGAGTTCCCCTTGTCTTCACCTACCACCCCACCAGCCTCCGGATCCAGCACATTATCCTCCGCAACTTCTGCCACCTTCAACAGGACCCCACCACTAAGCACATCCTTCCCTCTCTACCCCTCTCCGCTTTCCGCAGGGATTGTTCGCTCCACGACTTCCTGGTCCAAACGTCCCTCCCCACAGATCTCCCACCTGGTACTTATCCCTGCTACACCTGTCCCTACACCTCCTCTCTTACCACCATTCCGGGCCCCAAACATTCCTTCCAAATGAGGCAACACTTCACTTGTGAGTCTGTTGGGGTCATCTATTGCATCCGGTGCTCCCCATGCAGCCTCCTCTTCATCGGTGAGACCCGACACAGATTGGAGGCCACTTTGTCAAGCACCTCTGCTCTGTCCGCCACAACAGACAGGATCTCCTGGTTGCTACCCACTTCAACTCTGCTTCACATTGCCATTCAAATATGTCCATACATGGCCTCCTCTACTGCCATGATGAGGCCAAACTCAGGCTGGAGGAGCAACACCTCATATACCGTCTAGGTAGTCTCCAGCCCCTTAGCATGAACATTGAATTCTCCAACTTCCAGTAATTCTCTCCCTCACTTCCCCCATCCCAGTTTCACTCTGCCTCCTCCTATCACCTCCCTCATGGTTCCGCCTCCTTCTACTAGCCACAGTGCATAACATTCCTTACATTCCTTCTTCACCTTTCCTGCCTCTCCCCTCCCTGCTTCCCATCCCCCACCCCTTGATCTTTCCTCTTACTGGTTTTTCACCTGGCACCTACCAGCCTTCTCCTTCCCACCCTCCCCCCACCTTCTTTATAGGGCCCCTGCCCCCTCCCTCTTCAGTCCTGACGAAGGGTCTTGGCCCGAAACATTGACTGCTCGTTTCCACGGATGCTGCCCGACCAGATGCTGTTCCTCTAGCGTGTTGCTTTGACCCCAGCATCTGCAGAGTATTTTGTGCAGGCCAGACAGTGATGCAGCCTGTCAGAATGCTCTCCATAGTACAACTATAGAAGTTTTTGTATTTGTTGACATGCCAAATCGCTTCAAATTCCTAATAAAGTATAGCCGCTATCTTGCCTTCTTTATGACTACATCAATGTGTTGGGACCAGGTTAGATCCTCAAGGATCTTGACACCCAGGAAATTGAAGCTGCTCACTCTTTCCACTTCTGATCCCTCTATGAGGATTGGTCTGTGTTCCTTTGTCTTACCCTTCCTGAAGTCCACAATCAGCTCTTCCGTCTTACTGACATTGAGTGCCAGGTTATTGCTGTGGCACCATTCCACTAGTTAGCATATAGTTCACTCCTGTACACCCTCTCGTCACCACCTAAGATTTTACTAACAATGGTTGTATCGTCAGCAAATCTGTAGGTGGTATTTGTGCTATCCCTAGCCACACAGTCACATGTATACAGAGTGGGCTAAGCACACACCCCTAAGGTGCACCAGTGTTGATCGTCAGCGAGGAGGAGATGTCATCACCAATCCACATAGACTGTGGTCTTCCCGTTAGTAAGTTGAGGATCCAATTACAGAGGCCCAGGTTCTGCAACTTCTCAATCAGGATTATGGGAATGATCATATTAAATGCTGAGCTATAGTCAATGAACAGCATCCTGACATAGGTGTTCATGTTGTCACTGTCACAGTTGTCACAGCATTTCATCACTGTCGATGGGAGTGTTACTGGGTGATAGTCATTAAGGCAGCCCACATTACTCTTCTTTGGCACTGGTATAATTGTTGGCAGATGAAACTGGTAGATTTAGCAGATGAGACATCTCTTACTAAGTAGAACAGTCAGCACTTAGGTATTAGATGTTCCAGGTTGTGGGATCAAGTGTATGACAAAACCACCACACTGGAGCATCACAAAGAGTTTCTCAAGAAACACAGATGCCCATCATTTGCCTTCTCAGAGTCAGCAGTCCAGTCCATCCTGTGCATCAAGTATCTGGTGTGTACAGAGTGAGCCATGTCTCTGTGAAACATAGAACACAGCAATTCCTCATTTCCTCAGATACTGCAATCTTTACCTTAGATCCTCATTTTTGACAGAGAGCACCCAGATTGAACCCACATCTCTGGCGCAGTGAGGCAGTGACTTTCCCAGCTGTGTTGTTCTCTTTGTCTGTGATACTTGTGGCAGAACGGTCAATTAACAATTAAAAAAAAAACCTTTTGCAATGCCCTTGAGCTGTCCTGTTTGCTCGAAACTGTGGTAATTCAACTGAAGGGTGTTTTGAGTTACCTTGAGTAATAATCTCTTAAATTGAAATTTTTGTAATAAAAAATCCAAAACAGGAAAAGATTGATTTTAGTTCCAATCAGCATCTCAATATTAAAGCTAGCAACTAATTATCAAAACTGTAAGGGAATTGCAACTCACTCCGAACTCTCTTTCTGGGCATCAGGGCCATTGTTCAACAATTTCCCATGCTGCATAACTTCGGGTAGGGTCAGAAAACCAGCTTCTTTTGGTTTCTTTTCCTTCACTGAGTCTTTCTCCTGAAAGTCAACAAATGGTTGAAAATATTGCATAAACATAATTAAATGGAAATAATTTTTATTTTCCTTCAAAGCAGCCAATATTATATATGTAATAACATGCATGACTTATGCTTTGCAAAATGTTTTGACCAGATCACACTTTTTCTCTCTATCATTAAATGGTTCCTTTGAGTTTTGTTATGTTGGTGGTACTGGGAAGCCCAGTGGCTCTGAATAACACATATGAGAGATGGAGGTAAGGAACAAACATATATCTGTTTATCTTACATGTAAATCATCTACCCAAAATGTCCTCTCACTGAACACACAGAAGCTTGACAGCAACCCGTAAGGTTCAGAACATACATGAATACATAACACATCCCTGCCCCCCCCTTATTTTTAAAGGCTTCTCCCCCTTCCCATACACAGACCAGCTGCTGACTTTAAATAGAGTAATCATCAAATTCTACAACATGCAGTCCAGTGTAGGTCTGTAGTCTACTGTAGCTTTCTCTGTGTTGTGTTTTTTTTTATTATGTAGTTCGGTCTATTTTTTGTGTTGTGTCATGTAACGCCATGGTCCTGAAAAACATTGTCTCATTTTTACTATGCACTGTACCAGCAGTTATGGTCGAAATGACAATAAAAGTTGACTTGACTTGTCTTGAAAAGACATCTTTTTTTCTAAGCAGCAGACTGTCCCTACGCCCAGATATAACCCTGGGGATTATTCTTCCCACATGCTGAAGGTTAGTCACTAAACTAGTGATTCAATCTGTCTGGAGGCTGCCTGTTCCTATGAGGTAACTGACAGCCTGGAGGATGACGCCAAAGACATTTTATCTCTCGGTGGTATATGTATAGATCTTGACTTGGGTACTGCATTGTCAGTAATGGAGGAACAGTGTCTGGGTTATTTGACCTTAACAGAAGTTTTGCAGTTGGTGTCTCAGAATCTTGTCCCATTTCTACAGCTGGATCTGGATTGGTCAGTTTGTGTTGGTTTTCAGTAGCCTCAGAAGTGGGAACAGCTGATCAACTTGTCTTCTCCAGATGTTGTGGTTACTAGTTTCCACTGTGTATGGCACATTACCAGTTTGTACCACCACTGTCACAAGTATCCATTTTGTTCCACAGATGTGGTTCTGGGCAAGTGCACTCTCTCCTGTAGTGAAACTTTTGTACTACATTTGGTACATCTCTCTGCTTGGTTATTCTGTTCATTTAGCACAATGTTTTTGTTGTGTATTTAATATTTTAGTAATCTTGTGTGTGTATATGATTAAGTATTCTTGTTCATTTAAATAATTCATTTGAGTTCTATGTATAAATACGCGAATTGCATGCATCCTCATGCTACCACGTGATACGTGTGCACCTCGCTTAAAGCAAACATGAAGTTAGACTCACATTTCGGACTCCCATCTTCCTTTGAATTAGTTTAATTTTTTGAAGTTACAAAACATAGTTTTGTGTTTGGGATCTAATCAGGTCAAACTGGGTGCAAAGCTGTCTTTTCATCAGTGCAGCAACTGGAGCCATTTTGCTAGAGGCGTTGAGGTGTGTTGTGGATGTCGGCAAGAAAGTGCTAAGACACTAGTTGAAGGATCCACTTCCCACTGAGGACTTGTTTCAATGTTTCTACAAATCATTCAGCAAGGCCTTTAGTGGCTGATGATATGGTGTTGACTTGATGTGCTGAACACTTTGTTCATCTATGAATGCCCTGAACACTTCAAACAGGAGTTGTGAGCCATTGTCACTTACAACCTGTTGAGAAAACCCAAAGCAGCTGAAAATGCAACTTCGCTCCTCAATGCTTTTTCCAGATGTGGTGCTCTTTGTGATGGCAATCTCAGGTCCTGCAAAACCTATGCAAATCCCCTGCCACGGTTCTTCAGGCCATTCCATGGATGTAAAGGAGCAAGTTGAGGAACATTTCTCACTCACTGACAATGTGGGCATGCTTTGGCCTTCTCTTCAATAGTTACATCTCATCCTGGCCACTAGAAGTGATCACATGCAATTACTTTCATGCACACTGTGCCTCTGTGTTCCACATCAAGCACTTGCTTTCGTAATACTGTTGGAATGACAGCACAGTACCCACATAGTAAACATCCCACTTGTACTGGGAGACCCTTCCACTGAGCCTGGTAAGGTTTCAAATCTATGGCTGGCTCTCCTTTCCATTTATGAGTCCTCATGTCCACCACTTTATATAGAACAGTACATGTATATTTCCAGACTTGCACCAGAGGTATTGGTACTGTAGATACTTCCCTTAAGTAAAAGATCTTTCAGAGGTGGCTCTGTAGCTATAACAGCTAAGACAAGTCTGGATAGACTGTCAGCTTTCAAATGGTGGCTGGAATTCCTGTACTTTGTATTGTAATGAGGTGCAAAACTCAAATGATTTTACAAGATAGCAGCTTTTGTCCACATTATACAATTATTTGCACGTTTCCACAATGTGAGATAAATTTTGACAGCAGACAATTCAGCAGGAATTTACAATCAATATTAACAAGTTCCATTCTTATCTCAATCCTAGCCCTACATGGCCCTCCACATACATTTTCCTTCAGAAATCGCTAACTGCAAGAATTTAATATGATACTTACTGGTTTTTGACTGCGGTCCAGATTGGTATCAAATAGGCGTATATCAGCATTCTTAGGAAATGGGCGTATGTCAGCAGTCTTAGGAAATGGGCGTATGTCAGCAGTCTTAGGAAATGGGCGTATGTCAGCAGTCTTAGGAAATGGGCCTACATTATGTTTCAATCTCAACTGGCGACCTTCCCAATCTTTCAGCACAACACCAGCTTCTCTTATGGGATATTCTTGGTTCATGCAATACCTTGGACCCCTAAAATAGAAATAAAAAGTAAGAACTCAAACTTTTGTCTTATTGGGATTCTTGTCAACTCGAAAGACTAATGTGCAGAAAGAAGTCCTTTGAACATCACAAATAGACATTTGTTAAATCACTATTGCAAAAGAAAAAACCTACTTTGCAATATTTGACTGCTTTTTACTGACACTGAAATTCTTTCTTATTTTATTTTAGAGATACAGCATGGGTACAGTTCCTTCCAGCCCAATGAGCCCGTGCCACTCAATTACACCCATGTGACCAATTAATCTACAAACTTTGGAATCACATGCCTTTGGAATGTGGGAGGAAACTGGAGCTTCCAGAGGAAACACTCGCAGTTACAGAAAGAACGTACAAACTTCTTACAAAGAGTGGTGGATTTGAACCCGTGTGTCTGTGTGTGTGTGTCTGTGTGTATGTCTGTTCAATAATTTTCAGTGCTGATAAAAATAAAAATAATTAAAGTTTCACCTCAGATTTATGGCATTCTTCCTCGATAATAACCATGGGTAAACCATTCTATCTCATAGCTAACATACACAATTTTTTAATTTTGCTTTGAACACTAATATAAATTTACTAGTGTTCTTCCTGAGCTCACCAGTATAAAAGTAGAGGTTCTGCTATCTCTTTCTGAATCTGACACAATTTTTCCATTGTCCATTGTGATGCGAATGACAATCCCAGCCTTGCTCGTGCCTCTGCACTTATGTAGTATTCACCATTGCTAAACAAATACCGATTCTGTATTAGGTTCAGATATCTTCAAAATGAGGAACAAATAAACATTAATTATTCATACAGAAAAAAAAACAGAAAACCTGTAAACATGTAAAATTATTTGAACAAATAGTAAAGACTAAAGTTGGATAAAAGTCAGTGTAATAGTATGTATTCAGATAAATAGATTTGTAATTAAACAAATCTGTGCATATTTCAGTGGGTTTAGTTTTATTGCAAGTAGAATGGAGACTGGAGAAAATCAATCTAAAACTGACAGGGAAACTTACCAGTACATTACATTAGTAACCTTACCAGTCAAATGTAAAAAATTAAAATCCCATCATGGCAGTTCCATAGTGCAGTAAATATCATAGAATTCCAAGAATAAATTACCTGCACTGTTTGTGACTCTGAAACTATCAGATTGCTGTAAAAACACAATGGTATACACCTCCTCACCTGCCTCTCAATTCCTTCTGGGTCTCCTCCTCCTTCCCTTTTACCTATGAACCACACTCCTCTCCTATCAGAATTCTTCCTTTCTATCCCTTGACCATCACCTATCACCTTCCAGCTGGCCTCCTTCCCCTCGTCCCACCTTTTATTCTGTCATCTTCTCCCTCCCTTCTCAGTCTTGAAGAAGGGTCTTGGCCCAAAATGTCGACTATTTATTCATTTCCACGTATACTGCCTGACCTGCTGAGTTCCTCCAGCACTTTGTGTGTGTTGGTTTGGCATACATTGTGCTTCGAGGAAATCAGGTGTCCATGGTGAGGTCTCCATGTGTCTTGTAAAGCAGAAGTACAGAAAGTAAAACTGGCACAGTTCAGAGCCCTGTTACCTGTGCTGGAAACCATAGTTAAGGAAGAGGACAAACAATTTCAGAACATTTTTTTTATAAATTTGCTTTCCTATTAAATAATTCAATTTAAGAAGTACTTGGATAGGTACACGAAGGGGCAAGGCTTAGAGAGATATGGGCAGGAAATTGGCACTAGCTGGGTGGGCACAGTGCTTGGCATGGACTTGTTGGGCTGAAGGGCCTGATTCCCTTCACCATTACTCTACGACTTTATCTTTCTCAAACTTGCGAGATCTACAGTAACTTCATGGCATGTGATCTTCTCTCGTTTTGGTCTTTAGTTTAATCCATACATTTGCTGATCCTTGGAGCAGATCAGCCCTCAGATTGTTTCTTTAACCAATACTGTTAACACTCATACAACTTTTTTAATTTCATCAGTAGATTCTGTAGGAATGTTAAGCTCCCAGTCCTGCCCATCCTTAATCTATATGTACACAATACTTATATACTCCCATTTAACAAAAGACCTAACCTGGACATTAAATGTTTCACTCTCCATATTATGCTATCTAGACTATGAAGTGTCTCAGGCATTTTTGATTTTAGGTCAGACTTCTGGCATCAATAACTCCTGTACTATACTTTACTGTCTCAACTTGTACTCTCAACTGATTTACCTCATTCGTTGTACTCCTTGTATTTAGTTATTTACAAATAAGCCCAAAGAGACTTCAGTTCTGTCTTGTTTTCGTCATTTCAAACCCTCTGTCTTCCACTCATGGTGCTGTCTCTCTCCCTTCTGAATCACTGCACAGCTTCCCATCCCTTTGCCAATCAAGTTTAAATGTTCCCCCAAGGCATTTTAGTTTCTTCCAAAGATATTGGTCCTGTGAGTTTCCAGATATAGGTTTTTAAAATGTGAACACTTCTATGCTCCCACTTTCTTGCCCCCAAATCTGTGACATCTAGCCAAAAGCCTCTAGTAAAATTATCATACATTTCACAACACTGTATTCCACCTGCCAATGCACTCCAACAATTTATTGTCATGCTCTCTGTTTACCATATCTCTAATGTGGAATCAAATTTCACCTTGCGTACTATAACCAAGCTTTTAATATATATTAGAAAAGGGAATGGCCCAACACTGGTACCTGGGGTACAACATGCATTGTGGAAAACTTCTGGTGATTTTTATTTTGCCCTTGAGCCATTTTTATTTATCCAAGCTTTTAGTGATGCGCTTAGAACACAGGCTTCAATCCTGCTTAGCAGAATTTAATAGTTATTTGTCACAAACCTTCTTATACACTTGTCCCATCAATCTTTTCAGTTACCTCATCAAGAAATGCAAACAGGCTACTCAAACGTGATTTGTCTTTGATAAATGAAATGGCTCTCTCCATTTATTCAAAATGCCAATTTATTTTCCTCTGAAAGATTTCTAAAAGATTCCCAGCACAGAACTTAAACTGACTAGCTCGTAGTTGTCTTATAGTGTGTTTGTACAAGGGTGCCACATTTCCTATTCTCCAGTCCTCTAACATTCTCTGTATCTGAGGAGGATTAGGAGAATATGACCAGTCTTTCAGCAATCTTTTTCATTAATTTAGGTATAACATAGAGAGCCTCCATCAACAATTCCAGCTCAACTGTCCCACACCAATATTCCATTATTCTGCTTCCTAAGAGCAGATAGCAAAATCCCCTTCAGCATCCTTACATATTACACCTTTTGTTATAAGCTCCACTATTTTCCTCCATAAAAGACTTGTAGCACCCTATATATTTTAACTGATATTCTCTTCCCTTATTCCTTTGGCTGTAATATTCTCCTCTTCATTTTACCCCTCTCCACTTTCCATATTCAGCTTGATTCTTCCTGAATGAATCAATTGACAGGATTCACAGGCCTTTTTAAAAAAAAGTTAATCTTTTATCAATCTCTTCCCTCATTCATTTTGGTTCCTTTAGTCCAAGTTTCTAAAATAAAATTCTGTCTCACCTCTGTCTCTTTTTGCCATCTTCTATAACCTTTAGTCGTTCAATATCTATCCACAACCACCAGTATTTCTCACCAGCTGTTCCCAGAATGAACTTCCTGAATTTTTCAATACCTCTTCTGTTCTTGAAATTATAGTGATGACTTGGTGTTGTGTAGCAGAAGTCTCTGTCACCTTCACTTGAAGAATCAGATTCTGTAATTTCCTCAATCAAGTCGCTTGCAAAATGCTGATCCTTTCCATTATCCTTCACTGTGAACAGGCTCTCTAAATTTACATCAGGAGAATTTGAAACCACAGGCTCAGTCTCTGTGACACTCTTTGCATCAGTACTGGAGGGTTGGTCACCCCATGAATTCTGCAGGATTGTGGAATCATCTGCTCCCACCTTGTATTCATGTGTCTTTGCTTCATTTTCCGTAATGACTTGTTCATCCCCTTCTACCTTGTGCTCAGTTCCATTCTCTGACTTCACTTCAAGAAAAATTGTTCCAGACATATGCAAAGGGGATTCAGGCACGAATGCAAATATTTCATTATCCACAACTTTTGGTTTGGAAAGATCTATGATGCATTTGTCATAGTCACTCATTAACCTTATTGCTTTTGAGTAACGTCTGCTTCCTAGAGATCTAACTTTTGGCTTTTCAACTTCAAAACTGACCAGAACTTCCTCCAATAGAGAAATTCCTAGAGGAATTCAAATACAAAATAAAATCACTTTTAAGAATAAAAATTACAGCAGTTATGATAGTGAACTGTTTTCCTTTCTTTCAACTAGTAAGGATAATAGGAACAAACATAAAAAGGAGCAGAAATAGGCTCAGTTGGCCCCTCGAGTCATTTAATAAGATGGCTGATATGATTATAGTCCCAAATCTGCAGTTTTATTGACTCACATTAACCCTTCACACACTGTAGTTTGAAAATATTCAAGAACACAGCTTCCATTGTCTTTGAAGAAGAGTTCACAATCCTTAGTTTTTTCCCCACCTTTTGAGACATTTTAAGTGTTATTTACTTTGATGTACTCTTTTTATTATTATTATTATCCAAAATAACAAGATCTGAAAAGAAAAGAGAAGAAAAGAGTTCCAAAGACTTCTCATACCTCGGGGGGGGGGGGGGGGGGGGGTTGTAGCAGAAATCACTAACTTCTTGTCTTAAGTGAATGATTTTTAAAAAATTATTATTAAATTGAGGCTTTGTACTAGATTCTCCTATAAAACAAAACAATCTCTAGATCCAGCCTATCAAGCCCTTAGGATCATAAATGTTTCAGTCAACACTCCTTCGGAACTTCTGCAGATACAAAATTAGCCTGACTAATATTTGCTCAAAATAGCTACCTGTCCATTTCTAATATTGCACTCTCTAAGCTGTTTCAACACATTAACATCACCTCTCACATATGAAGAACAGTATTGCATGTAGTACTACAGATGTGGCCTCACCAATATCCTATATAGCTGAAACAAAATCTTCCTAGTTTTGTGGCAAATTCCTCAAGCAGTCAACAATAACATTCTATTAGTCTCCTGAATTACCTGCTGCATCGAATACTGGCCTTTTGTGTATTATTCACCTGGGCACTCATGATTCCCCCTTATCTACTGTGCATGTTACTTCTTAAAGAACTCAATAAATTGTTCAAACATGGTTCACCATTCACACTAAACAGCATTACACTGAATTTTTCCAAGGACCTACTGGAATGTCCTTGATAATAATTTTTAACCTTTTCCCAATCATAGATTATTAAGCTAGATAATAAACACAACAAATTCTACAAGGACTGGAAATCATGAACAACATACAAGAAATACTGGAGCAAGTCAGTGATTCAGACAGTATCTATGGAGAGGAATAAACATTCAACATCTTGAGATGAGATGCTTCATCAGGACTGGAAAGGAAGGAGATAGAAGGGAGAACTAGAAGGTGACAGGAAGGATAGCATACAAGCTGGAAGGTGAGATGTAAGACCAGTTGAGGGGCAAGTTGAATGGGTGCAAGACAAAGCTGAAGTAAAACCCTGGCAGGTGATAAGTGGTAGATGTAAAGGGCTGAAGGAGGAATCTAACAGGAGAGGGCAGTGAACTATAGAATTAAGGGAAGGGAGGGAAGAGAACCAGAATGAGGTGATGACCATGGGAAGAGAAGGGTTGTGAGGGTAACTCGAATGGGGAATGGAGAAAGAAAGAAGTTGGGAAGGGCGAGTAATTACCAGAAGACAGAAATTGATGTTCATGCCATTAGGTTGGAGGCTACCCAGATAGGATGAGGGGCTGCTCCTCCAACCCGAGTTTAGCCTCACTATGGACAGACCCTTCAATATGGGAATGGGAAATTGAATTCAAATGGGTAGCCACCGGGAGATCCTGCCTTTTGTAATAGCCAGAGTATGGGTCCTATATGAAAGATTCCTCCAATCAGTATCAGGTCTAAGCTGTCTGGTGTATATATTCAAGCATCTGTCTCCCTCTCTTTTTGAGTACAAAAATACATTTTGCTATTTTCTGATCAAATTGAACCTTACTGAATTTGGAAAATTTTGAACTAATACATCAATCATCTCACTAGCAACCCCTTTTAAGACTCTAGAATGAAAACAGTCCAGGATCTTCTGACTTGTCAGCCCATGGCACCAATAATTCATCACTGAAGACAGCAATTCCACCCCTCCCCCCCACCAAATTCCACCTCCCTTCCAGTTCCTGGTTTACAGCTACTTTTGGAATGGTACTTGTAAAATAATGGCTGATGCAAAATTCTTGCTTTATTATTCCACCACCTCTTTGGTTGAGACCATAAGACATAGAAGTAGAATTAGGCCATTCAGCAAATCAAGTCAGCTCTGTCATTCCATCATGGCTGATCCCAGATGCCATTTAACCCCATACACCTGTCTTCTCGCCAGATCCTTTGATGCCCCAACTGATCAGGAAACTATCAACTTCCGCCTTAAGCATACCCACAGACTTGGCCTCCACCACAGTCTGTGTCAGAGCATTCCACAAATTCACCCCTCTCTGGCTAAAATAGTTCCTCCTTACCCGTTCTAAAAGGTCACCCCTTAATTTTGAGGCTGTGCCCTCTAGTTCTGGATACCCCAACCATAGAAAACATCCTCTCCACATCTACCCTATCTAGTCCTTACAACATTCCGTAGGTTTCAATCCCCCCCCACATTCTTCTAAATTCCAGTGAATACAGGCCCAAAGCTGCCAAACACTCCTAATATGTTAATCTCATTTCCTTTATTTATTCCCTAGACCCAATGTTTATTGAATAAATACTCACTTCATTAACACTTTTTAAATTATCTATGTACACGCCTGTTATTTTTTATATATCTGGCTAGCTTTATGGTGTTCTCTAAATTCCTCCCCTCCCCAATTCATTTATGTTTCACACAATGTTTTTGTTAATACATTCTGTCCAATAAAACAGAATTTCTTAAAGCTAGTTGGACATCAATCCATCCTGCAATTCATGTCATCTGGCGTGGAAATTAACACTTTAGCAGCGTATCTCTCAACTTTTATTTGGTTACTCAACATATTAATCGGTCGAGAGAAAAGACAAATATATTCTCTTACGGTCAATGACTCTCAATCTGCAGATGTCTAAATTACCATCGGCAGAATGTGAAATGACAGTATCCGAGCTTATGCCTGTCCTACCCTTCCCTCCTCACCATCTAGCAGAATGCATCAGTCCCCAACACCCCACCTAGCAATAGCAGACTCCCAGGAAGCAAAATCCTCGTCCATTGTAAGGATTTCAGTTTGTATACATTCTCTGACATTAAATTGAACCACTGAATTATTGAATACCTTTGGCTGTACCTTATGGATTTTGGACCGCTGATCATGAAAATCACAATTTTCCTGTCACGCACCTTTTGATTTTCTGTGACTAGGCCATGCAGGAGCTAGCCACCCAACAGGATAGTACTGAGTCATACTACGTTGCACCACTATGCAACTTCCTTCCTACATGTTTGCAAATTTTGGCAATTCCATAATGGGAAGATAAATTTTTTTTTAGTCTCAGGACTTCAGCAGAGGGTTTGGAAATAAATTGACTTATGGTGATTTTGTTAGAAATAGACAATTCATTATTGCGCAGAGAAAGGCCATTTAGCCATTATGTCCACTAGAGCTCTCTGCTGGGGCAGCTCATTAATCACACATTGAACAAAGGCTCATTATAGCTGATTTCCAAACTCTAAATAGGCCTTGATTGCCAAAATCTTGTGTTGGCCATGAAGGAATTAAAAAACAACGGACGAGGATTTTGCTTCCTGGGGGTCTGCTATTGCTAGGTGGGGTGTTGGGGGCTGATGATTTCTGCTAGATGGTGAGGGGAGGGTGAGGAGGGAAGGGTATGCTTTTGCTGCTGCTTGTGCATGGGGGGGAGGGGGAGAATGGCTTTGGGATTCTGCTTTTCTGTCATTCATTCTTTGTTTTTTTACCCCCTCTCCATTTCGTTGATATCTGCAAAGGGTAAGGATTTCAGTTTGTATACATTCTCTGACATTAAATTGAACCATTGAATTACTGAATACCTTTGGCTGTATCTTATGGATTTTGGACTGCTGATCATGAAAATCACCATTTAATTTCATTGTAATGCACCTTTTTTTTAAAAAAAACTTGACTAATGTGTTATTTCAATTTATAATTTAAGTCAATGAAAATGTTGGCCACAATGTAAGATTTAAAGTTTTCTATCTTGTCTGGGCATGCCTGGAAAGGATGGATGCTGCATCACAGGACAGGTTTTAGAAAGGCCATACATTTCCAGGAAGGATTTCAATGTTTGAGACAGATGTTTCCCAGAATAACTGATGTCAAAATCAAGGTAGGTATTTTTTTGGTCCACAAATCTAACAGATCATCAATGACAGACAATTCAAAGAAATTATAGTGGGTCTGGAGAAAATCACATGGAAGATATTCAAGGATGTTGTTGAAAATTTTCTAGGTAACTACAGAGTACCAAACCATGTGCAGTTGGTTGACAACAAGCTTTAAGCACACAAAACCATGAAGTGCAAAATGTCACTAATGATTCATTTACTGCATTCCCTTTTAGATTTCTTCCCTGCAAGTAATGGTGCTGTCAGTGACGAGCATGGTGAAAAGCTTCATCAGGACATTGAAATCATGAAGAAATGTCATCAGGGCAACTGGAATCCATCAATGCTGGCTGATTAGCTAACTGGAACAAATTAATTAGAACACAGTAGAGATGAAGAAGGGGGCTTATTGGACATGATGGGGATATGCTACTGCAATTTCCATGGTAAATATGCTAGATATTACAGGAGTAAACCAGCTGAGTTACCTACAGCAAAAGATGAAACTGAACTGAGATTATGAAGACATGAGAGGGATCAATACCTTAAGCAAGCAACAGGCAAAATTAGTTTTGGTAATGCTCTATGTTTTATAACACAGGAGATATGACAAATTGAATTATCATCAAGGTTAATAATGAAACCACCCAAGATGCTGCTTATATCTCATAGTTATCTTCTGTAATAGGGGTTAATATGGTGCAATTAGAGAACCGTGGAATTCTTGATCAGATTTCAATTAAACAATATAACACTGGGAAATGGATCAATATGGATTTTACTTCATAATGCATCCACCATGGAAAGCAGCAGGGAGCCAGAAGGGAGAAAAATTTGGATTCCTGTGATCAAAGGAGAATGTTGGGCCTACAGAGGGACTGAATTAGACAAGGTTAGCAGATTGTGATTTTGTTTCTTATGATAACTTTTCTCTATCATTTTTGCCCATCAGTAATGGGGCATTCTGAAAATTTGTCTTGCTGAATGATATTCTCACATTATCACTTCATGCACATGCTATTATAAGGGTTCATTAAATTTCAATCTGAATAGCACTAACGTTGCTGTCCGTTGTTTCAGGATACTCGGTTTTGGTTGGGCAAGTATTACCCAAACCTGTTGTAGAATTGCTCATTTGCTTTAGTAAACTAATTAAGGATATTGTCGAAGACTTACTGAATATATACCTACTGCCCTCCCACCCCCCACCTCTTATCTTACTGCAGAATGAGATGCAGTTCTTAACCATAATGAAGCTATTATCAAACTGTGATGTTATTAAACAAGATCTAGCTAACAATATTTTGCAAACTCATTCAATGTGGAATGAGGTTTGGTAGTCAGGTCTGAATGTTAATGTACTTCCTTGGATTTGTATTATTTCACACATTGTTACTGCACTACTTCTGAATCTAATAATTATCTAATGTATTTTCCTAAGCATTTTATTTTGAAGGCAACTCAAACAACTTAGACACTTGCTTGCATCAATAAATATCAAGGACTCATCATCTCATGTCCTCAATATTTATTACTTTTTAAATTTATTTTTGCATTTGCACAGTTTGTTGTCTTCTGCACTCTGGTTGAATGCCCTCATTGAGTGGTCTTACATAGATTCTATTGTGGTTACTATTCAATCAATTTGTTGAATATGCCCACAAGAAAATGAATCCCAGAGGTAAAATGGACAAGAACGATAGAAACAAGAAACAAAATCACAATTTGGCAACCCCTTTCCTCGGTTTAAATTGGAGCAGTGGTTTGGGCGAGTACTGGTACAAAAGGACAGCGGCATTCATGAATCAAAGTTATTGGCCAGAGTTAGTTGACCAAAGTTGGCATCAACGCTTTGAATTACACAATATTTTGGAAGCTTCATCTTCAGAAACTTATTTGGATACTCAACATGATTTAAAGTACATTTCTATCACGCCATTGCTAAAATGAATTCACATAACATTTTACATGGAACTTAAAATGGTAAACAAGTTAAAATATGGATCACAAGACATAGGAGCAGAATTAGGCCATTTGGCCCATCAAGTCTGCTCATATAATCTATGTAACTTACCAGGCAGGTTATGTTCAACTGATTTTGAAGATTCTGAAGAAAGATGTGAAGATTTTTGTTCATTACTTGTAGATTGATGGTCAGAACGAACTATCGCCATTTTGGTTTCTTCATTTGCCTCAGAGTACAGAAACTTAGTTTGGGTAACAGCAGCCTAAGGAGACATTTTTAATTATTTGCTACGATTGTGAATGTGAAACTCCACTGAAAGGGAGAATCCAATTAAAATGAAGCAATTGCTTGTAGCTATTGAGTTATGGGTTATGGATAGATTCAGACTTTACTCATAGTGCAAAGAGGGAGGGAGGAAGAGAAGTGTCAGCTGTTACACTGAGGTTACAATAACTGACCCCAAGTAGAAGTGTTTTCTAGGTACAGTTGTCAGAAATTCAGTAAGCAGTGCCAGATAGCATTCATATTTTACAAATGGGATAACCTAACACAGAAATTGAAATGCAGAAGGATCTGAGAGTTTTGGTACACCAAATACAAAGTTAACATGCAGACACAGCAAGTAATTATGAAGGCAAATATTAGCTCAATTTCTATTGCAGGATGATTGGAATACAAGAATAAGGAACTTCTGTTGCAATTGTATGGATCTCTGTGAGACTATACTTGAAATACAGTGTTTGATTTCCATTTGCATTCCTACAGAAGGATCAATGACCTCAGGGCCAGGTATAAAAACTAAGTCAGCCAGGCAAAACCACTCTGCAGGCAACCTTAGAGCTACTAGATGATAGATAGATAGATAGATAGATACTTTATTCATCCCCATGGGGAAATTCAACATTTTTTCCAACGTCCCATACACTTATTGTAGCAAAACTAATTACATACAATACTTAACTCAGTAAAAATATGATATGCATCTAAAATCACTCTCTCAAAAAGCATTAATAATAGCTTTTAAAAAGTTCTTAAGTAGTTTACTTAAATACATTGAGTCCTAACCCCGGCACTTTAACATATCTTACTCCTGGCGGTTGAATTGTAAAGCCGAATGGCATTGGGGAGTATTGATCTCTTCATCCTGTCTGAGGAGCATTGCATCGATAGCAACCTACTAACTAACTACTAACTTGACCGTCACCAAGAATATTAGAATCTTAAAACATACTATTGCCCAGCATCCTATCCCAGCACACAGCGTGAGCACATTCAACACTGCAAGGTACCTGCATATGCTATACATGTCCAATCTTTATAAAAACAATCATTCCCATATACAACACATAAGTGTGTTTGGCTTCTTTCCCTCTGCTCTTCCATTCAAACCCATTGACGATCTGTCCTAGAGACCTTCTGAAATGCAGCTGCAGTTTTTGGGATCTCACTGCCCTTCTCAACAGCATCCTTACATAGACTTCAGGTGACTGGCAATAAAAGACAGTCTGTTTAACATTCATTGCCAGAATGAAGGCCACTCCAACCTCAGTTGCTAACAATGTCGATTTTATGCGTCAGCTGAAACCTAGCTCCATTCTGCTGTTGACTTGTTTACTGGAATTTACAAGAAGGTGGGATTGACATGGTGGACCGAATGGCTTGTTTCTATGTTGGATGATTCTACGACTCTGTATTCACTGCCTCGAAAGGTAGTGTCATTCAAATCAGTGAGAAAACTGCTTTCAGGCACTGAGTTATTATGATCTGGAATGAACTGCCTAAAAGGGAAATGGAAGCAGATCTAACAATGACTTTCAAAATAAAACTACATGGAATAGCAATTACAGTTGCCCTTTAAATCTGTAGTGAATATCTGTGAGTAAAGAGCCAAAGTTCACCAGTCCTGAAAATCTACCACTTCTGTTTTCTTTGAATAGCAGATCCACTTGAAGCCCATGCTGCTTACCCCCAACCTATCAGGTGCTAACTTGGTGCATAGCAAGTTATTCCTCATCCCATCTTTGCTCATTTTACTAATCACTTTAAACTTGTGTCTTCTATTCTTGAACATTTGCATTTTCAGAAACAGATTCTCTTCATCACTTTGGAACTTATTTGTCAAAATTCCTCTCAATTCTTTTCTGCACAAAGAACAAACCCAATTTCTTCACCCTGTTCTCATAACGGAGTGCAAAATGGAATTTAACTCAGACAAGTCTGAAGAGATGCATTTTAAAGGTTATCCACTATTCAATTACATTTTTGCTGTCAATCTTTGTGTTTTCACAATAAGTCCACTCTGAGCTCCCAAGTCTGGCCCTCCTGTAGTCAAATATTTCAACTATTTCCATTTCCCTTAACACTGGACAATTTTTTTCTTCAAAAGTGTTGCTTCCTCAGAATTTTTTTTTGTTCATGACAGACTGCTTGAAGCAGAACACAAGTATTATTTTAGACTATTTGCATCATGTAGGAATTTGGAGAAACAAATTAACTTTTATTTGTTATGTACCCCTAGGGTTCATATTTTCTGTGGACAACCACTTTAAAATGTCGGGAGAATGACTCTGGCTTTTGGACACTGTTTGCGCTGCTAATGAGGGGGGGGGGCACCCAGAGCAGATGTGAGAGAGAGAGAGAGACAAAGATTTAAAGTTATGGCTCCATGGATGATTGTTTACTTTACTTCCAAGGCCTTTGCCTGCTTGTGAGCATTCCCGCTGAGACAGCAAAGCAATGCCAGGTGATGGACATGTGATGGATGGCTCGTACCCCGACAGGGAAGATAAAAAGCGAGTCTGCTGAGACACAGGCAGACACGCCATGAGACACTGAACGAGTGTCGTGCACCCACAGGAAGGTGGGGGATTTGGAGGATTGATTTGAGGGAATCAGTCAGAGGCTCACAGTGTGTGAAGGCAGACCGGTGGAGGCTTGTGTGTGTGTCCGCCCTCGCCTGAGGGACAAGCTCACCACTGAAGAACGGTCTGACCGGGAACAGAGGGGTCACAGTCGGTGACCACAACAGCACAACAGAACAAGACGACAACGGAAGGTTTGCCTGCTGCTACTGCTCACCTCTCGCTCTCTCTCTCCCCTCCCCCAACAGTACCACAGCAACTACCTCGACCTGAACTGAACTGAACTCTGCATTATCTTAAGACTATTCATTTACCCCTAGACTTTGAAAGAGCTTGGTTTTGATTCCTATTTCCACATTTCTGTATATATCATTGCTAACCTGTTTTACATGTATATTTGCATTTTATAGTACTATATTACTTAGTTTACTATTAAACACTTTTAGTTACAGTACCACCAGACTCCAACGTATCATTCCATTTCTGCTGGGGTTTTTTTTCTTTTTTTTTCTTTTTAAATCTTTTTATTAATTTAAAGAAAAACATAAGTGAAATATGAATACAAAACATTTGAGAGTACATAATTAACAGTTTAAATAGACAATCAGATATGTAATAATCAATATATAAAGCCTCCCAAACTCATAGTATTAATGTAAAAGAATCGAAAAAGAGAAAAAAAAACCCCAAAAAACTAAAAGAAAACTTTAAAAAAAAAACTAACCAACATGGGCAATTGCATAATGTTAAGTACATACAGTAGTGCCGATAACTCCGAACCTCCATCCAAATAATTAAGGATAATAACAGTAAGGTTTAAGATCAGACCATTTAACTCATATGAAAATGTTGAATAAATGGTCTCCAAGTTTCCTCAAATTTAGCTGAAGAATCAAAAACCACACTTCTAATTTTTTCTAAACTCAAACAAGAAATAGTTTGAGAAAACCACTGAAATACAGTTGGAGGGTTAATTTCTTTCCAATTCAGTAAAATAGATCTTCTAGCCATTAATGTAACAAATGCAATCATTCATTGAGCTGAAGCGGATAAACGATTATTATCTATCATTGGCAAACCAAAAATTGCAGTAAAAGGATGCGGTTGGAAATTGATATTTAAAACTCTTGAAATATTAAAAATATCTTTCCAATAATTTTGTGAACAAGGACAAAACCAAAACATATGAGTCAATGAAGCAACATCAGAATGACATCTGTCACAGGTTGAATTAACATAAGAATAAAATCGAGCAAGTTTATCTTTAGACATGTGAGCTCTATGTACAACCTTAAATTGAATTAGGGCATGTTTAGCACAAATAGAGGACGAATTTACCAATGATAAAATTTTTTCCCATTGCTCAGTAGATATAGGACAATGCAATTCTTCTTGCCATTCCTTCTTAATTTTTTCTGATACATCTAGCTGTACACTCATAATCATATTATAAATGATAGCTACTAAACCCTTTTGACAAGGATTGAGGGCTAAAATTCTTTCTGTAATGTCCAATGGACATTCTTTCGAAAAAGACTTTAATTCATTATACAGAAAATTTCTGACTTGCAAATATCTAAAAAAAATGGGTTTTAGGTAAATTATACTTATTAGATAGCTGTTCAAAGGACATAATGTTATCATCCAAAAACAGATCACGAAAACATGTTATACCTTTTGTTTTCCATAATAGAAAAGCTTGATCTATAGACGAAGGTCAAAAGAAGTAGTTAGATATTATAGGACATGACAGCATAAACTTATTCAAGCCAAAAAATTTACGAAATTGAAACCAAATTCGTAATGTATACTTGACTATGGGATTAGTTATCTGTTTATTCATTTTAAATAACGAAAAAGGCAGTGAAGATCCTAAGATTGAGATCAATGAAAAATCTTGCACAGATTTACATTCCAAATTTACCCATTGTGGGCAAGCAGCTGTAGTCGATTCTTGTGTCCAGAATATTAAATACCGTATATTAACTGCCCAATAGTAAAATCTTAAGTTTGGTAGAGCCAAGCCGCCCTCCTTCTTAGGCTTCTGTAAATATTTTTTGCCTAGTCTAGGATTTTTGTTCTGCCACAAATAAGAAGATATTTTAGAGTCAACCATATCAAAAAAAGATTTAGGAATAAAAATTGGTAATGCTTGAAATAAATATAAAAATTTAGGTAGTATCATCATCTTAATGGCATTAACTCTGCCTACCAAAGACAAAGATAGGATTTACTAGGATGTTACCAGGGTTTCAGCACTTAAGTTACAGAGAAAGGTTGAACAAGTTAGGTCTCTATTCATTGGAGCGTAGAAGGTTGAGGGGGGATTTGATCGAGGTATTTAAAATGTTGAGAGGGATAGATAGAGTTGACGTGAATAGGCTGTTTCCATTGAGAGTAGGGGAGATTCAAACGAGAGGACATGATTTGAGAGTTAGGGGGCAAAAGTTTAAGGGAAACACGAGGGGGTATTTCTTTACTCAGAGAGTGATAGCTGTGTGGAATGAGCTTCCTGTAGAAGTAGTAGAGGCCAGATCAGTTGTGTCATTTAAGGTAAAATTGGATAGGTATATGGATAGGAAAGGAGTGGAGGGTTATGGGCTGAGTGCGGGTAGGTGGGACTAGGTGAGATTAAGAGTTCGGCACGGACTAGGAGGGCCGGAATGGCCTGTTTC
The DNA here is from genome assembly GCF_048418815.1 of Hemitrygon akajei. Classification (NCBI taxonomy): domain Eukaryota; kingdom Metazoa; phylum Chordata; class Chondrichthyes; order Myliobatiformes; family Dasyatidae; genus Hemitrygon; species Hemitrygon akajei. The sequence goes on along the minus strand of NC_133124.1, from coordinate 140,702,419 downwards.
CGTGCTGTGATTGTTATATGTTATATGTTATATGTTATATGTTATAATGGAGACCACCTATTAGCAAGTTGCTTAATTTGATCGATTAAAGGTAGAAAATTAATTTTAAATAAATCTTTATGTTTTTTAGTAATTTTAATACCTAAATAAGTAAAATAATCTTTAACAATTCTATATGGTACATGATTATAAATTGGAACTTGCATATTTAATGGAAATAGTTCACTCTTATTAAAATTCAATATATAACCAGAAAAGTTACTAAATTGAGTGAGCAAAGAAGAAATAGCAGGAATGGATCTTTCAGGGTCAGATATATATAATAACAAGTCATCCGCATATAATGATACCTTATACGTCGTCTCCCCACGGGTAATACCGAAAATATTGGGTGATTCACGAATAGCTATAGCCAAGGGTTCTAAAGCAATGTCAAATAATAAAGGACTTAAAGGACAACCTTGCCTTGTACCACGAAATAGCTGAAAAAAAGAGGATCTTTGATTATTGGTAAAAACCGAAGCTAGGGGTTTATGGTATATTAATTTAATCCATGATATAAATTTTGAACTAAAATTAAAATGTTGCATTGTATTAAATAAATATGGCCATTCAACTCTATCAAATGCTTTTTCGGCATCTAAAGAAATGACACATTCTGGTATTTTAGATGAAGAGGTATAAGTAATATTAATTAATTTTCTAATGTTAAAAGATGAATAGTGATTTTTAATAAATCCAGTCTGATCTTCAGAAATAATTCGAGGTAATATATTTTCTAATCTAATAGCCAAAATTTTACTAAAAATCTTAAAATCCGTATTCAACAAGGATATAGGCCGATAGGATGCGCATTCAGTAGGGTCTTTATCTTTTTTAAGAATTAAAGAAATAGAAGCTTCATAAAAAGATTGTGGTAGTTTACCTATACTTAATGCATCTTTAAAAATTTTACAAAGCCAAGGAGAAAGTATGGAAGAAAAAGATTTTAAAAATTCTGCAGAAAAACCATCTGGACCAGAAGCTTTACCCGAATTCATTGAAAAAATAGCCTTTTCTATTTCAGACTCCGTAATAGGTGTATCCAAAAATACACTATCCTCAACAGTTACTTTTGGAATATTCAATTTCCTTAAAAATTCATTTATTATAGAAGAGTCCTTAGTACATTCTGATTGATATAAGGAATTATAAAAATCTTGAAAGGCTTTATTTATCTCTTTGTGATCGATCGTCAAAGTACCATCTTGTTTACGAATCCTAGTAATCTGTCGTTTATCCGAAACAATTTTCAATTGATTAGCTAGTAATTTACCAGACTTATCTCCATATATATAGAATTGGGCTTTTGATTTAATTAACTGACTTTCAATCGAAGAGGATAATAGTAAGCTATGCTCCATTTGAAGTTCCACTCTTTCTTTATAAAGTTCTTTGCTAGGGGTCATTGAATAAATCTTGTCAATTGCTTTGATTTTATCAACTAGTATTAATATTTTAGAGTTAGTTCGTTTCCTAACTCCAGCAGAATATGAAATAATCTGTCCACGAATATATGCCTTAAAAGTATCCCACAAAGTTCCACTAGAGATCTCTGCTGTAAAATTTGTTGAGAAAAACAAATCAATTTGCTGTTTAATAAAGTTGACAAAGTCAGGATCCTGCAATGAAACAGGATTAAACCTCCAACCTTTAGTATTAATATATGAATCCGTCATCTTAATAGATAACTTCAAAGGTGCATGATCAGATATGGTAATAGAATCATATTTACAATCCATAACATCTGTAAGTAAATGGTGATCAATGAAAAAGTAATCAATTCTTGAGTAATTATGGTAAACATGGGAAAAGTATGAAAACTCTTTGTCGTTAGGGTGTAAAAAACGCCAAATTTCACAAATAGCTGAATCAATCATAAAAGAGTTAATGAGAGAAGCCGATTTATTTGGAAGAGTTTGGGTAGGCTTGGATCTACCTTGCGGATCTGAAATTGTTTCATGATGTATAAAAGAAGTTGATGAATCTATAAAAATGGAAACACCTCTCACTTTGGCTTGCGAATTTGAGTGATACTGTTGGCCCTTCCAAAACCTAAACAACCGTTGACTATCCACCTTCCTTACATGAGTCTCTTGTACAAAAATAACATTAGCATTCATTCTATGGAATACTTTGAATGTTTTTTTCCGTTTGATCGGATGATTTAAACCATTAGTATTCCAAGAAACAAAGTTAATAGTCCTATCCATATTGACAATATTTATTACAATTAACACATAAGTTTGAAAAAAAAAGTGAACTCATGAACCCGGAAGAAGGAAGTAAGTTCAAGGAGAAACCGGAAGTCACGGCACTACGACCATTTTTGTAGTTTCATATAAGCCCATGAAATAAAACTAAGCAGAAAGCAAGCAAAAAGAAAAGAAAAAAGAAAAATCCCCCTCCCTCCACCCTCAAAACCCCAGGAAAAAAGCCAAAAAGAGGCAAGCAAGCAATCTAATACTAAAATTACCCCCGTGTCTCAAGACGGCAACTCAGACGCAACAAAGTTAAAAAAATACAAACAACCCACATTATAAGAGAGGGTTGGTATAACAAAAGTTAAAATATAAAATTAGTATTATAAATGTATATAAACAAAAGGGTTAAAAAAGAATTAAAACGATAAAACCCATAAATGACTAATACTGGATTGGTATTTTAAATGAAAGTTTAAAACTTTCAAACACATCAAAACAGATATGACATTCCAAGCACTAAAGTCTGCCGGGAAGAAGAAACGACATTTTATTTTTTAAAAAATATTAATATTTAAATGTTAAGAGTATAAAAAAGCGTATATCAGCTTAAAAAGAAAAGCAAAAAGGAGAAAAAAAACCCTAATAAGTTATTTTCAACGCTAATAGGTTAATAATATGGTAAAATAATAAAGTCAAAATGAACCAAGCAAAAAGAGCTTTAACTGTATATAAGAAATACATGTAAGCCATACCCAAAAAAAACCCAAACATCATTCTGTAACAGATCCAAATCTATAGGCTAAATTACATTATTCAGCCCGATAAAATGTCATTGTTCCAGGAAGCTTTGAGCATCCTCTGGAGATTTAAACAGCCGAAAAGTTCCGTCATCAAGAGTGACTCTCAAGTGTGCTGAAAATAACAGCGCTTGCTTGCAGCCTTTCTGGTGAAATTTCAACATAACCGATCTAAAAGCCATTCTCGCCCTTAAGACTTCAGGGCTATAATCTTCCAGAATGCAAAATTTAAACTCTTGATAGCTGATCATACCTTTTTTTCGAGCCGCCCGAATCAAACGTTCTTTGGTATGAGGGTAATGGATCCGAAGAATTACATGTCGTGGTTTCAAACTTGAATCCGACCGAAAACGGGAGACACGGTGTGCCCGATCGATTACCGGGGGAGAGTCCAGTACCTCTGGACCCAAGACATCCATTAGAAATTTAGAGAAGAAAACGGTAAGATCACCGCTCTCAAATTTTTCCGGAATCCCAATTAATCGAAGATTTTGTCTTCGAGAGTGATTTTCCAAATCAGAAATTTTAACTTTATAACGATCCATCTGTTGAGAAGTCGAAGTTTGCTCTTCTTGTATTTTTTCAATTATACGATCTTTCTTGCGAGCGGCTTCTTCAAGAGCCAAAATACTTGCTTGTTGTTTTTGTGATTCCAGTGAAAGTGTCTGGAACTTTTCTTCAACTAGTTTCAAACACTCATCAAACCGAAAAAACTTTACGGTTAATTTTCTCTCCAGTTCTTCAAATTTGTCTTCTATAAGCTTCACAATTGTTTCTAAAGTTATCGGTTCTTTCGTCTGTTTCGATTCTTTTGCTCTAGACATTTCAGCAAGTTGAGAATAATTCAAATAGTTAAAAAGAAAAATTCTGTATGTTTAGACCCCTTTAGAATAAGTATAAAAAGATCCTTTAAGGGGTGTTTGTAGGTTAAAAAGACGTAAAAGGTTTGGAGCAAAGCCTAGAAGCGGTTTACTCCATGAGCGTCATCTTGAGACCCCTCTGCTGGTTTGGTAACCCGGTCACGGGGTATGTGACATATTGTATTGTGTTTAATTTCATAACGGTGCTGACACTTTGCAGTAGTTCAACTAAACTAAAAATGTTTTGTTGATGATTTTCATTTGTAATCAGTTTCTGAGGCTTCTGGCTTAAATGTCCAGAAATAATCAGCGAGCACTGATGGATTCCAGTTGCCCAGATACCATTTCTCCATGACCACAACGTCCTGGCGAAACCTTCACCATGCTCGTCACTGACAGTGAAGTCGTCTAAATGGGGATGCAGAAAATGAATCTTTAGTGACATGTTGTACTTCATGGTTTTGTATGCTTGAAGCACATTATTAACTAGCTGCACACAGTTTGGTGGTTTGTAGTTGCCACGAAAATTTTCAACAACATCCTTGAATTCCTTCCATGCAATTTTCTCCGGTCCCACGAGAAGTTCTTTGAATTGCCTGTCATTCATGACCTGTTTGATCTGCCTTCTTTAATCTTGGCATCAGCTATTCTGGGAAACATCTGTCTCAAATATCAAAATCTTTCATGGAATTTTTTTGTGCCTGGTGACAGCAGATCCCATCCTTTCAGTCTTGAACCCAGTAGTTCTGCTTTTGCCTTTGACAAGCCCAAGTCTCTGACCAGGTCACTTAACTCTCAGAGATATCAGATGAGACTAACTAGACATAAAGGTTTCAAAATATGAATCAATATCAGCATCGTTTTCTATCCCTGGCTTGTGCATCATGGCACCTTTATCTGCCTCCTCTGGACTCCAGGCCCCGTTTTACTAAAACCTGTCCTGCCTTGCAGCATCCACCATGGCTAAGCATACCCAGGCATGCCTGGACAAGATAGAAAACTTTTCAGCTTACACTGTGGGCAACATTTTAAATGACTTGGATGATGGATTGAAGTAGCATATATAGGCAATTTCAAAACAATGGTACATGACAGGGAAATTCCATGGTGAATTTCATGATCAGCAGCCTAAAATCCATAAGGTACACCCAAAAGTATTCAGGAAGCAAAATCTTTGTTGTTCAGTGTAACCTAATGACATTTTCTTAACCTGATCGATATCATTGCCCAAAAATCCAGCAGGCCAAGTTCCTCACTGGGGCAAGCAAACTTTGATCAAAGTATTGCAGAACATATTTGAAATTTGTCCCTTTTCTACACTTTACACAAAGTGTTATTCCCACACCTGTCATCATCCCTCACACCACAACAAGTGATCCCCACTCTGATATCAACACTAACTTCTTTGCCTCTTTATGATCCCCATGATTGTCAACATCAAGCCTTGATTTCCCTCTGAATCTCACCAGCTGGTACCAATTTCTGTCCATCATCTCTGGCCAAATCTACCAGGCTCCCTTCTACTGATTTCCCACCTGATCTTTGTCCAATCTTGGCTCCTCCCACCCCAACTCAATCTGCTAAAACCTCAACCACAATTCAAACATTATGTGCTAATTTCCTTCTTCTGATCCACCCTGCCATGAACCTTTCCATCCCTCAGTAAATGTGGAGTTCTGATGCAGCCATCCTCCCAAGTCACAGCAAAGACACCCCAGAGTAAATGACATATTTACTCCACATTCCTATAATTTCCTTACATGTTTTAAGATTCAAGGGCACAGATGTTGGACATTTCATTGTGAGATCAATCCAAGTAATTGGGATTTATAGTCACTTGATATTTTGTCTGTAATAAATTTGCTTATCTAACTTTGATCAAGGCACGACTGCACAAGCTCATGGATGTCAACCAGTTAGAACAGGAGAAGAGTTTAAAGGAGGAAGCTTTATAGAGTAGGCGAAGAAGTATAGGTAGACAGAGTAGGAGGGCTTTGGTTCAATATGGCTTAAGCAATAGCAGGTCGAGGTGGGTTGCCTGTGTAGAATACAGACATAAAGTATGTGTGAGAGGCAGGTGTTCTGTGCTTGGTGTCAGGTGTGGGAATTCCTAGAGTCTCCCAGTCTCCAGGGCAGCCACATCTGCACCAGGTGCGTCGAGCTGCAGCTCCTTAGGGACCATGTCTTGGAACTGGAGATGCAGCTCCAGGGTGAGTGAGGAGGTGATGGTGAGGTGCTATAGGCAGGTAGTCACACTGGGGCCTCAGGAGACAAACAAGTGCGTAACAGTCATGAGAGAAAAGGGCAGGAGTCAGACATTAGAGTGTACCTCTGTGACTGTCCCCCTTAACACTAAGTACTCCTACTTCAGTACTGTTGGGGGGGGGGGGGGTGGGGGAGGATGGCCTACCTGCACCTTTGGCAGAGTCCTTTTCTGCAGCCATGATACTACCTCTGATCAACAGTGCCATGTCCCCACCTCTTTTGCCTCCCTCTGTCTTTTCTGAAACAGCTAAAGCCTAGCACTCGAAGTAACCATTCCTGCCCCTGAGCCATCCACGTCTGTAATGGCCACAACATCAGATCTCCAAGTATTGATCCACGCTCTGTTCATAATACATGGAGGCATTGTCAACTGAGTCTCTGTGAGTGGAAGTTAAGAACAGGATTGGGTCAATTAAATCCACTGTTTTTTAAAAAATATAAACCACCCAATAGTAACAGGGACATTGAGGAGTAGATAGGGATACAGATTCTGGAAAGGTGTAATAATAACAGGTGGGAGATTTTAATTCCCTAAATATTGACTGGCATCTCCCTGGAGCAAGGGATTTAGATGGGGTGGAGTTTGTTAGGTATGTTCAGGAAGGCTTCTTGACACAATATGTAGATAAGCCTACAAGAGGAGAGGCTGTACTTGATCTGGTGTTGGGAAATGAACCTGGGCATGTGTCAGATCGCTCAGTGGGAGAGCATTTTGGAGATAGTGATCACAATTCTATCTCCTTTACCATAGCACTGGAGAGGGATAGGAACAGGCAAGTTAGGAAAGTGTTTAATTGGAGTAAGGGGAAATGAAGCTATTAGGCAGGAACTTAGAAGCATAAATTTGAAACAGATGTTTTCAGGGAAATGTACAGATGAGGCAAATGTTCAGGGAATATTTGTGTGGAGTTCTGTATAGGTATCTTCCAGTGAGACAGGGAAAGGATCGTAGGGTACTGGGACCATGGTGTACAAAGGATGTTGTAAATCTAGTCAAGAAGAAAAAGATTATGAAAGATTCAAAAAACTAGGCAGGAAGGAGCTTAAGAATGAAATTAGGACAGCCAGAAAGGGCCATGAAAAGGCCTTGGCAGACAGGATTAAGGAAAACCCTGAGGAATTCTACAAGTATGTGAAGAGCAAGAGGATAAGACATGAGAGAATAGGACCAATCAAGTGTGACAGTGGGAAGGTGTGCGTGGAACCAGTAGAGATAGTAGAGGTACTTAATGAATATTTTGCTTCAGTATTCTCTATGGAAGACAGAAACGGGTGAATTTATTATGGGGAACAAGGAAATGGCAGATGAGTTGAACAGGTACTTTGGATCTGTCTTCACTAGCGAAGACACAAACAATCTCCCAGATGTAATAGTGGCCAAAGGAACTAGGGTAATGGATGAACTGAATGAAATTTATATTAGGCAAGAAACGGTGTTGGATAGACTGTTGGGTCTGAAGGCTGACAAGTCCCCAGGACCTGATAGTCTGCATCCCAGGGTACTTAAGGAGGTGGCTCTAGAAATCGTGGATGCATTGGTAATCATTTTCCAATGTTCTATAGATTCAGGATCAGTTCCTGCGGATTGGAGGCTGGCTAATGTTGTCCCACTTTTCAAGAAAGGAGGGAGAGAGAAAAAACAGGGAATTATAGACCGGTTAGCCTGACGTCAGTAGTGGGAAAGATGCTGGAGTCAATTATAAAAGAGGAAATTACAACACATTTGGATAGCAGTAGAAGGATCAGTCTGAGTCAACATGGATTTATGAAGGGAAAATCATGCTTGACTAATCTTCTGGAGTTTTTTTTTGAGGATGTACCTATGAAAAGGACAAGGGAGAGCCAGTGGATGTAGTGTACCTGGACTTCCAGAAAGCTTTTGATAAAGTCCCACATAGGAGATTAGTGGGCAAAATTAGGGCACATGGTATTGGGGGCAGAGTACTGACATGGATTGAAAATTGGCTGGCTGACAGGAAACAAAGAGTAGTGATTAATGGGTCCCTTTCGGAATGGCAGGCTGTGACCAGCGGGGTACCGCAAGATTCGGTGCTGGGACTGCAGCTGTTTACAATATACATTAATGATTTAGGTGAAGGAATTAAAAGTAACATTAGCAAATTTGCCGATGACACAAAGCTGGGTGGCAGTGTGAAATGTCAGGAGGATGTTATGAGAATGCAGGGTGACTTGGACAGGTTGGGTGAGTGGGCAAATGTATGGCAGATGCAGTTTAATGTGGATAAATGTGAGGTTATCCACTTTGGTGGCAAGAACAGGAAGGCAGATTACTATCTAAATGGAGTCAAGTTAGGGAAAGGGGAAGTACAACAAGATCTAGATGTTCTTGTACATCAGTCAATGAAAGCAAGCAGGCAGGTACAGCAGGCAGTGAAGAAAGCTAATGGCATGCTGGCCTTTATAACAAGAGGAATTGACTATAGGAGTAAAGAGGTCCTTCTGCAGCTGTACAGGGCCCTGGTGAGACCCCACCTGGAGTATTGTGTACAGTTTTGGTCTCCAAATTTGAGGAAGGACATTCTTGCTATTGAGGGAGTGCAGCGTAGGCTCACAAGGTTAATTCCCGGAATGGCGGGACTGTCATATGTTGAAAGATTGGAGCAACTGGACTTGTATACACTGGAATTTAGAAGGATGAGAGGGGATCTGATTGAAACATACAGGATTATTAAGGAATTGAACATGCTGGAGGCAGGAAGTATGATCCCACTAATGGGTGAGTCCAGAACTAGAGGCCACAGTTTAAGAATAAGGGGTAGGCCATTTAGAACAGAGATGCGGAAAAACTTTTTCACCCAGAGAGTGGTGGATATGTGGAATGCTCTGCCCCAGAAGGCAATGGAGGCCAAGTCTCTGGATGCTTTCAAGAGAGAGTTAGATAGAGCTCTTATAGATTGCAGGGTCAAGGGATATGGGGAGAAGGCAGGAACGGGGTACTGATTGTGTATGATCAGCCATGATCACAGTGAAAGGCGGTGCTGGCTACAAGGGCCGATTGGCCTACTCCTGCACCTACTGTCTATTGTCTAAATGGATCTTAGCAATTGTAGGGACGGCTTACAGCAGACTGAAAAGATTGAGCATGTAGTTATTAAGAAAGGATGTGCTGGAGCTTTTGGAAAGCATAACGTTGGATAAGTCAATGGGACCAGATGAGATGTACCCCAGGCTACTGTGGGAGGTGAAGGAGGAGATTGTTAAGCCTCTGGCAATGATCTTTGCATCATCAATGGGAATGGAAGAGGTTCTGGAGGACTAGAGGGTTGTGGATGTTGTTCCTTTATTCAAGAAAGGGAGTATAGATAGCCCAGGAAATTATAGACCAGTGAATCTTACTTCAGTGGTTGGTAAGTTGATGGACAAGATCCTGAAAGGCAGGATTTATGACCATTTGGAGAGGCATAACATGATCAGGAATAGTCAGCATGGTTTTGTGAAAGGCAGGTCGTCCCTTACGAGCCTGATTGAATTTTTTAAGGATGTGACTAAACACATTGATGAAGGAAGAGCAGTAGATGTAGTGTATATGGATTTCAGCAAGGCATTTGATAAGGTACCCTGTGAAAAGCTTATTGAGAAAGTAAGGAGGCATGGGATCCAAGGGGACATTGCTTTGTGAATCCAGAACTGGTTTGCCCACAGAAGGAAAAGAGTGGTTGTAGACAGGTCATATTCTGCAAGGAGGTCAGTGACCTGTGGTGTGCCTCAGGGATCTGTTCTGGGACCCTTACTCTTCATGATTTTTATAAAGGACCTGGATGAGGAAGTGGAGGGATGGCTTAGTAAATTTGCTGATGACACAAAGGTTGAGGGTGTTGGGGATAGTGTGGAGGGCTGTCAGAGGTTACAGCAGGACATTGATAGGATGCAAAACTGGGCTAGGAAGTGTCAGATAGAGTACAACCCAGGCGAGTGTGAAGTGGTTCATTTTGGTAGGTCAAATATGATGGCAGAATATAGTATTGATGGCAAGACTCTTGGCAGTGTGAAGGATCAGAGGGATCTTGGGGTCCGAGTTCATAGAACACTCAAAGCTGCTGCGCAGGTTGGCTGTGTGGTTGAGAAAGCACACAATGCACTGGCTTTCATCAATCATGGGATTGAGTTTAAGAGTTGAGAGGTAATGTTGCAGCTATATCGGACCCTGGTCAGACCCCACTTGAAGTACTGTGCTCAGTTCTGGTCACCTCACTACAGGAAGAACGTGGAAACCATAGAAAGGGCGCAGAGGAGATTTACAAGGATGTTGCCTGGATTGGGGAGCATGCCTTATGAGATAGGTTGAGTGAACTCGGCCTTTTCTCCTTGGAGCAACGGAGGATGAGGTGAGTCCTGATAGAGGTGTACAAGATGATGAGAGGCATTGATCGTGTAGATCGTCAGAGGTCCAGATAGACCTGGATAGTCCCAGGGCAGAAATGGCTATCAGGAGAGGGCACAGTTTTAAGGTGCCTGGAAGTAGGTACAAAGGAGATGTCAGTGATAAGTTGTTATTTTTTTTATATATAAAAAAAAGCACAAGAGTGATGAGTGCATGGAATGGGCTGCTGGCAACAGTGGTGGAGGCGGATACGATAGGGTCTTTTAAGAAACTCCTGGATAGGTACATAGAGCTTAGAAAAATAGAATGCTATGGGTCACCCTAGGTAATTTCTAAGGTAAGGACATGCTCGGTACAGCTTTGTGGGCTGAAGGGCCTGTATTGCGCTGTAGGTTTTCTGTTTCTATTAACATTTAGTTAGTTATAGTACTCTGTAATCCTGCTCTAAAAAAAGTATTAACACCAAATACCAAAAATTTAAATACTTATTTCCTGAAAGTCACACGTCACCAAAATGTTCAGAGTTATCATAGCATTTCTTTTACATGTTAGCATTCTACTTGATTCTACAGTTTTCAGTTTCTCTGTGCAACTTCTTATACAGTAAGCAAATGTAGTGACATGGGAATGGTGAAAGGAAGCGGAACTGCAGGCACAGCAGCTTAATAATAAATTCTGGAACAAGGAGGCCTATACTATTGAAAATTATTTTTCCAATTGGACCATCTAAAGAAATTGTAAAAATCTTGAATTCAAAATTAATGGCTAACAATACTGACCATTGGAAAGCTGCAAAATGCTATTTGTTTCATGTACGTCCTTCAGCAATGCAAATTTTCAACCTAATGTGATCAACTTGCAGCAAGCTCTGAGAGCTGAGGGAGCCCAACCTAAAGATGTTGGGTGCAGCTGATACCAGTGACTATTTCTTTCCTGAGGCTATCTCAGGCATTTGGTGTCATTGGGGATCAGGGAGAGGTTATAACTCACGTTGAGTGCTTGCTGTAATTACTTAAGCAGTCCTTCAGTTCAGTTGGCATGTGGGCATGGATAAATGCCGGTTTTCCCAGCAGTGCCTGTATCCCGTGAGTTGACAAATGGTCTTCTGTGCTGCATCATTCCACAAGTCTCATTGATGAAAACTAAGAATGTGCTGAACATTATTCATTTCTCAACAACACCATTAACAAAAGAATTTGAGTTATCTCACTAGCAGGAGCAAAAAAAAAAATTAGAAAAACAAATCAGTTTTCTTTAATTGCAACCATGTGAAATATTGCACTGTTTTAAGGAAGTTCTTTTGATAACTCTAAGTTAAGACAGGTGGCATGTAGATGCAATCTTTCTCCTATGCTCCCAGCAAGATGCCTCAATCCTGGTTGAAAGACCCTCTAATTAAAATCCTTCATTGTGAAAATGGGTTTAGTAATATCAATTTAAAAAAAAAGAAAAATCTGCAGATGCTGGAAATCCAACCACCACACACACAAAATGGTGAAGGAACTTAGCAGACAAGGCAGCATCTATGGAAAAAAATACAGTGAACGTTTCAGGCCAACACCCTTCCTCAGGACTGCAGAGAAAAGATTACAAGTCAGAGTAAGAAAGGTGGGGAGAGGGGAGGAAGAAACACAAGGTGATAGGGGAAACCGGGAGGGGTGAAGTAAAGAGCTTGGAAGTTTATTGGTGAAAGAGGTACAGAGCTGGGAAAGGGGGACTCTAATAGGCAGTCATGGAAGAAAAATATGGGGAGTAGCACCAGAGAGTGCAGGCAAGGAGACAAGAGAGAGAGAGAGAGAAACGGGGATGGGGAGTGTTGAAGGAAGGGGGTGGGGTTGGCCATTACCGGAAATTCGGAAAAAAAAAAATCCATGTTCATGCCATCAGGTTGGAGGCTACCCAGATGGAATATAAGGTGTTGCTCCTCTAACCTGAGTGTGGCCTCATTGCAACAGTGGAGGAGGCCATGGATTGACATGTCAGAATGAGAGTGGGAAGTGGAATCAAAATAGTTGGCTATGGGGAAATCCTGCTTTTGCTAGCAAACGCAGCATAGGTGCTCAGCAAAGTGGTCTCTCAATCTACGCCGGGTCTCACTGATATACAGGAGGTCACACCAGGAGCACCAGATACAGTGGATGACCCCAACAGGCTCATAGGTGAAGTGTCACCTCACCTGAAAGGACTGTTTGGGGCCCTGAATGATAGTGAAGGAGGAGGTGTAGAGGCAGGTGTAGCACTTGCTCCGCTTGCAAGGTTAGGTGCCAGGGAGATCAGTGGGGAAGGACAAATGGACAAAGGAGTCGTGTAGGGAGCGATCTCTGGTAATATCAGTTTTTGGATAGTAAAAGACTTGTTCCAGCACAACCACATGTTTATTTCTACCAGGAAATGTGGTGGCTGCCTTGCTTTTAAAGGGTTTAGGATGCAAGCATATTAACCTCACCAGCAATATCAAGAGATAGCTGGCAGACCAAGTGGGCAAACAATTTTGGACATTTTGTGGCCTCACACAATCTCGATTTCACTTCTGCATTGCAGAATATGTCATTAACACCTATGATTAATGAAATATTATTAGTCAGACCAGTTGCTCCCACCCATGAGTTTATTAAACCCATTTAATCTTATATTTCAATACAGAGAACTTACAGTAGGCTCACTTAACCCAGTCTTTCTTCATAGGACAGACAGCACACACATTCCAGGAATCAATCTTGTTGCACAGCTCTTACGGCAAGTAATACTTTCTCAATGAGAAGAAAACTACGCACAGTACTTTAAACATCATCTCAACAAAGCCCCTACACTAGTGCAGAAAGAGCAATCGGAATATTTTACTTTGTAGTCTGTGCTTTTCTGTACATGTAGGCTTACTTCTGTGATTCATGTGCAAAGACGCTCACATTAAAGAACGTTTTGTTTCTTCATTCTCTACTGGATAACCTCATATTTCCCCAAAATATATTCTGTTTTTTTATCCATTATTTAACATGCTCATATCCATTTATGGATGCAAGCGTGTTAGACCCACCAGCAGCATCAAACACTTACAGCTCACTTCCCCTTGTTTTATCATCAAACCTGGATGAGTTCCAGTCAGATTCAATGACATAAACAGTTGTTGTTCAAGTATTAAACTTTGGAGTCATAGTACACAACAGCAGAGAAACATACCCTTCAGCCCTTCTAGTCTGTGCCAGGCTATTATTCTGCCTTGTCCCATTGCCTGCACCTAGAAGATAGTCTTCCACATCCCTCCATCCATTTGGATAACTAAATTTCTGGTTAATGTTGAAATTGAACCCCATCCACACATCTGCTGACAGCACACTCCACACTCTCACCACCCCGTGAAGAAGTTCTCCAACATTTTCCCCTGAATTATTTCACCTTTCACCCTTAACCTATGACCTCTATAGGTAAATGACCAGAACTGCACACAATACTCCAAATTAAGCCTCACCAATGGCACATACAACTTCAACATAACATCCCATCTCCTGTACTCAATACTTGATTTATGAAGGCCAATGTGCTGAAAGGTCTTTTTACAACCTTATCTACCTGTGATGCACTTTCAATGAATTATGGACCTGTATTCCCAGATCCCTTTGTTCTACCGCACTCCTTAGCACCCTGCCATTTACTGTGCAAGTCCTACCGTGGTTTGTTCCTCAAAGTGCAACATATCACGTTCCTACATTAGATTCCATCTGCCATTTTTCAATCCATTTTTTCCAGCTGATCCAGATCTCACAGCAAGTCTTGATAGCCTTCCTCACTGTACACTATGCCCCCAATCATGGTATCATCTGCAAAGTTGGGGACCCAGTTAACCACATTATCATCCAAATCATTAACATAGATGACAAACAACAATGGATCTAGCACCCATTCCTGCAGCATCAATCTCCCGTGAAGTCAGTGTCAAACCCAATTTTAAACATGAGCGATTGTACAGATGCTGGAAATCCAGATTAACGAAATGCTGGAGAAACTCAATAAGGTCAGGCAGCGTCTATGGAGGAAATAAACAGTCAAAGCTTTGGGTCGCAACCTTTTCATCAGGACAATTTACTACTTCATCATTTATGCCAACAAGCTTAAAAGTTCTTGACCAATCTCCCATGCTGGCTCTTGTCAAAGCCTTGCTGCAGTTTATGTAGACAATATCCACTACCTTTCCTTCAGCAACTTTCCTGATAACCCCCTTGAAAAACTCTACAAGATTGGTTAAACACACCTACCATGCACAAAGCCATGTTGCCTATCCATAATTAGACTCTACAAGATTGGTTAAACACACCTACCATGCACAAAGCCATGTTGCCTATCCATAATTAGGCCCCATCTATCCAAATACACAACTCCACAATGGATGGTCCCAGGCCCAGCTGCAAAAGGTGGAGGTAAGCTAGCAACCCCATCCCATAAAAATCCAGTATGACAGAAATAGCAACAAAAGCTCCAAAGAGTCTTCCCTGGGAGAGGATGGATCTTCAAAGACAGGCTATACCTGGAGACAAGTAGAAAGCCTGGACCAGGACAGAGAACTCTGATGAGTTGCAGCTGGCATTAGGGATGATGAACTAACAAAAACATCTACAATCCAAATATTTATATATCCAGTCCTCTAAAATACCTTTCAATAATTTACCCACTAATGACAACAGGCTCACTGCCCTATAATTTCCTTGTTTATTTCTAAAACCTTTCTTAAACAGTGGAACGACATTAGCTATCCTTCATTATTCTAGCACCTCACCTGTGGCTAAGAACCTTTTATACACCTCTGCAAGATCCCCTGCAATTTCTGCACAAGCCTTGCACAAGGTTCAAGATGCATCCCACATCTCTTTCAGCTTCACAAGATACAGACGTTCATGCTGAATGTTACACTCATGGATACCTTTCATTAACCAATCTTCTATCTATAATGGTATACAACCCCATATTCCTTGATTTTGTGTTTGAACCCTTAATGTGGTACTTTATTAAATACTTTCCTAAAACCTACCTTACCAGTCACACCCTCAGTAAACTCTAAAGTCTGTCCACCATGGTTTCCTTCTCATAAAACCATGCTCCAATCCATTTGAACATGATTTTTAAAGTTCCATTACACTTTCTAAACATCAGTTTCTGTATTTTCACACTTGAAGTCAGGCTAAATTGTTGCCCATTTCTTTGACAAATATTTGCTATTTTTTGCAGTCACTTCATTTGGAACCAAACAGTAGGCCATTCAGGTCTGGTTGATTTGCTGGCTTTTAGTCACTAGCTTAGCTTTGCTTATAGTTATTCCTTTATCAATGGTAACACATTCCAGTTATATTAATAAAAACTTAACACTAGAGGAAGACACAAATGCCTCTCTGCACACTGATGTCACAACAGGTTGGCCTTTACCTCACCAAAGCAAATATGTAACTTCATGATATCTTCAGCCTTGTCTACAGTTTTAAGTGCAGCTGTTTTTTTTTCTTCAAGGTGCTGTGGGACCATCACAGAGCCATTTTTGCATTCCAACTGAGACAGCAGCTTTGCAAGTCTGCATTTAATAAAAGGAACAATCTTTGATCAGTGGGTGGTGCTTAGGTAACTAAACACATTGCTTTTCTTTTTGTTTTAAAAAAACAATTAAAATACCACATTGTAAATTCATTCTTTACATCAATACTATGAATACTGTAATCTATGAAGTTTAATCCAATGATATACATCATACTATAATAGGTGGCAATCTTAGTAACGTTGAGATATGTGATAAATCTCTAAGAACAACATTAATATATTCTGAAAGAACGAAGAAGAATATTTAAAAATTGGAGAAGAGCATGATATTGTAAAAGAATGCTTGCTTTTCAATATATTCTTGGACTTTGAATTGGAACACAAACAGTTGTCTTTCAACCTGTCATTCATGTACTGGCTCTTTGATAAACTTAATTATGATGAGCTTGACTAAGTTTTCTGTCCTGAATTCTGCAAATCCTGAAACATAAAGAATCTTCCTAACCTCTAGCTTTCCCCCCAGATTTTCCTCTCCAATTTAGGTACAGCATTTAAGATAATCACAACCTTATGAATAAAAACAATACTTATCCATTGTCTGAATCTTTTCTTGTTAATTTTAAATCTATAACTTCTACCTGTCGATCCCTCCACCAAATTTTCCAAGAAAGGTAGCTTTGTGATTAACCAATTTAAAGTTTTACATTATTGTGTGGTGCGGTGGCGATACGCCTCTACCAAAGGACGAGCTCTGTTCCCTCTGTTCACCTGCAGGTCACCTTTAGGCAAGGTGTAGCACGTGATTATCCCCCTGATTAGGGACACGTGAAGCTGTAGGAGCAGATGGTAAATGGTCATATGAGCAACTGGTGCATATCACAAGTCCTGATTATGTGACCAATGACAATAGGCAGATAATCTCTGAAGAATATAATGATTGTGGTTACCCGTTTTGTAAAGAGACTGCCCAGAAGGTGGCAATGGCAAACCACTGCCGTAGAAAAAAATTACCAAGATCATGATCCTGCAAAGACCATGATCACCCATGCCATACAACAGGCACATAATGATCAAACAATAGAGGTAAAAGCAAAAAATCTTGGAGATAGTTGGAAGTGTCGGTTGAGAGAGAAGCAGCAGTAATATTTCAAGACTATGAGCTTTCAAACCTGGGAAAATGTACAATCAGTGGTCACTTTATTAGGTACATCCTTTACCCAATAAAGTGGCCACAAAGTGTAAGTTTGTGGTCTTCTGCTGTTGTGGCCTATCAATTGCAAGGTTCAACATGTGCATTCACAGGTGCTCTTCTTCACTCCAGTGTTCTAACACTTGCCTATTTGAGTTACTGTCACCTTCCTGTCAGCTTGAAGCAGTCTGGCCATTTTCACCTGACCCCTCTCATTAACATAGAACTACTGCTCACTGGATTTTTTTTATTTTTGTTTTTTTTTGCACCATTCTCTGTAAACTCTAGTGATTGTTGTTCATGAAAATTCCAGGAGATCTGCAGTTTCTGAGATACTCAAACCACCCCATCTGGCATCAATAACCAATCAAGTCAAAGTTACTTAGATTGCAATTCTTCCACATTTTGAGCAGATTCACTGGTGATTGAATAGTTTTCCATTTGAAACTATTTAAATTCAGATATTGAACACAACAAAATCAATATGCAAACGTAAACATGAGAAAATCTGTGGATGCTGGAAATTCAAGCAACACACACAAAATGCTGCCTGGCCTGCTGCGTTCCACCAGCATTTTGTGTGAATATGCAAACATGTTCTGTTTAACTAATGCTCGTACCACACAGTACCAGACTATGGTCACCACTAACAAACAGTTCTCTAAGATGCTTGCAAGTGATCACTCAGGTTTTGGAGCCTTTGCCACAGTTGCCCCATTTGTCCCTGTGAAGGGGAAGACTAGAAATAGTATATTGAACACTATTTCAGGTGGGTGCATGTGGCTAACGTGTGAAAAGATCTACAGGAGTTAGCATCATCAGTCCCTTCCTGACCACCTTCTCTCTATTGGATCAGAAGGACATCTGCCTGACTCTCCTCAGGAGTGCAACTTGAAGGAAAGCAGAAATATATTTAAATTGTTGGTATTTTATGTCAATGGATCGAAGGTAGGATTCATGACAGGAATAAAACTGACAAAGCTACTGCTTAAGCCTGCAAAATTACTTTCATCAACCTCTCTAGATGGGGTCAAACTCTCTAAGAAACATTGTACTTCTGATGGATTTCATTTTCTCAAGAAACAACAGAGACACAACTATATCTAAATAAAAGTACATTCGATTAGAGATTAATGTCAGGGCCCTGGAAGATAGCATATATTATTGCTATGTTTAAAAGTGGGGGAAATAGTCAAAGGGACAGTAGTAACAGAGTAAAGCAATTGGAACTGTAACTCAAAGGGATAAAAAAATTGCAAAAAATTAAAATATAACAGAACAATGAGGTGGATTTCATAGTTTAATTTAAAAACTTACAACATAGAAGGTCATTTGGCCAACCAAGTCTTATCGTTTTCCCAAAAAGTCTTATCCTTTTCTCTATTGAAGCCACAAAGTAAAATGGATAGACACTTGAAACAGAGTTATTTGCTGGGCTCTAAGGAAAGAGAGCAGGAATGAGACAGATGAAGATGCACTAATAGTGCTAGCACCGACTGGATGGATTGAATGGCTTCCCTCTATGCTGTAATAGCTCTGTGGTGTCCTGAAGAAGGGTTTCAGCCCAAAATATCGACTGTTTTTTCATTTCCTTTCCTGTGTGTGATGTTTTGGATTTCCAGCATCTGCAGAATTTTTCATGTTTATAGAGAGAACTTTTTCTCTCCATAGATGCTGTCTGACCTGCTGAGTTCATCCAGAATTTTGAGCTTGTTGCTCTGGGTTTACATACGTTATGGCTACCAACATGAAAGCAACATTAAACATTAGCACAACATAGAAAAGTTCATTGAGCATTCACCTGTACTCAAAATAACAGTCACTCTTCAGAAATGCTGGAAGTCTTTCATTTATAATCCATGTAATACCCTGTTCCCGATCCAGGCACTAAAATTGACAGAAATAATGTGACTTCAAATTAGTTTCCTTTACCATGTTATAGTTCCTCTAATTAAAGATTTAACTATAAATGGAAGAATAGATTTAATTAACACCCGAGGAAGGCATGACAAAACTCTGTACAGATCTTCATTGATAGAATTTTTTCAAGTTCAAGTTTAATTGTCATTCAACCATACACATCAAAACAATCAAACGAAACAGCGTTCCTCTGGAGCCAAGATGCAAAACATAATACCAACAGTCACACACAGCACATATAGTTATGATAGGAGAAAAACATACACTCACAAAAAATAGTATAGCCTAAGTCCTGGCATGGCCTATAGATTGATGGTGCATGGGATGCTGTTGTGGAGCCACTTTTCTGCAAGAACAAGCAAACAGCAGTTCCTCATCACAAACTCGTAAAGCGAAAACAAACCAGCTGGTCTTCCACTGGGCAAACACTGTAGGGTAGCAGTGGTGGAGCAACCAACCTAGCACACCTCTGCTCTCTCCTTCACCCCCTCCAGCTTCTTCTTCCAAAGGTGGATACAACAGGCGATGCCATGGCATGAACCTAGTCCACTCAACAACTGAGGCCATGCAGCTTCCTCACTGTTTGTCTCACCAATGAACTGGACCTGCAGCATTCTATATTACCAATATTCAACAGCATCTTGCAATCACAAGAAAAACATCCAAGACAATCATTCAGGCGCCATGATTGCGTAGCAGTTAGCACCAAGCTATTAGCGTTTGGGTCACTGGAGTTCGGAGTTCAATTTTGGCGTCGTCTGTAAGGAATCTCTGTAATTCCTTCCCATAGAATGGAAGGGCCTACTTCTGCTTCATCTCTAAATAAAATATTTTTTTTTTGAATTTGCACCATTTGTTGGACTGTGCTCTGCCTCTGTGCAACAATGGTACGCAACAAGTCCAGGCAACAATATGGTACACAACAACTCCAGCTCCATCGCTATCCAGCAACTCACCAGTGGGGTAGTCCTGAGGTACTTAATGTTCTTAATATCCAGCAGTGTCTTGCAATTGTACAAAGGCATAAAGGATGAACAACTACACCATTGGTTGGACCCAAAGAGGCTGCACTGCCATCTTCCCAAAGTTCAATAGATGTGATAATAATAAATGTGATTAAATAATTCCACAATCTCTGGCTAGTGAAAGTATCACTTTTAGTAACTTATAATGACAAACAGTAAGTGTACACCATTTGATTACAACTACAATAATTTTAAAAATAACTATATTAAAACATGATCCTCCAAAGCAGTTCCCACTTTTGAATTTAACCCTTTACCCATGCTTTTTGTGAAAAATCTAAAATATTGTTCATTCTTCTGAATAACACAAGCAGCATGATTTTCTATGTTGGGATTTATCTGCTAACCCTGAAAAATGTAGCATGAACTCAAAGTTACACACAGACTCCCTGCTGTCCTGGAATTTACTCTACACAATTTAAACTGAACTTATCCTGAAAGGTTGCCAGGTAAATCTCCAGGGTTATTTATCTTCCAGGAATTTGCCAGCATTGTCTAATTTCCAGTTTTAACAAATTATTCAGTTATTGCATAAATAAGCAGGACAACTCAGACAAAGCCATTAAAATTCTCATTAACGTTTCACTTTGGGACCTGATGATGCCCAAGTCTTTTATATTTATTTCCTTGTTTAAAAATACAGCATGGCCACAGCCCTTCCAGTCTAATGAGCCCACTCTACATAATTAAACCCACTGCAAATTAACTTATGAACCTGCACGTCTTTGGAATGGGAAGGGAAACAGGAGCACCAGGAGGAAAACCACATGGTCATGGGGAGAATGAACTCAGATTTAGCTATGCTGTGGCCTGACTAAGATAGCTGTTGTAAATTTCTGCCCAGATGAAGGCAGGGGGAAGAAAATCAGAAAGATACTGTGCACTAAAAGGGAGAAAGGAATAGATAAGCATAACTAAAAGCAATCAAGCTAACTTTGATAACGTTGGAAAAATTCCTGCACATGTTAAAATTCAGCAAGTAGGACCGGTAACCACGGATTTGTTAAGGGAAGGTCACATCAAAACAACTGAATTGATTTTTTAAAAAAAATAGAATTACAGAATGATACACCATGCAAAGAGCCCATTTAGACTAAATTCCATACTAAACAATGCGATAATTCATCTAGTTTACTGTACATCGCTGTCCTCAGCCAATAGCCTGCAAATTCTTTTTCAGATACTTATCTAGCCTCATTTTGAACACCACACTTGAATCTGCCAACACTGCAAGTTCAGCAGTGCCTTCATGTTGGATGCCGTCTATTATGTACCACTTATCAAATGCATTTGTGAAGAACATATAGCATGCTTACTAGGTGGCATTTAATCAAATGCCCTTTGGTAGCTTATTTATACTACAAAGGTCAAAGTAAAATTTATCATCAGAGTTACATACTTGTCAACACTTACAACCCTGAGATTCTTTTTCTGCTGGCATACTTAGCAAATCTATAGAAGAGTAACTGTAAACAGGATCTGTAAACATCAGGAACTGTAAACAAACTGTAAATGCAGATAATAAATAAATAGCAATAAATAAGAGGCATAAAATAACAAGATAAAAGAGTCCTTAAATGAGTGTAGCTATCCCCTTTTGTTCAAGAGCCTGATAGTTGAGGGGTAGTAACTGTTCTTGAACCTGGTGGTGCGAGTCCTGAGGTACTTGTACCTTCTACCTGATGGCAGCAGAGAGAAAGGAGCATGGCCTGGGTGGTGAGAATCTTTGATATGGATGCTGCTTTTCTATGGCAACATTTCATGAAGATGTACTCAATGGTTTTACCCTTGATGTATGGGGCCAAATCCACTACCTTTTGTAGGATTTTCCACTCAAAGGCATTAGTGTTCCCACACCAGGCCATAATGCAGCCTCTCATTATGTACATCAGCTTCCTTTTGGTCATTGATTCCCTCTATTTCATCAAAAATATTATGAAATTATTTTGATACAATTTGCCTTTAATAAATTGATGCTAGCTTTCTGTAATTAATCCATATTTGTCCACTTGATTGTTAATTTAGTTTCCTGCTTATCACTTGCTAAATGTTCTACACTGATTGGTATATTATTAGGATTTATCCAAATACTTTCCTGAAGAAGTCCATACTGTTCTACAATTTACCATTTTCCAACCCACAGGCACCACTCATGAATCAGATCTTTGACAGATTATAGCCAGGCCTCTGCAGTGCCCACAATAATCCACAATGCAACCAATCTTGACCAAAAGATTTTAATCCCTTTAATTTGGGACCCTTCTGTATGTTCTAATGCTAATGAGATTTTAACTACATCTTCTATTGCTGATATTCTAGCAGCATCTTCTTCCTTAGAAAAGACTGATGTACAGTAGTCATTTAGTAACTCAACCCTGTGCCTGCATAAAAATATTTTTTCAAATGTCAGCTCCACCTCTAGTTTTACACCGTTTTCCTGATTAAATTCCTATAAAATATTTTTGGATTCACTTTACATTCATGACTTTTTTTTAATCCCCCTCTCTTATCTCCTTTTCTTTGACTGTAACTTCTAACAAACTTCTACAGTTGTCCATTTGAAAGTATCCTCACCCAATGCATCCTAATCTGATACGGCAATTCAAATGCACAGGAATGTAAGCTGCAGAGAAAAGTAAACTCGGCCAAACACATCACAGGCATATCCCTCACCACCACTGGTAGTTTTTACTACCTCAAGAAGGCAACATGGATCAAAAATCCCCACCACCAGGCTATGCCATCTTTTCATAGCTACCATCATGCAGAAGCAGGCAGGAGATATAGAAGCTGAAGTCCCACATCATCAGGTTCAGAAAACAGCTATTACCCTTCACAACTAACACACACAAAATGCTGGTGGAACGCAGCAGGCCAGGCAGCATCTATAGGGAGAAGCACTGTCAATGTTTCGGGCCGAGACCCTTCGTCAGGACTATTTAGTTCTTGAACCATAGTGCCACCATGACGACTTGGAACATTTTGTACTAAAATTGACCATTTTTCAGTCTAGTTGTGTTCATTCCTGTAAAAATTGTGCATAATTTATGATTAATGTTCTTATGAACAATACTTAAAAGACCACAAGACAGGTGCAGAATTAGGTGATTCAGCCCATCAAGTCTGGTTCACCATTTGATCATGGCTGATTTATTTTCCCTCTCAACCCCAATCTCTTGCCTTCTCTCCATAAACTTGGATGCTCTTGCCAAAAAACCTATCAAACTCCACTTTAAATATACCCAATGACTTTACCTCCACAGCCAAATGAACCAATGAATTCCACAAAATCACCAACCTCTGGCAAAATAAAACTCCTTCCCATCTTGGTTCTAAATGAATGTTCTTCTGTTTTTAGGCTGTGCCTTCTGGTCCTAGAACTCTCCCACTATTGGAAACATCCTCTCCATGTCCACTTTATTTAGGCCTTTCAACATTGGTCCATTTCAAGCGATTTCCCCGTAATTCTTCTGAACTCGAGTACATTCTCAGAGCCATCAAATGCTCCTCTATCTGGCATAACTGGTTCTCACCCTCAAAAGTTTCTCTTTCCTCCTCCCACTTTCTCCAGACTCAAAGTGTAGTCGTGGGCACCCGCATGGGCCCTAGTATACCTGCCTTTTATTGGCTACATAGAACTGTCCATGTTCCAAGCCTTCCTTGGTAATACTCCCCAACTCTTTCTGCATTACATTGATGACTGCATTGGTGCTGCTTCATGCACTAATGCTGAGCTCATCAGTTTTTAAAATCAACTTTGCCTCCAACTTTCACCCTGCCCTTAAATTCATTTAGTCCATTTCTGATACCTCTCTCCCCTTTCTTGATCTGTCTCCATCTCTGGAGACAAACCGTCTTCCAATATCATTTATATACCTATTGATTCCCATGACTATACTGTACTTCTTCCCACCCAGTCTCCTGGAAAAATGCTATTCCCTTTTCTCAGTTCCTTCATCTCTGCTGCATCTGTTCCCAGGATGAGGCTTTCCTTTCAGGACATCAGAGATGTCTCCTTCTTCAGAGAATGGTGTTTACCTTCCCCCACCTTTGATGCTGCTTTCACCTACATCTCCATTTTGCAGACATATGCTTTCAGCCATCCTCCCGCTACCTTAATGATATAGCTCCCCTTGTCCTCACCTACCACTCAATGAGCCTCCGAATCATTCTTGGTAACAGACGCCACCTTTACTTTCCGCAGGGATTGCTCTTTCCGTGATTCCCTTGTCCATTTATCCCTGCTCATTAGTCTCCCTCCTGGCACTTAGCTCTGCAAACAACTGAGATTCTTCACCTGTCCATTCACCTCCTTCCTCACCTTCATTCAATGCCCCAAATAGTCTTTCCAGGTGAGAAAATACATCACCTCCAATACTGCCTACTGTTTCTGTTGCTCCCAATGCAGCCTCCTCTGCATTGGTGAGACCCACTGTAAATTGGGGGACCACTTTGTCAAGCACCTCCACGCCATCTGCAAAAGGCAGAATTTTCCAGTGGCCAAGCATTTTAATTCTCACCCCCTGTCCATTCTGGCATGTTGGTCCATGGCTTCCTCTTCTGTCACAATGAGGCCACCCTCAGGTTGGAGGAGCACACCTCATATTCCATCTAGATAGCCTCCAACCTGATGGCATAAGCATTGCTTTCTACTTTTGATAATTTCCTCTCCCCCTCCCTTGTCTTCTATTTACCACTCTGGCCGCTTACCTCTTCTCCTCATGGGCCTATCACCTCCCCCAGTGGCTCTTTCTCCCATCTCCCATTGGAGAGTGGTCCACTCTCCTATCAGTTTCCTTGCTATCCAGCCCTTTACCTTTTCCAGCTTCTTACTTCATCCCCCATCCCCACCCACCTGGCTTCACCTACCACCTCCCAGCTTCTTACTTCATCCCTCATCCCCATCCCCACCCACCTGGCTTCACCAATCATCTTCTAGCTTGACCTCTTTCCCACCCCCCCCCCCCACTTTCTTATTCTGGCACCTTCCCCTTCCTTTCCAGTCCTGATGATGAAGGATCTCAGCCAGAAACATCAACTCTTAATTCATTTCCATAAATGCCAGACCTGCCGAGTTCCTCCAGCATTTTGTGGGAATTGCTTCGCATAAGTAAACCTTTTCATTCCTGGGATCATTTTCATGAACCTCCTCTGAACCCTCTTCAATACCCACACATCCGTTCTTAGATATGGGGCCCCAACTGCTCACACACTACTCCAGAAGTGGTCTGACAAATGCCTTATAAAGCCTCAGCATTATATCTTGGCTTTTATATTCTAGCTCTCTCAAAATGAACACTCACCTTGTATTTGCCTTCCTTAGTACCAACTGCAAATGAACCTTTAGGGAACCCAGCACTAGGATTCCCAAACCCCTTTGCATCTCTGACTTTTGAATTCACTCTCTATTTAGAATATAGTCTTCATCTTTATTCCTTTTACTGAAGTGCATGACCCTACATTTCCCCATACTCCTAATCTGTTCAAGTCCTTTTACAGACTCCCCATTTCCTCAACACTATCTGCGCCTCCACCCAACAAGTCAAACGCTAGTTATCCTGTGATGAGTGCCTCACTTCCTGACACCCCAATGCTTTATCACTATTCACATGGCACAAAGCAGCATCTTCAAGCCATGATGGAATACTCTCTATTTGCCTTGATAAGTACAGTTCTAGCAACACCCCAGAAGCTCAATGATAGTCAGGACAAAGTAGGCCATATTAGCACCTAATCAACCATCATTAACATTCCACCATTAATGCACAGTAGCTATCATGTGTACTATCTACAAAGCTCACTGCACCCAAATCCATGATCCAACAAGGAAGGACAAGAGTAAGTTGGTAAATGGGAAGTTCACCACTGCAGGTTTTCCTCCAAGTTGCATACCACTCTAACTTTGACATATATCACAGGTTCTTCTTTGTTATTGGGACTAAATCTTGAACTCCCCATCCAAAGGCATGTGGGAGTTTGAAAGACAGCAGTGGTTCACTACCGCCTTCTCAAGGGCAGACAGGGATGAGTAACTAATGCTGGCTTTCCCAGTGATACTTAGATCCTAAAAATAATTAAAACAACATTCCATATCCCAGAAGTTTTCAGTTTCTGAGAAGTCCTTGCTCAACCTAGATGTCCATTTGATTGATAAGAAGATGGTGATCATTGCTGAGAATGTCTTTCAATTAGGTGGCCATTTGCTGTTATTTGGCAACAACAGGAGAAAAGACAAGAAATGAGAAACCTGTGATGTTTTGTTTTCCACATCTAAAGCCAAATTTCTTAGTTGGTTGATTGTTGGGAGAGGTGGTTGGTGGATCAACCACCTGATTGATGAATGTACGTGTAGGTCGGAACTTTTGATGCAGGACAACCTCTTGAGGTAATGTGCTTTAACATTGTAACAAATGTGCGTATTACTCCCATTGCCCTAGGTCTACAGTTCTGTGCCCTTTATAGATACTGCTAGATAACTCTAACCAATTAATCTCACTGATGAATGGCTATATCATCTGTTATTCTTGCATCATGAAACCCAAAATCTATACACACAAGTGTTCGTGACACGAGGATCTGATGGGTGGCTGATGTCATATGATGTACACTGTTTTGCTAGAATCCTAAAACCCTCCTGTAAAAACTGCATCCACTCTTTTCCATCCCAATGTGATAAATCAGATTTTTGAAGGCAAATATGGATAAATCCCATGCTCAGTTGTTTTTCTGTGATCTGGTGATTGATCACCGAATGATGGGATACATAATTCTGCAATATGATATCCCTGAAGGAGATAGTGTTGAAGAAATGAAAGCAAGGGTACCTAGCATAATCAGATGAATTTTCAAGCAATTAAATTTTTTGTGGAGGCAAAGCCAAATATAACTCCATCCGGTAATGAATGAGTAATACGTTCTTGAACTTCTTGCAGCTGCTCTTCCTGTTTAAGTTCAGCCTCATCCTCAGCAATACTCACAAGCAATCACAATACTCTTATTTATGGTCTATTCAAAGTTATATGAAAATGTAATCCTGTAATTTCTTTTCTACAGACTAATCAGAAAATATGACAGTACACATTATATAAAACTAAGCAAGTTGAAATTTATACACATATATACTCAGATCCCTGTTTCTGAAAATTTATTTACATGAAAAACATGAAATATTCAAGTGTTTTCTTTTGAACGTAGGACAACTGCAGTGATTTTGTTCTAATTAAAATTTCCGCAGGAACCATCTTTCTTATTTTTACTCTCTGATGGACGTATTCAAAAGGGTGGCTTGGTAGAGTAGTGATTAGCACAATCGCTTTATAGTGCCAGTAATCACTGATTAGGGTTTGATTCCCACTGCAGTCTGTAAGGAGCTTGTACATTCTCCCCGTGACTGCATGGGTTTCCTCCGAGAGTTCTGGTTTCCTCCCATATTCCAAAGACATATGGTTAGGGTTAAGGTTAATGAGACGTGGGCATGCCATGTGGCACCAGAAGTGTGTTGACACTTTCGAGCTGCCCTCTGCACAACCCTCGGACTGTGTTCATCATTGATGCAAATGACACATTTCATTGTATGTTTTGATGCACATATCAATTAAAGCTAATATTATCCTATAATTTTAATCGCAAATCATCTACTAACCTCTACAGTGAACTTGTCATCAAATTTCCAGTGCTGAGCAGTGATATTTCGTTCAAATTTAGGACATTGTTCTTTTGATTTGACCGTCACGTTGTAGATTGGGTCAATAGGCATGTAAGCCTGCACCAAACCTTTCAACTGTTTCAAAAGATTTTTCTTGGCATTGTCAATAATTTCAAATAACTGCCTTTCTTTGTTATACCAAATTTGCTTTGGAAAGTTCTGAAATAAAAACAGAATGTATATTTAAAATATGCAAAGACAGAACTCTAATCTCAGCCATACACTTTGCCAACACAGTTATATTGATTAGGAATCTCCACAAGTTAAAGAATATTTTGCTAGCACTGGGCACTTAGTTAGCAAGGAAAATATCATCTGAGCGTAAGAAATAAGTATGCATGGTTTCATCTTTTTGAAAACAATTTTTAATTTGGAAAAATATTGGAGAAGGGGAAAATACCTTTTGACTGTGCTATAAGATTAAAGTGCCATGTGATGAACCCATGAGAAATGTATCCAGATAAAGATGAAGAAATACTTAGAATGATGAAATAATGCATCCTTCCTTCTGACTCTTTGTGCTGCCACATTATGGAGTCCAACACATAACATCTATAGATCAATAAAGTATTAACTGTCTAGCTTCTTTGTATCATGGAGCAATAGACTTAGTTCAAATTGAATGCTGATCAAATGTGCAAGAACAAACAACATATTTTATGTCAAAAAATGACGTGCCAAGAGATAAGTTACACTAATTATGTCAGCCTTGGGTTAATTAAGTATTACTTAAGTGGCAAACGTAGGAGGGATCCTTCAGCAAGAAAGTTGGTGGCTGATAATCTCATACATTAAAAATAATTACATAAAGGGATAACAATCATAACTGCTTGAATGAATAATTTGTCTTCAACTTGTTAATAAGAAGCTACAATATAATACACTTCAGACATATCGAACAGAAAAAGCAATTATGAGAACTAAACAGAGATATTATGAACTAGGTGAAAGATCACACAAGATTCTTGCTTGGCAGTTAAAAACAGACCAGGCTTCCAAAACGATAAATGCAATTAGAACAAGCGTAAATAAAGTTACTTATAAACCTTTAGAAATCAATGAAACTTTTAAAATTTTTTATTCCGAACTGTATCAATCAGAATCACAAAATGATATAGTTGAGATAGAAAGGTTTTTATCACAAATAACTCTCCCAAAATTGAATTCGGAAGAACAGAAGGGATTAGATGTGCCTTTTACATTAAAAGAGGTCAAAAAAGCTCTAGGATCACTTCAGAGTAATAAATCTCCAGGAGAAGATAGTTTTCCACCTGAATTTTACAAAAAGTTTAAAGATTTATTAATTCCTTCTTTTATGGAGCTAATACACCAAGCAGAAAGAATGCATAAACTTCCAGAATCCTTTTCGACAGCTATTTTAATAGTATTGCCAAAAAAAATAGAGATCTTTTAAAGCCAACATCATATAGACCTATTTCTTTGTTGAACACGGACTATAAAATAATAGCGAAGATTTTATCTAATAGATTATCTAAATACTTACCAAAATTAATACATATAGACCAAACAGGATTTATCAAAAATAGACAATCGGCAGATAATGTAACTCGGTTACTTAGCGTAATTCATCTGGCACAAAAGAGGGAGGAAATGAGTGTGGCAGTTGCTTTGGATGCAGAAAAAGCATTTGATAGATTGGAATGGGATTTTTAATTTAAGGTATTGGAAAAATATGGATTAGGAGTATCTTTTATAAAATGGATTAAAACCTTAAATACTAATCCCAAAGCTAAAGTAGTGACAAATGGCCAAATTTCAACATCATTTCAGTTAACAAGGTCAACTAGACAAGGTTGTCCATTATCACCTGCTTTATTTGTGTTGGCGATAGAACCATTAGCTGAATTAATTAGAACTGACTCAGATACTATGGGTTTCAGAGTTAATCAGGAGTATAAAATTAACTTATTTGCTGACGATGTTCTGCTTTATCTAACTAACCCATTGTATTCACTGCATAAATTATCTTCTAGATTGGAAGAACATGGGAAAATATCAGGGTATAAAATAAATTGGGATAAAAGTGAAATTCTACCCCTTACTAAAGGAGACTATAGTCAATGTCGATTAATAACTCAATTTAGATGGCCGATAAATGGTATAAAGTATTTAGGTATAAGAGTTGATAATGATATAAAAGAATTTATATAAATTATTTGCCATTATTGAAAAAGAATTCAAGAGATCTTGATAAATGGATGTTACCAATAACATTAGTAGGTAGAGTCAATGCTGTAAAAATGAATATATTCCCTAGATTACAATACTTATTCCAAATACTACCAATACAATTACTGCAGAAGTTTTTACAAGTGTTAAATAAATGTGTGAGGAAGTTCCTTTGGAAAGGTAAGATGTCAAGAATATCGTTGGAAAAATTGACGTGGAAATTTGACCTAGGAGGGTTACAATTACCAAATTTTAAGAATTATTACAAAGCAAATCAACTTCGATTTATTGCATCTTTTTTTGATGAAGATAAACCTGCATGGATTAGAATAGAAGTAGATAAAATAGGAGAAAATATACCAGAAGATTTTATATATAAATGGGAATCTAAATGGATACGGGAAAAGAAAGAATCTCCTATATTAAAACATTTTATTGATTTATGGAATAAGATAAATGTTGATGATGAGATAAAGAAATCTTTATAGGCAAAGAGACCTTTAATTCAAAATAAACATTCCTTTTACAATGGATAATCAACTTTTATATAACTGGTTTCAAAAAGGGATTAGATATATAGGAGACTGTTTTGAAGGTGGTATATTAATGTCATTTGATCAATTAAAGAATAAATACAAAATATCAAATAATACTTTTTTGTTATTTCCAATTAAGGGCTTATTTAAAGAGATAAACAGGGTCAAACAATGTTATTGCCGAAACCTAATGAAATAGAAACTTTAATTCATAAAGGAAACATTTAAAAATTTATTTCTTATATTGTTACGCCTGTGCCCCAACTCTGAGGGGCCGAAGGGTACAAAGTAGCCCCCTCCTTTTTGAGAATCGCAAGATCGCTATTAATTCAGGTCAGGAGACCCAGGAAATGAGAGAGAGACACACAGAATCCACAAGGGGTTTGGAATGTCCTGGCCCCTCAGCGATACAAAGCCACGGAAAACGGCCATTGTCTCTTGGAGACAGAATTGTGTATTGAGTACTGTACTATTTATTTGAAGCCCTCAGGGAATGACCAAAAGTGGGCTGGTTGAGGGGTGGCATCATTCCAACCTGATTGACATCTGAGACCCCGTGAGTAAGGATAAAAGAAGGTCTGGAAACAACCCCTTTAGACGCACCAGGAGAAACACTAGAAATCCCGTGACAGCGTTTAATAGCGACAGCCGGTGGAAGGCCCACTTGTGTCCTTTCCTGTTGCCTGGGATTGAGGCCTTACCACTGAAGACGGCTTAGCTAAAGAAGAGATCACCACCGACGACATTTCGAAGGATCGACATCATAAAAAGGAAAACGGGCAAGTTCTAAAAATCCGTCTCTCTCTCCAACGAAAAGCTGCAGCTTGAATGAACTGAAGTGACGTTTATATTTCCATCGGACAATACATTATCCCCTAGACAACGATAGAGCTATTTCTTATTGATTATTATTATACCCGCGCTTTTAGATTTAGTATTGACGACGTATATTATCTGTATGTTTGCATTGATACTATTTTTGTATTTTTATCAATAAATGCTGTTAAAAATAGTACCATCAGACTTCAACGGACCTCTCTATCTTTGCTGGTAAGTGACCCAGTTACGGGGTACGTAACGATATCTATAGTTTGATTCAAAAACAGGTAATTAAACAAGGAATTCATAAGTCAAGACAAAAATGGGAAACTGATTTGAATATTAAAATTGATGAAACAAGTTGGTCAAGACTATGTCATGACAGTATGACAAATACAAATGTCCGACTAAGATTAGTACAATATAATTTTTTACATCAATTATATATTACACCACAAAAAATAAACAGATTAAACCCAAATTTATCTGATCAATGTTTTCAATGTAATCAAGAAATTGGTACTTTTTTTAACACTCTACTTGGTCTTGTTTTAAAATTCAACCTTTTTGGACAAATTTAAGAGTTTTACTGGAACAAATTATTGGAACACAACTTCCACACAACCCAATATTATTTTTACTAGGTGATATTGAAGGGATAAAACTGAAACCCAAATTGAACAAATATCAGAAAGAATTCATAAAAATTGCATTGGCAGTAACCAAAAAGGCTATTGCAGTTACTTGGAAATCGGATTTATACCCAAGTATAGATCGTTGGAAGAATGAAATTTTCAACTGCATTCCACTTGAAAAAATTACTTATAATTTAAGAAATAAATATGATACTTCTGAAAATTTGGTGCCCTTATTTACAAAAGATAGGATGAAATATATAGGTGCTCCGAAGATAAAATTATTGGTCATCTGGAGAAATAAATAAATATATATATTAAAGCTATTTTGAACTCCATAGAGCATGTGGGGATCTTCCGGTATCCAGGCACTCTTTCTTTCTTTTTTCTTTTCTTCTTTCTTTTTAAATTTTTTCCCCTCTTTTTCCTATATATAGGGACATGTTAGGAGGGAGGGGTTAAGGGGAGGGGGGAGGGCTGATATTATTTCTTTCTATTCTGTAACCTATTTGAAAATCCAATTTAAAAATTTTTTTTGAGAAGGGGAAAATATCTTTTGACTGTGCTATAAGATTAAAGTGCCATGTGATGAACCCATGAGAAATGTATCCAGATAAAGACAAAGAACTACATAAAATGATGCAATAATGCATCCTTCCTTCTGACTCTTTGTGCTGCCATATTATGAAGTTCAACACATAACATCTATAGATCAATAAAGTATTAACTGTCTAGCTTCTTCGTATCATGGAGCAATACACTTAGTTCAAATTGAATGCTGATCAAATGTGCAAGAACAAACAACATATTTTATGTCAAAAAATAACGTGCCAAGAGATAAGTTACACTAATCATGTCAGCCTTGGGTTAATTAAGTATTACTTAAGTGGCAAAAGTAGGAGGGATCCTTCAGCAAGAAAGTCGGTGGTTGATAATCTCATACATTAAAAATAATTACATAAAGAAATAACAATCATAACTGTTTGAATGAATAATTTGTCTTCAATTGATTTTGGAATACATCCAGAAATCTTAACCATAAATAATACAGACAAAATATAGTATTTAAAGCAGCATAATTTCCAACATAGTCCTATAAATCAGCCTGAAGCATTACTTCAATTTCTCCATCCAACATTGCTGTTTGCCTACTGAGTATTTCTAGCATCTGTAATATTATGCTTTTGGATTCAATTATTCAATAGTGTCCCGCAGCACTTAAAGAAGTTCTAGGGCACTGGGAAATATGTTCGTTTTTAGCAGTGTGTGCTTTTTTTGAATGTGGATTTAAGAAATCCACTGACTGAGAAATTGAGTGATGTGAAATCAGGTTATGACTACGTGTGGAAGATGCAGTTGTCACAAGCACGGACTTTGCTGCGGAGTCTGGGTGCCTCGCAGGCAAATAACTGAAAGGGCTTGGCCATCACACTTGTAAGTATGCATGTTCCAGCCAATTAGGGTTTCGTTGTGATTAACTTCCCTCCATTTGTTTCAGTCTTTTCAAGTCTTGACTGAAGCGCAATAACAGCAACGCTCCCTGCTTACCTTAGTCCTCATTCCGGGAAAGTGCAAGCTGAGTGCAAGATTGACACTGTAAAGGGGCGGATTTAATTTAGGGTATAGTTCCTGCTTCTGAGCTGCAATGCTGACACTAGCTTTAGTTTGAGAGTTTCAGTTAACCACCCTGTTGGCCTAACGTTTATTATTTTCCTTTTGTTCTGCACATTTCTACCAAAATAAATCAGTGAACTGTTCAATCTGCTTCAGTGCCTCTCCCTCTGCACTGAGGCAGCAAGATTCGACCATCAAAATGGATGCAGTGGAGAGAGAACAGGTAACCATGGCCCTGACATTCATTTGTCAAGTAGGAGAGAAGTTAAAGTCAGTGGAGACTGGATGGGCACAAGTGGCTCATGTGGTGCGACAGCTACTCTCAGAGTGGCAAGCCCAGTCCAGACTAAAATTCATTGGTAAGATGGAGGTGAAGTTGAAATCAGTAGAGATTGGGTTGGCAGTAGAGTCAGCAACTCACCAGAGTCAGCCAGAAATCAGGTGGCAGCCATTACTGCTCTTTCTGCTGCTGCTGCTAATCAGCAGCTTTCTGCCAAGACAGTCCCACTCCTGGCATCAGCATCTCCCACATCCTCCTCAGTAGCAGTCTCATTAGCCTCAGTCACTATGCCCCAGTTCCTCAGGCAGTTTTCAGACCTGAACTGAGTGTTCCTCTTATGAGCTCCAGGATACAATAGAGTCTTATAAGATTCTAATCAGATACTTCAGTGACTTCAACAACTGCAAGAACCTCATTACCCAGTGTGAGCTGACTTGCTAAGCTCAGCCAGGTTAGTTCAGTAATGATGCACATAAACTAGCCTATATGGTCAATCTTAGATAGATACCCACTTGGCCTGTTCTACGTTCTAAGAGAACAATGTTCTGCTGCAGACCAGTTTTTCCAGCAATTTGTGGTTGAGTTCAATCTTCTAATTTGGGGTCAGGAGACTCCTGGACTGTGCTAAGGGAAAGGGACTGTGAGGTAGTACACAGTTAACTTCCACACTCTCGTGGTTGAGACAGGGTGGAATGAGAGATCCTTCAACACTGCTTTCCAGTATGAGCTGAGTGCAGGAATTTGGCATGAGATCACAGTACATGATGAACACGACAGCCTGGATGATCCGATAAGTCTGGCCATTCCAATAGACAACTGGGCAAATGAACGGTGCAGACAAAGAGTGCCCTGAACCTCTACTCTTTATGAAACACTCCCCTTCTGGTTTCCTTGGGCTACGCAAGTCTAGGCAATACACATTCCCATTCCACCAAATCCATAAGATTGGGATGGTTCTCCCATCCCAAACCTCGGTTTGTGTGAATTCTGTGTAATTTGCTACCGTGTTACAACTCAACGCCAAGAAACAACAGACAGCACACTGCATACGATTAAACGAATTATATTTATAAATGTTAACTTAATTAAAAGGTTAAAGTAAAGAAAGAAAAAAAAAACAAATGCACAAGTTGTAGCTCAACTCTTCCTAAAGTCATACATATTCACTGATTCTCAGTAGACCTCTGCACCTTGCTGCATCGAATCTACTGAACACAGAAGGGACCTGAGGCTTCAGCTGTTTTCAAACCCCACCAACGGTAAGGATGAGGGGATCAAGTTAACTGACGATACAATGCACAGTGACAGAATGGATTTGATGATAAATTAATGGGTCTGAAGACTAAATGAGCAGATAAATGAATGTAAAATGGAACATACAATATCACCTACCTTTGTGTGATCTGCAAACTTACTTACCCACCCTTCTAATTTCTCATCCAGGTCATTTATAAAACTTACAAAGAGCAAAGATTCCAGAACAGTACTGGTCAGTGACCTCCAGGCAGAATGCACTCCATCTACCACCACCCTCTGCTTTCTGTGGGCAAGTCAAATCTGAATCCACACAGCCAGGTTTCCCTGGGTCCCATTCCTCCAGACTTTGAGTGAACCTACCATGAGGAATGTCGAACACCTTACATATACACCACATCTACTGCTCTACCTTCATCAATTTGTTTTGTCATTCCCCTGAACAAGACTGTTGGGCTCATGGTACATGATCTATCCCTCACAAAGCCATGCTGACTATTCCAATCATACTATGTTTCTCCAAATCCTCTCCGAGAAACCTGTCCTATAGTTTGTCCACTCACTGGTTTATAATTCTCATGATTATCCCAAATACAAAGGAATAACATTTGCAATCCTTCAATCTTCTGGTACTACTCCTATGGCTAGTGACGACACAAAGATAATCGCCAATGGTGTAGCCTTCATTTCCCATAGTAACCTGGGTTATACATGTTAGATGATGGAATCTCTCCAGTTCCCATCCCCTTGCCAATCTTATTCAAATCCTTCTCAAACTCTAACAAACCTGCCCACTAAGTTATTGGTTCCTTGTCAAGTTCAGGTACAACCAGTCCCTTTTGTACAAGTCACATCTTCCCCACAAGAGATCCTAAAGATCCACAAATCTGAAAATCTTGCCCCTTGCACCAACTCCTCAGCCACAAAGTTATCTGCCACATCATCCTAATCCTATCCTCAAAACTGTGTACACAGGCAACAATCGAGAGGTTTCTATCCTTGTAGCACTTTTT
This sequence comes from Hemitrygon akajei, assembly GCF_048418815.1. Lineage (NCBI taxonomy): Eukaryota > Metazoa > Chordata > Chondrichthyes > Myliobatiformes > Dasyatidae > Hemitrygon > Hemitrygon akajei. Next base: position 140,666,215 of record NC_133124.1, on the reverse strand, counting down.
AGCATCCTTCCTCACTCCCCGTATTCACTGTTCAGGACCTCATCCTTTTTCCTACCTGTGCCATTGGTACCAATACATATCATGACTTCTGGCTGTTCATGCTCCCATTAAGAACTCTGTGGAACAACTCTGAGACGTCCCTAATCCTGACACCTGGGAATCAACATACCATCCAGGAGTCTTTCACATCTATAGAATCTCCTGGCTGATCCCTTAACTGCTAGATCTCCTCTCCACTTCCTTTCCGAGCCACAGAGCCAGACTCATTGCCAGAGACCTGAGCTTTCCCATGGTAGCTCATTCCACCCAACAGTATCCAAACTGTTCTTGTTATTGAAGGGAACAGCCACAGGGTACTCTGCAGTGTCAGCCTATTCCCTTTCCCTCTCCTGACAGTCTCTCACCTACCTGCCTTCTGCAATTTAGGAGTGACTGCCTCCCTGTAGTTCCTGTCTATCAACCCCACATTCTCACAAAGCAAACTTAAAGAAGTTGCCAGGTTGGTCACCGACTCCAGTCAGTAAAGTGAATGTGGGTTGGTCACCAACATGGGGACTGCAGTCAGTAAAGTGAATGTGTAATTTATACAAAGCCATTGCTCATGGAATCAGTGGCAGTCTGAGCACCAGAATAGTTTTGAATATAATATTTTGCCTGTAGCAAGGATTGATAGTGAGTTAGAATAGACAATAAGATTGCTATCATTTTTCAACCTCAAATCAGTGCAGAATAAGTGACTCTAGTTTATTGTCATTTATTTAAAAAACTCCAAATGAGGACTTCTCAAGTAACTGAGCCACTGAAAGTGTGGAAGGTGGAAGAGACTCCAGCCCCACAGATTGTCGCATCCAAAATGATCTCTTGCCGCCTTTCTTTCAATACGCCTAAAATCCATGAATACAAGTCTTCAAGCAATCTGCCTTGTTATATACTGATTGCAAAGATTCTTTGGAATGCATCCTGACAAGTCAGCACCTTTTGTATTCATTACTATGCTATGGTAATAGTTAATTCAAGGGAAATTGGCATCCTCTACTATTACTTGTTTTTTTCCCCAATTTGTTTCCTCATAAAATTGGCTACATTTTTCATCTTTTAACTCCTAACAGTATGGAGGAAATATTACACCCCTAATAAAATGATAGTTGTTTTCCTTTTGCAATAAATTAGACCTGAAACATGAAACTTTGAAACATGCCATCCCTCTTTATGGCTGCAAATTATTTCCTAAGGCAACATTGCTGCATGTTCTCCTTGTCTAAACTCCGCCCTTTCCCTATTGTTGAATGAATCTGAAGAAATGCATACCAGGAAAATTGCATACTTGATCTGAGGGAAGAGGAAGTATTTCCTCTGAGTGGTTGAAGATAAAGACTCTCTGGTCACTGAGGCAGCCGAAGAGAGCCCTCCTCCTAACAGAGATGGTGAGCCTATGTCACAAACCTTGTATGTCAAAGAGTTAGAATAGTGAGGCTGACCCTCACCATAACCTTGCTTGCCAGTCAATTCAGGAGAATGTAAAAATGGTGGCAGAGGGATCACTAGGCTAGCAAGTGTGAGTGTAAAGGTGTCATCTTCACATGTTGTGAGACACTGGTAATTTCATAATCATTGTGATGTCAGTCCTGGAAGTGAGCAACTTACATTTAGAAGTGGTGGCAACTAGTTCAGATAAGCTCAATGTTATTAAGCTAACCAAATGGCCAGTTATACACTGCACTTATCCAAGGGCCATATTGCCAATTCTCATTCTGATGCTCCTGTCAATTACTGGCTTTGCATGGCGAGATGAAGTGTAATACACATGGATGAGAATAGCAGATTACAAGGAAGAATGAGAATGCCATAATGCAGCAATTATTGTCAGTCAGTGGTCTAATGGTAGAAAATAAACTGTAGTGCAAAGATTCAGGAAAGTTATGTCAGAATCAAAATCAGAACAAGGTTCAATAGCTCTGGTATACTGTATGTTGTGAAATGTGTTGACTTTGTGGCAGCAGTACAATGCAATACATTTATAATAGAGAAAAATAACTAAATTAAAGTATATATTAAATAGTTAAATTAAGTAGTGCTAAAATAAAAATAAGTGATGTGGTAGTGTTCATGGGTTCAATATCCATTCAGAAATTGGATTGCAGAGGGGAAGAAGTTGTTCCTGAATTGTTGAGTGTGCGCCTTCAGGCTCCTCTATCTGCTTCCTGATAGTAACAATGAGAACAGGGTATATCCTGAGTGATGGTGGGTTTGGATTGGGAACATTGAATGAACTTGTCTCTTGTGTCACGGTCCCAACTGAACAGCAGCAGGTATCCTTGTTCCAAAGCTCCAATTCCCCAGAGTTTAATTAGTTGCCATTCTCCCTTTAAGACTCCCACTGCCAATTGTTTCCTGTCACATTCCTTCATGAACAGTCTGTACATAAAGGTCTCGTGCTGAGCACTCTGTGCTCAATTGTAAGAGTTCCATTTCTAGTGATTTCACCCTTGTATTTTGTTTGTGTCATCTTGTTTATTTGAGTCTGAGTCTATTCTAGACCTTACTATGCACTTGGGTTCACCACCATCCATAGCTCTTGTTACACCTTGGTGTTTCATTTCCCAAATTGAAAGATGTTACATTCTGCTGAACTGCAGTCAAACAAAGAAACAAACTCTTGCCCAGTGAGTCCGTGTCACCAACAAATACCTACTTGCTATTTTACACTAACGTCATTTTGTTCTCCCACATTCACATCATATCCCTCTGGATTCTGACAATCACATGCACAGTAGGGATGGCTAATCAATCCTCAAATCTACATGAATTGGCATGTGGGAGGAAACCATTTTAGAAATCAGGGTTGAACTCTGATCGCTGGTGCTGTATCTAAAAAGTAAATGCAGTTATTGTGTTCTAGAATGAGCCAGAAAGACTAAAAATTTTTTAAGCATAGCTGAGATCATTGTCAGCAGAGGTCCCCACCAACACAAAAGCTGGGCAACTCTCCCAACAGCCCAGCAAGGGTAAGATAGAGGGTGTGGAACAGGCAAGCAGTCTGAGAGGCTGGTGGCATGATAGGCAGCAAAAACTGCCAGCAGTCAGGCTACCTGCTGGCCTCTAAAGAAAGGAAGTGCAAATAATTACAGCACTAGCTTGATATCATGATATAGATGATCTGGTCCAAGATCAGAGACAGCACTGGCAAAATGCTTGAAACATATAATTATATTGACTGCATAATTACCAGGTTACAGATCAGTTTGAATTTATATTGGAAGATATTTATGCTGTGTTTAATATTTCAGTAGTATTTGAGTAATATTGTAAATATATTGTTTGACAAAACATTCTTGTTCATAATTAATTACATGTTATATATAAAATACATGAATTGCATATGTCATGACGTTACTATGTGGTATGTACGCACCTCACTCAAACTAAACACAAAACTAAGACGCTCATCATTTCCCCTCTTTGTATTGCAATTAGCTTTTGCATTGTCAAGTTACAAATCATAACAGTGGTGATGAGAAAGTTTTAAATGAACCCAAGCAGCAAGATGTTCAAGTTTAAAAAAAAACGAGAAACAGTCGAGTTTAAATGAAAATGCAATGCAGCATGTGCAGAGACAATCAATTTAAAAATGAAATGCAAAAACCTAAGAATTAACGGGTTCATAAACAATGAGTACTGGGTGAAAAGAATCATTGAAAAAAAGAGCAGAAATCAGTGGCTACATAGAAAAAATTGACATGCTTGATTACATAAAAGATAACTGGATTTTGTATACTGAACCATTTAAGCAGTATTTTAAAACAAATGAGAAAGCCAATGAGAAACAAGTATCGATTTTGCTGAGTGCATTGGTTCAAAGGTCCAAAGGTCAAGTTTAATGTCAGAGAAATGTATACAATATACATCCTGAAATGCTTTTTCTTCGCAAAACATCCACGAAAACAGAGAAGTGTCCCACAGAACGAACAAGTTAAACTTGAGACAAAGTACCCTGCAGCTCACCCCTCCTGCGTGTCAGCGAGCAATGATCCTCCCCCCAGGAGTTAAAGGCTTCAAAGATTAACTGCTCCAATCAAACAAGCCAAAATTAACTTTGCTGATATCGTGAAAGTAATGCAGGAACATTTAGAACCAGAAAACTTTAGGTTTAGTAAGCAAAATCAAAAAGGGGAGTTCATTTCATCATGTTGAAATTGATGAAATTGGCTGAATTGAAGAGACTGGGCATTGTCAGTTAAATGATTGGCTTAATGATGCACTGAGAGATCATTTAGTTTGTATGGAATCTTATAAGAAAGCATTCAAAAATGGCTTCTAACTGAAGTACAACTTAGATTTAAAAGAGCAGTTGAAAAAGCTGTATCAATGGCAAGTGCAGACAGAGATGCAACTGAGTTGCAATCAGGAATGAAAGTGAGCGTGAACAAAATTACAGCATCTAGATGGAGGCCAACCTAGCTGATCAAATTGTGTTACCATTATGGCAGGGGCTCGCATACACCAGACCAATGCAGGTTTAAGAGAAAAACATGCAGAAAATGCACCAATGTAGGATACATACAAAGAGCATGTAGGGAAGACAGAAATTAATGGATTGCACAGGGAAGAGAAAAAGCTAAAAAGTCAAGTTGTATTTTCAAATCCAGCACTAATCTGCATACTGTTGCTGAAAAATCTGATCATGATGAGAGTGACACAGGACTGGTAGCTTTGAGATTTACAATGAGAAAACTAACAATAAATAAGCAATAAGGCTTACACCAGAAATGAACAAATTAATTAAAATAGAATTGGACATTTGTTTGGCTGATTCAGTCATTCCACAAATGAATTTGAACTGCATTTCAAAGATACTGAAATGAAGTCTGCAGATATCCAACTAAGAACTAATACCAGAGAAAAGATAACTTTTATGGGAATGGCATCCATTACAATAAAATACAACAAACATGCCACAATGGGCTGGTATGTGGCAAAAACAAGAGGGCCAGCACTGTGGGGGCATGATTGGCTGAGACAACTACAACTTGATTGGAAGTCCATCCACTATTTCCATGCCACATTCCCTGCAAATAGAGTCAACTGAAAATGAATTTAAATAGGTACTGATGATGCCATAACTGTCTCCATGCAGAACACCATAAACTGTTGCACAACAGGCAGCAAACAGGAATTTGTGTCAAGCTCAGTGCCTCTGGTAGGAAAGCATATTGGACCAAGGATGGACAATGCTGCTCAGAGGAATCGTGAAAGTGATGAAAGTAGTTATTAGACTACAACAGTTTTTATATGCAACATATCTGAAAAAGCTTCGGATATGTTAATCAGGCAGTCACTTGAAAAATTTGTACTGCATTTAAGCAGGAAAGGTCTTCCAGGAGCTTCGGGAAAGTTGCAAGCATTCATCTTTTGTGAATATAAAGAACCAGAATCTACTCTGCGTGCATGAAGGTTATTGCTTCTGAACATTTTAGAGAATCCAGGAAACAGATAACAGGTCTTCAGTGTGTTGACCAAAGAAACCAATAATCAAAATACTGGCAAAAGGATTTTAAAAGTTAATTAAAACATATCCTGTTAAGCTTGTACTTATGGGAGGGAGAATAATGAAATTCCTGCTAAAAAACCTATAAAATCATCTAGAAAACAAAAAATATTGAATGGTCATTATTTATTCATTGTAGCATAGGAGGTAGTGCCTCTATCCACAAAATGTACTACAGTTAATCACAGACCAACAGTGTGTCGAAAACCTAAGAAAGGACCATGTCTGCATGGAGTCATCACCACCTGCAGATTTCTCTAGATCAAACACTACCCCTAGTTAGTTATGTATGTAGAGATAAAGTGTGAGATTGGCTCTTCTGGCCCAATGAGCTGCACCACCCTGCAACGTAATCACAGGACAATTTAAAATGACCAATTAACCTACCAACTAGTACATCTTTAGCCTGTGGGTGGAAAATGGAACACCCAGAGATAACACACTCATTTACAGTGAGGATGAACAAACCCCTTACAGAAGATGCCGGAATTAAATTTTGAGCTCCGAAACTTCGAGCTGTAATAACGTCATATTAACTGCTACACTACCGTGGTGCCTTGTGAATACATCTCCATTCTTTCATTACTGCTGGACCTAAATTCTGGAACTCATTCTTTCAACAGTGTCATGAGAAATAGGAAGTGGGTCAAGCAGCATTTCAAGGTGCCAGTTCACTATTACCTTCTCAAGGGCAAACGGGATACACCATATGTGCTGCCTTCATCGGTAATGCTCAGATGGCAAAAAATTTGAATAGAAATCTCAGGAGGGGTCACCATTTAGAACTGAGTTGATGATAAATTTTTGGAAACCATCCACTGGGTTTTGCATTTACAAGACACAGAATGATGAATTTTTGTTTAAAGAAATGAAGGACGGGAGGAGTGGTTCAGAATATGGAGGAAGTGCAAGATTAGTAAGACCTTGGTGAATGGTTGTCCAAGGTCAGAGGCAATGATGAGGATGGGGGAAGGGGTGGCTGTGAAGATGCAAATGATCTGGTCTTCACAAACACAAGAAAATCTGAAGATACTGGATAGCCAAAGCAACACACAAAATGCTGGAGGAATTCAGCAAGTCAGACAGCATCTATGGAAATGAATAAACAGTTGATATTTTGGGCTGAGACCCTTCTTCAGGGCTAAGAAGGAAGGGGGAAGACGCCAGAATAAAAGGTGTGGGGAGGGGAAAGAAGCTAGCTGGAAGGTGATAGGTCAAGCCAGGTGGGTGAGAAAGGTCAAAGCTGGAGAAGAAAGAATCTGATAGGAGAGGAAAGTGGACCATAGAAGAAAGAAAAGGAAGAGGGACGAAGAGGGACCCAGAGGGAAGTAATAAGCAGCTGAGAAGTGAAAGGTCAGTGTGGGGAAAAGAGGAGACGGGGGAGGAATTTGTTTATTGGGAGGAGAAATCAAAATTCATGCTATTGGGTTGGAGGGTACCCAGACACAATACAAGATGTTGCTCCTCCACCCTGAAGGCGGCCTCATCTTGGCCCAAGAGGAGGCCATAGATCAAAACGTTGGAACAGGAATCAGAATTAAAATGTTTGGTCACCGGGAAGTTTTCACACTACTATGCATTTGCTTATATTCCTTGCACAAAATGAGTAAGTCTGAATTGACTGATCCAAGAATATCCGAGTAACTTGTATTCACACAATGGAGAATCAAAACCACAGAGAAAATGCGGCAATTATATTCTCATCAATTTATATATTTTTAATTGTGGTTCCAATGTACCAGTTATCTGCAAACAAGAGAATTGTAGCAAGAACGATCTATTCTTAATTTCCAGTACTATGAAATTTTTACAACAGGAAAAGTAGTAGGAAAACAGGTACAGTGAATCTAGAATGAGAGACAACGTAGCAAATAGAATGTTACAGGATAGCATTTTCAAAGCCTAGATTGTCAGGAGGGGACCTGCTATATTTTTAAACAGTCTTGCTGCTAATCTTTTAACAAAATAAAGCTTTGTGCATTTTCTTACTGACTCTGCATTGCCATATCTTTCAAGGTGATTTTTAACAGTGGAAGCTGCTGAAGAGCTTGAAAGGTGGCCATCAGCTGCTGTGGGTCTTGAGATCCTGGCATCAGATTGAGCTGACCTGGACTATGGATAAACAATGACTCTCAGGACAGAGGCAGGGTTTTGTCATAGAAAACGCCCCTTGGTCTACTTTGTACATCCCTATCACCAACTAACCATCTATACCAATCTTTTTTCCAACATTCATCCTGTAGCTTTATATGCCTTGCCATTATAAGTCAAGGGAAGGGGTTTGACTTCTTATGTTTCAGATGTGGCACTTGAAAACTTGAAAAGAATTTTCCATATCAACTCAGTTGAATAAAAGTAATACAGCAAAAACTATTTTGATGCTGGAAGTCTGAAATAAAAACAGAAAATGCTGGAAGAGTCGGGCAGCATCTGTGGAAAGAGAAACTGTTAAATGTTCAGGTTGACGACCATTCATCAAAACCGAGAAAGAGAGCAAGTTAGTCTTAGCAGCACAGGTAGGTTCATCAAAGAAAATATCTGAATTCCAGGTTTCCCCCGTTATCAAAGGTAGAGCGTTCCTATGAAATAGTTCATAAGCCGGAATGTCATAAAGTCAAGAAGTAATTACCATTTATTTATATGGGAAAAATTTGTGAGCGTTCACAGACCCAAAAAAATAACCTACCAAAACAGGTAACTAATTTAGGTCTTTTGAAACAGCGGGGTGTCGTAAAGCGAACGTTCGAAAAATGGGAGACACCTGTAACTGATTCCACCACCTTTCGGCATAAAATCCTAGCCCTCAGATACCTTTTAAAACTCCTGTCACTCAGTTCAAAATTGTGCTTTCTTGTTTTTGATAATCCTACCATGGAAAAATATATTTGATCACTAAGGAAAACAAGCCCAGTGCATTCAATCTCTCCCCATAAATAAAATCCTCCAAGTCGGGCTATGTCATGATGAATATCCTCTGTACTCTGTCCAGCGCAAACACATTCTTCTTAGAGTGCGGCCCCCTCTACAATGGACTGGGTGATTGCTTTCTGAAGCTCCTGCAATCATTTGACCAGAGTGACCGTGACTTTTCAATTTAACATCTCACACACTCCCATCTTTCATTGTTACAATGGGGTCCAATATGGGAGTGCAAGAGTAACATCTCTTTTCTTGTCTGAAATTGTTGCAGCCTGCAAGACTGTAATGAATTCTCCAAATCTGACAACTGACTTTTGCTTTCTGCTTAAATCAGGGCCAGCCGTTCCTATTCGAAAATTCTGGCACATCACCCTGACTTTACATTAGCAATATATTACAAAAGCAAAGCAGTTTAACTGAGAACTTAATGGTTACATGCTTTCACCTATTACATTCACTTTATTCTACATTTACTAATCGGCCCACCCATATTTTGACAAATCAGCTGAGATCCCAGCACTGATCCTCAAGAAACATTGCTGGAAATATTCCTCAGATCCAAATAGCACCCTTCCACCACTACCGTCTGTCAGAGATGAGGAGGAAAAGTTTCAGCCAGAGGGTGATGAATCTGTGGACTTCATTGTCACAGACATCTGTAGAAGTCCAGTCATTGGGTATATTTAAACCAGCTGGTGGCGTAGTGGCATCAGCGCTGGACTTCGGGGCGAGAGGTCCCAAGTTCAAATCTGGTTGGCTTCCTTGCATGTTCTCCATCCGTGCCTGCAACTCCACCTCATTAAAAATAACCTGCAGAGGGATGGGCTCCACCAGGTTTCAGATGCCCAAGACATGCCATATGATGAGCAATCACCAAAAAGATCGGTGCAAAAGCTTGTCATGACAGCACACCGACGACTCCACCAGGAGTTAAGGGCGCACGCACACACATATATTTAAAGCAGAAGTTGATAGGTTCTGGATTAGTAAGGGTGTCAAAGTTTACAGGGAGAAGGCAAGAGAACAGGGTTGAAAGGGATAATAAATCAGCCATGATGGAATGGGGAGCAGACTCAATGGGTCGAATGGCCTAAATCTACTCATATATGTTTTATGATCCTAAGGTGAGGAACTTAAAAACATATTGCTTTAGAATTGATATTAACTTCCTCTATTGAAGAATTTTAATTTTTCCTGATTTTTATTAATCAAAGTTTAGTTTTTTTTTTACAATCAATGCTAGGATTTGTGCTCAATGGCTATAGAATGATGAGGAAGTCCAATGCTCCTGTTATTTAATGTTCCACCAAAAATCACCATGATATGTGTTAGGACTACAGAAGTTTGACGTGCGGTGTTGGTTATGAACTAGTTATCTCTGTTAATAGAATGCTGCTTCAGGTCTAAATCCATCCTGCTTATCACAGCGATTGTTCTACAAAATAGGTGAGTTTCCTCACTGAACTCAGGAATTCCTCCATAAGAACGGCACAGAATCTTCCCACACTGGCATAGATACTTACATCCTAATAGGTCATTGGTGAAGATGCTGTCATAGAGGCTTTCCACTTCATGTTAGTTTTCTCACGGTAGTACACGACATACTCAGCCTAGCAGCTATTTCCTGCAGTCAGTTTGGTCAATAATCTACCACAGTGGTCCCCAACCACTGGACCGCGGACCGGGTACCAAGTCGCAAAGCATGTGCTACTGGGCCGAGAGGAAACGATATGATTTGTCGATATGAAATGATACGAGTCAGCTGCACCTTTCCTCATTCCCTGTCACGCCCACTGCTGAACTTGAACGCACACAAGGCCATCAGTCGCCTAAATGCAGTGATACCCTCACGCCAGGAATCAGTGGTTGGCCTTGGGTAACCGGTGGCCTTGTGCGGCCAGTGGGAAGTGCCGTTGCTACTGGCCTGGAGGGCGGGCAGATGGGCGCCGCCTCTAAACCTGTTTACCACACCGAATGTTCGTGGGGAACTCGGTGCTAAAATATTCACAGACGACCTAATTTGGCCTCAGGGTTTCATAAGTAGCAGAGCAGCTGCCTCGCTGCAATCTACTGAAAGTTATCCCTCGAGACAAACTTTTGACGGTTGACATATCCTACCTACCTACTGGGGGGGGGGGGGCGAGCACGTGCCCTGTCGCACTCCTCGCTCGGTCGCTCTCTCTGGACTATAACTGCTGTGGCCCTGGTATAGGGACCTCCGGTCCTTACTCTGTCATCTCACCCCACCCACAACCAGCCGCACCTGGCCAAGGAGGCGGGTGGGAGGCTGGAGTTTGGGCCCAGAGGCTGTCTAATGAGGTAATGAAGCCCTCAAAAGTGCTTCAGTACCTTGAGTCCAAGCACCCTGCACTTAAAGACAAACCCATTGAGTTTTTTGAGCGGAAAAAACATGAGCAAGCGGGACAGAAGTGCTGATAGCCACGTAAACTAAATTGTGGAATAGACTGGACATAAAGAACCTCCCTCGAGTATCGCTGTATTCCGGTCATGTTTAACAGACCCCCACCGTTGGCCAGTCCACAAGAATATTGTCAATATTAAACCGGTCTGCGGTGCAAAAGGTTGGTGACCCCTGATCCCGATTATTGCTGAAAATACTGGATATAGTACCACCTCCAGCTTTTCTAAGTGTTTATTTCAAACATGAAATAATACGTATACATCAACATCATCATAGGTGATGGATAGCACATTTCTCTGCTATGAAAAATGAGCTTATTTGTCACATGTACAGTAAAACATGACATTTCATCAAATCAAATCAGCACGATTTATGCTGGGGGCAACCTGTAAGAGCAGCCACACTTCCATCTCTAATAACTCCAACCCTAACAGAATGTCTTTGGAATGTGGAAGGAAACCAGAGCACCTGGAGGAAACCCATGGGGAAAACGTACAAGTTCCATACAAATAGAGGCTGGAATCAAACTTTAATCAGTGATTGTTGGCACGATAAAGTGACTGTGTTAACTGCTACACAAGCATGCCACCCCAGCATGGTGCATTGGACCAGGTCATATTGGAGTAGGTATGTTACCAAGAATCATCCTTCCATGACATAAGACCATAAGATATAGCAGCAGAATTAGGCCATTTGGCCCATTGAGTCTACTCCAATATTTAATCATGGGGGATCCATGTCCCTCTCAGCCCCATCTGCCACTTCTTTGCCCAGTTTCCTAATCTCCAAGTCCTTCTGCAGCCCCCCTGCTTCCTCAAAACTACCCGCCCTTCTGCCTATCTTTGTATCGTCCACAAATTTAGACACAAAGCCATTAATTCCATCATTCAAATCACTGACATACATACAACATATAAAGAAGCAGTCCCAATACAGACCCCTATGGAACACTACTAGTCCAGTAGCCAACCAGAAAAGGCTCCTTTTATTCCCACTTTTTACTTCCTGCCAATCAGCTAATGCTCTGTCCATACTGGTATCCTTCCTGTATACCATGTGTTTTTAAACTTGTAAAGCAATTTCACGTGCAACATCTTGTCAAAGGCTTTTTGAAAACCGAAGTACGCACCATCCACCGATTATCCTTTATCTATCCTGCTTGTTATATCTTCAAAGAATTCCAACAGATTTGTCGGGCAAGATTTTCCCTTCCAAACAAAAAATTTTAAAAATCACATCCTTAACAATCAACTCCAACATCTTCAGAAACCTGGGGTACAGACCATCTGATCCAATTGATTTATCTACCTTCAGACCTTCCAGTTTCCCAAGCACCTTCTCCTTAGTACTGGCAACTTCACTCAGTTCTGCCCCCCGGCACTCTCAAACTAAGACTGATGCAAAATACTTATTCAGTTTGTCCTCCCCCCCCCCCCCCCCTTACTACGTCTTCTGCATCATTTTCCACTGATATGATATCTACTCTCACCTCTCTTTTACTCTTTATCTGAAGAGACCACTGGTATCCTATTTAATATTATTGACTAGCTTACCTTTGTATTCCATCTTTTTCCTCTTTATGATCTTTTTTAGTTGCCTTGTTTTTTTTTAAAAAACAGATTCACAATCCTCTAATTTCCCCACTAATTTTTCTCTATTATATGCCCTCTCTGGTTTTTATGTTGGCTTTGACCTCTCTTGTCAGCCACAGTTACGTCATCCTGCCATTAGAATACTTCTGCATTTTCCAAATTGCTCCCAGAAATTCCAGCTATTCCTGATCTGCTGTCATCCCTGCTAGTATCCCCTACCAATCAACTTTGGCCAGATCCTCTCTCATTCCCACATTGCTCACATTGACTTGGTTTAGATAGTCTGGGCTTTACTTGCCACGTTTAAGCCCACAGATGGGGACCGAAGACTACTCAGCAACACTGGGTTGTAAAGAGGATCCACAACCAAAACAGAATGGTGGGATCATCATCTGTCAACACTGTCACAGCTGTTAAGTTTTTAAAATATCCCTGACATTCAATAACATTTAAAAATAATTAAATTTGAAGTGAAGTTGAATGCCCAAAATAACAGATAATTAAAAACCTTACTCCTCCTTAGATGGAGAGATGTTGCCCCGCCCACTCATGCGCAATGGCTTAACAACATTATGGCCTGCTTGGACCTCGAAAAAATTCATTATTCAGTTCTTAATTCGGATCTAAAGTTCCATAAGGTCTGGGGACCTTTTATCGAGTACTTTCATAACCTTCCTCTTGACTAGGGTTTTTTTTTCTTCTTTTCGGTCCCTTGCTTTCAGCTCCCTTTTTTTTTCCTGTTAGTAGGCATTATTATCCTCTGTTACTAAGTGTATTCACAGTCTGGGAGTTTGACTGTCCGGACTTATACTCTTTATACTGTGTGGTGGTTGGTCTGGAGTTGTTGTTGTTTTTTTCTTGTGTTGTGGGGCTTGGGAGGACACTAAGCTCACTTGTCTTTAATTTAGGTGCTTTTTTGTTAAATTCTCTTCGTTTGTAGCATATTGTTATTGTATGCTTAATCTTGCACTGTATTAATGCTCCCCATTGGGATTTGGGGTTTTTAATTTTGTAAAATGTTTTGAAAAACTAATAAATTTTTTTTTAAAAAAACCTTACATTAAAGCAAAGAAAATTATTTTAAAACTTACTTCTGCCTTTTCCTCATTTGCAGGTTTGAAAACCCCATTGGATTGCAGAATTAGCAACACAGCAATCTGACAGATTCAATTCTCCAAATATACAGAGTACCAGATCCACTCCGTGTAAATGCAACCAATGCTACATAAAGGTAAATACACAGAAATTTACAGCATGTTACAGGCCCTTCAGCCCACAATGTTGTGCCAACCATGTAACCTACTCTAGAGATTGCCTAGAAATTCAATAGCGCATGGCCCTCTTTTTTTTTTTAAGCTCTGTGTACCTATCCAATAGGTTCTTAAAAGACCCTGTTGTATCCTCTTCCACCACACTGCCAGCAGTGCATTCCACGCACCCACCACTGTGTAAAAAAAAAACTTACCCCTGACATCCCCTTGGTACCCATTTCCAGGCACCTTAAAACTATGCCCCCACGACTTCCGGTAACATGGCGATTGCTTAGCTGCTCCGAACTTTTGTTCCGTTACCGTCGCTACCTTTGCACTAAATGTCTCCATTTTATAAAGCTTAGATAGGAATTTTTTCGGTATCTCTTACTTGCCTGTGAATATATCTAACCTACAATGTCTAGCAAGAGCTCTAAATCCGGGAGAAAAGAAACTACGACTTCGTCGGGTGTGACGATGAAGGCGCTTGCAAATCTCTGAGACGAAATCTTAAAGCAAATTAAAACCGCTTTCAAACAGTTAGAAGACAAACTGGATCGGATCAACGATAAAGTGGACAAACATGCTGAACACTTATCTCGCATCGATTCGACTTCTGAAGCTTTAGAAAGTCGGGTTCGATACTTGGAGACTCTCTGTTCCAGCTTAGAGGAAAAATCTAACAAACTTCTTTCCAAAATGGTGAATCTCGAAAACCGTAGCAGACGCTGTAACATCAGAATTCTGGGATTACCAGAGGCGACTGAAAAGGGATCAACCGTGAAGTTTTTCGCCGAGTTTCTCTGTGAGATATTCGGGAAGGATCTACTTCCAAACCCGCCCGAGCTCGAACGGGCACACAGAGTTAATGTCCCCCCCGAAATTCTGGGCACCCGTCCGCGACCAGTAATCTTGTGTTTCTATCAATACCAGGTAAAACACAGTCTGATTGTGGAGGCACGTCACAGAGGCTCTTTTTCTTTCCAGGATACAACCATTTGCTTTGTGGAAGATTTTGCACCCCAGACTTTAAAGATGCGCGCTGAGTATAAAGGCGTAATGAAAGTGCTGTTTGATCGTGGTTTCAAACCTTCCTTTTGTAATCTTGCTGACCTAAGAATCAAGTTTAATACCGGGGAATTCAAGTGGTTCAAATCAGCGAGGGAAGCCGAAGCGTTTGTGGCAAGTCTTCCGGCTATCCAGTCATCTTCGGAATCTGATCGGACTTCCTAAAATGGTGGATAAGTACTCCTCGTAGTAAAATTACTTTCTCTGGACTCGGAATTCACTTGAATCACTCAGACATTATTCACTGAAACTCTAAAGGCTGTTGACAATCTCTCCCGGGATTTGGTGTGTGTGTAATCTATTTTCACCTCTGTATAACTTTACCTACAGAGTTCTACAACTAAATCTAACTTGTTTTGGAGGTTTGAAGTCTTTAGTGAAGGGCTCCCTGTTTGTCGGTTCACAGTTCAACTGCTGATTTATTTTTCCTCTGTTTTAAATACTTATTTATTTTATCTTTTTCTTTTCTTCACCCCCTTTTTTTTTCCATTCTCTGAATGTTTTTTTTCTCCCTTCTCGGTAAACGGTTGATAAATATTCGTCTTGAATTTACAATTTTCCCCTTCCTCTTTTTTTTCTTTTTCCTTCTTACCTTTTTTTTCCCTTTCTCTTACTTTATCCTTCTATAATATTGCGCGGGTAGATTAGTTTTGGTTTTCTTCCGATTTTCTCTGTATTAAGTTGTATATCTCGGCAGAAGGTGTTCTAATCTGTAGTTATGTTTCCTAGTGCATAAACTAGTTACTGTTTGTTATAGCATTTATACGGAACTGCTGTCAATGACACAGATCTGGAAGTTGTATTTGGGTTAATTTCTTTGGTAGAGCTAGCTACTTGTTTTGGTAGCCGTCTAGTTTTGGGTTGTGTGGGTGGGGTGGATTTTCCAGTTCCAACATTTCTTTATTGTTTAGGACATGTTTATATTTTGACCTTACGAATCTATGTTTACATCTCTGCTCCCAGACTGCTATTGTACTGCTTGACTTTTTATATGCCTGCTGCCTTTTATGCATTAGTAATTGATAATGGCTAGTGCACTTAAATTTGTGAGCTGGAATGTAAAGGGACTGAACCACCCTGTTAAAAGGAGGAAGGTATTCTAACATATTAAACAACTCAAAGCTGACATTGCTTTCCTCCAAGAAACTCATATTCATTCATTATTCAGTTCTCAATTCGGATTTAAAGTTCCATAATATCTGGGGGCCTTTTATCGACTACTTTCATAACCTTCCTCTTGACTAGGGTTTTTTTTTTTCCCCCTTCGGTCCCTTGCTTTCAGCTCCCTTTCTTTTCTGGTAGTAGGCATTATTATCCTCTGTTGCTAAGTGTATTCACAGTCTGGGAGTTTGATTGTCCGGACTTATACTCTCTATATTGTGTGGTGGTTGGTCTGGAATTGTTTTTTTTTTCTTGTGTTGTGGGGTTTGGGGAGGACACTAAGCTCACTTGTCTTTAATTTAGGTGCTTTTTTGTTAAATTCTCTTCCTCTGTAGCATATTGATATTGTATGCTTAACCTTGCTCTGTATTAATGCTCCTCATGGGGATTTGGGGTTTTTAATTTTGTAAAATGTTTTGAAAAACTAATTTAAAAAATTTTATTTAAAAAAAAAACTATGCCCCCTCCTGTTAGCTATTTCAACCCTGGTGGATAGCCAGAGGCTTTTCCCATGATGAATGCCCCTCATCATCTTATCAGGTCATCTCTTATCCTGTCATTCCAAGGAAAAAAGGCCAAGTACACCCAACCTACTCTCATAAGGTATGCCCTCCAATCCAGGCAACATCCTTGTAAATCTCCTCTGCACTCTCTATGGTATCCACATCCTTCCAAAATACCCTGATTTTTACATTTTATTCAGATTGAGTCCTAACAATATAAATGTAAGCTTCAATGCAGAAGTAACTGCAAACTTGTATAATAAGATCATTCACAAAAAGTGTCATTTTGTAGAATCTATAAGCTGCCTTGACATATATTAAAACCAAGAAAAACATATTGTGAAACTACAATATATTTAGCGTTGAAGTGTTAAAATTAGTAATCCTTTTATATGTAAATCAAAATATATTTCTGACAATCAGAACAAAATGTCAGGCCTGCAAAGGCAGACTCTTCCCAGTCTCCAACCAGCTAACAGGGGTCAGAGCAACACATACAAACAAGCTGGAGGAACTCAGCAGGTCGGGCAGCATCCATGGAAACAAGCAGTCAACGTTTCCATGGATGCTGCCTGACCTGCTGAGTTCCTCCAGCTTGTCTGTACGTGTTGCTTTGACCACAGCATCTGCAGTGCACTTTGTGGAGCTAATGGGGGGTCACCTGTTACTCATTTCCAATTCATCATCTGCAGTCCATTTAAACCCAGCTCTCATCCACAATCCTTGTTATGAACTGGTTGAATCAGCCAGCCTCTACTAATTGCTCCTAGTCTTTAGTTACCTTGTTGACTATAATGTTTAGTACCTAGTCTCATTTGTTTTGTGAACCCCTCATTTCTTATTATTTTGTAGTTTACTATTAAAGTTATCGCTCACTGCTAAATCATCTTCACTTTTCTACTGCACCTTCCGTATTTAGAAGTTTGCGAACATTTGACATCTAAAATTTTGACAAACTTCTATAGAAGTGTGGTGGAGAGTATATCGACTGGCTGCATCAAGCCTGGTATGGGAACAATAATACTCAAACAGAAAATCTTATAAAGAGTAGTGGATACATTCCAGTCTGTAACGGGTAAAGCCCTCCCCACCACTGAGCACATCTACACAATGTGCTGTTGCAGGAAAACAGCATCATCATCAAGGATCCCCACCACTTAGGCCACGTTCTCTTCTCACAATTGCCATCAGGAAGAAGGTGCAGGAGCCTCAAGACCCATACTACTAGGTTCTAGAACAGTTACTACCCCTCAACCAAAGGGAACAACTCCACTTGCTCCAGCACTGAAATGTTCCCATAACCTATGCATTCACTCTCAGAACAATCTTTTTTTTCTTTCATATTTGTACGATTTGGTGTCTTTTGCACAGTGGTTGTTTGTCTGTCCTGTTGAGTGTGGTCTTTCATTGATTCGATTATGGCTCTTGGTTTTACTGAGTAGGTCTGCAAGAAAACAAATCTCAGGGTTGAATATGGTGACATACATGTGCTTTCATAAACTTACTTTGAACTTTGTGTCAGGACATGTAGAGGAGGCTTAACCCAAAAGCAAAGTACTAAGCACTTACCATCAGACTGAGAAATACATTGAAATAATCTACCAGTAAATCATCTGCCACCAAGTAGTTTTCCTAGAAGTAATAATAATAAAAATTAGAAGTGTATTACAGAAAAGAAAAAATAGTAAATTCTATGATGCAAATATTTATTTTCCACCATTAATACTTATTTTTTCAATAGAGGACTCATGATGAAGTTATCAATCAGTCAGGTTGAAGAATTCTTAAGTGAGATTAAGAAGAAACTGAAATATTGTAAAGTTTTGATGAGGCACAGGAGTGTCATTGTCAAATTACTTGACTAACAAAAAAACTTCTATATAATTCATCTTTGAATCCCACCCTGGAATGTGGGGGGTGGGGGATTTAAAATTAAGCTACAAAATAAATCAGGTATACTTGAAAAAATACTAATACTGGTAACAATTGTCAGTCTATGAGGGAAAGTGCTGAGGAAACTCAGCAGGTCAGGCAACATCTATGAAGGGGAATACACATTCGACATTTGAGCCGACACCCTTCATCGGGCATGGAAAGGAAAGGGGAAGAAGCCCGAATTGGATGGCTGGAGGGGAAGGAGTACAACCCAGCAGGTGATAGGAGAAACCAGGTGAGGAGGAAGGTGGATGAGTTGGGGGGGGGGGGGGGGGTGCTGAAGTATAGGGAGCTAGGGGTGAAAGGTGGTTGAGGTAAAGAGCTAAAGTAGGAGTAATCTGATAGAATGGACAGTGGACCATGGAAAAAAGTGAAGGAGGGACACCAGAGGAAGGTGACTGAGCAACACACACACACACACACACATTTCTTGCAACTGAAAACTACTCCCCCCCCCCCCCCCACCAAGAGTTTAATGTAATTATTGTGCTGTTTTCCATTATTCCAGAAGTTTGACAACACACTTCATGGAGAAACTTGCTTGTATGAGTGGTCTAATTTTGGCATGAAATGCACAGCCATTGATGCTAATTGCTGTGCAATCCAAACTGGAGCCTTTGTTTGAGATTTGCTGTCATTGTAGTTCAAGTGTTATTAGCCACTAACAAACCAATTAGGCTTTAATTGTGACTTGTCCTGCAATTTTGTTATTTAAAGGGACAGCCACATGAAGAAATTTCTCAACTCTTTTCTAAACAGCCTACTTCTTAAAATGTTCTATCACTCAGCCAAATGAAACAATTCCAGCCTGTTCAACTCTAAGACTTCTGTAAATTTCAACAAAATTATTTTCTTCTAAACTCTATAAAACACAAGCCTGAACTATTTAACTTCGCTTCAATCATCAAACCTGCTATCATTGTAATCTGTCCAGTAAATCATAGCCAGGGTCGCAACATTGACAATTCCTTCCCCCCACCCCCAACAAATGCCATTTAATCAGTTGAGTTCCTCCAGCGGATTATTTGTTGTTCCAGTAAACCTTCACTACATTTCCTCTAAGGTGAGGAAACCAGACTTGTACACACAATACTCTAAGTGCAATCTCATCAAAGACCCATACAAATGCAGCAAGACATTATTACTCATGCATTCAAAACTGTTTGTAATAAAAGTCACAGCTTTCTACTGAATTGCTTGCTGTACCTGCATGTTAGCATTGAGAGGCTTGTGTACAAAGACACTGGTCCCCAGGAACATCAAAGTTGCTCAATCATTCACTATTTTTAAAAAAAAATAATTATCTGCTTTATACACCAAACAGATGAGCTCATCAGAAATGAGATGACCCCATATTTTTCACATTATATTGTTATCTGCCATGTTTTCACCTACATATTCAGTTTACAATATTGTATGTTCTTTAGAAGTCTCTTTACACCCTCTGTTTGACACACAATCCCAACAAGTTTGTATCACCAGTGAACTTGAAACTATAACATGTGGTCATCAAACTGTCACCCACGCAACTAAATTGCTGACATAGATTATGAATAGCTGGTCCCTGAAGCACTGGTCTCTATTTGTTACAACCTGTCAACTCAAGAAAGAGCTCTGCCATCCTGCTCTGTGTTTTCTCATGACTCCTAACATGTGTGTCTAAGTTTCTATACAATCCTCCTGGTATGCAACTTTATTGATAACCTTCCAAAAATCCACACACCACAATCCCATTATCTATTCTATTTGTCACATCCTCCAGGGACTCCACATCAATCAAATATAACTCTCCTTTCATGAATCAATGCTGGTTCTCCCCACAATGCCTTGCATTTCCTTCACTTATGCTGTACCCCATCCCGGAATAGAGCTCCCTTGGTCATTGTTCATCCACCAGCCGATGCAACAATCAAATTGATATCTCATTACCAGTCATCTCATCCCCCTACTGCCCCCAAAAACCCTCTCTGCTTTCTGTACAGTCATCTGCCTTCCTGGTTTACTCATCCCTCTCCTTTCTTAGGCACTTAATCCTGCGACCGTAAGAGGTATAACACCTGTTCCTACACCTCCAACCTCACCCCTATCTAGGGACCTAAACAGCCCATTCCAGGTGAGACAAGGCCCATGCACCTACTTCAAACTCATTGCATTCAGTACTCTCAGTGCAGCCTCCTCTATGTGAGTGCAGACTAGGCAACCTTGTCATTGAGCTCCCAGGTACTGCCACAGTGGCCAAATGGAGCTCCAAGTTGCCAATCATTTTTAATTCCCATACCCACACCAACCTGTCTGCCTTCAGCTCTTGTCACTGACAAAGTGAGGTCTAACGCAGACTGAATGATGAGCACCTCATATTCCTCCTGTGTAGTCAACAGCATTGAATTCTCCAAGTTCAGGTCATCTACTCCCCAACTTCTTTTTCTCTCTCCTTCCAATTCACCCAAATCCTCCCACACATATCCTTCTATCCAAATGCCCTAATCAGTCCCGTCACCCTGTTCCTCTCCCCATCCTGCACCTATTCCATTTGCCCATCACCGACACATTCCTCCATATGGGTCCCATATCTACTCCCCACAATATTCCTGTCAAGCATCTCTCTCCTTACATTCCTTTATTTCAGCCCTTTGTTGTCTCCACATCACCTCTATTCTGTCTTCATCTCCTGCTTCCCATCTGACACCATCTGCCAATCAACCCCCCCCCCCCCCTCTCAGATCCACCTATGACTTGAAATCTCTTGCACCACCCTTTCCCCTCACTTCTTTATGCTGGTTCTCTCCCCTCTACTCTTATAATCCAGATGAAGGACAACATTGACTGTCCATTTCTCTCCTGTCTAACCTTATTTTTTTCACTTTCAAAATGCTGGCTCACTTCTATTATTGGCGATTTACCATTATTGAATGCTGTGTGATTCCAGGCATTTTAACCTTTGCCCTGATTTTTTTTTTCCGGAAAGCTATTTATTCAAATTGTTTTTCAGCTAACCAAAAGCTAAAATGTGATGCAGAAGTCTGCTGCTTAGATTCTCAATTAACAGATGCAAAGTGGAAACCTACAATTAATTCATTCTATAGTCAGTGCCTATAGTCCAGCTCCTGGCCTTCATGTACCTACTTAGCTACTAAGCCCAGCTTAACTGTTTCTACTGACAGGGAAAAGGGCAAAGGTGGGTTAGTGGTGCCTTAAAACCAGTCACTTCAGGCTCAGTAGCCATGGCTGTCAGCTCATCCAGAAGGAAAACTGATCTCAAATCCCTGCTGCCTTGCAACTAAACCCACTCATAGGGATTGCTTCTGGAGTAAACCCAGAGGCAAAACCCCAGAGCCAGAATTCCAAAGGCAGTCCTACAGTGAGTTCAATACTGACTGGCAACTCCTGCAACACTGCTGGTGCCAAACTGTATCGGTCTCTGTCACTCCTTTGAGTTCATCAGATGTGTGGTGAGGAGCAGCTTGCTGTCAATTTTGTACTGCCTAGGTTTGCCTATCTAGACAGCTAGGATGCGATAGCCATGATCAACTCTGACTGTTGGAAGCCTCAAGTCCTATGTTCATTTTGTGATCTCGGCCTTTTCTCCTTGGAGCGACAAAGGATGATAGAGGTGTGCAAGATAATAAGAGGCATTGATCGTGTGGATCGTCAGAGGCTCCCCCGCCCCCGCCCCCCAAAGGCTGAAATGGCTAGCATGAGAGGGCATAGTTTTAAGGTGCTTGGAAGTAGATACAGAGGAAATGTCAGGGGTAAGTGTTTTAATGCAGATATTGGTGAGTATGTGGAATGGGCTGCTGGCGACAGTGGTGGAAGCGGAAACAATAGTCTTTTAAGAGGCTCCTGAATGGCTACATGGAGCTTAGAAAAATAAAGGGCTTATGGGTAAGCCTAGGTAGTTCTAAGGTAAGGACATGTTTGGCACAGCTTTGTGGGCCGACGGGCCTGTATTGTGCTGTAGGCTTTCTATGTTTCTATTCACAGTGATTAATTGTGGCAATTGCTCTGTTCATCAAATACCAGTGACTATCTTCCCACAAATTTATAGTTCTTCATATGTGCTAACAACTTGGTCATGGATGTCCAGAATTCAGGACATTGATAAAAGATCTAGACCCTCCAGGAAGCTACCTAGGAAAATAAAGGTTTTGCCAAGCACTGCCAAGATTGCCTCATCAGCCTTCTATCCGAACATTGTAAAAGCCAGAGAGCTGCACCATGCCCAGTTCTGTGACCAGCCACTCACCCATGATCCAACACCAAATATTTTAATCCCTTTTAAGCATGTCAATATAGCAGCAACTTCAGAACTAAGGTAAGATCAAACTTCAAGTAGAAACTGACAGATACCATCCACACCAGAAAGTCTGCAGATGCTGGAAATCCAAAGCAACACAAACAAAACACTGGAGGAACTCAGCAGAGCAGGCAGCACCTATGGAAAAGAGTAAACAGTCAACATCTCGGGTTGAGACCCTTCTTCAGGACTAGGTTAGCAGCACTAACAAACCATGTTATCAGTTGCTTTAGACTACTGAACAACTGAGAAATGCTTATCCATCTGCCTTGGGAACCAACCACATGGTAGTTAATTATCTCCAAGTTACCAGAATCATCTCTGGTTCACAGAAATTAATGCAGTTGAAGTGGCAGCCTGTGCTAACCCATAAAAGACATCCTTATTTTCATTGGAAGACTATCTGCTGACAGCCTATCCACAAAGGGCCTTAAAACTGCATAAGTGCAAGCTCAAACCCTGCAGCACACACTACAATCTCAAGACAGCCTCACCTCTCAATGCTGCCCCTCCTGGCTGACTAGAAACATCACCCACCACAGCCTGGGAACTGACCTTCCAAGGAAAATCAGACAATCTTTGATCAGGAGGACAGGCCAGAGAAGATAGGGCCACCTGCTCCAAAAGTTAAATACAAAGGACAGTAAAGTTTGTGACTGTATGGCCTAAGCCAGACCTCCAACTACACACACAGAATTCCTTCCCAGAGGTCATTTCTACTAACATCAGGATAAAAGTGTGGCCAATTACTTCATAAAGTAAATTACCTCAGCAGGATGAGAAGCTTGAATAATTCGGAGGAAAGGGATATTTTTAAAAAGAAAAAAATATTTAGACCAGCTTCTATCTTCATTTAATTGATTGCCCAAAATACCTCTGCCAGATTGTTAGCAGTCCGGTCTCTCAGACATTGCATAAAATGGTTCAGAAAATGGCAAATGCAGACAAATATAATTTTATTTCGTTTTGTTGAAGTTTCTTCCCAAGTCTCAATAAGCTATATACCTCCCGTCATTCCTGTATGAGACAAAATCGCGGGTACGCAGGCACCAGTGCTACAAAAGTTATGAGCTCAAAAACACGGGGAGTAATTGGTGTGAACGACGCGTGAGATTTGAAACTGAAAAATTAGAGTATGAATGACCAACGTGCACCTGACGAGGCACCCATCTTCCACTTGAAAAGTGGGTAGAATAACTACGGTTACTCTGCTAATTCAGACCACAATACTCGTACACACTCGCATTCGCCACATACAGCTACACACCAAGCATCACTGGTATTTATATCACGTATTAATCACACTTACGAAGTTGGCCGCTGTTATGGTCGGAGGCTCTGAAAAACAAATTTCAAGGTGAATTGTGTAATTAATACTATCCACATAACATAGCTAGTATATATTTTTAAATTTTATTTTCATTGAGATCCAGCGTGGAATATACCCCTCGAGCCACACCGCCTCGCAGTCTCCCGATTTAATCCTAACCTGATCACGTGATAATTTGCAATGACCAATTAACCTGCCAACTGGTTCGTCTTTGGACTGCAAGAGTACACGGTCAGTGGCAGCGGCGGGAATTGAACCCATTTGTACTAAGCACTACACTGCCGTCCCGTTTGCAAAATTTCCAGTGCATTATTCATATTCAAATTACTATCACATTTGTAAGACGCCAGCCTTCAATTATAACAATCAGCTGAAGCTGATGACGCTTTTGTCACAGACCAGAACCTAAGCACGTTGTTTCAAATACCGAGAAGTAATTGCCCGCTTCAGAGGTAGAAACACAAACATAGGCCTGTCTGTTAGCTTTAATTCGGCGTTGTATTAAGTATGGTTTCTTCAAATTCTTCGGCTAACGTGTAGTACGACTAATTATGATTATGTCCAAACGGATATACGGTGATAAACCCAGTTTAAAAAACTGCTATGAATATATAAGGTCAAAATATAACGTTCTCATTTACACATACCAGTAGTTAATTTGCCTGGTGATAGGTTTCCTTGTTCCATTGTCATAAACCGGTTTCAGAGCAATGTCAACAAAAGTCTGTGGACCATTGATCGACCGAAGACTATAATTTGTCGGGACGTTATTCTCAGAAATATCCGACAAATCCGAGTTACAAAGTTTTGGGGATTCAAATTAATGCCGTTGGCCAAAACCGGTTTGCGAAGCAATTCTGTGGGAAAGGGGATGGAAGGAATTTTGTGTCGTATTGATTGAAGTGCAGTTAAAAAAAAGGCGCGCACTTAGCAAGCAATTCTGCAGTCCCGTCCTTTGACTTGGATGAGCACCTTATCGAGTTTTCAGCCGAGGCTGTACTTGGTCAAAGAAAGATCAAGAAGCTGTCTTGACCCAGGCGAGGGAATTTTCACCCAGGTCCATCCTACACCAGTAACTTCACTAAAATGATTAAGACCATCAAAAGCCTTTGGATTGAAAGGCCGTCGACGTGACCTCCGCTGTCTATCATTACTTTTAGTTCGTTAGTAAACAAACGTCACAAAGCAGCACGTCACAAACTAGCTGAGAAAGATTTCGCAGATCCGGCTGCAAATGATTTAAAGCGAGATTCTCAATCTGGAGTCCACGGAGCTCTTGCTCAATGATATTGATCCATGGCATAAAAAAGTTTAAGAACTCCTGTTTTAATGGAAGGCCTATCAATGATGAACGTCCATCCTAACCCAGAATAAAGATCCCCAGGATCCTATTTGCAATCAGCGTTTTGCTTGTTCAATATCTGTGAACCTACTCTTTCCCACATTTTGGGAAAGCAATGTTCCAAACGTTCATTACATTAATACTTTCACTCGTAAATGTCTGCAAGTGGAAGTATAAAATAGAAGGAAAAATTCAAATCCAAACATTAAATCTTATTAATGATTAATAACTTGTCAAATTAAATAAAACAGTCTGAGTGTTAGATATCACTTGTCTATCATTGCCCCAGCTGTACTTTGAAAAGCTAAAGGCTACAACCTGTCTTAGAGCAATTGAACATGAATACAGACCTGGTCGGATGTCTTGCTGAAATCCGAATAGACTACATTCACTGCCCTACCCTCTTCTACTTTTTGGATAACTCTAAAATATTTGTCAAACAGGACTTCCTACTCATAAAGCCATGTGAACTCCTTCTAATCAGATTCTGTCTATCCAAATGTTGGTAGATCCTGTCCCTCAGAATTCCTGGTAGTATCTTCCCAACCACTGAAGTCAGTCTCACCAACCTGTAGTTCCATTGCTTGTCCTTGCCACACCTATTAAACAATGGAATAACATTAGCTACATTCCAGTCTTTGTGGCTAACAATGAAGAAAATATCTCAGCAAGGGCCTCCACATTTCCTTTCTAACCTCCCACAAAGTTCGAGGATGCACTAGGTTAGGCCCTATCTGCAAATGCCTCCTTCTATAATGAACCTCCTCTAAAACATCTCTATTTGTTTCCTTTATCTCTTGAGAAAACTTTTTTTTACTTCAGTAAACAGAGGAGAAATAATCACACCCAGCTATAACAACCTTAAGACACCACACATTGTTATAGCCGGGGTACTAGTGGGGATTCACTTGCATTACTTCTCAAACACTCCCAATGGCGAGCGTCTCAGATAGCCTCTGATGTCCAGCTGCCAGCCTTCATGTGTGGCTTAGCTACTAAGCCCAGTGGAACCATTTCTACTGACGGGAGAAGGGGCAAAGGTGAGTTACTGATGCCTTAAAACCAGTTGTTTCTGGCAGATGGAGCCTGTCATCCATGGTTGGCAGTTCATCTAGGAGAAGGAAAACTCTGATCTCAAAACTCCACTGCCTTGTGGCTATACCCACTCACGGGGAAAGATTCGGGAGTAAACTCTGAGGAAAAAAATCTGGAGCTTGAGTCCCTAAGCCAGCCCACGTTGAATTCAACACTGACTGGCAACTCCTGTGAAGCTACCTGCACCAGACTGTATTGGTCTTTGCCATCCCTTTGGGTTCATCAGATGTGTGGAGAGGGGGAGCTCACGACATGGGCAAGACTCTCAGAAGGTTAGTTCACAGGCTGAGTAGGTGGTAAAGAAGGAAATGTTGGCATTTATTTCATGGGGCATAGAATATAAAAAAAACAAGGAGGTAGTACTGAAGCTTTATACAACATAAGTCAGGCCGCACTTGGAGTACTGTCAACAATTTTGGGCCCCTTATCTCAGGAAGGATGTGGTGTCATTGGAGAGAGTCCAGAGGAGGTACACAAGGATGATTCTGGGAATGAAGTGGTTAACATATTAGGAGCATTTGGCTGCTTTGGGTTTGTACTCCCTGGAATTTAGAAGAATGCATGGCGATCTCATTGAAACCTACCAATTGTTGAAAGGTCTAGATAAGATGGATGTGGAGAGGATGTTTCCTCTGGTGGGGATATCCAGAACTAGAGGGCACAGCCTCAAATTCAGGAGTCAGAGGTAAGGAGGATCTTTTTTTTAACCAAAGAGTGGAAAATCTGTGGAATGTTCTGCCACAGACTGTGGTTGAGGCCAAGTCCATGGGTATATTTAAAGCAGAAGTTGATAGATTCCTGATTGGTTGGAGCATCAGAGGATCTGGTGAGAGGGCAGGTGTATGGAGATGAATGAGATCCAGTGTCAGCCCTGATGAACTGGCAGAGTGGGCTCGATGGGCTGAATGGCCTAATTCTGCTCCTATGTCTTATGGTCTTATGGCTTGTTCTCTATATTGTATCACCAAGGCTTGCGTATTTGGTCAGCTAGAAAGCACTATGATCAACCTGACTGACGAAGGCCTTGTGGAATCCCACACGTCTCCTGCAGCTCAAGACATAGGTGGTTCTGCTGATCTCTAAGGGACATTCTCTCTCTCTAGCCACCCTTTTTATTCTTAATATAGCTAGAGGACCTTGGGATTTCATTAACCTTATTTGCCAGATCCATCTCATAAACTCTGTTTTCCTTCTTAACTGTTAAAATGGAGATGAGGAGGAATTTCTTTACCCAGAGATGGTGAATCCACAGGCAGCTGTGGAGGCCAAGTCTTTAAGTATATTTAATACAGAGGTTGATAGATTGTTGATTGGTCACAACATGAAGGGTTAGGGGGTAAAACAGGAGATTGTGGCTGAAAGAAAAAATGGATCAGCCAAGATGAAATGGCAGAGCAGACTCAATGAGCCAAATGGCCTAATTCTGCTCCCATATCTTATGGTCTAAATATGACTTGGTTTTAAGTTGGAAGAGAGTTCAAGGAGCTTTAAAACAGTTGCAAGCATAGGGCTTTTATGAGTATAAAGAACCAGAATCTACTCTGCATGCATTAAGGTTATTGCATGAACATCAAGTGGCAGACTTGTAAAGTCTGCATCTACTTGTAAAAGTAGATGCAAAGACCAAAGTCCAACTAGATGAACGGAAGGCCAAAAATGAGTCATTTGAGATACAATAACAGATGATTCAACAGATGACATTGAGGATGTGGAAACCAAGAGGAGAGATCAAATTATAAAGAGAGAAATAGCAGGATTAATAAGAGAATACTCCAGTAAACTAAATGCACCTTCCCAAGATCAAGATGCACAAACTAGAAGAAGAAAAAGTAAGCAGAAGAAAGTTGGCTACAACTGTTAGAACCACTTCCTTAAGTCCCAGAGTCAACTCCTACAACCACCATGGAGGAAACTACCAGAGCTTGAGATTGTTTTCACAGCTACAAGTCTCACCTAGTACACCGAATCCAGTCTTCACATGTTTTGGATAGACAAGCCCAGTCACTGAGGGTTCAACAGAATCCCAACAGCTACTCTCACCAGGTTTGGCCGGGCTGTCAAAGCCACCACCTGGGGTGTGGCCACTGTCACATGCAAACAGCTTTCTTGGAACCACAGGTAAGAGCTGAGTGCCGGGTGAGGACCAAAGGTGGAGGACCTACCTCGGAAGATACAACAGATCTTCACAGCAGAGGTGCTAGCTGTTCCCTGACACCCTATCTCAGCTTGTACAAACCAAGCGATGTCATTTTGCTCCCAAAACTCCAGCAGTTTCAAAGCAACTGCATTGGCTGACATGTTCAATAACTCTGGAATCATCCTAGAGCATTGGGGTCACCAATGTAGGTTTCACAAATAAATTGAAGTTAGGCTTTTATGTTTAATAAAACCCGTAACACATTTAATTGAATTCCAAAACCTAAACACAAAGCGCACTATAAATCCTTACATTATTACATCATCACATCAGACCGGCCTCTTAAAGTAAAACCCCAACTCAATGTCGGTGGTTGTGAATTATATTTCCTTACAGGATTACAGTTGGCTTGTATGGGTTAGACTCAAAGGCCTGATATGTAAAGATCTTTACATTTCCAACCTGGGTAAGATCTGCTGGAGAACAAATCTCGGTGTGAATAACTATATTTGTTACAGATACATCCGACAAAGGTAATAGCTCAGCAGTCAGAAGTTCTCCCAGTGGAAGTTTCCAGGTAACTTCCTAAAATCTCCTAGTGCATTTAAATTAACCCTGTCTGAACCAAACCCAATCATTTTTATTTGTTCTTTAATAAACACAGATCACAAGGTTTCTTTATGACCCGTTGACATGCCCTTTTCTCATTATTACAATTGGGGAGAACCCAAAGATCCACAATGAACATTTTATGAACAGATTCTTCCCCTCTGCCACCAGATTTCTGGACAATCCATGAACCCATGAACACTACCTCACTATGTATTTTGTAACACACACAAAATGCTGGAGGCCAGGCAGCATCTATGAACAAAAGAGTACAGTCATCATTTCGGGCTGAGACCCTTCAGTAGGACTGCATTGTGCTCTCTTTTTGTACTATCAATTTTTGAAGCAAAACACTCCAAATGCTGGAGGAACTCAGCAGGTCAGGCAGCATCCACGGAAAAGAGTAAACAGTTGACGACTTGGGTTCCTCCAGCGTTTTGTGTGTGTGGCTTGGATTTCCAGCAGCTACTGGTTTTTAATATTTCTTAGAGTAACTCATAGTATTTTATTGCAATGTACTGTACTGCAGCCCAAAGCAAATTTTGGTAATTGTAATTCCAACAGATTTTGTACACATGCATGCATTGACTGTAATCTACATTACAATTTTCACCAACTACATTCATATGGTAAAAGGGTCTGCTCAACACCGCATCCAGCGGTGAACTTTAAGTAAAGTAAGTCATTGAAACATTTATTCAAAAATAAAATTATTTACAATGAACCATTCAATCCGTTACAGATGTTTTCTCTACATTCTGTACATTTCATGTTCAGTCACTCAGATGGTACTATGTTGGTTCACCTTTACATACCATTGTTGAGGGGTAAACTCCCTGCCACCCTACCCCCCCCCCCCCCACTCCTGCGGGAGAACTCTAAAACTCTAAACTGCGGTCCTTCCCCACTGGGCCCTTGTGGTGGCTGCACCAAGTTTCAGCGCATCCCTCAGCCCGTACTCCTGCAGCCGAGAATGTGCCAGTTGGCAGCATGTGCCGGCAGACCGTCAAGTTTCAGGAAGACCAAAGAGCGTCTTTCACCGAGTTGATGATCTGCCAGCAGCACCGGATGCTGGTCTCCGTGTGCATCCCCAGGAACAGCCTGTAGAACAGAGAGTCCTCTATTACACAGCTGCTGGGGATGAATCTTGACACTGTCCCTTCCATCCTCCTCCACACCTCCTCCGCGAACTCACAGTGTGCGAAGAGGTGGGTCAACTCACTCTGCCTCACTGCAGTCATCCCATTAGCAGCGGGGTGTGGACACAATGTCCTGGGCTTACAGGAGGGATCTGACTGGGAGGGCCCCTCTCACCACCAGCTAAGCGAGGTCTTGGTGCCTGTTGGTGAGGTCTGGCAATGAGCCATTTTGCCAGATGAACTGGACGGGCTGCTCAGGGAACCACCCCACTCTGTCCATCGTGTCCTTCTCCTGCAGTGGCTGCTGGACATTACGTGCGGACCACTCCCTGATGGCCCTGTGGTCAAAGGCGTTGACCTGGAAGAACTTTTCTATGGAGGACAGGTATGGCAGCAACGACCAGCTGACTGGGGCGTTGCGCAGGAGGGGGGCCAGACCCATCCTTCGTTGCCAGGGCGACAGGTAGAACCTGCGCACATAGTGGTACTTGGTACCCACATACCTGGGATCCACACACAACCTAATGCAACCACACACGAAGCTGGCCATCAGGGTGAGGGCGAAATTGGGAACGTTTTTGGCCCCATTGTCCAGGGACTTGTGCATGGTGGCCCATCCGACCCGCTCCACCTTGCATCCCCAGCCGAATCTGAAGACAGCTCCGGTGATTTCCGAGTTGCAGGAGCAGGGGGTTTGCATTGAAACATTTAGCGACAGAGACGGCAATAACCCCACTTTAGGAACTGAACGCTCACCCCAGTCCAGTATGAACTTGAAACCCACCCCTCTTCTCGGCCTCAGCTCTGATTGGCTGATTGGCAATACTCCGCGTGCATAACTAAAGAGGTTCTAATTGGACCGCGGAGAGTTTTGATCTTCGCATGCGCATTGCAGGTTGTTCCGTTTTGATTTGGTTGGTGGACGGGAGGCTTCGCTTTGCCTTATGGGAAGATGGCGCTGAACTCGACTAATCCTTCGCAGCTGTTACCGCTGGGTTAGCATCGGGACGGAGCGGGGAGCCCGGGGATGGGGGTTTAGTTGAGGAGGTGGAACTGTGGATTTATTTAGTGAAGAGGCCTGGTGGGTAGGTGTGGTCGGCTTATGGGGGGTGGTGGACGCGGTTTATGGGGGGAACTAAAGGGACCAGTGTGGAGTCGGGTTAGTTGGGGAGCATGGGGCTGTGGTTGTGGGCGAGCCCGGGGAGGGGGGAGATGTCATAGGGGTTCCTGGTTCACCTGGAGGCTATAGCAAAGGAATCAAAATCTGATTTTTAAATCAGAAAATGCTGGGGGGGGGGGGGAATACTCTAATAAGGCAGAGCCTAAATTATTAACTCTGATTCTCAACAAGTTTCACACATGTATGTTATTTTTATTCTTTAGTACTAGTGAATTTGTTCTGCTTACAGTATCATTGGGTGGGAGAGAGACAGGAGGAGCTGTTGGTGCTATATAGATCATAAATGATCCATTTAATGGCAGTATGCTGTGATTCTGTTGCATAAATGTGATTTCATAGTTTCATGTAACCATAGATAAGTTGCAAACAAGAGAACATTTGCAGATGCTGGAATCCACAAAATGCTGGAGGTACTCGGCAGGCTAGACAGCATCTGTGGAAATTAGCACTGTTGATGTTTTGGGCTGAAACCTAATGAAGGGTTTTGGCCTGAAACATTGACTGTTTACTCCTTTCTATAGATGCACCCTGACCTGTTGAGTTCCTTCACCATAGATAGGTTAACTAGTCAGAGTTAAATTTAAATGTTTTATTTCTGTGTATTCATATTTCTCTTCTATTTCAGAACTGGTGGACAAATGTATTGGTTCACGCATTCACATTGTCATGAAAAATGATAAAGAAATTGTAGGAACGCTACTAGGTTTTGATGATTTTGTCAGTATCCTTTTATATTTTACCTGCTATTGATAGAATGTGATTTAAGATTCCGAATCTGATTTTCTTTAAACTGACTAACCCAGATAGCAAGCAGTGTTGGTGTAACCATATGAGAATTTTGTGTCCCTTGCTCATGCATTTACAACAAAAGCACATGAATACAGCTAGGGTGCCTAAGACTTGCACAGTACTGAATTAATCAATGTGGAGTGGAGAGCCAAGTTTGTATATCTGGCAGGAGCAAAAGATGTTGGGACTGGTGAGAGTGGAGGGCTGTGGGACAGATGGCAGAAAAGGACTGCTCGGACAAAGGGTAGGGCAGACACCCAACCCTGAGACACTTTGCAAGGTACAGGTGGCCCCCATTTTTCAAATGTTCGCTTTACGACAGCTTGCTGTTACGAAAGACCTAGGTTAGTGCCTGTTTTCGCTAACCAAAGAGGATTTTCGCTTTTACGAAAAAAAGACGCCTGCTTTATATGTGTGTTTACCCTGAGAAAGACTACCATGACCGTGAGGCCTTGTGCGGGCAGTTGTGTGCGCATGCGTGTACATGCCGATTTTTTTTTTCTCTCTCTCTCTCCATATCAATTTTGGCTCGCTGTCTTCCCTGTTCTGATAAGTGAAACTACACTGTACATACAATATTTCTACTTTATTTAGGCTGTATGTTTATCATATTCCTGCTTTTACTGTATGTTCATGTTATTTTAGGTTTTATGTGTTATTTGGTATGATTTGATAGGTTATTTTTTCGGTCTGGGAATGCTCAAAAATTTTTCCCATTCTTCTTCACTTTGCGACATCTTGGCTTACAAACGGTTTCATAGGAACACTCTACCTTCGGATAGCGAGGGAAACCTGTAATTTGATTCCAAGCAATTAGTTTATTGATCATTACAGAACGTCTCTCTGGTGGTTCCTGGCTCTCTCCCTTTCCCTTTTCTCAACTATGATTCTTCTCTCCCTGCCTCCTTCCCATTCATGTCATGAAATTTGTTTTTTGTGGTAGCAGTACAGTGCAATAAATAAAATTACCTTACAAAAATCTTGTGCATTCTAGCTATATATGTGCCTAAGACTTTTGCACAATACTGTATGTACTTGTTTAAATTGGATATTGTAGCTAGTATTTCTCCTTTCTTGAAGAATTGGAGATAAGCTACTTGCATCTTTAACATCAAATGCTGGGAAATTAGTCTAGGAATGTAGTGCTTGCACCTGATGTGTTGAAAGTATTGACGAAGTTTCCATGGTGACTGACAGATATGAGAATTAACAGGAGGTTGTCTGCAGGAGCAGCAGGAGTATTTCATATCTACGCAAATCGGCAGATTGTAGCCAGTGACATTTTTCTCTGGCCCTATCCAGAGATTCTTGGTTAAAATGGCATGAAGCAGACATTAAGTGCTAAATCTAGGCTAGTACTCATGCAGTCATAGATGTTTTTGGCACAGACCATTTGGTATCCATGTTAGTCAAAAGTGGACTTGTGATTAAGCCAATTCCCAGCTCTTGGTCTGTAGTACTTGGTTGCATCTCTTATATTCTCCCAAGCACTTGGAAATTTAGGGTTTCTACTGTTACTGCCCTTTTAGGCATCGAAAGCATTCACCCACCCTCATTCATTGTGTTTTTTTCCCTCACTTTTTCTTTATCTATATTGTTCAAATTAAATTTCTTCTTCCCGCCAGTTACATACCCTAGATGACCAAAAATGTCCATTCTTTGAGCAAATTAGAAAGGGTGTTAATGGAATATAGAGAAATAAATTATTTTTGGATCAGGTTTTACAGTAAGAAACTAAAAGCATTCTGATAATAAAGTCATGGAGCTATGGGGAGGGAGGAATTCTCGAAGATCCTTGACTAAATTTAAAAAGTGCTAGAGAAATAACTTGGGTTAGGCCAGCAAGACTCCTGGATTTTGTCCTTGGGTCTTTAAGGAAGAGATAGTGGATGGTGTCAGATGTAATCTACCAAAATTTCATGGTGATGTCCCAATGGATAGGACAACTGCAGATTATAATGTTCAAAAAAGGTTAAAGACAAAAAAAGCACCCTATAGGAGTTTACTTAGCAATTGTCATTGGGAGCAAAATACTGGAATTCATAACTAAGGCAAAAATAGTGCGAGATTTAGAATTTCATAAGACAGTTTAGCAGAGCCAAGATGGTTTTATATAAGGGAAATTGTAAAATTTGTTAGTTCTGTCAGGATAGAAGAAGCAACGTGGATAATGGAGAGCTAATCGTGTATTGGACTCCAGATGGTATTCGGTGAAGTACTACATAACAAGTTAATACACTTGATAAAATTGAGGGTTTGAGTAATACTGGTAGTGATGGTAGATGGAATGGTTTTTTTTAAAAATGGTAGGATCTATGGGTTTTCAGATTAATCTCTTTATTAATATTGTAGCTCCATTTGCTGCTGTTACACAACTAAACACAAAAGCAAGATTTAAGGAGGGTAGAGTCTGCAAAGGATTATAGATAGGTAAAATGAGTGGGTTCCAGTTGACAGATGAAATAAAATGTAGGAAGATGAGGTTATCCACACTGGAAGAAAGAGCAGAAATAGTAACTATTGGAAATAATTTAGAAAATATTTATCTCAAGTTGTTGATGGTTGGGTTGAGTTGTTCTGTAATCTTGGTAATTTACTTACAAAGTTTTCATCACTTTGAGATATCGACAGTGCACTGATGATATATCATTGTATGATGACGAAATGTAAGTAAATTGCCCAGATCGGAGACCAACTCAACCCAACAGTGGTCATTATCTATGTAGTCAGTTGCATAATAGATAGATAGATAGATACTTTATTCATCCCCATGGGGAAATTCAACTTTTTTTCCAATGTCCCATACACTTGTTGTAGCAAAACTAATTACATACAATACTTAACTCAGTAAAAAAATATGATAAGCATCTAAATCACTATCTCAAAAAGCATTAATAATAGCTTTTAAAAGGTTCTTAAGTCCTGGCGGTTGAATTGTAAAGCCTAATGGCATTGGGGAGTATTGACCTCTTCATCCTGTCTGAGGAGCATTGCATCGATAGTAACCTGTCGCTGAAACTGCTTCTCTGTCTCTGGATGGTGCTATGTAAAGGACAATCTGAAGTCCTTTTTTGGGGGGAGGGGTTGAGACTGGTGGCTGCATTAAAGGACGGGTGTGACAACTTTGGAGAGGGTCCAGAAATTCGGTTTAGAGTATTAACTCTGAGGAGAATTTGGACAAACTTGGGTTGTATTCTCCGTAGCATTGGAGGCTAGTGAGTGACCTTATAGAAGTATTTAAATTGAAAGGCATAGATAAGGTACATCATCAGTGTTATCTCATGTGAAAATGCAAAATACTAAAAGATGTAATTTTAAGGCAGGGGTTCCCAACCTTTTTTTTATGCTATAGTCCAATACCATTAAGCAAAGGGTCTGTGGACCCTGGGTTTGGAGCCCTTTCTTTAAGGTGAGGGGGCGTTTTTTTTCTGCACAGAATGGCAGATGCCTGGAGCATGCTGCTTGGGAAAATTATGAAAGCAGATACATTAACAGTATTAAAGAACATGTACAAACAAGCTGGATGAACTCAGCAGGTCGGACAGCATCCGTTGAAATGAGCAGCCAACGTTTCGGGCTGAGACCCTTCGTCAGGACTGAAGGAAGAGGGGGCAGGGGCCCTATAAAGAAGGTGGGGGAGAGTGGAAGGTGCCAGGTGAAAAACCAATCAGAGGAAAGATCAAGGGGTGGGAGAGGGGATAGGCAGGAGAGGAGACGAAGGAATGTAAGGGGAAAGCACTTTGGGTAGTAGAAGAAGGCAGAATCATGAGAGAGGTGATAGGCAGCTAGAAGAGGAGGCGGAGTGAAAGTGGGATGGGGGAAGGGAGAGGGAAGGAACTACCGGAAGTTGGAGAATTCAATGTTCATACCGAGGGGCTGGATACTACCCAGATGGTATATGAGGTGTTGCTCCTCCAACCTGAGTTTGGCCTCATCATGGCAGTAGAGGAGGCCATGTATGGACATATCTGAATGGGAATGTGAAGCAGAGTTGAAGTGGGTGGCAACCGGAAGATGCTGTCTGTTGTGGCGGATGGAGCGGAGGTGCTCGACGAAGCGGTCCCCCAATCTGCGTCAGGTCTCACCAATGTAGAGGAGGATGCACCTGGAGCACCGGATGCAATAAATGACCCCAACAGACTCACAAGCGAAGTGTTGCCTCACCTGGAAGGACTGTTTGGGGCCCTGAATGGTGGTAAGAGAGGAGGTGTAGGGACAGGTGTAGCACTTACGCTTGCAGGGATAAGTACCAGGTGGGAGAACTGTGTGGAGGGACGTGTGGACCAGGCAGTCACGGAGGGAACGATCCCTGCGAAAAGCAGGGAAGGGTAGAGAGAGAGAAAGGTGTGCTTAGTGGTGGGGTCTTGTTGAAGATGGCGGAAGTTGTGGAGGATAACATGCTGGATCCGGAGGCTGGTGGGGTGGTAGGTGAGGACAAGAGGAACACAGTCCCTGTTGTGGTGACGGGGGGATGGGGTGAGGGCCGAAGTGTGGGAAATGGAGGAGATGCGGGTGAGGGCATCATTGATGATGGCATAAGGGAAACCACAATTCTTAAAGAAAGGACATTTGAGATGTTCTGGAACGGAAAGCCTCATGCCGGGAGCAGATGCGGCAAAGACTGAGGAACTGGGAATAGGGAATAGCACTTTTACATTTGGCAGGGTGGGAAGAGGTGTAATCAAGGTAGTTATGGGAGTCAGTGGATAGTCTGTCTCCAGAGATGGAGACTGAGAGATCGAGAAAGAGGAGAGAAGTGTCCGAGATGGACATTGAATTTGAGGGCTGGGTGAAAGTTAGAGGCAAAGTCGATGAAATTGATGAGCTCAGCATGGGTGCAGGAAGCAGCAAGTACCTATTCCCAGTTCCTCCATCTCCGCCGCATCTGCTCCCGGGATGAGGCTTTCCGTTCCAGGACATCTCAAATCTAATCAAGCAGAGTCATGGTTTCATGAAATGGAAAATCATATGCACCAAATTTAAATGTTTTTTGTGGAGATGTTGATCAGTGAGTAAAAGGTCTTGTATTTGAAAGGTATTCAAGATGCTTCACAAAAAGTTGTTCCTTGCTGATGAAAGTAACAGCTTGATGTGGATGGAGGATTGGCAAATAGGCAAGAAGTAGCACCAGGATGGTCTCAAAGCTCTTCGCTTCTTTTTGGATTCCAGACCTAACCAATTCCCCTCTACCACCACTCTCCTCCGTCTAGCGGAATTAGTTCTTACTCTCAATAATTTCTCCTTTGGCTCCTTGCACTTCCTCCAAACCAAGCGTGTAGCCATGGGCACCCACATGGGTCCCAGTTATGCCTGCCTTTTTGTTGGCTTTGTGGAACAGTGCAAGTCTATATGGGTATCTGTCACCCTCTTTTCCTTTGCTACATCGACGACTGCATTGACGCTGGCTCCTGCACGCATGCTGAGCTCGTTGACTTCATTAACTTTGCCTCCAACTTTCACCCTGCCCTCAAATTTACCTGGTCTATTTCTGACACCTCCCTCCCCGTTCTTGATCTTTCTGTCTCCATCTCTGGAGATGACTTATCTACTGATATCTACTATAAGCCTACAGACTCTCACAGCTACCTGGACTATTCCTCTTCCCACCCTATCTCTTGCAAAAATGCTATCCCCTTCTCGCAATTCCTCTGTCTCCGCCGCATCTGCTCTCAGGATGAGGCTTTTCATTCCAGGACGAAGGAGATGTCTTCCTTTTTTAAACAAAGGGGCTTCCCTTCTTCCACCATCAACTCTGCTCTCAAACGCATCTCTCCCATTTCCCGCACATCTGCCCTCACCCCATCCGTCTGCCACCCCACTCGGGATAGGGTTCCCCTTGTCCTCACCTACCACCCCACCAGCCTCCAGGTCCAACGTATAATTCTTTGTAACTTCCGCCACCTCCAACGGGATCCCACTACCAAGCACATCTTCCCTCCTCCCTCCCCCCTTCTGCTTTCTGCAGGGATCGCTCCCTACGCGACTCCCTTGTCCACTTGTTCCGCCCCCATCCCTTCCCACCGATCTCCCTCCTGGCACTTACTCTTGTAAGCGGAACAAGTGCTACACCTGCCCTTACACTTCCTCCCTCACCACCATTCAGGGCCCCAGACAGTCCTTCCAGGTGAGGCGACACTTCACCTGTGAGTCGGTTGGTGTGGTATATTGTGTCTGGTGCTCCCGGTGTGGCCTTTTATATATTGGTGAGACCTGATGCAGACCGGGAGACCATTTCGCTGAACACCTACGCTCGGTCAGCCAGAGAAAGCAGGATCTCCCAGTGGCCACACATTTTAATTTCACGTCCCATTCCCATTTTGATACGTCTATCCATGGCCTCCTCTACTGTCAAGATGAAGCCACACTCAGGTTCGAGGAACAACATCTTATATTCCGGCTGGGTAGCCTCCAACCTGATGGCATGAACATTGACCTCTCTAACTTCTGTTAATGCCTCTCCTCCTTCTTACCCCATCCCTGACATATTTAGTTGTTTCAACAACAACACACACAAAAAATGCTGGTGGAACACAGCAGGCCAGGCAGCATCTATAGGGAGAAGCGCTGTCGATGTTTCGGGCCGAGACCCTTCGTCAGGACTGACATTTAGTTATATTTAGTTGTTTGTTTTTTTTCTCTCTCTCTGCCTATCACTCTGCCTGTTCTCCATCTCCCTCTGGTGCTTCCCCCCCACTTTCTTTCTCCTTAGGCCTCCCGTCCCATGATCCTTTCCCTTCTCCAGCACTGTATCACTTTTGCCAATCACCTTTCCAGCTCTTAGCTTCATCCCACCCCCTCCGATCTTCTCCTATCATTTCGCATTTCCCCCACCCCCCACTACTTTCAAATCTCTTAGTATCTTTCCTTTCAGTTAGTCCTGACGAAGGGTCTCGGCCCGAAACGTCGACAGTCCTTATAGATGCTGCCTGGCCTGCTGTGTTCCACCAGCATTTTGTGTGTGTTGTAAGAAGTAGCAAGTATGGGGAGTGGGGGCAGGGTTCATTTTTAGTTTGTCAGCCTGTGACCACTGGTACGCCATGGGCTGCAGTATTGAAATTACACCTGCTTACAATATACAGGCAAACACTGGAGGGCAGCACTGACAAGTTTGTACAGTGGAATTACACCGGATCGTGTATATTTGTACGTTTCCAAACGCATTAAATGCATTAAACGCATTAAATGGCTGCAGGACCTCCTGGCAATGCAACACCCCACCACCACTGATTTTCTAATGGTCCATGACCTTCCAGAATGTTCTGCAGCCACGATGTGAAGCATCCAAAAGATGTGAAATACCAGTCTGGGATTGTATCTGCAACAAACAATGTACCTAGTCTCTGATGTCCTCTTGAAATTTCTCCTCCTTTCATTTGCCACTGAACCAATGATTCCAAGTCCACGCAATGCAGAGACAGGAACCGGTCATTCAGCCCCTCAAGTCTGCTGCACCATTCAGTACAATCATGGCCAAACTGCAATTGCTGAAGTCCACTTTCCTGGCTCCCTCCCTCTCTCTCTCTCCCCCCCCCTCCCCCAATAATCCTTCATTCCCTCAACAATTAGAAATCTAACAAATCTCTCTGCAGCACACAATATACACAAGGACTCTGCATCCATGTCAGACAGAGTTCCAAAGATAATGTCATGTCGGTCTTGAATTATCTGTAAATGCAGCTACAGCACATTTACTTACCTTTGTCTATGTCATTAATATACAGTGGCATGCAAAAGTTTGGGCACCCTGGTTGAAATTTCTGTTACTGTGAATAGCTAAGTGAGTAAAAGATGAAATGATTTCCAAAATGCATAAGGTTAAAGATTTTAAGCACGAAAACTTTCTTATTTCTATCTTCTACAGTTACAAAATAACAAAAAAGGAAAAGGGCCCGAAGCAAAATTTTGGGCACCCTGTTCAGCAGTACTTAGTAACACCCCCTTTGGCAAGTATCACAGCTTGTAAACGCTATCTGTAGCCAGCTAAGAGTCTTTCAATTCTTGTTTGGGGGATTTTCGCCCAATTGTCCTTGCAAAAGGATTCTAGTTCTGTGAGATTCTTGGGCTGTCTTGCATGCACTGCTCTTTTGAGGTCTATCCACAGATTTTTGATGATGTTTCGGTTGAGGGACTGAGGGCCATGGCAAAACCTTCAGCTTGTGCCTCTTGAGGTAGTCCATCATGGATTTTGAGGTGTGCTTAGGATCATTATCCTGTTGTAGAAGCCATCCCCTTTTCATCTTCGGCTTTTTTACGGACAGTGTGATGTTTGCTTCCAGAATTTTCTGGTATTTAATTGAATTCATTCTTCCCTCTACCAGTAAAATGTTTCCTGTGCAAATGGCTGCAACACAAACCCAAAGCATAATCGATCCACCCTCATGCTTGGAGAGTTGGAGAGATGTTCTTTTCATGAAATTCTGCACCCTTTTTTCTCCAAACATACCTTTGCTCATTGCGGCCAAAAAGTTCTATTTTAACTTCATCATTCCACAGGACTTGTTTCCAAAATGCATCAGGCTTGTTTAGATGTTCCTTTGCAAACTTTCAACGCTGAATTTTGGCCGCACTGAGCAAAGGTATGTCATGGGTGTTATCATTCCACCATGCAAACACTGGTGATACTGATAACACCCATGCACCATCAACTTGCATGGGGGAAAAAGCCTTAAAATCTGCATGCAGAGATTGAGTCTCTCCGCAGTCCAATTAGAATCTCTTTGTTTTATACATGCGGAGTATTGCTAATCAGCCAGTCAGAGCTGAGGCTGCGACCTGACAATGAGGAATGGGTTTCATTCATAAACTGGAGAAGGAATCAGCTCGAATCCCTGAGAAGATTGCTCTGCTAATAATTAGGTTATTGTCCATCTGGCCTTAAACTCCCATTTTTCTGCCTATTCTGCATTCTTCATTACTCAAAAATCCTATCAGTCTCGGTGCCTGACTCAGCCT
The DNA here is from genome assembly GCF_048418815.1 of Hemitrygon akajei. Lineage (NCBI taxonomy): Eukaryota > Metazoa > Chordata > Chondrichthyes > Myliobatiformes > Dasyatidae > Hemitrygon > Hemitrygon akajei. The sequence continues at coordinate 140,624,953 of NC_133124.1, read as the reverse complement.
CCACAACTTTCAGAGTAGAGAATTTCAGAGACCTCATTGACCCTCCTTGAAGAAATTTGTGTGCTGTACTACCCCTTTTTCTGAAACTTTGTCACCAGTTCAAGATTCTTCCATCAGGATCTTTATCACAGAAACTGTCCAAGTGAACCTTCTGAGTGCAAGGAAATAAGGAAGATCGTGTTTGTAATCCTTGTATAATGATATCAACATGCTTATATTCCATTCCTCTTGCAGTAAAAGACCAGCATCCTGCATTTTTAATTATTTGCTGTAAATGAATATTAAACTTTGTTTTACTTTATATCCCACTAGGATCCCTCCGCACAAATACATCTGGTTGTTGGTCACAAAGTTAAACGAATCTTCAATTATAATACTCCTCTGGATCATGATTCAATCCATTTCTTCTCTCGTTTATCTATTGCCTTGTATTAACTATTCTTTCTGATCTTATCTCCTCAAATTCTGAGCAATTAGTTATAGCTATAGGTCTTGACTTTTATTTCCTAACATCTCATCTCAATATGAAGCTCAACATAACATTGAATCTTTAGTGGCATGAACCTTTGTTTTTCACCTTGACCAAAGAGATTCTCCCCAAATTTGGTATGTTCTTCCTGTTTTCAGAATTCCTAATCTACTTGGTTAGCCACACTCAAGATCTGTTTATACATAACTGCCTGCATGACCTTTGACCTTTTCCAATTTTCCAGTGCCATGTCTTAATCTAAGCCACATTTCTGAATATGTAACACTGCTCACTGAGAGCAGGCACAGTCAATTTCATTTGTCTAAGAAGTGTGGTGCTCTAGTTTGGTGAACTGGTCTCTGCTGTACTGAGGCTGCATGACACTGTTCATATTTTCTCCTGGACTACCACCCCTACCACTGTATAACACATTGACTACATTCTTTTAGAAGTATTCCTTTCCTATTATAGGTTTCCATCTGTCCACCACCTGCTTTTAACATCTTCTCTGAGATTCATAAGTAGAATTAGACCAAAAGGCTCTCAAGCAAGCTAATTGCTGATGGCTGATCTTATTTTAAATTCACTATCATTTTTATGACTCCACCTTTGGCTTTGTTGTACCTAGTTCAAATGTCTGTCAACTCTGCCTTGAACCTGTTCAATCATTCTGATTCCACAGATATTCAATTAAAACAATTGCAAAAATCCATGGTCATCTGAGCCAAAACTACTCATCACTGTGAATGGGCAACTGATTATTCTGAAATAGTGCCTCCTATCCCCCAGTTCTAGATACCCCCTTTAAGGAAATGTCCTCAGAATCAACCCATTGAATGCTTGTCAAAATCTTGCAGATTTCAACAAGATAGCCTGTAAGTTTTCCAAATAGCTGTAAATATTGTATCAACCTAGTTTTTCATATGTCAATTACTTGATTGCAGGAATCAATTTAATGAACCTTTTCCATGCTACCTGGATTGAAAATATACCTCAATATAGAGACAATAACTGCACTCACTAATCACATCAAATTTTGGCAGCATCCTGTAAATTTGCACCAGGAGTTCCCTGCTTTCATACCTCTTACAACTAAAGCCAGCATTTCATTTAGTCTTCCTAAATACTTGCTCTACCTGCATGCTAACCTTTTGTTGAATGTACTTCAACCACTTAAACCATAACGATTTGTGGTCTCTCCATTTAAATTTGCTTTTCCATACTTCAGATTTTTCCTCAAAATCCTCTCACATGCCATTTTTTGTCTAATTCAGACCTATCCATAGTTGAGTAAAGTTTATTAAAAAAAAATTTAAATGTTGGAATTGCTCAGCCGGTTAGGCAGCACCTGTGGACAAAGGAACAGATAAAGCTTCAAGTTTTGGACTACTATCCAAACTGATGGCCAGAACCAGACCTAAACTGTGAAATGTTACTGTTTCCCAGATGCTGCCTGACCTGCTGAGTTTTTCCCAACATTTTCTGTTTAGAATAGTTTGTTCTTAAACCCAAACAGCACTCTTTCTTCTTTCCCCACCCCAATTCATGGTTTTCCCAGTTTTTTGCTCATCGTCCTTGCCTATACATTCTACAGAAGCTGCACTACAGAAATGAAAACTATTGGTATCATTTTGTAATAGTAAACTAAGTGCATTTCTGTTGTAAGTGGATTTCTTAACTCTGATCTCTGGATATGGTACTTGAAGATGTCACAGAATTGTAAGTATTTTAATTCCTTTTTATTTTGCTATGTAAGACTACTTGCTAGCAATATTAAAATGTACAGCTAAATTTCTTTATTTGCTATTCTGTCCAGATAATCTGAGGAAATATGTTCCTGTCTTTTTAGCACGTTTTGTATTGTGAAGTCATGAAAGGCTAATGTTTGTATATAATTATCCATTGACTGTAGAATAACTGAAAAATCAATTTGCTTTTAATCTTGTGAGCATGTTCTTTGCTGGATGACTTGTAGTCAGGCCTTCAGGGAATCACTTCTTCAAGAGACCTGTAACTGAACCAGTTTTGATTTCAGTTCTTTTACTGGAGTAATTTGTTGAGTCATTCTCAAGGACAACCACTACATCCAGGTTTTGTCTTGTGACTTAATGTCTTAATGACTTGTGTTCCCATTATAAATGAATTTTGGAATTCAAACTGTTCTACAATTTTACTTCCTGTAGAATATCGCTCATTCTGTGTAATAGAATTAAATATTAGTCCTGACAGAAACCATCAACATCTTCGGCTCTAATTTAAGCCTTGCACCCTAATTCACTTTTGGACCTGTATTCAAGTCTGGTGCTATGTTGTAACTGTTAACTGTAGTGGCTATAATTTTTACTCTTTATTTTCTATAGTGAGATCACGCCAGAAGGAAGAAGAATCACAAAACTGGATCAAATCTTATTGAATGGAAATAACATAACTATGGTATGTAATTGTAACAAAAAATTCAAAATTTGTATTTTTAAAGCTTTCTGGTATTTTTAGTCAAAGGCACATAGAAAGTAGAACTCCAGGCAGTTTTCTGGTAGAGCTACTAGGACTTGATGTTTCAATCCCAATGATAAAGTGGGCACTCTCGATGTTGGCAGTGGCTTGGAGTGGTGACGAGGAGGGTAGCTATGTCATCGGGGGTCATCAGATGGGCACCCTCAAGTTTTCTTATATAAAAAAACAATAATAATTAAATGTGTAATTTAACTTTTCAGGGATCATTTGTTCTTTGACCAAACAGAAATAAAAAAAAAGTATTATTGTCACTCATTTAAAACAGTTGTATATAGCATTTAAAGCTTAAGGCTGCATCTATACTCCACTTGAGTCTTGTTTAATTCTGTGTCCACCGACGCTCCTCAGTGTCTCTTTATTCTGCCATTTTACTATCAGATCACCTTGGTTTTCTTGCCAAGATATTACCTCATGCAGTGCCTTCATTAAAATTTGTAAAGGGGTACAAAATTCGCAAATTTCAATGTCATATACTACATCAAGGACACTTAGAAGCACATACATTCAGATGTGCTTGACAATGGAAAGATGGCTCAATGGAATGCCATTGTTTCAGCTGTTTCATGCCTGTCTGTTTTGCACTGGGGATCCTTGTGCAGCAGTCAATATTCCTGAAGCCAGCGAAGCAAATCCTTGGTTTATTTGGATGAAGCTTGCTGCTGACAGCAGTTCTTGCTTCAGAGTTGTACAGCATAGCAACAGCAGCTCTGGCTCACCATTATGCTTATCTACTATAATCCCATTTGCCTGTGTTGATTTGATATTTCTGTATGGCCTAGTCATTCAAGATGCCTCTTAAATGTTTATTTTTATGCCTCCTCCATCTCTAGTGGTAGCTCATTCTCAGCAATTATATTATTATACCATGTTTTATCATTTAGACTCTTATCACATGCATGTACTACTATTATCCACTACATGTTTTTTTTTCTTGAATCCTTTGCCTTTATTCATCCATGTTGGCCAACTAGTCTAATATATTTTTATTCTCCAGACATACAGCTGTTACTTCTGTCATCAGACATATGCTGATTAAAAGTAAATGTTCCTCATCAGGATGTTCTTGTGAGAACTACCATCTCCTATTGTGAGAGACTGGACAAATTTGGGTTGGGAGTGGTGGAGGTTTATAAGATTGAGAGACGTAGATAGAGTAGACAGGGAGTATCTTTTTCCCAGGGTAGAAATGTCTAATACCAGAAGGCGTGCATTGAAGGTGAGAGGGGGACAGACTCAAAGGGATGTGTAGGGTAAGTTTTTTTTTACTCAGTGGTGGATGCACCATGCACTGCTCTGTATGGTGGTAGAGGCAAATACATTAGAGGCTTTTAAGAGACATTTAGATAGCCACATGAATATGAGGAAGATTGAGGGATTTGGACATTGTGTAGGTCGGAGGGATTGTTTTATTTTGGGGTTTTTGATTTACTTAGCTGGCTTGGCTGTGGGATGAAGGGTGTGTTCCTGTGCTATACTGTTCTGTATTTGAACCACTTAATATTTTTCTAATCTGTAAAATAGATATGTAACTGAATGAAAGATGACATCTTTGTGGTTCTTGTATCTTAAATTTATAAGATAATGTAATCCTGTAGTTTGCCAACTGTTAACTGTTTACTATTATTTGTATTTATAAATCGTCTTTAACCTTTGCAGCTTATACCTGGTGGTGAAGGCCCTGAAGTATGAATGAAACCCTCCAACTTTCAACTCTGGTTTTGTTTTTTCTAACTTTCTACAATATAATTTCATCAGAATTGCCAAAAGTTTGCTAATATTTTGTATGTTGAGTGAAGAGTATGTTGTCTCAGAAGAGGTGAATCATGACCAAGAGCATGTAAAACTTGTTTTTTTTAGGAAAATAAATAAAATGTTTTAAGTTATAACTTCAGTTTTGCGTTGTGTGTGGTTCTGCATTTTTAAGAAGTTGGGCCTTTTTTAAGTAGATCTTGACAATCTTTGGTGTTAATTCCTTTTTGAAACCACGTTTTGCTAAACATTTCATTCAATTTTGTTAGGTACTTTGTAAATGGATCTATGTGTTAAAATCAGTTGTTTGGAAAAGAATCAGAAATTTTCCACCTGAAGGTGATCATTGTTAGTGAATTGAAAGGAAGTCTTCCCTGTGTGCATTGGAATAAAAAGTAAATTTGGCAAAGTGAGCAACAGGATTTTCATGGAGAGAATTTGGATACTAAACAGCTATTTCCACTCCCCCACACCACACCCCTCCACCTTCAGGCTGCGGAGGTATGTCCTTCCTACTTGCCCCATGTTGGTTGCCTTATTTGCTTTACATTTCAATGAAATCTCTCAGCCTGTTTGATTTCAAAGAAAATGAAGTGTAAAATAGTGCTTAAGATAGTGAATTTAATTCTGATGCAATTTATTTTGTGCTTTGTCTGCATGGTAATTTCAGACATGGTTACTTCTGTAAATTTTAATCCAGGGCATTGAGCAGAAATTTTTAATACTACTTTAGATACAATGCTACATTGTGTTATGAGCATTATTGTGCGCTGTTCAGCTAGTTCTTTTAATGTAAAGTAACAAGAAGTTCAGAGTGGATCAAATAATAAATTAGTGCATTTATTATTTTACTTGCAAGTGATTTTGTCACATTTTACAGAAGTTACAAATTCACAAGACTTCGGGGTAACATCCCTTCCTCCATTTGCCTTTCATGACAACATGATAATCATTAAAACATTGTTAAAGTAAAAGTACAGTAATCAGTGATTTAGAATGTTCAAATGTTAGTCTCAGAACATTAAACAAAATTCCCCTTCCTAGTCCAGATCAACAAGTACCCATTTTCAATATCTTAGCCCTATGATAATACACAAAAATCACAAAAGCTTAACTGTTGCAGTAATAACAGTGAATATGCCATTATGTAGGGGTGGGGGAGGGGTAGAAGGGAGGGGATATGCAGGAAAGAAGGAATGTAAGGGGAAAGCACTATGGGTAATAGAAGGCAGAATCATGAGAGAGGTGATAGGCAGCTGGAAGAGGAGGCAGAGTGAAAGTGGCAAGGGGGAGGGAGGGAATTACCGGAAGTTGGAGAATTCAATGTTCATACCAAGGGGCTGGAGACTACCCAGACGATATATGGGGTGTTGCTCCTCCAACCTGAGTCTGTTGTCCGCCACAACAGACAAGATCTCCTGGTTGCCACCCACTTCAACTCTGTTTCACATTTCCATTTGGATATGTCCATACATGGCCTCCTCTACTGCCATGATGAGGCCAAACTCAGGCTGGAGGAGCAACACCTTGTATACCGTCTGGGTAGTCTCCAGCCCCTTGGTATGAACATGAAATTCTCCAACTTCTGGTAATTCTCTTCCCCCATCTCACTTTCACTCTACCTCCTCTTCCAGCTGCCTATCACCTCTCTCATGATTCTGCCTTCTATTACTACCCCTAGTGCTTTCCCCTTACATTCCTTCTTCACCTCTCCTGCCTATCCCCTACTTGCTTCCCCTCCCCCACCCCTTGATCTTTCATCTGATTGTTTTTTCACCTGGCACTCCCCCCCCCCCCCCACACCTTCTTTATAGGGCCCCTGCCCCCTCCTCCTCCAGTCCTGACGAAGGGTCTCGGCCTGAAACGTTGACTGCTCGTTTCAACAGATGCTGCCCGACCTGCTGAGTTCCTCCAGCTTGTTTGTACATGTTGATTTGACCACAGCATCTACAGTGTACTTTGTGTATGCCATTATGTAGGTTAGTTGCCCACCATCCTCTTCCTGGAGTGTAATAATTGGGAAGCTGATCTCCCACTTAATCTTTTTGTTGACCTCTTGGATATGATTCAGAAAATGAGTTATGCTTTTGGATTCATCTGGTATGTAAATATAACATTCTTGTCCAATCAGAGCACACAATCATGCTTTCTTGGTTAAAACAAAGTCCAAAGCCATTTGGTTTTGCAATGGTACTGTGGAGACCACCACAAATTCTACCGACAACTTAGATATTGCTTATTGGGTTTGAGCAAAAGTTTCATGTGCTGATGCTATGTTAATCATTTCCTGTGCTGCTGTACCAGTTCCATAGGCAAGTGTTACCTTCCCCAGGGAAAACACTGAGTCCTTTTACTCTGGGGTTAGCATTGCCTTATGGAGATTTATACCATCCTCTAAGACACTTATTTCCAAATTTATATCCCCATCTTCCCCCAGTGACTTTCTGACTACTAATAAAGGGAGGAAGGGGTCTATGTTTCTGAGTCCATTGTACCAACATGTCCAGGGTAGAGAGCTTGGACCAATTAGAATAACAGTTCATCCCTGTACAATTAAAGGACATGGGTAAAAGAGGCAGACCCATTTCCACATGTGCCTGGACATCCATACCAACACAGCGGCTTTGGATATTGATCCTGTTTACACATTTGTAAGAAAGTGTTCATGGCAGTTTAATCTGTCAGAGAAAAGACAAGGGCTAATTGATCTGCTGTCATTGGGACTCTCCGTGCTGTTATTTTTTCCCTCACATTGTTAGTCACCTTATAGTGAGAAGCTTGAATCCATGACAGATATTGTTTTCTTACTTTAATGGCTGTCTTAGTAACCAGAAATACCTGAAATGGTCCTTCAAGTGAAGGTTTCAAACAATTCTTTCTTTTAAATATCTGTACCATGATGTAATCTTAAGGCTTGATGTCGTATACAGCATTTAAAAAAAGCAGTCCCAACACCAACTCCTGTGGAACACCACTAATCACTGACAGTCAATCAGAAATGGATCCTTTTACTTCCATTCACTGTCTCCTACTAATCAGCCAATAGTACCATACTAGTAACTTTCCTGTAATATCATGGGCTCTTAACTTAGTAAGCAACCTCATGTGTGGTACCTTGTCAAAGGCCTTCTGAAAGTCCAAATATACAACATCAGCTGCACCCCCTTTATCAATCCTGCTTGTAATCTCCTTAACGAATTCCAACAGGTTTGTCAGGCAAGATTTTCCCTGAAGGAAGCCATGCTGACTTTTTCCTATCTTGCCCTGTGTCACCAAGTACTCCATAACCTCATCTGAACAGTTCACTCCAACATCTTCCCAACCACTGAGTCAAGCTAACTGGCCTATAATTTCCAGCCTTCCTCCTTTCTTAAAGAGTGGGGTGGCATTTGCAATTTTCCAGACCTCTGGCATGATGCCAGAGTCCAATGATTTTTGAAAGATTATTACTAATGCCTCCAGAATTTCAGAATCCTAGGATGCAGTTTATCTGGTCCAGGTGACTTATGTACCCTTAAGACTTCCAGATTTTTGAGCACCTTCTCCCTTATAGTAATGGCACTCACTTCTCTTCACTCACACCCTTCAGCATCTGGCACACTGCTAATGTCTTCCACAGTGAAGACTGATGCAAAATACTCAGTTGGTTTATCTGCCATCTCCTTGTCCCCATTAATATTTCTCTGGCCTCATTTTCTAGCAGTCCTATATCCACTCTTACCTCTTATTTTTTACATACTTGAAAGTTTTTACTATCCACTGATATTGTTTGTTAGCTTGCTTTCATATTCCATCTTTTCTCTCCTAATGATTCTTTTAGTTGCTCTCTGTAGGTTTTTAAAAGCTTCCCAATCCTCTATCTTCCTGCTAATTTTTGCTTTGTTGCATGTCTATTCTGCACCTTCCTCATTTTCCCCAGAAACTCACACCATTGCTGCTCTGCTGTCATCCCTGCCAGCAGCTCCTTCCAATTTACATTGGGCAACTCCTCTCTCATACCACTGTAATTTCCTTTACACTACTGAAACACTGCTACATCAGACTTTATTTTCTCCCTATCAGATTTCAAGTTGAACTCATTGTGATCACTGCCACCAAGGGTTCTTTACCTTAAACTCCCTAATCTTCTCTGATTCATTACATAACACCCAAATCCAATGTAGCTGATCCCCTAGTAGGCTCAAAGACAAACTGCTTTAAAAAGTTATCTTGTAGGCATTCAACAATCTTACTCTTGAGATCCATTACCAACCTGATTTTCCCAATTGACCTGCATATTGAAATCTCCCATAATTATCACAATATTGCCCTTTTGACACACCTTTTCTATTTCCCATTGCAATCTGTGGTCCACATCCCAACTACTGTTGAGAGGCCTGTATATAACTGCCATCAGGGTCCTTTTACCCTTCCAGTTTTGTAACTCAACCCACAAGGATTCAACATCTTCTGGTCCTAAGTCACTTCTTTCTACTGATTTGATGACATTCTTTACCAGCAGAGTCATGGCACTCGCTTTGCCTACCTTCCTATCCCTCCAATACAATGTGTAACCTTGGACATTCTGCTCTCAACTATAACCATCCTTCAGCCATGATGGTCACAACATCATACCTGACAATTTGTAATACTGCAATGAGATCATCTGCCTTATTTCTTATACTCTGTGCATTGAGTACTGTATTTGCTACCCTTTTTGATTCTGCATTCCTAATGTGCTGGTGCTCACTTTGCTGGCTGCAATTCTGTCCTATCATCTGCCTGCCCTTCTTGACAATCTGACTGCATGCTAGCTTTGCTTTTTTACCATTTGCCCTATCCTGAGTCCCTTCACTCTGGTTCCCACCCTTCGGCCAAATTAGTTTAAAACCTCCCTAACAGACTTGTCTAGGAGAATATTGGTTCAGGTGCAACCCGTCCCTTTTGTACAGGTCATACCTCCCCCAGAAGAGATCCCAATTATCCAAAAACCTGAAGCCCTGCCCCCTGCACCAGCTTCTCAGCCAGGCAATAATCTGCCAAATCGCCCTTTTTCTACCATCGTTGGCACGTGGCACAGACAACAATCCAGAAATTAATACCCTTGAGGTCTTGCTTCTCAGTGTACTGCCTAGTTCCCTACATTTTCTTTTCAGAACCTGAGAAGTGGGTATCCTTGTCACCAGATAGCTTCCAGGTGATCCTAAATTGTGGGATTATTTAACAAAGAATCCTCTGCTCTAACTGCATCATTTTATCTACAAGGAAATGGTCCACATTTATGTGAGAACACATCAATAATGACTAATACGTACTTATACCCCTCACATGGAGGTCCAGCTGTAAGTGCACAAAGGAGCCATCTGATGGTGGGGTATGAGCCCTTGTTACTTGTACCAATTTCCCCAGGTTCTGTAAGGCACATATCATACATTGTCTGCAGATTTGTTCTGCAATTTGAGATATGTCAGGGGCATGCCAAGTTTGGTTTATTTGATCAATCATTCTCCTTTTGCCTGCATGTGTGAACTTGTGAACACATCGGGGAATCTACAGTACCCATTTCCCTGGGGCCACAATGAGTGCATTGGGGTGAAGCCACATACTGTAGTGCTGCTTGCAGTCCAGCTTTTCCCACTTTGCCCTTTTGTCCCATGGAGCAGCGGACTGGTATGCTCGTATGGCCTCCGCAGTGAGGGTGTCATCAGGGTGCTTGTTTCTGGAACAACAAGGGCAGGCCAATTGCTGCCTCTTTTGCACTACAATCTGCCACTTTATTGCCCTGCGAGACGTCTGCACATTTAATAATCACAGCCTGTCTTTTGCATGTTCAATCGCTTCCTTAGTTTCTAGGGTATAATGGGTCTGGTTCACTGGGAAGTGATATTATCTGGAGGAGCCTAACAATAGCGGCATAATCTAAATCCACTGTATACAATACGCAGTCATCCCCAGGAAATGCTTAATTTCCCTATGAATCATTGGCTGCATAGCTTTAACTATTGTTTTAATCTGGGTCTTAATCAATGACCTTGCATTCTGCAATAGTGTATGTCCCAGAATAATAAACTTCTGGTTGTACAAACTGTAGCTTCTGCTTTGATACTTTATGACGTTTCTTAGTTTCTGTAAAAGGTAGAGGGAGCCTTGCTCATAAGTTCCCTTGTTTGGGGAGGTCAACAGGAGGTCGTCCATGTACTATATTAGAGAAGAGCCCCCTCCCACTTCCTGGGGAAACTCTTGACCTTTCTTCTGCTTGCAATTGCATCACAAAATACTGATTGCATCAAAATTATTTTCCAAGGAATTTCAAAATCAAAATCAATATGTCAAAGGTCTTGGATAACATCTTTTACATTCCGTAAAAGAAAGTAGTCTTATTTGTAAAGCAACTTTTAGAATTGCTCCCACAATAATGCAACATCTTAAGGGCATGACCTCTTAAAAACAGCCTTTGCACACTCCCTCCCTCTCTCAAACACTCCCTCAAATGAACTCAGTGTGATTCAATGCACTTCACATAATTGAAACATTTAAACCATTCATACTTTAAACCATTTCAGAAAATCTTTTGTTCCTAATGGTTAAACCATTGTCACTATATTCAGTTACAATGAACAATATTGAGGAAACGTGTTACTCTTAAGACTTTTAAAACGAAGAAATGTTGAAGTTATTCATTGTGCACAAGTAAACAACATTCAACGTTTAAAGCATGAAATTCTCACATTAAAACTCAACATATTCTCACCCTTCGGAACTCCATTCTGTGATTTTTGTTATAATTTATATTGTATGAAGAGTTTGCTGTACAGTTCCAGGCATAATGACCCACATTACCACAGCTGAAATAGCATATTTGACACTGTACTGTTCCTGACAACAGCTTCCCTGATTGGGTGAAGACACACTCCATTGCTGTCTAGTGTCCCTTCTACAATCTCTCTGACCTTCATTGCTCCACACAATATCCTGTGTATTTTCTCGAAGGGAGAACACTTGAGTTGCCTCTGGTGTTTCTAAAGTTAGAATCAAACTCCTGCACTTCATTCTCCTCTGCTCTAATCATTTTCCTAAATACCATGCCTCAGTATGAGTAGGGTATTGGGATCAAAAAGTTTCAATGTCTTTCTAGATTATTCGGTGCTATGAAACACTGATGTTCTTAACCATCTATTTGGGGGTTCTGGCTCTAAATGATCTAATGTTGATCCATACACCCCTTGGAACGCCATCCACAAACAGGACACAAATGCAGTGGGGTATTCTCCTTTCCTCTGGTAACATTTATGTAACTCATCGTTTGAGTCCCCGTTGTATTGTCATAACAGTCACTATCACATTCTTTAATTCCTCATTTATTCCTGAGCATGTTGCTGTGCTCCTGGCAAAGTGGAGTGTGTGTTCAGATGCAAGCACATTGTATTCGATCTCCTTTCCTCCTCTATCACCTATTGCTCTCTGGTAACTAATTACTCTTGAGAATCATCCCCAGGTAAGGATACGTCCCATTATTCCAGGCAATATTCCTCAGCTGCTGTACCCCAAACAGGGTTATATTTTGTTATATTTTGGTTTTGATTTCTTGCCCCAGCTCCTCCCTGTTTGATAGTAACTAGGGGGCCCAATTGTGCAGCCCGTAGCACCGGCACCTTTTGGTTGTACATCCTTGGGAGGAAGCTCCTCAACACCACCACATCTGGTCACTATCTGCTAAATGGTTCCAATCCACATATGTATGCCTGTGCTCTTCACTTCTTTCAGGTGCAAAAACATGCATTATTCCTCTCTGTGCAGCAAGCTGACTCTGCAGCTTTCAGCACTTTGTATGATTTCCACGTGTTACTTTTTAGGTGCTGATTTCTCTTTCTGGATCAAGGAAAGACTCACCCTGCCCATTCTTTTATTTTATCCTTATTGTTTTCCATTTATGTTTACAATATTAATATCAACTTATCTGTTTTCACTACAGCATCCTGTGGGTTTTAATACATTTCAGTATTTAGTTCCAGTGCCTGGTGTCCCTGATATCCTTTCATTATTGGATAGTCTACTCATTTCCTTTCTCATTACCTCAGAAAAATTTTATGCATTCCTGATGCTATTGTGCTAAAACCATCCAATATATTTCTGCATATCTCTTTCACACATCCCAAATGCTAGGTCAACCTGTATAAGTATTCACCTCTTACTGAAAATTTCTGTTATCGTGCTGAATGTGTCAGAATCAAGACGAGGAAGCAGATCCACTCAAGACTGATTACAATGTATAGGGTGAAAGCGAGACAAAACTAACTGCTAAGAGTAAAAAAATCCACAGAAGTGAAAAAAGCTTACTTTCATTCAGCAACTGCTACTTCCGAGAAGTTTCTCCTCAGCAATTCTGTCCTTGGAATTTACTGTGATGCTGTCACACTTAGACAGCAAATCTTGGTGGAACCTCCAAATTCTGTAATGTACCATTCAGCTAGGTCTTCTAATATAAAGTAACAAACTACAACAAATTCAGAGTGGATCAAATTATAGTGTATTTTAAAAATTTTACTTGCAAGGGATTGTCTGGAAAAATAGCTTCAATCTTATGTCTCAAACAAAGCACTTTGTTTTTTACAGAGAACAGCAATTAGGTTGCTCCATTCCATATCATTCCTCTGTTATCTTCATCCTTATCTGCTTCTGACATTTGTTCTTTAGAAGCACTGTCCTTTTTAGCTCTGTTACCAAAACATCCCCCAGTCATAAAACAAATCTGCGATTAAAAAATAACCCACAGCATCCCATCATAAAACACACAGAGACTTGTATGCCTCCATCCTAACTAGCATAGCACCTTGGGATTTCATGGTTTCCATTTTGTCACATTACACTTTACAAAAGTTACAAAATCATAAAGACTTCAGGGTTACAGGTATATTTCCACACTCTTTGATAGGCACATGGATTATAGAAGAGTGGAGGGCTATTTAGGAGGGAATGGTTAGGTTGATCTTGCAGTAGGTTAAAAGCTCTGTGTGTCATTGTGCAAAGGGGCTGTACTGTGTTATAATCTATTTTCTAAGGTGGGAGTAATTCTGCCAGATGGTGTACAAAAAGTGCACCAACTCATTGCAAGTTATGAGGTAAATTTTGATTATGGTCAAAGGCTGAATTTGGTCACCATTGTGCTGTTTTACACGGGATAATCTGATTAGGGATAGTCAGCATGCCTTTGTCAAGGGCAGGTCATACTTTATGAACCTGATTGAATTTTGTGAGGATGTAACAAAACACATTGTTGAAGGTAGAGCAGTGGATGTAGTTATATGGATTTCAGTAAGGCATTTGGTAAGGTTCTCCATGCAAGGCTCATTCAGAAAGTAATGAGGCATGGGATCCAAGGAGACCTTGCTTTGTGGACCCAGAATTGGCTTGCTCACAGAGGCAAAGGGTGGTTGTAGATGGTTTGTATTCTGCATGGAGGATGGTGACCAATGGTATTCTGTAGGGATCTGTTCTGGGACGCCTCCTCTTCGTGATTTTTATCAATGACCTCGGTGAGGAAGTAGAAGGTGGGTTAGTAGTTTGCTGATGACACAGAAGTTGGGGATATTGGGGATAGTCTAGAGAGTTGTCAGAAGTTACAGCGGGACATCAATAGAATGCAGAACTCGGGTGAGAAGTGTCAGATGGACTTCAACACAGATAAGTGTGAAGTGGTTCATTTTGATAGGTCAAATATGAAGACAGAATATAATATTAATGGTAAGACTCTTGGTAGTGTGGAGGATCAGTGAGATCTTCAGGTCCATGACCATAGGACACTCAAAGTTGTTGCGCAAGTTGGCAGTATTGTTAAGTCTTATGGTGTGTTGGCCTTCATCAACCATGGGACTGAGTTCAAGAGCCATGAGATAATTGTTACAGCTATACAAGACCTTAGTAAGACCCCACTTGAGTACTGTGTTCAGGTCTGGTCACCTCAGTACAGGAAGGATGTGGATACTATAGAGCAGGGGTGGCTAACCTTTCACATTCCATGCATTAATTTTTTCACGCACAAGTTCAGATGTGCCATACAACTCTTGTACCCCATTCAATTCTTGTAAAAATATGTTAATATAGACATATTTAGCATTTTACATGATATATTGATTTAATATAAAACAAGATAAACATTACTTACTTTAATTAGACTTTTAACAAATATATTTTGTTTTCTTTTGATTTTTTCCATTTTCTTAATCACATATTCTTTCCGTAACTCGGGCCCAAGCACTAGCTTCAGTTTTCCTTCTATTTCAGACTGATAGGTTTCAAATGGTGGCTGGAACTCCTGTACTTTGTATTGTAATGAGGTGCAAAACTCAAATGATTTTACAAGATAGCAGCTTTTGTCCACATTATACAATTATTTGCACGTTTCCACAATGTGAGATAAATTTTGACAGCAGACAATTCAGCAGGAATTTACAATCAATATTAACAAGTTCCATTCTTATCTCAATCCTAGCCCTACATGGCCCTCCACATACATTTTCCTTCAGAAATCGCTAACTGCAAGAATTTAATATGATACTTACTGGTTTTTGACTGCGGTCCAGATTGGTATCAAATAGGCGTATATCAGCAGTCTTAGGAAATGGGCCTACATTATGTTTCAATCTCAACTGGCGACCTTCCCAATCTTTCAGCACAACACCAGCTTCTCTTATGGGATATTCTTGGTTCATGCAATACCTTGGACCCCTAAAACAGAAATAAAAAGTAAGAACTCAAACTTTTGTCTTATTGGGATTCTTGTCAACTCGAAAGCACGCGTTACTATCACTTTCTGCTTTTCTTTTGCTCATTTTCTTTTGCAAACTACAAATGTTCACAAAAGACGAACAAAGCACAACTCCGTAGCACAGGAGTGTCAATTGTAAACTGACTGGCAAAAACCTGCGACGCACCACTGGCACCTCAGAATCAAACAAGTATCAAACTTGTATTGAACAGTTATGGAATGACTGCAGAACAAAAGTTCTTCTTTCCTAGTTTGACTCATTGAACATTTTCTTTAATTGAAATCTGGCTAATGTGAAAGAAGATAACATTCGCCAGAATATGTGCACGAAATAATAAAATCGCAAAAAATAATTGCTAAGTTTTAGATTTATTCTCCGTAAAACCCATTTCTAGTTCTAAGCTACTTGAATTCCTGTTATAGATTTTTTTGCTACAAATCAGTTTTTGGTTAATACTTTTTGCATGAGTAGGCTTACTTTTTTATTATTATCACTGGGGTGCAATGTGCCACTTCTGGCGCATGCGCTATAAGTTGGCCATCCTTGCTATGGAGAGAGTGCAGAGGAATTTTACAAGGATGTTACCTGGTTTGGAGAATAGGGTGAGTGAACTCGGCCTTTTCTCCTTGGAGTGACGGAGGATGAGAGGTAACCTGATAGAGGTGTATAAGATGATGAGAGGCATTGATCGTGTAAATAGCCAGAGGCTTTTTCCCAAACTGAAATGGCTAACACGAAGGGGCATACTTTTAAGGTGCTTGGAAGCAGGTTGGATGTCAGGGGTAAGATTTTCACACAGAGTAGTGAGTGTGTGGAATGCACTGCTGGCAACGGTGGTGGATGCGGATACAATAGGGTCTTTTAAGAGACTCTTGGATAGGTACATGGAGCTTAGAAAAATAGACGGATATGCCGTAGGGTAATTCTAGACAGTTTCTAGAGTAGGTTACATGGTTGGCACAACATTGTGAGCTAAAGGGCCTGTAATGTGCTGTAGACTCTATGTTCTATGTAAATTGTCCTGTGTTTACAGTGCTGTAAAAATGTATGGGGTTGATTCTGCCCCCTTTATTACTTGAAGCATAATTCATTCTATCCATTATGTACCAATTTTGTGACAACTGCAAGCTTATTAACAGTACTACTGCGGCAACCCACTTTCTGCGCAGATGAACCGGCGCACAGATAGCTAGCGTGCAGGGAGAGACTTTGGTAATGCACCTCTGATGTCATTTCCGCCCGGAGAGGGCGGGCGCTAGGGATTAAATGCCAGCGCCGCAAAGTTTGAATAAACTAGTCTCGAAACGACTTACTGACTGCGTGTCGTTATTTCAGCGCTGTGTGTAGCACATCGCTACATTGGTGACCCCGACGGTCCAAACGGGATTTGGACCAAAGATGACCGATTCTTCATCTGTTCACGCAGTTTTGCTAAAACTGCCGACTTTCTGGATGCTGCGACCACGCGTGTGGTT
Source organism: Hemitrygon akajei (assembly GCF_048418815.1). Classification (NCBI taxonomy): domain Eukaryota; kingdom Metazoa; phylum Chordata; class Chondrichthyes; order Myliobatiformes; family Dasyatidae; genus Hemitrygon; species Hemitrygon akajei. The sequence goes on along the minus strand of NC_133124.1, from coordinate 140,608,001 downwards.
TAGCCAAGCAGAAGCCCAGTTCCAGATTCGGCAGATATCCTCTGATTCCACGCGTTACTACCACGTGGTGAGCGCCCTTGACCAGGATACGGCTGCCCAGGTTGCGGATTTCATACAGTCGCCCCCGGAAGAAGGCAAATATGAAGCATTTAATGCGCTGCTCATTGGGACCTTTGGCCTCTCGCGGCGTCAGCATTGATGAACAAGATGCTGGCCCTGGCTGATGGACACAAGCCCTGCCTCATGTTTGAGCAGGCATTCCTACAGCAGCTGCCCAAGGGCATACATCTGCTGCTGGCCGACACAGATTTCAGCGAACCCTGGAAGGTAGTGGCCCGGGCAGACGTGCTGTGGAGAGCCAAGAGGGAGAGTGTGGCATCCGTCGGTCAGATTACCAGGCCACGCGCCCAACAGCAGACCAGACCAGGCCTGGCAGGGGGGTGCACACAACACAGAGGCAGGAGTGAGGAGGACAGTGAGCAGCGGTGTTTCTACCACCTGCGGTGGGCACAGAAGCCCGCCGTTGTCGCTCACCCTGCAAGGGCCAGGGCCAGCAGCCGCTAATGACTATGGCGGCTGGCCACCAGGACAGCCTCTTGTACGTCTGGGACAAACAGTCGGGATGCCGCTTCTTGGTCGACACCGGAGCGGAAATCAGCGTCTTTCCCCTGACAAGGTACGACACCCGCAACAAACAGCCAAGGTGCAGCGGCACACTAAAGCCCCGCTGCAGCATTTCGAACCCACCCACGAGAGGTTCGACCACATTCATGTGGATATCGTGGGCCCCCAACCAGTGTCCCGAGAGCGCGGTACCTCCTAACTATGGTAGACAGGTTCACGAGGTGGCCAGAGGTGGTCCCACTCACCGACACATCTGCCGATTCCTGCGCCCGAACACTGATTGCAACCTAGGTAGCACATTTCGGGGTACCGGCCCACATTACCTCTGACAGAGGCGCCCAGTTCACCTCCAGCCTGTGGTCGACTGTGGCCAGCCTGTTGGGAACGCAGCTACACCTTCTCTAGCTCTGTATGTAGTACATCGCTACACTACCTCCATTCTTATCCAAATCGTTTATTGATGACAAATAATGGGGAACTCAGTATCACCTTTTTGATGCAATACTAATCATAGGCCTCCATTCTGAAAGCAACTCTCCAGTAATCCCTTACTTCTTAATACCAAGTCAATTTGGTATCCAATTGACTAACTCACCCAAGAAAATATGTATTCTAACCTCACAAACAACCCAACAATTGGGGACATTGTCAAAGAGTCTACTTACCTGTCCTTAATTCTCTTGATAAAATTCATGAGGCGTGATGTGCAACACTAAAAACTATGCTGAGTAACCCAAATCAGTCCTTTCCTTTCCAAATGCAAATAAATCCTCTCAAAATTCTTTCCAACAACTTTCCTAGTAATGCTAATCTCACTGGCCTGTGGTTTCTTGGCTTGTCCTTGCAGCCCTTCACAACAGTCAAAGGACAGAACAAGATACAGATATCGGTGGAGACTAGATGGAATGTATCTACTGCCACATTCTGCCTTCTGTGGGCAAGGCCATTCAGAATCCATGCAGCTGAGCCTGTAAGGATCCCATGCTTCATGACTTTCTAGAGGAGCGTACCATGAAGAACATTGTCAAATCCTGCCTTCCCTCCTGAGCCACAGAACCAGACTCAGTGCTAGGGACCAGAGGTCATCCTCCCAGCAGTATACTTGTTATTGAGGAGAATAGATACAAGGGTACCTTACACTGAGTGTTTATTCCTTCTTCAGGCGGTCACCTGGCTACCTGCACCTTGAAAACTGCACAGGTGTGAATGCCTTCCTAAAGATTGCTCAGCCTTCCGAATGATCTTGAGTTCATCCAGTTTCCAGTACCCTAATGAAGACTGTAAGGAGCGGTAGCTGGATGCACTTCTTGCAGATGTAGTTATCAGGGAGACTGGATTTCCCACATCCTACAAGAGGAGGACACCAATGCCTTCACTGCCATTCCCACTTCTCTAACTGTGCAACAACAAAGAAGGAAATCTTACTAGAACATCACCTTAACCTCTGCTCACTTACTCCTACTCTTTATGCCAAAGCCTCAACGTCCCACTCTTACACTCATACAGTGGCCACTCGACCTGAGCTGACCTTTTTATTGTCTAGTTAGCTAATCAATGAGAATTACTCTTTTAAATCCTTCCCACTCTCTCTCACATTCCTGTAAAGCGAATGGCCCCAAAGGAGGTAGGCAAATTTAGTTTGCTTTTGGAATTAATTAAAATATTTAATGGTATTTTGGTGTACAGTATAACACATTTTAATCTTAATGCTTTAAGAAATAAATATTAACAGCTGGACTAATTTTTTAAGATTTAATATTTTTATCAACATGGGAGATTTTCACAGATAATTAAATTTTTAGTAGTTTTGACAGCTTGGAGGCATAGCTTAAACAAATGGCATGGCATTTTCTTTGGGCAAGGGCTCACATTTTCAGTGTGGAGGCCCTGTGTATCATGTGACGGTGCTCATCTCAACCAGCTTTGAAACCAAGTTACCTCCTTGAGTTAGGCTATGGCAAATGTAGGCAGTTTTCCACTCTGCAGATGACTGGGCTGTTCTATAATAAGGCACCTGGAGCCACATGCATTGCATTTCTTACACAAGAGGGCAGCAAAATTCCATGAACTCTGAAAATATTCCAGATTTTGTTGGGTTTTACCAACAGTTCCTGAATTGTCCAACATTCACTGTAGTAACTGCAATATATTTTATTATTGATGTCCTTTTAATGTTTTAAGATATTTTTTAACTTAAAAATTGTTTTTGAATACTTAGATGTTTCTCCAGCCATTTGAAGGCAGTGTCTGATCAGGTCCTTTACCTGGCCTGACTGCATCACATGAGGATCTGTTGCTGCTGTTTCTGTGGAATTAATACTTTCTTCCTCTGACCATCTGGGTTTCCTGTGGGTGCTCCAGTATCCTACCATTTCTCAAAGACTCAGGCTTATAATTGATGATAGCATACAATCTCCTTCCTAATAGCTTGACTAACTACATACTCTCTTTCTGTGATTGCACAAACATTTCCAAATTCTTCTGATTAACATTAATTACAAATAATGGTTTTTAGTTTTCTAAAACAAATATTCTGTTTTTCAATTTGTTTTTGTAATTCTACTAAGTGGACTCATTCACCTGTTTGGATGAGTGCAGCCTTAAAAACACTCATGAAACTTGCCACAACATCGGATTCAATAGCCCACTTAACATTTGCAACTATTTTTTCACTTTCACCATCAGTGTACAGCAGCAGCAGTTTGCATCTTTTACAGAATGCACTACAGCAACTCATAAAGACTCCTTAGACCCGCAACAGCTTAAAGACCAAAGCAGCAAAAACATGGGAACACAGATGGCCTGGAAGTTGCCCTCAAAGGCACACACCATGTTGACTTAGAGGTATAACGCTATTGCTTCACCATCACTGGGTAAGTTCCTGGAACTAACTGTCTAACAGCATTCTGATCATGCAACCTGCAGCAGTTCAAGAAGACAGTTCACTACCACTTTCTCAAGGGCATCTATTGATGGGCAGTAAATACTGTTTCAGCCTATAAAGCTTACATTCCTTGAATGAATTAAAAGCTTCTTTTAATTAGCAATTCTACTTTCCTCTGCAGACTCTTATGCAGTTACTTGCCCAAGCTGGCAAACCGACTACTGCATAGCCATACAGATCAAACATGCAATAATCAGAATCAGAATCGGAATCACTTTATTACCAGTATGTGAAACATACTAGAATTGTTGTGTCACAAAGGTAAGAAAATTTGCAGACTGGAAATCCAAGCAACACACATAAAATGCTGCAGGTCAGGCAACATCTGTGGAAAACAGTAAACAGTCAATGTTTCAGGTTTACTTTTTTCCATAGATGCTGCCTGACCTGCTGAGTTCCTCCAGTATTTTGTGCGTTGCTAGAATTGATTGTGGTTCAGTGCCAAGCAGAAACCACAGGACAATACCATAACAGCCAACACAACAGCAACCAGCAATTTATAAGACAATAGTGCAAACAGCCATGAGCCATCAAGGATCAGAAGAGTGTTCACGTGCGCAAACATCAATAGTCAAACATAAATGTGAATGCATGAACAGAATAAATAATAACAGAACAAGGAGAGCAAGAAAGATGATTTAACAAATGTTGTTCTGGGACAGTAGGGTATTATTATGCCTGAGTGAGCTTTGTTGAGAAGCTGGATAGCTACAGGAAAGAAACTTCGGAGATGGCACGTAGTCCTGGTGGTATTGGACTTGTGGCATCTCAATTTGTTGAATAGGTGACCGCTAGGGTGGGTGGAGTCAGCAGTAATTTTTAAAGCTCTTTTCACTGCTCGGGCCACTCACTACAACCTGGACTTGGAGAGTGAGGAGACAGTGGGAAATCAAACGACAATACAGGTAGCCACAACACTCTGAATGATGACTAAGTGAAAATTAATCAGCATAGACCCTGAGATGGTATGTTTCCTAAGCTGGCATAGGAAGAACAATCTGGACTTTTCTAGTGATAAGTGTAACATGCTTGTCCCACTTCAATGTTTTGGTAATGTTAGTCCCCAGGAATTGGAATGACTCAACCACAGACACAGCCTGACCATTAATTTCCAAGGGAGGGGCAGGTAGAGGGTTGTCAGTGGAAATCAAGAAACTGTCTTAACGGCATTAAGTTCCGAATTCTTATGAACATGCATGATGGCCTACCTCTCTTTGATAGCAGGTCACATCGTTATTAGAGATGAGATCAAATACAGTCATGTCATTTGTGAATTTCAGGATTTTCATGGATATGTCTGTGGAGGTGCAGTCATTTGTATAAAAGGAGAACAGGAGGGGTGAATGAACACAGCCCTGGGGAGAGCCTGTGCTTATAGGCATTGAATCGGACAAGTAGGAGCCCAGTCTTGCATACTGCTTCCTTCCTGTTAGGAAGTTGGTAATCCACTGACAGATACTGTAGGGTACAACTAGCTGGGTTAACTTTTTGTGGAGCAACTCTGGAACAATAGCGTTGAATGCAGAGCTGGAGTCCACAAACAAGACCCTCACATTGGTCACAACCAAGAGAAAATCTGCAGATGCTGGAAATCCAAGCAACACACACGAAATGCTGGAGGAACTCAACAGGTCAGGTAGGATCTATGGAAAAGAGTACAGTTGACATTTCGGGCCTGCAAGAAGGGTCATAGCCCGAAATTTCAACTGTACTCTTTTCCATAGATGCTGCCTGGCCTGCTGAGTTCCTCCAGCATTTTGTGTGTGTTCCTCACATGGGTGATGAGGGTGTCCAAGTGTTGAGGAATGTAATGAAGCCATAAGTTAACTCCTTTTTCAGCTGAGAAATTTGCTCTATAAACAAACTGTACCAGGTCAAGAAGAAGATCAGTAATGGACTTAAGGTACGTCAATATCAGATGTTCAAAGGTTTTCATAACTGCTGATCTAAGAGCGATTGGCCTATAATCATTAAGTCCAGTGATCTTGTCTTTCTCGAGAAATGGAACAATTGTAGCAACTTTAAAGTAGTCTGGACCCCCAATAATTGTAGGGAGGTGTTAAGTATCTCAGTAAGCCTGATCTGCACAGTGCCTTAGTGTACCAGCCTACAGTTTTGTTTTACAAATAGTTTACAAACATCTTCTTGGTTCACAGAAAGTATAGGGTGGTGGCAAGAAGATTAATGGGGCTGGAGTGAAGCGGGTTGGTGACATTGGAGTGTTTATGAAAGGGACAGAGGCTCAGCATATCAGAGGAAGTGAGAAGAGATAGATACTGATTATACTTTTCAAACCAGCATTAAAGCTGATTGAGCTGATTGGCCAGGGTAAGGAAAGGGGAGACTTGGGAGCACTTCTGTTTGAAGTTGGTAAGACCTTGCAGGGAATTCCAGTCCGCCCGGCTAGTTTTGGTCAAGTCTCTCTCTAGCCGATCCTTGTAAGCGGCTTTTGTCACTTTCAGAGCTTTATTAAATGGCTGTTTCCAGACCTGAAGGTATGATCCTTTGTAGAGTCCTCTTCTGAGAGTCCTCAACACCTTGGTAAACCACGGCTTTGATGCACCATCAATAACTCACGCCGAGACTTAGGAAGTGAGATATCGGCTTTTATTGACTGAAGGACAACACTACATCCTGGGGAAAATGAGGGAGAGCAGCAGGCCACAGTCGCCTTTATACAGGGGTCTGTGGGAGGAGCCACAGGGGTAGTCAGCAGGGTCTTGGGAGGAGCCACAGGAGCAGTCAGACAGGTATATCTAGTTCACCACATTCACCCCCCCTTTGTTTAAAAAAATTCCCAAGCATATTTACAGGTTAAGTCGATCAGGTGGTCGAATCGTTCGCTGCGATCTACGTAGCTCCGGCTGCAATTGCACAGGAGCCGGAGGTGATGACGGCACAGGTGCCGGAGGTGGTGTGTGCTCCGAAGGCGGAGAGTGGGTTAATTCTGTCCCAACAGGAGGTGTCAGGGACCCCTCGCGTGTGAGCGAGGGCCCTGGAACAGACGCATACGGAGTCTGTGTGGGGCACGGAGCGTGCGGAGTCACCTCGGGTACAGGGTGCATAGTTACCGTGGAGTGCTCGGGGTAGTGGTCTGCTGCTCCGGCGGGCGCCAGGTCGCGGACAGAGACCGTGTCCTCCCGCCCATCAGGCAAGACCACGTAGGCATACTGGGGATTAGCATGCAGGAGGTGAACCTTCTCGACCAGTGGTGAGTACTTATTACTCCTCGCATGTTTACGCAGCAGCACTGGCCCCGGGGACGTCAGCCAAATTGGCAGGGTGGTCCCAGTGACAGACTTCCTGGGAAAAGAGAATAAGCGTTCGTGAGGGGTGGCATTAGTGGACGTACACAACAGGGAGCGGATAGAGTGGAGTGCCTCAGGGAGGACCTCCTGCCATCGGGAGACCGGCAACCCTTGTGACTTAAGGGCTAAAAGTATGGCCTTCCACACTGTGGCATTCTCCCTCTCCACCTGGCCATTCCCCCGGGGATTATAACTCGTGGTGCGACTAGTAGCTATGCCCCTAGCAAGCAGGAACTGGCGCAACTCGTCACTCATAAAGGAGGACCCTCTATCACTGTGGACATAGCAGGGATATCCGAACAGTGTGAAGAGCTGGCGCAGGACTTTGATGACCGACGTGGTAGTAGTGTCGGGGCAGGGAACGGCAAAGGGGAATCGCGAGTACTCGTCAATAATACTGAGAAAGTAGACATTGCGGTCGGTGGAGGGAAGGGGGCCCTTAAAGTCAACACTCAGTCGCTCAAAAGGGCGGGTGGCCTTGACAAGCTGCGCAGTGTCAGGACGGTAGAAGTGCGGTTTGCACTCAGCGCAGATCTGGCAGTCCCTGGTCATCGTCCTGATGTCCTCCAGGGAGTACGGCAGGTTCCGGGCTTTAATGAAGTGATAAAACCGGGTGACCCCCGGGTGGCAAAGTTGGGCATGAAGGGCATACAGCTGGTCGAGCTGGGCACTAGCACACGGTCCCCGGGATAGGGCATCAGACGGTTCATTGAGCCTGCCAGGCCGGTACAGGATATCGTAAGTATAGGTGGAGAGTTCTATTCTCCATCGCAAAATTTTATCATTTTTGATTTTGCCCCGCTGTTGGCTGCTGAACATGAACGCAACCGAGCGCTGGTCGGTCAGCAAGGTGAACCTTCTGCCGGCGAGATAGTGCCTCCAGTGCCGAATAGCTTCCACTATGGCTTGGGCTTCTTTCTCCACCGTGGAGTGCCGAAGTTCAGAGCCTTGAAGGGTACGAGAAAAAAACGCCACTGGCCTGCCTTCTTGATTGAGGGTAGCAGCCAGCGCGACGTCAGAGGCGTCACTCTCTACTTGGAAGGGAATGGTCTCGTCTACCGCATGCATCGTTGCTTTGGCAATGTCCCCTTTAATGCAGCTGAAGGCCGCTCGGGCCTCGGCAGAGAGGGGAAAGGTGGTAGACTTGACCAGGGGGCGGGCCTTGTCTGCGTAATGGGGAACCCATTGGGCGTAATAGGAAAAAAAACCCAGGCACCGCCGGAGGGCCTTGAGAGTAGTGGGAAGAGGGAGTTCTAACAGGGGGCGCATACGGTCGGGGTTTGAGATACCGCGACTGGCTGCGGCGTTGGCGAATTCGCTCGGAACCGGGGAATGGCTCGGTTGGACTTCTTCGGCGTACAGTTGCGCAGCCTCTATCGAACTGGCCGTCTCTATCGCAGAGCGTAAGGTAAGATCAGCTTTTTCCAGCAGCCGCTGGCGGATACACACTGACCGAACCCCAGTCACAAAAGCGTCTCGGACCAAGAGTTCCTTATGCTGTTCCGCTGAGAGCGCTTTGCAGTCACAGTCCCGCGCCAGTATCTGTAGCTCGCTGAGGAATTCAGCAGTCGACTCCGTAGGCCGCTGTTTTCGCGTGGCCAAGCGGTGCCGTGCATAAACTGGATTTACTGGCCGCAGGTACTGTCTTCGGAGGGCGGCAAGCGCCTCCTCGTAGGTGGATATGTCCCTGATGAACGAATAAACTTTTGGGGCGACCCTCGAGAAGAGAAGTTTGTGCCGAACAGCCGAATCGGTGGCACGAACCTCCTCTAAGTACGATTGGAAGCACACCAGCCAGTGTTCAAAGGCAAGAGCTGCTCCAGGGTCTCGGGGGTCCAAGTCTAGACGTTCTGGGCGTAAAGCGGTTTCCATGTTGTAACTTTCAGTCAATAAAATTGATGCACCATCAATAACTCACGCCGAGACTTAGGAAGTGAGATATCGGCTTTTATTGACTGAAGGACAACACTACATCCTGGGGAAAATGAGGGAGAGCAGCAGGCCACAGTCGCCTTTATACAGGGGTCTGTGGGAGGAGCCACAGGGGTAGTCAGCAGGGTCTTGGGAGGAGCCACAGGAGCAGTCAGACAGGTATATCTAGTTCACCACAGGCTTGCTGTTGTTATATCTCACAATGATCTTTTTAGAAAGACACACATCTTCACAGAAGGATATGTAGGATGTTAGTGTCGGCATATTCATCTATACTGCTACACCAACCTTCCATGGCTTTCCAATCTGTGGAGACAAAGCAGTCTCAGCCTTCCTGCAGCCTTAGAGATCCATTGGTCCTGGTTGGTTTAGTCTGTTCCAATTTTTGTTTATAGCTCGGAACAAGCATGATCATGGCACGGTCAGAGTTGCCAAGATGTCCTCGGGGAAAATGGTGGACTGCCTCTTTAATGTTGGTATAGAAGTGATCCAAAGTTCTGTCCTCACATATGGCGCAATTAATTGGGGCAGCACAGTAGTGTAGTGGTTAGCACAACTTTTTAGAGTACAGGTGACCTGGGTTCGATTCCTGCCGCTGCCTATAAGGAGTTTGTACGTTTGTGATCGTATGGGTTTCCTCCCGGTGCTCTGCATTCCTCTCACAGTCCAAAGGCGTACTGGTTGGTAGGTTAATTGGTAAATTGTCCCATGTTTAGGCTAAGGCTACTGGGCGGTGTTCTCAAAGGGCCATACTATATCTCAATAAAAATGAATAACTAATCATCTGGTGGTATTGGGGCAGGTTATTTTTCATGTTTTAATGGTTAAAATGCCCATAATAAAAATGACAGAATTGGGAAATTTATTTTCTAAGTCTTAAATGTTATCAGTCAATAGCCATTGTGCAGATTGCATGTCCGCGTGAGGGGAATGTAAATACCAGCCAGGGTTAGGTACTGCCCATTACACCATTGGCATTTAGGGCAGTAATGATGTCTTTGGCCATCTTCTTTATTGTGCTTCAGGAGTGGTTCAGGGTTCTCAGCCGCACACAGACATAGAAGGATTCTTCCTTGCTGTTTCCATATATATTTTTTGATCTCAGCTGAACCCCCAAACCTGGAGAATTAGCAGACAACTTTTAGCCTGGCCTCTACCCATAGGCATGGGTGATCCTACCAAGAGCCTAACCACAAGGTCCTGACTCCAGCCAACATAGGTCTTTGAGTCATTGAGCCATGCAAGCCTCCAAACCCCGACAAGGTTGTGATCCTCTTGGAAGTCTGGCTAGGATAACATCGTGAAATTCCCTGGGTGGGTAGAATGGGTTACAATGAATGAGAAGAGCCTCTAAGTCAGCAGAGGAAAAAGATAGAATGATGGACATGTTCCTGCACCATCTGTTATTTATAAACATGCACAAGCCATCACCACGTGACTTGCCACATTCCACGCCATTACAATCCAATCTAAATACCTGGATCTGCCCTTTGAAGAAGGTTGTCTGGTATATCCGAGTTAAGCCACACTTTAACAAAGCAAAAGGCAGAAATGCAGGCATAATCCTTGTTAGTCCTGATGAGTATCACTAACTCAACCATCTTATTTGTAAGAGAGTGGACATTTAAAAGGCAGATTGCCCAGAGGGCTATATGGAACCCTTTGCATCTCCAGTATACCAGAGCACCCACTCATTTACCTATATACCTCCTAGAGATGTGCATTCACCAGCTGGCATCATTGCTCTGAGTTGGAAGAAACTTTACTGGTAAATCCTCTATAAGTGTGTAGGTTGAGTACTTGGTGATGTTATAGCTCATGTAACACTAATTTGACACACAGCTTGTCAAACTGAGCCACTGATGCATTGTGTAAACCACAAATTGGAAACCTGACACAGATTCATCCTGTCAAGAGTTTTTTGAAAGGGATTCTCATTGATTATTGTTTGATTGACTGAACCTTTTGAGAGAACTGTGCTAATATTATGCCTGATATTGGAGTGCAAGGATTTCACCATTTGAAATTAAATGGGCCTCCAGTATGATAATGAGAAGGAAGGCCTGAAGACCTGGCCTGTTAGCAAAAGAGATAGGAAGAGGAGAAGAAAAGTTCTGCCCAGGCTGTCGTATCCCCCAAGATCATAGATCTTCAACCTCTTCAGAGGTCAACGGAGATCATCCATCTCCCACAGCAAATTCAAGCTATAGAGCCTTCCATTATCTGCCATATTGTTCAAAGAAGCTATTATTTGATGAAAGCACCATAGTGTCTGAACTCACCAGTGAAACTGTGAACCCGAGATTCAAGGCCCAAGGATTGAATTGGTAATCTGGTAATCTGGAGCCCCAGATCTGCAAATCCACTGAGGTAGTTGAAGGCCAATGTCTGTGTCCACATCTGAATCTGGGTCCACTAGAGGCTGGAGGCCGATGAATACTGTTATGTGTTGTAACTTCGAAACGTTAAACAAATTCAAAGGAGAACACTGGGGTCTGAAATGTGAGTTTAACTTTGTGTTTACTTTAAACGAGGTGCATTCGTATCACATGTCAGCTTGATGACATATGCAATTCATGCATTTATACATATAACCCATAATTAATCATTTAATTGAACAAGAATGCTTAATCAAACAATATATAGTATATAAGATGACTCAAATATTATTGAGGTATTAAATACACAACACTCTTCTCTGCTTTACTATAAACTCCAACTCAATAGAGAATGCATTTCAACTATATACACAGTGTACTCTGCAATACAACTATTATACAGACATCCACAGCATAGTAAACTTTAAATTGTCCTAATTCAGGACCAAAGATTTAATCACTGTGGAGGCTCTCTTACATCTTTCCTGACTGGGGGGGGGGGGGTGGGGGGCGGGTCATTCTGCTTGTCAGGTGAAACTTGTCTGTGAAAACAATCTCAGGTTCTGGGGCCTCCTCTGGACACTTCTTCCATTTTTTTCTTCTAGTTTATGTATCTTGATCTTTGCAATGCACTTTTAGTTCACTGGAGTATTCTCTTATTAATTCTTTTATTGCTCCCTTTACAATCTGATCCCTTTTCTTAGTTTCCTCATCCACATCACCTGACAAATTCTCAGTTTTCCTATCTCCATTCTTTTTGGCCTTCCTTTCAAACAGCTGGACTTTGGTCTTTGCATCAACCTTTACAAGCAGCTTTATGTCTTCCACTTGAAGTTACTGCAATGACCTTAATGTACACAGAGCATTCTTTATATTCACAAAAGCTGAATGCTTGCAACTTTCCTGAAGCTCCTTAACATATCAAAGACATTCTCAGATATATTGCTTATTAAAACTGTTGTAGTCAGACCGCTTTGTCACTTTCATGATTCCTCAGAGAAGAATGGTCCTTCCTTGGGTCAATATGCTTTCAAACCAGAGGCGCAGAGGTTGGCACCAACATCTCTTTGTCCTCTGTTAGGCAACTATGAATGGATCTTCAATCAAGTTGTAGTTGTCTCAGCCAATCATGTCCCCACAATGCTGGCCTTACTGTTTTTAACACATACAAGCCCAATGTGCCTTGTTGGTTGTTGTATTTCACTATTACAAATGCTATTCCTACAGGATCTATTTTCCTCCAGTATAAGTTCTTAGTTGGATATTTTCAGGATTCAGTTTTGTATCTTTGAAATGCTGTTTGAACTCTACTTGTGGAATGACTGAAACAGCTGAGCTAGTGTCCAGTTCCATTTTAATTTATTTTCCCTTCACTTCTGGTATAAGCCATGTTGCTTGTCTCCTGTTAGTTTTCACATTGTAAATCTTAAAGCTAGTTAGTCCTGTGTCACTCTCATCATTTTCAGATTTTTCATCAGCAGCTTGGAGAGTAGTGCTCTTTTTGAAACTGCAACTGGTTTTTTAGCCTTTACTCTTCCCTGTGCAGTCCATTTATTTTTGTCTGCCCAACATAATCAGGTCAAATATGATGGCAGAATATAGCATTAATGGTAAGACTCTTGGCTGTGTGGAGGATCAGAGGGATCTTGGGATCCGAGTACATAGGACACTCAAAGCTGCTGTGCAGGTTGACTCTGTGGTTAAGAAGGCATACGGTGCATTGGCCTTCATCAATTGCGGGATTGAGTTTGAGCTGAGAGGTAATGTTTCAGCTATATAGGACCCTGGTCAGACCCCACTTGGAGTACTGTGCTTAATTCTGGTCTCCTCACTACAGGAAGGACGTGGAAACCATAGAAAGGGTGTAGAAGAGATTTACAAGGATGTTGCCTGGATTGGGGAGCATGCCTTATGAGAATAGGTTGAGTGAACTTGGCCTTTTGGAGTGACGGAGGATGAGAGGTGACCTGATAGAGGCATTGATCGTGTGGATAGTCAGGGGCTTTTTCCCAGGGCTGAAATGGCTAGAACGAAAGGGCATAGTTTTAAGGTGCTGGGAAGTAGGTACAGAGGAGATGTCAGGGGTAAGTTTTTTACTCAGAGAGTGGTAAGTGCGTGGAATGGTTTGCCGGTGGCAGTGGTGGAGGTGGAAACGATAGGGTCTTTTAAGAGACTCCTGGATAGGTACATGGAGTTTAGTAAAATAGAGGGCTATGGGTAGGCCTAGGTAATTTCTAAGGTAAGGACATATTTGGCACAGCTTTGTGGGCCAAAGGGCCTGTATTGCGCTGTAGGTTTTCTATGTTTCTATACTCTTCATATGTGTCCTCCTTTGTTGCATTTGTTTTGTCTTTAAATCTGCATTGGTCTGGTGTATGGAACCCCCTGTCACAATGGTAACACAATTTGTTTGGACAGGTTGGTTTCTGTTTAGACTCTGCAGTTTTGTTCACGGTCACTTTCATTGCTGACTGCAACACAATTGCATCTCTATTTGCTGCTTCCATTGATACAGTAAATCCAACTGCTCTTTTAAATGTGACGTGTACTTCAGTTAGGAGCTGTTAGAATACTTTTTGTAAGATTCCATAAACGAAATGATTTCTCAGTGCATCATTACGCTCATTATTGAACTGTAAGTGCTCAGACTGTCTTCAATTCAGCCACACATGCTGAAATGGACTTTCCTTCCTTTTGATTCTGCTAATGAAACCTAAAGCATTGTGCAATCAACAATGGTTTTCATTCTAAATGTTAGTGCTGTGGTGACCCACTTTCTGCGCAGGCGAACCGGCTCACAAATAGCCAGCGCGTGGGGGGAGACTTTGGTAATGCACCTCTGACGTCATTTCTGCCCGGAGAGGGCGGGTGCTAGGGATTAAATGTCAGCGCCGCGAAGTTTGAATAAACTAGTCTCGAAACGACTTACCGACTGCGTGTTGTTACTTCAGCGCTGTGTGTAGCACATCGCTACATTGGTGACCCCGACGGTCCAAACGGGATTTGGACCAAAGATGACCGACTCTTCATCTGTTCACACAGTTTCGCTAAAACTGCCGACTTTCTGGACGCTGCGACCACGCGTGTGGTTTAGCCAAGCAGAAGCCCAGTTCCAGATTCGGCAGATATCCTCTGATTCCACGCGTTACTATCACGTGGTGAGCGCCCTTGACTAGGAGACGGCTGCCCAGGTTGCGGATTTCATACAGTCGCCCCCGGACGAAGGCGGTGCTCATTGGGACCTTTGGCCTCTCATGGTGTGAGTGGGGTGCCCGCCTGCTTCACCTGGACGGTTTGGGAGACAGGCTGCCGTCAACATTGATGAACAAGATGCTGGCCCTGGCTGACGGACACAAGCCCTGCTTCATGTTCGAGCAAGCGTTCCTAGAGCAACTGCCCGAGGACATACATCTGCTGCTGGCTGACGCAGATTTCAGCGACCCCTGGAAGGTGGCGGCCTGGGCAGACGTGCTGTGGAGAGCCTAGAGGGAGATCGTGGCATCCGTCGGTCAGATTACCAGGCCACGCGCCCAACAGCAGACCAGACCAGGCCCGGCAGGGGGGCGCACACAACACAGAGGCAGGAGTGAGGAGGCCAGTGAACAGTGGTGTTTCTACTACCAACGGTGGGGCACAAAAGCCCGACATTGTCGCCCACCCTGCAAGGGCCAGGGCCAGGGCCAGTTGCTGCTAATGACTATGGCGGCTGGCCACCAGGACAGCTTCTTGTACGTCTGGGACAAACAGTCGGGATGCCGCTTCTTGGTCAACACCGGAGCGGAAATCAGCGTCTTGCCCCCGACGGGGTACAACACCTGCAACAGGAAGCCAGGACCCACCCTGAAGGCCGCAAATGGCAGCACGATACGGACCTACGGCACCCGCACAGTGCAGCTGCAGTTCGGCGCCAGCTGGTTCATGTGGGACTTCACACTGGCCGCGGTGGCCCAACCACTCCTGGGGGCAGACTTCTTGCGAGCTCACAGCCTGCTGGTCGACTTGCAAGGGGAAAAGACTGGTACATGCCGAGACTTTCCAGACATTCTCCCTGGGTGAAGCCAAGTTGCTGGCCCCACACCTGGACTCCATCATGCTGTCGGACAACGAATTCACCAGAATCGTGGCGGACTTTCCATCAATTCTGGCACCGCAGTTCACGGCAACCATGCCTAGACACGGGGTACAGCACCACATTCTGACCCAGGAACCACCCCTCCTCGCCTGCGCACGAAGGCTCCCCCCGGAAAAGCTCCGCCTGGTGAAGGAGGAGTTCAAGAGGTTGGAGGAATTGGGGATCGTACGGAGGTCTGACAGCCCATGGGCCTCCCCCCTGCACATAGTGCCCAAAGCAGCCGGGGGTTGGAGACCATGTGGCGACTACCGCAGACTGAACGAGGCTACCACTCCAGACCGCTACCCTGTGCCGCACATACAGGACTTTGCAGCAAACCTGCATGGGGCAAGAATCTTTTCCAAAGTAGACCTCGTCCGGGGATACCATCAAATCCCGGTGCACCATGAAGACATCCCCAAAACAGCACTCATCACCCCGTTCAGCCTGTTCGAGTTCCTCCGAATGGAGTTCGGCCTGAAGAATGCCGCACAGACGTTCCAGCGGCTAATGGATGCGGTGGGACGCAACCTGGACTTTGCGTTCATCTATTTGGACGACATCCTTATAGCCAGCAGTAGTTGCCAGGAGCATCTGTCCCACCTCCGCCAGCTCTACTCCCACCTGAGTGATTTCGGCCTCACGATCAACCCGGCCAAATGCCAGTTCGGTCTCGATACCATTGACTTCCTGGGCCACAGGATTACCAAAGACGGGGCAACACCTCTGCCCGCCAAGGTAGACGCAATCTGCCACTTTGCCCAGCCCAACACAGTCAAAGGCCTGCAGGAGTTTGTTGGTACGGTGAACTTCTACCACCGTTTCCTCCCCTCAGCAGCCCGTATCATGCGCCCTTTGTACACCCTGATGTCGGGTAAAGGCAAGGACATTACTTGGGACAAGGAGGCCGCGGCCGTTTTCGTTAAAGCCAAGGAAGCCTTGGCAGATGCCGTGATGCTGGTGCACCCCAGAACGGACGTTCTGACCGCCCTCACGGTGGATGCATCCGACTCAGCAGTCGGTGGGGTGCTGGAGCAGCTCATCGAGGGGCGCTGGCAACCCTTGGCGTTCTTCAGCAAGCACCTACGACCACCCGAACTCAAGTACAGTGCTTTCGACCGGGAGCTGTTGGCACTGTACCTGGCAATCCGGCATTTCAGGTACTTCTTAGAAGGCAGGCCGTTCGCTGCGTTCACGGACCACAAACCGTTGACCTTCGCGTTCACGAAGGTGTCCAATCCCTGGTCGGCTGGCCAGCAGCAAGCAGGTCAGTGAATGGGCCAGAACGTGCGCGCAGTGCCAAACAGCCAAGGTGCAGCGGCACACTAAAGCCCCGCCGCAGCAGTTCAAACCCACCCACCGGAGGTTCGACCACATTCATGTGGATATCGTGGGCCCCCTACCAGTGTCCCGAGGAGCGCGGTACCTCCTAATTATGGTAGACCGGTTCACGAGGTGGCCAGAGGCGGTCCCGCTCACCGACACATCTGCCGATTACTGTGCCCAAGCACTGATCGCAACCTGGGTAGCACGCTTCAGGATACTGGCCCACATTACCTCCGACAGAGGCGCCCACTTCACCTCCAGCCTGTGGTTGGCTGTGGCCAGCCTGTTGGGAACGCAGCTATACCACACAACTGCCTACCACCCACAGTCAAACGGACTAGTGGAATGCTTCCACCGTTACTTGAAGTCGGCTCTCATGGCCCACCTGAGAGGACCTAACTGGGTGGATGAGCTTCCCTGGGTCCTGCTTGGAATTCGCACAGCGCCCAAAGAGGATCTGCACGCCTCGTCGGCTGAGTTGGTATACGATGCGCCACTGGCCGTCCCAGGAGAGTTCATACCAGCCCCAAGGGTGTAAGAGAAAGAACCCACAGCAGCCCTGGACAGGCTACACGAAAGGCTCGGCAACCTGGCCCCTGTACCAACTTCACAGCACGGACGGACCCCGACCCATGTACCCAAAGACCTGCAGAACTGTAAGTTTGTGTTTGTACAAAGGGGCGGACACCGGGCACCGCTACAGCAGCCGTACGAGGGGCCGTTCAAGGTGATCAACAACAACGGGTCCACGTATGTTCTGGACATTGGGGGGAGAGAGGAGGTTTTCATAGTGGACCGACTCAAACCGGCCCATGTGGACGGTGCAGCCGGTCAAGGTTCAGGCACCGCGGTGCAGAGGCAGACCTCCCAAACAGAGGCTGATCCAGACTGTGGACATTGGGGGGGGGGGGTGGTGTATCGCCGGTTCTGGGGGGGGGCGGGGTTATGTGGCGACCCACTTTCTGCGCAGGCAAACCGGCTCACAAATAGCCAGTGCGCGGGGGGAGACTTTGGTAATGCACCTCTGACATCATTTCCACCGGGAGAGGGCGGGTGCTAGGGATTAAATGCCAGCGCCGCGAAGTTTGAATAAACTAGTCTCGAAACGACTTACCGACTGCGTGTTGTTATTTCAACGCTGTGTGTAGCACATCGCTACAGTGCATTACTTTCACAATATCAACAAAGCTCATTTCAGCTGGTTCGGTCGGAGCAGTTAGATATTGAAGTACACTGTATGCCTTAAAACAATGCACTCAGGAAAATGGTTTCTCATTGGCTGTATCATTTGTTTCAAAATACTGTTCAATTAGCTCATTTTACATGAGGCAGTTACCCATTGAACAATTGAATGAATCTGTCTTTCCAAAGTAGCCAGTCAGCTCCGATTTTTTAATGATTATCATCTGGTACTCACTGTTTATGAGCCCTGAATTCTTCTGTTTTCTGCCTTTTTATAAAGTTCTACTGTCTCTGCACACACTATGCTGTTTTTTACTTAACTGTTCTCACTGCGCTTTTAAAAAAATTGAGCGCCTTGCTTCAGGACAATAGCCATCTCGGGTTTCTTTTAGGAATACCTCATCACCACTGTTATGTCTTGTAACTTCAAAACATTAAACTGGTTCAAAGGAAGACACGGGAATCCAAACCGATAGTCTAACTACGGGTTACTTCAGGTGAGGCATGTGCAGATCACCTGATAGCGTGATGATGTATGTAATTCATGTATTTATAAATGTAACTGTAATGAATTATTTAACTATGAGGAATGCTTAATCAAACAATATATACACAAGATTACTCAAATATGATTGGATCATTAAATGCCCAAGTACAGAATATCCAGGGGTTGTTGTTTTGATGCTTATTGTGTTCTGATTTGCTCCGCTTGGTATTGCGGACATACTATGTAGCTAATGGAATGTGTGATGACCCAATTTTGTTGGTTAGTAACAAAAATGACACATTTCACTGAATATTTCGATATGCACATGACAAATAGACTTGAATCTGCAAGGTTCTTGAATTTTATCCTGAAGGCTGAGATTTCTGGATAAGTGTATCCAATAGTCATTTAGTAAGACCCTATGTGTCAGCATATAGGTAGGATAGAGCAAGATGAACACAAAATAGCCAAATTTGTCTTTTATGTTTTACTTAGAGATACAGTGCCTTCTAGCCACACCTCCCAGCACCCACCCACTGAACCCCAGTCTTTATTCCACTCTGTGATCTGGCATCTTCTCCCTTCCTTCTCAGTCCTGAAGGAGGGTCTGAGCCCGAAATGTTGATTGTTTATTCACTTCCATGAATGTTGTCTGACCTGCTGAGTTCCTCCAGCATGTTGCTCTGGATTTCCAGCATCTGTAGACTTTCTCATGTTTACAATTAACCAGAGGAAATCCCCACGCTCATGAGAGGAACGTACAAACTTCCTAACAGAGGATGCCGCAGTTGAATTTTGAACTTCGACCCCCTGAGCTGTAATATCATCATGCTAACCAAACCTGTCAAAATGTTTGAGTGATTCTGAAATTACTGAATATTGAGAAGATTTCAGAGCTTATTAAAAATGAAAAATCCCAGATTCATGGAAATGTATGGGGCAAGAGGCAAACATTTGGCATAATGAGTCCTTGCTGAATAAAAAATTAACTTTAGTTTATTAGTACTTCCCAACTCTTAATCTGTAATCCTGTATTTTATGATTCGTCAAGTGTCATAACAGTGTCTTTCAGGTAAAAATTTAAAAGGATCAAAAATATAAATTAATAGATTGAAAGTTAATTTTTTAAAAATAAACAATTTATTTAATAATAATAATAATAATAATAATAATAGTTGTAATAACAAGTACTTTATTGATCCTGACTGTGAATTTACTTGGTTACAGCAGCAGTATTTAAAAACACAACTAGTAATAATAATAAATAAAAATAATAAATATAATAATAGTATTAACTAATAATAAAGTACAGAATAATAACATACACAATGTTAATTTACCAATATAATAATATTGTAATAATTTCTTAAATTGTAGCTTGCCTTATTTTATTGCTTTTTCACACAGGAATTTGTGTCCTTCCAAATGAGTGGGCTTGCAAATTTTGTGGTCAGTCTACAGCATCTAGTGCTGGATTACTTAGAAACATAGAAAACCTACACAACAATACTGGCCCTTCGGCCCACAAAGCTGTGCCGAACATGTCCTTACCTTAGAAATTACCTAGGGCTACCCAGAGCCCTTTAATTTTCTAAGCTCCATGTACCTGTCCAGGAGTCTCTTAAAAGACCCTATCGTATCGGCCTCCACCATCATCGCTGGCAGCCCATTCCATGCACTCACCACTCTCTGCGTAAAAAACTTACCCCTGACATCTCCTCTGTATCTACTTCCAAGCACCTCAAAACTGTGCCCTCTCATGCTAGCCATTTCAGCCCTGGGAAAAAGCCTCTGAATATCCACACGATCAATGACTCTCATCATCTTATACACCTCTGTCAGGCCACCTCTAATCCTCTGTTGCTCCAAGGAGAAAAGGCCGAGTTTGTTCAACCTATTCACATAAGGCGTATTCCCTGATCTAGGAAACATCATTGTAAATCTTCTCTGATATCTTTCTATGGTTTCCACATCCTTCCTGTAGCAAGGCGAGCAGAACTGAGCACATTACTCCAAGTGGGGTCTGACCAGAGTCCGATATAGCTGCAACATTACCCTTTGGCTCTTAAACTCAGTCCCATGATTGATGAAGGCCAATGCACCATATGCCTTCTTAACCACAGAGTCAACCTGTACAGCAGCTTTGAGTGTCCAATGGACCCAGACCACAAGATCCCTCTGATTCTCCACACTGCCAAGATTCTTACCATTAATACTATATTCTGCCATCATTTTTGACCTACCAAAATGAACCACTTCACACTCGTCTGGATTGAACTCCATCTGCCACTTCTCAGCCCAGTTTTGCATCCTATGTCTCACTGTAACCTCTGACAGCCCGCCACATTATCCACAACACCCCCAACCTTTGTGTCATCAGCAAATTTACGAATGCATCCCTCCACTTCCTCAACTAGGTCATTTATAAAATTCATGAAGAGTAGGGGTCCCAGAACAGATCCCTGAGGCACACCACTGGTGACCAACCTACATGCAGAATATCACCCGTCTACAACCACTCTTTGCTTTCTGTGGGCAAGCCATTTCTGGATCCACAAAGCAATGTCCCCTTGGATCCCATGCCTCCTTACTTTCTCAGATGCCTTGCTGAAATCCATATACACTACATCTATGGCTCTACCTTCATCAATGTGTTTAGTCACATCCTCAAAAAAATTCAATCAGGCTTGTAAGGCACGACCTGCCTTTGACAAAGCCATGCTAACTATTGCTAATCATATTATGCCTCTCCAAATGTTCATAAATCCAGCCTCTCAGGATCTTCTCCATCAGCTTACCAACCACTGAAGTAAGACTCACTGGTCTAGAATTTCCTGGGTTATATCTACTCTCTTTCTTGAATAATGGAACAACATCCGCAAACCTCCAATTGTCTGGAACCTCTCCCGTCTCCATTGATGATGCAAAGATCATCGCCAGAGGCTCAGCAATCTCCTCCCTCAGTTTGCACAGTAGCCTGGGCTACATCCTATCTGGTCCCAGTGACTTATCCAACTGGCTGCTTTCCAAAAGCTCCAGCACATCCTCTTCCTTAACATCTACATGCTCAAGCTTTTCAGTCCACTGTAAATCATCCCTACAATCACCAAGATCCTTTTCCGTAGCAAACACTGAAGCAAAGTATTCTTTAAGTACCTCTGCTATCTCCTCTGGTTCCATACACACTTTTCCACTGTCACACTCGATTGGTCCTATTCGCTCATGCCTTACGCTTTTGCTCTTCACATACTTGTAGGATGCATTGGGGTTTTCCTTAATCGTGTCTGCCAAGGCCTTCTCATGGTCCCTTCTGGTTCTCCTAATTTCATTCTTAAGCTCCTTCCTGCTAGCCTTATAATCTTCTAGATTTATATCATTACCTAGCTTTTTGAACCTTTCGTAAGCTCTTCTTTTCTTCTTGACCAGATTTACAACAGCCTTTGTACACCACGGTTCCTGTACCCTACCATCCTTCACCTGTCTCATTGGAAAGTACCTATACAGAACTCCACGCAAATATCCTCTGAATATCTGCCACATTTCTTCCATACATTTCCCTGAGAACATCTGTTTCCAATTTATGCTTCCAAGTTCCTACCTGATAGCTCCTACCCTTACTCCAATTAAATGCTTTCCTAACTCGTCTGTTCCTATTCCTCTCCAAAGTTATGGTAAAGGAGATAGAATTGTGATCACTATCTCCACAATGTTCTCCCACTGAGAGACCTGACACCTGACCAGGTTCATTTCCCAATACCAGATCAAGTACAGCCTTTCCTCTTGTAGGCTTATCTACATATTGTGTCAAAAAACCTTCCTGAACATACCTAACAAACTCCACCCCACCTAAACCACTCGCTCTAGGAAGATGACAATTGATATTTGGAAATTAAAATCTCCCACCACGACAACTCTGTTATTATTACACATTTCCAGAATCTGTCTCCCTATCTGTCCCTCGATGACCCTGTTACTATTGGGTGGTCTATGAAAAACACCCAGTAAAGTTATTGACCCCTTCCTGTTTCTAACTTCCACTTTTCTGCAGCTGTGACACAGTCTCTGATCAACAGTGCCACATCCCCACCTCTTTTGCCTTCCTCCCTGTCCTTTCTGAAATGTCTAAAACCCGGCACTTGAAGTAGCCATTCCTGCCCCTGAGCCATCCAAGTATCTGTAATGGCCACAACATCATAGCTCCAAATACTGATCCATGCTCTAAGCTTGTCTGCTTTGTTCATTAAAGTAGACACATTTCAAACCATCCTTGCATTAAAATAGACATATCTCAAACCATTCGAATGAACGCGTCCCTTCTCTATCACCTGCATATCCTCCCTCTTGCACTGTCTCCAAGCTTTCTGTATTTGTGAGCCAACTACCTCTTCCTCTGTTTCTTCAGTTTGGTTCCCAACCCCCAGCAATTCTAGTTTAAACTCTCCCCAATAGCCTTGGCAAACCTCCCTACCAGGATATTGGTCCCCCTGGGATTCAAGTGCAACCTGTCCTTTTTGTACAGGTCACATCTGCCCCAAAAGAGGTCCCAATGATCCAGAAATCTGAATCCCTGCCCTCTGCTCCAATCCCTCAGCCACCCATTTATCCTCCACCTCATTCTATTCCTATACTCTCTATTACATGGCACAGGCAGTAATCCAGAGATTACTGCTCTTGTGGTCCTGCTTCTCAACTTCCTTCCTAATTCCCTGTAGACTGTTTTCTGGACCTCCTCCCTTTTCTTACCCAAGTTGTTGGTACCAATATGTACCACGACCTCTGGTTGTTCTCCTTCCCACTTCAGGATATTGTGGACACTATCAGAAACATCCTGATCCTTGGCACCTGGGAGGCAAACTACCATCCATGTTTCCTTCCTGCATCCACAGAATCACCTGTCTGACCCCCTAATTATAGAGTTCCCTATCACTGCTGCCATCCTCTTCCTTTCCCTACCTTTTGTTGATATCTGAACAAAAATCTCCAGGAATGGATGAGAGGGGTTTGGAAGGCTATGGTCCAGGTGCAGGTCAATGGGACAAGGCAGAATAATGGTTTGGCATGGATTAGATGGGCAGATGGGCCTGTTCCTGTGTTCAAAAGGTTTCAAAGGTACATTTAATGTCAGAGAAATGTATACAATATACGGATGTCCATTTTCTTTGTAAACATCCACAAAAACAGAGGAGTGCCCCAAATATTGAATGACAGTTAAATGTTAGAACCCCAAAGCCCCCCCCCCCCCCCCCGACACCCAGCTCTCCCCTTCTCACACACAAGCAGCAGCAAGGTAACAACCTCCTCCTCTTTGAGGAGGAGGAGGAAACAAAGATCAGCCATGATTGAATGACGGAGAAAACTCGATGGGCCAGATGGCCTAATTCTGCTCCTATGTCTTATAGTCTTATGTATCTCCATCAGGTCACCTCTCAGACTCCTTTACTCCAGGGAAAACAAGTCCACCTTAATCTTAAGGCACAAACTAACGGAGATGGGAGTAGACTCTCACATGGTGGATTGGATAGTGGACTACTTGACAGATAGACCTCAGTATGTGCGGTTGGGAGACTGTAGGTCTGACACGGTGGTCAGCAGCACAGGAGCGCCGCAGGGAACCGTACTCTCTCCGGTCCTGTTCACCCTGTACACATCAGACTTCCAATATAACTCGGAGTCCTGCCATGTGCAGAAGTTCGCTGATGACACGGCCATAGTGGGGTGTGTCAGGAATGGACAGGAGGAGGAGTATAGGAAACTGATACAGGACTTTGTGATATGGTGCAACTCAAACTACCTGCGTCTCAATATCACCAAGACCAAGGAGATGGTGGTGGACTTTAGGAGATCTAGGCCTCATATGGAGCCAGTGATCATTAATGGAGAATGTGTGGAGCAGGTTAAGACCTACAAGTATCTGGGAGTACAGTTAGACGAGAAGCTAGACTGGACTGCCAACACAGATGCCTTGTGCAGGAAGGCACAGAGTCGACTGTACTTCCTTAGAAGGTTGGCGTCATTCAATGTCTGTAGTGAGATGCTGAAGATGTTCTATAGGTCAGTTGTGGAGAGCACCCTCTTCTTTGTGGTGGCGTGTTGGGGAGGAAGCATTAAGAAGAGGGACGCCTCACGTCTTAATAAGCTGGTAAGGAAGGCGGGCTCTGTCGTGGGCAAAGTACTGGAGAGTTTAACATCGGTAGCTGAGCGAAGGGCGCTGAGTAAGCTACGGTCAATTATGGAAAACTCTGAACATCCTCTACATAGCACCATCCAGAGACAGAGAAGCAGTTTCAGCGACAGGTTACTATCGATGCAATGCTCCTCAGACAGGATGAAGAGGTCAATACTCCCCAATGCCATTAGGCTTTACAATTCAACCGCCAGGACTTAAGAACTTTTTAAAAGCTATTATTAATGCTTTTTGAGATAGTGATTTAGATGCATATCATATTTTTTACTGAGTTAAGTATTGTATGTAATTAGTTTTGCTACAACAAGTATATGGGACATTGGAAAAAAAGTTGAATTTCCCCATGGGGATGAATAAAGTATCTATCTATCTATCTATCTATCACCTATCCAAACATTCCTCATAACCTAAGTGATATACCAATCTCCTCAGCACTCTCTTCACTATAAACACATCCTTTCTTAGGCTGCAAGATGAAATGGACTGAGAAGAGTTAGATATGTTAGATATAAGAAGCAGGAAGTAGGAGGGGCTCATGAGAAATATAGACAAACACGAGGAAATCTGCAGATGCTGGAAATTCAAGCAACACACACAAAATGCTGGTAGAACGCAACAGGTCAGGCAGCATCTATAGGGAGAAGCGCTGTCAATGTTTTGGGCCGAGACCCTTTGGCAGGACTAACTGAAAGGACTAACTGTCTGTCAGAGAAAACAGGATCACCCAGTGGCCACACATTTTAATTCCGCATCCCATTCCCATTCTGATATGTCTATCCATGGCCTCCTCTACTGTCAAGATGAAGCCACACTCAGGTTGGAGGAACAACACTTTATATACCGGCTGGGTAGCCTCCAACCTGATGGCATGAACATTGACCTTTCTAACTTCCGTTAATGCCCCCACTCCCCTTGTTACCCCATCCCTGATATATTTTGTTTTTCCCCTTCCTCTTTTTTTCCTCTCTCTCTGCCCATCACTCTGCCTGTTCTCCATCTCCCTCTGGTGCTCCCCTCCCCCTTTCTTTCTCCCTAGGCTTCCTGTCCCATGATCCTTTCCCTTCTCTAGCTCTGTATCCCTTTTGCCCATCACCTTTCCGGCTCTCAGCTTCACCCCACCCCCTCTGGTCTTCTCCTATCATTTTGCATTTTTCCCTCCCCCCCCTACTTTCAAATCTCTTACTATCTTTCCTTTCAGTTAGTCCTGACGAAGGGTCTCGGCCCAAAACATTGACAGCGCTTCTCCCTATAGATGCTGCCTGACCTGCTGCGTTCCACCAGCATTTTGTGTGTGTTGCTTGAGAAATATAGGGTAGCCAGGAAGGAGCTAAAGAAAGGACTTAGGAGAACTCGAAGGGGGCATGAGAAGGCCTTGGCATGTAGGATTAAGGAGAACCTCAAGGCATTCTATGCATATGTGAAGAACAGGAGGATGACAGAACGAAGGTGGGACCGCTAAAGGATAAAGAGGGCAACATGTGCCTGGAGGTGGAGGAGGTTGGGGAGGTCCTAAATGAATACTTTGCTTCATGGGCTGAGTAAAGGTTGGTGGGACTAGGTGAGAGTAAACGTTCGGCATGGACTAGAAGGGCTGAGATGGCTTGTTTCCGTGCTGTAATTGTTATGTGGGTCAGTATTCACAAGTGAAAAGGATCTTGATCAGGGTGAGGTCGAAATAGAACAGGCCTGTGTGCTGGACAATGTGGAGATTACGGAAGAAGAAGTGCTGGATCTTCTTAAAAACATCAAAATTGATAAATCCCCAGGGCCGGATATGATACACCGCAGGTTGTTGTGGGAATTGAGAGAAGAGATCGCTGGAGCATTAGCTATGATCTTTGAATTCTCTTTGGCTACAGGGGAAGTGCCGGAGGACTGGAGAATGACAAATGTAGTTCCCTTGTTTAAAAAAGGTAATAGGGAGAAACCTGGGAACTATAGACCGGTGAGTCTTATGTCGGTGGTCTGCAAACTACTGGAAAGGATTCTTCAGGTTAGGATCTACGAGCATTTGGAGAAGTACAGTCTACTCATGGATAGTCAACATGGCTTTGTGAAAGGAAGATCGTTCCTCACAAGCCTGATTGAGTTTTTTGAAGAGCTAACAAAAGAAATTGATGAGGGTAGGGCAGTGGATGTGGTCTACATGGATTTTAGCAAGGCATTTGACAAGGTCCCTCATGAGCGACTCATCCAGAAAGTCATGAGGCATGGGATAAGTGGAACCTTGGTTGTTTGGATAAAAAATTGGCTTAAAGGAAGAAAGCAGAGGGTAGTTGTGGAAGGAAAGTATGCTGCCTGGAGGTCAGTGACTAGTGGAGTGCCGCAAGGATCTGTCCTGGGACCCTTGCTATTTGTGATTTTTATAAATGACCTGGATGTAGAGGTGGAAGGATGGGTGAGTAAGTTTGCGGATGGCACGAAGATTGGAGGAGTTGTGGATGGAGTTGCAGGTTGTCGAAGGTTATAAGAGGATATAGACAGTCTGCAGAGTTGCGCAGAAAAATGGCAGATGGAGTTCAATCCGGATAAGTGTGATGTGATGCATTTTGGAAGGACAAACCAGAAGACTGATTAATGGTTAGTTACCTAAGGGTGTGAATGAACAAAGGGACCTTGGGGTTCAAATCCTTACATCCCTCAAGGTCGCTGCGCAGGTTGATAGGGTAGTTAAGAAGGCCTATGGGATGCTAGGCTTCATTACCAGGGGTTTGAGTTCAATAGTAGAGAGGTCATGTTGCAACTCTACAAATCTCTGGTGAGATTGCACATAGATTGAGGTGTTCAATTCTGGTCACCTCATTATAGGAAGGATGTGGAAGCTATGGAGAGGATGCAAAGGAGATTTACCAGGATGTTGCCTGGTTTGGAGAACAGGTCATATGAAACAAGGTTAGCAGAGCTGGGACTTTTCTCTTTGGAGCATAGAAGAATGAGAGGGGACTTGATAGAGGTCTACAAGATTATGAGAGGCATAGATAGGGTGGATAGTCAGTACCTGTTTCCCAGGGCACCAATAGCAAACTCCAGAGGGCATATGTACAAAATTAAGAGAGGGAAGTTTAGGGGAGACATCAGGGGTAAGTTTTTTACACAGGTTGTGAGTGCCTGGAATGACTTGCCAGGGATGGTGGTGGAGACTAAAACATTAGGGGTATTTAAGAGCCTCTTGGACAGGCACATGGATGAAAGAAAAATGGAAGGTTATGGGGTAGTTTGGGTTTAGTACTTTTTTTTAAGGATTATATGGGTCGGCACAACATGGAGGGCTGAAGGGCCTGTACTGTTCTGTAGTGTTCTGTGGTTCTATGTTTCTAAGAGCAAATCGAACTTAAAATAGATGTGTTGAATCACTTTGGAAGGGCTGAAAAGGTTACTACTTACACCGTGATGAGTAAGTTCCTTTGAAATAATGAGGAACAGCGGAACTTTGGTATGCATGTCCAAAGTTACTTGGGGTAGCAGTGCAGTTATGGCATGTGATTAAGAAGATGTAGAATTGTGGCCTTCATTGGTCAGGGCATGGAATACAGAAGTAGGGAGGATATTCTGCAACCTCATAAAACTTTGGTCAAACCTCCGATGGAGTACTGTCTGTGGTTCTGGTCACCACACTCTTGGAAGGATGTGATAGTGTTGGACAGGGTGCAGAGTAGATTCACCAGATTGTGGCCAGAGATGGAGAATGATAGTTGTGATGAGAGCTGAAGAGGCTAGGTCTGTTTTCTGTGGCCTGGAGGAGGTTCAGTGAGGATATGATGGTGATATATAAAATTATGAGGCGTATAATAGGGTAGACTGCAGGAATCTTTTCCCGTTATCAGAGGTGAATAAACCTAGATTTAGGGTAAGGGGGAAAGAGATTTAAAGGGGGTTTGAGGGGAAACTTTCATCCAAAAGAAGTGTCTATATGGAATGACTGAGGAGAGAGTAATGGAAACAGTGTATTTTAAGCAGTTTCTATGTGAGCACCTGAATCACACAGGTATTGAAAACTACAGGCAAAATACTGGAAGATGGGATCAAAGCAGATGGGTGTCGACAGGTTTTTGTGGATGTGGTGGGCTGGTGGACATTTGCAACTTGCTAAAAGCCCAAATCTACAAAGGGGTATAAACAGTAGTGTTGATTCCAACATGTGCTTTATTAAATGGTGCTGAAAGCTCAAGAGAGCTTACAGAAATGAGATAAATCGGCTGGTTGAATGATGTTGCAACAACAGCAATCTTGTACTCAACATCAGTAGGACCCAGGAATTGATTGTGGACTTAAAGAAGGGGAAGTCAGGAGAATACACACCACCACCAATGCACAGAATTGGCCAGACGGTTGTAAACTCAACCAGCTTCATCATAGGCACTAGTCTCCCTGCCAATGTGGCCACTTTCAATAGGCAAACACGAGGAAATCTGCAGATGCTGGAAATTCAAACAACACACACAAAATGCTGGTGGAACGCAGCAGGCCAGGCAGCATCTATAAGGAGAAGCACTGTCGACGTTTCAGGCCGAGACCCTTCGTCAGGATGTTGCCTCGAGAAGGTGTTGTCCATCGTTAAGGAGCCTCATCATCCAGGACGTGCCCTCTTCTCATTACGACCATCAGGGAAGTGTTGGATTCTGAAGACATACACTCAATATTTTAGGAACAGCTTTTAGATTTAAAGTATGAACACTACCTCACTGTTTTTCTCTCTTTTTCATGTCTTATTTAAAATATATTTCTTCTTGTAACTTACAGTAAATTTTAAATGTTTTGTGCCGTACTGCTGTCACAAATCGACAAATTTCACAACACACATCAGTGACAAGAAATCTGATCCTGAGAGGCCATTTACTTTACTTATGTTTCATAAACTCTTACATCAGCTAACTCTAATTTACAATCAGCAGAGATTAACTAGTCATGAACATTCTGCACCCCTAGTCTATGAATCACCAGATATACTGGCTCCAGTCCTGCTCCTGCCTCCTGTTAATAAGCTGTGCACAGACTAGAAATTGAAATGGGACTGTTGATTCATTACAATATACATTGCATTTGGACTGAGATTATGGATGAGCTGGAGTTATGATGAGAGCTTGTCAAAAAGAAAATTGCTTGATACATTGATAGAGCAATGGATTCACGTCAGTGTTTCTAACACTGAGATTACTTTTATATTGGTCTTTGTCAGCTTGAGTGCAGAAATGCCAAGGAAAATAAATGCGACTTTTATGACTATATCGATTCGTGTAAATGAGGCTAAGTTATTTGAGGCATGTTTAGACAAACGCTTTGAAATTCTGGAGCTGAGTGGCCCCGGTGAATCTAAAACGGGCAGGGTAAAGGTCATATATGACTTGAAATAAGTTTTTATGTAATGTAAATTTTTTGCTATCCCAACACAAAATTTTCTGCATGATATTTTTAGCCTTCATATATAATTTGGACTTGTGAGAGAAGCAATTAGTTCTGCAAATATAAATGAGCATTTTTTTTCTCTTGTTAAGAGTTAGTCAGAGACTTATGGATACAAATAGACACAAACCTAGCAAGAATCATATGGACAGACATGTATGATACTCACTGATGTTCTAGCCTCGTGGTTAGCACAACACTTTACAGTACCAACAACCTGGGTTCAATTCCCACCGCTGCCTGTAAGGAGTTTGTACGTTCTCCCTGTGGCCGCATGGGTATCCTCCGGGTGCTCTGGTTTCCTCCCACAGTCCAAAGATGTACAGGTTGGTAGGTTAATTGGTTGTTATAAATGGTCCTGTGATTAGGCTAGGGTTAATTCAGTGGATTGCTGGGCAGCGTGGTTCGAAGGACCGGAAGGGTCTCATCCACATTGTATCTCAACAGATAAATAAGTAAATACCTGCATTTCTGCAGTAAGATTCAGAAACACACATAATTACATTAATTTCATTTCTACTGGAACATCCTGACAGAATTAAGTATATTAAATGGTAATAATGCTGAAAGCTGAACAGCCTAACCCCACAACACTTAACTGCATTCTTCAGTGACGAAGTTTCACTTATGTGGTGGGAATGCAGGCTTTGTAACCCATAGATATTACTGCACCTGTTCCAGCAGTCACACCCAATTTTCCTCACACTGGGTCTTGTACCATACGTACCCTGAGGTAGCAGGAATTTAAGGATATCAGCATTGATTTTTTTCTGGGTTTACATTCCTAAATTGGTGGGAAAAAGTTTCATTTGCTCATTTTTTAAGTTTTGAAAGAGGTGGTGATGGAGATAGTAGTGGCACTGTGGCAGTTAGCACAATTGACTTACAGCAGCAGTGCTCACTAATTCCCACCTCTGTCTGTAAGGAGCTTGTATGTCTCCCCTTGAGCCGATGGGTTTCCTCCGAGTGTTCTTCCAAAGACTGATGGGTATGGTTAGGGTTAGTAAGTTCTAGCCATACTGTGTTGATGCTGGAAGCATGGTGACACTTGCAGCTGCCCTCGGCTCATTCCTCACTGATATGACTTGACACAAATGATGCATTTCACTGTATGTTTCAATATACACGCGATAACTAAAGTGAATGCTAATCTTCATCTCTGGTGGATGCACTGGTCGGAACCTTCCAAAACTCCACACATTCTTGAGTGGTTCCCTAACTTGGGAGGGTAGTTATTCATAAAGAAGGCAGGATGAGAACTATGAACTACAAATCACTTGGCCTAGCTGCTCACCCTCCCTCTCCAAAATGTTGTGCATGCGATCTGAGACATTCCTGACCCTGACACCTGGGAGGCAACGTACCATTTGGGTGTCCCGTTCACGTCCACAGAATCTCCTGTCTGTTCCCCTCACTGGTTTCACTGATGTGGCAAATATTTATCAATTAATGTCAATGAATGTTTCACACAGTAGGCTTATTCAGTAAATCAGAAGGCATGGGATCCAGGGAAGTTTGGCCAGGTGGATTCAGAACTGGCTTGCCTGCAGAAAGCAAAGGGTCATGGTGGAGGGAGTACATTTGGATTGGAGGGTTGTGATTTGTGGTGTCCCACAAGGATCGGTTCTGGGACCTCGACTTTTCATGATTTTTATTAACGACCTGGGGGTAGAAGGGTGGGTTGGCAAGTTTTCAGACAACACAAAGGTTGGTGGTGTTGTGGATAGCGTAGAGGATTGTCGAAGATTGCAGAGAGACGTTGATAGGATGCAGAAGTGGGCTGAGAAATGGCAGATGGAGTTCAACCTGGAGAAGTGTGAGGTGGTACACTTTGGAAGGATAATCTCCAAGGCAGAGTACAAAGTAAATGGCAGGATACTTGGTAGTGTGGAGGAACAGTACCCTGAAAGTTGCCTCACAGGTAGGCAGGGTAGTTAAGAAAGCTTATAGGGTGTTAGCTTTCATAAGTCGAAGGATAGAGTTTAAGGGTCGTGAGGTAATGATGCAGCTCTATAAAACTCTGGTTAGGCCACACTTGGAGCACTGTGTCCAGTTCTGGTCACCTCACTATAGGAAGGATGTGGAAGCATTGGAAAGGGTACAGAGGAGATTTACCAGGATGCTGCCTGGTTTAGAGAGTATGCATTATGATCAGTGATTAAGGGAGCTAGGGCTTTACTCTTTGGAGAGAAGGAGGATGAGAGGAGACATGATAGAGGTATACAAGATATTAAGAGGAATAGAGAGAGTGGACAGCCAGCGCCTCTTCCCCAGGGCACCTGTGGTGAACTACATATACCTGTCTGGACTGCTCCTATGGCTCCTCCCACAGACCCCTGCTGACTGCTCCTGTGGCTCCTCCCACAGACCCCTATATAAAGGCGATTGAGGCCTGAGCCCGGCCTCATTCTCCAGGATGTAGTGTTGTTCATTCTTCCAGTCAATAAAAGCCAATATCTCACTTCTTACGTCTCAGAGTGAGTTATTGATGGTGCATCAGCACCACTGCTCAATACAAGAGGACATGGCCTTAAGGTAAGGGGTGAGAAGTTCAAGGAGGATATTAGAGGAAGGTTTTTTACTCAGAGAGTGGTTGGTGTGTGGAATGCACTGCCTGAGTCAGTGGTGGAGGCAGATACACTGGTGAAATTTAAGAGACTACTAGACAGGTATATGGAAGAATTTAAGGTGGAGGGTTATATGGGAGGCAGGGTTTAAGGGTGGTCACAACATTGTGGGCTGAAGGGCCTGTACTGTGTTGTTCTATTTGTTCCATTTGCAAGGATAAGTGCCAGGAGGGAGATCAGTGGGGAGGGACAAATGGACAAGGGAGTTGCATAGGGAGTGATCCCTGCAGAAATTGAAAGTTGGGGGGAGGGAAAGATGTGGTAGGATCCTGTTGGAGATGGTGGAAGTTACAGAGATTATGTACTGAACGCGGAGGCTGCTGGGGTGGTAGATGAGGACAAGAGGAACATGCATAAAATGCGGTCGAGGGCAGCATTGATGGTGGAGGAAGTAAAGCCCCCTTCTTTGAAGGAGAACATCTTACTAATTCTGGAATGAAAAGCCTTATCCTGACAGCAGATGTGGCAGAGGAGGAGGAACTGAGATAAGGCATTTTTAGAAATGACAGGATGGGAAGAAGTATAGTCCAGGTAGCTGTGAGAGTCTGGGTTTATAAAAGAGATTAGTAGATAAACTGTCTCAGAGGTAGATACAGAGAGATCAAGAAAGGGGAATGAGTGGTCAGAAATTGTCTTGGTAAATTTGAGGGCAGGGTGGAAGTTGAAGGCAAAGTTGATGAAGTTGATGAGATCAGCTTGGTTGCAGGAAGTAGCCCCAATACAGTGTAGAATAGGAAGAGTTGGGGAGTGATGCCGGTGTAGGCTTGGAATGTAGACTGTTCCACATAGCTGACGAAAAGGCAGGCATAGCTGGGACTCGTGTGAGCGCTGATGGCCACACCTTTGGTTTAATGGAAATCGGAGGAGCTGAAGGACAAATTATTGATGGTGAGGACCAGTTCTGCCGACGGGGGAGAGTGGTGGGGACCAGTTCTGCTGACAGGGGAGAGTGGTGGTGGAGGGCAACAGGTTGGGTCTGTTAACAAGAAAGAAACAGAGAGCTGTAAAACCCTCCTGAGGAGGGACAGAGGTGAATAGAGACTGGACATCCGCAGTGAAAATGAGACATTTGGGGCCAGTGAACCTGAAGTCATTGAAAAGATACAGAGCATGTGAAGTGTCATGGCTGTAGGTAGGAAGGGACTGAACCGGGATAGATAAAACGGAGTCAAGGTATGCAGATGTAAGTGCAGGAGCAGATATAAGTTCGGTGGGGCTCTCCCTCCTGGCACTTATCCTTGCAAGGGAATCAAGTGCCACACCCCCAACCTTACTACTTTTCAGGGCCCTAAACAGTCCTTCCAGGTGAGGCGACACTTTACCTGTGAGTTTGTTGTGGTTGTATACTGTGTCCGGTGCTCATGGTGTGGCCTCTTGTATGGCAATGAAACCTGACATAGACTGCTTTGCCGAGCAACTATACTCTGTCCAACAGAGAAACTAGGACCTCCCAGAGGCCACCCATTTCAATTTCACTTCCCAATCCCATTCTGACATGTCACTCCACAGCCTCCTCTACTGCTGTGATGAGGTCACACTCAGGTTGGAGGAGCAACACCGTCTGGGTAGCCTCCAACCTGATGGCATGAGCATCAATTTCTCAAACTTATGGTAATTGCCCTCCTCCCCTTCACCATTCCCCATGCTCATTTCGCTCTCTCACCTTCTCTCCTTGTGTGCTCATTGCCTCTCTCTGGTGCTCCTCCCCATTTTCTTTCTTCCATGGCCTTCTGTTCTCTCCTATCAGATTCCCCCTTCTGTATCTCTTTCACCAATCAACTTCCCAGCTCTTTACTTCACCCCTCCCCTATCAACTACCACCTGGTACTTTTTCTGCCCCTCCCCCCATCTTTTCTGACTTTGTTTAATTTTTTCCAGTTCTGATGAAGTGTCTCAGCTTAAATTGTTGACTGTTAACACTTTTCCATAGATGCTGTCCAGCATCTTGTGTGTGTTGCTTTGATTTCTGGCATCCGCAGATTTTCTTTCCCTCCTCCCACTTTCTGCTTTCCGCAGTCCATTCGTCCCTCCCCACTGATCTCCCTCCTGACACTTATCCTTGCAAGTGGAACAAGTGCTACACTTCCTCTCTCACTACAATGCAAACAGCCCTTCCAGGTGAGGCAACACTTCCCATTCCAATTGGGGTCATATACTGTGTCCGGTCCTCATGGTGTGGCCTCCTGCACATGAGTGAGACCTGACATACACTGAGAGACTGCTTTGCTGAGCAATATGCTCTGTTCACCAGAAAGACTGGGACCTCCCAGAGGCCACCCATTTCAATTGCACTTCCCATTCCCATTCGGTTATGTCTATCCATGGCCTTCTCCACTGTTGTGATGAGTCTATACTTAGGTTGGAGGAACACCACCTTATATTCTGTTTGGGTTGCCTCCAACCTGATGGTATGAACATCGATTTCTCAAACTTTCAGTAATTCTCCCAACCCTCCTCCTTCACCATTTCCCACCCACTTTTACTTCTCTCAGTTTATCTACTTGCCCACCCATCACATCCCTCTGGTGCTCCTCCCCCCTTTTCTTTCTTCTATGGCCTTCTGTCTCTTTCACCAATCAACTTACTTCCCCCTCCAGGTTTCATCTGTCACCTGTCATCTCTCTCCCCTCCCCCCACCTTTTTAATCTACTTCCTAGCTCTTTCCTCCAGTCCTACTGAAGGGCTTCGGCCTGAAACATCTGCTGTACTCTTTTCTAGATGCTACCTGGCCTATACCCCTCATAATTTTGTCTACCTCTATAAAATCTCCTCTGAGTCTGCTAGATTGCAAGAATAAAGTCCTAATTTATTCAGAGTTTGCTTATAACTCATACTCCAGACCTGACAACATCCTTGTAAATTTTCTTTATATTTTTTCAACCTAATTTACATCTTTCCTGTAGGTAGGTGGCCAAAACTGCACACAATACTTCAAATTAGGCCTCACCAACAGCTTATATAACTTCAACATAGCATTCCTTTTCCTGTACTCAGTACTTTGATTTACCAAGTCCAATATGCCAAAAGCTTTCTTTATGACCCTATCTACCTGTGACACCACTTTCGATGAATTACGGACCTGTATTCAGACAGACAGAAAGACATACTTTATTGATCCCGAGGGAAATTGGGTTTCGTTACAGCTGCACCAAGTATAGTGTAGAAATATAGCAATATAAAACCATAAATAATTAAATAATGAGTTAATCATGCCAAATGGAAATAAGTCCAGGACTAGCCTATTGGCTCAGGGTGTCTGACACTCCGAGGGAGGAGATGGAAAGTTTGATGGCCACAGGCAGGAATAACTTCCTATGACGCTCAGTGTTGCATCTCTGTGGAATGAGTTTCTGGCTGAATGTACTCCTGTGCCTAACCAGTACATTATGGAGTGGATGGGAGTCATTGTCCAAGATGGCATGCAACTTGGACGGCATCCTTTTTTCAGACACCACCGTCAGAGAGTCCAGTTCCACCCCTACAACATCACTGGCCTTACGAATGAGTTTGTTGATTCTGTTGGTGTCTGCTACCCTCAGCCTGCTGCCCCAGCACACAACAGCAAACATGATAGCACTGGCCACCACAGACTCGTAGAACATCCTCAGCATCATCCGGCAGATGTTAAAAGACCTCAGTCTCCTCAGGAGATAGAGACGGCTCTGACCCTTCTTGTAGACAGCCTCAGTATTCTTTGACCAGTCCAGTTTATTGTCAATTCGTATCCCCAGGTATTTGTAATCCTCCACCATGTCCACACTGACCCCTTGGATGGAAACAGGGGTCACCGGTGCCTTAGTCCTCCTCAGGTCCACCACCAGCTCCTTAGTCTTTTTCACATTAAGCTGCAGATGACTATGCTCGCACCATGTGACAAAGTTTCCCACTGTAGCCCTGTACTCAGCCTCATCTCCCTTGCTGATGCATCCAACTATGGCAGAGTCATCAGAAAACTTCTGAAGATGGCAAGACTCTGTGCAGTAGTTGAAGGCTGAGGTGTAGATGGTGAAGAGAAAGGGAGACAGGACAGGACAGTCCCCTGTGGAGCCCCAGTGCTGCTGACCACTCTGTCTGACACACAGTGTTGCAAGCGCCCTATCCCTTTGTTCTACCACGCTCCTCAGTGCCCTACTATTCACTGTGTAAGGACCAAATTGTGGTGAGGACTAGGTCTACACCAAGGTACTGGGGTTACCTGTTGTAGTCACCCAGGTGGAGACGACATTGAGGCAGTGCTACCCCCTGGTGTTCACTTGGTATAGCTCTCCAGTGTCTCTTTGTGACTGCATGCCTTTTTTTCTGAAATCGTAACCATGTGCGCTATTTGTGTTTTGTGCTATATGTAGTGTGCTGTTGGTACTGTAATGTGTTTTGCACCTTGGCCCCAGTGGAACTTTGTTTTGTTTGGCAATGCTCATGTATGGTTGAATGATAATTAAACTTGAACTTGAATCAAGCTCCTTGCATCCATATGTTGAATTTTGTAATCATTTTATAAGTTTCAATGGCGTCTCCTCTCATGCAAGAATGCAAGTCCAGTCTACCACTCTCTCATCATTCAGCAAACCAGTATACAGAGTCTCCACTGCATCACCTTTATTTTATAAGGTAAAACTGAAACTGCACACAACCTCCAGGTGCAGAATCTCCAAAGTTGTATGTAATTAGAGTAAGACATTTTTACTCAGACCTCTCATACATATTATTTGTCTTCATAATTGCTTGTGCATTGGCTTTTAGTAAGTTGCGTGCAGGGTCAACTAAGTCACTTTAAATATCAACATTTTAACATTTATAAAAGAGTTCAGTTTTCCATTTTATGCATCATTTTGGGTGACCAGCTATTTTCTCTATTATATTTGATATAATATTCTGTCTTACCCATTGATCCAGTTTGTCTGTATCACCTTGAAACTTCATTATCAGCCTTCCTACCCAGAACAGTATCTTATTTTGCACTAGGGTTGTGAATCTTCAGAATTCTTTGTCCAAAAGCACTACTGAGGTTCAGTTGCTGAAGGCATTCAAGGTTAAGTTAATCTTGGATATGAAAGGAATCAAATGATATTGTGTGTGTGGAGCTATCTCCTGCCGAGGTAAAAAAAAATCAGACTTAACCTTATTTACGTGCTCTGGATCATAGTAACATACAAAGAGCTGGAGGAACTCAGAGGGTCAGGTAGCATCCGTGGAGGGAAATAGAGAAATGACATTTCATGTGGATATGTTTCACTTGGACTGATAGAGTTTGCAGTGGAGGGAAGGGGTGGGGCAATAACCTAGAGGTGATAGGTGGATCCAGGTGAGGGGAATGGTAGGCAGATGGAGGAGGGGAGAGAGGGAGCGTGTTGCTCCAAATTCCAGTATATACAGTTATTGTTTGAGTCTACTGGATCTGGTGCCCTGGTAAACACGCAGAACACTGATGGAAGTACTCAATATGCTACTTAACTTCTCCTTTCCCAACATCCATTTGAAAGCAGAAATTTCAAAATGGATGTTAAATTGGAATTGTGAATTCTGGGATATTTGAGAGCCAGGCTTTGTCTTTCTGATACAAATGTTGCACATTTTTTCAATATTTCTGTGATTTCAAACCTGAATGTAGAACAGATGTAGAATAATATCCAGTAAAGCTGCATTCACAGTTGCCAGTCTGAGAAAAGAAATTAAAGTATAACTATTAGCAATAATAATTCACGTCGTTCACCAGCAAATTTTCACCACAGCCCACCCAGAATAGCTAAAAAATCGGATGAAAAGGCAACTTAGCAATGAATTGTTGAAGAATTTAAAATTAATGACAAATTGCAGGTAAGTGTTTAAGTAGACTACACCACTTCATTCTGGTTATGTTTTTCACGATCAAACACATCGTTACCCGGGGGGGGGGGGGGGGGGGGGGGGGGGGGGGGGGTGTGTGTGTGTGTGTGTGTGTGTGTGTGTGTGTGTGTGTGTGTGTGTGTGTGTGTGTGTGTGTGTGTGTGTGTGTGTGTGTGTGTGTGTGTGTGTGTGTGTGTGTGTGTGTGTGTGTGTGTGATGGTTATTCGTCGTAGCCGAAGGTGATTGAAACCTGTGCGGGAGAGTTTTTAAAGTGGAAAAGCCATTTCACTGGAGCAGTTCCACTCTCTCGAACTCAGGGGTCCGGGTCCAGTGGTACGAGTGGTCGCCACAACTGGGGTTCTTCCTTGGCTGCAGTGGATAATCATGACTTAATTTGTGCCTCGTCATGCTCCTCGCTCTCCACGGAGCGTTGCAATACCGCCTTCCCGGCCTTTGGATCTCACCCGCCCGGTCTGCTGGAGTTGGCTTTACGGGGGTAAGAAACCCACCAGTCACCCTCACTTGGTTCAGCGCACCTGTCGAAGCAGTGCACCGGCTGTTGTCGCATAAGAACAGCTAATTGGAGCCACAGGTGAGAGCGGAGCGCCCGGCGGGGACCAAAGGTGAGTGAGCTGCCCCAAATTGCACACGGCAAGCCCCTACACCAGAGGACACACTGGACACCTCATAAGTCTCTTATATTCAATAAAATAGCAACGGACACGTGAATGTAGCAGCCTTTACGGCTTCTGTGGTATAAAGTCCACGAATCAAAATCATATCGGTTTAGGGTCAGTACTGCCACCTGCTGCTGGCAAAAATAGTTCTGCACTGTTCATACTTTCTCCGATACAGAAATGTTAAAATGATTCCATGTTTTTGCATTCTACTTGTCCTTTCAAGAAAATTGACATAAATACGGATTTACTCATAAACGAATATTTTCTGTTTTACATATGAGAAAAAAACGCAACGCATCCGGATGTTGTATGTTGTTTAAAAAAAAATCTAAACTCTAGAAAATTCACGG
The DNA here is from genome assembly GCF_048418815.1 of Hemitrygon akajei. Classification (NCBI taxonomy): domain Eukaryota; kingdom Metazoa; phylum Chordata; class Chondrichthyes; order Myliobatiformes; family Dasyatidae; genus Hemitrygon; species Hemitrygon akajei. Next base: position 140,568,645 of record NC_133124.1, on the reverse strand, counting down.
ATTCTTGTTTAAATTATTCAGCAAGATTCCAGCAAGCAATTCGGCTAATTTCAGTTGGAATTGATTAATCTTTCTTTCCTCCCAGTAGCCGGACATCTCCAAAGCACACGTACTCGACTCCCAGAGCTCGGCAAGAGTTGTGATGAGTCTGGGACAAAAAAAAACCCGACGAAGCCGCGCATGTGCTACCCCGCCCTCCCACTCAGTTATTACTAGGGTTCAGGTTGAAGAGCCTTCAGCCGCTGTTTCTGATTGCAAAGCTGGTTTGTGACAATGATCACTCCTGTACTTGTACGCAAAGCACCACCAACATAATTTCTGAACCAATGCAAACTGCGACAGTTTCCTTCAAACATGTACTACGAGACTTCAATATTAATGTACGCTTAGTCTGAACGGCATTAGTCGGTGCTTTGCAGCGTTAAAGTTCCAAAGGTTTCCATTTTCTGTGGGCAAAATGATAGCCTCTCCTAAGCAGCTTTAAAGTTTAGAAATTTACCCATACCTTGGGTGTTTAAGGCATGGAGTCACCAACTAAGGAAATTGAAGAGTTTGAGAGCAACTCTCTGAAATACCTGCAACCAGAGCAAATCGAGAAAATATGGCTGCGGCTAAGAGGACTGTAAGTATAACATGACTTTTTAATAACACTTGATCCTCCCCAAATAGCGTTGACAAAATACCGTTTGTTTACAAGTAACTAACATGCCTATCGTCTTAAATAGTGAATGAAGCTGTGTTTTTTTAAAATTTACTTTTCGTACTTTCCCATTTACCGAGATTGTGTTTGGAACTGTTAGTTGGAGCGCGGCATCTGGAGACAGCCACCTGTTCGTTCCGTGTGAAATGTCTCGCCAATGAAACCGCTTTTACATTTAGATGCCATCGGAAGCTCAGTGCTTTTCATTTACCCTTTCGTCAGAGGATGGCATTTCTGCCTTGGGTTTGTTAACTAGACACCAGAACACCAGAATAACCCTGCGAAAAAATACCTTTGGGGTAACAGTGACAGAATTGACTTTAATCTGATAGAGTATGCATATAGCTCATGGGATCTTCAACCGGGAATTAAATTTAACCTTCACTGTTTCTAAAACTGTTGTTTGAAGCGTTCTGTGATGGGACGGGTTACAAATCCCCATTGCTTTCCAGCCAGTTTGTAGCGTATCCTGATGTTAACAGCCGTGCTGTCAGTCGGTCTTTCATGTTCCTTTACCGTTGATCGAATTCGGCTTCCCGCATTTTGAGGCGGTGGATACGGTTAAGTACTTCGAAGGGGGATGTAGAAACTGGATATTGAGCTGAGGGGATATTAGTTTGTCCCCTTGTTGAGACATTTTAGACGCTTCGGTTTAGAGGGCTATTGACCAGCTACCGGGCGATGGGGTTAATACGGAAGGGTGCCCACTGGTCGGCGTGGACGAGTTGAGTTGAGCCGAGGGTTTGCGCCAAGAGAGGGAGTTGACATCTATTAACCTGCTGGTGGAATCGCTGCCAAGTCATATTGGAAAACCCGTATCGACCACTTGATTGAGATCAGATAGATAATGTAACAATTCGTTTCTGCAGATCGAGCTTTACCAAAAGTGCAGACTCGCTCGCTCAGTGGTTATTGTTTTAACTCATTTTTGCATTATCAATATTTAATCCTCTGTGAGTAATAACTGTGCCGAGCTCTACGATGTTTCACTAATCACAAGATTGCAATCGTCAATTATTTAAACACCGTTTGGACGGCTGCCGGTTATTTTAACGCAACCGGACGGAACGTTAAAACCACACCGAATGGCAAATTCAACACACTGGTCTGTTTTAGATTGTTAATTGGTTTAGTGCAGGTGGCAAAATACGCCCTGTCCCGTAAAGCTTTTGTAAGCAACTATAAATAAAGATGGTGTTTCCTTGGGAATTTTGCAAACTTTATCGAATCAGGAGTTGTGCAGATTAAATGTAGAACTTTCAGCTTTTGTGATTTGTTGCCACATTATTATATTGAGTTTATGCCATTCCCGATTTAAAATGTGAAGACCGAAGAGACTGGAGCTGCTGAAATAAAGAACTCAGCGGGTCATGAGCATCTGTGCAGACAAGATGTAAATCGTTATTTAGGATTGAGACTCTGCGTCAGGACCGAGAAAGAACAGGAAAAATAAGCTGGTGAGGGAGGAGATAGAGACTCGTAGCTGATAGGCGGAGTTAGATCAGACACAGACACACTCACACGCACACAAACACACAGTCACACATTCATACACACACATATACTCTCATACACTCTCATTCACTCTCTCACTCTCTCACTCTCTCACTCTCTCACTCTCTCACTCACTCTCACTCTCTCTCACTCTCTCTCACTCTCTCACAAACAGTCACACACTCTCAATCTCACACACACAGTCACACACTCATACACACTCTCACGCACACACTCACACACAGTCACACACACTTTCACGCACACACTCTCACGCACACACTCTCACGCGCACACTCTCACGCGCACACTCACGCGCACACTCACGCGCACACTCACACGCACACACTCACACGCACACCCTCACACGCACTCCCTCACACGCACACTCTCACACGCACTCCCTCACACGCACACTCTCACACGCACACTCTCACACACTCTCTCTCACACTCTCTCACACACACACACTCATACACAGACACACTCTCACAATCTCACACACACAGTCACACACTCATATACACACACTCTCACGCACACACTCACACACAGTCACACACACTTTCTCACACACACACTCACACACACTCACTCTCACACTCTCTCACCCACACAGTCACACACTCATACACACACGCACCCACGCACACACAGACACATAGTCACACACACACACACACACAGGCAGACACACTCACACACACTCTCACTCACATACAGACGCACACTCACACGCACTCACACTCTGCAGATGCAGAGTAACATGTATAAAAATACTGCAGGAACTCAGCAGGTCAGGTGTTATCTGGAAAGGATTAAAGATTCCATGTTTTGGCCACGACCCTTTATCGATCATTGCAGAATGTTTCTCAGGTGCTTCCCACTCCCTCCCCTCTCCCTTCCCCTTTTCCCAACATGATTCCCCTTTCACTTCCCCCTTCCCACTCTCAATCCTCAAGAAGCCCATATCAGAATTGGGTTTCTCATCTAGCTATGTATACATGAGCTTAAGACTTTTGCACTGTATATACTGGCTGGCTTTACTTCTCAGAAAGGCTGTTGACCTGCAACACTGACTTACACTTTGTACCTCCACAGATGCTGCTTGACCTACTGAGTTCTTCCTGTGCTTTGTTTTCTGATCTACGGTGTGATGCATTTTTCTTAAGGTCACTGAGCTGGATAGATGGTCTCAAAGACTTCAAAGGTTCATTTATTATCGAAGTATACAACTCTGAAATTCTTCTCCAGATAGCCACGAAACCAAGAAAGAAAAGGATGGCAGCATAATCATCAACCCCCAAATCACTCCTTCCCACACAAAAAATGAACAAAACAGAACAGGCATATCGACCCCCAAAAGCCCCCTCTCCCACACACAAAAAATTGAGTAAGAATGGGCAAAAATCACAGAATACAAAAATACCCATAAAACTGAAAAAAGTCCACAATCCAACTCCACATCCAAAATGCAGAAAATCTGGGCAACATTCTCCCTCTCCATCAATAAAGAGGTAGTCTCCCTTTCCATAGCAGAGTGATCTCACCAGCAATAACGAGGCAGTCTCCCCTCTCTGTAGCAGAGTGATCTCACCAGCAATAAAAAGGCAGACTCCCCTCTCTGTAGCCGAGCAATCTCACCGGTGATTAAAGGCAGTCAGCTGGCATTTCAATCTCCCTCATCACTTTAATTGGCATAATCGGCATATTGGTGTCAAACATATACTCGAAGCCTTCTCGCACGAGGTTCCTGCCTTGGCCTTCAGGAATCCCCTCAGAGACTGCAGAGCACTGAAACACCCAACCAATTCCCAAACTGCAAATCATATGTTCCAACAGTTCCAGAATCACATTCAAAATGAAAAAAACAAATGTAAGAGACATGAAAGAAGAGAAATATATGGTTTCATGATCTATCCAGAGGATGTCGACTAAAGGAGCACTGTACACAGGCGCCATCTTGACCAGAAGACCAGAAGTGCCTGAGCTATTAAATATTTTAAAAATTATTTTTATCCTTCAGTTATTCTTTGAACATTTAAGCTTTCTATTATCTTGTTGAAGATCAACCAGATAATTTCATTTCTTTAAGTATTAAAGAATGAAATTATCCTGTTGATCTAAAAGATATAGTGATTTCCAGTTGAAGTACCTGTAGAACTTTAGAACATTTCCAAGGTATTCCAATATCATATTCCCAATCCTCCTGATATTATAGAACTGAGGTGGAATTGTGACTGGGAATTGGGATGCTTCAAGGGAATTAGACAATTTGACTGCCTGGGTAAGAAAATGGCAATTAGCTAGAATATGGAGAAGGTGTAACATGGAGACATATTGGGATATGTTGGACTTCAAAGGGACCAGGTATCCCTGTAAACAAGTCACTAAAAGCCGGTAAATGATTAGGAGGGCGAATGTTTTGTTGGCGTTTTGTTGAAAGTGGGCTTGAATGCAAAGCTTATGTTACCCTATTGCAATCATATAGGCACAGCTTGGACTATAAACTATTGTTTTCATCTCTTTGCATAAAACAATTTGCTTGCAATAGGAAGTGCAGTGAGCTTTTACTAGATTAGTTTCCGGGATAGTGGGTTTGCTCTCTGTGGAGAGATTCTCCTGAGTTGAGAAGAATGAGACACAATTTCATTGAAGCTTGCAGAAGTCTCGCAGGGCTCAATAGACTGGATGCAAGTGGCACATATCTCTTAGTTCAGTTCTAGAACCAGGAGCTACAGTATCAGAATAAAGGGATGAGCAATTTGTGACTGAAATGAGATATTTCCTCATGCTGAGAATTCGGAAGTTTTGGCCTGGAGGGGTATAGAGTCTCAGTCATGGAGTTCTTTCAGTGCAGAAGTGGTAGGCTTATGGATACTTGAATGAGTGGGGAATTGCCAGAGAGGTAGAAAATTAGCCATGATGTTAATGAACAGTGAAGCAGGCGATGTTCAAAATGGCCCACTCCAGTTCCCGTTTCTTAATGAAGACAATAAGGAAGGGACAGCAAGCAGCTTCTGAAAATTAAAATTTGATAAGGTTTTGGTAAAGACCTTTCATCTGTAATGGGAAACTTGAACATTTAACTCAATGAACAGGGCAGAATCAGGTCACCATTTAGAATTGTAAAGAATGTCTTCATTTTTGTTTTTCCCTTGGTGTCTAAAGAACATTCAGATGATACAATTTTTATTTGTACATTAATACAATTATAGTACATAGAAAATTCCATTACCCTAATTCATGTTATTTTGTTTCTTTCCCTTAGGAGAAAATATAAGAAAACTTCCCAGAGGTAAGCATGTCTGAACAGAAATTCTTGACTGTTACATCCATCAGTAGTGTTCTTGGTGATGTAAATTAAAATGCTCCCAGACTTACAATTTTCTTCTAAAGTTTTCTAAGTCCCTGCTGTGAAAGTCAGCAATTACACGTAGTCTTCTTCTTCTTCTTCTTCTTCTTGGGCCCTTAACTCCCAGTGGAGCATAACCCATCAATGACCTCCATATGGCTGGAGTTCATCAATGTTTCTGTAATTCATTGTTTCACCTGTATAGGGGATTGACCTCCACAGCTTCACCAGGGCCCTGTTGGCCAGCCTTACCCTTTTCCATTTCTCACAACAGGGATGTAGGGTTGGACTTTGAAGAAAACTAATGTACAAGTTTAATGACAGGAGGAAATCCTGGTCTGAATGTAAGAACCTGTCAAGTTTCCATGGACCATCAACTGTCCATTAACAATAATTTAATCTTATACTTTTGTCTTCTCTCCATATTTTCATTGACTATTCTCAGGATTCTGCCATTCTTCCATACACTAGGGACAATTTACAGGGATCAACTTACCTACTATCTAACTAACCTACACATCTTTAAGAAGTTGGAGGAAAGCAGCAGGTCCTTGAAGGAATTTCTGTGGCCATGTGGAGAATGTGAAAACTCCATACAGTCAACACCCATGGTCAGGATTGAACCGGAATCTCTGGCACTGTGAGGCAGCCGCTCTACAAACAGTGCCCTTGTCAAGTCTGTGATGGACTGTAGGGGACTTAATTGTCATGGGGAACAAGTGAGAAAGAGGAGCAAGGACCAAGGACAGGTCAGCCATGATCTCACTGAACCTCAAATCAAGCTTATGTTGACAAATGACATGCTGTTTCTGATTCTTATTTAAAGGAGTAGGTGGTAAGTGTAGCTATAGAGCTGCTGCTGCACCAGCTATATGTTATTGAAAAAGAGGTGAATGCAACCCCAGCTGTCTGAACCAATGTTTTAGAGCAGGCCATGAGACCACATGGTGGCACCCTGAGTGTTTTATGGAGTCTGGAAATGGCGTTACTTGGGACATCCTGCTGTTGATAACTCCCTTGTGGCATGATGACTGTAGGGTTCCAATAAAGGTAGATTAATGCAGGTTAAAAGGTGACTTACTACAGAAGCCAGGTTGTTTCTTGAAAACCCACAGTGATAGAGTGACAGCATGATAACTTTGTTCTCATCTGGAGTATCAGTAGTAAATGAATTAACATCCTATTAGAATTGTGCGATTGCATCTAAATGACATTCTTTATGCTTTGCTGGGTGAGAAATGTTTGCCATTCAGAAGCATGCTTGAAGAACCACAGAAAGAGAACCATCTGCTTGAAGCATTTTGTTGCTTAGCCCCAGTGCTGTCTATTTGCACTCTTTCGTTAGAACATCTAGAAACTGAGGTGGCAGTCATGGTATGATATAAGACCAGAAATGGTACAAAGCTGGAGCTGGAGAAGACCAGTCAGTCTCTTAGGTTGCCTTCTTCCTTCTATAAGAATCTGGCCAAGTCAACCTTGGTTTCAGCAATTGTTTCCTGTCCCTGTTCTCTCTCATATCCTGAACTCCTTTCCAGTTTAAATGTCTGTCCTTATCTGCCTTGAAATGCAATGTACTTAATTCCACCTCCACAAATCCCAGATTCTAAAGCTTTATTGCACTCTAAGAAGTCCCTTCTGTTTTCCATCAGAAATGGGCAGTTGCCTAATGTGAGACTACACCCTCTGTTTCTGGTTAAATCCCACCAGGCAAATCATTCTCTCAGTATCCACTCTGTCAGTTTCCCCCTTTCAAATCTCATTTTTCACAAAGATCATCTCATTTTGCTATGCTCTTATGAGTATAGGCTCAACTGTTCTTCATATATCAACACCTTCATACCAGGAAGCAATTTTGTGAGCCGTCTCTGCCTCCTTTGCAAGCACATCCTTCCTTAGATATGGACATTAAAACTTTACATGGTAGTCTGGGGATTGTCTCGCCACTGTCATGTAAACTTGCATCAGGACTTCTCTGCTTTTATATTTCCTGCCTGTAGGAATAAAGGCCAACATTCTATTAACCTTCTAACTAACTTCATGAATTTAATACATGTAGACTCTTCAACGTCTTGGTACACATCATTTATAGTCTCATTTCTTTTAAATAATAAGTTGATTTTTCTTTCATTTTCTCAAGTGGTTAACTTCATATTTTTCCAGATCATACTCCACCTTCCAACTTTTTGCCCACTCACTTAATCCTATATCCCTTAGCAGACACTGTATGTTCCTCACAACTTGCTAACCAAACTATTTTTGCATCATCAACCAATTTGGCCAGAATATTCAGTCTGTTCATCAAGTCAAGAGATTATAATTAGTTGAGGACCCACCTCTAATTTTCTGTGATATTAATTACTGAGTGCCAATCTGGAAATTACCATTCAATCTGACTCAGTTTTCTCGTAGTTAGTCAGTTATACTAATGTACTGCCCCTAACCACATGAGCTCTTATACAATGCAGCAATGTTTCAAGAGGCACCTTGCTTTTACTTCCTGTTAATAGCAGCAAACTTTCGGGCTTTTTGGGTTGAAATTAGCTTCATAACTTATCTATACATGTGGAAGCACCAAACTTGCAGGTAATGTTCCTTCGCAGTTTCTCAGCTGCATGACCTCTATGTAGAGTTCAAGAATGGACCCAGAATTGCTACAATTCCTCACTACTGGGGGATCTACTCTTGGATCCTGGCACATAATCTGCGTCCTGCTGCAGCACTGAGTTTCTAGTACTCTTGAATTAATAAATAAGTAATTGATTCTAAGTTTTTAATTCTTAATTTGAACTGGCTTAAATAATTGTGGATGCCTTCAAAGTTTTACGGACGAATGTAGAACAGTCCAGCACAAGAAGAGGCCCTTTAGCTCATGATATTGTCCGGAGTGGCATCTAATACCTGTGTCTGCATGTAACTTGTTTATCCATTGTCTGCACTTCCATGTCTCTGCTGTATATGCAGCTTCTTAAACACCTCTGTTATATCACCACCACTATTAGCAGTGCATTCTCTGCATGTCTTATAAGAAAAATGCCCTCCACACCTCTTTTAAACTTCTCTTTCACACATTAAATGCACACATCCTAGTGTTAGACATTTATATCTTAAGAGAATGATGCTGGCTACCTACTCTCTCTCTCTCTCTGTCTCTTATGATCTTACAAACTTATACCAGGTGCACCCTCAGCCACTGCTACTGTAAAGCCAATTTCAGTTTGTCCAACCTCTTTAATCCCTTTAATCCAGGCAATATCCTGGTAAAACTCTTCTGAGCTTCTCCATAGCCTCCACATGCCCCTTATTATGGGGTGACCAGAATTGAAAGCAACACTCCAGATGTGGCCAAACCAGAGTATGGTAAAGCTATAACATAACTTCCTGACTCTTGAACTCAATGCCTCACCTAATAAAGGCCACTATGCTATGCACCTTGTTAACTGCCCTATCAATTTGTGCAGCCAATTTCAGTGAGCTATGGACTTGGACCCCAAGAATCCTCTTTACATCAATGTTGTTAATGATCTTGCCGTTAACTCTGTACTTTCCCTTTACATTTGATCTCCCGAAATGTAGCACCTCACACTTGGAATGCATTCATTTTGAGGGGATTGGAATATAAACATCTGTGACTCCAATTTAGTCTGGAATTTGGCATTTTTGTGCTCATGATCGCCAGATGACATAACTAGATTCCTGCATCGCCTGTAGTAAGTGTCACAAACATAGCCCTGAGGTTCATCTGGGATGTCTGGTTGGGAAGGACTTGGAATGTTTTGTAGGTACACAGAAATACAAGTCTTTCTGAAGTTGGTGAGGACTCTGATATATCCATTTAGATCTGCTGATGAGTCATTGAGAGTGCCCCAGTGCATCGATTCAAAGCAGTTCTTTGTGTGCTCCTCGGTCTCCTTTGACCATGTCTTCATTGTCCTCTCTGCAAAAGCTGTACTTTTCTGTCTCTGCCTGTAGCAGGAAGAGAAAGCACAGCAAGGTGGTCTGATTTACCAAAATTCCTCCTCATCTCCATTCTAGAGGGACATCCTTCTATTCTGAGACTGTGTCCTATGGTCATAGACTCCCCCACATCCTCTCAACATCCACTATCGAGGCCTTTCAATTAATTCAAATAATTAAGCTATTGATTTAAATTTGTATAATTACACTGCTCACCAAGGAATGGATTGGTCTAAAATGAGGAAACAAGGATGAAGGAATGATTTTATATTGTGAGGGTTGCTTATCCATCTAGTATAGTGACAGAAGTGTGGTAGACAATGATGACCAGTCAAGAATGATTGTAAATCCTAATTCCTTGTGCCCATGCACATAATTGACATTGAAAAGCTTAGGCAGTGTTTACGGTATACGGATACTCAGGTGTTGATAGTTGTAAAGTTCTGGAGTGCCACATGGTTCAAGTTTGCTCCTCTGATCCTAGTGAGGCATGCAGACTGGGTAGATTCCAGACCTTGTCTGCTCAAGGCTGTAGAGGTCATGTATCTGTTTTCTATCTGTATTGGATTCTGTGTGGCGTGTTTATATTGGTAACTAACCACATGGGTGGGGGGTGTGGTGAGCGATGGGAATAAGTTACATTACCTGACTTTGTTCTGGGCAGTTTGGTTCTGGGGACCTCTGGATGTCATATCTTCAGTTGGTTGCATAATCGCATCACTTCAAGTTGCGAATAAAGGATCGAATACAGTCATTCGACTTGTGGAATATTATTATTTGAGTGATTGGATGGTGCGTCATACAAAATAACAACCCATGCTAGACCACCAGCAGCGGCAATTGGCTTGTTAGAATTGCCGGTTACAAAGAGTATGATATTGTATTCGTATCTGAGAATGCAGGGTTTGTAACATCCTTACACAATTTTAGTTATGTGGTACATATGCACAGCTGATTCTTAGAATGATCTGGAAGGGGAAACTGAAAATCTGGAGGTGATAATCAGGTTTATCATCACTCTCTTATCTGGTGTGACATCTGGTGTTTTGTAGCAGCAATACAATGCAAAGGCTGTAACTACTATAAAATACAAACTAAATAATTCAAAAAGAAAGGAATAGTGAGGCAGTTTTCATGGATTTATGGACCACTCTGAAACCTGATGGCAGAGGCGAAGAAGCAAAGGGAAGAACCTCTGTTGGCAAGTGGCATGGGTTCGGCTAAATACCAGCCTTTCCTAGAATAGGTCACAGATTTATCTTGCCACTTTGTGTAGCTTACATCTGAGTATGCGATAATAATTCCATGTTAGGGAATCATTTTCACAGAAGAGTTGTGCCTCACATTAAAAGTTATTTTATGCCTTCTATAAGGATACAATCAAAGTTTGCAGAGTGCAATACAATCATGTAGCTCATGTAAATAAAAATAAACATTCATTCAAATGGATTTCCAAGTCAGTCCCTATCATGGGGAGAACATTGTTTGCAAGGCACCAATGCTACTACAGAGATGAAAGGAATGGCTCTATCATGATGACGAGGGGTTAATTCAACAATAATTTGATTTAAAAACATGTGATTAAGCAAATTCTCTTGATGCAAACCTGTCTTTTGGTCTGGTTAATAGTCTTTTAGTACACTCCTGTAGTGTAATAATGTTGTTTTGCCTCTAACATTACCACTGTAATAGAAGTCCAAGTCTATTCAAAACACTTTCTCCAGTCCAATGCTTTCTATTCCATCTGAACAATTCTGAGCCTTCTCCCCACAGATTCATTGCCAATTTACCAAAGGTATCTGATTGCCATGTTATGCCTTCTTTTCAAATTTTTTTTAAAAAAATTAGTTTTTTTATACATTTTCTACATAGCTACAGATAAAAAAAACCCAGATCAAAATGAAGAACATTGATACAGTGCAAAAATAAACATACAATAATAATATGATACAAAGAAAGATAATTGAGAAAGCACCCAAACTGAGGACATGTAAAATTAGTATCCTCCCCAAGCCCCGCAACAAACAAAAAAAAAACTCCAGACCAACCACAACACAATATAGAGAATATAAATCAGGACAGTCAAACCCCCAAAACTGTAAATACACTTAGCAACAGAAGATATTAATGTCTACTACCAACAAAAAAGGAGCTGAAACTTCTTTTCAAAATTTTAGGCTCCATGAAGATATGGCCTATTCCTTGACATAATCTTTACATGTTATTAATGATAAACTATGTTGAATAAACTATTCTTTGCTGTCCTTGCTGAAGAAGGTGGCAGAGTTTGTTGTCGAAACAATCAATTATAATTAATACCTGCACCCAGCTGGAAGGCTGAGGAGAGATTATTTGTCAAAAATGCCAGAAATCCTTCCACCTTTTTGATTTGGCACACACACACTGAGAATTGTACAGGGCCCTGGTGAGACCACACCTGGAGTATTGTGTACAATTTTGGTCTCCAGGGTTAAGGAAGGACATCCTGACTGTAGAGGAAGTGCAGCGTAGATTCACGAGGTTAATTCCTGGGATGTCCGGACTGTCTTACGCAGAGAGGTTAGAGAGACTGGGCTGGCACACGCTGGAATTAAGGAGATTGAGAGGGGATCTGATTGCAACATATAAGATTATTAAGGGATTGGACAAGATAGAGGCAGGAAATATGTTCCAGATGCTGGGAGAGTCCAGTACCAGAGGGCATGGTTTGAGAATAAGGGGTAGGTCATTTAGGACAGAGTTAAGGAAAAACTTCTTCTCCCAGAGAGTTGTGGGGGTCTGGAATGCACTGCCTCGGAAGGCAGTGGAGGCCAATTCTCTGGATGCTTTCAAGAAGGAGCTAGATAGGTATCTTATGGATAGGGGAATCAAGGGATATGGGGACAAGGCAGGAACCGGGTATTGATAGTAGATGATCAGCCATGATCTCAGAATGGCGGTGCAGGCTCGAAGGGCCGAATGGTCTACTTCTGCACCTATTGTCTATAATTTCAGTTTGAGAATTGCAGTGGCATACAAAGGTTTGGGCACCCCTGGTCAAAATTTCTGTTACTGCTAAGCGAGATGATCTGATTTCCAAAAGGCATAAAGTTAAAGATGACACATTTCTTTAATATTTTAAGCAAGATTACTTTTTTATTTCTATCTTTTACAGTTTCAAAATAACAGTAAAGGAAAAAGGCCCGAAGCAAAAGTTTGGGCACCCTGCATGGTCAGTACTTAGTAACATCCCCTTTGGCAAGTATCGCAGCTTGTAAACGCTTTCTGTAGCCAGCTAAGAGTCTTTCGATTCTTGTTTGGGGGATTTTTGCCCATTCTTGCAAAAGGCTTCTAGTTCTGTGAGATTCTTGGGCCATCTTGCATGCACTGCTCTTTTGAGATCTATCCACAGATTTTCGATGATTTTTAGGTTGGGGGCAAAACCTTCAGCTTTCGCCTCTTGAGTAGTCCATTGTGGATTTTGAGGTGTGTTTAGGATCATTATCCTATTGTAGAAGCCATCCTCTTTTCATCGTCAGCTTTTTTACAGATGGTGTGATGTTTGCTTCCAGAATTTTCTGGTATTTAATTGAATTCATTCTTCCCTCTACCAGTGAAATGTTCCCCATGCCACTGGCTGCAACACAAGCCCAAAGCACCCCCAATCCACCCCCATGCTTAACAGTTGGAGAGGTGTACTTTTCATGAAATTCTGCACCCTTTTTTCTCCAAACTCATTACGGCCAAAATTCAACGTCAGAAGTTTGCAAAGGAACAAAAAAAAAGGAACAGAAGAAAAATGCCCGATGCATTTTGGAAACAAGTCCTGTGGACTGATGAAGTTAAAATAGAAATTTTTGGCCGTGAATTAGGTCAATTAGGAAATTAGGTCATCTTTTACTCGCTTAGCTATTCACAGTAACAGAAATTTTGACCAGGGGTGCCCAAACTTTTGCATGCCACTGTATATGGTGAACTTGAAAACCACTTTCAAGATCTCAAACTACTCAAAATTCTGCTTTAAAAATCCTTTAAAATTTAATGTTAAATATCAACATTGTGGTCTGTTCCTGTACTGTACAATTCCATGTTCTATGTCAATATGCCATTCAGTTGGCTTAAAGTGGTACACAGGCAATTTTTGATAGGGAAAACACTAACATCAACAGTTTTATTTATGAAAGTGTGACATTTACAATGCAATGTTAGCATTCATTTTGAAAGGACTTGAAAATAAAAGCAAGGATGTGATGCTGTAGCTTCGTAAGGCACTGGCTAGACTACACTTGAAGTATTGTGAGCAGTTTTGGGTTCCCTTATCTAAAAAAGGTGTGCTGATATTGGAGAGGGTCCAGAGGAGGCTCATGAGAATGATTTCAGGAGTGACAGGGTTAATGTATGAGGAGCATTTGATGACGTTGTGCCTGTATTTGCTGGAATGTAGAAGAATGGGGGGAGGGATGTGATTGAAACCTATAAAATATTGGAAGGCCTAGATAGAGTGGTTGTGGGGAGGATGTGTCATATATTGGAGGTCTAGAACCACGGGACACAACCTCAGAATATTAGAACTTCAAAGGTTATGGGGAAGATACAGGAGAATGGGGTTGAGAGGGATGATAAATCGGCCATAATAGAATGGCCTAGTTCTGATCCTAATGTATGTTTTATGGTCTGGTATGATATTAGTTCAGATTGGTGTGGTCTCATGTTATACCATTGGTGCACATTTCAAATGTGGCTTAGCTATTACATAAAAATAACTTTAGCTTTCAGTACAGGATAAAGCTCAAAATGAACATAATTGATCTGGAACACATTAAAGGAAACTGCTCTGGAAATATAGCTGGTATTGCAGGAAATGAGGCAGGCAGTTTGCACATCACAAGCATGATCATGTAACAATGTAATTATATCTTTAGAACATAGAACATAGAATAGTACAGCACAGTACAAGCCCTTCGGCCCACAATGTTGTGCCGACTCTTAAACCCTGCCTCCCATATAACCCCCCCACCACCTTAAATTCCTCCATATATCTGTCTGGTAGTCTCTTAAATTTCACTAGTGTATCTGCCTCTACCACTGACTCAGACAGTGCATTCCACGCACCAACCACTCTCTGAGTAAAAAACCTTCCTCTAATATCCTCCTTGAACTTTCCACCCCTTACCTTAAGGCCATGTCCTCTTGTATTGAGCAGATGCTTGTATTGAGCAGTGGTGCTCTGAGGAAGAGGCGCTGCCTGTCCGCTCTATCTATTCCTCTTAATATCTTGTACACCTCTATCATGTCTTCTCTCATCCTCCTCCTCTCCAAAGAGTAAAGCCCTAGCTCCCTTAACCTCTGATCATAACCCATACTCTCTAAACCAGGCAGCATCCTGGTAAATCTCCTCTGTACCCTTTCCAATGCTTCCACATCCTTCCTATAGTGAGGCAACCAGAACTGGACACAGTACTCTGTGTGGCCTAACCAGAGTTTATAGAGCTGCATCATTACCTCACGACTCTTAAACTCTATCCCTCGACTTATGAAAGCTAACACCCCATAAGCTTTCTTAACTATCCTACCTACCTGTGAGGCAACTTTCAGGGATCTGTGGAATTGTACCCCCAGATTCCTCTGCTCCTCCACACTACCAAGTATCGTGCCATTTACTTTGTACTCTGCCTTCGAGTTTATCCTTCCAAAGTGAACCACCTCACACTTCTCTGGGTTGAACTCCATCTGCCATTTCTCAGCCCACTTCTGCATCCTATCAATGTCTCTCTGCAATCTTCGACAATCCTCTACACTATCCACAACACCACCAACCTTTGTGTTGTCTGAAAACTTGCCAACCCACCCTTCTACCCCCACATCCAGGTCGTTAATAAAAATCATGAAAAGTGGAGGTCCCAGAACCGATCCTTGTGGGACACCACTAGTCACAACCCTCCAATCTGAATGTACTCCCTCCACCATGACCCTTTGCTTTCTGCAGGCAAGCCAATTCTGAATCCACCTGGCCAAACTTCCCTGGATCCCATGCCTTCCGACTTACTGAATAAGCCTACCGTGTGGAACATCCATTGACATTTATTGATAAATATTTGCTTCACCAGTGAAACCAGTGAGGGAAACAGACAGGAGATTCTGTGGACGTGAACGGGACACCCGAATGGTATGTTGCCTCCCAGGTGTCAGGGTCAGGAATGTCTCAGATCGCATGCACAACATTTTGGAGCAGCTAGATGTCTTGGTACATATTGTTACCAATGACATAGGAAGGAAAAGCAAAGAGGTCCTGAAAGGGATTTAGAGAGCTCCCAGGTAGTAATTTCTGGATTGCTTCCTGTGACACGCACCAGTAAGGGTTGAAACAGGATGATTTGGCAGATAAATGCCTGGCTGAGAAGATGGTGCAGGAGGCAGGGCTTCAGGTTCTTGGACAATTGGAATCTCTTCTGGGGGAGGTATGACCTGTTCAAAAGTGATGGGTTGCACCTGAACCCACGGGGGCACCAATATTCTCGTGGGTAGGTTTGTTAGAACTGCTGGGGAGGGTTTAACTTAGCATGGCAGGGGGTGGGAACTGGAGTGAAGGGACTCAGGATAGGATGGATGGTAAAAAAGTAAAGATAGCGTGCAATCATACTGTCAGGAACGACAAGCAGGTGATGGGACTTAGTTGCAGCCAACAGGCTGAGTATCAAATCATTAGGGATGCAGAGTCAGAAAGGACAGCAAATATGGTACTCAAGGTGTATCTAAATGCATGTAGTATAAGAAATAAAGTGGATTATCTTGTTGCAATATTACAGATTGCCAGGTATGGCCATCACTGAGTTGTGGCTGAAGGATGGTTGTAGTTGGGAACTGAATGTCCAAGGTTACACATTTCATCAGAGGGATAGGAAGATAGGCAGAGGGGAAGGTGTGGCTGTACTGGTAAAGAATGGTATCGAATCAGTAGAAAGATGTGACATAGGATCAGAAAATGTTGAATCCTTGTGGATTGAGTTAAGAAACTGCAAAGGTAAACAGACATCGATGGCAGTTATATACAGGCCTCCCAACAATGACTGGGAGGTGGACCTCAGGTTATAGACAATAGACAATAGGTGTAGGAGTAGGCCATTTGGCCCTTTGAGCCAGCACCGCCATTCACTGTGATCATGGCTGATCATCCACAATCAGTACTCTGTTCCTGCCATCTCCCCATATCCCTTGACTCCGCTATCTTTAAGAGCTCTATCTAATTCTTTCTTGAAAGCATCCAGAGAATTGGCCTCCACTGCCTTCTGGGGCAGAGCATTCCATAGATCCACCACTCTCTGGGTGAAAAAGTTTTTCCTCAACTCCGATCTAAATGACCTACCCCTTATTCTTAATTTGAGGCCTCTGGTTCTAGACTCCCCCAACATCGGGAACATGTTTCCTGCCTCTAGCGTGTTCAATCCATTAATAATCTTATATGTTTCAATCAGATCCCCTCCTATCTGTTTAAATTCTAGTGTATACTGCCACCAAAGTGGATAACCTCACACTTATCCACATTAAACTGCATCTGCCATGTATCTGCCCACTCACCCAACCTGTCCAAGTCACCCTGCATTCTCCTAACATCCTCCTCATATTTCACACAGCCACCCAGCTTTGTGCCATCTGCAAATTTGCTAATGTAACTTTTAATCCCTTCATCTAAATCATTAATGTATATTGTAAATAGCTGCGGTCCCAGCACCGAGCCTTGCGGTACCCCACTAGTCACTGCCTGCCATTCTGAAAAGGACCTGTTAATTCCTACTCGTTGTTTCCTGTCTGCCAACCAATTTTCTATCCATGTTAGTACCCTACCCCCAATACCTTGTGCTCTAATTTTGCCTACTAATCTCCTATGTGGGATCTTATCAAAGGCTTTCTAAAAGTCCAGGTACACTACATCCACTGGCTCTCCCTTGTCCATTTTCATAGTTACATCCTCAAAAAATTCCAGAAGATTAGTCAAGCATGATTTCCCCTTTGTAAATTTGTGCTGACTCGGACCAGTCCTGTTACTGCTATCCAAATGTGCTGCTATTTAATCTTTTATAATTGACTCCAGCATCTTCCCCACCACTGATGTCAGGCTAACTGGTCTATAATTCCCTGTTTTCTCCCCCTCTCCTTTCTTTAAAAAGTGGGATAACATTAGCTACCCTCCAATCCACAGGAACTGATTCTGAATCTATAGAGCATTGGAAAATGATTACCAATGCATCCACGATTTCTAGAGCCACCTCCTTAAGTACCCTGGGATGCAGACCATCAGGCCCTGGGGACTTATCAGCCTTCAGTCCCATCAGTCTACCCAACACCATTCCTGCCTAATGTGAATTTCCTTCAGTTCTTCTGTTACCCTAGGTCCTCTGGCCACTATTACATCTGGGAGATTGTCTGTGTCTTCCCTACATTACAATAGGAAATAGAAAAGGTGAGTCAAAAGGGCAGTGTTATGGTAGTCAAGGGAGATTTTAACATGCAGGTCAATTCGGAAAATCTGGTTGGTAATGGATTTCAAGAGTGAGTTTGTTGAATGCCTAAGAGATAGCTTCTTAGAGCAGTTTGTCATTGAGCCTGCTAAGGGATCAGCTATACTGGATTTGGTGTTATGTAATGAACCGGAGGCACTTGGTAAGCAGCCTCGTGTGTGGCACCTTGTCAGAGGCCTTCTGAAAGTCCAAATATACAACATCCACTGCATCCCCTTTATCTATCCTACTTGTAATCTCCTCAAAGAATTCCAACAGGTTCATCAGGTAAGATTTTCCCTGAAGGAAACCATGCTGACTTTGTACTGTCTTGTCCTGTGACACCAAGTACTCCATCACCTCATCCTTAACAAATGACTCTAACATCTTCCCAACCACTGAGGTCAGGCTATAATTTTCTATTTGCTGCCTTTCTCCTTTCTTAAAGAGTGGAGTAACATTTGCTAATTTCCACTCCTCTGGCACCATGCCAGAGTTCATTGATTTTTATAAGACCATTTCTAATGCCACCACAATCTCTAACGCTATCTCCTTCATAACCCTAGGGTGCAGTTCCTCTGGTCCAGGTGACTTATGTACCTTTAGATTTTTCAGCTTTTTGAGCACCTTCTCCCTTGTAACGGTTAGAGCATTTACTGATTGGTAGGAGGCAGCGAGTGGGAATAATAAGATCCTTTTTTGGTTGGCTGCCAGTGACTAGCGGTGTTTGTAGGGGTTGGTGTTGGGACCACTTCTTTTTATGCTGTATATTAATGATTTGGATGATGGAATAGATGGCTTTGTTGCCAAGTTTGCAGATGATACGAAGATTGGTGGAGGGGCAGGTAGTGTCGAGGAAATAGGTAGGATGCAGAAGGACTTAGACAGATTAGGAGAATGGGAAGAAAGTGGCAAATGAAATACCATGTTAGAAAATGCATGATCATGCACTTTGGTAGTAGAAGCAAATGTGTGGACTATTTTCTAAACGGGGAGAAAATCCAGGAATCTGAGATACAGAGTCCTTGTGCAGAACACCATGAACGTTAACTTGCAGGTTGAGTCAGTGGTGAGGAAGGCAAATGCCATGTTAACAGTTATTTCAAGAGGTCTAGAATATAAGAGCAAAGATGTATTGCTGAGGCCTTATAAGGCCTCACCTTGAGTATCCTGAACAGTTTTGGGTCCCTCATCATAGAAAAGATGTGCTGGCATTGGAGAGGGTCCGGAGGAGGTTCATAAGGATGATTCCAGGAATGAAAGGGATATTATATGAGGAACTTCCTATCACAATGTGGGGGCAAGGGTGCTGGGGGAGGACCCAAATGCAGGACACAAAACACTGTTTTGTGGGGTTAACTAAATAGAGTTTATTGCTAGTTACAAGGAGAGCTGTGATGCAAGGATAGAACAGAGAGAAATCAAGGAGAGCAAAGTGGAAACGAGAATAGGCGTAATTGGCAAGGACTCAGGCCCTGGACTAGGCTGAGACTCAGTGTCTGGGCTAGGACCCTGGGCTAGGAGTTCAGGGATCGGAGCCAGGACTTGGAACACGGACTTCGGAGCCTGGACTCGGAACATGGACCTCGGAGCCAGGACTTGATACTTGAACCTCGGAGCTTGGATGTGATACTCAAACACAGGACATAGAACACTGAGCCGGGACTCCTCCTTAGACACAGGGCAAGGAGCCAGGACTCTTCTTATTCACGGGACAGACTCAGACACAGGACATAGAACACTGAGCCGGGACTCCTCCTTAGACACAGGGCAAGGAGCCAGGACTCTTCTTATTCACGGGACAGACTCAGACACAGGACATAAAACACTGAGCTGGGAATCCTCCTTAGACACAGGACAGAGTCGGGACTCTTCTTATTCACAGGGTCAGGACCCTTCTAGGGTGCAGGGCCAGGACCCCTTTTAACCACAAGACACGGATACAGAGACGGTACTATAACTGGGCACAAGTTTGCTCAAGCAGCGGTGAGCTCCTGACTCACGCTGGGGGGTTAACCTTGCCGGACCCACTCTGGCAAGGGAAGGCGGCTCGCTGGCACTTGCTTCGGGAGGAGACTTGACTTGATCTGGCTCTGGCTAGATGACTTTGGCTCGCACTAGCTTCGGTGACTTCGTCAACGCTCCATAACGCTCTCGCCCCGAATGGCTGAAGCCGGAGACTTATAAACTGCCGGTTCGGTCGAGAGTAAATTGCCATTAATCACCAAGCCTGAGGGACACGGAAAAACAGGGAATTAAAGGGAAACAAGGAGTCAACAATCTGGATCGTAACACAAACAAGGTAAATTTAAAGGTAACCCAATCCGGACCATGACACTTTCGATAGCTCTGGGTCTGTACTCGCTGGAATTCAGAAGGATGGGGGGGGGATCTCATTGAAACCTTTCAAATGTTGAAAGGCCTAGACAGAGTAAATGTGGAAAGGATGTTTCCCATGGTGGGAGAGTCTAGGATAAGAGGGCACAGACTCAGGATAGAGGGGCACCCTTTCAAAACAGAGATGCGGAGCAATTTCTTTAGCTAAAGGGTAATGAATTTGTGGAATTTGTTGCCACATGCAACTGTGGAGGCCAGGTCGTTGGGTGTATTTAAGGCAGAGATTGATAGGTTCTTGATTGGACGTGGTAGCAAATGTTATGGGGAGAAGGCCGGGAACTGGGGTTGAGGAGGAGCTAGAAAAAAAGGATCAGCCATGATTGAATGGTGGAATGGACTCAATGGGCCAGATGGCCTAATTCTGCCCCTATGTCTTATGGAAAAAATCTGCTGATGTACAGTGTCTTTTGCATCATCCCGAGAGTCTGGAGAACATCTTGTCTGAAAAGTGACATGTCTCAGAGTACAGACCTTTCTCAATTTGCCCTGAATGCTGCCTGTTTATTTTTTACGGCATCTAAAAAAGATGTTGACCACACAACCTCCTTAACTTAGGAGGTACATGTACAATTCACTGAGCTGTTTCTAGAATTTTTGGTTTATTTAAGTTGCTAAGCATGTTATTTAATGATATGGAATCAGAGTCTATGTCTGAGAAATGGATAGCATCAACAGACTTATAGTTCAAAGTAAATGATGAAAGTACAGGGAGAAATAGATAGCATCAGCATACTCATGGTTCAAAATAAATTATCAAAGTACATATATGTCACCATATACAGCCCTGAGTTGATTTTCTTGTGGGCATACTCAGTAAATCCAAGCGACACGACAGAATCAGTGAAAGACCACACCCAGCTGGATGGACTAATAAACAATGTGCAAAAGACAACAAACTGAGCCAATACAAAAAAATACTAAAAGTAATTATAAATAAGCAATAAATATCGAGAACATGAGATGAAGTGTCTTTGAAAATTAGTCCACAGGTTGTGGGACCAGGTCAGTGAAGTTGAGTAAAGTTATCCCCTCTGGGTCAAGAGCCTGATAGTTGAGAGGTAATAATTGTCATAATGCTGTCACTGGGACTCGTGGTTCAAACTCAACTCATTACCTAACTCTGTTAACAGCACATGACTCAGAGGTGAGAAGGCCACCTTTCATAAACAATGTACATCTCAGGTCGGTTTGATTTGGGGTTCAACCAAACAGGAACATTGGGAATTTTGATTAAAGGAACCTCAATTTGAGCGAATGCTGTGTAAATACTGCCCATACACAATTATCGATTGGCAAGAAATAAGAGATCGTACACCTTATACAATTATAAAGGAAGTATATTTCTCAATTTCAGCTTTACCGAACAGTTAATAGGAAAGAGAAAAGAATGAAAAAAAAATGGAAGACCCCTTTACTCTTAGACCAGTCTAAATGTGCACATAACCGCTGGGGCTCATCTCTTCCAAAAGCTGGGTATAACCATTACTCATGGTGCTGAACTCTCATTACCAATCACTGGTTGAACATCCCATCTTGGACTCTTTTATCTTGCAAAGGACTTCTTTTAATAGCGTCTTCCCATTGGAACGAATCCTTTGGGCATCTCCCTGGTCTTCACTTCTCTACATCCCCCGCCAAAGGTCCATGAACCTGACCACTGTCCGTCACAAATCTCTCTCTGCCCAACTCTCTTTAGAACCTTCTCCTGCTCCTACCATCCTGATTGGCTAACAGAACATTCCTAAGTTCAACAATGTAGCTCTTTATCTTTAGTCGAAACCAAAACATACTACCAGCAGGACACACTGCTTTTACAGAAAACTGCTATAATGAAATACAGCAGTCACAGCAGTAGAAATCATAACCAGGGCATTACATGTTCCTGAACCTTATAGTGTGGGTCTTAAGGACCCAGTAGTGAGAAGGGAGCTTGGCCTAGATGGTACGGGTCCTTGATGGATTCTGCTTTCCTGCAACAGCACTTCATATAGATGTACTCAATGAAAATGGAGATTAGCTGATTTTCTTTTCTTTCTCTGATGATGGTATGTATAAAACAGAAATATCTATAATCCTAGACATTGCATGAGTTCTCATAGCTGCTATTAGCAACTGGCTAGATTTTAGATGTTATTGTAGGTATGTCTATTTCACCTAATACAAAATATTCAGCAGCCACTGACAGAGAAATCTAAAGATCTGCAGCTCAGGTTTATGAGGTTAACCACATCTCCTCTCCTTTCCTCAATTTTTTGAATTGATTGGTTAATTTCTCATATTTAATAAAAAAAATAAAAATTATGGTTACAAGTGTGACCATATCTTGACTACATGATGTAGGGTTCTTCATTGCAAAGACATTTTTGCATTTGCTCAGATCTGGCCCCAAACCACCTGTTTGATGTATGTAAAAGTTTCCAGAACATTATGTGAACTAGAGAATGACAAGTGTTCCTTCCTGAGCTGACTAGATTAGCAAATCATTTGCTGTTTACTGAGGTCTTGTGTTATTGGCTATAGCATGCTCCTGTGGAAGTTGTTTGAGGATTTGGCCAAGATAGTGAGTTAAATGAAAGGTCAGACATGAAAATTAGTGAGAAACATGGAGGTGAAAGGCAGCAACGAATGGTGATGGTATGGCGGGTTGCGAGTAATGCTTTGGAAGGAGTGACAACAGTGACAGATGGAATAGAGTAGAATGTTAATTGGATTTCTAGTTGGATTAATAACATTAGCATGAACTCCTGGAGGGATATAAACATATCACACTGTTTCTATTCACCATTACTAGCATATTTCTTTCTGCATTCTAAACTAGTTTTTTTTTTTACTGTCTCTGGTCTAATTTCCTCTGCCAATGTATAAGTATGGTAGTGGGAACAGGTTAAGCAGGGAAAGATGAGTACCATTTAGAGACCATAGAGTGGCAATATGTATGTATAGTTGGAGAACAAATATGAGGTTTTATATGAATATTTCATATCTGCATTCACTTTGGTGAAATTAGAGTATTAAGAGAGGGGGGCAATGAAATTCTAAAATGCATAATGCATTGAAAAACAGGTAGTATTAGATAGCTTGGCTATCCTAAAGCTGGATAAATCCCTAGACTCTGTTGACTTGTGTTTCAGGCTGTTATATCAGCCATGGGAAGAGATTGCTTAGGCTCTGAGAGCAATTTGTAATCTGATCTGGCTACAGTAAAGATGCCAGATAACTAGAGTATAAATCAGATAATCACAGAGTATTGATATGATTGTATAAGATCAGATGTGATGCAATTTTGGCGGGATCTGCCTTGGTTTTTCTGCTGAAGACTCAGAATAAAATGGACTAGAGTCCCTTTGGACTTTGTAACAAAAGTGCACCTAGATGGGCCATAGATGAGTTTTTGTTTTCTTTTGATTTATTAAAATTTGAAGTGGAATTTTAAGAGTCTTGTGATTGTCTTTTCTGGAGTACTGCAGTCACTCCACTGGTATACCAATTAATTGATTATATGTGGTTCAATTCAGTAAGTAGCTTGCGTTTCACAATTCCTTTCTAAACTGGCCATGAAAACAGTAGCAAATTGCAACTTATTTCACTTGGCTGAGTTTGGGTGATGAGAACAGTCAGGAGTCACAGCTTTCTGTCATCTTGTTTAGGAGCAGCCATCTGGAAAGTGATGACTCACCATGCAAATCTGAAACCTGTTTACACTGTTCTTGGCCCTATGTCAAGCCATAGGTTTTCTGAAAAGGGAAAGCTGTGAAAGAGGAATGTGCCACACAGTGTCCGCCCTCTGTTGTTCAAATTCTATAAATCAAAGCATCCCTCAGCATCATTACATCTTTCTTTCATGCTACTCATTGCTGGTTTCTTTGTTCAGCTTCCATCTTCCCCTTGAATTTGAATTCTGTGCCAATCATTTTATTAGTCTACTGAAAAAGGGATTTTCCATTTCCTTCCTGATGTGGCCTCCTCTACATCGGTGAGACCCGATGTAGGCGTGGGGATCGCTTTGTTGGCCACCTTGACTCCGTCTGCAACAAGCAGGATTTCCTGGTGGCCCCATTCCCATTCCAATATGTCAGTCCATGGTCTCCTCTACTGCTACGATGGGGCCACTCTCAGGTTGGTGGAGCTGCACCTCATATAAACCGTCTGTGTAGCCCCCAACCTGATGGCATGACCAGCCATCATGTGTGTGCTATTCCATTCCCTTATCAGCTTGTTGCGTTTAGTAGTAATTATGAAGTTCAGACATACTTTATGAGTAATTATAAATGATATGTCTTTCATTCTTCAATGCATTCTGTTTTAAGCTTTATTTGTATGGTATAATTTTTCTGTTAATTAGATGTATCTTAGTTTGGAGATTCAGATCATCGTACAAAGGCTGGGAATTGGTTAGATTTGAACACATCGGTGGGTTTTGCATGTAATTAAATTACAACTGAAAGGACTCTTCTCAGTCTGACCAGATGTTGGCTGTTCATTATCCATCCTGTCAAACCCTTTCAGCATTTTACGTTTTAATGAGATCACTTTCTTTTACAATCTGATGGGTAAGAACACCTGCAACTTGTTCTCTCATAGACCATAAGATATAGGAGCAGAAGTAGGCAATTTGGCTCCGCCATGCATTCGTGGGCTGATCCAATTCTTCCAGTTATCCCCACTCCCCTGCCTTCTCCCCATACCCTTTGATACCCTGGCTAATCAATAACCTATGTATCTCTGCCTTAAATGCACCCAGTGACTTGGCCTCCATAGCCGCTTGTGGCAACAAATTCCACAGATCTACCACACTCTGACTAAAGTAATTTCTCCACATCTCTGTTCTAAATGGACATCCTTCAATCCTGAAGTCGTGCCCTCTTGTCCTACCATGGGAAATAACTTCGCCATATCTAATCTGTTTAGGCCTTTTAACATACGGAATGTTTCTATGAGATCCCCCCTCATTCTCCTGAACTCCAGGGAATTAGGCCCAAGAGCTGCCAGACATTCCTCATACGTTAACCCTTTCATTCCTGGAATCACCCTTGTGAATCTACTCTGAACCTTCTCCGATGACAGTACATCTTTTCTAAAATGAGGAGCCCAAAACTACACAAAATACTCCAAGTGTGGTCTCATGACTGCCTTATAGAGCCTCAACCTCACATCCCTGCTCTTACATTCTACTCCTCTAGAAATGAATGCCAACATTGCATTCGCCTTCTTCACAACCGACTCAACCTGGAGGTTAACCTTTAGGGTATCCTGCACAAGGACTCCCAGGTCCCTTTGCATCTGTACAGTTTGAATTCTCTTCCCATCTAAATAATAGTCTACCCATTTATTTGTTCCACCAAAGTGCATTGCCATACACTTCCAGTCTCTTATAACCTCTCATTCCAGGAATCACTATAGCAAAGTTATGTTGTCACACTGACACTTTATTTGGATATAGAGCCTAAAACTGTGCATGAGGTAGCCATAGCAAATCCATTTACAGTTGAATTGGGAGTTAAAAAATTCAGTTGGTGAATTACTTAATTTCCTTCAGTACTTGAACGTTAATGATGTGGACCTATACTCACAGATCCTTCGCCCACAAACTTATTAACTTACTCACCATATTGACTTCTGTTTTATTATCTCCTTTGTCTCTTGAGCTTTCCCTTTCAAGCACTGTACCAACAGCATATTTGAGCTATTATACTTCTACTTTCAACTAACTACTGTTTTCTTCCTTTCTTGCTCCATTCAAGTATGCAACTCAAAGTATTGAGCTGTTGTTTAGGTTAACAGGCTTATTTAGATTTTCACAAGGTATCTGGTTTGCTACACAGAAAGGTTTCCCCTATAAGTAATTGTCTCAAAACACATTAGCTGATTTGTCAAAAACAATTTTGCTTTTATAAGCCATATTAATGCTACCTAATATTCCATGATTTTTAAAAAAAATGTTGGTTAACCACAATGATGGGTGATGGGGATTCCAATGCACAGGACCATGAGTAGCTGCAGAGGGTTGGAGACTCATTCTCCCCAACTGTGAGGACTTCAAATGGTGGTGTTTCAACAAAGTGGCACCCATCGTTATGGATCCTAATCATCTACAATATGCCCTCTTCTCATTACTACCAGTGGGGAGGAGGTACAGGAGCCTGAAGACTCCCATTCCGTGATTCAGGAACAGCTTCTTCCCCTCTGCCATTAGATTTCTGAATGGTCCAGGAACACTAACTAATTATTCCATTCTGTGCACTATTTATTCATCCTATAATTTATAATACTCGTATGTCTTTGCAATGTACTGTTGCTACAGAAAACAAATTTCATCTGATAGAAGAATGGATAATAGATCTGATTCTGATTCAGTGTTCAGTTTGCTATCTCACAGTCAGAGGAAGACACGAGGCCGTTTAGATCAATGGGCCAAAGACTCTGAGAATAGCAGTTATTGAATACTCTCTGTAATCTCATGCACAACTCTCTTGATAATGGCTTTTAATTTAGTGCCTGAAGATTTTAGCCTTTAAAGTTTAATCTTTTGCCATCAAGATTATTTGATGTAAAAGGTTTTCCACAATGCTGTAAAACACAATCCCGGATTGAAACTAAAAGGGTTTCTAATCAGCTGAACAATTTGTTGCATGTGTTTGATATATAAGTGTTTGATATAAAACAATGAATGTTTCAAATAAAACATGAAACGCAGGACAGTTTATCACTGGGAAAAGGGCCATTGACCTGCAATGTTGTGCTGAACTAATTAAATTGTTAATCAAATGCCCATCTAAACTAATCCCTTCATTCTGCAAATGTCCATATCATCCAGTTCCTGCATGCTCATGTGACAATCTCAAAGCCTCTGGAATGTGTCTTGGATTTACCTCTACTACTGCCCCAGGCAGCACATTCCAGGCACCCACCACTCCGCGTCAAAAAAACTTGCCTGGTACATCTCCTTTGAACTTACCCCCTCTCACCTTAAATGCATGCCATCTGGTATTAGGCTTTTTAACCCTACGAAAAAGATACTGTTTACTCTATCTGTGACTCCCACAGATCCTATATACTTATAAAAGATTTCTCTCACCCCTTACTCTCCGTTTCCATTCCCCATCTGACTCCCCTCTTACCCCACCTCTTCTTATCTGCCTATAATCTCCCTCTTGTGCCTCTCCTCTTCTGCTTCTCCCATGGTCCCACTGTCCTCACCCACCAGATTCCTACTTCAGTCCTTTACCATTTGCACTCCCAGCTTCTCACCTCCCCATCCATCTAGCTTTCCTCTCACCGGGTTTCAATGATCACCTTCCAGCATGTACTCCTTTCCCTCCCCTCCCCCCCCCCCCCCCCCCCATTATTCTGGCTTCTTCTCCCTTCTTTTCCATTCCTAATGAAGGGTCTTGGCCTGAAATGGCAACTTTTATTCCTCTCCGTAAATGATCTGCTTGAGTTCCTCCAGCATTTTGTGTTTCACTCTGGATTTGCAGCATCTGGAAAATCTCTTAAGACCATAAGACATAGGAGCAGAATTAGGCCATTCAGCCCATCAAGTCTGATCCACCATTCATGGATGACCCATATTCTTCTCAACCCCATTTTCCTGCCTTCTTCCCATAACTTTTGACACCCTGACTAATCATGAACAACATGATTAACATTCACATTAAATCAACATTAGATCAACATTCATTTTAAATATTCTTCCACAGATTCATTTCCCTCTGGCTGAAGAAATCCCTTTTTATCTCTGTTCTAAAGGGACGTCTCTCTATTCTGGAGTTGTGGCCCCCTGGTTGTGTATTCACCCACTACAGGAAACATCCTCCCCACATCCACTCTATCCGGCCTTTCAATAATCTCTCCCCATTTTTCTAAATTCCAACAAATATGGGCCCAGAGCCAACAAATGCTCCTCATATGTCAACCCTTTCTTTCCAGTGAAACTTGTGAAACTCCTCTGGACCCTTTCCGATGTCAGCACATTTTTTTCTTAGATATGGGGCTCAAAATGCTCACAATACTCCAAGCGTGGTTTGACCAATGCCTTATAAAGCCTCAGCATTACATCCTTGCTCCTAAGACATTTGAGTAGGATTAGGCTATTCGGCTATCACGTCTGCTCTACCATTTGATCATTGCTGATCCCTTTTTCTCTCAATCCCATTTTATTGACTTTTTTCCTTAACCTGTCACACCCTGACTTACCAAGAATCTATCAACCTCCATCTTAAATATGCTCAATGACTTGGCCTCCACTGCTGCCTGTGGCAATGAATTCCACAGATTCACCATCCTGTGGCTAAAGAAATTCCTCCTCATCTCTGTTCTAAGTGGAGGTCTTTCTATTCTGAAGTTATGACTCTGGTCCTAGACATCACCACTATAAGAAGTATCCTCTCAACATTCACTTTATCTAGGCCTTTCAACATTCGATAGGTTTCAGTGAGATACCTCCCTGATTCTTCTACATTTCAGTAGGTACAGGTCCAGAGCCATCAAACGCTCCTCATATGATAAGCTTTTCAATCCTGGAAACATTTTTGTGAACTTCCTTTGAGCCCTCTCTGATGAAAGCACATTCGTTCTTAGATAAGGGGTCTAAAACTGTTCACAGTATTCCAAGTGAGGTCTCACCACTGCTTTATGAAGCCTCAGCATCACATCCTTGCTTTTATATTCCAATCTTCTTGAAATGATTGTTAACATTGCATTTGCCTTTCTCACCACCGACTTGACCTGCAGTTAACCTTTAGGGAATCCTGCACAAGGACTCCCAAGTCCCACTGCACCTTGGATTTTTGAATTTCCCCACATTTCAAAAATAGTCTACGATTTTATTTCTTCTTCTAAAGTGCATGACCATGCACTTTCTGACACTATGTTCGATCTGCTGCTTCTTTGCCCAGTCTCCTAATTTGTCTAAATCCCTCTGCAGCCTCCCTGCTTCCTCAACACTACCTGCCCCTCCACCTATCTTCACATCATCTGCAAACTTGGCCACAAAGCCATCAATACTGTCATTCAAATCATTGACATGCAACGTAGAAAGAAGTGGCCCCAACACTGACCCCTGCAGAACATCGTTAGCCACTGGCAGTTAACCAGAAAAGGCATCACTGCCTTTACTGCTATCCTACCTACACTTGTTATACCTTTGCCTCCAACTTATTAAGTTTAAATTCTACAGTCAACAAAAAGATTCCAAACAACTCATCACTCTTAGTCCTGCCAAAGGGTTTCGGTCCAAACATTGACTGCACTTTTTTCCATAGATGCTATCTGGCCTTCTGAATTCCTCCAGCATTTTGTGTGTGTAGCACCCTTAGCCTGTGCCTGTTGTCACCAAAGTCTAATCGCTCTAACAATTGCCCACTCCAATAATGGCCACTCTGCTTAAACATGGTTTCTTTTTATTGTCTCTTGCTAAGCTATGAATAAACTAAGCAATCTGTTTAGTAGACAGGTTGTTTCAGGCCCCAGTCATTTTTAAACCTATGTGTAAAAGATTTCCCTTCAGCATCTGCTGTTGCAGAGAGAACAACCCAAGTATGTCCAAACTATTTTTATAGCACATGCCCTCGAATCCAAGTAGCATCCTAGTAAACCTCTTCTGTACCTTCACCAAAGTCTCAATATCCTTATTTTAACGGGAGTGACCAGAACTGAACACAATACTGCAGATGTGGCCTAACTAGAGTTTTATAAAGCTGCAACATAACTTCCCATCTTATACTACCCTGTGAATGCTTGCAAGAAAATTAATCTCGGGGTTGTATATGATGATATATATGTATTTCAATAGTAAATTGACTTCAAACTTTGAATAAAGGCAAACACCTTTGCCACTCTGTCAACCTGAAGCCACTTTCAGGGAGTATGGCCTTTAGCTCCAAGACCCCTCTGTACACTGTTATTGGTTCTGTTATTAACTGTGTGGTGTCCCTTTACATTTGAACTCCCAGCGTGCAATACCTCACACTTGGCCATGTTAAACTTCTTCATCTATATCTGCATTCTGCTGTATCCATCAACAATTTTCTACACCAGGGGTACCAAGGACCCCTTGCTTAATGGTATTGCTCCATGGCATAAGAAGTGTTGGCAACCCCTGTTCTACACTCTTCATTATAACATTAATCTTTGTAACGTCTGCAATCTTATGAACTCATTCATCTACATTTTAATTCAGATCATTTATATACACTCAGTGGCCAATCTAGTAGGTACACCTGTACACCTCGTTAATATAAACGAGGCTGCTGCACATGGTTGCTAGATTAGATACCAGTGCATAAAAGCATGCAGGTGCAGTCAAGACCGAACATCAGAATGGGGAAGAAATGTGATCAGAGTGACTTTGACTGTGGAATGATTGTTGGTCCCGGACAGGGTGGTTTAAGTATCTCAGAAATTACTGATCTAGAATTTTCACACACAACAGTCTCCAGAGTTTACAGAGAAAACAACAAAAACCCAGTGAGTGGCGGTTCTGTGAGCAAAAATGCCTTTTTAATAGTGAGATCAGAGGAGAATGGCCAGACTGATTCAAGCTAACAGGAAGGCAATAGTAACTCAAGTAACCACATATTACAACAGTGGTGTGCAGAAGAGCATCTCTGAATGCACAATGTGTCAAAGCTCGAAGTGGATGGGCTACAGCAGTAGAAGACCATGAACAACAGTCAATGACCTCTTTATTAGGTACAGGAGATACCTAAAATAGTGGCCACAGAGTTAATATCACAAACAGCATAAGTCTCATTATAGATTGCTGCAGAAAACCAGCCTCTGTTGAAGCTACCCTGTTTCTATGGGCGAGCCAGTTCTGAATCCAAATAACAAATACACCATGGATCCTGAACATCTTAATCTTCTGGACGAGCCTTTCTTGAGGGACTTTGTCAAATGCCTTACTCAAATTCATGTAGGAAAACATCCATAGCTCTACCTTCATGTGAACGATGATTACAGAATAAATTCTGGGAGAGATGAAAAGAGCTCTGGTTAATTTGTGAAAATATTATCCAGAAAATTCCTCCCTGAGGTCTTTGGGCAT
The DNA here is from genome assembly GCF_048418815.1 of Hemitrygon akajei. Classification (NCBI taxonomy): domain Eukaryota; kingdom Metazoa; phylum Chordata; class Chondrichthyes; order Myliobatiformes; family Dasyatidae; genus Hemitrygon; species Hemitrygon akajei. The sequence goes on along the minus strand of NC_133124.1, from coordinate 140,537,227 downwards.
GTACATTGAGCCAGAAATGTAAATGGAATGCATAATTTAACATTTTATCTGCCTTTTTGTATGCAGTCATGTGTTTTCATAAGAAATGTGTACAGACTTTTAAAAAATGAGCGTAATTTATCTACTTGTTGCAAGAGATGACAACTTCTTTCAAAGGCTGAGAAACTTTCCCGTAGTCTTAATTTAGTAAATGCTTAGGTAAATTGTATACATAGATAAGGTAATATTACCCTATGTATATTAATTAATCCATTCTTAAGGTACTTCTTAAATGCTATATCTACAGATGAATTTTTTGCCTTGAGACGTAGGAGCACAATCAGGCCATTTGTCCCATTGAGCTTGCTCCTCCACCATTCCTTTGGCTTTGGACAGAAAATCTACAGCCCTTGTGACAAACAAACTGATTTTTTTTTACCAAGGGGAACAGGATTGATTTGCAGCTACTTCTCATTAGCAGCAGTTTATATGTCTGGATGCTCTGTACACGTGCGGTTGGGAGGCAAAAGAACATCAGTATCCTCATGGGATTTAAAGCAGACCGCAGGTAGAAAATACATAAAAACACAGTTATCTGACGCCTAAGCCTAGAAATTATTTCCCAAACAGTAACATTCAGTGCAACCTGCCTCCAAAATTCAATTCCATTTAAATTGAACAACAACACACTCAAAATGCTGGTAGATCACAGCAGGCCAGGCAGCATCTATAGGGAGAAGTGCTGTCGACGTTTCAGGCCGAGACCCTTCCTCAGGACTACAAATTGAAGATGGGTTGGGGAGCAGAGGGGAGGGGTAAGTCAGTAGTTTTGCAAATTCTATGGTTTTAAACACCCAGAGCAAAAAGATGCTTTTAAATTTGTTTAGTGGTAAATGATTTTTACATAATGCTATAGCCAGTTTGTTTACAGTCAAAGAAAGGACCTAGTTGTTTCTAAGTACAACCCATCTCCTTTCCTTAGGTAACAAACAATTGAAACTTTGAAGGAACAAATAGTCATCTAGCACAATGGAAGCAAAAGAAAATCCTGTTTAGTTAAACAATTTCAGTTGATTTTGCAACTTTATTATCCACTTTTCAGGATATCGGCATTACTGGGAAAGCTGGAATTAATTTTCCATTACTAGCTGGAAAAATGGAAAAGTGGCAGTGAGCTTGCCTTCCCCATCTATGGAGGGAAAGAAATTTTTGTCCTGGAAGGCACTGAGTTCAGAGTCAGCATTATGTAGCTCAGCAATAGGCCCTTCAGCCCATCTTGGCCATGCTGACCTATTAAGTATCTATCTATACTTATTCCATTTGTTTGCTTTCTTTCTATGCCTTGGCAATCCAAATGCTAATCTGCCTACTTGTTAAGTAGGTTAAGAAGTTTCTCCTCAAAACTCTTCTAAAACCACTCATCCTATATTGATGTTCTGTAGTTTTACGTACCTGTTCGATGGGCAGCAGCTTACTAATATAGGCCCTGTCAATGCCCCTAATAATTTTATGTACTTTTATCAGGTTTCCCCTCAGCCTCATCCATTCCAAGAGAAACTAAACAGCTTACGTCCTCATAACTGAATAGCTGTATCCTAGACAACATTCTGGCCGAACCTTGTCTACTCCCTTTCCAGTGCAATCTCGTCCTTCTTTCAGTGAGGATTGTACAAAATATTCCATTTGTCTGTAAAATATTCTATAAAATTATATCATAACCTCCCTACTCCAGCCAATGAAGGCAAATATACCGTATGCCTTTTTCTCCTAATCCATTCTACCTGCATGAACTCTTGGACTTGTAAGCCAAGGTTCTCCCCGTTCCTCCAAACTACTTTAGGCCCTTCAACAGGTGTGTGACGTCGGGCAGTGAAGCGGGGAAGATTTAAAAGGACACAGCCTTATACATTGGGCAGCGTCATTTGCGGGCAGCAGAGAGAGCCGGGAACAGAGTGAAGGCTTAAGGGCTTGGGCTCCACGGGCTTAGGCGGAAACAGGCGAGGCAAGTTAGGTTTACTTTTCAGTTTTCCTGTTATTTGAGGAAAGGGGCAATTATGAGTGTGAGGCCAGCTTGTTGTTCTCGATGTCAGATGTGAGAGGTCCTGGAGTCTTCTAGCCTCCCGGACATCCATATTTGTGCCAGGTGCTCCGAGCTGCAGCTCCTAAGGGACTGTGTTGGGGAACTGGAGATGCAGCTCGATGACCTTCGTCTGGTCAGGGAGAGTGAGGAGTTGATAGAGAGGAGTTACAGGCAGGTGGTCACACCGGGGCCACGGGAGGCAGACAAGTGGGTCACGGTTAGGAGGGGGAAGGGGAAGAGTCAGGTACCAGAGAGTACCCCAGTGGCTGTACCTCTTGTCAATAAGTACTCCTGTTTGAGTACTGTTGGGGGGGACAGCCTACCTGGGGGAAACAACAGTGGCCGTGCCTCCGGCACAGAGTCCGGCCCTGTAGCTCAGAAGGGTAGGGAAAGGAAGAGGAAGGCAGTAGTAATAGGGGACTCGATAGTTAGGGGGTCAGATAGGCGATTCTGTGGATGCAGTCAGGAGACCCGGATGGTAGTTTGCCTCCCTGGTGCCAGGGTCCAGGATGTTTCTGATCACGTCCAAGATATCCTGAAGTGGGAGGGTGAAGAGCCAGAGGATGTGGTACATATAGGTACCAATGACATAGGTAGGAAAAGGGAAGAGGTCCTGAAAGAAGAATATAGGGAGTTAGGAAGGCAGTTGAGAAGAAGGACAGCAAAGGTAGTAATCTTGGGATTACTGCTTGTGCCACGCAACAGTGAGAGTAGGAATGGAAGGAGGTGGAGGATAAATGCATGGCTAAGGGATTGGAGCAGGAGGCAGAGATTAAGTTTCTGGATCATTGGAACCTCTTTTGGGGCAGGTGTGACCTGTACAAAAAGGACGGGTTACACTTGAATCCTAGGTGGATCAAAACCCTGGTGGGGAGATTTGCTAAGGCTACTGGGGAGACTTTAAACTAGAATTGTTGGGGGGGTGGGAATCAATTTGAAGAGACTTGGGGAGAGGAGGTTAGTTCACAAATAGAGAAAGCTTGTAGACAGTATGTCAGGGAGGATAGGCAGGTGATAGAGAAGGGGAGAGCTCAGACCGAAGATATAGGGGAGAAGGAAGAAAAAGATAATAAAGTTGTTTGCACCGTTACGTATAAACGGAGAGGAAGAGGTGGAGAGTTTCTTAAATGCATCTATTTTAATGCTAGGAGCAGTTAAAGAAAGGTGGATGAGCTTAGAGCATGGATTGATACCTGGAAATATGATGTTATAGCTATTAGTGAAACATGGTTGCAGGAAGGGTGTGATTGGCAATTATATATTCCTGGATTTCGTTGCTTCAGGTGTGATAGAATCAGAGGGGCAAGGGGGGAGGTGTTGCATTGCTTGTCCGAGAAAATATTACAGTGGTGCTTTGGCAGGATAGATTAGAGGGCTCATTTAGAGAGACTATTTGGGTGGAATTGAGGAATGGGAAAGGTGTAGTAACACTTACAGGGGTGTATTATAGACCAGCTAATGGGGAGCGAGAATTGAAGGAGCAAATTTGTAAGGAGATAGCAGATATTTGTAGTAAGCGCAAGGTTGTGAATGTGAGAGGTTTTAATTTTCCACACATAGACTGGGAAGCCCATTCTGTAAAAGGGCTGGATGGTTTGGAATTTGTAAAATGAGTGCAGGATAGTTTATTGCAGCAATACATAGAGGTACCAACTAGAGAAGGGGCTGTGTTGGATCTCCTGTTAGAGAATGAGATAGGTCAGGTGACAGAGGTATGTGTTGGGGAGCACTTTGGGTCCAGTGATCACAATGCCATTAGTTTCAATATAATTATGGAGAAGGATAGGTCTGGACCCAGGGTTGAGATTTTTGATTGGAGAAAGACTAACTTTGAGGAGATGCAAAAGGATTTAGAAGGAGTGGATTGGGACAATTTGTTTTATGGGAAGGATGTAATTGAGAAATGGAGGTCATTTAAAGGTGAAATTTTGAGGCTACAGAATCTTTATGTTCCTGTTAGGTTGAAAGGAAAGGTTAAAAGTTTGAGAGAGCCATAGTTTTCAAGGGATATTGGAAACTTGGTTAGGAAAAAGAGAGATATCTACAATAAGTATAGGCAGCATGGAGTAAATGAGGTGCTCGAGGAATATAAAAAATGTAAAAAGAATCTTAAGAAATAAATTAGAAAAGCTAAAAGAAGATATGAGGTTGCTTTGGCAAGTAAGGTGAAAATAAATCCAAAGGGTTTCTATAGTTATATTAATAGCAAAAGCAAGGGATAAAATTGATCCCTTAGAGAATCAGAGTGGACAGCTATGTGTGGAGCCAAAAGAGATGGGGGAGATTTTGAACAATTTCTTTTCATCGGTATTCTCTAAGGATAAGAATATTGAATTGTGTAAGGTAAGGGAAACAAGTAGGGTAGTTATGGAAACTATGATGATTAAAGAAGAGGAAGTACTAGAGCTTTTAAAGAATATAAAAGTGGATAAGTCTCCTGGTCCTGACAAGATATTTCCTAGGACCTTGAGGGAAGTTAGTGTAGAAATAGCAGTGGCTCTGACAGAAATATTTCAAATGTTATTAGAAATGGGGCTGGTGCTGGAGGATTGGCGTATTGCTCATGTTGTTCCATTGTTTAAAAAGGGTTCTAAGAGTAAACCTAGCAATTATCAGTCTGTAAGTTTGACGTCAGTGGTGGGTAAATTAATGGAAAGTATTCTTAGAGATGGTATATATAAATATCTGGATAGACAGAGTCTGATTAGGAACAGTCAACATGGATTTGTGTGTGGAAGGTCATGTTTGACAAATCTTATTGAAGTTTTTGAAGAGGTTACTAGGAAAGTTGACGAGGGTAAAACAGTGGATGTTGTCTATATGGACTTCAAGTAAGGCCTTTGGCAAGGTTCCACATGGAAGGTTAGTTAGAAAGGTTCAATCATTAGTTATTAATATTGAAGTAGTAAAATGGATTGAACAGTGGCTGGATGGGAGATGCCAGAGAGTAGTAGTGGATAACTGTTTGTCAGGTTGGAAGCCAGAGACTAGTGGTGTGCCTCAGGGATCTGTACTGGGTCCAATGTTGTTTGTCATATACATTAATGATCTGGATGATGGGGTGGTAAATTGGACTAGAAAGTATGCTGATGATACTAAGATAGGTGGCATTGTGGATGATGAAGTAGGTTTTCAAAGCTTGCAGAGAGATTTAGGCCAGTTAGAAGAGTGGGCTGAAAGATGGCAGATGGAGTTTAATGCGGATAAGTGTGAGGTGCTACATTTTGGTAGGAATAATCAAAATAGGACATAGTAGTGAATGGTAGGGCATTGAGGAATTCAGTAGAACAGAGTGATCTAGGAATAATGGTGCATAGTTCCCTGAAGGTGGAATCTCATGTGGATAGAGTGGTGAAGAAAGCTTTTGGTATGTTGGCCGTTATAAATCAGAGCATTGAGTATAGGAGTTGGGATGTAATGTTAAGATTGTACAAGGCATTGGTGAGGCCAAATTTGGGGTATTGTGTACAGTTCTGGTCACCGAATTATAGGAAAGATGTCAACAAATTAGAGAGAGTAGAGAGGAGATTTACTAGAATGTTACCTGGGTTTCAGCACCTAAGTTACAGAGAAAGGTTGAACAAGTTAGGTCTTCATTCTTTGGAGCCTGGAAGGTTGAGGGGGGACTTGATAGAGGTATTTAAAATTATGAGGGGGATAGATAGAGTTGATGTGGATAGGCTTTTTCCATTGAGAGTAGGGGAGATTCAAACAGGAGGACATGAGTTGAGAGTTAGGGGGCAAAAGTTTAGGGGTAACACAAGGGGGAACTTCTTTACTCAGAGAGTGGTAGCTGTGTGGAACCAGCTTCCAGTTGAAGTGGTAGAGGCAAGTTTGATTTTGTCATTTTAAAAAAAAAATTGGATAGGTATATGGACAGGAAAGGAATGGAGGGTTATGGCAGGTAGGTGGGACTAGGTGAGAGTAAGCGTTCAGCACAGACTAGAAGGGCCAAGATGGCCTGTTTCTGTGCTGTAATTGTTATATGGTTAAAAACTACACTGAACTATGTAAACTAACACAAAAACTACACTAGGCTACAGACCTACACAGGACTGCATAAAGTAACACATAACAGTGCAGGCATTGCAATAAATAATAAACAAGACAATAGGCACAGCAGAGGGCAGTAGGTTGGCAGTCCGATGGCTTGGGGGAAAATCTGTTACATAAATAATCAGCTGAATGGCGGCATCCGGGATTCCGTCCGTTTCTGTACTCCTGCCGAGTATTTCGTTGCCACAGATGTTGTCCAATTTAATGTCCATTGGAGAGCAAAATGGACGGGAGAGCCCGCCAGCTAGGGTTTGCTTTTTTCCTGGCACGAACTCCTGCCTGCTTGCCTCACATCCATTTCCTCGCACACGGCTTACAACGTCCCCACCTCTGGCCATCGGCATCAAGCGACTTCGAGGACTGCAGGCCCGATTCCCTCAGCAAGCAGACATTGAAGAGCAGAATGGACAGGAGGGCCAGCTGGCTAGGGCTTACTTTTTTCCTGGCATAGACTCCTGCCCGCTCGCAGTAGGTTAATTGGTCATTTGGCTGGTGTGGGCAAATTGGGCTAGAAGGGCCTGTTACGGATCTGTATCTTAAAATAAATAAAATTCATTGATTTTCATGCCATCTGCAAACTTACTAATCATTTGATTTCCAAATTGTCAATGTATAAGGCAAACTGTAAGAGGCCGAGGCTTTCAATCATAAACTCATTAAACAATCTTGCACCTTTTTTTTGTTCTATAGATTATTTACTTCGCACTTTTGGGTGCAGAAAGTGTGAAAGCTTCAGTGCTTTTAGCATTCATGTGCTGAGCTTTATCATAGTAGAGGATGTAAACTTCCTTGGGGTAGTCTCCTGTTTAATTTTCCACCATTATTCACAATTAAATATGGTAAAATTCCAGAGCTTTGATCTGATCTGTTGCTTATGGCTTCTCTTAGCTCTATCAATTACAATTTGTGGTTCAGTATGCATGTAGCCCAGTATATGCAGCTTCAAGCTGGCACCTCATTCTGTATGTCTGGTAATAACTTTTTATACTCCTTATTGAACTGTGCTGGATCCCCAGATTTATTGTAATGATGATGTGAGAAATATCATGTGAGAGCTATGCTGGACTATGAGGTTATAGATTGTTTTTGGTGTACATTCTTCATCATTACGTGACATGTAATGTGACGTGGGCAATCATAGTCTCATGACCATGATTGTTCTTGGCAAATTTTTCTGCAGGTATAGTCTGCCATTGCCACCTTCTGGGCAGTGCTTTTACAAGATGGGTGACCCCAGCCAGTGTCAGTATTTTTCAAAAATTGCTCAGTTTCAGTGGGCACATAACCAGGACTTGTGAACTGCACCAGATGCTCATACGTCCATCCACCACCTACTCCCATGGCTTGGTGTGACCTTGATCTGGGTGGGGGAGTGGTGCTAAGCAGGTGCTACACCTTGCTCAAGGGTGACCTGCAGGCTAGTTGAAGGAAGGAACACCTTACACCTCCTTAGGTAGAGACGTATCTCACCACAATTGTTAATTGTTTTGAGTGTAGCTATCAAATTCGTTTGTATGTCTTCCCATTTGTTATGATGTTATAGATAGGCAACATGAAAGAATCGGACTATGATGTAGGTGTGTCACTATATTCTGGTGAGTGGAGCAGCTCTTGGTGTGGGACACTGATGTTCTCCCACCAGGGTACAGTCTCCAACTTTCATCAGATGAGATTGACAGCAAAATGTAATCAGTTCCCTTGTTCATGTTTGACCAGATGCATTGAGACCATGGGCGTAGAGTTAATACTGAGGACTTCTGATGTCTTAACCCTGTCTGTGTACCATTGCACCACCCCCTTTGCTGGCTCTGTCCCGTTAGTAGGTCCGAATGACATCAGATGGTGATGGAGTCTTGCAGCTGGTAAGATGGTTCTAAGTGTACGATGATATAATTTTTTTGCTGAATCAGCTTCTGAGACAGCTCTCCAGTCTTACACACTTAACTGGGTAGGCTGCATCTACAGAGAGAAATAAACTGTTGAAAAGTCTGTCCCATTCTGAGTTCCTCCAGCATCTTGTGTATGTTGTTCTGTATTTCCAGCATTTGAAGGATCTCTCATGTTTACACACTTAGCTGTTTCCCCAGGGAAAGTAGGCATGTAATGCATTTTATATGGTGTCTGGCTTCCTTTAGCTTCATAATAGTTACAATCTGACAGCATAGTTCTTCTTCGTAAATAATTGATGTGGAATGAGAGTATACCAGTAAGCGTCACATTTGTTGCCCTTCTCTGATCACCGTGGAAATGGAGATAAGTCATATTAAGTCAGGAGTTCTTCTGACAGAAGATGTGCAAAGCTTTAGGGAATGACTTCTTGCTTTTACATCTAGTGATGAAGAAACAACGGCAATATATTTCCACATTAGAATTCTATGTGACTTAGGGACCCTTTCTGAACTATTTTAAAAATCTTTGAATTGTTATCGTTATTAAAATATAGATCTGGGCTATTATTATAAAACACTATATGGTACAGTACTCTTTTTTTTCACTTGATTTTTTTTTCCAACCAGCTTTGTCTTGGTAGTGGGTGTAGATTTTTAAAAATAATATAATTAACAATATTTATTATTGTATTTCATAATTCAATAATAAAATAATAAAATGAAATTTAATAAAAGTATTGGGAAAAGAAAGAAATAATTCTATGTGACTTGAAGATGAGAGTAGAAGTTTTGAGTTCATGAAGTTCTAATGAGTGCACTTTACAAGTCATGCATGCTGCAGTCACGGTATGCAGATACTCTGCTTGGCAGCAACATTCAAATATGCCGGTTCTGCATCTTGTAAGTTCTCCCTGCTCCTGCTAGTTAGTGCAAGTAGTCCACGTTGGCTGCTACCCATCCCCAAGTACTCAATAGGCTGATAACTTTCACTTCAATGCCATCAACCCTACACTTACACCTTGTCTCTTTTACTTCATTCGGTCATTGTCTTCTGATGTGCTTAAATGAGACACTGGACCAAAGACATGCCAGTGTACAGCTGCATGTGTGTCTGGAGCAACAGTCATTCCAGCCATCTGGTTAACTTTTGTCCAGAAAAGCACTGATGATGGAGGCAATGATAATCCATCTGGAGTTTACTTTGAGACCCATGGACACAAACATCAGCTGTTTTCATAGTTTTAGCTGTATTTTGAAACAGAGAACATTCAAGACACAAAGCATGATTCTCTCTCAAATTTTATCACAACTATTTCTTGATTGTGACTAAGGCTACATCCACACTAGACCGGATAATTTTGAAAATACCGGTTTCGCGTAAAAATGACCGGTGCCCACAATATGTGTTTTTGAAAATATCTCTATCCACATTGAAACGGAGATTTCGGCGAATCTCCTCCTCCTGCGCATGCTCAGGACACATCCACCGAAAACAAGCGACATGTTTGGTGTCGAATCTTGCTGTGAAAGTGCGCATTTGTGTAGTTACAGACTAGAAAAACTTAAAACGACGGACAGCTGTTGGCTCTTGCGCAGGAGAACTTAAAACTAAAAAAATACCGAATACTGGAGTGTACAGCAGTAACCGACAGGGAGTTCACGGACAGATTGACCCAGCTGACGACAAACATTGAACAACTGACTAACTCTGTTGCAGTAATAAAGCTCCTTGTTAAATGTATAAAACATGTCTGCATCAGTGTTATCTTGTATTTCCATACAATGCTACATTAGGCTGTTACGCACCTATTGTCAGAGAAGTACTTGAAATAAATAGGTAAACCACCTTCACACAAGCAAGGACAAAAAAAACAGGGCAAAGTGAGTATACTTATTTATTCAATAAGTTATGGGTCAAAGTATTTGGTGAGTACATTTAACCATATAACCATATAACAATCACAGCACGGAAACAGGCCATTCCGGCCCTCCTAGTCCGTGCCGAACTCTTAATCTCACCTAGTCCCACCTACCCGCACTCAGCCCATAACCCTCCACTCCTTTCCTGTCCATATACCTATCCAATTTTACCTTAAATGACACAACTGAACTGGCCTCTACTACTTCTACAGGAAGCTCATTCCACACAGCTATCACTCTCTGAGTAAAGAAATACCCCCTCGTGTTTCCCTTAAACTTTTGCCCCCTAACTCTCAAATCATGTCCTCTCGTTTGAATCTCCCCTACTCTCAATGGAAACAGCCTATTCACGTCAACTCTATCTATCCCTCTCAACATTTTAAATACCTCGATCAAATCCCCCCTCAACCTTCTACGCTCCAATGAATAGAGACCTAACTTGTTCAACCTTTCTCTGTAACTTAAGTGCTGAAACCCAGGTAACATCCTAGTAAATCGTCTCTGCACTCTCTCTAATTTATTGATATCTTTCCTATAATTCGGTGACCAGAACTGTACACAATATTTCTAACTCTTCTGGCTTCAGTCTCTTTGCCGTCTGTTCTGAAATTGTTAGGTTGCGTTCAAGAAAACAATGAAATAGCACACTGCCGTCTGACAGTGTTTTCAAAAGTCTTCGGTTACCCCGTCCACACTGATCTGCCCGAGCAGCGTTTTCGAAAATACCCACCCTGGAAAACGTTTCTGGAAAGCTCCGGTTTCGGGGGATGAAAACACCGTTTTAGTGTGGACGGAGGGTAAAAATGAAGAGAAAAAGCTTCGGTTATGGATTTATCCGGCGTAGTGTGGAAGTAGCCTAATTCTACTCTCACTACCCTTCCATCCTTGAAAACACATCGTTGTATAGAACAGTACAGTGCAGGAGCAGATCCTTGAATCCATGTTGTATTGAACCTATGATGCCTAACACATTAAACCTTCTTGCCTGCACATGGACTATACTGTATCTCTCCATTCTCTGCATATTCATGTCCCTATCTAAGAGCCCTATAAACATGTCTTTTGTAGTTGGCACCACTACCAGCTCATTGCAGGCACCCACCACTGTCTTTGGTGTTACAAGAAACATTCTGGCATTGATAGAAGAATGGCTGTCAAGCAGGAGGCAATGAGTGGGAATAAAAGGGGCCTTTTCTGGTTGGCTGCCAGCGACTAATGGTGTTCCTCAGGGGTCAATATTGGAACTGCTACTTTTTACATTGTTTGTCAGTGATCTGGATAATGGAATTGATGGCTTTGTGGTAAAGTTTGCAGATGATCTAAAATAGGTGGACGGTTAGATAGTACTGAGGAAGCAATGCAATTGTAGCAGGACTTAGACAAATTGGAAGAATGGGCAAAAACGTGGCAGCTGCAATACAGTGTTGGGAAAGGTAAAATAGTACATTTTGGTAAAAGGAACAATAGTGCAGACTATTATCTAACTGAGGAGAAGATTCAAACATGGAGGTGCAGAAGGACTTGGGAGTCCTCGTGCAAGACTCCCAGGAGGTTAATTTACAGGTTGAGCCTGTGGTAAAGAAGGCAAATGCAATTTTGGCATTCATTTCGAGGGGAATAGAATATAAAAGCAAGGAGATGATGCTGAGCCTTTCTAAGACACTAGTCAGGCTGCATTTGGAGTATTGTCAACAGTTTTAGGCCCATGTCTCAGAAAGGATGTGTTGTCATTGGAGAGAGTCCAGAGGAGGTTTATGAGGATGATTCTGGGAATTAAGGAGTTAACATATGAGGAGCGTTTGGCAGCTTTGGGCCTGTACTCACTGGAATTTAGAAGAATGCGTGGAGATCTCATTAAAACCTACTGAATGTTGAAAGGACTAGATAGGGTGGTGTGGAGGGGATGTTTCCTATGGTGGGGCTATTCAGAACTAGAGGGCACAGCCTCAAGGTTGAGAGGGAACCTCTTGGAGCAGAGGTAAGAGGAATTTTTTTAACCGAAGTAGTAAATCTGCAGAATGCTCTGCCACAGACTCTGGTGGAGGTCAAGTTTGTATGTATATTTAAGGCAGAAGTTAATAATTTCCTGATTGTTCAGGGCATCAAAGGAAATGGCAAGAAGGTGGGTGTATGGGATTGAGTGGGATCTGAGACCAGCCATGATGGAATGGCAGAGCAGACTCAATGGGCTGAATTGCCTAATTTTGTTTCTATTTCTTAGGTCTTATGGTCTATGTTTTGAAAAAGAACTTGCCCCTTCAACGTGCCGTCATCATTTTAAATCCATGCCTTCTAGTATTTGACATTTTTACCCCGTGAGAAAAGTACCCTGTGTAAAAAATCTCTGCCTCTTATAATCTTATACATTTCTATTAGCACGCCTCTCAGCCTCTGCTGCTCCAGAGAAAACAACCCAAGTTTGTCTATCCTGGAATTTGTTGTTATATGGCAGCAGTACAATATAGTACTTAATAGTTGTTGCTTGCCTCCACTTAACGCGCAGGAAGGGGGGGGGGAGTGGTGGGGGGACTTCGGGGTTTTCACATTTAACTGTTCATTCTTTGGGGCACTTCTCTGTTTTTGTGGATGTTTTGCGAAGTAAAAGCATTTCAGGATGTATATTGTATACATTACTCTGACATTAAATTGAACCTTTGAAAAACTATAAATTACAATAAGATATATAAAATTAAATTAAGTAAGTAGTGGAAAAAGAGAACAAAAAGGGTAAAAAGATATAGTGAGGTAGTGTACATAGGTTCATTATCCGTTCAGAATTCTGATGGCGGAGGGGAAGAAGCTGTTCCTAAAATGTTCAGCGTGAGTCTTAAGGCTCCTGTACCTTCTCAGTGATGGTAGCAATGAGAAGATGACATGTCCTGGGTGATGGGGGTCCTTAATGCTGCATGCTGCCATTTTGAGGCATCGCCTTTTGAAGCTGTCCTCGATGCTGCGGAGGCTAGTGTCCATGATGGAGCTGGTTGGGTTTGCAACTTCTTACATCTTTTTCTGATCTTGTCATTTCAAGAGGACTAGAATATAAAAGCAAGGATGTAATACTGAGGCTTTATAAGGCACTGCTGAGGCCTCACTTGGAGTATTATGAACAGTTTTAGGCCCCTAATCTAAAAACAAGATGAGCTGGCTTTGGAGACGGTCCAGAGTAGGTTCACAAGAATGAAATGTTTATCATATGAGGAACATTTGATAGCTCTGGGCTTTTATTCTTTGGAGTTTTGAAAAATGAGGGAGAATCTTATTGAAACTTACCAAATATTGAAAGGCCTAAATAGAGTGAATGTGGAGAGGATGTTTCCTATAGCTGGGGGGCGTCTAAGACCAGAGGGTACAGCCTCAGAATGAGGGATGTCCATTTGGAACAGAGATGAGGAGGAATTTCTTTAGCCAGAGGGTGAGGAATCTGGATTTTGTTGCCACAGTTGACTATGGAGGCCAATTCTTTGGGGTTTATTTAAGGCAGAGGTTGATAAGTTCTTGATTAGTCAGGGTGTCAGTGGTTACGGGGAGAAGGCAGGAGAATGGGATTGAGAGGGATGATAAATCAGCCATGCTTGAATAGCAGAATAGATTCAATAGATCGAAGAGCCTAGTTCTGCTCTTTTGTCTTGTGGCCTAATGCAGACTTTATTTATCACTTACAGGAGGCTGAAGCTCTGAAATCAGTTTAATTCCTGGCATGTACTACATTAAAATCACTTATTGGATCACAGTGACTGTTGCAACAATGGTCCTTTTATAATTTCAAGTGGTAATCCATGTGTGCATTCATTGATTTACTTGTCATGCATAATACCAGCTGCATCTTGAATTATCTCCTCCAAGAGGACCAAAACCTTATTGCAGGGTTTGGAGCCTTGCGCATCTCAATGATCCAGAGAGCCACTGTATACTGCCTGGAGACAGCATATTTATTTATTTATTTTTTTATTTTTTTATATAAATAAATATATATTTATTCTTTGGCTCCTGGTAGGGTCGCCCATGCCAAACAGGTCAAAGGGTAGAGGCCAGACTCAGAATGGTCCACCGTTCCTTCAGGTTCAGGGGTTCAGCTTAGGGCTAACAACCCTGACCGGTAAAACAAATTTGTAAAGGAAACAGCAGTGAAGAATCCTTCTACATCTGAGTGTGATGGTATTCCTGAGGCTCCAACTGGGACTTGAGTGACTGACAGTTGTGAAAACAGAGGAAGCTATGGACACAGTGAAGAAAGCTCTGAACATCACCAGAGATGAAGGACCTTCATCTCATTGCTGCCCTAAACACCAGCGGTGTAAGTAACTTAAATCATCTGAGATAAGTGTCATCTTGGCAAGTTGGTGCTTAAGTGTCAGCTTAGTGTTTACACACAAGAATGAGGGGGAGTTAGAGGTCAGGGCAGTAAATGAAGAGTCAGAGGCAGGAGTCAGTGGTTCAGAGTTCAGGTTGGAACATTCTATAGTCAAATGCCAGTAATCCCTGGGGGTCGGGTCAATAGCCACTGAGGATGAAGGCCAGCAATCCCCTTGGTAAAGGACCTGAGAATGAGGGCTAGTAACCCCTACTCAGTCAGTGAGTGTCATGGTTGGAGGTCCGTATGGGCAGAAGGCATGAGGGTCGGAGTTCAAAGTCCTGTGATTGGTGAATCTTTGAGTTGATACCACAGGTTGAAATCCAAAGGTTGAAGACTGAAATCGGCAAGATTGGAGGTTGAGGCCCAAAAAAAAGAAGCCCCTGGGATGTGTCTGGAAGTCGGAGGCCTGATGTCTGCAAGTCTGAGGCTGTGAGTCTGGGTTGGGGACTAGAATCTGGAGGTGGGACGCCTGCGCATCTCACAGTCAAGTGGCTTGTCCTGAGGTTGTAGGTCTGTTTGTAGGTGCAAGGATGTGAAAGAGATTTGTTTTACTGTTGTCTTGCTTTGTTCTTGTTGCTGTTGCTTGTGCTGTCTGCTGAATAATATAGGCATGCTATGTTGGTGCTGGAATGTGTGGTGACACTTGGACAGTTGGAGCACATGTGTTGGTTGTTAATGTATAAGATAAATGAATTTGAACCTGAATCTAGGTTTCGTCGTCTTGAAGAAGGGTCTCAGCCCAAAATGTCAACTGTTTACTCTTTTCCATAGATGCTGCCTGACCTGCTGAGTTCCTCCTGCTCTGTGTGTGTGTGTTGCTTTACATTCTCATCAAATGGGCAATTTAAGAACACCTTCAATCAAGTGTACTGAAGAGTTTCTATAATCAGTAATGTATAAAACATCAAGGTTTCTTGTTGAGATCTGAAGGCTTTCGTAATCTCATCGCTGTTAAATGGAACATTTAAGTATCAATTGCAAATGGTTATTGTGTTACTTGCTCAATGAATATATTCAGCAGCCTAATGGTATTATTTAAAACTGTTGCCAAATCCCTTAACACTACAGCACATGTTGCTTGTGTAATTACAGCCCTAAGCACATACTTGGTTTCTGTACTGGCAAGTCTAAAAGGAAGAAACCATTCTACCTCTGCAATAGGTTACTTCATTTGAGGTAGACATCTTTGCCCTTCTGTGACTCCTCTCCAAGTGATGTTTTCCAATGGACTGACATCTCTCAGGCAGCAAGGCTGAAGGATGACATTCCATTCTAAGCTTTTCCCTCTTGCAGTGTGCTGCCGCAATGGCAACCATTCTCATGTTTGCAAAGACTTCTGGACTTGATAGTTCAATGGTTCCATTTAATATTAGAGTGTGTTTAGTATACAACCTGAAATTTTTACTCTTCACAGATATCTACGAAACAAAAGAAAAGCCCTAAAGAATGAATGACAGAAAAACATAGAACCCTAAAGCCCCCTCCCTCCTTCCGCACACAATCAGCAGCAAAGCATCGACCTTCCCCCCTCCCCCCACTTATTCAAGTGGAAAACATCAGCCCCTCTCCACCCACTATGCAGGCAATATCAAAGCTCCAAAGAGACCATGATTGAGTACATTAAAATCCACTGTTCATCCCAACAGTTCGACACCTCACAGGCTCTCACTCTCACTAACAAGGGAGAGAGGGGTATCACCCCTACCATTATTCTGCACCACTTGGCAGCTGTTCAAAAATCATTTAATATTGACTTGATTTAGCCAGCCTTTGAAGTTGCTGCATAAGACCATACTTATTGCTACATGGGAGCCTGACAATAGCAGTTTGTGATAGCACCATAAAGCTGTATCTGATGCCAAGGTCATCAGAGTTATTTGATATGGCTTCATGGCATGTGAGGTTGGATAGGCTTCATATGGTGAGAATCAATGTCCTTGTAGTTGAATAATCCAATAACCTATTTCATACGACTGGACAGGGATCATGCAAGACCCATGACTGTACAGTGGAATTTGCATCCATATGCACAGGAATCTTATCATATGGATAGAGGTGGATAAGATGATGAGAGGCATTGATCGTGTGGATAGTCAGAGGCTTCTTCCCAGGTCCGAAATGGCAAGCACAAGAGGACACAGGTTTAAGGTACTTGGGAGTAGGTACAGAGGTGATGTCAGGGGTGAGTTTTTTACGTAGAGAGTGGTGAGTGTGTGGAATGGGCTGCCGGCAACAGTGGTGGAGGCAGATATGATAGGGTCTTTTAAGAGACTCTTGGATATGTACATGGAGCTTAGAAAAACAGAGGGCTATGGGTAACCCTGGTAATTTCTAAGGTAAGGACATGTTCAGCACAAGTTTGTGGGCCGAAGGGCCTGTATTATGCTGTAGGTTTTCTATGTTTCTATCATCTCCTGTCTTGTGCTTTGCAGTCAGACCAGCACAACCACAACAATGCAGTCACCAAAATAAGTGATGCTGTCTAAGTTTGGCATCAGTCCTTTGAGCAAATAGCATTCCTCCACACTCCATTTCATACCGTGAGGTTTTTCCAACAGGCCAAATGTTGCGTCTAACATCTCATACTGTCTGCCTAGTCACCTTCTTGAGAACTCTTCATATAGAAGGGCTCAACTTTTCTCATTGAACCAGTATCACTGATTGGGCTCAGCCTCTGTTGTTCTCTTTTCTTCACTCCCACTGCTACCAGGTGTCAGCCCTCATGACGCAAGTCACTTCCTTGCTCATTGTGCCAGTGCCCTTTGAGAACAGGCACATTGAAACAATGACACCTCTAATCATAGAGAGTCCACACTGGCTGCCCAGTTACCCCCTGCCTCTTCTCCCTCGGCTTGCAATTTTCTCTTTACCTAATCCCTCTTGGTAGTCACGCTGGGTCTGGCCACACTCTGCTCTCATACCAATCTGTAATACTGTAAGTTGGAGAATTCAATGTTCATGCCAGGGGGCTGGAGACTACCCAGACAGTATATGAGGTGCTGCTTCTGGTAATTCCCTCCCCCTCCCTTCCCCCATCCTAGTTTCGCTCTGCCTCATCCTCCAGCTGCCTATCACCTCTCTCATGATTCCGCCTTCTTCTACTACCCATAGTACTTTCCACTTACATTCCTTCTTCACCTTTCCTGCCTATCCCCTCCCTGCTTCCCCTCCCCCACCTCGTGATCTTTCCCCTTTCTGATTTTTCACCTGGCACCTACCAGCCTTCTCCTTTCCACCCTCCCCCCACCTTCTTTATAGGGCCCCTGCCCCCTCCCTCTTCAGTCCTGACAAAGGGTCTTGGCCCGAAACGTTGACTGCTCGTTTTCATGGATGCTGCAGGACCTGCTGAGTTCCTTCAGTGTGTTGTGCATGTTGCTTTGACCCCAGCATCTGCAGTGTGCTTTGTGTTTTGGAAGTTTAGGAACTTGTCTGTATTACTGGCAAAAATAAAGATTGACTTCATGAGTACACCACTCTTGGAATTCCTTTCCCATCATAATGGTGTTGTATTGAATCTGTAATTTCATTTGTATATACACTGCTAACAAAGACTCAATGACAAATAGTGCTATTTTTATCAAAAATATGTGAAAAATATGATCTAAGTTTGTTCATAATCTTTTCATGCGTTTTGATAGTTTACTTTTGATCACAATTGACAGGATTAAAATTGCAGTTAAGGTGACCCAGTCCAGGCAAGTACTTTATTGATTAAAAGCGTCAGGTTGAGTTGAACGTGAAACTGGAAATTTTTGATTATTGAGTCACTTATGTTGTACTTCAGTAGAACTGCTGGAAGTTCTAAATGAAGAACTCATTGATTAAGCACGCACTTGAAATGTTACTTGAGAACAGCTGGCATAGAAAAATGATGTAAATACTGCAGTGCATTGAATCACGACGTACCTGTGGCAGGAAAATGATCATTTTATCACTGAGTGAACTAATCGCATGCAGGTGTGAATCATTTCAGTTATTGCCAATTCCCGGCTGTAGATCCTGCAGTGTCACATTATTAATCCTGTTCGGTTTCTGCCGCACTGGAACTAATATTAATAGACTTCATAAGAAAAATGCTCTAATGAATATCATCTGGGAACTTTGGGACTCTTCTTCCAATTTATAATATCTTAGCTGCAAAAGCAAATATTATAATAGAATAGAATTGGGTATTTGTTTCTTTGTACTTTTTAATAAGATTATGGCTAATCTCTGACTTCAATTTAATGTAGAATACTATCCCTCAAACCGTTGATTCCTCCACTATCCAAAATCTATTGGACACTCTCAGGAAGATATTAATCCGGGGGTTCCTAACCTTTATTATGCTATGGACTACTACCATTAACTGGTGGGTCCATGGACCCCAGGTTGGGAACCTCTGAATTAATCATCCATTGAACTTTGGCGAAATAAATATCAACAATGAAGTTGAAAGTTCAAAGTAAATTTTATTATCAAAGTACATATATGTCACAACTCTGAGGTTCATTTAACTGTGGCACACTCAGCAAATCTATAGAATAGTAACTATAACAGGATAAAGATCAACCAGAGTGCAGAAGACAACAAACTGTGCAAATGCAAATATAAATAAATGGCACGAAATAATGAGAACCTGAGATAATGAGATAAAGAGTTAAATATCATTGGTTGTAGGAACATTTCAATGATGGGGCAAGTTCAAGAGCCGATGGTTGAGGGATGAACCTGGTGATGCAAGTCCTGAGGGACTGATGGCAGCAGCAAGAAGAGAACGACCTGGGTGGTGGAGACCTCTGATGATGGATGCTGCTGCTTTCCTTTGGCAGTACAGTATTTCATGCAGATGTGCTCAGTGAAGTTTCTCTTTATTTTATTCCTAAATTGATCTTTTTGATAATCTAAACAGTAGATTAGTAATCTCTTGCTGAAGAAAATATTCTCTTCTCTTACTGCAGATCAATTAAATCACCTGTTTTTTCAAAGTCCAGGGAGTTTACTGGATTCTTGACTTCTTCATTGTGAGACAGTCGGTATGGATCAGTAACAACATCTCCTTGCTGACAATCAACACTGGCACATCTCAGGGATGCGTGCTTAGCTCACTGCCCTACTCTCTCTACACCCATCACTCTGTGCCTTGTGTACTGTGGAAACAGGTTCACACGTTTGGTGAGTGGGACATAAAACACTGACTATGAACAAGCATATTACTCATTTATTTACAAACGAAAAGATTTGAACAAACATTTAAGTTCTTCTAAGCTACACAAACTACAGAACTAAATATTCAACAAACCAATACTTGGTTAAAAGTACACGCAGAGCTTACCTTCCTAATGGCTCTGTGAGTCATGCCTTGTGAACAAAAGGAAAGAGAGAGTGAACCCCTCACACATGTTACTTTTATACCCCCCCCCACCCAAGGTGCTTGAAACTGGACACTTGGTGCCAAGGTATGCAAGCCAACCGATGGAAAAGGGAGACTGCAGTTTTTTAAACCAGGTAATCAACAATTGACACAATGGAAGCTGCTTTCGAACGGTAAATAAGTCACCCCCCCACACTACACATCGGCACAATCCAACACCATCTATAAATTCACCGATGACATCTCTGTTGTTGTGTCAGAGGAGGTGTAAAAGGGTGCGATAGATTGACTGGTTGAGAGGTATTGCAAAACCTTGCACTCATTGTCAGCAAGACTAAAGAATTGATTGTGGACGTCAGGAAGGAGGAGGTGGGAGTATAACACCAATCTGCATTGATGGACAACCATGGAAAGATTGAACAACTTCAAGTTTCTGAGTGTCAGCATCTCAAAGCATCTATCCTGGGACCAATATGTTGATGCAATCATGATGAAGGCATGGTAATGGCTATTGACTATGCAGACAAATGTGAGGTTTTGCACATCCAAAGGACCAACCAGTGTAGGTCTTGCACTGTGAATGGTAGGCCACTGAGGAGTCTGGTAGAACAAAGGGATCTGGGAAAACAGGTTTATAATTCATTGAAAGTGGTGTTACAGCTAGGTAGGGTCTTAAAGAAAGCTTTTGGTACATTGGCCTTCATTAACCAAGGTATTGAGTACAGGATATTGAAGTTGTATAAGATGTTGGTGAGGCTTAATTTGGAGTATTTTGTGCAGTTTTAGTCATCTACTTACAGGAAAGACGTAAACAAGGTTGAAAGAGTACAGACAAAACTTGCAAGGATGTTGCCAGGTCTGGAGGACCTGAGTTACAAGAGGCAATTGAATAGGCTGGGATTATGTTCTTTAGAATGTAAAAAAATTTAGAGGAGATTTGATAGTGGTATACAAAATTATGAGGGGTATAGATAGGGTAAACACAAACAGGCCTTTTCCACTGAGGTTGGGTAGGACTACAACCAGAAGTCATGGGTTAAGGGTGGAAGGTGAAAAGTTTACGGGGAACGTGAGAGGAAGCTTCTTCACTCAGAGTGTGGGATGAGCTGCACGCAAGCTCAATTTCAGCATTTAAGAGAGGTTTGGATGGATTGAGAGCTTCTCCATGGATTGTCACCTTGTCGTGGCGGAGAAGCTTGTGTGGTCCTGAGATCCCGAGAGCGATGCCTCTGGAGCTATGCTCCTGGTAGGGTCACCCAAGGTGTAAGATCAGGGGTGAGGTCCCTGACAAAGAACAATACAACCAAGACATCAATGGTGGAACAGGCAAATGAAGTTACTTCGAACTCAACGGCTGTGAAGGCGGATGAAGGCTGCAACAAATCCATCAGCTCCAATCGTCGTGTTTTCCATGCCATTGGAATCAGTTGGTTGATTTGTGAAGTATCCTGTGCTTCTTGGAGTAAAAAACATCAAGTACACGTTAAACAAATACACGCACAGGTGTCTTGGCTCTGTGGAAACAGAATGAAGACCATCATTCTCAACCTCGAGGGATAACCACAACAGATAGGTACATGGATATCAGAGATATGGAAGGCTATGGTCCCAGTGCAGGTTGATGGGAGTAGGGAGTTTAAATGGTTTTGGAATGGACTAGAGAGTCAAAGGGCCTGTTTCTGTGCTGTACTTCTCTATGACCCTATGACTTCATTGGGAGTTTGAGGAGATTTGTTATGTCAACAAAGACTCTAGCAAATTTCTACAGATGTACCGTGTGGAGAATTTTTACTGGTTGCATCAGTGTCTGGTGTGGAAGTGTCACTACACTGCATTGTAAGAGGCTTCTGAGGGTTGTAGACTTAGCCAGCTCCATCATAGGCTTCTGCACCATCCAGGACATGCCCTCTTCTCATTACTACCATTAGGGAAGAGGACCAGGAGCCTGAAGTCCTACACTTAATGTTTTAGGAACAGTTTCTACCTCCCTGCCATCATATTTTTGAATAGTCCTTGAACTCATGAACACTACCTTGCTATTCCTCTTTCACACTATTTATTTTTTCATTGTAACTTACAGTAATGTTATGCCTGCACTGTTCTGCCACCACAAAGCAACACATTTTATGACTTAAGTCAGCAACAATAAACCTGATTCTGATTCTGAGTTCCTGTTCCATCTTTCCTCAAATCCTCCATTTTCTGATTTAATTTAGTTGGCCTTCATTGTGATCCATCTCAGCTGACACATATTTCCTTTAGCTGACAGGATGAAAGTTATATATGCCTGTCTTCACAGTGGATGCTACCAGTAACATGAAGAAGTTCAAGAGAGTCGAGGGGCAGAGGCGAGTGTAGTGTCCATTCTTCTTGTGGTTCACATGGATACAAATGATATACTGTAGATAAAAGACTATAATACATAGGAGCAGAATTAAGGCATTTGGCCTATCAAGTCGGCTCTGTCATTCAAACAGGGCTGATTTATTTTCCCTTTCAATCTATTGTCCCTTCTTCTTGTAACTTTTAACACTCTTACTATTCAAGAACCTATCAACCTCTTCTTGAAGTATACCAAATGACTTGGCCTCCATAGTTGCCTCTAGTAATGAATTCCACAGATTCACCATCCTCTGGCTAAAGAAATTCCTTTAGTCAGAAAGAACAAGGAAAGAGGTTCTGCTAAAGGAATATGAGCAGCTATGGACTAAATTAAAAAGAAGAATCATAAAGGTAATAATCTCTGGAT
Organism: Hemitrygon akajei; assembly: GCF_048418815.1. NCBI lineage: Eukaryota > Metazoa > Chordata > Chondrichthyes > Myliobatiformes > Dasyatidae > Hemitrygon > Hemitrygon akajei. The sequence goes on along the minus strand of NC_133124.1, from coordinate 140,514,847 downwards.
TACTACGTGGGCCATGTGCTAACTGGCACAGAATCAATAAAATTAAAGAGGTGGATGTGTGACTTACAGATTGGTGTGAGAGAAGTGGGCTTGGATTTTAGAGCTGTTCTGCTAAAGGAGGGAGCTGCTTTGATGGGACAGGCTCTGCCTGAGCCGTACTGGGACCAAAATCCTGGAGAATTCCATAACTAGATAGGACTTTAAGTAGTTTGGTGGTTAGTTTAATGGCATGGAAAATTAAGGAAAAAGCTAAAGGGAAGGAAGGCACAAGAAAGTTATTAAAGTTTCCACAATCTAAAAAGACATTGGTTGATTAGAGGTAGTCGGCACAGCTTTATGCATGGGAGATCATCTCTTACTAATCTGACAGGGCTTTCCTTTGAGCTTTTTGATGAAATGGCCAAGAAAGTTGATGAGGACTGCAGGCAAGATGTGGTTTACATGGGCTTCAGCAAGGACCTTGATTGGGTTCCATATGGCAGGCTGCTCTGGAAGATTGATTGCTGGAACCTAGAGTGAGCTGGCCAATTTAATAGACAGTCGGCATGATGGTAGAAGGTTGTTTCTCAGACTAGAGGGCCGTGACTAGTGGTGTCCCTCAGGGCTTTGTGGTATGCCTATTGGTGTTTGTCATCAGTATCAATGCTTTGGACAGGAATGTTCAAGAAGTAATTAGTAACTTTGCAGATGACAATAAAATAGATGATTATAGTGGACAATGAAAAACGATCTGATAAGCTGAGGAAATGGATCAAGGAATGGCAAATGGGGTTTACTTCAGATAACTACGTGGTATTCCACTTTGGAAGGTCAATTTCAGTTCATGTTTTCTTGGTGAATGGCAGTCCCTGGGGAGTGATGTGGAACAGAAAGCTCTGCAGCACTTGGAATTCAGGTGCATGGTTTCCTGAAAGAGAACCACAGGTAGAGTGATGAAGTCTTTTGGCATGCTGATCTTCATAAGTTAGGGCATTGAGTATAAAAGTCAGGAGGCTGTACAAAACACTGGTGAGGCTGCACTTGGAATATTGTGCTCACTTTTGGTTGCTCTGCTGTAGGCAAGATGTTATTAAACTGGAAAAAGTGGAGTTAAAATCTATGAGGATGCTGCAGGGCTTGAGGGGACTAATTTAAAGGGAGAGGTTGTTCAGGTTAGGACTTTGTTCCTCAGAGGGTAGGAGGCTGAAATGTGATCTTATACAGTGCCTATAAAAAGTATTCACCCCCTCCCCCGGAAGTTTTCATGTTTTATTATTTTACAACATTGATTCACAGTGGATTTAATTTGGCTTTTCTGACACTGATCAACAGAAAAAGACTCTTTTGTGTCAAAGTGAAAACAGATCTCTACAAAGTGATCTAAATTAATTACAAATTTAAAACACACAATAATTGATTGCATAAGTGTTCACCCCCTTCAAGTCAGTAGTTAGTAGATGCATCTTTGGCAGCAATTACAGCTTTGAGTCTGTGTGGATAGGCCTCTATCAGCTTTGCAATCTGGACACTACAATTTCTCCCCATCCTTCTTTACAAAACGGCTCAAGCTCTGTTAGACTGCATGGAGATCATGAGTGAACAGTCTTTTCAAGTCCAGCCACAAATTCTCAATTGGATTGAGGTCTGGACTCTGACTTGGCCACTCCAGGACAAGAACTTTGTTGCTTTTAAGCCATTCCTGTATAGCTTTGGCTTTATGCTTAGGGTCATTGTCTTGCTGGAAAACAAATCTTCTCCCAAGTCACAGTTCTTTTGCAGACTGCATCATGTTTCCCCCTAGAATTTCCCTGTATTTTACTGCATTCATTTTTCTCTCTACCTTCACAGACCTTCCAGGGCCTGCTGCAGTGAAGCATCCCCACAGCATGATGCAGCCACCACCATGATTTTAAGTAGGGATGGTATGTTTTTGATTATATGTGGATTTTGCTCAATTTTGGTTTTCATCAGACCATAGAATCTTCTTCCAGCTGACTTTGGAGTCTCCCACTTACCATCTGGGAAACTCTAGCTGAGATTTCATGTGAGTTTTTATTCAACTGTGGCTTTCTCTTTGCCACTACCCCATAAAGCTGTGACAGGTGAAGCACTCGGGCAACAGTTGTATGTGCAGTCTCTCCCATCTCAGCCATTCAAGCTTGGAATTCCTCCTGAGTTGTCAAAGCTCTATTGTGGCTTCCCTCACTAGCCCGCTTCTTGCACAGTCACTCAGTTTTTGAGGACGGCCTGCTCTAGGCAGAATTACAGCTGTGCCATATTCTTCCCATTTCTTGATGATTTGACTTAACCGTGCTCTAAGGAATATTTAGTGACTTGGAAATTTTCTTGTATCCATGTCCTGACTTGAGCTTTTCAATAACCCTTCCGCGAAGTTGCTTGGAGTGTTCTTTTGTCTTCATGGTGTAGTTTTTGCCTGGATACCAACTCACCAGTAGTTGGACCTTCCAGATGCAGGTGTATTTTTACTACAATCAATTGAAACACCTTGATTGCACATGGTGATTCCATTTAACTAACTATGTGACTTCTAAAACCAATTGACCTGCACCAGTGATAATTTGGTGTGTCATATTAAAGGGGGTGAATACTTAAGCAATCAGTTATTTAGTGTTTTATATTTGTAATTAATTTAGATCACTTTGTAGAGATCTGTTTTCACTTTGACATGAAAGAGTCCTTTTCTGTTGATCAGTGTCAAAAAGGCCAAATTAAATCCACTGTGATTCAGCGTTGTAAAACAATAAAACATGAAGCCTTCCAAGGGGGTTGACTACTTTTTATAGGCACTGTAGATGTGTGTAAAATCCTGAGGGACATAGATAGGGTGAATACAGTTGGTCTCTTTCACCAGAGTTTGGGTAGCAAGAACTGGAGGATAGAGGTCAAAGGTGAGAGGGCCTTGAGTGGCAATGTTTTTTACACTGTGTGGTAACTATGTGGAATCAGCTGCCCAATGCACAACAACTTTTAAAAGACACTTGGACAGGTACATGCATTGGAAAGATGTAGACAGTTATGGGCCAAACACGAGCACCAGGGACATCTTGGTCAGCACAGAGAAGCTGGGCCAAAGGGCCTGTATCTTTGTTGTATAACTCTGTGACTAAATAGAATTGTTAGGAGGCAGGGATCATAATTTATTAGAATTCACCCTGCAGTTTGAGAGGGAGAGCTGAAATCAGATTTAATTGTATTAGGATTATACCAGAATATTCTTTATTCTAATAAAAATAGAATAAATATAATTATTGAGGCATGAGGGAGAAGATAGCCAGAGTTGATTGGAAGGGAATTCTAGCAAGGAAGGCTTTGGAGCAGCAATGGATGGAGTTTCTGGGAGTAATTTGGGAGACACAGCAGAATTTCTTCCCAAGGAAGAAGCAACCCAGTAATTGGCAGGCTGAGGTAATTATGGCTGATAAAGGAAGTCAGGGACATTTGGAGTAAAAGCAAAAGAGAAGGCATACAATAGGGCAAAGATTAGTGGGAAATCAGAGAATTGGGAGGCTTTTAGAAATGGAGGACAAGTTAAAAATTTATAAGGGGGAAAATGAAATGTAAGGATAAACTAGGCAATAATATAAAAGAAGATTGCAAAAGTTCTTTTATGTATAGAAAAAGTAAGATGGGGTAAGAGTGAACATTGGACCAATGGAAGATGATTTTGAAGAGATAGTAATGGGAACAGAAAAATAATGAAGAGACTAGTAATGCGTGAGAAATTCTAGAGTCCCAGGGTGTAGCTGAAGATGTACAAATCCCATGGACAAGGTGGATTATACCCAAGGGTTGTGAATGAGGTAGCTGAAGGGATTCATAGTGGAGGTATTCATAGTAATTTTTCAAGAATCATTGGAGTCAGGGAGGGCTCCATGGGACTAGAAAATTCCATATGTGACAGAAGTGTTTAAGAAGGGAGGGAGGCAAAATAGAGGAAACTATAGGCAGGTTAATCTGACCTTGGTTGTTGGTAAGATTTTAGAGTCCATTGCTAAGGATGTACTGTACTTCGAAGTATATGATAAAATATGGTAAAGTCAGGACAATTTTGTTCAGGCATGATCTTGCCTGACAAATCTATTTGAACTCTTTGAGAAGGTAATAAGTGAGTTTGTCAAAGAGTTAGTTGACATTATTTACTTGGATTTTCAGAAGGTCTTTGACAAGGTGCTTAGCACAGGCTGTAAACCGGGTCAGAGCTCATGGTGTAAGAGGCAAGGTACTAGCATGGGTAGATAGTTTTGTTTGTATGTCATTTTATTTATTTAGTGATACAGCGCAGCAGATAGGTCCTTCTGGCACTTCAAGCTCACTGCCCCAGCAACACCCAACGAACCTGTTTAACCCTAACCTAACCATGGGACAATTTACAATGACCAGTTAACCTACCCAGTATGTCTTTGGACCATGGGAGGAAACCAGAGCACCCAGGGAAAACCCATGCATTTCACAGGGACGATGTGCATTACAGAATGGCATTGCAATTGAACCCTGAATTCTGGAACATCCTGAGCTGTAATAGTGTCATGCCAGCCGCTACACTACCACGGCACCCCAAGTGTAGTTTGGCTGACTGGCTGAAGTCAGTGGGGATAAAGGAGGATGACTGCTGGAGACTAGGGGACTTCCACAAAGGTTAGCTTTGGGTCTACAACTTCTCATTTGGTACATTAATTACATGGACAAAGGTACCAAGGTAAGTGGAGGGACTGGCACTGCTACAAAACAGGGTGTCTGAAGGAGGACATGCACATGTTGGGAGAGTGAGCAAAGAGCTGGCACATGGAATACAACACAGGGAAGTGTGTGGTTATGCCCTTTGGTCGGAAGAATAAACATAAAACAAAGAACACTGCAGCACAGTAAAGGCACATGATGTTGTGGAATCCTTTTAACCTACTCTAAGTTTAATTTGAATCTTCCCTCCTATATAGTCCTCCATTTTCTATCATCTATGTGCCTTAAATATCACTAATGCATCTACCTCTACCACCACCCTTGGCAGTTCTACCATGCTCTGTGTAAAAAAAATCATCCTGACAAACCCCTTATACTTGGCTCCAATCACCTTAAAATCACCTTGTATTAGTCATTTCCACCCTGGGTAAAGGTCTCTAGCTACCCACTCTGTCTATGCCACATATCATCTTGTACACCTCTTATCCCTCCTTTGCTCCTAAGAGAAAATCTCTAGCTTGTTCAACCTATCTTCATAGGACATGTTCTCTAATCCAGGCGGCATCTTGGTAAATCACCCTCTCTAAAGCTTCTACATCTTTCCTATTGGTGAGGATTATTTTCTAAACGTCGTGAGAATTCAGAAATCAGGGATGGAAAGGGACTTGGGAGTCCTTGCTCAGGATTCCCTTGAGGTTAACTTTAAGATGGTCAATAGTAAGGACAGAAAATGCAGTGTTAGCATTCATTCATTCATTCATTCTTGCTTTTATCTTCTATAATATTATAAAATATAAAAGCAAGAATGCATTGCTGAAACCTTATAAAATGGCCACACTGCATTTAGAAACCTAGAGGACATTCACAAGATTAATCCTGGGAATGAAAGTCTTAAAATGTGAGGAGAGGAACATTTGATGTCTCTAGGCCTGTACTCAATGGATTTCAGAAGGATGGGGGTGCGGGGAGAGGGGAGGGCTCAGACTGGTTCAAGCTGATAGGAAGGCAATAGTAACATAAATAACCACACATTACAACAGTGGTGTGCTGAAGAGCATCTCCGAACGCACAACACATTGAATCTATGTGGATGGGCTACAGCAGCAGTAGATACTTTGCAGCATCTTTATTATGCAACGGAGGAAATTAATAAAGTGACCATTGATTATATATACCACATATTAATGCTTACAGCAATATCTGGACCAGTTAGAAATATAGGCTGAAAAATGCAGATGGATTTTAATTCAGGCAAGTGTGTGGTGTTGCTGGGATGACAAACCAAGATAGGACTTACTCAGTGAACAGTAGGGTACCCCGGAGAGTGTTGAACAGAGGGGTCTGGGAATACAGATCCACAATTCCTTGAAAGTGGTATCACAGGAGGATAGTGTTGGAAAGAGAGCTTTTGGCTCCTTGGACTTCATAAATCAGAATGTTATGCACAGGAGTTTGAAAGTTATGATAAAGTTGTGTAAGAAGTTGGTGAAGTCAAATTTGGAGTATTCTGCACAGTGCTGGTCACCTACTATAGAAAAGTTATCTGTAAGTTTGAAAGAGTACAGAGAAAATTTACAAAGATGTTACTAGGACGAGGACCTGAATTGTAGGGAAAGTTTGAATAGGTTAGGACTTTATTCCCTTGAGTGTTAAGAGAAAGAGGGTAGATTTGATAGAGGTACTGTATTTCAAATTATAAGGGGTATAAATAGGGTTAATGCAAGCAGGCATTTTCCTCTGAGGTTGGGTGAGATGAGAATTAGAGGTCATGGGTTAAGGGATAAATGTGAAATATTTAAATGGAACCTGAGGAGGACCTCCTTCACTCAGAGGGTGGTGTGAATGTGGAATGAGATGCCAGTGGAAGTGATGGATATGGGTTCGATTTCAATATTTAAGAGAAGTTTTGATGTTTTTACAAAGTTTTTACATGGATGGTGGGTCAATGGGACTAGGCAGAATAAAAGTTCAGCATGGGCTGAATAGGTCAAAGGGCCAATTTCTATTGTAATGCTCTATGACTCTAATACATCTGCTTGAGACAGCAGCATGAAAAAGACCTTTAAGAAAGTTTCTAAATAATTACAGGTTTGTTGGGGAAATGGAATTTTGGAAGTATCAGCTTCAGCAACTGTAGTTGGAGACATAAGAGACTGCAGATGCTGGTGTGTGGGACAGCACCCAAAAAGACAAAGGAACTCAGCAGGTCAAGCAGCATTTGTGGAGAGAAATGTGGAGTGTTTTGGGTAGGGATTCTTTAGCTGCTTGACATGCTGAGTTACTCCAGCTTTCTGTGTGTTCCTCAACAACTACAGTTAATGAGGTGAAGGTTACCATAATTTTGGAGTAAAATGCATGCTTTGGTGGTGGCCTGGCTGGGTCTCCAGGTCCACGGCTGTACCAGAATAAGACTCAGTGGGTGAAGAGGGTCTAAAGGAAGGAGACACTTAGCCATTAGACTTCATCTTCAATTGTCATCTGTAACAATGCTTCTATATGCCATGAAAAAATATTTTTATGCAGGAGTAAAGATGTGTTGCTGCAATTAGATGGTATCTTAAAGAAAGTGCTACTCGAGCATTAGATGGTATCTTACCTTTTATTTAAAAATATTCTTGCCATTGAAGAAGTGCAATAAAATCTCACCAGACCAGTTGCTGTAGAAAGCACAAGACCATAAGATATGTGAGCAGAAGTAGGCTATTCCGCCCATTGAGTCTGCTCCGCCATTCAATCATGGGCTGATCTAATTCTTCCAGTCATCCCCACTCCCCTGCTTTGACTCCATACCCTTTGATGCCCTTACTAATCGAGAACCTATCTATCTCTGCCTTAAAAACACCCAATGACTTGGCCTCCAGTGTTGGTGCGTGGCCTAGTGGATAAGGTATCGGTCTAGTGATCTGAAGGTCACTGGTTTGAGCCTCAGCTGCATCAACATGTTGTGTCCTTGAGCAAGGTACTTAACAACACATTACTCTGCGACGACACCAGTGCCAAGCTGTTTGGGTCCTAGTGCCCTTCCCTTGGACAACATCGGTGGCGTGGAGAGGGGAATGCTTGCAGCTTAGGCAACTGCTGGTCTCCCATATAACCCTGCCCAGGCCTGAGCCCTGGAAACCTTCCAAGGTGCAAATCCATGGTCTCACGAGACTAACGGATGCCTATATAAACTTGGCCTCCACAGCCGCTCATGGCCACAAATTCCACAGATTTACTACCCTCTGACTAATTTTTCCGCATCTCAGTTCTAAAAGGACGTCCTTCAATCCTGAAGTTGTGCCCTCTAGTCCTAGAATCTCCTACCATGGGAAATAACTTTTGCCATATTTAATCTGTTCAGGCCTTTTAACATTCTGAATGTTTCTCTGAGATCCCCCCTCATTCTCCTGAACTCCAGGGAATACAGCCCAAGAGCTGCCAGACGTTCCTCACATGGTAACCCTCTCATTTCTGGAATCATTCTTGTGAATCTTTTCTGCACCCTCTCCAATGTCAGTATATACCTTCTAAAATAAGGAGCCCAAAACTGCTCACAATACTCCAAGCATGGTCTCATGAATGCCTTATAGAGCCTCAACACCACATCCCTGCTCTTATATTCTATACCTCTAGAAATGAATGCCAACATTGCATTCACCTTCTTCACAACCACCTCAACCTGGAGGGTAACCTTTAGGGTATCTTGCACAAGGACTCCCAAATCCCTTTGCATCTCTGAATTTTGAATTCTCTCCCTATCGAAATAATAGCTGCCTGTTTATTTCTTCCACCAAAGTGCATGACCATATACTTCTCCACATTGTATTTCATTTGCCACTTCTTTGTCCATTCGCCTAACTATCTATGTCTCTCTGCAGGCTCTCTGTTTACTCAACACTACGAACTCCTCCACCTATCTTTGTATCATCGGCAAATTTAGCCACAAATCCATTAATTCCATAATCCAAATCGTTGACATACATTGTAAAAAGCAGCGGTCCCAACACCGACCCCTGTGGAACTCCACTGGTAAGTGGCAGCCAGCCAGAATAGGATCCCTTTATTCCAACTCTGTTTTCTGCCGACCAGCCAATGCTCCACCCATGCTAGTAACTTCCCTATAATTCCATGGGCTCTTATCTTGCTAAGCAGCCTCATGTGTGACACCTTGTCAAAGGCCTTCTGAAAATCCAAGTATACCACATCTACTGCATCTCCTTTGTCTACCCTGCTTGTAATTTCCTCAAAGAATTGCAGTAGATTTGTCAGGCAGGATTTTCCCTTCAGGAAACCATGCTGGCTTTGGCCTATTTTGTCATGTGCCTCCAGGTACTCTGTAATCTCATCCCTAACAATTGATTCCAACAACTTCCCCACCACTGATGTCAGACTAACAGGTCTATAGTTTCCTTCTTGCTGATTCCCACCATTCTTAAATAGCAGAGTAACATTTGCAAATTTCCAGTCATCTGGTACAATACCAGAATCTATTGATTCTTGAAAGATCATTGTTAACACCTCTACAATCTCTCCAGTTACTTCCTTCAGAATCCAAGGGTGCATTCCATCAGGTCTGGGAGATTTATCCACCTTCAGACCATTGAGCTTCCTGAGCACCTTCTCAGTCGTAATTTTCACTACACAAACTTCACTTCCCTGACACTCTTGAATATCTGGTATACTGCAGATGTCTTCCACTGTGAAGACTGATGAAAAATACTCATTCAGTTCCTCTGCCATTTTTGTGTCTCTCATTACAATATCTCCAGCGTCATTTTCTATTGGTCCTATATCTACCCTCGACTCTCTTTTACCCTTTATATACTTAAAAAAGCTTTTAGTATCTTCTTTGATATTAGTCACCAGCTTCCTCTCATAATTCATCTTTTCCTTTTGAATGACCATCTTAGTTTCCTTATGCAAGTTTTTAAAAGCTCCCCAATCCTCTAGCTTCCCACTAGCTTTGGCTTCCTTGTATGCTCTCTCTTTTGCTTTTACTTTGGCTCTGACTTCACTTGTCAGCCACAGTAGTGTCCTTCTTCCCTTTGAAAATTTCTTAATTGGAATATATCTATCTTGTACTTCTCTCAGTTTTTGCAGAAACTCTAGCCATTGCTGCTCTGCTGTCTTTCCTGCAAATGTCCCTTTCCAGTCAACTTCAGCTAGTTCTTTTTGAACTTTGAAGCATGCTCTTCACTTGCAAAGTGACAAAACTTCTATAATCAATGAATAGAAATTCATCTTATTGTCCCACTGCAGACGGCATTTCTAATGCTTAATGTTGGTTTTTCCAGAAAATGTTATTTCCATAAATTTCAGATGTGTCTGCACAGGGCATGAATCTCAAGTAGTTAATCAAGAAACATTGCTCTCACATTCTAAGCAAATGGTTGTGATCAATATAAAATGCTCATTCCAAAGTTTAAAGTTAAAAGTAAATTTTATTATCAAAGTACATAAATGTCATCATATACAACCTGAGATTTGTTTTCTTGTAGGCATGCTCAGCAAATCTGTAGAAAATTAATTGTAACAGGATCAATGAAAGATCACTCAGTGTGCAGAAGAGAACAAACTGTGCAAATGAAAATATAAATAAATACCAATAAATAACAGGAACATGAGATAATGAGATAAAGAGTCCTTGAAAGTGAGATTATTGGTTGTGGGAACATCTCAATGGATGGGCAAGTGAGTGTAGTTATCCCCTTTTGTTCAAGAGCCCGATGGTTGAGGGTAGTAACTGTTCTTGAACCAGATGGTGTGAGTCCTGTGGCACCTGTACCTTCTATCTGATGGCAGCAGCAAGAAGAGAGCATGATCTGGGTGGTGAGGATCTCTGATGATGGATGCTGCTTTCCTACGAAAGTGTTTCATGTAGATGTGCTCAATGGTTGGGAGGACTTGTACTAGGCTGAATCCGTTACATTTTGTAGGATTTTCCATTCAGAGGCACTGATGTTTCCATATCAGGTGTGGTGCAGCCACTAGGCCATTAAGTAACACCTAATCTGGAAAGATTTGGTTGCATTATTCTAAGACTGCCATGGCCACAGTATCTCAGTGGCCTGAGTCTAGGCTCCTCACTCCTGTGTAGGCTTCTGTAAAGCCCGAGGTGTGTAATTATCAGGTCGTTAAGGCAATTGCCACCTGGATCCTCGTGGGACCTTCTGCACCCGAGGATGCCTTTGGTGCCTATCAGGAGTTATTCTGCTTTATTGTCTTTACTTCAACTCCAAACTGGTGCCATAGTCCATGGCAACAGGACAAGACCAAAGCACTTTGCAACAAAGAGGATTGCTTTCTTGGCTTACTGTTAGGGTGCACTGTTAGCCTTAGATATAAACCCGATGTGGAATAATGGCTCAGATAAATGCGCCAAGTTGTGAAGATAAATGCTTCAATTGTCTATTTTTAATAAAGTGATCACTGGGTGTATATTTGTGACCTTTTGCTGCTGTATCCCATCCATTTCACGGTTCAATGTGCATTCGGGGCTGCTCTTCTGAACACCACTGTTGTAGTGTGTGGCGCTTTGTGTCACTGTCACCTCCTTGTCAGCTTGAAACAGTCTGGCCGTTCTCCTCTGACCTGCTATTTAACAAGGTATTTTCGCCTACAGAACTGCTGCTCACTGGACATTATTTGTTGTTTTTCATGCCATTCTCTGTAAACTCTAGAAACTGTTGTGTGTGAAAATCCCAGGAGATCAGCAGTTTCTGAGATACTCAAACCCAGTCTGTCTGGCAGTAACATTCATTCCATGGTCAAAGTCACTTAGATCACATTACGTTCCCATTCTGATGTTTGGTCTCAACAACAAATGAGCTGCTCGACCATTTCTGCTTGCTTTTAAGCATTAAGTTGCTGCCACATGATTTGCTGAATTAATATTTGCATTTACAATCCCGTGCACAGGTGTACCTAATAAAGAGTGTACTAGCATTGTAGGCTGTCCCCAAAAGATCAGGCAAGTGAATCATTATCACTTTTGTTTTTATAGATATACCATGGAGAGCATTCTAATTGGCTGCATCACCATCTGGTATGGGGGAGGGGGAGACTACTGCACAGGATTGAAATAAACTGTGGAGGGTTGTAATCTTAATCATGGGCACTAGCCTCTGTAGTATCCAGGACATCTTCAAGGAACGATGACTCAGAAAGGCAACATCCATCATTAAGGCTTGCCATCATCCAGGACATGCCTCATTCTCATTGTTACCATCAGGCAGGAGGTACAGAAGCCTGAAGACACATACTCAATGATTCAGGAACAGCTTCTTCCCCTCTGCCATCCAATTTCTGGATGAACATTGAACCTATGAACACTACCTCATTTATTTTTTATTTCTATTTTTGCATTACTTATTTATTTTAACTATTTTCTATACTGTAATTCATGTTTTTTACTATTATTGTGTATTGTGTTGTACTGCTGCTGCAAATACAACAAATGTAAGCCAGTGATATTAAACCTGATTCTGATTCTGATCTTCAATTACACATTCTTAAGTAAAAGTCAGCCCTTTAACTGATTGATGTTACTTCCATGAGGTTAGTACTGTGAATGAAGATGATGACTGGTAAAGGCACACAAATGAAATGCTGAAAGAAAAATTAGTTGATACTTCTCTGTTTTGAATGCTTTGATTTATGGGAGACACAGTATATTGATGACTTCTTATCACAATTGCAACACTGATTAACATCGTAATCTGCTTACAGTGCAATTTTGTAGCAGGCTTCAGCTTCCACATTTTCTCATTCCCTCGGAAGCAATAATCACACAGAAGTGAATGAAATCTTCAAATAATTGCTTCTTTATCACTTGATTGCTGTCAAATGTAAGACTGAGTCAATGAAAAAACTAAATTCTCGTGGATTTTTAGGGGCATGATTGAATGCTTTTCCAGCTCATTTATGTAACCCCTTATCCTTCCTGGGATTATGTGCTACTTCAACATGTAACCTGCTGTTATTAACTTGCTGGGAGTCAATTGCAAAGATTAAAAAAAGCTAGGCTTTAAGTAATGCTCTCGGCAGGGTAGTGCTCAGGCATATTCTGAAGTTATGGTATACTCAGCAGGGGTGTCAAACTCATTTTAGGTCACGGGCCGGATTGAGCAAAATGCAGCTTCATGTGGGCCGGATCAGTTGGACGCGTGCGAACGCAGCTTTCGTTGCCTCCGTTTTTTCAGCCTGCTCTCATGTGTCTCAGTCTCTGCTATAACTACAAAGTGTTTCACTTTACAAATTCCGTTTCTTATGAACAAGACTGCCGAGCAAGACTACCGAATAAACACTAAAAACCCTGTAAACCTGGTACCTGAATAAACTCAGCATTAGCCATATCATACGCCATAGGCGCTTCGATTACTGGGGCCAGCTTTAATAGTAATTAGATATTATCTCGTGGGCCAAAGATAATTCCACCGTGGGCCGGATTTGGCCCGTGGGCCTTGAGTTTGACATATATGGTATACTGTATAGCAAACACTAATTTCAACAGCAGCCATTCTTCAGAGTTGAACGTGGATTGTAGATTGAATTTCAAATGCAGCCTTGATCAGTGGTCTTCCTGGAGCTGCAGACTGGGGTTGATTGCAAACCAGAAAACACCCATTCACTTGATGTCTGCACGTGCATGAACGCAGCTAGAGAGACGATGCTGATTGACTTTCATTTTAGGTGTCTGGAGTGTGGGTGGTGCGGAAGGAGGTGTTTAAAAATTATATGTAATTCAAAGGAAGCATTGTAGATCCATTGTAAGTATAGAATTGTCCTGCTGTTACCTTTGATTTTTAACATATAAATATGTTGTGTAATATTGGGTCAGGCAGGCCTCCAAGAGTCTATCAAATATGATGCATGTTGCTTGTTTTGCTGAATAGAGACTTGCCCAACAAGTTCTAACTAGCATCAGTTATGCACACTTGTGTGGCCATTAGACACTACACCATGCTTAGAGTGAACAGTTTTGAAATAGTTGTCACTTGTATGTGTTTGTGTTAAAAAGCAGTGATATTTGGCAGTACACCTCTTCGACAGGCGGGCTAAACCAGGTGAGGGTAGCCGGCGGGTCTCATACCCCAGTGAGGTAGGGACATGCCTGCAAAGTCAGCTCTAGCGGACCAGGTGGATGAGATCAACAGTAAGATCCAACGGCCAGGAAGGTGTTTCCACAATGTTCCATGGAGAATGAAGGGCATGGTGAGGCACAGAAGAAGCCATGGTCATCCACTGCAACCAGGGAAGACGCCAGTTGTGATGTTTACTTGTATCACTAGGTGCCAACCTTTGCAGTCATGAGAGTGGACCTGCCCCAGAGCAACAGCTTTTCTACTTTAAAATTCCTCCCACACAGGTTTCCTGTCAATGCCCGATATGGTAGTGTTCTAATTTGTTCTCTTTTTCATTTAAATTCATCATTTGTTACACAGTTAAATGGTAGTTTGTCTTTTTTTTGTATTTTTTTAACCATTTCCATGAAATTTTGGCTGATAGCGCCAGCTGCTTAATCGTGCCTAAATGTACTGGACCTGATGTGTCCCCATTAACTGAAATGCACTGTATTAGGTTTGTGTGGTTGGGGAAGAATCCGAGTTCAGTGTCACTGACAGCATCCATTCCACGGCTTAGGGTGAGGAGGTGTGAGTTGTTTCAATGCTACCAAATAGATCTCACTCGTCTAGCTCAGTCAAAACATGGGGACTTCCTCATACCACTTGTGGAGGAGTCACAGATCCACAGAGTCTTATCCTATTAAAACAGGTCCTCCAGTCTGTGTGGTCCATGCCAACCAGAGTCCCCAGTTAAGCTTGTTCCATTTGTCCCATATCACTCAAAACTTCTCTTAACAGGTGTCTTCTGCAGTCTTTCCAGAGGTGACCACATCTACTCTGACTTGTCCTCAGGTGGTCAAAATGTTTGGTTCAATTGAGCATCATCAATTTCCATAATAAATAGATACAGGAATAAGTGTTATTCAGCCCCCAGTTAATTTACTGATCAAAACATTGTATTTTTAGCTTTCAATGCACTTAGCAATTCACCCTCCATCACCTTCCGGGATAAGCAATTCTGAAGAGTCTCAACCATTTGAGAATGCAAATATATCTTTTGTAAGTGTTAAATGAATCCCCCTTTCATAGACTATGTCCTTCAGTTTAGGATGGTAGTGAATATTGATTGCTTGGGTAACACTGTGCTTCCTAACAGCATCAACCACCGACCACCAATAAACCCTCTGGCAGTGTGGGCACTGTCCGTCAGTCTTTACTCTCCCATGACTGGAAAATTCTCTTGACTTTACGTTGTCAAGCCCCTCGGAGAATCTTACCTACTTTAATAATAATTGGTTCTTGTCTCTGAACTCCAGTGAGTACAGTCTCAACCCATTCACCCTTCCTCAGAAGATAATACTTCTATACCTGGGATCATCTTAGAATTTCTCTGAATTGCTTTTAATGATAGAATACCATTCCTTAAAGTAGAAGACAAAAGCTATTCCTGACATTGTAGGTGTGGCCTCATTAGTCCTTCAAATAGTTTTAGTAAGATTTCCCTACTTTTATACTCCAACGCCTTGAAACAAAAGCCATGTGTTTACTGCAGCTTTTTATGTTTCATATAATAAGACCCCAAATTTTTTCACAGTGTTGCTTCAGTCAAATAATAACCTATTTTATTGCTATTCCTTCCAAAGTGAACAGTTTTCTATATTCCAGCAAAAATACATCAATTGTTGACTTTTTATATACTCAGTTCAAAGTTCAAATGTATTATCGAATTATCTATGCTATATACAACCTTGAGATTCATCCACTTGCTGGCACTCACAAAACAAAGAAACACCTTGGCTTTTGGCCCATCTAGTCCATGCTGAAATATTATTCTGCCTAGTCGCAACAGTCACTAGCTGGACCATAGCCCTCCATACCCCTCCCATCCATGTACTTATCCAAATTTCTCTTGGATCCATCACTTCCTCTGGCAGCTTGTTCCACACTCTCACCTCTCATGTTCCCCTTAAATATTTCATGTTTCACCCTTAATCCAGGACTTCTAGTTCTATTCTCACCAATCACAGTGGGAAAGGCCTGCTTTCCTTTACCCTCAATCTTCTATGCTCCGGGAAATAGGGTCCTAACCTATTCAATCTTACCCTATAACTCACGTCCTCAAGTCCTGTCGCCATCCTTGTAAATTTTCTCTTTGCTCTTTCAATCTTACTGACATTTTTCCTGTAGGTAGGTGACCAGAACTGCATACAATACTCTAAATTAGGCTGTACCAACATAACATCTTAAATCCTGTACACAAGTATTTATGAAGGCCAATGTGCTAGCAGTTCTCTTTAAGACCCTAATTACCTGTAACATTACTTTCAATGAACTATGAACCTGTATTCCCAGATCCGTCTGTTCTACCTCACTCAGTGCCCGACCATTCACTGTGTGTCCAAATGTTTTTACTGGAGAACAGTACAGTGTGGCCTTTTACCTGAACTATCACCTCTAGACAGCTCATTTCTTGTACTGTCCACCCTCTTGGGTAAAAAAGGTCACACCTCAGGTTCCTATTAAAACTCTCTCCTCTCATCTTTAACGTATGCCCCAACCCAGTAAAAAAAAGTCTGTGTGCTCTGATCAAAGTTATATGCCTGTTAAAACTTTATACACCTCTATAACACCACCCCTCATTCTTCTATGCTCCAATGAAATAGTCCCAGCCTGCTCGACCTCTTTCCATAGTTCAGTTCCTCCAGCACTGTTGGCATTGTCATAAATCTTCCACTGCATTCTTTCCAGCTTAATGTCATATTTCTTACAGCAGGGTGACCAAAACTGAACACATTATTCCAATTATTACCTCTCCAATGTATTGTATAACTGCAGCATAATATTCCAACTTCCATGTTTAATGACTTGGCAGATGAAGGCCAGCATTTCAAAAGCTGCTGTCCACTGTGACACCACTTTTAGAGACCTATATACTTGTACTCCTGGGTCCCAGGGCCCTGTTATTCACTGTGAAATCCCTACCCTCGCTTGCCTTCCCAAAATACAGCAGTTTGTACTTATCCAAATTAAATTCCATTTGCCATTCCTCAGACCACTTACCCAACTGATCAATATCCACTGTAAATCCTTGGCTCCTTATTGACCACAATTCCCAGTAGGTTCTTTGTGTCTTCAACTATGAAGATGGGAAATTATTTTTAACACTTTCTTACCAGTAACTTATTAATCACTTCCTTTTGTCAATTTAATGCCTGATAATTTGTGATAATAATTCCAATATTCTGCTTTCTCCTTTGTTAATTACGCAGTCATTATTTCCTGATTCATAAACCCTTCCAGTTTTTAGGTCTACTGATCCTTTAAGCAATGGTTAAATCCTGTAATTTTAATGTAACATTTCTTGTTAGACCAAGCTGTGCCACTTTTTGAGAAGAGCTTTACTATTTTTATATGAAATATTATGGTGGTAAGACTGTCGAAGAACAGGCAGTGCAGTTAAATGGAGCTGACAGGTTACAGATGCTGAAAATCTTCAGCAGTACACAAAGTACTGGAGGGATTTAGCAGGTCAGGTAGCATCTGTGGAGGGAAAATAGCAATTGTCATTTTGGGTCAGGACCCTTCATCAGGACTGGAAAGAAAGAAGGGAGGTAGCCAGTATAAAAAGGTATAAAAATGTATATAGTTAAACTGACAATTCATAGAAGTTGTTTAAAGGATCCAGGATCATAGATTATGATGTTACAGTGAAAATGCAATTGAGGTTCATTTTATGCAGATTTTGTCAGAATAAGTAGTTCAGCTTAATCTTGTACTCCATGCCAAAATATTCAAGCAATACATTGCAGAAGGCAGAGATCATGCTGGAGGAAGTACATTCAGATTGGAGGGTTGTGACTAGTGGTGTCCCACAAGGATCTGTTCTAGGACCTCTACTTTATGTGATTTTTATTAACGAGCTGGATGTGAGGGTAGAAGGGTGGGTTGGCAAGTTTGCAGATGACACAAAGGTTGGTGGTGTTGTGGATAGTGTAGAGGATTGTCGAAGATTGCAGAGAGACATTGATGGGATGCAGAAGTGGGCTGAGAAGTGGCAGATGGAGTTCAACCTGGAGAAGTGTGAGGTGGTACACTTTGGAAGGACAAATTCCAAGGCAGAGTACAAAGTAAATGGTAGGATACTTGGTAGTGTGGAGGAGCAGAGGGATCTGGGGGTACATGTCCACAGATCCCTGAAAGTTGCCTCACAGGTGGATGGGGTAATTAAGAAAGCTTATGGGGTGTTAGCTTTCATAAGACGAGGGATAGAGTTTAAGCGATGCGATGTAATGATGCACTCTGTAAAACTCTAGTTAGGCCACACTTGGAGTACTGTGTCCAGTTCTGGTCGCCTCACTATAGGAAGGATGTGGAAGCATTGGAAAGGGTACAGAGGAGATTTACCAGGATGCTGCTTGGTTTAGAGAGTATGCATTATGATCAGAGATTAAGGGAGCTAGGGCTTTACTCTTTGGAGAGGAGGAGGATGAGAGGAGACATGATAGAGGTGTACAAGATATTAAGAGGAATAGACAGAGTGGACAGCCAGCACCTCTTCTCCAGGGCACCACTGTACATCGTTTTCACTGAGAATAGCCTCCATTTTGTTGCCACTTTGATCATCTGGATGGATGCAGAAGAGATTGTACAAGAGGACATGGCTTTAAGGTAAGGGGAGGGAAGTTCAAAGGGGATATTAGAGGAAGGTTTTTCACTCAGAGAGTGGTTTGTGCGTGGGAATGCACTGCTTGAGTCAGTGGTGGAGGCAGATACACTAGTGAAGTTTAAGAGACTACTAGACAGGTATATGGAGGAATTTAAGGTGGGGGGTTATATGGGAGGCAGGGTTTGAGGGTTGGCACAACATAGTGGGCCGAAGGGCCTGTAATGTGCTGTACTATTCTATGTTCTATGATACCTTCATACAGTGACCATTTATGACCATTTAATCTCACAGAACAATTCATTAAGGAGCAGTGACATTGCAGTAATATTTTAGATAATATTAGGATATTTACTGGAGCAGCATGGTAGTGTAGCAGCTAGCACTGTTACAGCACAGCAAGTTCAATTCCTGCTGCTGTCTTTATGTTCTCCCCATGACCGGGTGGGGTTTTTCTGGGTGCTCCGGTTTCCTCCCACATTACAAAAACGCATGGGTTAGGAGGCTACTTGGTCGCATGCATGTAACTGGCTCACTGCGCAAGAAGGGCCTGTTACTGTGATGTAGCTCTAAAATAGATTAGTAATCCAGAGATGGGGATTAATGATCCAGATCTGTCTGTGGGAGCTGGGGAATTGAGTTAATTAATTAACCTGGAATGTCAAAGTAAGTGTGAAACTGGAGACACAGGAGTCTCTAGACATTGGAATCTGGAGCAACAAACAATGTGCTGGAAGAACTCAGTGGGTCATGGGACTTCTGTGGGCGGAAGGAAATGGCCCATGTTATGACTCAAAGCATTGACAATTACTTTCCTTTCACAGGTGCTGCATTACCTGCTGGGCCACTGCAGCACATTGCCTGTAAGCACAAAACTGATTTTGTTTTTAAAAGAACATCGTTTTCACTGAGGATAGCCTCCATTTTGTTGCCACTTTGATCATCTGGATGGATGCAGAAGAGATTGTTCTGCTTCAAAGCGGACATCATGTGCTACTGCGAGCTATTGGGAAGAGAAAGATGACCTTTTACTTAAATGACCTTTCGTGAGGATGATATGATATCTCATCATATTCTGTTGCTCATGGCTTGTCATATCCAATCAAATATTACCATAACACCAAGGGGATATTAACCCAAATTCATTGAGGACTGCATGTGTCTAAAAATCCAAAAAAGAGTTTATGAATTTTGTGCTCCTGCTATTATAGTGACCCTGAAGAAGGATTCCAAAATTCATCATTAGTGTATTATAATCAATCAAGTGATTCAAAACTACAAGGCAAAACACTGAGGTGACAATGAATAGTGTTAGATATCTCTCTTGTCTGCCCACTGCGATGGTAAATAAACTGTGGATGTCGAGAAAGGATGTAGCTTTCTAGAATAGGGGTATTGTGATCAGATAATGTTCCATCATCGTGCAGTTAGGATAGGATGTTTCAAATAGAGTCTAGGAAAGGATTTAAATTTAAAGTTTTCTTTTGGTTTTTTTACTGGATTATTCTTGTGGTGCAGAACTTTGCATGGAAACATCAAACTAGAAGTTTCAGGGTATGGGGTCAATATGATCACGGTCAGACCCTGTGCTTGAAAAGTGTGCATTAAAACTACTGATAGATTTGTGATTCTCAGTGATTATCTTGGTTGTCTTCAGAAATGTAGTTATTAGAACTTCAGGAACACCTCTCTTGAGGATTGTTATGAGAAGAGCAATTTCATTAACTATGCTAAATGACACTCTCATGGGAACATGGCAAAATGACATAAGGTTCTGTGCCTCTTTATCTTCCTCTAAGTGTCTCTCATTTACATACTGACTGGTGTTTTGCAGTCTGTCACAGCAGTGTTCCGTCTGCCAAATGTTCATTCGCAATGTGTATTTCTGAACAATTTCACCCCTCTGTATTAAAAATATAGTTTATTATTACTGGATTGGGCCCATCATTTATATAGACCACATTCTTTCTTGATGGTGTTGTTTGTTGAGCTGTACAGTCACTAATGAACCTGTCTTTGCTTCTAGAGAGAAACTGTTTAGCCAAGTAAATTCTTGACACTGTAAAAAGGTGCATTAACTTAATAATCTACTCCACCATTCCACAGCAAATTCTATTGCTACAAGGCTTTTTGTGTAGTATAAAAGCTGTGCATCTGGTGAGAGAATTTCTAGATCTTGTCGATGGTCTGTTCTTGAAGTATTGGATGCTTCTGGGTTCGAGGCCCTCCTTGAAGATTTGGGCACAGCTGTTTCAGCAAACTCTAGGGAACCATTTTGAAAGAGAGCTTTACCATGCCATTGCTTTCAGTAAAAGGGAGGCCATGGCCATGCCACCTCACAGACCACATGACTGCGCAATTGACCTCCTCCCAGGTGCTGTCCCTCTCCGAGAGCCAGGGCTTAATTAGTGACATTCAGTATGTTTTCATGCAGTGCATGTCACATCTTACTGACTTGATTTTTTTTGAGGAGGTGGCAAAGTTGATTGATGAGAGTAGAGCTGTGGATGTTGTCTACATGGATTTCAATAAGGTGTTTGACAAGATCCTACATGGAAGGCTTTCCTAGAAGATTGACATGCATGAGATCCAAGGTAACTTGGCCATTTGGATTCAGAATTGCCTTCCTCATTGAAGATAGTGGGTATTGGTCACTGGGACCTATTCTAGCTAGAGGTCTGTGACTTATGGCATTCTGCAGGGATCTATACTGGGACCTTTCTGCTTATGATATGTGTAGCTGACTTGTATGAAAATGTGAATGGGTGGGTTAGTAAGTTTGTAGAAGGTACAAAGATGAGTGGCATTGTGAATAGTGTAGGCAATGGCAAAAGGATACAGTGGAATTTAGTTCTGCTGCAGATATGGGTGAAGGAATGCCAGACAGGGTTAAATATTACCAAGTGTTGGGTGTTGCACTTTGGAAGATCAAACATAAATGTATAGCACACAGTCAATGGCAGGACCGATCACAGTATTGGATTCTAAGTCCAGAGCTCCTTGAAAGAAGCTGCACAGAATGATAGGGCAGTACACAAAGGTATGGCATCCTTGTTTTAATTACAAACAAGAGAAAATCTGCGGATGCTGGAAATCCAAGCAAGACGCACAAAATGCTGGAGAAACTCAGCAGGAGGAAGCAGAAAAGAGTACAGTTTTTTCCATAGATGCAGCCTGGCATGTTGAGATCTTCTAGCATTTTGTGTGTTTTGATTTTATTAATTGAGGCACTGAGTTCAAGAATCAGAAAGTTAGGTTGCAACTTTGTAAAACTCTAGGTTACATCCGGAAAACTGCATTCATTTTGGGTTGTCCCATTATAAGAAGAATGTGGAGGCTTTTGGGAGGGTGCAGAAAAGAATGATCAGGGTGCTGCCTGCATTATAATTATGTGCTAAAAGGACAGGTTGGAAAGTCTTGGCTTGCTTGCTTTGGATTGGTGCAGATTGAGTGGAGGCCTGACTAAACTTTATAGGATTATGAGAGGCGCAGTTAGAGAAGTCAGCTGGTGGGGGGGGGGGGGGGACTTGGGATTTAACGCTTTTGCTGCTGCTTATGCATAGGAGGGGGGGATTTGGGGTTCTAATGTTTTCTGTCATTCATTCTTTTATTTTTTCCTCTTTGTTTTGGGATGTCTGCGAAGACTATGAATTTCAGGCTGTATACTGTATATGTTCTCTGATATTAAATTGAACCATTTGATTTGGTATTTTTTTCCAGGGTTGAACTGTCCAATACTGGAGGGTATGTAGTTAAGGTGAAAAAGGTAACTTCAAAGGAGATGCATTGGGGAGGTTTTTTTTTACACAATGTGTCTTGGGTGCCTGGAATGCGCTGCCTTGGGTGTTGGTGGAGGCAAATATGAAAGAAAAATGCTTCAGACTCGTAGATAGGCACATAAGTATGCAGATAAAGAGGGATATGGAATGGTGAAGACAGAAGAGACTAAATTAGTTAGGCTTCTATTCACTAGTATAATTAGTTCAGCAAGACATTGTGGGACAAAGGGTCTAGTCCTGTTGCTGTCCTGTTCAATGCTCTTGCTTTTTCACAGTCATGGTGCACCAGGACAAATCTATTTATCTTTGTATTTTAACATATGCCATTATAAAGAGGTATGAAACACAGAAACAGTTTCCTTGGCCTATCCTGTCAATGCAAAACATCGACTCACTTAAGTTAATTACAGTTGCCAACATTTTGTCACTAGCTTACCATGCCTTAAGGATTTAGGTGCAAACAAAAAGTTTCCCAAATATTTTGACAGTATCTGCCTTGTCAACCTCCAGACTTATCGAGATTTGCCCAAAAGCAGAGGAACGTCGATGCTCCCTGCTTTCCAGTGTCCTGGTTCGGGGAAAGGAGACTACCATTTAGACGTACACTGTTAAGGAGCATCATTTATACAGTATTAAGATACTGTTGCTGAGCTGCTGCATCAGTATTTGCTTTATTGTCAAAGTTTGGGTTAACAGCCCTGTTGGCCTAGCATTTATTGCTTTTCCTTTATTTCTGCGCAGTTCTTATTAAAAGTCAGTGAGCTGTTGATCAGCTTCAGTGTCTCTTTCTCTTAGCACTTGGGCCATAACTGCACGTCCTTATCAGCAAGTCTTGAACACAGAAAATGGACCCAGCAGGAACTGAGTGCAAGGATCCACCATGAGATCACAGTCCACGATGAGCAGGACCAAACTGGATGACCCGATTAATCTGGCCATTTGAATTGACAACCGGGCAACTGATTGGTGTAGAGAGAAAATGCTCTGAGCTTCTTGCTCGTTAAAACAACACTTGTACCCTCTCACACATCTCGCAGTACACAGTCCATGGAGGAGTCTATGCAGGTGGGGTGCATGCACCTGTCTCAGGAGGAATGAGATCAGCAAAGAAGAACTGTTTCCTCCCTCCATTGTGGTATTCCAGGACCCTTCCTGGCTTCAAGTCCCAAGCACCCAGTAAAAGAGGATACCTGTCTGCAGGGAGGGCAATTCTGAGGGCTCTGTTCTCCTTGTACGTATCTTCTGCTAAATGTGTAATGCACCCAGCTTCCTTGTCATGGGGGTCCCAGACCAATGAGCTTGATTTGTTTATTGACTCTAAGGCAGTCCTGAACCTTATGGATATCTCTCTGGTGCAAAGATAGAGAGTTCCAACTTGCAACAGAGACAGAATGCTGATGTCAAGTGCCTGGATGGTCGGCCTCCGGGTGCTGGCAAGATCCACATTTCTACAAAATCTCTCCAATTTGTGTTAGGGAACAACCACAGGGAAGAGCTGTCCTATCTGGGTGATTCAACTATACTGCATCTGGTGCTTGGCTTTCCCCAGTCATCTCAACGCAATCCACGGACTAATTGATTCCTAAAGCATGGGGATCAGCATGCCTATCTACCCGTCCAGCTCAAGCCCCTGTCAGCTCATCCCCCTCCTGTGCCAGCTGGGTCAGTGGGAGAGTTTATCGGGAATGAAAATGAAAATTACTCTGAATGCATGAACAAGGCAGAAGATTTTATTTTTTGGTCATTGTTGACCTGTATATCTGGCCAGCCTTGGAAAGGTGACTGCTGGGCATGTTGTTGGAAAGGATCTCATAAACATTAGGATTTGTTCTACACACAAAATCACCTTTTGCAGCATTTGCAGGGTTATTTATCTGTCACAGCGTTTTAGGAATATTGAGAAATAGGTGGCATTCTATTGTTTCAGACACATTTCAGCTACGTAACAGGATTTATTAATGATTTGAAGGAAATAACTCCCCACAAATAGAGACTTGCTCTGCAAATACAAAAGGATTAAGCTTCCAACAATGTTCAGGGTCAGGTTTACCCTCATCAGGGGAGTATTCAGAATTGCAACCCATGGTGAAGTTATGTTGTAATTCCAGAGCCAGGAATTTTCTATGAGATTGGCTGATCATTTATTCCAGAATTAATCTCATCAGGGGTGAACACCACCAGGGGAAGCGATTCCTCAGTTCATCCTGTTGCAGTCAGCTATGCTATTGAAATGTTCCCACAACCTATAGGGTCATTTTGTACACTCTTCCTCTCATGTTCTCCATACTTATTGCTTGTTTATTTATTATTATATTTTCATGTATTTGCACTGTTTGTTGTCTTTTGTACACTGGTTGAACACCCAGGTTGGTGTGGTCTTTCACTGATTCTATTATGTTTATTATTCTATTATGGATTTATTGAGTATGCTGATAAGAAAATTAATCTCAGGATTGTATATGGTTCAACTATTCAAAGTACTTTTATTATCAAAGTATGTATGAAGTATCCAACCTTGAGATTCATATTCCCACAGAGAGCCAAAAAACGATTGGAACCCGTTCAAAGAAAAACATCAACCCTCCCTCCATGTGCAAAAAAAACTAAATTGCGCAGACAGCAGCAAAAAAGAGCAAACAACACAGAATATAAAACACAAAATTGAAAGAGTCCAGGCATATTCGGATGACATATACGTACCTTGATAATAGCTTTACTCTGAAGTTTAAATACTTAGTATCAGTACAATTTAGTGTATTTATTATAGATTGGCATCAAGATTGTCATGACATCATAGGCTAAGTGGTCTATTGTGTGCTGTTTATACTGTCCAATGTTCATACAAAACATGGTGGCACATTGAAATAAGAGACTTATAAAACTCTTTTGGATTAACTAGAATATTCAAGCTTCATTTCATTTGATCACAGAAAGGATGTAGCATAATTTGAACCTGTACTCCAGTCTCTAACATCTGACTAATCTTTTACATCACAAACATGGACACAGCTACCGTGCAGGAAAGAAGATATTTTTTTAAAATGTAGATCCCCCACCACAACAGATGAGGATTTTTAAGCATGTCATTTCCTGCACTTCTCTCCTGCTCCCTCTTTCTCCACTAGCAAAGGGATATGATTACTTTTGTTTGTGGTTTCTGCCTGACCAGAGTCACACTGAACCAAACATCCTCCATTATTCCAGTCACCTTCAAAGTGATAACACCACCAGAGACACCTTTCCCTTTGAGGCTCCTCAGTTCATTCTTCATTCATATCTATACTCAGTCCCCTTTTCATGGCATCTTCCCATGCAGCTGCTGGAGATACAGAACTTACTCTTTTGCCACTTCTCACCAGTGGGAGATTCAAGCATTCCTCCTAGGAGAAACAGTAATTCAGTTATACTACTTACAATTCAGAGACTGCAATGTTGTCTCCTCCCTTCTGGACAGATCCATAGCAGGCTGCACGATCCACGCTGAATTGCCTGTTTGTGATCTTAATTGCCAATCTCACTCCCACTCTGGCCTACCTCTCTCTTTGATCTATTTTAATGGTCTTGTCTGGAACAGGGTGAGTTCAAGGAATGGGATTCTTCAGGACTGATGAAGGATCTCGGCTTAAAACGTTGACTGATTATTTAGCTGCATTGATGTTCCCTGACTTACTGAGTTCCTCCAGCAACTCGTGTACCAGATAACCAGCCTTTCCACTTATCTGAAGTCTTTAAGCTGACCTGTACTGATGAAAGGCCGTCAACTTACAATGTTAAATTTGTCCTCTTTACATAGATTTTTGCAACATTTCCTGTTTATTTATGATTTTCTGAATTTCAGGTGTTGGTGTTTCACGATATCAACCCTACTGTATCTGCTTTCATTGAGTTCCCTCTAATTACATCACCTCCAGACAATCCCTGTCTCAGCTGCCACCACCACATTCTATATCCCATTTGGTTTCCTGATCTCAAAAATGCAAAGTACGTTTATTATCAAAGTATGTACAGGGTATAACCCTGAGATTCATCTCCCCCAGAGACAGCCACAAAATATAAAAAACCATGGAACCATGATCCCCTGGAACCCCAACCATATGCTAAAAAAAACCCTAAAATAGTAAACAGCAACAAAAAAGAAATGAGCTAAAAACACAGAATATAAAAACACAAAACTGAAAAAGTCTAGGAATATTTCATCCAACTCAGTGTTTGTTATCTGCAGGCAGCCCTGATTCAAAACCACCCAAATTAGCAACAAAAAAGGAGTAACCAGAAACAGGATCACACCATAACATGAACTACAGCGTCCAATCTATAAACCACATCAATTAAACCTTGTTGAAGTCCTATGGACTCCGGCATTGTCAAGGGAGGGAGAGAGACCATCAAATGCAGGGACATTCCTTCGGGAGCATCGAGCCAGAGGCTTGTAGATGGCACTGGTCACCTACTCGCCCTTTCGCACTTGCCTCCATGATTTCAGTCTTCATTGGCACTTTAATGGAGTTGATCATGGTCTTGTGCCCTGTCTCCAGGCTTCTTGACTCTAAGGCTGCTAGCTACCCCTTTGGAGACAGCCAAGTGCCCGATCACTCTATTGGTCTGATAACACATCATCAGAATGTAGATCACAGGCTCCAACAGTAGCAGAACCACATTTAAAAGAAAAAAAAGACATATAAGGAGTGAAAGAAGTAGCTTTGTGAAACATCTGGAGGATGTTACCCTTAGTCGCATTGTTTGCTGGCACCATCTTCTTCCTGATTTCCCCACCCTAGCACATACATTCCCTTTGATTTCTCTATCCCTCTCCTTCTCTGGAACATAGAACATGTTTGATTTCCACAGTTTCCTACTTCTGATGAAAGGCCTCAACTTGAAACATGGATTTTGTTTTCACCACCATAGATTCTGTTTTCACCATAGCTTCCCAAAAATATAGGGCATTTTCTGCTTTTATTTCTGACTAGACAGACAAAGCTGAAATAAATACCAGCAGACAAGGTCCATGGACGTTTGAAGACTGGACCTTGACTGTTTTGGTATCTGTCAAGCAAAATGTACCATTAGCGATGTTCTGCCAATAAGGGATGATGATTGTTTGGCCTCTTTCTTTGTCAATGAAGTTGCAGATGTTTTGTATTGGAAAATGCAGGAGATTCAAACACTGACAGCAGCAGCTCCTGTCATTGTTTGATAACAGGAGTGCTCCTGGATTTCAGTGGCTCCATTCCTATTTCATAGATAGGGAAGCAAAAAAAGACATCCTCATCCTTACTTTCTCTGCCAAGGTGCCAGCAGTTTCTTTAAGGTTCCTTGGGCTACAGCATGAAGTAAGGTTTATTCCATTTTATTTTCCACAGATCTTGCAAGATGGCACCATTCTCCTTTGCAGAAGGGTGGCACGATAGCGTAGTGGTTAGCTCAGTACTTTACAGTACAGGTGACATGGGTTCAGTTCCTGCTGCTGCCTGTAAGGAGTTTGTATGTTCTCCCTGTGACTGTGTGGGTTTCCTCCAGGTGCTCCGGTTTCCTCCCACATTCCAAAGATGCTCCGGTTGGTAGGTTAATTGGTCATTGTACACTGTCCCGTGATTAGGCTCGGGTTAAATCAGGGGTTGTTGGGTGGCGTGGGCTGAAGGGCCTATTCTGTACTATATCTTAACAAATAAAAGTAAAAAGTAAAAAAAAACCTCCTTTGAATGTTTTTAGAATGATCCACAGTTGAGTTTACTTTGTTACAAAAGATGTCTGAAAGCAGTAAAGGTTAATAGTTGAGACAAATCAGATGATGGAATTTGAACCCCAGAGTGTGTAAACTTCAGGCCTACCTACATTTAAATAGCAATCAAAGCACATTCGCACAATTAATACGGTTTCATATTTCTGTCCAGATAAGTTAACATGGAACAGGAGAGCCTAGGGTCATGCACTTTGGCCCACCTTCTCTGCAGCAGCTATGATGCTAATCTGACGAATCCCATCTGCAGCATGCACTCCGAGTGTTGTTATTGTATCTGCTTCCACCAGGTCCCCTGGCAGCATGTTCCAGTCACTGGCCACTCTCCGAGTAACAAAAAAAATAAGCCTCACAAATCTCCTTTAAAAATTCCTCCTCTTGTGTTAAACCTCTACCGTCTATTTGACATTTTCACCTTCTCACTTTTTGGAAAAAGACTCTATTTATCATACTACCTCTCCCATAATTTTATATATTTCTATCAATTCACCAGTCAGCCTCCAATGCTCTAGAGGAAACAATTCAAGTTTGTCCAACCTCTCCTTATAGTAATACTCTCTAATTCTGGCAACATCCTAATGAGCCTTGTCCGCAATCTCTCCAAAGCCTCCGTATTCCTATAGTGTGCCAAGTAAGTTTGCATACAATGTTCCCAAATGTGATGCAATTGTGCATGACTTATCCAACATTTATACTCAACAACCCAACTGATGAAAGCAAGCATGCCATACACCTTATGGGTCATCATATCCACCACTTCTGTTGCCTCTCTTTGAGTGTAGACTTGCACACCAAGATTTTCCTGTACATTAATGCTGTTATATAATTTTCTCTTGCATTTGACCTTCCACATCATACTTGTTTGGAATAAGCTCCATCTACCATTTCTGTGGCCAACTGATCTATATACCTTACAACCTTCCCACTGTTTGCAACTCCACCAATTATTGTGTCATCTGCAAATTTACATTTTCAAGAGGTCCAGTTGAAGGTCCTTGCAGAAAACCACTGGTCATAGACCTCTAGTCAGAAAACCACCACTCTCCTATTCTCTTGTTTCCCATGAGGAAGATGATTGTTCCTCATAGATCACATATGATTTAATATTTTGAACCAGCTTAGACCTACATCTAGGTACCTAAAAGCCTACATTCTACATCAGGTTTACCATATAATTTGAGATTGACATCGCTGGATTAGATGGCTGTAACCTTTTTGATGAAGAAGATAACAGCTAATTTAGGGAAGAAAAAAATGAGAAAACAATAGGGAAAAAAATAATTACTGAAAAAGAGACATCATTTTGTTTTGCATGGTTGATAAGACTTATTGAATTATTTTATCCAATCTTACATGGAAAATTCTTCACTTGCAAGAGAGTTGTAATTACAAAAAGGTAATTAATGTCAGAAATTGAACATACCATTGGAAAAATTTCTTCAGCTAATTACTTATGACTGTGGCAATCTATTTACAACTTTATGGTACATCACAATCGATTATCTTAATACACAGATCCTCATCTGCTGTCTCAGTAATTTTGCATACTCGCTTACTGGTAGATTAAAATAGAAAATAGAAATGCAACTTCTGTATGTGTACAAATTCCTTTAACGTTAGGACAATACTAACTATGCTCAGATTAATTAAGTCATATATTTATGACGAGTGTAGAATAAATGTTAGATTTTCTCATCTGTAAACTTAATTCTTGCTACTCTCAATAGCCCAGGTATGAATTGTGATTTTGGAGTTGTGGTGGTAGTTGTCCACCGTGTGCGACGGTGACAGAACCTGCATGGGAGAGCTTTAAAGTGAAAAAGCCATTGCACTGGGGCAGTTTTACTCTGTTGACTGCAGAAGTCCAACTAATAAGCATCACAAAATGGGGTCTTCCTAGGTCACAGTGGATGACAGTGATGTCACCTGTGCCTTGTTATGCCCTTCACTCTACATGGGGTGTTGCAGTACTACCTTCCTGATGGTTGAATCTCATTGTAGTTCTCATCTGCCCATTCTGCTGGAGCTGACTTCACATGCTGGGATGGACACGTCCCTAACTCACCAGCTACCCTCACCTGGTTTAGCCTGCCTGCCAAATTAGCCCTGAGGAGGGCTAAGACACTGGTGACCCATGTTTCCATCCAAGGGGTCAGTGTGGATATAGTGGAGGATTACAAATACCTGGGGATACGAATGGACAATAAACTGGACTGGTCAAAGAACACTGAGGCTGTCTACAAGAAGGGTCAGAGCCATCTCTACTTCCTGAGGAGACTGAGGTCCTTTAACATCTGCCAGACGATGCTGAGGATGTTCTACAAGTCTATGGTGGCCAGTGCTATCATGTTTGCTGTTGTGTGCTGGGGCAGCAGGCTGAGGGTAGCAGACACCAACAGAATCAACGAACACATTCATAAGGTCAGTGATGTTGTGGGGGTGGAACTGGACTCTCTGACGGTGGTGTCTGAAAAGAGGATGCTGTCCAAGTTGCATGCCATCTTGGACAATATCTCCCATCCACTCCATAATGTACTGGTTAGGCACAGGAGTACATTCAGCCAGAAACTTATTCCACCGAGATGTAACACTGAGCGTCATAGGAAGTCATTCCTGCCTGTGGCCATCAAACTTTACAACTCCTTCCTCGGAGTGTCAGACACCCTGAGCCAATAGGCTGGTCCTGGACTTATTTCCACTGGGCATGATTAACTTATTATTATTTAATTATTTATGGTTTTATATTGCTATATTTCTTCACTATTCTTGGTTGGTGCGGCTGTAACGAAACCCAATTTCCCTCGGGATCAATAAAGTATGTATGTCTGTCTGTAAATTGGTGTAACTGGGGTGTGATCACTGTCACATGCAAACAGCTGCTTGGAGCTATAGGTCAGAGATGAGAGTCTAGTGGGGACCAAAGGTGAGTGAGCTGCCTCGGAATGGACCTACCCCTTCCTGAACACCCCATATACCCTCTTGGAGTTGTACACTTCAGTATTTTAGAGCTTTTAGTAACACCTTATCACAGTCCTTCATTTTAGAATTATTCATGTTATTCCTCTGTTTTTATGGATGTTTGTGAAGAAGAAAAATTTCAGGATGTACATTGTATACATTTCTCTGACATTAAATGTACCTTTGAAACCTTTGATTTAATTGAAGATCTGTGTGCCTCACTTGCTTAAAACATGTGTTATGTGTTGAACAAAGGACTAAAACCTTTTCTGTGCCTGTTTTATTTGGTGCTTACATGATGTGCTATAACTGCTTCCTGGAGGGGAGGAAATACAGCTCAAAATCTTTCCCACTACTAATATTTATGTTTAATGCAAATTGAAGTCAGTGAGTGGAGTGATCAGGAGAGCAGATGGCAAGGTAATGTTGGGTCTTTTCACTGTACTTGTGGCAAATGACACTGTCTTTGAGTAATATGCAGGAAAGGGCCAAATATAGATTTTTGAGAGACAGCAAAATGAAATAATGGGAAACTGCCAGAGGAAATTCTGTGGCTACAATCAATCATGTAAGAAATGAATCAGGTCTGTGAAGTCCTACACAACTGGCATTGTAGAAGAATGTTGTGATTGGCCATAGTAGAGGATGCTGACAAATCAAGAAGGTCAAAAAAGAATGGACTTGTTTGTTACATCACATAGGTTGTTGCTAGTGATTTTGATTAAAAATTTTGGGAGCATATTATCATAGAAAATCTGACTGGAGTCTGATAAGGAATTCTGGGAAAGGTTGGGAATTCTGGTAAAGCAAGAATGCATTGGAGAACTATGCATTGGAGAATGAAAGAAAGTTGCAAGTAAAGTCAGTATTACTTTGTTAGGACAGAAGAGTTGATGTTTTTTGAGATGAGATGTGTGGTGATTACAGTCAAAAGGATGACAGAACTCTAGGAGAAAACTATGAACAGTGATTAACAGTCAATGAGTTATACCATCATCACAACATCATCTTGTGGATATGATGAGCTCAGAGAGGTATTGAGGGTTAAGAGGGAAATCATTGAATTTAGGTATGGTGTGGTGAGGGTGAAGGTGAATTGTAGGGACCAGATGGTCTTGACCTTATCAATAGAGAAATCACTGAGCTCTCGACACCTGTTAGTCATAAAAAGACTGAAGGTAGAACTGGTGTGATGGAGAGAGGGGTTTAGCTTGCCACATTTGAACAGTTTTCTACACACTAGATGCTGGAACAGTGAGATACAAATCTGGAATGGCTGATAATCTGAAAATGTTGACATCATGGTTGAGCTTTGGAAGTTGGAATGGGCAGCTCAGGAGAGAATGTGCTGTTAGTAAACTTGTAATATATTTTGTTGTAAAGGTGAAGGAAATGTCAAAGTTGGAGTGTGAAGGAGAAATAGAATATCAGGAAATGGATGTTGAAAGTCACCCTTGTGAATTGAACTTGAAGTGTTCTGCAAAGCGGTCATCCCATTTTTGTATCTTACATTCCTGCCATTTATATTTTTTTGCGTTGTTGTTCTGATATTTCATTCAGCTCTTACACACTTCTTCCAGTCAGGTCTTTTCTGCCCTTTTTCAGCTAACAGTGCTAGCACCTATTTCAGTAAATCTCCTCTGGTGATGATCTTTGCATCATCAATGGGGACGGGAGAGGTTCCGGAGGACTGGAAGGTTGTGTATGTTGTTCCTTTATTCAAAAAAGGGAGTAGAGATAGCCCAGGAAATTATAGACCAGTGATTGGTTTAATAATGTCCCTTGTAACAAGATCCAGTGAAAAGCTCGTCTTGCATTCGGTTCATACTGATTAAACAGTGCTTTGAGGTACAAGAAGGTAAAACAATAACAGAAGGCAGGATAAAGTGTAGCAGCCACAGAGAGAGTGCAGGTAAACAATAAAGTGCAAGATCATAATGAGGTAGATTGTGATGTCATCAGTGCATTTTATGGTAAGGGGTGGGGCTGGTTTCCATGACGATCTGAGCCGTTCCCACAACACTCCTGCATTTTCTTGTTGTCACGCACAAGATCATAATGAAGCAGATTGTGATGTCATCAGTGCAGCTTATTTTTCTTGGGGACTGTTAAATATTTTGATAACTGCTGGATAAGGGTTGTCTACTGACACAGTCCAAGATTTGTGCTCCTCTCTTTCGTGAGGGGAGTACCTTCCTACTTTGTGTCAACAGTATTGTTTGAAATTCGACTGTTTTCCCTTGGAACATCCTAATGAACTGCTGTAAACTCTGCACTGCTACTCCTCAGCTTGTCAGCTGTTGGGGCTGCAGGAAAATTGCCAGGAAGAAACCCCTCACAGGGGCAGCTGAATGAGGAGCAGACGTGGCCCAGCAGGAAGTTTGGGGAATGGTGCCCAGTGTTGAGCGAGTGGAGCCTGAAAGCTGGAGATGCTCTGGTCTAGCAGTCATAATCGAGACGGAGCTGGAGGCTGGAAGCTCAGATCCAGAGGCTAGAGAGTCAGAACATGAAATGGGAAATTTGTGTCCAGGTGAGGGTAATCTGGATTTACAGGCAGATTATTCAGAGCTCAGCACTGGGAATCTGAATATAGAAATGGTGGGCCAGAATATTGGGGCTGATAATATGGAAGAAAGGGAAGACGGAAAGCAGCATGGAATTAATTAGTTCTCAGGAACAGCCAGATGGAAAGCCAGGTCCTGAGCCAGTTCTCAGGAATTTTCATCCAGAGGTGGCCAGCCCAACAATGACCCGGGTGGGTGAAAATGAGGATATCTGGGATAAGAACATGATAAATGGAAGCCACAAAGAAGGAATGGTTGAAGAGAAGAAAATGGAAAATGAAAACAAAGAAAATGTAATAGTCACAGAAGATAAAGTGAGATGCAAAAGTGAGGATCAAGCAGTGGGTGGCGAAGAACAAGTGCAGAACAATGAAGAGAGCCCAGGTTGTGGGTCAGGAGATGGTGTTGATGGGAGAAGGAAGAGCATCATTGAGCAGAAGACTTGAATTTGTAGGAGGAAGGCCAATATTTAAAAGAAGGACGTCCCTAGATGTGAGATCAGCGGAGTACCGGGAGAAACTGAGAAAGAAGGATTCAAGAGGCAAAGGAGGACAGCGAAGAAGTGGTCAAAAATTCAACAGAGATCGGCAAAGATGTGGAGAGGCAGAACACAGAGATGAGGGAGTGGATTTCACATTTTGTAAAGCGCAGCCTGAAGATACAGCAATAGGATGTGCTGGAGCTTTTGGAAAGCATCAAGTTGGATAATTCGCTGGGACTGGACGAGATATACCCCAGGCTACTGTGGGAGGCATTGATGATCTTTGCATCATCAATGGGGACGGGAGAGGTTCTGGAGGACTGGACGGTTATGGATGTTGTTCCTTTATTCAAGAAAGGGAGTAGAGATAGCCCAGGAAATTATAGACCAGTGAGTCTTACCTCAGTGGTTGGTAAATTGATGGAGAAGATCCTGAAAGGCAGGACTTATGAATATTTGGAGAGGCATAATATGATTAGGAATAGTCAGCATGGCTTTGTCAAGGGCAGGTCGTGCTTTACGAGCCTGATTGAATTTTTTGAGGATGTGACTAAATACATTGATGAAGGAAGAACATTAGATGTAGTGTATATGGATTTCAGCAAGGCATTTGATAAGGTACCCCATGCAAGGCTTATTGAGAAAGTAAGGAGGCATGGGATCCAAGGGGACATTGCTTTGTGGATCCAGAACTGGCTTGCCCACAGAAGGCAAAGAGTAGTTGTAGACGGGTCATATTCTGCATGGAGGTTGGTTACCAGTGGAGTGCCTCAGGGATCTGTTCTGGGACCCTTATTCTTTGTGATTTTTATAAATGATCTGGATGAGGAAGTCAAGGGATGGGTTAGTAAGTTTGCTGATGACACAAAGGTTGAAGGTAAACACAAAGTATACTGCAGATGCTGTGGTCAAATCAACAAGCTGGATGAATTCAGCAGGTCAGGCAACATCCATTGAAACGAGCAGTCAACGTTTCGGGCTGAGACCCTTCATCAGGACTGAAGAAGGAGGGGGCAGGGGCCCTATAAAGAAGGTGGGGGGAGGGTGGAAGGTGCCGGGTGAAAAACCAATCAGTGGAAAGATCAAGGGGTGGGGGAGGGGAAGCAGGGAGGGGATAGGCAGGAGAGGTGAAGAAGGAATGTAAGGGGAAAGCACTATAGGTAGTAGAAGAAGGCAGAATCATGAGAGAGGTGATAGGCAGCTAGAAGAGGAGGCAAAGTGAAAGTGGGATGGGGGTAATTTCTCCAATTACCGGAAGTTGGAGAATTCGATGTTCATACCAAGGGGCTGGAGACTACCCAGATGGTATATGAGGTGTTGCTCCTCCAACCTGAGTTTGGCCTCATCATGGCAGTAGAGGAGGCCATGTATGGACATAACCGAATGGGAATGTGAAGCAGAGTTGAAGTGGGTATCAACTGGGAGATCCTATCTGTTGCAGCAGACGGAGAGGTACTCGACGAAGTGGTCCCCCAATCTGTGTCGGGTCTCACCGATGTACAGGAGGCCACACCAGGAGCACCGAATGCAATAAATGACCCCAACAGACTCACAAGTGAAGTGTTGCCTCACCTGGAAGGACTGTTTGGGGCCCTGAATGGTGGTAAGAGAGGAGGTGTAGGGACAGGTGTAGCAGGGATAAGTACCAGGTGGGAGATCTGTGGGGTGGGACGTGTGGACCAAGCAGTCGCAGAGGGAATGTTGAAGGTGTTGTGGATAGTGTGGCAGGCTGTCAGCAGTTACAGAGGGACATTGATAGGATGCAAAACTGGGCTGAGAAGTGGCAGATGGAGTTCAACCCAGATAAATGTGAAGTGGTTCAATTTGGTAGGTCAAATATGATGGCAGAATATAGTATTAATGGTAAGACTCTTGGCAGTGTGGAGGATCAGAGGGATCTTGGGGTCCGAGTCCATAGGATGCTCAAAGCAGCTGCGCAGGTTGACTCTGTGGTTAATTAGGCGTACGGTGTATTTGCCTTCATCGTGGAATTCAATTTAGGAGCCGAGTGATAATGTTGCAGCTACATAGGACCCTGGTCAGACCTCTCTTGGAGTACTGTGCTCAGTTCTGGTCACCTCACTACAGGAAGGATGTGGAAACCATAGGAAGGGTGCAGAGGAGATTTACAAGGATATTACCTGGATGCCTTATGAGAATAGGTTGAATGAACTCGGCCTTTTCTCCTTGGAGCGACAGAGGATGAGAGGTGACCTGATAGAGGTGTATAAGATGATGAGAGGTATTGATATTGTGGATAGACAGAGGCTTTTTCCCAGGGTTGCCACAAATGGTTGCCACAAGAGGACACAGGTTTAAGGTGCTGGGGAGTAGGTACAGAGGAGATGTCAGGGGTAAGTTTTTTACTCAGAGAGTGGTGAGTGTGTGGAATGGGCTGCCAGTAACGGTCGTGGAGGCAAATATGGTAGGGTCTTTTAAGAGACTTTTGAATAGGTACATGGAGCTTAGAAAAATAGAGGGCTATGGGTAAGCCCAGTAATTTCTGAAGTAGAGACATGTTTGGCACGGCTTTATGGGCTGAAGGACCTATGTTGTGCTGTAGGTTTTCTATGTTTCTATTATTAGTACTTCATAATCTCTGTCCTGCCACTGATTTCCCCTTTGGTTCTTTATGCCATTGCTTTTTTTCTTTGTGACTTCAAACTTGTTCATTTTCTAAGTTTTCCCAGTTTATTAATTGCTCTGTTTCTTTAACAGTGATGCTGCTGGACTGTTGAGTATTTTGGTCGCGTACTGTTTCTTCAATAAATGCAGAATTCAGCCTATGGATGATCATCAAATATTATGAGTGCTGCAGAATATCTCTGCCAGCCAAAAGCAATCTTCAAAATCATAAATCAAAAATTATTATGTTATTAAAACACAAATTGAATCAATTAAAATGTTAAATTCAACTCAACTCAAAAAGACTAGAGTTTCCTTTGTCTCTTACAAAATGCACCTTGGTATTTTTTTGATAAGTTTAATTCATACAAGTTCTGTGGGTAGATTCCTTGTTGCATGTGCTGGAGAACACTGCTGCTGGACTGGATGAAGAGCATGGCAGCAGAGGGAAAGAAGAAAAAGAAGCTGGTGTAAATCAATCATCAAATTACGTCATTTATTGAAAGTAAGGATTTGGTGCAGCTTGCCCAAGAAAATACTGGCAGTTCTTTGTAGAACTACCAGCATTTTCTACAACATTTGGAAGAAATGACAGGGTCAGGTGAATGAATATGATGAGTGTGATTGCCTATATTTAATATATATTGCAGCTAAGACCTAAACCCTAGATTAGTACATGGAACTACAATGTAGTGGCTATTACAGAGACCTGGTTGAGTGAAAGCCATGACTGACAGTTCAGGGCTCCAGGATTCAGATTTTCCAGACATGAAAGAGAGGGGTATATTATTGGGAATGTCACAGCAGCATATCGGACATCCTGGAAGGCTCATCCAGTGAAGCCACTTGGGCAGACTTCAGGAAAATAAAGGTGCAATCATGATGATAGCTCTATGCTGTAGGCCTCCTATTGAACAGTGAAAGATACAGGAACAGGTATGTTGTCTGAAGTAAAAGCAACAGGGTATTTGTAATGGGTGGATTTTGTTTCACCAATATTAACTCGGGACTCCCAATCTTAGATGGAGCAGAATTTGCTAGGTGCTTGCAGGAGGGCTTCATGACACAGTATGTAGCAATTTCAACCAGGGAAGTGGTTATACTAAACCTTGTGTTGGGAACTCAGTCTGGCAAGTGATTGAAATATTTTGATGGGAGAGTGTTTTGGGAGCAGGTAGTCAGGAATAATGATCTTGGATCTTGTATCTTGGGGGAAAATGGTAAATTGGGGTAGGTTCTAAATTGGGGAATGACTAATTACCAGGAGTATCAGAAAGGACCTGGGAAAAATAGATTGGGAGAAGCTGTTATTGGGCAAGTTCAGTTCTGACATGTGGGAGATATGTAAAGGTCACCTGATCAGAATACAATGCCAATGTGTTCCTGTCAGGAAGAAAGACAAGGTTGACAAGGTTCTGAAATTTTGAATGATGAGAGATATTGCAACAAAAAGTAAAAGGAAGCATATGTAAGGTTTAGGAGGCAGAAATTGGACATAGTCTTTGAAGAATATAAAGAAAGCAATAAAAAAAAGTGATTCAGATTTAGATTCATTTATTTATTGCATACACATTGAAATGTGCAGTGAGATGTGTCATTTTCATTAACACCCAACATAGCCTAAGGATGTGCTAGGACAGCCCTCAAGTGTTGCCACCCATTCTGGCACCAACATAACATGTCCACAATGTTCATCAGCAGCAAAACAAGCCTATATCACCCCAGCCACCCACTCACACACAGACAGTTCTCCAACCTCAAGGCAGGCCACCAGTAGACTCATGGACTTGAAGATACCAGGCCTCTTATTTGCAGACTTCTAAACCCAGTGCTTTGGCCATTAATTTCCAGATTCACTGAATTCAGCCTTCAACTTTTGAGCTATGATCTTTGGTATCAACCCCAGGACTCACCGATGATGAGACTCAAACTCCAGATTCGCCAATTTGCCAACTTTCTGACCTGGGGGTCACTAGCTCTTGTGACTCCTGCCCGCACAGTCCTCCAGTCTTGAGACCTGCCAATGGGAGGAGGGGGAGGTGTGGATGGGGTGCTTGTCAGCTTTTTATCCACAGTGTCTACTGGCTCAACATCCAACCACAGATGACCTTCATCGACCATCCACGTCGCTGGCCTTCGAACATGAAACACTGTATGGAGGGCTACACTCTGGGTCTAGCTT
Organism: Hemitrygon akajei; assembly: GCF_048418815.1. NCBI lineage: Eukaryota > Metazoa > Chordata > Chondrichthyes > Myliobatiformes > Dasyatidae > Hemitrygon > Hemitrygon akajei. Next base: position 140,476,131 of record NC_133124.1, on the reverse strand, counting down.
CCCCCCACCCCCATTCTTGAACTAAGCCCTAACCTGACCTCTGGTGTCTCTCTCTGTCCCCAAAACCATCCATGTGAACTAATTCTGAGCCATGACCTCGATGGACACCACAGCTTGGCACTACCTTGACTGGAAGCTTAGCTATAAATAATGGAGGGTGGTGTTGGAGGAGTTTTACTCTGAATGGAAGTTTGTGGCTCGTGATGTTCTGTAAAGATCAGTGCAGATCCTTTGTGACATATATAAATCATCTGAATGAAAATGTAGATGGTCTGATTAGTAAGTTTGCAATAGACAAGAAAATTAACAGAATTGTGAATAGTAGGGAACATTTTCAAAGGATTCTGTAAGGTATAGACAATTTGGGAATGTGGGAGATGAGGTTTAATCTGAAAGAAATGTGATGTGTTGCTCTGAGATCAAAGATAAGAAGAAATTATGCAGTAAGTGGCAGGACCTTTAGGAGCATTGATGTACATAGTCTGCACAGCTGTGTACAGCATTGTATGGATTGTGTACATGCAAGTCCGTAGCTATCTGAATGTGACAACACAAGCAGATGCAGTGGTGAAGAAGGCAAATGGAAAAAATGGGCTTTCTCAGTAGAGTATAAAAACAGGGTAATTGCATTGCAGTTGTATAAACTTGGGTTAGGCAACATCTGAGTATTGCGTGTAATTCTGGTTGCTCCGTTACAAGAAGGATGTCGAGACTTTGGAGAGGGTGCAAGAAAGGACGCTGCCTGAGTATGAGCTATAAGGAGAGATTGGAAAAACTTGGAATGTTTTCTTTGGAGTGTCAGAGGTTGTGGGGGGTGGGGGGGGGTGACCTGATATATTTATATAGAACTACGAGGCTCATGGATAGGGTAGATAGAACTCTTTTCCCAGTGTAGAGATGTCATTTACTAGAAGGCACGGCTTTAGTGTGAGATTTGAGGCTGACACACAGTAAGTGATAGATATATGCAACAGGTGGAAGCTGATATAATAATGTTTAAGGGGCATTTAGACATGTAGGCAGGGAATGGAGGCATATGGACCATGTGCAGGCAGTTTGTATTAGTTTAAATGGCACAGACCCTCATCAGTAGCTGAACTGCCTGTTCTAATGCTTTACCGTACTACGTTCTTTACTGTGGGAGAAAAGGCCTGTGACACCCAACGTTATAGACAATAGACAATAGGTGCAGAAGTAGACCATTCGGCCCTTCAAACCTGCACTGCCATTCTGAGATCATGGCTGATCATCTACTATCAATACCCGGTTCCTGCCTTGTCCCCATATCCCTTGATTCCCCTATCCATAAGATACCTATCTAGCTCCTTCTTGAAAGCATCCAGAGAATTGGTCTCCACTGCCTTCCGAGGCAGTGCATTCCAGACCCCCACAACTCTCTGGGAGAAGTAGTTTTTCCTTAACTCTGTCCTAAATGACCTACCCCTTATTCTCAAACCATGCTCTCTGGTACTGGACTCTCCCAGCATCTGGAACATATTTCCTGCCTCTATCTTGTCCAATCCCTTAATAATCTTATATGTTGCAATCAGATCCCCTCTCAATCTCCTTAATTCCAGCGAGTACAAGCCCAGTCTCTCTAACCTCTCTGCGTAAGACAGTCCGGACATCCCAGGAATTAACCTCGTGAATCTATGCTGCACTTCCTCTATAGCCAGGATGTCCTTCCTTAACCCTGGAGACCAAAACTGTACACAATACTCCAAGTGTGGTCTCACCAGGGCCCTGTACAAATGAAAAATAATATCCTTGCTCTTGTACTCAATTCCCCTTGTAATAAAGGCCAACATTCGATTAGCCTTCTTCACTGCCTGCTGCACTTGCTCATTCACCTTCAGTGACTGATGAACAAGGACTCCTAGATCTCTTTGTATTTCTCCCTTACCCAACTCTACACCGTTCAGATAATAATCTGCCTTCCTGTTCTTACTCCCAAAGTGGATAACCTCACATTTATTCACATTAAATGTTATCTGCCAAGTATCTGCCCACTCACTCAGCCTATCCAAGTCACCCTGAATTCTCCTAACATCCTCATCACATGTCACACTGCCACCCAGCTTAGTAACATCAGCAAACTTGCTGATGTTATTCTCAATGCCTTCATCTAAATCGTTGACGTAAATTGTAAACAGCCGTGTTCCCAATACCGAGCCCTGTGGCACCCCACTAGTAACCACCTGCCATTCCGAGAAACACCCATTCACCGCTACCCTTTGCTTTCTATCTGCCAACCAGTTTTCTATCCATGTCAATATCTTCCCCCCAATGCCATGAGCTCTGATTTTACCCACCAATCTCCTTTGTGGGACCTTATCAAATGCCTTCTGAAAATCGAACTACACTACATCCACTGGATCTCCCTTGTCTAACTTCCTGGTTACATCCTCAAAAAACTCCAAAAGATTAGTCAAGCATGATTTACCCTTGGTAAATCCATGCTGGCTTGGCCCAATCCTATCACTGCTATCTAGATATGCCACTATTTCATCTTTAATAATGGACTCTAGCATCTTCCCCACTACTGATGTCAGGCTGACAGGTCGATATTTCTCTGTTTTCTCCCTCCCTCCTTTCTTAAAAAGTGGGATAACATTAGCCATTCTCCAATCCTCAGGAACTGATCCTGAATCTAAGGAACATTGGAAAATGATTACCAATGCATCCGCAATTTCCAGAGCCACCTCCTTTAGTACCCTAGGATGCAGACCATCTGGACCTGGGGATTTGTCAGCCTTCAGTCCCATCAGTCTACTCATCACCGTTTCCTTCCTAATGTCAATCTGTTTCATTTCCTCTGTTACCCTATGTCCTTGGCCCATCCATACATCTGGGAGATTGCTTGTGTCTTCCCTAGTGAAGACAGATCTAAAGTACTTATTAAATTCTTCTGCCATTTCTCTGTTTCCCATAACAATTTCACCCAATTCATTCTTCAAGGGCCCAACATTGTTATTAACTATCTTCTTTCTCTTCACATACCTAAAAAAGCTTCTGCTATCCTCCTTTATATTCCTGGCTAGCTTGTGTTCGTACCTCATTTTTTCTCCCCGTATTGCCTTTTTAGTTAAGTTCTGTTGTTTCTTAAAAATTTCCCAATCATCTGTCCTCCCACTCACCTTAGCTCTGTCATACTTTCTTTTTTTAATGCTATGCAATCTCTGACTTCCTTTGTCAACCACTGTGGCCCCTTTCCCCCCTTTGAATCCTTCCTTCTCCGGGGGATGAACTGATTTTGCACCTTGTGCATTATTCCCAAGAATACCTGCCATTGCTGTTCCACTGTCTTTTCTGCTAGGATATCCATCCAGTTAACTTTGGCCAGCTCCTCCCTCATGGCTCCAGCACGTTGTGCTGCATATCCTGGCAACGTGACATTGGTGAGGGTCTGGCTCATGAACAACTGACACTGGGAGTGAGTAGACTTGGTAGATCATCATGTTTGTAACAATGCTGGTCAACAGAAGTGCTACCGTTCTTGAGCTTAATGATCCAGCAGTTGTTCTGTTGGAACTGTGCACAGCTGTACCCATGTTCTGCTTCAGGCAAGAATCCAAAAAAGCTATTTAACAGTATCAATTACTTGAAGATGAGTTGATTTATTTATAATGGTATCATTATGATTCAAAATGCATTTGATACTTTCTAGGATCATTTTCAATCTATAGTGAGTGGCACATCACACTTATAAAAGCGTCTAAACAATTTCTCCTAGTGATAGGAGACCAGTAGATGTTGTCTTTGAATACAACTGGATTGTAAGAATGAGCAGATGACCCACAGAGCATAGCAAACAGATGAGGAGAAACTTGTTCCCCCAAGCCACCAGACTCCTCAATACCCAGAGTCTGGACTGACACCAAATTACTGCCCTCTCCTGTGCTTATTGTCTTGTTTATTATTTATTGTAATACCTGCACTGTTTTGTGCCCTTTATGCAGTCCCGGGTAGGTCTGTAGTCCAGTGTAGCTTTTTGTGTTGTTTTATGTAGTTCAGTGTAGTTTTTGTATTATTTAATGTAGCACCATGGTCCTGAAAAACGTTGTCTTGTTTTTACTATGTACTGTACCAGCGGTTACGGTCGAAATGACAATAAAAAGTGACTTGACGTGACTTGACTGAGAAAAAGGCTTTCAGTATGAGGCCTTATTGATCCAGTATGTTTGGAGAATAATTCTCTGACCTGAATGACCTGTGCATGAGATATTGGGACTTCAGTGATGGCCCTCTCACTGATAAATGCAACCTGCTCCAATCATAGAGCATTTCCGATAATGACCAGCATGACTGTTTACGTAAGCAGGTGTCAAGGTTACAGGCTGAAACCTGCAGAGTGAGTTTGATAGTTTTTTGAAAGAAGTCACTGACCTTCCCTTGTGATAGATATTCACTTTCCAGGACCCTAAAGGCTTATTGCTAAACTCAGCTTTCTAGCACAGCTGTGTGAAAAGGTCACATTTGTTGGTGATAAAGTTAATTCTTTAACAAATATTCTTTTCCCAGTTTATTGTTATAAACAAGAACCAGACTGCAGTTCTTAATGTAAATTGCAAGCAGCAATCAGTTTGAAGTTCGAGGCACAGCTTTGCAAATGGTGTTCCAGAGTGTTGGCTGCCTGCCCATCACCTCTGCTTTGCAAAATGAAGTGGCTAGGAGACTTTGCATCTCTGTTAGCTAAACACAAGACAATGGGGTTATGTCACTGAACACATCAAACATGGATACAAGTTGGGATGCTTGTGAACCTAGAGACTCAGCGCTCACAGCATTAATTGTGGGTGTTTGGGATCTCTGTCACCAGAAACTTTTAAGAGCTTCTGTGTGAGTTACAGCAAAGGTATCTGGAAACATCATGAGCAGATCATGCCATAGAGAAAAAATTAATGTAAATATCAACCAACATTGGGGATTGTTTGGAATGACAAGGAGAACTGTTGTGACTGTGCACAACTACATATATATTTATTTTCACTTTAAATTCAGCACGTCTTTCATTGTTGCTCACAGGACCTTTGCCTTTCTCATGCTGTTCAACTCCTGCTGTTTCGTCCCATAACTGTCAGTGCAGTTCGTGGTTATTTTCTGACATTCATGTTCATATTCGTCGCTACGTATTGATTAAGTGAAAGCACGCATGCGAGAGATGTCTTTTACTGGTGTATTTACATTGCAGCGAGCGAGAGAGAGAGAGACAGAGCAGACAATACGTAGTGCTAAGGGGTGGGGGCCATTGCTCCAATTCATACATTATAAGATCAACAGCAAGATGCGGTTGCAAAAAGAACTAAAATTCATTCCTCAACTTTTGGTTTCTGTGACAGACGATTCATTTGCCTGCAACTTGTTCGAATGGTCTCCTAATTCGTAAGAATTATACCTGTGTTTGGAAATCCTTTGCAGTTTGTAAATCCTTTTAAATTTAGACATTTTTTATAAATTAGTAATTAGCTGTGAATGTTAAATGTGTGTTAAAAGCTAATTGTTAAAGTTTAAACATGTATGATTAAATATCAACTAGCTGTACTTCAACTACTTCATTATCTAGTTGTATCTCCTCTTTGGTAGGGAGGGGGTACCCACCACTCATGCAGTGGCTACTGGCAGTTAAACCTTGCCATAGAGGCTAGACACAGAAGGAAGCTATTCCTTGAAGAGTAGGTGGAGACAGTTTCAGCTCCGTATAGTGAGGGTTCCAGTAGATATCAATGTTGGATAGAGCTTCCTTTGCGGCCAGGGAACCCAGCACACTGCTAAATGAGGCTGGACTGCATTACATTCTCTCACCATGTAATGGAAGCTCGTTTGTGGAAGTGCCATATTGCACATCATGGGCGTTCATGGTCTTTCCATGATTATGATTGTTCTTGGTGAATTTTTCTACAGAAGTAGTTTGCCATTGTCACCTGGGCAGCGTCTTTACAAGATGGGTGACTCCATCCATTATCAATACTCTTTGGGGATTGTCTGCCTGGTGTCAGGACTTGTGATGTGCACCAGCTACTCATACGATCATCCCTCACCTGCTCCCATGGCTTCACGTGACCCTGACCAGCGGGCTAAGCAGGTTCTGCACCTTGCCAAGGGTGACCCACAGGCTAGCGGAGGGGAGGAGCACCTTACATCTCCTTTGGTAGAGACATATCTCCACCCATCAGCCTGTAATAGAGTAGAATAGCAATAATTGTGTTACTGCCAACTTTGTGGGTATTATTGACTGTCTGTACATTGCTTTGTAATTACTACATGCCATCCTGAGAGGTATTAAAACTGAATGGACTCCTATTAATATCTTGGATGTCTGTCTGGCCACAGGAATAAAATCAGCAATAGGTTGCTTAGTTGTATAGCCTTGATCTTCTCAGCGGTCTGCTGTGAATCACAGTGAGAAGCAGAGGGTAGCTGTGCTTAATGAGATGACTCCGGTGTGAATCTGTGCTCACATGGGCAGCATACATACGTGGAAGCAATGAATTTGTATGATATGTGATGAACAAAATCATTGAAATGTTGAATTGATATGTCTGCCGCCTGGAACAAAATTTAGCCAGGATTATGCACTTTTGAAGTTATACATTTGCCATAAAGCAGCTGTGGAGATGATGTTGAAGCAGGTTCAGACCAAGAGGAAGTGATGAAGAGGATCCAGCCAGGATGGTATCTTTGTGACACATTGACAATAGTGAACACAATCCCAATGACCTGTTTACAGGTCTTAATTTCCTACGTTACTGAGCAGCGCATCAACTGCATGGCTGTGATGTAAAATTAAAGGCCAAAGCAAAATAAACAAAGCAAATTTGTTAAATCAAAGTAGGATTTAACAATGCCAGGTATAAATCACAAGTAATTACTGTTGTGCATTCTTGTTGATGAAATCTTCTGTGTGTGTTTTGTTCTCCTGTTGCTCCCAATGCCACCCCAGTGGTGGCCATAGGCCTGAGGAAGGGTGGCTTTAAGGAGAAGGATGACATGTGCTTGGCTTCATAGTCCATCATCTCATTGTGTTGGTAGCAGTGAACAAACAATAGCAGGGTACTGGTAGAACGAAAATATTTGGAGGGATAATACTGTCATCCTGACAGCACACAGTGGGGTTTGTACCATATGGAATCTTTGTTGTTCCACTGGGCTGTGCTCCAATAATCATAATAATTTGGTGAATGACCTATCACAAAATTAGTGATATCCCGTAGCTCATTTGTCCCATTCACCAATGACAGCCACATACTGTGTGATACTTACTGACACACTTCCCTTTTGTAACTGGAGACAGTAGTAGCTGACTGGTGGGGAACACCATACAAATTTGGCAGCAACATCGGCCACTAATTAGCACCCATTACTCTTGAGCAGCTGGTGCAAATCACGAGTTTTAGTTTTGCCACCACTGACGTCAGCCAGACAATCTCTGAAGAGTATTGATAATGGCTGGGGTCACCCATCTTGTCATGACACAGCCCAGAAAGAGGCAATAGCAAACTACTCTGTAGAAAACTTTGCCAAGAACAATCATGGTCAAAGCCCATGTCATACAACATGACACGTAATAATGATGATGATAATGAATCTTGAGAACCAGACAATTTTTCAGTGTGTTCCTGCTCAGAATGACTTCCAGTGCCTACTCCCGCTATTTTCTGTGGTTATTCAAGAGTACGGTTGTCACTGATTAGGAACTGTAACTACTCAATATCAAAAGAAATGTGACCAGTCAGTGTAATCACCATGTGTGATGTTGGAGTATCAAGTGTCACATAAATTTACAGATCATGATATTAATTACTTTGCTCTGTTCAAAGAATATAATTCCAGGATTCTCTTAAGTATGTTATAGGTAAGCTCCAATTCTTCATAAAATACTCTGCAGATGCTGTGGTCAAAGCAACACGTACAACAAACTGGAGAAACTCAGCAGGTCAGCCCAAAACATTGACTGCTCATTTCCACGGATGCTGCCCGACCTGCTGAGTTCCTCCAGCTTGTTGTACGTGTTCCAATTCTTCATGTTGCATTTGAGAGGGCTCACTGTCCAATTTGCATTAGCGTATTTAAATAAACATAGCATTGAGGTACCCCATTTTCTGATTTGTATTCCTAGACACATGCTAGGACTGTCAAATTGTGGAATCAACTCTTCAGCTTATTTCTGCAAAGCTTTGTGTCTTGTTGCCTCTTTGTTGATGATATTTCCATCATAAAACAGAATTACCTCACACTCCATGTAGGCATTGCTGTGGGAGATCTGCTTGTTTTTGGCAAATCTTGATAATATTGTTGACAAAGGCCTCTTTCACCCTGTGGGGGCAGGTCAGTGTAAAGTACTTTCCATCAACAAGCAGATTATTGCTGATATCATTGACACATGACCGACAATGTTTGTCTTCGCAAAGAAGTTGTGCACCAAGGTCATGGCTAGAAAAAAAGATAATGGAATCTGTAGAGGATTTATCAGGAAATATTTGTCATAGCTTGCAATCACCATTAAGTAAGTGCTTATCATTGATCAGACAACTGCCCTTTCAAGTTCTGGGCTACTAATTGCTTGAACCAGTGTTAGTCACATCTGTCCAGAAAAACAGGAAAAGGATAAATAGTTTGTAGTTTTTGAAACACAGTTGTCTGGTTTGATAATTTAGCATAATTTAGCGTAAGTATAATGGCATTTTGAAAGAGATTTTTGACTTCATGTTATAACTTCAATGTACAAATGTTTCGCTCAGACAGATGACAACATAATTTTGGTGTAGTAGAGCACATTTCCACTGTGGTGCAGATTTCATTTGATCAGATTCAGATTCAAGTTCAAGTTTAACTATCATTCAACCATACATGAATACCCATGAATACAGGCATATGAAACAGCACTCCTTTGGGACCAAGGTGTCAAAAACAGCACCAACAGTCATACACAGAACACGGCACATTTTGCACATACGAGGTAGCAGTAAACATAAAAAAAAATCTAATATAGTCCAAGTCACCAAGTCAGTGATCATTGACGACAGGAAAAATCTCGCAGCAGTCTGCAGGCAAACACAATCCAGCTTGTCTTTCACCGAGTGAATACTGGACGGACCAGCCCTCAATCCAGTATGGATGCTGCAGCACACCGCCTCCAGTGTCACCTCTCCTGGGCAGCTGCACCTCAGCATGACACCCAGTCTGCACTACAGCCAAAGCCACGCAGCTCCTCCGCTGTTGGTCTCACCAATAAACCAGTGAACCGAACATGCTGTATTCTACTGTACCAATGTCCAACAGGGTCTTGTGATCACAAGAATAATGTCCAAGGCAATCACTCGCAGTTAGACTGCACAGTGCTTTCACACAACGACTCAGCCACCTTTTGATAACACAGTCTGACAAAGTCCAGCTCCGCCACTGACAAGCAGCTCAGTGAGGGAGGTAGACGTGCAATACTTGAAGTTCTTAATATTCAGCAATGTCTTCTGATTGTAAAAAAGACATTTAAGAAAGACAATAGTACCTTCGGTTTGCCCCGTAGAGACCACTACATCTGAACACACCACCATCTTATGGAATATATACAGAATGATACAGGAGCTCCACTTATAACAGATTTTAGCCTTTAATCCAATTCAGCAATGCAGTTTGGTTACTGATAATTAATTAAATTCGTACAAACTTCTACAAATCAAAAATAATCTGCAGTAAAATTGTCTGTTAGATTTATTTTATAGTATTTTTGGCCTATATTCTTGAAGGTTTAGATATTAAACCAAATATTGTCTCATAATTTACCATTTGCACACAGCAAAGTTTCATAGCACTACTGAAAGAAATGACCAGAATGAGAATCAGATTTTTATCACTGACATATGTCATGAAACTTCTTGTTCTGTGACAGCAGTACAGTGCAATATACAAAACAATACTGAAAGTAACATTAGGAAATTTATAAAGAATAAATAAATAGTGAAAAAGAGAACACAATAGCGAGGTAGTCTTCATGGGTTCATGGACTGTGCAGAAATATGATGACGGGGTAAGAGGCTATTCTTAAACCATTGAATATACATCCTCAGGCTCCTATACCTCCTTCCTGATGAAGAGAGCATGTCCTGAATGATACTGCCTTTTTGAAGAACTTCCTTTTGAAGGTGCCCTCGATGGTGGAGAGGCTTGTGCTCCTCATAGAGCTGGCTGAGTCCACAAAGCTCCACAGCTTCTTCTGATCCTGTGTATTGTAGCCTCCATACCAGTGTGTAATGCAGCCAGGCAGAATGCTCCTCATGGTACATCTATAGAAATTTGCTAGTGTCCTTGCTGATATACCAGATCTTCTCAAACTCCTCATGAGGTATAGCTACTGGCAAGCCTTCCTTGAGACTGTATCAATATGTAGGATCCTCTGAGATGTTGATACCCAGGATCTTGAATCTGCCCCTCTTTTCCATTGCTGACCTTCGATGAGGACTGTTGTATGTTCCTATGACTCCCTCGGGTCTTAGTGACGTTTAATGCAAGGTTGTTTTTGCAACACCACTCAACCAGCCAATCTACAAGTACCTCATGCCTGTACACCTCATTACCATCTGAGATGTAACCATCTCACTGCAGTTGTGTCATTGGCGTCTGCCTAGTCACGCAGTCACAGTCAAACGGACCAGTTAACGCTGATGAGAGCTAGTGGGTATCAGTATTGGTGGTACCAGCTGCTGAGATTACTGTTGCTGTGCTATCCAAACCCTAGAAATAGGGCCGAGACCTTTCTGAGTGTGTTTCATTGTTTCTGATTCTAGGTATGAAACATATCTTTCATTAAAGGTTCTCAATTGAACACCTTGTATTTTTAAGTTATTTGATATCAGCACCTTGGAGATATTTATTTACAGATTTAGGGAACTTGAGTAGCTTTGTTCCTTGTGTTGTCATTAGCTTTCAGAACATGCTCCAAAGATATGAGGGATTGTAAATTAATTGTCCACTCTAAACTGATGGAAACTGGGGGAGGGGAAGATGATAGAAACCTAGAGAAAATAAAATAGGTTAGAACCATAGAACCATAGAACACTACAGCACAAAAAAATAGGCCACTCGGCCCTTCCAGTCTTGCCGAAACTTTATTCTGCTGGTTCCACTGACCTGCACCCAGTCTATAACTCTCCAGACCTCTCCCATCCATGTATCTATCCAATTTATTCTTAAAACTTAAGAGTGAGCCTGCATTTATCACATCAGATGGCAGCTCATTCCAAACTCCCACCACTCTCTGAGTGAAGAAGTTCCCCCTAATGTTCCCCCTAAACCTTTCCCCTTTCACCCTAAAGCCAAATCCTCTTGTATTTATCTCTCCTAATCAAAGTGGAAAGCGCCTATTCGCATTTACTCTGCCTATACCCCTCAAAATTTTGTAAACCTCTATCAAATCTCCCCTCATTCTTCTACACTCCAAGGAATAAAGTCCTAACCTGTTCAATCCTTCTCTGTAACTCAACTCCTGAAGACCCAGCAACATCCTAGTAAATCTTCTCTGCACTCTTTCAATCTTACTGATATCCTTCCTATAGTTAGGTGACCAGAACTGTACACAATACTCCAAATTTGGCCTCAGCAATGTCTTATACAACTCCTATACTCAATACTTTGATTTATGAATGCCAGGATGCCAAAGCCTTCTTTATGACCCTGTCTACCTGTGACACCGCTTTCAGGGAATTATGTATCTGAACTCCCAGATCCCTTTTGTTCCTCTGCACTCCTCAGTGCCCTACCATTTACTGTGTATGTCCTACCTTGATTTGTCCTTCCAAAATGCAACATTTCACACTTGTCTGCATTAAATTCCAACTTGTCCGCATTAAATTTAGGCTAGGACTTGTAAAAAAAAACAGGGTGCTTGATGGTCAGCACAGTCTTGATGGGTAGAATGGCCTATTTCTGTGCTGTATCTCTCTTTTGTTGTGTATTTAATATTTCAGTAAGATTAGAGTTGTGTATGTTGGTGGATTAAATAATTCCTTTTGGGTTATATTTATAAATACATGAACTGCATATGTCATCACGCTACCATGTAATATGTACTAACCTTGCTTTAAACAAACTCAAAGTTACACCTGCATTTCAGACTCTCATGCCTTCCATTGAATTAGTTTAATGTTTTGAAGTTACAAAACATAATGTTGATTGCCACAAACACTTACTAATTCATCTTTGTGACAAATCTTAGAACATAGAACATAGAAATCTACAGCACATTACAGGCCCTTTGGCCCACAATGTTATGCCAACCATGTAACCTGCTGTAGAGACTGTCTAGAATTACCCTACCACATAGCTGTCTATACTTTTCTAAGCTCCATGTACCTATCTAAGAGTCTCTTAAAAGTAATCTTGTTACTGGCATTTATAGATTTTTCTCAGTGAAAATGGCAATCTTGCTGCAAACCTATTTTAAAATTTCTTCATTGCTCTCTCTTCACATTTACTTGATCTGATAATCTGACTGAAAGGCTACTTCAAGCCTTTAGATGGAACAGTATACCGAACTGCTAACAGCCTGTTCAGATACAAGTTAAAGATTCCTTGGTAGTGTGGTGAACTAGATATACCTGTCTGACTGCTCCTGTGGCTCCTCCCAAGACCCTGCTGACTACCCCTGTGGCTCCTCCCACAGACCCCTGTATAAAGGCGACTGTGGCCTGCTGCTCTCCCTCATTTTCCCCAGGATGTAGTGTTGTCCTTCAGTCAATAAAAGCCGATATCTCACTTCCTAAGTCTCGGCGTGAGTTATTGATGGTGCATCAGGTAGTATTTGAGGAAGAGTCCTGGCAAAGTCCAGGTCAAGTTATTTCCCTCACCTGATAGGACAGTAAGTCTAGATGAGCTGCATGAGCATTGAGAAGTTTGGTAAAAGTGCCTGAAGCGTGAAGATTCAGAGAATCATTCTCTGTTGGAATGCACTGTAGGAAAGGGTAGTTAAAGCAGAATCAGTAATCGCATTAGAATGTGAAATGGTTAAAGGGGACTAAACTGTAGAGAAAAAGCCAACAGTCCAGCATTAAGCAGAGTTAAAAGATCCTGGAGGTCCATTCCCATTCCGACATGTTGGTCCATGGCCTCCTCTTTTGCCACCTTCAGGATGGAGGAGCAACACCTTATGTTCCATTTGGAACCCGATGGCATCAATATTGATTTCTCCTTCCAGTAAACATATTCCCCACTCTGACCTTTTACCTCTTCTCATCTGCCTACTACTTACTCCTGGGCCCCCTCCTCCTCCCCTTTCTCCTATGGTCCACTCTCCTCTCTTATCAGATTCCTTCTTCTTCAGCCCTTGACCTTTCCCACCCACCTGGCTTTAGCTATCGCCTCTTTTCTCTTCCCCTCACCTTTTCATTCTGGCATCTTCCCCCTTACTTCTCAGTCCTCAGCCTGAAACATCGACAGTTTATTCATTTCCATAAATGCTGCCTGACCTGCTGAGTTCCTCCAACAATAAGCTGTGCTAAAAAATCATTATTTTCTGTGTTGTTTGCTCCATATATATTTGCTGTCTTTTTGGATAGAAAATAACATAATTTTAAAAATAATTATCTGAAACATTGTGAAGGTGTGAAACATGTACTATAAATGTAAACTTGCTAACTCTGCCAACATTAGCCATCTGGAATATGTGTTTCTCATTAATTCACTTTAGAAAATCTGACCGCTTTGTACCTGGGGTTGTCACCTGCTTGGCAAGAACTCTCCACTACACATGTTTTAATAAATAAGTATTGTATTTTGAGCGAATGTTGTGATGCAGTGCTGACACTTTTAGAACTCTCTTATTGAAAGATAGGCAAAGAGATAGAAACATAGAAAACCTACAGCCCACAATGCAGTGCTGAACATGTTCTTACCTTAGAAATTACCTAGAGTTACCCATAGCTCTCTATTTTTCTAAGCTCCATGCACCTATCCAGGAGTCTCTTAAAAGACCCTATTGTATCTGCCTCCACCACCATCGCTGGCAGCTCATTCCACACACTTGTCACTCTCTGCGTAAAAAACCAGGGTGAGTTGTCCTCTGAGATGTAGATGTCCTCTCAATCTTCTTTTTATTGAATGAGCAGGGGCAAAACTGAGTTCTCCACAGAAAGCCGCGTAGAACTCAGTGTCCCAGTATAATCACCCAGACCTTCTGTCAGGCTTTACCTTAGTAAATCCATTCAGCACCAATTTGAACTAGCACTTCTGAACTGCTGAGTAGCAAGAGGCTCATCTACTGTAGGTCTCATGAGGTCTCATGTGAATAAATGAAGTTGCTGAGAACAATTTCTTAATATTTGACCTGTGTGCATTGTGGGCAGAGATCTTATTTGCAATTATCTGGCCATGCCAAGAAGCCTTTAGATCCCACCAGTCTAAATTTAAGTCTAGTTCAGAAAAGATGCATGTAAAACTGTTCAATTAGATGAACCACAGATATCAGATTATTATCAATATAAGTTTATTATCAAAGTACATATATGCCACTATATACTACACTGAGATCCGTTTTCTTATGGGCATCCACAGTAACTACAAAGAAACAATGAGAACCGTGCACAACCAGTGGGTGAAAGACAACAAACCATGTAAATACAAAATGCAAAGTAAAGCAAACAAAATAATAAATAAGCAATAAATATCCAGAACATGAGATGAAGAGTTCTTGAAAGTGAGTCCATTGCTTGAGTGAGTGAAGTTATCTCCTCTGGTTCGAGAGCTGGATGGTTGAGGAGGTTCAACCATATATATCAGGTTTATAATCACTCACACATGTTGTGAAATATACATTTGTGAGATATAAAAGCTCCTTAAATTACTTCCAAAGTTCTAATCGGTGTTCCCATTAATCTACACACTGAGGATTACTGATGGTAAGAAATCAGTTTTGACCACTATTGCATATTGGAGGGCTTGCTGACATATAGGATTTAACCCAGTATGATGGGACACTAACAGGATTTAACCCTGTATAATGGGATACTAACAGGCATTGAACTCAGCAAAGTCTATCTTTTCCCAACTCTCTTTCCAGTTTCACCATATGTTTAGCATTCCGAGTTATCAAATTTCCAACTTCTTCCAGACTTCCTCTATGTGTTCCTCATTTCTGCAAATTAGACAACTTTTCCCCACCCTCTCCTTCAGAATCAGAATCAGACTTTAATCGCCAAGTACCTATGCACATACAAGGAATTTATTTCCGGCAGATGTTGTCTCTCTGCTCATAACAATAATAATGATAGATATAAATGAAAATATAAATTATACATACAGGTAGTGCAATCCAAGTAATAGTTAGCCGACAGTTAACCGGCAGACCCACTGGAATTATAATAACGTTCATGAGCATGGCCAGCCATTTACAAAGCAGTCTCATTAATCAGTGGGAGAGGAGGATGTTGTCTTCAATGTGTCCCAGAGCACCTTGGAGAAAGAGTGTAGTTCTAATGACACATTTGGAGGCTGAAGGCTTAGGAATGAGATGTTGTTTCATCCTGTCAGAGGGCTTGGCCACATGTTTCTGGAAATTTGAGGCTAATTTCTTGATCATAAATAGGACTGGTTATTGGGCCATTTATATCATCCATGAACTAATCCAGTTGCCATTTTTTTCAGATTGACAAGGACAATTTGAGGTTAATTTGCAGTATGTGCCTAAAAGTCAATCACTTCCAAATTCAACCTGAACTGCTAAGAATTTCTAGCACTTTGTGCTTTTATTTAAAACCTCCACATATTAATAGTTACTATTAGTCTAACTTCATCTCACATTCATATCTCTTGCTGTCTTTTTCGCACTTTCATTCTATCTTTATCACTACTTTGTTTTTGTCATGTATTTCTTTGCAGTGTTCTGCTAAATGTCATAGAGTTATAACACATGGAAAAGGTCCTTTACTCCCAACACATTCAAGCCAACAAATGTAACTTCTTGAGTTAGTTCTACCTGCTCATATTTGGCCTGATTCCTACTAAATATTTCCTATCCACCTACTAATCAAATGCCTCTTAAACATTGTAATTGTACTTTCCTCTACCACTTCCTCTGGTAATGAATTTTTTCCAAATATCCACAATTCTCTAAGTCAGGGGGTCCAAACCTGGGCCCACGGACCACTTGCTTAATTGTATTGGTCCAAAGTACATCATCTTGCACTCACACGAGTTAAACTCAATCTACTACTCTTTGGCTCACTTTCTCATTTGATCTAGATCTTGTTGTGACCTCTTAATTTTCCATCACACCAGGACTTGGATTAAAATGTAGATGGGTGGGTTAGTAGCTTTGCAGGTGATATGAAGATTGCTGGTGTGGATAGCATAGAAGACTGGCAAAGAGTACAGCAAGAGTATAGATCAGTTGAAGACATAGGCAGAGAAATGGCAGATGGCGTTTAACCCTGCCAGGCATGAAGTGTTGCACCTTGGGAGGTCAAATGTAAAGAGACAGTACACTGTGAAGGGAAAGACCCTTAATAGTGTTGAGCAGAGGGATCTTGGGGTTCAAGTTCATAGCACCCTGAAAGTGGCTATATAGGTTGATAGAGTGGTTAAAAAAGCATATTACATACTTGCCTTTAGTCAAGTCAAGTCACTTTTATTGTCATTTCGACCATAACTGCTGGTACAGTGCATAGTAAAAATGAGACAATGTTTTTCAGGACCATGGTGTTACATGACACAGTACAAAAACTAGACTGAACTACATAATAAAAAAACAACACAGAGAAAGCTACACTAGACTACAGACCTACACTGGACTGCATAAAGTGCACAAAAACAGTGCAGGCATTTACAATAAATAATAAACAGGACAGTAGGGCAAGGTGTCAGTTGGACCACATCTGGAGTACTGCGTATAGTTCTGGTCACCCCATTATCGGAAGGAATTCGCGGTTTTGGAGAGAGTGCAGAAGAGTTTTACCAGGATGCTGCCTGGTTTAGAGGGCATGGGCTATAACACGAGTTTGTTTTCTCTGGAGTGGAGGAGGCTAAGGGGAGATCTGATAGAGGTTTCTAGGGATATGGGATAGAGTAGACAGACAGTACCTTTTTCTCAGCATTGAAATGTCTAATACCAGAGGGCTTACATTTAAGGTGACAGGATGAAATTTCGAAGGAGAGGTGAGGGGTAAGATTTTTGCACAGAGAGTGGTGGGTGCCTGGAATGCACTGCCTGGGCTGGTGGTAGAGCCATATACATTAGAGACATTTAAGAGACGCTTAGATAGGCACATGAATATGAGGAAAACAGACAGATGTGGACATTGGCTAGACAGAGAGGATGAGTTAGGTTGCCCATTTATTACTAATTTACACTGTGAGATGAAGGGACTGATTCTGTGCTGCACAGTTCTATATCCACATGGTCAATTTCAGTGTCATCCACAAATTTACTAATCACGCCACCTACATGCTCATCCAAATCATGAATAGAGGACTCAGCACTGATCCCTGCAGCACACCACTAGTCAACAACCCTCCACTACCACCCTTTGCCACCTTCTAACAAGCCTATTTTATATCCAAAAGGTAGTGCATGCTGACCAGAAAGAAGGTTAGTTTCTTTTGTAATATAAGCAACACTCACAAAATTTCTCTTACTACCTCTTTTTTCCATTAGTCCTGACGAAGGGTCTGGGCTCGAAACGTCGACTGTACTTCTTCCTATAGATACTGCCTGGCATGCTGTGTTCCACCAGCATTTTGTGTGTGTTGCTTGAATTTCCAGCATCTGCAGATTTTCTCATGTTTGCGTTCTTTTGTAATTCAATGGGTTCTGGTTAATTGGGGCAGCCGCTTATTTGGGATAATTTCTAAAGAACAAAACTAATCAGGGAAATTGCTGGGATTCCCTTCATTTATTTGGGACACTATGTCGCTCAGTTGGGGCAGGACACTTTCGCCAAACCGTTTCTAACTAGTGTGCACTTGTGTGATGAATGGACACTACAGAATGCTTAGAGTGAACAGTTTTTAAATAGCGTCATTTGTGTGTGTGTGTGTGTTTGTTCAAAAAGCAGTGATTTTTGCCACTGATAATTGGTGAAAAAACAGCAGCAAGACAATGCAGGATTGTTTTGTTCAAAGTGGTTTCAAGCATTCAGACTCAGAAAAAGCAGAAATGGCCAGGAGTGAAAATCAAATGATTTCACTACTTCAACAAGTTAGGGATTACGAAGACATCCACAATCATTTTGAATGTTACAATGAAAATGAAGAGTTGGAGGATGCAATCATCTAAAGCAGGGGTGTCAAACTCATTTTAGGTCACGGGCCGGATTGAGCAAAATGCAGCTTCATGCGGGCCGGATCAGTCGGATGCGTGCGAACGCAGCTTTCGTTGCCTCCGTTTTTTCAGCCTGCTCTCATGTGTCTCAGTCTCTGCTATAACTACAAAGTGTTTCACTTTACAAATTCTGTTTCTTATGAAGAAGACTGCCGAGCAAGACTACCGAATAAACACTAAAAACCCTGAAAACCTGGTACCTGAATAAACTCAGCATTAGCCATATCATACGCCATAGGCGCTTCGATTACTGGGGCCAGCTTTAATAGTAATTAGATATTATCTCGTGGGCCAAAGATAATTCTACTGCGGGCCGGATTTGGCCCGCGGGCCTTGAGTTTGACATATATGATCTAAAGCATTCTATGACAGCAGTCCATTATCTACACTGCTGATTTTGTTCATTTACAGTCAATCAAAAAAAAATGGCAGATGAATTCCTCTGTCAATAGCTATTAGGAATTAATACACAGTTTTATAGTACGGTAGATGTGTTGGTAGTGTTCTAATTTGTTCTGTATTTCATTTAAATACATAAGTTGTTATTCAGCTAAACAATATACCTTGTACCTACTTCCAGGAAACTTTGGCTAACTGGGGCAGCCACTTTATTGGGCCAAAATGTACAAGTCCCGATGTGTCCCAATTAACCCAAATCCACTGTATAACAATTAACTGGAACGTTTGATTGATATCTGCTGAACTAAGGATCTCAGTTTTGACATAAAGAAAAATAAATCTTAGCGATGTTATCAAATTAAGTCAAATTCAGAAATGTTTAACAAGGAATTGTTGTGATTGAGTCCACCAGTGAGATACTAAAACTGCTGATATACATAAAATAAAAGTCTGCATTCAACACAGCAGATATCTGAAAAAAATCTTGTTTTCCTCGCAGTTGTTCTATAATTTTAAACACAAAGCAAAAATATGTGATTAACTACTGTATCAATGGCAATAATTATAAACTTTGGGAACCAGGAAAATAGAGCTGAGGATGAGCCAGTAAGTTTCCAAGCAGATGATAGGTGCAGCAAGGATATAAGGAAGGACAAGCCAATGATTGGGTTCAAAAGGGCGAAGAATGTAGGACTGAAGGTGCTGTTTTTAAATGTGTGTAGTACTTGGAATAAGGTGGACAAACTCATGGTGCAATTAGTGATTAGTTCGTATGACATTGTGGTCATCACTAAGTCGTGGCTGAAAGAAGGTTGTAGTTGGGAGCTTAACATCAAAGGATATACTTTGTATTGAATGGAAGACAGGAAGGCATAGGTGGTGGTGTGGCTCTTGGTAAGAGATGGAATTACATCGATAGAAAGAGATGACATAGGGTGAGAATGCTGAATCTTTGTGGGTGAAGTTCAGAAATTGCAAGGGTGAAAAAAACATTATGGGAATCATATATAGGCCTCCAAATAGTAGCCAAGATGTGGGGTTGAGATTGCAAAGGAAGCTGGAAAAAGCATGCATTAAGGGTAATGACACAATTGTAATGTGGGACTTCAATATGCAAGGGGATTGGGAAAATCAGGTTGGTGTCAGATTGCAAGAGAACAAATTTGTTGAATGCCTGAGAGATGGCTTTTTAGAGCAGTTTTTGGAAAGGCTATCTGACTCGTGGAAAGGCTGTCTTAGATTGAGTGCTGTGTAACAACCCAGATCTTATTTGGGAGCTTAATGTAAAGGAGCCCTTAGGAGGCAGTGACCATAATATGATTGAATTCATACAAATAAAGGGAATTACAGAGGCATGGGAGGAGTGTTTGCCCAGGTGGATTGGAGGAGATGACGGCAGAGCAAAGATGGCTGAAATTTCTGGGAATAGTTCACAAGGTGCAGGATAGATTTGTCCCACAGGGGAAGAGATTCTCAAATGGCAGGGGTAGGTAACTATGGCTGACAAGGGAAGTTAAGTGCTGCATAAAAGCCAAGGAAAGGGCATGTAAGGTAGAAAAAGTGTGTGGAACGTTAGATGATTTGGAAGCTTTTAAAAGAAACAAAAGGCAACTAAAAAAGCTATAAGAAGGGAAAAGATGAAATGTGAGGGCAGACTAGCCAATAATATAAAGCAGGATAGCAGAAGTTTTTTCAGTTATGTAGACCGTAAGACCATAAGGCATAGGAGCAGAATTAGGCCAACTGGCCCATCGAGTCTGGTCCGCCATTCAATCACGGCTGATCCTTTCTTTTCTATCTCCTCCTCAACCCCAGTTCCCGGCCTTCTCCAATGTCTAGTCAAGAACCTATCAATCTCTGCCTTAAATACCTAGCCTTCACAGCTGCCTGTGGCAACCAATTCCACAAATTCACCACCCTTTGGCTAAAGAAATTTATCCACATCTCTGTTTTGAAAAGGCACCCCTCTATCCTGAGGCTGTGCCCTCTTGTCCTAGACTCTCCCACCATGGGAAGCATCCTTTTCACATCTACTCTGTCAAGGCCTATCAACATTTGAACAATTTAAATGAAATCCCCTCATCCTTCTAAATTCCAGTGAGTACAGACCCAGAGCCATCAATCATTTCTCATATGATAACCCATACATTCCTGGAATCATCCTTGGGAACCTCATCTGGACCCTCTCCAATGCCAGCACATCTTTTCTGAGATGAGGGGCCACGATACCCAAGGTGAGGCCTCTCCAGTGCCTTATAAAGCCTCAGCATCAAATGTTTGCTCTTGTCTTCTAGACTCTTGAAATAAATGCTAACATGGCATTTGTCTTCCTCACCACCGACTCAACTTGCAAGTTAACCTTCATGGTGTTCTGCACAAGGACTCCCAAGTCCCTCTGCATCACAGCTTCCTGGATTTTCTCCCCGTTTAGAAAATATTCCGTACATTTATTTCTACTACAAAAATGCATGACCATGCATTTTCCAACATTGTATTTCATTTGCCACTTCCTTGCCCATTCTCCTAATCTGTCAAAGTCCTTCTGCATCCTACCTGTTTCCTCAACACTACCTGCCCCTCCACCAATCTTCATATCATCTGTAAACTTGGCAACAAAGCCATCTATTCCATCATCTAAATCATTTATATACAGCATAAAAAGAAGTGGTACCAACATTGTCCTCTGCAGAACACCACTAGTCACTGGCAGCCAACCAGAAAAGGATCCTTTTAGTGTCACTCCCTGCCTCCTACCAATCAGCCAATGCTCTAACCGTGTTAGTAACTTTCCTGTAATACCATGGGCTCTTAACTTGGTAAGCAGCCTCATGTGTGGAACCTTGTCAGAGGCCTTCTGAAAGTCCAAATATACAACATCCACTGCATCCCCTTTATCTATCCTACTTGTAACCTCCTCAAAGAATTCCAACAGGTTCATCAGGTAGGATTTTCCCTGAAGGAAACCATGCTGACTTTGTACTATCTTGTCTTGTGTCACCAAGTACTTCATCATCCCATCCTGAACATTGACTCCATCATCTTCCCAACCACTGAGGTCAGGCTAAATAGTCTATAATTAACTTTCTGCTGCCTTCCTCCTTTCTTAAAGAGTGGAGCAACATTTGTATTTTTCCAGTCCTCTGGTACCATGCCAGAGCCCAATGATTTTTGAAAGATCATTTCTAATGCCACCACATTCTCTAATGGTACCATGGTACCTCTTTCATAACCCTAGGGTACAGTTCCTCTGGTCTGGGTGACTTATGTACCTTTAGGTTTTTCAGCTTTTTGAGCACCTTCTCTCTTGTAAGAGTAACTGCACCCCTTCTCTTCCTTCACACACTACAACATCTGGCACACTGCTAGTGTCTTCCACAGTGAAGACTGATGCAAAATACTCATTCAGTTCATCTGCCATCTCCTTGCCCCCCATTATTATCTCTCTTGCCTCATTTTCTAGTGGTCCTATATCCACTCTCATTTCTCTTTTATTTTTAACATACTTGAAAAAACTTTTACTATCCGCTTTGATATTATTTGCTAGCTTGATTTCTATTTTATCTTTTCCCTTCTAATGATTTTTTTTAGTTACTCTCTGGAGTTTTAAAAAAAACTTCCCAATCCTTTATCTTCCCACTAATTTTTGCTTTGTTGTATTCCCTTTCTTTTGCTTTTACAACAGCTTTGACTTCCCTTGTCTGCCACTGTTGTAATATTTTACCATTTGAGTATTCCTTCATTTTTGGAATACACATGTACTGCACCTTCCTCATTTTTCCCTGAAACGCATGCCATTGCTGCTCTGCTGACATATAGAGAGTAGAAGGGAGGAGAGAGTTAATATTGGACCACTGGAAAATGAGGCTGGTGAGGTAGTAATGGGATATGAAGAAATAACAGATGAACTTGATGAGTACTTTGCATCTGTCTTCACTGTGGAAGATACTACCAGTGTGCCAGAGGTCAGTGAGTGTCAGGGAGCTGGAGTGAGTGCCATTGCTATTACAAAGGAAAAAGTCCAAGGCAAACTCAAAGGTCTTAAGGTGGATGTCATCTGGGCCAGATGAACTACATCCCAGATTCCTGAGAGAGGTGGCTGAAGAGATAATGGATGCATTAGTCACAATCTTTCAGGAATCACTTGATTCTGGCATGGTCCCAGAGGACTGGAAGATTGCAAATGTCACTCCACTCTTTAAGAAGGGAGGAAGGCAAAAGAAAGGAAATTATAGGCTAGTTAGCCTAACTTCAGTAGTTGGCCACACATTTTAATTCCACGTCCCATTCCCATTCTGATATGTCTATCCATGGCCTCCTCTACTGTCAAAATGAATCCAAACTCAGATTGGAGGAAGAACACCTTATATACCGGCTGGGTAGCCTCCAACCTGATGGCATGAACATTGACTTCTCTAATTTCTGTTAATGCCCCTCCTCCCCTTCTTACCCCATCCCTGACATATTTAGTTGTTTTTTTCTTCTCTCTCTGCCCATCACTCTGCCTGTTCTCCATCTCCCTTTGGTGCTTCCCCCTCCCCCTTCTTTCTCTCGAGGCCTCCCGTCCCATGATCCTTTCCCTTCTCCAGCTCTGTATCACTTTCGCCAATCACCTTTTCAGCTCTTAGCTTCATCCCACCCCCTCCGGTCTTCTCCTATCATTTCGCATTTCCCCCTACCCCAACTACTTTCAAATCTCTTAGTATCTCTCCTTTCAGTTAATCCTGACGAAGGGTCTCGGCCCGAAACGTCGACAGTGCTTCTCCTTATAGATGCTGCCTGGCCTGCTGCGTTCCACCAGCATTTTGTGTGTGTTGTTTGAATTTCCAGCATCTGCAGATTTCCTTGTGTTTGTTCAGTAGTTGGGGAAGTGTTGGAGTCTATTATTAATGATGAGGTTCGAGGTACTTGGAGACTAATGATAAAATAAGTCAAAGTCAGCATGGTTTCTGTAAAGGGAAATCTTGCCTGACAAATCTGTTAAGAGTTCTTCGAGGAAGTAACAAGAAGGATGTGCAAAGGAGAGGCAGTGGATGTCATTTACTTGGATTTTCAGAAGGCGTTTGATAAGATGCCACACATGAGGCTGCTTAACAAGACAAAATCCTATGACATTACAGGAAAGACACTGGCATGGATAGGGGAACAGTTGACAGGCAGGAGGCAGCAAGTGGGAATAAAAGGGGCCTTTTCTGGTTGGCTGCCGGTGCCCAGTAGTGTTCTTCAGGGGTCAGTATTGTGATCGCTGCTTTTCATATTGTTTGTCAATGATTTAGATAATGGATTTGATAGTTTTATGGCAAAGTTTGCAGATGATACAAAGATAGGTGAAGGGTTAGGTTATGCTGAGGAAGCAATGTGATTGTAGCAGTTCTTATACAAATTGGAAGAAGGGGCAAAAAAGTGGCAGATGGAATACATTACAGTACTAATGTAAGTCTTTCATAACAGCGAGTTGTTGTAAATCGAACATTCAAAAAGTGGGGGCCACCTGTATTGGGAAATGTACAATAATGCATTTTGATAAAAGGAACAATAGTGCAGACTATGATCTGAATGGGGAGAAGATTCAAACTTCAGAGGTGTAGAGGGACTTAGGAGTCCTCGGGCAGGACTCCCAGAAGGTTAATTTACAGGTTGAGTCTGCGGTAAAGAAGGCAAATGCAATGTTGGCATTTATTTCAAGAGGAATAGAATATAAAAGCAAAGAGATAATGCTGAGCCTTTTAAGCCTCTAGTCAGGCTGCACTTGGAGTATTGTCAACAGTTTTGGGGCCCATATCTCAGAAAGAATGTGTTGTTATTGGAGAGAGTCCAGACGGAGCAGGTTGACGAGGATGATTCTGGGAATGAAGGGGTTAACATATGAAGATTGTTTGGAGGCCTTGGGAATGTACTCGCTGGAAATTAGAAGCATGCAGAGAGGTCTCATTGAAATCTACCGAATGTTGAAAGCACTAGATAGGGAGGATGTTTCCGATGGTCGGGGTATCCAGAACTAGAGGGCACAGCCTCAAAATTGACGGGCAACCCTTTAGAACAGAGGTAAGGAGGAATTGTTTTAGCCAGAGAGTTGTAAAACTGTGGTACTGCCACAGACTGCAGTGGAGGCCAAGTCTGTGGGTATGTTTAAGGCGGAAGTTGATAGTTTCCTGATCAGTCAGTGCATCAAAGGATGTGGTGAGAAGGCAGGTGTATGGGGTTAATTGGGATCCGGGATCAGCCATGATGGAATGGTGGAGTAAACTCGATGGGCTGATGGCCCAATTCTGCTCCTGTGTCTTATGGTCCTATGGACTTAAGTTTATCATTTTGAACGTGGACAGGCATGTTTTTTGAAATACATATTTACAATGGTAGCATAGCCTCCTTTGAATATTGAAACACCAGTTGCTGGCCTGAAAGCCACTGAACATAAACTCTGACACCCGAAATATACCTCTTTTCGAATTTTAAAGTACTTTTATTATCAAAGTATCTGTACTTTACATAACCTTGACATTTGACTCTTTACAGATAGCCATGAAACAAAGAACCCTGGTAGAACCCATTAAAACAAAAGAGGACAGTCAAACACCCAGTGTGCACAGAGAGGGAAACACACGTACAAATGGTAAAGCAAGCAAACAGCACTCAGAACTGAAATTCACCATGCCAGGTATCGCTGCAGCTGATTCAGAAGTTCATGGACGCTGATTTAGAAGTCCATGGGTCTGATTCAGAAGCTCACAGGTCTGATTCAGAAGTTCATGGGTCTGATTCAGAAGTCCACAGACGCTGATTCAGAAGTCCACGGACGCTGATTCAGAAGTCCACGGGGCTGATTCAGAAGAACACGGACGCTGATTCAGAAGTCCACGGACGCTGATTCAGAAGTCCACGGGGGCTGATTCAGAAGTCCACGGGGGCAGATTCAGAAGTCCACGGGGCTGATTCAGAAGTCCACGGGGCTGATTCAGAAGTCCACGGGGCTGATTCAGAAGTCCACGGGGCTGATTCAGAAGAACACGGACGCTGATTCAGAAGTCCATGGGGCTGATTCAGAAGTCCACGGACGCTGATTCAGAAGTCCACGGGGCTGATTCAGAAGAACACGGACGCTGATTCAGAAGTCCAAGGGGCTGATTCAGAAGTCCACGGACGCTGATTCAGAAGTCCACGGACGCTGATTCAGAAGTCCACGGGGGCTGATTCAGAAGTTCACGGGTCTGATTCAGAAGTCCACGGACGCTGATTCAGAAGTCCAAGGGGCTGATTCAGAAGTCCACGGACGCTGATTCAGAAGTCCACGGGGGCTGATTCAGAAGTTCACGGGTCTGATTCAGAAGTTCACGGGTCTGATTCAGAAGTCCACGGGGCTGATTCAGAAGTCCACGGGGCTGATTCAGAAGAACACGGACGCTGATTCAGAAGTCCACGGACGCTGATTCAGAAGTCCACGGGGCTGATTCAGAAGTCCACGGGGCTGATTCAGAAGAACACGGACGCTGATTCAGAAGTCCACGGGTCTGATTCAGAAGTCCACGGGTCTGATTCAGAAGTCCACGGGGCTGATTCAGAAGTCCACGGGCGCTGATTCAGAAGTCCACGGGCGCTGATTCAGAAGTCCACGGGGCTGATTCAGAAGTCCACGGGGCTGATTCAGAAGTCCACGGGGGCTGATTCAGAAGTTCACGGGGCTGATTCAGAAGTCCACGGGTCTGATTCAGAAGTCCACGGGGCTGATTCAGAAGTCCACGGGGCTGATTCAGAAGTCCACGGGTCTGATTCAGAAGTCCACGGGGCTGATTCAGAAGTCCACGGACGCTGATTCAGAAGTCCACGGGTGCTGATTCAGAAGTCCACGGGGCTGATTCAGAAGTCCACGGGGCTGATTCAGAAGTCCACGGGGGCTGATTCAGAAGTTCACGGGGCTGATTCAGAAGTCCACGGGTCTGATTCAGAAGTCCACGGGGCTGATTCAGAAGTCCACGGGTCTGATTCAGAAGAACACGGACGCTGATTCAGAAGTCCACGGACGCTGATTCAGAAGTCCACGGTCGCTGATTCAGAAGTCCACGGGGCTGATTCAGAAGTCCACGGGGCTGATTCAGAAGGTCTCAGTCCAGCACAGAGATGAGCAAACCCTGTGGAGCAGCAAGCCAAACAGCCTCCGACCCCGACATCCTGACCATTTCAATTTGGCCCAGTGCTTAAATCATCCAAACCCCGGGTCGCTGCTCGCTCTCGTGCTTGGGCTTCAGTTACAGGTTGAGAGATGGTTCCCTGAGTGAGACCACAAATTAAATGTCAAAACAGACCTATCCAGAATCGTGCATTAGCTGGCAGGGCTGTGCTTTTAATGGCACATTAATACAGGAGGTGGACATATGATTTCATTCTGAAGTCTTCAATGATCACTGATGAACACAACGCTCATCTATTACCTTCTCCTGCAAAGTTTCAATGGGACGGAATCTCAATGTCCCACACCCAAAGATTGGTTTCAATAGCTTTAATGTATTAATTGAAGTTAAATTGTGATCCAGTCTTATTTCCTTCAGACTGGATCTCATTTTAATTAATATCTGCTAGTCATGTTTTCATAACTCCAGAGTAAGCCCTAAAAAGCATCTATGAAAATAGTATCATCCATTAAGGGATTGTGCATTTATGATCCATTTTTTTCAAAATTAGGAGGTTTAACATGAAACTAAATAAACTGGTAATATTGACTAACTATTTCCTCCAGCTGTTCTGCGAATGTTACCCATCCTATTCAGACCATCGTCACTGGAAAGGCTCCCAGACTGAACGACCGTATTAAGGGTGTTAACAGAAATAACTTCCACTCTTAAAATCTACCTCTCCTGTTGCACCACTCCAAAGTATTCTGTTTAAGTTAGCTCTTCCAAATGTGAGATCCCTTTCAAACAAAACTTTTATCTTAAATTATTTTATCACCTCTACAGACCTTGAGTTTATGTTCTTAACTGAGACCTGGTTAAAGCTAAATGAATACAGCCAGCTATCTGAAATGTGTTCCCCCGAATGAGACAGTTTCAGCGTACCAAGGCCTAGTGGATGACGTGGTAGTCTTAGCATTGTGTTCTAAAAACATATTAAGTGCAATCTGTTAGCAATATTTCAAGTTTTGAGGTGCATGTTTAAAATTTGAGTATCCTCTGCTTTCTCATTTATCGCTCTCCTAAATCATGAGCTTACCAGACAGACAAGATCTCACCCGGCATGTCACCGAGCCCACCCATCGACTTGGAAATACACTTGATTTAGTAATGACAAAATGGTTAAATATTATTCATAACAATATCTCTGATCAGTTTTGTGTCCTCCTGGCTGGAACCAAAACTACAAAAGGAATTACATTAAAAAAAACTATTTTGTGATGCTGCAACGCAACTCAAATTCTCTGAGCTGACTAGTTATCTGACCCATGTGAATTAAACTGCTCAGTAAATGGTTGATTCTTTCAACAATAACTTGACAAATATAATAAAAACAGTGGCCCCACTTAGCATTAAAAATAAATCAGTTAGTAAAACATCACCACAGTTAAACAATTCTGTCCACCAACTCAAGGAGTAGCTGAGAGAAAATGGAGGAAAATTGGGCTCAAAGTCCACTGTAATATTTTCCAGAAAAAACTAAATTCCTTTCATGTTGCTATATACTCTGCGAGAAGTCCATTTTCCCAAGATTATTACAGAGAATATCAGTGATTCAAGAATATTGTTCTCAACTATAAACTAACTGTTGAACCCTGCCCTAGCCTATAATGTCCTCAGTCAAGCATCTACCACAAAATATGAGGAATTGGCAATATTTTTAATCAACAATATACCTCTGTTAGGGATTGTATACCCGTAACTACTCTGCAATGGCCTTCTGTATCTTTTAGAAGTGATCTTAAAATTCTCTTACTTGTTTTTAAAGCTCTTAATGCTTTGGGACCGGAGTACATCACAGAATTGCTTTAGTTTTGTAATCCTGCTTGTTTAAATCTTAAATTTAAACAATCTCCCTCACAAGATAATTGATTGGTCGACCTTTACGAAACGACACTCCTAGACTGTAGAATTCAGTACTTAAAACAACAAGGCATGCGGACCCAGTTGACACTTTAAAACACCAGCTCAAAACCGATTTATTTAACCTTGCTTTCAACTGACATTGTTTTGTCTTCTACTTTCATGTTTATTTTTTAGTTTTTAAAATTTTATTTTCATGTTTGTACTTTCAGCCCATTACTTTGTATTGCATCACCTGTGTGAAAAGAGTGCTATAAATAACGTTTATTATTTAATTATTATGTTAATTATTATTGTTGCATTTTTATTTTTTCTCAGCTCAGGATGGTAAAACCTGAGGCACGGGCATAGCCAAGCACGCTTATTTCACAATTGCTAGAAACTTTCAGACTACTTTAGTGGTGATTAGTATTTCTGACTTTCTGGCGATTTACATAAATATTGCAGTGTAGGCCTAATTGTTTAATGCTATTGTGTAGTGACTTAGGGATAATACCAGTTCGACTATAAGACATAGGAGTAAAATAGGCCATTTGTGCATGGAGTCTGCTCCGCTATTCCGTCATGGCTGATCCTGGATCCCACTCAATCCCAACAACCTGCCTTCTCACCATAACCTTTGATGCCTTGACCGATCAGGGTAAATATACCCACGGACATGGCCCCACCACAGTCTGTGGCAGAGCATTCCATAGATTCACTACTCTTTGGCTAAAACAATCCCCTTACCTCTGTTCAAAAGGTTGCCCCTCAATTTTAAGGCTGTGCCCTTTAGTTCTGACCACCCCGTATAGAAAACATCCTCTCCACATCCACCCTATCTAGTCCTTTCAACATTCAGTAGGTTTCAATGAGATCCCCCACATTCTTCTAAATTCCAGTGAGTACAGGCCCAAAGCTGCCAAAAACTCCTCATGTGCTGACCACTTCACTCCTGGAATCATCCTCATGAACCTCCTCTGGACTCTCCTTTCAGAATCAGAATCAGGTTTATTATCACTGGCATGTGTCATGAAATTTGTTAACTTAGCAGCAGCAGTTAATGCAATTCATAATATAGAAGAATAAATAAATAAGTAAATCAATTACAGTGTATGTATATTTCTGAGACATGGGGCTCAAACCTTTTGACAGTACTCCAAGTGTGGCCTGACTAGTGTCTTAGAAAGGCTCAGCATTATCTCCCTGCTTTTATATTCTATTCCCCTCGAAATAAATGCAACATTACATTTGCCTTCTTTACCACAGACTCAACCTGTAAGTTAACCTCCTGGGAGTCTTGCACAAGGACTCCTAAGTCCCTCTGCACCTCTGATGTTTGAATCTGCTCCCCATTTAGATAATAGTCTGCACGATTGTTCCTTTCACTAAAATGCATTATCATACATTTTGCTACACTGTATTCCATCTGCCACTTTTTTGCCCATTCTTCCAATACCTACCCCTCCACCTATCTTCATATCATCCACAAACTTTGGCACAAAGCCATCAATTCCATTATCCAAATCACTGACAAACAATGTGAAAAGCAGCGGTCCCAATACTGACTCCTGAGGAACACCGCTAGAAACTGGCAGCCAACCAGAAAAGGCCCCCTTTATTCCCACTCACTGCCTCCTGCCTGTGAGCCATTCCATTATCCATGCCAGTATCTTTC
Source organism: Hemitrygon akajei (assembly GCF_048418815.1). Taxonomy (NCBI): domain Eukaryota; kingdom Metazoa; phylum Chordata; class Chondrichthyes; order Myliobatiformes; family Dasyatidae; genus Hemitrygon; species Hemitrygon akajei. Next base: position 140,445,746 of record NC_133124.1, on the reverse strand, counting down.
TTGTAACACCATTGTAGAGTTTGCTATTGGGACAATGTATATCTTGTTTATGTTCCAAAGACTTTCAATTTCCTCTTTTAATTCAGCATGTTTCTGGTGTTTATCATTTATTGATTTCTGTAGGGTATGTGTGCTCAGAATGGTTATATTCATGAAGTAAGTCCTCTGTGCCTGTTTATGCTGTAATATTATATCTGGATGGTTATGATGGAGTGTCCTATCTGTAATAACAGATATTGTTATTATTATAGGAAACTGATATTGGTAATGGTTTGTAATTTTCACATATACCAAGATGCAGTGGGAATCTTTGTTTTGCATGTCATCCAGACAGATCATGCCGTATATAAGTACATAAAGATGGTGAAAAGAAATCGGAGTGTAGAACTCAGTATTGGCAGTTGCAGAGAGAGGGCAGTGCAGGCAGACAAGTAAAATGTGAGGGCCATGACAATGTTAATTGAGAGATCAAGAGTTCAAGAACTCACCTTTGAGTGTATGAGAGGCACATAAAAGTGGGATAGAAGCTGCCCTTGAATCTTGTCACACTTCCTCTCAGGCTTTTGTATCTTCTGCCTGATGGGAGAGTGGAGAAGGAAGAATGACGGGGGTGGTAATCATCTATGATTATATTGCCTGCTTTCCTGGAAGTGAAGACAGAGTCAATGGCAGGGAGGCTGGTTGCATGATGGTCTGGACTGTGTTCACAACTCTGCAATTTCATGCGGTCTTGGGTAGAGCAGCTGTCATACCAAGGTTCGATGTAACCAGATAGAATGCTTTTTGTGGTGCAGCTATAAAAATTGTTAAGGGTTTTCAGGGACATGCTGAATTTCCTTAAGCTACCAGGAAAGTAGAGGCACTGGTGTGATATTTACACCAAGGAACTGAAGCTCTCAGTCACCACCACTTTAATGCCATTGATACATAAGTTGTGTGTGTTTCACTCCATTTTCCTGAAGACAATAACCAGCTCCTTCATTTTGCTAATATTGTCCGAAAGGTTACCATGCCACTAGACTCTTTATTTCCTTCCCGTACTCTCATTGATTGAGATCTGGCACACTATGGTGGTGTCAGCTGCAAACTTACAGCAGAACAGAAACTGGTCACACAGACATTGTGAAGACTGAGGGTTCAGTATATAATCTTGCAGGGAACTGATGTAGAGGGTAATTTTGAAGATGTTGCTGCCTATCCTTACTGATTAAGGTCTGTTGGTCAGGAAGTCTAAGATCCATTTGGAGAGGGGTGTGATGAGTCCTAGGTTTAGGAGTTTGTATTTGAGTTTACTTGGGATTATGGTATTGAGGGCAGAGCTATAATCAGTAAATAGAAGTCTGATATACAGCATGTGCTTCTGTTCCAGATGTTCTGGAGATTAGTGTTGGGTGAAGGAGATGGTGTTCGCTGCAGACATTTCATGGTGGTAGGTGAATTACAATTGATGGAGATGTCTGGCAGGCAGAAGAAAATCTTTAAGCTTATTATTTTTATCATATTTCTCTGGTATTTATGCTCTTTAGATCAGCAATACATTCTGAAGGTTGATTGCCTGTTGTGATGAGTTGCTAAGCTGCAATACTGAGCAGCAATTACGAAGAATATTTGTACAAGTAAATCTTTGATAGGAGATCTTAGAGACATCTGATAAATTAGGATAAAACAACGAATTATGTTGTTGAGTTTATCTTAAACTGCAGGATATTATTGCAACAATTTTATCCAAAATACAATATTCCAATGGACTGGTCTGCCTCAATTTGTGATAGTTCAGCAATATTGATTACCCAAATTTTTAACAATAAGAGTCATACACATTTGCTTACAGGCTTATAAAAATATTTGCAATCTATATTACCTTTGTTTAAAATGAAGAATATCGAAACATCTTTGATTTTCATTGTGTCTCACCATTGACAAACAGTGCAGTTTAGAAAGCGCACTTTCTGCAAGTAAAATGTAGCAACCAATGAGATGGCTAGCCATTTAACTATTCTAAATGCATTGTACAGAAGTTGAGAGGTTGGTTCTAGTTTTAAGTGTTAGGCATGGATATCAAGATTAGTAAGTACATTTAAATCTGTCGTGTTCGGGGACATTAGAAAGAATCACATGAAGGCAAAAGCTTAATTACATTCTTTACAGCATGAATCTGTGGACTCACAGCAGTGCTTGGAGGTGGGACACATTATCTAACCTACTGGCCCAAATCAAGAGTATGAGGGACAGAAAATTGTGACTGATTTTTTCTGTCCACAGGCACTGCCTACCCAGCTAAGTATTTCCAGCATTTTTGTTTTTTTTATCTCAGATTTCCAGAATCTGCAGGTTTCCATATGATGAATTGCTCTCTACTGACTTGGATAGAGCTGTTCCAATAGTCTCAACAATCTGAACATCTGTCAGGACAAAGCAACATTTTAATCTGCTGATTTTATCTACCAACCTTCTTCCACCGCACATCAAACCGCACTGGAATTCAGAACCAGAATCAGCTTTAGTATCTCTGGAACACATCATGAGATCTGTTGTTTTATGGCAGCAGTACATTGCAATACATAATATTAAAAATGTATATATTACAGTAAGAAATATACATATGTAAAAATTAAATTAAATAAGTCGTGCAAAAAGAGGACAAAAACAAAAAAAAAGAGTTTGTGTACATGAGGTCATTCAGAAATCTGATGGCGGAGAGGAAGAAGCTGTTTCTAAAACATTGAGCATGTGACTTCAGGCTCCTGTAGCTCCTCCTTGATGGTAGCAATGAGAAAATGGCATGTTCAAGGTGTTGTGGGTCCTTAATGATGGATGCCACCTTTTCGAGGCATCACATTTTGAAGGTGTCTTCTACATTGGGAGGCTAGTACCCGTGATGGAGCTGGCTGAGCTTACAACTTTCTGTAGCTTTTTCTGATCCTGGGGAGTGGCACTTCCTCTCCAGACAGTGATACAATCAGCTAAACTGCTCTCCACTGTACATCTGTAGAAATTTGAAAGAGTCTTTGGTGACATTGCATCAATGCATTGGGTCCAGGATAGATCGTCAGAGTTGTGGACAGCCAGGAGCTTGAAACTGCGCACCCATTCCACTGTTGATCCCTCGATGAGGGCTAGTATGTGTTCACTCAACTTCCCCTTCCTGATTCCACATTCAGTCCTTTGGTCACACTGACGCTGAGTGCAAGGTTGTTGGTGCAACACCACTCAACCAGCTGATCTATCTTACTCCTGTATGCCTCCTCGTCACCTTCTGAAATTCTGCCAACTGTAGTTGTGTTATCAGCAAATTTATAGGTGGCATTTGAGCTTGCCTAGCCACATAGTCACGGGTGTAGAGGGAATGGAACAGTAGACTAAGCATGCATCCTTGAGGTGCACCACTGCAGACTGGTAGCAAGGAGGAGACATTATTACTGATTCGCACTGACTGTAGTCTTCTGATGAGGAAGTCAAGGTTCCAGATGCAGCAGGTTCAGGTTCTTGCTTAGGCAGGAGTTGACTCTGGCCATGACCAACCACTTCAAAGCACTTCATCACAGTAGATATGAGCACAACTGTAGATAGTCATAGAGGTAGCTCACTCTGTTCTTCTTGGGCATTGGTATGATGGTTGCCCTTTTGAAGCAGGTGGGAACCTCCGACTGCAGCAGTGAGGGATTGAAGATGTCCTTAAACACTCCTGCCGGTAGATTGGAACAAGTTTTCAGTGCCTTACCAGGTACATAATCAGGTACTGATGCCTTGTGAGGGTTCTCCTCCTTGAAAGAAGTTCTGACGTCAGCATCTGAGACAGAGGTCAAAGGGGTCACTACGGATGTAGTCTTATACTGGACTTTCCTTTAGGGAACAAGGCATGGAGAATGTTGGCTCTCATAACCATAATTCTATTAGTTTTAAAATAATGATAGAAAAAGATGGGACGGGTCCATAGGTTAGAGTCCTAAACTAGAATAGGACCAAATTTTGGGGGATTTAGCAGGATATAGCAGAAGACGATTGTGTGAGCTTGTTTGAAGTGAAAGGAACAAATAACAAGTGGGAGGCTTTTAAGAGTGAAATTTGAATTGTGCAGAAACAATATGTTCCTTTTAGGGTGAAGGGTAAGCCTACAAGTTTAGGGAACTTTGGCTGATGAGACTTATGGAGGCTCTGGTAAAGAGAAAGAAGGAAGCATACATTAGGTTTTGGAGGTCAGTGATGGTGAATCCCTTGTTGACTATACAAGGATTAAGAATACTCTTAAGGGGGAAATTAGGAGGGCAAAGAGAGGATATGAGATAGGTCTGGCAAGGCAGGTTAAGGAAAATCCCAAGAGGTTCTGTAGCTAGTTGAGTAAAAGGTTGATTAGGGAGAAACTAGATCCCCTTAGTGTTTAGTAAATCATAGCTGCTCAAGAGATGTTTTGGAGGATATTCATATTTCCAAGGTAGAGGAATTTTTAGACTTACAGCACTTTAAGGTGGATAAATCCTCAGAGGCTGACCGAATGCATTCTCAGACTTTCTGAGAGGCTAGGAGGGAAATTGCAGAAGCTCTTGCAGAAATACTTGCTTCATCTTTAGGCATGAGTAAAGTTCCCAAAGAGTGGAAGGTGGCTAATGTTGCCCCATAGTCTAAGGACAAGCCAAACATAGTCAGCCTGACATCATTAGTGGAGAAATTACTGGACAGAATTCTGATGGACAGGACCTATGAGCATTTCGATAGACTGAATTGAAAGAGTCTGCAAGGCTTGGTGTATGGAAAATCATGCTTGATGAAACTAAAAGTCGTAACCAAAAAGGTAGATGAGGATAGTGTTGTGTATTTAATATTTGAGTAATATTGTAAGTACATTGTTTGATTAAGCATTCTTTGTTGTTTACATAATTTATATAAAAGTACATTAATGGCATATGTCAGTACACCACCACAACATAAGTGTGTACCTCACTAAAGTAAAATGAAGTACATGCACGAGTATTTCCAGTCTCCCATATTTTCCATTCAATTAGTTTTTGGAGTTAAAAAACATTGCTGTGGTGACAAGGAGGTTTTAAAATGAACTCAAAATGATTAATCATAGTGGTACGTTGGAGTTTAAAAAAAAAGCACAGCATACATTTTTCGCAAGAGGAGAGTAAAAAAATACAGAAAACAGATGGGATTCACAGGTTCATAAACAGTGAGTACAGGGTGATAATAATAAAAGCAGAAATAGCTAGCATTTATTTATTATTATTTATTAGAAAGATAGACATGTTGGATTGCACAAGGGATAACTGGATATTGCACACTGAGCGAATTGAACAGTATTTTGAAGCAAATAAAACAGTCCATTCAAGGTGAGTGCCAGTTTTTAATGTTCAGAAGTTTGATCAGCTGAAATGAGTTTTGCTGATATCGTGAACGTAAAGCAAAAATATTTAGAACTGATACTATTGTAGATTGTTGAATACTTTAGGTTTCATAAGCGTAATCAAAAGGAAGGTGAGTTCATTTCAGCCTATGTGACTGAATTGAAGGGGTTGTCTGAGTATTGTCAGTACAGTAATGAGTTTACATGCACTGAGGGCTGATTTAGTTTGTGGGTTCTTCAAGGAAGCATTCAAAAATGGGATCCTACCTGAAGCAGAACTCACATTTAAAAGAGCAGTTGAAATTACTCTATCATTGGAAACAGCAGCCAGGGATGCAATTCAACTAAATGCTTTAAAATTCTGTGATTTTATAGATTTTGTATAAAATTATGTATAAAGTAAAAAATGGACAGCTACCACAACGTATCCGAAGGTTGTTTAAAACGAGAGAAAGTCAACACGATTTGAGAGGAACATGTATATTTCAAAAACAAAGGATAAAAACAAATGTAATAAATCATTGTATTTCTGTCGGAGGGGTGAATCTATGGAACAGTTGTAATAAGAATTTAAAAACATGCACTACACTTAACAAGTTTAAAAAGTTATTTAAAAAGTATTTAATGAACGAATACAAAATACATGATTTAAAATGAATGGGAGTAATGTAAATAAATGATATTTGGAATTGGATTTTGTGTTAAAAGATTATGAAATTTTTTGTTTTTGATGTGATGATTGACGCCAAATATGTTGTTGTATAAGTAAGAGGGGTAGGTGTAATAAGCTGTAGCTTCAGCCTACACCCTTTTAGTCTGTTTTAAAGATGATCTATGTTTTTTGTTGTAATTTTGTCCTATGAAATCATTGTTATGAAATGATAATTGTAAATGATGCTTTTTGTTATGTTTGTACTGACCGAAATAAATTAATTTCATTCATTCATTAAATTGATTTGCAGTCAGGAATGAAAGTGAGCATGAGCAAAATTGCAACGTATAAACAGAAACCTTCCTCACTAAACAAATTGTGTTGTCATTGTGGCAGGGGCAGAAATACACCAAACCCATGCAGGTTTAAGGGTGAAACTTGCAGAAAATGCAACAAAGTTGGCCATATACAAAGAGTGTGTCGGGAAGGCAAAAATAAATGGACCGTACAGGGAAAAAAAGTCAAATTGAAGTTTCAAAAAGAGCACAATGCATGCTGTTAATGAAAAATCTGATAATAATTAGAGTGACACAGGACTGGATACCCTTGATTACAGTGTGAAAACTAAGAGGAGACAAGCAATATGGCTTAATTGGCAAATTGGATACAGATTCCCCAAAATGGGTTTGAACAGTATTTCAAAGATACTGAACTGAAGCCTGCAGATATCCAACTAAGAACTAATACTGGAGAAAAATAAGTCCTATGGGAATGACATTTGTAACACTGAAGTACAACAACCAACAAACCACATTGGGCTTGTATGTGGTAAAAACAGGAGAGCCAGAATTGTGGGGATGTGACTGGCTAAGACAACTAAAATTTGACTGGAGATCCATCCACCTCCTTTCCAATAGTCAACTCAAAGCAAATGAAGAAAGGTACTGGATGATGGCATTGGAAAACTCAAACATAGCAAAGATAGTGTTAAATGGAAATGCCACACCCAAGTTTTACAAAGCTCATCCAGTTCCTTTTAGTATCTGTGATAGTCAGTGGCTAGATTATACAGAACCTGAAGGAATTCTTTCCAAGTTTGGGTGGAGCCATTGGGCAATGCCAGTGGTCCCAGTAGCCAAGGAGACTAGGTCTGTCAGCATCTGTGGTGATTTTAAGGTCACTGTCAACCCAGTACTGAAGGCAGATCAATACCCTCCGCCCAGGATAGAGGATCTCATTGCAAAACTTTCTGGAGGGAAACATTTAGCATACTGGTCTTCATCAGTCAGGGCATTGAGCACTGAAGTTGGACGCTACCCTCTCCTCCAACCTGAGAGTGGCCTCATAGAACATAGAATGTAGAACAGTACAGCACAAGAAAAGGCCTTTCTGCCCACAATATTATGCCAAACCAATTAAATTAGCAATCAAATCAGCAACTAGATAGATAGATAGATAGGTAGATACTTTATTCATCCCCATGGGGAAATTCAACATTTTTTCCAATGTCCCATACACTTATTGTAGCAAAACTAATTACATACAATACTTAACTCAGTAAAAATATGATATGCATCTAAAATCACCCTCTCAAAAAGCATTAATAATAGCTTTTAAAAAGTTCTTAAGTAGTTTACTTAAATACATTGAGTCCTAACCCCGGCACTTTAACATATCTTACTCCTGGCGGTTGAATTGTAAAGCCGAATGGCATTGGGGAGTATTGATCTCTTCATCCTGTCTGAGGAGCATTGCATCGATAGCAACCTGTCGCTGAAACTGCTTCTCTGTCTCTGGATGGTGCTATGTAGAGGATGTTCAGGGTTTTCCATAATTGACCGTAGCCTACTCAGCGCCCTTTGCTCAGCTACCGATGTTAAACTCTCCAGTACTTTGCCCACGACAGAGCCCGCCTTCCTTACCAGCTTATTAAGACGTGAGGCGTCCCTCTTCTTAATGCTGCCTCCCCAACACGCCACCACAAAGAAGAGGGTGCTGTCCACAACTGACCTATAGAACATCTTCAGCATCTCACTACAGACATTGAATGACGCCTTCTGCCTACCTAATGACTACATTATTTCATTTGGCAGTAGAGGAGGCCATGGAATGATATGTCGGAATGGGATGGGGATTGGAATTGTAATGGTTGGCTACCAGGAAATCTTGCTTGTTGAGGACAGAGAAAAAGTGCTTGACAAAGCCATCCACCAATCTACGTGTGTCTCACCGATGTAGAGGATGCCATACCGAGAGCACCGGATACAGTAGATAACCCTGACAGACTTGCAGATGAATTGTTGCCTCACCTGGAAGGTCTGGTAGGGGCCGTGAATGGCGGTGAGGGAGGAGATGAATAGCCAGTTGGAGCATTCTTCCATTTGTGGGGATAAGTGCCGAGAGTGAGATCAGCAGAGAGGGACAAATGAACAAAGGGATCACAGAGGAAGCGATGCTTGCAAAAAATGAAAAGTTGGGGAGAGGTAAAGATGTGTTTGGTGGTTGGATCCTGTTGAAAATGGTGGCAGTTGCAGAGAATGATGTATTGGATATGGAGGCTCATAGGGTAGTATGTAAGGACAAGGGAACTCTCCCTGTTAAGGTAGCAAGAAGATGGGTTAAGGACAGATGTCCAGGAAGTGAAGGAGGTGTGGGTGATATCAGCATTGATGGTGGAGGAAGGGATGGTGCTCTTTGAAGAAAGAGGATTGATGTGAGACTCCGGAAAGGAAAGCCGCATCTTGGAAATGGATGTGGTGGAGATGGAGGAACTGAGAAAAGGGAATGGCATTTTTACAAGTGACAGGGTGGGAACAGGTATAGTCCAGGTAGCAGAGAGAGTTAGTAGGATCATAAAAGATATTAGTGGTCAGTCTGTCTCCAGTGAAGGGGACAGAGAGATTGATAAAGGGGAGAGAGGTGTCAGAAATGGACCAAGTGAATTTAAGGGGAGGGTGGTAGGTGGAAGCAAATTTGATGAAATTGATGAGCTCAGCATGGGTACATGAAGCAGCACCAATGCAGATTCAAAGTAGCACAGAAAGAGTTGGGGAGTGTTAACAGTGAAGGCTTGGAACACGTAGCCAACAAAAAGGCAAGCATAGCTGATGCCCATGTGGATGTCCATGGCTGCACCTTGAGTTTGGAGAAAGTGGGAGGATACGAGAGAGAAATTGTTGAGTGTGATGATCAGTTCTGCATTACGAAGGAGCTTTGTGGTGGAGGGAACAGTCCAGAAAGAAGCAGCATGCTTAAAGGCATTCTTGATGGGTGATAGAAGTGTATAGGGACAAGACATCAATGGTGAAAATGAAGTAGTCAGGGCTAGGGAGTTGAAAGTTGTGGAAGAGATTGAGAGAGAGTGTGAATTGTTGGGATGTCCAGTAGGTGGCAAGGGACTGACGAATGCAGTCGAGGTACGTATGCGGCTACAAGTTCAATGGGACAGGAGCAGGAAGAGGCAGAAAAATATGGGCCTACCCAGACAGTCAGGTTTGTGGATCACAGATGCAATGAAGAGATGTCAGGCATTGCTGAAACTCACCTAGCACCTGTGGTTGACCAGGACACAGAAAGTGCCTTCTGTAGAAATAGATAATTAAGGGGTCCTGCTATATTTCTATTTGTTAGATTACTCTCTAACCTGGAATAGCGTCGTTCCTTTTGAAGCCCCCACTACCAAAATCCGAAGTGTCCTACACGGTAGATGCTGGACATTGTACAATGTCCTGCATTTATATGGGTGAAAAATTCATAGACGATTTAATCCCTGCTGGCAGTAATTACAGAAAGACCTGAAACTGAATACCTATGACATTTAAACAGTTCTCAATTTACAGTAGTTGCTTTGGAATTTCATTTTGGTGTGGTTTGGTTTAATGTCCACATATGTGTGTACCCTTAAACTAATTTTTATATTGACCCAGATGCTTCTTTATATATGGTTTTAATGCGTTCATCTAATTTATTAAAAAAAAACATATCCTAAACACTTTCAGCCAATCTCTCCTTTTCAGAGCTAGTTTACAAAATCAGCCACTAAAGACAGTTATCATGCCTTCTGCCTAGTGTGAATTTGTCCTAATACTCCGAGCATCTCACAGGAATTTATACTCAATATGACAGAACATGTTTGGGAATGATATTTAAGACTGGAAAAATCAGAAAGGTATCATTAATATGAAACATACTAAAGTGAAGAACGGATTTTCATTTCCATGCCAGTTATCAATTTCTACTTTTGAAGTAGCTGATTTTTTATCACAGCTAGTGGCATGACAGCAATACGAAATGAGATGGAGGTTGAATGGATGATCCGATATGACACGTGCAGTGATGAAGGTGTGAACAGAATACAATGACAAGCTGGAACTGGCAGACCGAAATGTCATGGACATTGGATTTGCTAAAGAGCAAGGAGGCAGTCTGGAGAATACATGTTTATGGACTGTAAACCAGTCAGAAACAATACTGATACAGACTGGCATCGAAATGGACAATGCAGCCTGAAATGGAACAGCACGGAGATTGAATGTGCAGTCTGAAATGAAATGGCTTGGAAGTGGAACATGCAGTCTGAAACACCGTAAAGTGTGATGTGGACAACCTGAACTGTCTGTTGTATGAAATGTGGTGTATAAGCAGTTGGAAATGACACACCGGTACAGAGGGTGAAGGACTTTAAAAGGCAGGGTGGATTGGCACAAATATGGAATAACAAACTTGGAATATCAGTCTGAATCAACATGGGAATAGAATGGGATGGGATCTGAAATGATCCAGATATGGATAGGCATAAATATGAAATGACAGAAATACAATAGACTGTCTGTAATGACACAGATAAGAAATAACATAAGGTCATTTAAAGGTAGTCTGAAATGCTGCTGAGATGTTGAACACTGGAGTCAAATACGACGCTAAGCTTGGGAAGGAACTGTTTCACTACCTGGGTGAAGTGGGAAATTTTGTTCAAATACTGGTTTTTCTGATGGCCAGACACAAAGGGTTTGATAATCCTTTTACTTAGGAGGAAATTTTACTTTTACTGCAGGAAATTTCTGATCGTTCAATATTGAGTGGAGATTGATGGATAGGAATCAGGCAATCTCACAATGAGAACAACAGAGCCATTGAATGAGACTGTGTTGAGGCAGTGCTGGGTGGTTTAAGGATACGTATGGAATCTTAAGTTCTGTCATATAATGTGGCTAAGGATCAGCATAAGATAGGCCAATTATGAGCCTTTGGGGCCCTGTGCAAGAAATTCATTTTGTTTGCCAAAAATAATCAGAACCAAGATGATGGAAATACAAAATAAAAGCAAAATCCTAAAAATACTCAGTTTGTTAAGGCAGTATCTATGGTGAAAATGAAGTTAATATTTCAGGTCCTCCACAATTCCCACCATCCTTCCATTCCTCATTCCCCATATCCTCCTAGCTCATTCCTCACCTCTTGCCTTCCCTACACATTTTCTTCCCTTGCTCCCAGTCTTCAACTCCACTCAACCCCCTCCTCACCCTGATTCCCCATCTGACTTACCAATCCCTTTTCATTAGCCCCTCATTCCATCGTGCTAACTCCATTTTCCCCATTTCCCATCCCTATCTTCTCCTAACCATCCCACCCCCACACACAAAGGCTGCTATCCACCGTGGAAATTAATTAACAAATTACATTGTTGGTGCATACCACTCCTGCTAAGAAGGCAGATGAGGCCACATTAGGGTTTTCTCTGCTTTGGGGAAACTGAACATGAATCATACGACAAATTTGCAGAACATTTCTATTCAGTGTTCAAGCCTGATCCCAACCATCCAATTGTCAATAACTTTATTTCTCTCTCTCTCTCACACCATCCCCTCTGTCCTTTGCTTCCTACAGCTTTCCATTGAAGTTTAACCTGTTTCAGGGGCAGCATCTTATTTTCTGCATGGGCCCTTTCCATATACCGGATTCAAAACTGAGTTCAGCAATTTCTCTCATTAATTCCTTTATTGTTGATTCTGGAATCTCCGAAATTTGGCGTTTTTTACATCCCAATGACAAAGGATTTTCATACTTTTCCCATGTTTATCATAATTATTCAAGAATTGACTACTTCTTTATTGATCATCGTTTACTTACAGATGTTATTGATTGTAAATATGATTCTATTACCATTTCTGATCACGCACCTTTGAAGCTATCTATTAAGACAATGGATTCATCTTCTAATGCTAAATCTTGGAGGTTCAACTCTATTTTATTGCAGGACCCAGACTTTCTTACTTTTATTAAACAACAAATTGATTTGTTTTTCTCAACAAATTTTACAGAAGAAATCTCTAGTGGAACATTATGGGACACTAAAGCATTTATTCGTGGAGAGATTATTTCATATTCTGCTGGAGTTAGGAAACAAACTAATTCGGAAATATTAACATTGGTTGATAAAATTAAAGCAATTGATAAGATTTATTCAGTGACCCCTAGCAAAGAACTTTATAAAGAAAGAGTTGAACTTCAAATGGAGCATAGTCTGTTATTATCCTCTTCGATTGAAAATCAGTTAATTAAATCTAGAACCCAGTTTTATATACATGGAGATAAATCTGGCAAATTATTTGCTAATCAATTGAAAACTGCTATGGTTAAACACCAAATTACTAAGATTCGTAAACAAGATGGTGCTTTGACGATTGATCATAAAGAGATAAATAAAGCCTTTCAAGATTTTTATAATTCTTTATATCAATCAGAATTTGTTGAGGATTCTTCTATAATGGATGAATTTTTAAGAAAATTGAATACCCCAAAATTAACTACAGAAGATAGTCTACTTCTAGACACACCTATTACGGAAACCAGAATAAAAGAGGCTATTTTTTCAATGAATTCACGTAAAGCCCCTGGTCCGGATGGTTATACTGCGGAATTTTTAAAATCCTTTTCCTTTATACTCTCTCCTTGGCTTTGTAAAATTTTTAAAGATGTGTTAACTGTAGGTAAATTGCCACAATCTTTTTATGATGCCTCTATTTCTCTAATTCTTAAAAAAGATAAAGACCCCACTGAATGTGCATCCTATTGGCCTATATCTTTGCTGAATATGGACTTTAAGATTTTTAGTAAAATTTTGGCCACTAGATTAGAAAATATATTACCTCGAATTATCTCTGAAGATCAGACTGGATTTATTAAAAATCGTTATTCATCTTTTAACATCAGAAAATTGATTAATATTATTTATACTCCTTCATCCAAAGTACCAGAATGTGTCATTTCTTTAGATGCTGAAAAAGCATTTGATAGAGTTGAATGGCCATATTTATTTAATACGTTGCAGCATTTTAATTTGTTTGAAATTTATATCATGGATTAAGTTAATATATTATAAACCTTTGGCTTTGGTTTTCACCAATAATCAAAGATCTCCTTTTTTTCAATTATTCTGTGGTACGAGGCAAGGCTGTCCTTTAAGTCCTTTACTATTTGACATTGTTTTGGAACCTTTAGCTATCGCCATTCGTGAATCACCTAATATTTTGGGTATTACCCATGGGGAAGGGACTTATAAGTTATCATTATATGCTGATGATTTGTTACTATACATATCTGACCCTGAGAGATCTATTCCTGCTATTTCGTCCTTGCTAGCTCAGTTTAGTAGCTTTTCTGGTTACAAACTGAATTTTAATAAGAGTGAATTATTTTCATTAAATATGCAAGTTCCAATTTATAAACACTTACCATTTAAAGTTGTCACAGATCATTTTACTTATTTGGGTATTAAAATTACCAAGAAACATAAAGATTTATTTAAAGTTAATTTTTTACCTTTAATTGACCAAATTAAGCAACTTGTTACCAAGTGGTCCCCATTATCTTTGTCATTGGTTGGTCGAATTAATGCTATTAAGATGATAGTGTTACCCAAAATTTTATATTTATTCCAAGCACTACCAATTTTTATTCCTAAATCTTTTTTTTTGATATTATTGATTCTAAAATATCTTCATATCTGTGGCAGAATAAAAATCCTAGACTAAGCAAAAAATATTTACAGAAACCTAAGAAGGAGGGTGGTTTGGCTTTGCCAAACCTGAGATTTTACTATTGGATGGTCAATATTTGATATTTAATATTTTGGACACAAGAATCGATTATAGCATCTTGCCCACAATGGGTAAATTTGGAATGTAAATCTGTACAATACTTTTCACTGTTTTCAATTTTAGGATTTTCACTTCCTTTTATATTATTATATATATTATATATTATAATTAACTTATTATAAACTTATGATATAATATAACCCTATTTTATCTAACTTTTTTTGGACCCTCTTTTATGGATCAAGCCTTTGTATTATGGAAAACAAAAGATATAACATGTTTTTGTGATCTATTTTTAGATAATAGTTTTATGTCCTTTGAACAGCTATCTAATAAATATAATTTACCTAAAACTCATTTTTTTAGATATTTGCAAGTTAGAAATTTCTTGAATAATATGTTACAGTCTTTTCCAAAATTATGTCCAATGGACATTACGGAAAGTTTTTTAGCTCTGAATCCTTGCCAGAAGGGTTTAGTAGCCACCATTTATAATATGATCATGAAAATACAACCAGAAGTATCAGAAAAAATTAAGAAGGAATGAGAAAAAGAACTTCATTGTCTTATTGAGCAGTGGGAGAAAATTTTACAATTAGTCAATTCCTCTTCTATTTGTGCTAAACATGCCCTAATACAATTTAAGGCTGTACATAGGGCTCACATGTCCAAGGATAAACTTGCTCGATTTTACTCTCATGTTAATCCAACCTGTGACAGATGTCATTCTGAAGTAGCTTCATTGACCCACATGTTTTGGTCTTGCCCTTGTTTGCAAAATTATTGGAAAGATATTTTCGGTATTATTTCAACAGTTCTGAATATCAAATTGCAACCGCATCCTATTACTGCAATTTTCGGTTTACCAATGGTGGATAATATTTGTTTATCCCCCTCAGCTCGACGGATGATTGCATTTGTTACATTAATGGCTAGAAGATCTATCCTATTTTACTGGAAAGAAATTAATCCTCCAACTATATTTCAGTGGTTTACTCTAACTATCTCTTGTTTGAGCTTAGAAAAAATTAGAAGTGTTGTCTTTGATTCTTCAGTTAAATTTGAAGAAAGTTGGAGACCATTTATCCAATATTTTC
Source organism: Hemitrygon akajei (assembly GCF_048418815.1). Taxonomy (NCBI): domain Eukaryota; kingdom Metazoa; phylum Chordata; class Chondrichthyes; order Myliobatiformes; family Dasyatidae; genus Hemitrygon; species Hemitrygon akajei. The sequence continues at coordinate 140,430,554 of NC_133124.1, read as the reverse complement.
ATATTAGCTAAACTGACTTTTCCTAAACCCTGCTTCTATTATCCTTAATTATTTGGATGGAGGTGCGGAGTTATTGACGCTACTGTGTATATTTGACGTAATGCGATGGCCCATGTTAGTTAGGTTTTTTTTCCCTTTTCTTCTTTTTTGGGGATTTTTTTTCTTTTTTACTCCCTTTTTTCGTTATTACTATGAGTTTGGGAGGTTATTATATATGGATTATCATCTATATGAATGTATACTTAACCTATTAATTATGTACTTTCAAACTCTCTGTATTCATGTTTCATTTATGTTTGTTTAAAATTAATAAAAAGATTTAAAAAGAAAAAAGAAAGCAATTTCAGACATTTAATATTTCTGGCATTTTTTATGTCAGATTTTCAGCAATGACTTCTGATCCTGATTTCAGAAATACATCTTGGCTGAATTGGCACTTTCACACCTATTGTTATGAACATTTCCTCCTTCAACCATATGGCAAACCTTTCCTTCTGTTGCCTCCTTTCCTTGTCCCTTTGTCAATATCTTAAAGCTAATCTCTAATTGTTCTGATTGTTGTATAGTCATACAGCATGGAATTGTATCCCTCAGCCTAATTTGTCCATGCAGAATTTGTTGCCCAGTGAGGTAGTCCTGTTTGCTCATGTTTTCCCCTTAGTCCTCTCGACCTCTTTTACCTATCTTCTTACTGAGGTGGCTTTTGAATGTTACTTATGTGCCCACCCCCATCATTATTTCTGGCAGCTCATTCTGAATATGCACCATGATTTGCATGGAAAAACTGCCTTTAATGACCCCTTTAAATGTCTTGCATTTGATCTTAAGTTTAAACCCTCTGTTTTGAAGCCTCTCCCACCCCCCACTCCATAAAAAAGTATCTGCTTGCACTCTGTCAATGACCCTCATGATTTTATACACCCCTATCAGGTCACCCCTCAATCTCCTACACTCCAGAAAATAAAAGTCCTAGTCTACTCAACTTCTCCTTGTAATTCAGGCCCTAAGTCCAGGCACATGCTGGTAAATGTTTTCTGTAGCTTCAGAAATTTTATCTATATGAAGCGGTGGTGCAAGATCCTTCTGTACCTCAGTAGTACATTGGTACCTTTTATGGGGTCTACCATTAACTATATACTTTCTCCCTTTATTTGACCTCCTAAAGCCCATTTAGACCTCCCAAGCCTGATCTGCTGTGTAGTTAAGGTATTTTCTGCTTATATTTCATAAAAGCAACAGACTATAATCTATATAAACCTTATCCCTTTAACATTCCTTGTTTGTTTCTAGGTTACGCTATTTGGTCAAACAGTTGGAACGGGGTGAAACTTCGGTTGTGGATCTGAAGAAGAATTTGGAGTATGCAGCTTCAGTGCTTGAGACAGTCTACATTGATGAGACACGGTATGTATGCTGACCACTTTTACATGTCCCTGTACAATTCTTTATTCCTCGGCTGTGCTGTGAAAGGATCTGCCACCCATCTAGGCAATAATATAATAGCACTGTGGTATTTTTGCCTCTCAGGCCCACGTTAATAAATTATTCAGTCAGAATCTCCCGCTGAGAATGTTCAACACTCACGACATGATCTGATGAGTTTTGACACACACATTTGCGGAATAGCAGACACTTGCACTGTTTTCATTAGCAGGACATTTTGTCTGTAAGAACATTTGCCATCATAATAATAACATTGTTTTCAGTTCTGTCTGTCCTGAAGCTGCTGGTAATTGCTTTTAGTTGATGGTTTTGAGTGAAAAGTTTAACCCTGTGTTTATGCAGAGAACATTATAGCACTGGAACAGGGTGTTCAGCCCATAAAATTGTGTGAGCTTGTTGCCAATTTACACTAAATGTCCTTCTCCCACATGTCATCCATATCTCTCCATTCTCTTCATATTCATGTGTCTGTGTGACAGCTTTTTAAAGGCAGCATAAAAGCTTCAATAAACTGTCTACTACAAGTATCTGGGAGTACAGTTAGATGAGAAGCTAGACTGGACTGCCAACACAGATGCCTTGTGCAGGAAGGCACAGAGTCGACTGTACTCCCTTAGAAGGTTGGCGTCATTCAATGTTTGTAGTGAGATGCTGAAGATGTTCTATAGGTCAGTTGTGGAGAGCGCCCTCTTCTTTGTGGTGGCGTGTTGGGGAGGCAGCATTAAGAAGAGGGATGCCTCACGTCTTAATAAGCTGGTAAGGAAGGCGGGCTCTGTCATGGGCAAAGTACTGGAGAGTATAACATCGGTAGCAGAGCGAAGGGCGCTGAGTAGGCTACGGTCAATTATGGAAAACTCTGAACATCCTCTACATAGCACCATCCAGAGACAGAGAAGCAGTTTCAGCGACAGGTTGCTATCGATGCAATGCTCCTCAGACAGGATGAAGAGATCAATATTCCCCAATGCCATTCGGCTTTACAATTCAACCGCCAGGAGTAAGATATGTTAAAGTGCCGGGGTTAGGACTCAATGTATTTAAGTAAACTACTTAAGAACTTTTTAAAAGCTATTATTAATGCTTTTTGAGAGGGTGATTTTAGATGCATATCATATTTTTACTGAGTTAAGTATTGTATGTAATTAGTTTTGCTACAATAAGTGTATGGGACATTGGAAAAAATGTTGAATTTCCCCATGGGGATGAATAAAGTATCTATCTATCTAAATACATGCAACTCACTGTGTAAAAAAACAATTGCCCTTCATGTCATCTTTAAACTCACCCCCCACCCTAACACTGCCCTAATCTTAAAAGCACGTCATCTGATATTTGATATCTCTACTCTGGAGGAAAGATTCTGACTGCCTGCTTTATTTTAAAAACCTCTATCTTGTCTCCCCTCAATCTCTGGAGCACCGGAAAAAACAGCCCAAGTTTGTCCAACCTTCCATTTTCACTCATCCGTTCTGATCCAGACAGCATCTTTTAACCTCCTCAGCACCATCTTCACAGTCTCAACATCCTTCCTGTCCCGGGGCAACCAGAACTGTGCTCAGTGATCCATATGGTCTGACTGAAGTTTTGTCCAGCTGCAGCATGACTTTTATACTCTTATACTCAGTATCCCTATCAATGAAGGCAAGCAGGCAACAACCCTTCTTTATTACTTTATCTACTCGTGAAGCCATGTTCAGTCAACAATGGACCCAAGATCCCTCTCTATCTTAATCATACCTCTTAAGCAGTCTACCATGAACTGTATACATTCTTTTTTAATTGCACGGCCTAACATGCAACACCTCACACTTGCCTGGATTAAGTTCCATCTGCCACTTGTCTTCCATATCTAGGTATATGTTACTGAATTCTTTAATAGTCCATTATGCTGTCCATAACTCCACCAATCTTGGTATCATCCACAGGCTTCATAATCCAGGAACAGAATTAGGCCATTCAGCCCATCAAGTCTGCCCTGCCTTTCCCTCATGGCTGAATCATTATCCCTCTCAACACTGCTCTTCTACCTTCTCACCATAACCATGGACACCCTTACTAATTAATCTGCTTTAATTATGACCAATGACTTGGCCTCCACAGAAGTCTGTGGTAGTGAATTCCACAGACTCACACTCTCTGGTTAAAGAAATTCCTCCTCATCTCCATTCTAAAGGAACATCATTCTATTCTCAGGTTGTGCCCTCTGGGCCTAGACTCCCCCATATAGGAAGTATCCTCCCTACATTAAATCTATCTAGGTCTTTTAATATTTAGAACTTAGAACATAGAATAGTGCAGCACAGTACTGGCCCTTTGGCCCACAGTGTTGTGCTGACCCTTAAACCCTGCCTCCCATATAACCCCCCCCACCTTAAATTCCTTCATTTGTCTGGCAGTCTCTTAAATTTCACTAGTGTATCTGCCTCCACCACTGACTCAGGCAGTGCATTCCACGCAACAACTCTCTGAGTGAAAAACCTTCCTCTAATATCCCCCTTGAACTTCCCACCCCTTATCTTAAAGCCATGTCCTCTTGTATTGAGCAGTGGTGCCCTGGGGAAGAGGCACTGGCTGTCCACTCTATCTATTCCTCTTAATATCTTGTATACCTCTATCATGTCTCCTCTCATCCTCCTTCTCTCCAAAGAGTAAAGACCTAGCTCCCTTAATCTCTGATCATAATGCATACTCTCTAAACCAGGCAGCATCCTGGTAAACCTCCTCTGTACCCTTTCCAATGCTTCCACATCCTTCCTATAGTGAGGTGACCAGAACTGGACACAGTACTCCAAGTGTGGCCTAACCAGAGTTTTATAGAGCTGCATCATTACTTCGCAACTCTTAACTCTATCCCTCAACTTATGAAAGCTAACATCCCTATTTGATAGGTTTCAATGAAATCACCCCCCCCCCATTCTTCTAAAGTCCAGTGAGTAGAGGCCCAGAGCCATTAAATGCTCCTCATGTGTTAACCCTTTCAAAGGTTCAAGATTCAAAGGTTCATAGGTCAAATTTAATGTCAGAGAAATGTATGTAATATACATCCTGAAATGCTTTTTCTTCGCAAACATCCATGAAAACAGAGATGTTCCCAAAGAATGAACAACAGTTAAGTATGAGAACCCCAAAGTCCCCACCAACTCCACCCTCCTGCACGTAAGCGGCAGCGAGCAACGATCCCCCCTCTCCCCACCGGCAAAAAAAAGCAAAGACACTGACCAAAGTTACCCCAAAAGCTTCGCACTTCAGCAACATTTGACAAACCACAGGTTCTCTCTCTCCCTGGCAAGGGAGAGGGAGATTCCCCCATTTTCATAGCGAGTGGGAGACTAAACAATAACCCACTGGTTTACGATGTTAAAAGTCCATTTCATCGCTTTTTTTGAGCTCTGTGTCTGAAGATCGCAAAGACCTCGGGTTTTCGGGCCCACAGCTAAAGATTTTCCAGCCTCCCTGATGACACACGAGTCTCCTGCTGTGACACCGACCCTTGATCTGCTCGTCTCCAGAGCCCTGAGATCTTAGGCTTCCGAACACGATCGAGATGTCCAGGCCAAACCCTTGGCATGTCGACTAGCGGCCAGTCATAGAACCGTGAGAACAGGTCCCATTCCCACAAAGAACTGAAGCCTGCATGTAACTCTAGGTCAGGGTCTTCAAAAGAACCCTGAAAGGGAAAAATAAAGGTACTAAAGGTAGAAATAGAGCTGTTTCCGAAGATGCAAGCAAAGCAGTCGCCATTAGGCGCCATCACATTCCCTCCTGAGCTCCCATCCCCAGTATCATTCTTGTGAATCTCCTCTAGATCCATACCAATTGCAGAATATCTTTTCTTAGAGAAGGGACCCAAAACTGCTCACAACACTCCAAATGTGGCCTGAGTAATGTCTTGTAAAGTCTCTGCACGACATCCTTGCTTTATATTCTAGTCCTCTGGAAATCAATGCAAATATTGCATTTGCCCTCCTTACCACTGACTCAATCTGCAAGTCAACCTTTTGTGAATCCTGTGCTAGGATTCCCAAGTTCCTTTGTTTCTCTGATTTTTGAATTCTCACCCTGTTTAGAAAGTATTCCTTTATTCCTTCAAACAAAACGCATGATCATACACTTCCCTATACTGTATTCCATTTGACACTTCTTTTCCCATTCTCCTAATCTGTCCAAGCTTTTTTGGGACTCTTTTCATTTTCAGCACTATCTGTCTTCCTATCATTTGCAAAATTGGCCACAAAGCCATCAATTCCATCACCCAGATCATTAACTTAGAAAAGAAAAACTCACAGACCCAACTTTGATCTCTGCAGAACATCACTACTCACTGGGTGCCAACCAGAGAAGGAACTCTTCATTCCCACTCTTTGCCTTCTGCCAATCAGCTGATCTTCTGTCCGTGTTAGTACCTTTTCAGTAATGCCATGGGCTCTTTCCTTGTTTACCAGCTTCATGTGCGGCACCTTTTGAAAATCCAAGTAAAAAACATCCAGTGACTCCTTTGTCTATCCTGCCAATACTTCATTACTTCCTCAAAGACTTCCAACTTACTATTACTTCTTAATATCCTTAGAGTGTAGTCCATCTTGTCTTTGTCCATCTTCCTACATTTCAGCTTCCCAAACACCTTCTCCTTAGCAATATCAACTACACTCACTTCTGCCCCCAACACTTTCAAATTTCTGGCATGCTGCTAGTGTCTTCCACAGTAAAGACTGATGCAAAATACTTATATGGTTCATTTGCCATTTCATTATCCCCCGTTAACTACCTCTCTAGCATCATTTTCCAATTGTCTGATGTCCACCCTTGCCTCTCTTTTGCTCTTTATATCTGAAAAAATATAATATTCTCTTTTATATTATTAAGGAATTTATCTTCATATTTCATGTTTTATTTCCTTATTGCTTTATTACTTGCCTTCTTTTAGCTTTTTAAAGTGTCCAAATCCTCTAGCTTACCACAAAGTTTTGCTATACTGTATGCTTCACTTTTGCTTTATGCTGTCTTTGAATTCAGCCACAGTTGCCTCATCTTCCCTTCATCATCCATTTCTTCTTCTCTGAGATGAACCAATTTTGCATCTTCCAAATTACTCCTAGAAATTTCAGCCATTGCTGTTCTACCATCATCCCTGCTAGTGTCCCTTCTAGTCAGCTTTACCCAAATCCTCTCTCATGCCTCTGTAATTCCCTTTACTCCACTGTAATATTGATACATCTGATTTTAGCTTCTCCCTTGCAAACATTGGGGTGAATTCTATCGTATCATGATCACCGCTTCCTAAGGGTTCCTTTACCTTAAGCTCCCTGATCAAATCTGGTTCGTTATGCAATATCTAACCCAGAAGTTTCCTTAATGGGCTTGACCACAAGCTGTTATAACAGATCATTTTATCTGCATTCTACAAATTACTTCTCTTGAATCCAGTACCAACCTGATTTACCCAATCTATCAGCATACAGTATTAAAAACCACCAAGACCATTGAAACATTGTCAACTTTACATGCCTTTTCTATCTCCCATTGTAATTTGTACCCCACATCCTGGCCTATTTCCAGAAGCCTGAATATAATTCCTATCATGGTCTTTTCACTCTTGCAGTTGCTTTACTCTATCCATAAAGATTCTACATCTCTTTCATGACATAATGACATCAAGGATGGCATCGTTTCTAAGGATTTGATTTAATTTTTGTCAACCCACCCCCTCATCCCACCTGCCTGTCCTTTTGATAAGTTGTATCTTTGGATTTTAAGCTCCCACCTGTGCTTTTCTTTCGGCTACGACTCAGTGATGCCCACAATTTGGCAGTGATGCCAATTTCTAACTGGGCTACAAAATTATCTAGCTTGTGTACTGTGTGTATTCAAATATAACGCTTTCAGTCTTGTATTCGTCACCCTTCTTTGCAATTTTGTTTCCATGTTGCCTGAAGTTAAATTCTTATACTTTTTAAAACTTTTTGTATAATTCTTTATTCCAGACATTTCAGTAACCCCTCCTGCCTTCCTTTTTATTTATCCTCACTTATCCAAACTGTTGAACCACCTGCTACTATCTAGCTTTATCTATCTATCTAGCTTCTATGGTTCTATGGTTCTAAAGCTTTATCCATAGCCCTAGATATGTGATTCCACAGGACCCTAGTTCCAGTCCAGTTCAAGTGGAGCCCATCCATTGGAACAGCTCTCTTCTTCCCTAATACTGGTGTCAATGTCCTATGAATTCAAGCCTAATTCTCTCACATCAATCTTGGAAGCCACATATTTAGATTTGTGCCAATTAATCCTGTACATATTTGCATTTGGCTCAGGTAACAATGCAAAAGCCTTTCAGTCCCACCTCATTTATTAGCCTGCCATTTGCTGTCTTTCATTTCAGTCTGACATTACCATTTTCCTGGCTCTCTACCCTACTACCTGTTGCCCTAATCCCCCTTCCACTCTACCTTACACTCTCTTGCATAACACTAACAAACCTCCTGCCAAATATATTGGTTCTCCTGCAATTCAGAAGCAAGCGCGACCTGCCTTGGAAGATCTTTTGCCACATATTGAACAGTACTGTGCATCTATTCCTCACCTTTCTGGCACATGGCATGAATGTTAATTCTGAATTTACTACCCTGGGAGTCTTGCGTTTTAATCTTTCTACCTAGTTCCCTAAAATTCCTTAGCAGGATATCATCACTGCTCCTGCCTATGTCATTGGTACTTTGTGGACTATGACCTCTGGTAGTTCACACTCCTCTTTCAGAATGCCCTGTACCTGTTTGAGACATCCTTGACAATGTTGCTAAGGAGGCAACACGTTATCTTAGACACTTGATTGTGACATTTGCTCTGCCCCCTGCTACAAAGTTCACTATCACTATGCCTCTACTTGACTTCATCCTCTACTTGACTTCATCCTCTACTTGACTTCTCTTTTGAGCTACAGAGCCAGGCACAGTGTCACTAACCCAGCTCCTGGTGCTAGCTTCTGATAGGTTATTCATCTAGACCTGTTTTCCTTATCCACAAACTTCTTCTGGTGGTCGGCCATTTATCTGTAGCCTGTACCTGAGGTTTGACCACCTCATTAAAACTCTCATCTGTTGAGGTCATCAACTCCAGCTCAGTCCTTTCACCTGGCAGTCAACAGTGCAATTCCCACAGATGCAGTCATCAGGGAGACCATGAGTTCCTTGACCTCACGTCTTGCAGGAGGACTATTCACTGCCCTAACTGCACCGTCAAAAGAAATAGATTAAAAAGATGATAAAAACCTCATCTGAGTCTTACCTCTGCTCACCGTTGCCTCAGCTCTCCACTCCAAGACTGGCCTGTTCTCACAATGGCTGCTCCAACATAGCAGCTCCCCATGACCATATATTCTTTTTATTTGTTTCTTTTCTCTTCTGGTCTGATTTATAATAATATCTTGAGGTCTTTCCATTTCAATTGTATTGTTCTCTGAAAGTGACAGTGAAATTGCAAATTCAAGTGGATTTGTAATTTGATTTTCTCCTCAAGGGCTTATGCCAAAATAGCTCTTGCTTGATCAAAATGCTTTTGTCTTGCTGAGTTGTTTTATACGTTTTGTTCGCTTATTTGTGTGCTGGTACACAGTGGCTTTATATCACATTCTGCTTTGGGGTGAAATTTGTAGCCAGCATTGTATATTTGATGGTCACAGGTGATGATGTCATAAGTATCTTGTGGTTCTGCACCTTTACATGCTGTGTACATACATCTACTGATGCCTCTGGACACATCTTCAGTGATGTTCCTGGAATCATGGGGTGTTTCGGGTCTTTCAACGTCATACACCCTCCTCCAGGTGACCCAGCCAGGGCTGATCAGATCCCAGCTTGTCCAGATGGCTAGCTACTTATGACTCCATGGCTCCTGTCTTTTGAGCCACAGCCATCTTGAGGCCCTCTCTGCCGCATTGCTGGTACTGTGGATGCCTCTGCTCTTCTGCTCTCCCTTGATGCCCAAATTGTTGAAGGCTCTGGCTAAAGAACAGGGTGCAAATCCCCTACATCCAACCTCCACTGGGAGACACCTCACTCTCCATCCAGTTGCTGACCAGTCCTGCATACTTGGAGAGCTTCCTTTCAAAGGCCTCTTCCAAGCGATCTTCCCATGGGACTGTCAGCTCCAGCAGCACCACTTGCTTGGTAGACTCAGACACAAGGACAATGTCTGGTCGCAGGGTGGTGGCTGCGATATGGTTGGGGAACTTCAACTGCCGTTTGAGGTCCACCAACAGCTGCCAGTCCCTCGCAGAGGTCAGGATACCTGCAGATGTTCTTTTGGCGGGTATTGGCTGCTCCCCAGCTCTGACAAAGGCAATGGTCTGCTTGGAGGGTCGGGACTGCTTCGCCCACTCAACTCCCGTGCTGATGGCTTCAGCGATGGTCTTCAGGACCTGATCATGCCTCCATCGGTACATCATCTGTGCTTCCATATCTTTTCCCTACCCCTTCAAAGCTCTGGGGGCATTTCTCCCAGTGGGACAGAACTGAGATGCATCCCATGTTGTGAAAGCAAGCACAGCTGCCATCTTTCTTAATAGTAGCTAATGCAGCACACTGAGCCTTTTGAGTATTACTGTTGTTTTCAGCGTTTGTTGATTTGTACATACTTTGATTAATTAGTTTAAATGCCCAAATTTATTGTCTGCATAGAGGGTTAACTAGCAGGCTGACTCAGTGGTAGTCATCCTTTTTCAAGCAGAACATTCATGCTTCAAAAACTGTTCACATCAAAAGGAGCATTTAGAATGAAAAAGGTTTTTTATGTATTTACATGTGTTTTTAATACATAACTCTTTTAAACACAGGCGTCTGCTGGATACAGAAGATGAGCTCAGTGACATCCAGTCTGACTCTATTCCCTCAGAGGTCCGAGACTGGTTGGCCTCCACGTTTACAAGACAAATGGGAATGATGCTGAAAAGGACCGAGGAGAAGCCGAGATTCCGCAGCATTGTCCATGCAGTGCAGGCTGGGATATTTGTTGAAAGGTCAGGAAAATTACTACAAAATCTATTACTGTTTTTCGATTATATGCCTTATGTTGGTGTTTATTTCTCAAGTTTCAAGATTGTTTAATGACGTTTCCAATCGTAAAGGAGAACAAATTAATTGCCAGTCCAGATCCGATGCGGCACAAAGAAAAAACACAAGATAAAGAACAAAACAATAAAAAACACCACAATAAATATAAGTACATAAGATAGCTGAGATGTTTGCAAATGGGCCTTCCTCAGCATCTACAATTCAACCCTAATTATCGGACTGGTGATAGAAGGTTGGAAGGATGTTGATTGTTGATCTCATTGTTTAAAGAGGGAGGAAGGGGTAAAATGCGTAATTATAGTCCATTTAAGTTCACTGGTGGCCCAGTTATTAGCATTCATCCTCTTGAAGGTTTGCTAGTGCTGCTCTGGGGGGTTTAAACTACATTTGCAGGGGGAGGGGAACCAGAGTGTTAGAGCAGACAGTGAGGTGGAGGACGATAAAGGTAATGCAAGAACTGCAAGTATAGTTCATGGAATAAAGCCAGATCTAACATATAAAGAGGCTTTGAGGAAAGAGCAGCAGAATAAAGGGTATAAAGGTAGTAAAGGGCTAAAGTGTGTGTACTTGAATGCAAGAAGCATCGGGAACAAAGGTGATGAACTGAGAGCTTGGATACATGCTTGGAGTTATGATGTAGTGGCCATTACGGAGACTTGGCTGGCACCAGGGCAGGAATGGATTCTCAATATCCTTGGATTTCAGTGTTTTAAAAGGGATAGAGGAGGGGAAAGGGGAGGAGGGGTGGCATTACTGGACAGGGATACTATTACAGCTACAGAAAGGGTGGGAAATGTAGCAGGATTCTCTTTTGAGTCAGTATGGGTGGAAGTCAGGAACAGGAAGGGAGCAGTTACTCTACTGGGGGTATTCTATAGGCCCCCTGGTAGCAGCAGAGATACCGAGGAGCAGATTGGGAGGCAGATTTTGGAAAGTTGCAAAAATAACAGGGTTGTTATCATTGGTGACTTTAATTTCCCTAATATTGATTGGCACCTGATTAGTTCCAAGGGTTTGGATGGAGCAGAGTTTGTTAAGTGTGTCCAGGACAGATTCCTGTCACAGTATGATGACAGGCCGACTAGGGGAATGCCATACTAGATCTAGTATTAGGTAACAAACCGGGTCAGGTCACAGATCTCTCAGTGGGTGAGCATCTGGGGGAGAGTGACCACTGCTCCCTGGCCTTTAGCATTATCATGGAAAAGGATAGAATCAGAGAGGACAGGAAAATTTTTAATTGGGGAAGGGCAAATTATGAGGCTATAAGGCTAGAACTTGCGGGTGTGAATTGGGATGATGTTTTTGCAGGGATATGTACTATGGACATGTGGTCGATGAGTCCAGGTGATGAAGATAAAGAATGGTAGGGTGAAGGAACCATGGGTGACAAGTGAGGTGGAAAATCTAGTCAGGTGGAAGAAGGCAGCATACATGAGGTTTAGGAAGCAAGGATCAGATGGGGCTATTGAGGAATATAGGGTAGCAAAAAAAGAGCAAGAATGGGCTGAGGAGAGTAAGAAGGGGGCATGAGAAGGCTTTGGCGAGTAGGGTAAAGGAAAACCCCAAGGCATTCTTCAATTATGTGAAGAACAAAAGGATGAACAAGAAGGATGTGAAGAACAAGAATGTGTCAGGAGGGGAAAGAATGTACGGAGATAAGCGTAAAGTTGTACAAAAGGAAAAGGTAGGAAATAAGTGACAAACATATTTGAAAGTCCTTTATTTGAATGCACGTAGTATTAGGAATAAAATTGATGAGTTGACGGTACAAATAATTACATATGGTTATGATATTGTGGCAATTACGGAAACATGGCTGCAGGGTGACCAGGACTGGGAATTAAACATACAAGGGTATTCGACAATTAGGAGAGACAGGCAAGAAGGAAAAGGAGGTGGGGTGGCTATGTTAATAAAGCAAGAAATCACTGCAATAAAGCGAAATGATATTGGCTCAAAGGATCAGGATAACAAAACAATTTGGGTAGAAATAAGAAATAGTAAAGGGAAAAAAGCAGTGGTGGGAGTAGTCTATAGGCCTCCAAACAGCTGTAACTCAGTTGGTCGGAGCATAAATCAGGAAATAGTTGGGGCTTGTAATAAGGGAACAGCTATAATTATGGGGGATTTTAACTTTCATATTGACTGGAATAATCAAGTCGGACACGGCAGCCTTGAAGAAGAGTTTATTGAGTGTATTCGGGATGGGTTCCTTGAACAATACGTTACTGAGCCGACAAGGGGGCAAGCAGTCTTAGATCTGGTCCTATGTAATGAGACAGGACTAATAAAAAATGTCCTAGTAAAGGATCCCCTTGGAATGAGTGACCATAACATGGTCGAATTCCATATTCAATTAGAGGATGAGAGGGTTGGATCTCAAACAAGCGTACTGAGCTTATATAAAGGAGACTATGATGGGATGAGAGCGGAATTGCTTAAGATGGATTGGGAAAATAGATTAAAGGGTAGATCAACTCGCCACTTGATCAGTGGTGTATATTTAAGGAGTTATTTTACAACTATCAAGAAAAATATATTCCACTGAAGAAAAAAGGGTGTAAAAGAAAAAATAGTTATCCGTGGCTAAGTAAAGAAATAAAGCAAAGTATATGACTAAAAAGAAAGTTATATAAGGTAGCTAAATCTAGTGGGAAGATTGAAGATCAAGAAGCTTTTAAAGATCAGCAGCAAATAACAAAAAGATTGATTAAGAAGGGGAACATAGATTATGAAAGTAAATTGGCGAAAAACATAAAAGCAGATAGTAAGAGTTTTTATAGTTACATAAAAAGAAAAAGGGTGGCTAAAGTAAATGTTGGTCCCCTAGAAGATGAGACTGGGAAATTAATGGTAGGGGACATGGTGATGACGGAAACGCTGAACAAATATTTTGTATCAGTTTTTACAGTAGAGGACACTCAAAATATCCCAACACTGGATAAACAGGGGGCTCTAGGGGGAGAGAAGCTAACTACGATTCAAATCACCAAGGAAATGGTACTTGATAAATTAATGGGACTGAAGGTGGATAAATCCCCTGGACCGGATGGCTTGCATCCTAGGGTCTTAAGGGAAGTGGCGGTCGGGATTGTGGATGCATTAGTGATAATTTTTCAAAACTCGCTGGACTCGGCAATGGTCCCGGCAGATTGGAAAATTGCTAATGTAACTCCTTTATTTAAAAAGGGCAATAGACAGAAGGCTGGGAATTATAGGCCAGTTAGCCTAACATCTGTGGTTGGCAAAATGTTGGAATCGATAATTAAGGAAACAGTAACAGGGCATTTGGATAAACATAGCTTAATAGGACAAAGTCAGCATGGCTTTACAAAAGGGAAGTCATGTTTGACAAATTTGTTGGAGTTCTTTGAGGACATAACATATAGGGTAGATAAAGGGGAACCAGTGGGTGTGGTGTATTTGGGCTTCCAAAAGGCTTCCAAAATCATGGGATTGGGGATAATATTCTGGCATGGGTGGAGGATTGGCTTTCTAACAGAAAACAGAGAGTTGGGATAAATGGTTTATTCTCAGACTGGCAGTTGGTGACTAGTGGCGTTCCGCAGGGGTCGGTGTTGGGACCCCAACTCTTTACAATCTATATTAATGATTTGGAGAAAGGGACTAAGTGCAACGTATTGAAGTTTGCTGATGACACAAAGATGGGAGGGAGTGTAATGAGTGCGGAGGACATTGAAACCCTGCAGGGGGACATAGATAGGCTGAGTGATTGGGCAGACATTTGGCAGATGAAATATAATACTGACAAGTGTGAGGTCTTGCACTTTGGCAGGAAAAATAATAGAGCAAGTTATTATCTAAATGGAGAGAAACTGGAAAGTGCTTCTGTGCAAAGGGATCTGGGGGTCCTGGTGCAGGAAACACAAAAAGTTAGTATGCAAGTGCAGCAGGTGGTCAAGAAGGCCAATGGAATGCTGGCTTTTATTGCTAGGGGGATGGAGTATAAGACCAGGAAGGTCTTACTGCAGTTGTACCGGGTATTGGTGAGACCACACCTGGAGTACTGCGTGCAGTTCTGGTGTCCATATTTAAGAAAGGACATACTGGCTCTCGAGGCAGTGCAGAGAAGGTTCACTAGGTTAATTCCGGGGATGGGTGGGTTGATGTATGATGAGAGGTTGAGTAGATTGGGACTCTACTCATTGGAGTTCCAAAGAATGAGAGGCGATCTTATTGAAACATATAAGATTGTGAAGGGGCTTGATTGGGTGGATGCGGGGAGAATGTTCCCAATGATGGGTGAAACTAGGACTAGGGAGCATAATCTTAAAATAAGGGGATGCCATTCCAGGACTGAGATGCGGACAAATTTCTTCACTCAGAGGGTAGTGGGGCTGTGGAATTTACTGCCCCAGAGAGCTGTGGAAGCTACTACACTCAATAAATTCAAAACGGAGATAGACATTTTCCTGGATAAAAATGGCATTAGGGGATACGGTGAGCGAGCAGGTAAGTGGACATGAGGCTAGGTTTAGATCAGCCATGTGATCTCCTAGACCAGTTTTTGATGGGTCGGAGAGGAATTTTCCAGATTTTTTCTCCTCAATTGGCAACTCGGTTTTTTTCCCCCGGGTGATCACATGGGTTTGGGCGGGATGAACAATAAAATAAAATGGGCGGCATGGTGCCCTGTTGGTTGGCACTGTTGCCTTGTGGGATTCGGTGAAAACTAGAGTTAAGATTGGATCAGCCATGATCTTGTTGAATGGCGGAGCAGGCTTGAGGGGCCGATTGGCCTACTCCTGCTCCAATCTCTTATGTTCTTATGTTATGTTATGTATGACAGGAGTAAAGGTAGGACAGTTTAGAGATAAAAGTGGGAAGATGTGCCTGGAGGCAGTTGAAGTGAGCGAGGTCCTCAATGAACACTTCTGTTCAGTATTCACCAATGAGAGGAAACTTGATGACAGTGAGTACAATATGAGTGAGGTTGAAGTTCTGGAGCATGTTGATATTAAAGGAGAGGAAGTGGTGGAGTTGTTAAAATACATTAGGATGGAATATTCCCCAGGCTGCTTCACGAGGTGAGGGAAGAGATTGCTGAGCCTCTGGCCAGGATCTTTATGTCCTTGTTGTCCATGGGAATGGTACTGGAGGATTGGAGGGAGGCGAATGTTGTCCGCTTGTTCAGAAAAGGTTGTAGGGATAGTCCAGGTAATTATAGACCAGTGAGCCTTACATCTGTGGTGGAAAAGCTGTTGGAAAAGATTCTTAGAGATAGGATCTATGGGCATTTAGAGAATCACGGTCTAATCAGAGATAGTTAGCATAGCTTTGTAAAGGGCAGATCATGTCTAACAAGCCCGTTAGATTTCTTTGAGGTGGTGACCAGGCATATAGATGAGGATAGTACAGTGGATGTGATCTACATGGATTTTTGTAAGGCATTTGATAAGGTTCCACATGGTAGGCTTATTCAGAAAGTCAGAAGGCATGGGATCCAGGGAAGTTTGGCCAGGTGGATTCAGAATTGGCTTGCCTGCAGAAAGCAGAGGGTCGTGGTGGAGGAAGTACATTCAGATTTGAGGGTTGTGACTAGTGGTGTCCCACAAGGATCTGTTCTGGGACCCCTACTTTTCATGATTTTTATTAGCGACCTGGATGTGGGGGTAGAAGGGTAGGTTGGCAAGTTTGCAGATGACACAAAAGTTGGTGGTATTTGGATAATGCAGAGGATTGTCGAAGATTGCAGAGAGACATTGATAGGACGCAGAAGTGGGCTGAGAAGTGGCAGATGGAGTTCAACCCAGAGAAGTGTGAGGTGGTACACTTTGGAAGGACAAACTCCAAGGCAGAGTACAAAGTAAATGGCAGGATACTTGGTAGCAGAGGGACCTGGGGGTACATGTCCACAGATCCCTGAAAGTTGCCTCACAGGTAGATAGGGTAGTTAAGAAAGCTTATAGGGTGGGATATCCCTCTATCGAGGGATAGAGTTTAAGAGTCGTCAGGTAATGATGCAGCTCTATAAAACTCTGGTTAGGCCACACTTGGAGTACTGTGTCCAGTTCTGGTCGCCTCACTATAGGAAGGATGTGGAAGCACTGGAAAGGGTACAGAGGAGATTTACCAGGATGCTGCCTGGTTTAGAGAGTATGCATTATGATCAGAACTTAAGGGAGCTAGGTCTTTATTCTTTGGAGAGAAGGAGGTTGAGAAGAGACATGATAGAGGTATACAAGATATTAAGAGGAATAGATAGAGTGGACAGCCAGTGCCTCTTCCCCAGGGCACCACTACTCAATACAAGAGGACGTGGCTATAAGGTAAGGGGTGGGAAGTTCAAGGGGGATATTAGAGGAAGGTATTTTACTCAGAGATTAGTTGGTGCATGGAATGCACTGCCTGAGTCAGTGATGGAGGCAGATACAGTAGTGAAATTTAAGAGACTACTAGACAGGTATATGGAGGAATTTAAGGTGAGGGAATATATGGGAGGCAGGGTTTAAGGGTCGGTACAACATTGTGGGTCGAAGGGCCTGTACTGTGCTGTACTATTCTATGTTCTATGTTCTATCCTGAGGCAAAACATACAAGCTCATTTAGATAGGCATATATCAATCAACGCAGTTCTGTTGAGGGAATGTCATGTCTAACTGAATTGACATATTTGAGGAGATAAGTTGGGAATTGTGTTTGATGTAAAATAAGTGGATTTCAGTGAAGCTTTTGATAAGATCACACATAAGAGTGATCAAAAAAGCAAAGAATGGGATCCAGGGGAGGATGGCAAATTGGATCCAAAATGAGTTCAGTGACAGGAGGCAGAATGATTGACTAGTGTGCTTGTGAAGTTCTTACCAATGACATTTCAGAGGATTCAGTACTTGGTCCCTATTTGGTGCATAATGAATGATACAGACTTCAGCTTGTGGGTATGATAAAGAAGTTTGCAAATGGTACGTAAGTTGGCTATGTGGTTGATGATGTGGCAAAAGCTTTGGTCATCAGGAGGATTTAGATGCTTTAGTCAGTCTGTCAAAAAATGTCAATAATAGCAATAAAGTAATCCAGAGGATCAGTAGGGGAGGTACAGAAAGGCAGGGGAATACATATTAAATGATAGCATTTTGAGGAGTGTCACACACAAAGACAACGTCTATGGAAGGAAATGGACAGGTGACGATTTTGACCCAGTGTCTATGGTCTTTTGCATCTTCATTTTGAGGAGTAGTGTGGAACACAGTGACAATGGATTGTATATACACAGATCCTTAAATGTAGCAAAACAGATCTATAATATAGTTAAAGATACTTTTGTTCATTAGTTGAGACGTTATGTACAAGAGCAGGGTGGTTATGCTGGAATTCTATGCTTGTTACCTTACAGTTCCGATCATCACGTTACAGGAAAGGATATTATTGAATTAGGAGAAGGTGCAGATGAGACACAGTAAGAAACCTTTTAGCCCATTAAATTAATGCTGAGCATTCATCAATTTACATTAATCCTACACTCTTCCCATTTTTATTCACCTCTCATTCTTTTTGATTACCTCCAGAACCTACACACTAAGGAAAAGTTACAGTGGCCAGTTGACCTACCAACCACATAGCTATAGGATTAGGAGAAAACCCACACAGTCAAGGGGGGGGGGGTGGTTTGCAGAATCCACCTAGACAACACCGAAGGCCATAACTGAACTTGGGTCTCTGGCAATGTGGGCCAGTGACTGTACTAGCTGCACAACTGTGCCAATTCACAAGGATAAGGACAGTGCCTAGTCCAGACAAATGTAATTTTGAAAAAAGTTTACCCAAGCTGTAGCTGTTTTATTTGGAATAGAAGAGATCAAGGAGGGACTAACTTGTGGTGTATAGAATTATGAGGGTCATGCATAGAATAATGACCAATTTCCCTTAACAAGGAGCTTAGCTCAAAAGCTAGGGGACAGAGAGATTTTGAAGTAATTTATAAGAGAAGTAGAAAGGAAATGATGTAAAAACTTCCCAACAAACTGGGGTCTGGGTTTCCTTGCCTGAAAGGCTGATTGCGGCAGAAACCTTAAACACGTTTAACAATTGCATGAATGTGTACTTGAAGAACTGCCATCTGCAGGATGGTGGGATTATATTGGGTAATCAGTATTGATAAGATGTGCTGAATAGAATCTTGTAAAATTTTCTCTGAACCACTGTTGCTGGAAATATATAAAGTGGATTAGAATGTCAGTGTCTTTAAGATTTTTAACTGCAGATACAATGAAAGTAACTTTGAAATTATTTTCTGATTTAGTGCCATTGTGCAAATAGGATTATTGTCGATAAAGGTCATTGTTCTTGTCCAGGCTGAGGAGCCTGTGTTTCTGCTTTCAGCCCATCAACCTTGCCCATGGTTAACCTTATTTGAGTTTGCCCTGTAGCATTGCCCAGTGATGTTAAAATGCAATGAAACTATATGTGTATTGCAGCTGCTATCATAGTTCTGAGATCTGATCTTTATGATTCTTGACGTCTGCCAGCCAACATCTATTTTTTAGTACAATAAAATTCTGATAAACACAGTACATCTATTGAGAATCCCTAAAGAATTGGCAGCTGGAAGATAATCTCCTTGAACCTTATTGAAGTGCTTGTTGGTGCACTCTTTTTAAATTCATGAGAGACCCAGTTCCTGCACACCCTTTAAACCAGAGGCTCCCAACCTTTTTTATGCCATGGACCAATACCATAGCAAGGGCTCTGTGGACCCCAGGTTAAACTCACCAGGCTTTTGTTTCTTGTACTTCCCTTAATCCTCCCAGTTTCACTGGAACATTCACTATAATGCTATCTAACAGCTTTGAAAAGGTGAATTAAAAACGTGTGAAGGTTTTCAACAGAAATAGCATCCAACGTATCAAAAGGACCTGTCCTGGGACCAGTACATCTGTGCCATCACAAAGAAGGCATGACAGCACTTCTACTTCCTCAGAAGTTTGCGTAGATTTGACATGTTGCCAAAAGCTTAGACAAATTTCTCTAGGTGCACAATGGAAGTGTCCTAACTGGTTGCATCATGACCTGGTATGAAAATATCGATGCCCAGAAGCAGACCATCGATAAAAACAGAATAAAACTATAGAAGATGGTAGTTACAGCCCGGTCTATCACAAGCAAAACCTTCCCCACCACCGAGAACATTTAGATGGAGAGCTGTCACAAGAAAGCAACGTTCATCATCAAAGACCCCCACCATTCAAGCAATGTTCTCTTCTGACTATTACCATTGAGGAGGAGATGTAAGGGCCTCAGATCCCAGACCCCAAGGTTCAGGAAGAGTAATTCCCTTACAACTATCAGGGTCCTGAACCAGTGTGGAGCACTTCACTCACCTAAATGCTGAACTGACTCTACAACCATAGACACGCTATGAAGAGTATCGGCCCGAAACGTCGTCACTACCTCCTCCCATAGATGCTGTCTGGCCTGCTGAGTTCTGCCAGCATTTTGTGTTTTTTGTTTTTTACACGTTTTCAAGAACTCTTTACAACTTGCGTTTTAAGTACTGTTGTTATTTTATTTTATTTGCACAGTTTGTCTTCTTTTGCATATTGATTGTTCATCACTGTTGTGACTGCGAACAAAGTCACAGGAGAGACACTGAAGCTAGTGATACAGAAATCTTTATTCAGCTCAAGTAGGCACCACTGAAGACACTCGGTAGATTAGATTACATATGCAGGACAATTCTATAGTTTTAATGCATTCAAAAGCTTCCTTTGAGTTACATACAATTTTCAAACACCTAGATCTCACACCAACACTCCAGACAAATTAAACTGATTGTTAATCACCCCTCTCTCTGGACTGCATTCATGCATATACGGACATCTCTGGTGAATGGAGTGTTTACTGGTTTGCAATCGACCCCAGCCTGTAGCTCTAGGAAGACCATTATTCTCAGCTGCATTTTAAACTCAATATGCAATTCACATTCAGATCTGAAGACTGGTTGCTGTTGAAATTATTATTTGCTATATATCATGACTCCAGAATATGCCTGACAGTCATTCTTTGTTTATGTATGGTTTTTCATGGAAGCTACTGTACTTCTTATTTTTTACCTGTAAATGCTTGCAAGAAAATGAATCTCAGGGTAGTATTTGGTAACATATACATACTTAGATAATACATTTACTTTAAACTTTGAATTTTGACAATGCAGGAACTCTGATAGTCCTACACCTCCAAAGTTTTGCTGAACAGAGTTTTACCAATAACTTGAGAGATACATAAAAGTTCCATTGCTCTTTTGATTCTTCTAATGGATTTCCATAGCCCCTTCAATTAATGAGAATCATTGAGAAGGTTGATGAGGGAAATGTAACTTAGGCGATATATAGAACTTCTAAAAACATTTGAAAAGTTATAAAACTTTTCATCAAGATTGGTCATGCAATAAAACAGAGAATATAGCAACTGAAAACAGTCTGGTAATGCGCATAGCAGACATAAGAGACTGCAACTTCTGGAAATCAAGAACAAGGTACAAAGGAGCTGAAGGAACTCAGTGGGTTAGGCAACATGGATGCAGGAAAATGGACAGTCAATGCTTTCAGTCAGGATCCTTTATCAGGATTGGAAAGAAAGAAAGAGGAGAGACTTCTAAAAAAAGAGGCAGGAGAGTTTAGTGGAAAGTAGAATAAAAGGGTGGAGGGAAGTCGTGTGTATGATGGGCAGATTGAGAGGGTGGGGGAGGAAATCAGTGTAACTGGAAACAAATGGGGTAGAGGGGAGTGGTTACTGTAAGTAAGAGAAATCTATGTTCATGTTGTCAGGTTGGAGACTACCAAGACAGTTACCTCATATACCACCTTGGTAGTATCCAAGCTGACAGAATGTGCATCGATTTCTGTAACTTCCAGTAATCACTCCTTGCTGTTCCTTTTATTGTGGCTTTATCCCACAGGTTCCTATTGCCCCTTGTCATTCCATCATCCACTCTTTAAATCTGCCAATTGCACACACATTCTTGCCACTGATTCCCCTCCCCACCCCCTTCCTTCATTCCATTTTTATTGTCCTCTACCATAAAATTCCACCTTCTTTAGTCCTTTGTCACTTTCACCTATCATCTCCCAGTTTCCCACACCATTGTCAATCTCCTCGTTCCTCACCTACCTTGGATTTATTAATTGAGATACAGCACAGTGTCGGCCCTTCTGGCCAATGGGGCTGCACTGCCCCCAAGCCCTAATTTAACCCTAGCCTAATTACAGGACAATTTACAATGTCCAATTAACCTACCAACCAGTACGTCTTTGGACTGTGGGAGGAAACTGCAGCACCCAGAGGAAACCCATGAGGCCAAGGGGAGAATGTCCACACTCCTTACAGACAGTGCTGGGAATTGAACCCATTTTGCTGGTATTGGAAAGTGTTGTGCTAATCACTATGCTACCATAGATCCACAAACCACCCACCAGCTCTGGCTACCCTCACCTCCTTATACTGGATATTTCTCTTCTTTCTTTCCAGTCTCGATGAAGGGACTTGACATTGAAACACTGACTCTCCATTTCCCTCCATATGTATTGCCTGACCCACTTTGGTCCTCCAGTGTTTGGTACAGTGCTGATACTGAGAGAATTTTTTTTCTTTAAACTGGAGCAAAATGATTATTGGAGTTACCCCATAGTTCTTACAGAATTACTGCTTTTCTTAATGATTTGGTCTTGATTGCGAAGGACTTAAATTGGATAATGTACACCTTGGATGCTTATTGAATTGTGAGGAGTATAATTAGAGATGGAAGAGAGATGGTGGAATAGGTGATTGCATGGCAGATGAAATGTAATGCTGCGAAATACAGTGAGTTATTTTTTGAAGGGAGTCATAACAACAGCAGAAAAACCATCCCTTCAGCCCAACTGGTCTATGTCAACATCTGTAGTCATTCCAGTTGCCCACGTTCAGCCCATGATCCACAAAACCCTTCACCTCCATGTCATTTGCCAAATGTCAAAAGAGTTGCAGTTGTACTCACTTCAACCACT
Organism: Hemitrygon akajei; assembly: GCF_048418815.1. Taxonomy (NCBI): domain Eukaryota; kingdom Metazoa; phylum Chordata; class Chondrichthyes; order Myliobatiformes; family Dasyatidae; genus Hemitrygon; species Hemitrygon akajei. Next base: position 140,408,041 of record NC_133124.1, on the reverse strand, counting down.
TCCTTTTGCAATTCACTGCAGCTACTCGAAATTACCTCTCAAGACTCTTTTCAATCTCACAACTCTTACCTTGTATCTATGCCTTCTGCTTATGGATTTTGCCACCCAGTGGAAAAGATTGTGACTGTCTGCCTTATACACACCCCTAATGATTTTATAAACTTTTGTAGGATCACCTCTAATTCTTCTGTGTGCCAAGGAATAAAAACCCAGCTTGGCCAACCTCTCCCTTTAACTCAGGCTGCATGCTTGTGAATCTCTTCTGCACCCTCTCCAGTTTGCCAATGTCTTTTCTGTAATGGGCTGACCAAAACTGTACCCGGTACTCCAAGTGCAGTCTCACTAATGACTTATATAACTGCAACATAATATCACTACTTCAGTTCTCAATACCATGACTGATGAAGGGCAGTATACTAAATGCTTTTTTCACCACCATGTCACCTTGTCAACTCCCAGGTCTCAGTTCAATAGCACTCGGCAGTGCCCTGCCATTCATTGTATAGGTCCTACCCTGGATGACTGTCCAAAATGCATCGCTTCACACTTATCTAAGTTGAAATCCAATTGCCATTCCTGAGCCTATTTCCCTAACTAATCAAGCTGTCTTTGTAATTAATTTTAACATGCTTCACTATCAGTAAGATCCTCTACTTCATGACCGCTAGCAGACTTGCGAAATATACCATGTACATTCATATACAAATCACTTACATAAATAACAAATAACATGGATCCCCACACTGACTCCTGGAACATTCCATCACTCACACGTCTGTCGTTGGAGAATTGATCTTCAAACATCACCCTCTTCCTCTACCATCAAGCAATTCTGAATTCACTCTGCCAGCTGCCCCAGAGTTCCATGAAATCTAAACTTTTAGATAACCTGCCATCCGAGGCATTGTCAAAGGCCAAACTGACAACATGCACAGCTCTACCTTCATCTATCCCCTTACTTAGCTCTTTGAAAATATTCTCCAAAAGGCTCACCCGACATGACTTTCCACTCACAACCTACAATGACTGTTCCAGATCAGGCCTTGACTATCCAAAAGATGGTAGACGTGCCCCTCAAAATTTCCTCCAGTAACTTCACAGCAAGTAAAGTCAGGCTCACCAGTCTGTATACCCCGGCCTGTCCTTGCTACACTTCTTGAGCAATGGAGCAGTATCAGCATACGCTAGTCTTCTGTCGCATCACTAATGATGAGGCAAATGTCTCTACAAAGGCCTCTGCGATTTCTTCTCTGGCCTTCCATAACGTCCGGGGGTTTGGGTCAAACCCTAAGGATTTGCCCACCTTCAAGGCTGCAGTTATGTTCTTCCATGTAAAATGCATATGTTCCAAGACCTACTTATTACCCCCATTTCTTTGGCATCCTTGATATTCTCTTTAGTAATCAGTAAGGAGAAATAGACATTAAAAATCTTGGTTATCAAATGATTAGAGGAGTTTCTACCCATACTGATACGTAATGATCAGACAGGTTTTATACGACAACGCCAAACACAAGATAATATATGAAGGACACTGATGCACCATCAATAACTCACGCCGAGACTTAGGAAGTGAGATATCGGCTTTTATTGACTGAAGAACAACACTACATCCTGGGGAAAATGAGGGAGAGCAGCAGGCCACAGTCGCCTTTATACAGGGGTCTGTGGGAGGAGCCACAGGGGTAGTCAGCAGGGTCTTGGGAGGAGCCACAGGAGCAGTCAGACAGGTATATCTAGTTCACCACAGACACTTCACATTATGGATCATATACAAAAAAATAAGATCGAAGCAATAGTGATAAGCGTGAAAGCTGAAGAGGCATTTGATTCGGTTAATTGGAATTTTCTTTACAGAGTTTTACATAGATTTGGTTTCCAAGACACAATTATTAAAACTATACAGACACTATATGACAATCCTACTGCTAGGATTAAAATCAATGGATATTTATAAAATAGTCTTACCCTAGAAAGGGACATGAGACAGGGTTGTGCATGGTCACCGCTACTCCTCGCGTTATATCTGGAACCATTAGCTCAATACATCAGACACAATGAAGATATCAGGGGAATTACTACTAAAGGGACAGAGCATAAATTGGCTTGTTATGTGGATGACATTTTGATCTATCTAGGGCAACCAACATACTCTTTACCTAAATTGATGCAATCCTTTGAACAATATGGTCAATTATCAGGATACAAGATAAACATAGATAAAACCCAATTACTTTCATATTACTATAGCCCACCGAGAGAAATTGAAAGTAGATATCCCTGGGCATGGCAAACAGAGTCTTCCAAATATTTGGGCATCATTATGCCAAAAGATTTGGCAAAATTATCAGAATGCAATTATTAGCCTTTATATAAAAAATTAAGGAAGATATGGCAAGGTGGTACCTGATTCCTTTTTTTTAGTATCAGTTCAAGGATTGAGTCTATTAAAATGAATATACTGCCCAGACTGTTCTATCTCTTTCAGACCCTACCAGTAGAGATTAATCAAAATCAATTCAATGAATGGAACAAGATGTTATCAAGGTATATTTGGCAAGGTAAAAGGCCTAGAGTTCATCTCAAAACTTTGCAATTAGCAAAGGAAAAGGGGGGATGGGGCCTACCTTCTCTTAGAGATTATTATTTTGCAGCACAGTTGAGAGCTGTGATATGTTGGTGCAACCCATCATATGACGCTCAATGGAAAAACTTTGAGGAGCGGATACTTCCCATCCCCATACAAGCAATTTTGGCCTGCAAAGGTACATAAATACTATTGATAACCCATGGGTGAAATTGACTCTTAAAATATGGAAAACTACTATAAAAGAATATAATCTAGAAGGAGATATTGCAATTCTTAAATGGTGTGCATATGACTCGGATTTTACGCCGAATAAACTGGATGCTAGATTTAAGGACTGGACAGCTAAAAGAATAACAGTTCTTTGCAACATAATGAAAGAAGGAACACTGTTCAGTTTTGAAATGCTTGAAGAGAAACACTTATTAGAAAAACAAGATTTTTATCAGTATTTACAGATGCGACAATATGTTAATAGGACGCTTAAAAATGTAACAAAGGCAAGTACATGCTTGATAGAGCTATTTAGAAAAGCATATAATTCAGATAATGGTAGTAGAATCATTTCAAGCATGTATAAGGGTTTGTCAAATCTTAAAACACATTCAACTTCATACATGAAAACAAAATGGGAGAAGGAAGGATAATTATATCTGAGGAAGAATGGACAATAATATGGAGATATCAATGGAAATGTACCAATTCACAGAAATGGAGGGAGTTTGGATGGAAAGACTTGATAAAATATTTCATTACACCCTCTCAGAAATCCCATTATGATAGTAACCTCCCTGTTTGCTGGAGAAATTGTAGAAATCAAAATGCAAATCATTATCATATTTTTTGGGACTGCCCTGTTATCAAAGACTATTGGAGAGGGATACACAATGCCCTGCAAGACATCTTTAGATGTGAAATACCCTTGGAGAGTAAGACCATATATTTTGGGTATATACCTCAAGAATGGTTGAAAAGAGATAAATATTTAATGAATATACTGTTGGTGCTGGTAAAAATCTGTTACTAGGAAATGGTTATCACCGGAGAGCCCAACTTTAAATACATGGATGGAAATTACAATGGACATTTACAAAATGGAGAAGATAACAGCATCTGTTAATCATAAGCTGAAACAATTTGATTCATACTGGGAAAAATGGTTTAACTACATAATGCCTCATAGGCCTGATTTTATTCTCACAAATCAATGAATATGTTGTAAAAAAAGATCACTCCCTACTTGTACATAGTTTTCGATTGTTATTTCCCTCCTCTCCTTTCTATGAGTGTATACCTCAGATAATTATCATGTGGAGATTTGTGACAAATATGATTATATGAGATATATATATATATGTACAGTATCTGAAATACATCTTATGGAAATGTTTGTTTGATGATAAATTTCAATAAAAAATAAATTACAAAAAAAATCTTGGTTATTTCCTGAAGCTGCACACATGGACACCTTGATGGTCTTTAGGAGGACCTTGTCTCTCCCTGGTCACAATTTTACTATTAATATAATGAAAAATCCACTTGGAATTATTTTTAACCCTGCCTGCTAAATCCATCTCAGAACCTCTTTATGCCATTCTAACTTCCTTCTTTAGCCTGCTCTTCGCCTACTGTAGCTGCCTGAAAGCATCAGGCAGGATTCACTCAGCTTGGTGTGTCTGCCATTCATCCTACCAGGAATATACTGCGCTTGGATTCTTGTTATGACCCTTTTACAATTATCCTGTTTATTACCTATTCCTTTGCTTTCATAGAGAGTCACATAGTTGCCCCTAGCTCAATCCTGCCTAATACCCTCAGAGCTTGTCTTGGTCTATTTTTTCCATGACTATTTTAAAACTAATGGAATTGTGATTACTGGACCAGTAGTGCTCTCTGAATGCTACTTCATTTACTTGGCTCACCTCATTCCCTAAGAGGAGGCCAGTATTGCTCCTTCTTGAGCAGACTCCTGTGTATATTCTGTGAGGAAGCTGTCTTGGATGTACCACACAAATGTTGTCCTTTCCAGGACCTTTGCACTCTAGTTGGCCAAATCAGTACTGGGATAATGGATAGCACAGTAGCATAGTGGCTAGCACAATGCTTTAGAGCAGCAGAGGCTTGGGTTCAATTCTGTAAGGAGTTTGTACACATGGATTTCCTCCAGGTGCTCTGGTTTCCTCCCACATTCCAAAGATGTACAGGTTCGTAGCTTGCCCAACGCAATCCTCACTGATTTGATTTGAGGCAAAACAGCACATTTCACTGTATGTTTTGATGTACTGTACATGTGACAAATAAAGCTAATCTAATCTTTAAAGTGGAATAAAATGTCGCAGATGGATTTTTAATGTGGGAAATGTGAGAATAGAAGGGAAGGATAGAAGAACATTTAATGGTAGTGTAGCAGTTAACATGACTTTATTACAGCTTGGCATGTCAGAGTTCAGAGTTCAATTCCAGTGTCCTCTGTAAGAAGTTTGTATGTCCTTTGTGTGAGAGTGTGTGTGTTTCCTTCAGGTGCTCTACTTCCTTCCTACAGTCAAAAGACGTACCAATTAGTAGGTTAGTTGGTCATTGTAGATTGCCCTGTGATTAGGCTAGGGCTAAATTGGTAAGTGGCTGGGTGACGCAGCTCATTGGGCTAGAAAGGCCTGTTCCACACAGAATGTCTAAATAAATAAATAGTTTAAAAAATCAAATGTGGATTACTGCAAAAGATCTTGGGATGTTCAATTTTGAAATATGGAAATTAAACACTTAGGTTCAGTTGGCAAATGGGATGCTGTTCCTGACTGGAGTACAAAGTAAGGAATATTTGCTGAGACTTTGCAGGACTCTGGTGGTATTTTATTTGGAATACTATAATTAGTTTTGATCTCTGAACCAAAATACTTGTCTTAGAGTTGTTAGGACGTATTCTGCAGTTAGGCTATATATCAAATATTAACTTCACCAGCAACCAATATTCAGACTTGAACATGGATCATAGATTGAATTGAAAAAGCAGCCTTGAACAGTAGTTTTCTTGGAACTGTGGACTGGAATTGACTGCAAACCAGACAGTGCTGATTAACATTGATTTTGGGTGTCTGGAGTGTGGGTGCGAAGAAGGAGGTGTGTAAAAGCTATGCGTAATTCAAGGAAGCATTGTAGATACATTGTAACTATAGGGTTGTCCTGCTCTTACCTTTGATCTTTAGCATATAAAAAATATCATGCAATATTGGTTGGGCCAGGCCTCTTCCAACAGGAGCGTCTCAATATGATGCCTGCTGCTCGTTTTTATTGAATAAAACACTTCTACTTTATATCTGCTAGCTTCAGTGTCTCTCCAGTGACTTTGTTCATGCTATACCAGGTGTCAGTGTGGTCTAGATTCACCACGTTTGTTCTTATAAGAGAGGGTTGAGCTATGAATAGCAATTGAAGAAGCTTGGCTGTAGTAACTGGAATTTGGGAGAGTGAGAAGTGTTCTTAATGAAGTGTGTAAGATTCCAATAAATCTGATGGAAGGTCCTGGATCTGGAACATGGCTTATTGCACTTTCCACCGAAGCTGCCTGACCTGCTGAGCTTTTCCTATTGTTTTCTATTTCTCTTTCAGGTTTATTCCACATGCAGCTATTACTGATTTTCATCTGAGATTCTAAGTGAGTTTGACAAAGTAGATGCTGAGGGACTGTTTCTGTTAGCTGGGAATTTAACACTAGCAGAGCCTTTGACTGTGTCCATTAGTTTTCACTCACCAATGTTGTTATTGCAGATGTATCATTACAACACTAACTTTGCATTTTCTAAACTGAACAGAATGTACCGACGTACTTCAAATATGGTTGGACTAAGCTACCCTCCTTCAGTCATCGATGTCTTAAAGGTACTTTTTTGAGTCTTGATTAAATTTTTGCTCTCCAGTAATCACCTACTTTCATGAAACAATTTTACAACTTTCTCATCTACTTGTGAGACATTGAGGGTAGACTACTGATTTGGAAACAGATGTTCATTTACTATTTGCAACCCTTCATCTCTCCTTAATTAATTTTAATAACTGGAAAGTTGTAATGGATGCAAGAATGGTGTACTATTGCTCAAATATGTTTACTTAATTTTCTTGAGCAATACACAAAAAATGCTGGATAAACTCAAGTAGATCAAGCAGCATTTATGGAGAGAAATAAATGGTTGATGGTTGACCCTTCATCATGACTGGAAAGAAAGGGGACAGTTTACAATGACCAATCCTACTAATTGGAACGTATCCACCTGGTTTCACCTATCACTTTCTAACTTATACTCCTCCCACGCCCTCCATCTTCTTATTCTGACATCTTCCCACTTCCTTTCCAGTCCTGGCCAGATGAGTTCCTTCAGCATTTTGTGTCTGTTGCTCTGGATTTCCAGTATCTGCAGAATCTCTTGTGTTTAGCTTCTTTTCAGCTGAATGAAGACAAGATCTAAAAGGGGAAAAATCTCTTGTGTTTGTAATTTTTAAGATTGTGCCTCGTGTTGATTTTTTAATTATCTGTTGTAGTGTATAATTTTTGCCAAAAGATCTGCTACAGGCAGCAGTTTTAGCAACCTGTTTTCTTTTTGTTGGTCAATAGAAAATCTTCAAATGGGAAGCATGTTATTCAGGGCAGGAATAATTTTAATTTTGTTTTCAGTTGCTATTCTGAATCTGACCCTATCTCTGTCCCCATGCAATTCAGCTCATCTACTCTATAAAGCAGATATAGAGGCAGTAGGGTTGGTAAGTGGTTAGCACAATACTGTACAGTACCAGTGACCTGCTGCTGCTGCCTGTGAGGAGTTTGTACATTCTCCAGTGACCCTGTGGGTTTCCTCCCACAGTTCAAAGGAGTACCAGTTGATAGGTCAATTATCCTGTGATTAGGCTAGGATTAAATGGGGGGAGGGGGGTGGGATTGTTGGGCAGCATGGGGTTTAAAGGGCCGGAAGAGCCTATTCCATGTTGTATCTCAATAAGTTAAAAAAATTAGAGATTCTCTTTATCCTCGACTGTTGGTGGAATTGATTTTCCAGTCTAGTCTTTGTCGTATGCAGGGTCTGATGAAGGGTCTTAGCCCGAAGCGTTGTCTGTTTACTCTTTTCCGTAGATGCTGCCTGGCCTGCTCAGATCCTTCAGCATTTTGTATTTACCTTGATTGTCAGCATCTGCAGATTTTCTCTTGTTTCTCAAATGCAGGGCATTTCCTTTTTGAATCACTTCTTAAGCTACCTACAAAATTTGCAACATCTAATCAAACTTGGCTGGAATTGAAGATTGAAGGTCTGGAGGCACCCTGTCCTGGGGTTGGAGCCCTGTCTCTGTGTGAATGGGTGGGAGGGAGGAATGGAGCTTGTTTTCCTGTTGCTATTTTTGATTTGTTGCCGTTGTTGCTTGTGTTGTTCTGCTGAACACTGAGGGCTTGCTATGTAGGTGCCAGACTGTCTGGCAACACTTACGGGCTATCCCCAGCACATCCTTAGGTTGTGTTTGTTGTTAATGCAAATGACACATCTCACTCTACGTTTCAATGTACATGCGGTAAATAAACTAATCTGAATCTGAGCCAATCTTCACTGCATGTGGTTTACTGTTAGCCATTCAACATTTCCAGCTGTCTTTAGCCTTAATAATAAACATGAGAGATTCTGCAGATGCTGGAAATTCAAAGCAAAACACACATGAAATACTGGAGGAACTCAGCAGGTCAGGGAGCATCTATGGACAGTCGAAGTTTCAGGCTGAGACCCTTCTTCAGGACTGACCGTCGATGTTTTGGACTGAGACCCTTCTTCGGGAGTGCTGAAGAAGAGGATAGGAGAGTGGACCATAGGAGAAAAGAAAGGAGGAGGGGGAGGGGACCCAGAGGGAAGTGATAGGCAGGTGAGAAGAGGTAAGAGGCCAGAGTGGGAATAGAAGAAGAGGAGAGAGGGAGGGACAAATTATTTTACTGGAAGAAGAAATCGATAATCATGCCTTTTGATTGGAGACTACCCAGATGGAATACAAGATGTTGCTCCTTCATTCTGAGGGTAGCCCTTTTCCAGTCCTGAAGAAGGGTCTTGGCCCAAAATGTTGACTGTCTACTCATTTCCATGTATACTTCCTGATCTCCAGCATTTTGTGTGTGTTGCTTCAGACAGCCTTGCTGCTTTGCAAGCCTCTATGCACTTTCCTTTCCCATGCAGCAGCCATTTGCTCCTGGTCTCCCCGAATGCACAGAGAGAACTCAATATAAATTTCTGGTCACTTCACTGCAAGAACAGTGCGGTAATATCGATCTCTAGATACTTACCGTATATCTATAAGTAAATGTAGATATTTACAAGGATGGTGCAGGGCTGGAGATTTTTAGTAATGATACCAAATTATCTAGGATGCTGATGCTCTCTTTAAGATAAATGATGAGGAAAGATTTAGTTGAAGTGTAAAATCATAAAATGTTTGGGTATTGTGAATAAGAAGGTCCTATTGCCATTGACTAAAAAGGGCACGTTTAAGATAGTTCCTAGAGGGAATATGAGGGATTTAAAAAATTCCATATGTAGTAAAGGTCCAGAAATTGGTGCCTGAAAAGGTAAAACCATGGACTTCAAGGCTTCAGACCTGTGATCTGTGGGATGAGATGGTGGATCCCTTCCTCGATATGAAGAGGGAAATGTTGCATCCTGTGCCATTAGTATCTGGTTCCATGATTTTATGTTCCATGTTCCTTTGCCCTTGTGGGCGAACCAATAGAAATCCCAGTGGTATTGCACAAAACAGTGATAAAGTTAATCAGTCATGATGAAGCGGTCTCCTTTACTCTGTTTTTCAGAATATTGATAAATGGACCTTCAACGTATTTGCACTGAATGAGGCCTGTGGAGAACACACACTTAGATTCGTTGTTTATGAACTTTTCACCAGATATGATCTCATTAGTCGCTTCAAGGTGAGTAGAAATGTTTTGGCCTGCTTAAATGTACAATCATTTTGTTTACATATTGCAGTGCAAAATGTAGAAAAATGCAACCCATTTGTTACAGAATGCAAAAAAAGTACTTTGAAATTTCTTTGGAAAATAAAGATCTTCAAATCTACCTGCTCTTTAAATACCTTAAGTGATCAATTCTCCACAAGTCTTTGGTTTAGAAATTTGAAATTCCTGAGTTTCACCACTCTGCATGGGATGGGACCACCCATCATCTAAAGAGCTCAGTCTCACAGCACCAGTGGCCTGGGTTCAATCCTGATCTTATGGTGTTGTTTGCATATTCTCCCTTGACTCGTGGTTTTCCTCTGGGTGCTCTGATTTCCTCGCATGTTCCAAAGAATGAGGGGGGAATCTCATTGAAACCTATTGAATGTTGAAGGGCCTCGATAGAGTGAATGTGGAGAGGAGTTTTCATATGGTGGGGTCATGTAAGACCAGAGGACATAGCCTCAGAATAGAGGGACGTCCATTTGGAATGGACATGAGGAGGAATTTCTTTAGCCAGAGAGAGGTGAATCTGTGGAATTCGTTGCCACAGGTGGCTGTGGATGCCAAGTCATTGGGTATCTTTAAGGCAGAGGTTGATAGATTCTTGATTAGTCTTGGCATGAAGGGATACGGGGAAATAGCAGGAAATTGGGGCTGAGAGGGTAATGGATTAGCCATGCTGAAATGGTGGAACAGATTCAATGGGCCAAATGGCCTAATTCTGCTCTTATGTCATATGTCTGTGTCAATAGGTGGATTGGCTGTTGTAAATTGCCTGTGGTATATGGAATTGTGAAAAAATGGAGAGAATAAAATGAGATTAATGTGGGATTGGTATAAATGGATGGTTGATCATTGGCATGGACAGTGGGGTGTAGGACCTTCTTCCATGCTGTGTGATTCTGATCCTAGCAATACACATTTCTAGAGATAGCATAAGAGCATGAGGGGAGCAGGGAGATTGTTGCTATGGTAGCAGAACTGTTAGCGTAATGCTTTACAGCACCAGTGATCGGAATATTGGGGTTCAGTTCCCACTGCTGTCTGTAAGGAGTTTGTAGTTTCTCCCAGTGACTACATGGGTTTCCTCTCACACTCCAGTTTCTCCCCCCACCCCCCACATTCCAAAGACATATGGATAAGGATTACTAACTTGTGGGCCTGCTATGCCTGTGCTGGAAGCATGGTGATACTTGTGGGCTGCTCTTAGCACATGCTTGGACCGTGTTGGTTGTTGACGCAAATGGCACGTTTCACTGGATGTTGTGATGTTTCTCTCTACATGTGACAAATAAAGTTAACTTTACCACTCACTTTTGGGTTGATGGAACCAAGGCCAGTGACATTTAAATGCTGGAGAGAGCAAAAGAAAATAGTTCTGATTTGTCAAAAATTGATCTGGAGAAAGTCTCTGATTGTCCATGTGATGATATCAGATAGAGAATTGTCTGTAAGTGCTAAGCTCTTTGAGCTGCAGGTTGTTAAAAAGCAACAAGTACCTGGCAAAAACAGCTGATGAAGGGATCATGATGGAAGCCGCTGTGTAACATTACAAATGATGTTCATAATGCCTGGACAATAGTTTTTGTAGATATCATACTGGAAGCTACGCCATTACTTCATTACTTGGAATATGTTTTGGCTGTTACTTGTGCAATATAAGGTTTTTATAAAATATAAGTCCCATTATAAAATGGCACATGCATTATTAAATCATAGATCACCTCCATTTTTAGTTTCAATCAAAGCCTATAATCTTCACAACAGTTTTATGGAAATTTTAATGACAAACATTCCTTGCTACTCCAGCAAAATACAAAGAAATCTCTCTACTTTTTCAGGGCATTCCTTATTGAGCAAAAGATGATGTTGAAAGATTTTCTAATAATTTTAAGAACCATGGAAATGGGATGCTTTCATGAGAAGCATAATTCATCTCTATGGGGAGATCTATGGTAAATGAATGAATTGCAATATGGTTCTCATCACTATAGTCATCGAACGATACAGCACGGACATAGGCCATTCAGTCCAATGGCTGTTTCCCAACCATAATGCCCATGAAGCTAGTCTCAGTTTTCTGTGTTTGCACTATGTCCCTTGAAGACCCACACCTCCATGTACCTATCCGATGCTTCTTAAATGATACTATTGATACTACTGTACCTGCCTCAATAACTTCCTCAGACTGCTCATTCCATATACTCACCACCCTCAGCAGGGCAATGTTGCCTCTCTTGTCCTAGCAACTTACTCATAGATCTTTTCTGCCTTCTTTCCATTTTAACCATGCCTTTCCTATAACAGGGTGACCAAAACTGTACACACTACTCTCAAGTGTGGCCTCACCAACCATTTATCAACTGCAACATAATGTCCCAATTCCTCTACAGTGCTCTGACTGATGAGGGCCAGCATGCTAAAGACATTTTTCACCACCCTGATTACAAGTGATACTGCTTTTAATGAACAGTGCACTCACACTCCGATGTCTCTCTGTTCCATTACACTCCCTAGTATACACTCCTTAGTATAAGTCCTATATTGATTCAGATTTCCAAAATGCACCATCTCACACTTATCTGTATTGAAATCTATTTGGCACCCCTTAATCTACTTTGCTAACTGATCGAGATTAAGTAATCTACAGTAACCTTCTTCACTGTCAACCTCAGTTCCTAATTTCATGTCATCCAAAAGTTCACTGAACAAGTCTTGTACATTTGCACCCAACTCATTTGTACAAATAACAAACAGCAAGGGTCAACATGCCAACCCCTGCAGCGTTTCACTAGTCACTGGCCTCCATTCTGAGCAACAACCTTCAACCACCACCCTCCTTTTCCTGCCTCTGAATTCACCTAATAAGCTCTCCCTTGATTCCACATGATCTAACCTTCCAGACCAACCTCTCAAGGGCCTTGCTAAATTACAAATAAATGACTACACTGCCCTACCCTTTTATACCTGTTTGGTTACCTCATCAAAAAATTCTGAAAGTTTTGTCAGGCACAACACTCCATGCACAAAACCATGATGATTCCTCCTGATCAGATTCTGTCTATCCAAAATACTAGCAAGTCCTGTCCCTCAGGATTTCCTTCAGTAACTTCCCTGCTACTGATTAGAGGCCGATCAGCCTGTAGTTCTCGCTTGTCCTTGTTACCTTTCCAAAACAATGGAATAACATTAGCCACCTTCCAGTCTTTGGGAATTTTACTATGAATCAAATATCTCTGCAGGGGCCTCCCACAAAGTCCAACAACGTAATCATCAGGGCCTATGGATTTAATATGCCTCAGGACTACAAATACCTCCTCTCTGCTAATATGAATGTATTCCACACCATCTCCACTTGTTTCCTTACCTCTTGAGCACCCCAATTTTCTCTTCAATAAGCACCAAGGAGAAATAGTCATTAAAAATCCCACCCATCTCCTGCTGAACTCTCTCCCTGGGGAGTCCTTTTCTCTTAATCTGGCTGTGGAGAGCATTCTGACAGGCTGCATCACAGTCTGGTATGGAGGGGCTGCCACACATGACTGAAAGAAGCTGCAGAAGGTTGTAAATCTGTTCAGCTCCATCTTGGGTACTAGCCTACAAAGTACCCAGGACATCATCAGGGAGTGGTGTCTCAGAAAGGCTGCGTCCATTATTAAGAACCTCCAGCACCCAGGGCATGCCCTTTTGTCACTGTTACCGTCAGGTAGGAGATACAGAAGCCTGAAGACACACACTCAGCGATTCAGGAACAGCTTCTTTCCCTCTGCCATCCAATTCCTAAATGGACATTGAAGCTTTGGACACTACCTCACTTTTTTTTAACATACAGTATTTCTGTTTTTGCACATTTTAAAAAATCTGTTCAATATATGTAATTGATTTACTTGTTTATTATTATGCTTTATTTATTATTATTTTTTCTCTCTGCTAGATTATGTACTGCATTGAACTGCTGCTGCTAAGTTAACAAGTTTCATGTCACATGCCGGTGATAATAAACCTGATTCTGATTCTGTGGAATCTCTTTGTATTTTCCTAATCTGACCTGCCTTGTAATGGTTTCCTTCATTCAAGTTCAAGTTTAATTGTCATTGAATCATTCATGAATGCCCTTGAATACAGCCAATTGAAATAGCATTCCTCTAGGGTCAAGGTGCAAAACACAGTACCTACAGACATTCACTTATAACACATAAAAGGTAGCAGTAAATATACAGTCACACCAAAAAATATAATATAGTGCCAAGTCCCTGAGTGTCGTGTCCTGTAGATTGATTATGCCTGGATGCTGTTGGCAAGAACAAGTTTGCTGCAGTCTGCAGACAAACGCAATCCAGCTTGTCTTCCACCCAGTGAACACTTGGGGCAGCACTGATGGGAGTGGCTCAGCACAGACTCCAGCGAGCCCACCACATCCTTCCTCTCTCCCACACCACCTTCGGCGTCTCTGCCCCAGGTGCTGCAACAGGTGACCCTGTGGCTTGAGGCCTACTCTGCACTAAACCCAAGGCCACACAGCTCCCTCACCGTCGGTCTCACCAATGAAGCAGTGAATTGGGCTTGCAGTATTCCATATTATCAATGTTGAACAGGGTCTTGCAATCACAAGGAAAATGTGATCACATGCTCCACTTGTTAGACCGCACACTGACTCCAACACCTTCCTGGAGCTGGCAGCAACATGATCCACAGATATCTTTTGTGTCTCATGTTGTATAATGTGGGCAATCATAGTTTTTCCTTCACCGTGAATGTTCTTGGCAAATGTTTCTACAGGACTGGTTGGTCATTCCCTTCTTCTGGGCAGTGTCTTTACAAGATGGTTAATCCCAGCCATTACCAATACTCTTCAGAAAATGTCTGCCTGGTGTTAGTGGTTGCATAACCAGGACATGATCTGCACCAGCTGCTCAGACAATCATCCACCACCTGCTCCCATGGCTTCACATGACCCTGATTGGGATGGGGAGGCTAAGCAGGTGTTACACCTTACCCAAGGGTGACCCGCAGGCTAGTGTAGGAAAAGAGTGTCTTACACCTCCTTTGGTAGAGACATATCTCCACCCTGCCACCCAAACGTTATTTATATATGTTTATTAAAAATGTCACAAAGAAGATCTCCTTAGGTTTCAGCATTAGATTTGGAATGAGAAATGTTAAGAATTATACAACTAACAGGTTAGGCTACATTTGCTGTAAGAGAAATAGAGTTAACATTTCAGTTTGAAGACTTTCTGTCAGTTCTGACATAGGGACGCTGACTGAAACATTTCCTCTAGTTCTCTTTCCACTGATATGCTGGGTGTTTCCAGCCTTTTCTGGTTTTGTTTCTGATTTCCACTTTTATTATAAAAGGCCTCCTTAAGCCCATTGGTTATGTCCCCTTTCAATCAGTGGGAATGGGCTTGGGTCAGGTTATAATATCCTGTTAAGAGCAGCACAGGATTATACCTATAACTAGACTGTATGTAGATTAGTGATACTAACAGCTAACTTAGCATTATTGATCTGCTTTAGGACACAAATTTCTCATTCATCTTCATAATTTGCCATGGTGGACATGAAGATTAGGTCTTTAAGGTTTTTAGACCAAAGTCACAATTACTAAAGACTTCACAAATATCCTTTTATTTATTTATTGAGATACAGTGTGGAATAGGCCTTTCCAGCCCTTCAAGCTGTGCTGCCCAGCAGTCCCCAGATCTAATCCTAGTTAATTGTGAGACAATTTACAATGACCAACTAACCTGCCAACTGGTATGTCTTTGGACTGTGGGAGGAAACCAGAGCACCCGGAGGAACCCATGCGGCCTGGCTAGAATGTACAGACTCCTTACAAACAGCTTGTTAACTTTATTTGAACTGAATTCAAAAGCTAAGGAGAGGCAATTTTGTTTGGTTTATGTGTGCTTATATTTTCTCTTCTTTTATTAGTTTGAGCTTTTTTCCTTGCTTTACTCAACAGAGTTTTAGTAGAACATATGGGAGATTTTCCCAGCTTTATATAATCTGATCACTGCAAGCCAATAAAACAGACGGCATTTCAGCATTTTATATCAGTAAATTTTCTTTACAGTCTCTACATCTGATGTTTTATTTCATTTCAGATCCCTATTTCTTCCCTTGTGTCATTAATTGAAGCCCTGGAAGCTGGATATACAAAATACAAAAATCCCTATCACAATCTGCTACATGCCGCGGATGTTACCCAGACAGTCCATTCACTTCTGCTGAGAACTGGTGTTGTGGTAAGTACCGTCTGGGTATTCCCTCTGTAAAATTACAGTTCTGCAGCTAGTCTTCCAAAACCAAGGTACAAAGGCAACAGCTCCTTCCCCAGGCTGTGAATTCCAGTGAGCTTAACCGTTGATCCGGTTGTAATTGTCATGCCCCGATGTTGTGTTGCCTGAATGAGCTGCATGAGCTAAATGTTGTACATGTACGCATCAATCAGAAATCGTTCCGTTGTTACAGATTTATTCCTTTGGGCGCTTTCGTCAGTTCAGAGTGTCAGCAGCATTGAGCTGCAGAGGAACCTGACATAAATAGACAGGTACAAACTTTCCAATCCACACATACGTAGAAATGAGAGATTGATGAATTTAACCTCTATATTTTCACTTTAATCTTATGAAACTTGTATACAGAGATTTAAAAAATCTTACATTTCAAAAGCCATAAAGCATGGATACAGGCCCTTTGGCCCATCAAGCCCATGCCAACCATGGGCCCAATTTCCTGTGTTTGGTCCATATCCCTATAAGGCCTGTCCCTGCTTGTACCTATTCAAATGCTTCAACTACTTCACCTGGTAGTGAGTTTTATCTATTTATTTATTGAGAAATAGTGTGGGATAGGCCGTTCTAGCCCTTCAAGCCACAACGTTCAGCAATCCCCCAGTTTAATTCCAGCCTAATCATGGGATAATTTACAATGACAAATTAACCTATTAACTGGTATTGTTTTTTGGCTGTGGGAGGAAACTGGAGCACCCGGAGGAAACCCACACGATCACAGGGTGAACATACAAACTCCTTATAGGCAGTGGCGGGAATTGAACCCAGATTGCCTGCACTGTAAAACATTGTGCTAACCACTACACTACCATGTTATGACCCTCTCTCTTGCCCCTCGTGTTCCTTTTAAATTTTCCTCCTCTCACTCTAAACATATGCCTCTAGATTTGGACTCCACTACACTGCCGTAAAAGGAACAGCTACCATCCACCTTGTCTGTACCCCTCATGATTTTATAAATGCCTATGTCACCTCTCAGTCTCCTACACTCCAAGGAACAAAGACCTAGCCTCGCCAGCCACTCTCTATACTCAAGCCCACCAGTCCTGGCCACATCCTCCTAAATCTTTTCTGCATTCAGTACAGTTTAACCACATTTTTCCTGTAACAAGGGAACAAAACTGTACATTATTCTAAATGTGGCCTCACCAACAACATATACAACTGCAGCATAGTGTCCCGAATCCTGTAGTCAAAGACCTGACTGATGAAGGCCAGCATGCTAAGTGCCTTTTTCACTACCATGTCTACGTGTGATACTGCGCACGTGTGCACGGTTATGAATATGTTCCCATACGTGAAAGTTTTGTACTTGTGTATTTGGGTGCTTTCATAGGTGTGTGTTCATATTCACCCTTAGGTTGGAGGAGCAACACCTTATATTCTGTTTGCCTCCAACCTGATAGCATGAATATCAATTTTTACTTACAGTAAAATAATTCCCCCACCTCTTCTTGTATTCTCCACTCTTACCTCTTCTCACCTGCCTATCACCACCCCCCTGAGTCCCCTCCTCCTTTCCTTTCTCCTATGGTCCACTCCCCTCTCCTATCAGATTCCAACTAGCCTCCTTCTCCTCCCTCCATTGTGGCCCCTTGCTTCTCAGCCTGAACTGCCAACTGTTTATTTATTTCCATGGATGCTGCCTGACCTGCTGAAATCCTCCAGCATTTTGTGCATGTTGTTTTGGATTTCCATCATCTGCAGAATTTCTCGTGTTTATGTTCATATTTTCCTGTTGAATTTCTATAGGCTTCTTATAAACCCCAATTACGTATATACATAGGAGATGGGGTTGAGAAGGAAAATAAATCAGCCATGATTGAACGTGGAGCAGACTCAAGGGGCTGAATGGCTTAATTCTGCTCCTATGTCTTATGATTTAAAGAGGAATAGAAACAGGGATAGTAAGATGGCACACAGAGAGGAAACAAAACAGGATGTAGGAATGAGCAGTTTTGTTTTTCAGGATGGAGCCTTTAATGAGGAGCACAGGCATTAGTGCTGTTCACAGTCTACATCAGTGAGTCAGTTGGAAAGATCAAGTGCAATATATCCAAGTTGGTTAATACAAAACTAAATGGCGTTGCAGATGAATGGGCAAGGATGTATCAGATGAAATACTAAGTAAAACAAAAAGCTGTATCTGCAGATGCTGGAAATCCAAAGCAACACACACAAAGTGGCAGGTCAGGCAGTATCTATGGAAAAAATTGAACAGTCAATATTCCAGGCCTAGAGTATTTGTGTTCAGCTTCAAGCGGTCAATTATAAACACAAAATAATTCTGAGGCAACACCTGTCCTGATGAAGGGTCTCGGCCTGAAATGTCAGCTGTTCACTCTTTTCCATGGATGCTGCCTGGCCTGCTGAGTTCCTCCAGCATTTTGTGTGCATTGCTAATAAAAAATATTTACTTTGAGAGAAAAATAGGAAAATGGAATTTTTAAAAATAAAAATTGAAGGATACTGGTGTTGAGGAAGGACAGGGTGTTTTTGCTGATGAACTACCAAATATTAATAGGCAAGTTAAGTAAACAATTAAAAAGTTGGATGGCTTTCCTTTATTGCAGGAAGGGTTGAGTTCCAATTACATAGCGCCCTGGTGAAAATGCATATGGAAAATTTTGTACAGGTCAAAAAGAGGATAGACTTGTGGTTCACAGATTTTAGTGAAGGTTCACAAGCTGATTCATGGAATGATGGGTTCGTACTGTGAAGAATGATTAACCAAACTAGACTTCACTAGCCTAAAATGACTGGTGGCCTATTAAAGCACTTATGATTTTTAACAAGTTTGCCAGGATAAGTTGTTGACGATTTCTCTTGTCCAGAACCATGGGTCACAATTGGTGGATTCAAAGGCTCCACAGAAGTTAAGAATAAGGCATAAAATTTGCTGCTTACAATCATTTTATTAAGTGTTACAAGAACAAAGAAGATGAAGGGAGAAGCATGTTGAGAGACAAAGAGGGCAAAAGCAGACGAAGGTAAGGGAAAGGCCTTAAGGAAAAGACAGCAAAGAACGATGGTCTGGTTGTTGTTTACCAGACCACTGATAACATTAAATTCCATTGGTAACCAACCAGAAAGCCAGACTCAAGTAATATGATACATGATACTGAAACCAAGACGTTTCTAGAGAAATACAGAAATAACCGTGCGCATATAGGTGATTATATAAAACCACAAACAAGCATATGAAAGTTAAACTACAAGAAAATAACATTTCTACAACCCAATCCAACACAGTGAAGCTAAGGGGTTTACCTAAGAGTAATTCCCTACCGATGTCACATGTGGAGACTCAGTCACTGAGTATATTCAAGGTAGATTTTTAGATATTAATTGAACTGAGGGGATATTGGATTAATGCAACAATGAGGTATGAAATCAGCCGGGGTCTTTTTGAATGGTGAAACAGGATGAGTGTCCTAACTGCTCACTTCTACTTAGAGTCAAAGGAAGGTACAATACAGAAACAGGCTCTATGGCCCACCTAGTCTATGCAGAACCATTTAAATTGCTTCCTCCCCCTGACCTGCACTGCGAACACAGCCCTCCATACCCCTATCATCCATGTACCTATCCAAACTTTGTTTCAATGTTCAAATCGAGCTCAGATGCACCACGTGCTGACATCTCGTTCCACACCCTCATGACCCTCTGAGTGAAGAAGTTCCCCCTCGTGTTCCCCTTAAACTTTACATGTTTAGTCCTTAACCCATGATCTTGTGGTGGTTCAGTTCGAAGTCCGTGGTCCGGTCCACGGACTCCGGGTTTTCCGGTGGTCCCTTGCTGCGGTTGGACTTAACCAGAAACACCTGAGGCTCATATTGGAACTGGGAATATAAGTGGCCCTGGTATTGAGTGTGGTTGGCGGGTTGTCTTGTCAAGAGATTTATGGCACAGATGGCTGGTAGAAGGCTAGAACGGGCTATTGCCATCCTTGGGGCTGCGTTGGAGAACCATGGTTTCTGGGAGTCTTGCTGGTAGTAGTCGGAGCGGTCATTGTGGTATGGATTCAGCTGTTTCACGGGCCAGATGGGTGGCCGACAGCCACTCTAAGATAGGTAGGGATCCGGTTGCTTCTGTAGCCAGCCAAGGCTGCAGGCTGTAACGGCTACTCGGAGCTACCCCGATGCAGAGGTGGAACTGTCTTTCGTTCCTTGGTGTTTGTCCCTTCCTGTCCTCACCTCCGTGGGGTAAGTCAGGCCGTTCTGCCGTTGCTGTCTTGTTTTGTCCTCGCCTCTGTGGGATAAGTCAGGCTGTTCTGCCGTTGCCCTGCGGGGGGAATCTGTCTTATCTTGTCCTCACCTCTGTGGGGTAAGTCAGGCCGTTCTGCCATTGCCCTGCGGGGGGAATCTGTCTTGTCTTGTTTTTGCCTCCGTCGGGTAGGTCAGGCCGTTCTGCCGTTACCCAATGGATGGTCCTGCCCCACCTTGGTGTGGAGTTAAAGATGAGTCCTGGCTTATCGGTGGATAAGTCCCGGCTCTATGTATACTGTCCTGTCTCCTGTCAGTGTCCTGTCAAAGATGAGTCCCGGCTTGTTGGAGGATAAGTCCCGGCTCTATGTTGATGTAAAGTTCCTAGTCTGCCCCTAGCTCCAGCCTCCGAGTTCCCCAAGCTCCAAGACCCCAAGCCTCCAGCCAAGCCTCAAGACCCCGTCTCCAGCCAAGCCTCGACCCAAGCCTGCAGCCTCCAGCCTCGACCTAAGCCTGCAGCCTCCAGCCTCGACCTAAGCCTGCAGCCTCCAGCCTCGAGCCTCGACCCAAGCCTGCAGCCTCGAGCCTCGACCCAAGCCTGCAGCCTCGAGCCTCGACCCAAACCTGCAGCCTCGAGCCTCGACCCAAACCTGCAGCCTCGAGCCTCGACCCAAGCCTGCAGCCTCCAGCCTCGAGCCTCGACCCAAGCCTGCAGCCTCCAGCCTCGAGCCTCGACCCAAGCCTGCAGCCTCCAGCCTCGAGCCTCGACCCAAGCCTGCAGCCTCGAGCCTCGACCCAAGTCTGCAGCCTCGACCCAAGCCTCAAGACCCCAAGTCCCTAGCCAAGCCTTGTCACATCCTCGCCTGGGTTTGGGGGTCCAAGCCCGAGGCAAGACCCACGTTCTGGGTCTTTGTCCTGTCTCGGGCTCAGAGTCCACCCCAGGCTCCTTGTTCCCAGTCCCTCATCCTGGTCCTGCTTCCCCTGCCTAGACTGCATCCCGTCCCGCCCTTGGGTTCAGTCTAGTCCTGTTTCCGGGACTCCAGTGTCTGTGTCCTGCAGTTGGGTCCTGATTTAACACCCGACTTATGACAGATCTGTGGTTGTAGTTCCATCCAATCTCAGTGGAAAAAACCTGCTAGCAATTACCCTACCTATACCCCTCATAATTTTGTATGCCACTATCAAGATCTTCTCCCTGTCTTCTATGTTCCAAAGAATAAAGGCTTAACCTATTAAATCTACCATTATGAGGGGTGATTGATAAGTTTGTGGCCTAAGGTAGAAGGAGTCAATTTTAGAAAACATAGCATATATATTTTTCAACATAGTCCCCTCCTACATTTACACACTTAGTCCAGCGGTCGTGAAGCATATGGATCTTGGACTCCAGAAAGTGCCCACAGATGGGTGATTGATAAGCTCGTGGCCTAAGGTAGAAAGAGATGAGTTATTCAGCTCCCATTTCATTATGCAGAAAGTTTGAAGTTAATACCTCATCTCCTTCTACCTTAGGCCACGAACTTATCAATCACCCTGATGTGTTATTAACTGCTGAGTTATTAATTTCAAACTTTCTGCATAATCACTCAAAGAGTTGACCTGCATGTGCATGTAACAAGAGCGACATAACTCATCTCCTTCTACCTTAGGCCACGAACTTATCAATCACCCATATGTGGACACTTTCTGGAGGTCCAAGATCCGTGTGCTCCATGACCGCGGGACTAAGTGTGTAAATGTAGGAGGGGACTATGTTGAAAAATAAGTGTGCTAGGTTTTCTAAAATTATTGAAATTAAAATTATTTTCTAAACTTATTGACAAATAAGTGTGTTAGGTTTTCTAAAATTGAGCATCTATGGGCAGAAAGAAACTGTCAGCATCTTGGGTTGAAAATCCTTTTCCAGAAGAACATTTGGTTTCTTGATTCTAACGTCTGCAGTCCATTGTGTCTCTGTTTCGTATGTTTTATGTAGTGCATCAGACCACAAGCCCCTCAAGCCTGCTCTATATTTAATAAGAATATGGCTTAACTTGACTTTCTTTCCTATTCCCCACAACCCCCGACTCCTCTATCATTCGGATTTCTGCTGACTCAGACAGGGTTTTCAGTGAACATCTGCTAAAGTTACAAAACCACCACTGAAGAAGTTTTGGGAAACTTTTCATGAGAACTCAAATGATTGTTCTTTGCACTGTCATCCCAGGTAAAATACAGAACAATGAATATAATTTCCATGTAAATAGTCAACATGCATGCCTCAGCATCCAACTAGCTGATACATTCACGGGCATCAATAGCTGCCAATGAGAAAAAATCCCCACTTGGTTCACTGAATTCACTTCAATTGTATATCATTTTATGGAATTTCCTTAATCCCCATCTTTTTAATGTTGCTCTCTTAGGAGAGTTATAAACACAGAGAATTTATGACATTTGGGAGTCAGATAAGTGTACCATAAAGGCACTTTGGGGTCAGCAGGGACTCAGAAGAACCATTTTCAATGCTGTATCTCTCTGTGACGCAGAGACGTATTATTCCTTGAACCTGACCATGCAGTGTTATACCACACAGCCTTCAAACTGAATAAATCTTTAGGAAAAGCATTAACCAATTGCACTACCTAGCTGTAAATACTTTTGAATTTCTATGAAAACATATCTTTCTCTGGTGTAAACATGTTGCTGTTGGTCTTGCAGTAGTAGTGGTACAGAGGGTGTTACATCTTACTGTGAAACTTGGAATCTGCAGAGATGTGAATTAATTTGAATCCCTTTTCCGTCTAATGTGTTTTGTAGCACTGGATGACTGAACTCGAAATATTTGCCATGATATTTGCAGCTGCTATTCACGACTACGAACACACTGGAACTTCAAACAACTTCCATATTCAGACCAGGTATAATCTATTTTAACGATTTTCTCTCTTAAAGTAAGAAAGCTATTCACAACGCTTTCCTTTGCAAATCTGCAATTCATTCAATGATCAGCAATGCTCAAGTTCATTCACTTCATAATGTTGTGGAATGCAAAGAAAGCTTTATTCTAATAGCACATATTCTCTCATATTTTTCATAAATTTTGCATTTATCATGTTATTCTCTGCTGAAGACAAAGAATCAAAAGCAATTTCAAAAGGCCCACGAGTATAAATACTGAAACAGCTACCCTCCCATCTAAGCATGCAATTGATCACATGGATTTTAAGAACAGCATGTAAATACCTTTAAAATCCAGTGACAAATTAGATAAAAACTGCTGACATTTTTAGCTATCAGAGTTCAGGTTTGGGACTCCTCCACACCAATGAAGGTTGTTTTCTGGAGGCCTCAGTTGATGACACTGTGGGGTTTATAGGTTAGTAATACGGATGTTAAGATTATTTTATTTTGTGAATTTTCAGGGTTCATACCAATGCATTACTTAGAGACTTCCAAGTTATTACATCACTGATTGAAAAGTAGCATGTTGTAATTCATGGTGCTTAAAGGTTCAAGGGTTCATTTTATAGTCAAAGTATGCTTGTACAATACAACTCTGATATTTCTCTCCTCCAGCTAGCCATGAAATACAGAAAAATCACAGGATTCGTTGAAAGAAATGACATCAACACCCCCCCGACATGAAAAGGAAAAAGAAACAAAACTCACAAATCCCAAAACCCCCAACCCCTCCCTCTCACAAAAACCAGCAGATTGCCCACCCAGGAGATGGCAGCCAGATCACCAAAAACCCCAAACTTCCAATCCCTCTCTCGCAAAAAAACAGCATCAATAGCATCAAACCCCCAAATCGCCAACCCCTCCCACACACAAAAACCAACAGATCACCCATACAGGAAAACCAACGAGAACATCAGACCCCCCCAAATCGCCAACCCCTCCCACACACAAAAACCAACAGATCGCCCATACAGGAAAACCAACGAGAACATCAGACCCCCCCCAAATCGCTGACCCCTCCCTCACACAAAAACCAACAGATCGCCCATACAGGAAAACCAACGAAAACATCAGACCCCCCCAAATCGCCAACCCCTCCCACATACAAAAACCAACAGATCGCCCATACAGGAAAACCAACGGGAACATCAGACCCCCCCAAATCGCCAACCCCTCCCTCACACAAAAACCAACAGATCGCCCATACAGGAAAACCAACGAGAACATCAGACCCCCCCCAAATCGCTGACCCCTCCCTCACACAAAAACCAACAGATCGCCCATACAGGAAAACCGACGAGAACATTAGACCCCCCCCAAATCGCCAACCCCTCCCTCACACAAAAACCAACAGATCGCCCATACAGGAAAACCGACGAGAACATCAGACCCCCCCCCAAATCGCCAACCCCTCCCTCACACAAAAACCAACAGATCGCCCATATAGGAAAACCGACGAGAACATCAGACCCCCCCCAAATCGCCAACCCCTCCCTCACACAAAAACCAACAGATCGCCCATACAGGAAAACCAACGAGAACATCAGACCCCCCCAAATCGCCAACCCCTCCCACATACAAAAACCAACAGATCGCCCATATAGGAAAACCGACGAGAACATCAGACCCCCCCCAAATCGCCAACCCCTCCCTCACACAAAAACCAACAGATCGCCCATACAGGAAAACCAACGAGAACATCAGACCCCCCCAAATCGCCAACCCCTCCCACATACAAAAACCAACAGATCACCCATACAGGAAAACCAACGAGAACATCAGACCCCCCCAAATCGCCAACCCCTCCCACACACAAAAACCAACAGATCGCCCATACAGGAAAACCAACGAGAACATCAGACCCCCCCCAAATCGCTGACCCCTCCCTCACACAAAAACCAACAGATCGCCCATACAGGAAAACCGACGAGAACATCAGACCCCCCCCAAATCGCTGACCCCTCCCTCACACAAAAACCAACAGATCGCCCATACAGGAAAACCAACGAAAACATCAGACCCCCCCAAATCGCCAACCCCTCCCACATACAAAAACCAACAGATCGCCCATACAGGAAAACCAACGGGAACATCAGACCCCCCCAAATCGCCAACCCCTCCCTCACACAAAAACCAACAGATCGCCCATACAGGAAAACCAACGAGAACATCAGACCCCCCCCAAATCGCTGACCCCTCCCTCACACAAAAACCAACAGATCGCCCATACAGGAAAACCGACGAGAACATTAGACCCCCCCCAAATCGCCAACCCCTCCCTCACACAAAAACCAACAGATCGCCCATACAGGAAAACCGACGAGAACATCAGACCCCCCCCCAAATCGCCAACCCCTCCCTCACACAAAAACCAACAGATCGCCCATATAGGAAAACCGACGAGAACATCAGACCCCCCCCAAATCGCCAACCCCTCCCTCACACAAAAACCAACAGATCGCCCATACAGGAAAACCAACGAGAACATCAGACCCCCCCAAATCGCCAACCCCTCCCACATACAAAAACCAACAGATCGCCCATATAGGAAAACCGACGAGAACATCAGACCCCCCCCAAATCGCCAACCCCTCCCACACACAAAAGCCAACAGATCGCCCATACAGGAAAACCAACGAGAACATCAGAACTCCCAAATCGCTGACCCCTCCCTCACACAAAAACCAGCAAACAGCCCACCCTGAACCCCAAACCACCAATCGGCAACAAGGAAGAAAACATAGAAAACTGAAAAAAAAAACTTAAACAAGCAACATAAAGATTTCGAGTTTATTTTTCATGGTGATAGGTTTGAAATTGTCTACTGCTGTCTGTTAAAGTAACCATGAAAGTTGTCAACTCTTTCACTTAATTTTTCTTGAGGGAAATTAATTAACTACCTCCTTTGTTCCCCTTCCCACATACACTTAATTGCATTTAGAAAGGATTTAGCAAGATATTCAGTTGTATAATCAAGGTTTCGTGTTTACAGCAGCGCTTTCTATTACCGTACCATCTTTAGATGGGTAATAATACAGTGTGTGCTTACTCAGATCATCCACCGCCTGAGAAGAAATTCATGGTCATCAGTTGGTCTGTATATACTGGAAGAATAATTTGACCAAGGGTTGACTGAGCATGGGGTTCAGTAGAAATCTAGTTTTCACACTACAGGTCCAATTCTGAGAGCAGTATTCCATTTCCCCTGTGCACACCAGCTGAGTAACCATTGCACAGCTACAAATACTAATTGTCTGGGATAGAGGTGTATAAAATCAGAGGCATTGATCGTGCGGATAGTCAGAGGCTTTTTCCCATGGCTGAAATGGTTGCCATTAGAGGACACAGGTTTAAGGTGCTTGGGAGTAGGTACAGAGGAGATGTCAGGGGTAAGTATGTTATTCAGAGAGTGGAATGGACTACCAGCAACGGTGGTGGAGGTGGATATGATAGGGTCTTTTAAGAGGCTTTTGGATAGGTACATGGAGCTTAGAAAAATAGAGGGCTATGGGTAACCCTTGTAGTTTCTAAGGTAGGGACATGTTCGGCACAACTTTGTGGGCCAAAAGGCCTGTATTGTGCTGTAGGTTTTCTATGTTTTCTATGATAACTGTCTGTATGCAGTACATTTGCAGGATGGAACTGTGAATGGTTTGCTTAATCACTGCAACTCTTATTGGCCCGTTTATTCTTGATGAAGTACCAATACATCAAACACAGTGTGAAGTAGAAATAACAATAATTCACTGTCATTGCCGTCAGTGGATTTCTTTCAAAGCAGGACAATTAAAATGCAAATATCAACCCACAGACTTTACTCTGTAGTTGTGGGAATTGACTTTATCACTGTTACCCAGTGAATTGAGAAGAGCAAATCACTGGATCTTCATGGAAATTTATTTTTAAATGATAGAAACATAATAGATGTTTCTGGAATGCAGTTATATAGAAAACAAGATTCTAGATTTTAAACTATAAACATATGTGTTTCTATCCCAGAAAGTGTATACATGTCCTTCCTAGGGTATGAACGCCTGACTTATGGACGACCCGTAGATACAGTTGAGTGTTTGGGAGACCAGCCAGTTCGATGGGGATGGATTTGTCAACTGCTGGCATCTTGTGCTGGGTGGGAACAGACACTCCTGTGTACCTTCTCTGCCCACACGAACTACCTTCACCTCTCACCCACCCCCAAGCTGCAACATTCAGGGTCTGGGCTGAACTACACAGAGATGGGAACATGAAGCAGAATCGATCACCGAATCAATTAAGCTGGCTGGTCATACTCTTACCACGTCCGCTTGTTCTCCAATCACAGCTGCTTCTGTGATCCTCCCAGGCACACGGTTTTTGCTCATTCCTACTTTACAAACAGTTCTCAAGAATGAAATCCGATCAGAACCCGATGACTTCATGTGCTGTGAATGAGTGGTGTCAGAATTATTGATGCCTTGTCAGTCAGTACAGAGTGGCCAGTCTGTACTTCCACTGCCAGGTTAGTATTGTTGTGGAATAAAATCTCTCCCTTTCCTGATCCTAAAGGGCCCTACACGATTTGCTATCTGCTCTGCTTTTGATTTGAACTGCTATATTTTCAACACAAGCTCAACTGCATAACTGTTGACTATATGACCACCACTACATTCTGTATTAGCTTCACCGGTCTTCAGAATCAGAATCAGGTTTCACATCACCGACGTAAGTCGTGAATTTTGTTGCTGTGCAGCAGAAGTACATTGCAAATCATAATAACAAAAAAACTGTCATTTACGGTAAGTATATATATGTTAAAAAGTTAAATGAAGTAAATAGTACAATAAGAGAAAACGAAGTAGTGAGGTAGTGTTCATGGGTCCAATGTCCATTGACAAATCTGATGGCTGTGGGGAAGAAGCTGTTTCTGAATCGTTGAGTGTGTGTCTTCAGGCTCCCATACATCCTTCCTGGTGGTAGCAATGAGAAAAGGGCACATTCTGGGTGACGGGAGTCCTTAGTGGTGGATGTTGCCTTTTTGAGGTATCACTCATTGAAAATGTTCGGGATGTTGGGGAGGAAGGTGCCCATGATGGAGCTGGCTGAGATCACAGCTCTCTGCAGCTTATTTTGATCCTGGGAAGTGCCCCCCCCCCCCCCCCACCCCATACCAGATGGTGATGCAGCCAGTTAGAATGCTATCCATGATACATCGGTAGAAATTTGCAAGTGCCTTTGGTGACATACCTAATCTCTTCAAATTCCTAATGAAATATAGCCACAGTTGTGCCTGCTTTCTAATTGCATCAATATCCTCAGCCCAGAACAGATCCTCAGAGAGGTTAACCCCAGTAACTTGAAATTGCTCACTCTTTTCACTTCTGATCCCTCAATAAGGACTGGTGTTTGTGCCCTCGTCCTACTCTTTCTGAAGTCTACAATCAAGGACTTTTCTGAAGTCCATAATCAAAGTGAATTTCCTTCTGATTAGTCAGTATAGTTACAAACTTATTCTGTAAACCTAATCTGTTGCGTGTTTTATTAATGCTTTTTCTTCAGCATTTTGAGAGAATCTGACACTTCACTCGGCAGCCATTTAGCAAGTTCACTCCAGACCTGTCACTTACATTCATTTTATGAGTGTTTCACTATCAATAACAGAGACTTTGACACAGTGAATATTATGCATATATTTTGATATATATTAAGCAAAGCATCTTGCTGTGATCTGTTTATTGAATTTAAGATTATTTTCAGAACAAAAGGCAGTAGGGAAGTGAAAACACCACTACAACTAACTCCTGTCCAAGTCATACGCTGTCCTCTTTTACTGAACCTAAATCCTGATTCTCTCCCCCCAGTGGATTGCAACAAATGAAGATAGTGGCTGATTATCTTCCCTCTCAAGGACGGGTGTTAATTGACAGACCTTATAAATATACAAAGACTATTTTTCATACTTTCTGTGAGTGTAGCAAGAGAAATTTGGCCTGTTGGGTCTGTGGAAATTCTCAGAGTATTCACATCAGTTCAATTCACCCAACATTTCCCCATAGCCTTTTTTCTCTCGTGCATGACTGTTATGTCTTGTAACTTTAAAACATTGAACTAGTTCAAAGAAAGACGTGGGAGTCCGGGCATGTAGGGTTTATACTTTGTCTTTAAACAAAGCATGTATGCTTCATATGGTAGCGTGATAACGTATGCAATTCATGTATTTTGACATATAACCTGTAATGAGCTATTTAAATGAACAGGAAAGCTTAATCACTATATATACAAGTTTACTCAAATACAACTGAAATATTAAGTACACACCAATGACAATCTAGTTTCCCTGATAGTCCTGGCACCCAACTACTCTAGAAGTATTTTACAGTTAACCTGCTGCCATGTCTTTAGGGCAAGGGAGGAAACTGAAACTCCTGGAGACAAGGTAATGGAAAGAACATAAAAACACCCATACTGACAGTAACTGTAGTTCAGGATTGAAGCCTGGTCACTCGAGCAGTGTGTCAGCAGCACTAACTGCTGCATCAATGTTACCATCCCTAATGTGTGAGAGTTCCTTTGGATTTTAATCAATTTGATTTTGAAAATAATGGGAAATCAATGCAAAGTAATTTTTGCTGTTTGGAATGTGATGTCAGCTCCACTGCATCTAAGTATTATTAGGATGTTTTATTTCAAATGGTGTCAATTAATATATTTTGGCTTTTAATTGTTAGATCTGATTCAGCTATCCTGTACAATGACCGAGCTGTATTGGAGAGCCATCATGTCAGTGCAGCTTATCGTCTGCTGCAGGAGGATGAGGAGATGAACATCTTGTTCAATCTTTCCAACGATGATTGGAGGTAAATCAATACTGCACGTCTGAAGTGTCTTTCCAGCAGGGACGATGGTGCAAAATAGCAGCAAGTACATTCCACACACCCACCCTCACACCAAAGTACAGCCACGGCTTCCCCTAAAGAACCTGAAATGATCACAAGAAATTCTCAGTTTCAGAATCACCTGCAGCAAGCAGAAGTTAAGTGTGAGTAAGAGAGTGTGTGTGTGAGTGAGTGTGTGTGTGTGTGAATGAGTGTATGTGTGTGTGTGAGAGAGTGTGCATCAGTGTGAGTGTGTGAGTGTGTGTGTGTCTGAGTGAGTGAGAGTGTGTGTGAGTGAGTGAGTGTGTGTGTGTCTGTGTGAGTGTGTGTGTGTGTCTGAGTGAGTGAGTGTGTGTGTGTCAATGTGAGTGTGCATGTGTGTGTGTGAGAGTGTGTGTCTGAGTGAGTGTGTGTGTATGTCAGTGTGAGAGTGTGTGAGTGTGTGTCTGTGAGAGTGTGTGTGAGAGTGTTTGTGAATGTGTGTGTGTCTGAGTGAGTGAGTGTGCATGTGTGTGTGAGAGAGTGTGTGTGTGAGAGTGTGAGTGCATGTGTGTGTGAGAGAGTGTGTGCGTGTGAGAGTGCGAGTGCATGTGTGTGTGAGAGAGTGTGTGTGCATGAGAGTGTGTGCGTGTGAGAGTGTGTGTGTCTGTGTGTGTGGTGGGTGGGGGTGTAGGGATTCTGTCACCAGCCGGTGTCAATGTGAGGAATACAAGTCTCATTGAGTGAGGGTTGAGTACCTATGGGAAACACCCACATTGGGGTTGTATGCCTCTGTGAGCAATTCATAGAATAGGGTGTGAGGGAGTGACTGAGAGTGTGAACAATCCACTGAAGTCATTTGTAGGAATTACTCTTCAACCAGAGGAAAGTGGGGGTAAAAAATGATGAATGTGTATACAAAAGGTAGAACCATTTGGGAATGAGGGTTTAAAAGAACATAATATTTTGAACATTATTAGACAGCAGAGGTCCTTTGGTCCATGATGTTGTGTCAGCCTTTCAACCTGCTCGAAGATCAATCAAACCCTTCCCCCTTACATTGTCCTACATTCTTCTATCATCCATGTGCCTGCCTAAGTTACTATGGTACTGGTATAGGTGGATGGGAGTGGGCAGTTTAAATGGTTTAGCATAGACTAGATGGGCTGAAGGGCCTGTTTCTGTGCTGTACTTTTCTATGACTCTGTGACTTAAATGCCCCGAATGTATCGGCCTTTACACCTTCCCTGGCAGGGTGTTCCACACACCCACAATACTCTGTGTAAAAAAACTTATCACTGACATCCCCTACATACTTTCCTCCAATCACCTTAACATTATGCTCCCATGCATTAGCTATGTCAGTAATGTTTACCATTAGCAGCTGAGATAAACTTCAAGTGAATGACTGTGTGAAAGTACACCAAACTACAAGAGTGTGAAATGCCTGTGAAATGCCCTCATCAGAGGGCAAAAACATTTGTGGGTAATGTTATGTTTGTTCTTAATAAAGACAAACTTGGTGTGGGTTTATGTTAGAACATTTTATTACTGAACTGCTGCTCAACCCTGTGTGTGTGTGTGCAAAGAGGTCACCTTCATAGCTTCTGGTTCCAGGTGAACTGCCTGCATTACACGCTGGGAACTGAAGTTCTTTATTATGTACACATAATAACACAGGAAATGTGTGAATAGGTGTGAGTTTGTAAATAATAGATCAGCTTTCTAAATCTGGTTTTGGAACTTAAGACATCAGTTGCAATTGGCTTTGATGTGAATGAGACAATTCAGAAGGTATTTATGAATCAGGTGCATTACATGTGCTTACTGCAAATATATCTAAGTGAGATCATTCGTGGAAGATACGGATCTGTCAACACGTGCATGTGTATGGACGTTAGGATATGTTTATCCTCCAAGAGAGACGCAACCTTGTCATGGGGTTTAGAGGTTTGTGTGTCTCATTCACCCTGTGAGTTATTTGGCTGGACAGGTCAAAGGGTAGAGGCCAGACCAAGGGTGGTCCACTGGTCCTCCAGGTTTTGGGGTTCAGCTTAGGGCTAACAACCCTGAGCTGGCCAATAAAAAATAGTTACAGAACCAGCAATGAAAAGTGAGGACCTTCATTGCTTCCCTAAGTGCCAGTGAAGTAACGGGCCAGTGAAGTAAGAATATGTGTATAATATACGTATGAGTGCACAGGGAGAAATATAAACATTTCTGAGGTGTGACGTTTGCAGGAAATGTAAACCATTAGTGACTGAGTGAATGTGTGAGAAATACAGATTAGGGTGCATGTGTGAATAGACATTCTGACATGAGGGATAGATACAGAGATTGAAGAGTGAGTAATCAGTCCCTGACTTCACAAGTGAACACAAATCTTGTTCCTCAGACTCTGCTTCAACAACTTCTCTACCACTAATGTGGGGCTCGTTACCCTGTAGTTTTCAGGATTACCCTTACTTCCTTTTTTGCAGCCGGGATACCAGTTAGTCATCCTCCAATCTTCTGGAACAGCATCTATGGTTTACAAAGACGTAAAACTCTTCAGTAGTCTCCTTCCTTGATTCACTTAGAATCCTGGAATACACCCAGTCAAGCCCTGGGGATTTATCAAAGTTCACAGTAAATTTATTATCGAAGTACCTATATGTCACCATATATATCCTGACATTCATTTTCTTTGTAGGCATTCACAATAGTTACAAATAAATAGCTCAATGAAACACCACACGTGAGAGAGATGGACAAACAACTAATGTGTAAAAGTCAACAAACTAGCCAAATACAAGAAAAGAAAAAATACAGTAAAGAAGCAATAAATATTGAGAGCATGAGCTGCAGAGTCCTTAGGAATGAATCTAGATTGTGGAATCAGTTCAGCGTTGGGGTGAGTGAAGTTATTCCCTCTGGTTGAAGAGCCATATGGTTAAGGACAAATGACTGTTCTTGAACCTGGTGGTGTGAAACTTGAGTCTCCTGTGCTTTCCTCCTGATGGCAGAAATGAGAAGAGAGCATGGCCTGGATAGTGGAAGTACTTGATGATTGATGCTGCTTTTATGTGACAGTGCTTCTTGTAGATGTGCTCAATGGTGGGGAGGGTTTTCCCGTGATGGACTGGGCTGTATCTACTATTTTTTAGGTTTTTCTGTTCAACAGCATTAGTGTTTCCAAGCCAGGCTGTGATGTAACTAGCCAATATAGTCTCCACCACACATCTATAGAAGTTTGTCAAAGTTTTAGATAACATGCTAAATCTATAAAAACTTCTAAGAAAGTAGAGGTGCTGCCATATCTTCTTTGTTATGACAGTGTATTGAATTAAATTGACTTTATTTCTTACATCCTTCACGTATGTGAGGTGTAAAAATTCTTTGTTACTTCTCCATCTGAATGTGCAATGTGCAACTTATAGTAATTTGTAATAGATAGTATGTACAGTAAGGTGTACAACAGAATAGTCAATAGTCAAATACAATTGTGTCAGCGTGAATTAATCAGTCTGATGGCCTGTTGGTTCTGGCTTTAATGCTGTGGTACTGTTTCCCAGATGGTAGCAGCTGGAACAATTTGTGGTTGGGGTGACTCAATCCCCAATGATCCTTCAGGCTCTTTTTACACCCCTGTCACTGTAAATGTCTTGAATAGTGGGAAGTTCACATCTACAGATGCACTGGGCTGTCTGCACCACTCTCTGCAGAGTCCTGCGATTGAGGGAAGTACAGTTCCCATACCAGGCCGTGATGCAGCCAGTCAGGATGCTCTCAATTGTGCCCCTGTAGAAAGTCCTTAGGATTTGGGGACTCATGCCGAACTTCCTCTACCGTCTAAGGGAAAGAGGTGCTACTGTGTTTTTTTCACCACACGGCTGGTATGTACAGACCAAGTGAGATCCTTGGTGATATGTATACTGAGGAACTTGAAACTGTTCACCCTCTCAACCCCAGATACATTGATGTCAATAAGGGGTGAGCCTGCCTCCATTCCTTCTGTAGTCCACAACCAGCTCCTTTGTTTTTGCAACATTGAGGGAGAGGTTGTTTTCTTGACACCACTGTGTCAGGCTGATGACTTCTTCTCTGTAGGCTGCCTCATTATTATTTGAGATTAGGCCGATCAATGTAGTGTCATCGGCAAATTTAATTAGCAGATTAGAGCTGTGGCTGGCGACACAGTTATGGATATACGGAGAGTAAAGGAGGGTACTTAGTACACAGCCCTGAGGGGCACCTGTGTTGAGGGTCAGAGTGACAGAGGTGAGAGAGCCCACTCTTACCACCTGCTGGTGATTTGACAAGAGGTCCAGGATCCAGCTGCACAAGGCAGGGTGAAAGCCGAGGTCTCTGAGTTTCTTGTCAAGCCTGTTGAATGCTGAACTGTAGTCCAAGTTAAATAATAAGCCTGAGGAAGTTAAAGTTGATGACCCTCTCCACCTCTGATCTCCTGATGAGAACTGGGCCATGGATCTCTGGTTTCCCCTTCCTGTAGTCAATAATCAGCTCTTTGGTTTTTCTGATATTGTCGTTGTTCCTTTTCTCGCCTTGTTGCACATCTGGTGGCACTTATGCCATTTCTGTAACACTTTGACTATATTTTTCATGTGGCTGAGTTGCTAGCTTGATGCCCAACCCAGCATGGATGGAAAGCATGCGAGGAGCTGGCCAGATTCAAACTCAGGACCATTTGCCATGAAATCTGGATTGTCTTGTGACAGCAGTGCAGAGCATTTGCAATTAGGTCTTCTGCCTGCAGACTGGCCCTTTGAAGTCCATTCAGGCTAGTATTATGTGACTGTAACAACATGGCAAGAGCAAAAGTGAGCTTAATGTAAGATTAGGTAAACAAATTGTAAGCACAGTATTAATGGGCAGAAGGGCCTATTTCTGTCCTAAACCTCTCTATTACTCTGTACAACTCCGACCATGGTCAGCCATGTAGGTCATTAAAGCAATTTGACAATGCTTTTCAAATTATATGAATTATATTCGCGACAACTTTCCAAAAGTTTTTTTTCAGTCAGCGAGATGAAATCACTGGATGTTATAGTAACCACCTGGAGATGCTAATTTTAACTGCACGAGGGAAAGTGAAAAAGGAGATATGAAGGAGAAAGATGGAATATGGATTTGGTATATAAATAGGTGGGGAAACAGAAGAGGCCGGTCAATCAGGGATCAGAAAGGAGATCTATACATGGGGAAAGGCTGAAAGCTTTGGTATCTACATCCCCAAAGGAAACGATGATGCCAAGACTCAGTAAAAAGTACATGGTGTGCAGATTGGAAGGGTGGAGGCACTAAATAAAGGCAGTGTTTCAAATGCCAAGTTAAACCAAATGAAAGCAGGAGTAAACATATCAGAACAGTTGGCCATAATCTTCCAATCTCTCTCAGATGTGGCAGTTACTAGAGAGCTGGAGAATAGCATGTTCTGTGCTTGTTCAAAGAGCAAGTGTAAGGACAATCCCATAAACCAGGCAATTTAACCTTAATGGTGGAGAAACATTTAGAAATAATAATGGATTAAAAATTAATAGGTACTTGGAGAATTGATGGAGAACTCGTACAGAGTTTTAAAAATTACAAAACTTTGTTTGCTTAGACAAATATGACACATTTTAATTAAGTTAACAGAGGTAATGTAGTAGATTTTGAGAAGATATTTGGCAAAACTACTCATGAAGGGAATTACAGAGCTGAAGCCCATGGATCAGAAATCAGTGAAGATAAGAAATTGGCTTAGATAAGAAACTAGCAGAGAATCATGATAAATGCTTGTCATTCTTACCAGCAGAATCATAACATTGATGTTTCCCAGGAGTCTGTTTGCCAGTACTTCTGGTACAGTATACACTCAGTATACAGGATGTACCTAATGAAGTGGCCACTAGTGTACATATGTGGTCCTCTGCTGCTGCAGCACATCAAGACTTTACATGTTGTGTGTTCAGAGATGCTCTTCTGCATACCCCCTTTGTAATGTGTGGTTATTTGAGTTACTGTCACCTTCCTGTCAGCTTGAACTAGTCTGGCCATTCTTTGACCTCTTTCATTATGAAGGTGTTTTCACCCTCAGAAATGCTGCTTGCTGGACATTTTTCTTTCTTCACTATTCCCTGTAATGTGTGAAAATCTCAGAAGACTGGCAGTTTATGAGATACTCAAACCACCCCATCTTACACCAGCAAGCAGTTCATGGTCAATGTCACTTAGATTACACTTCTTCCCCATTCTGATGTTTGGTCTCGACAACAACATGCATTATGCATTGACATACTGTTACCTGATTGGCTGATTAGATATTTGCATTAATGAGCAGGTGTAGTAGGCCTCTATTAGTCTCAATAGACCATGGATTTACGCCTTGGAAAGTTTCTAGGGCGCAAGCATGGGCAAAGTTTTTTTAATGGAAGACTGGCAGTTGCTCAAGCTACAAGTCTCCCCTCTCCACACCACCAATGTCGTCCAAGGGAAGGGCATTAGGACCCATACAGCTTGGCACCGGTGTTGTCGCAGAGCAATGTGTGGTTAAGTGCCTCACTCAAGGGCACACACGCAGCCTCAGCCAAGGCTCAAACTAGTGACCTTCAGATCACTAGACGAACGCCTAGTGCCAACACAAGCAGGTGTACAGGTGCACATAATGGGGTGGCCAATGATTTGATCACAGGCTTGGGGTCCATGGACCCCTTGTTTAATAGTTTTGGTGCATGGCAAGGTTGGAAAACCCTGCTCCAGAGCGATATTTCCACATGTTAGACTGATACAAAGTTAGGAGTGTGGTAAATAGCGGGGAGTATATTAGTAAGTTACATACACGAGGACAGAAAAGGGCTGGTAAAATGAGTCAGAAGAAACTAAATGCAGAGATGTGTGAAATTGTACATTTTAGTGGAGTAAAGAACAACAATAAATATAAGCCAAGTAGTGCTCTTCTAAAGAGAATGTGCAGTCCACAGACCACAGGTTTTGGTTTGGTAATAGGGTAATGAATCCCCCTCCTGCCTTCTATGGGGATCCCTGGGTCCTATTATTTTCCTTAGGCAGGGAAGTCCATTGCACTGATCACTGTTCAATTATTCTCAATGACTCATTGTTCAGTAAACAAGAACAAGTGCAGAGGGTGGACTTCTGCAGAGCTACCCCAAGCTGAAGTACCAGCACCAGAGGCCCCCGCTTCCCATGTCTCTTGTTTAGACAGCATATTCAGCAATGCTCGGACATTTTGCTTGATGATCTCTGCATGTGGAAAATGTGACCAGTTCTTGAGTAGAGAGGGTCAATGCTGTGGTGAGTAGCCCATCGGGATGCGTGGTGTTGATGAAGCACTACAGCCTGGACTGAGGCAGTAAGTAGGAAACACAGGTTGGCAATGACCTTCATCTTCATAGGTTAGAGGTGTCTAGCTAATGGCACATGGCTAATATCCTGCATTCAGATGTCACTGCCATAGCTAACTTTCTTATGAATGTACTGCTGCTCATGAGCAGAAGTGTGGCTCCATTCTTTCTCGAAGAGTTAGAATCTATTGGCATAAGGCCTTCATTCACTCCTCTTACTGAATGTGTGGACAACTCAAATTGCCCCTGATACAAATTCTACAGCACAGCTCAGGCAGCAGGCCAAGCAAGAATGACAGCCAACAGGCTGGTAAAGGGGGAATAACTTGGTTGTCAGCCAAAGTGGCAGGTGGATGTATTTAGTCATCTCAGGGAGTCTCGAGTCCAGACTGCAAGAGTAAGTGCAAAAATACTCCAATCAATTACCTGATGGATGATGTCCAGCCTTTGTACAGCTGTGCCAGATTTACTTCTGTGTATTGTGCAAAATGATTGTGTTTCTGCAATTTCAAATTGTTTTAATTTGTTTTAAATTCTCAGGAATCTAAAACCCGTCCTGCACCAAGAATCTACCATACATTACTTTGTCATATCCTCCAACTTTTACCGTCAATAAAGTCAAAGTTATCGAGACATAAAATCCCTTCAGCGCACCATGACCGTCAAGCACCTATGTACTATAATCTTAAGACTATTAGACCATCAGACATAGGAGCAGAATGAGGCCATTTGGCCCATCAAGTCTGCTCCGCTATTCTATCGTGACTGATCCTTTTCCCCCCTCCTCAGCCCTACTCCCTGGCCTTCTCCCTGTAACCTTTGATGCCATGTCCAATACAGAACCTATTAATATCCACCTTAAATACACCCAATGGCCTGACCTCCACAGTTGCCTGTGGTAACAAATTCCACAAATTCACCACCCTCTGTCTAAAAAAAATCTCCCCATCTCTGTTTTAAGTAGATGCTCCTTTATCCTAAGGCTGTGTCCTCTTGTGCTAGACTCCCCCATCATGGGAAACATCCTCTTCATATCTACTCTGTCTGGGCTTTTCAACATTCAAAAGGTTTCAATGAGATCAACCCTCATACTTCTAAATTGCAATGAGAACAGACCCAGAGCCATCAAATGTTCCTCATATGATAACCCTTTCATTCCGAGAACCATCCTTGTGAATCTCCTCAGAATCCTTTCCAATGTCAACACATCTTTTCTTAGAAAATGAGCCCAAAACTGTTCACAATACTCAAGTAGAGGCCTCACAAGTGCCTTATGAAGCCTAAACATCACATCCTTCCTCTTATGTTCCAGACCTCTTGAAAGGAATGCTAATATTGGGTTTGCCTTCCTCACCACCGACTCAACCTGCAAGTTAACCTTTAGGGTGTGCTGCACGAGGACTCCCAAGTCCCACTGCATCTCAGATTTTTGGATTTTCTCCCCATTAAAGTGCATGACCATGCATTTTCCAACATTGTATTTCATTTGCCACCTTTTTGCCTATTCTCCTGATCTAAGTCCTTCTGAAACCTTCCTGTTTCCTCAACACTACCTGCCCCTCCTCCAATCTTCGTATCATCTGCAAACTTGGCAACAAAGCATCTATTCTATCATCTAAATCATAAATACACAGAATAAAAAGAAGCGCTTCAAACACCTACCCTTGTGGAATAACACTAGTCACTGGCAGCCTAGCAGAGAAGGATCTTTTTATTCCCACTCGCTGCCTCCTACTAATCAGCCAGTGTTCTAACCATGCCGGTAACTTTCCTATAATACCATAGATCTTAACTTGATAAGCATCCTTATGCTTGGCATCTTGTCAAAGGCCTTCTGAAAGTCCAAATATACAACATCCACTGCATCCCCCTTTATTGATCCTACCTGCAATCTCCTAAAAGAATTCCAACAGGGTGGTCAGGCAAGATTTTCCCTTAAGGAAACCATGCTGACTTTGTCCCATCTTGTCTTGTACGCCAAGTACGCCATCACCTCATCCTTAACATTGACTCCATCATCTTCCCAACCACTGAGGTCAAGCTATCTGATCTATAATTTCCTTTCTGCTGCAAGCTTCCTTTCTTACAGAGTGGAATGACATTTCCAATTTTCCAGTCCTCCAGAACCACGCCAGAGTCCAATGAACATTTAAAGATCATTTCTAATGCCACCACAATCTCTACTGCTACCTTTTTCAGAACCCTAGGTCCAGGTGAATTATGCACCTTTAGGTCTTTCAGCTTTTTGAGCACCTTTCTTGTAATAATAATTTCTCTTCCCTCATACCCTTCAACACCTGGTACACTGCTAGTGTTTTCCACATGGAGGTTGATGCAAAATGCTCAATTCAGTTCATCTGCCATCTCCTTGTCCCCTGTTATTATTTCTCCAGCCTCATTTTCTAGGGATCCTATAGCCACTCTTTTTATTTTTATGTAACCAATAAAGGTTTTTTATCCATCTTGATAACGTTTGCTAGCTTTCTTTCATATTTCACCTTTTCCCTCCTAATGAATCTTTTAGTCACTTTCTGTATGTTTTTGAAAGCATCCTGCTAATTTTTGCTTTGTTGTATGCCTTCTCTTTTGCTTTTATATTAACTTTGACTTCCCTTGTCGGCCACGGCTGTACT
This sequence comes from Hemitrygon akajei, assembly GCF_048418815.1. NCBI lineage: Eukaryota > Metazoa > Chordata > Chondrichthyes > Myliobatiformes > Dasyatidae > Hemitrygon > Hemitrygon akajei. The sequence goes on along the minus strand of NC_133124.1, from coordinate 140,368,228 downwards.
ATTTTGCCATTTGAGTATTTCTTTGTTTTTGGAATATTTATCCTGCACTTTCCTCATTTCTCACACCATTGCTGCTTTGCTGTCATCCCTGCCAGCATCTCCTTCCAACTTACTTTGGCCAAGTCCTCTCTCATCCCACTGTAATTTCCATTTCTCTACTGAAATACTGCTACATCCAACTTTACTTTCACAACAAATTTCATGTTGAACTCTATCATATTGTGGTCACTACTTCCTGAGGGTTCCTTCACCTTAAGCTCCCTAATTGCCTCCAGTTCATTACATAACACCCAGTCCAGTATAGCTGATCCCCTAGTGTGTTCAACCACAAGCTGCTCTAAAAAGCCATCTAGTAGGCATTCAACAAATGCCTAGGAGATTCATTACCAAACTGATTTTCCCAATCTACATACAGGTTAAGTCTCCCATGACTATCATAGCAATGCCTTTTTGACACACCTTTTCCATTAGCTGTTGTATTTTGTAGTCCACCTCCCAGCTACTGCTTGGAGGTCTGAATTTAACTGCCATGAGGGTCCATTTACCCTTGCAGTTTCTTAACCCAACCCACAAGGATTCACCATCTTCCAATCCTATGTTACAACTTTTTAATGATTTGTTGCTATTCTTTACCAGCAGAGCCATGCCACACACTCTGCTACCTTCCTATCCCTCCATCACAACGTGTAACCTTGAGCATTCAGCTGCCAACTACAGCCATCTTTCAGCCCCAGTTCAGTGATAGCCACAATATCATACCCTACAATCTGTAAAAGCGTAACAAGGTCATCCACCTTATTTCTTTTACTCTGTGCAGTGAGATATAACACTATGAGTACAATATTTGCTACCCTTTTTGATTCTGCGTCCCTAAAGCACTGATACTTGCCCGGCTGGCTGTAATTTTGTCCTAACATCTGCCTGCACTTCCTTACTGCTTGACTGCACGTTATCTTTGCTTTTTAACATCCATCCTATCCTGAGTCGTTTCACTTTGGCTCTTACATGAATTCCATTTATTTCTCAATATTCTTGCCATGCACCTACATTAGGAGCAACTTAAAATAGTCAACTCACCAACCAAAATTTGGCATATATGAAGAAAGCAGAACACCCCGGGTGGAAACACCCAGTCACAGGGAAAAGGTGCAAACTCCGAAAACACAGCAGCCAAGGTCAGTTAGGGCTCTGTGAGGCTGCAGCATTAACTGTTGCACCATCAGGTTGCCTAGAGTTTGCTATCACGGTGGTCTTCTATTTTTAGCCACTTCTTAAGTGCCTTAAATTGTGATTTCTAGTCTTTAGCTCTATTGGGGTTATGTAGAATTACTGTAAGTTGAAACCTAATGTTGTTCAAATAAAATTCTTATAAACTCTGTCAGATGTACTTGTCTTTTAAGATTAAACAAATTTAGATCCTCTCTGAGTAATTGTTTCAGCACACAGTGGTAGATTTTTTATGTTAAAATTCATCTACTGTTTTATAATTAGTTCAAATAATGGGCGGTGTTGCGGACTAAGGCAATTCCTTGATTAAAGGAATGGTTGACCTTTGGGAATGAATCGTGCCTGCAGTAGGATTTGAAATGTCAGGACAATTAGCTGGTTGTGTTGGATTTGTGAAAAGCTGCTGATAATTCTCTTTCATATTCTCCAAAGGGAATTTCGGACCCTGGTAATTGAAATGGTCTTAGCAACCGATATGTCTTGCCACTTTCAACAAATCAAAGCTATGAAAAATTCCTTGCTACAGCCAGAAGGGTGAGTCATCATTTGGCAGAAGTTTCCACTCTCAGTCATTTTTAATAAGTTGTATTAACGCTAATATATGCTTTTTCTCTTTCATTTCTAACTATAATTAAATAGATTAGCTTTGTCGTATATGGCTGTCTCATCTCAGGGGCAGAGAAAATTTGTGTTCAGTTTCTAAACTCAGATTTTAATTGAACATTTCCCTGGTGATAAATATGCATACATTTCAGCTACTCCAGGGTACCCCACTACTAATTGCTGAATAGTGCCTCGAAAAGTGACAATGCTTCCAGAAACTTAACAAAACCACTCACACCTTATCATTACTTGACTCTAAGGTCTTAAATTTTGGAGTGGAGAAGTATTCAACAATGGTCGGTAGTGTTAACAGTCAGAATGTTAATCTATAAAAAATGGATGTTTTCTGATGCTTGCATTCCTATATTTATACAATATATATCAAGAAACATTCTATAAAATTTAATAAGGTTTATGACATCATGCTTGAATTGCAGAGGAAGCAGAATGGATAAGCATTCATAATGAACAATGTTAATGAAATCAATATGTCGAATGCACATGTGACCGACCTGCTTTGTATTGGGTATTGTTGAACACAGTGCTTTGCCTTATTACATTGAGTTACTTTTTGCATAAAAATAAATACAAGAATAAATGTACTCTAGAATAAATAATAAATCTTTATATTTGGGGACAATACATTCTAACGTGTGCTTTTTAAAACCCATAGCAGTATTTGCCACTCATGTGCCCCCTCCCAGGATATTACACCCTTTCACTGGGCTTTCCTACCTGATCCAGCCACAGCTCTCCAACACTCGACTGTATCCTTCTGCACTGAGCCATTGTGTGGGCTGCACAAGCTTCAGTGCATGTACTCCTGTAACCTAGATAGTGCCAGTGGGCATCATTCCCTCAGGGACATCTCACTGTGCTGGGAGTCCAGCAAGTTTCAGGTAGACCACAGGGCATCTTTCACTGAGTTGATGATTCTCCAGCAGCAGTTAAGTCTTGATAGGTGTAAAGAGCCCATAAATCAGAGTCCTCTATTAAACGTAACTGGGGATGAACCAGGCCATGGACCCTCACATCCTTCTCTATACCTTCTTTACAAACCCACAGTCTGCAAAGAGAACAAAGTTTACTCTGAAGTTTTAAAAGTATGTTGAATTACAAAGAACTTTACAGTATCAAACCTATATCAGCTTCTCTTTTTGACCATAAGACCATAAGATCTGAAGTCTCTGTCAGTCAGAGTTGACCATGGATATTCCATCCTAGCTGTCTAGCCTGGGCGGTACGATTTTGAGAGCAACCTGTTGCCCATGTAGCAAGATCACCCCCTCTACGCATCTGATGAACCCAAAGGAACGGCAGAGACTGACACAGTTTGGTACCAGCAGTGTCACAGGAGTTGCCAGTCAGCACTGAACTCAAGGTAGGTCTCTGCTAGGGACTCCGGCTCTGGAGCTTTCCTTTGGGGTTTAAACCTGAAGCTTTCCCCATGAGTGTGTAAGTCAGTGGAAGTTTGAAATCAGAGTTTTCTTTCACTTAGAAGAGCTGCCAATCACAGCTGCTGAAACCCAACAACCTGAAGCAATGTTTTAAGGTCACAGTAACCCACCTTTGCCCCTTCTCCTATCTGTAGAAATGGTTCTGCCAGGCTCAATAGCTAAGCCACAGGTGAAGACCAGCAGCTGGACTTGCTTGTCAGAGGGTGGTCGATTATGGAGGGGGGGCAGTTCCATTTCATTTATTGTTAAATTTTAGCTTGGGTTATACAGTTATTCGCTTGCATACTGTACTGTATTTGTGGGTCATCCTGACTGTAACAGGGGTATGTGATAGTTACCTCCCCCCACCACCCCCCCATCTGGAGAGACTGGTTGGGTTCACTCTCTGGGTTACGGTGCCCATTGTTTTGTGTTTATCACAATAAAATGGTTGTTGAGTTGAACGAGCTATCTTGTCTGTCCTTGTGGACCAAATGCTCACCACATTGGTGTCACGAATGGGATGCAGGATTGACGACCAGATCAAAGAGCTATGATATTGAATAGAGTACCTTAAACCCGGGGAATAAGATGAGCGACCGAGCAGTATGCACCCACGGGCAGGGCTCAAGCAAACGAGACCCGGGAGGAGGACCTGGGAACCGAGCATTGCACCTTTCCAGGGAGCCCCGATGGAGCGAGTGTACCCAGGCTCCCCAACCCGGGGACAGAGCTGAGTGCTTTACTCGCCTCCGTAGCCATGGGAAGATGGGCACCATGGCAGATGCCGCCGGAGCAAGAGGAAGACCAAAGGGCCTCGACGATTTGCACCTCAGGGTGCACCCTGAAGCTCCCCCAGATACAACGGTACCAGCCACCTGGAACCTTACCTGGTGGAAGTCAAACTTGCCGCATGGCACATCAGGTGGAGCCCCACCGAGACAGCGGTTCACTTTGCCCCGGCACTGGAACGAGATGCCCTGCGGGCCCTCCTTGACCTAACGCCGGTGGGGCTGCGTGACTACAGGGCCCTCGTTGTGGTGCTGGAACAGTGTTTCGAGCAGAGGCAGTTGGTGGAAGCAGTGAGGGAAGAACTGGGCAGCAGACGGCGCCCTATGGGAGGAAGCCTGGGGGCATTAGCCACAGCCCAGTGCAGCCATCGGGAATTGCCGAGCGGGCTGCACCGTCCGAATCCTCCAGCCGAACCCCTCCAGGCTGGTGCTTGGGTAAAGGCGAGGCTTACACGTGGACTGCGTGGTGGAGGGCATCAGATGCTGTGCGTTGGTGGACACAGGGTCAACCATCACTACCATCTGTCCCTGTATTCTACCCAGTACTGTCCAGCCATCCCCACCTGGGTGGACAACGACAGCGGTCCGGTTGGCTACGGTCACTGGTGACTGTGCGGCGATGTGAGAGAAGAGGAGGCCGTGCATCGCAGTGGACACGAGGTGTGGCTCGCCGACATCCGAGAGTCCTGAATCATTGGCCTGGGCCTGCTGTCCCACTGAGGGCCCATGTGGATGTGTCAGGGCCAACACTTTACCCAGTGCTGAAGCCGTGGCTCTCCAGCAGGGCAGCTCCAGGAATGGCTCCCAGCGGGAACAACAACCACACCGGTTTCACAGCGGCCCGGGACAGTGCAGCACACCCGGCAGCGGCCCAACGCAACACAGCTGAACCAGGAGCAAGTGACGGTGACGCCGGCAACCACGTCCCCACCACGGACCAGCAGCTGTGCAGCGAACAGGTGAGCGATCCGATGTTGGCCTGGGTGAGTGTGGGACGACAGCCGGAGTGGGCAAAGGTCTCCGCACTGGAACCGGAGACCAAAGCCCTGTACTTGCAGTGGGGAACGCTGGAGGTCCACGACGGGTTGCTTTTTGGGTGGTGGTAGTTGTCCGATGGTGAACCACATCTCTTGTAGCTGGTCCCCCGGGGGTTCCGCGCCACGGTGCTGAGGTCTGTGCACGGGCTGGTGGGGGCTGGCCATTTCAGAGTTACAAAGACACTGGGTAAGCGGCGTGAACGCTTCTACTGGCCTGGGTACAGGCAGGACGTGGAGCTGTTCGTGCACTGCTGCAACGCTTCCAGCTTCCAGAAGGGGCTGGGCCGCCAATCTAGGATGCCAGTGCAGCAGTTCATGGTGGAGCCCCAGTATGGGTCTACTACCCCTCCCGGAGGAAGGGACTATCCCCCAGGCTTGGAAGCCACTAGAAGGGGCCAGGAGAGATTCTCGGCTGCATCGCTGATGTGGTATATCGGGTGCAGTTGCTTGAGTGGCGGAAGGTAGCTGTGTTGGACCGGGACTGGCTGGCATCGTGTCAGCCCTTGGCCACCGCTGACCCAGTGAGGCTGAAGGAAGGAAGTGACACTCAGGGTGCCCTGCCTCTTGCCTCACACAAACAGGCGGCAGTGTCAACACCCACCAGGACTTTAGGACTTTGTTGTGGACTCTGGGGTTGGTGGGAATAGGTGACCCCTCGGTTGGGGGCAGTGTGACGCCCTGGAGGGTTGTGGTCGACAGGCGACCACTGCATTTCTAATGACCAGTATTGTTTATTGTTCTTGTGTTAAAATGCTTTTGTGGGATTATGGTGGGAGTTCCAGTTCATTTGTTTTTACATTTTAGCTTGGGTTATACAGTTATTTGCTTGTGTATTTGTGGGTCACCCTGACTGTAATGGGGGTGTGTGATGGTCACCTCCCCCATTGGTGTGAGACTGGTTGGGTTCACTCTCCAGGTTATGGTGCCCAGTCTGTTTGTGTTTATCACAATTAAATGTTGTTCAGTTCAACGAGATTCCTCGTCTGTCATTATGGACCAAATGCTCGCCACAATATATACTATATGAATAAAAATAAATAGCATAATTTAATGAGCTTGTCCCCATTACCACCCCCAGCCATAACAACCTTAAGGAACCAAAGACCATAAGATATAGGAGCAGAATTAGTCCATTTGGCCCATTGAGTCTGCTCTCCATTTCATCATGGCCAATGCAATTTTCCTCTCGGCCCCAATCTCCTACCTTCTCCCCATATCCCTTCATGCCCTAACCAATCCAGAATCTATCAACCTCTGCCTTAAGTATACATAAAGACTTAACCTCCACAGCTGACTGTGGCAATGAATTCCACCGATTCTCTACTCTCTGGCTAAAGAAATTCCTCCTCACCTCCATTATAAAAGGACACCCTTCTATTTTGAGGCTGTGGCCTCTGGTCCTAGACTCTCACCATAGGCAACCTCCTCTCCACATCTACTCTATCAAGGTCTTTCCCCATTTGATAGTTTTCAATGAGCTCATCTCTTATCCTTCTGAATTCTAGTACATACAGACCCAGAGCCATCAAACGCTCTTCAAATGACAAACTATTCAATCCTGGAATAATTTCTGTGAATCTCCTTTGAACCCTCTCCAGTTTTATAAAATTTCAACCTTACATCCTTGTTTTTATATTGTAGTCCTCTCAAAATGAATGCTAACATTACATTTGCCTTCTTCACGACAGGCAACCTGAAAATTAACCTTTAGGGACTCCTGCAGAAGTACTCCCAAATCCCTTTGCACCTCAGTTTTTTTTGTATTTTCTTTGTTTAAAAAATAGTCAATCCTTTAATTTCTTCTACCAAAGTGCATGACCATACACTTCCCGACACTGTATTCCATCTGCCATTTCTTTGCCTATTCTCCTCGTCTGTCCTTCTGTAGCCTCTCCACATCCTCAAAACTACCTGCCGCACTACCTATCTTTACATCATCTGCAAACTTTTCAACAAAGCCATCAATCATCCAAATCATTGACATGTAACGTAAAAGGAATTGGCCCCAACACAGACCCTATGGAACACCACTAGTCTCTGGTAGCCAGTCAGAATTGGATTTCTTTATCCCACTCTTTGCCGCCTGCCAATCAGCCATGGCTTTATCCATGCTAGAATCTTTCCCTCATTACCATGGGCTCATAGCTTGTTAAGCAGCCTCATGTGTGGCACCTTGTCAAAGGCCTTCTAAAAATCCAAGTACACAACATCAACTGATTCTCCTTTATTTATCCTGCTTGTTATTTCTTTAAAGAATTCCAACAGCTTTGTCAGGCAAGATTTCCCCTTGAGGAAACCATACTGACTATGGCCTATTTTATTATGTGCCTCTAAGTCCCCTGAGACCTCATCCTTAATAATTGATTCCAACATCTTCCCAATCACTGAGGTCAGACTAACAGGCCTATAGTTTCCTTTCTTCTGTCTCTCCCCCTTCTTGAAGAGTGGAGTGACATTTGCAATTTTCCAGTCTTCCGGAACCATTCTAGAATCAAGTGATCCCTGAAAAATCATTGATAGTGCCCTCATGATCTCTTCAGCCACCTCTTTCAGAACTCTGGAGTGTACACCAGGTGTACTCCAGGTGACCTATCTAGCTTCAGACCTATCAGTTTCCCAACAACCTTCTCTCTAGTTATGGTAACTTCATCCACTTCATGCCCCTGGACACCTGAAACTTCCACCATACTACTAATGTCTTTGACTGCGATGGCTGATGAAAATATTTCTTCAGTTCATCTGCCATTTTATTGTTGCCCATTACTACCCCCCTAGCATTGTTTTCCAACAGTCCAATATCTACTCTCACCTCTCTTTTGCACTTTATGTATCTAAAGAAACTTTTGGTATCCTCTTTAATATTGTTGGCTAGCTTAATTTTGTATTCAATCTTTACCTTAATGACTATTTTAGTTGCCTTCTGTTGGTATTTGAAAGCTTCCTGATCCTCTAACTTACCACTAATTTTTGCTCTATTATATGCCCTCTCTTTGGCTTTTATGTTGGCTCTGACCTGTTAGACATGGTTGTGTCATCTTTCCTTGAGAATACTTCTTCCTCTTTGGGATGTATATATCCTGCACCTTCCAAATTGCTTCCAGAAATTCCAGCCATTGCTACTGTTCCATCAGCCCTTCTAGTGTTCTTTTCCAACCACTTCTAGGCAACTCCTCTCTCATTCCTCTGTAATTCCCATTACTCCACTATAATACATGTGACTTTAGCTTCTTCTTGTCATATTTCAGGGTGAATTTGATCATTTTGTGATCACTTACCCCTAAGGGTTCTTTTACTTTAAGCTCTCCAATCAATTCTGCTTCATTGCACAATATCCAATCCACAATAGCTGATGTCTTACCCCCTGATGTCTCCCCTAAACTTCCCTCCCTTAACTTTGTACATATGCCCTCTGGTGTTTGCTATTTGTGCCCTTGGAAACAGGTACTGGCTATCCACCCTATCTATGCCTCTCATAATCTTGTAGACCTCTAACAAGACCCCTCTCATCCTTCTATGCTCCAAAGAGAAAAGTCCCAGCTCTGCTAACCTTGCCTCATAAGACTTCCTTTCCAATCCAGGCAACATCATGGTAAATCTCCTCTGCAGCCTCTCCATAGCTTCCGCATCCTTCCTATAATGAGGTGACCAGAATTGAACATAATACTCTATGTGCAATCTCATCAGAGATTTGTAGAGTTGCAACATGACCTCAGTGCTCTTGAACTCAATCCCCCTATTAATGAAGCCTAGCATCCCATAGGCCTTCTTAACTACCCTATCAACCTGTGCAATGACCTTGAGGGATGTATGGATTTGAACCCCAAGGTCCCTTTGTTCATCCATACTCTTAAGTAACTGACCATTAATCCTGTACTCAGTCTTCTGGTTTGTCCTTCCAAAATGCATCACCTCACACTTATCCAGATTGAACTCCATCTGCCATTTTTCTGCCCAACTCTGCATCCTGTCTATATCCTCTTGTAACCTTCGACAACCTACAGCTCCATTCACAACTCCTCCAATCTTCATGTCATCCGCAAACTTACTCACCCACCCTTCTGCCTCTTCATCCAGGTCATTTATAAAAATCACAAAGAGCAGGGGTCCCAGGACAGATCCTTGTGGCACTCCACTAGTCACCAACCTCCAGTAGTCTCCAACTACTACCCTCTGCTTTCTTCTTGTAAGCCAATTTTTTAACCAAATAGCCGAAGTTCCACTGATCCCATGTCTCATGACTTTCTGGATGAGTCTCTCATGGAGGACCTTGTCAAATGCCTTGCTAAAATCTATGTAGACCACATCTACCACCCTACCCTCATCAATTTCTTTTGTTACCTCCTCAAAAAACTCAATTAGGCTTGTGAGGCATGACCTTCCCTTTGTGATGAGATCTTGAGGTTTATTGAATATGGACAGTACCTTTAAAAAGAGAAAGTGTGTGTATACTAATTCAGAGAGAGAGCACCAAATAGCTCGTGAGTTGCCATGTTTATGGCAGGGTGGAGCTATATGATGGACAGCTTGGCGTTCAGCATGTTTGGGATATATAACCCTTGCCTGGGTTGATTGCTTTAGTGCGTGAAGACAGTACCTTTTTTGTGTGGTCACAGTCAGTGACTTTAACAGAACTTCGGAGCATCAGCTTACTTGGAAAATAATCTCCCTCACTCCCTTCTCAATTCTACTCAACCCAACATCACAAATTGAACTGACTTCATTCCTATACCATTGTAAGACTGTATCATGTACCACCTAAGCTTGAATGAGTTTGGGAAACATGTACTCACACCTATATATGCTTATATATGCCTAACATCATTAATCCTTGGTTTATCTGGTTTTATATTACTATATTACATAGATATTAATAAATAGTGTTTTGTTTGTAGCAAAGCCAGACTCTAGGTGTGCTCCATATCTGCTGGTTCTTTTAACCCGTTACAGGGTACATAACAAAATTGGGGGCCCATCTGGGATAAGCTTAACTTATGGGTTAAGGTATTGTAGCAGACGAGGTTGTTTTAAACCCTAAAGCTGAGTTTACTCTGGATGAGAGTTTTCCAGAGAGTAGCTGGGATGAACAGGGGAACTGCAATTTGAAATTGGGACTAGAGATGAAAGCCTAAGGTCTGAGGTGTCTGACTCGGCCAAAAAGGAATGCAGTCCTTTTGTGTCAGATGGACTTGGTTCAATGAATAAAGGGTTAACCTTGGTACCAGTGGAAATTGAGAATTCTCAGTCACTTGTGTTAGATAGGGTTCTAAAAGTTGGTGATGAGATGAAAACTGTTACTGAAGGTATTGAGAAGGATGGTGTTTCTGGACTTTTGAATAAAGTACTTGTGAAGTCCGGTTTTATTTTGAAACCTTTGACCCTGATTTCAGAACAACGGCCCGCTGAAGAAGTATGTGCCACTCTAATAAATTTTTTTTTTTTTGAGAGAAAATAGTAGATGTATTTAATTAAAGGTATTAAATTCAGGCCTTGAAGTATGAAAGGTCTGAATACTCAGGATATTAAATTTTCACAGAACAGTATTCATCTAAGTAAATAAAACCTTCTGACACATTGTTAAAGATGGGCAATATCTGTATTGGTTTGTTTTTTTTAAAACTTTTTTTATTGTTTTCAAATAGTTACAGAATAAATGTGTATGGAAAAAAAATGTGTCACCCAGCCCCCCCTCCCCTTAACCCCTCCCCCCTAACATCCCTATTAAAAAAATAAGAAAGAAAAAAAAAGGAATGCCTGGATATTGGAGGATCCCCACATGCTCCATGGAGTTCGTAATAACTTTAGTATATATATTTATTTCTTTCCCCAAGTAACCAATTATTTCATCTTCGGAGCACCTATATATTTAATCCTGTCTTTTGTAAATAAGGGCGCCAAATTTTCAAAAATGTTTCATATTTATCTCTTAAATTATAAGTAATTTTTTCAAGTGGAATACAGCCATAAATTTCGTTCTTCCAACGATCTATACTTAGATATGTATCCGATTTCCAAGTCACTACAATAGCTTTTTTGGCTACTGCCAATGCAATTTTTATAAATTCTTTCTGATATTTATTCAATTTGGATATTGGTTTTATCCCTTCAATATTACCTAGTAAAAGTAATATTGGGTTGTGTGGAAGTTGTATTCCAATAACTTGTTCCAGTAAAACTCTTAAATTTGTCCAAAAAGGTTGAATTTTAGAGCAAGACCAAGTAGAATGTAAAAAAGTACCAATTTCTTGGTTACATCGGAAACACTGATCAGATAAATTTGGGTTTAATTTATTTATTTTTTGTGGTGTAGTATATAGTTGATGTAAAAAATTGTATTGCACTAATCTTAATCGAACGTTTATTGTATTTGTCATACTCTCAAGACATAGTCTTGACCAGCTTTTTTCTTCAATTTTGATATTCAAATCACTTTCCCATTTTTGTCTTGACATGGACTCCTTGTTATAAATTTTGTTTTGACATTGGAATGTAAACACATGTAAAGACATTGGAAGGTTGTGGAGTTGTTTTTTAAGTTTGTGATTTGGAGAGACAGGGTTCGGAGACTTCTCAAAACAAAGGGAAGTGTTGTTTTGACCAAGAGAGACTATCTGCAGGTGTTATTATGGAAACATACAGAACTAAAGGTCTTGGAGATAGAATTAAGGACTTGTTTGGAAGTTCAGCGAAAGGGCTTAGTTTAGAAAACATGAGTGAGGAGTTTGCACCTGTGCAGGGTAAAGTTCAGGCCGTCCTTGAAAGCCCTGTTCGAGCTGATCACGTAATAGTTAATTGTTCTGTGGTGAAATGGAAAAGAGAAAATGGGTGATCAAACGCCATTTTGGATAACAGGATCTGGTTTTGCAGGAATTTGACTTTCTTGGTAACAAAGCATGTAAAAGGTAAAGGCAATAATATGGTGGATTGATTGTCTGGATGTTAAGTTTAAGAATGAAATAGAAACTAGTATTTGTATACGCTTTTGCTATGTTACCTGATAATTACACGTGTGTTGCTTCAAGCTGTACAATCGATAGTTGATCCTTGATCAAAATTTTTCCCAAAAGGAGGGAGGTGTGATGAGATCTTAATGTTTATTCAATATGGACTGTCCCTTTAAAAAGCGAGAGTGTGTGTCTGGACTGATTCAGAGAGAGAGCACTGAACAGCTTGTGAGTTGCCATGGTTACGTCAGGGCGGAGCTATATGATGGACAGCTTGGCTTTCAGCATGTTTGGGATATTTACAAGGTGAGCTGGCTTTTCAGACAGACACACAGGAGACATGGAAGAGAAAGACACTAGATGAGCTTTGTGTGCGTACAAAAGGGTGGGTTTTGCTTTCAGTGTGGGATAGGAGTGATCGGTGGAAGGTTATTGGTTTGTTTAACCCTTGCCTGGGTTGATAGCTTTACCGCGTGAAGATGGTACTTTTTTGTGTGGTCACAGTCGATGACTTTAACAGGACTTCTGAGCACAACGTGGAAGAATCGATGGCATCGGCTTACTTGGAAAACAAATCATCCCCCTCTCCCTCCCCCTCCCCCTCAATTTTACTCAACTCTACATCACAAACTGAACTGACTTAATTCCTGTACCATTGTAAGACTGTATAATTTACCACCTAAGCTTGAATGAGTTTGGGAAACATATACTCACACCTATATATGCCTAATACTGTTAATCCTTGGTTTATCTGGTTTTATATTACTATATTATGTAGATACTAATAAGTAGTGTTTTGTTTGTAGCAAAACCAGACTCCAGGTGTGTTCCATTTCTGCTGATTCTTTTAACCTGTTACGGGTTACGTAACACCTTCACAAAGCCATGATGATTATCCTTGAGTAGACTATACTTCTCCAAATGCTTGTAGATCCTATTCTTAAGAATCCTTTCCAATAGTTTGCAGTCTACCGACGTAAGACTCACTGATCTATAGTTCCCAGGATTCTCCCTATTACCTTTTTTAAACAAGGGAACTACGTTTGCCATTCTCCAATCCTCCGGCACCTCCCCTGCAGCCAAAGAGGATTCAAAGATCATAGCTACTGCTCCAATGATCTCTCTTGTCACTTCCCACAGCAAACTGGGGGATATCACATCTGGCCCTGGGGACTTATCAATCTTGATGTTTTTAAGAAGATCTTTCACTACTACTTCCTTTATCTCCACATTGTCCAGCACACAGGCCTGTTCTATTTCAGCCTCATGCTGATCAAGGTCCTTTTTACTTGTGAATACTGAAGCAAAGTATTCATTTAGGACCTCCCTAACCTCCTCCGCCTTCAGGCACATGTTGCCTTCTTTATCCTTTAGCAGCCCCATCTTCATTCTTGTCATCCTTCTGTTCTTCATATACGCATAGAACACCTTGGGTTTCTCCTTAATCCTAGATGCCAAGGCCTTCTCATGTCCTCTTCGAGCTCTCCTAAGTTCTTTCTTAATCACCTTCCTGGCTACTCTATATTTCTCATGAGCCCCTCCTGCTTCCTACTTCTTATATCTAACATATGCTTCCTTCTTCCTCTTGACAAGTTGCCTCACGTGTTTTGTCAGCCACGGTTCCCTTTTCCTACCATTTTTTCCTTGTCTCATTGGGACAAACCTGTCCTGAACCCAGCACAAGTGGTCCCTAAACTTCCTCCACATTACTTCTGTGCTTTCACCCTTGAACATCTGTTTCCAATTTACTCTCGCTAGTTCCTGCCTCATCCCTTCAAAGTTAGTCCTTCCCCAGTTAAGAACTTCCCATTTTGTCCTTTTATATCCTTTTCCATAGCTATGCTGAAGCTAAGGGAGTTGTGGTCACTCTCACCAAAATGCTCCCCTACCAAGAGGTCTGCTACCTGACCAGGTACATTACCTAGAACTAGATCTAGTATGGCCTCTCCCCTCCTCAGTCAGACCACATACTGTGTCAGGAATCCTTGAACACACCTGACAAATTCAGACCCATCTATCCCCCTTGCAGTCAGGAGGTGCCAGTCAATATGAGGGAAGTAGAAATCACCCATAACTACAACCCTGTATTTCCTGCACCATGCTATAATCTGCCTGCTTATCTGCTCCTCGGTGTCCCGAGGGCTATTTGGGGGCCTATAGACTACTCTCAGCACAGATTGATCTCTTCCTATTTATGACTTCCACCCACACCGACTCAGTGGACACTCCCTCTGCAGCGTCCTCCCTTTCTATAGCTGTGATACTATCCCTGACCAGTAATGCTACTCCCCCACTTTTCTACCTCCCATCGTATTCCTTTTAAAACAACTAAACCCTGGTACCTGCATCAGCCAATCTTGCCCTTCCTCTAGCCAAGTTTCAGTAACAGCCACAAAATCGTAGTTCCATATACTAATCCATGCTCTAAATTTAAGCCCTTTATTCCTAGTACTCCTAGCGTTGAAATAGACACATTTCAACCTCTCTAACTGGCTACATTTATGTTTTGTCTCCTGTCTGTCCTTCCTTGCCAACTCAGAACACATAGCATCATGCCCTTGTCCTTCTACCCTAATCTCTGCACTCACATTCTGATTCCCACCTCACTGCCAAGCTAGTTTAAACCCTCCCCAACAGCTCTAGCAAACCTGTCCACCAGGATATTCCAGTTCAGGTGCAGCCTGTCCTTTTTGTACAGGTCAGACCTTCCCAGAAGGGATCCCAATGATCCAGAAATCTGAACCCCTGCCCTCTGCATCAACTCTTCAACTACGCATTGATCTGCCATAACTTCCTGTTCCTACCCTCTCTGTCTTGTGGCACAGGCAGGAATCCCGAGATTACCATCCTTGAGGTCCTGTTTTTTAACTTCTTTCTTAACTCCCTATATTCCTTACTTAGGACCTCATCCCTACTCCTATCTATGTCATTGGTTCCCACATGGACCACCACATCTGGCTGCTCACCCTCTCTTCAAAGAATACTGAGAACTTGATCCGAGATATCGCAGACCCTGGCACCAGGGAGGCAACAGACCAACTGGGACTCTTGATCTCTCCCACCGAACCTCTTATCTGTCCCCCTAACTATCGAATCCCCTATCACTACTGATCTCCTTTCTTCCCTCTTCCTTTCTGAGCTGAGGGTTCAGTCTCGGTGCTAGAGACACGACCACTACAATTTGTCCCTGGTAGGTTGTCCCCACCAACAGTATCCAAAACAGTATACTTATTGTTGATGGGAACGGCCACAGGGGTGTGCTCTGCTCTTTCTGTCTAATCCCCTTTGCTCTGCTGACAGTCATCCAGTTACCTGTCTCCTGACTTTTAGGGGTGACTGTCTCCCTGAAACTCTGATCTATTACTGCCTCTGCCTCCCGAATGATCCGAAGTTCATCCAGCTCCAGCTCCCTAACATGGTTTGACAGGAGCTGCAGCTGGATGCACCTTTTACAGGTGTAGTCATCAGAGACAATTGTGCTGTCCCTGACTTCCCACATCCTACAATTGGAGCACTGGACTGCCCTATCTGCTGCTTCCATTACCAACTCCTGTTATTTAAATTAAGTAAAGAAACTTACCCAGCCTTACCTCACTGGGAGCAAGCTCGTCCTTTGCCTCTTCTCACTAAAGCCTCTTGAGCCAAAGCCTCAAAGCTCCAATCCTTCACTAGCCCACTCATTCATGGGCCGCTCTTCTTGAGCTACTCCTCAACCCTTATTTGTTTGAGCTTTTCAATTTTCGATTGCCCAATCAACTGCTTGGTCACTTGACCTCGATTGCCCAATCAGTTGCTTTCTGCTGAGTCTGAGCTATTCAAATCTTGGCAAACTGACAGTTGTGTACAGATCCCACCTTCCCTGGAAGAGAGCCCAATGATCCAGAAATCTGAAACCCTCCCTCCTACACCAACTGCTTAGCCACGTAATTTCCCTGGTTCTGGTGTAGTTGTGGCCTCTCCAGAATGCAACATGGGTAGCAATCCTGAGATCACCACCCTGGATGTCCTGCCCTTTTAACTTAGCACCTAACTCTCTGAACTCCTCAACTAGAACCTCAGCACTCATCCTACCCATGTCATTGGTACTTACACAGACCATGACTTCTGGGTGTTCACCTTCCCACTTAAGAATGCTGAGGACTTAATCTGAGAAATCCTGGCAACTAGGAGGCAACATACCATCCGGGAATCTTGATCTCACCCACAGAACCTCCTGTCCATTCCCCTAACTAATGAATCCCCTCTCACCACAGCATGTCTCTTCTCTCCCCCACCCCTTCCCTTCTGAGTCACAGAGGCAGACTCAGTGAGAGACCTGACCATTGTGACTTTACTCTGTTAGGTCATACCCCACCCCCCCAACAGAATACAAATTAATATCCGCTTTGTTGAGGGGGATGCACTGGGTCACTCTGCACTGGCTCCTTAACCCTTTTCCTCTTTCTGATTGTCACCCAATTTCCTGTGTCCTGCTCTGTGGGTGTAACTACTCTCTATATGTCCTGTCCATCACACCCTCAGCCTCCCAAATGATCCAGTGTTCATCCAGTTCCAGCTCCAACTCCTTAACGCAGATTGTTGGAATCTGCAGCTGGCTGCACTTCTTGCAGTTGGAGGTCTCCCTATCTTCCCACATCCCGTAAGAAGAGCATTTTACTATCCTGCCTGGCATCTCTACTGTCCTTGCTGAGCAAATATAAAGAGGAGAAGGGAAAAAACTTGAGCTTTTCTTCCATTTGCTTCCTCTAACTGAAGCCTCTCTTTGCTGAAGTCTCAAAGAGCTAAAGCCTCAAGATCACCACTCTGACTCTGTCCACTCAGATGATGGTCATTGTGATGATGGCCTCTGCGCTTGCCCCTGCCTTCCTTTAATTTGATCAATCCCAGACACCAATTGGTTGCTGGTCAAAGCTCAATTTTGCAGCCACGACCTGCTGCTGCCTTTTATCCTCGGGCAGTGGACCTAATTGAAGTCCCCTCCTCTCCAAACTTCCAATGTCTGGATTGATGCTGGTCAAAGCTCTATTTTCAACCATAGTCCCATATCCTTTGCTTCAATTAATGCTCATGTTGGTTAGTAGACTCAATGGTAACACAGCCTTCTGAAGTGGTCCCCTGGGGGCAAGGATGTCTTGATTTCTTTCATTGCTGAGAAAGCCATATGCTAATTTAAAAAATGCAGCAATGCCCAAACAGTAGACAGTATCTTCACTAAAGATCTAAAGCTTGGTGGAGGGGCACTTCAGCCCTGAATTTACACACTCACCCCTCATTTCTGGGAAGAGGAAGTCATGACAAGCAAGGAGATCAACACTTGTTGTGGTATTCGAGAGGAGTCTCCATAGTGAAGGGCATCATTGGAGCCTTCTTCGATTGCTTCTTCCTAAAGGTCAAGGAGCTAGAGTGCAGTGCCAGTTCCATCCTTCGAGTGACATGGTGCATGTGATCTTCATGCACCAGCAATCACACAGTGTTACTAATGACTATGCAAGCAGTACAACACCCCATGGGGAGCTTCTTTGGTGTGAAATGCAGTTTACTTCCCTGCCTTTTTCCAGTTACTATGATTAATTGCATTTCTAAGAATCAATGGTTTGGAAGTGAAATTGACTTGGATGGTTCTTTTTCTGCAAGTATTATTGATTTCTGCTTTAAGCTTACAAGATTTAACACAGGAAGAAAAAATTACTTTGCAAACTTTATTCCACTCATTGCTAGTGTAGCCATTGCATTTGTTATTTAGGTCTAAGGGAGGAGCTGGGCACAGGAGTGCAGATGGAACAAGGGGCAGGAATGCGGTTTGATGCAACAATGGAGTTGGGCCCTGGAATGGTTAGTTTTGTGATTAGAGCTGCAGTCAGGGACCAGGAACACAGTCCACCAAACAGCCAGAGCTGGGAACTGGGAAATATGATTAGCTGTGCAGCAAGGGTGGCTGATATCCTTGGGTGCGTGGTGAACTACATATACCTGTCTGGACACACCCCCTGCTGACTGCTCCTGTGGTCCCTCCACTGACTGTGGCTCCTCCCACAGACCCCGGTATAAAGGCGATTGAGGCCTGAGCCCAGTCAATAAAAGCTGATATCTCACCTTCACGTCTCAGAGAGAGTTATTGATGGTGCATCAGGGTGTGCAGCCAGAACTGAGAATGTAGTGGTGGGGGGTTATCAGAATGGGGTTGGAGATGGGGTTAAGTGTGCAGACAGAGGTAAAGGTTGAGGATATGGTTAGATGTGCGTTCAGAGTTAGGGGTCGGGAAAGATATAGTGTATGGAGGAGGAACCAGGGATTGATATGTGACTAGATGCTGGTGTTGGCAACCTTAGCAGAGGTGGGCGCATGTGCAGGAAGGTGGTGCAATGCCAGGAGGAAGGAGTGGCATGTGCTTCCATACTTGAAGCCGCATGAATGAACAAGAGTGCAGGTACTAGGCAGCACCTAATCACATAAACACTAATGTGTGAACAGAGCCTGGATTCCAGCATTCTGCACCATGACAACAACCAATGGCTGCTGGACTGATCCCTGTCTAATTCATTCTGTATTTTCCTTAAATCTGGCCTTACAATCGAATCATTCGCAGTGAAGACTGTGTCGAACAAGGTTGTGACTTAACCTTTCAATTCATCTTTATTGCTGTAATCTCTCCTCCAACATACATTCAACATTCACTCTGTGGTGACTGGACTCTTGAACAAAGGTAGCCTAAACCTCAGAAGTTGAGCTACAATTTGCAGACCACATGTCCAAAGTATATACACAGAGGCTCACTTTCATGCTGTCCCCCACATTTTCACAAAAGCTTATAGAAAAATGGGCCTTACATTCAGTGCCCACAAGACCAGAGTCATCTGTCAACCTGCCACCCAACAATAAAGGTTTCCAGCAAAACCTTGAAGAACATAGGCCATTTCCCATATCTCAGGAGCAACCTCTTAGCTAAAGCAGATACTAAAGATGAAATCCACCAACTCAGCCTTTGATCAGCTGAGATCATGGTTGCTTGAAGATCAAGATCACACGCTGGAGTGGAAGGATGGAAGTTATCGTCTACTTGCAGATTTTTGCTGTTTTAACAGTGAATGAGCACAACTCAAATAACATGTTTGGTTACTTGTATTCACCATCAGAGTTGAATCAGGGATATTATAACTATGACTAAAGTGCAAAAGAAACATTTTATATGCAAAGAAACATGCAATTTTTAAATAATTAACGGGGAAGATACAGACAATGGATTAATGTTATTATTTATTTCTGTATATTTGACCACAATTGGATTGATTTTCCACTCATTGAATCCATGACTTGTGTTCTCATCATCAATCTAAAATTCATCAAAATTTGCATAACCTGTATTCTTTAATTGGTCTGGTGACTTGGCAGCCTATAACTCTTGGCATCATGTTGATTTGCAGGATTGATAAACCGAAGGCCCTGTCACTTTTGCTGCACACAGCTGACATTAGCCATCCTGCTAAAACTTGGGACATGCATTATCGCTGGACAATGGCATTGTTGGAGGAATTCTTCAGACAGGTACTAATTGAGCTGAGGTTACTCTGATGAACTATTATTCTTTGATTTTAATGTCCTTGGGAGTGATTTTGACAAATGCAATAGATCCCTCAAAGGACAATTATTGTTCGTAAATAGTGGCCATATTTAATGGCTCTGATATGGGATTCTGGTACCAAACGACCCATGTGAAATATATACTCTGCGTAGTTAGAGGGTGAACAAAGGGTTTGAAAATCTTTGGTACTTGAACCAGAATCAGGTTTAATATCACTGACATATGCCATGAAAATTGTTGTTTTGCAGTACATTGCAATACATAATAATAAAAAACTAAATTATAAGAAGTATATGTAAATATTAAATGAAGTAAGTTGTGCAAAAAGAGAGGGAAAGATGTTGAGGTAGTGCTCATGGATTCATTGTCCATTCAGGAATATGATAGTGGAGAGGAAGAAGCTGGTCCTAAAGCATTGAGTGTGAGTCTTCAGGTTCTCCTCCTTGATGGTGGCAATGAGAAGAGGGCATCTCCTGGGTGATGGAGGTCCTTAATAATGGATGCCACCTTTTTGAAGTATCACCTTTTGAAGGAGTCCTTAATGCAGGTGCTCATTAAGGAGCTGGCTGAGTTTACAACTTTCTGCAGCTTATTTCAATCCTGTGCAGTGCCCCCCACCCCCACACCAGTCAGTGATACAGCCAGATAGAATGCTTTCCACAGTACATCTGTAGAAATTTGCAAGTGTCATTGGTAACATACCAAATCTCCTCAAACTCCTAATGAAGTATAGCCATTGTTGTGCCTTCTTTGTAATTGTATCAATATGTTGGGCCCAGGATAGATCTTCAGAGATGTGGACACCCAGGAACTTGAAACGGCTCATCCTTTCCACTGCTGATCCCTTGTTGGAAACTAATGTGTCACTGGCAGATTTATAAATTGCTTTTGAGCTGTACCTAGTCACACAGTCATGGGTGCAGAGAGAATAGAGCAGTGGGCTAAGCACACAACCTTGAGGTGCACCAGAGTTGATGGTCTGCGAGGAGGGGGTGTTATTTCTGATTCACATAGACTGTGGTCTCCTGATGAGGAAGTAATCAGTTGCAGAAGCCCAGGTTTTGGAGCTTGTTGATTAGTACTGAAAGTGTGACTGTAATCAACGCTGTAGTCATTAAACAGCAGCCTGACGTAGGTATAATTATTGTCCACGTAACCTGAGGCTCAGTACTGAGCAGTGCAATTTCATCCACTCTAGACCTGTTGTGGCGATAGGCAAATTGCAGTGGGCAGGAGTTAAATTCTGACCATGAGCAACCTCTCAATGCACTTCATCACAGTGGATGTGAGTACCACTGGGCAATAGTAGTTGAGGCCTGACCTTTATGGGCATTGGTACAATTGTCACCCTTTTGAAGCTAGTGGGAACCTACGACTGCAGCAGTGAGAGCCTGAAGGTGTCCTTGAACACTCCTGCCAGTTGAACTCCCTCCATACAGTCAGAGGGACAATGTGCAAACTCCACACGGACATACCTGGGGTCAGGACTGAATCTGTCTTTCTGGTGATGTGAAACAGCAGTTCCATGTGTTATGCCAGCACGCCATCTCAGTACTTTAAATAGTGCAGCATGGTGTGTTCTGTCAATGTTAACCCTTCTGCAAAACGATGCAGAGCGCGAGGGCCAAGGTACCATGGGGCATGTGTCAGGCCTGTTTGGTTTGTGTACAAAGAAAAGCATGTAGGTTATGGACCCAGATTCTGACTGGTGGCAGAGGTGGTCATGGACGAGGAGCACGGTAGTCAGGACATTGGTCAGGAACTTGAGGGGCTAGTGAGATCATGGGCGATGGACAAAGTCAGCTGATTGGAGAGACTTTTGGCAGCTGGAGCAGGATTTCAGCAAGAAATACGTTTTGGAGACTGTGGAAGTTTAATTAGTTAAATTTAAGGGTGTGAGTTGAACTAGCAATAAGCTTTGAGGGGTAAGTGCTGTGTTAATAACTGAGTTAGCAGGTTAATCATGGGAAGGTGCTAGTAACAGCTGGTGGTGGCATAGGAGTCCTGTGGGCCCATGAATGTGAGCCTATCTGTCTAGGGAGATAGATAGATACTTTATTGATCCCAAAGGAAATTACGGTGTCACAGAACATAACAAGTGCACAGATAAACAAAGATTAGAAGAGAAGTAAGAAAGAATTAAAAAAAACATTTATCTCAAACAGTCTAACATCACTTCCTGGGCTACAGGTTGATTCATTATAGAGCTTAGTGGCTGAGGGTAAGAATGACCTCATATCAGACATGCCACCTCTCCTGAAAGTTCCGGTAGTCTCCCGCAAACTAATGGTGCTACCTCTTTGAAATGAGTTTTTGCACGTGGGATGTCTGTCATATAATGCTCTTTGGAGCAGCAGAGTTGCCTTAGTCTGTTACTAAAAGTGCTCCCCTATTCAGCCAAAGTGGCATGCAGAGGGTGAGAAATGTTGTCCAGAATTGCCAGGATTTTTCACAGGGTCTTTTGCCTCCAGTTTGTCCAGTTTGACTCCTATAACACAGCCAGCTTTCCAGTATTGTAGTCAAAATACATGTTTGAATAAAGTATCCCAAGATCCAGAAGGATGATGAAAGTGTTCTTAAATGGATTAATGTCCATTGTTATTTCGTAGTATTACTAGCCAGTACAAAAATAAACGAAAGGAACATGCTATATAACATTACGACAAACAAACCCACGGAGCTACTGTAACGTGCTGCCACTTTGCACGGCACACACAGTGTTCTGGGCTTGTTCTCAGTGACTTGAGTCAGGTCTGGTCTGCTGCTGTGTGGGTAGCATGTGCTGCTGCCGGTAGTGAATGTATGATCAAACACCACAGGTAGAGCAGCAGACCATGAATATAATGCTCTCATGGAATGGCACTGCGCACATCTCAATCTCCCTTAGAATGGTGCAGTCGTCACATAGAGACACTCCTATGATAACTCCCTGATTCTTTTCTTGAACCGAAACTTTTTTCCATAGAAATTGAAAAATGAGAGGTTGAAACTCTTTGCAATTGTATGGCATGGTAGCGTAGTGGTTAGTGTGATGTTATCACGATGCCAGCATCCTGGATTCCTTTCTCGCTGCTGTCCGTTCTCCCCATGACCTGGTGAGTTTCCTATGGGAGTTCTGGCTTCCTCCCATATTCCAAAGATGTACGGGTTCGGGGTTAGTTAGTCACATGGATGTAACTGGGAAGTAAAGGATCATTGGGCCGAAAGGGCCGGATGCTGTGTTGTATTTCTAAAATAAAATATAAACAACATTTCTGGACTAGGGGTGATTCCAGAGTTTAATTTTGCATTCACATCACAGACCATCATTTCTTGATTGTATTTTTTTGTCATATCCCAGGGTGACAAAGAGGCTGAATTGGGACTTCCCTTTTCTCCACTCTGTGATCGTAATTCAACCATGGTGGCTCAGTCCCAAATAGGTAAGACTTTCAAGTTCATCTGTGGTTTCGTATTGCAGAGTGGTCATCCAACAAGTTATTGTCTAATTACAATATATGGAGCAGCTTCTTCAAGGTCTAAAATATTGCCAATAATTTATAACATAACTTAGTCTGCTAACATTTGCTCTCTCCACCAATGCAGTATCAAAATGATTGATTGTGTGGTCTCCAAAGATCAGGTGCACAATCGACAGCTGAATATGGAATTGGTATGTTGATTTAAGTATCCCAGCACTAGAGAATGGACCTATAAACAGCTCATAGTCTCTTCACAGTACCCTGAAAAGTGAAACTAGTTGTTTCAAAGGTATCTACAGCAGCAATGGAAAAATCCACAAAAATCAGATTTAATTTGTACATTTGTGGTGGCTAACCAGTATTAAGACTTTACTGGACAGAAATAATGCTTACTATTTCATTCAGCCATTGTTAGAATTTTTGTATAATTTGTTTGGAACATATATTTTCTTTACATTGGTAAACACAGTGGGATCATCTCTCATCTGCTTCACTGCTGTTGAGTACGTTTGTGAAGGCGAGAAGTAAGAACTATTGCTTTGTGACAAGTGAACAAAAGATCTGTGGAGGTAATGGCACACATTTGTAAATATCATCCAATTTATTTCCAGTGCTGAGAATTGGCAATGAAGGGATGTTATGGAAATCCTGAGCATATCTTTTGCCCATTCATTTCGAGGATGAGGATTCACAGAGTGCCTCAAAATTGTTCCACTCAGAAGTATTTCTGTGATACACTTGCCACTGTTTTCCAGACTAAATTTAAACTTAGCTTATTCACATACCTTAGTAGGAACCGTTTGACTGAAGTTGTCCAGGTCATTGGTGAGAATGCTCTGCATGCCAGCTTGGTTTTCTATACATAAGTAGATCTCCAATATATGGAGGGTTTGGGGGGAGGATTACCAGGATGCTGCTGGATTAGAGGACATTTTCTATAAGAAGTTGGACAAACTTGTTTTTTTCTCTCTCTGGAACAGCAGAGGCTGAGTGGGAACCTGATGGAAGTTTATCAGATTATGAGAGGCACAGACAGAGTAGACAGTGGTATTTTTCACCCTCAATGTTGTGGGCAAAAGGGTGTATTCCTGTACCTGTGTTCTATGTTCCAAGTTCTGATGTGGGTGGGACGTTGAAGCGAGTAGAGCCATCCACAACCAAGACACATCTGTTATAAACTTTGATAGTACGTTGCGCCCCTTGAATTAGCAGCTGTCAAACACAGTGAATGCTTCTGAGATTGGTGGGAGAGTCTAAAGCCAGAGGACATGGCCTCAGAACAGAAGAACATCCATTTAGAATGACGAGGAATTTCTTTAGCCAGAGAGCGGTGAATCTGTGGAATTTGCTGCCACAAGCGCTGTGAAGGCCAAGTCATTGGGTATACTTAAGGCAGAAATTGATAGATTCTCAATTAATCAAGGCATGAAGGGACATGGCGAGAAGGCAGGAGGTTGGAGCTGAGAGGGAATTGGATCAGCCATGATGAAGAAACGGAGCAGACTCAGTGGGTCAAATGGCCTAATTCTGCTCCTATATCTTATGGTCTTAAACATTCATGATAATCCAAATTAGAACAAATCCGAAGAACAGTTTAAAAGATTTAAAAATAGAAATAAACAGAAAACCTTAGATTAAAACCAATGAAATTATATATATAGAAATAGTACCACATTAACAATCTACCTCCACCAAATCCTACTGAATTCCATGTCAAACCTAATGTTAGAATGTAGTTCTCAAGAATCCATTTGTCAGGAGATATGGTATTTCTGCATTTGCAACTGCACATTCTAAAACACACACTCAACATTTTAGGAACAGCTTCTTCCCACTGCCATCAGATTTCTGAATGGCACATGAACCCGTGAACACTACTTCACTAATTTTGTTCTCTTTTTGCACTAACAGATTCTTAAATATACATAAATGTGTCTTATTGTGATTTATAATATATTTTATCTATTGCTGACACAGAACTACAGATTTCACGACACATGTCCGTGATAATAAACCCGATTCTGATTTCGATTCTGTATTGGTGAAAATCCCAAACTTCCTGGCACTTACATAAAGAAATACAGCAGCTGCAGACAGAGCTAATGATATTTTTACATTAGATGCAACCATTCCCCACCATTATTACACATTCCCCGGTGTAAATAATTAGTGCCCAAATATACCTTTCCCTTTTACAGTGTGTAGACAATTATGACACACCCAAATTAATTTCCGCCCTCCAATTGGAACTAGAAGTAAAACAATATGAAGCCATGGACACACAGCACAAAAATCAGATTTCTTAACATTCATTTTCAGGACCTAGAGGCCATTTGATGGACACCTCCAAATGGTGGAATGTCTCTGGTTATACCGGTGCGGTCTTATTGGTGAAGGTCCAACGGGTGTTGTTGGATGTGAAGTTCCAGGGACTTCGAACAACAATGTGCTGGAGGAATTACATAAAGAAATACAGCAGCTAATTAGCAGACAGAGCTAATGCCGAGACTGGACCCTCAGCTCAGGAGAGAAGGAGGGAAAAGAGGAGAGCAGTAGTGATAGGGGATTTGATAGGGGGACAGGTAAGAGGTTCTGTGGAAGAGATCGAGAATCCCGGATGGTCTGTTGCCTCCCTGGTGCCAGGGTTCGCGATATCTCGGATCGAGTTCTCAGTATTCTCAAGAGGGAGGGTGAGCAGCCGGATGTCGTGGTCCATGTAGGGACCAATGACGTGGGTAGGAAGAGTGAGCAGGTCCTGAAAGGTGAGTTTAGGGAGTTAGGCGCCAAGTTAAAGGACATGACCTCCAGGATAGCAATCTCAGGATTGCTACCAGTGCCACATGCAGGCGGGTTCAAATGGCCTCTAGGTCCTGAAAATGTATGTTAAGAAATCTGATTTTTGTGCTGTGTGTCCATGGCTTCACATTGTTTTACTTCTAGTTCCAATTGGAGGGGTGTGATTGGCAACTAAATATTCCTGGATTTCGTTGCTTCAGGTGTGATAGAATCGGAGGGCCAAGAGGGGGAGATTTTGCATTGCTTGTCAGAGAAAATATTACAGCGATGCTCTGGCAGGATAGATTAGAGGGCTCGTCTAGGGAGACTATTTGGGTGGAATTGAGGAATGGGAAAGGTATAGTAACACTTATAGGGGTGTATTATTGACCACCTAATGGGGAGCGAGAATTGGAGGAGCAAATTTGTAAGGAGATAGCAGATATTTGTAGTAAGCACAGGTTTGTGATTGTGGGAGATTTTAATTTTCCAGACATAGTCTGGGAAGCCCATACTGTAAAAGGGCTGGATGGTTTGGAGTTTGTAAAATGTGTGCAGGATAGTTTTTTGCAGCAATACATAGAGGTACCAACTAGAGAAAGGCAGTGTTGGATCTCCTGTTAGGGAATGAGATAGGTCAGGTGACGGAGGTATGTGTTGGGGAGCACTTCGGGTCCAGTGATCACAATGCCATTAGTTTCAATATAATTATGGAGAAGGATAGGACTGGACCCAGGGTTGAGATTTTTGATTGGAGAAATGCTAACTTTGAGGAGATGCGGAAGGATTTAGAAGGAGTGGATTGGGACAATTTGTTTTATGAGAAGGATGTAATAGAGAAATGGAGGTCATTTAAAGGTGAGATTTTGAGGGTACAGAATCTTTATGTTCCTATTGGGTTGAAAGGAAAGGTTAAAAGTTTGAGAGAGCCATGGTTTCCAAGGGATATTGGAAACTTGGTTAGGAAAAAGAGAGAGATCTACAATAAATATAGGCAGCATGGATTAAATGAGGTGCTCGAGGAATATAAAGAATGTAAGAAGAATCTTAAGAAAGAAATTAGAAAAGCTAAAAGAAGATACGAGGTTGCTTTGGCAAGTAAAATGAAAATAAATCCAAAGGGTTTCTACAGTTATATTAATAGCAAAAGGATAGTGAGGGATAAAATTGAACCCTTAGAGAATCAGAGTGGACAGCTATGTGTGGAGCCAAAAGAGATGGGGGAGATTTTGAAGAATTTCTTTTCTTCGGTATTCACTAAGGAGAAGGATATTGAATTGTGTAAGGTAAGGGAAACAAGTAGGGAAGTTATGGAAACTATGATGATTAAAGAGGAGGAAGTAACCGTGCTTTTAAGGAATATAAAAGTGGATAAATCTCCGGATCCTGACAGGATATTCCCTAGGACCTTGAGGGAAGTTGGTGTAGAAATAGCAGGGGCTCTGACAGAAATATTTCAAATGTCATTAGAAACGGGGATGGTGCCGAAGGATTGGCATATTGCTCATGTTGTTCCATTGTTTACAAAGGGTTCTAAGAGTAAACCTAGCAATTATAGTCAAGTCAAGTCACTTTTATTGTCATTTCAACCATAACTGCTGGTACAGTGCATATTAAAAATGAGACAACGTTTTTCAGGACCATGGTGTTACATGACACAGTACAAAAACTAGACTGAACTACGTAATAAAAGAAAGAGAAAGCTACACTAGACTACAGACCTACACTGGACTGCATAAAGTGCACAAAAACAGTGCAGATATTACAATAAATAATAAACAGTACAATAGGGCAAGGTGTCAGTCCAGTCTTCAGGTATTGAGGAGTCTGATAGCTTGGGGGAAGAAACTGTTACATAGTCTGGTCGTGAGAGCCCAAATGCTTCGGTGCCTTTTTCCAGATGGCAGGAGAGAGAAGAGATTGTACGATGGGTGCATGGGGTCCTTCATAATCCTTTGTGGATGCAGCGTGTAGTGTAAATGTCCGTGATGGCGGGAAGAGAGACCCCGGTGATCTTCTCAGCTGCCCTCAGTATCCGCTGCAGGGTCTTGCGATCCGAGATGGTGCAATTTCCAAACCAGGCAGTGATGTAGCTGCTCAGGATGCTCTCAAACAACCCCTGTAGAATGTGATGAGGATGGGGGGGGGGGGGTGAGAGATGGACTTTCCTCAGCCTTCGCAAAAAGTAGAGACGCTACTAGGCTTTTTTTGCTATGGAGCTGGTGTTGAGGGACTAGGTGAGATTCTCCGTCAGGTGAACACCAAGAAATTTGGTGCTCTTTACGATTTCTACCGAGGAGCCGTCGATGTTCAACAGGGAGTGGTTGCTCCATGCCCTCCTGAATTCAACAACCATCTCTTTTGTTTTGTTCACATTAAAAGACAGGTTGTTGGCTCTGCACCAGTCCGTTAGCTGCTGCACCACCTCTCTGCAAGCTGACTCGTAGGCCTGTAAGTTTGACGTCAGTGGGTAACTTAATGGAAAGTATTCTTAGAGATAGTATATATAATTATCTGGATAGACAGAGTCTGATTAGGATAGGAATTTTGACGAGAGTAAAGCAGTGGATGTTGTCTATATGGACTTCAGTAAGGCCTCCACGCGGAAGGTTAGTTAGGAAGGTTCAATTGTTAGGTATTAATATTGAAGTAGTAAACTGGATTCAACAGTGGCTGGATGGGAGATGCCAGAGAGTAGTGGTGGATAACTGTTTGTCAGGTTGGAGGCTGGTGACTAGTGGTGTGCCTCAGGGATCTGTACTGGGTCCAATGTTGTTTGTCATATACATTAATGATCTGGATGATGGGGTGGTAAATTGGATTAGTAAGTATGCAGATGATACTAAGATAGGTGGCGTTGTGGATAATGAAGTAGGTTTTCAAAGCTTGCAGAGAGATTTAGGCTAGTTAGAAGAGTGGGCTGAAAGATGGCAGATGGAGTTTAACGCTGGTAAGTGTGAGGTGCTACATTTTGGTAAGACTAATCAAAATAGGACATACATGGTAGATGGTAGGGCATTGAAAAATGCAGTTGAACAGAGTGATCTAGGAATAATGGTGCATAGTTCCCTGAAGGTGGAATCTCATGTGGATAGAGTGGTGAAGAAAGCTTTTGGTTTGCTGGCCTGCATAAATCAGAGTATTGAGTATAGGAGTTGGGATGTACTGTTAAAATTGTACAAGGCATTGGTAAGGCCAAATTTGGAGTATTGTGTACAGTTCTGGTCACCGAATTATAGGAAAGATGTCAACAAGTTAGAGAGAGTAGAGAGGAGATTTACTAGAATGTTACCTGGGTTTCAGCACCTAAGTTACAGAGAAAGGTTGTACAAGTTATGTCTTTATTTGGAGTGTAGAAGGTTGAGCGGGAACTTGATAGAGGTATTTCAAATTATGAGGGGGATAGATAGAGTTGAGATGGATAGGCTTTTTCCATTGAGAGTAGGGGAGATTCAAACAAGAGGACATGAGTTGAGAGTTAGGGGGCAAAAGTTTAGGGGTAACACGAGGGGAACTTCTTTACTCAGAGAGTGGTTGCTGTATGGAACGAGCTTCCAGTAGAAGTGGTAGAGGCAGGTTCAATATTGTCATTTAAAGTAAAATTGGATAGGTATATGGACAGGAAAGGAATGGAGGGTTATGGGCTGAGTGCAGGTAGGTGGGACTAGGTGAGAGTAAGTGTTCAGCACAGACTAAAAGAGCCTGTTTCCGTGCTGTAATTGTTATACGGTTATATATGGTTAAGTCTATCCGTGAGGGAAAGAATTGTTGACATTTTAAGTGAAAGACTTCCATGGGGCCCAAGAGTGAAGAGGAGAGCTAATTAGTATGAAGAGGAGACGGGTGTGGTGGTAAAAAATTCAAAGATTCAAAGTACATTTATTATCAAAGTATGCATGCGCGAGATTTGTCTTCCCTCAGAGAACCTGAAACAAAAAAGACCATGGAACATGTTCAAAGAAGAACAAAATCATCAAACCCCCAATCATGCAAAAGATAAAAAAAATCAAGTGATGAACACAGAATATAAAACATTAAACCACAACGTCAACAAAGGACCCCAGGAATGTTCGGTTTCAGCTCAGTTCAGTTCAATCTAGTGCTGTGGTGCTGGTTGACTGCAGGTCGCAGAGCCAGTCTGCCCCGATCAAAGTCACACAAAATAACAACAAAATAAAAGAGCAACCATAAATAAAAGAGCATAACATAAACTGCAGAGTCGAATACACAAACTGCATTGATTAAACTTTGCCTGAGACTCAAGACTCCAGCAACAACGAGTGGCAGTGAGTGAGTGTGAGAGCGAGAGAGAGTGAGAATGTAGGCATCTTCATCTGGGAGCCAAGACCGAGAGAGAGAGAGAGAGAGAGAGAGAGAGAGAGAGACTGATCATTCATAGCAGATGGCATCAGAGGTGTTTGGTGAACTGAGGAGGGGTGGAAGATGGTGGGCAGATTGAACAATGACAATGTGGTGGAAGGGTAAGTGAGAACAGATGATAATAGAGGCAGACAATAAAAAGAGACATGTGGGGTCGCTAGAGGGAGGGACATGAAGGTGAAGACAGCTGGGAGAGTGATAAACAGGATCATGAAAGAACTGCCGTTGCTAGAATCTGATAAGTAAGGAAGGAGATAATGGGAGTCTTGAATGGTAGATGGAATCAAAACTCGATGGGGGAGGGGAGTACCAGTGGGTGAAATACTTTCCTACTACAGATACTGCTCAGAAAACTGAGTTCCTTCAGTAGATTGTTTGTTGCTCCAGATTCCAGAATTTGCTGTTTGGCTCTCATATAGTCATAGCACTGAAACAGGTCCTTCAGCCCATCTAGTCTGTGTGGAACTGTTACTCTGCCTAGTCCCTGTTACCTGCACCTGGACAATAGCCCTCCATATCCTCCCATCCATGTACTTAACCAAACTTCTTAAATGTCGCAATTGGTCCCACATCCTCCCCTTCTGCAGGCAGCTCCTCCTGTAAGTGCACCACTCTCTGTGTGTAGAAGTTTCCCCACAGGCTCCCCTTTAACATTTCACCTTTCACCCTTAACCTATGACCTCTAGCTCTATCCTCCCTCAACCTCAGTGAAAAAAGCCTGCTTGCATTTACTCTCATAAGTTTGCATACCTCTATCAAATCTCAGCTCATTTTCATATGCTCCGGGGAATGAAGTCCTCACCTATTGAACCTTTCCCTAAATATCATGAGAAAGTGGATGAACCTAAATAGGAGTGAGAGACTGCACCAGTTCATGCTATACAGCACATTGGATGTGAAATGGGACCACAGCATTTAAAAACTCTCTGTGTGTAGAATTTGTGCCCAAATGTACCTTTCCCTTTTAATGATGTCTGGCGGCACACTGCAGCAAACCTCCAGCATTCCTCCATTAACACACTGTCTATCTGAGCTGAAGCCCTTAAAGTGTATATCTCAATCAGCCTACAGAATTACCGAGTGCATTGGTGGGGCCTCAGTTGAATTGGCTGTGAGGGAAGCAGTTCAAGAAAGGGAATGTAAAATCCACACGCTATCCTTGATTATGGACATGGACCTTTACACTTTTGTGATTGAGATAGAGAGGAGGAGACATTGTCTCATCAACAGGAACCCTGAACCAAGGTGGAGGCATTGGCAGCAGAGTGGTAAAACATGAAACTACCCAGTCTGGTTTGCCACAAAGCTGAGACCAATGCAGGATTAAATTCCATAGCTTCACTCCGGTGTTTAGAACTGTAGTTCACAAACACAGACTTTAAGCTGCCACCTAGATTCTCACCCCATGTGCACGAACATCAATGCCACTGCGAAAGCCATTTCTTCACTCTCCTAACTGGGTTAGAGCTCCTGATCAATTCATAGAATTGAAAGCATACACATATAACACAGTCCGTCACAATTGAATTGTGACAGTCACCCATACCGCCTAGCCCTTATGACAGTGATATCCTGAGTTGCAGCAGGGATTAGAGCCTACTGATGCTGGGGTGACAGTGGTTATAACCCCTGTTGCAATAGAGAATGTCATGGGCATAGTATCTACTGGTCCTTTAACTTGCCCCCTTGCCCACTGCAATGAATGTTCTGCTGGAGAATATCCACATGTCCTCCACAGACTTCCGAAGCACATCATTTCACAATTCCTGGTTCTATCTATTACCAACCTCCACTCCCTCACCAAGCAGGAGATTCTTGTCAAAGGAGGTGAAACACAGTGACTCCTTGTGTCTGACAACAGTCAGCACAAACTCAGCTGTTGGTACCACAAGGATTCAGGAGGCCACATTTGAAGCTTGAGTTTCAGTTGAAGAGACACCCAAATCTACAGACGGCAAGGAGGCTAGAAAGATTGGAAAGCCATGTGCTAGCCTTCCAGAAGTTAGGTTTGTACTGTAGATCACTTCTGGTCAGAGGATTGGGGAAGGATACAAAGAAAACTGGGGAGATTGATGTGAGCCACATGAAAATGATTGGCGTAAGGTCCTGTCTAGATGACAGCAAGTGCGGGATGTCAAGGAACATTAGGCAGTCCATCTCTAACTTCTCACAAGAACTTTTCTGCAGCCAAGTGTATTTCCCTGCTGGTATACATGTAGCCTGTGCTAGCTGCCATTGGCACTTTCTGGTAGAATGGCATATGTAAAGACACGTGGAACAGCATCTGCCTCTTTGAAATACAGATGAAGGCTACTTGGAGTCTTTGTGCATTCGTGGAGTGAAAAGCCACTGCAGTTAGTAGTCTTATCTCTCAGACTATCACTCTGCAAGCTCCATAGATTCAGAGTATAGAACCAATCCGTTTGCCACACTGATCTGTGCCAAATGCACCCACTTTACACTAATCCCATTTTCCTCATATTCCTACCAATTCCTCACCAGATTCACTATGGACAATGTACAGTGGTTAATTAACCTACAAACCCACTGGCATTTGGGATGTGAGAGGAAACTGGAGAACCTGGAGGAAACATCTGCAATCATGGAGGAACACAGCAGACCAGCTGGTTAGTGGCCATATCCGCTATCGATGGCATCTTCAAGAAGGAGCCATCCACCATTAAGGAGCCTCACCATCCAGGACATGCCATTGTGTTATTACCACCATCGAGGCAGAGGTAGAGGAGTCTAAAGATGCACACTCATTGCTTTAGGAACAGCTTCTTTCTCCCCATCATCAGATTTCTGAATGGTCCATGAACACTCAGCCTCACTATTTTGCTCTCTTTCTGCACTACTCATTTACTTTTAATATATTTCTTACTATGACATATAGTTATTTTGTATGTAGTGTACTGCTGCCACAAAACAACAAATTTCACCTCATATACCAGTGACAATAAACCTGATTCTGAACTCTACTCAAATAGCACCGGAGGTCTGGATTGAAATCACAGTGCTGGAGCTGCAAAGATTCCAAGTACGTTTATTATCAAAGTATGTATGCAGTATACAACCCTGAGATTCATCTTCTCCACAACAACCATGAAACAAAGTAAAAACATGGAACCTGTTCAAAGAAAAAACATCAAACAGCGCCCGAGCCAAAAAAAACATGCAAATGACAACAAAAGAGCGAAAAGCTCAGAATTTAAAACACAAAATCAAAGAGAGAGTCCAGGCATGTTCAGTTCACCTCAGTGTTCATTATTTGCAGCTACCCTGATTCAAAGTTGCCCAAAATAGCAACGAGTAAAGGAATGATCAGAAACCAGAAACACATCATAACATGAACTACAAAGTCAATCCACGAACCACGTCGATTAAATCTTGCCCAAGTTCCAGAACTCTGGTACCATTCTCCAACAGCATCATGGGAGAGAGAGACCATTTGAATGCAGGGACCTTCCTCTGGGAACAGCGAGTGAGGAGGGGAGAGAGGGAGAGGGAGACCGTCACATGCAGACAACTCACTCCGGCAGCAGCAAGCAAGAAGCTGGTAGACGGTGTTGAACACCTGCTCTCCTTCCATGCTCACCCTGCTGATGTCAATCTTCAATCTTT
This sequence comes from Hemitrygon akajei, assembly GCF_048418815.1. Lineage (NCBI taxonomy): Eukaryota > Metazoa > Chordata > Chondrichthyes > Myliobatiformes > Dasyatidae > Hemitrygon > Hemitrygon akajei. Next base: position 140,334,374 of record NC_133124.1, on the reverse strand, counting down.
CTCGGCACTTTAATAGGCAACTTTGGCAAGAAATGGAGTCGATCATGAGCTTGTGCCCCTTGAGGCCGCGCACTTCACAGAAATCCCTTGGAGACAGCCAAGTGCCAGATCACTCAACAGGCACAAAAACACACCATCAAACTGTAGATCGGTCTCCAACAGTAGCAGAGCCAAATTTGAAAGAAAAAGATGATGTAAAAGAAATGGAAGTAGTTTTGTGAACCATCTGAAGGATATTGCCCTTGGTCGTATCGTTCGCTGGTGCCATCTTCTTCCAGCAGTACTTATATTACGTTTGACATTGTATGACATGTAGTCAAGATCCCTTATCTGCGAATTGAAGTGTTCCTCAGACTTTCATCATGTCCTCACCCAGACAAAGGGAAGAGAGAGAGATTTATTTACAGTGAACTTAATGGCCCATTCCTTGATTTAGTAAAAGGTTAGAGTCCTAGAAAACATTGCATTAGGTGAAATATTGTAAGTCAAAATCATTTGGCAAATTGTATAATGGGCATGTTTAAACAGTGTAATTCTCTACAGTAAGTGATGTACCATTCCTAATAGGAAACAGTAACTTCATGAACTGAAAACTAGCATGAAAAGATTTAGCAGCATTAGAGTGAGTAATTGAAACTTGAATGTTCCAGAACTGAGGAATTGCTATACAGCAATGTGGGAAAAATTGTTAAAAAGCAGGCATGTAAGTAAAAGTGAAATTAGGAGAGGAGAAAGGCCGTGAAAAATCAAAGCAAGTTAGAGTATAGATTATAACCACAATGTGGTGAACTACATATACCTGTCTGGATACATGCTGACTGCTCCTGTGGCTCCTCCCACTGACCGTGGATCCTCCCACGGACCCCGGTATAAAGGCGATTGGAGACACTGCCCCTGTCTCAGTCTCCAGGATGCAGTGTGGTGGTCAATTGCTGCTTGTTCTTTCTTCCAGCCAATAAAAGCCTATATCTCGCCTCACGTCTCCAAGAGTTATTGATGGTGTATCACACGCAAAGATTAAGAAGAAAAAATATTAGGGGTGAAAAAAATTGCACATGTTGAATGAGATGGGGAGGCAGTGTGGAGAAATGGTGTGGAATACAATGAGAGTGTTGAGTTAGCATGCAATATATTGGATGAGTATATCAAAAAAGAAAAAAATATTAAGGGTGTTAGCATATTTGAAAATGATAAATTACCAGAACCAGATGAAGTACATCCCAGGCTGTTAAAGGAAGCAAGGCAAAGCTCTAGTCAACATCCCTGAATACAGGATGAAGGGCAGTATATGTTACACTGGTGCTTAAAAAGACATAAACCAAGTAAGTCAAAGCCAGTTGGTGTTGCCTGAGATCCAATCTAACAGCTGGCTTCCAATAAAACTCTCTTATTCTATGCTCCCTAATTCAAACATACACACAGACCATTAATGCAAACCATTATTGCTTCACTGAGCACCACCACTCCATTCCCCTCAAGCAGAACTTTCCAGTGGCCAAACATTTTAATTCCGATTCCCATTCCTGTTCCAACATGTGGGTCTCTGGCCTCCTCTTGTCACAAGATGAGGCCACCCTCAGGGTGAAGGAACAATACCTCATATTTTGTCTGGGTAGCCTCTAACCTGATTGCATGAATATTGATTTCCTCTTACCCATGGCCCACTCTCCTCTCGTATCAGATTCCTTCTTCTCCAGTGCTTGACCATTCACACCCAGATGTCTTCACCTATCACCTTCCAGCTAGCCTCCTTCTGCTTCCCCTCCTTTTTTTATTCTGGTGTCTTCCCCTCTTCCTTTGCAGTTCTGAAGAAGGGTCATGGCCCAGAGTGCTGACTGTTTATTCATTTGTTTTAGATGCTGCCTGACCAGCTGAGTTCCTCCAGCATTTTGTGTGTGTTGCAGTGCATACCAGAACACAGTTTTATTTGGTGGGTCCCACCAGTCTGACAACAGCAAAGTTTCCAAAGGTCTGCGAAATAGGGGAACAGCTTGCTGACCAATTTGGACACTTAGCAATGCTACTAGTTAGTTGTTTGCTTCCTGCTACTAATGCGCAAGCTGTTTCTAATCCAACACTAGAGAACGGTACAGAATATTTCACTGCTTTATCAAATTAAGTGTGTAATTGCCGAGAAAATGGAATCACTTCCTCCGGTAATCATAAAAAAAGACTTTAGGAGGTTTTGAGACTGCTGCAGAAGCTTCTAATAGTCCTATCATTCACTAACATGTGGATAAGTAAAAAGACTGAGAATTAATCACACGAATTGAGGTATCACATTGTGTTATTGCCATTTAATCACTGGGCTTGTGTCTATAATCCAGGCAACAATTAACTGAGATCATCTGATTAATTATAATTGTCTAGTGAATTAATTATTTGATGTTTCTCATTGGAAAAAATATATCACCCTGGATTATGCAGAGTAATGATGCTCATGCAGGTTTGTAGACTTTCATGCAGGTGTGTACGGTTACAGAAACACTAACTTTGCTAACAGCAATTCACCATGACCCAACAGGGTGCATTTAGAAACTCTATAGACTCATCATAGAGTTTGCTTAGAGAGTAGCAACTTGGACTATTATTATTATTTGTGTTTTGTATTTGCACAGGCTATCTTCTTTTGCACATTGGTTATTTGTCAGTCTTTGTGTGTAGCCTTTCATTGATTCTATTGTATTTCTTTGTACTATCATGAATGCCTGCCAAAAATTGGTGACATATACGTACTTTGATAATAAATTTACTTTGAACTTTCAATTAGTTACTCAAATTTTATTTTAAGAACCTACCACATAATTTTATGCCAGGTTTGAGGTGGCTCAGTGTGTTCTCTTAATGATCTGAATGGAAGGGAATTGGCATTTAAAAATGTCAGGTGAAGGTTTGGTCATTTAGTAAATTGTTCAAGTAGGTTATTTAAAAGTGCTCATTAAAATTTTCCAAGAACTTTTATCAACATCTTTAATGGCTTGTTAATTTAGAATTTGAGATGCTTAAATGTATTTTAAAGTATTTGGAGCTCTTTAAAATATATTTGATGGTTTTAGGAGTTTTTTGTTTTCAAGCTCTTGGACGTGACAGAAATATTTGAATTGTCTTCTAAATATTAGAAATAGGGTTTTTCCATTTAAATTGGTGGGAAAAAAATCACTTTGTGTCATACTAACACTTTCTTGAAGTCCTATGTAACAGCTCAGACTTCAACTGAAAGGTGCCACGAATGGCTTTGTCAGATTTCCCTGTGAAGTATTCCATTGTCTCCGCAACAACATTCACAATGTTTGCCCAATTGCAAATTCAAACAGTCCCTACACACAATGCTAGAAGATATCAAGTTCATGCACAAAGAACAATTCTCCTAGATACTGTTCTTCATCATCATGTCCAGCCCTGTCTGATTTCCCATTGGAAGAGGACAGCGAGGCTTTGAGAAGAAGTGCGGCGGCGGCCATTTTCAAATTGCTTCTCAGATCGGAGTTCTGAGAGGCGGGACTGCGCAGGCGCGTGAAGGAGGCCTGGGAAGGAGGGAAGATATAAAAAGGAGAGAAGGAGTGAGGCAGTTCTCTTTTGGAAGAGGACAGCGAGGCTTTGAGAAGAAGTGCGGCGGCGGCCATTTTCAAATTGCTTCTCAGATCGGAGTTCTGAGAGGCGGGACTGCGCAGGCGCGTGAAGGAGGCCTGGGAAGGAGGGAAGATATAAAAAGAACGCAGCCTTAAGCAGCGGGCAGCTTCGTTTGCGGGCAGCGGAGTGAGCCGGGAGCAGAGTGTAGGGCTTGGGCTCAGAGGGCTTAGGCGGAAGAGGGCACAGTAGGCTTATCTTTTAGTTCTTGTTATTTTCAGTTATTCGGGAAGTATGAGTGTGAGGGCAGCTTGTTGTTCTCGGTGTCGGATGTGGGAGATCCTGGAGTCTCCGAGCCTCCCGGACGTCCACATCTGCGCCAGGTGCGCCGAACTGCAGGTCCTGAGGGACCGAATTAGGGAACTGGAGCTGCAGCTCGATGACCTTCGCCTGGTCAGGGAGAGTGAGGAGGTGATAGAGAGGAGTTACAGGCAGGTGGTCACTCCGGGGCCACGGGAGGCAGATAGGTGGGTCACGGTCAGGAAGGGGAAGGGGCAGGTACTAGAGAGTACCCCAGTGGCTGTACCCCTTGACAATAAGTACTCATGTTTGAGTACTGTTGGGGGGGACAGCCTACCTGGAGGAAGTGACAGTGGCCAGGCCTCCGGCACAGAGGACGGCCCTGTAGCTCAGAAGGGTAGGGATAGAAGAAAGAGGACCATAGTAATAGGGGACTCGATAGTCAGGGGTTCAGACAGGCGGTTCTGTGGAGGTGATCGGGAGTCCCGGATGGTAGTTTGCCTCCCTGGTGCCAGGGTCCGGGACGTTTCTGATCGCGTCCAAGATATCCTGAAGTGGGAGGGTGAGGAGCCAGAGGTCGTGGTACATGTAGGTACCAATGACATAGGTAGGAAAGGGGAAGAGGTCCTGAAACGAGAGTATAGGGAGTTAGGAAGGCAGTTAAGAAGAAGGACCGCAAAGGTAGTAATCTCGGGATTACTGCCTGTGCCACGCGACAGTGAGAGTAGGAATGGAATTAGGTGGAGGATGAATGCGTGGCTGAGGGATTGGAGCAGGGGGCAGGGATTCAAGTTTCTGGATCATTGGGACCTCTTCTGGGGCAGGCGTGACCTGTTCAAGAAGGACGGGTTACACTTGAATCCTGGGGGGACCAATATCCTAGCGGGGAGGTTTGCTAGGGCTACGGGGCAGACTTTAAACTAGTAAGATGGGGGGGCGGAAATCAATTTGAGGAAACTATGGGAGAGGAGGTTAGTTCACCAGTAGAGCAAGTAAGTAGACCGTGTGTGAGGGAGGACAGGCAGGTGATGGAGGAGGGATGCGCTCAGCCCGAAGTTGTAGGGGAGAAGAAAGAAAAGGATAATAAATTTAAATGCATTGCTAGGGATGAAAAGAGAGGAGGAGGTGGAGAGTATCTTAAATGTATCTATTTTAATGCTAGGAGCATTGTAAGAAAGGTGGATGAGCTTAAAGTGTGGATTGATACCTGGAATTATGATGTTGTAGCTATTAGTGAAACATGGTTGCAGGAAGGGTGTGATTGGCAACTAAATATTCCTGGATTTAGTTGCTTCAGGTGTGATAGAGTAGGAGGGGCCAGAGGAGGAGGTGTTGCATTGCTTGTCCGAGAAAATCTTATGGCGGTGCTTTGGAAGGATAGATTACAGAGCTCCTCTAGGGAGGCTATTTGGGTGGAATTGAGGAATGGGAAAGGTGCAGTAACACTGATAGGAGTGTATTATAGGCCACCTAATGGGGAGCGTGAGTTGGAAGAGCAAATGTGTAAGGAGATAGCAGATATTTGTAGTAAACACAAGGTGGTGATTGTGGGAGATTTTAATTTTCCACACATAGATTGGGAAGCTCATTCTGTAAAAGGGCTGGATGGTTTAGAGTTTGTGAAATGTGTGCAGGATAGCTTTTTGCAACAATACATAGAAGTACCGACTAGAGATGGGGCAGTGTTGGATCTCCTGTTAGGGAATGCGATAGGTCAGCTGACAGATGTATGTGTTGGGGAGCACTTCGGGTCCAGTGATCACAATAGCATTAGCTTCAATATAATTATGGAGAAGGACAGGACTGGACCTAGAGTTGAGATTTTTGATTGGAGAAAGGCTAACTTTGAGGAGATGCGCAGGGATTTAGAGAGAGTGGAATGGGTCAAGTTGTTTTATGGGAAGGATGTAATAGAGAAATGGAGGACATTTAAGGGTGAAATTATGAGGGTACAGAATCTTTATGTTCCTGTTCGGTTGAAAGGAAAGGTTAAAGGTTTGAAAGCGCCATGGTTTTCAAGGGATATTAGAAACTTGGTTCGAAAAAAGAAGGATGTCTACAATAGATATAGGCAGCATGGAGTAAAGGAATTGCTCGAGGAATATAAAGAATGTAAAAGGAAACTTAAGAAAGAGATTAGAAAAGCTAAAAGAAGTTACGAGTTTGGTTTGGCAAATAAGGTGGAAGTAAATCCGAAAGGCTTCTACAGTTATATTAAAAGCAAGAGGATAGTGAGGGATAAAATTGGTCCCTTAGAGAATCAGGGTGGTCAGCTATGTGTGGAGCCGAGGGAGATGGGAGAGATTTTGAACGATTTCTTCTCTTCGGTATTCACTAAGGAGAAGGATATTGAATGGTGTAAGGTGTGGGAAACAAGTAAGGAAGTTATGGAACCTATGACAATTAAAGAGGTGGAAGTACTGGCGCTTTTAAGAAATTTAAAAGTGGATAAATCTCCGGGTCCTGACCGGATATTCCCCAGGACCTTGAGGGAAGTTTGTGTAGAGATAGCAGGAGCTCTGACGGAGATCTTTCAGATGTCATTAGAAACGGGGATTGTGCCGGAGGATTGGCGTATTGCTCATGTGGTTCCGTTGTTTAAAAAGGGTTCTAGAAGTAAGCCTGGCAATTATAGACCTGTCAGTTTGACATCAGTGGTGGGTAAATTAATGGAAAGTATTCTTAGAGATAGTATTTATAATTATCTGGATAGACAGGATCTGATTAGGAGTAGCCAGCATGGATTTGTGCGTGGAAGGTCATGTTTGACAAACCTTATTGAATTTTTTGAAGTAGTTACGAGGAATGTTGACGAGGGTAAGGCAGTGGATGTAGTCTATATGGACTTCAGCAAGGCCTTTGACAAAGTTCCACATGGAAGGTTAGTTAAGAAGGTTCAGTCGTTAGGTATTAATGCTGGAGTAATAAAATGGATTCAACAGTGGCTAGATGGGAGATGCCAGAGAGTAGTGGTGGATAATTGTTTATCGGGATGGAGGCCGGTGACTAGCGGGGTGCCTCAGGGATCTGTTTTGGGCCCAATGTTGTTTGTAATATACATAAATGATCTGGATGATGGGGTGGTAAATTGGATTAGTAAGTATGCTGATGATACTAAGGTAGGAGGTGTTGTGGATAATGAGGTGGGTTTTCAAAGCTTGCAGGGAGATTTATGCCGGTTAGAAGAATGGGCTGAACGTTGGCAGATGGAGTTTAATGCTGAGAAGTGTGAGGTTCTACATTTTGGCAGGAATAATCCAAATAGAACATACAGGGTAAATGGTAGGGCATTGAGGAATGCAGTGGAACAGAGAGATCTAGGAATAACAGTGCATAGTTCCCTGAAGGTGGAGTCTCATGTAGATAGGGTGGTGAAGAAGGCTTTTGGAACGCTGGCCTTTATAAATCAGAGCATTGAGTACAGAAGTTGGGATGTAATGTTAAAATTGTACAAGGCATTGGTAAGGCCAAATTTGGAATATTGTGTACAGTTCTGGTCACCGAATTATAGGAAAGATATCAATAAATTAGAGAGAGTGCAGAGATGATTTACTAGGATGTTACCTGGGTTTCAGCACTTAAGTTACAGAGAAAGGTTGAACAAGTTAGGTCTCTATTCATTGGAGCGTAGAAGGTTGAGGGGGGATTTGATCGAGGTATTTAAAATGTTGAGAGGGATAGATAGAGTTGACGTGAATAGGCTGTTTCCATTGAGAGTAGGGGAGATTCAAACGAGAGGACATGATTTGAGAGTTAGGGGGCAAAAGTTTAAGGGAAACACGAGGGGGTATTTCTTTACTCAGAGAGTGATAGCTGTGTGGAATGAGCTTCCTGTAGAAGTAGTAGAGGCCAGTTCAGTTGTGTCATTTAAGGTAAAATTGGATAGGTATATGGATAGGAAAGGAGTGGAGGGTTATGGGCTGAGTGCGGGTAGGTGGGACTAGGTGAGATTAAGAGTTCGGCACGGACTAGGAGGGCCGGAATGGCCTGTTTCCGTGCTGTGATTGTTATATGGTTATATGGTTATATACCATCCCCAACACCCCTTTATTCATTGGAGCGTACACTCATTCAGTAGAAACATCATTCAGTAGTTGAAAGCTATTGTTCGTTATGTGCTGTGTTGCATGGTATAGGTAATTATGGTCTTCCCATGACCATGATTGTTCTTGGCAAATTTTTCTACAGAAGTGGTTTGCCATTACCTCCTTCTGGCCAGTGGCTCTACAAGATGGGTGACCCCAGCCATTATCAGTACTGTTCAGAGATTGTTTGCATGGTGTCATTAGTCGTGTAACCAGGAGTTGTGATGTCCACTAGTTGCTCAAACGACCATCCATTTCCTACTCCCGTGGCTTCACCCGACCCTGATTGGGAGGCTAAGCAGGTGCTAAAACTTGCCCAAGGGTGACCTGCAGGCTAGCAGACCTTACCCCTCCTTTGGTAGAGATGTATCTCCCTACTCCCATTGAAAGAGCGTTGATTACATTGAGGTATTGAGATATACAGCAGAGAAACAGGCCTGCTGAGGGTGAGCCATCTACATTAATTCTGTTCTTTTATTCTTTTCACACTCATCACTTCCCTGTGGATTATATCACTCACCTGTATGTTATGGGGGAAATTGCAGTGCTAGTTGACCTGCACATCTCTGCAATGTGGGAGGAAACTCAGAGCACCTGGGAAGAATGTGCAGATTATACAGAGACACACCTGGGGTGAGGATTGAACTCTGGACTTTAGCGCTAAGAGGCAGTAGCTCGACAGCTGTGCCACTACGCTGCCCAAGTAGTAAAGGCTGGTCCTTTAGGTACCGGCTTTCAGGATTACACCTGGTGTGCCTGAGTGCTTGCAGGTTTGGACAGTGACGAAAGCCACCATGAAATTATCAAAGTCAGTTTCAGCACTACTTTACACAATGGTGTTCTTGTGTGAATTTCACAAAGGAAAATTCTCTTTATGCAAAAAACATTGGTGACATCCGTAACACTCAGCGATTCAGGAACAGCTTCTTCCCTTCTGCCATTCTATTCCTAAATGGACATTGAACCCGTGAACACTACCTCACTTTTTTAATATATATTATTTCTGTTTTTCATTATTTTTAATCTATTCAATACACATATACTATAATTTATCTATTTATTTAATTTTCTTCTGTATTATGTATTGCATTGAACTGCTGCTCAGTTTACACATTTCATGACACATGCTGGTGATAATAAACGTGAACACGAGGAAATCTGCAGATGCTGGATATTCAAGCAACACACACACAATGCTGGTGGAACACAGCAGGTCGGGCAGCATTTATAGGAAGAAGTACAGTTGACGTTTCGGGCTGAGACCCTTCGTCAGGACTAACTGAAAGAACAGATAGTAAGAGATTTGAAAGTAGTGGGGGGAGGGGGAAATGCGAAATGATAGGAGAAGACGGGAGGGGGTGGGATGAAGCTAAGAGCTGGAAAGGTGATTGGCAAAAGGGATACACAGCTGGAGAAGGGAAAGGATCACAGGACGGGAGGCCTAGGGAGAAAGAAAGTGGGAGGGGAGCACCAGAGGGAGATGGAGAGCAGGCAAGGAGTGATTGTGAGAGGGGCAGAGAGAGAAAAAGGAGGGGGGAGGAGAGAATAATAAATAAATCAGGAATGGGGTAAGAAGGGGAGGAGGGGCATTAACGGAAGTTAGAGAAATCAGTGTTCATGCCATCAGGTTGGAGGCTACCCAGACGGAATATAAGGTGTTGTTCCTCCAACCTGAGTGTGGATTCATCTTGACAGTAGAGGAGGCCATGGATTGAAATATCAGAATGGGAATGGGATCTTCCTCTGGTGCTCTCCTCCCACTTTCTTTCTCCCTAGGCCTCCCATCCAATGATCCCAGCTGTGTATCCCTTTTGCCAATCAACTTTCCAGCTCTTAGCTTCATCCCTCCCCCTCCTGACTTCTCCTATCATTTTGGATCCCCCCCTCCCCCTCCCACTTTCAAATCTCTCACTGTCTCTTCTTTCAGTTAGTCCTGACAAAGGGTCTCAGCCTGAAACATCGACTGTACTTTTTCCTATAGATGCTACCTGACCTGATGTGTTCCACCAGCATTTTGTGTTTGTTGTGATAATAAACCTGATTCTGATTCTGACCTTTTATGTTGTTAAAGGGCAGTAAGACAGCAATGCAGTTTCTAGACTCTGGTTGGTGATATGCCATATAGAAGTGGGGAATCACATTGTTCTTCTCTCAGTCCAACTTTCAACTGCACGTCATGTTTTTAATGAAATTGTGTGAAGGAATGTCTAAGTTTATGGTTGTGACATTTCCAGTTGACTTTGCCAGCCATCAAAGTTTTGTATATCTAACAGAGGTGTAAACATTTGCCTTTCAATATGTGCTCATGTAGTATTTCCTGTTGTGTCCTAATGATATGAAAGGCTGTGGGGAATTTTCCTAAAGTTTTCAGCCATTCAGGTGGGAGCTTGTTAAATACAGGGTCATAAGTTTTAACCAATATCTATGGATGTCCCCATTGCTTACGGCATCTGCAGCAGTACATTTTTTGTGTATACGGCTAATAGAAGGGTTGTGAACATTGCAACATTTGTTTATTGTAAGATAATTGCCATGACTTTTTTTTAGGTTTCATTGATTTTATTGTGGAGCCAACATTTTCGGTGCTGACTGATATATCTGAAAAGGTTGTAACTCCTCTTATTGATGAAGCATCCCGCCCTGGTGCTTGCGGATTTCGACGTTGCAGGTTGGTGTTTGAGGTCAAGACACCTCATCTCTCTGACTGTAACTCATTTTCATTTATGGTGATGTGGTTCCTCCTGTTTTCAATTTTCTAATTCCCATCACTCTCTGAAATGACTGCTGAAAGGATAATTGGCAGCTGATAGCCCTGTCCCGACCCAGGGAGGAGTTGATGGAGACTGACGAGTGACAATGATGGGAAATGATAAAGGTGAAATATAGGGCTCCCAGTCATTCTCAGTCCTCTCCCACCTTGATCTGACTAGCTCCTAAGTTTAGCTGTAGATGGCCACCAGTACAGTCCTGTGTGAATAAGCAGATTAGGTTCCAGTAAAAACATGTGACCTCTGTCTGAATTCATTCCACTCCTTGAAATGTAAATTTGATTGTCTGGACAGGAGATTGAAAGTATTTTATAATTTTTTGGGCTTTTGGTAATTAGGAGGGGCAGGAGTCTAAGCTGATCATTTCAAATAGTGGCAGGAGCCAAAAGCTATTTGCTTTGGGAGGCAGTCTGAACACCAGCCTGCATCGTGGCCCTCTCCTACCTCGAACATATAAGGATATGTGCTGCTGTTTCATTCTGCCCACTAATTATGTTGTTCATTTAGTAGGATCTCAATGCCCTCAGCTTTATGCATTCTTGAACCATTTAATGACTCAGCACAACATAGCCCACCCCATCTCCCCATCAGTGTCTGAGCCACTGTGTTTACTTGTTTTTGCTGTTTTACTGTGAACTTATTCATTTTCCATGTCTCCAGTCTGAATAGTATTCCATCTACTGATGTGAAACATTCAAAGCTGAAGCATACAGGGGCTGAAGGATGTTCCTCAATAAATTCTTCCCTGCTTGCTGTGGATTTGAAGAACTTTAAAAGTTGCTGGAATGAAATATTACAACAAAACCGTGAGAAATGGAAAGCACTACATGCGAAAGGTCAGTGAATCATTATGTCCGAGGCAATATATATCTCTCAATTCATTTTACATAATTTATATAATGTACAATTGAAATGGCATATTAGTGAAGATTAATTTATCACCATTTTAGTGATTTACTTTCTCAAAGCTATTTTGTTTCTGTAGGATTCTCAAGTCCTGAGCTAATCAACACTTCAGTCAGTGACAAACCTATTTGTCCATTTGTTGCATTTATGTAGGGTTTTGCCAAGGGGTAACAGTAATTATTCTACCTCACAGTAAAATTGACTCTAGCCTTCCTGCCAAAACAGGCATTAAGGAGATTTCCAGTAGTTTATTGCAATTAAATCAGTGTCTGTTTTATCAATAAATCCTAGTCAATTCAAGTTTGTTGTCATTTAACTACATACATGTATACCATCAAACGAGACAATGTTTCTCTGGACCAGGGAGTAAAGCACAGTAGTACACATAACACGCAATAACTTGGGAAAGTAAGAATTAAATCTACAAATGAAATAAGCATAAATAAACAAAGTAAAGAGCATAAATGAAATACTGTTGGGTACAGAACAAATTATCCAGAGAGACTTTGAATGTGATTTGGCAGTAAGTCCAGAATCCCGATGGCCTGAGGGAAAAAGCTGTTTCCCATCCTGACCATTCTTGTCTTTATGCATTGGAGTCTCCTGCCTGACGGTGGAAAGTCAAGGAGGACACTAGATGGATGGGTAGGATCCTTATTAATACTAAGGGCTCTGCCTACCCAGCATTCCTGATAAATGCCCCAGATGGATGGTAGGGAGATCCCTATGACCCATTCGGCTGTTGTGAGAGTCCTTTGTAGGGACTTCCGATCCGATGCCCTGCTGCTCCTGTACCAGATGGAGGTACAGCTTGTCACTGTCAGTGGTGGTCCTGTAAAATTCAGCTGAGGAGGTGGAGAAGTAGCTTTGTTTGCCTCAATCTCCTCAGGAAGTGGAGGCACTACTCTGTCTTCTTATTCAGGGAGGTGATATTGAGGGACCAGGTAAGGTCATCAGTAATGTGAACTTCCAGGAGCTTGGTGCAATGAATTCTCTCTATAAAGGAGTCATGTATGCGCAGAGGGGGATGGTTCATCTGCACCTTCCTAAGGCTCACAATCATTTCCTTGGTCTTCTTCACATTCAGGCTTAGGTTGTTGTTCTCACACCAGTCCTCCAGCCGCTCCACTTCCTCTCTGTACTCCGACTCATCATTGTCATTGATGAGGCCAACCACTGTGTCGCCCGCAAACTTGATGGCATGGTTTGAGCTGAATCCTGCCACAGAGTCCGCATCAACATATGAAGATATATCAATGATTTTTCACAAAATCAAAGAAAAAGTGCTTTTTATTGTAATTTGAAATTTATGTTTGCAGTGTATCTATGGAGGTAACACTTTTACTGTACATGGTAAACACTTTGCTAGCATATAATTAATTCCTAAAATCATACGAGGGTAGCTGAACAAGACCAGACCCGTCTCACCTTTGCTGTGAAGAAGATCCTGCTCTCTGCTCAGTGTCTCTCTGACAAGAATATCCAGCTCAAGGACTCAAACACTACAACACTCAAACACTGTTGGTGCACTACAGCCTTCAGGTGATGGACCAAATACCTGGCATTGTAGCTCCTTTGTGGATCTAATTGTTTTACTACCTCCTATTAATTGGTGGCCAGCAAATGTATATTTCTGGCTCTCTAATGCTATCCTGGTAAATGTGAAAAATACAGGTGGCTGGTACATACTCTGGTTTTGCATCAGCAAATTTGGGTCCTGAGATAAACACAAGAAAATCTGCAGATGCTGGAAATCCACACACAAAATGCTGGAGGAACTCAGCAGGTCAGGCAGCATCTATGGAAATGAATAAACAGTCAATGTTTCAGGCCAAGATCCTCCTTCAGGACTGAAATGGAAGGAGAAAGATGCCAGAATAAAAAAAAGGGGAAGGAGGATAGCTGGAATGTGATAGATGAAACTAAGTTGGTGGGAAAGGTAAAGGGCTGGAGAAAGAGGAATCTGAGAAGACAGCAGAGTGGACCATAGGAGAAAGGGAAGGAGGAGGGGACCCAGGGGGAAGTGAGAGGCAGATGAGAAGAGGTAAAAGGCCAGAGTGGGGAATAGCCAATATTATAACCAGCTGCACTCAGTAAAATGTAGCAATATTTCCTATCATCAAAGTTTGTGAAATTTATTAACACAGAATGTGGAGCCAGAGACATAGAAGGTTTCAGTTAATGTCTTTTCATAACATGGAGTGTCTGAACATACTGTATGTATACTCACCAGCAAGCAGGGTTACTCAGACATTTTAAAGGGATCGTTAACAGTTTATTACTGTTTGATTGCTATCTACTATCATAAGAACACAGTGACATTCAGCCTTTAGCAGTTATTTCAAGTTGCTAAAATTCCATGGGAATTGCCATAACAGTTGGCACAGTACCCCAATTGTTCAAGGATGCTGTCTGTGTAGAATTTGATTTTTCTCTTTACAAAAGTGTGGTGTTCCCACGGTGTTCCAGTTTCCACTCACATTTCAAAGACTGGCAGGTTAAGAGCTTAGTTAGCCCCTGTAAATTGTAGGAGGGTGGTAGGACAAACAGGGTGGAGGAAATGTACACATGAGGGAGACTAGCCTACAGGGAATTAAGTGCTGAGTGGGGTTGCTTTGAAACTAGTAGAAACTCTATTAAGCAAGTGGCCTTTTTCTATGAAAGTAGAACAGTGAGGCTTCTGAACAAGTGTGTTGTTCTCCAGTCTGGGTGTATTTATAAGCAGTTCCTTTTGCAATGCATTAAACATGCATGGAGAGAAGCAATGGACCAGATTGGGCCAAGGTGCTGTTTGGCTAGTTCTCTGATTATCAGGAAAAAGCAACACATGCACTGTAAGACATATGAGCAGAATTGAGCCATATAACCCACTGAGTCTGCTCCGCCATTGATTTATAATCCCTCTCAACTCCACTCCCCTGGCTTCTCCCCATAATCTTTGACACCATGACTAATCAAGGACCTATCAAACTCTACTCTAAATATACCCAATGACTTGGCCCCCACAGCCACCTGTGGCAATGAATTCCACAGTTTCACTACCCTCTGGCTAAAGAAATTCCTCCTCATCTCTGTTCTATAGGGATGTCCTTCAATTCTGAGGCTGTTCCTCTGGTCCTCGACTCATCCACAATTACAAAACATCCACTCTACTGAGACCTTTCAATATTCAATAGGTTTCAATGAGATCCCCCCTCATTCTTCTAAACTAGGCTAGACCAAGGAGATTGCAAACATCTTGCTACTTGCTGTCTGCTGCTGGGTGGTAGAACTTACTGAGGCTCCCTTCTCAAAGTGAATTAATTATGTTTGGTTCTCTCAGTAGAGAACAGCTGGTGGTTAAAGGAAGTGCTCATGTTGAATCCAATGTTGCAGTGTTGTCAGGCCTGTATAGCTAGGCACCAACCAGTCCCCACCCAGCTAACTGAAGTCACCTGCTACTCGTTTCCAACTCATCACCTGCAGCCCACTTAAACCCAGCTCTAGTCCACAATACTTGTTCCCTCATACTTGTCTACTCGTACGAACCAGCGAGCCACAACCTGTTGCTCCTAGCTTTCAGTTGCCTTGTATGTTAAGTATCTGTTCTCTCTTGTTTTGTGGCCTCTCATGGCTTGTTATTTTGTAGTTTATTAGTGAAATATCATTCACTGCTGAATCTCCTCCTCTGCTCTGTTTTTGGGTCTACATTTTCTGACTGGATGAGTTTACCAATGATTGACTCAGCAGAGTATGATCACCTAAAGGAAGTCACAGAATCCTGAAGCAGCAGTAAGACATTGACCATCTGCTCCCCACTCTTAGCCAACTCTTCTTCATACTGCAATCCAAAGATACTCTTGACCTCACCAAATTCCCACAGGAATGCTACGACTTAGTCATCACCTTCAGTAAAAGGGAAGCCAGCACTCTGCCACCCCACAGACCTCCTCATGGGCACCACTCCTCCATGTGGTCATCTGTTCTCCCAAGCCAATAATGACTACATCGCTGAAGTGCTACGGCAGAGCAAAGATGTGACCATCCCAGTCCCCATTCAGTGCAGGATTCTGCTTTGTCAAAAAGATAGATGGGGGTCTTTGTCCTTGCATCGATGACTGTGGACTCAACAAAATCACATTGAGAACTGCTGCCTTCTCCCTGATGGGTAGTGAATTCAAAGCTTTCCATGACGCCCAGATCTTCACCAAACTGGATCTACGAAGCACATACAACCTGATCTGCATCTGCCAGGATTGAGTGGAAGGTGGCATTCATATCACCCCCTGGCCAATATGAAACCTGGTGATGCCTTTTGGATTTTCCAACAGTCAAGCCATCATTAATAAGATCCTCTGAGGCATGCTACACAGGTATGTGTTTGTCAACCTTGATCATATCCTCATCTTCTCTATGGAGCCCCAAAGTCATGTCTGCTGTGTCCATTCAGTCCTTCAGCATCTCAACAAAAAACAACTGTACTGCATTTGGAGAAATGCCAGTGCCACACCCCAGTCATTTCCTTTCTGGGTTGCATCCTTTCAACACAAGGTATAACCGTAGACTCAGAGAAAGTGCATGCCGTTAATGATGGCCCTGACCATGCTCCCTCAAACAGTTCCAGCACTTCTTGGCTTCTGCAACTTCTACTGCTGTTTCATCCAAAACTACAGCTGAGTTGCTGCTCCATCACCACCCTCATCAAATCACCTACCTCATGCATAACCTGGTCTGCTGCTCAAGACACGCTTCACCACTGCCCCCATTCTCCGCCATCCAAATCTCTCCGACCTTTTGTGGTAGAGGTGGATGCCTTTGACATAGCTGCTGGAGCCATCTTCACCCAGTGAATGGGAAGACACACTCTTGTGCCTTCTTGTGCAAGCTCAACTCTACATAGTGCTAGTATGGAGCAGGACATAGAGAGCTACTCACCATTAAATGGGCCTTGGAAGAATGGAGACATTGGTTGATGGGAAACACCAAGCCCTTCCTGATCTGGACAGGCCACCAGAAACTCATCCATACAACAGACCCACCATCTCAACTCATGTCAGGCTTGTCGGGCCCTCCTCTTTGAGTAGTTCTTCTCCTACCGACCTGGATCCAAGAACACTAAGGTGGACACCCTGTCAAGACAGTATGAACCAGCTGAAATAGATTGACCTTTTGTCCATCGTTCCATACTCCCAGATCTTCGCCCCTATCATCTGAGACCTTCAGGACACAATCCACCAAGCTCTGCAGCATGAACCTGCTCTGGCCAACACACCTGACAACAGTATGTACGTGTTTGTGGGCACGTACTCCAAGGCACTCCAATGGGCCCACTGCTCATCCCTCTCCACCCATTCAGGTGCATGACGGACCCTAGACTTCTTGCAACACTGGTTCTGGTGGCCCACCACGATCACAGATGTACATCAGTTTGTCACTGCCTGCACACAATGTGCCCAGTCCTAATTCTCCAAACAATGCCCCTCCAATCTCCTGTGGCCTCTACTGGCCCCTTGATGACTGTAGTTCAACATCACCATGAATTTCATTACAGGTTTGTCACCTTCAGTTAATAATAGTGGTGGACCAGTTTTCCAAGACGGCTCACTTTATTGCTTCCCTCAAACTTCTGTCAGTCATTGAGATGGTGGACCCGGTTCTCCACCATACTGTTTTCATCCGCGGCTTCCCCCAGAACATTGTGTTGGACCAGGGTCCACAATCCATCTCCCACTTCTGATCCCTCCTCCACACCTCAATGAGTTTGTCCTCTGGCTATCATCTGCAGGCCAATGGTCAATCAGAAAGAGCCAATTAGCAAGTGGAGAAGTTTCTATGAGGTTTCAGTGCCTTTAACCCTTCCACATGGAAGATGTATCTGCTCTTGGCCGAGCTGTCCCACAATCTACACACCCTCACTGTCACAGTTATGTCTGAGATCACAGGTATGCCACTTTGAAGTCCTTCATGGCTACCAATCCCCCTGTTGTTCCCCGTAGAGGAGCTATCAGTGGAGGTCCCATCTGTCAGGGCCCTAGTTTGCCAATGCCAGAATGCTTGGAAGAGGGCACAGAGGGCAATCCTAGATGCCAACCATGCCTACTGCCTCCAGTCTAACTGTCTTTGGTCAGCCAGACTACTTCGGTGTAAGGATCGTATCTGGCTGTCCACCCAAGAATACCACCTATTTCCATAGACCACTCAACCCACCTGCACCTGCGCCTCCAGAAGCAAGGAAGATGGAAGATGGTCCAGTGTACACAGTTTGCAGGTCGATGGATTCACGCCATTGTGGATAGGGTATGCAGTTCCTGGCTAGCTGGGATGGGTACGGCCTAGAGGAGAGGTCTTGGTTACTGTCCTGTTTCATCTTTGATCCATCACTCATCAGAGAGTTCCAATGGACCCATCCGGATTGCCCTGGACCATCAGTGCTGGCTGTAGGGAAGGGAGGGCACCCTGTCAGACCTGCACAGGCAGGCACCTCCCAGCCAGCAGGAGTCTCCTGCCATTCATTTCCAAACCATCACCTGCAGCCTATCTAAACCCAGCTCTCATCCGCATTCCTTGTTCACTCATATGAACCAGCCGGCCTCAACCAGTTGTTCCAAGCCTTCAGTTACCTTGTCATTTTAAGCATCTGTTCTTTCCTGTTTTGTGGCCCCTTGTGGCTTGTTATTTTGCAGTTTATTAGTAAAGGATTGTTTACTGCTGAATCATCTCTGCTACTCTGTATTTGGGTCAAGCCTCCTCAGCATTTCCTAACAAACGTGCTACTGTCTGTATCCAATCCCCTTTGCAGGAGTTTCATGTTAACTATATCCTTTAACAAACAGAAGGTGGTCCAATATGTAAACAGCATACAGGAGTATGGCCATAAGCCATGAAGCATGCAGAACTGTGGTGTTGTGGCAGAAGTCACCGTGTAATTGTTCTTCAGCGATTCGTACGTGCTGCTACGTTTGACACACCAGCACAAACTCGTCAAATCCTTGATGACTCTGGCGTCCCACTCATGCCATATGCAGAAAATGAGGGCCCTGTTGCAGCTCAAGCTATGATCAAACTAATAGCACACTTAGCAAACCAGGTTGCTCTGACAGAGTGACAGTTGGCAGTGGTGTCCTGCTGTCCTTTGCAGAACTTTTCCATCATGAAGATATCACGATTGCACCTTTTAAGGTAAGTTTGGATAAGTACATGGATGGGAGGCGTATGCATGTCAGGTCAATAGGACTAGGCAGAACAACAGCTCACATGGATTAGATGGGCTGAAGGGCCTATATCTGCATTGTAGTGCTCTACAACTCTATGAGCTCAATCCAGTAATCAGCAAATAATCAGGATGAGAACAAATATTAAACGGAGGAGAAAAGACTATCTAAAGAGCCCTCCACTGGCCACTGTGTAATTTCAAAAATATTAACCAACAATAATATGTTCACACTAAATTGAACACATTTCCAAATTGCCCCTCTGTATTCTTCTTGTAGTAGCACCCAATGGTTGGTGAAGGTGAAGGACATCAACATTCTTTGGAGGTAAACCAGCAGACAGCATAGCCCATGTGGCAATAGTCTGGGTGATATCTGACAGGTGTACAGCCAGAGTATTGTAGCATATGGGATAGAATGTTGCCTCCCAAGGATTATATCAGTATTCCTAGTAATAGGCAAACTTGTGGACATCCTCTTTACACACTTGTATCACAGCAGAGGAGTTTGTTTGATAGTTCCATCAAACAGAAACATAGACTGTTCCTCTCTCCACAAATGTTTCCTGACATGCTGAATATTTCTAAATGAAAACAAAGGGTTTTTGCTCCCTTTGGGCATTGGATAGCTTATTTATGGAAGGTGTGGTATGAGTGATAAACTTGTATCTTACTTGGGACCACATGTGCACAATGGAATTAGCTTTCATTTCCATTCTGGAAAGAGTGCCTCAAAGCTATCACAAAGACCGATGTGCCTACTTTAGTTTTTTTCTCATTGAACATAGGATTTCTGGAAGACATTCCAATGCCCCACACATTCCATTGTGCATATCCATTACACTCCTCCTGAAGTCTGCACCTTCAACTGTTCCTCAGAACAGTTAAGGCGTACAGAAACATTTGAGCCTCCCAAACCATGAGTGTGAATAGTGTAGCGAAGCATCTGAATGTTTGAGATGAGTAAGTGATTCAAGAGGGTTTGGTGAATTGAGCTGTGTAAGAAGCCAGTGGTGCATTTAGAAGGATATATTACTGACACTGATCAAGTATGTCTGTTCAATGAATTTCTTGCCATGTCCCGGTACTTGTTGCTTGATTTCCTAGTATTAATTGTCATGGCTTTTTGTCCCCATTGTTTTCTGAGCTTATGTCTGGAAGGTTTCCTGTTACATTGCAGATTAGGGGCATCACTCCTCCTTCGTATTTCCTTCACATTGCCATTTGGACAGCATTCAACTATTTCAGAACAGCCCTCTATGTTACCATGTTTTGCAGTTCACACAACTATCAGTCCCTCCAGGCAGAATATATTCATTCATTATGTGTTGTTTTGTATGACGTAGGCGATGATGGTCTTTTATGACCATATTGCTCTTGGCAAATTTTTCTGCAGAAGTAGCCTGTCATTGCCTTCTTCTGGGCAGTGTCTTTACAAGACGAGTGATCCCTGCCATTATTAATACTCTTCAGCGTTTGTCTGCCTGGCATCAGTGGTCACATAATTAACATCAACGTCAAAGCACATTTGTTATCAGATAATATATAAATTATACTCCTTGAGATTTGTTTGTTTACAGGCAGCCAGAAATCAAGAACCCAGTTTTTAAAAAAAGAATGAGCATAACCACTGCGCAGACACAGAAGGGGGCAAGATCAACCAATATACAAACAGCAGTAGCAAATGAATTGAATTGACTTTATTTCTTACATCCTTCACATACATGAGGAGTAAAAACCTTAATGTTATGTTTCCGTCTATGTGTAATAATAGTAATTTATAATAAATAGAATAGTCAATGTAACATAGAAATACAGTTGTATCAGCATGAGTTAATCAATCTGATGACCTGGTGGAAGAAGCTGTACCGCACGCTGTTGGCCCTGGCTTTTATGCAGCAGTACTGTTTCCTGGATGGTAGCAGTTGGAATAGTTTGTGGTTGGAGTAACTCGTGTCCCCAGTGATCTTTGGGCCCTTTTCTCACACCTGTCTTTGCAAATATCCTGCATCATAAGAAGTTCACAACTACAGATGCACTGGGCTTTCCTCACCACTCTCTGCAGAGTCCTGCGATTAAGGGAGGTACAGTTCCCATACCAGGCAGTGATGCAGCCAGTCAGGATGCTGTCAATTGTGCCCCGTAGAAAATTCTTAGGATTTGGGGGCCCATACCAAACTTCCTCAATCGTCTGAGGTGAAAGAAGAGCTGTTGTGTCTTTTTCACCACACAGCTGGTGTGTATAGACCACGTGAAGTCCTCGGTGATGTGGATGGCGCAGAACTTAAAGCTGTTCACTCTCTCAACCCCAGCTCCATTGATGTCAATAGGGGTTAGCCCATCTCCATTCCTCCTGTAGTCCACAACCAGCTCCTTTAGTTTTGTGACATTGAGGGAGAGGTTGTTTTCTTGACACTGTGTCAGAGAGATGACTCCTTCCCTGTAGGCTACCTCATTATTGTTTGAGATAAGGCCAATTGAGGTAGTGTCATTGGCAAATTTAATTTGCAGATGAGAGCTGTGGGTGGTGACACAATCATGGGTATACAGAGAGTAAAGGAGGGAACTTAGTACACAGGGGCTCCTGTGTTGAGGGTCAGAGGGTTGGAGGTGAGGGAGCCCACTCTTACCACCTGCCGGCGATCTGACAGGAAGTCCAGGATCCAGCTACACAAGGCAGGGTGAAGGCCGAGGTCTCTGAGTTTCTTGTCAAGCCTAGGTGGAATTAGAGTGTTGAATGCTCCACTGTAGTCCAAGAACAGCATTCTCACATAAGTATCCTTTTTCTCCAGATGTGTAAGGATGGTATGTAGACTGGTGGCTATTGCGTCATCTGTGGATCGATTGTGTTGGTAGGAGAATTGTAGGGGGTCTAGTGTGGGTGGTAGCATGCTGCAGATGTAGTCCTTAACCAGCCTCTCAAAACATTTGTTTATTATTGAGGTAAGTGCGACAGGGTGCCAGTCATTCAGGCATGTTACAAAGAACAATACAGTACAGTACAGGCCATCCGGCCCACAGTGTTGAGCTGACCCTTGTACCTTGGTCTTTTTTGATACAGGGACAATGGTGGATAATTTGAAGCAGAAGGGCACTGTACACTGGTTCAGCATTTTGAACCAGGTTGAGTCCTTAGATATGCTCCCTGGAGCAGCCGGGGTAGTAGGCTCAAGCCTTGATCTCAGTTCATCATATTAGTGAGGCAAAAATGTCACAAAACTCACAGATGACTACCACCAGAAAGAGGACTGAACATTGCGGGAAAGCATGTCATCTGCACCACCTGCCCTCATGGCTTCACATGACCCTGATCCGGGGGCTAAGCAGGTGCTACACCTTGCCCCAAGGTGATCTGCAAGCTAACAGAAAGAAGGAGCACCTTACACCTCCTTTGGTAGAGATGTATCTCCACCCAATAAAGTGCATCTCTTAAAACAGGTGCAATTCAGGTTGAAGCAGTTCATGGTTGCTTTAACTGACGGTAGCCCCTTGTGAAAATGGCCATTGGCTTATTTGTCAGTTGAGCTCAGTTAACACTTTTATCTCCACAGGAGGTTGTTGGTTCCAGATCTAGTTCATAGGTCTAAAGACAAGAACTAAGTGATGTGCTGCTGTAGTACTAAGAGAACATTGTCCTTGGGATGGGATATTAAATCCTCTGACACTCTGACTCATGTTGCTATTAAATCTTCTGCCTTAGATGGATATGAAAAAAATCCCAAGGTATCATTATGAAAAAGTACAAGGGTGTTTGCCTTGTAAACAGGAGGTCTAGAACTAGAGGGTGTGGTGTTAGGGTAAAGGGTAAAACATCAGAAAGCAATATAGAGAAATTTCTTCTTCTGAAGGGTTGTGTCTCGCCAGAGCACTTTGGATAGCTGATCCATTTAACATATTCAAAGAAGAGACAGAGCTTTGCACTGTGAGGGAATCAAAACTCAGATGAGAAAGTACAAAAAGATCATCTCACTAAGATCATACAGAAATTGTCAGCCTTGCAAATTATTTAGCTTCCAATATCTATTGTGCTCCTAGCATTGAAATATTCAAAATTCCCACCCATCCCATGCATGACTTTGCTATGTCAAATTTCAGTCTTTATCTGATTTTTTAAATTATAAAAATGACTTGCCCTCAATAATAATTCATTCAGACCAATTTCCTTAATATGTTGCCCACCCACATAACAGAATACTAGAGACTGACACATAGAAGAGTTATAGATGTAAAATAGATATACAAATATAAATCCATTGGTAGGAAATGTACTGTTAAAGTGTTAAAATGGTATTAAAATGGTATTTCTGTATGATATTCCAAATGAATTCATTATGCAGTGTGAATGAAAAACCCTCAAAATAGAAGTCAGAGTGAAGTTTTCCAGGACCTGCTGACAATGTGAAGTTCACAAATTTTCTAATGACACTTCTTTAATTTGTTTAATTAGATGCTGAAGAAAAAGCGAAAAGAGAAGCTATAGAAAAGGCTGAACAAGAGTCCAAGGAAGTTGCAAAAAATGAAAATGCAGAACAACATCACGTTAATAAAGACCAAAGAGCTGAACAGGAAAGGGGCAGTGATGAAGAAAAGCATGCAGAAGGTCATATTGCCAATATTAATCCTGTTCATAACTCCAATAAAGACACCAAGTCTAATGAGGAAGAAAGTCATTCTGAAACAGAGGAAAGTGCTGAAAAAGAAACTTCTGAAAGCAGAACACAGCCTATACAGAATTGTAAGTCAATGCCTCATTACATTTACATGATGAATGTCTTTTTCCACAGTATTTCTGACACCCATTTACTTTAGGAATACACAACACAGGAAAGTCATTCAACCAATAAACTTGATTCAAGTTTATTGCCACCTGCATAAGTACGGAGAGGTATGGCTACAATGGAAACCATGGTTACAGCAGTATTACAGGCATCTAGATCCAGACAACATACAGTCACAGGACAGTATAATCAGGACAATGGTGCAAACTCAAAACATAATCAGAGACAATCCCATGATAATGCAAGAGGAGATTGATAGTGTTCTGTTGCTGATGTAAGATTAGGGCTGTATTCATTTCCAGTCTGAAGCTGTATAAATGCCCTCCAATTGACATACTCGACCTGATTTTTAATCTCAGATAGTGTGACCAGTCCTTCTTAAAATCTTCCTTACTAACTTGCCTCAGGTATAGTGGAGATATTTTGGAAGTTCTACAGATCTGCAAATGAATTAAATAGTGTGAAGGTTTGCACCCTGCAGAAAGCAAAGGAGCTGAAACTGGCAGAATGGGCAGACACAGCAAATGAAATGAATGCATATTGTTAACATCATGTCAGCTTCCTTTCTTCATGGGTTCATTACAACACATTTGAAATATTCAAAAGATATTTGATAACCGAAGGCATGGACCATATATTATTAATGTCTGGTGGAGATTACAGTTGTTTTTTTGGATTCTAATTCTGCCTCGAATCCTGCGGTTGAAAACCTTGGCTTATAAATTTAAAGTGAAAGTTAAGTTTAGTGTTAGTTACACAAGTCCATGTATGCACAAGTGCAATGAAAAACTAACTTTCAGCAGCATCAGTGGCACATAGCACCAGATAAGCAGCATTCCCAAGAAAAGAAAGTATATATAAACTATATACACCTCTTATAAGAAAGAACACAATCAGAACAAAAGATGTTATATTGAATAAAGTGCATTCATTTGGTGATATGCTTGAATGCACACTGATTCTTTAGCCCTCAAGGACCAATATGATTAGATCTTGTACACTGTGAACTGAAAGGCCTTGACTGAACAAATGAATTTAGGGTCAAGCCACTGGGGACTGGTAACAATGGGCACCGAGGATAGGATCAGATTAGAGCTCTGTGGGGATGGATCACTATTGGTTTGGAGAGGTAACCATAGCGGCAGGGACCAGCTGCCATGGATGAAGGTCAGCCCAGTGGACAAGAAGGGATACTGAACTTTCTGATTGGTTGTGTTCTGTGTTGTTCTGGTGAGAATTGTACGCATTCTGGATTAGTACTGGAATGTGTATACTGCCCCCAGTACATCCTTGGTTGGTTATTAATGTACACAGTGCATTACATCGTACGTTTCAGTGTATGTGTATCTGTAGAGGGGAAAGAACAGTCAATGGTTCCGGTAACACCATACATCAGGATTGAAACCTGATGAAGGGCCTTGACCTGAAACGTCAAGTGTCCATTGCCCACCATAGATGCAGATTAACACTTTGAGCTTCTCCAGATCCTTTTTGTTATAAGAGTAACCTGCTATGAGCGTTAAGCATGTAACCTAGAAGAGCAACTTGACCATTGTTCCCACCATGAGATTCCATTGTCTTGAATCTGTAGAGGTACATCTCCTTAAAGCAACACACACAAAATGCTGGAGGAACTCAGCAGGTCTGGCAGCATCTATGGAAATGAATAAACAGTCAATGTTTCGGGCTGAGACCCTTCTTCAGGACTGGAAAGGAAAGGGGAAGATATCAGAATAAAAATGTGGAGGGAGGGGAAGGAGGATAGCTAGAAGGTGACAGGTGAAGACAGGTGGGTAGTAAAGGTCAAGGGCTGGGAAAGAAGGAATCTGATAGGGAAGGAGAGTGGACCATAGAAGAAAGGAAGGAGGAGAGGACCCAGGGTGGTGATAGGCAGGACAGAAGAGGAAAGAGGCCAGAGTGGGGAACAGAAAAATTCTAGATTGGAATTCTCCAACCTTCAGTAACTTGCAGTTTTGTATCAAAACTGGGCATTTCTGCCAGCCATCCATTTGGGAGGCTGGCTCAGTTTTTCTTTCTCCATTTACATAGGCTTACTTGATGGGCATGCTCCTTAGCGTTGCCATCAATGCCATATAACACAGACAAAAAACTTACTTCTAATTACCACATTAATTCATTTGGTCTCCGATTCAGATATACATTTATCAAGTGTACATGGAAACATGCAGTGAAATTTGTCATTTGCATTAACAAGCAACAGGCTTAAGGAAGTACTGGAGCAGTGGGTAAGAGTCGCCATATCTTGCATACCCACAATGCATTGCAGAACAACAGAACACAACAACAGCAACAGCAACATCAAAATAAGCCCCTTGCCTCTCTGTCCACCCACATTCACAATCCTCCAACTCAAGAACATACTTTCAGACATAAGTATTTCTTTATTCTACAAATCCTTCCATTCCTTTTTTGCAACAGAAACTTGATTTCTGTGAAGGGTGTCAGACTAGAAATGTTAACTTGTTTCCTCTCACAGATGTGGTTTCACCATTTTATACTTCATTTCAGAACCTGCAAACTTTTTTTGATTCTCTTTCAAGTACTGTCAATGTGGGTCTCAGTTGTATATTGGGAGATATTTAGTTTGATGGTGAGGGAAATGTGTTGCTTGATGACCTTTATTCAGATTAGCTGAGGGCTTGGCTGGCGTTATTGATTCTGGAAGTGGGGATTTTGGATTCCTTCCCTGGAGGTCTGTCAGTGGAGATGATAGTTCCAGATATTTTCACCTCAGCTGTGTCGTGACTGGAGGTGGCTGGCATGGCAATATTGAAGTGAGGTCAGTTTGGATCTGAACTGCTGTTTTATTAACCCTGTTTGTTAAGGCCCATTTGACTTGCCTTAGAAGAGCTGGAATTGAGATTAATTGGATTGATTCTTTGGCTAAGAGAGAATGACTGGAATGAACATACTTTTTAATCTAATTAACATCTGTTATTGCCACAGCTTTTTTGTTTCTGGACCTCAAGATTTCTCAATATCCTTTCTCTTCTGGTTTCTTCTAGTTACTTGAAGATATATAGTACCCCTCCAACTATCTGATTGCTGTCCCTTCAATCTTTATTGGAATCCATGTAGCTTTATTTGATGATCATTTTAGCATGATGCATTTCTTCATAATTGTTTTTCATTTTTCAATAGCCACTTGTTTTTCAATTCCCTCTTTAATTTGCTAGCAAACAAGGTCGAGCTACCTTTGTATTGAGCATTGAATCATCAATGATACAGCACAGAAATAGACCTGACGATTCACCACATCCATGCAACCCTGTTTGTCCATCTACACCAATTGCATTTGCCCTTATCAGGACAGTATACTTCTGTGCCTTACCTGTTTAAGTGTGTAACACTTACCCAACAGGCTGGTATATGTCTAGGGGAAAAGGAGATCCAGCCACACACCAATCCCACCTCCCGTACACGCAGGTGCTGTGAGAATCGAGTTTATGCCTTGCGCCCGCCCACAGTATCAAACCCACAACAAATACCATTATGAAATACACTTTAAAGAGTTTACTAAAATTAAAAGGGTATTAGGCAATACAATATATATGCAAGAAAAAAAACAAAAGGCGCCAACTTATCAAAGTTCAGTCAGTTTAGTGCACATCGTTGGAGCTCAACCATCGAACCATCCGACCCCTTGTCGCTTGCCTCCGACCTCCACATCTTCGCACCTAGGACCCCCCGGTGGTCTTCCGAGCAGTGCAGCGCACGTCCACCTTCCTCGGCGTCTTCCTCCCGACTCCCCACCAAAAGCCCGCGAAAACCCCTTCCCCACGTGCCCAGCCTCACAAGACAAAATAACATTCCCCATTGGTTAACAAATGAATACAATTACCATATCAGCAAGTATAAAGCAAAACAACTGCGAGAGAAACACTTATCAGACAAAGAAGCATTCCTACTCTTAATAAACCAAAAAAACCCATTTTGAGTAACATACACAGGACATTGTACAAGTGTGTCTAAAAGATAGTGACTGTATCTATGACTGCTTCGTCGAGCACCTCGTTCCGTTGGCCACAAGCAGAACTTCCCAGCAGTCTGACATTTTAATTCCAATTCGCATTCCCATTCTGACATGTTGGTCCATGGCCTCCTCTTGTGTTAAGATGAGGTCACCCTCAGGATGGAGGAGTAACACTTTATATTCCATCTGGGTAGCCTTCAACCTCAGCCTCAGCTGTGTCATGACTGGCATGGCAATATTGAAGTGAGGTCAGTTTGGATCTGAACTGCTGTTTTATTAACCCTGTTTATTAAGGCCCATTTGACTTGCCTTAGAAGAGCTGGAATTGAGATTAATTGGATTGATTCTTTGGCTAAGAGAGAATGACTAGAATGAACATACTTTTTAATCTAATTAACATCTGTTATTGCCACAACTTTTTTGTTTCTGGACCTCAAGATTTCTCAATATCCTTTCTCTTCTGGTTTCTTCTAGTTACTTAAAGATATATGGTACCCCTCCAACTATCTGAACCTCGATTTCTTCTTCTGGTAAAAACAATTCTCCCCCTCCATCCTTTATTCCCCACTCTAACCTTTCATCTCTGATGATTATCTATCACTTTCCCCGGGGTCCCCTCCTCCTTCCCTTTCTCCTATAGTCCACTCTTCTCTCCTCTCAGATTCCTTCTTTTCCAGCCCTTTATCTTTCCCACTCACTTGGCTTCACCTATCACCTTCCAGCTAGCCTCCTTCCCTTTTCCCCACCTTTTTATTCTGGAGTCATCCCCCTTTCTTCTCAGTCCTGAAGAAGGGTCTCGGCCCAAAATGTGCGACTGTTTATTAATTTCCATCGATGCTGCCTGACCTGCTGAGTTCCTCCAGCATTTTGTGTTTGTTGTTTTGTACCTGATCCCACCTCCTCCTCTCGCAGTGTGTTACAGATATCAATCATCGCTGTGTAAAAAAATATATGCCTCAGACCCTTTTTATATCCCCTTGCTCTCACCTTAAACCTGTGGCCTCTTGTAAGGCATTTGTATGTTCTCCCCATGACTGCGTGTGTTTCCTCCCACATTCCAAAGACATACAGCTTAGGGCTAGTAGGGTGTGGGCATGTTATTTTGGTGCCGGAAACATGATGACACTTGTGTGCTGCCCCCAGCGCATCCACGTATTACTTTGGTTGTTGATGCAAACCAAACTTTTCACTGAATCAATGTACATCTGACATAATCTTTAATCCTTAGAATTTCCTATGCTGGAACAAGGCTCACAAGTTATCAAGCTTACCTGTGTCCTTCTTAAATTAAAGAACAGTATTACCTGTCCTGAAGAAGGATCTTGGCCCAAAAAGTCAACTGTTTATGTATTTCCATAGATGCTACTTGACCGGCTGAGTTCCTCCAGCATTTTGTTTGTGTTGCTTTGGCTGTCACAGGAAGAATAAAAGTTATGAATTTTCAATGAATACTCACTTGTCAGTGTGAACTTGGTAAGGTCAAAGGGCCTATTTCTGTATACTATGAAAACTGTGACATTTCAATTTCTAGAAACTGAGTTACTATGACATTTCATTTGCACCGCTAACCATGATCAACATCACTGGACTTTCCTCTGAAAGCAGCTAGCAAGAGGGAGAGGAAGACCAGTCACACACAAGTAGATGGCGCCGAACATCCCCCCAATCCCCATCCCCACTTTCATACCCATTGACTTCAAACTTGCTTGACATCTCAATCGGAGAAAACTTATGGAGTTGATCATGAACCTTCTAAAAAAAAGTGTTATCATTTCTTTTAGCAAGTGATCTAATACCTAAGGAAAACTACATGAGAGGTAGGGTTGGCTCTCCTTGCATCATACAGGGTATAATAATTAGGGTTAGTGAATTGGTATGCCAGTGATCGCTATCACACAGAAACCAGCAATTTCACTGCCTGGGGAAACCATGTATACTAAACGAGGTCATGCACAAAGATCAACTGAACAGCAGAGATTTTCCTGACATTTTCCTTTTGGATGACTTCCATGTGTGCAACAGAGGACAGACGTCTTTAGTCTGCATTTCTACTATCAAAATCAGAATCAGATTTAATATGAAATTTGTTGTTTTGCAGCAGCACTGCATCACAATACATAATAAAAACCTATGAATTACAATGAAATATATTTTAAAACATTAAATAGTGCAAAAAAAGAGAGAAGCAAGAAAAAAGTGAGATAGTGTCCATGGGTTCAATGTTCCTTCAGAAATCTGATGGCCGAGGGGAACAAGCTGTTCCTGAAACATTGAGTGTGTCTTCAGGCTCCTGTACTTCCTCCTTGATGATAACAATGGGAAGAAAGCATGTCCCAAGTGCTGTAGGTCCTTAAAGATGAATACTGCCTTTTGAAGATGTCCTTGATGCTGGGGAGGCTGGTGCCCATGACGGAGCTCACTGAGTTTGCAATTTCTGCAGCTTTTTCTGACCCTGTGCAATGACCCCTCCGTCCTACACCAGACATTGATGCAACCAGTTAAGATGCTCTGCATGGTGCACCTGTACAAATTTGAGTGTCTTTGGTGACATACCAAATCTCCTCCAACTCCTAATGAAATATAACCGCTGTTGTGCCTTCTTTGTAATTGCATCAATACGTTGGGCTTAGGATAGATCCTCAGAGATGTGGACACCCAGGAGCGTGAAAGTGCTCACCCTTTGCACTGCTCATCCCTTGATGAAGACTGGTGTGTGTTCTCTTAACTTGCCCTCCCTGAAGTCCACAATCAATTCCTTGGTCTTACTGACGTTGAGTGCAAGGTTGTTGTTGCAACACCACTCAACTCTTCCCATACAATGCTGTGGAATGAGGGCTGGATTCAGATCACACACTGCTTCAGTCCTTCCAGACTAAATGAAGGATCTCCACCTTTTTTCCTCCACAGATGCCTCATGACCCTTTGAGTTCCTCCAGCTCTTTTGTGTGTTTTGTGTGCCGATCCCAGCATCGGCAGTTCTTGTGTCCACTGTGTCCTTTCCCAGGAAGGGTACAATCCTCATTTATTGTAATAGGGACCAGTTTTATAAGTCTTTGGCAGCAGGAAGAAACTGGACAGATCACTTTTCAGAAGGCTCAAGACCACAGGCAACTTAGAAACATAGAAAACCTACAGCACAATACAGGGCCTTCAGCCCACAAAGCTGTGCCAAACATGTCCTTACCTTAGAAATTACCCAGGGTTACCCATAGCCTTCTATTTTTCTAAGCTCCATGTACCTATCCAAAAGTCTCTTAAAAGACTCTACCATGTCTGCCTCCACCACCGTTGCCGGCAGTCCATTCCACGCACTCACCACTCTGAGTAAAAAACTTACCCTGACATCTCCTCTGTACATGCTCCCCAGCACCTTAAACCAGTGTCCTCTTGTGGCAACCATTTCAGCCCTGGGAAAAAGCCTCTGACTATCCACACAATCAATGCCTCTCACCATCTTGTACACCTCTATCAGGTCATCTCTCATCCTTCGTCGCTCCAAGGAGCAAAGGCCGATTTCACTCAACCTATTCTCATAAGGCATGCTCCCCAATCCAGGCAACATCCTTGTAAATCTCCTCTGCACCCTCTCTATGGCTTCCACATCCTTCCTGTAGTGAGGCAACCAGAACTGAGCACAGTACTCCAAGTGGGGTCTGACCAGGGTCCTATATAGCTGCAACATTACCTTTCTGCTCCTAAATTCAATTCCACAATTGATGAAGGCCAATAGATAGATAGATACTTTATTCATCCCCATGGGGAAATTCAACTTTTTTCCAATGTCCCATACACTTGTTGTAGCAAAACTAATTACATACAATACTTAACTCAGTAAAAAAAAATATGATATGCATCTAAATCACTATCTCAAAAAGCATTAATAATAGCTTTTAAAAAGTTCTTAAGTCCTGGCGGTAGAATTGTAAAGCCTAATGGCATTGGGGAGTATTGACCTCTTCATCCTGTCTGAGGAGCATTGCATCGATAGTAACCTGTCGCTGAAACTGCTTCTCTGTCTCTGGATGGTGCTATGTAGAGGATGTTCAGAGTTATCCATAATTGACCGTAGCCTACTCAGCGCCCTTCGCTCAGCTACCGATGTTAAACTCTCCAGTACTTTGCCCACGACAGAGCCCGCCTTCCTTACCAGCTTATTAAGACGTGAGGCGTCCCTCTTCTTAATGCTTCCTCCCCAACACGCCACTTAACCACAGAGTCAACCTGCGCAGCTGCTTTGAGCGTCCTATGGACTCGGACCCCAAGATCCCTCTGATCCTCCACACTGCCAAGAGTCTTACCATTAATACTAAATTCTGCCATCATATTTGACCTACCAAAATGAACCATCTCACACTTACCTGGGTTGAATTCCATCTGCCACTTCTCAGCCCAGTTTTGCATCCTATCAATGTTCCATTGTAACCTCTGACAGCCCTCCACACTATCCACAACACCCCCAACCTTTGTGTCATCAGCAAATTTACTAACCCAGCCTTCCACTTCCTTGAGTAGATTATCATAATTTAAATTTGAAATAAAATGTAGTGAACTGGTGCTATCCAAATTAAAATGAGTTGAGTAATTCTTTGTTTGTGTGAACAACAACGAAAGAAGTTCTCTGCTTTTCAACCACTGCTGAATAGTAACAAGGCAACATCACACCATGTGGATGAAGAACTTAGGAAAGTAATACAATCTCACATCTAAAATAAATCAATCAAATCTATTCAAGCAAACAAACATTGAAAATATTTTGAAGTAATTAAAGATTATGATGTTCTGTGGAACAGTAATACATTAACCAAAAACAACCATGCCTCATTTCCAACCTGATACAGAATTCAGTTTCTTATTCATAGTTCAACAGAAAAGATCTTGACTGACTACTTGTTCTGAAAATCAACTTTCCTTCATTTTCTTGTCAGACTGTGGATACAAAATTTATCTGCACCTGTACAGCAGTAACTTGAATGTTGAAAGGTCTAGACAAACTGGATATGAAGAGGATGTTTCCTATAGTGGGGGAGTCTAGGACCAGAGGGCACAGTCTCAGAATAGAAGGACGTCCATTTAGAACAGGGATAAGGAGGAGTTTATTTAGCCTGATGGTGGTGAATCTGTGGAGGCCAAGAAATATTTAAAGTGGAGATTGATAGCTTCTTCATTTGTCAGATCATCAAAGGTTACTGGGAGAAGACAGGAGAATGGGGTTGAGAGGAATAATAAATCAGCCATGATAGAATGGCAAAGCAGATTCAATAGGCTAAACGGCCTAATGCTGCTCTTGTGTCTTATGGTTTTATGATCTATCTGTAAATGATCGTAAACCCAGTGAATCACTCTAGCAGTCCTAGAAATTGAATGCCCACTTAAATCAAGTACAGGATGCTTAAGGTCCAGAACTCTGATTGAGCCACATGTCAGCTGTGAAATTAAATCATGCTGATTATCTCACATATCATCTACAAGCAACTCTACAAGTTGGAGAAAAGTGTCCAGCTCCAGATTACTTACCAAATGAGATCACACTGCAGACCATGCAATATATATTCATTTATCATTAAGTAACAGAGCAATTTAGTTTCAGCAGTAGATCATGTCATATACCACCATTGAGCACAGCTACAAGGAGCACTGCAAAAACAGGGAAAATTGTCAAGCATCAAAAACTAAATATTCAAAAGCTGAAATGTCAGCAGTTCAAAAGTATTCATCCCCCTTTGCTCAGTATTTAGTTGTACCACCTCTCGCAGCTGTTCCAACCAGTCATCTTTTTATTAGCTTTGCATAACATGATGGAGCAAGATTTGCCCATTCCTTCTTGCAAAATTGCTCAAACTATGCCAGGTTAGTTGGCGAGTGGTGGTGGACAACACTCTTACCAGAGAAATTTGATCAGGTCAGAACTCTTAACAGGGCCACTGAAGGACATCAATTTTCTTCATTCGAAGCCACTACATGGTTGCTTTGGCAATGTGTCCTACTGAAAGATGAACTTCCTCCCTAGTTTAAGCTTTCTGGCAGAGGCTAGTAGGTTTAATCCAGGAACTCTCTGTATTTATCATCATTCATCTTCCCATCAATCCTGACTAGATTTCTAGGCCATGCTGCTGAGAAGCATCCCCATAGCATGATGCTAACTCCACCACACTTTTGAGGTAGGGATGGTAATAACTGACAGAAGCACAGTATTAGACATACACCACTTGTACCACTTAGTGTTGAGGCCAAAAAGTTCCACTTTAGTGTCATCTGACCACAACACCTTCTTTACAGTATCTTCTAAGTGACATTTTGCAAAGTCTTACAGGCTTTTTTTTTAGCTGGCTTCTTCCTCGCCACTCTTACATAAATACCCGTATTGTGCAAGGCCTTAGAGATGGTGGAGCCATGAATTTCACTTCCAGTTGCAGCCGTTGACCTCTACAGCTCACTCAGAGTGACTGTTGGCATTACAGTAGCCTTTCTTACAAATACCATTCTTCTCTGGCAGCTAAGTTTAGAGGAGCAGTCTGACTTTAGCAATGTGGTTATAGTTTCATATTTTCCCCACTTTTTCATGATGTACTGCACTGAACTCTGAGGTATGTTCAGTACCTTTGAGATGGTCACATATCCTTCCTCAGATCTTTACTTCGCTATTATCATTTCCCTGACTTGTTTTGAATGCTCTTTTGTCTTCATTTTGATTTGATCTGTTGAAGATCTAGCATACTGTCGGACCCTACACAGAGAGGGAGAGTGAGAGGATAGGGATGTATTCAGGTAATCCTCCAATTTTCTACAACAACAAATTGAGTTGATTTGACATGATTCACAAATTTTTGTTGATTAGCTTAAAAACCTACTTCAATATATTTTTAATTTAGAAAATGAAGCAGTAAAATATGGAAATTGGTTTTGGATCTGAGTATTTTTTCAAGGCAATGTATACCTATTTTGATAATAAATTAACTTTGAACTTTGATATAAGCTGTGTCAATCAGAGAAAAAGCAATATGCCACAAGATTTTCAGAAAGTTTAAGATGAACTCATGATTGCATTTCATCTTGTGTTATGAGGTAATTTGATTATTGTCGCATCGTCACCAATGGAAAGCTTTTTGACATTGCCTACGGAGGTTAATAAATAATTATGCATACCTATTAAGGGAGAAGTTCCCTGAAGTTCCTCATTGGGCGGAAAAGATCAATCATTGACTAATGTATCATGTGATCATAACATAAACCCTGCTAGAAACATGGCTTATTGATTGATTGATTGAGATACAACGCAGAATAGGCTCTTCTGGCCTTTCCAGCCACGCAGCCTAGCAACCCCCAATTTAATCCTAGCTTACTCACAGGACAATGTACAATGCCCAATTAATCTACCAATTGGCATGTCTTTGGACTGTGGGAGAAAACTGGAGCACCCGGAGGAAACCCTCCTGATGTGGTCATGAGGAGAACATACAAACTCCTCACAGGCAGTGGCAGGAATTGAACCCGAGTTGCCGGTACTGTAAAGTGTTGTGTTAACCATTAAGCTACTGTGCAGTCCCAGACTTAAATCTTGGTTATCAATTGTTTGTGATTATCAATGACAGTAGTTAGTTTCTAGTAAAAAAAAAGGCAAAATGCTGCTATTTGAAAGTTTGTTTCTTCCTTCCTATGACTTGCCATTCCACAGTGAGGAGAGGCCTATCATTTAATTGTTAATAATTTCAGAAAACTTGCCATCTATGTAGGCTTTACACATGTTAAAATCACACCAACGATGCAGAGATTTATATGACTATTAAGGGAATAATATGAACATTAAAGGAAAATTGGCCCATGCCCAAGGTAAAGCAAGAATTTCAATGGCTTCTTGCAAAACTACTGAGCAACTACATTCAAAGATGGGCATTCCACCAAGTACACTCATTTTGGCAGTGTCAGCATACACTTCTTTAGAAGTGACCTGCCATTTCATCACGATGTATAGCTAACCCAGTGAAAAAGTATTCAAAGGCAATTACACAGAAACTTGTAAAATTTAGACCTAAGCTATTATAGAAATAGATCTTGTACAACTGGATAGCTACAGTGTATAGACAATAGACAGTAGGTGCAGGAGTAGGCCATTCAGCCCTTCTAGCCAGCACCGCCATTCACTGTGATCATGGCTGATCATACACAATCAGTACCCCGTTCCTGCCCTTTCCCCATATCCCTTGACCCTGCTATCTATAAGAGCTCTATCTAACTCTCTCTTGAATGCATCCAGAGACTTGGCCTCCACTGCCTTCTGGGGCAGAGCATTCCACATATCCACCACTCTCTGGGTGAATAAGTTTTTCCGCATCTCTTTTCTAAATGGCCTACCCCTTATTCTTGAACTGTGGCCTCTAGTTCTGGACTCACCCATCAGCAGGAACATGCTTCCTGCCTCCAGTGTGTCCAATTGCTTAATAATCTTATATGTCCAACATCTACAGCCACCTATTTCAATTCTACTTCCCATTCCAACGTGTCAGTCCATGACCTCCTCTACTGCTGCGAAGAGGCCACACTCAGGTTGGAGGAGCAACACCTTCAATTCCATCTGGGTAGCCTCCAACCTGATAGCATGAATATCAATTTAGAACATAGAACATAGAAAATATACTGCACAATACAGGCCCCTCAGCCCACAATGTAACCTAGAAGCTGCCTCGAATTTCCCTACTGCATAGCCCTCTATTTTTCTAAGCTCCATATACCTATTTAAGAGTCTCTTAAAAGACCCTATCGTATCTGCCTCTGTTACTTTTGCTGGCAGTGCATTCCATGCACCCACATTGAACTTCTGGTAATTGCTCCCCCTTCAACATTCCCATTCCTGTTTCAATCCTCACCTTATCTCCTTACCTGCCCATCACCCCCTCTGCTGCTCCTCCCCCTTTGCTTTCTTCCATAGCCTCTGTGCCCTCCTATCAGATTCCCCCTTCTCCAGCTATTTATCTCTTTCACCAGTCAACTTCCCAGTTCTTTACTTCACACACACCCTCCCCCTCTCCTGGTTTCACCTATAACCTACTACCTTGTCCTTCTTCCCCTCCCCTCCCCTCCCCTTACCTTCTTACTTTGGCTTCTTCTCGTTCTTTCCAGTCCCGATGAAGGGTCTCAGCTCAAAACGGCGATTGTTTACTCTTTTCCATAGATGCTGCCTGGCCTGCTGAGTTCCTCCAGCATTTTGTGTGTGCTGATATACCACCTTTTGCTTATTTTCACTGCACAGAGCAAGCTCAGATAGAACTGTGGTCTGCTCTGGAGCATAAACCATAAATACTGGAAATACATTTATCTGTTCCATAACCTTGCTGTGGCCTGTGCTCTCAGTCACTTCTTGATATCAGAAGGGTGAATAATGGCCTCAGTAAAATGAATTCAAGAGATAGGTGATTGACTCCTCTGTTTACAGATGGCTGCAAATTCTTCAGGCATGTGACTGTCACTTAAGTTGAGCTGTGGTACCGTTGAGACAGAGACAGAATGTTGTTGCCACCTCCTCCTCCAATAGTCATTTAATTCAACCTCACCATTCATCATAGGAAATGGCAGGCCTTTGGATGCTTGAATTGATCTATTGGTTTTGGGATTATTTAGCTCTGTTTCATTGCTACTTTTACTGTTTATTATGCATGTTCCACTCCCATCAGGGAAGAGGCTACGCAGCAACCTGGCCAGGAATGCTAGACTCAAAAACAGTTACTTCCCCAAGCTGTCAGGCTGATCAAAGCCACCACCCATTAACTCATCCCACCACCACAACATGTACATCACCTAGAGTCACTTTATGTACATTGAGTCAGTCTTTGTATATAACAGTTACTTACAGAATATATTTAGTTTTATAGGATTGCTTGTATATTTAGTTTTTTGTTTCTTTATGCTTTTTGTGTTTTTTTAACATTGCATCAGGTTCAGAGTTACATTAATTTCTTTCTCCTTTATGCTTGTGTACTGAAGAATGACAAACTATTTTGAATCTTGAAGTTCACGTGTAGAAAATTAGAAAAATAAGGATGCTGGAAATCTGCAGCAGTGACTGACGGTGCTGCAGGGTTTCATTCGAGCCCAGTGTTGCAGGATCACAGGGTGATACCTCACATTTTTGTACACCTCGTTCTGCTGTTGCCATGTCTTTCTATGCTCCTTATTTATCAAGGATTAGTCTCCAAACTTGATCTTAATGGTAGGATGAGGGATATGTTGGAACACCAGATTATAGATGGTGGAGGAATCCAGTTCTGGAGTTGCTGATGGCTCAGAGTGACCCTGAGATGGTCAGGTGCACAAGATAGGATTCTTTTCTCCACTAGGTCTATTTGTGATCTTACCAGTACTGTCATGGACACCTACAGTAGATCTGTACAGGTAAATTGGAGAGGACACAGTTAAGATATTGGTTACGTGCTGAATGTAGCACTTTACCTAAAACATATTTAAACTATTTGAAACTTTAAACTATGTGGAACTATTTAACTAAAAAGTATTGCCCACATTTGCTTGTCAAACCCCTTCAAATGAGAGTTGGGATTATTTTGAAGTACTGCACAAAAGATTGCAGTTGAATGTGCCTAATGAATGAATCAGAGACTCAACCTCTCTATCACTGTTTGTATATCATAGGTCAAATATGAGAGATTAATTGCAACAAGTATTTGGCTTATTACCAT
Source organism: Hemitrygon akajei (assembly GCF_048418815.1). Lineage (NCBI taxonomy): Eukaryota > Metazoa > Chordata > Chondrichthyes > Myliobatiformes > Dasyatidae > Hemitrygon > Hemitrygon akajei. The sequence continues at coordinate 140,296,102 of NC_133124.1, read as the reverse complement.
TCAAATCATGGTACATTTCAAATCAGATATCCAAATCATGAAACATGAATGAACCTGAAGTTTAATCAGATGTAAAAGGATGGCCAAATGAACAGCAATGAATGGGGTAATTAAATCATGTTGTTTTTCCCTGCTGCTTAAGTCCAAACTAATAAATACACTTGAAAATAATTTTGGTTTGGATTCAGCTGGCTGAAAATATATTTAGGAAGTAAACACACATAAACATGAATGACAGGAGATAAATCAATGCATCAAGCCCCTTGCATTACAATTACAATGTTGTTTACAACGTACGTCAAGAAATGCCGAAGGCTTAAGATTTAAGATTTTAATTACTTAACATTGCCAAAGTAGGTTATCAGGCCATTATCACATGAGTTTGCATATGCAAATACTCAATTTTTTTCTTACAATACAGAAGGAGAATATTTGGCCCATCAAGGCTACGTTGCCTCTCTGGGAAATCCCAACATTTCCACTTCCCGACCAACGTATTCTCTCCTCTATTACTTTGATTTTCCTACACCTCCCCACCCCAAATCTCTCTCTCTCACATACACACACACACACATGCAACATTGGAGAAACCAGAGGACTGAGAATCTGATTTGATTTGATTTTTGAAAGTTTTCGATGTCATGCTGAGTTTCTGCAGACTCCTAAGGAAGTAGAGGCACGTATGTGCTGGTTCTGTGACAGTTCCTCTGAAATAGTATCATGCAGTAGTTTAAATTTGCCAACCTTCTCCACCTCTGATCCTCCCATGAGGACTTGCTCTCTCTCCTAAGTCTACAAACAGTTCTGTCTGTGGTCTTGCTGACGTTGAGTGAGAGGTTGTTGCTATGACATAATTCAGCCAGGTATTAAATCTCCCTCCTGTAAGCGCCACTCTCTTTGATACAGCCCACAACAGTGGTGTCATCAGCAAACTTGAATGTGGCATTGGAGCTGTTCTTAGCCACACAGTCATAGGTGTTAAACGCGTAGAGCAGGGGGCTACGCACACAGCCTTGTGGGTGCACCTGTGCTCATGGAGATTGTGGAGGAGATGTTGGTGCCAATCCAAACTGACTGGGTCTACAAATGAAGATATCCAAGATCTAATTGCACAAGAGTTATTGAGGCCAAGGTCTTGGGAGCTTATTGATGAGTTTTGAGGGGATGATAATATTGAACACTGAGCTGTAGTTGATAAAGAGCATCCTGATATCCAGATGTTCCATCATTGAGTGAAGAGCCAGTGAGATGGCATCTGCTGTGGACCTGTTGCTCCAGTAGGCAAATTGGAGCATTTTCCTCCAAGTCAATTCTCAGGCAGGAGCTGATGTGTTTCATCACCAGCCTCTCAAAACACTTTATCACTGTGGATGTAAGTGAAACTGGGCAATAGTCATTGAGACAGGTCACCATGCTCTTCTTGGGCTCTGGTAAGATTGAAGCATACTTGAAAGAGATGGATGCTACTCACTGCCAAAGCAAGAGGTTAAAATTCTCAGTGAATACACCAGCCAGTTGGTCAGCACAGGGTTTTAGAACATGGCTAGATACTCCATCTGGTCCAGATGCTTTCCTTGGATTCACCCTCCTGAAGGACAGCTAAGTGATCAGATTTACCAAACTCCAGTCTGGGCAAGGAACGGTAGGCATTCCTTATCTTAGTGTAACAGTGGTCTAGTGTGTTGGGACCTCTGGTGCTACAGGTTACATGCTAATGGTAATTGGTCAAGATTTTCTTGAAACATGCCTGGCTGAAGTCTCTGACTATGATTTGAAATGCGTTGGGACGACTGTTTCTTGTTTGCAGACGACATCATGCAGTGTCACGAGTGCTTGCTTCTAGTCGGCCGCTGTAGGTTTATAAGCTGCAGTCAGGATCAAGGATGAAAACTTCTGAGCCAAATGGTGTGCATTTGATCACTAGGTGTTCCAAAGTCAGGGGAACACAAGATCGACAGAACTGCCACATAAGAGCACCAATGAGAGTTGAGCATAAAACACACGCCTCTTCCCTTTGCCTAAGCCAAGTCCACAGCTCGGTCCACTCAGAAAATCATAAATCCTTCTGGTCTGACTGCTGCGTCCGGTGTATTCACAGATAACCAAGTCTCAGTATTGCAAACAATCGAGATCTGCCTCTGATCCAGCAGCCTTGCCCTCAGATCTTCCAATTTTGTTCTCCAGTGACTGCACATCCACCAGCAAGATGCTGGGTAGTGGAAACCTCATACATCTTGACTCCACCCCCTCGGCTTTCAGCCATGGCAATCAGCCTTAAAGGCACCATACCTGACTAGTGCAGGTTCTTCAGTCGATCATGAGACCTGAAGATCATTGATGTGATTTATAAGTCCATTGTTAATAAGAAATTTACGTGCTGCCAATTGCAGCAAAAATAATTCAAAGAAGTATATTTAACGAATTTTGGAGCAACTTTCCGCAGCCTACAGAAAGTCGTGATGATCTCCGCCACCATCTTGCTAGTGACTTCCCACTTTCATTGCTTCCCCTGATTTTGAATGTTATCAAAGCACATTATCTTTCTCTAATGTAAAAAAAAACCTGCTGGAGGAACTCAGTGGATTAAGTAGCATCCATGGAGGCAAAGGGATAGTTGGCATTTTCGTTGAGACCCTAAATCAGGAATGAGAGTGCGAAGGGGAGATAGCTGGTATGAAGAGGTGAGGTGAGGTAGGAATTGGCAAGTGAGAAGTGGAGTTTAATCCCCTCACACCTTAAAGCCTTGCCCTCCAGTATGTCCTGTCATAATTTTATAAACTTCTTTCATATTGTTCCTCGGACTCTGATGCTCCAAAGAATCCAAGTTTATCCAGCCTCTCCTTTTACCTGATTCTGTAATCCAGGTAACCATCAGCTCCACAACTTCTGCACCCCCTCCATATCCTTCTTGTAATGCAGTGACCAGAACTGCAATGATGCAAAAGTGGCCTGGAAATGCCCATTACACTGCTGCTGTTTAGAGCAGCAATGAAAGTCTGCCATCCCTTGTAGTGTTCAGGGCTTCCTTCATTACGTCAGTAGCTTCCTCTTGGTTTTCAGTCATGCAAGTCCCAACTGGAGCCCCAGCAATACCATCACACTCCGATTTATAAAGTTTCTTCATTGTTGTTTCCATAACAATTTTGTTTTACCAGTCAGGGTATTTAGCCCTGAGCTGAATCCTCGAATCTGGTGGACCACTCTTAGTCTGGCCTCTGCACTTTGACCTACGTGACCCTACCAAGAGCCAAAGCTCAAGGCCCAGTCGTTGAGGCAAGCAAGCCTCCAAACCCTACGAGGAGGTTGTGATCCTCTTGGAGGAAAAGTGGCCTACCAGAATTTATATAGCTACAACATGACTTCCAATTTTTATACTCAACACTCTGACCAATAAAGGCAAGTATGTCACTATGTGTTGCCATTGCAGGGAATTATGGATTTGTACCCTAAGATCCCTCTGTACAGCAGTGTTCTTAATGACTGCATTTACTGTGGTCCTTGCTTTGCATTTGATTTTGGAAAGTACAACCCCTCACACTTTTCCAAATTAAACTCTATCTGCCATCTGTCTGCCCACATTTTCTCTGCCTATACTGTGCTGCATCATTTGATCACCTTCCTCTCTATCCACAACTCTGGCATTTTTGTGTTGTCTGCAAGCTTACTAATCAGCTGAACTACAATTTTGTCCAGATTATTTCCTTCATGGATCCCATTTGCTTTAATCAGCATTCCAGAAGGGACCTTGCTGAAAGCCTTATTTTTGTCCCTGTTTACAACATCTACAACCTTGCCCTCATTGATCATCTTTGTCACCTCCTCAGAAAACTCAATCAAGTTGTCAGGCATGAGTTCCTTCACATAAAATCCTGCTGACTACCCCAAATAGTGCTGTGAGGTCCGGAACTCTGCTGGGAAGAAAAGGCCCCCAGTCAGAGGACGGTGCTCGGAGAAGCTGTGCCGGAGGGGATGGTCGTCGGCTCGGAGGTTCGATGGACTCAGAGTCGGCTGCGGTCAGGTCACTTTCAGTGTGTGCTGCGTCTGCAAGGCTGGGTTCAACAGAGCTTTCATTGTGTGCTGCGTCTGCGAGGCTGAGTCGGGCGGTGCCGTTGAAGTCCATAGTGGGGGTATTCCCTTCTGCTGCCGGCGTGGGATGGCGAGTCTGTTGGGACCCTGGGGACTTGTGGAAACTGTGTGGTGATTTCTTTTGAACTTATAGTCCTTTAACATCTTGGACTATTTTTACTGTGCCCATGATCTGTTTCTTTTTTTATCAATTATGCTATTGTTTGCACTGTTGTAACTATATGTTGCAACTATGTGGTTTTGTTCAGGTTTTGTAGCTTTAGTTTTTGGTCTTGTTTGTCTGGTGGATTTGGAGCTCCTTTCTGGGGAACGCGCTAAGACGGTAGCGCGATATTAATACGCAGCAGCCTCTCCGGACTCTGGATTGGGGATTGCCAAACGTTATGTGGATTTTCTGGTGTAGTCTGTTTTGTCATATGCTTTTGTGATATCATTCTGGAGGAACGTTGTCTCATTTTTAAACTGCATTGCATTTGTGGTTTCTAAATGACAATAAACTGAATCTGAATCTGAAATATGTCTGTACTTTTCCAGGTAGGAGAACATTTTAGACTGTTCAATAATGTCATTTTGGCATACCAGTCTTTTATGTGCTTGAAATTAGTTGACCAGCTTTGATACAAGTTGACTTTGCTAAAAAGTCTCTGTTCATGGCAGCTCCATATACAAATCCTGGAATCTTGTTAATCTTCGGTTCTCTGTTCAGAAATCACCACAGGGAAAATCTTGTTAGCCTTGGGACTACAACTGTTGTTGATCTCGTCCAGTCTGCTGCACCTTTACCAGCAATGCATACTCCATCTTCTTTAGGTCCTCCTCTTGTGAGCACAGGGTACTGATTTATATTGGTTTTGTACCTTTTCAAAAATGAGCTTTATGGCTTCCAATGTTGCTGAAAGAACCCTTGAATATGTATTGCACCAAAATCTTGTTGAGACCAGGATATCTTTTACTTGGACTACATATCTGTGTCAATTCGAGCCTGAGTGTTTTGAGCCCGTCTGCTCAGAACAGTTGGTCTGTGGGGGTTTGACTGGCCAAGATCATTGGCAGTTATTTTGTACTGAGGAACAGTACATTGATCCCACAGTCTCTGAAGTGCTTCATCAGAATGCATGTCTGGTACCTTGTTGCTGTTGGTTGATGTTGGATTTTTGACTGTGCTTGTCTCATCAACCCTTTTGTGCTTACTTTTGAGGGTTACATCTTTGACATTTGGTTACTGCTGTTGTCTTTTCATTTTGTTTCTTTTGCCCTTTCAAATTTGTGTTGTGAATACTACTCTGTTACAATCAAAGCAGGAAGCTGTCCTCAGCAGCCACAATCAAGATGTTTTTTTCCTGTTTAACTTATACAATATAAGATCATAAGATATAGGAGCAGAATTAGGCCTTTTGGCCCATTCAAGTCTTCCCCAGCATTTCATCATGGCTGATCCAATTTTCCTCTCAGACCCAGTCTCCTGCCTTCTCCCCGTATCCCTTCATGCCCTGAGCGATCAAGAATCTGACAACCTCTGCCCTAACTATATGTAAAGACTTGGCCTCCACAGCTGCCTGTGCTAAAAATTCCACAGATCCACCCCTCTCTGGCTAAAGAAATTCCTCCTCCTCTCTGTTCTAAGATGACACCCCTCTATCCCGAGGCTGTGTCCTCAAGTCATAGACTCTCCCACCTTATGAAACATCTTCTCCACATCCACTTCATCAAGGACTTTCACCATTCCATAGATTTCAATTAGGTCACCCTCATTCTTCTGAATTCTAGTGAATACAGGCCCAGAGCCATCAAACACTCTTCATATGATAAGCCATTCGTAAGTCTTCACCAGTGCTTTATAAAGTTTCGACATTACATCTTTGTTTTTATATTCTACTCCTCTTGAAATGAATGCTAACATTGCATTTGCCTTCCTCTCCACAGACTCAACCTGCAAATTAATGTTTAGGGAATCCTGCACAAGGACTCTTAAGTCCCTTCGGGCCTCAGTTTTTTGTACTTTTTGTTTAGGTGTAGGATGAGCATGTCACTGGCAAAACCTGCATTTATTGCCCATTCTTGAATTTTTCTGAACTCTGGAGGCAGTTCAGAGTCAATCTTTTTGGTGAATATGGAGTCAAGTAAAGACATTTAAAAACACACTGAATGCAGTCATCTGTTAACACACAAAAAAATAAAACTCCAAATGCCCATTTTAGGAATGTTACAAAATTAAAATATTCAAAATTTTTTAAAAACTTAGCAATACAATCCCCATTTGCTGTCTAGTGTTTGGTACTGTTACAAAACATATGGCTTTAAAAAATTCCTGAGGATGATGAATTCAGGTTTCTCCACAATATTGACCTCCTCAAACAAAATGCTCACAAATGCCTTGTTTTGTTCTTTATCACTTCTTCCCACTACTCACAACATGGTTAGTATAGAAATCTTTTTTGTTTGTTCCAAATGTACACTTCTCTCAGTCATTTTTACATCTTGGTACATCCTTTACCTACTGAAGTGGCGGCTGAGTGTACATTTATGACCTTCCATTGCTGTAACCCATCTAGAACTAGGTTTGATGTGTTGTGCATTCAGAGATACTCTTGTGCACACCGCTGTTGTGGTTATTGGAGTTACTGTTGCCTTCCTCTCAGCTTGAACCAGTCTGGCCATTCTCCTCTGATCTCTCTCAATAACGATACAATTCCACCTACAGAACTGCCACTCACTGGATTTTTTTTTGTTTTTTGCACTGTTCTCTGTAAATTCGAGGGACTAGAGCATGGAACTCTCAGGAGATCAACAGTTTCTGAGATACTCAAACCAGACTGTCTGACACAACAAGCATTCCAGAGTCAAAGTTACTTAGATCACATTTCTTCCCCTTTCTGGTGTTTAGTCTGAACAACATCTGAACCTCTTGACACTGTCTGCATGCTTTTATGCATTAAGGTGCTGCCACATGATTGGCTGATTAGATATTTGCATTAACGAGCAGGTGTGTAACTTCACCTAATAAAGTGGCCATTGAGTGTATATTAAATACATTTTGCATCTTGTTATGGCTATCTAATCTTGATAAGGTGACTAGAGAGATTGATGAGGGTAGGACAGTGGATGTTGTCTACATGGATTTTAGTAAGGCATTTGACAGAATCCCTCATGAGAGGGATTAAGATTAAGATGCATGGGGTCTGAGGTGAATTGGCTGTTTGAATTCAGAACTGGCTTGCAATAGAAGACAGAGGACGATGGTTGAAGGGATTTATTTGAGCTGGAGGTCTGCGAGTAGTGGTGTTCCACTGGGACCTCTGATGTTTGTGATGTATATAAATGACCTGGGTGAAAACTGCAGCTAGGTGGGTTAGTAAATTTGTGACTGATACCAAGATTGGAGGAGTTGTGGACAATGTAGAACAGGGGTCAGCAGCCTTTTTTGCACCACGGACCAGTTTAATATTGACAATATTCTTGCAGACTGGCCGGCGGGAGGGCGGGGTGGTGGTGGTGTTAATCACGACCAGAATACAGCAAATATCAAAAGGGGTTCCTTATGTCCAGTCTATTCCACAATTTAGTTTTCATGGCTCTCAGCATTTGCTTCTGTCCCGCTTGCTCACGTTTTTTTTCGATCAAAAAACTCAACGGGTTTGTCTTTAAGTGCAGGGTGCTTGGACTCAAGGTGCCGAAGCAGTTTTGAGGACTTCATTGCCTCATTAGACAGCCTCCGGGCCCGAATGCCAGCTTCCCGCCCGCCTGCCGCCAGACGCCTTGGCCAGGTGCAGCCAGGTGGGGTGAGAGGACAAGGTAAGGCTGGAGGTCCCCGTACCAGGGCTGCAGCAGTCACAGTCCGGAGAGAGCGAGCGACCGGCAAAAGTTTGTCTCTAGGGATGAATTTCAGTAGATCGCAGCGAGATAGCTGCTCTGCTACTTATGAAACCCTGAGCCCAAATTAGGTTGTCTGTGAATATTTTAGCACTGGGATCCCCACGAACATTCAGTGTGCTAAACAGGTTTAGAGGCGGTGCCTATCTGTCCGCGCTGCTGGCCAGTAGCAATGGCACATCCTGCCGGCCGGTTACCTGAGGCCAACCAGTGATCCCTGGCACGAGGGTATCACTGTGTTTAGGCGACTGCTGACCTCGCGTGGGTAATGACTTTGCATGCGTTCAAGTTCAGCAGTGGGCGTGACAGGGAATGAGGAAAGGTGCAGCTGACTCACATCATTTCATATTGCCAAATCATATCGTTTCCTCGCAGCCCGGTAGCGCATGCTTTGCAGTGGTTGGGGACCACGGGTGTAGAAGAGTGGTAAACAATACTGCATGATATAGATCAGTTGCCGATTTGGGCTGAAAAATGGCAGATGGAGCTTGACCCAGATAAATGTGAGCTGTTGCAACTTGGTAGGGCAAATACACAGAGATGGTAAACTATTAAGGGAAAAAATCCTTATAAGTGTTGCTGAGCAGAGAGATCATGGGATCCAAGTTCACAGCTCCTTGAAAGTGGCTACACTGGTCGATATGGTGGTTAAGAAAGCTTTGGAATGCTTGATTCTATTAACCGAGGCACTGAGTTCAAAAGTCAGGAGGTTATGTTGCAACTTCATAAAACTCTGGTTAGGCCACATATTCAGTATTGCATACAGTTCCGGTTTTCCACTATAGGAAGGATGTTGAGGCTTTGGAGAGGCTGCAGAAGAGGATTACCAAGATGCTGTCTGGTTTAGAGGGCATGTGCTATCATGAGAGGCTGGATGAACTTGGATTGTTCTCTCTGAAGTGCCAGTGGCTGACGGGAGATCTGATAGAGGTTTAGAGATTATGAGAGGCATAGATAGAGTGGACAGAGAGTATTTGTCTAATGCTGTGGGGCATGCATTGAAAGTGAGAGGGGTTAGGTTCAAAGGGAATGTGAGGGGTAAGTTTTTGTCACTCAGAGAGTCATGGATGCTTGGAATGTGTGGCCTGGTATGATGGTAGAGGCTAATACATTACAGGCTTATAAGTGAAGTTTGGATGGGCATATGGATGTAGGGAAGATAGAATAATATGGACATGGTGTAGGTAGGAGGAATTAGTGTTTGGGTGTTTTTGATTTGCTTTTTTAGCAGGTTTGGCACATCCTTGTGGGCTGAATGGCCTCTTCCTGCTCTGTACTGTTCTATTGTTCTAATTTCTATGTTTAATATCACTGGCATATGCTGTTGTAATCTACTATTCCATCCTGCCTGAACCTGGATTGCCAATTTCCCAAGCTCTGTTTGAATTCTCAATTTCTTGCTCACTTAAACTGGTCTGCCCTTTGGAGTTGTTCTTCTTTCACTCAGTTGTCTACAGCATCTCATCGTCAAGACGAAGGCAACATTTGGATTTTCTGTTCTCTATGGCATGAACTGAACAAACCCGCTCCAACGAATGTGACTGGTCATTACAATGGCTGTTCCAGACTGATTTCCAGAGCTTCCTTTGCAACCCAAGGTGCATTCAGCTCCTGATGCTCAACTTAAAGAGACAGTAACTTTACAGCAAATCTTAGATAGAGATATAGCACTTCAGCCCAGCTGTTCATCAACTCCATTTACACTATGTCTACATTAATCCCATTGTATCCCCTCCACATTTTACATAAAAGGTAATTATCTGGATGAGTGAAGCTCTGAGAGATCAACATAACACTGGTTCCTTGATTGACATTGCAGAAGCATGCCAATCCTGCACCACCACAATAGCTCCAGAAAGACCCATCTATGAAATGAACTGCATCAGCTTGGCAAGGCTTCTTGGGCAGCACATGGATGATAGAAAAATGGAGAGCTATGTAGGAGGGAAGGGTTAAAATGACCTTGGAGTAGATTAAAAGTCAGCATAACATTGTAGGCCAAAGGGCCTGTACTGTGTTGTGATGTTTAATGTTCTAGATGGTTTGCATTATAAAGTTTAGAAAGTTAAGGATGATATGCACATAGGAACTTCAACTTCTGCCAAATTACCTCTAAGTGTTTTAATTTGGGAATAAACCTCTTGTCATCAATTGCACCTGGTTTGAACTCTTGGCTTTCCCAGCCAATAGTATTACGGAAATACATCAGCACAAGTAGTTGCACAGCTCTGCAAGGCAGTTCCTCACCACCTTCTTTGAGGGAAACCAGTGACAAGAATACATGCCTTGCTTTGCCAGTAACAACTACATTTCATGAATAGCTAAAAATAAAAATCGATTTCTACCAGATTTCCACAGCACCTTCCTGTGCTGGTTTCACCACACTTTTAATGTCACTGTTACTGGATCCAATAAAGACTAATCAAGACCATTACCTACAACAGCTAATTATCCTTGTGGTAGTTCATCCTGCAGCCAAGCCAGTGAAAGGCCGTGCACTTATATTAAGATGTGAATAAGGTTGAAAATTTACAAGAATGTTGCTGGGTCTGGAGGGCCTGAATTATAAGGAAGGTTAGGACTTTATTCCTTGGGACATAGAAGATTGATAGGAGATTTGATAGAGCTATCCAAAATTATGAGGGGTATAGATAGAGTGAATCAAGCAGGCTTTTTCCACTGAGGTTGGGTTGGGACTACAACTGGAGATCATGTGTTAAGTGTGAAAGGTGAAAAGTTTAATGGGACCGTGAGGGAAAACTTCTTCACTCAGAGGGTTGTGAAAGTGTGGAACGAGCTGCCAAAGCAAGTGGTGCATTCTAGCTCAATTTTGGCATTTAAGAGAAGTTTGGATAGGTACATGGATGGTAGTGGTATGGATGGCTATGGTGCCAGCGCAGGTCGATGAGAGTAGGCAGTTTAAATAGTTGGTACAGACTAGATGGGCCAAAGGGTCTGTTTCTGTGCTGTACTTTTATATGATTCTATGTCTTACAGTGGGAAGGTACACATGGCCCTGAACAATTGTCTTTAGTTATTCTGGTCAAGAGCTAAAGGGTTATGTTATTGATTCCTACCATGTAGGTACCAACGACATAGGTAAGAGGAGTGACGATGCTCTGCAAAGTGAGTTCAAGGAGTTAGGTGCTATGTTAAAGATCAGGACATCCAGGGTTATGATCAGATGATTGCAAACCGTGCCACATGCTAGTGAAGCCAGAAATAGGAAGATCATATGGTTTAGCTTGTGGCTAAGGAGTTGTGTAGGTGGGAAGGCATCAGATATTTAGAACATTGGGCTCCTTTCCAGTGAATGTGGGACCTGTACAGAAAAGACTGATTGCACCTGAACAGGAGGGGTCTAATATCCTTGCAGGAAGGTTTGTTTGTACTGCATGGTGGGGGTGGGGGGAACTTTAGAGTTGCAGAGTGATGGAAACCAGAGTGCCAGAACAGATGGTAGAGAGGTTGTGGAGACAGATGTTGTTAAGGACTCAGACAAAGCCGGGAATCAAAAGGTTGAGCATAGTGTGACTAATGTCCAGATCTGTGTATATTTCAATCTAAGAACTATGTGAGAAAGGCAGATGAGCTGAGGGCATGGATCAACACATGGAATTATGATTTTGTAGTCCTTAGTGAGACTTGATTGCAGGAGGAGCAGGATTAACAGCTCAGTATTCTGGGGTTCCGTTGTTTTAGACAGAACAGAGCAAGAGGGGGTAAAGAGGGAGGGGTGGTGTAACTAGTTAGGGAAAATGTCACAGCAGTACTCAAGACAGATAACACAAATGTACTAAGCCTCCCAAACTCTTGATGTATTTAACATGATAGAAAAAAAATCAAAAAAACCCCAAATTAGAAATAAAAAAAAATTAAACTAAACTAAATAAAACTAATCTCTCAAGCAACACACGCAAAATGCTGATGGAACACAACAGGCCAGACAGCATCTATAAGGAGAAGCACTGTCGACGTTTCACGCCGAGACCCTTCATCAGGATTAACTGAAAGGAAAGATAGTAAGAGATTTGAAAGTAGGAGGGGGGAGGGGAAAATGCAAAATGAAAGGAGAAGACCGGAGGGGGTGTGGTGAAGCTGAGAGCCGGAAAGGTGATTGGCAAAAGGGATACAGAGCTGGAGAAGGGAAAGGATCATGGGACAGGAGGCCTCGGGAGAAAGAAAGGGGGAGGGGAGCACCAGAGGGAGATGGAGAACAGGGCAGAAAGAGAGACAGATAAATGAATAAATAAATAAATGAATTGCGGGGGGACTAAATATATCAGGGATGGGGTAAGAAAGGGATGAGGGACATTAATGGAAGTTAGAGAAGTCAATGTTCATACCATCAGGTTGGAGGCTACCCAACTGGTATATAAGATGTTGTTCCTCCAACCCGAGTGTGGCTTCATCTTGACAGTAGAGGAGGCCATGGATAGACGTATCAGAATGGGAATGGGAAGTGGAATTAAAATGTGTGGCCACTGGGAGATCCTGCTTTCTCTGGCGGACAGAGCGTAGGCGTTCAGTGAAACAGTCTCCCAGTCTGCGTCGGGTCTCACCAAAATATAAAAGGCCACATTGGGAGCACTGGACGCAGTATACCACACCAGCCAACTCACAGGTGAAGTGTCGCCTCACCTGGAAGGACTATCTGGGGCCCTGAATGGTGGTGAGGGAGGAAGTGTAAGGGCAGGTGTAGCACTTGTTCCGTTTACAAGGATAAGTGCCAGGAGGGAGATCAGTGGGAAGGGATGGGGGGGGGGGGGGGGACAAGTGGACAAGGGAGTCACATAGGGAGCGATCCCTGTGGAAAGCAGAAAGCAGGGGGAGGGAAGGATGTGCTTGGTAGTGGGATCCCGTTGGAGGTGGCGGAAGTTATGGAGAATTATACGTTGGACCCGGAGGCTGGTGGGGTGGTAGGTGAGGACAAGGGGTAGGTTAGGACAAACTAATCTCTCTCTGTATTACTATTGTTATTATGCCTATGATTTTGAAAATTAATAAAAAGATTTAAAAAGAAAGAAAGAAAGTACTCAGGACAGACCGAAGAACTCATCTAATGAGGCCCTGTGGGTGGAACTGAGGATTAAGAAAGGTATGACCATGTTAATGGGGATATATTATAGATGACTCAACAGTCTGTGGGATTTAGAGGAACAAATTTGTAGAGATCGCAGACTGTTGCAAGAAGTAGGTGATTTTAACTTTCTACCTTATTGATTGGGCCTCCTATACTGTGAAATGACTAGATGGTAGAAATTGTCAAACATGTTCAGGGAAGTTTCCTTACATAGAAGTCCCAGTGAGAGAACATGCTAAATGGAAATGAGGCAGGGCAAGTGACAGATGTTTGTGTAGGAGAACAGTTAGTGATCATAATGCCATTAGTTTCGAAGTAAATATGCAGAAAGATAGGTCTGGTCCTCACGTTTTAATGCAGCAAAGTGCGATGTGTTGCCATTCTCTGGGACCAGCCTGGGTAGGTCTTACACGGTGAATGTTCAGGCACTGAGGAGTGCCATGGAACAAAGGGATCTGGAAACACAGTCAATAGTTTCATTGGAATTAGTGGCACAGGTCACAAAGAAAGCTACTGACATATTAGCCTTCACAAATCAAAATACTGAGTACAAGAGATAGGATGATAAGACATTGGTGAAGCCCAGTTTGGAATACTGTGTGCAATATTGGGTACCTACCTACAGGAAAGATGTAAATAGTTTGAAAGCATACAGAGAAAATTTACAAGGATAGTAAACACAAAGTGCACTGTAGATGCTGTGGTCAAATCAAGACATACAAAAAAGCTGGGTGAACTCAGCAGGTCGGGCAGCATCCGTTGAAAGGAGCAGTCAACGTTTCGGGTCGAGACCCTTCATCAGGACTAAAGAAGGAGGGGGCAAGGGCCCTATAAAGAAGGTGAGGGGAGGGTGGAAAACCAATCAGAGGAAAGATCAAGGGGTGGGGGAGGGGAAGCAGGGAGGGGATAGGCAGGAGAGGTGAAGAAGGAATCTAAGGGGAAAGCACTATGGGTAGTAGAAGAAGGCAGAGTCATGAGAGGTGATAGGCAGCTAGAAGAGGAGACAGAGTGAAGGTGGGATGGGGGAAGGAAGAGGGAGGGAATTACCGGAAGTTGGAGAATCTGATGTTCATGCTAAGGGGCTGGAGACTACCCAGACAGTATATGAGATGTTGTTCCTCCAACCGAAATTTCACCTCATCGTGGCAGTAGAGGAGGCCATGTATGGACATATCCGAATGGGAATGTGAAGGAGAGTTGAAGTGAGTGACAACCGGGAGATCCTGTCTGTTGTGGTGGACGGAGTGGAGGTGCTCGACGAAGCGATCCCCCAATCTGCGTCAGGTCTCACCAATGTAGAGGAGGCCACACCGGGAGCAACACTTCACTTGTGAGTCTGTTGGGGTAATCTATTGCATCCGGTGCTCCCGGCTTCTTTATAGGGCCCCTGCCCCCTCCTTCTTCAGTCCTGATGAAGGGTCTCGACCCGAAACGTTGACTGCTCCTTTCAACGGACGCTGCCCGACCTGCTGAGTTCACCCAGCTTTTTTGTACGTCTTAAATTTACAAGGATGTTGCTGGGACTAGAGGTCCTGAGTTATAAGGAAAGATTGACTAGATTAAGACCTTATTCTTTGTAACATAGAAGATTGAGGGAGATCTGATAAAGTTATGAGGGGTATAGATAGTGTAAATGCGAGCAGGCTTTTTCATCTGAGGTTGGGTGGGTCTACGACTATAGGTCATGAGTTAAGGGTGAAAAGTGAGAAGTTTAAGGGGAACATGAGGGGACAAGCTGTCAGCACAAATGATGCATACAAACTCAATTTGAATGTTTAAGAGAAGTTTGGATAAGTACCCGGGTGATAGTGATATGAAGGGTTACCATCTGGGTGCAGGCTGATGGGAGGAGGCAGCTCAGATGGTTTGGCATGGACCTGTTTCTGTACTGTACTCTAAGGGGGAATCTGATAGGAGAGGACAATGGACCATGGGCAAAAGGGAAGGAAGAGGGGCACCAGAAAGAAATGATGGACAAGTGAAGAGAAGGTGTAGGAGGGGAGCCAGAAGGTATAAGATAGGAGCCCTCCCCCTTCCTTTCCAATATTGTTGATAGGTCTCATCCAAAATGTCAACTATTTATTCCTCTCCATGAATGCTGCCTATTCATCCTCCAGCATTTTGTGTGTGTTGTTCTGGATTTCCGGCAGCTGTAGAATCTTGTGTTCATAATTTGGAACTTGCCCCCCTGTGAAGCCACCTTCAGGAGGGATTGAGAATGGCAGTGGTGGGACCACAGGTGTTCACTTTCTGAAAGGCAGTAGTTGATTCCTTCTTCCTGGAACCACTAGTGATCACCTTTAAAGGCCTTTTTGAGTTTTGGGAACCAGAGCCATTGTGGCTTGATCTGAATCAATGAATCGATTTGCTGAATTTGCAGCAATAAAGCCTGAGCTTCCGCCTGAATATGCAGCTATTAGGTGATTTCTGTTTGTGCCTAATGGGAGCTGAGGCAGAATATTGGAGGACTGATTGATCTGCAGGTACTGGGACCACTGTGGCATGCACACTGTAAAGGATGGGTCCACAATCCTTGCAGGTTATGTGTGAAATTCAACTTGTTTGTATTCTTTGATATTTCGCACATTCTTCTGGAGTGAATTCAGGGATATAAACAACCCAATTCGCCCACTCATGACCTTCTGGGTTGGACGTCTGCCTGCTTTTACCATCTGGCTAGTACATCACTCTTGGTCCACAGCTGTTCGCCAAAAAGGGAGTAGGACAAGATTACTCAGTTCAAAAGCAATGATTATGCTCTCCTTATGAATGATTTCCTCACTCTGTGTGTGAAAAAGTAATTAGAAGTCCCAAACAGGATAATCAACACATCAACTCTCATTACTCAGGCCATCAGCCACTTTTGGAATGCTGCCACATCAAAATTCTCATTTTAGTTTTCTGGAGATTAATTCATTTGAGTCCTTGCCTTCTGCTAACTTGGCACCTGGGATGGTCTTTCCTTCATCCTATATGAGTCACACATACATCCAGTGATCCACAAAAGCAGATCCTATAACTAAACTATTCTCTTTCACTTGCAGAATGCTAATTTCCAAAAGGGGAGCTGGCAACTTCAGCCAAGATGTGACTCTGGAAAAGCAGTCACATCCTGGCCAGGTGGAAAAAGAAAGGCACACGGAAGGGTTACGGCGTGCGGAGGGAGTGGTTTGAAATAAGGGATACAATTTGAGATGAGAAGAATGTAAAGGATGGCTTAGACATGAGCTCTGTGGTGCCACCAGAATGGCAGGCGATTGGACCCTGGCTTGTCTGCAGCTGCTGTTATTCAAGAAGTGCCATTTTTTTTCACAAGGGAAAGAAAATACAATTGAGTGACAATCTGCTGGAGAAACTCAGCGGGTCAGGCAGTGGAAGGAAAGTAATTGTTGATGTTTTGGGTTGAAACTCTGCATCAGGACTGAGAGGGCAGGGGGAGATGGCCAGTGCAAAGAGAAGAAATGAAGTAGTGGGAATGGAGTCCAAGGTGGTTGATGTACTGAGGAGGTACTAACAGGCAGGCTGCGCCAGGTAGAGGAGGGAAAAAATGTGGAGCTGGGAGACAGTGGGAAGTAAACAACGAAAGAAGCAAAGAGAGGAGTGGGAGATTGAGAAAAGGAACAAAGAGCACGTGGGAGGAGGGAGGAGTGGACATTGGAGATGTGGGTGGAGGGAGGAGTGGACATTGGAGACGCAGATGGAGGGAGGAGGGGACATCGGAGACCCAGGTGGAGGGAGGAGGTGACATTGGAGACGCAGGTGGAGGGAGGTGGTGACATTGGAGACACAGGTGGGGGAGAAGTGGACATTGGAGACGCAGGTGGAGGGAGGAGGTGACATTGGAGACACAGATGGGGGAGAAGTGGACATTGGAGACGCAGGTGGAGGGAGGAGGTGACATTGGAGACGCGGGTGGAGGGAGGTGGTGACATTGGAGACACAGGTGGGAGAGAAGTGGACATTGGAGACGCAGGTGGAGGGAGGAGGTGACATTGGAGACACAGGTGGGGGAGAAGTGGACATTGGAGACGCAGGTGGGGGGAGGAGGGGACATTGGAGACACAGGTGGGGGAGAAGTGGACATTGGAGACGCAGGTGGAGGGAGGAGGTGACATTGGAGACACAGGTGGGGGAGAAGTGGACATTGGAGACGCAGGTGGAGGGAGGAGGTGACATTGGAGATGCAGGTGGAGGGAGGAGGTGACATTGGAGACACGGGTGGAGGGAGGAGGTGACATTGGAGACACAGGTGGGGGAGAAGTGGACATTGGAGACGCAGGTGGAGGGAGGAGGTGACATTGGAGACAGATGGGGGAGAAGTGGACATTGGAGACGCAGGTGGAGGGAGGAGGTGACATTGGAGACGCGGGTGGAGGGAGGTGGTGACATTGGAGACACAGGTGGGGGAGAAGTGGACATTGGAGACGCAGGTGGAGGGAGGAGGTGACATTGGAGACACAGGTGGGGGAGAAGTGGACATTGGAGACGCAGGTGGGGGGAGGAGGGGACATTGGAGACACAGGTGGGGGAGAAGTGGACATTGGAGACGCAGGTGGAGGGAGGAGGTGACATTGGAGACGCGGGTGGAGGGAGAGAAGCAAATAAACAAAAGTTCCAGTAGTCTATTCTGATGTAAAGGAGATGAGAAAGTGAAAGTGAACCATTAAGGAGACTCAGACTCATACAGATCAGAACCAGACCCTTTGATCCAACTGATCCATCCCAACATAGATTCCCATCTCCCTGTGTTTGGCTCAATTCTCTCTAAATCTTTCCCATCCATGTACCTGCCCAAGTATTTTTCAAATGTTATTAATGTATCTGTCTCAACTACTTCCTGTGACAGCTCATTGCATATCCTGACCATCTTCTGAGTGAAATCTCTTCCATTTCACCTTAAGCCTATACACTTTACTCTTGAATCCCAGACTCTGTGGATTCATCCTATCAATGCTTCTCATAATTTTATATACTCTAAAGATCCCCCCTCATGACAATATGCTTCCATGGGGAAAAAGTCCAAACCTGCTCAACCTTTCTCCATAACTCATTCTCTCAAACCCCAGCAACATTCTTGTAAATCTCTTCTGCACTATTTCCAGCTTAATGGCATCTTTCCTACTGCAGGGTGACCAAAACTGAACACAATGTTCCAACTGCAACCTCACCAATGTCTTATACAACTGCAACATAAATCCAACTTTTATTCTCTATGCTTTGACTGATGAAGGCCTGCATGCCCGAAGCAATCTTCACTATCTTTTCTGTCTGCAACACCAGGAACTGCACACTTGAACTCAAAGGTACAATTTAATGTCAGAGAAATGTGTACAATATGCATCCTGAAATGCTTTTTCTTTGCAACCATCCACAAAAACAGAGGAGTGCCCAAGGAATGAATGACAGTTAAATGTTAGAACCCCAAAGTCCCCCCCTGCTCCCCCAAACTGCATGTAAGCAGCAGCAAGCAACATCCGCCCACCCAACCTGCAAAAAAAATGCATCGGCTCTGCCACCGATCACTCAAGCGTAAGTGATGCAACAGCAAAAAGACACAAACTTGCAGTTACCCCAAAGTCTTGCATTTCACCTGGTATTCGACATACCACAGGAAAAGTGGAGAAAGAGGTGCCTCCGTTTTCCCAGCGAGTGGGGAGACATAACTAACAACTCGCTGGTTTACTATGTTAAAAGTCTGCCACGTCACTTTTTTTTAGCTCTGTGCCCAAAAAACTGGGCACAGAGCTACAGATATCCCGACTCCCCCGATGGCACATGGGTCTCCTGTTGTGACGTCGACCCTGGATCTGCCCGTCTCCAGAGCCCTGAGATCCTAAGCTTCTGAATTCAAGCTGGACTTCTAGGCCGTCACTGTCTATGGCATCATCTATTTTAGTGTCATCTGAAAACCATTCCTCATATATTTTCACTCAGGTCGTTAATATATGGATAAAAAATAGTTGTGAGCCAGCACCCAGTCCTGGGGAGCAATATGAGCCATGGGACTCTGCCCAAAAAAATAGGCTTCTACTATCACCCTCTCCCTCTACCATCATGCCAATACTGAATCCATTTAGTTAGCTCTTGCTGGATCCCATGCATTCTAAATTTCAATTATAGCCATTTGAAATCTGATTAAAGGCCTTACTGAAAGGAAAAGTACAGAAGAAATGTGGCAAATATTCAGGGGATATTTGTGTAGAGCTCTGTATAGGTTTGTTCCAATGAGACAGGGAAGTTATGGTAGGGTACAGGAACCGTGGTGTACAAAGGCTGTAATAAATCTAGTCAAGAAGAAATGAAAAGCTTACAAAAGGTTCAGAGAGCTAGGTAATGTGAGAGATCTAGAAGATTATAAGGCTACTAGGAAGGAGCTTAAGAAGGAAATTAGGAGAGCCAGAAGGGGCCATGAGAAGGCCTTGGCGGGCAGAATTAAGGAAAACCCCAGGACAATCTACAGGTATGTGAAGAGCAAGAGGATAAGACGTAAAAGAATAGGACCTATCAAATGTGACGGTGGGAAAGTGTGTATGGAACCAGAGGAAATAGCGGAGGTACTTAATGAATACTTTACTTCAGTATTCACTATGGAAAAGGATCTTAGTGATTGTAGTGATGACTTGCAGCAGACTGTAAAACTTGAGCATTTAGATATTAAGAAAGAGGATGTGCTGGAGCTTTTGGAAAACGTCAAGTTGGATAAGTCACCAGGACCGGACAAAATGTACCCCAGCCTACTGTGGGAGGTGAGGGAGGAGATTGCTGAGCCTCTGGCGATGATCTTTGCATCATCAATGGGTACGGGAGAGGTACCCATTGGAGGATTGGAGGGTTGCGGATGTTGTTCCTTTATTCAAGAAAGGGAGTAGAGATAGCCCAGGAAATTATAGATCAGTGAGTCTTACTTCAGTGGTTGGTAAGTTGATGGAAAAGATCCTGAGAGGCAGGATTTATGAATATTTGGAGAGGTATAATATGATTAGGAATAGTCAGCAAAGCTTTGTCAAGGGCAGGTCATGCCTTACAAGCCTGACTGAATTTTTTGAGGATGTGACTAAACACATTGATGAAGGAACAGTAGTAGATGTAGTGTATATGGATTTCAGCAAGGCATTTGATAAGGTACCCCATGCAAGACTATTGAGAAAGTAAACAGGCATGCGATCCAAGGGGACATTGATTTGTGGATCCAGAACTGGCTTGCCCACAGAAGGCAAGAGTGATTGTAGACGGGTTGTATTCTGCATGGAGGTCGGTCACCAGTGGTGTGCCTCAGGGATCTGTTCTGGGACCCTTACTCTTCATGATTTTTATAAATGACCTGGATGAGGAAGTGGAGGGATGGGTTAGTAAGCTTGCTGATGATGCAAAGGTTGGAGGTGTTGTGGATAGAGTGGAGGGCTGTCAGAGGTTACAACAGGACATTGTTAGGATGCAAAACTGGGCTGAGAAGTGGCAGATGGAGTTCAACCCAGATAAGTGTGAAGTGGTTCATTTTGGTAGGTCAAATATGATGACAGAATATAGTATTAATGGTAAAACTCTTGGCAGTGTGAAGGATCAGAGGGATCTTGGGGTCCGAGTCCATTGGACACTCAAAGCAGCTGCGCAGGTTGACTCTGTGGTTAAGGAAGCGTACGGTGTATTGACCTTAATTAGTCGTGGAATTGAATTTAGGAGCTGAGAGGTAATGTTGCACTGTATTGGACCCTGGTCAGACCCCACTTGGGGTACTGTGCTCAGTTCTGGTCTCCTCATGACAGGAAGGATATAGAAGCCAGAGAAAGGGTGCAGAGGCGGTTTCAAGTGACGTCATCATCGAGAATGGCAGCCTAAGTCACTAGCTCCTACGGAAAACTGCATATTAAGCCCCGTTAACCCATCAAATATAATATTTTTCAAAAAATATTTGAACTGAAAAGAGGGGCAAGAATGGGGAAAAAGAATGGAAATAAAAAAAGAGACACTGCGGAGCCTGCGTCCGAGAGGAGTGCAGCGAGTGGATCTCCTACCCGACTGCGTGCTAGCGAGGCGGATGCCCGGCCTTGATCAGGTGAAGTGGCGAATATTTTCAAATCCTGAAAGAAATACTGGAGGTCCAGAAAGATATGAAGCAGCAGTTCCGTGATATTAAGTCAGAGCTCGCCAGCGTTAATCGAAAAATAGCGGTGGCAGAGACTCAAATTGAGAAGGTGGAAGATTGCATTCAAAACGTGGAACGGATACTGAGTAAGACAATAAAAACAATACATCACCAAGAAGGTAAACTGCTTGACCGGGAGGGAAGATCACGGCGGAAAAATATCAGAATCTACAACGTTCCTGGAGGAGCGGAGGGCTCATCTATGACGGAGTTTGTCGGAAAGTTACTGCGGGACGCGCTGGATCTTCCCCCGGCTATGAAGCTGGAAGTCAAAAGAGCCCACCGCGCGTTAGTCCCGAAACCTACCCAGGATAGAAAGCCACGCTCAATAATAATTAAATTCCTTTGGTACAGCACCAAGGTGGAGATTCCATGAAGGGCCTGGGGTAAGAAGAGAGTGTTTTTAGAGGAGGAATTGATATATTTCGACCAAGATTATCCCCCCCTGCATCCTCCAGAAATGCACAGAATACTCTGAAGTAAAGCGAGTACTAAAGCAAAATAGGATTGGATTTCAAACTCCATACCCTGCTAAACTTTGAGTGTTTTATGACAACAGGACGCGGTTGTACCAGACAGCGGAAGAGGTGACTACAGACATGAAGGCCAGAGGGTTGTTCATCAGCATGACCAAAACGAAGGAAAGCCTGGCTGAGGAATTATCCCGCTCGGCTTGGGAAATAGTGCGAGAAACGAGAAGGCAGGAGACGGGAGGAGGCCGAAAGAAATATATCAGGAAGAGACCGGGAGTTTCCCAAAGACAGTCCTCACCCCCTTCAGAAGAGCCATAAGGTTTGGCTAACTTTAAAAATGTTGAGAAGCTAAATGGAAGCAAAAGTACACGGTGATATACCTATCTTGAGAAATACTTATTATAATGTGGATTTTATATTACTTAGTTGTTATTCTTTATTCGCTCACTTACTCCTTTATCCCCATCAAAATGAGAATATATATATATATGTGTGTGTGTGTGTGTGTGTGTGTGTGTGTGTGTGCATATATGTGTATATATATATATATATATATATATATATATATATATATATAGGAGGAGTGCACAGGGAAATCTTTTCTGTGTAATGGATTTGTTCACTGACTTTGAATACTGCAATGGGGGCCCTCAACTCACAAGTAGGAGGGGTTATCCCCCACAGCTAGACATTTCCTCTAGCTCAACGCAGAGTCATCTACTAGAGACCTCAGCCTTGGAATCACATGTTCATTGCCATTTTTGTTATTATTTGCGTTTCTTGGTTCTTATTTGTTCAGGGAGTAGATTGATAAAGTTTTATTCTAATTTCAATGATACATTGACAGATAAATACAGATGGCTAAGGACAAGGTAAAATTCATTTCTTTTAATGTCAATGGGCTATTTAATCCAATCAAACGTAAGAGAATTTTATCCAAAATGAAAAAAGAACAAGCCCATGTAGTATATTTACAGGAAACTCATTTAAGTGATAATGAGCATAAAAAACTAAAGAGAATGGGCTTCACTAATCTGTTTTTCTCCTCATATAAATCAGGACATAGGAGAGGAGTTGCTATTCTTATCTCAAGTAAACTAAATTTTGAAAAAGTATTCGAAATGGGAGATAAGGAGGGCAGATATATTCTGGTAAGGAGGAATATAGACGGCAATTCAGTTACTCTATTGAATATATATGCACCCCTGGAAAGTGATATTGGTTTCTTTCAGAAAATTACTGATATTATGGTAACGGAAACAGAAGGTCTCCTGATATGTGGGGGAGACTTAAATTTATAATTACAGCCAAACTTAGACTCTTCCAATAGAAAAACCAATGAAACAAAATCTTTACATAAGAAAGTTAATACACTTTTCGAGGATGTTGGTTTAATTGATATATGGAGGGACTTTTTCCCTGACAGAAGGGATTACACTCATTATTCTGCTCTCCATTCTGTATATTCAAGAATAGACTATTTCATAACATTTGGAAAAGACAAAGACAAAATAAACACCTGTGGAATTGGGACAATAGATGTAAGTGACCATACACCTATATATTTATCTGTTGATTTTGACCTACAACCAAGGAATACTATTTGGAAACTAAATTCAAGTCTGCTCAATGATCCGTACTTAAGGAACAAATTTAAAAAGAAATTGGTCTCTACTTAGAATTTAATGATAATGGAGAGGTTTCACCTCCCATTTTATGGGATACTCTGAAGGCTGTCTTAAGAGGGAAAATTATAGTGATATCTTCATTTAAGAAAAAAATAAGGAATAAAGCATCAGAGGAATTACAAAATAGGCTGAAGGAACTAGAGAAAAAACACAAATTGAATTTGGCACAGGGTACATTAGGGGAAATTAAAAGAATTAGAAATGAAATAAATAATTTGGCTATGCAAGAAATCAGGAAAAACTTAATGTTTCTGAAATAGAGACATTATGAAAGTGGATCAAAATCTATGAAAATAGATTTAATAGATTTGAGCAGGGATTGGAGCAGGGGGCAGGGATTCAAGTTTCTGGATCATTGGAACCTCTTCTGGGGCAGGCGTGACCTGTTCAAGAAGGAAAGGTTACACTTGAATCCTGGGGGGACCAATATCCTAGCGGGGAGGTTTGCTAGGGCTACAGGGCAGACTTTAAACTAGTAAGATGGGGGGGCGGAAATCAATTTGAGGAAACTATGGGAGAGGAGGTTAGTTCACCAGTAGAGCAAGTAAGTAGACAGTGTGTGAGGGAGGAAAGGCAGGTGATGGAGAAGGGATGCGCTCAGCCCGAAGTTGTAGGGGAGAAGAAAGAAAAGGATAATAAATTTGAATGCATTGCTAGGGATGAAAAGAGAGGAGGAGGTGGAGAGTATCTTAAATGTATCTATTTTAATGCTAGGAGCATTGTAAGAAAGGTGGATGAGCTTAAAGTGTGGATTGATACCTGGAATTATGATGTTGTAGCTATTAGTGAAACATGGTTGCAGGAAGGGTGTGATTGGCAACTAAATATTCCTGGATTTAGTTGCTTCAGGTGTGATAGAGTAGGAGGGGCCAGAGGAGGAGGTGTTGCATTGCTTGTCCGAGAAAATCTTATGGCGGTGCTTTGGAAGGATAGATTACAGAGCTCCTCTAGGGAGGCTATTTGGGTGGAATTGAGGAATGGGAAAGGTGTAGTAACACTGATAGGAGTGTATTATAGGCCACCTAATGGGGAGCATGAGTTGGAAGAGCAAATGTGTAAGGAGATAGCAGATATTTGTAGTAAACACAAGGTGGTGATTGTGGGAGATTTTAATTTTCCACACATAGATTGGGAAGCTCATTCTGTAAAAGGGCTGGATGGTTTAGAGTTTGTGAAATGTGTGCAGGATAGTTTTTTGCAACAATACGTAGAAGTACCGACTAGAGATGGGGCAGTGTTGGATCTCCTGTTAGGGAATGCGATAGGTCAGCTGACAGATGTATGTGTTGGGGAGCACTTCGGGTCCAGTGATCACAATAGCATTAGCTTCAATATAATTATGGAGAAGGACAGGACTGGACCTAGAGTTGAGATTTTTGATTGGAGAAAGGCTAACTTTGAGGAGATGCGCAGGGATTTAGAGAGAGTGGATTGGGTCAAGTTGTTTTATGGGAAGGATGTAATAGAGAAATGGAGGTCATTTAAGGGTGAAATTATGAGGGTACAGAATCTTTATGTTCCTGTTCGGTTGAAAGGTAAGGTTAAAGGTTTGAAAGCGCCATGGTTTTCAAGGGATATTAGAAACTTGGTTCGAAAAAAGAGGGATGTCTACAATAGATATAGGCAGCATGGAGTAAAGGAATTGCTCGAGGAATATAAAGAATGTAAAAGGAAACTTAAGAAAGAGATTAGAAAAGCTAAAAGAAGTTACGAATTTGGTTTGGCAAATAAGGTGGAAGTAAATCCGAAAGGCTTCTACAGTTATATTAAAAGCAAGAAGATAGTGAGGGATAAAATTGGTCCCTTAGAGAATCAGGGTGGTCAGCTATGTGTGGAGCCGAGGGAGATGGGAGAGATTTTGAATGATTTCTTCTCTTCGGTATTCACTAAGGAGAAGGATATTGAATGGTGTAAGGTGTGGGAAACAAGTAAGGAAGTTATGGAACCTATGACAATTAAAGAGGTGGAAGTACTGGCGCTTTTAAGAAATTTAAAAGTGGATAAATCTCCGGGTCCTGACCGGATATTCCCCAGGACCTTGAGGGAAGTTTGTGTAGAGATAGCAGGAGCTCTGACGGAGATCTTTCAGATGTCATTAGAAACGGGGATTGTGCCGGAGGATTGGCGTATTGCTCATGTGGTTCCATTGTTTAAAAAGGGTTCTAGAAGTAAGCCTGGCAATTATAGACCTGTCAGTTTGACATCAGTGGTGGGTAAATTAATGGAAAGTATTCTTAGAGATAGTATTTATAATTATCTGGATAGACAGGATCTGATTAGGAGTAGCCAGCATGGATTTGTGCGTGGAAGGTCATGTTTGACAAACCTTATTGAATTTTTTGAAGTAGTTACGAGGAATGTTGACGAGGGTAAGGCAGTGGATGTAGTCTATATGGACTTCAGCAAGGCCTTTGACAAAGTTCCACATGGAAGGTTAGTTAAGAAGGTTCAGTTGTTAGGTATTAATGCTGGAGTAATAAAATGGATTCAACAGTGGCTAGATGGGAGATGCCAGAGAGTAGTGGTGGATAATTGTTTATCGGGATGGAGGCCGGTGACTAGCGGGGTGCCTCAGGGATCTGTTTTGGGCCCAATGTTGTTTGTAATATACATAAATGATCTGGATGATGGGGTGGTAAATTGGATTAGTAAGTATGCTGATGATACTAAGGTAGGAGGTGTTGTGGATAATGAAGTGGGTTTTCAAAGCTTGCAGGGAGATTTATGCCGGTTAGAAGAATGGGCTGAATGTTGGCAGATGGAGTTTAATGCTGAGAAGTGTGAGGTTCTACATTTTGGCAGGAATAATCCAAATAGAACATACAGGGTAAATGGTAGGGCATTGAGGAATGCAGTGGAACAGAGAGATCTAGGAATTACAGTGCATAGTTCCCTGAAGGTGGAGTCTCATGTAGATAGGGTGGTGAAGAAGGCTTTTGGAACGCTGGCCTTTATAAATCAGAGCATTGAGTACAGAAGTTGGGATGTAATGTTAAAATTGTACAAGGCATTGGTAAGGCCAAATTTGGAATATTGTGTACAGTTCTGGTCACCGAATTATAGGAAAGATATCAATAAATTAGAGAGAGTGCAGAGACGATTTATTAGGATGTTACCTGGGTTTCAGCACTTAAGTTACAGAGAAAGGTTGAACAAGTTAGGTCTCTATTCATTGGAGCGTAGAAGGTTGAGGGGGGATTTGATCGAGGTATTTAAAATGTTGAGAGGGATAGATAGAGTTGACGTGAATAGACTGTTTCCATTGAGAGTAGGGGAGATTCAAACGAGAGGACATGATTTGAGAGTTAGGGGGCAAAAGTTTAAGGGAAACACGAGGGGGTATTTCTTTACTCAGAGAGTGATAGCTGTGTGGAATGAGCTTCCTGTAGAAGTAGTAGAGGCCAGTTCAGTTGTGTCATTTAAGGTAAAATTGGATAGGTATATGGACAGGAAAGGAGTGGAGGGTTATGGGCTGAGTGCGGGCAGGTGGGACTAGGTGAGATTAAGAGTTCGGCACGGACCAGGAGGGCCGGAATGGCCTGTTTCCATGCTGTGATTGTTATATGGTTATATGGTTAATGGCATGGAAACTGAAAAAAAAGATAGCAGAAAATACAATTCATAGAATTAGGGACCCAAGAATGAAAATGATAAAAAATAAGCTAAGTGAAATTAAAGAAGCTTTTGAAGTGTTTAACAAAACTCTATATTCCAAAGTTCCAGGAGGAAGCATAACCCAAATTGACACCTTCTTGAATTCTCTAGTTACCCACTTTACGCGAAGTACAAAATAAAACGATGACTGCTGACATAACTGAAGTTAAATTAAAAGCTGCAATTAGTAGGCTTAAATTAAGCAAGTCACCAGGATCAGATGGGTATATGGCAGAGTGGTACAAAGAATTTAAAAACAAGTTAATTCCTGTTTTACTCCCCACACTGAACTGGGCTCTAAAAGAGGCACAAATGCCACCCAGTTGGAAGGAAGCGATAATCTCGGCTATACCGAAAGAAGGCAAGGATAAAATGGAATGTGGGTCACTTAGACCAATATCCGTTCTTAATGTAGATTATAGGTTATTTACCTCCATCATGGCCAAACGATTAGAGGAGTTTCTACCCATATTGATACATAACGATCAGACAGGTTTTATACGACAACACCAGACACAAGACAATATACAAAGGACACTTCTCTTATGGATCATATACAAAAAATTAAAATCGAAGCAATAGTGATAAGCGTGGATGCTGAAAAAGCATTTGATTCGGTTAATTGTAATTTCCTTTACAGAGTTTTACATAGATTTGGTTTCCAAGACACAATTATTAAAACTATACAGACACTATATGACAATCCTACTGCTAGGATTAAAATCAATGGATATTTATCAAATAGTCTTACCCTAGAAAGGGGCACGAGACAGGGTTGTGCATGGTCACTGCTATTCTTCGCGTTATATCTGGAACCATTAGCTCAATACATCAGACAAAGTGAAGATATCAGGGGAATTACTATTAAAGGGACAAAGCATAAATTGGCTTGTTATGCGGATGACATTTTGATCTATCTAAGGCAACCAACATACTCTTTACCTAAATTGATACAATCCTTTGAACAATATGGTCAATTATCAGGATACAAGATCAACATAGATAAAACCCAATTACTTTCATATAACTATAGCCCACCAAGAGAATTGAAAGTAGATATCCCTGGGCATGGCAAACAGAGTCTTTCAAATATTTGGGCATGATTATGCCAAAAGATTTGGCAAAATTATCAGAATGCAATTATTAGCCTTTATATAAAAAATTAAGGAAGATATGGCAAGATGGTACCTGATTCCTTTTTTTTAGTCTCAGTTCAAGGATTGAGTCTATTAAAATGAATATACTGCCCAGACTGTTCTATCGCTTTCAGACCCTACCAGTAGAGATTAATCAAAATCAAAATGGAACAAGATGTTATCAAGGTATATTTGGCAAGGTAGAGTTCGTCTCAAAACTTTGCAATTAGCAAAGGAAAAGGGGGGATGGGGCCTACTTTCTCTTAGAGATTATTATTTTGCAGCACAGTTGAGAGCTGTGATACGTTGGTGCAACCCATCATATGACGCTCAATGGAAAAACATTGAGGAGCAGGTACTTCCCATCCCCATACAAGCAATTTTGGCCTGCAAAGGTACATAAATACTTTTGATAACCCATGGGTGAAATTGACTCTTAAAATATGTAAAACTACTATAAAAGAATATAATCTAGAGGGAGATATTGCAATTCTTAAATGGTGTGCATATGACTCGGAATTTACACCAAATAAATTGGATGCTAGATTTAAGGACAGGACAGCTAAAGGAATAACAGTTCTTTGCAACATAACAAAAGAAGGAACACTGTTCAGTTTTGAAATGCTTAAAGAGAAACACTTATTAGAAAAACAAGATATTTATCGGCATTTACAGATGCGACAATAAGATGCTTAAAAATGTAACCAAGGCAAATACTTGCTTGATACAGCTCTTTAGAAAAGCATATAATTCAGATAATGGTAGTAGAATCATTTCAAGCATTTATAAGGGGTTGTCAAATCTTAAAACACATTCGACTTAATA
The DNA here is from genome assembly GCF_048418815.1 of Hemitrygon akajei. NCBI lineage: Eukaryota > Metazoa > Chordata > Chondrichthyes > Myliobatiformes > Dasyatidae > Hemitrygon > Hemitrygon akajei. The sequence goes on along the minus strand of NC_133124.1, from coordinate 140,267,144 downwards.
CATTAAAACAAAATGGGAGAAGGAAGGAGGGATAATTATATCTGAGGAAGAATGGACAACAATATGGAGATATCAATGGAAGTGTACCAGTTCACAGAAATGGAGGGAGTTTGGATGGAAAAATTGATAAGATATTTTATTACACTCTCTCAGAAATCCCATTATGATAGTAACCTCCCTGTTTGCTGGAGAAATTGTGGAAATCAAAATGCAAAACATTATCATATTTTTTGGGACTGCCCTGTTATCAAAAACTATTAGAGGGGGATACACAATGCCCTACAAGACATCTTTAAATGTGAAATACCCTTGGAGAGTAAGACCATATATTTTTGATATATACCTGAAGAATGGTTGAAAAGAGATAAATATTTAATGAATATACTGTTGGTGGCTGGTAAAAAGACTCTTACTAGGAAATGGTTATCACAGGAGAGCCCAACTTTAAATACATGGATGGAAATTAGAATGGACATTTACAAAATGGAGAAGTTAACAGCATCTGCTAATCATAAGCTGGGACAATTTGATTCATACTGGGAAAAATGGTTTAACTACATAATGTCTCATAGGCCTGATATTATTCTCATAAATCAATGAATCTGTTGTAAAAAAAAAAAATCACTCCCTACTTGTACATAGTTATTTCCTTTTGCTTGTTTTTTCTTTCCACTCTTTTCTATAAGTGTATACCCCAGATAAATACTTTGTGGAGATTTGTGATATATATGATTATATGATATATATGTACAATGTCTGAAATACATCTTATGGAAATATTTGTTTGATGAACTTCAATAAAAAAATAAATTACAAAAAAAAGAAAGGGTGCAGAGAAGATTTACAAGGATGTTGCCTGGATTGGGGAGCATGCCTTATGAGAATAGGTTGAGAGAATTTGGCCTTTTCTCCTTGGAGCGACCGAGGATGAGAGGTGACCTGATAGAGGTGTACAAGATGATGAGAGGCATTGATCATGTGGATTGTCAGAGGCTTTTTTCCCCATGGCTGAAATGGTTGCCACAAGAGGACACAGGTTTAAGGTGCTGGGGAGTAGGTACAGAGGAGATGTCAGGGGTAAGTTTTTTTTACTCAGAGAGTGGTGAGTGAGTGGAATGGGCTGCCGGCAGTAGTGTTGGAGGGGGAAATGATAGGGTCTTTTAAGAGACTTTTAGATAGGTACACAGAGCTTAGTAAAATAGAGGACTATAGGTAGGCCTAGTAATTTCTAAGGTAGGGACATGTTCGGCACAACTTTGTGGGCCGAAGGGCCTGTATTGTGCTGTAGGTTTTCTGTTTCTATGTTAAAAACCCTCAAAGAAAGCTTAGATATGAGAAGTTATTTAGATAGTTGCATAGCTGTGTCCACATGCACAGTGTGGGCAGTAGAATCAGTAATCGGATGACCTGTCAACCTGTCTGGCAGACTGATGTGCCAACCAAACTGTACACTTCAAGATCCTTTACAAATGTGTTTTGCACCAATTCGTACTCTGATGGATGTCGGTGAACTGTATTCTGCTGTATCTACTGTCACTGGGTGTGGACAGGACAGTGGCACAGATGGTAGTGCTGATGGAAGTTCGGTGCCCTAGGTTCGATCATGTCCACAGATGCAGTCTGCTTGCTCTTAACAATGAGACTGGGTTTCCACTTTCCTCCTCCATCCCAATGAGGGCAGGTCATGTTGAGGAAGCAGAGAGGCTGCAGGAAGACTTCGACAGATTCGGAGAATGGGCAACGAGTTGGCAGATGAAATTCAATGTCTCTAAGTCTATGGTCATGCACTTTGGGAGAAGGAATAAAAGCACAGACTAATTTCTAAGCGGGGGGAAAATTCAAAATTCCAAGGTGCAAAGGGATTTGGGAGTGTTTGTGCAGGATTTCCTAAAGGTTAATTTGCAGTTTGAATTAGTGGTGAGGAAGGTAAATGTAATGTTTGAATACATATAAAGAGGGCTGGAATATAAAAGCAAGGATGTAATGTTGAGGCATCGCTTGGAGTATTGTGAGCAGTTTCGGGCTCCTTATTTAAGAAAGCAGACATCGCACCTCTCCCGGAAGTTCCTTGAGTCTCCCGCATATATTGATAGTGGCTTCCTGACGCCCACAAATTATATACAATATCCCAGAAATCGATTTTTTGGAGAGGAAGAGTGAGAGCAAGAGGGAGCATCCTGATTGGTCTCTCTTCATGCTAAGTAGACCTATCAGTTTTCTCTGTGGGCGGGCTTTACAATCAACCTCAAAAATAACGAGTGTTGCTCGCTGCACTGTTAGCAACCGTGACTTTTCTGTTGCCCATAGTGGGTTAAATGTTGAGGTAAATTTAACAGGTGTCATTTGTTCATTAGCATAGCTAATGTTATTTAAACTAGCTGGCTAGCTGTTAAGGAGCTACTCTATTGATGTCCTATGTGATGAGGACAAACTTCCTGTAGACTTGCTTAAAGTTGTAATAGAATAAAAAAACGACTCCATGATAATATTTGTACATATTTTAATGTCCCATTTTCTGCATATACCCAACTTGGTCTACAGATTAGACAAAATCACTAAACAAAGTATTACATACACTCTTGGAGGTCGACTGGGGGTGGGGATATGGGGTTGCAGGAGGCGGGGGTGCTACCTCCCTGAAATGAGCTTTTGCAGGGTGTGCTGACATTGGAGAGGATTGAGAGGAGGTTCACGAGAATGAAAGGTTTATCATATGAGCAGCAATTGAAGGCTCTGCGTCTGTACTCACTGGAACTTAGAATGAGGGGAGATCGCATTGAAACCTATCAAATGTTGAAAGGCCTAGATAGAGTGGATGTGAAGGGGATATTTCCTTTGGTGGGGGGAGTCTAGCACCGGAGGGCACAGCCTCAAAATAGAGAGAAGTCCATTTAGAACAGAGATGAGGAGGGATTTATTTAGCTAGAGGGTGGTGAATCTCTGGAATTTGTTGCCACATGCACCTGTGGAGGCCAAGTTACTGGTTGCATTTAAGGCGGAAGTTGGTAGGTTCTTGATTAGTCAGGCAGTAAAGGTTATGGGGAGAAAGCAGGAGAATGGGGTTGAGAGGGGAAAGGAATAGCCATGATGATATAGTGGCGCAGACCTGATGGACTGAATGGCCTAATTCCGTTCCTATGTCTTATGGTGTCAAGACACATGACGTAGTAGGTTTATCAGCAGAAGTAAAATTGCCACAGTTTGTAGGTGAACAGTAGATTGGGGAGAGTCCATGAGAAAACAGAAAGAATAAAATAGGATTAGAGTTATGAATTATCAATGAATACTCACTTGCTACTGTGAACTTGGTAGATCAAAGCACCTATTTCTGTATACTATGACTCTATGAAAACTTTGGCACTTCAATTTCTAGAAACTGAGTTACTATGACATTTCATTTGCTCCACTAACCATGATCGATATCACCAGACAAGGAAAAAATCTGCAGAAGCTGGAAATCAAAGTAAGACACATAAAATGCTAGAGGAACTCAGCAGGCCAGGCAGCACCCATGGAAAAAAGTAAACAGTTTGCATTTCAGGCCAAGACCTCTGATCAGGACTGAAAAAAAAGAGATGATAAGTCAGAGTGAGAAGGTGGGAGGAAGGGAGGAAAAAGTATCAGGTGGTAGATGAAACCAGGAGAGGGAGGAGGGGTGAAGTAAAGAGCTGGGAAGTTGGTTGGTGAAAGAGATAAAGGGCTGGAGAAGGGAGAACCTAACAAGAAAGGGTCGAAGGCCTTAGAAGAAAGGGAAGGGGAGAGCACCATGCACCATAGAGAGGTGATCGGCAGGTAAGGAGGTAATGAGAGAGGGAAATGGATACTGGGAATAGTGAAAGGGAAGGGGGAGGCAATTACCAGCAATATCACAGGAGATTACATACACAATGCTGGAAGAACTCAGCAGGTCAGTCAGCATCCGTGAGAAAAGAGTAGCCAACGTTTCAGCCTGAGACACTTCATCAGGAATGGGGGGGATGAGAGGGCTGAAGCCCAGTAATAGAGATAGGGGAGGGGGTAGGGCCTAGAGGCACCAGGTGGAAAACCAATCAGAGGAAAGATAAAGGGGGAGGGGGAGGGGATAAGCATGAAAGAACTGTGGAGATAAAGAAGCAGAAAGTTGAAAGGGGAGAGAGGCAGAGAGGGACCTGGGATAGGGGGAGGGGGAGGGAATTACCAGAAATTGGAGAATTCAATGTTCATACCACCAGGCTGGAGGCTACCCAGACGGTAGATGAGGTGTTGCTCCTCTAACCTGAGTGATTGGTTCATAGGAGATTTTTTTAAATTTAGATACAAAATGATAATATTGAAATGCTTATTTTAATGACTGTATCTAAATGTTATAGTTCGAATAGTTGGGCTATTTTTATAACTATGCTTTCCCTCCATTGGGGTGGAACTTTTTAGTTGTTTTCCAACAAACTGCTCACTGATAAGGAAATTAGGCGAAAGATTAGACTCCAGCACTCAGTGGGGAATGGCAAGCACACCAAATGATAGTGTTGCTTTGGTGGCAAGCTATTTTTCAAAATCATTTCCCACTGGGAATATTTCTTAGAGTCATTTAGTGGGTCCAATAGTGGTGACTATGGTTGTCAATTTTGAATAAAATATTTTATATTTATTTATTTACTGAGATTCAGCACAGAAAAGACCCTTCTAGCCCTGCGAGCTTCGCTGTTCAGCAACCCGATTTAATCTGAGCCTAATCATGGAACAACACCCAATAACCAGTTAACCTACCCACTGGTGCATCTTTTTACTGTGGAAGGAAACCGGAGCATCTAGAGGAAGCAATTGAGGTTATAGAGAGAACATACAAAGTCCTCACAGGCAGTGGCAGGGACTGAACCTGGGTGGCTGGTACTGTGAAGTGTTGTACTAACTATTGTGATATACTGCTTATCAACATCTGTGTTTATTTTCTCACGGGTTACTAAATCCTGGACTTAGTCACACTGACCTTCTGTTACCACTAGTGTGACTGACCACTGGTGGACCAGGGCAGAACAGTAATGATTTGAACTGAGGTGCCAGATACATTTCACGTCTGGCTACTCAACTTCATAGCAGCCTGGCAGGGTTAGGTAGAACACGGCATTCATTTTAATTAAGGTTTCAACCTTGAGCATAAAGATAAATGTAGGAAAATGCACTGATTATTTTTCTTCGTTTTACTCTAAGTTCATATAAATCAATTATCAATTAGTTACTGCCTGTTACGCCTCTGGCATTCAGAGTAGTAATGAAGGTCCTCCATCTCTGTCTGTCCTAGGCCATCTTGACCTCGGAGATGTTCAGGGTTTCCTTCATCATGCCGGTACTTCATCTCGGTCTTCACTACTGTCAGTCATGCAAATCCTGGGAGGAGACTCCGGAATACCGACGCACACAGACCCTTCATTGCTGTTTCTGAAACAATTTTGTTTTATCAGTCAGTGTCATTAGCCCTGACCTGAACCTGGAGGCCTGGTGGACCACTCTTAGTCTGGCCTTCTCCCTTTGATTTGTTTGGCATGGGTTTGGCAAGAGGCCTTAACTCCAGCCAACATAGCTCTCTGGATCATTGAGACACACAAGCCTCCAAACCCTATGACAAGGTTGACACAAAGTACACTGCAGATGCTGTGGTCAAATCAACATGTACAAACAAGCTGGATGAACTCAGCAGGTCAGACAGCATCCGTTGAAATGAGCAGCCAACGTTTCAGGCCAAGACCCTTCATCAGGACTGAAGAAGGAGGGAGCAGGGGCCTTATAGAGAAGGTGGGGGGAGGGTGGAAGGTGCCAGGTTAAAAACCAATCAGTGGAAAGATCAAGGGGTGGGGGAGGGGATAGGCAGGAGAGGTGAAGAAGGAATGTAAGGGGAAAGCACTATGGGTAGTAGAAGAAAGCAGCTGGAAGAGGAGGCAGAGTGAAAGTGGGATGGGGGAAGGGAGGAGGAGGGGATTACTGGAAGCTGGAGAATTCAATGTTCATACCAAGGGGCTGGAGACTACCCAGGTGGTATATGAGGTGTTGCTCCTCCAACCTGAGTTTGGTCTCATCATGGCAGTAGAGGAGGCCATGAATAGACATATCTGAATGGGAACGTGAAGCAGAGTTGAAGTGGGTGGCAACCGGGAGATCCTGTCTGTTGTGGCAGACGGAGCAGAGGTGCTCGACGAAGCGGTCCCCCAATCTGCATCAGGTCTCACCGATGTAGAGGAGGCCACACCGGGAGCATCAGATGCAATAGATGACCCCAACAGACTCACAAGTGAAGTGTTGCCTCACCTGGAAGGACTGTTTGGGGCCTTGAATGGTGGTAAGAGAGGAGGTGTAGCACTTACGCATGCAGGGATAAGTACCAGGTGGGAGATCTGTGGGGAGGGACGTGTGGACCAGGCAGTCACGGAGGGAGTGAAAAGCAGAGATGGGTAGAGAAGGAAAGATGTGCTTAGTGGTGGGGTCCTGTTGAAGGTGGCGGAATTTGTGGTAGATAATATGCTGGATCCGGAGGCTGGTGGGGTGGTAGGTGAGGACAAGGGGAACATGGTCCCTGTTGTGGTGACGGGGGGATGGGGTGAGGGCTGATGTGGGGGAAATGGAGGAGATGTGGCTGAGGGCATCATTGATGATGGCAGAAGGGAAACCACGATCCTTAAAGAAAGAGGACATTTGAGATGTCCTGGAATGGAAAACCTCATCCTGGGAGCAGATGCGGTGGAGACGGAGGAACTGGAAATGGGGAGTAGCATTTTTACATTTGGCAGGGTGGGAAGAGGTATAATCAAGGTAGTTATAGGGGTCAGTGGGTTTATAGAAGATGTCAGTGGACAGTCTGTTTCCAGAGATGGAGACCGAGAGATCGAGAAAGGGGAGAGAAGTGTCTGAGATGGACCACATGTATTTGAAGGCTGGGTGAAAGTTAGAGGCAAAGTCAATGAAATTGACGAGCTCAGCATGGGTGCAGGAAGCAGCACCAACGTAGTCGTCAATGTAGCGAAGGAAAAGTTGGGGAGCAGTACCAGTATAGATTTGGAGCATAGACTGTTCCACATAACCCACGAAGAGGGTTAGCTGGGGCCCATGCGAGTAACCATAGCTACATCCTTGGTCTGAAGAAAGTGGGAAGAACCAAAAGAGAAATTATTAGGTGTGAGTACCAGTTCTGCCAACCGGAATAATGTGGTGGTGTTGAGGAACTGGTGAGGTCAATTGTCAAGAAAATAACAGGGCTTTGAGGCCTTCTTGATGGGGAATTGAAGTATATAAGGATTGGACATCCATCATGAAAATGAAGCAGTCGGGACTGGGGAACTGGAAGTTATTGAAGAGATGGAGGGCATGGGATGTATCCCAGATGTAGGTGGTGAGGGACTGAACTATTGGTGACAAAATGGAGTCCAGGTAGGCAGATACAAGTTTGATGGGGCAGGAGCAGGCCGAAACTATGGGTCTACCAGGACAGTCAGGCTTGTGGATCTTGGGGAGGAGGTAAAACCGAGCAGTGTGGGGTGTGGAATTATGAGTTTTTTGGCTGAGGATGGAAGGTCTCCGGAGTTGATAAGGGTGGTGATGGTACGGGAGACAATGGTTTGATGTTTTTGGTGGGGTCCTGTTCCAGGGGTAAGTAAGAGGAGGTGTCAGAGAGCTGCTGTTTGGCCTCACTGAGGTAGGGGTCCGTCCGCCAGACCACTACGGCACCACTTTTGTCTGCGGGTTTGACGGTGAGGTTAGGATTAGTGCGGAGAGAGTGGAGAATAGTGCGTTCAGAAGGAGTGAGGTTGGAACAGGAGAGAGGAGTGGTGAAGTTGAGACGGTTGATGTCGAGTGCAAGTAGAAGGCCCGGTGGGGCTGTCCAGGAGGAGGAGGAGGGTTGAAGATGGGAGAAAGGGCCATCAATGGGGGAGGGGAATCCTTATTAAAGTAGTAGGCTCGGAGACGTAGGCGATGGAAGAAGAGTTCAGCGTCATGTCGGGCACAGAACTCACTGAGGTGTGGACGGAGGGGGACAAAAGTGAGGCCCTTGCTGAGCACAGAATGCTCTGCCTCAGAGAGGGGAAGGTCAGAAGGGATGGTGAAGACATGGCAAGGGTTGGGGCTGGGGTCAGAGGAGAGTAAAGAGTGGGAGGTCTCAGGAGGGAAAGGGGGGGTTGGGATGTTCAGGGAGAGTGGGCTGAGGGGAGGATGAGGGATCAGAGGAATGGATCCTCTACATCGGTGAGACCCGACGCAGATTGGGGGACCGCTTCGTTGAGCACCTACGCTCTGTCTGCCACAACAGACAGGATCTCCCGGTTGCCACCCACTTCAACTCTGCTTCACGTTCCCATTCGGATATGTCCATACATGGCCTCTACTGCCATGATGAGGCCAAACTCAGGTTGGAGGAGCAACACCTCATATACCATCTGGGTAGTCTCCAGCCCCTTGATATGAACATCGAATTCTCCAACTTACTGTAATTCCCTCTCTCTCCCTTCCCCCATCCCACTTTCACTCTGCCTCCTCTTCTAGCTGCTTATCACCTCTCTCTCTCTCTCTCTCTCGCGCCTTCTTCTACTACCCATAGTGCTTTCCCCTTACATTCCTTCTTCACCTCTCCTGCCTATCCCCTCCCTGCTTCCCCTCCCCCACCCCTTGATCTTTCCTCTGATTGGTTTTTAACCTGGCACCTTCCACCCTCCCCCCACCTTCTTTATAGGGCCCTTGACCCCTCCTTCTTCAGTCCTGATGAAGGGTCTCGGCCTGAAACGTTGACTGCTCCTTTCAACGGACGCTGTCCGATCTGCTGAGTTGTTCCTATGACAAGGTTGAGATCCTCTTGGAGGATTAGTTATCAGTACTTAAAGTTGTAAATATTATTTTATTGTTGAGATTATATAAAACTACATTTTAACTTTTTAAAAAAGTAAACAGTTCATGGTCTGTTGACAGCAATGAGCCTTCACTATGTTCCCTAGTCACTGCTCATGGCCTGCTCTGCTTTATAGAAGGACATAGAAACAGAGAGTCAGCTTGGTCAGTCATCTGTTTCCAGATCCAGTTGGTGTGGATGCGCAGGGGCCCCACCAGTGATGTGTTTGGGAGATGACCTGGATGTTATACAATGCAGCTCATTGTATTAACTTGTTGCTGCCTTCCTTCCCCATCAGTTCTTATAACTGGAATATGACACTGATGCCTGTTTCTTTCTCTTGCAGGGTCAGACGTGCAGCCTGGCACTGGAAACTAGCTCCCCCGTGCTTGCTCAGATCCGTCAGTTTTTTTCCTACAAAGTCTGGCTGACAGATGAAAGCTTGAACTGTGTTTCAAGCACTGCTCTTCCCATTGACAATTTTGAAAAGACTTTTAACTAAATTCACTGTTTTTCATTTAAGGTGTTCATCATTTTTGTTTAACATTGCATTATTTTTGGAGAGGTAAAAATAGTTCTCTATGTTTTTATTTTTGAAGTCTGGGCCCTAATTCTCCCATTGTAATTACTGGTGTTTTAAAGTGATGGTAGATCTTAGGAATTAAACATGAATGCTATGAAGCTGTGTTAGAAATATTCATCGAATGCTGGTAAAGCACAAAGACTGGAAGTAAGGAGAGCACCATGTAACATTTTTGTTACTTTGTGTGTACTATACTATATTGATGCTTCTCTGGCATAAGATTTCATTAGAATTGTACTGTAGCATATGTAGGAATAAAAGATTCAAGTAGAACTTTTTTTCATGAAATAGCACCCTTCCTACCACTTTAAGCCGGAACTACAATTTGATTTACTCTATTTACTTATATAACTCTACCAAATCATTCTGGAATCAAATTATGTGTCCTTATCTGTAAAACTATAATTGACTTATTCATTCCATTCCTAAACTCACCACTTCCACCTCTGATATCATCACATCTCGTCTTACTTGCTATTGAAACCCTCACATCTATAGTACCTCTGACATGTCTTTACAAATGCTGTCCTGCAAGTTTTAGTAAACACAAGCTCAACAAAAACGCCTCTGCTTGTTTTCTGACAGGAAAGTCCTGCTCGCCATCCCTGTTGTGACCTGTGCTCCCAGTCCTGGCAGAATGCTGATTTCAGGATTTGTGTCCACCATGACCTACCCCACCTATGACCATTAGGATCTCTGTACTTCTCAAATTTTAATGATTTAAATATCATAATTAGAAATAAAAAAATTGCAGATGGTGGAAATCTGAAATTAAAACAGAAATTGCTCTATAAACTTTCAGCAGGAACTGGTTCAGACAAATGGTCCTGGGTCTAAAGTAACTGTTCCTCTATTCACTGAGTTTACTGTATTCCATCTGTCTCTGTGGCGTAAGCTGCCGAGACCTAGAACACTACAGTTGTCTTCCTTACCCCACCAATCCACCCTCCTGTTCTCCACCCACCCCCAGAAAATACTTACCGGTACATTATCAACATGTATTTTATCTACCCTTTTTATGTGATCTGATGTCTCTGATAACATTTCTATGAAATATTTTACAACATTACAAGCACTAAATTAACGTTGATGTTCATATACATTATTTTTGAGAGACAACACACTAACTTTGCATAAATGGACTTTGAATCATTGTAATCTCTGAGGTTGAGGTGTAGGATAAAATGCTCCAGGATTTTAACTCAAGGCATATCAAAGAAGCTTGAAGATTGCTACAGGGCATTTTGTAGATAACAGACTCTGCTGCAACAGTAGTGGAGAACGTGGAAGTTTTAAATGCTGGATGACCTGGACATAAAGTGGGCTGGTTTAGAACATAGATCAGTATGTAGCACAGGAACAGGCTTTTTGGCCACCACATCTGCACAGATAAACTAAATAATCCCATCTGCTTTATCCATATCCCTCTGCCTGCTCATGTGTGTGTCTAAGTGCCCCAGATCCATTGCGATTGTATCTGCCTCTAACACCTTTCCTGGCAGTCTGTTGTAGGCACCTGCCACTATCTGCTCGTAAATCTGCTTTAAAATTCTGCCCTCGCCCCTTAAACCTATGCCCTCTAATAGTTGATGTCGATAAAGGCTCTGATTATTTATCCTATCCATACTTCTCAGAATTTTATACACTTCTATCAGATCGCTCCTCAGCTTCCAATGCTCCACACAAAGCTATCCAAAATTTGTCTAACATCTCCCTATTTAAGCTTTAATATGATTAGCCTCTTCTGGAGCCTCACCAAAGCCCCCACCTCCTTCCTATAGTGTGGTGAGCAGAACTCTCCAAAGGTTTATGCAACTACAACACAATTTCCCAAGTTTTTAATTCAGTGTTGCACCTGCTTAGGTCATGCACACCGTCTGCTTTCTTTACCACTCCATCCACTTGTGTTGTCACTTTCAGGGAGCAAAAGGCTTGCATCCAAGATCTTTCTGTAAATCATTGCTTCTGAGGATCATGCCATTTACTGTACAGTTTCCCCTTTACATTTAACCTCCCAAATGCCATCACCTCACACTTGGTCGGACTGAGCTCCCCCTGCCATTTCTCCAACCAGGCTTCCAACTGATACTGATCCTGCTATATCATTTGGCAACCTTCCTCAATATCCTCAAATTCACAAATGTTCATATTGAGTGCAAACTTATTAATCAATCTCCTGACATTTTCAACCTAATGATTTATAGATATACTGTAGTATATTACAAACAACAGAGGTCCCAGCACTGATATATGTTTAACACCACTGGCTACAGACCTGCAGTCAGAAAAAAATACTCCTTCATCACAGCACTCTATTTTTTATCTTTCATAACCAACCTAATTTTGTATACAATTTACAGTAGATCCCATATGACTTAATCTTCTGGAACTTTTCAAATGTTTTATTAAAGTCTGTGTACCCTCATCATTCACCTTTGTCATCTCCGTCGGATACTCAATCAAATTTGTGAGACACCTCCCCACAAAAAAAAAGCTATACTAACTTTTCCTGATATGTTCATACTTTTCCAAATGGGAATAAATCCTGGAGAGCATCATGCTGCTTGAGGTTTGACACTCATGCAGGTAAATGTTTTCCACCATGCTCCTGATGAACTCTGTTGATGGTGAAAAATATTTGTGGTATTGGAAAGCGGGAAAAAAGCAGCATTCAACTTTTTTTGGCTAGAGTAATTCTATGTCATGTCCAATTTGATTTTGGGTCAGCGTTGAGAACATGATACTGATCAGAGTGGGTGTAGTAGTGAAGAAATACTTTGTATTCCTCATTAGCTGGCAAATGTGTGCCTCTGTTATAGTTCATGCTAGCTTTCGATAGAGCAATCCAGTTAGCTCTATCCCCATGGCCCTTCAAATCCATTTCCACAAGTACTTATCTAATTTGTTTTGAAATCATTGATTGTCTCAGCTTTTATCACCCTCTTAGGCAGTGAAATCCATACCATTATAATTCATTGTGTAAAAAAAAAGTTCCTTCTCAATTCCCCCCACACCTTAGTGATTTTATTTATGAAGCCAAAAATCCCATATACTGTAATTTGCTAAATATGCTCTCAACATGTCTGCCATCCTCAAAGATCGATGCACATGATCTCAGTTTTTGGCATGAGATTGGGCACCGTGTGTCTTTATCTTCATTTTCTAATTGCTCTTCATGTAAAGCGAAGTAAATGTGACTATGACAAACTATTTAGATCGAGAACGCTGAACCAAGTTTCTGACGTGCACGTCTAAAGCATTTACTATAGGGTTCTGTGAAGAATACAATTAGTAATGACATTTCTCTCTGCACTTTTCAGGAAAACAAAATTTTACCTTTTTTAAAAAATCATGACTTTCTTGGAGCATTCATTGTCATTGGAGAAGGTGGTTAGTAAAACAGTACTTCAGCTTAATTGTTCCATCTGCCTTTTTCCTCAATGTGCAATGAAACTGTTTTAACTCAAACTCCATTGATTGTATTTGCCCAAATACACAGCAACTCTGTGCCTGAAATGACCTGGATCTGCAGGTTGTTTTAGTTACAGCTTGAGAATATTATTTATACTAAAGTTACATTGTCTGTTTGTCGTTTGCTGAGTGTGCTTGATTACCAATAATCTTTAACATGTTGTTGATGTAAGTTGTCAGTGTTAACCACTGCACTGTACGTCTTCTACAACAATATTCTAAATAGTAAGTGTGGATGATTAACTAGCAATACATTGCACAATACGTGTCAAGACAATAAGATTTGCCATTAACTGCAGATTTGTCACCACCACTACAATGATTATCTATCTCTTTCAACTCTGTACTAATGAAATGATTAACAAGGTTTATAGTAAGGAGACTCTTTTCAAGATATTCTACTCTTGTCCATTAAATGCTGTTAAACATTTAAGATGCAGAACTAGTAAGAAAATAGAAGCCTGCAGTAGACAATAAGAAGAATTAAGATTCTAGTTGGTGCCACACTTGGTTCATGCATTCCACTGTTCCATCTCTGGATACTGTAAGAATTGTCGAAAGGTATCAATGTAATCCGTGGGCTTAATGAAGTCAAAAGTAAAAGTAATGTTGGAAATCATATTCTTTGAGGACTTTAGTGAAGAATACTAATTTAATTACTTATTAAAATATGCAAGTTGTTCTTGTGGTGGAATATAGCTGGCTTAAAATTTTAGGCACAGTAATTCTTATCACCTATCACAACGTTTATGTGCACTGCTTGGTCAGGGACTTAGCACTTTAATCCCAACATTAGTGAGTTTGCTTCTAGGTTCTCATCTTGTGTGTGGATGCCATTGGCCAGGCTCTATGGCATGCATTTAACATGGGATGTAGGACTCTTATAAGTAAAAGTTTATTGTTCAGTGCAGCTTTTCCATCAGCCCCAAGCACTCTATCCACTCTAATTCTCAAACTTAACTTGGCAAATCTCAAACAGCAGCTTGTTGTGATCTCCCTTGAATTCCCAGAATTTGACTTTTAAGGGTTAGGGTTAGGGTTAACCCTAACCTCAATGATCAACCCCACTAATGCCTTGACCTGTCTCATTTCCTACTGCCAGAGATGTCCTTTCCACAACATTTACAAACCCAGTCTGTACTCATACCTTTCTTGCTTTCCACTGCTCCTCAGCAATAGAAGAAAGCTTAAATTAAATCTGTTCTTTTTTCACACACAACCTTGATTACTCAGTTTTACTTTACAGTAGCAAATGCCCACACAAAACAACAGATGCCCTTTTAACCCATAAATTCTAAACTATTATTCCCCTCAGTTTTATTTTGTTATCTTGCAAGTCCTGATCAAAACCTTAGGTTAAAAACAACAAGCTGAAATTTATATGAACATCTTATAATCGAGTGGAATCACGCACATGCAGTGGTGTTCTGGAAAATATACTGAAACAGTTTGGACATTGGCTAAAACTCTAATGTTATGCTGTGTTTCCTAAATGGAAAGATAGCTAAAAGAAACATTTCTTTTATGCTGTTGATTTAAAGTGAGACATCCCTGATATAATTAACCATTGGTAGGGACTTTTAATTCTGATATGTATAATAGATAAGTCTGAGTGAAGATTAATGGTTGCATAGTCACATTCACTTGGGACTGGATAAATAAGTGATCATTTATATCTTTGAACAGATGCGCACAATACAGCAGAAATGTCAGGATTGTTATAATGATATTGTTACATAGGATGTTAATATTTTAGCTCTATTTTATGTAAATAGGTTAAGCGTTTAAGTATTGTTTAATGTCTTGATGTTATCACTCCAATCTTGCAGATGATATCAAGACTGGTGGAGTTGTGATTAGTGTAGAAGACAGACAAAGAATATAGCATGATATAGATCAGTTGCAGATATGGGCAGAGAAATGGCAGATAACTGCAAGGTGTTGCACATAAGAACGTAAGAAACAGGAGCAGGAGTCGGCCATCTGACCCATCGAGCCTGCTCCGTCATTCAATAAGATCATAGCTGATCTGACCATGGACTCATCTCCACCTACCTGCCTTTTCCCCATAACCCTTAATTCCCCTTCTATGCAAAAATCTATCCAACCTTGTCTTAAATATATTTACTGAGGTAGCCTCCACTGCTTCATTGGGCAGAGAATTTCACAGATTCACCACTCTGGGAAAAGCAGTTCCTCCTCATCTCCGTCCTAAGTTTACCCTCCCAAATCTTGAGGTTTTGTCCCTTAGTTCTACTCTCACCTACCAGTGCAAACAGTTTTCCTGCCTCTACCTTATCTATCCCTTTCATAATTCTATGTATTTCTACAAGACCTCCTCTCATCCTATCGAATTTCAGCATGTACAGTCCAGCTGACTCAATCTCTCCTCATAGTCTAACCTCTCATCTCTGGAATCAACCTGGTGAACCTCCTCTGCACAACCTCCAAAGCCACCTTGCTAGGGCAAATGCAAGGAGACAGTACACTGCTAAGGGCAATACCCATAACAGTGTTGCTGAGCAAGGAGATCTTGGGGTCCAAGTTCATGGCTCCATGAATGTGCTTCAGAAAGCTTTTGGAATACTTGCTTTTATTAGTTGAGGCATTGAGTTCAAAAGTCAAGAAGTTATGTTGCAACTATATAGAACTCTGATCAGGTCACATCTGGAGTATTGCATACAGTTCTGGTAGCCCCACTATAGGAAGGATGTTGAGGATTTGGAGAGGGTGCAGAAGAGGTTTACCAGGATGCTGCCTCGTTTAGAGTAGACAGGATGTAGCTTTATTCCCTGGGTAGAAATGTCTAATACCAAAGGGCATTCATTGAAGGTGAGAGAGGGTAGGTTCAAAGGGTATGTGAGGGGTAAGTTTTTAACTCAGAGAGTGGTGGATGTGTGGAATGTGCAGCCTGGTGTGGTGGTAGAGGCAAATACATCAGAGGCTTTTAAGAGATATTTAGGTAGGCATGTGAATATCAGGAGGATAGAGGGATTGTGAACATAGGAGGGATTAGTTTTTGTGGGTTTTTGATTTACTGGTTTGGCACACCATTAAGGGCTGAAGAGCCAGTTCCTGTGCTTCACTCTTCTATGTTTTATGTTCTAAAGTGTGGGAACTGAGTGGATTAAAAACATGGGATTTTGATTTCTGATTAGTGTAATGGTATTGTTTTTGTAACTTGTGGTTTAAAATACTTTTAATCAATTGATTCTAAATGAGTAATGGAGCATTGGGAAGATTTGCCATCAATCCACCATATCTTGAATGATTGTGCAAAAATAATAAGGACTAATAGACCTTTCTCATGGATGAACTCTAAAACTACACAACAGAAGGTTAGTTTTCTTTGTGGTCTTTTAATGCCCACTTACTGCAATTCACTCTTTAGTGGTTGTGGACGGGTCATATTCTGCATGGAGGTTGATGACCAGTGGTGTGCCTCAAGGATCTGTTCTGGGACCCTTACTCTTCGTGATTTTTATGAACGACCTGGATGAGGAAGTGGAAGGATGGGTTAGTAAGTCTGCTGATGACACAAAGGTCGGGGGTGTTGTGAATCGTGTGGAGGGCTGTCAGAGGTTACAGTGGGACATTGATAGGTTGCAAAACTGGGTTGAGAAGTGGCAGATGGAGTTCAACCCGGATAAGTGTGAGGTTGTTCATTTTGGTAGGACAAATATGATGGCAGAATATAGTATTAATGATAAGACTCTTGGCAGTGTGGAGTATCAGACGGATCTTGGGATCTGAGTCCATAGGACGCTCAAAGCAGCTGCGCAGGTTGACTCTGTGGTTAAGAAGGTGTATGGTGTATTGGCCTTCATCAATCGTGGAATTGAATTTAGGAGCCAAGAGGTAATGTTGCAGCTATATAGGACCCTGGTCAGACCCCACTTGGAGTACTGTGCTCAGTTCTGGTTGCCTCACTACAGGAAGGATGTGGAAGCCATAGAAAGGGTGCAGAGGAGATTTACAAGGATGTTGCCTGGATTGGGGAGCATGCCTTATGAGAATAGGTTGAGTGAACTCGGCCTTTTCTCCTTGGAGCAACGGAAGATGAGAGGTGACCTGATAGAGGTGTATAAGATGATGAGAGGCATTGATTGTGTGGATAGTCAGAGGCTTTTTCCCAGGACTGAAATGGTTGCCACAAGAGCGCACAGGTTTAAGATGCTGGGGAGTAATGGGCTGCCAGCAACGGTGATAGAGGCGGATACAATAGGGTCTTTTAAGAGACTTTTGGATAGGTACATGGAGCTTAGAAAAATAGAGTGCTATGGGTAAGCCTAGTAATTTCTAAGGTAGGACATGTTCGGCACAGCTATGTGGGCTGTAGGTTTTCTATGTTTCTATGAAAGAAAAATCAAGCTGCATCTTACTGAGAACAGGAGAGCAGTTTTCATGTTACTTGAGAAACTGTTGGACAACACAAGATGGCAATTCATTCAGCAGCAAAATTCAAGGAAAATACCCACTATTAGGTAAACCTGACTTAACTTGGCATGGTGGCAAATGTTGATACTTATATGTCAGTCTGTCCTTATTCTGATAATTCCTTCATAGTATTTGCAAATTAGTTGCTAAGTTTTACACAATAAAATCTTTTTTTATATAATTTATATTCTATGTTGGATATATGCTGCATTTCAAGATCTTCAGCTAATTAGATCGATTCAACACTTACCAGATTTATTTTATAGGTAAACCACTTTAATGAGTGCAGATTTGCTCCACAATTTTGCTTAAGTGCACTTTCATTTATCTGCAATGATGAAGTGGCAGTGTTTGTATTTTTGGTATCTTAGATAAATGGGATGCTGATAAGGGCTACTGAGGAAGTAGCTGCCTGAAAGAACAACATTATATTAAAATATCATAGCCAGTATGTTATGTGTGCTTCAAATCTAAAGGTCTCCTATAACATACTTCTGGATGCACCAGTTACATGTTTGCAATTTTCCCTTGCTTGAAAATGTCAGAATTCACTACTTCATATGTAATGTTAGTTATCGTAGAAAACAGTTTTCCCCCACTGTAAATCATAAGGCTGGTGAGAAATATGTTCATTGGCTGTGTATACCTGTTTGTCATGCTCAATAGTTAACATATGAAAAACGAGTTCTCGCTCATTCGACAGAGTAAAAATGTGCAAAGTAAACTCTGCTGATTGTTCCTGTCTTTACATTCTCATATTGTGTGTCGCATGTGCATATTCAGTCCTGTTCTTCATGTCATTCGATGATGAAATTGGGTTCTGAATGCATTTCTTTTGTGTAGCTATTCCATTGTGTAATGTGAAAATAAACTCTGTGGAAACTGGCTATTTGTAGTGATGTTATTTGTTTGATTTATTTGTCTTTTGAGTTATGCAAGTAGACCTGAAATGCCAGTTCATAGCTAGTAGTTTTGAAATGGAATAATGGAATTGGCTCTATAAGAATGGGATTTGGCTGTGTTCAGAGACAGAGCTCCATAGGTGATGTCAGACTTCCAAATGTGGCAGGTGATGTAACTGATAAGTAGCATCAGGTGATCATATCTACTACCATGGTTTGATAGCTAATATAACAAATTAAGATAGAACCTTAAGCAACACACACAAAACGCTGAAGGAACTCAGCAGGTCAGGCAACGTCCATGGAAATAAATAAACGCTCAATTCCCCTCAAAATATCATTAAGGAGCCCCATCACCCAGGACAACATGTCTTCTTCTCATTCCTACCATTAATGAAGAGGATTCATACTATCAGGTTGAAGGCTACCCAGATGAAATATGAGCTGTTACTCCTTCAACTTGAGTTTGGCCTCATCAGGGCAACAGACAAATCAAAATGGGAATGGAAAGTTGAATTAAAATGGGTGGTCACCAGGAGATCCTACTTTTTACAGTGGACAGAGTGAAGGTTCTCTACAAAGCAGCCCCATGATCTACACTGGGTCTCATCTGGAGATGCTTAGAAGTCATGTTCAGTGAAATAAGGTTGTTAGACTAATTAATACTAATTAAGTAAAAGAATAGGGAGCAATTTAAAAATAATTCTTGGTACTGATAGCTTGAAAACATGAAAAGCACCTCACATGCAATGTGGGAAGCAAGACACATTTCCAGCATCTAGACCCTGCATTTAATGGTATTGCTCCATGACATAAAAATGTTTGGGAGTCCCTAGATTCTAGAGTGAACAATTGTGCAGGAAATATCTCTAAATCCTCTCACTGAAAGTCTACATTTATGAGCTGGTGCTATGACTGGAGTCACTGGGGAGCATCAATGAGGCCAAGATCTTCATAAATAGCACAAAAAAATGTGCAGGTTGAAAGCAAATGAATCATCTCCAGGCTACAGAAGAATAAGGAGATTTGAACAGGTCAGAATTCACTGCTTCATATGTAATGACACTTATCGTAGAAAACGGGGAGGAAGTAGTCAATAATTTGAATTGTAAAGGTCAATGAGCCGAAAGCTTTCTTTATGAATCTATATATCTGTGACGTCACTATCAATGAATTAATGGACCTTTATTCCCAGATCCCTTTGTTCTATCAAACTCTTCTGTGCCTGACCATTCACTGTGCAAGATCCACCCAGGTTGGTCCTACTGAAGTGCAACACTTCACACTTGTCTGTATTAAATTCCATCTGGCATTTTTCAGCCCATTTTTCCAGCTGATCCAGATTGCTCTTCAAGCCTTTCCCATTATCCACCAACCTCCAATCTGTAAATACACTACCATCCAGATTGTTGGTATAGATAACAAACAAGAAAGGACCCAGCACTGATTCCTGCAGCACTCCACTAGTCACAGACCTCCAGTCAGAAGAGCAACAATCTCCTACCACTCTCTGGCTTCTCCCACAAAGCCAATGTCTAATCCAACTTACTACCTCATATTGCTGAGTAACTCAACCTTCTTGGCCAACCTCCCATGCAGGACCTTGTCAAATACCTTGCTAAGGTCCATGCTTGTCTTCATCCACTTTCCTAGTAACTTCCTCGAAAAACTCTAAAAGAATGGTTACACATGACCAACCATGCACAAAGCCATGCTTACTATCCTTAATCTGCCCATGTCTATCCAAATACTTATATATTTGGTCCCTTAGAATACCTTCCAAAAACTTTCCCTCTAATGGCGTCAGACTCACTGGCCTATAATTTCCTGGTTTATTTTTAGAGACTTTCCAAAACAGTGGAACAACATTGTCTATCTTCTAATGTTCTGGAACCTCACCTGTTTTAATGATGATTCAAATATCTGTGCTAGGGCCTCAGCAATTTCTTCACTTTCCATCTGTAGGGTCTGAGTGAACACCTTGTCAGGCCTTGGGGATTTATCCAGCCTAATTTGCCTCAGGAAAGCACAAAACATCCTCCACTGTAATCTGTAGGAGGTCCATAAGGTTGATGCTGCTTTGTCTCACTTCTATAGACTCTGTCCATCTCCTGAGTAAATACAGATGCATCTCCCCCATCTCTTTAGGCTCTACACGTGGATTACCATTCTGATCTTTCAGAGGACTAATTTTGTCCATTGCAATCTTTTTGCTCTTAACATTTTTGTAGAATCCCTGAGGATTCTCCTTCACTTTGTCTAACCTCATGCTTTCTTTTAGCTCTCCTGATTTCTTTAAGTGTTCTTTTCCATTTCTTATACTCCATAAGTATCTCATTTGTTCCTACCTGCCTATACCTGCTATGCACCTCCTTTTTTTCTTAAGCAGGGCCTCAAAATCTCTTAAAAACCAATGTTCCTATATGTTTACCTTTTATTCCGAGAGATAAAAACAAGCTTTGTACTCTCAAAATGTCACTTCTGAATTCCTCCCACTTACTAAGTACACCTTAGCTAGAACACATTCTGTCCCAATCCACTCTTGCCAGATCATTTCTGATGCCATTACAATTGGCCTTTACTCCACTAATAGTCTCAACCTGCGGACCAGACCTATCTTTTGGCATATTTACTTAGAAACTAATGGGGTTGTGATCACTAGATGCAAAGTATTCCCCTGCACAAAATTCTGTCACCTGCCCTGTCTCATTCCCTAATAGGAGATCAAGTATTCCACACTCTCATTAGGACTTCTACATTCTGCTGAAGCAAACTTTGCAGAACACATTTAAAAAATTCTTTCCCATTTACAGAATGGGATTCCCAGTCAATATGTGGAAAGTTAAAATCACCTACTAAAAGAATCTTATGTTTCTTGCAACAGCCTGTGTTCTCTCTACAAATTTGTTCCTCTAAATACTTAGGACTATTGGGTGGTCTGTAATAGAGTCCCATTAACGAGAACATAGATTTCTTTTTTCTCAGTTCTATCTATAACACCTCACTAGACACGTTTTCCAGTCTCTTCTGACTGAGCATTTTCCTTGACTAGTAACACCGCCTTTAAACCCTCCTGTTTTCTTGCATCTAAAACAACCGAAACCCAGAATATTAAGCTGCCGGTCCTGGCCCTCCTACAACTAGGTATCACTAATGGCTACAGTATCATAATTGCAGATGTTGATCCATGCTCTGAGATCATCTGCCTTTCCTGCGATATTTCTTGCATTAAAATATTTGCAGCTCAGGACACTAGTAACACCATGCTCAACCTTTTGATTCCTGACTTTGTCTGAGGTCTTAACAATATCTACCTCCATTACCTCTCCACTAATAGTTCTGACACTCCAGTTCCCACCTCCTGCAACTCTAGTTTAAACCCCACAGTGTAAAGCTAGCAAACCTTCCCCCTTCCAGTTCAGGTGCAAACTGTCTCTTCTGTACAGGTCCTACTTTCTATGAAAGAGAGCACACTGATCCAAAAATCTGACACCGTCCCTTCTACAACATCTCCTTAGCCACATGTTAAACTGTCTGATCTTCCCATTTCTGGCCTCACTACCATGTGGCATAGGTAGCAATCCTGAGGTTGCATCCTGGAGGTCCTGCCCTTTAGCTTAGCACCAAACCCCTGAACTCCCTATGCAGAACTTCATCACTCTTCCTATGTAATGGTACATGGAGGTACATACAAGGACCACGACCTCTGGCTGTTCACCTTCCTGCTTAAGAATGCCAAGGACTGATGCCCTGGACCTTGGCATCCGTGAGACAACATATCATCCTGGAACCTCGTTCTCATCCACAGAACCTTCTTTCTCTTGCCCAAACTAACAAATCACCTGCTCACCTCTTTTTCTCCCTTTCTTTCTGAGCCACAGAATCAGACTCAATGCCAGAGTTATTCCTCCTCCCCCCTACCAACAGTATCCACATTGATATACCACCTATCATTGAGGGGGATGGCCACACAGGTACTCTGCACTAGCTGTTAACCCCTTTCCCCTTCCTGTCACCCTGTCTCCTGCATCCTGCACATTGGGTGCATCAAGCAAGAGGAGGATTCCACTACCTTGCCTGGCATCTCTACCATTCTAACTGAGCAAATATAAAGAAGGAAGAATAATAAACTATGGTGGGGGGGGGGGGGAATGGATAAATCTACCTACAAATTTTTGCCTTCTCTCACTCATGCCCCTCCTTGTGGAAGCCTCAAAATCACCACTTTAATAAACTCAACAAATTCTGAAGTTTGTAACAAGTGTTCTGGAAAATGCCAAAATGGTCTGGTAGAAGCAACATCTTTCAGTTCAAATATTAAGTTTAAAGGAGCATGATCAGAGATAGCAATCGCATCATACTCACATTTCTGAACATTAAATAAAAGTTGAGGGTCGACTATAAAATAGTCAATTCTCGAATATTTATTATGAACATGTGAGAAAAAAGAGTATTCTCTATCACTAGGGTGCATATGCCTGCAGATTTCAATTAAACCATAATCAATTAAAAAGGAATTAATAAGTGATGCAGAACGATTAGGGAGTTGATGTTTGGATGATGACTTATCCATTAAAGCATATATGTCAAACTCAAGGCCCACGGGCCAAATCCGGCCCATGGTGGAATTATCTTTGGCCCGCGAGATAATATCTAATTACTATTAAAGCTGGTCCCAGTAATCGAAGCGCCTATGGCGTATGATATGGCTAATGCTGAGTTTATTCAGGTACCAGGTTTTCAGGGTTTTTAGTGTTTATTCGGCAGTCTTGCTCGGCAGTCTTCTTCATAAGAAACGGAATTCGTAAAGTGAAACATTTTGTAGTTATAACAGAGACTGAGACACATGAGAGCAGGCTAAAAAAACGGAGGCACGCGTCCGACTGATCCGGCCCGCATGAAGCTGCATTTTGCTCAATCCGGCCCGTGACCTAAAATGAGTTTGACACCCCTGCATTAAAGGATTTAAACAAGTATTAAAATCACCACCCATTAATAACATATATTCATTTAAATCAGGTAATAAAGCAAAGACAGCTTTAAAAAATGATGGACCATCAACATTTGGTCCATAAATATTAACCAAAACCGTTGTCCTGTTATAAATTATTCCTTTAACAATCAAAAATCTACCAGATAATTATTGAAACTCAGATAAAAGAGTTTTTTCTCTTTAATAATACAGGAAACTTCTCAAAGTTAGTAATTTGGGATACATTAAAAGCTTATTTATGTGGTCAAGTTATTTCATTTATAGCTAAACTGAAGAAACAAATAAGAATGGAATTAGATAAAATCTCTAAACAAATAAAAGAATTGGATAACATCAATGCAATCTCTCCAAATGTTGTTTCATTTAAAAGAAAAGTAGAATTACAATCACAGTATAATTTATTACTAACATATCCTATTGAAGGATATTTGCTTAAATTGTAAAGTCAATTTTATATTTTTGGGGATAAAAATAATAAGCTCTTAGCTTCCCAATTAAGAGCAGCTAGAGCTAAAAGACAAATTTTAAAGATTCGTAAAAATAATGGAGATATAGCAAGTAACCATGAGGATATTAATAATACTTTTCAAGATTTTTATTCTGATCTTTATAGATCTCAATTTCCTGCAGATTCCTCCAAAATGAAGGCTTTTTTTTTTACATAAGATTAAATTTCCACAAATTTCTGTTGAAGATCAACAGATGCTTGATGCTCCAATTACCGAGAATGAAATTCAGAAAGCTATTTTATTAATGCAATCAGATAAAGCTCCTGGACTTGATGGTTATTTGGTGGGATTTTACAAAAAATTTGAAAGATTATTTTCTTCATATCTTTTGGAAATATTTCATGAATCCTTTGAGAAGGGTAATTTACCTTCTTTTTATGAAGCATCTATTTCCTTAATTCTTAAAAAAGATAAAGATCCTGTTGAATGTTCATCATATAGACCTATTTCGCTATTAAATGTGGATGCAAAAATTCTCTCTAAGATAATGGCTAACTGCTTGGAAAATATTTTAACTAAAATCATCTCTATGGATCAAACGGGCTCTATTAAAGGCCATTATTCTTTCTCTAATGTCCGGAGATTGATGAACATTATTTATTCACCAATATCTAAGCAACCTCAATGTGTTCTCTCTCTCAACACAGAAAAGGCATTTGGTAGAGTTGAGTGGCCATATTTGTTTAAAGTATTAGAAAAATTTGGTTTTGGTAATAATTTCAATAGGTGGATTCAAATGATTTATAAGAATCCTATTGCCACGGTCATTACTAATAATTGCAGGTTTTTTTCACTTTCTCGTGGTACTAGACAGGGATGTCCATTAAGCCCTTTATTATTTAATCCTGTATTGGAGCCTTTGGCCATAACATTATGTGAAGCTAAAAATATTCATGGTATCTCTATGAATGGAACCATACGTAAGATTTCTCTCCATGCAGATGATCTTTTGGTTTTTATTTCGAATCTTGAGGAATCAATTCCTAATCTTTTGGAAACACAAAGATTTTGGCAAATTTTCAGGATATAAACTTATCTTGAATAAAAGTGAATTGTTTCCATCAAATGCCCCTGTTGGTATATATAATGATATTCCTTTTAGAATTGTTAATACTTTTAAATATTTAGGTATTTTAATTACTAAAAAATATAAAGATCTTTATAAAGCTAACATAGTTCCTTTAATGGACTCCATGAAACAACTATTTTCTAGATGGAATCTACGTTTGTACTTACTCTCTCTCTAATAGGTCATACCCATGCTGTGAAAATGATGATTCTACCTAGATTTTTATATACCGGGTATTTTCCAAAATATACCTATCTTTTTAACTAAAAAATTTTTCGATCAAATTGACTCTCTTTTTTCTTCCTTTATTTGGAACAATAAGAGACCAAGAATTAACAAGTATCATTTACAAAAATCTAAAAAAGATGGTGGACTTGCGCTTCCGAATTTAAGACTGTAGTATTGGGCTGTGAATATCAGACAATTATGTTTTTGGTTATACTGGCTCGACAAGAGCCAAAAACCACTATGGGTTTTAAAAGCTGTTTAATTTGGAATTAAAAGCTGTTAAATAATTTCATTTAACTTCAATATTAGGAGCTCCTTTACCTTTACAGCTCTCTAAAATTCCAAGTTTAAATCTTTACCCGGTTATTAAACAATCTCAACGGATTTGGGTTCATTTTCGCAATTTTTAAAATTTTAAACAATTTAAGTTGTCTAGTCTTTTATATCAAAACTTTTCATTTAAACCTTCAATAACCGATCCCATTTTTCTCCTATGGAAAAATAAAGGGATCCGTTCTTTTACAGATTTTCTTTGTGATAGTCGATTGATGACTTTTGAAGAGTTAATTAACAAATATTCTCTCGCTCGTACACATTTTCTGCAATATTTTCAGGTTAGACATTTTTTTTTACAATATTTACCTAAGTTTCCATATTTACAAGAATCTGATTTGTTGGATACTATTTTGAAGTTGAATCCTTTAGTGAGAGGTTCCATTAGCAGAATTTATAATTTATTTTTGTTACAAAGAGAGAACCTATCACTAAAGATTAAACAAGATTGGGAGAGAGAACTTAATATGACCTGTTAATTAAGATCGGCTTCGTGTTTTGAAAAACATAAATTCTTCTTCTATATGTGTTATATGTTTAATCACTGTTTAATTCAATTAAAAAATTGTTCACCATTATTATTTAACAAAGGAGAGACTATCTAAAATATTTCCTAGTATAGACAACTACTGCAATAGATGTAAAACTGAAGTAGCTACTTTGTCACATATGTTCTGGTCATGTTCTTCATTAAAATCATTTTGGAAATCTTTATTTTCTACAATTTCTAAAGCTCTGAAAATTAATTTACAACCTAATAGATTGACTGTTCTATTTGGAATAATTTTGCATCATATTCAGGGTATTTCATCTTCAGATCAACATGTAATTGCATTTGTTACATTATTGGCAAGAAGGGCTATTTTATTAAAATGGAAAGATACCTCTGTCTCTACATTAATTGAATGGTTCTCTCAAGTAATGTTATAACTCAGTTTGGAAAAAATTAGAAGTAGAACTTTTGATCCCCGATTCGATTTTGAGAAAAGATGGGGCTCTTTTGCCAAATACTATCATTTAATTTGAATTATTTTATATGGTTTCCTTCCAATCTTATTCTATATAAACATGAAATGGTGGTTGATGACTCTTTTTCTTTATATATATAGATGATGGTAAGATGCATTTCTCTGAGGGATTGATTCCTAATGGTTTTCTTCCCCTTTTTTTGTAGTCAGTGGGTTCTTTTTTTTCCTTCTTTTCATTATATAAAAAAATTTCCATTTTAATATATTACGATCAGCTTTTTTTCTTCAGCTTTATTAATTGTATACATATTAATTTGTTGAAGTTTTGTATCATTTTATAGCTGTAGAAGATTATGTACCAATAAAAAGATTCTAAAAATAAAAACAAAATCACCACTTTAACTCTGACCACTCCAATGATCTCCGCTCTGTTTGCCCCGCCTTACTTTAATTTGTTCTTGCCAATCAAACCCAAAAGTTGATTGGGCACTGCTCAAAGCTCCAAACTACCATGAGTTTCTGCAATCAGATAAATTGAGTGAGCTACATCCAATTGGAGGCTTCCAAACTCCAATTGGATGCTGCTCAAATAGAGGCAGGAAAAAAAATCAGGATTTCACAACTAGATTATTCATAATGTTACACACTGTTAAGAACAGAAACAATAAGAAAGATGAAATGAATGTGTGACTCAAGGGATAGTGCAAGAGGGTGGGATTAAACTTCTAAGATATTGAATGGAATCTGAGAAATTGTGTCTTATTTACATCCAGTGAGCTCTACAACCAACATTCTCACCTTTTTTAAGAATCTCAATATTTTACTAGTGGAGATTTTATGGGAAACTGCTTATTATTAGCATGTGAAAAGTAATGAATGACTGGAGCTCTGAACTTCTTAAAAATATAACATCTCTGCACTATCTGCTACAAGCAGGACATCCCAGTGGCCAAACATTTTAATTCCAATCCCATCCATGTCCAATGTATGCCAAGAGGAGGCCACCCTCACAGTGGAGAAGCAACAACTTATATTACTTCAGGGTAGCCTTCAACCTGATGGCATGAATATTCAGTAAACAAATCCCCCTCTCACCTTTTCTTACCCACCTACTACTTCCTGCTGGGACCCCTCCTCTCTCCATTTCCTATCTCCTTTCCTATCAGATTCATTCTTCTCTAGCCATAAGACCATATGATATAGGAGCAGACTTAGGTCATTTATCCCATCAAGTCTGCTCAGCCATTCCATCATGGCTGATCCTGGATCCCATTCAACCCTACATACCTGCCTTCTCACCATATCAAAATCAGAATCAGGTTTATTATCACCGGCATGTGACGTGAAATTTGTTAAATTAGCAGCAGCAGCAAGAGGCAGAGAGGGAAGAGGTAAAAGAAGCTCAGAGAGAAGCTGTTTTTTTTTAACTGATTGTGGCAAAGAGGCTAGACTGCACAGGCACGTGAAAGTCGGTCTCTGTGATCAGCGGGGGAATTTAAAAAGCGAGCAGAGGCTGAGTACGAGCTTCACTCCAGGTGAGGTAAGGCGGGGTAAACTCCTTTAATTAATCTAATTAGATTAGGAGTCGTAATGGAGGCAGCAGTTAGGGCAGTTGAGTGCTCTGTTTGCAGTATGTGGGAAGTCAGGGCGAGCACTGTTGTCCCTGATGACTACACCTGTAAAAGGTGCATCCAGCTGCAGTTCCTACAAACCATGTTAGGGAACTGGAGCTGGAGCTGGATGAACTTCAGATCATTTGGGAGGCAGAGGCAGAAATAGACAGGAGTTTCAGGGAGATAGTCACCCCTAGGAGTCAGGAGACAGGTAGTTGGGTGACTGTCAGGAGAGGGAAGGGGAATAGACAGGAAGAGCAGAGCACACCTGTGGCTGTTCCCATCAACAATAAGTATACCGTTTTGGATACTGTTGGTGGGGATGACCTACCAGGGACAAGTTGCAGTGGTTGAGTCTCTGGCACTGAGACTGGACCCTCAGCTCAGAAGGGAGGGAGGGAAAAGAGGAGAGCAGTAATGATAGGGGATTCGATAGTTAGAGGGACAGATAGGAGGTTCTGTTGATGAGATCGAGAATCCTGGATGGTCTGTTGCCTCCCTGGTGCCAGGGTTTGTGATATCTCGGATCGAGTTCTCAGTATTCTCAAGAGGGAGGGTGAGCAGTTGGATGTCGTGGTCCATGTAGGGACCAATGACGTGGGTAGGAAGAGTAAGGAGTTCCTGAAAGGTGAGTTTAGGGAGTTAGGTGCCAAGTTAAAGGACAGGACCTCCAGGATAGCAATCTCAGGATTGCTACCAGTGCCACGTGCAGGTGGGTTTAGAAATAGTAAGACAGTGCAGATCAACACATGGCTGAAGACATGGTACAGGAGGGAGGGCTTCAGATTTATAGATAATTGGGCAGTTTTCCAGGGAAGGTGGGACCTGTTCCAGTGGGACGGTTTACATCTGAACTGGAGGGGGACAAATATTCTTGCAGGTAGGTTTGCTAGAGAGGCTCCAGTGGATTTAAACTAGATATAAGGGGGGAGGGGAACCAGAGTGTAGGATCAGATGTATGGGAGAGGGAAGAAAAAGAAGACAGTAAAGTTCTTTGTACTGTTAGAGGTAAACAGAGAGGAAGAGGTGGAGAATTTCTTAAATGCATTTATTTTAATGCTAGGAGCATTGTAAGAAAGGTGGATGAGCTTAGAGCGTGGATTGATACCTGGAGGTGTGATGTTGTGGCTATTAGTGAAACATGGTTGCAGGAGGAGTGTGATTGGCAACTAAATATTCCTGGATTTCGTTGCTTCAGGAGTGATAGAATTGGAGGGACAAGAGGGGGAGGTGTTGCGTTGCTTGTCAGAGAAAATACTACAGCGGTGCTCTGGCAGGATAGATTAGAGGGCTCGTTTAGGGAGACTATTTGGGTGGAATTGAGGAATGGGAAAGGTGTAGTAATACTTATAGGGGTGTATTATAGACCATCTAATGGGGAGCGAGAATTGGAGGAGCAAATTTGCAAGGAGATAGCAGATATTTGTAGTAAGCACAGGGTTGTGATTGTGGGAGATTTTATTTTTCCACCCATAGACATGGAAGCCCATACTGTAAAAGGGCTGGATGGTTTGGAGTTTGTAAAATGTGTGCAGGATAGTTTTTTGCAGCAATACACAGAGGTACCGACTAGAGAAGGGGCAGTGTTGGATCTTCTGTTAGGGGGTTAAATAGGTCAGGTGACGGAGGTATGTGTTGGGGGAGCACTTTGGGTCCAGTGATCACAATGCCATTAGTTTCAATATAATTATGGAGAAGGATAGGACTGGACCCAGGGTTGAGATTTTTGATTGGAGAAAGGCTAACTTTGAGGAGATGCAAAAGGATTTAGAAGGAGTGGATTGGGACAATTTGTTTTATGGGAAGGATGTAATAGAGAAATGGCGATCATTTGAAGGTGAAATTTTGAGGGTACAGAATCTTTATGTTCCTCTTAGGTTGAAAGGAAAAGTTAAAAGTTTGAGAGAGCCATGGTTTTCAAGGGATATTGGAAACTTGGTTAGGAAAAAGAGAGATATCTACAATAAATATAGGCAGCATGGAGTAAATGAGGTGCTCAAGGAATATAAAGAATGTAAGAAGAATCTTAAGAAAGAAATTAGAAAAGCTAAAAGAAGATATGAGGTTGCTTTGGCAGGTAAGGTGAAAATAAATCAGAAGAGTTTCTACAGTTATATTAATAGCAAAAGGATAGTGAGGGATAAAATTGGTCCCTTAGAGAATCAAAGTGGACAGCTATGTGTGGAGCCGAAAGAGATGGGGGAGATTTTGAAGAATTTCTTTTCTTCGGTATTCACTAAGGAGAAGGATATTGAATTGTGTAAGGTACGAGAAACGAGTAGGGAAGTTATGGAAACTATGATGGTTAAAGAGGAGGAAATACTGGCGCTTTTAAGGAATATAAAAGTGGATAAGTCTCCGAGACCTGACAGGATATTCCCTAGGACCTTGAGGGAAGTTAGTGTAGAAATTGCAGGGGCTCTGACAGAAATATTTCAAACGTCATTAGAAACAGGGATGGTGCCGGAGGATTGGCGTATTGCTCATGTGGTTCCGTTGTTTAAAAAGGGTTCTAAGAGTAAACCTAGCAATTATAGGCCTGTCAGTTTGACGTCAGTGGTAGGTAAATTAATGGAAAGTATTCTTAGAGATGGTATATATAATTATCTGGATAGACAGGGTCTGATTAGGAACAGTCAATATGGATTTGTGCGTGGAAGGTCATGTTTGACAAATCTTATTGAATTTTTTGAAGAGGTTACGAGGAAAGTTGATGAGGGTAAAGCAGTGGATGTTCAGTAAGTTCAGTAATGGACTTCAGTAAGGCCTTTGACAAGTTTCCACATGGAAGGTTAGTTAGGAAGGTTCAATCGTTAGGTATTAATATTGAAGTTGTAAAATGGATTCAACAGTGGCTGGATGGGAGATGCCAGAGAGTAGTGGTGGATAACTGTCAGGTTGGAGGCCAGTGACTAGTGGTGTTCCTCAGGGATCTGTACTGGGTCCAATGTTGTTTTTTTCATATACATTAATGATCTGGATGATGGGGTGGTAAATTGGATTAGTAAGTATGTAGATGGCGTTGTGGATAATGAAGTAGGTTTTCAAAGGTTGCAGAGAGATTTAGGCCAGTTAGAAGAGTGGGCTGAACAATGGCAGATGGAGTTTAATGCTGATTAGTGTGAGGTGCTACATTTTGGTAGGAATAATCCAAATAGGACATACATGGTAAATGGTAGGGCATTGAAAAATGCAGTAGAACAGAGTGATCTAGGAATAATGGTGCATAGTTCCCAGAAGGTGGAAGGTGGATTGGGTGGTGAAGAAAGGTTTTGGTATGTTTATAAATTAGAGCATTGAGTATACGAGTTGAGATGTTATGTTAAAATTGTACATGGCGTTGGTAAGGCTGAATTTGGAGCATTGTGTACAGTTCTGGTCACTGAATTATAGGAAAGATGTCAACAAAATAGAGAGAGTAACATTTACTAGAATGTTACTTGGGTTTCAGCACCTAAGTTACAGGGAAAGGTTGTACAAGCTAGGTCTTTATTCTTTGGAGCGTAGAAGGTTGAGGGGGAACTTGATAGAGGTATTTAAAATTATGAGGGGGATAGATAGTGTTATGTGGATAGGCTTTTTCCATTGAGAGTAGGGGAGATTCAAACAAAAGGACATGAGTTGAGAGTTAGGGGGCAAAAATTTAAGGGGAACACGAGGGGGAATTTCTTTACTCAGAGAGTGGTAGCTGTGTGGAACGAACTTCCAGCAGAAGTGGTAGAGGCAGGTTTGGTATTGTCATTTAAAGTAAACTTGGATAGGTATATGGACAGGAAAGGAATGGAGGGTTATGGGCTGAGTGCAGGTCGGTGGGACTAGGTGAGAGTAAGTGTTCGGCACGGACTAGAGGGCCAAGATGGCCTGTTTCCATGCTGTAATTGTTATATGGTTATATAGTTCAATGCAATACATAATCTAGCAGAAAGAGAAAAAATAGTAGTAAATAAAATAAAACATAATATTAAATAAACAATTAAATCAATTACGTATATTGAATAAAAATGTGCAAAAACAGAAATGCTATATATTTTTAAAAAGTGAGGTAGTGGCCAAAGCTTCAAAGTCCATTCAGGAATCAAATGGCAGAAGGGAAGAAGCTGTTCCTGAATCGCTGAGTGTGTGCCTTCAGGCTTCTGTACCTCCTACTGATGGTAACAGTGAGGAAAGGGCATGCACTGAGTGCTGGAGGTCCTTAATAATGGACGCTGCTCATTATTAAGGATCAAAGCCCATCCTTTGATACCCTGACAGATCAGGAAATTAACAACTTCTGCTTTACATATACCCATGGACTTGGACTCCACTGGAGTGTGTGGCAGAGCATTCCACAGATTCACTACTCTCTGGCTAGAAATATTCCTCCACATTTCTGTTCTAAAAGGTCATCCTTCAATTTTGAGGCTGTGCCTTCTCGTTCTCTATACCCCCATCATAGAAAACATCCTCTCCACATCCACCCATCTAGTCTTTTCAACATTCGGCAGGTTTCAATGAGATCCCCCCACATTCTTCTAAATTCCAGTGAGTACAGGCCCAAAGCTGCCAAATGCTCCTCATGTGTTAACCCCTTCATTCCCGGAATCATCCTCATGAACCTCCTCTGGACTCTCTCAAATGGCAAGATATCATTTCTGAGATATGGGGCCCCAAATTGTTGATACTGTAGAGCCTGGACTTTCCCACCCACCTGGCATCAGCTATCTTCTTCCAGCTAGCCACTTTCCCTTCACCCCGCCCTGCCTTTTTATTCTGGCATCTCCCCCCCAGCCCCCCCACTTTCTTCTTAGTCCTGAAGAAGGGTCTGGCACAATACGTCAACTATCTATTCATCTCCATAGATGCTATCTGACCAGCTGAGTTCCTCCAGCATTTTGTGTGTGCTGCTCTGGATTTCCAGCCTCTGCAGACCTCCTTGTGTTTATTCTTAAAAATCTGTTTGAATTGTACGAATGATCAGTGCTGTGTACTGGGAAATTACATTTTGTGTCAGCTGTAAAATGTGACAAAACACTTCTCTGTGGGGACAAAGGAAGCTACTGATTGCACAGATGTAGCTCAAGAAGTTCTAAGTAGTGTGAGGAATGGGCCTGAGATTAAGAAAGAATTGGTGGGGCAGTCATCTCTTTGTACTCAACCTGAGGGCATGGCCTTTGTTAGATTCTGGATTAAAGCTTGTGTTTGCATTTGGAATGGAAATAAATCAGAGGTAAGGACAGCAGGCAGTTAGTGTAGGATTCCCTTGTGGCCATTCCCCACAGGAACAAATGTACTGTGTTTGGATACTGCTAGTGGTGAGGAGGGCGAGCTGGTCATGACACAGTAACAGCAGCCAGGTCAGTGGCACTGTGGCTGGCTCTGAGGCTCAGGCAGAGCAATAGTGATAGGAGACTTGATAGTTAGGTGGGGGGAACAGACATGATATTCATGGTTGTGAAAGAGATGCCATGACGGTGCTTTGCTAGCATTGAGGATGTTTCAGATTGGCAGCTTAACACTCTCAAAGGGGAGGGGAGCAGCCAGAAGTCGAGGTGTATATTGCCATCAATGACATAGGTAAACATAAGTGAGAAGAGGTCCTGGGTAATGAATATGGGGATTTAGGAGAGGCTGAAAAGTAGGACCTTGAAGGTAGTAATCTCTGGATTACTCCCTGTGCCATATGCTGGTCAGGACAGGAGTAGATAAAACAGATGAATACATGCATGGCTGAGAAAAAAGTCCATGGGAAAGATTTCAGATTTTTGGATCATTGGAACCTCTTCTGGACAGCTGTGACCTGTACAAGAGGGATGGGTTACATCCTAACTAGGGGGATCCAATATTCTGGCAAGGAGGTTCACTGCTGCTACTCAGGAGGCTTTAAACTAGTTTGACAGGGGGATGGGAACCAGAACACCAACTCAGAAAGTGGTGGGGTTAAGAGCAAGATAGATGTCATGGCTAATAAGGTAGTGGACACAATGGGACTGACAGGTTGAAGTGTGTGCATTTGAATGGTAGGGATATTATGGATAACTCATTATAGATCAATGCATGGGAATATGATGCTGTGGCAAAAACAAACTTGGCTGAGAGTGGAACAGGAATGTGTTATTAATGTTCCAGAGTTTCAATGTTTTGCATACACCTCATACAGATCAATTCATGGTACTCCAGGAATGCCCAGAAGGTCGGACAGCATCTATGGAAATGAATAAGCAGTCGATGGTTCAGGCCAAGACCATTCTAATGGACTGCAAAGGAAGAGGGTAGATGCCAAAATAAAAAGGTGGGGGGGGGGGGGGAGTGGAAGGAACACTAGCTAGAAGGTGATAGGTGAAGACAGCTGGATGGGAAATGTAAAGAGCTGGAGAGAAAGGAATCTGCTAAGAGAGGAGAGTGGACCATGGGAGAAAGGGACGGAGAAGGGGCACCAAATTACATATTCATTTAAACAAGATGTTTAATTCTGTAAAGTTGATGAAAGTTTCTATACAATAAGATTTAAGATTCATTTAATTTTAAAGAACAAGTTAAGGTAAGTGGGTTGTTACTTAAGCCCGAAGAAAGGAATTTTTACTTGCAAAGAGTGGATGAACTTTTGGAATGGGGACATTATGGAGGCTGGATCTGTGGAGGTATTTAAGGATGAGAAGGACCTGTGCTTGTGCTTATATATATTTTGTAAACTGATGTTGATAAATGTTTGTAAGATTGAGGAATTGAAAGCTATGGTGAAATCAAGGATCCAGTTGCAGAGGCCAGTGATAACTTCGAGATCTCAGAGTTTGGTGAAGAGCTTGACCATAATACCGCAAGACATAGGAGCAGAATTAAGTTGTTCAGCCCATTGAGTCTGCTCTGCATTTCCATCATGACTGATTTATTATCCCTCTCAACCCCATTCACCTCTCTTCTCCCTGTAACCTTTGACACCCTGATTAATCAAAAACCTATGAAACTCCACTTTAAATATACCCAATGACTTGACCACCACAGCCGTCTGTGTCAATGAATTCCATAGATTCACCACCCTACGGCTAAAGAAATTCCTCCTCAACACTGTTCTAAAGGAATGTCTCTATATTTTGAGGCTGTGGCCTCTAGTCCTAGACTCCCCCACTATAGGACACATCCTTTCCAAATGTAATCTATCTAGGCCTTTCAATATTTGATCAGTTTCAATGAGATCCACCCTCATTCTTCTAAACTCCAGTGAGTACAGGCCCAGAGCCATCAAATGCTCCTCATACATACATTAACCCTTTCATTTCTGGAATAATTCTCATGAACCTCCTTTGGATGCTCTCCAGGGATAGTCAACATGGCTTTGTTCAGGGCTGGTCATTTCTTACTTACTTGGTTGTGTTTTTTTGAGGAGGCAATGAAGCAGATTGATGAAGGTCGAGCTGTGGATGTTGTCTGCATGGATTTTAGTAAGGCTTTGGCAAGATCCTTCGTGACAAACTTTAGAAGTTGAAGATTCATTGGATTCAGAGTGAATTGATTGCTTGAATGCAGAATTGGCTTGTCCATAGAAGATAGAGGGGAGTAGTCGATGGGACTTATTCTGGATGGAGGCTTATAACTAGTGCTGTTTCACAGAGATCTGTACTGGGGCCTCTGCTGTTTGTGATACATGACCTGGATGGGTAGGCTAGTGCGTTCGCAGACAGTATGAAGACTGATCATGTTGTGGATAGCATAGCAGACTGGTGAAGGATACAGCAGGATATTGATCAGCTGTAGAAACAGCAGATGGAGTTTAACCTGGCCAAATGTGAAATGTTGCACTTTGAGCAATCAAATGTGAGACAGAAAACTTAGTTTCAAGACTTTTAAGTATTGATGAGTAGAGGGATTTTGGGGTCAAGTTCAAAGCTTCCTGAAAGTGGCTACACAGATAGATAGTGGCTATAAAGGTATATAGTATGCTTCTTAACCACTCTATTGAACACCTCCGGACCATCTGCCAAAAGCAGAAATTCCTGTGGCCAAACATTAATTCCAATTCCCATTCCAACATGTTGGTCCATGGCCTCCTCTTGTGCCATGATGAGGCTGCCCTTATAGTGGAGAAGCAACACCTTGTATTCCATCTGGGTAGTCTCCAACCTGATGGCATGAATATTGATTTTTCCTTCTGGTAAAAAAAATATTAACCCCCCCTTCTTCTATTCCACACTTTGGCATCTTACCTCTTCTTAACTGCCCATCATCTCCACCTGGTGCCTCTCCTCCTTCCCTTTCTCCCATGATGCACTCTCCTCTTCTACCAGGTTCCTTCTTCTCCAGCCTTGTCTACCCACCTGGTTTCACATATCACTTTCCAGCTATCCTCCTTTCCTTCCCCCACCTTTTGATTGTGGTGTCTTCCCCCTTCCTTTCCAGTCCCGAAGAAGAGTTTCAGCTTGAAATGTTGACTGTTTGTTCACTTCCATAAATGCTGCCTGACCTGCTGAGTTCCTCCAGCATTTCGTATGTGTTGCTCTGGATTTCCAGGTGTAAATGGTATGCTTGCCTTTGTTAGTCAAGGAGCTGAGATCAAGAGTCAGATTGTTACATTGCAGGTCTATAGTCAGGCTGCTTCTGGAGTATTCATTCAGTTCAGGTTGTCCATTATAGGGAGGATGTGGAGGCCCTGGAGAGGATGCAGAAGAGGTTTACCAGGATGCTGCCTGAATTAGAGCGCACAGGTTATAAGGAGAGAGTGGACAATTGTAGTTGTTTTCTCTAGAAAGGCAAATGCTGAGGGAAAATCTAATGGAGGTTTATATGATTATGAGAGGGATAAAAAGAGTAAACAGACAGATTCTTCATCCCAGAGTCGAAACGTCTAATATTCGAGGGCATGCATTTAAGGCGAGAGGGGTTAGGCTTGGAGGAAGTATGCTGGCAAGCTCCCCCAGCCCCCACAGTGTGTGCTTGGAATGTACTGCCTTGGGTGGTAGCAGAGCAAATACAACAGAAGCATTTAAGAGCCTCTCAGATAGGCACATGAACGTGTAGGAAAGGGAACAAGTGGCCATTATGCAGGCAGAAGGCATTAGTTTAGCTGGACATTTGATTACCAATTAAATTAGTTTTTCAGAACATTCCTATGTTGAAAATTTGGTTGGCATTTTGATAAATTACACATGACCATAATGGAATGAATGTAGAAGTCAATCTATAGAGTAATGAAAAAGAGAGCCCAATCCATTATTAAATAGCAATAATACGTGCATAACAAAGAAAGTATAACATTCTTGATGACTGTAAATTCCGCAGTTAACTTTATGGATGCAATAAACTCACTTTCCAACGTGCTGTGATTCAGCATGCAGAAAAATGGAGTCTCAGTAATTGTAAAGCCTTGAGAAGATTTGAAGTGCTACAGCTGATGATCAAAGATTTTTGTGTGATTTTCATGACTGTACTTACCGCCCATCTTTATGATTTTGATTTTTGAGATACAGCATGGAATAGGTTGTTTCATCCCTTCGAGCCCTGTCGCCCAGCAACCCCCAATTTAGCCCTAGCCTAATCACAGGACAATTTGCAGTGACCAATTAACCTACCAACCAGTATGTCTTTGGACTGTGAGAGGAAACTGGAGCACATGGAGGAAACCCACGTGGTCACAGGGAGAATGTACAACCTCCTTACAGACAGCGGTGTGACTTGAACCTGAGTTATCTGTACTGTAGAGAATTGTGCTAACCACTCTGTAGGGCTGCCCTTGTGAAGACCAAGTCTCATCTTGATCTGACTCTTCACCCTCAGAGGAATATTTGTCCATTCATGATTTCTCAGAGCAAATTTATGGCTCTTTATTCAACTGTGTAAGGCAATGTGTTCTAGTTGCCAGCAGGTGTCTTCTGAGTATAGTTGTGCCCCAGAGAACTATTATAAATTTCTGCAAATTTTCAGGATTTATTTAAGCAGCAATTCTCCTGCTTTCATAGATATCAGGGAACAAGAAAATGAAATTGTTCATGAACTCATTTTCAACTGACCGGAAACAGTGGTATTAACACACATACACACACACACAAAATGCTGTAAGAATTCAGCAAGTCAGGCAGCATCTATGCACAGGAATAAGCAGCCAATGTTTCGGGGCAAGAACCTTCATCAAGACTGGAAAAGGAAGGGGCAAGAAGCCAAAGTAAGAATGGAGGGGTGGGGCAGTAGTTCAGACTGGCGGGTGAAGGGTGAAACCAGGAGAAGGAGAAAGTAAGGAGGCATGGAATCCAAGGGGACATTGCTTTGTGCATCCAGAATGTGCTTGCCCACAGAAGGAAAAGAGTGGTTGTAGACAGGTCATATTCTGCATGGCGGTGTGCCTCAGGGATCTGTTTTGAGACCTCTACTCTTTGTAATTTTTATAAATGACCTGGATGAGGAAGTGGCGGGATGGGTTAGTAAGTTTGCAGATGACACAAAGGTTGTAGGTGTCGTGGATAGTGTGGAGGGCTGTCAGAAGTTACAGCAGGACACTGATAGGATACAAAACTGGGCTGAGAAGTGGCAGATGGAGTTCAATGCAGATCAGTGTGAAGTAGTTCATTTTGGTAGGTCAAATATGATGCAGAATATAGTATTAATGGTAAGACTCTTGGCAGTGTGGAGGATCAGAGGGGTCTTGGGGTCTGAGTCCATATGACGCTCAAAGGAGCTGTGCAGGTTGACTGTGGTTAAGAAGGCGTACGGTGTATTGGCCTTCATCAATCGTGAAATTGAACTTAGGAACTGAGAGGTAATGTTGCAGTTATATAGAACCCTGGTCAGACCCCACTTGGAGTACTGTGCTCAGTTCTGGTTGCCTCACTACAGGAAGGATGTGGAAGCCATAGAAAGGGTGCAGAGGAGATTTACAAGGATGTTGCCTGGATTGGGAAGCATGCCTTATGAGAATAGGTTGAGTGAACTCGGCCTTTTCTCCTTGGAGCGACGGAGGATGAGAGGTGACCTAATAGAGGTGTATAAGATGATGAGAGGCATTGATAGTGTGGATAGTCAGAGGCTTTTTCCCAGGGCTGAAATGGTTGCCATAAGAGGACACAGGTTTAAGGTGCTGGGGAGTAGGTACAGAGATGATGTCAGGGGTAAGTTTTTTACTCAGAGAGTGGTGAATGCGTGGAATGGGCTGCCAGCAACGGTAGTGGAGGCGGATACGATAGAGTCTTTTAAGAGACTTATGGATAGGTACATGGAGCTTAGAAAAATAGAGGGCCATGGGCAAGCCTAGTAATTTCTAAGGTAGGGACATGTTCTGCACAACTTTGTGGGCTGAAGGGCCTGTATTGTGCTGTAGGAGAAGATGGGTGGGTGTGGGGAGAGGGATGAAGTGAGAAGCTGGGGGGGGGGGGGTGATAGGTCAAAAAGGAAAGGGACTGAAAAAGAAGGAATCAGGTAGGAGAGGAGAATGGACAGTTTGAATAAGTTGACTGGATCTGGACAAGTTTACAGAACTGTAATAAAGAGCCTTGGACTTCTTTTCCCCCTTTTGCCAAAACATTAATCTGACAGCAGACTGTTTATCTACTCTATTTCAACATAATAAAGTCATAGAATATACGAGCAAGGAATTTATAGTGCCATATTGTGAAACATTGCCTTGGTCACAGCTGTTAAACTGTGCAGTTCTGCTCACCACATTTAATGGAAGGATGTGGTTGCAGTGGAGATTCACCATGATTCTGCCTGGGCTATAGTGTTTCAGTTATGATAAAGATTGAATAGGCTGTGTTTGGTTTATCTGGAATGGAGGAGGATGAAAGGCATTCTGATAGAGGTACACATTATCTGAGGTGATTCATTTTATGAAAGGGTAGTTAGCAGGAAACTTTTCTCTAAGGCAGAGGCATCTAGAGCAAAAGGGTCTAGTGACAAGGCAAGAGTTAAGAAGTTGGGAAGATGGCTTTCCACTCAGTGGGAGATTGGGACCTGGAACTCATCACCTGATGGATGGAGGAGGCATTTACTATCACAACATCTAGAACACACTGGAATTGCAAAGGCAAAAAATGTTACAGACCAAATGATTGCAAATGGGATGAGCATAGATGGGTAATTGATGGTTAGGGTGAAGGGCATGTTTCTCTGTCGTAAGACTCTATAACTATAAATGAGAATATAAATCTTGCCACGATAGCAGGTCTGACAAAGTTGGAGATAAAATCTGAGAATCCTCAACCAGATCCCCAAATACATTACCACTCAGCACATTGTTCCTTAAAAGAACCTTGGATTTGTATTGTTTTCATAATTACTATGCCAATTTAATTTATAATACACTAAATATATTGCAGGTATGTTTATAATCAATATCAAGTTGCTCGCTAGTTGAAATATATGAGACTGATGGAGGCAGACTTTGCTGTCATACACATAAGACCACTGCATTTTATAAAAATAATGAAACCATTATGTGCTTCTTGCTCAATAAACACGATTCTGGAGCATTTAATGGGTCAAGCAGCATCTGACGAGGTAAAGGGGTAGTCTAACTTTGCATCAGGACAGAGGGTGCAGCAGGGGCTAGTGGAGTCAGGTGAGGAGTGTTCTGATGGGTAAATGAAGGAGGAAGCAGTGGAATTAGGAGACAATTACAGGTGGATGATTCGTTAAGAGATAGATAAGGGAAGTGAGAAATAGAAGTTCATAAACTACTGTATATAGAGCAAAGGTTGCAGATAGAGCCAGAAAGTAAAAAGTGGAGATGCGGCACAGGAGGCAGCAGCTGATGGAATCTGATAAGGGAGGTACTAGATGAAGGAAAGAAGATGAATAGATGGAATGAGTTTGGTAAGGAAACAGGAGAACTAGTAGATGAGGTGAGTCACTGATAGGTAGCTGGAACCAGGTAGGGAATTGGAACATAACTGGTTGGTGGGCTGGGGAGAGGTTGAGGGAACCTAGGTAGATCCATAAGATATGGGAGCAGAATTCAGCAATTCAGTCTATCGAGTCTGCTCCGTCATTCAATCATGGCTGATTTATTATGCCTGTCAACCCCATTCTCCTGCCTTCTCCCCAGAACTTCTGTACTGATTAATCAAGAACCTATCAAGCACCACCTTAAATATATCCATTCTCTCTGCTAAAGAAATTCCTCCTCATCTCTGTTCTAAATGGACACCCTCATACACTGAGGGTCTTCCCTCTGGACCTAGAATCCCTCACTATGGGAAACATCCTCTCTACATTTACACAATGTAGGCCTTTCAATAGATTTCAATGAGATTTTCACCTCATTCTTCTAATCTGCAGTGAGGACAAGCCCACAGCCATCAAATGCTCCAAAACATTACCCTTTCATTCCTGGGGTCATTTTCATGAATCTCCCCTTGGCCATCTCCAATGCCAGCCCATCCTTTCTTGGATAAGGGGCCCAAAACTTTTCACAATCCTCTCTGCAATTGGACCAAAACCTTATAAAGCATCAGCATTATTTTCTTGCATTTATATTCAAGTCCTCTTGACATGAATGATGGTGTTGAATTTGCCTTCCTCACCACAGACTCAATCTGCAAGTTAACCTTCAGGGAATCTTGCATGAGGACTTACAAGTCCCCTTGCACCTCTGATTTCTGAATTTGCTCTCGTTTTGAGAAAACAGCATACAGCTTTATTCCTTCAACTAAGTGCATGATCATACACTTGCCTACATTGTATTCCATCTGCCATTTCATTTCCCATTCTCCGAATCTGTCTTAAGCCCCTCTGCGGACTCCCTTCTTCCTCAACTCCACCTGCCCCTGCACCTCTCTTTGTATTGTCCACAAATGGCCACAAAACCATCAATTCTGTCATAATGTGAAAAGTGGTCCCAAAACCAACCCCTGTAAAACACCACTGGTCACCAGCAGCCAATCAAAACAGGTTCCCTTTATTCCTACTCTGCCTCCTGCCAATCAGCCAATGCTCAATCCTGCTAGGATCTTTCCTGCTCTTACCTTGCAAAGCAACCTCATGTCTGGCACCTTGTCAAAGGCCTTCTGTAGATCCAGGTACATACCATCCACCAATTCTCCTTTGTCCATCTCGCTTGTTACTTCCTCAAAGAATTTCAACAGATAGGTTAGGCAAGATTTTCCCTTAAGGAAACCATGCTGATTTTGGGGTTCTTGGAGGCACATAATAAAATAGGCCGAAACCACATCCTTAACAATTGACTCCAACATCTTCCCAACAACTGAGGTCAGGCTAATTGGCCTATAATTTCCTTTCTTCTGTCTCCATCCTTCTTGAAGAGTAAGGTGATATCTGTGATTTTCCAGTCCTTCAGAACCATGCCAGAATCTATTGATTTTTGAAAGATCATTACTAATACCTCCATAATCTCTTTGGCTACCTTTTTTAGAACCCTGAGATGAAGTGCATCTGGTCTAGGTGATTTATTTAACATCAGACCCTTCAGTTTCCCAAACACCTTCTCCCTAATAATGGCAACTTCATACACTTCTGCCTGCTGACACTCTCAAACATACGACATTCTACTAGTGTCTTCCACAGTGAAGACTGATGTAAAATACTTGTTCAGTCTGTCTGCCATTTCCTTGTCCCCCATGACTATCTCTCCAGCATCAATTTCCAACAGTCCAATATCTACTTTCGCCTCTCTTTTTACTCTTTATATATCTAAAGTAAGTGTTGGTATCCTCTTTGATATTGTTAGTTAGTTTACCTCCATATGTCATCTTTCCCCCCCCCCCCCCCCCCCTTATGGCTATTTAGTTGCCTACTGCTGGTTTTTAAAAGTTTCCCCAAACCTCTAACTTCCCACTATTTTTTTCTTTGTTATATATCCTCCCTTTTGCTTTTATGCTGGTTTTGACTTCTGTTGTTAGCCACTGTGCATCAGGCTGCCTTTTGAATACTTCTTGTTTGGGATGTATCTATCCCATTCCTTCCAAATTGTTCCCAAAAACTCCATCCATTGCAGCTGTGCTGTTATTCCTGCTAATGCCTCTTTCCAATCAACATTGGCCAGCTCCTCTCTCATGCCTCTATAATTCAGTTACTCCATTGTAATACAGATACATTCAACTTTAGCTTCCCCTTCTCAAACTGCAGGGCAAATTATATCATATTATTATCACTGTCTCCTAAGGGTTCCTTTACCTTAAGCTCCCCAATCAAATGCAGTTCATTACACAACACCCAATCCAGAATAGCTGATCCCCTAGTGGGCTTAACCACAAGCTGCACCACCACCTCTATCTACTTGCCTGTCCTTTTGATACAATGTGCATCTTTGGATGTTAGGCTCCCAACTATAATCTTCTTTCAGCCACGACTTTGATGTCAACATCATCATACCTGCTAATCTCTAGTTGCAGCTCATCCAACTGACAAATTAGTTTAAACTCTCTTCAACAACTCTAGCAAACCTATCTGCAAGGATATTGGTCCCCCTCAGGTTTAGGTGTAATCTGTCCCCTTTGTACAGATTATACTTTCCCCAGAAGAAATCTCAATGATCTAGAAATCCAAAACCCTGCCTCCTGCACCAGTTTCTTAGCCACACTTTCACCTGTCATATCATTCTATTCTTACCCTCACTGCCTCATGGCACAGGCAGCAATCCAGAGATTGCTACCTTGGATATCCTACTTTTCAGCTTTCTTACCTAGCTTTCCAAGTTCTCTCTTCATGACCTCCTCACTTTTCATACCTACGTCATTGGTGCCAATATGTACCAAGACTTCTAGCTGCTCACTCTCCCCCTTTAAAATGTTGTGGACCCAATCTGAGAAGTCTCTGACCATGGCAGCTGGGAGGCAACATACCATCCAGGTGTCTCTATCAGAGGCAAACCCCTCCCCAGTTGTGAACATTTACATGGAGTGTTGCTACAAGAAAGCAATATCTATCAAGGACCCCCACCATCTAGGTCATGCTCGATTTTTGCTAATACCATTGGGTAAGAGCTACAGG
This sequence comes from Hemitrygon akajei, assembly GCF_048418815.1. Taxonomy (NCBI): domain Eukaryota; kingdom Metazoa; phylum Chordata; class Chondrichthyes; order Myliobatiformes; family Dasyatidae; genus Hemitrygon; species Hemitrygon akajei. Next base: position 140,223,287 of record NC_133124.1, on the reverse strand, counting down.
AGCCTTAGGTCCTAAACCACCAGGTGCAGGAACAGTTATTACCCTTTAACCACCAAGCTCCCGAACTGACAGTTCAGAAGCTACAATTTGCTTGGAGAGCAAATCACTCAGTTGACGATGCAGTTAACTTGTGCCTTTATTACATTCTTTAACATTTAGACTTCCACCACACCTATGTGAGGATCTTGTTTGTGGACTTCTGCTCTGCATTCAACACTACTGTTCCAGAGTTGCTTCATAGCGAATTAACACAGCTAGTTGTACCCTACAGTATCTGTCAGTGGATTATGTACTTCCTGACAGGAAGGAAGCAGTAGGCAAGGCTGGGTTCCTACTTGTCTGATCCAATGTCTATAAAAACAGGCTCTCCCCAGGGCTGTGTTCTTTCACCCCTCCTATTCTTCCTTTATACAAATGACTGCACCTCCACAGACCCCTGTGTAGCCCCCAGGAAAAGTTTCACTGCTACTGTAATGGTTTATCTGTAGCAGCAGTGTTTGGGTAATGACTAGCGATAACGGGGGCTTTGGAATGTGCGCTGTCTAATGAAGGGAGTGTTTTTTTCTTATTGTGTGCCTGAGAACAAGGTGATCTGGGTCTTTTGTTCAGCGGAAGAGGGAGAGAGAAGATGCCGGAAAGGAGAGCTCATAGACACCAGAAAGGAGTGGACTTGGAGTGGGGCCAGGAGTCAATCAGTGGAGGACTAACGGATGGGAACTCTGAGCTCCAACATGCATATTAGACTATTTCATTAAAATGGGTCCTTTTCTTTTTGTTTTTCTTTACTAACCTTCTAGTCAAATTAAGAATTATAAAGCTAAATCATTTAATTGCATATTGTGTACTGTCTGTTATTTTGTGGTACTGATATGTAACGGGGGAGCAGATCACACAGCATCCACACAAACAAGAGGTTTTTGCACCTCTCAGACTTCTCATGATTGGCAGGGCCAAAGACTGTCTGCCCTAGACTAACACCGCTGACCAAACCTAAGGGTCACACATTAAAATCCTGAAGTTCACAGATGACACAACTGTATTTGGTCTCATCTCTAATAATGGTGTGACCTGCTATCAAAGAGAGGTAGACCATCTTGCAGTATGATGTGTTTGGAGCAACTTGCAGCTTAATGCTATCAAGACAGTGGAAATGAGAACTGACTTCCGCCGACAACCCCCTATCTGCCCGCCTTGGAAATTATGGTCAGGCTGTGTCAGTCATTCAAATTCCTGGGGACTACTATTACCAAACATGGGTGTGGAACAAGCACGTTACACTTATGTAAGAAAGCCCAGCAGAGCTTGTTCTTCCTACGCCAGCTTAGAAACCGTGACATCGCAGGGTATATCCTGATTCAGTTTTACTTACTGAGTGTTGTGACTACCTTCATCACCATTTGGTTTCCCACCACCTCCTCCTCCTCCTCCTCCAACTCCAGGCTGCAGCAAGTGGTCCACTCAATGGAGAATATCATTGGCTGTCAACTACTGACATAAAAGACCCGCTCATTGGCAGAGTGAAAAAATGAGCTGAAAAATATTACTGCTGACTCAACCCACCCTTGCAATGAATTGACTTGACTTTATTTCTTACATCCTTGACATACGTGAGTAAAAATCTTTACATTACATCTGTCTAGATGTGCAAATTGCAATCATAGTAATTTATAATAAATAGAACAGTCAATGTAATATAGAGTACACTCAAGTCAGCATGAGTTAATCCGTCTGATGGCCTAGTGGAAGAAGCTGTCCTAGAGCCTGTTGGTCCTGACTTTTATGCTGTGGTACCATTTCCCGGATGGTAGCAGCTGCAATAGATTGTGGTTGGGGTGACTCGGGTCCCCAATAATCCTTCTTACACACCCGTCCTTGTATTCATCATTTCACCTATTCATCAATTTGCCATGAGGGAGACACTCTAGATCCATCACCACCAGGACTACATTTCAACTCTGAAGCTTCTTTTCTGGTAGCTATGAAGCTTCTCAACAAAACTCACTCAGGTGTAACATCCTAACTCTCCCTGCACAGTATCTGTTAAATGGCCTTTCTTGCTCTCCTTGTTCTGCTGATTATTATTTAATCTGTTCAGATGTTCACATTTATTTAAGTTCGATTATTGATGTTTGTGCATGTGACCATTCTGCTAATTGTTCTTTGCTCATGACTCTTTTGTACTATTGTCTTTTAATTTATTGTCTGTTGTCAGTTATGGTATTGTCCTGTGTTTTATGCTTAGCACTGGACCACAATCAACTCTGGTATGTTTTACATGCCGGCAATAGAGTGATTCTGGTTCTGGTACGGATAATTTCACTCTTCACAACTCTGATTCCACAACCTACAGTTTCAATTGCAAGGACTCTACAACTCGTATATAAATGAATAACAATGAAAATATAATTTTTTTGCACAATTTGTCTCCTTTTGCACATTGGTTTCTTGCCTGTCTTTTTATATATATATATAGTTTTGAAATTAATTCTATTGTATTTCTTTATTTTCCTGTAAATGCCTTCAAAAAAATGAATCTCAAGGTAGTATATGCTGTCACACATGTACTTTGATAATAAATTTACTTTGAATTTGACCAGAAGGCGAGAGGCACCCAGGGAGTGTGTGTTAACTGAAATAGAAAAATTCAACAGAAGAAACATTGATCAGATACATTCCAGGAAAATTTGGAATGCAAGGGAAGAAATTGCGAAGCCCTTAGTGCTGAACTTTGTGTCATTGATAGTAAAGGTGAAGTGTCAGAAGACGAGAGCGTGGTTAATGTTGAGCCTTTTTTAAGAAAAGGCTGCAAGTAAAAGGCTGACATCTACAGACAAGTGAGCCCAACATTATTGTTCTTGGCGTGGATTCTGAGAGACAGGGTGGCTGTGCATTTGGGAAGGCAGGGGTATGGGAAATAAAATTGCTCAGATTTGATTGATTTTTGAAGAGGTGACAAAAGATTATGGGGATGTGGCAACAGTCATACTCTACATGGATTTAGCAAAACCTTTTCCCAAGACACCGCATGCTAGGCTGGTTCAAAAGGTTAGATCACATTGCATCCAGGGCAAGCTAGCCAAATGGATACAAAATTAGCCTGATGTCAGGAGACAGCGCAATGGTCTGTGGTTGTTATACATAATGTCATAGAGCACTGAAACAGACCCTTAAGTCCATGCTGAAATGTTATTCTACGTAGTCCCATCCACCTGCACCTGGATATCCCTCTGTACTCCTCCTATCCACGCACTATCTAAACTTCTCTTAAATTTTTCTAATCAAACCTACATCCAACACTTCAGCTTGTTCCACACTCATACCACCCTGTGAGTGAAGACTTTCCCACTCAGGCTCCCATTAAATATTTCATCTTTCACCCTCTGATTTTTTTCCTCACCCAGGAAAAAGCCTGCTTGCATTTACCCTATCTATACCACTCATAACTTTTTATACCTCTGGAAGATTTTGCAAATAAAACATGCGAGAGTGACAGAAACGGTGATAGAAATTCACTATAGCTAAAAACTCAGTGTTTTGGTAGTGCAGGCGCCAGTGGAAAGTCCATAACAGCAGCGACTTTTGACGGCAGAGCTGTCACACCTTCTGTGGCGATGCAGTGACCAGGAAAGTCAACTGTATTCATAGAAATAGAAAGCATACAGCACAGTACAGGACCTTCAGCCCACAAAGCTGTGCCGAACATATCCCTACCTTAGAACTATCTAGGCTTTACCCATAGCCCTCTAGTTTTCTAAGCTCCATGTAGCCATTCAGGAGTCTCTTAAAAGACCCTATCATTTCCCCCTCCAACACTACTGCCGGCAGCCCATTCCACGCACTCACCACTCTCTGCGTAAAAAAACTTACCCTTGACGTCTCCTCTGTATCTACTTCCGAGCACCTTAAAACTATGCCCTCTTGTGCTAGCCATTTCAGCCCTGGGGAAAAGCTTCTGAATATCCACACAATCAATGCCTCTCATTATCTTGTACACCTCTATCAGGTGTACATCCTCCGTCACTGCAAGGAGAAAAGGCCGAGTTCACTCAACCAATTCTCATAAGGCATGCTCACCAATCCAGGCAACATCCCTTGTAAATCTCCTCTGTACCCTTTCTATGGCTTCCACATCCTTCCTGTAGTGAGCTGACCAGAACTGAGCACAGTACTCCAAGTGGGGTCTGACCAGGGTCTTATATAGCTGCAACATTACCTCTCAATTCTTAAAACTCAATCCCACGATTGATGAAGGCCAATGCACTGCATGCCTTCTTAACCAGAGTCACCCTGCGTAGCAGCTTTGAGTGTCAACCCGAACTGGTATTTAGCAGAGTTAATAATCAACTAGTGTTGGCTTAAGTGCTTGAAAAGTGTGCAAGATGTGATAAGTTTTTGGATTTGGATGTGCTGGCAACAAGTATGCTGTCTGGGTAAACAAGAAGAAAATCTAAAACAAGAGAAAATCTGCAGATGCTGGAAATCCAAGCAACACACACAAAATGCTGGAGGAACTCAGCAGGACAGGCAGCACCTTTGGTAAAGAGTACAGTTGCTATTTCGGGCCGAAACTCTTTGAAGGTTTTTCCATAGATGCTGCCAGGTCTGCTGAGTTCCTCCAACATCTTGTGTGTGTTGAACAAGAAAATCTAAGTCTTTTAGCACAGAGTCTATTAGTCACTGGAAAGACTGTGCTGCATTTTCCTACCCAAAATCCTTACACAGAAGTTCAAATAGGCCAAACAGGGTTATAACAACTGTTTTGGGAACATCCTCAAAACATACAGGCACCTGATAGTAGCCTGACTCAATTCACTTTAGAAAAAATTAACTTTTGACTAAATGTGCTTAGGACAGGAATGGAGGAGCAAAGTTGCACCTCTGCATGGCTGATTGTAGAATCACTTTAGCAAGCTCTCTATAATCCTTCATGGGTTTTAACAAAGACAAAGGCTATGTGAACTGGAACAGGCATTTGCTGCATTAAGAGCTCTATAAAAAGGGAACAGCGAAGGTGACTGGTCAGGAGAGAGAGCAGGCAGTCCATTAGTTTTGAAGCCCTAGCATCACCCAGGCCAGGCAAGGAGAACGACTGTTTGGTGCTCTGACACTCAATGAGTCTGTAACAGGTGAGTTTTCAAAGTGACATATTTATCACGTGCAGGTGGGTCTTCTAGTAGACTCACCACTCTGGCTGCAGTTGAACTACCTAGCAATGCTACAACATAGTAAAATTTGGTATTGATGGTAATTTCCTGTGGCACAAACTGGGCTTTTGCCTGTGCAAACCATGCCACGGCCATAACAAAAGCCACAGCCCTTTACTTCCATTATGAGCAAACCAAAAGCGGTCACCTTACACTGACGTCACTACATCAGACAGTGTCTCTAAAAGTGAACAAAACAATTCAATGACAGTGTTTGTGAATTATGTAGAACAGTTTCCATTATGTGTCATCTATCACCCATTACATTACCCTACACCCCTATCAAATATCCCCTCACTCTCCTATGCTTCAGGGAATTCCACCTTTCCCTCTCATTCAGGTCCTCAAGTCCTGGCAACATCCTTGTAAATTTTCCCTGTACACTTTCAGTCTTATTGATATCTTTCCTGTAAGTAGGTGACCAGATCTGCACACAATCTTTCAAATTTGGCCTTACCATAGTATTATACAATTTCAACATCTCAGCTGCTACACTCAGTACTCTGTATCAAAGCCAATGTGTCATGAGCTCCATTTACAACCCTATCTACCTGTCACACCACTTTCTATATTCCCAGTTCCCTCTGTCTACTACACTCCTCAGCGCCCAACTGTTCACTGTATATGTTCTATCATCGCTTCTCCTCCCAAAGTGCAATACTTAACTGCATTAAATTCCACCTACTATTTTTCCATTTGGTCTAGAGACCACTGCAAGCTTTGATAGTTTTAGAGGTTTGTGGCCAACATTGACAGCATTTTAGAATGGAGGCTTAAGACCAGTGGTGTCTGTTGGGATTGGTGCCACATCCACTGTTGTTTGATATATATATATATAACAACAGAAACAGATCCTTCAGCCCAACTTGCTTCTACCAGCCAAGACATCTATTTGACTAAGCTCACTTCTCTGCAGGTGGTCCATATTCCTCTGAACCTTTCCAATCAATGTATCTATCTAAATGTCTTTTAAATGCTGTAATTGTGCCAAACTCCTGAAGGGTTTTGGCCCGAAATGCCAACTATGCTCTTTTCCACAGATGCTGCCTGGCCAGCTGAGTTCCTCCAGCATTTTGTGTGTGTTGCTCAGATTTCCAGTGTCTGTAGACTTTCTCTTGTTTGTGATTGTACCAACCTCCACCACTTCTTCTAGCAGCTCATTCTCTCTGACCACTCTCATAAAGCAGTTTCAGCTCAGATCCATTTTCAATTTAAGTCTTTCCCCTCTCACTTTAAACCTGCTGAACATTCTCTATTTTTGGCCATGTACTCAGGGGTAAAGACTGTGACCTTATCCATGTCTCTCAGATTTATGAACTTCTATGACATCACCCTCAGACTCCTATGCTCAAAGGGGAATGCACTAGTATTCAGCTTATGATTAGTAGGGGAATATGAGCAAAATTCTAGGTAGTAACAGGGGGCTACAAGCCATAGTATGCATATTTTTGCTGCAATTTTCACAAAAATATCAATAAGGCTTTACCACCATACATTATTCCGCAAAGCACTACTTGCAGTTGCTTGTAGTAAGTTCAAAGTACATTTTGTATCAAAATATAGAACTTTGAGATTCATCTCCTTACAGGCAGCCAGAAAACAATGAAACCCAATAGAACCCATTAAGAAAAAGTCTATAAACACCCAATAAGCAGAAAAAAATCATCCAAACAATAAAAGCAGCAACTAGCATTCAGAACTGAAGATGATGAGTTTCTGATGCAAGTTTTGTACATTTCATAATAGTTTTTGCTGATAAACTTAATTGTAGTATTGAGATGAATTTAATGAGTGCTTTCCACATTCTCATCTTGCCCCAATGTCGGAGTTTTAAGGTACCAGAGAGACATACAGAAAGGGTGATGGTCTGCATTATGACCATTTGAAGTGGTGTTTGAGCCTGTGGCCTGTAGTCTGTTTCCAATCAAAGAGAATGGCAAATATTAACAGATATGTAGTTGAAATTAAAAAAATCATGATGTATGCCAAGATGAGGCTTCCATTAGGGTGGAGGAGCAACACCTTCAATTCCACCTGGGTAGCCTCCAACCTGATCATATGAATATTGATTTCTCCTTCCAGTAAACAAATCCAACCCCCCCCCCCAACTTCCTCTATTCCCCACTCTGACCTTTTACCTCTTCATACCTGCCTATCACTTACACAGGTCCCCTCCTCCTTCCCTTTCTTCTATGCTCCACTCTCCACTCCAGGCAGATTCTTTCTTCTCCAAACCCTTGACCTCTCCCACTCACCTGGTTTCACCCATCATCTTTCAGCTAGCCTCCTTCTCCTCTGCCCACCTTTATATTCTGGCATCTTTCCCTTTCCTCCTCAGTCCTGAAGAAGGGTCTTGGCCTGATACATTGACTATTTATATCCATAGATGTTACCTGCTGAGTTCCTCCAGCATTTTGTGTGTGTTGCAATGTAGCTAATTAATTAATAAGTGCAGCAGACCGCTTACAAAACTAACATTGAGCTATTTCAGAGCCCGCCATCTCTAATGCCAATGGCCCTGGAAGCTTACCCTGCTGCCACCTGCTTCGACCTCAATACCATCAGATGCTCTCAGATTACAATTCTCTCTGAATCCATCCCTGGCCCCAATGTCTCTGGATACCTGCATATCTAACATTGCCAACACCGGTTTCAATGATCCTAGATGGATTCAGAACCCCAATTCCACTGTCGTCAATGCCAGTTTCAACAGCTGAACACCTTCAAACTGCTAAATGCACAACCTCCAACTCTGGCTGGACCTTGACCTCCAGGCAGAGACTTTACACACCGCCACTGGAACTCCCACCTCTTCACCTTTCCTGAACCTTCTTCTCTCCTCAGACACTACCAACCCTCTTCCCCCCTTTGATCTTAGCTCTCATCCATGCCGGGTTTGCACAATACTCTCCAACCTTCCTCTTTCTGAGGCAGAATGTTCAGTCCTCAGTAAGGGCCTCATCTTTGTTCCCCTGTGCCCACACCTCAGTGAGCTCCATTCTTGCCATGAAGCTAAGCTCATCTTCTGTCGTCTCTGTCTCTGTGCCTACTTCTTTGACAATGACTCTCCAGCCCGTACTGATTACCCCCTTTCCTATCTTCAAACCTCCACCTCTTCCAGGACACCCCGTTCCCGATCTTTTTAAAGTCACTAACTGCCGGTGAGACATCAAACACCTCAACACTCCTTTCTCCAATTCTAACTTCATCCTCTCTGCGTCCACTGCTCTCCATTCTTTCTGCACTAATCCCAATCTCACTATCAAACCCACAGGTAAGGGAGGTGCTGTAGTAGTCTGGTGGGCTGACCTCTACCTTGCTGAGGCCAGCTGGCAACCCTCAGACACCACCTCTCACTTACTCCTCAAACAGGACACCACAAACACCAGGCCATTGTCCCCCACACCATCACCAATCTTATTGACTCTTGAGGATCTCCCATCCACTGCCACCAACCTCATAGTTCCCTCACCTCACACCTCCCTGTTCTACCTCCTACCCAAGATCCACAAACCTGACTGTCCAGGTAGTCCTATTGCGTCTGTCTGCTCCTGCACCATTGAGTGCATCTTCATACCTCGATTGTTTTACAACCCCCCCCCCCCCCACCCCCTGGTTCAGTCCCTTCCTACCTATATCAGTGACACTTCAAAAGCTCTTGATCTTTTCAATGACCAAGTTCCCTGGCCCTGATCATCTCATTTTCACTATGGATGTCCAGTCCCTACACACCTCCATCCCCCAACAGGAGGGCCTTAAAGGTCTCTGTTCCTTTCTGGACAACAGACCCAACCAGTTCTCCTCCATCACCACTCTCTAGTGGAACTAGTCCTCACTCTGAATCATTTCTCCTTTGGCTCCTCTCACTTCCTTCAAACCAAAGGGCACTCACATGGGTCCCAGCTATATCTACCTTTTTGTCAGCTACACGTCCAAGCCTACACCAGCATCACTCCACAACTCTTCCTATGCTACATCAACTGCACTGGTGCTACTTCCTGTACCCATGCCAAAACCATTGATCTCATCAACTTTGCCTCCAGCTTCCACCCTGCCTCAAATGTATTTGATCCATGTCTTACACTTCTCTCCCATTTCTCGATCTCTCTGTCTCTATCTCTGGAATAGTCTATTGATATCTTTTATAAACCCATTGACTCTCACAGCTACCTCTTCCCACTCTGTCACTTGTAAAAATGCAATCCCCTTTTCTCAGTTCCTCTGTCTCATCGTATCTGCTATCAGGATGAGGCTTTTCTTTGCAGAAATACTGAGATGTCCTCCTTCTTCAAAGAAAGGAGCTTCCCTTTCTTCACCATCAATGCTGACCTCACCCCATCCTGCCACCACCACACCAAGGATAGCGTTCCTCTTGTCCTCACCTACCACCCCACTGGCTTCCACATCCAGCACATAATTCTCTGTAACTTCTGCCATCTCCAATAGGATCCTACCACCAAGCTTATCTTATCTTCCCCGCCTGGCCTCAGTAAGGTAGAGGTGAATCTATCAGACTACTACAGCACACCCCCCATCTGCCGGTTTGATGGTGAGGTTGCAATTAGTGCAGAGACAGTGAAGGGCATCCCATCCCCCCCATCCCCCCCCCCCCCTTACAGCTTTCCACAGGGATTTCTCCATCTGACACAATAAGCAGGATCTCCTAGTGACCACCCATTTCAATTCTACTTCTCACTCCCATTCCGACATGTCAGTCCATGGCCTCCTCTACTGCTAGGATTAGGCCACACTCAGGTTGGAGGAGCACTACCTTATGTTCCGTCTGTGTAGCCTCCAACCTGATGGTATGAACATTGATTTCTTGAACTTCCAGTAATGCCCCCTCCCACTTCTTGATCATTCTCCATTCCTGTTTCCCTTTCACTTCATCTCCTTGCCAGCCCATCACCTCCCTCTGGCGCTCTCCTCCTTTACTTTCTTCCATAGTCTTCTGTCAGATTCCCCCTTCTCCAGCCCTTTATCTCTTTCACCACTCAAATTTCCAGCTCTTTACTTCACACACACCCTCCCCCTCTCCCGGTTTCACCAATCACTTGCCAGCTTGTACTCCTTCCTCCCCTCCCTCCATCTTCTCACTCTGACTACTCCTGTTCTCTTTCAGTCCTGATGAAAGGTCTCGGCCCAAAACATTAACTGTACTCTTTTCCATAGATGCTGCCTGGCTTGCTGAGTTCTTCCAGCATTTGTGTGTGTTGCTTTGGATTTCTGGCATCTGGAGATTTCCTTGTGCTTGAGCTATTTCTCATATATACATCAAATGTATGTCATCTGGTAGCTTGCTGGGTGCGCTATCAGGAAGTTCATTCTTTTAAACTGCAAATTTCTAATTGCCCATGCTAAGTCGATAAATCAACTCAGTGACTAAAAGTTGTTATATTTGTCTAATAATTTATTCCCTAGATATTGATTAGATCTCATATTATATATATTTCTGCACAAATCCAGCAAAACTTATCCAGCGTCAGCCTTTTAGGATTAATAGGAGATGTCACAAATGACTCACAAATTCAATTTTTTCAATCTAAGTCGAATGTATTGGAGAATATGCTGAATTTCCTTAATGAGAAACCAAAGATAAGGATCATTGAGTTACAGTAGCTGAAAGCGGAGGTGCTGCAGTTGTATAAGGAAGAACATGCCTGAAATGGTTTAATCCCTCCATGGAATGCAAGTATTATAAAAACATGTTATTGCTCATGGTGGTCTTAAACAGTTGTGAAATGTAAAATGCAAGTTAAGTGTTCCAGGATTTTGATCCAGTGCCAATAATGGATCAGAATCTAATGTGTGTTAATGTACAATGTGGGCTGTACTTCCTCCCACAACTCACTCAAGTCCCCGATGATCTTTTCCTTCTAGAATGGCAGATACTCTTATTTGGAAGATGGAAAGGCCTTGCTGGGTTAGTCAGTAGTGTCTCATAAATACTGAACATTGTTGCTACTGTACAGAGCAGTGAATGGTTAAAATGATAGATGTGCATTTTATCTTTCATGTTTAAAAAATATCTTCAATCCTGTTGGAACTGAGCTTTTGCAGACCCATGAAGAGAATTCCATCTTAAGGCATGTAAGAGTTGCCATAAAGGCTTTGGAATTCAAAAGGCAATTCACTTGCCATTGGTGGTCTAGCGTCTGCCCTAGTGTATAGTGACATTATTCACTTAAGCTGATTTTCTGGTTGAAGGTGATGCTGAAGATGTTTATGGTCAATTCAGCAATGGTGATACTGCTGAATTTTAAGGTCAGCTAGTAAAATTCTCCTTTTGAGGCAGTCATTAGCTGACACTGCCCACTTAATATCAGCAAAAGTTTAAATACGATTTGTGACTTGCTGCGTTTTTGGCATCGACTTCCTCCTTATTGCCCATTCTGAGTTGTCCTTGGTGAACAATTGGACCTGCCCAATCATCATTCACCGATGAAGATGCTAAAATTAGGTGAAACTAGGACATTTGTTCTGACAAAATTCCTTTATGGATGATCAAGTGCTGAAATAATCAGCTTCCAAAGATACTTCTTTTAAGAGAACTATGATTCCTGCAAATTGGGGAAGGAGGGAGGAGGAGAGAATTTCCTCTTACCTTCCAGTAATATCAGCTTTCCTGGAACTGCTGGATGCGGCCTCACTCTTGTGCCACTGCTGGACTTCAGCTGCTTTAGTTCATGTTTGGATCAAAGTTCTTCTGAGGCATAAAAGAATGCAAACTGAGCATCATTGTACTGAATTATTGGTGATTACCTGTTGGATAGTCACACCTTTTATCATTTTGCTAATGATTGAGTGGTAATTTGTTGAATGGTATTTGACCACACACTTAAGATTTTCTTGATCCTGTGTGAATACCAGTGTGGTTCAATAGCCTGGATGAAGATATGGCATTACCTGGAGAATGATCCCATATTTTTCCCTGTATTTCTAGTTTTCCTTATATAATAACCCCTAATGATCTTATCACAAGCACAGGCATTTCCTGAAATCACATGGGTGAAGATTGTACTCTTATGAAAGTAGGGACCTTAGTTTGGAGCTTCAACTGGATCGTCACCCACGAGGCATTCTTGTATTTACCCTGCCCCTACACAGTCCTCCACCACAATTTACAAATCATCGTTCAAGTCAATTCTGGAGTTAGAAACTGTTTCTGACAACACAGATGTCACCCGATCAACTGAATATTCATCTGAACATAGCTTCTGAACTTTACCCTACTGAATGTTTCAAGTTTTTATGTGACTTTGTGCAATATTACTGCAGGGAGTAGGATGGACTTATGTGAATAAAGCAGATACTAATTCAAACATGAACCCGGCTTCAGTTCTTATTGTAAATGTAAATAAGCTCAGGAAGCTTGCAGTTAGGCCTCAGTTATTTTTGTAAATTGCAAGCAGTACAGTATATTGAAATTAAAAGCATAGTCTGCAGCATAGACTAAGAGATTGCATATGTAATAGTCAAACATTAAGACAATGATTTTGTGTTAATTGGATTGCATCAAACCAGCAATATGGCTAAATTATTTGCACTATTGTGACTTGAGTGCAAGCTGGCAGACCAGATGGATGTTGTCACTTAGTGCATCAGATCTGGTCACAGGTATAGGCTATCAATAGCCTGTGTACTTACCACTTCTGTGTACTCAGATACACCCCAGACAACATCAATTTTGGATGTCTGGCTCTCTGCCCTCAAAAGGTTTTAGAATATTGTGGTGAGCATTTGGTCCACAAGGACAGCCGAGGAAGCTCGTTAAACTGAACAGCCATTTTATTATGATAAACACAAAACAGACCAGGCCCATGACCCGGAGAGTGAACCCAACCAGTCTCATATAGGCGGGGTAGGTGACCATCACACACCCCCATTACAGTCAGGGTGACTCACAAATACACAAGCATATAACTGTACAACCCAAGCTAAAACGTGACAATAAATGAACTGGAACTTCGCACCATAATCCCACAAAAACAATAAACAATACTAGTCATTAGAAACGTGATCAATGGCTGAGACGGTGCCAGTCGGTCCCAGTACAGCACAACTGCCTTCCCCTGCGCCTGATATACCACATCAGAGATGCGGTCAAACACCTCTCCCAGTCTCTTCCAGTGGCTTCCAAGCCTGGGGGATAGTCCCTTCCACTGGGAGGGGTAGTAGACCCATACTGGGGCTCCACCATGAACTGCTGCACTGGCATCCTAGACTGGCAGCCCAGCCTTTTCTGGAAGCTGGAAGTGTTGCAGCAGTGCACGAACAGCTCCACGTCCTGCCTGCACCCAGGCCAGTAGAAGCATTCACGCAGCTTACCCACTGTCTTTGTAACTCTGAAATGGCCAGCCCCCACCAGCCCATGCATAGACCTCAGCACCGTGGCGCGGAGCCCCCGGGGGACCAGCTACAAGAGATGTCGGTCACCATCGGACAACTACCACCACCCAAAAAGCAACCCGTCGTGGACCTCCAGCGTTCCCCACTGCAAGTACAGGGCTTTGGTCTCCAGTTCCAGTGCGGAGACCTTTGCCCACTCCGGCCGTCGTCCCACACTCACCCGGGCCAACATCGGATCGCTCACCTGTTCGCTGCACAGCTGCTGGTCCGTGGTGGGGACGTGGTCGCCGGCGTCACCGTCACTTGCTCCTGGTTCAGCTGTGTTGCGTTGGGCCGCTGCCGGGTGTGCTGCACTGCCCCGGGCCGCTGTGAAACCGGTGTGGTTGTTGTTCCCGCTGGGAGCCATTCCTGGAGCTGCCCTGCTGGAGAGCCACGGCTTCAGCACTGGGTAAAGTGTTGGCCCTGACACATCCACATGGGCCCTCAGTGGGACTGCAGGCCCAGGCCAATGATTCAGGAACCTCGGATGTCGGCGAGCCACACCTCGTGTCCACTGCGATGCGCGGCCTCCTCTTCCCTTGCATCGCCGCACAGTCACCGGTGACCGTAGCCAACCGGACCACTGTCATTGTCCACCCAGGTGGGGATGACTGGTCTGTATTGGGGAGAACACCGGGACGGATGGTAGTGATGGTAGAGATGGTTGACCCCGTGTCCACCAACGCACAGCATCTGATGCCGTCCACCACACAGTCCACGTGTAAGCCTCGCTCTTCACCCAAACGGACCGCCCGGAGGGGCGACAATGTAAGGGTTCTGCTGGAGGACTCGGACAATGCTGCCCGCTCGGCGATTCCCGATGGCTGCGCTGGGCTGTGGCGTGGTGCCGGTCGAGGGTAGTCCCGGGCCAAATGACCTGCCTCACCGCACCGGTAGCAGAGGTCGTTTCGAGGTCCGCAGCGGGGTCGGGCCTGTCTCATGGGCTCCTCCTCACCCTTGATGACACAAGCCCGGGCTCGCTGGTGCAGGGTAACACTGAAACACCCTGGGGGCTAAATTTGCTCCTGCCCTCTCCGCCTCGTCCAGCGATGATGGCGACGTCAGGCGAACATGCTGCCGAAGGCGCTCCGGTGTCAGCGCCTTTACAAAGGTGTGGGGGGAAAGCTGTCCCTGGGCCGTGGGAGGGAACCGGGGGTGGCCATGCCGAGCACAGTGGCAGGGATCAGCTGCTAATGCCCCCAGGCTTCCTCCCATACGGCACCGTCTGCTGCCCAGTTCTTCCCTCATTGCTTCTGCCAATGGCCTCTGCTCGAAACGCCGCTCCAGTGCCACAACGAGGGCCCTGTCGTCACGCAGCTCCTCCGGTGTTAGGTCAAGGAGGGCCCACAGGGCATCTCGTTCCAGTGCCGGGGCAAAGTGAACCGCTGTCTCGGTGGGGCTCCACCTGATGTACCATGCGGCAAGTTTGACTTCCACCAGGCAAGGCTCCAGGCGGCTGGTACCGTTGTATCTGGGGGAGCTTCAGGGTGCAACCTGAGGTGCAAATCGTCGAGACCCTTTGTCTTCCTCTTGCTCCGCTGGCATCTGCCATGGTGGTCATCCTCCCATGGCTACGGGGGCGAGTGATGCGCTCCGCTCTGTCGTCCGCATTGGGGAGCCTGCCTGGGTACACTCGCTCCGTCGGGACTCCCTGGGAAGGTGCAATGCTCAGTTCTCAGGTCCTCCTGCTGGGTTTCGTCTGCTTGAGCCCTGCCCGTAGGTGCAGGGGAGGCATACTACTCAGTCCCTCGTTTTATTCCCCGGGTTTAAAGCTGTCTGACGTCGTAGCTCTTCAATCTCATTGTTCATCCCGCATCCCATTCCTGACATAAACACGAATCAGACGGGCAATGTGACCCATAGAGTGAACCCAACCAGTCTCTCCAGACAGGAGAGATGACCATCACACCCCCGTTACAATCAGGGTGACCTAGAAATACACAACCGAATAACTGTATAACCAAAGCTAAAAGTAACAGATGTCCACATGACTAGACAGATATATGGAGGAATTTAAGGTGGGTAGTTATATGGGAGGCAGGGTTTAAGGGTCGGCTTTGGGCTAGCTATCTGAAGATTGTTAGTTTGAGCCTCAGCTGAGGCAGTGTGTGTGTCCTTGAGCAAGGCACTTAACCACACACTGCTCCTGCACGTTTATAGCCCGGTGGCGGTAGTTGGTGCAGTATGGACAAGACAAGACAATGAATGAACTGGAACTTCCCCCCACCCCCATAATCCTACAAAAGCATTTTAACTCAAGAACAATAAACAGTGCTGGTTATTAGAAATGCAGGGGCAGACTGTCGACCAGCCCCCCCCCCCCAACCCCCAGAGCATCACAATATTTTTGTTAATTAGCTGCTTTTAATTAGAAGGCATTTGGGCCTTCAGAGATGTCTTATCAATTAGAATGCACTTCCACTATGTATCTCAAAGGAACTGTTTGTCAACCCAAAATATTGAAGTAAATGATGCTATTGAAACTGTATTGAATTAACTACTGTTAATTGATCTTAAGGGGATAGAGTTGTGATGTACCTTTAGGTTTGTGAGCCTCTACTGAGAGTGTCTCCAGAATGCTGAACAAAGACTTCTACATCAAGAGCTTCAGTGTCTCTCCAGAGATTCTGATCAGTCACAACATTTGGGGGCTCGTCCAGGATCCATTCGAGACCCCACCCTGTGGCCAGTGATTTCATCAGTCTAAGGGATTTTTAAAATATCACCCATAGTTAGATCTGTTTGGGTCAGTGACCATGGGATCATGGAGTATCAAAGGACACAGTCGAAAGCTGAAATAGAAGATATGAAAGTGGTGTGTCTGTGTGCTTTGTGTAAGGGACCAGCTACCCGATACTGCTGGGCACTTTGTTAAGACAGGCCCACCAATCGTGAAAGGTGTTTATTGACCATTCAGGACACCAGAGGGTGTGTGTATGCTCATTTGGTGGACAATGGATTAAGTGTTGGGTGGTTACTGAGAACAGTTGGGCAGAGTGGGAGATACCATTTGGGACGCTACTCGTTAAGGGTATTCTTTGTGTCTGAATGTGTGTGGGGAAAACCTGAAAGTCAAAGTCTAAGATAGGCGATAGTGCAGAAACTTTTAACTCTTTACATAAAAAGGATATAGGAACATCATGGCCTCAGTTATGAAGAGGGGAGAACTCACAGAGTAAATACTCCATAAACCTGAGATGGTTGAACAGAGAATGGACAAAAACTGAGAGGGTTAAGACCTGGAGCCTGGAGAAGCATTGGCAATGCTGGAAAAGCCAATCTAAGAGGAAGGGATAACTTTCAGATTAGCTATGGAGAAGGATAGGTATGGTCCCTGCGGGAGAGTTTTAAATTGGAGTAAAGCACATCATGAGGGCATTAGGGAGGAACTAAAAAGTTAATTGGGAACAGATTTTTTCCTGGCAAGTCCACATCAGATACGTGGAGGGTGTTTAAAGGTCAATTGCACAGAGTACAGGAAGGTATGGTCCTGTCAGAAGGAAGGACAGGGTTGGAAAGATAAGGGAACCTTGGATGTCCAAAGAGGTGATGAATTTAGTCAAGAAGTAAAAGGAAAAGTTTGTAAAGCTTTAGAAGTTAGGATCAAACAAAGCACATGAGGTGTGTAAATAAGCCAGAAAAGAACTAAAGGAGGGAATTAGGAAAGCCGGGAGGCGGGGCATGAGAAGTCCTCGGCAAGTAAAGGTGAATCCCAAGACATTCTATACATACATCAAGAGCAAGAGGATAACTAGGGAAAGGGTAGGACCACTCAACGATAAAGAGGGTTGGGTGCGGAGAATGTGAGTGAGGTACTTAATGAGTACTTTGGTTCAGTATTTGCCAAGGAGCAGGACATGGAGGACCAGGAGATCAGTGCTGAGTGTATAAATAAATTAGGGCATTTAGAGGTCAAGGAAAAGGAAGTGTGGGGCCTCCTAAGTATTAAGGTGGATATCCACAGGGCCTGATGGTATTTACCCCAGGTTATTGAAGGAAGCAAGAGACAAGATAGTCCTGCAGGACTGGTGAGAGGCTAATGTTGTACCTACATTTAAGAAGGGAACAAGGGAAAATTCTGGAAACTATAGGCTGGTGACTGTTATGCCAGTTGTAGGGAAATAGCTGGAGAAAATTCTTAGGGATAGGATATTTGAGCATTTGGAAACCCATGGTCTGATTAGGGAGAGCCAGTATGGCTTTGTGTTGGCCATGTTGTGTCTTACCAACTTGATTAAGTTTTTTGACAAGGTAACGAGAGAGATTGATAAGGGTAGGGCTCTGGATGTTGTCTACATGGATTTTAGTAAGGTGTTTGACAAAGTCCCTCATTGCAGGCTAATCCAGAAGATTAAGATGAATAGGGGTCCACAGTGAATTGGATTGTGCATAGAAGACAGAGGACAGTGGTTGAAGGGACTCATTTGAGCTGCAGTGGGAATGAAGAAATAGAAGATTGTAGGTGTTAGGTGGAAGTGGTGCAGTAAAGTGCTTGGAAGTCGATTAGTTGAAAGAGATTAAGGACTGGAGAAGGGGGAATAGGAGAGGGCAGAAGACCATGGAAGAGAGAAAAGAGGTAGGAGCACCAGAGGGAGGTGATAGGTAGGTAAGGAGATAAGGTGAGGGAGGGAAATGGAATGGAGTATAGTGAACGGGGGGGGGGGGGTGCAATTAACAGAAATTCAAGACGTCTATGTTCACGCCATCAAGTTGCAGGCTTCCCAAATGGAGTATAAGGTTTTGCTCCTCCAACCTGAGTGTGGCCTCATTGCGGTTGCAGAGAAGGCCATGGGACTGCCATGCTGGAAGGGGAATGGGAAGTGGAATAGAAGTGGGTGGCTACTAGGATATCCTGCTCTTTCTGGTGGGCAGAGCATAGGTGTTCGGTGAAGCGGTCCTCCAATTTGCGTCAGGTCTCTGCAATATACAAGAGGCCACACCAGGAGCACTGGATATGGTAGATGACCTCAACAGACTCACAGGTGAAGTGTTGCCTCACCTGGAATTGCCTGTTTGAGGCCCTGATTGGTAATGAGGGAGGAGGTGTAGAGGCAGATGTAGTACTTGTTCAGCTTGCAAGGATAAGTACCAGGAGGGAGATCAGTGGAGAGGGATGAATAGACAAGGGAGTAGCGTAGGGAGCAATCCCTGCGGAAAGCAGAAAGTGGGAAAAATGTGCTTGGTGGTGTCATCCCACTAGTGACAGAAGTTACGAAGAATTATGTGCCGAAGGCTAGTGGGGTGATAGGTGAGGATGAGGAAACCTATCCCTGGTGGGATGGGATGAGGGCAGACTTGTGTGAAATGGAGGAGATGCAGCTGTGCGCAGCATTGATTTGAAGGGAGGAAAACCTCTTTCCTTGAAGAAGGAGGACATCCCATTAGTCCTGGAATGAAAAGCCTCATCCTGAGAGTCGATGTGGCAGAGACGGAGGAATTGAGAGAAGGGGATGGCATGTTTAAAAGTGACAAGGTAGGTAGAGGTATAGTCCAGGTAACCATGGGAATCAATGGGTTTATAAAATATGTCAGTAGATAAATTTATCTATCATCTATTACTTTTTATTTCTTCCTCCTTCTCCCCCGCCTTCTTACTCTGACTTCTCATCTCTTTTTTCCAGTCCTGATGAAAGGACTTGTCCGCCAACATCAGCAGTTTACTCTTTTCCATAGAAGTGCCTGGCCTGCTGAGTTTTGCCAGCATTTTGTGTGCATTACTCTGATTTCCAGCATCCTTTGATCTCTTGTTTGTGGACAAACTTGGGTTGTTTTCTCTGGAACAGCGGAGGCTGAGAGGAGATTTGGTAGAAGTTTGTAAGATTATGAGAGGCATAGACAGATAAAATCTTTTTCAAAGGGTTGAAATGTCTAATACCAGAGGGCATGAATTGAAGATGAGAAGGGGTATGTTCAAAGGGAGTGTGAGGGGTAAGATTTTTACTCAGAAAGTGGTGAATGCCTGGTACAATCATAGAGGCAAATACATTAGAGGCTTTTAAAAGATGTTTAGAATAAGAGACGTTTATGAATATAAGTAAGATGGAGGGAAGGACATTGTGTCGGTAGGAGGGAATGGTGTTTTTTATTTTCTTTTTAGCTGGGTCAGCATATCATTATGGGCTTTTCCTGTGCTGTACTCTTCTATGCTCAATGTTCTAAATTTGATAAGGCCCAGCAGGAGGTTGCTCGCTGGGGAGCAGCTATGGGAATGACTACTGAGGAAGGTGATGAGACTCCTACAGGATCAGGGAGATGAGAAGTGCAGAAGTACCCACAAATAGGAGAGATTATACCCAGTATTACTTGTCGGAATGGCACCTATAGAGACCAGGCAGCCAATGGCTCCATTCCAATGATCCCAGCCAGCCACTCACACTCATCGCCACCATCCACAAGCCCTTCACCCCAGAGAAAAAGCGGAGCTTTTTATCCAAACTGCCCTAATTTTGGAGTTGCTTGTGGCAATGCAGAATTCTGGTGTAAATTAGAGGAAATGATTGAAATCCACTGGATGTACCCCAAAGGCTGAGCCTATTAAGAGTATTCCCCCTCCCCCTTAGAAGTTCACATCCTTTATTGTTTTACAACAATAAATCACAGTGGATTTAATTTGGCTTTTTTGACACTGATCAACTGAAAAAGACTCTTGTGTCAAAGTCAAAAACTGATCCACAAAATGATCTAAATTAATTACAAATATAAAACACAAAATAATTGATTGCATAAGTACTCACCCCTTTTAATATGACACACCAAATTATCACTGGTGCAGATAATTAGTTTTAGGAGTCACATAATTAGTTAAATTGAGATCTGTTTTTGGAGACCTGTGTGCAGTCAAGGTGTTTCAATTTATTGTAGTAAAAATACGCCTGTATCTGGAAGGTTCAACTGCTGGTGAGTCAGTATCCTGGCAAAAACTACACCATGGAGAGAAAAGAACACTCCATGCAACTCCATGAAACAGTTTTGAAAAGCACAAGTCAGGAGATGGATGCAAGAAAATTTCCAAGTCACTGAATATCCCTTGGAATATAGTTAAGCCAATCATCAAGAAATGGATAGACCATGGCACAGCTGTAAATCTGCCTAGAGCAGGCCGTCCTCAAAAACTGAGTGACTGTGCTAGAAAGAGACTGGTTAGGGAGGCCACCAAGAGACCAGTGACAACTCCAGAGGAGTTATAAGCTTCAGTGGCTGAGATGGGAGAGGCTGTACAAACAACAACTGCTGCACAGGTGCTTCATCAGTCACAGCTTTATGGGAGAGTGGCAAAGAGAAAGCCACTGTTGAAAAAAATACTCAAATGAAATCTCAGCTGGAGTTTGCCAGAAGACATGTGGGAGAATCTGAAGTCAGCTGGAAAAAGGTCCTATGCAACCCTACTGTGAAGCTTGCTTCATGCTGTGGGATGCTTCATTCACAGCAGACCCTGAAAGGCTTGTGAAGGTAGAGGGTAAAATGAGTACAGAAAATACAGGGAAATACTGAAGGAAAACCTGATGCACTCTGCAAGAGAACTGTGACTTGGAAGTAAATTTGTTCTCCAGTAAGACAATGACCCCAAGCGTAAAGACAAAGCTACACAGGAATGGCTCAAAACAACAAAGTTAGAGTCCTGGAGTGGCCAAGTCAGAGTCCAGACCTCAACCCAATTGAGAATTTGTGGCTGGACTTGAAAAGGGCTGTTCACTCACAATTCCCATGCAATCTGACAGAGCTTGAGCAGTTTTGCAAAGAAGAATTGGGAAAAATAGCAGAGTCTAGATATGCAAAGCTGATAGAGGCCTATCCACACAGACTCAAGGCTGTAATTGCTGACAAAGGTACATCTACTAAGTACTGACTTGAAGGGGTGAATAATTATGCAATCAATTATTTTGTGTTTAATAATTGTCATAAATTTAGACCAATTTGTAGAAATTTATTTTCACTTTGACACAAAAGAGTCAAAATTCTGGTGATTGGTGTCAAAAAAGCCAAATTAAATCCACTATGATTCAATGTTGTAAAACAATAAAACATGAAAATTTCTGGGGAGTGGGGGGTGAATGCACTGTATTGGTTAAAGTTAAATGCCCGAGGATTACATGGGGCAGTGTGACCCCAGGGTTGCAGAATGAATCATGGACATCTCATGAGACTGCCAGCAATGAGGAAAGATATTGGAATTTTGAGGAGGGGTGAGGCAGCAACTTGGAAGAGGTGAGAGTAACTGAGAATGATAATGTCAGTTGTTCAGAAGGCCTATGAACATGCCATGGATTATGCAGAGCAAAAATACCAGGCCTATGAGATATACTGAGGGCTTGGCAATCCAATTTTCTGGAAGCATTTCTGTCTTCCAGAAAATGCTGAAGGAAGGGCTGAGCTCTGCCCAACAGGAGGTTTCAGACTTTGGGATAACAGTGTTATCTGCCTACTGCACAATAGTTAAATAGATGGAAAATCAGGGCAGAAGGGTCGTAAAGGTGGTTGTAGCAGATGTAACTGCTGTGAAGATGCAGGCAGCTTGATTTGTTTGCCACTAACCAGGGTACTTAGCGAAGGACTGCAGCAGTAGAAGGGCAGAGGAGATAGTGTGTGACAGCTGTGGTGTCCCTGGCACAATATCCTACTGGGAAGGAGACATAAAAGTCACCCACCAAGTCAGGTAGAGAGCACAACAGAACCCCAATAGTGGCCTCGCTGTTCAACCTGACTGCTGACCAGGTTATGGAACTAGTAATGACAGCCTCGGTCAGGCAAACAGCCGGCAGCAGCCTCTGATGTCAGCACTGGTGGCCCATGAATATATACAACAACATTGTTAGGGGGCCTGCAATACAATATGCTCATGGGCACAGGGACATTGGTATCGATTGTTGACCTACCCTTGCCGATGACTGGAGAGGCTATATATGTTACAGGTGTGGGGGGGGGGGGGGAACAGAGAAGGCAGAAAGAAGTGAATAACAGATACTCAAAATGCAGCTGAGTATCGACATAGTGAGGGAGGCAGGGCCTGTTACAGACTCTGGAAAGGGAGAAGTCAGGGGCAGAGAACATGTTCAATCAATAGAGTACACAATCCAGCCAGTCCAGGCATCAGGGACTGGAGCCAGGATTGTGTCTGTGTGTTACTTGGTCTGCAATTTCCAAAGGTGTGGGCTAGACACAAGCAAAGATTGTGTTTGGGTGAAGAAATTGAACCAGGGAGGGGAGGTTCTGCATAAACCCCATAAGTAGTATCCCATAAAAGCTGATGCTCTGACTGCAGTCCAGAGTATAGTGAAGGAACTGAAACACCGCGGGATACTAAATGAGACCACTATCTCATTTATATGGCCAGTAAAGAAACCAGATAGATCATATTGATTAACAATAGACAATACTGCACTCAATAAGACCACAGCGAGATGGCATCCCATTGTGGCCAACACTACCACAATCCTGAATGGCCTGTCTCCAGAACGTAAAATGTTCTCAGTTGCTGATGGATTTTGGGAGCATCCCAAAGACTGATGTGCCTTCACCCCAGGTGGGCAGCAGCGTACACTGACCAGTCTCCCCCATGGATTCCACAATCGCCTAGCCATTTTTCATAAGGTTATGGCACAGACTTTGGAAATGCTCCACTCAACAATGTATAGATGATCTACTAATTGCCTCAGAGGCTGAAGCAGGTCACTTAGGGGTGATAGCTAGTGTTTTAGAAATTTTGTGGGATGAGGGGTTTGAAACAGCCCACTCAAGGTTCAGATAGGGAAACAAACTGTACAGTACACAGGATACGTGATTTTTCAGCGGAGAAAGGACATGCCAGATGACAGACATTCTGTAATTAGCTCCATGCCCCACCCAGTCAACATAGGGGGAGTGAGGGTCTATTTCATTACTGCCATAATTTCATACCAGTGTTTTCAGCATTAGTGGCTCCAGTACAGGCCTTAATCAAAGCAGGGAAGCCTCTGGAGGACGTAAAATAGAGGACAGATGTGGAAAAGGCTTTTGCAGATATCAAGAAAGCCCTGGCCTCTGCATCTGTGCTAGGGTTACCCGGTGCAGCTCACCCCCTTCATCTTTACTGCAGCAGTGAGGGAGGGTATAACAACACAGTGGCCGTTCAAGCCCATGGGGACACAAGAAGAACAGTGGCATATTATTCAACAAAGCAGGTGCTTGTTGTAGCAGGACTTCCCGCTGTGTAGCAGCTTTAGACTGAGCTGTGTGGACAGTGTGAGTGAGCGAACCTGTTGTAATGATGGGACAACATGTACTACACACACTCTATACCAGTGTAGAGCTCCTGAATATGGGGAGTCTGAGAACAGTCACTGTCAACAGCTTGGGAAGCTTGCGAGACAGTTCTCATCTCCACAGACAAGTCAGTCACAATAGTCGGGGACACTGGTAGAAGCACAGTGCGGACAAGTAAATATACAGACAGTCGGTATGCCTTCGAGGTGCTGCACGATTATCTGATGCCATGGATACAGTGAGGATTTGCAAGTTCAACAGGGGCAGGTATTCAGCACAGGCACCTAATACAACAACTGCAGGAAGCAGCGAGTCTACCAGCAGAGGTAGCAGTGATCAAAGTAAAAGCTCACCAGAAAGGGAATGACCAGGCAGATGTCAGGGCAAAAAGGGCAGCAGGAAGTAAAAGAGGCAATTGACATTGCAAGTATGCAGGAAGAAACCGCTGGAGCCAGTTTAGTAATATTATATGAAGAGGTGAGGCAGAGGAGAAGGAGAAATGGAGGATAGAGGGAGCAAGGAAGGGCCTGGATAGGAGCTGGAGCCATGGGGATGCAGTAGCCCCACCATGATTTATGCAGATACTACTGAAATTATGTCATGGGGTAATGCATCAGGGAAGGCAGAGCATGATCATGGCCTTCTGGCAGGCCTGGTGATGGCCAGAGATGTTGAGAAATTCTGACACCGTTGTATCATTTAGCCCAGCATCACTCTGGCAAATTGTCAGGTATTTGACAATGATTCCACATACTCTACCACCATCAGAACTTAGGAATGGTAGAAAGGATGAACTGAACAATCAAGACTGCCTCAGCTAAAACTATAAGAGAGAAGGGTAGGATATGGGTTGACGTATTGCCAGGAATCCTGATGAGATTCTGAATAACACCAAACCGAACGCTGGGTCTCAGCCCTATGAATTACTTATGGGGCAAGCAATGAGATGCCCTTATGGGGTGACTACAGGTTGCAGAGAGCCTAGAACTTGTAGGGTAAAATGACTCAGTGTGTACAGGACCTCTGTAACCAGCTTGAAGGGCTGAGCAAAACAACATTGCTGATTAGAGAGAACCGAAGAGGGAGAGAAGATAATCCTTCTCACAGCTGGAGGACTAAGTCTTGGTAAGGGAGCTGCTTGAAAAAGCAGGGTTTGCTCCCAGGTGGATAGGACCACAGATGGTGCTTCTGACACCTGACACTTGTGTTTGTGTACGGACCTGGCAAGGCAGCCACTCGCATTAAACCGTGTGAACAAGGGATCAAGTCTGCCCAGTGACATTGTCATTACAGAGAATCTAAGTGATGATGTCACATCTGACCACACCTGATGGAAGTAAACTCACAGATGAAAGAGAACAGAAACACGAATGCAGAGGACAGAGAGAAAGCATATCAGCAAACCACAAATCAAGTATAACAGTAACTATACATTGTAATGATGGCTGGCTCTGGGAGATAGATGATCAGTTTGAGTTAAGGCAGGGTTATCAAGTTCCACCTCAATGGCAAGGCGGACTGCGAAAGAGAGAAGAAATCGCACACAGCCGGAAGGCAGCCACCCCAGCTGAATGAGGAGTGAACTCAAGTAACCTCGACCCTTCCAGTGATCAAAAGGACAGTTTGGGAAGAGGTGCCACTGGGGCGAGGTCTTTGCAGCTATTGGAATAGAAACCACCCCAAACCCTGCTATAGCTCGATCAAAAAGACTGGTTGTCAATATCACTCTGATAATCTTCTGTCAAGGCATAGAATATCAAATGTTGCCTGTGACCCTGAACCAAAGTTACCTTGCTGTGACCCTGGCAGCCATTACTGAGGGATTGAAGGATGTGATCAGACTTCTGGAACATTTTATTGCCATCTCTGCGCTGGTGAACGTCAGTGACCTGTCTGGTGGCCAATGCTGATAAAGGATCATCGCAAATAAAAGCCTATAACTTTCCTTTGGACATGGAGGCAATTCGATGTGGCAGAACTGAGGTGAAGTGAGGCAGCGGACAGTGGTCTCCCATCACCGAGAGCGAGGAAAGCCCAAGGTTCAATCGATTCCAGCACCAGAATGAATCAGAAAATTCAGGTACAGTCTGAATCAAGGCAGAGAGGTCCAGGTCCCAGAGCATATTGAAGCGACTGAACCCAATAATGATTGAAACGCCAGGCCAGACTGAAAAGGTCAGGGTGTCAGGGCCTCAGGTGAAGGTTGGGTTGAACTAAGTGTCTATGGATGGACTGCCCTTGTGGTGTTCAGTTCAGAACGCTATTTGCTTGTGGTTTATCGTTTGCATGATTTATTTCTCTCTGCTCATTGGTTGTTTGACAGTTTTTAAAAATGTTTTCTTTTGAGGTTTCTTTGTTTTGTGGCTGCCTATGAGCCTGTGTGTTTATCATTTGCATGATTGTTTTGTGAGATGAATCTCAAGATTGTATAATGTATGCAACACGCACAAAATGCTGGAGGAACTCAGCAGGCCAGGCAGCATCTATGGGAAAAAAAAAGTACAGTTGAGATTTCAGGCCAAAACCCTTTGGCAGGGTGAAGGGTTATCAATGTATATATGGTTTGAACTTCGAACTTTGATAGCCAATTAAGATCGTTAGATAGTGTAAAGGCAGGCACACATAGGTTGGTATTTGGAGAAGGGACCCAAAATGCATTTTCAAATCTTTGTTAAAGTTTATCCTTCTTGGGACAAATTTCTATAAAGGGGCCAAGAGGAGGGTATGAGAAGGACTATTCTGGAATTTTGTGAATATAGCAGATAATAATTCAAACAAGAACCAGGCTTCAGTTCCTATCGTACACAAATGTAAATGTCCAGGAAGCTTGTAATTGGCTTTCAGCTTTTTGTAAATTGCAAACAGTAAATTGAAGTTAAAAGCATAGACTGCTCCACAGACTTAGAGATTGCATATGCAAGAGTGTCATCCGATTCCTAAATGGACTTTGAAGCTTTGGACATGACCTCACTTTTTTAAAATATACAGTATTCCTGTTTTTGCTCATTTTTTTAATAATCTATTCAATTAATATAATTGATTTGTTTGTTTATTTATTTATTATGTTTTATTTTAATTATTACTTTTTTTTTCTCTCTCTCTGCTAGATTATAAATTGCTGCTGCTAAGTTAACAAATTTCATGCCACATGCTGGTGATAATAAACCTGATTCTGATTCTGATTAATTGGGTTATGTTAATAGGCCTGCATCAAACCAGTCTATGTGGCTAAGTTATTTGCACCATTGTGACTTGAATGCAAGATGGCAGACCAGACGGATTTTGTCACTTAGCGTATCAAAGATGGCCACAGGTACTGGCATAAGTATAGGATTTGTGTACTTGTCATATTCATGTATTCAAAGGCAGTCCTGATATTTAATTTGGGTGTCTGGCTCTCTGTCATCAAAAGGTTTTAGAATATTTTTGTTAATTAGCTTCTCCCAAACGTGTTTGGGCCTTCAGAGATGTCTTATCAATTACAATGTGCTTCCACTATGTATCTCAAAGAAAATATTTTTCAACCCAAGATACTGAAGTAAACAATGATATCATAACTATTGAAATTGAATTGAATCACCTACTGTTACCTTTGATCTTAAGGGCACAAAATTCTGATGTAGCCTCTGCTGAGTGTCTCCAGTATGATGCCTGCTTGTGCTGAATAAAGGTTTCTATATCATCAGCTTCAGTGTGTCTCCAGTGACTTTGATCACAGTCACAAGACTATCAAGTGGAATTGGTACCCCATTCCACTGATGTCATTAAAGAGAGATTACTTGATTTATTGTACCTCCTTTTGCAATATTGATACAAGGCAGGATCTAACTCAAGTGCACTTGTCTCTCCATCCTAAGGTAAAGAAAGACTGCAATAACTTAGTAACACTAAGCCAAGGTTTATTAACTAGGATTTTATAGAAAGTAGGAAACACCAGATAAGTGGAACCTTTCCTTGGGAAACAATAACGTAGCAAAAGGGAATATGAACATTTAATTTATAATTTGGAACCATTCAGGAAGCTAGTCCAAGGAAGTAGTTCAAAGCAGCCCAGTAGTGTAGCCTCAGTTCCCACTGCTGTCTGTATGGAGTTTGTATGTTCTCTCTTTGACCTTGTGGGTTTCCTCTAGGTGCCCCATTTTCCTCTGACCGTCCAAGGACGTATAGGTTGGTATTGGTCTTTATAACTTGTCTCGTGATTAGGCTAGGTGGCGTAACTTGAAGGTCTGGAAGGGCTGGAAGTGCCTATTCCACATTGTATTACAATAAATTAATACACTTATTATAAAAGTATGCATGTATACGTTACCACATATTATCTTGAGATTCATTTTCTTGCTCGCATTTACAGAGAAAGAAAGTAGTACATTACAACTTTGTGAAATACTATACACAAACAAACAGAAAAACAACCAATATGCAAAAAAAACTGAAAACTTGGGTTGTAAGGAGTCCTTGAAAGTGAGTCTGTAGGTTATTGAATTAGTTCAGGGTAGTGGTAATTGAATTTATCCACCAGAGTTTGGGTGCCTGATGGTTGGAGAGTAATAACTGTTCCTGAACCTGTTGGTGTGGGACCCGAGCTCTTTGTCATCTGTCTGATAGTCGTAACAAGAAAGGGGCTTTGCCTGGATTGTGGGGTTCCTTGAAGATGAACGTTACTTTCTTCTGGCAGTGCTCCATGAAAATATCCTTATAGCAGAACATCTCCAGACACAGATTGGCATTAAGTCTCTCAAAGAGTGACTTTCTTTAGAGTTTTTGATTTTGTGAGAGGCAAAAATAGACTTTGTACAAATGGAATGTCTGGGTTCAGTGGAACTAGTTATAACAATTGAAGACGAGATTTCCCACAGTGATACTCCAAAATCCAGAAGCGAGAAGAATCGATCAATAAAAAAGTCACTGAAGTTTGAACCTGTCAGCTGGCCAGAAATACATAGCTTTCACGTACTTGCACTCTACGACACATTGAGAAATGGCACAAGTGCCACATGAAGTTTTCTACCTTAATGTTGGAAATTGTTCTTGGCTGTACATTTGAAAACTAAAAGCAGGCATTTTTTTATATTCTCTTACAGTCTCTGAAAGCAATGAATAATCGTGACTGAGCCACTGTACTGTGAGTAATCTGGAGGTTGAAAAGGCTGAAGGGCTTGCAGCTTTAATTGATGTATATACAATGGAATTATTGGTAAGATTTGATGAATTGATTAGGCCATTAGCAAAAATTGTAGAATAAGAGGGAGGACAGAGCCTTGGGAATTTTATATAAATAAGAAATGTGTTAATATTGATCCATGAGATACACCAACAAGAACAAACAACTAGTTTAATGAGGATTACAGAAGGGCTTGCCTGGGAGCAACCTCAGACATACAGTACCTTCAAATAAGGTGCCAACTTGCTGACACATTAACACAGAACTACAAAAAGACAAAATGGTGAAAACATTCAGCAGATCAGAAAACAGCTGCAAAAAATGAAGCACAGTTCATGTTTCACATCAAAGATCTTTTGTCAGAATTGCGGAGATAGGAGAAAACTAAACTAGTTTTAATTTGCTGACAGGGTTAGAGAGAGATGGATGAATCAAAGGGAACATACATGGAGGATGGGATTGCAGAGGAAATCTACAACTTCTTGAGCAAATGGTTGATAGATGGATGAGGGAATTTGGAGAGAGAAAACAGGTTGTGTACCACAGCCCCGAAAAATACCTGAAACCGAAAGGAGAATGATGGAAATCAAGCAGATTCTGAGGAAGCAAACACAAGGAAATCTGCAGATGCTGGAAATTCAAGCAACACACACAAAATGCTGGTGGAATGCAGCAAGCCAGTCAGCATCTATAGGAAGAAGCACTGTCGATGTTTCGGGCTGAGACATCGACAGTGCTTCTCCCTATAGATACTGCCTGGCCTGCTGCGTTCCACCAGCATTTTGTGTGAGATTCTGAGGAAGGTAACATTCCAGAGAGATAACCTTTTGGCAGCAATGGCATTTCATATCTTTAGCACTTCTGTTATCTCTCTCCAAATTCCCTCATTCTGAAGTGGACTGTAAAGGGGAATAATCTGAAACTGCAGACTTTGTTATCTTTTATTGTTAACACGTGTTATTATTTTAGAGAATCTGGCCTAGGTCCAGCACATAAGTGCCATTGCAAATAATAATATTGTTATTATTGTTATTTATATTGTTATATAACAATATTATATTAATATTGTTATTGTTATTATTGAGATATGGTGTAGAATAGACCCTTCTGGTCCTTCAAGCCACACTGCCCGGCAACCCCTGAATTAACCCATGGGACAATTTACAATGACCAATGACTGGTACATCTTTGGATTGTGGGAGGAAACTGGAGCACCTGGAGGAAATCCACAGGGTCATGGGGAGGATGTACAAACTCCTTACATGCAGTGGCGGGAATTGAATCTGAGTCACCTTCACTGTAAAGCGTTGTGCTAACCACTATGCTACTGTACCATTCCATAAATGCAACTGATGAGCATGTACCGTAGTCGCAGGAAAGCAGCATTCATCATCAGGGACTCCCACATACTCTGTTCTCGCTGCTGCCATCAGGAAGCAAGTACAGGAGCCTTAGGGCCCACACCACTAGGCTCAGGAACAGTTATTACCCCTCAACCATCAGGCTCTTGAACCAGATGGGATAACTTCACTCAACTTCACTTGCCCCATCATTGAACTGTTCCGATAATCTATGGACTCACTTTAAAGGACTCTTCATCTCATGTACTTGGTAATACTTATTTTTTTATTATTATTTCTTTTTGTATTCACAGTTTGTTGTCTTCTGCTCACTGGTTGTCCACCCTGTTGGGGTGGTCTTTCATTGATTCCATTATGGATATTGGATTTATTAAGCATGCCTGTAAGAAAATGAATCTCACAGTTGTATATGGTGATGTGTATGTACTTTGATCATAAAGTTACTTTGAACTTTGAACATGTGGAAAGTTAATAAGTCGATATGTGAAGACTCTATCAACAGTAATAGGACGGGAGGCATGGTCAAAGAAAAAGGATGACATCATCGAGGCACCTATAGTAAAGGGTTTTCAACTTGACAAGTTAACTCTTCCTTTTTTTTCTAGATGTCTGACATGGTAAGTGATTTTACTTCAGGTTCCTATTAACTGCTTTTTTAAGTTTTCAGAATACGGTTACGGTTATGGTTACAGATCCCACAACCTGGCTGGGTCGTAGGGACACTGCACAGATGAATGAGGCACCAATTGCCTCCATTTCACATGGTTGTGGGTGAGTGCCTGAACTGCAGCAAAGCTTTCTCCGGTCCACTCTGCAATATGGTCTGTCCATTTCTCTCTCTGTGTGTCTCTCCTCTTTAAAAAACTCTAAAGAGTTTTTTCCTCTTTACTGTGGACAGTAGACCTTTGTAATGTCTCATGTGCTGGGCTTTGTCATTTGAAGCATGGTCTGTATAGGAGATGCTGAGAAGCCTTCTGAAACATCTCATTTCTACCTCCTGGATCTTTTGCAGTTCTGCTCTCAAAGTCAAAAGATGGAGAGCATAAGTGCATGCATGAGTTTCAACTTGGATTTGAGAGTGATTTTCAACATAGGCATATACAACATAGTTATTAATCTGCAGAATAGCATGCAGATGCAATGGGTAAGTAAAGAGGTTTGAAAAGGGCAAGTATAAGAAAAGTAATTGGAGGAACAGGATTACTCTGAGAGCCAGCATTGGGCTGAATAGCTTCCTATGTCATAAGGAAAAATTGAAGTACAGTAAAATCTCTTAGAATTCTGGTGGTGTTGGAATAGCAGATTTTTGGGACTAATAAATGTTACTCTATAATCATTTAAATATATGTTTATTTCACTTTTTATGTGTAGCATAATGGAATCTGAAAATAGAACCCAAGATTTTCAACTTGTGTTTGAACAATGGCAGGGACCAGCTATGAGTGTTAAAGATAAGGCCGAAACAGGTCTGATTAGCTCAGAGCTCCATTCACAGCCTTGGTCCAAACATGGACCTAAGAATCAAATTCTGGAGACTGAGCAAGCACTTGATACGAAGCCATCATTTTTGCCAAATACGGCTCTGGTACTACTGAAGTCAATGGATGTCAAGGGGAAGCTCTCCAGTGACTTGAGGGTCACCTTGTATGAGGGATGATTGTTTAGTTTATTCAGGACATCAGTGAAGGAGTTCTTCAGCAGCTTTGCTGATTCATCTGTCATAAACTGCTTCATGGGAATTGCATGAATTGCTTCATCTGCTTCCTTCCATCATAAGGCCACAAATATAATGTTTCTTGGTGAATGTACAATGTTCAATTCAAAACCCCACAAAAATGAAGCAATTCATGCTTACATGCAGCAAGACCCGGACATTATTCAGGAATGGACTGATAACAAGCAGTAAGATTTGTAGCACAAAATTGCTATCTCCAGCAGAATCAGAATCAGGTTTATTATCACCGGCATGTGACGTGAAATTTGTTAACTTAGCAGCAGCAGTTCAATGCAATACATAATCTAGCAGAGAGAGAAAAGATAAAAATAATAATAAATAAAATAAAACATAATAAATAAACAAGTAAATCAATTACATATATTGAATA
The DNA here is from genome assembly GCF_048418815.1 of Hemitrygon akajei. Lineage (NCBI taxonomy): Eukaryota > Metazoa > Chordata > Chondrichthyes > Myliobatiformes > Dasyatidae > Hemitrygon > Hemitrygon akajei. The sequence continues at coordinate 140,190,829 of NC_133124.1, read as the reverse complement.
GATTATTTTAAAATGTGCAAAAACAGAAATACTGTATATCAAAAAAAGTGAGGTAGTGTCCAAAGCTTCAATGTCCATTTAGGAATCAGATGGCATACGGGAAGAAGCTGTTCCTGAATTGCTTCAGGCTTCTGTACCTCCTACCTGATGGTAAGAGTGAGCAAGGGAAAATCTAAGTAGCTACCCTTACCACTCAATGGTAATACTATCACTGGTGGTCTTAGCATCAACATAATGTCACTTACTGCTGACCTGCAGCTCAGTGGGACGAACCATATGAATATGGTAGCTTCAAGAGTAGGTTAAAGATCGAGACAGCATGAAGTAGTAACTCCCTGTCCATAAAACAGGTGTGTGATTAAAACTCTGTTTTCCTGAATGAATGCAAGTCAAACTTGACACTATTCAGGACAAAGAATACTGAAAGGTTCTTATGCCATTGGGTTTTTAAAACGTTTGTCCACTCCACTACTAGCAAACTGTGGCTGCTTTGTGTATCATTAATAAAGTGCACAATAATTACTTGCCTCTAATCTACCACAATCTACCAGACCTTAACACCAGAAAGAACAGAGACAGCAGCTTCAACACCATTTACCATCTCCCCCCTCCAATAGGTTGAGCGTCAAGCTAGCAACTCAGCCTCACAAAACAGAATAATGTTAAGGAAAAGGCAAGGTTGCCATCTGATGCACCTGAAGGCACTGGGAGGAGCTTTACCTTTTTTTTAAACCCTATTCCAAATTACACTTTATACTGACTTGGAAACATAAAACACTAATACAGAGTTTTATAATACTGTGGTAGTATTGGTAGTGTTCTAATTTGTTGTGTTTTTTTATTTAAGTACATAATTTGCTACTCAGTTAAATGGTAGTTTTGATTCAAAGGCTTGCCAGAGCTAATTGTTTTGCCCAAAGCTGCTTCTTGAAAAGTGCTCAGCAAAATAATTTTATCAATATAAATGTTTGATAATGTAATTACTGACTCTGCCATGGAAAAATATCTATCATAAAAAAGCTATATGACAAACTCCATTGAATTGTTGACCAGATTATCAATCAATAGAATAAAGCCAGGACCATTACTCTGCATTGTGTTGTATACAATCTATCAAAATCAAGCAATCCAAAAAATATAAAGGTGATACAAGCACTCTTCAGTGAATTTTGCCACATTGGGAATTGGCCAGGATCTGTGTGAAGGACTATTTCCATCTATTGCAATGGTTCCGATTTAAAAAGAAAACTGCCGTATGTGCAATTTTCAATGTCTGCTGATCAATTTGTGGTTTAGATAATGGAGCTATTCCTTAACCCAAGTGTTCACATTTACGATATATGACACAGCATTGGCTTAGATTCTGTGGTCAACAATCAAGTAATGGTGTTTGTTATGACATCAAAGAAAGTTGCCAAAATGGTCTTCAGTGAGAGTCCGACAGTATGAAATAAAGTCATTCAGTTTACTGAGTCCACCCACCACCCACCTTCAAGCACACATCTAGACAAAACTGTAAACACAAGAGATTCAGCAAATGCTGGAAATCCAGAGTAACACACACAAAATGCTGTAGGAACTCAGCAGGTCAGGCAGAACCTATGGAAATGAAAAACAGTTGACATTTCAGGGCATGAGAGCATAAGACATAGGAGCAGAATTAGGCCATTCAGCCCATCGAGTCTGCTTTGTTATTCCATCATGGCTGATCCCGGATCCCATTCAACTGCATACACCTGCCCTCTCACCATATCCTTTGATGCCCTGACTAATCAGGAACATTTACTTCTGCTTTAAATTTGCCAAAGGGATTGGCCTCAGCCGTGGTCTGTGACAGAGCATTCCACAGATTCATCACTCTTTAGCCAAAAACATTCCACCTTACTTCTATTCTAATAGGTTGCCCCTCAGTTTTGAGGCTGTGCCTTCTAGTTCTCGACACCACCACCAGAGGAAACATCTTCTCCACATCCACCTTATCTAGTCCTTTCAAGATTCAGTCGGTTTCAATGAGATCCCCACACACTTCTCTAAATTCCAGTGAGTACAGGCCCAAAGCTGCCAAATGCCTCCTTGTATGATTTACCAGAATGTTACATGGGTTTCAGCACCTAAGTTACAGGGAATGGCTGAACAAGTTAGGTCTTTATTCTTTGGAGCATAGAACGTTGAGGGGGGACTTGATAAAGGTATTTAAAATAATGAGGGGGATAGATCGAGTTGACTTGGATAGGCTTTTTCCTTTGAGAGTAGGGAAGATTCAAACAAGAGAACGTGATTTGAGAGTTAGGGGCAAAAGTTTAAGGGTAGCACGAGGAGGAATTTCTTTACTCAGAGAGTGGTAGCTGTGTGGAATGAGCTTCCAGTAGAAGTGGTGGAGGCAGGTTCGGTATTGTCATTTAAAGTAAAATTGGATAGGTATATGGATAGGAAAGGAATGGAGGGTTATGGGCTGAGTGCAGGTCGGTGGGACTAGGTGAGTGTAAGCGTCGGCACAGACTAGAAGGGCTGAGATGGCCTGTTTCCGTGCTGTAATTGTTATATGGTTATATGGTTATATTATATGGTATGTTAACCCCTTCATTCCTGGAATTATCCTCGTGAACCACCGATGTACTCTCTCCAATGACAATACATTCTTTCTGAGATAAGGGGCTCAAAACTGTTTAAAATACTCCAAGAGAGGGCTGATTAGGGTCTGATAAAATTTCAGCATTAACTCCTTGTTTTTATATTCTTATCCTCTTGAAATAAAGGCCAACATTACATTTGCCTTCTTTACCACAGACTCAACCTGTGAATTAACGTTATGGGAGCCTTGCATGAGGTCTCCGAAGTCCCTTTGCACTTCTGATGTTTGGTGACCCTCATCAGGACTGGAAAGGAAAGGGAAAGATGCCAGAATAAATAGGAAGGGTGAGGTGAAGGAGAACTAGCTAGAAGGTGATAGGTGAAGTCAGGTTAGTGGGGAAGGGGGGTGAAGTAAGGTGGGAGGTGATAGGCGAAGTCAGGTTAGTGGGGAAGGGGGGTGAAGTAAGGAACTGGGAGGTGATAGGTGAAGTCAAGTTAGTGGGGAAGGGGGGTGAAGTAAGGAGGGAGGTGATAAGTGAAGTCAGGTTAGTGGGGAAGGGGGGTGAAGTAAGGAACTGGGAGGTGATAGGTGAAGTCAGGTTAGTGGGGAAGGGGGGTAAAGTAAGGTGGGAGGTGATAGGTGAAGTCAGATTAGTGGGGAAGGGGGTGAGGTAAGGTGGGAGATGATAGGTGAAGTCAGGTTAGTGGGGAAGGGTGGTGAAGTAAGGTGGGAGGTGATAGGTGAAGTCAGGTTAGTGGGGAAGCGGGGTGAAGTAAGGTGGGAGGTGATAGGTGAAGTCAGGTTAGTGGGGAAGGGGGTTGAAGTAAGGTGGGAGGTGATAGGTGAAGTCAGATTAGTGGGGAAGGGGGTGAGGTAAGGTGGGAGATGATAGGTGAAGTCAGGTTAGTGGGGAAGGGTGGTGAAGTAAGGTGGGAGGTGATAGGTGAAGTCAGGTTAGTGGGGAAGCGGGGTGAAGTAAGGTGGGAGGTGATAGGTGAAGTCAGGTTAGTGGGGAAGGGGGTGAAGTAAGGTGGGAGGTGATAGGTGAAGTCAGGTTAGTGGGGAAGGGGGGTGAAGTAAGAAACTGGGAGGTGATAGGTGAAAGAATAGTGGGGAAGGGGGTGAAGTAAGAAACTGGGAGGTGATAGGTGAAGTCAGGATAGTGGGGAAGGGGGTGAAGTAAGGTGGGAGATGATAGGTGAAGTCAGGTTAGTGGGGAAGGGGGTGAAGTAAGGTGGGAGGTGATAGGTGAAGTCAGGTTAGTGGGGAAGGGGGTGAAGTAAGATGGGAGATGATAGGTGAAGTCAGGTTAGTGGGGAAGGGGGGTGAAATAAGAAACTGGGAGGTGATAGGTGAAGTCAGGTAAGTGGGGAAGGGGGTGAAGTAAGGTGGGAGGTGATAGGTGAAGTCAGGTTAGTTGGGAAGGGGGTGAAGTAAGGTGGGAGGTGATAGGTGAAGTCAGGTTAGTGGGGAAGGGGTTGAAGTAAGGTGGGAGGTGATAGGTGAAGTCAGGTTAGTGGGGAAGGGGGGTGAAGTAAGGTGGGAGGTGATAGGTGAAGTCAGGTTAGTGGGGAAGGGGGGTGAAGTAAGGTGGAGGTGATAGGTGAAGTCAGGTTATTGGGGAAGGGGGTTGAAGTAACGTGGGTGGTGATAGGTGAAGTCAAGTTAGTGGGGAAGGGGGTGAAGTAAGAAACTGGAAGGTGATAGGTGAAGTCAGGATAGTGGGGAAGGGGGTGAGGTAAGGTGGGAGGTGATAGGTGAAGTCAGGTTATTGGGGAAGGGGGTTGAAGTAACGTGGGTGGTGATAGGTGAAGTCAGGTTAGTGGGGAAGGGGGGTGAAGTAAGAAACTGGAAGGTGATAGGTGAAGTCAGGTTAGTGGGGAAGGGGGGTGAAGTAAGAAACTGGAAGATGATAGGTGAAGTCAGGTTAGTGTGGAAGGGGGTGAAGTAAGAAACTGGAAGGTGATAGGTGAAGTCAGGTTAGTGGGGAAGGGGGGTGAAGTAAGGTGGGAGGTGATAGGTGAAGTCAGGTTAGTGGGGAAGGGGGTGAAGTAAGGTTGGAGGTGATAGGTGAAGTCAGGTTAGTGGGGAAGGGGGTGAAGTAAGGTGGGAGGTGATAGGTGAAGTCAGGTTAGTGGGGAAGGGGGTGAAGTAAGGTTGGAGGTGATAGGTGAAGTCAGGTTAGTGGGGAAGGGGGTGAAGTAAGGTGGGAGATGATAGGTGAAGTCAGGTTAGTGGGGAAGGGGGTGAAGTAAGGTGGGAAGTGATAGGTGAAGTCAGGTTAGTGGGGAAGGGGGGTGAAGTAAGGTGGGTGGTGATAGGTGAAGTCAGGTTAGTGGGGAAGGGGGTGAGGTAAGGTGGGAAGTGATAGGTGAAGTCAGGTTAGTGGGGAAGGGGGTGAAGTAAGAAACTGGAAGGTGATAGGTGAAGTCAGGTTAGTGGGGAAGGGGGTGAAGTAAGGTGGGAGATGATAGGTGAAGTCAGGTTAGTGGGGAAGGGGGTGAAGTAAGGTGGGAGATGATAGGTGAAGTCAGGTTAGTGGGGAAGGGGGTGAAGTAAGGTGGGAGATGATAGGTGAAGTCAGGTTAGTGGGGAAGGGGGTGAAGTAAGGTGGGAGATGATAGGTGAAGTCAGGTTAGTGGGGAAGGGGGTGAAGTAAGGTGGGAGATGATAGGTGAAGTCAGGTTAGTGGGGAAGGGGGTGAAGTAAGGTGGGAGATGATAGGTGAAGTCAGGTTAGTGGGGAAGGGGGTGAAGTAAGGTGGGAGATGATAGGTGAAGTCAGGTTAGTGGGGAAGGGGGGTGAAATAAGAAACTGGGAGGTGATAGGTGAAGTCAGGTTAGTGGGGAAGGGGGTGAATTAAGGTGGGAGGTGATAGGTGAAGTCAGGTTAGAGGGGAAGGGGGTGAAGTAAGGTGGGAGATGATAGGTGAAGTCAGGTTAGTGGGGAAGGGGGTGAAGTAAGGTGGGAGATGATAGGTGAAGTCAGGTTAGTGGGGAAGGGGGGTGAAATAAGAAACTGGGAGGTGATAGGTGAAGTCAGGTTAGTGGGGAAGGGGGTGAAGTAAGGTGGGAGGTGATAGGTGAAGTCAGGTTAGAGGGGAAGGGGGTGAAGTAAGGTGGGAGTTGATAGGTGAAGTCAGGTTAGTGGGGAAGGGGGGTGAAATAAGAAACTGGGAGGTGATAGGTGAAGTCAGGTTAGTGGGGAAGGGGGTGAAGTAAGGTGGGAGGTGATAGGTGAAGTAAGGTTAGTGGGGAAGGGGGGTGAAGTAAGAAACTGGGAGGTGATAGGTGAAGTCAGGTTAGTGAGGAATGGGGGTGAAGTAAGAAACTGGGAGGTGATAGGTGAAGTCAGGATAGTGGGGAAGGGGGTGAAGTAAGGTGGGAGGTGATAGGTGAAGTAAGGTTAGTGGGGAAGGGGGGTGAAGTAAGAAACTGGGAGGTGATAGGTGAAGTCAGGTTAGTGAGGAATGGGGGTGAAGTAAGAAACTGGGAGGTGATAGGTGAAGTCAGGTTAATGGGGAAGGGGGTGAAGAAAGAAACTGGGAGGTGATAGGTGAAGTCAGGTTAGTAGGGAAGGGGGGTGAAGTAAGAAACAGGGAGGTGATAGGTGAAGTCAGGTTAGTGGGGAATGGGGGTGAAGTAAGGTGGGAGGCGATAGGTGAAGTCAGGTTAGTGGGGAAGGGGGGTGAAGTAAGGTGGGAGGTGATAGGTGAAGTCAGGTTAGTGGGGAAGGGGGGTGAAGTAAGGTGGGAGGTGATAGGTGAAGTCAGGTTAATGGGGAAGGGGGGTGAAGTATGAAACTGGGAGGTGATAGGTGAAGTCAGGTTAATGGGGAAGGGGGTGAATTAAGAAACTGGGAGGTGATAGGTGAAGTCAGGTTAGTGGGGAAGGGGGTGAGTAAGGTGGGAGGTGATAGGTGAAGTAAGGTTAGTGGGGAAGGGGGGTGAAGTAAGAAACTGGGAGGTGATAGGTGAAGTCAGGTTAGTGAGGAATGGGGGTGAAGTAAGAAACTGGGAGGTGATAGGTGAAGTCAGGTTAATGGGGAAGGGGGTGAAGAAAGAAACTGGGAGGTGATAGGTGAAGTCAGGTTAGTAGGGAAGGGGGGTGAAGTAAGAAACAGGGAGGTGATAGGTGAAGTCAGGTTAGTGGGGAATGGGGTGAAGTAAGGTGGGAGGTGATAGGTGAAGTCAGGTTAGTGGGGAAGGGGGGTGAAGTAAGGTGGGAGGTGATAGGTGAAGTCAGGTTAATGGGGAAGGGGGGTGAAGTATGAAACTGGGAGGTGATAGGTGAAGTCAGGTTAATGGGGAAGGGGGTGAATTAAGAAACTGGGAGGTGATAGGTGAAGTCAGGTTAGTGGGGAAGGGGGTGAGTAAGGTGGGAGGTGATAGGTGAAGTCAGGTTAGTGGGGAAGGGGGTGAAGTAAGGTGGGAGATGATAGGTGAAGTCAGGTTAGTGTGGAAGGGGGTGAAGTAAGGTGTGAGAAGATAGGTGAAGTCAGGTTAGTGGGGAAGGCAGGTGAAATAAGAAACTGGAAGGTGATAGGTGAAGTCAGGTTAGTGGGGAAGGGGGGTGAAGTAAGAAACTGGAAGATGATAGGTGAAGTCAGAATAGTGGGGAAGGGGGTGAAGTAAGAAACTGGGAGGTGATAGGTGAAGTCAGGATAGTGGGGAAGGGGGTGAAGTAAGGTGGGAGATGATAGGTGATGTCAGGTTAGTGGGGAAGGGGGTGAAGTAAGGTGGGAGGTGATAGGTGAAGTCAGGTTAGTGGGGAAGGGGGTGAAGTAAGATGGGAGATGATAGGTGAAGTCAGGTTAGTGGGGAAGGGGGGTGAAATAAGAAACTGGGAGGTGATAGGTGAAGTCAGGTTAGTGGGGAAGGGGGTGAAGTAAGGTGGGAGGTGATAGGTGAAGTCAGGTTAGTTGGGAAGGGGGTGAAGTAAGGTGGGAGGTGATAGGTGAAGTCAGGTTAGTGGGGAAGGGGTTGAAGTAAGGTGGGAGGTGATAGGTGAAGTCAGGTTAGTGGGGAAGGGGGGTGAAGTAAGGTGGGAGGTGATAGGTGAAGTCAGGTTAGTGGGGAAGGGGGGTGAAGTAAGGTGGAGGTGATAGGTGAAGTCAGGTTATTGGGGAAGGGGGTTGAAGTAACGTGGGTGGTGATAGGTGAAGTCAGGTTAGTGTGGAAGGGGGTGAAGTAAGAAACTGGAAGGTGATAGGTGAAGTCAGGTTAGTGGGGAAGGGGGGTGAAGTAAGGTGGGAGGTGATAGGTGAAGTCAGGTTAGTGGGGAAGGGGGTGAAGTAAGGTCGGAGGTGATAGGTGAAGTCAGGTTAGTGGGGAAGGGGGGTGAAGTAAGGTGGAGGTGATAGGTGAAGTCAGGTTAGTGGGGAAGGGGGTGAAGTAAGAAACTGGAAGGTGATAGGTGAAGTCAGGTTAGTGGGGAAGGGGGGTGAAGTAAGGTGGGAGGTGATAGGTGAAGTCAGGTTAGTGGGGAAGGGGGTGAAGTAAGGTCGGAGGTGATAGGTGAAGTCAGGTTAGAGGGGAAGGGGGGTGAAGTAAGGTGGGAGATGATAGGTGAAGTCAGGTTAGTGGGGAAGGGGGTGAAGTAAGGTGGGAGGTGATAGGTGAAGTCAGGTTAGTGGGGAAGGGGGTGAAGTAAGGTGGGAGATGATAGGTGAAGTCAGGTTAGTGGGGAAGGGGGTGAAGTAAGGTGGGAGATGATAGGTGAAGTCAGGTTAGTGGGGAAGGGGGGTGAAATAAGAAACTGGGAGGTGATAGGTGAAGTCAGGTTAGTGGGGAAGGGGGTGAAGTAAGGTGGGAGGTGATAGGTGAAGTCAGGTTAGAGGGGAAGGGGGTGAAGTAAGGTGGGAGATGATAGGTGAAGCCAGGTTAGTGGGGAAGGGGGGTGAAATAAGAAACTGGGAGGTGATAGGTGAAGTCAGGTTAGTGGGGAAGGGGGGTGAAGTAAGAAACTGGGAGGTGATAGGTGAAGTCAGGTTAGTGAGGAATGGGGGTGAAGTAAGAAACTGGGAGGTGATAGGTGAAGTCAGGTTAATGGGGAAGGGGGTGAAGAAAGAAACTGGGAGGTGATAGGTGAAGTCAGGTTAGTAGGGAAGGGGGGTGAAGTAAGAAACAGGGAGGTGATAGGTGAAGTCAGGTTAGTGGGGAATGGGGGTGAAGTAAGGTGGGAGGTGATAGGTGAAGTCAGGTTAGTGGGGAAGGGGGGTGAAGTAAGGTGGGAGGTGATAGGTGAAGTCAGGTTAGTGGGGAAGGGGGGTGAAGTATGAAACTGGGAGGTGATAGGTGAAGTCAGGTTAATGGGGAAGGGGGTGAAGTAAGAAACTGGGAGGTGATAGGTGAAGTCAGGTTAGTGGGGAAGGGGGTGAGTAAGGTGGGAGGTGATAGGTGAAGTCAGGTTAGTGGGGAAGGGGGTGAAGTAAGATGGGAGATGATAGGTGAAGTCAGGTTAGTGGGGAAGGGGGGTGAAATAAGAAACTGGGAGGTGATAGGTGAAGTCAGGTTAGTGGGGAAGGGGGTGAAGTAAGATGGGAGATGATAGGTGAAGTCAGGTTAGTGGGGAAGGGGGGTGAAATAAGAAACTGGGAGGTGATAGGTGAAGTCAGGTTAGTGGGGAAGGGGGTGAGGTAAGGTGGGAGATGATAGGTGAAGTCAGGTTAGTGGGGAAGGGGGTGAGGTAAGGTGGGAGATGATAGGTGAAGTCAGGTTAGTGTGGAAGGGGAGTGAAGTAAGAAACTGGGAGGCGATAGGTGATGTCAGGTTAGTGGGGAAGGGGGTGAAGTAAGGTCGGAGGTGATAGGTGAAGTCAGGTTAGTGGGGAAGGGGGTGAAGTAAGGTCGGAGGTGATAGGTGAAGTCAGGTTAGTGGGGAATGGGGGTGAAGTAAGAAACTGGGAGGTGATAGGTGAAGTCAGGATAGAGGGGAAGGGGGTGAGGTAAGGTGGGAGGTGATAGGTGAAGTCAGGTTAGTGGGGAAGGGGGTGAAGTAAGAAACTGGGAGGTGATAGGTGAAGTCAGGTTAGTGGGGAAGGGAGTGAAGTAAGGTGGGAGGTGATAGGTGAAGTCAGGTTAGTGGGGAAGGGGGGTGAAGTAAGAAACTGGGAGGTGATTGGTGAAGTCAGGTTAGTGGGGAAGGGGGTGAGGTAAGGTGGGAGATGATAGGTGAAGTCAGGTTAGTGGGGAAGGGGGTGAAGTAAGGTGGGAGGTGATAGGTGAAGTCAGGTTAGTGGGGAAGGGGGGTGAAGTAAGAAACTGGGAGGTGATTGGTGAAGTCAGGTTAGTGGGGAAGGGGGTGAGGTAAGGTGGGAGGTGATAGGTGAAGTCAGGTTAGTGGGGAAGGGGGGTGAAGTAAGAAACTGGGAGGTGATTGGTGAAGTCAGGTTAGTGGGGAAGGGGGTGAGGTAAGGTGGGAGATGATAGGTGAAGTCAGGTTAGTGGGGAAGGGGGTGAAGTAAGGTGGGAGGTGATAGGTGAAGTCAGGATAGTGGGGAAGGGGGTGAAGTAAGGTGGGAGGTTATAGGTGAAGTCAGGTTAGTGGGGAAGGGGGTGAGGTAAGGTGGGAGGTGATAGGTGAAGTCAGGTTAGTGGGGAAGGGGGTGAAGTAAGGTGGGAGGTGATAGGTGAAGTCAGGTTAGTGGGGAAGGGGGTGAAGTAAGGTGGAGGTGATAGGTGAAGTCAGGTTATTGGGGAAGGGGGTTGAAGTAACGTGGGTGGTGATAGGTGAAGTCAAGTTAGTGGGGAAGGGGGTGAAGTAAGAAACTGGAAGGTGATAGGTGAAGTCAGGATAGTGGGGAAGGGTGTGAAGTAAGAAACTGGGAGGCGATAGGTGAAGTCAGGTTAGTGGGGAAGGGGGTGAATTAAGGTGGGAGGTGATGGGTGAAGTCAGGTTAGTGGGGAAGGGGGGTGAAGTAAGGTGGGAGATGATAGGTGAAGTCAGGTTAATGGGGAAGGGGTGAATTAAGGTGGGAGGTGATAGGTGAAGTCAGGTTAGTGGGGAAGGGGGTGAGGTAAGGTGGGAGGTGATAGGTGAAGTCAGGTTAATGGGGAAGGGGTGTTGAAGTAAGGTGGGAGGTGATAGGTGAAGTCATGTTAGTGGGGAAGGGGGTGAAGTAAGAAGCTGGGAGGTGATAGGTGAAGTCATGTTAGTGGGGAATGGGGTGAGGTAAGGTAGGAGGTGATAGGTGAAGTCAGGTTATTGGGGAAGGGGGTGAATTAAGCTGGGAGGTGATGGGTGAAGTCAGTTTAGTGGGGAAGGGGGGTGAAGTAAGGTGGGAGATGATAGGTGAAGTCAGGGTAATGGGGAAGGGGTGAATTAAGGTGGGAGGTGATAGGTGAAGTCAGGTTAGTGGGGAAGGGGGTGAGGTAAGGTGGGAGGTGATAGGTGAAGTCAGGTTAATGGGCAAGGGGTGTTGAAGTAAGGTGGGAGGTGATAGGTGAAGTCACGTTAGTGGGGAAGGGGGTGAAGTAAGAAGCTGAGAGGTGATAGGTGAAGTCAGATTAATGTGGAAGGGGGTTGAAGTAAGGTGTAGGTGATAGGGGAAGTCAGGTTAGTGGGGAAGTGGGTGAAAGTAAGGTGGGAGCTGATAGGTGAAGTCAGGTAAGTGGGGAAGGGGGTGAGGTAAGGTGGGAGGTGATAGATGAAGTCAGGTTAGTGGGGAAGGGGGGTGAAGTAAGGTGGGAGGTGATAGGTGAAGTCAGGTAAGTGGGGAAGGGGGTGAGGTAAGGTGGGAGGTGATAGATGAAGTCAGGTTAGTGGGGAAGGGGGGTGAAGTAAGGTGGGAGGTGATAGGTGAAGTCATGTTAGTGGGGAAGGGGGTGAAGTAAGAAACTGGAAGGTGATAGGTGAAGTCAGGTTAGTGGGGAAGGGGGTGAAGTAAGGTGGGAGATGATAGGTGAAGTCAGGTTAGTGGGGAAGGGGGTGAAGTAAGGTGGGAGGTGATAGGTGAAGTCAGGTTAGTGGGGAAGGGGGTGAAGTAAGGTGGGAGATGATAGGTGAATTCAGTTTAGTGGGGAAGGGGGTGAAGTAAGGTGGGAGATGATAGGTGAAGTCAGGTTAGTGGGGAAGGGGGGTGAAATAAGAAACTGGGAGGTGATAGGTGAAGTCAGGTTAGTGGGGAAGGGGGTGAAGTAAGGTGGGAGGTGATAGGTGAAGTCAGGTTAGAGGGGAAGGGGGTGAAGTAAGGTGGGAGATGATAGGTGAAGTCAGGTTAGTGGGGAAGGGGGGTGAAATAAGAAACTGGGAGGTGATAGGTGAAGTCAGGTTAGTGGGGAAAGGGGGTGAAGTAAGAAACTGGGAGGTGATAGGTGAAGTCAGGTTAGTGAGGAATGGGGGTGAAGTAAGAAAGTGGGAGGTGATAGGTGAAGTCAGGTTAATGGGGAAGGGGGTGAAGAAAGAAACTGGGAGGTGATAGGTGAAGTCAGGTTAGTAGGGAAGGGGGGTGAAGTAAGAAACAGGGAGGTGATAGGTGAAGTCAGGTTAGTGGGGAATGGGGGTGAAGTAAGGTGGGAGGTGATAGGTGAAGTCAGGTTAGTGGGGAAGGGGGGTGAAGTAAGGTGGGAGGTGATAGGTGAAGTCAGGTTAGTGGGGAAGGGGGGTGAAGTATGAAACTGGGAGGTGATAGGTGAAGTCAGGTTAATGGGGAAGGGGGGTGAAGTATGAAACTGGGAGGTGATAGGTGAAGTCAGGTTAATGGGGAAGGGGGTGAAGTAAGAAACTGGGAGGTGATAGGTGAAGTCAGGTTAGTGGGGAAGGGGGTGAGTAAGGTGGGAGGTGATAGGTGAAGTCAGGTTAGTGGGGAAGGGGGTGAAGTAAGGTGGGAGGTGATAGGTGAAGTCAGGTTAGTGTGGAAGGGGGTGAAGTAAGGTGTGAGAAGATAGGTGAAGTCAGGTTAGTGGGGAAGGGGGGTGAAATAAGAAACTGGGAGGTGATAGGTGAAGACAGGTTAGTGGGGAAGGGGGTGAAGTAAGGTGGGAGGTGATAGGTGAAGTCAGGTTAGTGGGGAAGGGGGTGAAGTAAGATGGGAGATGATAGGTGAAGTCAGGTTAGTGGGGAAGGGGGGTGAAATAAGAAACTGGGAGGTGATAGGTGAAGTCAGGTTAGTGGGGAAGGGGGTGAAGTAAGAAACTGGAAGGTGATAGGTGAAGTCAGGATAGTGGGGAAGGGGGTGAGGTAAGGTGGGAGGTGATAGGTGAAGTCAGGTTAGTGGGGAAGGGGGGTGAAGTAAGCAACTGGAAGGTGATAGGTGAAGTCAGGTTAGTGGGGAAGGGGGTGAAGTAAGAAACTGGAAGGTGATAGGTGAAGTCAGGTTAGTGGGGAAGGGGGTGAAGTAAGGTGGGAGGTGATAGGTGAAGTCAGGTTAGTGGGGGAGGGGGTGAAGTAAGGTGGGAGGTGATAGGTGAAGTCAGGTTAGTGGGGAAGGGGGTGAAGTAAGAAACTGGGAGGTGATAGGGTAAGTCAGGTTAGTGGGGAAGGGAGTGAAGTAAGGTGGGAGGTGATAGGTGAAGTCAGGTTAGTGGGGAAGGGGGTGAAGTAAGGTGGGAGATGATAGGTGAAGTCAGGTTAGTGGGGAGGGGGTGAAGTAAGAAACTGGGAGGTGATAGGTGAAGTCAGGTTAGTGGGGAAGGGAGTGAAGTAAGGTGGGAGGTGATAGGTGAAGTCAGGTTAGTGGGGAAGGGGGTTGAAGTAAGAAACTGGGAGGTGATTGGTGAAGTCAGGTTAGTGGGGAAGGGGGTGAGGTAAGGTGGGAGATGATAGGTGAAGTCAGGTTAGTGGGGAAGGGGGTGAAGTAAGGTGGGAGGTGATAGGTGAAGTCAGGTTAGTGGGGAAGGGGGTGAAGTAAGGTGGGAGGTGATAGGTGAAGTCAGGTTAGTAGGGAAGGGGGTGAAGTAAGGTGGAGGTGATAGGTGAAGTCAGGTTAGTGGGGAAGGGGGTGAAGTAAGGTGGGAGGTGATAGGTGAAGTCAGGTTAGTGGGGAAGGGGGTGAAGTAAGGTGGGAGGTGATAGGTGAAGTCAGGTTAGTGGGGAAGGGGGTGAAGTAAGGTGGGAGGTGATAGGTGAAGTCAGGTTAGTGGGGAAGGGGGTGAAGTAAGGTGGGAGGTGATAGGTGAAGTCAGGTTAGTAGGGAAGGGGGTGAAGTAAGGTGGAGGTGATAGGTGAAGTCAGGTTAGTGGGGAAGGGGGTGAAGTAAGGTGGAGGTGATAGGTGAAGTCAGGTTAGTAGGGAAGGGGGTGAAGTAAGGTGGGAGGTGATAGGTGAAGTCAGGTTAGTGGGGAAGGGGGGTGAAGTAAGGTGGGAGGTGATAGGTGAAGTCAGGTTAGTAGGGAAGGGGGTGAAGTAAGGTGGAGGTGATAGGTGAAGTCAGGTTATTGGGGAAGGGGGTGAAGTAAGAAACTGGAAGGTGATAGGTGAAGTCAGGATAGTGGGGAAGGGGCTGAAGTAAGGTGGGAGGTGATAGGTGAAGTCAGGTTAATGGGGAAGGGGGGTGAAGTAAGGTGGGAGGTGATAAGTGAAGTCAGGTTAATGGGGAAGCGGGGTGAAGTAAGGTGCGAGGTGATAGGTGAATCAGGTTAGTGGGGAAGGGGTGTGAAGTAAGAAACTGGGAGGTGATAGGTGAAGTCATGTTAGTGGGGAATGGGGTGAGGTAAGGTAGGAGGTGATAGGTGAAGTCAGGTTATTGGGGAAGGGGGTGAATTAAGCTGGGAGGTGATGGGTGAAGTCAGTTTAGTGGGGAAGGGGGGTGAAGTAAGGTGGGAGATGATAGGTGAAGTCAGGGTAATGGGGAAGGGGTGAATTAAGGTGGGAGGTGATAGGTGAAGTCAGGTTAGTGGGGAAGGGGGTGAAGTAAGGTGGGAGGTGATAGGTGAAGTCAGGTTAATGGGCAAGGGGTGTTGAAGTAAGGTGGGAGGTGATAGGTGAAGTCACGTTAGTGGGGAAGGGGGTGAAGTAAGAAGCTGGGAGGTGATAGGTGAAGTCAGATTAATGTGGAAGGGGGTTGAAGTAAGGTGTAGGTGATAGGGGAAGTCAGGTTAGTGGGGAAGTGGGTGAAAGTAAGGTGGGAGCTGATAGGTGAAGTCAGGTAAGTGGGGAAGGGGGTGAGGTAAGGTGGGAGGTGATAGATGAAGTCAGGTTAGTGGGGAAGGGGGGTGAAGTAAGGTGGGAGGTGATAGGTGAAGTCAGGTAAGTGGGGAAGGGGGTGAGGTAAGGTGGGAGGTGATAGATGAAGTCAGGTTAGTGGGGTAGGGGGGTGAAGTAAGGTGGGAGGTGATAGGTGAAGTCATGTTAGTGGGGAAGGGGGTTGAAGTAAGGTGGGAGGTGATAGGTGAAGTCAGGTTAGTGGGGAAGGGGGTGAGGTAAGGAGGGAGGTGATAGGTGAAGTCAGGTTATTGGGGAAGGGGGTTGAAGTAAGGTGGGAGGTGATAGGTGAAGTCAGGTTAGTGGGGAAGGGGGGTGAAGTAAGAAACTGGGAGGTGATAGGTGAAGACAGGTTAGTGGGGAAGGGGGGTGAAATAAGAAACTGGGAGGTGATAGGTGAAGTCAGGTTAGTGGGGAAGGGGGTGAAGTAAGGTGGGAGGTGATAGGTGAAGTCAGGTTAGAGGGGAAGGGGGTGAAGTAAGGTGGGAGATGATAGGTGAAGTCAGGTTAGTGGGGAAGGGGGGTGAAATAAGAAACTGGGAGGTGATAGGTGAAGTCAGGTTAGTGGGGAAGGGGGGTGAAGTAAGAAACTGGGAGGTGATAGGTGAAGTCAGGTTAGTGAGGAATGGGGGTGAAGTACGAAACTGGTAGGTGATAGGTGAAGTCAGGTTAATGGGGAAGGGGGTGAAGAAAGAAACTGGGAGGTGATAGGTGAAGTCAGGTTAGTAGGGAAGGGGGGTGAAGTAAGAAACAGGGAGGTGATAGGTGAAGTCAGGTTAGTGGGGAATGGGGGTGAAGTAAGGTGGGAGGTGATAGGTGAAGTCAGGTTAGTGGGGAAGGGGGGTGAAGTAAGGTGGGAGGTGATAGGTGAAGTCAGGTTAGTGGGGAAGGGGGGTGAAGTATGAAACTGGGAGGTGATAGGTGAAGTCAGGTTAATGGGGAAGGGGGGTGAAGTATGAAACTGGGAGGTGATAGGTGAAGTCAGGTTAATGGGGAAGGGGGTGAAGTAAGAAACTGGGAGGTGATAGGTGAAGTCAGGTTAGTGGGGAAGGGGGTGAGTAAGGTGGGAGGTGATAGGTGAAGTCAGGTTAGTGGGGAAGGGGGTGAAGTAAGGTGGGAGATGATAGGTGAAGTCAGGTTAGTGTGGAAGGGGGTGAAGTAAGGTGTGAGAAGATAGGTGAAGTCAGGTTAGTGGGGAAGGGGGGTGAAATAAGAAACTGGGAGGTGATAGGTGAAGACAGGTTAGTGGGGAAGGGGGTGAAGTAAGGTGGGAGGTGATAGGTGAAGTCAGGTTAGTGGGGAAGGGGGTGAAGTAAGATGGGAGATGATAGGTGAAGTCAGGTTAGTGGGGAAGGGGGGTGAAATAAGAAACTGGGAGGTGATAGTTGAAGTCAGGTTAGTGGGGAAGGGGGTGAAGTAAGAAACTGGAAGGTGATAGGTGAAGTCAGGTTA
Organism: Hemitrygon akajei; assembly: GCF_048418815.1. NCBI lineage: Eukaryota > Metazoa > Chordata > Chondrichthyes > Myliobatiformes > Dasyatidae > Hemitrygon > Hemitrygon akajei. The sequence goes on along the minus strand of NC_133124.1, from coordinate 140,174,666 downwards.
GTGGGGAATGGGGGTGAAGTAAGGTGGGAGGTGATAGGTGAAGTCAGGTTAGTGGGGAAGGGGGGTGAAGTAAGCAACTGGAAGGTGATAGGTGAAGTCAGGTTAGTGGGGAAGGGGGGTGAAGTAAGAAACTGGAAGGTGATAGGTGAAGTCAGGTTAGTGGGGAAGGGGGTGAAGTAAGGTGGGAGGTGATAGGTGAAGTCAGGTTAGTGGGGGAGGGGGTGAAGTAAGGTGGGAGGTGATAGGTGAAGTCAGGTTAGTGGGGAAGGGGGTGAAGTAAGAAACTGGGAGGTGATAGGGGAAGTCAGGTTAGTGGGGAAGGGAGTGAAGTAAGGTGGGAGGTGATAGGTGAAATCAGGTTAGTGGGGAAGGGGGTGAGGTAAGGTGGGAGATGATAGGTGAAGTCAGGTTAGTGGGGAAGGGGGTGAAGTAAGAAACTGGGAGGTGATAGGTGAAGTCAGGTTAGTGGGGAAGGGAGTGAAGTAAGGTGGGAGGTGATAGGTGAAGTCAGGTTAGTGGGGAAGGGGGGTGAAGTAAGAAACTGGGAGGTGATTGGTGAAGTCAGGTTAGTGGGGAAGGGGGTGAGGTAAGGTGGGAGATGATAGGTGAAGTCAGGTTAGTGGGGAAGGGGGTGAAGTAAGGTGGGAGGTGATAGGTGAAGTCAGGTTAGTGGGGAAGGGGGTGAAGTAAGGTGGGAGGTGATAGGTGAAGTCAGGTTAGTAGGGAAGGGGGTGAAGTAAGGTGGAGGTGATAGGTGAAGTCAGGTTATTGGGGAAGGGGGTTGAAGTAACGTGGGTGGTGATAGGTGAAGTCAAGTTAGTGGGGAAGGGGGTGAAGTAAGAAACTGGAAGGTGATAGGTGAAGTCAGGATAGTGGGGAAGGGGCTGAAGTAAGGTGGGAGGTGATAGGTGAAGTCAGGTTAATGGGGAAGCGGGGTGAAGTAAGGTGGGAGGTGATAAGTGAAGTCAGGTTAATGGGGAAGCGGGGTGAAGTAAGGTGCGAGGTGATAGGTGAATCAGGTTAGTGGGGAAGGGGTGTGAAGTAAGAAACTGGGAGGTGATAGGTGAAGTCATGTTAGTGGGGAATGGGGTGAGGTAAGGTAGGAGGTGATAGGTGAAGTCAGGTTATTGGGGAAGGGGGTGAATTAAGCTGGGAGGTGATGGGTGAAGTCAGTTTAGTGGGGAAGGGGGGTGAAGTAAGGTGGGAGATGATAGGTGAAGTCAGGGTAATGGGGAAGGGGTGAATTAAGGTGGGAGGTGATAGGTGAAGTCAGGTTAGTGGGGAAGGGGGTGAGGTAAGGTGGGAGGTGATAGGTGAAGTCAGGTTAATGGGCAAGGGGTGTTGAAGTAAGGTGGGAGGTGATAGGTGAAGTCACGTTAGTGGGGAAGGGGGTGAAGTAAGAAGCTGGGAGGTGATAGGTGAAGTCAGATTAATGTGGAAGGGGGTTGAAGTAAGGTGTAGGTGATAGGGGAAGTCAGGTTAGTGGGGAAGTGGGTGAAAGTAAGGTGGGAGCTGATAGGTGAAGTCAGGTAAGTGGGGAAGGGGGTGAGGTAAGGTGAGAGGTGATAGATGAAGTCAGGTTAGTGGGGAAGGGGGGTGAAGTAAGGTGGGAGGTGATAGGTGAAGTCAGGTAAGTGGGGAAGGGGGTGAGGTAAGGTGGGAGGTGATAGATGAAGTCAGGTTAGTGGGGTAGGGGGGTGAAGTAAGGTGGGAGGTGATAGGTGAAGTCATGTTAGTGGGGAAGGGGGGTGAAGTAAGGTGGGAGGTGATAGGTGAAGTCAGGTTAGTGGGGAAGGGGGTGAGGTAAGGAGGGAGGTGATAGGTGAAGTCAGGTTAGTGGGGAAGGGGGGTGAAGTAAGAAACTGGGAGGTGATAGGTGAAGACAGGTTAGTGGGGAATGGGGTGAAGTAAGAAACTGGGAGGTGATAGGTGAAGTCAGGTTTGTGAGGAAGAGGTTGAGGTAAGATGGGAGGTGATAGGTGAAGTTAAGTTAATGGGGAAGGGGGTGAAGTAAGGTGGGAGGTGATAGATATGTCAGGTTAGTGGGGAATGGGGGTGAATTAAGAAACTGGGATGTTATAGGTGATGTCAGGTTAGTGGGGAAGGGGGTGAAGAAAGGTGGGAGATGATAGGTGAAGTCAGGGTAGTGGGGAAGGGGGCTGAAATAAGAAACTTGGTAGTGATAGGTGATGTCAGGTTAGTGGGGAATGGGGGTGAAGTAACGTGGGAGGTGATAGGTGAAGTCAGCTTAGTGGGGAAGGTGGGTGAAGTAAGGTTGGTGGTGATAGGTGAAGTCAGGTTAGTGGGGAAGGGGGTGAAGTAAGGTGGGAGGTGATAGGTGAAGTCAGGTTAGTGGGGAAGGGGGAGAAGTAAGGTGGGAGGTGATAGGTGATGTCAGGTTAGTGGGGAAGGCGGGTGAAGTAAGGTGGGAGGTGATAGGTGAAGTCAGGTTAGTGGGGAAGGGGGGTGAAATAAGGTGGGAGGTGATAGGGGAAGTCAGGTTAATGGGGAAGGGGGTGAAGTAAGGTGATAGGTGATAGGTGAAGTCAGGTTAATGGGGAAGGTGGTGAAGTAAGGAGGGAGGTGATAGGTGAAGTCAGGTTAGTCGGGAATGGGGATGAAGTAAGCAGGGAGGTGATAGGTGAAGTCAGGTTAGTGGGGAAGGGGGTTGAAGTAAGGAAGGAGGTGATAGGTGGTCAGGTTAGTGGGGAAGGGGGTTGAAGTAAGGAGGGAGGTGATAGATGAAGTCAGGTTTGTCGGGAATGGGGATGAAGTAAGCAGGGAGGTGATTGGTGAAGTCAGGTTAGTGGGGAAGGGGGTTGAAGTAAGGAGGGAGGTGATAGGTGAAGTCAGGTTAGTCGGGAATGGGGATGAAGTAAGGTGGGTGGTGATAGGTAAAGTCAGGTTAGTCGGGAATAGGAGTGAAGTAAGGTGGGAGGTGATAGGTGAAGTCAGGTTAATGGAGAAGGGGGTTGAAGTAAGGAGGGAGGTGATAGGTAAAGTCAGGTTAGTCGGGAATGGGGGTGAAGTAAGGTGGGAGGTGATAGGTGAAGTCAGGTCAGTGGGGAAGGGGGTTGAAGTAAGTTGGGAGGTGATATGTGAAGTCAGGTTAGTGGGGAAGGGTGTGAAGTAAGGTGGGAGGTGAAAGGTGAAGTCACTTTAGTTGGGAAGGGGGTGAAGTAAGAAACTGGGAGGTGATAGGTGAGGTCAGGTTAGTGGGGAAGGGGCTGAAGTAAGGTGGGAGGTGATAGGTGATGTCAGGTTAGGGGGGAAGGGGCTGAAGTAAGGTGGGAGGTGATAGGTGAAGTCAGGTTAATGGGGAAGGGGGTGAAGTAAGGTGGGAGGTGATAGGTGAATTCAGGTTAATGGGGAAAGGGGTGAAGTAAGGTGGGAGGTGATAGGTGAAGTCAGATTAATGGGGAAGGCGGTTGAAGTAAGGTGGGAGGTGGTAGGTGAAGTCAGGTTAATGGGGAAGGGGGTGAAGTAAGGTGGAAGGTGATAGGTGAAGTCAGGTTAGTGGGGAAGGGGGTGAGGTAAGGTGGGAGGTGATAGGTGAAGTCAGGTTAGTGGGGAAGGGGGGTGAAGTAAGGTCGGAGGTGATAGGTGAAGTCAGGTTAATGGGGAAGGGGGTGAAGTAAGGTGGGAGGTGATAAGTGATGTCAGGTCAGTGGGGAAGGGGGTGAGGTAAGGTGGGAGGTGATAGGTGAAGTCAGGTTAGTGGGGAAGGGGGTGAAGTAAGAAATTGGGAGGTGATAGGTGAAGTCAGGTTAGTGGGGAAGGGTGTGAAGTAAGAAACTGGGAGGCGATAGGTGAAGTCAGGTTAGTGGGGAAGGGGGTGAATTAAGGTGGGAGGTGATGGGTGAAGTCAGGTTAGTGGGGAAGGCAGGTGAAGTAAGGTGGGAGATGATAGGTGAAGTCAGGTTAATGGGGAAGGGGTGAATTAAGGTGGGAGGTGATAGGTGATGTCAGGTTAGTGGGGAAGGGGGTGAGGTAAGGTGGGAGGTGATAGGTGAAGTCAGGTTAATGGGGAAGGGGTGTTGAAGTAAGGTGGGAGGTGATAGGTGAAGTCATGTTAGTGGGGAAGGGGGTGAAGTAAGAAGCTGGGAGGTGATAGGTGAAGTCAGATTAATGGGGAAGGGGGTTGAAGTAAGGTGTAGGTGATAGGGGAAGCCAGGTTAGTGGGGAAGTGGGTGAGAGTAAGATGGGAGGTGATAGGTGAAGTCAGGTTAGTGGGGAAGGGGGTGAGGTAAGGTGGGAGGTGATAGGTGAAGTCAGGTTAGTCGGGAATGGGGATGAAGTAAGCAGGGAGGTGATAGGTGAAGTCAGGTTAGTGGGGAAGGGCGTTGAAGTAAGGAGGGAGGTGATAGGTGAAGTCAGGTTAGTCGGGAATGGGGATGAAGTAAGGTGGGCGGTGATAGGTAAAGTCAGCTAAGTCGGGAATAGGAGTGAAGTAAGGTTGGAGGTGATAGGTGAAGTCAGGTTAATGGGGAAGGGGGTTGAAGTAAGGAAGGAGGTGTTAGGTGGTCAGGTTAGTGGGGAAGGGGGTTGAAGTAAGGAGGGAGGTGATAGGTGAAGTCAGGTTAGTCGGGAATGGGGATGAAGTAAGCAGGGAGGTGATTGGTGAAGTCAGGTTAGTGGGGAAGGGGGTTGAAGTAAGGAGGGAGGTGATAGGTGAAGTCAGGTTAGTCGGGAATGGGGATGAAGTAAGGTGGGTGGTGATAGGTAAAGTCAGGTTAGTCGGGAATAGGAGTGAAGTAAGGTGGGAGGTGATAGGTGAAGTCAGGTTAATGGGGAAGGGGGTTGAAGTAAGGAGGGAGGTGATAGGTAAAGTCAGGTTAGTCGGGAATGGGGGTGAAGTAAGGTGGGAGGTGATAGGTGATGTCAGGTTAGTGGGGAAGGGGCTGAAGTAAGGTGGGAGGTGATAGGTGAAGTCAGGTTAATGGGGAAGGGGGTGAAGTAAGGTTGGAGGTGATAGGTGAATTCAGGTTAATGGGGAAAGGGGTGAAGTAAGGTGGGAGGTGATAGGTGAAGTCAGATTAATGGGGAAGGCGGTTGAAGTAAGGTGGGAGGTGATAGGTGAAGTTAGGTTAATGGGGAAGGGGGTGAAGTAAGGTGGAAGGTGATAGGTGAAGTCAGGTTAGTGGGGAAGGGGGTGAGGTAAGGTGGGAGGAGATAGGTGAAGTCAGGTTAGTGGGGAAGGGGGGTGAAGTAAGAAACTGGGAGGTGATAGGTGAAGTCAGGTTTGTGGGGAAGGGGGTGAAGTAAGGTGGGAGGTGATAGGTGATGTCAGGTCAGTGGGGAAGGGGGTGAGGTAAGGTGGGAGGTGATAGGTGAAGTCAGGTTAGTGGGGAAGGGGGTGAAGTAAGAAACTGGGAGGTGATAGGTGAAGTCAGGTTAGTGCGGAAGGGGAGTGAAGTAAGAAACTGGGAGGCGATAGGTGATGTCAGGTTAGTGGGGAAGGGGGTGAAGTAAGGTCGGAGGTGATAGGTGAAGTCAGGTTAGTCGGGAAGGGGGTTGAAGTAACGTGGGAGGTGATAGGTGAAGTCAGGTTAGTGGGGAAGGGGGGTGAAGTAAGAAACTGGAAGGTGATAGGTGATGTCAGGTTAGTGGGGAAGGGGGTGAATTAAGGTGGGAGGTGATGGGTGAAGTCAGGTTAGTGGGGAAGGGGGGTGAAGTAAGGTGGGAGATGATAGGTGAAGTCAGGTTAATGGGGAAGGGGTGAATTAAGGTGGGAGGTGATAGGTGATGTCAGGTTAGTGGGGAAGGGGGTGAGGTAAGGTGGGAGGTGATAGGTGATGTCAGGTTAATGGGGAAGGGGTGTTGAAGTAAGGTGGGAGGTGATAGGTGAAGTCATGTTAGTGGGGAAGGGGGTGAAGTAAGAAGCTGGGAGGTGATAGGTGAAGTCAGATTTATGGGGAAGGGGGTTGAAGTAAGGTGTAGGTGATAGGGGAAGCCAGGTTAGTGGGGAAGTGGGTGAGAGTAAGGTGGGAGGTGATAGGTGAAGTCAGGTTAGTGGGGAAGGGGGTGAGGTAAGGTGGGAGGTGATAGATGAAGTCAGATTAGTGGGGAAGGGGTGTGAAGTAAGGTGGGAGGTGATAGGTGAAGTCATGTTAGTGGGGAAGGGGGGTGAAGAAAGGTGGGAGGTGATAGGTGAAGTCAGGTTAGTGGGGAAGGGGGTGAGGTAAGGAGGGAGGTGATAGGTGAAGTCAGGTTATTGGGGAGGGGGGTTGAAGTAAGGTGGGAGGTGATGGGTGAAGTCAGGTTAGTGGGGAAGGGGGTTGAAGTAAGGTGGGAGGTGATGGGTGAAGTCAGGTTAGTGGGGAAGGGGGTGAAGTAAGAAACTGGGAGGTGATAGGTGAAGACAGGTTAGTGGGGAAGGGGGTGAAGTAAGGTGGGAGGTGATAGATAAGTCAGGTTAGTGGGGAAGGGGGATGAATTAAGAAACTGGGAGGTGATAGGTGATGTCAGGTTAGTGAGGAAGGGGGTGAAGTAAGGTGGGAGATGATAGGTGAAGTCAGGTTAGTGGGGAAGGGGGGTGAAGTAACGTGGGAGGTGATAGGTGAAGTCAGCTTAGTGGGGAAGGTGGGTGAAGTAAGGTTGGTGGTGATAGGTGAAGTCAGGTTAGTGGGGAAAGGGGTGAAGTAAGGTGGGAGGTGATAGGTGAAGTCAGGTTAGTGGGGAAGGGGGTGAAGTAAGGTGGGAGGTGATAGGTGAAGTCAGGTTAGTGGGGAAGGAGGTGAAGTAAGGTGGGAGGTGATAGGTGAAGTCAGGTTAGTGGGGAAGGGGGGTGAAGTAAGGTGGGAGGTGATAGGTGAAGTCAGGTTAATGGGGAAGGAGGTGAAGTAAGGTGGGAGGTGATAGGTGAAGTCAGGTTAATGGGGAAGGGGGTGAAGTAAGGTGGTAGGTGATAGATGAAGTCAGGTTAGTCGGGAATGGGGATGAAGTAAGGTGGGTGGTGATAGGTAAAGTCAGGTTAGTCGGGAATAGGAATGAAGTAAGGTGGGAGGTGATAGGTGAAGTCAGGTTAGTGGGGAAGTGGGTGAGAGTAAGGTGGGAGGTGATAGGTGAAGTCAGGTTAGTGGGGAAGGGGGTGAGGTAAGGTGGGAGGTGATAGATGAAGTCAGGTTATTGGGGAAGGGGGGTGAAGTAAGGTGGGAGGTGATAGGTGAAGTCATGTTAGTTGGGAAGGGGGGTGAAGTAAGGTGGGAGGTGATAGGTGAAGTCAGGTTATTGGGGAAGGGGGGTGAAGTAAGAAACTGGGAGGTGATAGGTGAAGTCACGTTATTGGGGAAGGGGGTAAAGTAAGAAACTGGGAGGTGATAGGGGAAGTCTGGTTAGTGAGGAAGGGGGTGAGGTAAGGTAGGAGGTGATAGGTGAAGTTAAGTTAATGGGGAAGGGGGTGAAGTAAGGTGGGAGGTGATAGATAAGTCAGGTTAGTGGGGAAGGGGGGTGAATTAAGAAACTGGGAGGTGATAGGTGATGTCAGGTTAGTGGGGAAGGGGGGTGAAATAAGAAACTTGGTAGTGATAGGTGATGTCAGGTTAGTGGGGAAGGGGGTGAAGTAAGGTGGGAGGTGATAGGTGAAGTCAGGTTAGTGGGGAAGGGGGTGAAGTAAGGTGGGAGGTGATAGTTGAAGTCAGGTTAGTGGGGAAGGGGGTTGAAGTAAGGTGGGAGGTGATAGGTGAAGTCAGGTTAGTCGGGAATAGGAATGAAGTAAGGTGGGAGGTGATAGGTGAAGTCAGGTTAATGGGGAAGGGGGTTGAATTAAAGAGGGAGGTGATAGGTAAAGTCAGGTTAGTCGGGAATGGGGGTGAAGTAAGGTGGGTGGTGATAGGTAAAGTCAGGTTTGTCGGGAATAGGAGTGAAGTAAGGTGGGAGGTGATAGGTGAAGTCAGGTTAATGGGGAAGGGGGTTGAAGTAAGGAGGGAGGTGATAGGTAAAGTCAGGTTAGTCGGGAATGGGGGTGAAGTAAGGTGGGAGGTGATAGGTGAAGTCAGGTTAGTGGGGAAGGGGATTGAAGTAAGGTGGGAGGTGATATGTGAAGTCAGGTTAGTGGGGAAGGGGGTGAAGTAAGGTGGGAAGTGAAAGGTGAAGTCACGTTAGTTGGGAAGGGGGTGAAGTAAGAAACTGGGAGGTGATAGGTGATGTCAGGTTAGTGGGGAAGGGGCTGAAGTAAGGTGGGATGTGATAGGTGAAGTCAGGTTAATGGGGAAGGGGGAGAAGTAAGGTGGGAGGTGATAGGTGAATTCAGGTTAATGGGGAAAGGGGTGAAGTAAGGTGGGAGGTGATAGGTGAAGTCAGATTAATGGGGAAGGCGGTTGAAGTAAGGTGGGAGGTGATAGGTGAAGTCAGGTTAATGGGGAAGGGGGTGAAGTAAGGTGATAGGTGATAGGTGAAGTCAGGTTAATGGGGAAGGGGGTGAAGTAAGGAGGGAGGTGATAGGTGAAGTCAGGTTAGTCGGGAATGGGGATGAAGTAAGCAGGGAGGTGATAGGTGAAGTCAGGTTAGTGGGGAAGGGGGTTGAAGTAAGGAAGGAGGTGATAGGTGGTCAGGTTAGTGGGGAAGGGGGTTGAAGTAAGGAGGGAGGTGATAGATGAAGTCAGGTTTGTCGGGAATGGGGATGAAGTAAGGTGGGTGGTGATAGGTAAAGTCAGGTTAGTCGGGAATAGGAGTGAAGTAAGGTGGGAGGTGATAGGTGAAGTCAGGTTAATGGAGAAGGGGGTTGAAGTAAGGAGGGAGGTGATAGGTAAAGTCAGGTTAGTCGGGAATGGGGGTGAAGTAAGGTGGGAGGTGATAGGTGAAGTCAGGTCAGTGGGGAAGGGGGTTGAAGTAAGGTGGGAGGTGATATGTGAAGTCAGGTTAGTGGGGAAGGGTGTGAAGTAAGGTGGGAGGTGAAAGGTGAAGTCACTTTAGTTGGGAAGGGGGTGAAGTAAGAAACTGGGAGGTGATAGGTGAGGTCAGGTTAGTGGGGAAGGGGCTGAAGTAAGGTGGGAGGTGATAGGTGATGTCAGGTTAGGGGGGAAGGGGCTGAAGTAAGGTGGGAGGTGATAGGTGAAGTCAGGTTAATGGGGAAGGGGGTGAAGTAAGGTGGGAGGTGATAGGTGAATTCAGGTTAATGGGGAAAGGGGTGAAGTAAGGTGGGAGGTGATAGGTGAAGTCAGATTAATGGGGAAGGCGGTTGAAGTAAGGTGGGAGGTGGTAGGTGAAGTCAGGTTAATGTGGAAGGGGGTGAAGTAAGGTGGAAGGTGATAGGTGAAGTCAGGTTAGTGGGGAAGGGGGTGAGGTAAGGTGGGAGGTGATAGGTGAAGTCAGGTTAGTGGGGAAGGGGGGTGAAGTAAGGTCGGAGGTGATAGGTGAAGTCAGGTTAATGGGGAAGGGGGTGAAGTAAGGTGGGAGGTGATAGGTGATGTCAGGTCAGTGGGGAAGGGGGTGAGGTAAGGTGGGAGGTGATAGGTGAAGTCAGGTTAGTGGGGAAGGGGGTGAAGTAAGAAATTGGGAGGTGATAGGTGAAGTCAGGTTAGTGGGGAAGGGTGTGAAGTAAGAAACTGGGAGGCGATAGGTGAAGTCAGGTTAGTGGGGAAGGGGGTGAATTAAGGTGGGAGGTGATGGGTGAAGTCAGGTTAGTGGGGAAGGGGGGTGAAGTAAGGTGGGAGATGATAGGTGAAGTCAGGTTAATGGGGAAGGGGTGAATTAAGGTGGGAGGTGATAGGTGATGTCAGGTTAGTGGGGAAGGGGGTGAGGTAAGGTGGGAGGTGATAGGTGAAGTCAGGTTAATGGGGAAGGGGTGTTCAAGTAAGGTGGGAGGTGATAGGTGAAGTCATGTTAGTGGGGAAGGGGGTGAAGTAAGAAGCTGGGAGGTGATAGGTGAAGTCAGATTAATGGGGAAGGGGGTTGAAGTAAGGTGTAGGTGATAGGGGAAGCCAGGTTAGTGGGGAAGTGGGTGAGAGTAAGATGGGAGGTGATAGGTGAAGTCAGGTTAGTGGGGAAGGGGGTGAGGTAAGGTGGGAGGTGATAGGTGAAGTCAGGTTAGTGGGGAAGGGGGTGAGGTAAGGTGGGAGGTGATAGGTGAAGTCAGGTTAGTCGGGAATGGGGATGAAGTAAGCAGGGAGGTGATAGGTGAAGTCAGGTTAGTGGGGAAGGGGGTTGAAGTAAGGAGGGAGGTGATAGGTGAAGTCAGGTTAGTCGGGAATGGGGATGAAGTAAAGTGGGCGGTGATAGGTAAAGTCAGCTAAGTCGGGAATAGGAGTGAAGTAAGGTTGGAGGTGATAGGTGAAGTCAGGTTAATGGGGAAGGGGGTTGAAGTAAGGAAGGAGGTGTTAGGTGGTCAGGTTAGTGGGGAAGGGGGTTGAAGTAAGGAGGGAGGTGATAGGTGAAGTCAGGTTAGTCGGGAATGGGGATGAAGTAAGCAGGGAGGTGATTGGTGAAGTCAGGTTAGTGGGGAAGGGGGTTGAAGTAAGGAGGGAGGTGATAGGTGAAGTCAGGTTAGTCGGGAATGGGGATGAAGTAAGGTGGGTGGTGATAGGTAAAGTCAGGTTAGTCGGGAATAGGAGTGAAGTAAGGTGGGAGGTGATAGGTGAAGTCAGGTTAATGGGGAAGGGGGTTGAAGTAAGGAGGGAGGTGATAGGTAAAGTCAGGTTAGTCGGGAATGGGGGTGAAGTAAGGTGGGAGGTGATAGGTGATGTCAGGTTAGTGGGGAAGGGGCTGAAGTAAGGTGGGAGGTGATAGGTGAAGTCAGGTTAATGGGGAAGGGGGTGAAGTAAGGTGGGAGGTGATAGGTGAATTCAGGTTAATGGGGAAAGGGGTGAAGTAAGGTGGGAGGTGATAGGTGAAGTCAGATTAATGGGGAAGGCGGTTGAAGTAAGGTGGGAGGTGATAGGTGAAGTTAGGTTAATGGGGAAGGGGGTGAAGTAAGGTGGAAGGTGATAGGTGAAGTCAGGTTAGTGGGGAAGGGGGTGAGGTAAGGTGGGAGGAGATAGGTGAAGTCAGGTTAGTGGGGAAGGGGGGTGAAGTAAGAAACTGGGAGGTGATAGGTGAAGTCAGGTTTGTGGGGAAGGGGGTGAAGTAAGGTGGGAGGTGATAGGTGATGTCAGGTCAGTGGGGAAGGGGGTGAGGTAAGGTGGGAGGTGATAGGTGAAGTCAGGTTAGTGGGGAAGGGGGTGAAGTAAGAAACTGGGAGGTGATAGGTGAAGTCAGGTTAGTGCGGAAGGGGAGTGAAGTAAGAAACTGGGAGGCGATAGGTGATGTCAGGTTAGTGGGGAAGGGGGTGAAGTAAGGTCGGAGGTGATAGGTGAAGTCAGGTTAGTCGGGAAGGGGGTTGAAGTAACGTGGGAGGTGATAGGTGAAGTCAGGTTAGTGGGGAATGGGGTGAAGTAAGAAACTGGAAGGTGATAGGTGATGTCAGGTTAGTGGGGAAGGGTGTGAAGTAAGAAACTGGGAGGTGATAGGTGAAGTCAGGTTAGTGGGGAAGGGGGTGAATTAAGGTGGGAGGTGATGGGTGAAGTCAGGTTAGTGGGGAAGGGGGGTGAAGTAAGGTGGGAGATGATAGGTGAAGTCAGGTTAATGGGGAAGGGGTGAATTAAGGTGGGAGGTGATAGGTGAAGTCAGGTTAGTGGGGAAGGGGGTGAGGTAAGGTGGGAGGTGATAGATGAAGTCAGATTAGTGGGGAAGGGGTGTGAAGTAAGGTGGGAGGTGATAGGTGAAGTCATGTTAGTGGGGAAGGGGGGTGAAGAAAGGTGGGAGGTGATAGGTGAAGTCAGGTTAGTGGGGAAGGGGGTGAGGTAAGGAGGGAGGTGATAGGTGAAGTCAGGTTATTGGGGAGGGGGGTTGAAGTAAGGTGGGAGGTGATGGGTGAAGTCAGGTTAGTGGGGAAGGGGGTGAAGTAAGAAACTGGGAGGTGATAGGTGAAGACAGGTTAGTGGGGAAGGGGGTGAAGTAAGAAACTGGGAGGTGATAGGTGAAGTCAGGTTAGTGAGGAAGGGGGTGAAGTAAGGTGGGAGGTGATAGATAAGTCAGGTTAGTGGGGAAGGGGGATGAATTAAGAAACTGGGAGGTGATAGGTGATGTCAGGTTAGTGAGGAAGGGGGTGAAGTAAGGTGGGAGATGATAGGTGAAGTCAGGTTAGTGGGGAAGGGGGGTGAAGTAACGTGGGAGGTGATAGGTGAAGTCAGCTTAGTGGGGAAGGTGGGTGAAGTAAGGTTGGTGGTGATAGGTGAAGTCAGGTTAGTGGGGAAGGGGGTGAAGTAAGGTGGGAGGTGATAGGTGAAGTCAGGTTAGTGGGGAAAGGGGTGAAGTAAGGTGGGAGGTGATAGGTGAAGTCAGGTTAGTGGGGAAGGGGGTGAAGTAAGGTGGGAGGTGATAGGTGAAGTCAGGTTAATGGGGAAGGGGGTGAAGTAAGGTGGTAGGTGATAGATGAAGTCAGGTTAGTCGGGAATGGGGATGAAGTAAGGTGGGTGGTGATAGGTGAAGTCAGGTTAGTGGGGAAGTGGGTGAGAGTAAGGTGGGAGGTGATAGGTGAAGTCAGGTTAGTGGGGAAGGGGGTGAGGTAAGGTGGGAGGTGATAGATGAAGTCAGGTTATTGGGGAAGGGGGGTGAAGTAAGGTGGGAGGTGATAGGTGAAGTCATGTTAGTTGGGAAGGGGGGTGAAGTAAGGTGGGAGGTGATAGGTGAAGTCAGGTTATTGGGGAAGGGGGGTGAAGTAAGAAACTGGGAGGTGATAGGTGAAGTCACGTTATTGGGGAAGGGGGTAAAGTAAGAAACTGGGAGGTGATAGGGGAAGTCTGGTTAGTGAGGAAGGGGGTGAGGTAAGATAGGAGGTGATAGGTGAAGTTAAGTTAATGGGGAAGGGGGTGAAGTAAGGTGGGAGGTGATAGATAAGTCAGGTTAGTGGGGAAGGGGGGTGAATTAAGAAACTGGGAGGTGATAGGTGATGTCAGGTTAGTGGGGAAGGGGGGTGAAATAAGAAACTTGGTAGTGATAGGTGATGTCAGGTTAGTGGGGAAGGGGGTGAAGTAAGGTGGGAGGTGATAGGTGAAGTCAGGTTAGTGGGGAAGGGGGTGAAGTAAGGTGGGAGGTGATAGTTGAAGTCAGGTTAGTGGGGAAGGGGGTTGAAGTAAGGTGGGAGGTGATAGGTGAAGTCAGGTTAGTCGGGAATAGGAATGAAGTAAGGTGGGAGGTGATAGGTGAAGTCAGGTTAATGGGGAAGGGGGTTGAATTAAAGAGGGAGGTGATAGGTAAAGTCAGGTTAGTCGGGAATGGGGGTGATGTAAGGTGGGAGGTGATAGGTAAAGTCAGGTTAGTCGGGAATAGGAGTGAAGTAAGGTGGGAGGTGATAGGTGAAGTCAGGTTAATGGGGAAGGGGGTTGAAGTAAGGAGGGAGGTGATAGGTAAAGTCAGGTTAGTCGGGAATGGGGGTGAAGTAAGGTGGGAGGTGATAGGTGAAGTCAGGTTAGTGGGGAAGGGGATTGAAGTAAGGTGGGAGGTGATATGTGAAGTCAGGTTAGTGGGGAAGGGGGGTGAAGTAAGGTGGGAAGTGAAAGGTGAAGTCACGTTAGTTGGGAAGGGGGTGAAGTAAGAAACTGGGAGGTGATAGGTGATGTCAGGTTAGTGGGGAAGGGGCTGAAGTAAGGTGGGAGGTGATAGGTGAAGTCAGGTTAATGGGGAAGGGGGAGAAGTAAGGTGGGAGGTGATAGGTGAATTCAGGTTAATGGGGAAAGGGGTGAAGTAAGGTGGGAGGTGATAGGTGAAGTCAGATTAATGGGGAAGGCGGTTGAAGTAAGGTGGGAGGTGATAGGTGAAGTCAGGTTAATGGGGAAGGGGGTGAAGTAAGGTGGGAGGTGATAGGTGAAGTCAGGTTAGTGGGGAAGGGGGTGAGGTAAGGTGGGAGGGGATAGGTGAAGTCAGGTTAGTGGGGAAGGGGGGTGAAGTAAGGTCGGAGGTGATAGGTGAAGTCAGGTTAATGGGGAAGGGGGTGAAGTAAGGTGGGTGGTGATAGGTGAAGTCAGGTTAGTGGGGAAGGGGGTGAAGTAAGAAACTGGGAGGTGATAGGTGAAGTCAGGTTAGTGCGGAAGGGGAGTGACGTAAGAAACTGGGAGGCGATAGGTGATGTCAGGTTAGTGGGGAAGGGGGTGAAGTAAGGTCGGAGGTGATAGGTGAAGTCAGGTTAGTGGGGAAGGGGGGTGAAGTAAGGTGGGAGGTGATAGTTGAAGTCAGGTTAGTGGGGAAGGGGGGTGAAGTAAGATACTGGAAGGTGATAGGTGATGTCAGGTTAGTGGAGAAGGGGGTGAAGTAAGAAACTGGGAGGTGATAGGTGAAGTCAGGTTAGTGGGGAAGGGGGTGAAGTAAAGTGGGAGATGATAGGTGAAGTCAGGTTAGTGGGGAAGCGGTGTGAAATAACAAACTGGGAGGTGATAGGTGATGTCAGGTTTGTGAGGAAGGGGGTGAGGTAAGGTGGGAGGTGATAGGTGAAGTAAGGTTAATGGGGAAGGGGGTGAAGTAAGGTGGGAGGTGATAGGTGAAGTCAGGTTAGTGTGGAAGGGGGGTGAAGTGAGAAACTGGGAGGTGATAGGTGATGTCAGGTTAGTGGGGAAGGGGGTGAAGTAAGGTGGGAGATGATAGGTGAAGTCAGGTTAGTGGGGAAGGGGTTGAGGTAAGGAGGGAGGTGATAGGTGAAGTCAGGTTAGAGAGGAATGGGGGTGAAGTAAGAAACTGGGAGGTGATAGGTGATGTCAGATTAGTGGGGAAGGGGGTGAAGTAAGAAACTGGGAGGTGATAGGTGAAGTCAGGTTAGTGGGGAAGGGGCAGAAGTAAGGTGGGAGGTGATAGTTGAAGTCAGGTTAATGGGGAAGAGGGTGAAGTAATGTGGGAGGTGATAGGTGAAGTCAGGTTAGTGGGGAAGGGGGGTGAAGTAAGAAACTGGGAGGTGATAGGTGAAGTCAGGTTTGTGGGGAAGGGGGTAAAGTAAGGTGGGAGGTGATAGATGAAGTCAGGTTAGTGGGGAAGGGGGGTGAAATAAGAAACTGGGAGGTGATAGGTGAAGTCAGGTTAGTGGGGAAGGGGGGTGAAATAAGAAACTGGGAGGTGATAGGTGATGTCAGGTTAGTGGGGAAGGGGGTGAAGTTATAAACTGGGAGGTGATAGGTGAAGTCAGGTTAGTGGGGAAGGGAGAGAGGTAAGGTGGGAGATTATAGGTGAAGTCAGGTTAGTGGAGAAGGGGGTGAAGTAAGGTGGGAGATGATAGGGGAAGTCAGGTTAGTGGGGAAGGGGGGTGAAATAAGAAACTGGGAGGTGATAGGTGATGTCAGGTTAGTGGGGAAGGGGGTGAAGTTATAAACTGGGAGGTGATAGGTGAAGTCAGGTTAGTGGGGAAGGGAGAGAGGTAAGGTGGGAGATTATAGGTGAAGTCAGGTTAGTGGGGAAGGGGGTGAAGTAAGGTGGGAGATGATAGGTGAAGTCAGGTTAGTGGGGAACGGGGGTGAAATAAGAAACTGGGAGGTGATAGGTGAAGTCAGGTTAATGGGGAATCGGGGTGAAGTAAGGTGGGAGGTGATAGGTGAAGTCAGGTTAGTGGGGAAGGGGGTGGAAGTAAGGTGGGAGGTGATAGGTGAAGTCAGGTTAGTGGGGAAGGGGGGTGAAATAAGAAACTGGGAGGTGATAGGTGATGTCAGGTTAGTGGGGAAGGGGGTGAAGTTATAAACTGGGAGGTGATAGGTGAAGTCAGGTTAGTGGGGAAGGGAGAGAGGTAAGGTGGGAGATTATAGGTGGTCAGGTTAGTGGGGAAGGGGGTGAAGTAAGGTGGGAGATGATAGGTGAAGTCAGGTTAGTGGGGAACGGGGGTGAAATAAGAAACTGGGAGGTGATAGGTGAAGTCAGGTTAATGGGGAATCGGGGTGAAGTAAGGTGGGAGGTGATAGGTGAAGTCAGGTTAGTGGGGAAGGGGGTGGAAGTAAGGTGGAGGTGATAGGTGAAGTCAGGTTAGTGGGGAAGGGGGTGAAGTAAGAAACTGGGAGGTGATAGGTGAAGTCAGGTTAGTGGGGAAGGGGGTGAGGTAAGGTGGGAGGTGATAGGTGAAGTCAGTTTAATGGGGAAGGGGTGAATTAAGGTGGGAGGTGATAGGTGAAGTCAGGTTAATGGGGAAGGGGTGTTGAAGTAAGGTGGGAGGTGATAGGTGAAGTCACGTTAGTGGGGAAGGGGGTGAAGTAAGAAGCTGGGAGGTGATAGGTGAAGTCAGATTAATGGGGAAGGGGGTTGAAGGAAGGTGTAGGTGATAGGGGAAGTCAGGTTAGTGGGGAAGTGGGTGAGAGTAAGGTGGGAGGTGATAGATGAAGTCAGGTTAGTGGGGAAGGGGGGTGAAGTAAGGTGGGAGGTGATAGGTGAAGTCATGTTAGTTGGGAAGGGGGGTGAAGTAAGGTGGGAGGTGATAGGTGAAGTCAGGCTATTGGGGAAGGGGGGTGAAGTAAGAAACTGGGAGGTGATAGGTGAAGTCACGTTATTGGGGAAGGGGGTAAAGTAAGAAACTGGGAGGTGATAGGGGAAGTCTGGTTAGTGAGGAAGGGGGTGAGGTAAGATAGGAGGTGATAGGTGAAGTTAAGTTAATGGGGAAGGGGGTGAAGTAAGGTGGGAGGTGATAGATAAGTCAGGTTAGTGGGGAAGGGGGGTGAATTAAGAAACTGGGAGGTGATAGGTGATGTCAGGTTATTGGGGAAGGGGGTTGAAGTAAGGTGGGAGGTGATAGGTGAAGTCAGGTTAGTGGGGAAGGGGGGAAGGGGGGTGAAGTAAGAAACTGGGAGGTGATAGGTGAAGTCAGGTTAGTGGGGAAGGGGGTTGAAGTAAGGTGGGAGGTGATAGGTGAAGTCAGGTTAGTGGGGAAGGGGGGAAGGGGGGTGAAGTAAGAAACTGGGAGGTGATAGGTGAAGTCAGGTTAGTGGGGAAGGGGGTTGAAGTAAGGTGGGAGGTGATAGGTGAAGTCAGGTTAGTGGGGAAGGGGGGAAGGGGGGTGAAGTAAGAAACTGGGAGGTGATAGGTGAAGTCAGGTTAGTGGGGAAGGGGGTGAAGTAAGAAACTGGGAGGTGATAGGGGAAGTCTGGTTAGTGAGGAAGGGGGTGAGGCAAGATGGGAGGTGATAGGTGAAGTTAAGTTAATGGGGAAGGGGGTGAAATAAGGTGGGAGGTGTGATGCACCATCAATAACTCACGCCGAGACTTAGGAAGTGAGATATCGGCTTTAATTGACTGAAGAACAACACTACATCCTGGGGAAAATGAGGGAGAGCAGCAGGCCACAGTCGCCTTTATACAGGGGTCTGTGGGAGGAGCCACAGGGGTAGTCAGCAGGGTCTTGGGAGGAGCCACAGGAGCAGTCAGACAGGTATATCTAGTTCACCACATTCACCCCCCCTTTGTTTAAAAAAAAATTCCCAAGCATATTTACAGGTTAAGTCGATCAGGTGGTCGAATCGTTCGCTGCGATCTACGTAGCTCCGGCTGCAATTGCACAGGAGCCGGAGGTGATGACGGCACAGGTGCCGGAGGTGGTGTGTGCTCCGAAGGCGGAGAGTGGGTTAATTCTGTCCCAACAGGAGGTGTCAGGGACCCCTCGCGTGTGAGCGAGGGCCCTGGAACAGACGCATACGGAGTCTGTGTGGGGCACGGTGCGTGCGGAGTCACCTGGGGTACAGGGTGCATAGTTACCGGGGACTGCTCGGGGTAGTGGTCTGCTGCCCCGGCGGGCGCCAGGTCGCGGACAGAGACCGTGTCCTCCCGCCCATCAGGCAAGACCATGTAGGCATACTGGGGATTAGCATGCAGGAGGTGAACCTTCTCGACCAGTGGTGAGTACTTATTACTCCTCGCATGTTTACGCAGCAGCACTGGCCCCGGGGACGTCAGCCAAACTGGCAGGGTGGTCCCAGTGACAGACTTCCTGGGAAAAGAGAATAAGCGTTCGTGAGGGGTGGCATTAGTGGACGTACACAACAGGGAGCGGATAGAGTGGAGTGCCTCAGGGAGGACCTCCTGCCATCGGGAGACCGGCAACCCTTGTGACTTAAGGGCTAAAACTATGGCCTTCCACACCGTGGCATTCTCCCTCTCCACCTGGCCATTCCCCCGGGGATTATAACTCGTGGTGCGACTAGTAGCTATGCCCCTAGCAAGCAGGAACCGGCGCAACTCGTCACTCATAAAGGAGGACCCTCTATCACTGTGGACATAGCAGGGATATCCGAACAGTGTGAAGAGCTGGCGCAGGACTTTGATGACCGACGCGGTAGTAGTGTCGGGGCAGGGAACGGCAAAGGGGAATCGCGAGTACTCGTCAATAATACTGAGAAAGTAGACATTGCGGTCGGTGGAGGGAAGGGGGCCCTTAAAGTCAATACTCAGTCGCTCAAAAGGGCGGGTGGCCTTGACAAGCTGCGCAGTGTCAGGACGGTAGAAGTGCGGTTTGCACTCAGCGCAGATCTGGCAGTCCCTGGTCATCGTCCTGATGTCCTCCAGGGAGTACGGCAGGTTCCGGGCTTTAATGAAGTGATAAAACCGGGTGACCCCCGGGTGGCAAAGTTGGGCATGAAGGGCATACAGCTGGTCGAGCTGGGCACTAGCACACGGTCCCCGGGATAGGGCATCAGACGGTTCATTGAGCCTGCCAGGCCGGTACAGGATATGTCCCTGATGAACGAATAAACTTTTGGGGCGACCCTCGAGAAGAGAAGTTTGAGCCGAACAGCCGAGTCGGTGGCACGAACCTCCTCTAAGTACGATTGGAAGCACACCAGCCAGTGGTCAAAGGCAAGAGCTGCTCCAGGGTCTCGGGGGTCCAAGTCTAGGCGTTCTGGGCGTAAAGCGGTTTCCATGTTGTAACTTTCAGTCAATAAAATTGATGCACCATCAATAACTCACGCCGAGACTTAGGAAGTGAGATATCGGCTTTTATTGACTGAAGAACAACCCTACATCCTGGGGAAAATGAGGGAGAGCAGCAGGCCACAGTCGCCTTTATACAGGGGTCTGTGGGAGGAGCCACAGGGGTAGTCAGCAGGGTCTTGGGAGGAGCCACAGGAGCAGTCAGACAGGTATATCTAGTTCACCACAAGGTGATAGATAAGTCAGGTTAGTGGGGAAGGGGGGTGAATTAAGAAACTAGGAGGTGATAGGTGATGTCAGGTTAGTGGGGAAGGGGGTGAAGTAAGTTGGGAGATGATAGGTGAAGTCAGGTTAGTGGCGAAGGGGGGTGAAATAAGAAACTTGGTAGTGATAGGTGATGTCAGGTTAGTGGGGAAGGGGGTGAAGTAAGGTGGGAGGTGATAGGTGAAGTCAGGTTAATGGGGAAGGGGGTGAAGTAAGGTGGGAGGTGATAGGTGAATTCAGGCTAATGGGGAAAGGGGTGAAGTAAGGTGGGAGGTGATAGGTGAAGTCAGATTAATGGGGAAGGCGGTTGAAGTAAGGTGGGAGGTGATAGGTGAAGTCAGGTTAATGGGGAAGGGGGTGAAGTAAGGTGGGAGGTGATAGGTGTATTCAGGTTAATGGGGAAAGGGGTGAAGTAAAGTGGGAGGTGATAGGTGAAGTCAGATTAATGGGGAAGGCGGTTGAAGTAAGGTGGGAGGTGATAGGTGAAGTCAGGTTAGTGGGGAAGGGGGGTGAAGTAAGGTGGGAGGTGATAGGTGAAGTCAGGTTAATGGGGAAGCGGGGTGAAGTAAGGTGGGAGGTGATAGGTGAAGTCAGGTTAGTGGGGAAGGGGGTGGAAGTAAGGTGGAGGTGATAGGTGAAGTCAGGTTAGTGGGGAAGGGGGTGAAGTATGAAACTGGGAGGTGATAGGTGAAGTCAGGTTAGTGGGGAAGGGGGGTGAAGTAAGAAACTGGGTGGTGATAGGTGAAGTCAGGTTAGTGGGGAAGGGGGTCAATTAAGGTGGGAGGTGATGGGTGAAGTCAGGTTAATGGGGAAGGGGTGAATTAAGGTGGGAGGTGATAGGTGAAGTCAGGTTAGTGGGGAAGGGGGTGAGGTAAGGTGGGAGGTGATAGGTGAAGTCAGGTTAATGGGGAAGGGGTGTTGAAGTAAGGTGGGAGGTGATAGGTGAAGTCAGGTTAATGGGGAAGGTGGTGAAGTAAGGTGGGAGATGATAGGTGAAGTCAGGTTAGTGGGGAAGCGGGGTGAAGTAAGGTGGGAGGTGATAGGTGAAGTCAGGTTAGTGGGGAAGGGGGTGAGGTAAGGTGGGAGGTGATAGGTGAAGTCAGGTTAGTGGGGAAGGGGGGTGAAGTAAGGTGGGAGGTGATAGGTGAAGTCAGGTTAATGGGGAAGCGGGGTGAAGTAAGGTGGGAGGTGATAGGTGAAGTCAGGTTAGTGGGGAAGGGGGTGGAAGTAAGGTGGAGGTGATAGGTGAAGTCAGGTTAGTGGGGAAGGGGGTGAAGTAAGAAACTGGGAGGTGATAGGTGAAGTCAGGTTAGTGGGGAAGGGGGGTGAAGTAAGAAGCTGGGAGGTGATAGGTGAAGTCAGATTAATGGGGAAGGGGGTTGAAGTAAGGTGTACGTGATAGTGTAAGTCAGGTTAGTGGGGAAGTGGGTGAGAGTAAGGTGGGAGGTGATAGGTGAAGTCAGGTTATTGGGTAAGGGGGTGAGGTAAGGTGGGAGGTGATAGATGAAGTCAGGTTAGTGGGGAAGGGGGGTGAAGTAAGGTGGGAGGTGATAGGTGAAGTCATGTTAGTGGGGAAGGGGGGTGAAGTAAGGTGGGAGGTGATAGGTGAAGTCAGGTTAGTGGGGAAGGGGGTGAGGTAAGGAGGGAGGTGATAGGTGAAGTCAGGTTATTGGGGAAGGGGGTTGAAGTAAGGTGGGAGGTGATAGGTGGTCAGGTTAGTGGGGAAGGGGGGTGAAGTAAGAAACTGGGAGGTGATAGGTAAAGACAGGTTAGTGGGGAAGGGGGTTGAAGTAAGGAGGGAGGTGATAGGTGAAGTCAGGTTAGTGGGGAAGGGGGTTGAAGTAAGGAGGGAGGTGATAGGTGAAGTCAGGTTAGTCGGGAATGGGGATGAAGTAAGCAGGGAGGTGATAGGTGAAGTCAGGTTAGTGGGGAAGGGGGTTGAAGTAAGGAGGGAGGTGATAGGTGAAGTCAGGTTAGTCGGGAATGGGGATGAAGTAAGGTGGGTGGTGATAGGTAAAGTCAGGTTAGTGGGGAAGGGGGGTGAAGTAAGGTCGGAGGTGATTGGTGAAGTCAGGGTAATGGGGAAGGGGGTGAAGTAAGGTGGGAGGTGATAGGTGAAGTCAGGTTAGTGGGGAAGGGGGGTGAAGTAAGGTGGGAGGTGATAGGTGAAGTCAGGTTAATGGGGAAGCGGGGTGAAGTAAGCAGGGAGGTGATAGGTGAAGTCAGGTTAGTGGGGAAGGGGGTGGAAGTAAGGTGGAGGTGATAGGTGAAGTCAGGTTAGTGGGGAAGGGGGTGAAGTAAGAAACTGGGAGGTGATAGGTGAAGTCAGGTTAGTGGGGAAGGGGGGTGAAGAAAGGTGGGAGATGATAGGTGAAGTCAGGTTAATGGGGAAGGGGTGAATTAAGGTGGGAGGTGATAGGTGAAGTCAGGTTAGTGGGGAAGGGGGTGAGGTAAGGTGGGAGGTGATAGGTGAAGTCAAGGTTAATGGGGAAGGGGTGTTGAAGTAAGGTGGGAGGTGATAGGTGAAGTCACGTTAGTGGGGAAGGGGGTGAAGTAAGAAGCTGGGAGGTGATAGTTGAAGTCAGATTAATGGGGAAGGGGGTTGAAGTAAGGTGTAGGTGATAGGGGAAGTCAGGTTAGTGGGGAAGTGGGTGAGAGTAAGGTGGGAGGTGATAGGTGAAGTCAGGTTAGTGGGGAAGGGGGTGAGGTAAGGTGGGAGGTGATAGATGAAGTCAGGTTAGTGGGGAAGTGGGGTGAAGTAAGGTGGGAGGTGATAGGTGAAGTCATGTTAGTGGGGAAGGGGGGTGAAGTAAGGTGGGAGGTGATAGGTGAAGTCAGGTTAGTGGGGAAGGGGGTGAAGTAAGGTGGGAGGTGATAGGTGAAGTCAGGTTAGTGGGGAAGGGGGGTGAAGTAAGAAACTGGGAGGTGATAGGTAAAGACAGGTTAGTGGGGAAGGGGGTTGAAGTAAGGAGGGAGGTGATAGGTGAAGTCAGGTTATTGGGGAAGGGGGTTGAAGTAAGGTGGGAGGTGATAGGTGAAGTCAGGTTAGTGGGGAAGGGGGGTGAAGTAAGAAACTGGGAGGTGATAGGTAAAGACAGGTTAGTGGGGAAGGGGGTTGAAGTAAGGAGGGAGGTGATAGGTGAAGTCAGGTTAGTGGGGAAGGGGGGTGAAGTAAGAAACTGGGTGGTGATAGGTGAAGTCAGGTTAGTGGGGAAAGGGGTGAGGTAAGGTGGGAGGTGATAGGTGAAGTCAGGTTAGTGGGGAAGGGGGTTGAAGTAAGGTGGGAGGTGATAGGTGAAGTCATGTTAATGGGGAAGGGGGTGAAGTAAGGTGGGAGGTGATAGGTGAAGTCAGGTTAATGGGGAAGGGGGTGAAGTAAGGTGGGAGGTGATAGGTGAAGTCAGGTTAGTCGGGAATGGCGATGAAGTAAGCAGGGAGGTGATAGTGAAGTCAGGTTAGTGGGGAAGGGGGTTGAAGTAAGGAGGGAGGTGATAGGTGAAGTCAGGTTAGTCGGGAATGGGGATGAAGTAAGGTGGGCGGTGATAGGTAAAGTCAGGTAAGTCGTGAATAGGAGTGAAGTAAGGTTGGAGGTGATAGGTGAAGTCAGGTTAGTCGGGAATGGGGATGAAGTAAGCAGGGAGGTAATAGGTGAAGTCAGGTTAGTGGGGAAGGGGGTTGCAGTAAGGAGGGAGGTGATAGGTGAAGTCAGGTTAGTCGGGAATGGGGATGAAGTAAGCAGGGAGGTGATAGGTGAAGTCCGGTTAGTGGGGAAGGGGGTTGAAGTAAGGAGGGAGCTGATAGGTGAAGTCAGGTTAGTCGGGAATGGGGATGAAGTCAGGTGGGTGGTGATAGGTAAAGTCAGGTTAGTCGGGAATAGGAGTGAAGTAAGGTGGGAGGTGATAGGTGAAGTCAGGTTAATGGGGAAGGGGGTTGAAGTAAGGAGGGAGGTGATAGGTAAAGTCAGGTTAGTCGGGAATGGGTGTGAAGTAAGATGGGAGGTGATAGGTGAAGTCAGGTTAGTGGGGAAGGGGGTGAAGTAAGAAACTGGGAGGTGATAGGTGAAGTCAGGTTAGTGGGGAAGGGGGTGAGGTAAGGTGGGAGGTGATAGGTGAAGTCAGGTTAATGGGGAAGGGGGTGAATTAAGGTGGGAGGTGATGGGTGAAGTCAGGTTAGTGGGCAAGGGGGGTGAAGAAATGTGGGAGATGATAGGTGAAGTCAGGTTAATGGGGAAGGTGTGAATTAAGGTGGGAGGTGATAGGTGAAGTCAGGTTAGTGGGGAAGGGGTGTTGAAGTAAGGTGGGAGGTGATAGGTGAAGTCACGTTAGTGGGGAAGGGGGTGAAGTAAGAAGCTGGGAGGTGATAGTTGAAGTCAGATTAATGGGGAAGGGGGTTGAAGTAAGGTGTAGGTGATAGGGGAAGTCAGGTTAGTGGGGAAGTGGGTGAGAGTAAGGTGGGAGGTGATAGGTGAAGTCAGGTTAGTGGGGAAGGGGGTGAGGTAAGGTGGGAGGTGATAGATGAAGTCAGGTTAGTGGGGAAGTGGGGTGAAGTAAGGTGGGAGGTGATAGGTGAAGTCATGTTAGTGGGGAAGGGGGGTGAAGTAAGGTGGGAGGTGATAGGTGAAGTCAGGTTAGTGGGGAAGGGGGTGAGGTAAGGAGGGAGGTGATAGGTGAAGTCAGGTTATTGGGGAAGGGGGTTGAAGTAAGGTGGGAGGTGATAGGTGAAGTCAGGTTAGTGGGGAAGGGGGGTGAAGTAAGAAACTGGGAGGTGATAGGTAAAGACAGGTTAGTGGGGAAGGGGGTTGAAGTAAGGAGGGAGGTGATAGGTGAAGTCAGGTTAGTCGGGAATGGGGATGAAGTAAGCAGGGAGGTGATAGGTGAAGTCAGGGTAGTGGGGAAGGGGGTTGAAGTAAGGAGGGAGGTGATAGGTGAAGTCAGGTTAGTCGGGAATGGGGATGAAGTAAGGTGGGTGGTGATAGGTAAAGTCAGGTTAGTCAGGAATAGGAGTGAAGTAAGGTGGGAGGTTATAGGTGAAGTCAGGGTAATGGGGAAGGGGGTTGAAGTAAGGAGGGAGGTGACAGGTGAAGTCAGGTTAGCCGGGAATGGGGATGAAGTAAGCTGGGAGGTGATAGGTGAAGTCAGGTTAGTGGGGAAGGGGATGAAGTAAGTTGGGAGGTGATAGGTGAAGTCAGGTTAGTCGGGAATGGGTGTGAAGTAAGGTGGGAGGTGATAGGTAAAGTCAGGTTAGTGGGGAAGGGGGGTGAAGTAAGAAACTGGGTGGTGATAGGTGAAGTCAGGTTAGTGGGGAAAGGGGTGAGGTAAGGTGGGAGGTGATAGGTGAAGTCAGGTTAGTCGGGAATGGGGATGAAGTAAGCAGGGAGGTGATAGGTGAAGTCAGGTTAGAGTGGAAGGGGGTTGAAGTAAGGAGGGAGGTGATAGGTGAAGTCAGGTTAGTCGGGAATTGGGATGAAGTAAGGTGGGCGGTGATAGGTAAAGTCAGGTTAGTCGGGAATAGGAGTGACGTAAGGTGGGAGGTGATAGGTGAAGACAGGTTAGTGGGGAAGTGGGTTGAAGTAAGGAGGGAGGTGATAGGTGAAGTCAGGTTAGTCGGGAATGGGGATGAAGTAAGGTGGGCGGTGATATGTAAAGTCAGGTAAGTCGGGAATAGGAGTGAAGTAAGGTTGGAGGTGATAGGTGAATTCAGGTTAATGGGGAAGGGGGTTGAAGTAAGGAGGGAGGTGATAGGTGAAGTCAGGTTAGTGGGGAAGGGGGTTGAAGTAAGGAGGGAGGTGATAGGTGAAGTCAGGTTAGTCGGGAATGGGGATGAAGTAAGCAGGGAGGTGATAGGTGAAGTCAGGTTAGTGGGGAAGGGGGTTGAAGTAAGGAGGGAGGTGATAGGTGAAGTCAGGTTAGTCGGGAATGGGGATGAAGTAAGGTGGGTGGTGATAGGTAAAGTCAGGTTAGTCGGGAATAGGAGTGAAGTAAGGTGGGAGGTTATAGGTGAAGTCAGGTTAATGGGGAAGGGGGTTGAAGTAAGGAGGGAGGTGACAGGTGAAGTCAGGTTAGTCGGGAATGGGGATGAAGTAAGCTGGGAGGTGATAGGTGAAGTCAGGTTAGTGGGGAAGGGGATGAAGTAAGTTGGGAGGTGATAGGTGAAGTCAGGTTAGTCGGGAATGGGGGTGAAGTAAGGTGGGAGGTGATAGGTAAAGTCAGGTTAGTGGGGAAGGGGGGTGAAGTAAGGTGGGAGGTGATAGGTGAGGTCAGGTTAGTGTGGAAGAGGGTGAGGTAAGGTGGGAGGTGATAGGTGAAGTCAGGTTAGTGGGGAAAGGGGTGAAGTAAGAAACTGGGAGGTGATAGGTGAAGTCAGGATAGTGGGGAAGGGGGTTGAAGTAAGGAGGGAGGTGATAGGTGAAGTCAGGTTTGTCGGGAATGGGGATGAAGTAAGCAGGGAGGTGATAGTTGAAGTCAGGTTAGTGGGGAAGGGGGTTGAAGTAAGGAGGGAGGTGATAGGTAAAGTCGGGTTAGTCGGGAATAGGAGTGAAGTATGTTGGGAGGTGATAGGTGAAGACAGTTTAGTGGGGAAGGGGGTTGAAGTAAGGAGGGAGGTGATAGGTGAAGTCAGGTTAGTCGGGAATGGGTGTGAAGTAAGGTGGGAGGTGATAGGTAAAGTCAGGTTAGTGGGGAAGGGGGGTGAAGCAAGAAACTGGGTGGTGATAGGTGAAGTCAGGTTAGTGGGGAAAGGGGTGAGGTAAGGTGGGAGGTGATAGGTGAAGTCAGGTTAGTCGGGAATGGGGATGAAGTAAGCAGGGAGGTGATAGGTGAAGTCAGGTTAGTGGGGAAGGGGGTTGAAGTAAGGAGGGAGGTGATAGGTGAAGTCAGGTTAGTCGGGAATGGGGTGAGGTAAGGTGGGAGGTGATAGATGAAGTCAGGTTAGTGGGGAAGTGGGGTGAAGTAAGGTGGGAGGTGATAGGTGAAGTCATGTTAGTGGGGAAGGTGGGTGAAGTAAGGTGGGAGGTGATAGGTGAAGTCAGGTTAGTGGGGAAGGGGGTGAGGTAAGGAGGGAGGTGATAGGTGAAGTCAGGTTATTGGGGAAGGGGGTTGAAGTAAGGTGGGAGGTGATAGGTGAAGTCAGGTTAGTGGGGAAGGGGGGTGAAGTAAGAAACTGGGAGGTGATAGGTAAAGACAGGTTAGTGGGGAAGGGGGTTGAAGTAAGGAGGGAGGTGATAGGTGAAGTCAGGTTAGTGGGGAAGGGGGTTGAAGTAAGGTGGGAGGTGATAGGTGGTCAGGTTAGTGGGGAAGGGGGGTGAAGTAAGAAACTGGGAGGTGATAGGTAAAGACAGGTTAGTGGGGAAGGGGGTTGAAGTAAGGAGGGAGGTGATAGGTGAAGTCAGGTTAGTGGGGAAGGGGGTTGAAGTAAGGAGGGAGGTGATAGGTGAAGTCAGGTTAGTCGGGAATGGGGATGAAGTAAGCAGGGAGGTGATAGGTGAAGTCAGGTTAGTGGGGAAGGGGGTTGAAGTAAGGAGGGAGGTGATAGGTGAAGTCAGGTTAGTCGGGAATGGGGATGAAGTAAGGTGGGTGGTGATAGGTAAAGTCAGGTTAGTGGGGAAGGGGGGTGAAGTAAGGTCGGAGGTGATTGGTGAAGTCAGGGTAATGGGGAAGGGGGTGAAGTAAGGTGGGAGGTGATAGGTGAAGTCAGGTTAGTGGGGAAGGGGGTGAGGTAAGGTGGGAGGTGATAGGTGAAGTCAGGTTAGTGGGGAAGGGGGGTGAAGTAAGGTGGGAGGTGATAGGTGAAGTCAGGTTAATGGGGAAGCGGGGTGAAGTAAGCAGGGAGGTGATAGGTGAAGTCAGGTTAGTGGGGAAGGGGGTGGAAGTAAGGTGGAGGTGATAGGTGAAGTCAGGTTAGTGGGGAAGGGGGTGAAGTAAGAAACTGGGAGGTGATAGGTGAAGTCAGGTTAGTGGGGAAGGGGGGTGAAGAAAGGTGGGAGATGATAGGTGAAGTCAGGTTAATGGGGAAGGGGTGAATTAAGGTGGGAGGTGATAGGTGAAGTCAGGTTAGTGGGGAAGGGGGTGAGGTAAGGTGGGAGGTGATAGGTGAAGTCAAGGTTAATGGGGAAGGGGTGTTGAAGTAAGGTGGGAGGTGATAGGTGAAGTCAGGTTAGTGGGGAAGGGGGGTGAAGTAAGAAACTGGGAGGTGATAGGTAAAGACAGGTTAGTGGGGAAGGGGGTTGAAGTAAGGAGGGAGGTGATAGGTGAAGTCAGGTTAGTGGGGAAGGGGGTTGAAGTAAGGAGGGAGGTGATAGGTGAAGTCAGGTTAGTGGGGAAGGGGGTTGAAGTAAGGAGGGAGGTGATAGGTGAAGTCAGGTTAGTCGGGAATGGGGATGAAGTAAGCAGGGAGGTGATAGGTGAAGTCAGGTTAGTGGGGAAGGGGGTTGAAGTAAGGAGGGAGGTGATAGGTGAAGTCAGGTTAGTCGGGAATGGGGATGAAGTAAGGTGGGTGGTGATAGGTAAAGTCAGGTTAGTGGGGAAGGGGGGTGAAGTAAGGTCGGAGGTGATTGGTGAAGTCAGGGTAATGGGGAAGGGGGTGAAGTAAGGTGGGAGGTGATAGGTGAAGTCAGGTTAGTGGGGAAGGGGGTGAGGTAAGGTGGGAGGTGATAGGTGAAGTCAGGTTAGTGGGGAAGGGGGGTGAAGTAAGGTGGGAGGTGATAGGTGAAGTCAGGTTAATGGGGAAGCGGGGTGAAGTAAGCAGGGAGGTGATAGGTGAAGTCAGGTTAGTGGGGAAGGGGGTGGAAGTAAGGTGGAGGTGATAGGTGAAGTCAGGTTAGTGGGGAAGGGGGTGAAGTAAGAAACTGGGAGGTGATAGGTGAAGTCAGGTTAGTGGGGAAGGGGGGTGAAGAAAGGTGGGAGATGATAGGTGAAGTCAGGTTAATGGGGAAGGGGTGAATTAAGGTGGGAGGTGATAGGTGAAGTCAGGTTAGTGGGGAAGGGGGTGAGGTAAGGTGGGAGGTGATAGGTGAAGTCAAGGTTAATGGGGAAGGGGTGTTGAAGTAAGGTGGGAGGTGATAGGTGAAGTCACGTTAGTGGGGAAGGGGGTGAAGTAAGAAGCTGGGAGGTGATAGTTGAAGTCAGATTAATGGGGAAGGGGGTTGAAGTAAGGTGTAGGTGATAGGGGAAGTCAGGTTAGTGGGGAAGTGGGTGAGAGTAAGGTGGGAGGTGATAGGTGAAGTCAGGTTAGTGGGGAAGGGGGTGAGGTAAGGTGGGAGGTGATAGATGAAGTCAGGTTAGTGGGGAAGTGGGGTGAAGTAAGGTGGGAGGTGATAGGTGAAGTCATGTTAGTGGGGAAGGGGGGTGAAGTAAGGTGGGAGGTGATAGGTGAAGTCAGGTTTGTGGGGAAGGGGGTGAAGTAAGGTGGGAGGTGATAGGTGAAGTCAGGTTAGTGGGGAAGGGGGGTGAAGTAAGAAACTGGGAGGTGATAGGTAAAGACAGGTTAGTGGGGAAGGGGGTTGAAGTAAGGAGGGAGGTGATAGGTGAAGTCAGGTTATTGGGGAAGGGGGTTGAAGTAAGGTGGGAGGTGATAGGTGAAGTCAGGTTAGTGGGGAAGGGGGGTGAAGTAAGAAACTGGGAGGTGATAGGTAAAGACAGGTTAGTGGGGAAGGGGGTTGAAGTAAGGAGGGAGGTGATAGGTGAAGTCAGGTTAGTGGGGAAGGGGGGTGAAGTAAGAAACTGGGTGGTGATAGGTGAAGTCAGGTTAGTGGGGAAAGGGGTGAGGTAAGGTGGGAGGTGATAGGTGAAGTCAGGTTAGTGGGGAAGGGGGTTGAAGTAAGGTGGGAGGTGATAGGTGAAGTCATGTTAATGGGGAAGGGGGTGAAGTAAGGTGGGAGGTGATAGGTGAAGTCAGGTTAATGGGGAAGGGGGTGAAGTAAGGTGGGAGGTGATAGGTGAAGTCAGGTTAGTCGGGAATGGCGATGAAGTAAGCAGGGAGGTGATAGTGAAGTCAGGTTAGTGGGGAAGGGGGTTGAAGTAAGGAGGGAGGTGATAGGTGAAGTCAGGTTAGTCGGGAATGGGGATGAAGTAAGGTGGGCGGTGATAGGTAAAGTCAGGTAAGTCGTGAATAGGAGTGAAGTAAGGTTGGAGGTGATAGGTGAAGTCAGGTTAGTCGGGAATGGGGATGAAGTAAGCAGGGAGGTAATAGGTGAAGTCAGGTTAGTGGGGAAGGGGGTTGCAGTAAGGAGGGAGGTGATAGGTGAAGTCAGGTTAGTCGGGAATGGGGATGAAGTAAGCAGGGAGGTGATAGGTGAAGTCCGGTTAGTGGGGAAGGGGGTTGAAGTAAGGAGGGAGCTGATAGGTGAAGTCAGGTTAGTCGGGAATGGGGATGAAGTCAGGTGGGTGGTGATAGGTAAAGTCAGGTTAGTCGGGAATAGGAGTGAAGTAAGGTGGGAGGTGATAGGTGAAGTCAGGTTAATGGGGAAGGGGGTTGAAGTAAGGAGGGAGGTGATAGGTAAAGTCAGGTTAGTCGGGAATGGGTGTGAAGTAAGATGGGAGGTGATAGGTGAAGTCAGGTTAGTGGGGAAGGGGGTGAAGTAAGAAACTGGGAGGTGATAGGTGAAGTCAGGTTAGTGGGGAAGGGGGTGAGGTAAGGTGGGAGGTGATAGGTGAAGTCAGGTTAATGGGGAAGGGGGTGAATTAAGGTGGGAGGTGATGGGTGAAGTCAGGTTAGTGGGCAAGGGGGGTGAAGAAATGTGGGAGATGATAGGTGAAGTCAGGTTAATGGGGAAGGTGTGAATTAAGGTGGGAGGTGATAGGTGAAGTCAGGTTAGTGGGGAAGGGGTGTTGAAGTAAGGTGGGAGGTGATAGGTGAAGTCACGTTAGTGGGGAAGGGGGTGAAGTAAGAAGCTGGGAGGTGATAGTTGAAGTCAGATTAATGGGGAAGGGGGTTGAAGTAAGGTGTAGGTGATAGGGGAAGTCAGGTTAGTGGGGAAGTGGGTGAGAGTAAGGTGGGAGGTGATAGGTGAAGTCAGGTTAGTGGGGAAGGGGGTGAGGTAAGGTGGGAGGTGATAGATGAAGTCAGGTTAGTGGGGAAGTGGGGTGAAGTAAGGTGGGAGGTGATAGGTGAAGTCATGTTAGTGGGGAAGGGGGGTGAAGTAAGGTGGGAGGTGATAGGTGAAGTCAGGTTAGTGGGGAAGGGGGTGAGGTAAGGAGGGAGGTGATAGGTGAAGTCAGGTTATTGGGGAAGGGGGTTGAAGTAAGGTGGGAGGTGATAGGTGAAGTCAGGTTAGTGGGGAAGGGGGGTGAAGTAAGAAACTGGGAGGTGATAGGTAAAGACAGGTTAGTGGGGAAGGGGGTTGAAGTAAGGAGGGAGGTGATAGGTGAAGTCAGGTTAGTCGGGAATGGGGATGAAGTAAGCAGGGAGGTGATAGGTGAAGTCAGGGTAGTGGGGAAGGGGGTTGAAGTAAGGAGGGAGGTGATAGGTGAAGTCAGGTTAGTCGGGAATGGGGATGAAGTAAGGTGGGTGGTGATAGGTAAAGTCAGGTTAGTCAGGAATAGGAGTGAAGTAAGGTGGGAGGTTATAGGTGAAGTCAGGGTAATGGGGAAGGGGGTTGAAGTAAGGAGGGAGGTGACAGGTGAAGTCAGGTTAGCCGGGAATGGGGATGAAGTAAGCTGGGAGGTGATAGGTGAAGTCAGGTTAGTGGGGAAGGGGATGAAGTAAGTTGGGAGGTGATAGGTGAAGTCAGGTTAGTCGGGAATGGGTGTGAAGTAAGGTGGGAGGTGATAGGTAAAGTCAGGTTAGTGGGGAAGGGGGGTGAAGTAAGAAACTGGGTGGTGATAGGTGAAGTCAGGTTAGTGGGGAAAGGGGTGAGGTAAGGTGGGAGGTGATAGGTGAAGTCAGGTTAGTCGGGAATGGGGATGAAGTAAGCAGGGAGGTGATAGGTGAAGTCAGGTTAGAGTGGAAGGGGGTTGAAGTAAGGAGGGAGGTGATAGGTGAAGTCAGGTTAGTCGGGAATTGGGATGAAGTAAGGTGGGCGGTGATAGGTAAAGTCAGGTTAGTCGGGAATAGGAGTGACGTAAGGTGGGAGGTGATAGGTGAAGACAGGTTAGTGGGGAAGTGGGTTGAAGTAAGGAGGGAGGTGATAGGTGAAGTCAGGTTAGTCGGGAATGGGGATGAAGTAAGGTGGGCGGTGATATGTAAAGTCAGGTAAGTCGGGAATAGGAGTGAAGTAAGGTTGGAGGTGATAGGTGAATTCAGGTTAATGGGGAAGGGGGTTGAAGTAAGGAGGGAGGTGATAGGTGAAGTCAGGTTAGTGGGGAAGGGGGTTGAAGTAAGGAGGGAGGTGATAGGTGAAGTCAGGTTAGTCGGGAATGGGGATGAAGTAAGCAGGGAGGTGATAGGTGAAGTCAGGTTAGTGGGGAAGGGGGTTGAAGTAAGGAGGGAGGTGATAGGTGAAGTCAGGTTAGTCGGGAATGGGGATGAAGTAAGGTGGGTGGTGATAGGTAAAGTCAGGTTAGTCGGGAATAGGAGTGAAGTAAGGTGGGAGGTTATAGGTGAAGTCAGGTTAATGGGGAAGGGGGTTGAAGTAAGGAGGGAGGTGACAGGTGAAGTCAGGTTAGTCGGGAATGGGGATGAAGTAAGCTGGGAGGTGATAGGTGAAGTCAGGTTAGTGGGGAAGGGGATGAAGTAAGTTGGGAGGTGATAGGTGAGGTCAGGTTAGTGTGGAAGAGGGTGAGGTAAGGTGGGAGGTGATAGGTGAAGTCAGGTTAGTGGGGAAAGGGGTGAAGTAAGAAACTGGGAGGTGATAGGTGAAGTCAGGATAGTGGGGAAGGGGGTTGAAGTAAGGAGGGAGGTGATAGGTGAAGTCAGGTTTGTCGGGAATGGGGATGAAGTAAGCAGGGAGGTGATAGTTGAAGTCAGGTTAGTGGGGAAGGGGGTTGAAGTAAGGAGGGAGGTGATAGGTAAAGTCGGGTTAGTCGGGAATAGGAGTGAAGTATGTTGGGAGGTGATAGGTGAAGACAGTTTAGTGGGGAAGGGGGTTGAAGTAAGGAGGGAGGTGATAGGTGAAGTCAGGTTAGTCGGGAATGGGTGTGAAGTAAGGTGGGAGGTGATAGGTAAAGTCAGGTTAGTGGGGAAGGGGGGTGAAGCAAGAAACTGGGTGGTGATAGGTGAAGTCAGGTTAGTGGGGAAAGGGGTGAGGTAAGGTGGGAGGTGATAGGTGAA
Organism: Hemitrygon akajei; assembly: GCF_048418815.1. Classification (NCBI taxonomy): domain Eukaryota; kingdom Metazoa; phylum Chordata; class Chondrichthyes; order Myliobatiformes; family Dasyatidae; genus Hemitrygon; species Hemitrygon akajei. The sequence continues at coordinate 140,142,342 of NC_133124.1, read as the reverse complement.
GTCAGGTTAGTCGGGAATGGGGATGAAGTAAGCAGGGAGGTGATAGGTGAAGTCAGGTTAGTGGGGAAGGGGGTTGAAGTAAGGAGGGAGGTGATAGGTGAAGTCAGGTTAGTCGGGAATGGGGTGAGGTAAGGTGGGAGGTGATAGATGAAGTCAGGTTAGTGGGGAAGTGGGGTGAAGTAAGGTGGGAGGTGATAGGTGAAGTCATGTTAGTGGGGAAGGTGGGTGAAGTAAGGTGGGAGGTGATAGGTGAAGTCAGGTTAGTGGGGAAGGGGGTGAGGTAAGGAGGGAGGTGATAGGTGAAGTCAGGTTATTGGGGAAGGGGGTTGAAGTAAGGTGGGAGGTGATAGGTGAAGTCAGGTTAGTGGGGAAGGGGGGTGAAGTAAGAAACTGGGAGGTGATAGGTAAAGACAGGTTAGTGGGGAAGGGGGTTGAAGTAAGGAGGGAGGTGATAGGTGAAGTCAGGTTAGTGGGGAAGGGGGTTGAAGTAAGGAGGGAGGTGATAGGTGAAGTCAGGTTAGTCGGGAATGGGGATGAAGTAAGCAGGGAGGTGATAGGTGAAGTCAGGGTAGTGGGGAAGGGGGTTGAAGTAAGGAGGGAGGTGATAGGTGAAGTCAGGTTAGTCGGGAATGGGGATGAAGTAAGGTGGGTGGTGATAGGTAAAGTCAGGTTAGTCGGGAATAGGAGTGAAGTAAGGTGGGAGGTTATAGGTGAAGTCAGGTTAGTCGGGAATGGGGATGAAGTAAGGTGGGTGGTGATAGGTGAAGTCAGGTTAGCCGGGAATGGGGATGAAGTAAGCTGGGAGGTGATAGGTGAAGTCAGGTTAGTGGGGAAGGGGATGAAGTAAGTTGGGAGGTGATAGGTGAAGTCAGGTTAGTCGGGAATGGGTGTGAAGTAAGGTGGGAGGTGATAGGTAAAGTCAGGTTAGTGGGGAAGGGGGGTGAAGTAAGAAACTGGGTGGTGATAGGTGAAGTCAGGTTAGTGGGGAAAGGGGTGAGGTAAGGTGGGAGGTGATAGGTGAAGTCAGGTTAGTCGGGAATGGGGATGAAGTAAGCAGGGAGGTGATAGGTGAAGTCAGGTTAGAGGGGAAGGGGGTTGAAGTAAGGAGGGAGGTGATAGGTGAAGTCAGGTTAGTCGGGAATTGGGATGAAGTAAGGTGGGCGGTGATAGGTAAAGTCAGGTTAGTCGGGAATAGGAGTGAAGTAAGGTGGGAGGTGATAGGTGAAGACAGGTTAGTGGGGAAGTGGGTTGAAGTAAGGAGGGAGGTGATAGGTGAAGTCAGGTTAGTCGGGAATGGGGATGAAGTAAGGTGGGCGGTGATATGTAAAGTCAGGTAAGTCGGGAATAGGAGTGAAGTAAGGTTGGAGGTGATAGGTGAATTCAGGTTAATGGGGAAGGGGGTTGAAGTAAGGAGGGAGGTGATAGGTGAAGTCAGGTTAGTGGGGAAGGGGGTTGAAGTAAGGAGGGAGGTGATAGGTGAAGTCAGGTTAGTCGGGAATGGGGATGAAGTAAGCAGGGAGGTGATAGGTGAAGTCAGGTTAGTGGGGAAGGGGGTTGAAGTAAGGAGGGAGGTGATAGGTGAAGTCAGGTTAGTCGGGAATGGGGATGAAGTAAGGTGGGCGGTGATAGGTAAAGTCAGGTTAGTCGGGAATAGGAGTGAAGTAATGTGGGAGGTGATAGGTGAAGTCAGGTTAATGGGGAAGGGGGTTGAAGTAAGGAGGGAGGTGATAGGTGAAGTCAGGTTAGTGGGGAAGGGGGTTGAAGTAAGGAGGGAGGTGATAGGTGAAGTCAGGTTAGTCGGGAATGGGGATGAAGTAAGGAGGTAGGTGATAGGTGAAGTCAGGTTAATGGGGAAGGGGGTTGAAGTAAGGAGGGAGGTGATAGGTGAAGTCAGGTTAGTCGGGAATGGGGATGAAGTAAGGAGGGAGGTGATAGGTGAAGTCAGGTTAATGGGGAAGGGGGTTGATGTAAGGAGGCAGGTGATAGGTGAAGTCAGGTTAGTCGGGAATAGGAGTGAAGTAACGTGGGAGGTGATAGGTGAAGTCAGGTTAATGGGGAAGGGGGTTGAAGTAAGGAGGGAGGTGATAGGTGAAGTGAGGTTAGTGGGGAAGGGGGTTGAAGTAAGGAGGGAGGTGATAGGTGAAGTCAGGTTAGTCGGGAATGGGGATGAAGTAAGGAGGTAGGTGATAGGTGAAGTCAGGTTAATGGGGAAGGGGGTTGAAGTAAGGAGGGAGGTGATAGGTGAAGTCAGGTTAGTCGGGAATGGGGATGAAGTAAGGAGGGAGGTGATAGGTGAAGTCAGGTTAATGGGGAAGGGGGTTGAAGTAAGGAGGCAGGTGATAGGTGAAGTCAGGTTAGTCGGGAATAGGAGTGAAGTAACGTGGGGGGTGATAGGTGAAGTCAGGTTAATGGGGAAGGGGGTTGAAGTAAGGAGGGAGGTGATAGGTGAAGTGAGGTTAGTGGGGAAGGGGGTTGAAGTAAGGAGGGAGGTGATAGGTGAAGTCAGGTTAGTCGGGAATGGGGGTGAAGTAAGAAACTGGGAGGTGATAGGTAAAGTCAGGTTAGTGGGGAAAGGGGGTGAAGTAAGGTGGGAGGTGATAGGTGAGGTCAGGTTAGTGGGGAAGATGGTGAGGTAAGGTGGGAGGTGATAGGTGAAGTCAGGTTAGTCGGTAATGGGGATGAAGTCAGGTGGGTGGTGATAGGTAAAGTCAGGTTAGTCGGGAATAGGAGTGAAGTAAGGTGGGAGGTGATAGGTGAAGTCAGGTTAATGGGGAAGGGGGTTGAAGTAAGGAGGGAGGTGATAGGTAAAGTCAGGTTAGTCGGGAATGGGTGTGAAGTAAGTTGGGAGGTGATAGGTGAAGTCAGGTTAGTGGGGAAGGGGGTTGAAGTAAGGTGGGAGGTGATATGTGAAGTCAGGTTAGTGGGGAAGGGGGTGAAGTAAGGTGGGAGGTGATAGGTGAAGTCAGGTTAATGGGGAAGGGGGTGAAGTAAGGTGGGAGGTGATAGGTGAATTCAGGCTAATGGGGAAAGGGGTGAAGTAAGGTGGGAGGTGATAGGTGAAGTCAGATTAATGGGGAAGGCGGCTGAAGTAAGGTGGGAGGTGATAGGTGAAGTCAGGTTAATGGGGAAGGGGGTGAAGTAAGGTGGGAGGTGATAGGTGTATTCAGGTTAATGGGGAAAGGGGTGAAGTAAGGTGGGAGGTGATAGGTGAAGTCAGATTAATGGGGAAGGCGGTTGAAGTAAGGTGGGAGGTGATAGGTGAAGTCAGGTTAATGGGGAAGGTGGTGAAGTAAGGTGGGAGGTGATAGGTGAAGTCAGGTTAGTGGGGAAGGGGGTGAGGTAAGGTGGGAGGTGATAGGTGAAGTCAGGTTAGTGGGGAAGGGGGTGAAGTAAGAAACTGGGAGGTGATAGGTGAAGTCAGGTTAGTGGGGAAGAGGGTCAATTAAGGTGGGAGGTGATGGGTGAAGTCAGGATAGTGGGGAAGGGGGGTGAAGTAAGGTGGGAGATGATAGGTGAAGTCAGGTTAATGGGGAAGGGGTGAATTAAGGTGGGAGGTGATAGGTGAAGTCAGGTTAGTGGGGAAGGGGGTGAGGTAAGGTGGGAGGTGATAGGTGAAGTCAGGTTAATGGGGAAGGGGTGTTGAAGTAAGGTGGGAGGTGATAGGTGAAGTCAGGTTAATGGGGAAGGTGGTGAAGTAAGGTGGGAGGTGATAGGTGAAGTCAGATTAATGGGGAAGGGGGTTGAAGTATGGTGTACGTGATAGGGTAAGTCAGGTTAGTGGGGAAGTGGGTGAGAGTAAGGTGGGAGGTGATAGGTGAAGTCAGGTTATTGGGTAAGGGGGTGAGGTAAGGTGGGAGGTGATAGATGAAGTCAGGTTAGTGGGGAAGGGGGGTGAAGTAAGGTGGGAGGTGATAGGTGAAGTCATGTTAGTGGGGAAGGGGGGTGAAGTATGGTGGGAGGTGATAGGTGAAGTCAGGTTAGTGGGGAAGGGGGTTGAAGTAAGGAGGGAGGTGATAGGTGAAGTCAGGTTAGTCGGGAATGGGGATGAAGTAAGCAGGGAGGTGATAGGTGAAGTCAGGTTAGTGGGGAAGGGGGTTGAAGTAAGGAGGGAGGTGATAGGTGAAGTCAGGTTAGTCGGGAATGGGGATGAAGTAAGGTGGGCGGTGATAGGTAAAGTCAGGTTAGTCGGGAATAGGAGTGAAGTAATGTGGGAGGTGATAGGTGAAGTCAGGTTAATGGGGAAGGGGGTTGAAGTAAGGAGGGAGGTGATAGGTGAAGTCAGGTTAGTGGGGAAGGGGGTTGAAGTAAGGAGGTAGGTGATAGGTGAAGTCAGGTTAATGGGGAAGGGGGTTGAAGTAAGGAGGGAGGTGATAGGTGAAGTCAGGTTAGTCGGGAATGGGGATGAAGTAAGGAGGGAGGTGATAGGTGAAGTCAGGTTAATGGGGAAGGGGGTTGAAGTAAGGAGGCAGGTGATAGGTGAAGTCAGGTTAGTCGGGAATAGGAGTGAAGTAACGTGGGAGGTGATAGGTGAAGTCAGGTTAATGGGGAAGGGGGTTGAAGTAAGGAGGGAGGTGATAGGTGAAGTGAGGTTAGTGGGGAAGGGGGTTGAAGTAAGGAGGGAGGTGATAGGTGAAGTCAGGTTAGTCGGGAATGGGGGTGAAGTAAGAAACTGGGAGGTGATAGGTAAAGTCAGGTTAGTGGGGAAAGGGGGTGAAGTAAGGTGGGAGGTGATAGGTGAGGTCAGGTTAGTGGGGAAGATGGTGAGGTAAGGTGGGAGGTGATAGGTGAAGTCAGGTTAGTCGGTAATGGGGATGAAGTCAGGTGGGTGGTGATAGGTAAAGTCAGGTTAGTCGGGAATAGGAGTGAAGTAAGGTGGGAGGTGATAGGTGAAGTCAGGTTAATGGGGAAGGGGGTTGAAGTAAGGAGGGAGGTGATAGGTAAAGTCAGGTTAGTCGGGAATGGGTGTGAAGTAAGATGGGAGGTGATAGGTGAAGTCAGGTTAGTGGGGAAGGGGGTTGAAGTAAGGTGGGAGGTGATATGTGAAGTCAGGTTAGTGGGGAAGGGGGTGAAGTAAGGTGGGAGGTGATAGGTGAATTCAGGCTAATGGGGAAAGGGGTGAAGTAAGGTGGGAGGTGATAGGTGAAGTCAGATTAATGGGGAAGGCGGCTGAAGTAAGGTGGGAGGTGATAGGTGAAGTCAGGTTAATGGGGAAGGGGGTGAAGTAAGGTGGGAGGTGATAGGTGTATTCAGGTTAATGGGGAAAGGGGTGAAGTAAGGTGGGAGGTGATAGGTGAAGTCAGATTAATGGGGAAGGCGGTTGAAGTAAGGTGGGAGGTGATAGGTGAAGTCAGGTTAATGGGGAAGGTGGTGAAGTAAGGTGGGAGGTGATAGGTGAAGTCAGGTTAGTGGGGAAGGGGGTGAAGTAAGAAACTGGGAGGTGATAGGTGAAGTCAGGTTAGTGGGGAAGAGGGTCAATTAAGGTGGGAGGTGATGGGTGAAGTCAGGATAGTGGGGAAGGGGGGTGAAGTAAGGTGGGAGGTGATAGGTGAAGTCAGGTTAGTGGGGAAGGGGGTGAGGTAAGGTGGGAGGTGATAGGTGAAGTCAGGTTAGTGGGGAAGGGGGGTGAAGTAAGGTGGGAGGTGATAGGTGAAGTCAGGTTAATGGGGAAAGTGGTGAAGTAAGAAGCTGGGAGGTGATAGGTGAAGTCAGGTTAATGGGGAAGGGGTGTTGAAGTAAGGTGGGAGGTGATAGGTGAAGTCAGGTTAATGGGGAAGGTGGTGAAGTAAGGTGGGAGGTGATAGGTGAAGTCAGGTTAGTGGGGAAGGGGGTGAAGTAAGGTGGGAGGTGATAGGTGAAGTCAGGTTAGTGGGGAAGGGGGGTGAAGTAAGGTGGGAGGTGATAGGTGAAGTCAGGTTAATGGGGAAAGTGGTGAAGTAAGAAGCTGGGAGGTGATAGGTGAAGTCAGATTAATGGGGAAGGGGGTTGAAGTATGGTGTACGTGATAGGGTAAGTCAGGTTAGTGGGGAAGTGGGTGAGAGTAAGGTGGGAGGTGATAGGTGAAGTCAGGTTATTGGGTAAGGGGGTGAGGTAAGGTGGGAGGTGATAGGTGAAGTCAGGTTAGTGGGGAAGTGGGTGAGAGTAAGGTGGGAGGTGATAGGTGAAGTCAGGTTATTGGGTAAGGGGGTGAGGTAAGGTGGGAGGTGATAGATGAAGTCAGGTTAGTGGGGAAGGGGGGTGAAGTAAGGTGGGAGGTGATAGGTGAAGTCATGTTAGTGGGGAAGGGGGGTGAAGTATGGTGGGAGGTGATAGGTGAAGTCAGGTTAGTGGGGAAGGGGGTGAGGTAAGGAGGGAGGTGATAGGTGAAGTCAGGTTATTGGGGATGGGGGTTGAAGTAAGGTGGGAGGTGATAGGTGAAGTCAGGTTAGTGGGGAAGGGGGGTGAAGTAAGAAACTGGGAGGTGATAGGTGAAGTCAGGTTATTGGGGAAGGGGGTTGAAGTAAGGTGGGAGGTGATAGGTGAAGTCAGGTTATTGGGGAAGGGGGTTGAAGTAAGGTGGGAGGTGATAGGTGAAGTCAGGTTAGTGGGGAAGGGGGTGAGGTAAGGAGGGAGGTGATAGGTGAAGTCAGGTTATTGGGGAAGGGGGTTGAAGTAAGGTGGGAGGTGATAGGTAAAGACAGGTTAGTGGGGAAGGGGGTTGAAGTAAGGAGGGAGGTGATAGGTGAAGTCAGGTTAGTGGGGAAGGGGGTTGAAGTAAGGAGGGAGGTGATAGGTGAAGTCAGGTTAGTCGGGAATGGGGATGAAGTAAGCAGGGAGGTGATAGGTGAAGTCAGGTTAGTGGGGAAGGGGGTTGAAGTAAGGAGGGAGGTGATAGGTGAAGTCAGGTTAGTCGGGAATGGGGATGAAGTAAGGTGGGTGGTGATAGGTAAAGTCAGGTTAGTGGGGAAGGGGGTGAGGTAAGGTGGGAGGTGATAGGTGAAGTCAGGTTAGTGGGGAAGGGGGGTGAAGTAAGGTGGGAGGTGATTGGTGAAGTCAGGTTAATGGGGAAGCGGGGTGAAGTAAGCAGGGAGGTGATAGGTGAAGTCAGGTTAGTGGGGAAGGGGGTGGAAGTAAGTTGGAGGTGATAGGTGAAGTCAGGTTAGTGGGCAAGGGGGTGAAGTAAGAAACTGGGAGGTGATAGGTGAAGTCAGGTTAGTGGGGAAGGGGGTGAGGTAAGGTGGGAGGTGATAGGTGAAGTCAGGTTAATGGGGAAGGGGGTGAATTAAGGTGGGAGGTGATGGGTGAAGTCAGGTTAGTGGGCAAGGGGAGTGAAGAAAGGTGGGAGATGATAGGTGAAGTCAGGTTAATGGGGAAGGTGTGAATTAAGGTGGGAGGTGATAGGTGAAGTCAGGTTAGTGGGGAAGGGGTGTTGAAGTAAGGTGGGAGGTGATAGGTGAAGACGTTAGTGGGGAAGGGGGTGAAGTAAGAAGCTGGGAGGTGATAGTTGAAGTCAGATTAATGGGGAAGGGGGTTGAAGTAAGGTGTAGGTGATAGGGGAAGTCAGGTTAGTGGGGAAGTGGGTGAGAGTAAGGTGGGAGGTGATAGGTGAAGTCAGGTTAGTGGGGAAGGGGGTGAGGTAAGGTGGGAGGTGATAGATGAAGTCAGGTTAGTGGGGAAGTGGGGTGAAGTAAGGTGGGAGGTGATAGGTGAAGTCATGTTAGTGTGGAAGGGGGGTGAAGTAAGGTAGGAGGTGATAGGTGAAGTCAGGTTAGTGGGGAAGGGGGTGAGGTAAGGAGGGAGGTGATAGGTGAAGTCAGGTTATTGGGGAAGGGGGTTGAAGTAAGGTGGGAGGTGATAGGTGAAGTCAGGTTAGTGGGGAAGGGGGGTGAAGTAAGAAACTGGGAGGTGATAGGTAAAGACAGGTTAGTGGGGAAGGGGGTTGAAGTAAGGAGGGAGGTGATAGGTGAAGTCAGGTTAGTGGGGAAGGGGGTTGAAGTAAGGAGGGAGGTGATAGGTGAAGTCAGGTTAGTCGGGAATGGGGATGAAGTAAGCAGGGAGGTGATAGGTGAAGTCAGGGTAGTGGGGAAGGGGGTTGAAGTAAGGAGGGAGGTGATAGGTAAAGTCAGGTTAGTCGGGAATAGGAGTGAAGTAAGGTGGGAGGTTATAGGTGAAGTCAGGGTAATGGGGAAGGGGGTTGAAGTAAGGAGGGAGGTGGCAGGTGAAGTCAGGTTAGCCGGGAATGGGGATGAAGTAAGCTGGGAGGTGATAGGTGAAGTCAGGTTAGTGGGGAAGGGGATGAAGTAAGTTGGGAGGTGATAGGTGAAGTCAGGTTAGTCGGGAATGGGTGTGAAGTAAGGAGGGAGGTGATAGGTAAAGTCAGGTTAGTGGGGAAGGGGGGTGAAGTAAGAAACTGGGTGGTGATAGGTGAAGTCAGGTTAGTGGGGAAAGGGGTGAGGTAAGGTGGGAGGTGATAGGTGAAGTCAGGTTAGTCGGGAATGGGGATGAAGTAAGCAGGGAGGTGATAGGTGAAGTCAGGTTAAGGGGAAGGGGGTTGAAGTAAGGAGGGAGGTGATAGGTGAAGTCAGGTTAGTCGGGAATTGGGATGAAGTAAGGTGGGCGGTGATAGGTAAAGTCAGGTTAGTCGGGAATAGGAGTGAAGTAAGGTGGGAGGTGATAGGTGAAGACAGGTTAGTGGGGAAGTGGGTTGTAGTAAGGAGGGAGGTGATAGGTGAAGTCAGGTTAGTCGGGAATGGGGATGAAGTAAGGTGGGCGGTGATATGTAAAGTCAGGTAAGTCGGGAATAGGAGTGAAGTAAGGTTGGAGGTGATAGGTGAATTCAGGTTAATGGGGAAGGGGGTTGAAGTAAGGAGGGAGGTGATAGGTGAAGTCAGGTTAGTGGGGAAGGGGGTTGAAGTAAGGAGGGAGGTGATAGGTGAAGTCAGGTTAGTCGGGAATGGGGATGAAGTAAGCAGGGAGGTGATAGGTGAAGTCAGGTTAGTGGGGAAGGGGGTTGAAGTAAGGAGGGAGGTGATAGGTGAAGTCAGGTTAGTCGGGAATGGGGATGAAGTAAGGTGGGTGGTGATAGGTAAAGTCAGGTTAGTCGGGAATAGGAGTGAAGTAAGGTGGGAGGTTATAGGTGAAGTCAGGTTAATGGGGAAGGGGGTTGAAGTAAGGAGGGAGGTGACAGGTGAAGTCAGGTTAGTCGGGAATGGGGATGAAGTAAGCTGGGAGGTGATAGGTGAAGTCAGGTTAGTGGGGAAGGGGATGAAGTAAGTTGGGAGGTGATAGGTGAAGTCAGGTTAGTCGGGAATGGGGGTGAAGTAAGGTGGGAGGTGATAGGTAAAGTCAGGTTAGTGGGGAAGGGGGGTGAAGTAAGGTGGGAGGTGATAGGTGAGGTCAGGTTAGTGTGGAAGAGGGTGAGGTAAGGTGGGAGGTGATAGGTGAAGTCAGGTTAGTGGGGAAAGGGGTGAAGTAAGAAACTGGGAGGTGATAGGTGAAGTCAGGATAGTGGGGAAGGGGGTTGAAGTAAGGAGGGAGGTGATAGGTGAAGTCAGGTTTGTCGGGAATGGGGATGAAGTAAGCAGGGAGGTGATAGGTGAAGTCAGGTTAGTGGGGAAGGGGGTTGAAGTAAGGAGGGAGGTGATAGGTAAAGTCAGGTTAGTCGGGAATAGGAGTGAAGTATGTTGGGAGGTGATAGGTGAAGACAGTTTAGTGGGGAAGGGGGTTGAAGTAAGGAGGGAGGTGATAGGTGAAGTCAGGTTAGTCGGGAATGGGTGTGAAGTAAGGTGGGAGGTGATAGGTAAAGTCAGGTTAGTGGGGAAGGGGGGTGAAGTAAGAAACTGGGTGGTGATAGGTGAAGTCAGGTTAGTGGGGAAAGGGGTGAGGTAAGGTGGGAGGTGATAGGTGAAGTCAGGTTAGTCGGGAATGGGGATGAAGTAAGCAGGGAGGTGATAGGTGAAGTCAGGTTAGTGGGGAAGGGGGTTGAAGTAAGGAGGGAGGTGATAGGTGAAGTCAGGTTAGTCGGGAATGGGGTGAGGTAAGGTGGGAGGTGATAGATGAAGTCAGGTTAGTGGGGAAGTGGGGTGAAGTAAGGTGGGAGGTGATAGGTGAAGTCATGTTAGTGGGGAAGGTGGGTGAAGTAAGGTGGGAGGTGATAGGTGAAGTCAGGTTAGTGGGGAAGGGGGTGAGGTAAGGAGGGAGGTGATAGGTGAAGTCAGGTTATTGGGGAAGGGGGTTGAAGTAAGGTGGGAGGTGATAGGTGAAGTCAGGTTAGTGGGGAAGGGGGGTGAAGTAAGAAACTGGGAGGTGATAGGTAAAGACAGGTTAGTGGGGAAGGGGGTTGAAGTAAGGAGGGAGGTGATAGGTGAAGTCAGGTTAGTGGGGAAGGTGGTTGAAGTAAGGAGGGAGGTGATAGGTGAAGTCAGGTTAGTCGGGAATGGGGATGAAGTAAGCAGGGAGGTGATAGGTGAAGTCAGGGTAGTGGGGAAGGGGGTTGAAGTAAGGAGGGAGGTGATAGGTGAAGTCAGGTTAGTCGGGAATGGGGATGAAGTAAGGTGGGTGGTGATAGGTAAAGTCAGGTTAGCCGGGAATGGGGATGAAGTAAGCTGGGAGGTGATAGGTGAAGTCAGGTTAGTGGGGAAGGGGATGAAGTAAGTTGGGAGGTGATAGGTGAAGTCAGGTTAGTCGGGAATGGGTGTGAAGTAAGGTGGGAGGTGATAGGTAAAGTCAGGTTAGTGGGGAAGGGGGGTGAAGTAAGAAACTGGGTGGTGATAGGTGAAGTCAGGTTAGTGGGGAAAGGGGTGAGGTAAGGTGGGAGGTGATAGGTGAAGTCAGGTTAGTCGGGAATGGGGATGAAGTAAGCAGGGAGTTGATAGGTGAAGTCAGGTTAGAGGGGAAGGGGGTTGAAGTAAGGAGGGAGGTGATAGGTGAAGTCAGGTTAGTCGGGAATTGGGATGAAGTAAGGTGGGCGGTGATAGGTAAAGTCAGGTTAGTCGGGAATAGGAGTGAAGTAAGGTGGGAGGTGATAGGTGAAGACAGGTTAGTGGGGAAGTGGGTTGAAGTAAGGAGGGAGGTGATAGGTGAAGTCAGGTTAGTCGGGAATGGGGATGAAGTAAGGTGGGCGGTGATATGTAAAGTCAGGTAAGTCGGGAATAGGAGTGAAGTAAGGTTGGAGGTGATAGGTGAATTCAGGTTAATGGGGAAGGGGGTTGAAGTAAGGAGGGAGGTGATAGGTGAAGTCAGGTTAGTGGGGAAGGGGGTTGAAGTAAGGAGGGAGGTGATAGGTGAAGTCAGGTTAGTCGGGAATGGGGATGAAGTAAGCAGGGAGGTGATAGGTGAAGTCAGGTTAGTGGGGAAGGGGGTTGAAGTAAGGAGGGAGGTGATAGGTGAAGTCAGGTTAGTCGGGAATGGGGATGAAGTAAGGTGGGTGGTGATAGGTAAAGTCAGGTTAGTCGGGAATAGGAGTGAAGTAAGGTGGGAGGTGATAGGTGAAGTCAGGTTAGTGGGGAAGGGGATGAAGTAAGTTGGGAGGTGATAGGTGAAGTCAGGTTAGTCGGGAATGGGGGTGAAGTAAGGTGGGAGGTGATAGGTAAAGTCAGGTTAGTGGGGAAGGGGGGTGAAGTAAGGTGGGAGGTGATAGGTGAGGTCAGGTTAGTGTGGAAGAGGGTGAGGTAAGGTGGGAGGTGATAGGTGAAGTCAGGTTAGTGGGGAAAGGGGTGAAGTAAGAAACTGGGAGGTGATCGGTGAAGTCAGGATAGTGGGGAAGGGGGTTGAAGTAAGGAGGGAGGTGATAGGTGAAGTCAGGTTTGTCGGGAATGGGGATGAAGTAAGCAGGGAGGTGATAGGTGAAGTCAGGTTAGTGGGGAAGGGGGTTGAAGTAAGGAGGGAGGTGATAGGTAAAGTCAGGTTAGTCGGGAATAGGAGTGAAGTATGTTGGGAGGTGATAGGTGAAGACAGTTTAGTGGGGAAGGGGGTTGAAGTAAGGAGGGAGGTGATAGGTGAAGTCAGGTTAGTCGGGAATGGGGATGAAGTAAGGTGGGCGGTGATAGGTAAAGTCAGGTTAGTCGGGAATAGGAGTGAAGTAATGTGGGAGGTGATAGGTGAAGTCAGGTTAATGGGAAGGGGGTTGAAGTAAGGAGGGAGGTGATAGGTGAAGTCAGGTTAGTGGGGAAGGGGGTTGAAGTAAGGAGGGAGGTGATAGGTGAAGTCAGGTTAGTCGGGAATGGGGATGAAGTAAGGAGGTAGGTGATAGGTGAAGTCAGGTTAATGGGGAAGGGGGTTGAAGTAAGGAGGGAGGTGATAGGTGAAGTCAGGTTAGTCGGGAATGGGGATGAAGTAAGGAGGGAGGTGATAGGTGAAGTCAGGTTAATGGGGAAGGGGGTTGAAGTAAGGAGGCAGGTGATAGGTGAAGTCAGGTTAGTCGGGAATAGGAGTGAAGTAACGTGGGAGGTGATAGGTGAAGTCAGGTTAATGGGGAAGGGGGTTGAAGTAAGGAGGGAGGTGATAGGTGAAGTGAGGTTAGTGGGGAAGGGGGTTGAAGTAAGGAGGGAGGTGATAGGTGAAGTCAGGTTAGTCGGGAATGGGGGTGAAGTAAGAAACTGGGAGGTGATAGGTAAAGTCAGGTTAGTGGGGAAAGGGGGTGAAGTAAGGTGGGAGGTGATAGGTGAGGTCAGGTTAGTGGGGAAGATGATGAGGTAAGGTGGGAGGTGATAGGTGAAGTCAGGTTAGACGGGAATAGGAGTGAAGTATGTTGGGAGGTGATAGGTGAAGACAGCTTAGTATGGAAGGGGGATGAAGTAAGTTGGGAGGTGATAGGTGAAGTCAGGTTAGTCGGGAATGGGGGTGAAGTAAGGTGGGAGGTGATAGGTAAAGTCAGGTTAGTGGGGAAGGGGGGTGAAGTAAGGTGGGAGGTGATAGGTGAGGTCAGGTTAGTGGGGAAGAGGGTGAGGTAAGGTGGGAGGTGATAGGTGAAGTCACGTTAGTGGGGAAGGGGGTGAAGTAAGTAACTGGGAGGTGGTAGGTGAAGTCAGGTTAGTGGGGACGGGGGTGAGGTAAGGTGGGAGGTGATAGGTGAATTCAGGTTAGTGGGGAAGGGGGTGATGTAAAGTGGGAGGTGAAAGGTGAAGTCAGGTTAGTGGGGAATGGGGTTGAAGTAAGGTGGGAGGTGATAGGTGAAGTCAAGTTAGTAGGGAAGGGGGTGAAGTAAGGTGGGAGGTGATAGGTGAAGTCAGGTTAGTGGGGAAGGGGGTGAAGTAAGGTGGGAGGTAATAGGTGAAGTCAGGTTAGTGGGGAAGGGGGGTGAAGTAAGGTGGGAGGTGATAGGTGAAGTGAGGTTAGTGGGGAAGGGGGTGAAGTAAGGTGGGAGGTGATAGGTGAAGTCAGGTTAGTGGGGAAGGGGGGTGAAGTAAGGTGGGAGGTGATAGGTGAAGTCAGGTTAGTGGTGAAGGGGGGTGAAGTAAGGTGGGAGGTGATAGGTGAAGTGAGGTTAGTGGGGAAGGGGGTTGAAGTAAGGAGGGAGGTGATAGGTGAAGTCAAGTTAGTCGGGAATGGGGGTGAAGTAAGAAACTGGGAGGTGATAGGTAAAGTCAGGTTAGTGGGGAAAGGGGGTGAAGTAAGGTGGGAGGTGATAGGTGAGGTCAGGTTAGTGGGGAAGATGGTGAGGTAAGGTGGGAGGTGATAGGTGAAGTCAGGTTAGTCGGGAATAGGAGTGAAGTATGTTGGGAGGTGATAGGTGAAGACAGTTTAGTATGGAAGGGGGTTGAAGTAAGTTGGGAGGTGATAGTTGAAGTCAGGTTAGTCGGGAATGGGGGTGAAGTAAGGTGGGAGGTGATAGGTAAAGTCAGGTTAGTGGGGAAGGGGGGTGAAGTAAGGTGGGAGGTGATAGGTGAGGTCAGGTTAGTGGGGAAGAGGGTGAGGTAAGGTGGGAGGTGATAGGTAAAGTCAGGTTAGTGGGGAAGGGGGGTGAAGTAAGGTGGGAGGTGATAGGTGAGGTCAGGTTAGTGGGGAAGAGGGTGAGGTAAGGTGGGAGGTGATAGGTGAAGTCACGTTAGTGGGGAAGGGGGTGAAGTAAGTAACTGGGAGGTGGTAGGTGAAGTCAGGTTAGTGGGGACGGGGGTGAGGTAAGGTGGGAGGTGATAGGTGAATTCAGGTTAGTGGGGAAGGGGGTGATGTAAAGTGGGAGGTGAAAGGTGAAGTCAGGTTAGTGGGGAATGGGGTTGAAGTAAGGTGGGAGGTGATAGGTGAAGTCAAGTTAGTAGGGAAGGGGGTGAAGTAAGGTGGGAGGTGATAGGTGAAGTCAGGTTAGTGGGGAAGGGGGTGAAGTAAGGTGGGAGGTAATAGGTGAAGTCAGGTTAGTGGGGAAGGGGGGTGAAGTAAGGTGGGAGGTGATAGGTGAAGTGAGGTTAGTGGGGAAGGGGGTGAAGTAAGGTGGGAGGTGATAGGTGAAGTCAGGTTAGTGGGGAAGGGGGGTGAAGTAAGGTGGGAGGTGATAGGTGAAGTCAGGTTAGTGGTGAAGGGGGGTGAAGTAAGGTGGGAGGTGATAGGTGAAGTGAGGTTAGTGGGGAAGGGGGTTGAAGTAAGGAGGGAGGTGATAGGTGAAGTCAAGTTAGTCGGGAATGGGGGTGAAGTAAGAAACTGGGAGGTGATAGGTAAAGTCAGGTTAGTGGGGAAAGGGGGTGAAGTAAGGTGGGAGGTGATAGGTGAGGTCAGGTTAGTGGGGAAGATGGTGAGGTAAGGTGGGAGGTGATAGGTGAAGTCAGGTTAGTCGGGAATAGGAGTGAAGTATGTTGGGAGGTGATAGGTGAAGACAGTTTAGTATGGAAGGGGGTTGAAGTAAGTTGGGAGGTGATAGTTGAAGTCAGGTTAGTCGGGAATGGGGGTGAAGTAAGGTGGGAGGTGATAGGTAAAGTCAGGTTAGTGGGGAAGGGGGGTGAAGTAAGGTGGGAGGTGATAGGTGAGGTCAGGTTAGTGGGGAAGAGGGTGAGGTAAGGTGGGAGGTGATAGGTGAAGTCACGTTAGTGGGGAAGGGGGTGAAGTAAGTAACTGGGAGGTGGTAGGTGAAGTCAGGTTAGTGGGGACGGGTGAGAGGTAAGGTGGGAGGTGATAGGTGAATTCAGGTTAGTGGGGAAGGGGGTGATGTAAAGTGGGAGGTGATAGGTGAAGTCAGGTTAGTGGGGAATGGGGTTGAAGTAAGGTGGGAGGTGATAGGTGAAGTCAAGTTAGTAGGGAAAGGGGTGAAGTAAGGTGGGAGGTGATAGGTGAAGTCAGGTTAGTGGGGAAGGGGGTGAAGTAAGGTGGGAGGTAATAGGTGAAGTCAGGTTAGTGGGGAAGGGGGGTGAAGTAAGGTGGGAGGTGATAGGTGAAGTGAGGTTAGTGGTGAATGGGGTGAAGTAAGGTGGGAGGTGATAGGTGAAGTCAGGTTAGTGGGGAAGGGGGGTGAAGTAAGGTGGGAGGTGATTGGTGAAGTCAGGTTAGTGGGGAAGGGGGGTGAAGTAAGGTGGGAGGTGATAGGTGAAGTCAGGTTAGTGGGGAAGGGGGGTGAAGTAATGTGGGAGGTGATAGGTGAAGTCAGGTTAGTGGGGAAGGGGGTGAAGTAAGGTGGGAGGTGATAGGTGAAGTCAGGTTAGTGGGGAAGGGGGTGAAGTAAGGTGGGAGGTGATAGGTGAAGTCAGGTTAGTGGGGAAAGGGGTGAAGTAAGGTGGGAGGTGATAGGTGAAGTCAGGTTAATGGCGAAGGGTGTTGAAGTAAGGAGGGAGGTGATAGGTGAAGTCAGGTTAATGGCGAAGGGTGTTGAAGTAAGGAGGGAGGTGATAGGTGAACTCAGGTTAATGGGGAAGGGGCTGAAGTAAGGTGGGAGGTGATAGGTGAAGTCAGGATAGTGAGGAAGGGGGTGAAGTAAGGTGGGAGGTGATAGGTGAAGTCAGGTTAGTGGGGAAGGGGGTGAAGTAAGGTGGGAGGTGATAGGTGAAGTCAGGTTAATGGGGAAGGGGGTTGAAGTAAGGACGGAGGTGATAGGTGAAGTCAGGTTATTGGGGAAGGGGGTGAAGTAAGTTGGGAGGGGATAGGTGAAGTCAGGTTAATGGGGAAGTGGGTTGAAGTAAGGAGGGAGGTGATAGGTGAAGTCAGGTTAGTGGGGAAGGGGGTGAGGTAAGGTGGGAGGTGATATGTGAAGTCAGGTTAGTGGGGAAAGGGGGTGAAGTAAGGTGGGAGGTGATAGGTGAGGTCAGGTTAGTGGGGAAGATGGTGAGGTAAGGTGGGAGGTGATATGTGAAGTCAGGTTAGTCGGGAATAGGAGTGAAGTATGTTGGGAGGTGATAGGTGAAGACAGTTTAGTATGGAAGGGGGTTGAAGTAAGTTGGGAGGTGATAGGTGAAGTCAGGTTAGTCGGGAATGGGGGTGAAGAAAGGTGGGAGGTGATAGGTAAAGTCAGGTTATTGGGGAAGGGGGTGTAGTACGGTTCGAGGAGATAGGTGAGGTCAGGTTAGTGGGGAAGAGGGTGAGGTAAGGTGGGAGGTGATAGGTGAAGTCACGTTAGTGGGGAAGGGGGTGAAGTAAGTAACTGGGAGGTGGTAGGTGAAGTCAGGTTAGTGGGGACGGGGGTGAGGTAAGGTGGGAGGTGATAGGTGAATTCAGGTTAGTGGGGAAGGGGGTGATGTAAAGTGGGAGGTGATAGGTGAAGTCAGGTTAGTGGGGAATGGGGTTGAAGTAAGGTGGGAGGTGATAGGTGAAGTCAAGTTAGTAGGGAAGGGGGTGAAGTAAGGTGGGAGGTGATAGGTGAAGTCAGGTTAGTGGGGAAGGGGGTGAAGTAAGGTGGGAGGTAATAGGTGAAGTCAGGTTAGTGGGGAAGGGGGGTGAAGTAAGGTGGGAGGTGATAGGTGAAGTGAGGTTAGTGGGGAAGGGGGTGAAGTAAGGTGGGAGGTGATAGGTGAAGTCAGGTTAGTGGGGAAGGGGGGTGAAGTAAGGTGGGAGGTGATTGGTGAAGTCAGGTTAGTGGGGAAGGGGGGTGAAGTAAGGTGGGAGGTGATAGGTGAAGTCAGGTTAGTGGTGAAGGGGGGTGAAGTAAGGTGGGAGGTGATAGGTGAAGTCAGGTTAGTGGGGAAGGGGGGTGAAGTAATGTGGGAGGTGATAGGTGAAGTCAGGTTATTGGGGAAGGGGGTGAAGTAAGGTGGGAGGTGATAGGTGAAGTCAGGTTAGTGGGGAAGGAGGTGAAGTAAGGTGGGAGGTGATAGGTGAAGTCAGGTTAGTGGTGAAGGGTGTTGAAGTAAGGAGGGAGGTGATAGGTGAAGTCAGGTTAATGGCGAAGGGTGTTGAAGTAAGGAGGGAGGTGACAGGTGAAGTCAGGTTAATGGCGAAGGGTGTTGAAGTAAGGAGGGAGGTGATAGGTGAACTCAGGTTAATGGGGAAGGGGCTGAAGTAAGGTGGGAGGTGATAGGTGAAGTCAGGATAGTGAGGAAGGGGGTGAAGTAAGGTGGGAGGTGATAGGTGAAGTCAGGTTAGTGGGGAAGGGGGTGAAGTAAGGTGGGAGGTGATAGGTGAAGTCAGGTTAATGGGGAAGGGGGTTGAAGTAAGGACGGAGGTGATAGGTGAAGTCAGGTTATTGGGGAAGGGGGTGAAGTAAGTTGGGAGGGGATAGGTGAAGTCAGGTTAATGGGGAAGTGGGTTGAAGTAAGGAGGGAGGTGATAGGTGAAGTCAGGTTAGTGGGGAAGGGGGTGAGGTAAGGTGGGAGGTGATAGGTGAAGTCAGGTTAATGGGGAATGGGGTGAAGTAAGGTGGGAGGTGATAGGTGAAGTCAGGTTATTGGGGAAGGGGGTGAAGTACGGTGCGAGGTGATAGGTGAAGTCAGGTTAATGGGGAATGGTGTGAAGTAAGGTGGGAGGTGATAGGTGAAGTCAGGTTATTGGGGAAGGGGGTGAAGTACGGTGCGAGGTGATAGGTGAAGTCAGGTTAATGGGGAATGGGGTGAAGTAAGGTGGGAGGTGATAGGTGAAGTCAGGTTATTGGGGAAGGGGGTGAAGTACTGTGCGAGGTGATAGATGAAGTCAGGTTAGTGGGGATGGGGGTGAGGTAAGGTGGGAGGTGATAGGTGAAGTCAGGTTAGTGGGGAAGGGGGGTGAAGTAAGGTGGGAGGTGATTGGTGAAGTCAGGTTAGTGGGGAAGGGGGGTGAAGTAAGGTGGGAGGTGATAGGTGAAGTCAGGTTAGTGGTGAAGGGGGGTGAAGTAAGGTGGGAGGTGATAGGTGAAGTCAGGTTAGTGGGGAAGGGGGGTGAAGTAATGTGGGAGGTGATAGGTGAAGTCAGGTTAGTGGGGAAGGGGGTGAAGTAAGGTGGGAGGTGATAGGTGAAGTCAGGTTAGTGGGGAAGGGGGTGAAGTAAGGTGGGAGGTGATAGGTGAAGTCAGGTTAGTGGGGAAAGGGGTGAAGTAAGGTGGGAGGTGATAGGTGAAGTCAGGTTAATGGCGAAGGGTGTTGAAGTAAGGAGGGAGGTGATAGGTGAAGTCAGGTTAATGGCGAAGGGTGTTGAAGTAAGGAGGGAGGTGATAGGTGAAGTCAGGTTAGTGGGGAAGGGGGTTGAAGTAAGGAGGGAGGTGATAGGTGAAGTCAGGTTAATGGCGAAGGGTGTTGAAGTAAGGAGGCAGGTGATAGGTGAAGTCAGGTTAGTCGGGAATAGGAGTGAAGTAACGTGGGAGGTGATTGGTGAAGTCTGGTTAATGGGGAAGGGGGTTGAAGTAAGGAGGGAGGTGATAGGTGAAGTGAGGTTAGTGGGGAAGGGGGTTGAAGTAAGGAGGGAGGTGATAGGTGAAGTCAGGTTAGTCGGGAATGGGGGTGAAGTAAGAAACTGGGAGGTGATAGGTAAAGTCAGGTTAGTGGGGAAGGGGGGTGAAGTAAGGTGGGAGGTGATAGGTGAGGTCAGGTTAGTGGGGAAGAGGGTGAGGTAAGGTGGGAGGTGATAGGTGAAGTCACGTTAGTGGGGAAGGGGGTGAAGTAAGTAACTGGGAGGTGGTAGGTGAAGTCAGGTTAGTGGGGACGGGGGTGAGGTAAGGTGGGAGGTGATAGGTGAATTCAGGTTAGTGGGGAAGGGGGTGATGTAAAGTGGGAGGTGATAGGTGAAGTCAGGTTAGTGGGGAATGGGGTTGAAGTAAGGTGGGAGGTGATAGGTGAAGTCAAGTTAGTGGGGAAGGGGGGTGAAGTAATGTGGGAGGTGATAGGTGAAGTCAGGTTAGTGGGGAAGGGGGTGAAGTAAGGTGGGAGGTGATAGGTGAAGTCAGGTTAGTGGGGAAGGGGGTGAAGTAAGGTGGGAGGTGATAGGTGAAGTCAGGTTAGTGGGGAAAGTGGTGAAGTAAGGTGGGAGGTGATAGGTGAAGTCAGGTTAATGGCGAAGGGTGTTGAAGTAAGGAGGGAGGTGATAGGTGAAGTCAGGTTAATGGCGAAGGGTGTTGAAGTAAGGAGGGAGGTGATAGGTGAACTCAGGTTAATGGGGAAGGGGCTGAAGTAAGGTGGGAGGTGATAGGTGAAGTCAGGATAGTGAGGAAGGGGGTGAAGTAAGGTGGGAGGTGATAGGTGAAGTCAGGTTAGTGGGGAAGGGGGTGAAGTAAGGTGGGAGGTGATAGGTGAAGTCAGGTTAATGGGGAAGGGGGTTGAAGTAAGGACGGAGGTGATAGGTGAAGTCAGGTTATTGGGGAAGGGGGTGAAGTAAGTTGGGAGGGGATAGGTGAAGTCAGGTTAATGGGGAAGTGGGTTGAAGTAAGGAGGGAGGTGATAGGTGAAGTCAGGTTAGTGGGGAAGGGGGTGAGGTAAGGTGGGAGGTGATAGGTGAAGTCAGGTTAGTCGGGAATGGGGGTGAAGTAAGAAACTGGGAGGTGATAGGTAAAGTCAGGTTAGTGGGGAAAGGGGGTGAAGTAAGGTGGGAGGTGATAGGTGAGGTCAGGTTAGTGGGGAAGATGGTGAGGTAAGGTGGGAGGTGATAGGTGAAGTCAGGTTAGTCGGGAATAGGAGTGAAGTATGTTGGGAGGTGATAGGTGAAGACAGTTTAGTATGGAAGGGGGTTGAAGTAAGTTGGGAGGTGATAGGTGAAGTCAGGTTAGTCGGGAATGGGGGTGAAGTAAGGTGGGAGGTGATAGGTAAAGTCAGGTTAGTGGGGAAGGGGGGTGAAGTAAGGTCGGAGGTGATAGGTGAGGTCAGGTTAGTGGGGAAGAGGGTGAGGTAAGGTGGGAGGTGATAGGTGAAGTCACGTTAGTGGGGAAGGGGGTGAAGTAAGTAACTGGGAGGTGGTAGGTGAAGTCAGGTTAGTGGGGACGGGGGTGAGGTAAGGTGGGAGGTGATAGGTGAATTCAGGTTAGTGGGGAAGGGGGTGATGTAAAGTGGGAGGTGATAGGTGAAGTCAGGTTAGTGGGGAATGGGGTTGAAGTAAGGTGGGAGGTGATAGGTGAAGTCAAGTTAGTAGGGAAGGGGGTGAAGTAAGGTGGGAGGTGATAGGTGAAGTCAGGTTAGTGGGGAAGGGGGTGAAGTAAGGTGGGAGGTAATAGGTGAAGTCAGGTTAGTGGGGAAGGGGGGTGAAGTAAGGTGGGAGGTGATAGGTGAAGTGAGGTTAGTGGGGAAGGGGGTGAAGTAAGGTGGGAGGTGATAGGTGAAGTCAGGTTAGTGGGGAAGGGGGGTGAAGTAAGGTGGGAGGTGATTGGTGAAGTCAGGTTAGTGGGGAAGGGGGGTGAAGTAAGGTGGGAGGTGATAGGTGAAGTCAGGTTAGTGGTGAAGGGGGGTGAAGTAAGGTGGGAGGTGATAGGTGAAGTCAGGTTAGTGGGGAAGGGGGGTGAAGTAATGTGGGAGGTGATAGGTGAAGTCAGGTTAGTGGGGAAGGGGGTGAAGTAAGGTGGGAGGTGATAGGTGAAGTCAGGTTAGTGGGGAAGGGGGTGAAGTAAGGTGGGAGGTGATAGGTGAAGTCAGGTTAGTGGGGAAAGGGGTGAAGTAAGGTGGGAGGTGATAGGTGAAGTCACGTTAATGGCGAAGGGTGTTGAAGTAAGGAGGGAGGTGATAGGTGAAGTCAGGTTAATGGCGAAGGGTGTTGAAGTACGGAGGGAGGTGATAGGTGAACTCAGGTTAATGGGGAAGGGGCTGAAGTAAGGTGGGAGGTGATAGGTGAAGTCAGGATAGTGGGGAAGGGGGTGAAGTAAGGTGGGAGGTGATAGGTGAAGTCAGGTTAGTGGGGAAGGGGGTGAAGTAAGGTGGGAGGTGATAGGTGAAGTCAGGTTAATGGGGAAGGGGGTTGAAGTAAGGACGGAGGTGATAGGTGAAGTCAGGTTATTGGGGAAGGGGGTGAAGTAAGTTGGGAGGGGATAGGTGAAGTCAGGTTAATGGGGAAGTGGGTTGAAGTAAGGAGGGAGGTGATAGGTGAAGTCAGGTTAGTGGGGAAGGGGGTGAGGTAAGGTGGGAGGTGATAGGTGAAGTCAGGTTAATGGGGAATGGGGTGAAGTAAGGTGGGAGGTGATAGGTGAAGTCAGGTTATTGGGGAAGGGGGTGAAGTACGGTGCGAGGTGATAGGTGAAGTCAGGTTAATGGGGAATGGTGTGAAGTAAGGTGGGAGGTGATAGGTGAAGTCAGGTTATTGGGGAAGGGGGTGAAGTACGGTGCGAGGTGATAGGTGAAGTCAGGTTAATGGGGAATGGGGTGAAGTAAGGTGGGAGGTGATAGTTGAAGTCAGGTTATTGGGGAAGGGGGTGAAGTACGGTGCGAGGTGATAGATGAAGTCAGGTTAGTGGGGATGGGGGTGAGGTAAGGTGGGAGGTGATAGGTGAAGTCAGGTTAATGGGGAAGGGGGTTGAAGTAAGGAGGGAGGTGATAGTTGAAGTCAGTTTAGTGGGGAAGGGGGTTGAAGTAAGGAGGGAGGTGATAGGTGAAGTCAGGTTATTCGGGAATGGGGATGAAGTGAGGAGGTAGGTGATAGGTGAAGTCAGGTTAATGGGGAAGGGGGTTGAAGTAAGGAGGGAGGTGATAGGTGAAGTCAGGTTAGTCGGGAATGGGGATGAAGTAAGGAGGGAGGTGATAGGTGAAGTCAGGTTAATGGGGAAGGGGGTTGAAGTAAGGAGGGAGGTGATACGTGAAGTCAGGTTAGTCGGGAATAGGAGTGAAGTAACGTGGGAGGTGATAGGTGAAGTCAGGTTAATGGGGAAGGGGGTTGAAGTAAGGAGGGAGGTGATAGGTGAAGTCAGGTTAGCCGGGAATGGGGGTGAAGTAAGAAACTGGGAGGTGATAGGTAAAGTCAGGTTAGTGGGTAAGGGGGGTGAAGTAAGGTGGGAGGTGATAGTTGAAGTCAGGTTAGTCGGGAATAGGAGTGAAGTATGTTGGGAGGTGATAGGTGAAGACAGTTTAGTGGGGAAGGGGGTTGAAGTAAGTTGGGAGGTGATAGGTGAAGTCAGGTTAGTCGGGAATGGGGGTGAAGTAAGGTGGGAGGTGATAGGTAAAGTCAGGTTAGTGGGGAAGGGGGGTGAAGTAAGGTGGGAGGTGATAGGTGAGGTCAGGTTAGTGTGGAAGAGGGTGAGGTAAGGTGGGAGGTGATAGGTGAAGTCAGGTTAGTGGGGAAAGGGGTGAAGTAAGAAACTGGGAGGTGATAGATGAAGTCAGGTTAGTGGGGAAGGGGGCGAGGTAAGGTGTGAGGTGATAGGTGAAGTCAGGATAGTGGGGAAGGGGGTTGAAGTAAGGAGGGAGGTGATAGGTGAAGTCAGGTTTGTCGGGAATGGGGATGAAGTAAGCAGGGAGGTGATAGGTGAAGTCAGGTTAGTGGGGAAGGGGGTTGAAGTAAGGAGGGAGGTGATAGGTAAAGTCAGGTTAGTCGGGAATAGGAGTGAAGTATGTTGGGAGGTGATAGGTAAAGTCAGGTTAGTCGGGAAAAGGAGTGAAGTAATGTGGGAGGTGATAGGTGAAGTCAGGTTAATGGGGAAGGGGGTTGAAGTAAGGAGGGAGGTGATAGGTGAAGTCAGGTTAGTGGGGAAGGGGGTTGAAGTAAGGAGGGAGGTGATAGGTGAAGTCAGGTTAGTCGGGAATGGGGATGAAGTAAGGTGGGCGGTGATAGGTAAAGTCAGGTTAGTCGGGAAAAGGAGTGAAGTAATGTGGGAGGTGATAGGTGAAGTCAGGTTAATGGGGAAGGGGGTTGAAGTAAGGAGGGAGGTGATAGGTGAAGTCAGGTTAGTGGGGAAGGGGGTTGAAGTAAGGAGGGAGGTGATAGGTGAAGTCAGGTTAGTCGGGAATGGGGATGAAGTAAGGAGGGAGGTGATAGGTGAATTCAGGTTAATGGGGAAGGGGGTTGAAGTAAGTAGGCAGGTGATAGGTGAAGTCAGGTTAGTCGGGAATAGGAGTGAAGTAACGTGGGAGGTGATTGGTGAAGTCAGGTTAATGGGGAAGGGGGTTGAAGTAAGGAGGGAGGTGATAGGTGAAGTGAGGTTAGTGGGGAAGGGGGTTGAAGTAAGGAGGGAGGTGATAGGTGAAGTCAGGTTAGTCGGGAATGGGGGTGAAGTAAGAAACTGGGAGGTGATAGGTAAAGTCAGGTTAGTGGGGAAGGGGGGTGAAGTAAGGTGGGAGGTGATAGGTGAGGTCAGGTTAGTGGGGAAGAGGGTGAGGTAAGGTGGGAGGTGATAGGTGAAGTCACGTTAGTGGGGAAGGGGGTGAAGTAAGTAACTGGGAGGTGGTAGGTGAAGTCAGGTTAGTGGGGACGGGGGTGAGGTAAGGTGGGAGGTGATAGGTGAATTCAGGTTAGTGGGGAAGGGGGTGATGTAAAGTGGGAGGTGATAGGTGAAGTCAGGTTAGTGGGGAATGGGGTTGAAGTAAGGTGGGAGGTGATAGGTGAAGTCAAGTTAGTAGGGAAGGGGGTGAAGTAAGGTGGGAGGTGATAGGTGAAGTCAGGTTAGTGGGGAAGGGGGTGAAGTAAGGTGGGAGGTGATAGGTGAAGTCAGGTTAGTGGGGAAGGGGGGTGAAGTAAGGTGGGAGGTGATAGGTGAAGTCAGGTTAGTGGGGAAGGGGGGTGAAGTAAGGTGGGAGGTGATAGGTGAAGTCAGGTTAGTGGGGAAGGGGGTGAAGTAAGGTGGGAGGTGATAGGTGAAGTCAGGTTAGTGGGGAAGGGGGGTGAAGTAAGGTGGGAGGTGATTGGTGAAGTCAGGTTAGTGGGGAAGGGGGGTGAAGTAAGGTGGGAGGTGATAGGTGAAGTCAGGTTAGTGGTGAAGGGGGGTGAAGAAAGGTGGGAGGTGATAGGTGAAGTCAGGTTAATGGGGAATGGGGTGAAGTAAGGTGGGAGGTGATAGGTGAAGTCAGGTTATTGGGGAAGGGGGTGAAGTACGGTGCGAGGTGATAGGTGAAGTCAGGTTAATGGGGAATGGTGTGAAGTAAGGTGGGAGGTGATAGGTGAAGTCAGGTTAGTGGGGAAGTGGTGTGAAGTAAGGTGGGAGGTGATAGGTGAAGTCAGGTTATTGGGGAAGGGGGTGAAGTACGGTGCGAGGTGATAGATGAAGTCAGGTTAGTGGGGATGGGGGTGAGGTAAGGTGGGAGGTGATAGGTGAAGTCAGGTTAATGGGGAAGGGGGTTGAAGTAAGGAGGGAGGTGATAGTTGAAGTCAGTTTAGTGGGGAAGGGGGTTGAAGTAAGGAGGGAGGTGATAGGTGAAGTCAGGTTATTCGGGAATGGGGATGAAGTGAGGAGGTAGGTGATAGGTGAAGTCAGGTTAATGGGGAAGGGGGTTGAAGTCAGGAGGGAGGTGATACGTGAAGTCAGGTTAGTCGGGAATAGGAGTGAAGTAACGTGGGAGGTGATAGGTGAAGTCAGGTTAGTCGGGAATGGGAATGAAGTAAGGAGGGAGGTGATAGGTGAAGTCAGGTTAATGGGGAAGGGGGTTGAAGTAAGGAGGGAGGTGATACGTGAAGTCAGGTTAGTCGGGAATAGGAGTGAAGTAACGTGGGAGGTGATAGGTGAAGTCAGGTTAATGGGGAAGGGGGTTGAAGTAAGGAGGGAGGTGATAGGTGAAGTGAGGTTAGTGGGGAAGGGGGTTGAAGTAAGGAGGGAGGTGATAGGTGAAGTCAGGTTAGCCGGGAATGGGGGTGAAGTAAGAAACTGGGAGGTGATAGGTAAAGTCAGGTTAGTGGGTAAGGGGGGTGAAGTAAGGTGGGAGGTGATAGTTGAGGTCAGGTTAGTGGGGAAGATGGTGAGGTAAGGTGGGAGGTGATAGGTGAAGTCAGGTTAGTCGGGAATAGGAGTGAAGTATGTTGGGAGGTGATAGGTGAAGACAGTTTAGTGGGGAAGGGGGTTGAAGTAAGTTGGGAGGTGATAGGTGAAGTCAGGTTAGTCGGGAATGGGGGTGAAGTAAGGTGGGAGGTGATAGGTAAAGTCAGGTTAGTGGGGAAGGGGGGTGAAGTAAGGTGGGAGGTGATAGGTGAGGTCAGGTTAGTGTGGAAGAGGGTGAGGTAAGGTGGGAGGTGATAGGTGAAGTCAGGTTAGTGGGGAAAGGGGTGAAGTAAGAAACTGGGAGGTGATAGATGAAGTCAGGTTAGTGGGGAAGGGGGCGAGGTAAGGTGTGAGGTGATAGGTGAAGTCAGGATAGTGGGGAAGGGGGTTGAAGTAAGGAGGGAGGTGATAGGTGAAGTCAGGTTTGTCGGGAATGGGGATGAAGTAAGCAGGGAGGTGATAGGTGAAGTCCGGTTAGTGGGGAAGGGGGTTGAAGTAAGGAGGGAGGTGATAGGTAAAGTCAGGTTAGTCGGGAATAGGAGTGAAGAATGTTGGGAGGTGATAGGTGAAGACAGTTTAGTGGGGAAGGGGGTTGAAGTAATGAGGGAGGTCATAGGTGAAGTCAGGTTAGTCGGGAATGGGGATGAAGTAAGGTGGGAGGTGATAGGTGAAGCCAGGTTAGTGGGGAAGGGGGTTGAAGTAAGGTGGGAGGTGATAGGTGAAGTCAGATTAGTGGGGAATGGGGGTGAAGTAAGAAACTGATGAGGTGATAGGTGAAGTCAGGTTAGTGGGGAAGGGGGTGAGGTAAGGTGGGAGGTGATAGGTGAAGTCAGGTTAGTCGGGAATGGGGATGAAGTAAGGAGGGAGGTGATAGGTGAATTCAGGTTAATGGGGAAGGGGGTTGAAGTAAGTAGGCAGGTGATAGGTGAAGTCAGGTTAGTCGGGAATAGGAGTGAAGTAACGTGGGAGGTGATTGGTGAAGTCAGGTTAATGGGGAAGGGGGTTGAAGTAAGGAGGGAGGTGATAGGTGAAGTGAGGTTAGTGGGGAAGGGGGTTGAAGTAAGGAGGGAGGTGATAGGTGAAGTCAGGTTAGTCGGGAATGGGGGTGAAGTAAGAAACTGGGAGGTGATAGGTAAAGTCAGGTTAGTGGGGAAGGGGGGTGAAGTAAGGTGGGAGGTGATAGGTGAGGTCAGGTTAGTGGGGAAGAGGGTGAGGTAAGGTGGGAGGTGATAGGTGAAGTCACGTTAGTGGGGAAGGGGGTGAAGTAAGTAACTGGGAGGTGGTAGGTGAAGTCAGGTTAGTGGGGACGGGGGTGAGGTAAGGTGGGAGGTGATAGGTGAATTCAGGTTAGTGGGGAAGGGGGTGATGTAAAGTGGGAGGTGATAGGTGAAGTCAGGTTAGTGGGGAATGGGGTTGAAGTAAGGTGGGAGGTGATAGGTGAAGTCAAGTTAGTAGGGAAGGGGGTGAAGTAAGGTGGGAGGTGATAGGTGAAGTCAGGTTAGTGGGGAAGGGGGTGAAGTAAGGTGGGAGGTGATAGGTGAAGTCAGGTTAGTGGGGAAGGGGGGTGAAGTAATGTGGGAGGTGATAGGTGAAGTCAGGTTAGTGGGGAAGGGGGTGAAGTAAGGTGGGAGGTGATAGGTGAAGTCAGGTTAGTGGGGAAGGGGGTGAAGTAAGGTGGGAGGTGATAGGTGAAGTCAGGTTAGTGGGGAAAGGGGTGAAGTAATGTGGGAGGTGATAGGTGAAGTCAGGTTAGTGGGGAAGGGGGTGAAGTAAGGTGGGAGGTGATAGGTGAAGTCAGGTTAGTGGGGAAGGGGGTTGAAGTAAGGACGGAGGTGATAGGTGAAGTCAGGTTATTGGGGAAGGGGGTGAAGTAAGTTGGGAGGGGATAGGTGAAGTCAGGTTAATGGGGAAGTGGGTTGAAGTAAGGAGGGAGGTGATAGGTGAAGTCAGGTTAGTGGGGAAGGGGGTGAGGTAAGGTGGGAGGTGATAGGTGAAGTCAGGTTAATGGGGAATGGGGTGAAGTAAGGTGGGAGGTGATAGGTGAAGTCAGGTTATTGGGGAAGGGGGTGAAGTACGGTGCGAGGTGATAGGTGAAGTCAGGTTAATGGGGAATGGTGTGAAGTAAGGTGGGAGGTGATAGGTGAAGTCAGGTTAATGGGGAATGGGGTGAAGTAAGGTGGGAGGTGATAGGTGAAGTCAGGTTATTGGGGAAGGGGGTGAAGTACGGTGCGAGGTGATAGGTGAAGTCAGGTTAGTGGGGATGGGGGTGAGGTAAGGTGGGAGGTGATAGGTGAAGTCAGGTTAATGGGGAAGGGGGTTGAAGTAAGGAGGGAGGTGATAGGTGAAGTCAGGTTAGTGGGGAAGGGGGTTGAAGTAAGGAGGGAGGTGATAGGTGAAGTCAGGTTATTCGGGAATGGGGATGAAGTGAGGAGGTAGGTGATAGGTGAAGTTAGGTTAATGGGGAAGGGGGTTGAAGTAAGGAGGGAGGTGATAGGTGAAGTCAGGTTAGTCGGGAATAGGAGTGAAGTAACGTGGGAGGTGATAGGTGAAGTCAGGTTAATGGGGAAGGGGGTTGAAGTAAGGAGGGAGGTGATAGGTGAAGTGAGGTTAGTGGGGAAGGGGGTTGAAGTAAGGAGGGAGTTGATAGGTGAAGTCAGGTTAGCCAGGAATGGGGGTGAAGTAAGAAACTGGGAGGTGATAGGTAAAGTCAGGTTAGTGGGGAAGGGGGGTGAAGTAAGGTGGGAGGTGATAGGTGAGGTCAGGTTAGTGGGGAAGATGGTGAGGTAAGGTGGGAGGTGATAGGTGAAGTCAGGTTAGTCGGGAATAGGAGTGAAGTATGTTGGGAGGTGATAGGTGAAGACAGTTTAGTGGGGAAGGGGGTTGAAGTAAGTTGGGAGGTGATAGGTGAAGTCAGGTTAGTCGGGAATGGGGGTGAAGTAAGGTGGGAGGTGATAGGTAAAGTCAGGTTAGTGGGGAAGGGGGGTGAAGTAAGGTGGGAGGTGATAGGTGAGGTCAGGTTAGTGGGGAAGAGGGTGAGATAAGGTGGGAGGTGATAGGTGAAGTCAGGTTAGTGGGGAAGGGGGTGAAGAAAGTAACTGGGAGGTGGTAGGTGAAGTCAGGTTAGTGGGGACGGGGGTGAGGTAAGGTGGGAGGTGATAGGTGAATTCAGGTTAGTGGGGAAGGGGGTGATGTAAAGTGGGAGGTGATAGGTGAAGTCAGGTTAGTGGGGACTGGGGTTGAAGTAAGGTGGGAGGTGATAGGTGAAGTCAGGTTAGTGGGGAAGGGGGTGAAGTAAGGTGGGAGGTAATAGGTGAAGTCAGGTTAGTGGGGAAGGGGGGTGAAGTAAGGTGGGAGGTGATAGGTGAAGTCAGGTTAGTGGGGAAGGGGGTGAAGTAAGGTGGGAGGTGATAGGTGAAGTCAGGTTAGTGGGGAAGGGGGGTGAAGTAAGGTGGGAGGTGATTGGTGAAGTCAGGTTAGTGGGGAAGGGGGGTGAAGTAAGGTGGGAGGTGATAGCTGAAGTCAGGTTAGTGGGGAAGGGGGGTGAAGTAAGGTGGGAGGTGATAGGTGGTCAGGTTAATGGGAAAGTGGGTGAAGTAAGGTGGGAGGTGATAGGTGAAGTCAGGTTAGTGGGGAAGGGGGTGAAGTAAGGTGGGAGGTGATAGGTGAAGTCAGGTTAGTGGGGAAGTGGGGTGAAGTACGGTGGGAGGTGATAGGTGAAGTCAGGTTAGTGGGGAAGGGGGTGAAGTAAGGTGGGTGGTGATAGGTGAAGATAGGTTAATGGCGAAGGGTGTTGAAGTAAGGAGGGAGGTGATAGGTGAACTCAGGTTAATGGGGAAGGGGCTGAAGTAAGGTGGGAGGTGATAGGTGAAGTCAGGATAGTGGGGAAGGGGGTGAAGTAAGGTGGGAGGTGATAGGTGAAGTCAGGTTAGTGGGGAAGGGGGTGAAGTAAGGTGGGAGGTGATAGGTGAAGTCAGGTTAGTGGGGAAGGGGGTGAAGTAAGGTGGGAGGTGATAGGTGAAGTCAGATTAATGGGGAAGGGGGTTGAAGTAAGGTGTAGGTGATAGGTGAATTCCGGTTAGTGGGGAAGGGGGTTGAACTAAGGTGGGAGGTGATAGGTGAAGTCAGGTTAGTGGGGAAGGGGGTGAGGTAAGGTGGGAGGTGATAGGTGAAGTCAGGTTATTGGGGAAGGGGGTTGAAGTAAGGTGGGAGGTGATAGGTGAAGTCAGGATAGTGGGGAAGGGGGTGAAGTAAGGTGGGAGGTGATAGGTGAAGTCAGGTTAGTGGGGAAGGGGGTGAAGTAAGGTGGGAGGTGATAGGTGAAGTCAGGTTAGTGGGGAAGGGGGTGAAGTAAGGTGGGAGGTGATAGGTGAAGTCAGATTAATGGGGAAGGGGGTTGAAGTAAGGTGGGAGGTGATAGGTGAATTCCGGTTAGTGGGGAAGGGGGTTGAACTAAGGTGGGAGGTGATAGGTGAAGTCAGGTTAGTGGGGAAGGGGGTGAGGTAAGGTGGGAGGTGATAGGTGAAGTCAGGTTATTGGGGAAGGGGGGTGAAGTAAGAAACTGGGTGGTGATAGGTGAAGTCAGGTTAGTGGGGAAGGGGGTGAGGTAAGGTGGGAGGTGATAGGTGAAGTCAGGTTAATGGGGAATGGGGTGAAGTAAGGTGGGAGGTGATAGGTGAAGTCAGGTTATTGGGGAAGGGGGTGAAGTACGGTGCGAGGTGATAGGTGAAGTCAGGTTAGTGGGGATGGGGGTGAGGTAAGGTGGGAGGTAATAGGTGAAGTCAGGTTAATGGGGAATGGGGTGAAGTAAGGTGGGAGGTGATAGGTGAAATCAGGTTATTGGGGAAGGGGGTGAAGTACGGTGCGAGGTGATAGGTGAAGTCAGGTTAGTGGGGATGGGGGTGAGGTAAGGTGGGAGGTGATAGGTGAAGTCAGGTTAATGGGGAATGGTGTGAAGTAAGGTGGGAGGTGATAGGTGAAGTCAGGTTATTGGGGAAGGGGGTGAAGTACGGTGCGAGGTGATAGGTGAAGTCAAGTTAGTGGGGAAGGGGGTTGAAGTAAGGTGGGAGGTTATAGGTGAAGTCAGGTTAGTGTGGAAGGGGGTGAAGTAAGGTGGGAGGTGATAGTTGAAGTCAGGTTAGTGGGGAAGGGGGTTGAAGTAAGGTGGGAGGTGATAGGTGAAGTCAGGTTAGTGGGGAAGTGGGGTGAAGTAAGAAACTGGGAGGTGATTGGGGAAGTCAGGTTAGTGGGGAAGTGGGGTGACGTAAGGTGGGAGGTGATAGGTGAAGTCAGGTTAATGGGGAATGGTGTGAAGTAAGGTGGGAGGTGATAGGTGAAGTCAGGTTATTGGGGAAGGGAGTGAAGTACGGTGCGAGGTGATAGGTGAAGTCAAGTTAGTGGGGAAGGGGGTGATGTATGAAGCTGGGAGGTGATAGGTGAAGTCAGCTTAGTGGGTAAGTGGGGTGAAGTAAGAAACTGGGTGGTGATAGGGGAAGTCGGGTTAGTGGGGAAGTGGGGTGAAGTAAGGTGGGAGGTGATAGCTGAAGTCTGGTTAGTGGGGAAGTGGGTGAGGTAAGGTGGGAGGTGATAGGTGAAGTCAGGTTAGTGGGGAATGGGGGTGAAGTAAGAAACTGGGAGGTGATAGGTGAAGTCTGGTTAGTGGGGAAGTGGGTGAGGTAAGGTGGGAAGTGATAGGTGAAGTCAGGTTAGTGGGGAAGTGGGGTGAAGTAAGAAACTGGGAGGTGATAGGTGAAGTCAGGTGAGTGGGGAAGGGGGTGTGGTAAGGTGGGAGGTGATAGGTGAAGTCAGGTTAGTGGGGAAGGGGGTGAAGAACGAAGCTGGGAGATGATAGGTGAAGTCAGGTTAGTGGGGAAGTGGGGTGAAGTAAGAAACTGGGAGGTGATTGGGGAAGTCAGGTTAGTGGGGAAGTGGGGTGACGTAAGGTGGGAGTTGTTTGGTGAAGCCAGGTTAGTGGGGAAGGGGGTGAAGTAAGGTGGGAGGTGACAGGTGAAGCCAGGTTAGTGGGGAAGGGGGTTGAAGTAAGGTGGGAGGTGATAGGTGAAGTCAGATTAGTGGGGAATGGGGGTGAAGTAAGAAACTGATGAGGTGATAGGTGAAGTCAGGTTAGTGGGGAAGGGGGTGAGGTAAGGTGGGAGGTGATAGGTGAAGTCAGGTTAATGGGGAATGGGGTGAAGTAAGGTGGGAGGTGATAGGTGAAGTCAGGTTATTGGGGAAGGGGGTGAAGTACGGTGCGAGGTGATAGGTGAAGTCAAGTTAGTGGGGAAGGGGGTGATGTAAGAAGCTGGGAGGTGATAGGTGAAGTCAGGTTAGTCGGGAATGGGGGTGAAGTAAGGTGGGAGGTGATAGGTGAAGTCAGGTTATTGGGGAAGGGGGTTGAAGTAAGGTGGGAGGTGATAGGTGAAGTCAGGTTATTGGGGAAGGGGGGTTAAGTAAGAAACTGGGTGGTGATAGGTGAAGTCAGGTTAGTGGAGAAGGGGGTGAGGTAAGGTGGGAGGTGATAGGTGAAGTCAGGTTAATGGGGAATGGGTGAAGTAAGGTGGGAGGTGATAGGTGAAGTCAGGTTATTGGGGAAGGGGGTGAAGTACGGTGCGAGGTGATAGGTGAAGTCAGGTTAGTGGGGATGGGGGTGAGGTAAGGTGGGAGGTGATAAGTGAAGTCAGGTTAATGGGGAATGGTGTGAAGTAAGGTGGGAGGTGATAGGTGAAGTCAGGTTATTGGGGAAGGGGGTGAAGTACGGTGCGAGGTGATAGGTGAAGTCAAGTTAGTGGGGAAGGGGGTGATGTAAGAAGCTGGGAGGTGATAGGTGAAGTCAGGTTAGTGGGGAAGGGGGTTGAAGTAAGGTGGGAGGTTATAGGTGAAGTCAGGTTAGTGTGGAAGGGGGTGAAGTAAGGTGGGAGGTGATAGTTGAAGTCAGGTTAGTGGGGAAGGGGGTTGAAGTAAGGTGGGAGGTGATAGGTGAAGTCAGGTTAGTGGGGAAGTGGGGTGAAGTAAGAAACTGGGAGGTGATAGGTGAAGTCAGGTGAGTGGGGAAGGGGGTGTGGTAAGGTGGGAGGTGATAGGTGAAGTCAGGTTAGTGGGGAAGGGGGTGAAGAACGAAGCTGGGAGATGATAGGTGAAGTCAGGTTAGTGGGGAAGTGGGGTGAAGTAAGAAACTGGGAGGTGATTGGGGAAGTCAGGTTAGTGGGGAAGGGGGTTGAAGTAAGGTGGGAGGTTATAGGTGAAGTCAGGTTAGTGTGGAAGGGGGTGAAGTAAGGTGGGAGGTGATAGTTGAAGTCAGGTTAGTGGGGAAGGGGGTTGAAGTAAGGTGGGAGGTGATAGGTGAAGTCAGGTTAGTGGGGAAGTGGGGTGAAGTAAGAAACTGGGAGGTGATAGGTGAAGTCAGGTGAGTGGGGAAGGGGGTGTGGTAAGGTGGGAGGTGATAGGTGAAGTCAGGTTAGTGGGGAAGGGGGTGAAGAACGAAGCTGGGAGATGATAGGTGAAGTCAGGTTAGTGGGGAAGTGGGGTGAAGTAAGAAACTGGGAGGTGATTGGGGAAGTCAGGTTAGTGGGGAAGTGGGGTGACGTAAGGTGGGAGTTGTTTGGTGAAGCCAGGTTAGTGGGGAAGGGGGTGAAGTAAGGTGGGAGGTGACAGGTGAAGCCAGGTTAGTGGGGAAGGGGGTTGAAGTAAGGTGGGAGGTGATAGGTGAAGTCAGATTAGTGGGGAATGGGGGTGAAGTAAGAAACTGATGAGGTGATAGGTGAAGTCAGGTTAGTGGGGAAGGGGGTGAGGTAAGGTGGGAGGTGATAGGTGAAGTCAGGTTAATGGGGAATGGGGTGAAGTAAGGTGGGAGGTGATAGGTGAAGTCAGGTTATTGGGGAAGGGGGTGTAGTACGGTTCGAGGTGATAGGTGAAGTCAGGTTAGTGGGGATGGGGGTGAGGTAAGGTGGGAGGTGATAGGTGACGTCAGGTTAATGGGGAATGGTGTGAAGTAAGGTGGGAGGTGATAGGTGAAGTCAGGTTATTGGGGAAGGGGGTGAAGTACGGTGCGAGGTGATAGGTGAAGTCAAGTTAGTGGGGAAGGGGGTGATGTAAGAAGCTGGGAGGTGATAGGTGAAGTCAGGTTAGTCGGGAATGGGGGTGAAGTAAGGTGGGAGGTGATAGGTGAAGTCAGGTTATTGGGGAAGGGGGTTGAAGTAAGGTGGGAGGTGATAGGTGAAGTCAGGTTATTGGGGAAGGGGGGTGAAGTAAGAAACTGGGTGGTGATAGGTGAAGTCAGGTTAGTGGAGAAGGGGGTGTGGTAAGGTGGGAGGTGATAGGTGAAGTCAGGTTAATGGGGAATGGGGTGAAGTAAGGTGGGAGGTGATAGGTGAAGTCAGGTTATTGGGGAAGGGGGTGAAGTACGGTGCGAGGTGATAGGTGAAGTCAGGTTAGTGGGGATGGGGGTGAGGTAAGGTGGGAGGTGATAAGTGAAGTCAGGTTAATGGGGAATGGTGTGAAGTAAGGTGGGAGGTGATAGGTGAAGTCAGGTTAGTGGGGAAGGGGGTTGAAGTAAGGTGGGAGGTGATAGGTGAAGTCAGGTTAGTGGGGAAGTGGGGTGAAGTAAGAAACTGGGAGGTGATTGGGGAAGTCAGATTAGTGGGGAAGTGGGGTGACGTAAGGTGGGAGTTGTTTGGTGAAGCCAGGTTAGTGTGGAAGGGGGTTGAAGTAAGGTGGGAGGTGATAGGTTAAGTCAGATTAGTGGGGAATGGGGGTGAAGTAAGAAACTGGGAGGTGATAGGTGAAGTCAGGTTAGTGGGGAAGGGGGTGAGGTAAGGTGGGTGGTGATAGGTGAAGTCAGGTTAGTGGGGATGGGGGTGAGGTAAGGTGGGAGGTGATAGGTGAAGTCAGGTTAATGGGGAAGGGGGTTGAAGTAAGGAGGGAGGTGATAGGTGAAGTCAGGTTAGTGGGGAAGGGGGTTGAAGTAACGAGGGAGGTGATAGGTGAAGTCAGGTTATTCGGGAATGGGGATGAAGTGAGGAGGTAGGTGATAGGTGAAGTCAGGTTAATGGGGAAGGGGGTTGAAGTAAGGAGGGAGGTGATAGGTGAAGTCAGGTTAGTCGGGAATGGGGATGAAGTAAGGAGGGAGGTGATAGGTGAAGTCAGGTTAATGGGGAAGGGGGTTGAAGTAAGGAGGGAGGTGATAGGTGAAGTCAGGTTAGTCGGGAATAGGAGTGAAGTAACGTGGGAGGTGATAGGTGAAGTCAGGTTAATGGGGATGGGGGTTGAAGTAAGGAGGGAGGTGATAGGTGAAGTGAGGTTAGTGGGGAAGGGGGTTGAAGTAAGGAGGGAGGTGATAGGTGAAGTCAGGTTAGCCGGGAATGGGGGTGAAGTAAGAAACTGGGAGGTGATAGGTAAAGTCAGGTTAGTGGGGAAAGGGGGTGAAGTAAGGTGGGAGGTGGTAGGTGAGGTCAGGTTAGTGGGGAAGATGGTGAGGTAAGGTGGGAGGTGATAGGTGAAGTCAGGTTAGTCGGGAATAGGAGTGAAGTATGTTGGGAGGTGATAGGTGAAGACAGTTTAGTGGGGAAGGGGGTTGAAGTAAGTTGGGAGGTGATAGGTGAAGTCAGGTTAGTCGGGAATGGGGGTGAAGTAAGGTGGGAGGTGATAGGTAAAGTCAGGTTAGTGGGGAAGGGGGGTGAAGTAAGGTGGGAGGTGATAGGTGAGGTCATGTTAGTGGGGAAGAGGGTGAAGTACGGTGCGAGGTGATAGGTGAAGTCAGGTTAGTGGGGATGGGGGTGAGGTAAGGTGGGAGGTAATAGGTGAAGTCAGGTTAATGGGGAATGGGGTGAAGTAAGGTGGGAGGTGATAGGTGAAGTCAGGTTATTGGGGAAGGGGGTGAAGTACGGTGCGAGGTGATAGGTGAAGTCAGGTTAGTGGGGATGGGGGTGAGGTAAGGTGGGAGGTGATAGGTGAAGTCAGGTTAATGGGGAATGGTGTGAAGTAAGGTGGGAGGTGATAGGTGAAGTCAGGTTATTGGGGAAGGGGGTGAAGTACGGTGCGAGCTGATAGGTGAAGTCAAGTTAGTGGGGAAGGGGGTGATGTAAGAAGCTGGGAGGTGATAGGTGAAGTCAGGTTAGTGGGGAAGGGGGTTGAAGTAAGGTGGGAGGTTATAGGTGAAGTCAGGTTAGTGTGGAAGGGGGTGAAGTAAGGTGGGAGGTGATAGTTGAAGTCAGGTTAGTGGGGAAGGGGGTTGAAGTAAGGTGGGAGGTGATAGGTGAAGTCAGGTTAGTGGGGAAGTGGGGTGAAGTAAGAAACTGGGAGGTGATTGGGGAAGTCAGGTTAGTGGGGAAGTGGGGTGACGTAAGGTGGGAGGTGATAGGTGAAGTCAGGTTAATGGGGAATGGTGTGAAGTAAGGTGGGAGGTGATAGGTGAAGTCAGGTTATTGGGGAAGGGAGTGAAGTACGGTGCGAGGTGATAGGTGAAGTCAAGTTAGTGGGGAAGGGGGTGATGTATGAAGCTGGGAGGTGATAGGTGAAGTCAGCTTAGTGGGTAAGTGGGGTGAAGTAAGAAACTGGGTGGTGATAGGGGAAGTCGGGTTAGTGGGGAAGTGGGGTGAAGTAAGGTGGGAGGTGATAGCTGAAGTCTGGTTAGTGGGGAAGTGGGTGAGGTAAGGTGGGAGGTCATAGGTGAAGTCAGGTTAGTGGGGAATGGGGGTGAAGTAAGAAACTGGGAGGTGATAGGTGAAGTCTGGTTAGTGGGGAAGTGGGTGAGGTAAGGTGGGAAGTGATAGGTGAAGTCAGGTTAGTGGGGAAGTGGGGTGAAGTAAGAAACTGGGAGGTGATAGGTGAAGTCAGGTGAGTGGGGAAGGGGGTGTGGTAAGGTGGGAGGTGATAGGTGAAGTCAGGTTAGTGGGGAAGGGGGTGAAGAACGAAGCTGGGAGATGATAGGTGAAGTCAGGTTAGTGGGGAAGTGGGGTGAAGTAAGAAACTGGGAGGTGATTGGGGAAGTCAGGTTAGTGGGGAAGTGGGGTGACGTAAGGTGGGAGTTGTTTGGTGAAGCCAGGTTAGTGGGGAAGGGGGTGAAGTAAGGTGGGAGGTGACAGGTGAAGCCAGGTTAGTGGGGAAGGGGGTTGAAGTAAGGTGGGAGGTGATAGGTGAAGTCAGATTAGTGGGGAATGGGGGTGAAGTAAGAAACTGATGAGGTGATAGGTGAAGTCAGGTTAGTGGGGAAGGGGGTGAGGTAAGGTGGGAGGTGATAGGTGAAGTCAGGTTAATGGGGAATGGGGTGAAGTAAGGTGGGAGGTGATAGGTGAAGTCAGGTTATTGGGGAAGGGGGTGAAGTACGGTGCGAGGTGATAGGTGAAGTCAAGTTAGTGGGGAAGGGGGTGATGTAAGAAGCTGGGAGGTGATAGGTGAAGTCAGGTTAGTCGGGAATGGGGGTGAAGTAAGGTGGGAGGTGATAGGTGAAGTCAGGTTATTGGGGAAGGGGGTTGAAGTAAGGTGGGAGGTGATAGGTGAAGTCAGGTTATTGGGGAAGGGGGGTGAAGTAAGAAACTGGGTGGTGATAGGTGAAGTCAGGTTAGTGGAGAAGGGGGTGAGGTAAGGTGGGAGGTGATAGGTGAAGTCAGGTTAATGGGGAATGGGGTGAAGTAAGGTGGGAGGTGATAGGTGAAGTCAGGTTATTGGGGAAGGGGGTGAAGTACGGTGCGAGGTGATAGGTGAAGTCAGGTTAGTGGGGATGGGGGTGAGGTAAGGTGGGAGGTGATAAGTGAAGTCAGGTTAATGGGGAATGGTGTGAAGTAAGGTGGGAGGTGATAGGTGAAGTCAGGTTATTGGGGAAGGGGGTGAAGTACGGTGCGAGGTGATAGGTGAAGTCAAGTTAGTGGGGAAGGGGGTGATGTAAGAAGCTGGGAGGTGATAGGTGAAGTCAGGTTAGTGGGGAAGGGGGTTGAAGTAAGGTGGGAGGTTATAGGTGAAGTCAGGTTAGTGTGGAAGGGGGTGAAGTAAGGTGGGAGGTGATAGTTGAAGTCAGGTTAGTGGGGAAGGGGGTTGAAGTAAGGTGGGAGGTGATAGGTGAAGTCAGGTTAGTGGGGAAGTGGGGTGAAGTAAGAAACTGGGAGGTGATAGGTGAAGTCAGGTGAGTGGGGAAGGGGGTGTGGTAAGGTGGGAGGTGATAGGTGAAGTCAGGTTAGTGGGGAAGGGGGTGAAGAACGAAGCTGGGAGATGATAGGTGAAGTCAGGTTAGTGGGGAAGTGGGGTGAAGTAAGAAACTGGGAGGTGATTGGGGAAGACAGGTTAGTGGGGAAGGGGGTTGAAGTAAGGTGGGAGGTTATAGGTGAAGTCAGGTTAGTGTGGAAGGGGGTGAAGTAAGGTGGGAGGTGATAGGTGAAGTCAGGTTAGTGGGGAAGTGGGGTGAAGTAAGAAACTGGGAGGTGATAGGTGAAGTCAGGTGAGTGGGGAAGGGGGTGTGGTAAGGTGGGAGGTGATAGGTGAAGTCAGGTTAGTGGGGAAGGGGGTGAAGAACGAAGCTGGGAGATGATAGGTGAAGTCAGGTTAGTGGGGAAGTGGGGTGAAGTAAGAAACTGGGAGGTGATTGGGGAAGTCAGGTTAGTGGGGAAGTGGGGTGACGTAAGGTGGGAGTTGTTTGGTGAAGCCAGGTTAGTGGGGAAGGGGGTGAAGTAAGGTGGGAGGTGACAGGTGAAGCCAGGTTAGTGGGGAAGGGGGTTGAAGTAAGGTGGGAGGTGATAGGTGAAGTCAGATTAGTGGGGAATGGGGGTGAAGTAAGAAACTGATGAGGTGATAGGTGAAGTCAGGTTAGTGGGGAAGGGGGTGAGGTAAGGTGGGAGGTGAAAGGTGAAGTCAGGTTAATGGGGAATGGGGTGAAGTAAGGTGGGAGGTGATAGGTGAAGTCAGGTTATTGGGGAAGGGGGTGTAGTACGGTTCGAGGTGATAGGTGAAGTCAGGTTAGTGGGGATGGGGGTGAGGTAAGGTGGGAGGTGATAGGTGACGTCAGGTTAATGGGGAATGGTGTGAAGTAAGGTGGGAGGTGATAGGTGAAGTCAGGTTATTGGGGAAGGGGGTGAAGTACGGTGCGAGGTGATAGGTGAAGTCAAGTTAGTGGGGAAGGGGGTGATGTAAGAAGCTGGGAGGTGATAGGTGAAGTCAGGTTAGTCGGCAATGGGGGTGAAGTAAGGTGGGAGGTGATAGGTGAAGTCAGGTTATTGGGGAAGGGGGTTGAAGTAAGGTGGGAGGTGATAGGTGAAGTCAGGTTATTGGGGAAGGGGGGTGAAGTAAGAAACTGGGTGGTGATAGGTGAAGTCAGGTTAGTGGAGAAGGGGGTGAGGTAAGGTGGGAGGTGATAGGTGAAGTCAGGTTAATGGGGAATGGGGTGAAGTAAGGTGGGAGGTGATAGGTGAAGTCAGGTTATTGGGGAAGGGGGTGAAGTACGGTGCGAGGTGATAGGTGAAGTCAGGTTAGTGGGGATGGGGGTGAGGTAAGGTGGGAGGTGATAAGTGAAGTCAGGTTAATGGGGAATGGTGTGAAGTAAGGTGGGAGGTGATAGGTGAAGTCAGGTTATTGGGGAAGGGGGTGAAGTACGGTGCGAGGTGATAGGTGAAGTCAAGTTAGTGGGGAAGGGGGTGATGTAAGAAGCTGGGAGGTGATAGGTGAAGTCAGGTTAGTGGGGAAGGGGGTTGAAGTAAGGTGGGAGGTTATAGGTGAAGTCAGGTTAGTGTGGAAGGGGGTGAAGTAAGGTGGGAGGTGATAGTTGAAGTCAGGTTAGTGGGGAAGGGGGTTGAAGTAAGGTGGGAGGTGATAGGTGAAGTCAGGTTAGTGGGGAAGTGGGGTGAAGTAAGAAACTGGGAGGTGATTGGGGAAGTCAGATTAGTGGGGAAGTGGGGTGACGTAAGGTGGGAGTTGTTTGGTGAAGCCAGGTTAGTGTGGAAGGGGGTTGAAGTAAGGTGGGAGGTGATAGGTTAAGTCAGATTAGTGGGGAATGGGGGTGAAGTAAGAAACTGGGAGGTGATAGGTGAAGTCAGGTTAGTGGGGAAGGGGGTGAGGTAAGGTGGGTGGTGATAGGTGAAGTCAGGTTAGTGGGGATGGGGGTGAGGTAAGGTGGGAGGTGATAGGTGAAGTCAGGTTAATGGGGAAGGGGGTTGAAGTAAGGAGGGAGGTGATAGGTGAAGTCAGGTTAGTGGGGAAGGGGGTTGAAGTAACGAGGGAGGTGATAGGTGAAGTCAGGTTATTCGGGAATGGGGATGAAGTGAGGAGGTAGGTGATAGGTGAAGTCAGGTTAATGGGGAAGGGGGTTGAAGTAAGGAGGGAGGTGATAGGTGAAGTCAGGTTAGTCGGGAATGGGGATGAAGTAAGGAGGGAGGTGATAGGTGAAGTCAGGTTAATGGGGAAGGGGGTTGAAGTAAGGAGGGAGGTGATAGGTGAAGTCAGGTTAGTCGGGAATAGGAGTGAAGTAACGTGGGAGGTGATAGGTGAAGTCAGGTTAATGGGGAAGGGGGTTGAAGTAAGGAGGGAGGTGATAGGTGAAGTCAGGTTAGCCGGGAATGGGGGTGAAGTAAGAAACTGGGAGGTGATAGGTAAAGTTAGGTTAGTGGGGAAGGGGGGTGAAGTAAGGTGGGAGGTGGTAGGTGAGGTCAGGTTAGTGGGGAAGATGGTGAGGTAAGGTGGGAGGTGATAGGTGAAGTCAGGTTAGTCGGGAATAGGAGTGAAGTATGTTGGGAGGTGATAGGTGAAGACAGTTTAGTGGGGAAGGGGGTTGAAGTAAGTTGGGAGGTGATAGGTGAAGTCAGGTTAGTCGGGAATGGGGGTGAAGTAAGGTGGGAGGTGATAGGTAAAGTCAGGTTAGTGGGGAAGGGGGGTGAAGTAAGGTGGGAGGTGATAGGTGAGGTCATGTTAGTGGGGAAGAGGGTGAGGTAAGGTGGGAGGTGATAGGTGAAGTCAAGTTAGGAGGGAAGGGGGTGAAGTAAGGTGGGAGGTGATAGGTGAAGTCAGGTTAGTGGGGAAGGGGGTGAAGTAAGGTGGGAGGTAATAGGTGAATTCAGGTTAGTGGGGAAGGGGGTGATGTAAAGTGGGAGGTGATAGGTGAAGTCAGGTTAGTGGGGACTGGGGGTGAAGTAAGGTGGGAGGTGATAGGTGAAGTCAAGTTAGTAGGGAAGGGGGTGAAGTAAGGTGGGAGGTGATAGGTGAAGTCAGGTTAGTGGGGAAGGGGGTGAAGTAAGGTGGGAGGTAATAGGTGAAGTCAGGTTAGTGGGGAAGGGGGGTGAAGTAAGGTGGGAGTGATAGGTGAAGTCAGGTTAGTGGGGAAGGGGGTGAAGTAAGGTGGGAGGTGATAGGTGAAGTCAGGTTAGTGGGGAAGGGGGGTGAAGTAAGGTGGGAGGTGATTGGTGAAGTCAGGTTAGTGGGGAAGGGGGGTGAAGTAAGGTGGGAGGTGATAGCTGAAGTCAGGTTAGTGGGGAAGGGGGGTGAAGTAAGGTGGGAGGTGATAGGTGAAGTCAGGTTAATGGGAAAGTGGGTGAAGTAAGGTGGGAGGTGATAGGTGAAGTCAGGTTAGTGGGGAAGGGGGTGAAGTAAGGTGGGAGGTGATAGGTGAAGTCAGGTTAGTGGGGAAGTGGGGTGAAGTAAGGTGGGAGGTGATAGGTGAAGTCAGGTTAGTGGGGAAGGGGGTGAAGTAAGGTGGGTGGTGATAGGTGAAGTCAGGTTAATGGCGAAGGGTGTTGAAGTAAGAAGGTGGTGATAGGTGAACTCAGGTTAATGGGGAAGGGGCTGAAGTAAGGTGGGAGGTGATAGGTGAAGTCAGGATAGTGGGGAAGGGGGTGAAGTAAGGTGGGAGGTGATAGGTGAAGTCAGGTTATTGAGGAAAGGGTGTTGAAGTAAGGTGGGAGGTGATAGGTGAAGTCAAGTTAGTGGGGAAGGGTGTGAAGTAAGAAGCTGGGAGGTGATAGGTGAAGTCAGATTAATGGGGAAGGGGGTTGAAGTAAGGTGTAGGTGATAGGTGAATTCCGGTTAGTGGGGAAGGGGGTTGAAGTAAGGTGGGAGGTGATAGGTGAAGTCAGGTTAGTGGGGAAGGGGGTGAGGTAAGGTGGGAGGTGATAGGTGAAGTCAGGTTATTGGGGAAGGGGGTTGAAGGAAGGTGGGAGGTGATAGGTGAAGTCAGGTTATTGGGGAAGGGGGGTGAAGTAAGAAACTGGGTGGTGATAGGTGAAGTCAGGTTAGTGGGGAAGGGGGTGAGGTAAGGTGGGAGGTGATAGGTGAAGTCAGGTTAATGGGGAATGGGGTGAAGTAAGGTGGGAGGTGATAGGTGAAGTCAGGTTATTGGGGAAGGGGGTGAAGTACGGTGCGAGGTGATAGGTGAAGTCAGGTTAGTGGGGATGGGGGTGAGGTAAGGTGGGAGGTGATAGGTGAAGTCAGGTTAATGGGGAATGGGGTGAAGTAAGGTGGGAGGTGATAGGTGAAGTCAGGTTATTGGGGAAGGGGGTGAAGTACGGTGCGAGGTGATAGGTGAAGTCAAGTTAGTGGGGAAGGGGGTGATGTAAGAAGCTGGGAGGTGATAGGTGAATTCAGGTTAGTGGGGAAGGGGGTTGAAGTAAGGTGGGAGGTTATAGGTGAAGTCAGGTTAGTGTGGAAGGGGGTGAAGTAAGGTGGGAGGTGATAGTTGAAGTCAGGTTAGTGGGGAAGGGGGTTGAAGTAAGGTGGGAGGTGATAGGTGAAGTCAGGTTAGTGGGGAAGTGGGGTGAAGTAAGAAACT
Source organism: Hemitrygon akajei (assembly GCF_048418815.1). Taxonomy (NCBI): domain Eukaryota; kingdom Metazoa; phylum Chordata; class Chondrichthyes; order Myliobatiformes; family Dasyatidae; genus Hemitrygon; species Hemitrygon akajei. Next base: position 140,100,448 of record NC_133124.1, on the reverse strand, counting down.
GGGAGGTGATTGGGGAAGTCAGGTTAGTGGGGAAGTGGGGTGACGTAAGGTGGGAGTTGTTTGGTGAAGCCAGGTTAGTGGGGAAGGGGGTTGAAGTAAGGTGGGAGGTGATAGGTGAAGTCAGGTTATTGGGGAAGGGAGTGAAGTACGGTGCGAGGTGATAGGTGAAGTCAAGTTAGTGGGGAAGGGGGTGATGTAAGAAGCTGGGAGGTGATAGGTGAAGTCAGGTTAGTGGGGAAGGGGGTTGAAGTAAGGTTGGAGGTGATAGGTGAAATCAGGTTAGTGGGGAAGGGCGTGAAGTAAGGTGGGAGGTGATAGGTGAAGTCAGGTTAGTGGGGAAGGGGGTGAAGTAAGGTGGGTGGTGATAGGTGAAGTCAGGTTAATGGCGAAGGGTGTTGAAGTAAGGAGGGAGGTGATAGGTGAACTCAGGTTAATGGGGAAGGGGCTGAAGTAAGGTGGGAGGTGATAGGTGAAGTCAGGATAGTGGGGAAGGGGGTGAAGTAAGGTGGGAGGTGATAGGTGAAGTCAGGTTAGTGGGGAAGGGGGTGAAGTAAGGTGGGAGGTGATAGGTGATGTCAGGTTAATGGGGAAGTGGGTTGAAGTAAGGAGGGAGGTGATAGGTGAAGTCAGGTTAATGGGGAAGGGGCTGAAGTAAGGTGGGAGGTGATAGGTGAAGTCAGTATAGTGGGGAAGTGGGTGAAGTAAGGTGGGAGGTGATAGGTGAAGTCAGGTTATTGAGGAAAGGGTGTTGAAGTAAGGTGGGAGGTGATAGGTGAAGTCAAGTTAGTGGGGAAGGGTGTGAAGTAAGAAGCTGGGAGGTGATAGGTGAAGTCAGATTAATGGGGAAGGGGGTTGAAGTAAGGTGTAGGTGATAGGTGAATTCCGGTTAGTGGGGAAGGGGGTTGAAGTAAGGTGGGAGGTGATAGGTGAAGTCAGGTTAGTGGGGAAGGGGTTGAGGTAAGGTGGGAGGTGATAGGTGAAGTCAGGTTATTGGGGAAGGGGGTTGAAGGAAGGTGGGAGGTGATAGGTGAAGTCAGGTTATTGGGGAAGAGGGGTGAAGTAAGAAACTGGGTGGTGATAGGTGAAGTCAGGTTAGTGGGGAAGGGGGTGAGGTAAGGTGGGAGGTGATAGGTGAAGTCAGGTTAATGGGGAATGGGGTGAAGTAAGGTGGGAGGTGATAGGTGAAGTCAGGTTATTGGGGAAGGGGGTGAAGTACGGTGCGAGGTGATATGTGAAGTCAGGTTAGTGGGGATGGGGGTGAGGTAAGGTGGGAGGTGATAGGTGAAGTCAGGTTAATGGGGAATGGTGTGAAGTAAGGTGGGAGGTGATAGGTGAAGTCAGGTTATTGGGGAAGGGGGTAAAGTACGGTGCGAGGTGATAGGTGAAGTCAAGTTAGTGGGGAAGGGGGTGATGTAAGAAGCTGGGAGGTGATAGGTGAATTCAGGTTAGTGGGGAAGGGGGTTGAAGTAAGGTGGGAGGTTATAGGTGAAGTCAGGTTAGTGTGGAAGGGGGTGAAGCAAGGTGGGAGGTGATAGTTGAAGTCAGGTTAGTGGGGAAGGGGGTTGAAGTAAGGTGGGAGGTGATAGGTGAAGTCAGGTTAGTGGGGAAGTGGGGTGAAGTAAGAAACTGGGAGGTGATTGGGGAAGTCAGGTTAGTGGGGAAGTGGGGTGACGTAAGGTGGGAGTTGTTTGGTGAAGCCAGGTTAGTGGGGAAGGGGGTTGAAGTAAGGTGGGAGGTGATAGGTTAAGTCAGATTAGTGGGGAATGGGGGTGAAGTAAGAAACTGGGAGGTGATAGGTGAAGTCAGGTTAGTGGGGAAGGGGGTGAGGTAAGGTGGGAGGTGATAGGTGAAGTCAGGTTAATGGGGAATGGGGTGAAGTAAGGTGGGAGGTGATAGGTGAAGTCAGGTTATTGGGGAAGGGGGTGAAGTACGGTGCGAGGTGATAGGTGAAGTCAGGTTAGTGGGGATGGGGGTGAGGTAAGGTGGGAGGTGATAGGTGAAGTCAGGTTAATGGGGAATGGTGTGAAGTAAGGTGGGAGGTGATAGGTGAAGTCAGGTTATTGGGGAAGGGAGTGAAGTACGGTGCGAGGTGATAGGTGAAGTCAAGTTAGTGGGGAAGGGGGTGATGTAAGAAGCTGGGAGGTGATAGGTGAAGTCAGGTTAGTGGGGAAGGGGGTTGAATTAAGGTGGGAGGTTATAGGTGAAGTCAGGTTATTGGGGAAGGGGGTTGAAGTAAGGTGGGAGGTGATAGGTGAAGTCAGGTTATTGGGGAAGGGGGTTGAAGTAAGGTGGGAGGTGATAGGTGAAATCAGGTTAGTGGGGAAGGGCGTGAAGTAAGGTGGGAGGTGATAGGTGAAGTCAGGTTAGTGGGGAAGGGGGGTGAAGTAAGAAACTGAGAGGTGATAGGTGAAGTCAGCTTAGTGGGTAAGTGGGGTGAAGTAAGAAACTGGGTGGTGATAGGGGAAGTCGGGTTAGTGGGGAAGTGGGTGAGGTAAGGTGGGAGGTGATAGGTGAAGTCAGGTTAGTGGGGAATGGGGGTGAAGTAAGAAACTGGGAGGTGATAGGTGAAGTCTGGTTAGTGGGGAAGTGGGTGAGGTAAGGTGGGAAGTGATAGGTGAAGTCAGGTTAGTGGGGAAGTGGGGTGAAGTAAGAAACTGGGAGGTGATAGGTGAAGTCAGGTGAGTGGGGAAGGGGGTGTGGTAAGGTGGGAGGTGATAGGTGAAGTCAGGTTAGTGGGGAAGGGGGTGAAGAACGAAGCTGGGAGATGATAGGTGAAGTCAGGTTAGTGGGGAAGTGGGGTGAAGTAAGAAACTGGGAGGTGATTGGGGAAGTCAGGTTAGTGGGGAAGTGGGGTGACGTAAGGTGGGAGTTGTTTGGTGAAGCCAGGTTAGTGGGGAAGGGGGTGAAGTAAGGTGGGAGGTGATAGGTGAAGCCAGGTTAGTGGGGAAGGGGGTTGAAGTAAAGTGGGAGGTGATAGGTGAAGTCAGATTAGTGGGGAATGGGGGTGAAGTAAGAAACTGATGAGGTGATAGGTGAAGTCAGGTTAGTGGGGAAGGGGGTGAGGTAAGGTGGGAGGTGATAGGTGAAGTCAGGTTAATGGGGAATGGGGTGAAGTAAGGTGGGAGGTGATAGGTGAAGTCAGGTTATTGGGGAAGGGGGTGAAGTACGGTTCGAGGTGATAGGTGAAGTCAAGTTAGTGGGGAAGGGGGTGATGTAAGAAGCTGGGAGGTGATAGGTGAAGTCAGGTTAGTCGGGAATGGGGGTGAAGTAAGGTGGGAGGTGATAGGTGAAGTCAGGTTATTGGGGAAGGGGGTTGAAGTAAGGTGGGAGGTGATAGGTGAAGTCAGGTTATTGGGGAAGGGGGGTGAAGTAAGAAACTGGGTGGTGATAGGTGAAGTCAGGTTAGTGTAGAAGGGGGTGAGGTAAGGTGGGAGGTGATAGGTGAAGTCAGGTTAATGGGGAATGGTGTGAAGTAAGGTGGGAGGTGATAGGTGAAGTCAGGTTATTGGGGAAGGGGGTGAAGTACGGTGCGAGGTGATAGGTGAAGTCAAGTTAGTGGGGAAGGGGGTGATGTAAGAAGCTGGGAGGTGATAGGTGAAGTCAGGTTAGTGGGGAAGGGGGTTGAAGTAAGGTGGGAGGTTATAGGTGAAGTCAGGTTAGTGTGGAAGGGGGTGAAGTAAGGTGGGAGGTGATAGTTGAAGTCAGGTTAGTGGGGAAGGGGGTTGAAGTAAGGTGGGAGGTGATAGGTGAAGTCAGGTTAGTGGGGAAGTGGGGTGAAGTAAGAAACTGGGAGGTGATTGGGGAAGTCAGATTAGTGGGGAAGTGGGGTGACGTAAGGTGGGAGTGGTTTGGTGAAGCCAGGTTAGTGGGGAAGGGGGTTGAAGTAAGGTGGGAGGTGATAGGTTACGTCAGATTAGTGGGGAATGGGGGTGAAGTAAGAAACTGGGAGGTGATAGGTGAAGTCAGGTTAGTGGGGAAGGGGGTGAGGTAAGGTGTGAGGTGATAGGTGAAGTCAGGTTAGTGGGGAAAGGGGGTGAAGTAAGGTGGGAGGTGATAGGTGAAGTCAGGTTAGTGGGGAAGGGGGGTGAAGTAAGGTGGGAGGTGATAGATGAATCAGGTTAGTGGGGAAGGGGGGTGAAGTAAGGTGGGAGGTGATAGATGAAGTCAGGTTAGTGGGGAAGGGGGGTGAAGTAAGGTGGGAGGTGATAGATGAATCAGGTTAGTGGGGAAGGGGGGGTGAAGTAAGGTGGGAGGTGATAGGAGAAGTCAGGTTAGTGGGGACGGGGGGTGAAGTAAGAAACTGAGAGGTGATAGGTGAAGTCAGCTTAGTGGGTAAGTGGGGTGAAGTAAGAAACTGGGTGGTGATAGGGGAAGTCGGGTTAGTGGGGAATGGGGGTGAAGTAAGAAACTGGGAGGTGATAGGTGAAGTCTGGTTAGTGGGGAAGTGGGTGAGGTAAGGTGGGAAGTGATAGGTGAAGTCAGGATAGTGGGGAAGTGTGGTGAAGTAAGAAACTGGGAGGTGATAGGTGAAGTCAGGTGAGTGGGGAAGGGGGTGTGGTAAGGTGGGAGGTGATAGGTGAAGTCAGGTTCATGGGGAAGGGGGTGAAGTACGGTGCGAGGTGATAGGTGAAGTCAGGTTAATGGGGAATGGTGTGAAGTAAGGTGGGAGGTGATAGGTGAAGTCAGGTTATTGGGGAAGGGGGTGAAGTACGGTGCGAGGTGATAGGTGAAGTCAGGTTAATGGGGAAGGGGGGTGAAGTAAGAAACTGAGGTGATAGGTGAAGTCAGGTTAGTGGGTAAGTGGGGTGAAGTAAGAAGCTGGGTGGTGATAGGGGAAGTCGGGTGAGTGGGGAAGGGGGTGTGGTAAGGTGGGAGGTGATAGGTGAAGTCAGGTTAGTGGGGAAGGGGGTGAAGAACGAAGCTGGGAGATGATAGGTGAAGTCAGGTTAGTGGGGAAGTGGGGTGAAGTAAGAAACTGGGAGGTGATTGGGGAAGTCAGGTTAGTGGGGAAGTGGGGTGAAGTAAGGTGGGAGGTGATAGCTGAAGTCTGGTTAGTGGGGAATGGGGGTGAAGTAAGAAACTGGGAGGTGATAGGTGAAGTCTGGTTAGTGGGGAATTGGGTGAGGTAAGGTGGGAAGTGATAGGTGAAGTCAGGTTAGTGGGGAAGTGGGGTGAAGTAAGAAACTGGGAGGTGATAGGTGAAGTCAGGTGAGTGGGGAAGGGGGTGTGGTAAGGTGGGAGGTGATAGGTGAAGTCAGGTTAGTGGGGAAGGGGGTGAAGAACGAAGCTGGGAGATGATAGGTGAAGTCAGGTTAGTGGGGAAGTGGGGTGAAGTAAGAAACTGGGAGGTGATTGGGGAAGTCAGGTTAGTGGGGAAGTGGGGTGACGTAAGGTGGGAGTTGTTTGGTGAAGCCAGGTTAGTGGGGAAGGGGGTGAAGTAAGGTGGGAGGTGATAGGTGAAGCCAGGTTAGTGGGGAAGGGGGTTGAAGTAAGGTGGGAGGTGATAGGTGAAGTCAGGTTAATGGGGAATGGGGTGAAGTAAGGTGAGGGTGATAGGTGAAGTCAGGTTATTGGGGAAGGGGGTGAAGTACGGTGCGAGGTGATAGGTGAAGTCAGGTTAGTGGGGATGGGGGTGAGGTAAGGTGGGAGGTGATAGGTGAAGTCAGGTTAATGGGGAATGGTGTGACGTAAGGTGGGAGGTGATAGGTGAAGTCAGGTTATTGGGGAAGGGGGTGAAGTACGGTGCGAGGTGATAGGTGAAGTCAAGTTAGTGGGGAAGGGGGTGATGTAAGAAGCTGGGAGGTGATAGGTGAAGTCAGGTTAGTCGGGAATGGGGGTGAAGTAAGGTGGGAGGTGATAGGTGAAGTCAGGTTATTGGGGAAGGGGGTTGAAGTAAGGTGGGAGGTGATAGGTGAAGTCAGGTTATTGGGGAAGGGGGGTGAAGTAAGAAACTGGGTGGTGATAGGTGAAGTCAGGTTAGTGGAGAAGGGGGTGAGGTAAGGTGGGAGGTGATAGGTGAAGTCAGTTTAATGGGGAATGGGGTGAAGTAAGGTGGGAGGTGATAGGTGAAGTCAGGTTATTGGGGATGGGGGTGAGGTAAGGTGGGAGGTGATAGGTGAAGTCAGGTTATTGGGGATGGGGGTGAGGTAAGGTGGGAGGTGATAGGTGAAGTCAGGTTATTGGGGAAGGGGGTGAAGTACGGTGCGAGGTGATAGGTGAAGTCAAGTGAGTGGGGAAGGGGGTGATGTAAGAAGCTGGGAGGTGATAGGTGAAGTCAGGTTAGTGGGGAAGGGGGTTGAAGTAAGGTGGGAGGTTATTGGTAAAGTCAGGTTAGTGTGGAAGGGGGTGAAGTAAGATGGGAGGTGATAGTTGAAGTCAGGTTAGTGGGGAAGGGGGTTGAAGTAAGGTGTGAGGTGATAGGTGAAGTCAGGTTAGTCGGGAATAGGAGTGAAGTAACGTGGGAGGTGATTGGTGAAGTCAGGTTAATGGGGAAGGGGGTTGAAGTAAGGAGGGAGGTGATAGGTGAAGTGAGGTTAGTGGGGAAGGGGGTTGAAGTAAGGAGGGAGGTGATAGGTGAAGTCAGGTTAGTCGGGAATGGGGGTGAAGTAAGAAACTGGGAGGTGATAGGTAAAGTCAGGTTAGTGGGGAAGGGGGGTGAAGTAAGGTGGGAGGTGATAGGTGAGGTCAGGTTAGTGGGGAAACGGGTGAGGTAAGGTGGGAGGTGATAGGTGAAGTCACGTTAGTGGGGAAGGGGGTGAAGTAAGTAACTGGGAGGTGGTAGGTGAAGTCAGGTTAGTGGGGACGGGGGTGAGGTAAGGTGGGAGGTGATAGGTGAATTCAGGTTAGTGGGGAAGGGGGTGATGTAAAGTGGGAGGTGATAGGTGAAGTCAGGTTAGTGGGGAATGGGGTTGAAGTAAGGTGGGAGGTGATAGGTGAAGTCAAGTTAGTAGGGAAGGGGGTGAAGTAAGGTGGGAGGTGATAGGTGAAGTCAGGTTAGTGGGGAAGGGGGTGAAGTAAGGTGGGAGGTGATAGGTGAAGTCAGGTTAGTGGGGAAGGGGGGTGAAGTAATGTGGGAGGTGATAGGTGAAGTCAGGTTAGTGGGGAAGGGGGTGAAGTAAGGTGGGAGGTGATAGGTGAAGTCAGGTTAGTGGGGAAGGGGGTGAAGTAAGGTGGGAGGTGATAGGTGAAGTCAGGTTAGTGGGGAAATGGGTGAAGTAATGTGGGAGGTGATAGGTGAAGTCAGGTTAGTGGGGAAGGGGGTGAAGTAAGGTGGGAGGTGATAGGTGAAGTCAGGTTAGTGGGGAAGGGGGTTGAAGTAAGGACGGAGGTGATAGGTGAAGTCAGGTTATTGGGGAAGGGGGTGAAGTAAGTTGGGAGGGGATAGGTGAAGTCAGGTTAATGGGGAAGTGGGTTGAAGTAAGGAGGGAGGTGATAGGTGAAGTCAGGTTAGTGGGGAAGGGGGTGAGGTAAGGTGGGAGGTGATAGGTGAAGTCAGGTTAATGGGGAATGGGGTGAAGTAAGGTGGGAGGTGATAGGTGAAGTCAGGTTATTGGGGAAGGGGGTGAAGTACGGTGCGAGGTGATAGGTGAAGTCAGGTTAATGGGGAATGGTGTGAAGTAAGGTGGGAGGTGATAGGTGAAGTCAGGTTATTGGGGAAGGGGGTGAAGTACGGTGCGAGGTGATATGTGAAGTCAGGTTAATGGGGAATGGGGTGAAGTAAGGTGGGAGGTGATAGGTGAAGTCAGGTTATTGGGGAAGGGGGTGAAGTACGGTGCGAGGTGATAGGTGAAGTCAGGTTAGTGGGGATGGGGGTGAGGTAAGGTGGGAGGTGATAGGTGAAGTCAGGTTAATGGGGAAGGGGGTGAAGTAAGGTGGGAGGTGATAGGTGAAGTCAGGTTATTGAGGAAAGGGTGTTGAAGTAAGGTGGGAGGTGATAGGTGAAGTCAAGTTAGTGGGGAAGGGTGTGAAGTAAGAAGCTGGGAGGTGATAGGTGAAGTCAGATTAATGGGGAAGGGGGTTGAAGTAAGGTGTAGGTGATAGGTGAATTCCGGTTAGTGGGGAAGGGGGTTGAAGTAAGGTGGGAGGTGATAGGTGAAGTCAGGTTAGTGGGGAAGGGGTTGAGGTAAGGTGGGAGGTGATAGGTGAAGTCAGGTTATTGGGGAAGGGGGTTGAAGGAAGGTGGGAGGTGATAGGTGAAGTCAGGTTATTGGGGAAGAGGGGTGAAGTAAGAAACTGGGTGGTGATAGGTGAAGTCAGGTTAGTGGGGAAGGGGGTGAGGTAAGGTGGGAGGTGATAGGTGAAGTCAGGTTAATGGGGAATGGGGTGAAGTAAGGTGGGAGGTGATAGGTGAAGTCAGGTTATTGGGGAAGGGGGTGAAGTACGGTGCGAGGTGATATGTGAAGTCAGGTTAGTGGGGATGGGGGTGAGGTAAGGTGGGAGGTGATAGGTGAAGTCAGGTTAATGGGGAATGGTGTGAAGTAAGGTGGGAGGTGATAGGTGAAGTCAGGTTATTGGGGAAGGGGGTAAAGTACGGTGCGAGGTGATAGGTGAAGTCAAGTTAGTGGGGAAGGGGGTGATGTAAGAAGCTGGGAGGTGATAGGTGAATTCAGGTTAGTGGGGAAGGGGGTTGAAGTAAGGTGGGAGGTTATAGGTGAAGTCTGGTTAGTGTGGAAGGGGGTGAAGCAAGGTGGGAGGTGATAGTTGAAGTCAGGTTAGTGGGGAAGGGGGTTGAAGTAAGGTGGGAGGTGATAGGTGAAGTCAGGTTAGTGGGGAAGTGGGGTGAAGTAAGAAACTGGGAGGTGATTGGGGAAGTCAGGTTAGTGGGGAAGTGGGGTGACGTAAGGTGGGAGTTGTTTGGTGAAGCCAGGTTAGTGGGGAAGGGGGTTGAAGTAAGGTGGGAGGTGATAGGTTAAGTCAGATTAGTGGGGAATGGGGGTGAAGTAAGAAACTGGGAGGTGATAGGTGAAGTCAGGTTAGTGGGGAAGGGGGTGAGGTAAGGTGGGAGGTGATAGGTGAAGTCAGGTTAATGGGGAATGGGGTGAAGTAAGGTGGGAGGTGATAGGTGAAGTCAGGTTATTGGGGAAGGGGGTGAAGTACGGTGCGAGGTGATAGGTGAAGTCAGGTTAGTGGGGATGGGGGTGAGGTAAGGTGGGAGGTGATAGGTGAAGTCAGGTTAATGGGGAATGGTGTGAAGTAAGGTGGGAGGTGATAGGTGAAGTCAGGTTATTGGGGAAGGGAGTGAAGTACGGTGCGAGGTGATAGGTGAAGTCAAGTTAGTGGGGAAGGGGGTGATGTAAGAAGCTGGGAGGTGATAGGTGAAGTCAGGTTAGTGGGGAAGGGGGTTGAATTAAGGTGGGAGGTTATAGGTGAAGTCAGGTTATTGGGGAAGGGGGTTGAAGTAAGGTGGGAGGTGATAGGTGAAGTCAGGTTATTGGGGAAGGGGGTTGAAGTAAGGTGGGAGGTGATAGGTGAAATCAGGTTAGTGGGGAAGGGCGTGAAGTAAGGTGGGAGGTGATAGGTGAAGTCAGGTTAGTGGGGAAGGGGGGTGAAGTAAGAAACTGAGAGGTGATAGGTGAAGTCAGCTTAGTGGGTAAGTGGGGTGAAGTAAGAAACTGGGTGGTGATAGGGGAAGTCGGGTTAGTGGGGAAGTGGGATGAAGTAAGGTGGGAGGTGATAGCTGAAGTCTGGTTAGTGGGGAAGTGGGTGAGGTAAGGTGGGAGGTGATAGGTGAAGTCAGGTTAGTGGGGAATGGGGGTGAAGTAAGAAACTGGGAGGTGATAGGTGAAGTCTGGTTAGTGGGGAAGTGGGTGAGGTAAGGTGGGAAGTGATAGGTGAAGTCAGGTTAGTGGGGAAGTGGGGTGAAGTAAGAAACTGGGAGGTGATAGGTGAAGTCAGGTGAGTGGGGAAGGGGGTGTGGTAAGGTGGGAGGTGATAGGTGAAGTTAGGTTAGTGGGGAAGGGGGTGAAGAACGAAGCTGGGAGATGATAGGTGAAGTCAGGTTAGTGGGGAAGTGGGGTGAAGTAAGAAACTGGGAGGTGATTGGGGAAGTCAGGTTAGTGGGGAAGTGGGGTGACGTAAGGTGGGAGTTGTTTGGTGAAGCCAGGTTAGTGGGGAAGGGGGTGAAGTAAGGTGGGAGGTGATAGGTGAAGCCAGGTTAGTGGGGAAGGGGGTTGAAGTAAAGTGGGAGGTGATAGGTGAAGTCAGATTAGTGGGGAATGGGGGTGAAGTAAGAAACTGATGAGGTGATAGGTGAAGTCAGGTTAGTGGGGAAGGGGGTGAGGTAAGGTGGGAGGTGATAGGTGAAGTCAGGTTAATGGGGAATGGGGTGAAGTAAGGTGGGAGGTGATAGGTGAAGTCAGGTTATTGGGGAAGGGGGTGAAGTACGGTTCGAGGTGATAGGTGAAGTCAGGTTAGTGGGGATGGGGGTGAGGTAAGGTGGGAGGTGATAGGTGAAGTCAGGTTAATGGGGAATGGTGTGAAGTAAGGTGGGAGGTGATAGGTGAAGTCAGGTTATTGGGGAAGGGGGTAAAGTACGGTGCGAGGTGATAGGTGAAGTCAAGTTAGTGGGGAAGGGGGTGATGTAAGAAGCTGGGAGGTGATAGGTGAAGTCAGGTTAGTCGGGAATGGGGGTGAAGTAAGGTGGGAGGTGATAGGTGAAGTCAGGTTATTGGGGAAGGGGGTTGAAGTAAGGTGGGAGGTGATAGGTGAAGTCAGGTTATTGGGGAAGGGGGGTGAAGTAAGAAACTGGGTGGTGATAGGTGAAGTCAGGTTAGTGTAGAAGGGGGTGAGGTAAGGTGGGAGGTGATAGGTGAAGTCAGGTTAATGGGGAATGGTGTGAAGTAAGGTGGGAGGTGATAGGTGAAGTCAGGTTATTGGGGAAGGGGGTGAAGTACGGTGCGAGGTGATAGGTGAAGTCAAGTTAGTGGGGAAGGGGGTGATGTAAGAAGCTGGGAGGTGATAGGTGAAGTCAGGTTAGTGGGGAAGGGGGTTGAAGTAAGGTGGGAGGTTATAGGTGAAGTCAGGTTAGTGTGGAAGGGGGTGAAGTAAGGTGGGAGGTGATAGTTGAAGTCAGGTTAGTGGGGAAGGGGGTTGAAGTAAGGTGGGAGGTGATAGGTGAAGTCAGGTTAGTGGGGAAGTGGGGTGAAGTAAGAAACTGGGAGGTGATTGGGGAAGTCAGATTAGTGGGGAAGTGGGGTGACGTAAGGTGGGAGTGGTTTGGTGAAGCCAGGTTAGTGGGGAAGGGGGTTGAAGTAAGGTGGGAGGTGATAGGTTAAGTCAGATTAGTGGGGAATGGGGGTGAAGTAAGAAACTGGGAGGTGATAGGTGAAGTCAGGTTAGTGGGGAAGGGGGTGAGGTAAGGTGTGAGGTGATAGGTGAAGTCAGGTTAGTGGGGAAAGGGGGTGAAGTAAGGTGGGAGGTGATAGGTGAAGTCAGGTTAGTGGGGAAGGGGGGTGAAGTAAGGTGGGAGGTGATAGATGAATCAGGTTAGTGGGGAAGGGGGGTGAAGTAAGGTGGGAGGTGATAGATGAAGTCAGGTTAGTGGGGAAGGGGGGTGAAGTAAGGTGGGAGGTGATAGATGAAGTCAGGTTATTGGGGAAGGGGGTGAAGTAAGGTGGGAGGTGATAGATGAATCAGGTTAGTGGGGAAGGGGGGGTGAAGTAAGGTGGGAGGTGATAGGAGAAGTCAGGTTAGTGGGGACGGGGGGTGAAGTAAGAAACTGAGAGGTGATAGGTGAAGTCAGCTTAGTGGGTAAGTGGGGTGAAGTAAGAAACTGGGTGGTGATAGGGGAAGTCGGGTTAGTGGGGAATGGGGGTGAAGTAAGAAACTGGGAGGTGATAGGTGAAGTCTGGTTAGTGGGGAAGTGGGTGAGGTAAGGTGGGAAGTGATAGGTGAAGTCAGGATAGTGGGGAAGTGTGGTGAAGTAAGAAACTGGGAGGTGATAGGTGAAGTCAGGTGAGTGGGGAAGGGGGTGTGGTAAGGTGGGAGGTGATAGGTGAAGTCAGGTTCATGGGGAAGGGGGTGAAGTACGGTGCGAGGTGATAGGTGAAGTCAAGTTAGTGGGGAAGGGGGTGATGTAAGAAGCTGGGAGGTGATAGGTGAAGTCAGGTTAGTGGGGAAGGGGGTTGAAGTAAGGTGGGAGGTTATAGGTGAAGTCAGGTTATTGGGGAAGGGGGTTGAAGTAAGGTGGGAGGTGATAGGTGAAGTCAGGTTATTGGGGAAGGGGGTTGAAGTAAGGTGGGAGGTGATAGGTGAAATCAGGTTAGTGGGGAAGGGCGTGAAGTAAGGTGGGAGGTGATAGGTGAAGTCAGGTTAGTGGGGAAGGGGGGTGAAGTAAGAAACTGAGGTGATAGGTGAAGTCAGGTTAGTGGGTAAGTGGGGTGAAGTAAGAAGCTGGGTGGTGATAGGGGAAGTCGGGTGAGTGGGGAAGGGGGTGTGGTAAGGTGGGAGGTGATAGGTGAAGTCAGGTTAGTGGGGAAGGGGGTGAAGAACGAAGCTGGGAGATGATAGGTGAAGTCAGGTTAGTGGGGAAGTGGGGTGAAGTAAGAAACTGGGAGGTGATTGGGGAAGTCAGGTTAGTGGGGAAGTGGGGTGAAGTAAGGTGGGAGGTGATAGCTGAAGTCTGGTTAGTGGGGAATGGGGGTGAAGTAAGAAACTGGGAGGTGATAGGTGAAGTCTGGTTAGTGGGGAATTGGGTGAGGTAAGGTGGGAAGTGATAGGTGAAGTCAGGTTAGTGGGGAAGTGGGGTGAAGTAAGAAACTGGGAGGTGATAGGTGAAGTCAGGTGAGTGGGGAAGGGGGTGTGGTAAGGTGGGAGGTGATAGGTGAAGTCAGGTTAGTGGGGAAGGGGGTGAAGAACGAAGCTGGGAGATGATAGGTGAAGTCAGGTTAGTGGGGAAGTGGGGTGAAGTAAGAAACTGGGAGGTGATTGGGGAAGTCAGGTTAGTGGGGAAGTGGGGTGAAGTAAGAAACTGGGAGGTGATTGGGGAAGTCAGGTTAGTGGGGAAGTGGGGTGACGTAAGGTGGGAGTTGTTTGGTGAAGCCAGGTTAGTGGGGAAGGGGGTGAAGTAAGGTGGGAGGTGATAGGTGAAGCCAGGTTAGTGGGGAAGGGGGTTGAAGTAAGGTGGGAGGTGATAGGTGAAGTCAGGTTAATGGGGAATGGGGTGAAGTAAGGTGAGGGTGATAGGTGAAGTCAGGTTATTGGGGAAGGGGGTGAAGTACGGTGCGAGGTGATAGGTGAAGTCAGGTTAGTGGGGATGGGGGTGAGGTAAGGTGGGAGGTGATAGGTGAAGTCAGGTTAATGGGGAATGGTGTGACGTAAGGTGGGAGGTGATAGGTGAAGTCAGGTTATTGGGGAAGGGGGTGAAGTACGGTGCGAGGTGATAGGTGAAGTCAAGTTAGTGGGGAAGGGGGTGATGTAAGAAGCTGGGAGGTGATAGGTGAAGTCAGGTTAGTCGGGAATGGGGGTGAAGTAAGGTGGGAGGTGATAGGTGAAGTCAGGTTATTGGGGAAGGGGGTTGAAGTAAGGTGGGAGGTGATAGGTGAAGTCAGGTTATTGGGGAAGGGGGGTGAAGTAAGAAACTGGGTGGTGATAGGTGAAGTCAGGTTAGTGGAGAAGGGGGTTAGGTAAGGTGGGAGGTGATAGGTGAAGTCAGTTTAATGGGGAATGGGGTGAAGTAAGGTGGGAGGTGATAGGTGAAGTCAGGTTATTGGGGATGGGGGTGAGGTAAGGTGGGAGGTGATAGGTGAAGTCAGGTTATTGGGGATGGGGGTGAGGTAAGGTGGGAGGTGATAGGTGAAGTCAGGTTATTGGGGAAGGGGGTGAAGTACGGTGCGAGGTGATAGGTGAAGTCAAGTTAGTGGGGAAGGGGGTGATGTAAGAAGCTGGGAGGTGATAGGTGAAGTCAGGTTAGTGGGGAAGGGGGTTGAAGTAAGGTGGGAGGTTATTGGTAAAGTCAGGTTAGTGTGGAAGGGGGTGAAGTAAGGTGGGAGGTGATAGTTGAAGTCAGGTTAGTGGGGAAGGGGGTTGAAGTAAGGTGTGAGGTGATAGGTGAAGTCAGGTTAGTCGGGAATAGGAGTGAAGTAACGTGGGAGGTGATTGGTGAAGTCAGGTTAATGGGGAAGGGGGTTGAAGTAAGGAGGGAGGTGATAGGTGAAGTGAGGTTAGTGGGGAAGGGGGTTGAAGTAAGGAGGGAGGTGATAGGTGAAGTCAGGTTAGTCGGGAATGGGGGTGAAGTAAGAAACTGGGAGGTGATAGGTAAAGTCAGGTTAGTGGGGAAGGGGGGTGAAGTAAGGTGGGAGGTGATAGGTGAGGTCAGGTTAGTGGGGAAGAGGGTGAGGTAAGGTGGGAGGTGATAGGTGAAGTCACGTTAGTGGGGAAGGGGGTGAAGTAAGTAACTGGGAGGTGGTAGGTGAAGTCAGGTTAGTGGGGACGGGGGTGAGGTAAGGTGGGAGGTGATAGGTGAATTCAGGTTAGTGGGGAAGGGGGTGATGTAAAGTGGGAGGTGATAGGTGAAGTCAGGTTAGTGGGGAATGGGGTTGAAGTAAGGTGGGAGGTGATAGGTGAAGTCAAGTTAGTAGGGAAGGGGGTGAAGTAAGGTGGGAGGTGATAGGTGAAGTCAGGTTAGTGGGGAAGGGGGTGAAGTAAGGTGGGAGGTGATAGGTGAAGTCAGGTTAGTGGGGAAGGGGGGTGAAGTAATGTGGGAGGTGATAGGTGAAGTCAGGTTAGTGGGGAAGGGGGTGAAGTAAGGTGGGAGGTGATAGGTGAAGTCAGGTTAGAGGGGAAGGGGGTGAAGTAAGGTGGGAGGTGATAGGTGAAGTCAGGTTAGTGGGGAAATGGGTGAAGTAATGTGGGAGGTGATAGGTGAAGTCAGGTTAGTGGGGAAGGGGGTGAAGTAAGGTGGGAGGTGATAGGTGAAGTCAGGTTAGTGGGGAAGGGGGTTGAAGTAAGGACGGAGGTGATAGGTGAAGTCAGGTTATTGGGGAAGGGGGTGAAGTAAGTTGGGAGGGGATAGGTGAAGTCAGGTTAATGGGGAAGTGGGTTGAAGTAAGGAGGGAGGTGATAGGTGAAGTCAGGTTAGTGGGGAAGGGGGTGAGGTAAGGTGGGAGGTGATAGGTGAGGTCAGGTTAATGGGGAATGGGGTGAAGTAAGGTGGGAGGTGATAGGTGAAGTCAGGTTATTGGGGAAGGGGGTGAAGTACGGTGCGAGGTGATAGGTGAAGTCAGGTTAATGGGGAATGGTGTGAAGTAAGGTGGGAGGTGATAGGTGAAGTCAGGTTATTGGGGAAGGGGGTGAAGTACGGTGCGAGGTGATAGGTGAAGTCAGGTTAATGGGGAATGGGGTGAAGTAAGGTGGGAGGTGATAGGTGAAGTCAGGTTATTGGGGAAGGGGGTGAAGTACGGTGCGAGGTGATAGGTGAAGTCAGGTTAGTGGGGATGGGGGTGAGGTAAGGTGGGAGGTGATAGGTGAAGTCAGGTTAATGGGGAAGGGGGTTGAAGTAAGGAGGGAGGTGATAGGTGAAGTCAGGTTAGTGGGGAAGGGGGTTGAAGTAAGGAGGGAGGTGATAGGTGAAGTCAGGTTATTCGGGAATGGGGATGAAGTGAGGAGGTAGGTGATAGGTGAAGTTAGGTTAATGGGGAAGGGGGTTGAAGTAAGGAGGGAGGTGATAGGTGAAGTCAGGTTAGTCGGGAATAGGAGTGAAGTAACGTGGGAGGTGATAGGTGAAGTCAGGTTAATGGGGAAGGGGGTTGAAGTAAGGAGGGAGGTGATAGGTGAAGTGAGGTTAGTGGGGAAGGGGGTTGAAGTAAGGAGGGAGTTGATAGGTGAAGTCAGGTTAGCCAGGAATGGGGGTGAAGTAAGAAACTGGGAGGTGATAGGTAAAGTCAGGTTAGTGGGGAAGGGGGGTGAAGTAAGGTGGGAGGTGATAGGTGAGGTCAGGTTAGTGGGGAAGATGGTGAGGTAAGGTGGGAGGTGATAGGTGAAGTCAGGTTAGTCGGGAATAGGAGTGAAGTATGTTGGGAGGTGATAGGTGAAGACAGTTTAGTGGGGAAGGGGGTTGAAGTAAGTTGGGAGGTGATAGGTGAAGTCAAGTTAGTGGGGAAGGGTGTGAAGTAAGAAGCTGGGAGGTGATAGGTGAAGTCAGATTAATGGGGAAGGGGGTTGAAGTAAGGTGTAGGTGATAGGTGAATTCCGGTTAGTGGGGAAGGGGGTTGAAGTAAGGTGGGAGGTGATAGGTGAAGTCAGGTTAGTGGGGAAGGGGGTGAGGTAAGGTGGGAGGTGATAGGTGAAGTCAGGTTATTGGGGAAGGGGGTTGAAGGAAGGTGGGAGGTGATAGGTGAAGTCAGGTTATTGGGGAAGGGGGGTGAAGTAAGAAACTGGGTGGTGATAGGTGAAGTCAGGTTAGTGGGGAAGGGGGTGAGGTAAGGTGGGAGGTGATAGGTGAAGTCAGGTTAATGGGGAATGGGGTGAAGTAAGGTGGGAGGTGATAGGTGAAGTCAGGTTATTGGGGAAGGGGGTGAAGTACGGTGCGAGGTGATAGGTGAAGTCAGTTTAGTGGGGATGGGGGTGAGGTAAGGTGGGAGGTAATAGGTGAAGTCAGGTTAATGGGGAATGGGGTGAAGTAAGGTGGGAGGTGATAGGTGAAGTCAGGTTATTGGGGAAGGGGGTGACGTACGGTGCGAGGTGATAGGTGAAGTCAGGTTAGTGGGGATGGGGGTGACGTAAGGTGGGAGGTGATAGGTGAAGTCAGGTTAATGGGGAATGGTGTGAAGTAAGGTGGGAGGTGATAGGTGAAGTCAGGTTATTGGGGAAGGGGGTGAAGTACGGTGCGAGGTGATAGGTGAAGTCAAGTTAGTGGGGAAGGGGGTGATGTAAGAAGCTGGGAGGTGATAGGTGAAGTCAGGTTAGTGGGGAAGGGGGTTGAAGTAAGGTGGGAGGTTATAGGTGAAGTCAGGTTAGTGTGGAAGGGGGTGAAGTAAGGTGGGAGGTGATAGTTGAAGTCAGGTTAGTGGGGAAGGGGGTTGAAGTAAGGTGGGAGGTGATAGGTGAAGTCAGGTTAGTGGGGAAGTGGGGTGATGTAAGAAACTGGGAGGTGATTGGGGAAGTCAGGTTAGTGGGGAAGTGGGGTGACGTAAGGTGGGAGGTGATAGGTGAAGTCAGGTTAATGGGGAATGGTGTGAAGTAAGGTGGGAGGTGATAGGTGAAGTCAGGTTATTGGGGAAGGGAGTGAAGTACGGTGCGAGGTGATAGGTGAAGTCAAGTTAGTGGGGAAGGGGGTGATGTATGAAGCTGGGAGGTGATAGGTGAAGTCAGCTTAGTGGGTAAGTGGGGTGAAGTAAGAAACTGGGTGGTGATAGGGGAAGTCGGGTTAGTGGGGAAGTGGGGTGAAGTAAGGTGGGAGGTGATAGCTGAAGTCTGGTTAGTGGGGAAGTGGGTGAGGTAAGGTGGGAGGTGATAGGTGAAGTCAGGTTAGTGGGGAATGGGGGTGAAGTAAGAAACTGGGAGGTGATAGGTGAAGTCTGGTTAGTGGGGAAGTGGGTGAGGTAAGGTGGGAAGTGATAGGTGAAGTCAGGTTAGTGGGGAAGTGGGGTGAAGTAAGAAACTGGGAGGTGATAGGTGAAGTCAGGTGAGTGGGGAAGGGGGTGTGGTAAGGTGGGAGGTGATAGGTGAAGTCAGGTTAGTGGGGAAGGGGGTGAAGAACGAAGCTGGGAGATGATAGGTGAAGTCAGGTTAGTGGGGAAGTGGGGTGAAGTAAGAAACTGGGAGGTGATTGGGGAAGTCAGGTTAGTGGGGAAGTGGGGTGACGTAAGGTGGGAGTTGTTTGGTGAAGCCAGGTTAGTGGGGATGGGGGTGAAGTAAGGTGGGAGGTGACAGGTGAAGCCAGGTTAGTGGGGAAGGGGGTTGAAGTAAGGTGGGAGGTGATAGGTGAAGTCAGATTAGTGGGGAATGGGGGTGAAGTAAGAAACTGATGAGGTGATAGGTGAAGTCAGGTTAGTGGGGAAGGGGGTGAGGTAAGGTGGGAGGTGATAGGTGAAGTCAGGTTAATGGGGAATGGGGTGAAGTAAGGTGGGAGGTGATAGGTGAAGTCAGGTTATTGGGGAAGGGGGTGTAGTACGGTTCGAGGTGATAGGTGAAGTCAGGTTAGTGGGGATGGGGGTGAGGTAAGGTGGGAGGTGATAGGTGACGTCAGGTTAATGGGGAATGGTGTGAAGTAAGGTGGGAGGTGATAGGTGAAGTCAGGTTATTGGGGAAGGGGGTGAAGTACGGTGCGAGGTGATAGGTGAAGTCAAGTTAGTGGGGAAGGGGGTGATGTAAGAAGCTGGGAGGTGATAGGTGAAGTCAGGTTAGTCGGGAATGGGGGTGAAGTAAGGTGGGAGGTGATAGGTGAAGTCAGGTTATTGGGGAAGGGGGTTGAAGTAAGGTGGGAGGTGATAGGTGAAGTCAGGTTATTGGGGAAGGGGGGTGAAGTAAGAAACTGGGTGGTGATAGGTGAAGTCAGGTTAGTGGAGAAGGGGGTGAGGTAAGGTGGGAGGTGATAGGTGAAGTCAGGTTAATGGGGAATGGGGTGAAGTAAGGTGGGAGGTGATAGGTGAAGTCAGGTTATTGGGGAAGGGGGTGAAGTACGGTGCGAGGTGATAGGTGAAGTCAGGTTAGTGGGGATGGGGGTGAGGTAAGGTGGGAGGTGATAAGTGAAGTCAGGTTAATGGGGAATGGTGTGAAGTAAGGTGGGAGGTGATAGGTGAAGTCAGGTTATTGGGGAAGGGGGTGAAGTACGGTGCGAGGTGATAGGTGAAGTCAGGTTAGTGTGGAAGGGGGTGAAGTAAGGTGGGAGGTGATAGTTGAAGTCAGGTTAGTGGGGAAGGGGGTTGAAGTAAGGTGGGAGGTGATAGGTGAAGTCAGGTTAGTGGGGAAGTGGGGTGAAGTAAGAAACTGGGAGGTGATAGGTGAAGTCAGGTGAGTGGGGAAGGGGGTGTGGTAAGGTGGGAGGTGATAGGTGAAGTCAGGTTAGTGGGGAAGGGGGTGAAGAACGAAGCTGGGAGATGATAGGTGAAGTCAGGTTAGTGGGGAAGTGGGGTGAAGTAAGAAACTGGGAGGTGATTGGGGAAGTCAGGTTAGTGGGGAAGGGGGTTGAAGTAAGGTGGGAGGTTATAGGTGAAGTCAGGTTAGTGTGGAAGGGGGTGAAGTAAGGTGGGAGGTGATAGTTGAAGTCAGGTTAGTGGGGAAGGGGGTTGAAGTAAGGTGGGAGGTGATAGGTGAAGTCAGGTTAGTGGGGAAGTGGGGTGAAGTAAGAAACTGGGAGGTGATAGGTGAAGTCAGGTGAGTGGGGAAGGGGGTGTGGTAAGGTGGGAGGTGATAGGTGAAGTCAGGTTAGTGGGGAAGGGGGTGAAGAACGAAGCTGGGAGATGATAGGTGAAGTCAGGTTAGTGGGGAAGTGGGGTGAAGTAAGAAACTGGGAGGTGATTGGGGAAGTCAGGTTAGTGGGGAAGTGGGGTGACGTAAGGTGGGAGTTGTTTGGTGAAGCCAGGTTAGTGGGGAAGGGGGTGAAGTAAGGTGGGAGGTGACAGGTGAAGCCAGGTTAGTGGGGAAGGGGGTTGAAGTAAGGTGGGAGGTGATAGGTGAAGTCAGATTAGTGGGGAATGGGGGTGAAGTAAGAAACTGATGAGGTGATAGGTGAAGTCAGGTTAGTGGGGAAGGGGGTGAGGTAAGGTGGGAGGTGATAGGTGAAGTCAGGTTAATGGGGAATGGGGTGAAGTAAGGTGGGAGGTGATAGGTGAAGTCAGGTTATTGGGGAAGGGGGTGTAACACGGTTCGAGGTGATAGGTGAAGTCAGGTTAGTGGGGATGGGGGTGAGGTAAGGTGGGAGGTGATAGGTGACGTCAGGTTAATGGGGAATGGTGTGAAGTAAGGTGGGAGGTGATAGGTGAAGTCAGGTTATTGGGGAAGGGGGTGAAGTACGGTGCGAGGTGATAGGTGAAGTCAAGTTAGTGGGGAAGGGGGTGATGTAAGAAGCTGGGAGGTGATAGGTGAAGTCAGGTTAGTCGGGAATGGGGGTGAAGTAAGGTGGGAGGTGATAGGTGAAGTCAGGTTATTGGGGAAGGGGGTTGAAGTAAGGTGGGAGGTGATAGGTGAAGTCAGGTTATTGGGGAAGGGGGGTGAAGTAAGAAACTGGGTGGTGATAGGTGAAGTCAGGTTAGTGGAGAAGGGGGTGAGGTAAGGTGGGAGGTGATAGGTGAAGTCAGGTTAATGGGGAATGGGGTGAAGTAAGGTGGGAGGTGATAGGTGAAGTCAGGTTATTGGGGAAGGGGGTGAAGTAAGGTGGGAGGTGATAGGTGAAGTCAGGTTATTGGGGAAGGGGGTGAAGTAAGGTGGGAGGTGATAGGTGAAGTCAGGTTAGTGGGGATGGGGGTGAGGTAAGGTGGGAGGTGATAAGTGAAGTCAGGTTAATGGGGAATGGTGTGAAGTAAGGTGGGAGGTGATAGGTGAAGTCAGGTTATTGGGGAAGGGGGTGAAGTACGGTGCGAGGTGATAGGTGAAGTCAAGTTAGTGGGGAAGGGGGTGATGTAAGAAGCTGGGAGGTGATAGGTGAAGTCAGGTTAGTGGGGAAGGGGGTTGAAGTAAGGTGGGAGGTTATAGGTGAAGTCAGGTTAGTGTGGAAGGGGGTGAAGTAAGGTGGGAGGTGATAGTTGAAGTCAGGTTAGTGGGGAAGGGGGTTGAAGTAAGGTGGGAGGTGATAGGTGAAGTCAGGTTAGTGGGGAAGTGGGGTGAAGTAAGAAACTGGGAGGTGATTGGGGAAGTCAGATTAGTGGGGAAGTGGGGTGACGTAAGGTGGGAGTTGTTTGGTGAAGCCAGGTTAGTGTGGAAGGGGGTTGAAGTAAGGTGGGAGGTGATAGGTTAAGTCAGATTAGTGGGGAATGGGGGTGAAGTAAGAAACTGGGAGGTGATAGGTGAAGTCAGGTTAGTGGGGAAGGGGGTGAGGTAAGGTGGGTGGTGATAGGTGAAGTCAGGTTAGTGGGGATGGGGGTGAGGTAAGGTGGGAGGTGATAGGTGAAGTCAGGTTAATGGGGAAGGGGGTTGAAGTAAGGAGGGAGGTGATAGGTGAAGTCAGGTTAGTGGGGAAGGGGGTTGAAGTAAGGAGGGAGGTGATAGGTGAAGTCAGGTTAGTCGGGAATAGGAGTGAAGTAACGTGGGAGGTGATAGGTGAAGTCAGGTTAATGGGGATGGGGGTTGAAGTAAGGAGGGAGGTGGTAGGTGAAGTGAGGTTAGTGGGGAAGGGGGTTGAAGTAAGGAGGGAGGTGATAGGTGAAGTCAGGTTAGCCGGGAATGGGGGTGAAGTAAGAAACTGGGAGGTGATAGGTAAAGTCAGGTTAGTGGGGAAGGGGGGTGAAGTAAGGTGGGAGGTGATAGGTGAGGTCAGGTTAGTGGGGAAGATGGTGAGGTAAGGTGGGAGGTGATAGGTGAAGTCAGGTTAGTCGGGAATAGGAGTGAAGTATGTTGGGAGGTGATAGGTGAAGACAGTTTAGTGGGGAAGGGGGTTGAAGTAAGTTGGGAGGTGATAGGTGAAGTCAGGTTAGTCGGGAATGGGGGTGAAGTAAGGTGGGAGGTGATAGGTAAAGTCAGGTTAGTGGGGAAGGGGGGTGATGTAAGGTGGGAGGTGATAGGTGAGGTCAGGTTAGTGGGGAAGAGGGTGAGGTAAGGTGGGAGGTGATAGGTGAAGTCAGGTTAGTGGGGAAGGGGGTGAAGAAAGTAACTGGGAGGTGGTAGGTGAAGTCAGGTTAGTGGGGACGGGGGTGAGGTAAGGTGGGAGGTGATAGGTGAATTCAGGTTAGTGGGGAAGGGGGTGATGTAAAGTGGGAGGTGATAGGTGAAGTCAGGTTAGTGGGGAATGGGGTTGAAGTAAGGTGGGAAGTGATAGGTGAAGTCAAGTTAGTAGGGAAGGGGGTGAAGTAAGGTGGGAGGTGATAGGTGAAGTCAGGTTAGTGGGGAAGGGGGTGAAGTAAGGTGGGAGGTAATAGGTGAAGTCAGGTTAGTGGGGAAGGGGGGTGAAGTAAGGTGGGAGGTGATAGGTGAAGTCAGGTTAGTGGGGAAGGGGGTGAGGTAAGGTGGGAGGTGATAGGTGAAGTCAGGTTAGTGGGGAAGGGGGGTGAAGTAAGGTGGGAGGTGATTGGTGAAGTCAGGTTAGTGGGGAAGGGGGGTGAAGTAAGGTGGGAGGTGATAGCTGAAGTCAGGTTAGTGGGGAAGGGGGGTGAAGTAAGGTGGGAGGTGATAGGTGAAGTCAGGTTAATGGGAAAGTGGGTGAAGTAAGGTGGGAGGTGATAGGTGAAGTCAGGTTAGTGGGGAAGGGGGTGAAGTAAGGTGGGAGGTGATAGGTGAAGTCAGGTTAGTGGGGAAGTGGGGTGAAGTAAGGTGGGAGGTGATAGGTGAAGTCAGGTTAGTGGGGAAGGGGGTGAAGTAAGGTGGGTGGTGATAGGTGAAGTCAGGTTAATGGCGAAGGGTGTTGAAGTAAGGAGGGAGGTGATAGGTGAACTCAGGTTAATGGGGAAGGGGCTGAAGTAAGGTGGGAGGTGATAGGTGAAGTCAGGATAGTGGGGAAGGGGGTGAAGTAAGGTGGGAGGTGATAGGTGAAGTCAGGTTAGTGGGGAAGGGGGTGAAGTAAGGTGGGAGGTGATAGGTGAAGTCAGGTTAGTGGGGAAGGGGGTGAAGTAAGGTGGGAGGTGATAGGTGAAGTCAGATTAATGGGGAAGGGGGTTGAAGTAAGGTGTAGGTGATAGGTGAATTCCGGTTAGTGGGGAAGGGGGTTGAACTAAGGTGGGAGGTGATAGGTGAAGTCAGGTTAGTGGGGAAGGGGGTGAGGTAAGGTGGGAGGTGATAGGTGATGTCAGGTTATTGGGGAAGGGGGTTGAAGTAAGGTGGGAGGTGATAGGTGAAGTCAGGTTATTGGGGAAGGGGGGTGAAGTAAGAAACTGGGTGGTGATAGGTGAAGTCAGGTTAGTGGGGAAGGGGGTGAGGTAAGGTGGGAGGTGATAGGTGGTCAGGTTAATGGGGAATGGGGTGAAGTAAGGTGGGAGGTGATAGGTGAAGTCAGGTTAATGGGGAATGGGGTGAAGTAAGGTGGGAGGTGATAGGTGAAGTCAGGTTATTGGGGAAGGGGGTGAAGTACGGTGCGAGGTGATAGGTGAAGTCAGGTTAGTGGGGATGGGGGTGAGGTAAGGTGGGAGGTGATAGGTGAAGTCAGGTTAATGGGGAATGGTGTGAAGTAAGGTGGGAGGTGATAGGTGAAGTCAGGTTATTGGGGAAGGGGGTGAAGTACGGTGCGAGGTGATAGGTGAAGTCAAGTTAGTGGGGAAGGGGGGTGAAGTAAGAAACTGAGAGGTGATAGGTGAAGTCAGCTTAGTGGGTAAGTGGGGTGAAGTAAGAAACTGGGTGGTGATAGGGGAAGTCGGGTTAGTGGGGAAGAGGGGTGAAGTAAGGTGGGAGGTGATAGCTGAAGTCTGGTTAGTGGGGAAGTGGGTGAGGTAAGGTGGGAGGTGATAGGTGAAGTCAGGTTAGTGGGGAATGGGGGTGAAGTAAGAAACTGGGAGGTGATAGGTGAAGTCTGGTTAGTGGGGAAGTGGGTGAGGTAAGGTGGGAAGTGATAGGTGAAGTCAGGTTAGTGGGGAAGTGGGGTGAAGTAAGAAACTGGGAGGTGATAGGTGAAGTCAGGTGAGTGGGGAAGGGGGTGTGGTAAGGTGGGAGGTGATAGGTGAAGTCAGGTTAGTGGGGACGGGGGTGAAGAACGAAGCTGGGAGATGATAGGTGAAGTCAGGTTAGTGGGGAAGTGGGGTGAAGTAAGAAACTGGGAGGTGATTGGGGAAGTCAGGTTAGTGGGGAAGTGGGGTGACGTAAGGTGGGAGTTGTTTGGTGAAGCCAGGTTAGTGGGGAAGGGGGTGAAGTAAGGTGGGAGGTGACAGGTGAAGCCAGGTTAGTGGGGAAGGGGGTTGAAGTAAGGTGGGAGGTGATAGGTGAGGTCAGGTTAGTGGGGAAGATGGTGAGGTAAGGTGGGAGGTGATAGGTGAAGTCAGGTTAGTCGGGAATAGGAGTGAAGTATGTTGGGAGGTGATAGGTGAAGACAGTTTAGTGGGGAAGGGGGTTGAAGTAAGTTGGGAGGTGATAGGTGAAGTCAGGTTAGTCGGGAATGGGTGTGAAGTAAGGTGGGAGGTGATAGGTAAAGTCAGGTTAGTGGGGAAGGGGGGTGAAGTAAGGTGGGAGGTGATAGGTGAGGTCAGGTTAGTGGGGAAGAGGGTGAGGTAAGGTGGGAGGTGATAGGTGAAGTCAGGTTAGTGGGGAAGGGGGTGAAGAAAGTAACTGGGAGGTGGTAGGTGAAGTCAGGTTAGTGGGGACGGGGGTGAGGTAAGGTGGGAGGTGATAGGTGAATTCAGGTTAGTGGGGAAGGGGGTGATGTAAAGTGGGAGGTGATAGGTGAAGTCAGGTTAGTGGGGAATGGGGTTGAAGTAAGGTGGGAGGTGATAGGTGAAGTCAAGTTAGGAGGGAAGGGGGTGAAGTAAGGTGGGAGGTGATAGGTGAAGTCAGGTTAGTGGGGAAGGGGGTGAAGTAAGGTGGGAGGTAATAGGTGAATTCAGGTTAGTGGGGAAGGGGGTGATGTAAAGTGGGAGGTGATAGGTGAAGTCAGGTTAGTGGGGACTGGGGGTGAAGTAAGGTGGGAGGTGATAGGTGAAGTCAAGTTAGTAGGGAAGGGGGTGAAGTAAGGTGGGAGGTGATAGGTGAAGTCAGGTTAGTGGGGAAGGGGGTGAAGTAAGGTGGGAGGTAATAGGTGAAGTCAGGTTAGTGGGGAAGGGGGGTGAAGTAAGGTGGGAGTGATAGGTGAAGTCAGGTTAGTGGGGAAGGGGGTGAAGTAAGGTGGGAGGTGATAGGTGAAGTCAGGTTAGTGGGGAAGGGGGGTGAAGTAAGGTGGGAGGTGATTGGTGAAGTCAGGTTAGTGGGGAAGGGGGGTGAAGTAAGGTGGGAGGTGATAGCTGAAGTCAGGTTAGTGGGGAAGGGGGGTGAAGTAAGGTGGGAGGTGATAGGTGAAGTCAGGTTAATGGGAAAGTGGGTGAAGTAAGGTGGGAGGTGATAGGTGAAGTCAGGTTAGTGGGGAAGGGGGTGAAGTAAGGTGGGAGGTGATAGGTGAAGTCAGGTTAGTGGGGAAGTGGGGTGAAGTAAGGTGGGAGGTGATAGGTGAAGTCAGGTTAGTGGGGAAGGGGGTGAAGTAAGGTGGGTGGTGATAGGTGAAGTCAGGTTAATGGCGAAGGGTGTTGAAGTAAGAATGTGGTGATAGGTGAACTCAGGTTAATGGGGAAGGGGCTGAAGTAAGGTGGGAGGTGATAGGTGAAGTCAGGATAGTGGGGAAGGGGGTGAAGTAAGGTGGGAGGTGATAGGTGAAGTCAGGTTATTGAGGAAAGGGTGTTGAAGTAAGGTGGGAGGTGATAGGTGAAGTCAAGTTAGTGGGGAAGGGTGTGAAGTAAGAAGCTGGGAGGTGATAGGTGAAGTCAGATTAATGGGGAAGGGGGTTGAAGTAAGGTGTAGGTGATAGGTGAATTCCGGTTAGTGGGGAAGGGGGTTGAAGTAAGGTGGGAGGTGATAGGTGAAGTCAGGTTAGTGGGGAAGGGGGTGAGGTAAGGTGGGAGGTGATAGGTGAAGTCAGGTTATTGGGGAAGGGGGTTGAAGGAAGGTGGGAGGTGATAGGTGAAGTCAGGTTATTGGGGAAGGGGGGTGAAGTAAGAAACTGGGTGGTGATAGGTGAAGTCAGGTTAGTGGGGAAGGGGGTGAGGTAAGGTGGGAGGTGATAGGTGAAGTCAGGTTAATGGGGAATGGGGTGAAGTAAGGTGGGAGGTGATAGGTGAAGTCAGGTTATTGGGGAAGGGGGTGAAGTACGGTGCGAGGTGATAGGTGAAGTCAGGTTAGTGGGGATGGGGGTGAAGTAAGGACGGAGGTGATAGGTGAAGTCAGGTTAGTGGGGAAGGGGGTGAGGTAAGGTGGGAGGTGATAGGTGAAGTCAGGTTAATGGGGAATGGGGTGAAGTAAGGTGGGAGGTGATAGGTGAAGTCAGGTTATTGGGGAAGGGGGTGAAGTACGGTGCGAGGTGATAGGTGAAGTCAAGTTAGTGGGGAAGGGGGTGATGTAAGAAGCTGGGAGGTGATAGGTGAATTCAGGTTAGTGGGGAAGGGGGTTGAAGTAAGGTGGGAGGTTATAGGTGAAGTCAGGTTAGTGTGGAAGGGGGTGAAGTAAGGTGGGAGGTGATAGTTGAAGTCAGGTTAGTGGGGAAGGGGGTTGAAGTAAGGTGGGAGGTGATAGGTGAAGTCAGGTTAGTGGGGAAGTGGGGTGAAGTAAGAAACTGGGAGGTGATTGGGGAAGTCAGGTTAGTGGGGAAGTGGGGTGACGTAAGGTGGGAGTTGTTTGGTGAAGCCAGGTTAGTGGGGAAGGGGGTTGAAGTAAGGTGGGAGGTGATAGGTTAAGTCAGATTAGTGGGGAATGGGGGTGAAGTAAGAAACTGGGAGGTGATAGGTGAAGTCAGGTTAGTGGGGAAGGGGGTGAGGTAAGGTGGGAGGTGATAGGTGAAGTCAGGTTAATGGGGAATGGGGTGAAGTAAGGTGGGAGGTGATAGGTGAAGTCAGGTTATTGGGGAAGGGGGTGAAGTACGGTGCGAGGTGATAGGTGAAGTCAGGTTAGTGGGGATGGGGGTGAGGTAAGGTGGGAGGTGATAGGTGAAGTCAGGTTAATGGGGAATGGTGTGAAGTAAGGTGGGAGGTGATAGGTGAAGTCAGGTTATTGGGGAAGGGAGTGAAGTACGGTGCGAGGTGATAGGTGAAGTCAAGTTAGTGGGGAAGGGGGTGATGTAAGAAGCTGGGAGGTGATAGGTGAAGTCAGGTTAGTGGGGAAGGGGGTTGAAGTAAGGTGGGAGGTGATAGGTGAAATCAGGTTAGTGGGGAAGGGCGTGAAGTAAGGTGGGAGGTGATAGGTGAAGTCAGGTTAGTGGGGAAGGGGGTGAAGTAAGGTGGGTGGTGATAGGTGAAGTCAGGTTAATGGCGAAGGGTGTTGAAGTAAGGAGGGAGGTGATAGGTGAACTCAGGTTAATGGGGAAGGGGCTGAAGTAAGGTGGGAGGTGATAGGTGAAGTCAGGATAGTGGGGAAGGGGGTGAAGTAAGGTGGGAGGTGATAGGTGAAGTCAGGTTAGTGGGGAAGGGGGTGAAGTAAGGTGGGAGGTGATAGGTGATGTCAGGTTAATGGGGAAGTGGGTTGAAGTAAGGAGGGAGGTGATAGGTGAAGTCAGGTTAATGGGGAAGGGGCTGAAGTAAGGTGGGAGGTGATAGGTGAAGTCAGTATAGTGGGGAAGTGGGTGAAGTAAGGTGGGAGGTGATAGGTGAAGTCAGGTTAATGGGGAAGGGGGTGAAGTAAGGTGGGAGGTGATAGGTGAAGTCAGGTTATTGAGGAAAGGGTGTTGAAGTAAGGTGGGAGGTGATAGGTGAAGTCAAGTTAGTGGGGAAGGGTGTGAAGTAAGAAGCTGGGAGGTGATAGGTGAAGTCAGATTAATGGGGAAGGGGGTTGAAGTAAGGTGTAGGTGATAGGTGAATTCCGGTTAGTGGGGAAGGGGGTTGAAGTAAGGTGGGAGGTGATAGGTGAAGTCAGGTTAGTGGGGAAGGGGTTGAGGTAAGGTGGGAGGTGATAGGTGAAGTCAGGTTATTGGGGAAGGGGGTTGAAGGAAGGTGGGAGGTGATAGGTGAAGTCAGGTTATTGGGGAAGAGGGGTGAAGTAAGAAACTGGGTGGTGATAGGTGAAGTCAGGTTAGTGGGGAAGGGGGTTGAAGGAAGGTGGGAGGTGATAGGTGAAGTCAGGTTATTGGGGAAGAGGGGTGAAGTAAGAAACTGGGTGGTGATAGGTGAAGTCAGATTAGTGGGGAATGGGGGTGAAGTAAGAAACTGATGAGGTGATAGGTGAAGTCAGGTTAGTGGGGAAGGGGGTGAGGTAAGGTGGGAGGTGATAGGTGAAGTCAGGTTAGTGGGGAAAGGGGGTGAAGTAAGGTGGGAGGTGATAGGTGAAGTCAGGTTAGTGGGGAAGGGGGGTGAAGTAAGGTGGGAGGTGATAGATGAATCAGGTTAGTGGGGAAGGGGGTGAGGTAAGGTGGGAGGTGATAGGTGAAGTCAGGTTAATGGGGAATGGGGTGAAGTAAGGTGGGAGGTGATAGGTGAAGTCAGGTTATTGGGGAAGGGGGTGTAGTACGGTTCGAGGTGATAGGTGAAGTCAGGTTAGTGGGGATGGGGGTGAGGTAAGGTGGGAGGTGATAGGTGACGTCAGGTTAATGGGGAATGGTGTGAAGTAAGGTGGGAGGTGATAGGTGAAGTCAGGTTATTGGGGAAGGGGGTGAAGTACGGTGCGAGGTGATAGGTGAAGTCAAGTTAGTGGGGAAGGGGGTGATGTAAGAAGCTGGGAGGTGATAGGTGAAGTCAGGTTAGTCGGGAATGGGGGTGATGTAAGGTGGGAGGTGATAGGTGAAGTCAGGTTATTGGGGAAGGGGGTTGAAGTAAGGTGGGAGGTGATAGGTGAAGTCAGGTTATTGGGGAAGGGGGGTGTAGTAAGAAACTGGGTGGTGATAGGTGAAGTCAGGTTAGTGGAGAAGGGGGTGAGGTAAGGTGGGAGGTGATAGGTGAAGTCAGGTTAATGGGGAATGGGGTGAAGTAAGGTGGGAGGTGATAGGTGAAGTCAGGTTATTGGGGAAGGGGGTGAAGTACGGTGCGAGGTGATAGGTGAAGTCAGGTTAGTGGGGATGGGGGTGAGGTAAGGTGGGAGGTGATAAGTGAAGTCAGGTTAATGGGGAATGGTGTGAAGTAAGGTGGGAGGTGATAGGTGAAGTCAGGTTATTGGGGAAGGGGGTGAAGTACGGTGCGAGGTGATAGGTGAAGTCAAGTTAGTGGGGAAGGGGGTGATGTAAGAAGCTGGGAGGTGATAGGTGAAGTCAGGTTAGTGGGGAAGGGGGTTGAAGTAAGGTGGGAGGTTATAGGTGAAGTCAGGTTAGTGTGGAAGGGGGTGAAGTAAGGTGGGAGGTGATAGTTGAAGTCAGGTTAGTGGGGAAGGGGGTTGAAGTAAGGTGGGAGGTGATAGGTGAAGTCAGGTTAGTGGGGAAGTGGGGTGAAGTAAGAAACTGGGAGGTGATTGGGGAAGTCAGATTAGTGGGGAAGTGGGGTGACGTAAGGTGGGAGTTGTTTGGTGAAGCCAGGTTAGTGTGGAAGGGGGTTGAAGTAAGGTGGGAGGTGATAGGTTAAGTCAGATTAGTGGGGAATGGGGGTGAAGTAAGAAACTGGGAGGTGATAGGTGAAGTCAGGTTAGTGGGGAAGAGGGGTGAAGTAAGAAACTGGGTGGTGATAGGTGAAGTCAGATTAGTGGGGAATGGGGGTGAAGTAAGAAACTGATGAGGTGATAGGTGAAGTCAGGTTAGTGGGGAAGGGGGTGAGGTAAGGTGGGAGGTGATAGGTGAAGTCAGGTTAGTGGGGAAAGGGGGTGAAGTAAGGTGGGAGGTGATAGGTGAAGTCAGGTTAGTGGGGAAGGGGGGTGAAGTAAGGTGGGAGGTGATAGATGAATCAGGTTAGTGGGGAAGGGGGTGAGGTAAGGTGGGAGGTGATAGGTGAAGTCAGGTTAATGGGGAATGGGGTGAAGTAAGGTGGGAGGTGATAGGTGAAGTCAGGTTATTGGGGAAGGGGGTGTAGTACGGTTCGAGGTGATAGGTGAAGTCAGGTTAGTGGGGATGGGGGTGAGGTAAGGTGGGAGGTGATAGGTGAAGTCAGGTTAGTGGGGAAAGGGGGTGAAGTAAGGTGGGAGGTGATAGGTGAAGTCAGGTTAGTGGGGAAGGGGGGTGAGGTAAGGTGGGTGGTGATAGGTGAAGACAGGTTAATGGGGATGGGGGTGAGGTAAGGTGGGAGGTGATAGGTGAAGTCAGGTTATTGGGGAAGGGGGTTGAAGGAAGGTGGGAGGTGATAGGTGAAGTCAGGTTATTGGGGAAGGGGGGTGAAGTAAGAAACTGGGTGGTGATAGGTGAAGTCAGGTTAGTGGGGAAGGGGGTGAGGTAAGGTGGGAGGTGATAGGTGAAGTCAGGTTAATGGGGAATGGGGTGAAGTAAGGTGGGAGGTGATAGGTGAAGTCAGGTTATTGGGGAAGGGGGTGAAGTACGGTGCGAGGTGATAGGTGAAGTCAGGTTAGTGGGGATGGGGGTGAGGTAAGGTGGGAGGTGATAGGTGAAGTCAGGTTAATGGGGAATGGGGTAAGTAAGGTGGGAGGTGATAGGTGAAGTCAGGTTATTGGGGAAGGGGGTGAAGTACGGTGCGAGGTGATAGGTGAAGTCAAGTTAGTGGGGAAGGGGGTGATGTAAGAAGCTGGGAGGTGATAGGTGAATTCAGGTTAGTGGGGAAGGGGGTTGAAGTAAGGTGGGAGGTTATAGGTGAAGTCAGGTTAGTGTGGAAGGGGGTGAAGTAAGGTGGGAGGTGATAGTTGAAGTCAGGTTAGTGGGGAAGGGGGTTGAAGTAAGGTGGGAGGTGAAAGGTGAAGTCAGGTTAGTGGGGAAGTGGGGTGAAGTAAGAAACTGGGAGGTGATTGGGGAAGTCAGGTTAGTGGGGAAGTGGGGTGACGTAAGGTGGGAGTTGTTTGGTGAAGCCAGGTTAGTGGGGAAGGGGGTTGAAGTAAGGTGGGAGGTGATAGGTTAAGTCAGATTAGTGGGGAATGGGGGTGAAGTAAGAAACTGGGAGGTGATAGGTGAAGTCAGGTTAGTGGGGAAGGGGGTGAGGTAAGGTGGGAGGTGATAGGTGAAGTCAGGTTAATGGGGAATGGGGTGAAGTAAGGTGGGAGGTGATAGGTGAAGTCAGGTTATTGGGGAAGGGGGTGAAGTACGGTGCGAGGTGATAGGTGAAGTCAGGTTAGTGGGGATGGGGGTGAGGTAAGGTGGGAGGTGATAGGTGAAGTCAGGTTAATGGGGAATGGTGTGAAGTAAGGTGGGAGGTGATAGGTGAAGTCAGGTTATTGGGGAAGGGAGTGAAGTACGGTGCGAGGTGATAGGTGAAGTCAAGTTAGTGGGGAAGGGGGTGATGTAAGAAGCTGGGAGGTGATAGGTGAAGTCAGGTTAGTGGGGAAGGGGGTTGAAGTAAGGTGGGAGGTGATAGGTGAAATCAGGTTAGTGGGGAAGGGCGTGAAGTAAGGTGGGAGGTGATAGGTGAAGTCAGGTTAGTGGGGAAGGGGGTGAAGTAAGGTGGGTGGTGATAGGTGAAGTCAGGTTAATGGCGAAGGGTGTTGAAGTAAGGAGGGAGGTGATAGGTGAACTCAGGTTAATGGGGAAGGGGCTGAAGTAAGGTGGGAGGTGATAGGTGAAGTCAGGATAGTGGGGAAGGGGGTGAAGTAAGGTGGGAGGTGATAGGTGAAGTCAGGTTAGTGGGGAACGGGGTGAAGTAAGGTGGGAGGTGATAGGTGATGTCAGGTTAATGGGGAAGTGGGTTGAAGTAAGGAGGGAGGTGATAGGTGAAGTCAGGTTAATGGGGAAGGGGCTGAAGTAAGGTGGGAGGTGATAGGTGAAGTCAGTATAGTGGGGAAGTGGGTGAAGTAAGGTGGGAGGTGATAGGTGAAGTCAGGTTAATGGGGAAGGGGGTGAAGTAAGGTGGGAGGTGATAGGTGAAGTCAGGTTATTGAGGAAAGGGTGTTGAAGTAAGGTGGGAGGTGATAGGTGAAGTCAAGTTAGTGGGGAAGGGTGTGAAGTAAGAAGCTGGGAGGTGATAGGTGAAGTCAGATTAATGGGGAAGGGGGTTGAAGTAAGGTGTAGGTGATAGGTGAATTCCGGTTAGTGGGGAAGGGGGTTGAAGTAAGGTGGGAGGTGATAGGTGAAGTCAGGTTAGTGGGGAAGGGGTTGAGGTAAGGTGGGAGGTGATAGGTGAAGTCAGGTTATTGGGGAAGGGGGTTGAAGGAAGGTGGGAGGTGATAGGTGAAGTCAGGTTATTGGGGAAGAGGGGTGAAGTAAGAAACTGGGTGGTGATAGGTGAAGTCAGGTTAGTGGGGAAGGGGGTTGAAGGAAGGTGGGAGGTGATAGGTGAAGTCAGGTTATTGGGGAAGAGGGGTGAAGTAAGAAACTGGGTGGTGATAGGTGAAGTCAGATTAGTGGGGAATGGGGGTGAAGTAAGAAACTGATGAGGTGATAGGTGAAGTCAGGTTAGTGGGGAAGGGGGTGAGGTAAGGTGGGAGGTGATAGGTGAAGTCAGGTTAGTGGGGAAAGGGGGTGAAGTAAGGTGGGAGGTGATAGGTGAAGTCAGGTTAGTGGGGAAGGGGGGTGAAGTAAGGTGGGAGGTGATAGATGAATCAGGTTAGTGGGGAAGGGGGTGAGGTAAGGTGGGAGGTGATAGGTGAAGTCAGGTTAATGGGGAATGGGGTGAAGTAAGGTGGGAGGTGATAGGTGAAGTCAGGTTATTGGGGAAGGGGGTGTAGTACGGTTCGAGGTGATAGGTGAAGTCAGGTTAGTGGGGATGGGGGTGAGGTAAGGTGGGAGGTGATAGGTGACGTCAGGTTAATGGGGAATGGTGTGAAGTAAGGTGGGAGGTGATAGGTGAAGTCAGGTTATTGGGGAAGGGGGTGAAGTACGGTGCGAGGTGATAGGTGAAGTCAAGTTAGTGGGGAAGGGGGTGATGTAAGAAGCTGGGAGGTGATAGGTGAAGTCAGGTTAGTCGGGAATGGGGGTGAAGTAAGGTGGGAGGTGATAGGTGAAGTCAGGTTATTGGGGAAGGGGGTTGAAGTAAGGTGGGAGGTGATAGGTGAAGTCAGGTTATTGGGGAAGGGGGGTGAAGTAAGAAACTGGGTGGTGATAGGTGAAGTCAGGTTAGTGGAGAAGGGGGTGAGGTAAGGTGGGAGGTGATAGGTGAAGTCAGGTTAATGGGGAATGGGGTGAAGTAAGGTGGGAGGTGATAGGTGAAGTCAGGTTATTGGGGAAGGGGGTGAAGTACGGTGCGAGGTGATAGGTGAAGTCAGGTTAGTGGGGATGGGGGTGAGGTAAGGTGGGAGGTGATAAGTGAAGTCAGGTTAATGGGGAATGGTGTGAAGTAAGGTGGGAGGTGATAGGTGAAGTCAGGTTATTGGGGAAGGGGGTGAAGTACGGTGCGAGGTGATAGGTGAAGTCAAGTTAGTGGGGAAGGGGGTGATGTAAGAAGCTGGGAGGTGATAGGTGAAGTCAGGTTAGTGGGGAAGGGGGTTGAAGTAAGGTGGGAGGTTATAGGTGAAGTCAGGTTAGTGTGGAAGGGGGTGAAGTAAGGTGGGAGGTGATAGTTGAAGTCAGGTTAGTGGGGAAGGGGGTTGAAGTAAGGTGGGAGGTGATAGGTGAAGTCAGGTTAGTGGGGAAGTGGGGTGAAGTAAGAAACTGGGAGGTGATTGGGGAAGTCAGATTAGTGGGGAAGTGGGGTGACGTAAGGTGGGAGTTGTTTGGTGAAGCCAGGTTAGTGTGGAAGGGGGTTGAAGTAAGGTGGGAGGTGATAGGTTAAGTCAGATTAGTGGGGAATGGGGGTGAAGTAAGAAACTGGGAGGTGATAGGTGAAGTCAGGTTAGTGGGGAAGGGGGTGAGGTAAGGTGGGTGGTGATAGGTGAAGACAGGTTAATGGGGATGGGGGTGAGGTAAGGTGGGAGGTGATAGGTGAAGTCAGGTTAGTGGGGAAGGGGGTGAGGTAAGGTGGGTGGTGATAGGTGAAGTCAGGTTAGTGGGGATGGGGGTGAGGTAAGGTGGGAGGTGATAGGTGAAGTCAGGTTAATGGGGAAGGGGGTTGAAGTAAGGAGGGAGGTGATAGGTGAAGTCAGTTTAGTGGGGAAGGGGGTTGAAGTAACGAGGGAGGTGATAGGTGAAGTCAGGTTATTCGGGAATGGGGATGAAGTGAGGAGGTAGGTGATAGGTGAAGTCAGGTTAATGGGGAAGGGGGTTGAAGTAAGGAGGGAGGTGATAGGTGAAGTCAGGTTAGTCGGGAATGGGGATGAAGTAAGGAGGGAGGTGATAGGTGAAGTCAGGTTAATGGGGAAGGGGGTTGAAGTAAGGAGGGAGGTGATAGGTGAAGTCAGGTTAGTCGGGAATAGGAGTGAAGTAACGTGGGAGGTGATAGGTGAAGTCAGGTTAATGGGGATGGGGGTTGAAGTAAGGAGGGAGGTGATAGGTGAAGTGAGGTTAGTGGGGAAGGGGGTTGAAGTAAGGAGGGAGTTGATAGGTGAAGTCAGGTTAGCCGGGAATGGGGGTGAAGTAAGAAACTGGGAGGTGATAGGTAAAGTCAGGTTAGTGGGGAAGGGGGGTGAAGTAAGGTGGGAGGTGATAGGTGAGGTCAGGTTAGTGGGGAAGATGGTGAGGTAAGGTGGGAGGTGATAGGTGAAGTCAGGTTAGTCGGGAATAGGAGTGAAGTATGTTGGGAGGTGATAGGTGAAGACAGTTTAGTGGGGAAGGGGGTTGAAGTAAGTTGGGAGGTGATAGGTGAAGTCAGGTTAGTCGGGAATGGGGGTGAAGTAAGGTGGGAGGTGATAGGTAAAGTCAGGTTAGTGGGGAAGGGGGGTGAAGTAAGGTGGGAGGTGATAGGTGAGGTCAGGTTAGTGGGGAAGAGGGTGAGGTAAGGTGGGAGGTGATAGGTGAAGTCAGGTTAGTGGGGAAGGGGGTGAAGAAAGTAACTGGGAGGTGGTAGGTGAAGTCAGGTTAGTGGGGACGGGGGTGAGGTAAGGTGGGAGGTGATAGGTGAATTCAGGTTAGTGGGGAAGGGGGTGATGTAAAGTGGGAGGTGATAGGTGAAGTCAGGTTAGTGGGGAATGGGGTTGAAGTAAGGTGGGAGGTGATCGGTGAAGTCAAGTTAGTAGGGAAGGGGGTGAAGTAAGGTGGGAGGTGATAGGTGAAGTCAGGTTAGTGGGGAAGGGGGTGAAGTAAGGTGGGAGGTGATAGGTGAAGTCAAGTTAGTGGGGAAGGGGGTGATGTAAGAAGCTGGGAGGTGATAGGTGAAGTCAGGTTAGTCGGGAATGGGGGTGAAGTAAGGTGGGAGGTGATAGGTGAAGTCAGGTTATTGGGGAAGGGGGTTGAAGTAAGGTGGGAGGTGATAGGTGAAGTCAGGTTATTGGGGAAGGGGGGTGTAGTAAGAAACTGGGTGGTGATAGGTGAAGTCAGGTTAGTGGAGAAGGGGGTGAGGTAAGGTGGGAGGTGATAGGTGAAGTCAGGTTAATGGGGAATGGGGTGAAGTAAGGTGGGAGGTGATAGGTGAAGTCAGGTTATTGGGGAAGGGGGTGAAGTACGGTGCGAGGTGATAGGTGAAGTCAGGTTAGTGGGGATGGGGGTGAGGTAAGGTGGGAGGTGATAAGTGAAGTCAGGTTAATGGGGAATGGTGTGAAGTAAGGTGGGAGGTGATAGGTGAAGTCAGGTTATTGGGGAAGGGGGTGAAGTACGGTGCGAGGTGATAGGTGAAGTCAAGTTAGTGGGGAAGGGGGTGATGTAAGAAGCTGGGAGGTGATAGGTGAAGTCAGGTTAGTGGGGAAGGGGGTTGAAGTAAGGTGGGAGGTTATAGGTGAAGTCAGGTTAGTGTGGAAGGGGGTGAAGTAAGGTGGGAGGTGATAGTTGAAGTCAGGTTAGTGGGGAAGGGGGTTGAAGTAAGGTGGGAGGTGATAGGTGAAGTCAGGTTAGTGGGGAAGTGGGGTGAAGTAAGAAACTGGGAGGTGATTGGGGAAGTCAGATTAGTGGGGAAGTGGGGTGACGTAAGGTGGGAGTTGTTTGGTGAAGCCAGGTTAGTGTGGAAGGGGGTTGAAGTAAGGTGGGAGGTGATAGGTTAAGTCAGATTAGTGGGGAATGGGGGTGAAGTAAGAAACTGGGAGGTGATAGGTGAAGTCAGGTTAGTGGGGAAGAGGGGTGAAGTAAGAAACTGGGTGGTGATAGGTGAAGTCAGATTAGTGGGGAATGGGGGTGAAGTAAGAAACTGATGAGGTGATAGGTGAAGTCAGGTTAGTGGGGAAGGGGGTGAGGTAAGGTGGGAGGTGATAGGTGAAGTCAGGTTAGTGGGGAAAGGGGGTGAAGTAAGGTGGGAGGTGATAGGTGAAGTCAGGTTAGTGGGGAAGGGGGGTGAAGTAAGGTGGGAGGTGATAGATGAATCAGGTTAGTGGGGAAGGGGGTGAGGTAAGGTGGGAGGTGATAGGTGAAGTCAGGTTAATGGGGAATGGGGTGAAGTAAGGTGGGAGGTGATAGGTGAAGTCAGGTTATTGGGGAAGGGGGTGTAGTACGGTTCGAGGTGATAGGTGAAGTCAGGTTAGTGGGGATGGGGGTGAGGTAAGGTGGGAGGTGATAGGTGAAGTCAGGTTAGTGGGGAAAGGGGGTGAAGTAAGGTGGGAGGTGATAGGTGAAGTCAGGTTAGTGGGGAAGGGGGGTGAGGTAAGGTGGGTGGTGATAGGTGAAGACAGGTTAATGGGGATGGGGGTGAGGTAAGGTGGGAGGTGATAGGTGAAGTCAGGTTATTGGGGAAGGGGGTTGAAGGAAGGTGGGAGGTGATAGGTGAAGTCAGGTTATTGGGGAAGGGGGGTGAAGTAAGAAACTGGGTGGTGATAGGTGAAGTCAGGTTAGTGGGGAAGGGGGTGAGGTAAGGTGGGAGGTGATAGGTGAAGTCAGGTTAATGGGGAATGGGGTGAAGTAAGGTGGGAGGTGATAGGTGAAGTCAGGTTATTGGGGAAGGGGGTGAAGTACGGTGCGAGGTGATAGGTGAAGTCAGGTTAGTGGGGATGGGGGTGAGGTAAGGTGGGAGGTGATAGGTGAAGTCAGGTTAATGGGGAATGGGGTAAGTAAGGTGGGAGGTGATAGGTGAAGTCAGGTTATTGGGGAAGGGGGTGAAGTACGGTGCGAGGTGATAGGTGAAGTCAAGTTAGTGGGGAAGGGGGTGATGTATGAAGCTGGGAGGTGATAGGTGAATTCAGGTTAGTGGGGAAGGGGGTTGAAGTAAGGTGGGAGGTTATAGGTGAAGTCAGGTTAGTGTGGAAGGGGGTGAAGTAAGGTGGGAGGTGATAGTTGAAGTCAGGTTAGTGGGGAAGGGGGTTGAAGTAAGGTGGGAGGTGATAGGTGAAGTCAGGTTAGTGGGGAAGTGGGGTGAAGTAAGAAACTGGGAGGTGATTGGGGAAGTCAGGTTAGTGGGGAAGTGGGGTGACGTAAGGTGGGAGTTGTTTGGTGAAGCCAGGTTAGTGGGGAAGGGGGTTGAAGTAAGGTGGGAGGTGATAGGTTAAGTCAGATTAGTGGGGAATGGGGGTGAAGTAAGAAACTGGGAGGTGATAGGTGAAGTCAGGTTAGTGGGGAAGGGGGTGAGGTAAGGTGGGAGGTGATAGGTGAAGTCAGGTTAATGGGGAATGGGGTGAAGTAAGGTGGGAGGTGATAGGTGAAGTCAGGTTATTGGGGAAGGGGGTGAAGTACGGTGCGAGGTGATAGGTGAAGTCAGGTTAGTGGGGATGGGGGTGAGGTAAGGTGGGAGGTGATAGGTGAAGTCAGGTTAATGGGGAAGGGGGGTGAAGTAAGGTGGGAGGTGATTGGTGAAGTCAGGTTAGTGGGGAAGGGGGGTGAAGTAAGGTGGGAGGTGATAGCTGAAGTCAGGTTAGTGGGGAAGGGGGGTGAAGTAAGGTGGGAGGTGATAGGTGAAGTCAGGTTAATGGGAAAGTGGGTGAAGTAAGGTGGGAGGTGATAGGTGAAGTCAGGTTAGTGGGGAAGGGGGTGAAGTAAGGTGGGAGGTGATAGGTGAAGTCAGGTTAGTGGGGAAGTGGGGTGAAGTAAGGTGGGAGGTGATAGGTGAAGTCAGGTTAGTGGGGAAGGGGGTGAAGTAAGGTGGGTGGTGATAGGTGAAGTCAGGTTAATGGCGAAGGGTGTTGAAGTAAGGAGGGAGGTGATAGGTGAACTCAGGTTAATGGGGAAGGGGCTGAAGTAAGGTGGGAGGTGATAGGTGAAGTCAGGATAGTGGGGAAGGGGGTGAAGTAAGGTGGGAGGTGATAGGTGAAGTCAGGTTAGTGGGGAAGGGGGTGAAGTAAGGTGGGAGGTGATAGGTGAAGTCAGGTTAGTGGGGAAGGGGGTGAAGTAAGGTGGGAGGTGATAGGTGAAGTCAGATTAATGGGGAAGGGGGTTGAAGTAAGGTGTAGGTGATAGGTGAATTCCGGTTAGTGGGGAAGGGGGTTGAACTAAGGTGGGAGGTGATAGGTGAAGTCAGGTTAGTGGGGAAGGGGGTGAGGTAAGGTGGGAGGTGATAGGTGAAGTCAGGTTATTGGGGAAGGGGGTTGAAGTAAGGTGGGAGGTGATAGGTGAAGTCAGGTTATTGGGGAAGGGGGGTGAAGTAAGAAACTGGGTGGTGATAGGTGAAGTCAGGTTAGTGGGGAAGGGGGTGAGGTAAGGTGGGAGGTGATAGGTGGTCAGGTTAATGGGGAATGGGGTGAAGTAAGGTGGGAGGTGATAGGTGAAGTCAGGTTAATGGGGAATGGGGTGAAGTAAGGTGGGAGGTGATAGGTGAAGTCAGGTTATTGGGGAAGGGGGTGAAGTACGGTGCGAGGTGATAGGTGAAGTCAGGTTAGTGGGGATGGGGGTGAGGTAAGGTGGGAGGTGATAGGTGAAGTCAGGTTAATGGGGAATGGTGTGAAGTAAGGTGGGAGGTGATAGGTGAAGTCAGGTTATTGGGGAAGGGGGTGAAGTACGGTGCGAGGTGATAGGTGAAGTCAAGTTAGTGGGGAAGGGGGGTGAAGTAAGAAACTGAGAGGTGATAGGTGAAGTCAGCTTAGTGGGTAAGTGGGGTGAAGTAAGAAACTGGGTGGTGATAGGGGAAGTCGGGTTAGTGGGGAAGAGGGGTGAAGTAAGGTGGGAGGTGATAGCTGAAGTCTGGTTAGTGGGGAAGTGGGTGAGGTAAGGTGGGAGGTGATAGGTGAAGTCAGGTTAGTGGGGAATGGGGGTGAAGTAAGAAACTGGGAGGTGATAGGTGAAGTCTGGTTAGTGGGGAAGTGGGTGAGGTAAGGTGGGAAGTGATAGGTGAAGTCAGGTTAGTGGGGAAGTGGGGTGAAGTAAGAAACTGGGAGGTGATAGGTGAAGTCAGGTGAGTGGGGAAGGGGGTGTGGTAAGGTGGGAGGTGATAGGTGAAGTCAGGTTAGTGGGGACGGGGGTGAAGAACGAAGCTGGGAGATGATAGGTGAAGTCAGGTTAGTGGGGAAGTGGGGTGAAGTAAGAAACTGGGAGGTGATTGGGGAAGTCAGGTTAGTGGGGAAGTGGGGTGACGTAAGGTGGGAGTTGTTTGGTGAAGCCAGGTTAGTGGGGAAGGGGGTGAAGTAAGGTGGGAGGTGACAGGTGAAGCCAGGTTAGTGGGGAAGGGGGTTGAAGTAAGGTGGGAGGTGATAGGTGAGGTCAGGTTAGTGGGGAAGATGGTGAGGTAAGGTGGGAGGTGATAGGTGAAGTCAGGTTAGTCGGGAATAGGAGTGAAGTATGTTGGGAGGTGATAGGTGAAGACAGTTTAGTGGGGAAGGGGGTTGAAGTAAGTTGGGAGGTGATAGGTGAAGTCAGGTTAGTGGGGAAGGGGGGTGAAGTAAGGTGGGAGGTGATAGGTGAGGTCAGGTTAGTGGGGAAGAGGGTGAGGTAAGGTGGGAGGTGATAGGTGAAGTCAGGTTAGTGGGGAAGGGGGTGAAGAAAGTAACTGGGAGGTGGTAGGTGAAGTCAGGTTAGTGGGGACGGGGGTGAGGTAAGGTGGGAGGTGATAGGTGAATTCAGGTTAGTGGGGAAGGGGGTGATGTAAAGTGGGAGGTGATAGGTGAAGTCAGGTTAGTGGGGAATGGGGTTGAAGTAAGGTGGGAGGTGATAGGTGAAGTCAAGTTAGGAGGGAAGGGGGTGAAGTAAGGTGGGAGGTGATAGGTGAAGTCAGGTTAGTGGGGAAGGGGGTGAAGTAAGGTGGGAGGTAATAGGTGAATTCAGGTTAGTGGGGAAGGGGGTGATGTAAAGTGGGAGGTGATAGGTGAAGTCAGGTTAGTGGGGACTGGGGGTGAAGTAAGGTGGGAGGTGATAGGTGAAGTCAAGTTAGTAGGGAAGGGGGTGAAGTAAGGTGGGAGGTGATAGGTGAAGTCAGGTTAGTGGGGAAGGGGGTGAAGTAAGGTGGGAGGTAATAGGTGAAGTCAGGTTAGTGGGGAAGGGGGGTGAAGTAAGGTGGGAGTGATAGGTGAAGTCAGGTTAGTGGGGAAGGGGGTGAAGTAAGGTGGGAGGTGATAGGTGAAGTCAGGTTAGTG
Organism: Hemitrygon akajei; assembly: GCF_048418815.1. Lineage (NCBI taxonomy): Eukaryota > Metazoa > Chordata > Chondrichthyes > Myliobatiformes > Dasyatidae > Hemitrygon > Hemitrygon akajei. Next base: position 140,060,194 of record NC_133124.1, on the reverse strand, counting down.
GGGAAGGGGGGTGAAGTAAGGTGGGAGGTGATTGGTGAAGTCAGGTTAGTGGGGAAGGGGGGTGAAGTAAGGTGGGAGGTGATAGCTGAAGTCAGGTTAGTGGGGAAGGGGGGTGAAGTAAGGTGGGAGGTGATAGGTGAAGTCAGGTTAATGGGAAAGTGGGTGAAGTAAGGTGGGAGGTGATAGGTGAAGTCAGGTTAGTGGGGAAGGGGGTGAAGTAAGGTGGGAGGTGATAGGTGAAGTCAGGTTAGTGGGGAAGTGGGGTGAAGTAAGGTGGGAGGTGATAGGTGAAGTCAGGTTAGTGGGGAAGGGGGTGAAGTAAGGTGGGTGGTGATAGGTGAAGTCAGGTTAATGGCGAAGGGTGTTGAAGTAAGAAGGTGGTGATAGGTGAACTCAGGTTAATGGGGAAGGGGCTGAAGTAAGGTGGGAGGTGATAGGTGAAGTCAGGATAGTGGGGAAGGGGGTGAAGTAAGGTGGGAGGTGATAGGTGAAGTCAGGTTATTGAGGAAAGGGTGTTGAAGTAAGGTGGGAGGTGATAGGTGAAGTCAAGTTAGTGGGGAAGGGTGTGAAGTAAGAAGCTGGGAGGTGATAGGTGAAGTCAGATTAATGGGGAAGGGGGTTGAAGTAAGGTGTAGGTGATAGGTGAATTCCGGTTAGTGGGGAAGGGGGTTGAAGTAAGGTGGGAGGTGATAGGTGAAGTCAGGTTAGTGGGGAAGGGGGTGAGGTAAGGTGGGAGGTGATAGGTGAAGTCAGGTTATTGGGGAAGGGGGTTGAAGGAAGGTGGGAGGTGATAGGTGAAGTCAGGTTATTGGGGAAGGGGGGTGAAGTAAGAAACTGGGTGGTGATAGGTGAAGTCAGGTTAGTGGGGAAGGGGGTGAGGTAAGGTGGGAGGTGATAGGTGAAGTCAGGTTAATGGGGAATGGGGTGAAGTAAGGTGGGAGGTGATAGGTGAAGTCAGGTTATTGGGGAAGGGGGTGAAGTACGGTGCGAGGTGATAGGTGAAGTCAGGTTAGTGGGGATGGGGGTGAAGTAAGGACGGAGGTGATAGGTGAAGTCAGGTTAGTGGGGAAGGGGTTGAGGTAAGGTGGGAGGTGATAGGTGAAGTCAGGTTAATGGGGAATGGGGTGAAGTAAGGTGGGAGGTGATAGGTGAAGTCAGGTTATTGGGGAAGGGGGTGAAGTACGGTGCGAGGTGATAGGTGAAGTCAAGTTAGTGGGGAAGGGGGTGATGTAAGAAGCTGGGAGGTGATAGGTGAATTCAGGTTAGTGGGGAAGGGGGTTGAAGTAAGGTGGGAGGTTATAGGTGAAGTCAGGTTAGTGTGGAAGGGGGTGAAGTAAGGTGGGAGGTGATAGTTGAAGTCAGGTTAGTGGGGAAGGGGGTTGAAGTAAGGTGGGAGGTGATAGGTGAAGTCAGGTTAGTGGGGAAGTGGGGTGAAGTAAGAAACTGGGAGGTGATTGGGGAAGTCAGGTTAGTGGGGAAGTGGGGTGACGTAAGGTGGGAGTTGTTTGGTGAAGCCAGGTTAGTGGGGAAGGGGGTTGAAGTAAGGTGGGAGGTGATAGGTTAAGTCAGATTAGTGGGGAATGGGGGTGAAGTAAGAAACTGGGAGGTGATAGGTGAAGTCAGGTTAGTGGGGAAGGGGGTGAGGTAAGGTGGGAGGTGATAGGTGAAGTCAGGTTAATGGGGAATGGGGTGAAGTAAGGTGGGAGGTGATAGGTGAAGTCAGGTTATTGGGGAAGGGGGTGAAGTACGGTGCGAGGTGATAGGTGAAGTCAGGTTAGTGGGGATGGGGGTGAGGTAAGGTGGGAGGTGATAGGTGAAGTCAGGTTAATGGGGAATGGTGTGAAGTAAGGTGGGAGGTGATAGGTGAAGTCAGGTTATTGGGGAAGGGAGTGAAGTACGGTGCGAGGTGATAGGTGAAGTCAAGTTAGTGGGGAAGGGGGTGATGTAAGAAGCTGGGAGGTGATAGGTGAAGTCAGGTTAGTGGGGAAGGGGGTTGAAGTAAGGTGGGAGGTGATAGGTGAAATCAGGTTAGTGGGGAAGGGCGTGAAGTAAGGTGGGAGGTGATAGGTGAAGTCAGGTTAGTGGGGAAGGGGGTGAAGTAAGGTGGGTGGTGATAGGTGAAGTCAGGTTAATGGCGAAGGGTGTTGAAGTAAGGAGGGAGGTGATAGGTGAACTCAGGTTAATGGGGAAGGGGCTGAAGTAAGGTGGGAGGTGATAGGTGAAGTCAGGATAGTGGGGAAGGGGGTGAAGTAAGGTGGGAGGTGATAGGTGAAGTCAGGTTAGTGGGGAAGGGGGTGAAGTAAGGTGGGAGGTGATAGGTGATGTCAGGTTAATGGGGAAGTGGGTTGAAGTAAGGAGGGAGGTGATAGGTGAAGTCAGGTTAATGGGGAAGGGGCTGAAGTAAGGTGGGAGGTGATAGGTGAAGTCAGTATAGTGGGGAAGTGGGTGAAGTAAGGTGGGAGGTGATAGGTGAAGTCAGGTTAATGGGGAAGGGGGTGAAGTAAGGTGGGAGGTGATAGGTGAAGTCAGGTTATTGAGGAAAGGGTGTTGAAGTAAGGTGGGAGGTGATAGGTGAAGTCAAGTTAGTGGGGAAGGGTGTGAAGTAAGAAGCTGGGAGGTGATAGGTGAAGTCAGATTAATGGGGAAGGGGGTTGAAGTAAGGTGTAGGTGATAGGTGAATTCCGGTTAGTGGGGAAGGGGGTTGAAGTAAGGTGGGAGGTGATAGGTGAAGTCAGGTTAGTGGGGAAGGGGTTGAGGTAAGGTGGGAGGTGATAGGTGAAGTCAGGTTATTGGGGAAGGGGGTTGAAGGAAGGTGGGAGGTGATAGGTGAAGTCAGGTTATTGGGGAAGAGGGGTGAAGTAAGAAACTGGGTGGTGATAGGTGAAGTCAGGTTAGTGGGGAAGGGGGTTGAAGGAAGGTGGGAGGTGATAGGTGAAGTCAGGTTATTGGGGAAGAGGGGTGAAGTAAGAAACTGGGTGGTGATAGGTGAAGTCAGATTAGTGGGGAATGGGGGTGAAGTAAGAAACTGATGAGGTGATAGGTGAAGTCAGGTTAGTGGGGAAGGGGGTGAGGTAAGGTGGGAGGTGATAGGTGAAGTCAGGTTAGTGGGGAAAGGGGGTGAAGTAAGGTGGGAGGTGATAGGTGAAGTCAGGTTAGTGGGGAAGGGGGGTGAAGTAAGGTGGGAGGTGATAGATGAATCAGGTTAGTGGGGAAGGGGGTGAGGTAAGGTGGGAGGTGATAGGTGAAGTCAGGTTAATGGGGAATGGGGTGAAGTAAGGTGGGAGGTGATAGGTGAAGTCAGGTTATTGGGGAAGGGGGTGTAGTACGGTTCGAGGTGATAGGTGAAGTCAGGTTAGTGGGGATGGGGGTGAGGTAAGGTGGGAGGTGATAGGTGACGTCAGGTTAATGGGGAATGGTGTGAAGTAAGGTGGGAGGTGATAGGTGAAGTCAGGTTATTGGGGAAGGGGGTGAAGTACGGTGCGAGGTGATAGGTGAAGTCAAGTTAGTGGGGAAGGGGGTGATGTAAGAAGCTGGGAGGTGATAGGTGAAGTCAGGTTAGTCGGGAATGGGGGTGAAGTAAGGTGGGAGGTGATAGGTGAAGTCAGGTTATTGGGGAAGGGGGTTGAAGTAAGGTGGGAGGTGATAGGTGAAGTCAGGTTATTGGGGAAGGGGGGTGTAGTAAGCAACTGGGTGGTGATAGGTGAAGTCAGGTTAGTGGAGAAGGGGGTGAGGTAAGGTGGGAGGTGATAGGTGAAGTCAGGTTAATGGGGAATGGGGTGAAGTAAGGTGGGAGGTGATAGGTGAAGTCAGGTTATTGGGGAAGGGGGTGAAGTACGGTGCGAGGTGATAGGTGAAGTCAGGTTAGTGGGGATGGGGGTGAGGTAAGGTGGGAGGTGATAAGTGAAGTCAGGTTAATGGGGAATGGTGTGAAGTAAGGTGGGAGGTGATAGGTGAAGTCAAGTTAGTGGGGAAGGGGGTGATGTAAGAAGCTGGGAGGTGATAGGTGAAGTCAGGTTAGTGGGGAAGGGGGTTGAAGTAAGGTGGGAGGTTATAGGTGAAGTCAGGTTAGTGTGGAAGGGGGTGAAGTAAGGTGGGAGGTGATAGTTGAAGTCAGGTTAGTGGGGAAGGGGGTTGAAGTAAGGTGGGAGGTGATAGGTGAAGTCAGGTTAGTGGGGAAGTGGGGTGAAGTAAGAAACTGGGAGGTGATTGGGGAAGTCAGATTAGTGGGGAAGTGGGGTGACGTAAGGTGGGAGTTGTTTGGTGAAGCCAGGTTAGTGTGGAAGGGGGTTGAAGTAAGGTGGGAGGTGATAGGTTAAGTCAGATTAGTGGGGAATGGGGGTGAAGTAAGAAACTGGGAGGTGATAGGTGAAGTCAGGTTAGTGGGGAAGAGGGGTGAAGTAAGAAACTGGGTGGTGATAGGTGAAGTCAGATTAGTGGGGAATGGGGGTGAAGTAAGAAACTGATGAGGTGATAGGTGAAGTCAGGTTAGTGGGGAAGGGGGTGAGGTAAAATGGGAGGTGATAGGTGAAGTCAGGTTAGTGGGGAAAGGGGGTGAAGTAAGGTGGGAGGTGATAGGTGAAGTCAGGTTAGTGGGGAAGGGGGGTGAAGTAAGGTGGGAGGTGATAGATGAATCAGGTTAGTGGGGAAGGGGGTGAGGTAAGGTGGGAGGTGATAGGTGAAGTCAGGTTAATGGGGAATGGGGTGAAGTAAGGTGGGAGGTGATAGGTGAAGTCAGGTTATTGGGGAAGGGGGTGTAGTACGGTTCGAGGTGATAGGTGAAGTCAGGTTAGTGGGGATGGGGGTGAGGTAAGGTGGGAGGTGATAGGTGAAGTCAGGTTAGTGGGGAAAGGGGGTGAAGTAAGGTGGGAGGTGATAGGTGAAGTCAGGTTAGTGGGGAAGGGGGGTGAGGTAAGGTGGGTGGTGATAGGTGAAGACAGGTTAATGGGGATGGGGGTGAGGTAAGGTGGGAGGTGATAGGTGAAGTCAGGTTATTGGGGAAGGGGGTTGAAGGAAGGTGGGAGGTGATAGGTGAAGTCAGGTTATTGGGGAAGGGGGGTGAAGTAAGAAACTGGGTGGTGATAGGTGAAGTCAGGTTAGTGGGGAAGGGGGTGAGGTAAGGTGGGAGGTGATAGGTGAAGTCAGGTTAATGGGGAATGGGGTGAAGTAAGGTGGGAGGTGATAGGTGAAGTCAGGTTATTGGGGAAGGGGGTGAAGTACGGTGCGAGGTGATAGGTGAAGTCAGGTTAGTGGGGATGGGGGTGAGGTAAGGTGGGAGGTGATAGGTGAAGTCAGGTTAATGGGGAATGGGGTAAGTAAGGTGGGAGGTGATAGGTGAAGTCAGGTTATTGGGGAAGGGGGTGAAGTACGGTGCGAGGTGATAGGTGAAGTCAAGTTAGTGGGGAAGGGGGTGATGTAAGAAGCTGGGAGGTGATAGGTGAATTCAGGTTAGTGGGGAAGGGGGTTGAAGTAAGGTGGGAGGTTATAGGTGAAGTCAGGTTAGTGTGGAAGGGGGTGAAGTAAGGTGGGAGGTGATAGTTGAAGTCAGGTTAGTGGGGAAGGGGGTTGAAGTAAGGTGGGAGGTGAAAGGTGAAGTCAGGTTAGTGGGGAAGTGGGGTGAAGTAAGAAACTGGGAGGTGATTGGGGAAGTCAGGTTAGTGGGGAAGTGGGGTGACGTAAGGTGGGAGTTGTTTGGTGAAGCCAGGTTAGTGGGGAAGGGGGTTGAAGTAAGGTGGGAGGTGATAGGTTAAGTCAGATTAGTGGGGAATGGGGGTGAAGTAAGAAACTGGGAGGTGATAGGTGAAGTCAGGTTAGTGGGGAAGGGGGTGAGGTAAGGTGGGAGGTGATAGGTGAAGTCAGGTTAATGGGGAATGGGGTGAAGTAAGGTGGGAGGTGATAGGTGAAGTCAGGTTATTGGGGAAGGGGGTGAAGTACGGTGCGAGGTGATAGGTGAAGTCAGGTTAGTGGGGATGGGGGTGAGGTAAGGTGGGAGGTGATAGGTGAAGTCAGGTTAATGGGGAATGGTGTGAAGTAAGGTGGGAGGTGATAGGTGAAGTCAGGTTATTGGGGAAGGGAGTGAAGTACGGTGCGAGGTGATAGGTGAAGTCAAGTTAGTGGGGAAGGGGGTGATGTAAGAAGCTGGGAGGTGATAGGTGAAGTCAGGTTAGTGGGGAAGGGGGTTGAAGTAAGGTGGGAGGTGATAGGTGAAATCAGGTTAGTGGGGAAGGGCGTGAAGTAAGGTGGGAGGTGATAGGTGAAGTCAGGTTAGTGGGGAAGGGGGTGAAGTAAGGTGGGTGGTGATAGGTGAAGTCAGGTTAATGGCGAAGGGTGTTGAAGTAAGGAGGGAGGTGATAGGTGAACTCAGGTTAATGGGGAAGGGGCTGAAGTAAGGTGGGAGGTGATAGGTGAAGTCAGGATAGTGGGGAAGGGGGTGAAGTAAGGTGGGAGGTGATAGGTGAAGTCAGGTTAGTGGGGAACGGGGTGAAGTAAGGTGGGAGGTGATAGGTGATGTCAGGTTAATGGGGAAGTGGGTTGAAGTAAGGAGGGAGGTGATAGGTGAAGTCAGGTTAATGGGGAAGGGGCTGAAGTAAGGTGGGAGGTGATAGGTGAAGTCAGTATAGTGGGGAAGTGGGTGAAGTAAGGTGGGAGGTGATAGGTGAAGTCAGGTTAATGGGGAAGGGGGTGAAGTAAGGTGGGAGGTGATAGGTGAAGTCAGGTTATTGAGGAAAGGGTGTTGAAGTAAGGTGGGAGGTGATAGGTGAAGTCAAGTTAGTGGGGAAGGGTGTGAAGTAAGAAGCTGGGAGGTGATAGGTGAAGTCAGATTAATGGGGAAGGGGGTTGAAGTAAGGTGTAGGTGATAGGTGAATTCCGGTTAGTGGGGAAGGGGGTTGAAGTAAGGTGGGAGGTGATAGGTGAAGTCAGGTTAGTGGGGAAGGGGTTGAGGTAAGGTGGGAGGTGATAGGTGAAGTCAGGTTATTGGGGAAGGGGGTTGAAGGAAGGTGGGAGGTGATAGGTGAAGTCAGGTTATTGGGGAAGAGGGGTGAAGTAAGAAACTGGGTGGTGATAGGTGAAGTCAGGTTAGTGGGGAAGGGGGTTGAAGGAAGGTGGGAGGTGATAGGTGAAGTCAGGTTATTGGGGAAGAGGGGTGAAGTAAGAAACTGGGTGGTGATAGGTGAAGTCAGATTAGTGGGGAATGGGGGTGAAGTAAGAAACTGATGAGGTGATAGGTGAAGTCAGGTTAGTGGGGAAGGGGGTGAGGTAAGGTGGGAGGTGATAGGTGAAGTCAGGTTAGTGGGGAAAGGGGGTGAAGTAAGGTGGGAGGTGATAGGTGAAGTCAGGTTAGTGGGGAAGGGGGGTGAAGTAAGGTGGGAGGTGATAGATGAATCAGGTTAGTGGGGAAGGGGGTGAGGTAAGGTGGGAGGTGATAGGTGAAGTCAGGTTAATGGGGAATGGGGTGAAGTAAGGTGGGAGGTGATAGGTGAAGTCAGGTTATTGGGGAAGGGGGTGTAGTACGGTTCGAGGTGATAGGTGAAGTCAGGTTAGTGGGGATGGGGGTGAGGTAAGGTGGGAGGTGATAGGTGACGTCAGGTTAATGGGGAATGGTGTGAAGTAATGTGGGAGGTGATAGGTGAAGTCAGGTTATTGGGGAAGGGGGTGAAGTACGGTGCGAGGTGATAGGTGAAGTCAAGTTAGTGGGGAAGGGGGTGATGTAAGAAGCTGGGAGGTGATAGGTGAAGTCAGGTTAGTCGGGAATGGGGGTGAAGTAAGGTGGGAGGTGATAGGTGAAGTCAGGTTATTGGGGAAGGGGGTTGAAGTAAGGTGGGAGGTGATAGGTGAAGTCAGGTTATTGGGGAAGGGGGGTGAAGTAAGAAACTGGGTGGTGATAGGTGAAGTCAGGTTAGTGGAGAAGGGGGTGAGGTAAGGTGGGAGGTGATAGGTGAAGTCAGGTTAATGGGGAATGGGGTGAAGTAAGGTGGGAGGTGATAGGTGAAGTCAGGTTATTGGGGAAGGGGGTGAAGTACGGTGCGAGGTGATAGGTGAAGTCAGGTTAGTGGGGATGGGGGTGAGGTAAGGTGGGAGGTGATAAGTGAAGTCAGGTTAATGGGGAATGGTGTGAAGTAAGGTGGGAGGTGATAGGTGAAGTCAGGTTATTGGGGAAGGGGGTGAAGTACGGTGCGAGGTGATAGGTGAAGTCAAGTTAGTGGGGAAGGGGGTGATGTAAGAAGCTGGGAGGTGATAGGTGAAGTCAGGTTAGTGGGGAAGGGGGTTGAAGTAAGGTGGGAGGTTATAGGTGAAGTCAGGTTAGTGTGGAAGGGGGTGAAGTAAGGTGGGAGGTGATAGTTGAAGTCAGGTTAGTGGGGAAGGGGGTTGAAGTAAGGTGGGAGGTGATAGGTGAAGTCAGGTTAGTGGGGAAGTGGGGTGAAGTAAGAAACTGGGAGGTGATTGGGGAAGTCAGATTAGTGGGGAAGTGGGGTGACGTAAGGTGGGAGTTGTTTGGTGAAGCCAGGTTAGTGTGGAAGGGGGTTGAAGTAAGGTGGGAGGTGATAGGTTAAGTCAGATTAGTGGGGAATGGGGGTGAAGTAAGAAACTGGGAGGTGATAGGTGAAGTCAGGTTAGTGGGGAAGGGGGTGAGGTAAGGTGGGTGGTGATAGGTGAAGACAGGTTAATGGGGATGGGGGTGAGGTAAGGTGGGAGGTGATAGGTGAAGTCAGGTTAGTGGGGAAGGGGGTGAGGTAAGGTGGGTGGTGATAGGTGAAGTCAGGTTAGTGGGGATGGGGGTGAGGTAAGGTGGGAGGTGATAGGTGAAGTCAGGTTAATGGGGAAGGGGGTTGAAGTAAGGAGGGAGGTGATAGGTGAAGTCAGGTTAGTGGGGAAGGGGGTTGAAGTAACGAGGGAGGTGATAGGTGAAGTCAGGTTATTCGGGAATGGGGATGAAGTGAGGAGGTAGGTGATAGGTGAAGTCAGGTTAATGGGGAAGGGGGTTGAAGTAAGGAGGGAGGTGATAGGTGAAGTCAGGTTAGTCGGGAATGGGGATGAAGTAAGGAGGGAGGTGATAGGTGAAGTCAGGTTAATGGGGAAGGGGGTTGAAGTAAGGAGGGAGGTGATAGGTGAAGTCAGGTTAGTCGGGAATAGGAGTGAAGTAACGTGGGAGGTGATAGGTGAAGTCAGGTTAATGGGGATGGGGGTTGAAGTAAGGAGGGAGGTGATAGGTGAAGTGAGGTTAGTGGGGAAGGGGGTTGAAGTAAGGAGGGAGTTGATAGGTGAAGTCAGGTTAGCCGGGAATGGGGGTGAAGTAAGAAACTGGGAGGTGATAGGTAAAGTCAGGTTAGTGGGGAAGGGGGGTGAAGTAAGGTGGGAGGTGATAGGTGAGGTCAGGTTAGTGGGGAAGATGGTGAGGTAAGGTGGGAGGTGATAGGTGAAGTCAGGTTAGTCGGGAATAGGAGTGAAGTATGTTGGGAGGTGATAGGTGAAGACAGTTTAGTGGGGAAGGGGGTTGAAGTAAGTTGGGAGGTGATAGGTGAAGTCAGGTTAGTCGGGAATGGGGGTGAAGTAAGGTGGGAGGTGATAGGTAAAGTCAGGTTAGTGGGGAAGGGGGGTGAAGTAAGGTGGGAGGTGATAGGTGAGGTCAGGTTAGTGGGGAAGAGGGTGAGGTAAGGTGGGAGGTGATAGGTGAAGTCAGGTTAGTGGGGAAGGGGGTGAAGAAAGTAACTGGGAGGTGGTAGGTGAAGTCAGGTTAGTGGGGACGGGGGTGAGGTAAGGTGGGAGGTGATAGGTGAATTCAGGTTAGTGGGGAAGGGGGTGATGTAAAGTGGGAGGTGATAGGTGAAGTCAGGTTAGTGGGGAATGGGGTTGAAGTAAGGTGGGAGGTGATCGGTGAAGTCAAGTTAGTAGGGAAGGGGGTGAAGTAAGGTGGGAGGTGATAGGTGAAGTCAGGTTAGTGGGGAAGGGGGTGAAGTAAGGTGGGAGGTGATAGGTGAAGTCAAGTTAGTGGGGAAGGGGGTGATGTAAGAAGCTGGGAGGTGATAGGTGAAGTCAGGTTAGTCGGGAATGGGGGTGAAGTAAGGTGGGAGGTGATAGGTGAAGTCAGGTTATTGGGGAAGGGGGTTGAAGTAAGGTGGGAGGTGATAGGTGAAGTCAGGTTATTGGGGAAGGGGGGTGTAGTAAGAAACTGGGTGGTGATAGGTGAAGTCAGGTTAGTGGAGAAGGGGGTGAGGTAAGGTGGGAGGTGATAGGTGAAGTCAGGTTAATGGGGAATGGGGTGAAGTAAGGTGGGAGGTGATAGGTGAAGTCAGGTTATTGGGGAAGGGGGTGAAGTACGGTGCGAGGTGATAGGTGAAGTCAGGTTAGTGGGGATGGGGGTGAGGTAAGGTGGGAGGTGATAAGTGAAGTCAGGTTAATGGGGAATGGTGTGAAGTAAGGTGGGAGGTGATAGGTGAAGTCAGGTTATTGGGGAAGGGGGTGAAGTACGGTGCGAGGTGATAGGTGAAGTCAAGTTAGTGGGGAAGGGGGTGATGTAAGAAGCTGGGAGGTGATAGGTGAAGTCAGGTTAGTGGGGAAGGGGGTTGAAGTAAGGTGGGAGGTTATAGGTGAAGTCAGGTTAGTGTGGAAGGGGGTGAAGTAAGGTGGGAGGTGATAGTTGAAGTCAGGTTAGTGGGGAAGGGGGTTGAAGTAAGGTGGGAGGTGATAGGTGAAGTCAGGTTAGTGGGGAAGTGGGGTGAAGTAAGAAACTGGGAGGTGATTGGGGAAGTCAGATTAGTGGGGAAGTGGGGTGACGTAAGGTGGGAGTTGTTTGGTGAAGCCAGGTTAGTGTGGAAGGGGGTTGAAGTAAGGTGGGAGGTGATAGGTTAAGTCAGATTAGTGGGGAATGGGGGTGAAGTAAGAAACTGGGAGGTGATAGGTGAAGTCAGGTTAGTGGGGAAGAGGGGTGAAGTAAGAAACTGGGTGGTGATAGGTGAAGTCAGATTAGTGGGGAATGGGGGTGAAGTAAGAAACTGATGAGGTGATAGGTGAAGTCAGGTTAGTGGGGAAGGGGGTGAGGTAAGGTGGGAGGTGATAGGTGAAGTCAGGTTAGTGGGGAAAGGGGGTGAAGTAAGGTGGGAGGTGATAGGTGAAGTCAGGTTAGTGGGGAAGGGGGGTGAAGTAAGGTGGGAGGTGATAGATGAATCAGGTTAGTGGGGAAGGGGGTGAGGTAAGGTGGGAGGTGATAGGTGAAGTCAGGTTAATGGGGAATGGGGTGAAGTAAGGTGGGAGGTGATAGGTGAAGTCAGGTTATTGGGGAAGGGGGTGTAGTACGGTTCGAGGTGATAGGTGAAGTCAGGTTAGTGGGGATGGGGGTGAGGTAAGGTGGGAGGTGATAGGTGAAGTCAGGTTAGTGGGGAAAGGGGGTGAAGTAAGGTGGGAGGTGATAGGTGAAGTCAGGTTAGTGGGGAAGGGGGGTGAGGTAAGGTGGGTGGTGATAGGTGAAGACAGGTTAATGGGGATGGGGGTGAGGTAAGGTGGGAGGTGATAGGTGAAGTCAGGTTATTGGGGAAGGGGGTTGAAGGAAGGTGGGAGGTGATAGGTGAAGTCAGGTTATTGGGGAAGGGGGGTGAAGTAAGAAACTGGGTGGTGATAGGTGAAGTCAGGTTAGTGGGGAAGGGGGTGAGGTAAGGTGGGAGGTGATAGGTGAAGTCAGGTTAATGGGGAATGGGGTGAAGTAAGGTGGGAGGTGATAGGTGAAGTCAGGTTATTGGGGAAGGGGGTGAAGTACGGTGCGAGGTGATAGGTGAAGTCAGGTTAGTGGGGATGGGGGTGAGGTAAGGTGGGAGGTGATAGGTGAAGTCAGGTTAATGGGGAATGGGGTAAGTAAGGTGGGAGGTGATAGGTGAAGTCAGGTTATTGGGGAAGGGGGTGAAGTACGGTGCGAGGTGATAGGTGAAGTCAAGTTAGTGGGGAAGGGGGTGATGTAAGAAGCTGGGAGGTGATAGGTGAATTCAGGTTAGTGGGGAAGGGGGTTGAAGTAAGGTGGGAGGTTATAGGTGAAGTCAGGTTAGTGTGGAAGGGGGTGAAGTAAGGTGGGAGGTGATAGTTGAAGTCAGGTTAGTGGGGAAGGGGGTTGAAGTAAGGTGGGAGGTGATAGGTGAAGTCAGGTTAGTGGGGAAGTGGGGTGAAGTAAGAAACTGGGAGGTGATTGGGGAAGTCAGGTTAGTGGGGAAGTGGGGTGACGTAAGGTGGGAGTTGTTTGGTGAAGCCAGGTTAGTGGGGAAGGGGGTTGAAGTAAGGTGGGAGGTGATAGGTTAAGTCAGATTAGTGGGGAATGGGGGTGAAGTAAGAAACTGGGAGGTGATAGGTGAAGTCAGGTTAGTGGGGAAGGGGGTGAGGTAAGGTGGGAGGTGATAGGTGAAGTCAGGTTAATGGGGAATGGGGTGAAGTAAGGTGGGAGGTGATAGGTGAAGTCAGGTTATTGGGGAAGGGGGTGAAGTACGGTGCGAGGTGATAGGTGAAGTCAGGTTAGTGGGGATGGGGGTGAGGTAAGGTGGGAGGTGATAGGTGAAGTCAGGTTAATGGGGAATGGTGTGAAGTAAGGTGGGAGGTGATAGGTGAAGTCAGGTTATTGGGGAAGGGAGGGAAGTACGGTGCGAGGTGATAGGTGAAGTCAAGTTAGTGGGGAAGGGGGTGATGTAAGAAGCTGGGAGGTGATAGGTGAAGTCAGGTTAGTGGGGAAGGGGGTTGAAGTAAGGTGGGAGGTGATAGGTGAAATCAGGTTAGTGGGGAAGGGCGTGAAGTAAGGTGGGAGGTGATAGGTGAAGTCAGGTTAGTGGGGAAGGGGGTGAAGTAAGGTGGGTGGTGATAGGTGAAGTCAGGTTAATGGCGAAGGGTGTTGAAGTAAGGAGGGAGGTGATAGGTGAACTCAGGTTAATGGGGAAGGGGCTGAAGTAAGGTGGGAGGTGATAGGTGAAGTCAGGATAGTGGGGAAGGGGGTGAAGTAAGGTGGGAGGTGATAGGTGAAGTCAGGTTAGTGGGGAACGGGGTGAAGTAAGGTGGGAGGTGATAGGTGATGTCAGGTTAATGGGGAAGTGGGTTGAAGTAAGGAGGGAGGTGATAGGTGAAGTCAGGTTAATGGGGAAGGGGCTGAAGTAAGGTGGGAGGTGATAGGTGAAGTCAGTATAGTGGGGAAGTGGGTGAAGTAAGGTGGGAGGTGATAGGTGAAGTCAGGTTAATGGGGAAGGGGGTGAAGTAAGGTGGGAGGTGATAGGTGAAGTCAGGTTATTGAGGAAAGGGTGTTGAAGTAAGGTGGGAGGTGATAGGTGAAGTCAAGTTAGTGGGGAAGGGTGTGAAGTAAGAAGCTGGGAGGTGATAGGTGAAGTCAGATTAATGGGGAAGGGGGTTGAAGTAAGGTGTAGGTGATAGGTGAATTCCGGTTAGTGGGGAAGGGGGTTGAAGTAAGGTGGGAGGTGATAGGTGAAGTCAGGTTAGTGGGGAAGGGGTTGAGGTAAGGTGGGAGGTGATAGGTGAAGTCAGGTTATTGGGGAAGGGGGTTGAAGGAAGGTGGGAGGTGATAGGTGAAGTCAGGTTATTGGGGAAGAGGGGTGAAGTAAGAAACTGGGTGGTGATAGGTGAAGTCAGGTTAGTGGGGAAGGGGGTTGAAGGAAGGTGGGAGGTGATAGGTGAAGTCAGGTTATTGGGGAAGAGGGGTGAAGTAAGAAACTGGGTGGTGATAGGTGAAGTCAGATTAGTGGGGAATGGGGGTGAAGTAAGAAACTGATGAGGTGATAGGTGAAGTCAGGTTAGTGGGGAAGGGGGTGAGGTAAGGTGGGAGGTGATAGGTGAAGTCAGGTTAGTGGGGAAAGGGGGTGAAGTAAGGTGGGAGGTGATAGGTGAAGTCAGGTTAGTGGGGAAGGGGGGTGAAGTAAGGTGGGAGGTGATAGATGAATCAGGTTAGTGGGGAAGGGGGTGAGGTAAGGTGGGAGGTGATAGGTGAAGTCAGGTTAATGGGGAATGGGGTGAAGTAAGGTGGGAGGTGATAGGTGAAGTCAGGTTATTGGGGAAGGGGGTGTAGTACGGTTCGAGGTGATAGGTGAAGTCAGGTTAGTGGGGATGGGGGTGAGGTAAGGTGGGAGGTGATAGGTGACGTCAGGTTAATGGGGAATGGTGTGAAGTAAGGTGGGAGGTGATAGGTGAAGTCAGGTTATTGGGGAAGGGGGTGAAGTACGGTGCGAGGTGATAGGTGAAGTCAAGTTAGTGGGGAAGGGGGTGATGTAAGAAGCTGGGAGGTGATAGGTGAAGTCAGGTTAGTCGGGAATGGGGGTGAAGTAAGGTGGGAGGTGATAGGTGAAGTCAGGTTATTGGGGAAGGGGGTTGAAGTAAGGTGGGAGGTGATAGGTGAAGTCAGGTTATTGGGGAAGGGGGGTGAAGTAAGAAACTGGGTGGTGATAGGTGAAGTCAGGTTAGTGGAGAAGGGGGTGAGGTAAGGTGGGAGGTGATAGGTGAAGTCAGGTTAATGGGGAATGGGGTGAAGTAAGGTGGGAGGTGATAGGTGAAGTCAGGTTATTGGGGAAGGGGGTGAAGTACGGTGCGAGGTGATAGGTGAAGTCAGGTTAGTGGGGATGGGGGTGAGGTAAGGTGGGAGGTGATAAGTGAAGTCAGGTTAATGGGGAATGGTGTGAAGTAAGGTGGGAGGTGATAGGTGAAGTCAGGTTATTGGGGAAGGGGGTGAAGTACGGTGCGAGGTGATAGGTGAAGTCAAGTTAGTGGGGAAGGGGGTGATGTAAGAAGCTGGGAGGTGATAGGTGAAGTCAGGTTAGTGGGGAAGGGGGTTGAAGTAAGGTGGGAGGTTATAGGTGAAGTCAGGTTAGTGTGGAAGGGGGTGAAGTAAGGTGGGAGGTGATAGTTGAAGTCAGGTTAGTGGGGAAGGGGGTTGAAGTAAGGTGGGAGGTGATAGGTGAAGTCAGGTTAGTGGGGAAGTGGGGTGAAGTAAGAAACTGGGAGGTGATTGGGGAAGTCAGATTAGTGGGGAAGTGGGGTGACGTAAGGTGGGAGTTGTTTGGTGAAGCCAGGTTAGTGTGGAAGGGGGTTGAAGTAAGGTGGGAGGTGATAGGTTAAGTCAGATTAGTGGGGAATGGGGGTGAAGTAAGAAACTGGGAGGTGATAGGTGAAGTCAGGTTAGTGGGGAAGGGGGTGAGGTAAGGTGGGTGGTGATAGGTGAAGACAGGTTAATGGGGATGGGGGTGAGGTAAGGTGGGAGGTGATAGGTGAAGTCAGGTTAGTGGGGATGGGGGTGAGGTAAGGTGGGAGGTGATAGGTGAAGTCAGGTTAATGGGGAAGGGGGTTGAAGTAAGGAGGGAGGTGATAGGTGAAGTCAGGTTAGTGGGGAAGGGGGTTGAAGTAACGAGGGAGGTGATAGGTGAAGTCAGGTTATTCGGGAATGGGGATGAAGTGAGGAGGTAGGTGATAGGTGAAGTCAGGTTAATGGGGAAGGGGGTTGAAGTAAGGAGGGAGGTGATAGGTGAAGTCAGGTTAGTCGGGAATGGGGATGAAGTAAGGAGGGAGGTGATAGGTGAAGTCAGGTTAATGGGGAAGGGGGTTGAAGTAAGGAGGGAGGTGATAGGTGAAGTCAGGTTAGTCGGGAATAGGAGTGAAGTAACGTGGGAGGTGATAGGTGAAGTCAGGTTAATGGGGATGGGGGTTGAAGTAAGGAGGGAGGTGATAGGTGAAGTGAGGTTAGTGGGGAAGGGGGTTGAAGTAAGGAGGGAGGTGATAGGTGAAGTCAGGTTAGTGGGGAAGGGGGTTGAAGTAAGGTGGGAGGTGATAGGTGAAGTCAGGTTAGTCGGGAATAGGAGTGAAGTATGTTGGGAGGTGATAGGTGAAGACAGTTTAGTGGGGAAGGGGGTTGAAGTAAGTTGGGAGGTGATAGGTGAAGTCAGGTTAGTCGGGAATGGGGGTGAAGTAAGGTGGGAGGTGATAGGTAAAGTCAGGTTAGTGGGGAAGGGGGGTGAAGTAAGGTGGGAGGTGATAGGTGAGGTCAGGTTAGTGGGGAAGAGGGTGAGGTAAGGTGGGAGGTGATAGGTGAAGTCAGGTTAGTGGGGAAGGGGGTGAAGAAAGTAACTGGGAGGTGGTAGGTGAAGTCAGGTTAGTGGGGACGGGGGTGAGGTAAGGTGGGAGGTGATAGGTGAATTCAGGTTAGTGGGGAAGGGGGTGATGTAAAGTGGGAGGTGATAGGTGAAGTCAGGTTAGTGGGGAATGGGGTTGAAGTAAGGTGGGAGGTGATCGGTGAAGTCAAGTTAGTAGGGAAGGGGGTGAAGTAAGGTGGGAGGTGATAGGTGAAGTCAGGTTAGTGGGGAAGGGGGTGAAGTAAGGTGGGAGGTAATAGGTGAATTCAGGTTAGTGGGGAAGGGGGTGATGTAAAGTGGGAGGTGATAGGTGAAGTCAGGTTAGTGGGGACTGGGGTTGAAGTAAGGTGGGAGGTGATAGGTGAAGTCAAGTTAGTAGGGAAGGGGGTGAAGTAAGGTGGGAGGTGATAGGTGAAGTCAGGTTAGTGGGGAAGGGGGTGAAGTAAGGTGGGAGGTAATAGGTGAAGTCAGGTTAGTGGGGAAGGGGGGTGAAGTAAGGTGGGAGGTGATAGGTGAAGTCAGGTTAGTGGGGAAGGGGGTGAAGTAAGGTGGGAGGTGATAGGTGAAGTCAGGTTAGTGGGGAAGGGGGGTGAAGTAAGGTGGGAGGTGATTGGTGAAGTCAGGTTAGTGGGGAAGGGGGGTGAAGTAAGGTGGGAGGTGATAGCTGAAGTCAGGTTAGTGGGGAAGGGGGGTGAAGTAAGGTGGGAGGTGATAGGTGAAGTCAGGTTAATGGGAAAGTGGGTGAAGTAAGGTGGGAGGTGATAGGTGAAGTCAGGTTAGTGGGGAAGTGGGGTGAAGTAAGGTGGGAGGTGATAGGTGAAGTCAGGTTAGTGGGGAAGGGGGTGAAGTAAGGTGGGTGGTGATAGGTGAAGTCAGGTTAATGGCGAAGGGTGTTGAAGTAAGGAGGGAGGTGATAGGTGAACTCAGGTTAATGGGGAAGGGGCTGAAGTAAGGTGGGAGGTGATAGGTGAAGTCAGGATAGTGGGGAAGGGGGTGAAGTAAGGTGGGAGGTGATAGGTGAAGTCAGGTTAGTGGGGAAGGGGGTGAAGTAAGGTGGGAGGTGATAGGTGAAGTCAGGTTAGTGGGGAAGGGGGTGAAGTAAGGTGGGAGGTGATAGGTGAAGTCAGATTAATGGGGAAGGGGGTTGAAGTAAGGTGTAGGTGATAGGTGAATTCCGGTTAGTGGGGAAGGGGGTTGAACTAAGGTGGGAGGTGATAGGTGAAGTCAGGTTAGTGGGGAAGGGGGTGAGGTAAGGTGGGAGGTGATAGGTGAAGTCAGGTTATTGGGGAAGGGGGTTGAAGTAAGGTGGGAGGTGATAGGTGAAGTCAGGTTATTGGGGAAGGGGGGTGAAGTAAGCAACTGGGTGGTGATAGGTGAAGTCAGGTTAGTGGGGATGGGGGTGAAGTACGGTGCGAGGTGATAGGTGAAGTCAGGTTAGTGGGGATGGGGGTGAGGTAAGGTGGGAGGTGATAGGTGAAGTCAGGTTAATGGGGAATGGTGTGAAGTAAGGTGGGAGGTGATAGGTGAAGTCAGGTTATTGGGGAAGGGGGTGAAGTACGGTGCGAGGTGATAGGTGAAGTCAAGTTAGTGGGGAGGGGGGTGAAGTAAGAAACTGAGAGGTGATAGGTGAAGTCAGCTTAGTGGGTAAGTGGGGTGAAGTAAGAAACTGGGTGGTGATAGGGGAAGTCGGGTTAGTGGGGAAGAGGGGTGAAGTAAGGTGGGAGGTGATAGCTGAAGTCTGGTTAGTGGGGAAGTGGGTGAGGTAAGGTGGGAGGTGATAGGTGAAGTCAGGTGAGTGGGGAAGGGGGTGTGGTAAGGTGGGAGGTGATAGGTGAAGTCAGGTTAGTGGGGAAGTGGGTGAGGTAAGGTGGGAAGTGATAGGTGAAGTCAGGTGAGTGGGGAAGGGGGTGTGGTAAGGTGGGAGGTGATAGGTGAAGTCAGGTTAGTGGGGAAGTGGGTGAGGTAAGGTGGGAAGTGATAGGTGAAGTCAGGTGAGTGGGGAAGGGGGTGTGGTAAGGTGGGAGGTGATAGGTGAAGTCAGGTTAGTGGGGAAGTGGGTGAGGTAAGGTGGGAGGTGATAGGTGAAGTCAGGTTAGTGGGGAAGTGGGGTGAAGTAAGAAACTGGGAGGTGATAGGTGAAGTCAGGTGAGTGGGGAAGGGGGTGTGGTAAGGTGGGAGGTGATAGGTGAAGTCAGGTTAGTGTGGACGGGGGTGAAGAACGAAGCTGGGAGATGATAGGTGAAGTCAGGTTAGTGGGGAAGTGGGGTGAAGTAAGAAACTGGGAGGTGATTGGGGAAGTCAGGTTAGTGGGGAAGTGGGGTGACGTAAGGTGGGAGTTGTTTGGTGAAGCCAGGTTAGTGGGGAAGGGGGTGAAGTAAGGTGGGAGGTGACAGGTGAAGCCAGGTTAGTGGGGAAGGGGGTTGAAGTAAGGTGGGAGGTGATAGGTGAGGTCAGGTTAGTGGGGAAGATGGTGAGGTAAGGTGGGAGGTGATAGGTGAAGTCAGGTTAGTCGGGAATAGGAGTGAAGTATGTTGGGAGGTGATAGGTGAAGACAGTTTAGTGGGGAAGGGGGTTGAAGTAAGTTGGGAGGTGATAGGTGAAGTCAGGTTAGTCGGGAATGGGGGTGAAGTAAGGTGGGAGGTGATAGGTAAAGTCAGGTTAGTGGGGAAGGGGGGTGAAGTAAGGTGGGAGGTGATAGGTGAGGTCAGGTTAGTGGGGAAGAGGGTGAGGTAAGGTGGGAGGTGATAGGTGAAGTCAGGTTAGTGGGGAAGGGGGTGAAGAAAGTAACTGGGAGGTGGTAGGTGAAGTCAGGTTAGTGGGGACGGGGGTGAGGTAAGGTGGGAGGTGATAGGTGAATTCAGGTTAGTGGGGAAGGGGGTGATGTAAAGTGGGAGGTGATAGGTGAAGTCAGGTTAGTGGGGAATGGGGTTGAAGTAAGGTGGGAGGTGATAGGTGAAGTCAAGTTAGGAGGGAAGGGGGTGAAGTAAGGTGGGAGGTGATAGGTGAAGTCAGGTTAGTGGGGAAGGGGGTGAAGTAAGGTGGGAGGTAATAGGTGAATTCAGGTTAGTGGGGAAGGGGGTGATGTAAAGTGGGAGGTGATAGGTGAAGTCAGGTTAGTGGGGACTGGGGGTGAAGTAAGGTGGGAGGTGATAGGTGAAGTCAAGTTAGTAGGGAAGGGGGTGAAGTAAGGTGGGAGGTGATAGGTGAAGTCAGGTTAGTGGGGAAGGGGGTGAAGTAAGGTGGGAGGTAATAGGTGAAGTCAGGTTAGTGGGGAAGGGGGGTGAAGTAAGGTGGGAGTGATAGGTGAAGTCAGGTTAGTGGGGAAGGGGGTGAAGTAAGGTGGGAGGTGATAGGTGAAGTCAGGTTAGTGGGGAAGGGGGGTGAAGTAAGGTGGGAGGTGATTGGTGAAGTCAGGTTAGTGGGGAAGGGGGGTGAAGTAAGGTGGGAGGTGATAGCTGAAGTCAGGTTAGTGGGGAAGGGGGGTGAAGTAAGGTGGGAGGTGATAGGTGAAGTCAGGTTAATGGGAAAGTGGGTGAAGTAAGGTGGGAGGTGATAGGTGAAGTCAGGTTAGTGGGGAAGGGGGTGAAGTAAGGTGGGAGGTGATAGGTGAAGTCAGGTTAGTGGGGAAGTGGGGTGAAGTAAGGTGGGAGGTGATAGGTGAAGTCAGGTTAGTGGGGAAGGGGGTGAAGTAAGGTGGGTGGTGATAGGTGAAGTCAGGTTAATGGCGAAGGGTGTTGAAGTAAGAAGGTGGTGATAGGTGAACTCAGGTTAATGGGGAAGGGGCTGAAGTAAGGTGGGAGGTGATAGGTGAAGTCAGGATAGTGGGGAAGGGGGTGAAGTAAGGTGGGAGGTGATAGGTGAAGTCAGGTTATTGAGGAAAGGGTGTTGAAGTAAGGTGGGAGGTGATAGGTGAAGTCAAGTTAGTGGGGAAGGGTGTGAAGTAAGAAGCTGGGAGGTGATAGGTGAAGTCAGATTAATGGGGAAGGGGGTTGAAGTAAGGTGTAGGTGATAGGTGAATTCCGGTTAGTGGGGAAGGGGGTTGAAGTAAGGTGGGAGGTGATAGGTGAAGTCAGGTTAGTGGGGAAGGGGGTGAGGTAAGGTGGGAGGTGATAGGTGAAGTCAGGTTATTGGGGAAGGGGGTTGAAGGAAGGTGGGAGGTGATAGGTGAAGTCAGGTTATTGGGGAAGGGGGGTGAAGTAAGAAACTGGGTGGTGATAGGTGAAGTCAGGTTAGTGGGGAAGGGGGTGAGGTAAGGTGGGAGGTGATAGGTGAAGTCAGGTTAATGGGGAATGGGGTGAAGTAAGGTGGGAGGTGATAGGTGAAGTCAGGTTATTGGGGAAGGGGGTGAAGTACGGTGCGAGGTGATAGGTGAAGTCAAGTTAGTGGGGAAGGGGGTGATGTAAGAAGCTGGGAGGTGATAGGTGAATTCAGGTTAGTGGGGAAGGGGGTTGAAGTAAGGTGGGAGGTTATAGGTGAAGTCAGGTTAGTGTGGAAGGGGGTGAAGTAAGGTGGGAGGTGATAGTTGAAGTCAGGTTAGTGGGGAAGGGGGTTGAAGTAAGGTGGGAGGTGATAGGTGAAGTCAGGTTAGTGGGGAAGTGGGGTGAAGTAAGAAACTGGGAGGTGATTGGGGAAGTCAGGTTAGTGGGGAAGTGGGGTGACGTAAGGTGGGAGTTGTTTGGTGAAGCCAGGTTAGTGGGGAAGGGGGTTGAAGTAAGGTGGGAGGTGATAGGTTAAGTCAGATTAGTGGGGAATGGGGGTGAAGTAAGAAACTGGGAGGTGATAGGTGAAGTCAGGTTAGTGGCGAAGGGGGTGAGGTAAGGTGGGAGGTGATAGGTGAAGTCAGGTTAATGGGGAATGGGGTGAAGTAAGGTGGGAGGTGATAGGTGAAGTCAGGTTATTGGGGAAGGGGGTGAAGTACGGTGCGAGGTGATAGGTGAAGTCAGGTTAGTGGGGATGGGGGTGAGGTAAGGTGGGAGGTGATAGGTGAAGTCAGGTTAATGGGGAATGGTGTGAAGTAAGGTGGGAGGTGATAGGTGAAGTCAGGTTATTGGGGAAGGGAGTGAAGTACGGTGCGAGGTGATAGGTGAAGTCAAGTTAGTGGGGAAGGGGGTGATGTAAGAAGCTGGGAGGTGATAGGTGAAGTCAGGTTAGTGGGGAAGGGGGTTGAAGTAAGGTGGGAGGTGATAGGTGAAATCAGGTTAGTGGGGAAGGGCGTGAAGTAAGGTGGGAGGTGATAGGTGAAGTCAGGTTAGTGGGGAAGGGGGTGAAGTAAGGTGGGTGGTGATAGGTGAAGTCAGGTTAATGGCGAAGGGTGTTGAAGTAAGGAGGGAGGTGATAGGTGAACTCAGGTTAATGGGGAAGGGGCTGAAGTAAGGTGGGAGGTGATAGGTGAAGTCAGGATAGTGGGGAAGGGGGTGAAGTAAGGTGGGAGGTGATAGGTGAAGTCAGGTTAGTGGGGAAGGGGGTGAAGTAAGGTGGGAGGTGATAGGTGATGTCAGGTTAATGGGGAAGTGGGTTGAAGTAAGGAGGGAGGTGATAGGTGAAGTCAGGTTAATGGGGAAGGGGCTGAAGTAAGGTGGGAGGTGATAGGTGAAGTCAGTATAGTGGGGAAGTGGGTGAAGTAAGGTGGGAGGTGATAGGTGAAGTCAGGTTAATGGGGAAGGGGGTGAAGTAAGGTGGGAGGTGATAGGTGAAGTCAGGTTATTGAGGAAAGGGTGTTGAAGTAAGGTTGGAGGTGATAGGTGAAGTCAGGTTAGTGGGGAAGGGGTTGAGGTAAGGTGGGAGGTGATAGGTGAAGTCAGGTTATTGGGGAAGGGGGTTGAAGGAAGGTGGGAGGTGATAGGTGAAGTCAGGTTATTGGGGAAGAGGGGTGAAGTAAGAAACTGGGTGGTGATAGGTGAAGTCAGGTTAGTGGGGAAGGGGGTGAGGTAAGGTGGGAGGTGATAGGTGAAGTCAGGTTAATGGGGAATGGGGTGAAGTAAGGTGGGAGGTGATAGGTGAAGTCAGGTTATTGGGGAAGGGGGTGAAGTACGGTGCGAGGTGATATGTGAAGTCAGGTTAGTGGGGATGGGGGTGAGGTAAGGTGGGAGGTGATAGGTGAAGTCAGGTTAATGGGGAATGGTGTGAAGTAAGGTGGGAGGTGATAGGTGAAGTCAGGTTATTGGGGAAGGGGGTAAAGTACGGTGCGAGGTGATAGGTGAAGTCAAGTTAGTGGGGAAGGGGGTGATGTAAGAAGCTGGGAGGTGATAGGTGAATTCAGGTTAGTGGGGAAGGGGGTTGAAGTAAGGTGGGAGGTTATAGGTGAAGTCAGGTTAGTGTGGAAGGGGGTGAAGCAAGGTGGGAGGTGATAGTTGAAGTCAGGTTAGTGGGGAAGGGGGTTGAAGTAAGGTGGGAGGTGATAGGTGAAGTCAGGTTAGTGGGGAAGTGGGGTGAAGTAAGAAACTGGGAGGTGATTGGGGAAGTCAGGTTAGTGGGGAAGTGGGGTGACGTAAGGTGGGAGTTGTTTGGTGAAGCCAGGTTAGTGGGGAAGGGGGTTGAAGTAAGGTGGGAGGTGATAGGTTAAGTCAGATTAGTGGGGAATGGGGGTGAAGTAAGAAACTGGGAGGTGATAGGTGAAGTCAGGTTAGTGGGGAAGGGGGTGAGGTAAGGTGGGAGGTGATAGGTGAAGTCAGGTTAATGGGGAATGGGGTGAAGTAAGGTGGGAGGTGATAGGTGAAGTCAGGTTATTGGGGAAGGGGGTGAAGTACGGTGCGAGGTGATAGGTGAAGTCAGGTTAGTGGGGATGGGGGTGAGGTAAGGTGGGAGGTGATAGGTGAAGTCAGGTTAATGGGGAATGGTGTGAAGTAAGGTGGGAGGTGATAGGTGAAGTCAGGTTATTGGGGAAGGGAGTGAAGTACGGTGCGAGGTGATAGGTGAAGTGAAGTTAGTGGGGAAGGGGGTGATGTAAGAAGCTGGGAGGTGATAGGTGAAGTCAGGTTAGTGGGGAAGGGGGTTGAATTAAGGTGGGAGGTTATAGGTGAAGTCAGGTTATTGGGGAAGGGGGTTGAAGTAAGGTGGGAGGTGATAGGTGAAGTCAGGTTATTGGGGAAGGGGGTTGAAGTAAGGTGGGAGGTGATAGGTGAAATCAGGTTAGTGGGGAAGGGCGTGAAGTAAGGTGGGAGGTGATAGGTGAAGTCAGGTTAGTGGGGAAGGGGGGTGAAGTAAGAAACTGAGAGGTGATAGGTGAAGTCAGCTTAGTGGGTAAGTGGGGTGAAGTAAGAAACTGGGTGGTGATAGGGGAAGTCGGGTTAGTGGGGAAGTGGGATGAAGTAAGGTGGGAGGTGATAGCTGAAGTCTGGTTAGTGGGGAAGTGGGTGAGGTAAGGTGGGAGGTGATAGGTGAAGTCAGGTTAGTGGGGAATGGGGGTGAAGTAAGAAACTGGGAGGTGATATGTGAAGTCTGGTTAGTGGGGAAGTGGGTGAGGTAAGGTGGGAAGTGATAGGTGAAGTCAGGTTAGTGGGGAAGTGGGGTGAAGTAAGAAACTGGGAGGTGATAGGTGAAGTCAGGTGAGTGGGGAAGGGGGTGTGGTAAGGTGGGAGGTGATAGGTGAAGTCAGGTTAGTGGGGAAGGGGGTGAAGAACGAAGCTGGGAGATGATAGGTGAAGTCAGGTTAGTGGGGAAGTGGGGTGAAGTAAGAAACTGGGAGGTGATTGGGGAAGTCAGGTTAGTGGGGAAGTGGGGTGACGTAAGGTGGGAGTTGTTTGGTGAAGCCAGGTTAGTGGGGAAGGGGGTGAAGTAAGGTGGGAGGTGATAGGTGAAGCCAGGTTAGTGGGGAAGGGGGTTGAAGTAAAGTGGGAGGTGATAGGTGAAGTCAGATTAGTGGGGAATGGGGGTGAAGTAAGAAACTGATGAGGTGATAGGTGAAGTCAGGTTAGTGGGGAAGGGGGTGAGGTAAGGTGGGAGGTGATAGGTGAAGTCAGGTTAATGGGGAATGGGGTGAAGTAAGGTGGGAGGTGATAGGTGAAGTCAGGTTATTGGGGAAGGGGGTGAAGTACGGTTCGAGGTGATACGTGAAGTCAGGTTAGTGGGGATGGGGGTGAGGTAAGGTGGGAGGTGATAGGTGAAGTCAGGTTAATGGGGAATGGTGTGAAGTAAGGTGGGAGGTGATAGGTGAAGTCAGGTTATTGGGGAAGGGGGTAAAGTACGGTGCGAGGTGATAGGTGAAGTCAAGTTAGTGGGGAAGGGGGTGATGTAAGAAGCTGGGAGGTGATAGGTGAAGTCAGGTTAGTCGGGAATGGGGGTGAAGTAAGGTGGGAGGTGATAGGTGAAGTCAGGTTATTGGGGAAGGGGGGTGAAGTAAGAAACTGGGTGGTGATAGGTGAAGTCAGGTTAGTGTAGAAGGGGGTGAGGTAAGGTGGGAGGTGATAGGTGAAGTCAGGTTAATGGGGAATGGTGTGAAGTAAGGTGGGAGGTGATAGGTGAAGTCAGGTTATTGGGGAAGGGGGTGAAGTACGGTGCGAGGTGATAGGTGAAGTCAAGTTAGTGGGGAAGGGGGTGATGTAAGAAGCTGGGAGGTGATAGGTGAAGTCAGGTTAGTGGGGAAGGGGGTTGAAGTAAGGTGGGAGGTTATAGGTGAAGTCAGGTTAGTGTGGAAGGGGGTGAAGTAAGGTGGGAGGTGATAGTTGAAGTCAGGTTAGTGGGGAAGGGGGTTGAAGTAAGGTGGGAGGTGATAGGTGAAGTCAGGTTAGTGGGGAAGTGGGGTGAAGTAAGAAACTGGGAGGTGATTGGGGAAGTCAGATTAGTGGGGAAGTGGGGTGACGTAAGGTGGGAGTGGTTTGGTGAAGCCAGGTTAGTGGGGAAGGGGGTTGAAGTAAGGTGGGAGGTGATAGGTTAAGTCAGATTAGTGGGGAATGGGGGTGAAGTAAGAAACTGGGAGGTGATAGGTGAAGTCAGGTTAGTGGGGAAGGGGGTGAGGTAAGGTGGGAGGTGATAGGTGAAGTCAGGTTAGTGGGGAAAGGGGGTGAAGTAAGGTGGGAGGTGATAGGTGAAGTCAGGTTAGTGGGGAAGGGGGGTGAAGTAAGGTGGGAGGTGATAGATGAATCAGGTTAGTGGGGAAGGGGGGTGAAGTAAGGTGGGAGGTGATAGATGAAGTCAGGTTAGTGGGGAAGGGGGGTGAAGTAAGGTGGGAGGTGATAGATGAAGTCAGGTTATTGGGGAAGGGGGTGAAGTAAGGTGGGAGGTGATAGATGAATCAGGTTAGTGGGGAAGGGGGGGTGAAGTAAGGTGGGAGGTGATAGGAGAAGTCAGGTTAGTGGGGAAGGGGGGTGAAGTAAGAAACTGAGAGGTGATAGGTGAAGTCAGCTTAGTGGGTAAGTGGGGTGAAGTAAGAAACTGGGTGGTGATAGGGGAAGTCGGGTTAGTGGGGAATGGGGGTGAAGTAAGAAACTGGGAGGTGATAGGTGAAGTCTGGTTAGTGGGGAAGTGGGTGAGGTAAGGTGGGAAGTGATAGGTGAAGTCAGGATAGTGGGGAAGTGTGGTGAAGTAAGAAACTGGGAGGTGATAGGTGAAGTCAGGTGAGTGGGGAAGGGGGTGTGGTAAGGTGGGAGGTGATAGGTGAAGTCAGGTTCATGGGGAAGGGGGTGAAGTACGGTGCGAGGTGATAGGTGAAGTCAAGTTAGTGGGGAAGGGGGTGATGTAAGAAGCTGGGAGGTGATAGGTGAAGTCAGATTAGTGGGGAAGGGGGTTGAAGTAAGGTGGGAGGTTATAGGTGAAGTCAGGTTATTGGGGAAGGGGGTTGAAGTAAGGTGGGAGGTGATAGGTGAAGTCAGGTTATTGGGGAAGGGGGTTGAAGTAAGGTGGGAGGTGATAGGTGAAATCAGGTTAGTGGGGAAGGGCGTGAAGTAAGGTGGGAGGTGATAGGTGAAGTCAGGTTAGTGGGGAAGGGGGGTGAAGTAAGAAACTGAGGTGATAGGTGAAGTCAGGTTAGTGGGTAAGTGGGGTGAAGTAAGAAGCTGGGTGGTGATAGGGGAAGTCGGGTGAGTGGGGAAGGGGGTGTGGTAAGGTGGGAGGTGATAGGTGAAGTCAGGTTAGTGGGGAAGGGGGTGAAGAACGAAGCTGGGAGATGATAGGTGAAGTCAGGTTAGTGGGGAAGTGGGGTGAAGTAAGAAACTGGGAGGTGATTGGGGAAGTCAGGTTAGTGGGGAAGTGGGGTGAAGTAAGGTGGGAGGTGATAGCTGAAGTCTGGTTAGTGCAGAAGTGGGTGAGGTAAGGTGGGAGGTGATAGGTGAAGTCAGGTTAGTGGGGAATGGGGGTGAAGTAAGAAACTGGGAGGTGATAGGTGAAGTCTGGTTAGTGGGGAATTGGGTGAGGTAAGGTGGGAAGTGATAGGTGAAGTCAGGTTAGTGGGGAAGTGGGGTGAAGTAAGAAACTGGGAGGTGATAGGTGAAGTCAGGTGAGTGGGGAAGGGGGTGTGCTAAGGTGGGAGGTGATAGGTGAAGTCAGGTTAGTGGGGAAGGGGGTGAAGAACGCAGCTGGGAGATGATAGGTGAAGTCAGATTAGTGGGGAAGTGGGGTGAAGTAAGAAACTGGGAGGTGATTGGGGAAGTCAGGTTAGTGGGGAAGTGGGGTGACGTAAGGTGGGAGTTGTTTGGTGAAGCCAGGTTAGTGGGGAAGGGGGTGAAGTAAGGTGGGAGGTGATAGGTGAAGCCAGGTTAGTGGGGAAGGGGGTTGAAGTAAGGTGGGAGGTGATAGGTGAAGTCAGGTTAATGGGGAATGGGGTGAAGTAAGGTGAGGGTGATAGGTGAAGTCAGGTTATTGGGGAAGGGGGTGAAGTACGGTGCGAGGTGATAGGTGAAGTCAGGTTAGTGGGGATGGGGGTGAGGTAAGGTGGGAGGTGATAGGTGAAGTCAGGTTAATGGGGAATGGTGTGACGTAAGGTGGGAGGTGATAGGTGAAGTCAGGTTATTGGGGAAGGGGGTGAAGTACGGTGCGAGGTGATAGGTGAAGTCAAGTTAGTGGGGAAGGGGGTGATGTAAGAAGCTGGGAGGTGATAGGTGAAGTCAGGTTAGTCGGGAATGGTGGTGAAGTAAGGTGGGAGGTGATAGGTGAAGTCAGGTTATTGGGGAAGGGGGTTGAAGTAAGGTGGGAGGTGATAGGTGAAGTCAGGTTATTGGGGAAGGGGGGTGAAGTAAGAAACTGGGTGGTGATAGGTGAAGTCAGGTTAGTGGAGAAGGGGGTGAGGTAAGGTGGGAGGTGATAGGTGAAGTCAGTTTAATGGGGAATGGGGTGAAGTAAGGTGGGAGGTGATAGGTGAAGTCAGGTTATTGGGGATGGGGGTGAGGTAAGGTGGGAGGTGATAGGTGAAGTCAGGTTATTGGGGATGGGGGTGAGGTAAGGTGGGAGGTGATAGGTGAAGTCAGGTTATTGGGGAAGGGGGTGAAGTACGGTGCGAGGTGATAGGTGAAGTCAAGTTAGTGGGGAAGGGGGTGATGTAAGGTGGGAGGTGATAGGTGAAGTCAGGTTAATGGGGAATGGTGTGACGTAAGGTGGGAGGTGATAGGTGAAGTCAGGTTATTGGGGAAGGGGGTGAAGTACGGTGCGAGGTGATAGGTGAAGTCAAGTTAGTGGGGAAGGGGGTGATGTAAGAAGCTGGGAGGTGATAGGTGAAGTCAGGTTAGTCGGGAATGGTGGTGAAGTAAGGTGGGAGGTGATAGGTGAAGTCAGTTTAATGGGGAATGGGGTGAAGTACGGTGCGAGGTGATAGGTGAAGTCAAGTTAGTGGGGAAGGGGGTGATGTAAGGTGGGAGGTGATAGGTGAAGTCAGGTTAATGGGGAATGGTGTGACGTAAGGTGGGAGGTGATAGGTGAAGTCAGGTTATTGGGGAAGGGGGTGAAGTACGGTGCGAGGTGATAGGTGAAGTCAGGTTAGTGGGGAAGGGGGTTGAAGTAAGGTGGGAGGTTATTGGTAAAGTCAGGTTAGTGTGGAAGGGGGTGAAGTAAGGTGGGAGGTGATAGTTGAAGTCAGGTTAGTGGGGAAGGGGGTTGAAGTAAGGTGTGAGGTGATAGGTGAAGTCAGGTTAGTGGGGAAGTGGGGTGAAGTAAGAAACTGGGAGGTGATTGGGGAAGTCAGGTTAGTGGGGAAGTGGGGTGACGTAAGGTGGGAGTTGTTTGGTGAAGGCAGGTTAGTGGGGAATGGTGTGACGTAATAAATTAGAGAGAGTGCAGAGACGATTTACTAGGATGTTACCAGGGTTTCAGCACTTAAGTTACAGAGAAAGGTTGAACAAGTTAGGTCTCTATTCATTGGAGCGTAGAAGGTTGAGGGGGGATTTGATCGAGGTATTTAAAATGTTGAGAGGGATAGATAGAGTTGACGTGAATAGGCTGTTTCCATTGAGAGTAGGGGAGATTCAAACGAGAGGACATGATTTGAGAGTTAGGGGGCAAAAGTTTAAGGGAAACACGAGGGGGTATTTCTTTACTCAGAGAGTGATAGCTGTGTGGAATGAGCTTCCTGTAGAAGTAGTAGAGGCCAGATCAGTTGTGTCATTTAAGGTAAAATTGGATAGGTATATGGATAGGAAAGGAGTGGAGGGTTATGGGCTGAGTGCGGGTAGGTGGGACTAGGTGAGATTAAGAGTTCGGCACGGACTAGGAGGGCCGGAATGGCCTGTTTCCGTGCTGTGATTGTTATATGGTTATATGGTTATAGTGGGGAAGGGGGTTGAAGTAAGGTGGGAGGTGATAGGTTAAGTCAGATTAGTGGGGAATGGGGGTGAAGTAAGGTGGGAGGTGATAGGTGAAGTCAGGTTATTGGGGAAGGGGGTGAAGTACGGTGCGAGGTGATAGGTGAAGTCAAGTTAGTGGGGAAGGGGGTGATGTAAGAAGCTGGGAGGTGACAGGTGAAGTCAGGTTAGTGGAGAAGGGGGTGAGGTAAGGTGGGAGGTGATAGGTGAAGTCAGTTTAATGGGGAATGGGGTGAAGTAAGGTGGGAGGTGATAGGTGAAGTCAGGTTATTGGGGAAGGGGGTGAAGTACGGTGCGAGGTGATAGGTGAAGTCAAGTTAGTGGGGAAGGGGGTGATGTAAGATGCTGGGAGGTGATAGGTGAAGTCAGGTTAGTCGGGAATGGGGGTGAAGTAAGGTGGGAGGTGATAGGTGAAGTCAGGTTATTGGGGAAGGGGGTTGAAGTAAGGTGGGAGGTGATAGGTGAAGTCAGGTTATTGGGGAAGGGGGGTGAAGTAAGAAACTGGGTGGTGATAGGTGAAGTCAGGTTAGTGGAGAAGGGGGTGAGGTAAGGTGGGAGGTGATAGGTGAAGTCAGTTTAATGGGGAATGGGGTGAAGTAAGGTGGGAGGTGATAGGTGAAGTCAGGTTATTGGGGAAGGGGGTGAAGTACGGTGCGAGGTGATAGGTGAAGTCAGGTTAGTGGGGATGGGGGTGAGGTAAGGTGGGAGGTGATAGGTGAAGTCAGGTTAATGGGGAATGGTGTGAAGTAAGGTGGGAGGTGATAGGTGAAGTCAGGTTATTGGGGAAGGGGGTGAAGTACGGTGCGAGGTGATAGGTGAAGTCAAGTTAGTGGGGAAGGGGGTGATGTAAGAAGCTGGGAGGTGATAGGTGAAGTCAGGTTAGTGGGGAAGGGGGTTGAAGTAAGGTGGGAGGTTATAGGTGAAGTCAGGTTAGTGGGGAAGGGGGTTGAAGTAAGGTGGGAGGTGATATGTGAAGTCAGGTTAGTGGGGAAGTGGGGTGAAGTAAGAAACTGGGAGGTGATTGGGGAAGTCAGGTTAGTGGGGAAGTGGGGTGACGTAAGGTGGGAGTTGTTTGGTGAAGCCAGGTTAGTGGGGAAGGGGGTTGAAGTAAGGTGGGAGGTGATAGGTTAAGTCAGATTAGTGGGGAATGGGGGTGAAGTAAGAAACTGGGAGGTGATAGGTGAAGTCAGGTTAGTGGGGAAGGGGGTGAGGTAAGGTGGGAGGTGATAGGTGAAGTCAGGTTAGTGGGGAAAGGGGGTGAAGTAAGGTGGGAGGTGATAGGTGAAGTCAGGTTAGTGGGGAAGGGGGGTGAAGTAAGGTGGGAGGTGATAGATGAATCAGGTTATTGGGGAAGGGGGGTGAAGTAAGGTGGGAGGTGATAGATGAAGTCAGGTTAGTGGGGAAGGGGGGTGAAGTAAGGTGGGAGGTGATAGATGAAGTCAGGTTAGTGGGGAAGGGGGTGAAGTAAGGTGGGAGGTGATAGATGAATCAGGTGAGTGGGGAAGGGGGGGTGAAGTAAGGTGTGAGGTGATAGGAGAAGTCAGGTTAGTGGGGAAGGGGGTGAAGTAAGGTGGGAGGTGATAGGTGAAATCAGGTTAATGGGGAAGGGCGTGAAGTAAGGTGGGAGGTGATAGGTGAAGTCAGGTTAGTGGGGAAGGGGGGTGAAGTAAGAAACTGAGAGGTGATAGGTGAAGTCAGCTTAGTGGGTAAGTGGGGTGAAGTAAGAAACTGGGTGGTGATAGGGGAAGTCGGGTTAGTGGGGAAGTGGGGTGAAGTAAGGTGGGAGGTGATAGCTGAAGTCTGGTTAGTGGGGAATGGGGGTGAAGTAAGAAACTGGGAGGTGATAGGTGAAGTCTGGTTAGTGGGGAAGTGGGTGAGGTAAGGTGGGAAGTGATAGGTGAAGTCAGGTTAGTGGGGAAGTGGGGTGAAGTAAGAAACTGGGAGGTGATAGGTGAAGTCAGGTGAGTGGGGAAGGGGGTGTGGTAAGGTGGGAGGTGATAGGTGAAGTCAGGTTAGTGGGGAAGGGGGTGAAGAACGAAGCTGGGAGATGGTAGGTGAAGTCAGGTTATTGGGGATGGGGGTGAGGTAAGGTGGGAGGTGATAGGTGAAGTCAGTTTAATGGGGAATGGGGTGAAGTAAGGTGGGAGGTGATAGGTGAAGTCAGGTTATTGGGGATGGGGGTGAGGTAAGGTGGGAGGTGATAGGTGAAGTCAGGTTAATGGGGAATGGTGTGAAGTAAGGTGGGAGGTGATAGGTGAAGTCAGGTTATTGGGGAAGGGGGTGAAGTACGGTGCGAGGTGATAGGTGAAGTCAAGTTAGTGGGGAAGGGGGTGATGTAAGAAGCTGGGAGGTGATAGGTGAAGTCAGGTTAGTGGGGAAGGGGGTTGAAGTAAGGTGGGAGGTTATTGGTAAAGTCAGGTTAGTGTGGAAGGGGGTGAAGTAAGGTGGGAGGTGATAGTTGAAGTCAGGTTAGTGGGGAAGGGGGTTGAAGTAAGGTGTGAGGTGATAGGTGAAGTCAGGTTAGTGGGGAAGTGGGGTGAAGTAAGAAACTGGGAGGTGATTGGGGAAGTCAGGTTAGTGGGGAAGTGGGGTGACGTAAGGTGGGAGTTGTTTGGTGAAGCCAGGTTAGTGGGGAAGGGGGTTGAAGTAAGGTGGGAGGTGATAGGTTAAGTCAGATTAGTGGGGAATGGGGGTGAAGTAAGGTGGGAGGTGATAGGTGAAGTCAGGTTATTGGGGAAGGGGGTGAAGTACGGTGCGAGGTGATAGGTGAAGTCAAGTTAGTGGGGAAGGGGGTGATGTAAGAAGCTGGGAGGTGATAGGTGAAGTCAGGTTAGTGGGGAAGGGGGTTGAAGTAAGGTGGGAGGTTATAGGTGAAGTCAGGTTAGTGGGGAAGGGGGTTGAAGTAAGGTGGGAGGTGATAGGTGAAGTCAGGTTAGTGGGGAAGGGGGTGAAGTACGGTGCGAGGTGATAGGTGAAGTCAGGTTAGTGGGGATGGGGGTGAGGTAAGATGGGAGGTGATAGGTGAAGTCAGGTTAATGGGGAATGGTGTGAAGTAAGGTGGGAGGTGATAGGTGAAGTCAGGTTATTGGGGAAGGGGGTGAAGTACGGTGCGAGGTGATAGGTGAAGTCAAGTTAGTGGGGAAGGGGGTGATGTAAGAAGCTGGGAGGTGATAGGTGAAGTCAGGTTAGTGGGGAAGGGGGTTGAAGTAAGGTGGGAGGTTATAGGTGAAGTCAGGTTAGTGGGGAAGGGGGTTGAAGTAAGGTGGGAGGTGATAGGTGAAGTCAGGTTAGTGGGGAAGTGGGGTGAAGTAAGAAACTGGGAGGTGATTGGGGAAGTCAGGTTAGTGGGGAAGTGGGGTGACGTAAGGTGGGAGTTGTTTGGTGAAGCCAGGTTAGTGGGGAAGGGGGTTGAAGTAAGGTGGGAGGTGATAGGTTATTTCAGATTAGTGGGGAATGGGGGTGATGTAAGGAACTGGGAGGTGATAGGTGAAGTCAGGTTAGTGGGGAAGGGGGTGAGGTAAGGTGGGAGGTGATAGGTGAAGTCAGGTTAGTGGGGAAAGGGGGTGAAGTAAGGTGGGAGGTGATAGGTGAAGTCAGGTTAGTGGGGAAGGGGGGTGAAGTAAGGTGGGAGGTGATAGATGAATCAGGTTATTGGGGAAGGGGGGTGAAGTAAGGTGGGAGGTGATAGATGAAGTCAGGTTAGTGGGGAAGGGGGGTGAAGTAAGGTGGGAGGTGATAGATGAAGTCAGGTTAGTGGGGAAGGGGGTGAAGTAAGGTGGGAGGTGATAGATGAATCAGGTTAGTGG
Organism: Hemitrygon akajei; assembly: GCF_048418815.1. NCBI lineage: Eukaryota > Metazoa > Chordata > Chondrichthyes > Myliobatiformes > Dasyatidae > Hemitrygon > Hemitrygon akajei. Next base: position 140,027,581 of record NC_133124.1, on the reverse strand, counting down.
GGAAGGGGGGGTGAAGTAAGGTGGGAGGTGATAGGAGAAGTCAGGTTAGTGGGGAAGGGGGTGAAGTAAGGTGGGAGGTGATAGGTGAAATCAGGTTAATGGGGAAGGGCGTGAAGTAAGGTGGGAGGTGATAGGTGAAGTCAGGTTAGTGGGGAAGGGGGGTGAAGTAAGAAACTGAGAGGTGATAGGTGAAGTCAGGTTAGTGGGGAAGTGGGGTGAAGTAAGGTGGGAGGTGATAGCTGAAGTCTGGTTAGTGGGGAATGGGGGTGAAGTAAGAAACTGGGAGGTGATAGGTGAAGTCTGGTTAGTGGGGAAGTGGGTGAGGTAAGGTGGGAAGTGATAGGTGAAGTCAGGTTAGTGGGGAAGTGGGGTGAAGTAAGAAACTGGGAGGTGATAGGTGAAGTCAGGTGAGTGGGGAAGGGGGTGTGGTAAGGTGGGAGGTGATAGGTGAAGTCAGGTTAGTGGGGAAGGGGGTGAAGAACGAAGCTGGGAGATGTTAGGTGAAGTCAGGTTAGTCAGGAATGGGGGTGAAGTAAGGTGGGAGGTGATAGGTGAAGCCAGGTTAGTGGGGAAGGGGGTTGAAGTAAGGTGGGAGGTGATAGGTGAAGTCAGATTAGTGGGGAATGGGGGTGAAGTAAGAAACTGATGAGGTGATAGGTGAAGTCAGGTTAGTGGGGAAGGGGGTGAGGTAAGGTGGGAGGTGATAGGTGAAGTCAGGTTAGTGGGGAAAGGGGGTGAAGTAAGGTGGGAGGTGATAGGTGAAGTCAGGTTAGTGGGGAAGGGGGGTGAAGTAAGGTGGGAGGTGATAGATGAATCAGGTTAGTGGGGAAGGGGGGTGAAGTAAGGTGGGAGGTGATAGGAGAAGTCAGGTTAGTGGGGAAGGGGGTGAAGTAAGGTGGGAGGTGATAGGTGAAATCAGGTTAGTGGGGAAGGGCGTGAAGTAAGGTGGGAGGTGATAGGTGAAGTCAGGTTAGTGGGGAAGGGGGGTGAAGTAAGAAACTGAGAGGTGATAGGTGAAGTCAGGTTAGTGGGTAAGTGGGGTGAAGTAAGAAACTGGGAGGTGATAGGGGAAGTCGGGTTAGTGAGGAAGTGGGATGAAGTAAGGTGGGAGGTGATAGGTGAAGTCTGGTTAGTGGGGAAGTGGGTGAGGTAAGGTGGGAGGTGATAGGTGAAGTCAGGTTAGTGGGGAAGGGGGGTGAAGTAAGAAACTGGGAGGTGATAGGGGAAGTCAGGTTAGTGGGGAACGGGGTGAAGTAAGAAACTGGGAGGTGATAGGGGAAGTCAGGTTAGTGGGGAAGTGGGGTGAAGTAAGAAACTGGGAGGTGATAGGTGAAGTCAGGTGAGTGGGGAAGGGGGTGAGGTAAGGTGGGAGGTGATAGGTGAAGTCAGGTTAGTGGGGAAGGGGGGTGAAGTAAGAAACTGGGAGGTGATAGATGAAGTCAGGTTAGTGGGGAAGTGGGTAAGGTAAGGTGGGAATTGATAGGTGAAGTCAGGTTATTGGGGAAGGGGATGAGGTAAGGTGGGAGGTGATAGGTGAAGTCAGGTTATTGGGGAAGGGGGTTGAAGTAAGGTGGGAGGTGATAGGTGAAGTCAGGTTAGTGAGGAAGGGGGTGAAGAAAGAAGCTGGGAGATGATAGGTGAAGTCAGGTTAGTCGGGAATGGGGGTGAAGTAAGGTGGGAGGTGATAGGTGAAGTCAGGTTAGTGGGCAAGGGGGTGAGGTAAGGTGGGAGGTGATAGGTGAAGTCAGGTTAGTGGGGAAGGGGGGTGAAGTAAGAAACTGGGAGGTGATAGATGAAGTCAGGTTAGTGGGGAAGTGGGTAAGGTAAGGTGGGAGGTGATAGGTGAAGTCAGGTTAGTGGGGAAGGGGTTGAGGTAAGGTGGGAGGTGATAGGGGAAGTCAGGTTATTGGGGAAGGGGGTGAAGTACGGTGCGAGGTGTTAGTCGGGAATGGGGGTGAAGTAAGGTGGGAGGTGATAGGTGAAGTCAGGTTAGTGGGCAAGGGGGTGAGGTAAGGTGGGAGGTGATAGGTGAAGTCAGGTTAGTGGGGAAGGGGGGTGAAGTAAGAAACTGGGAGGTGATAGATGAAGTCAGGTTAGTGGGGAAGTGGGTAAGGTAAGGTGGGAGGTGATAGGTGAAGTCAGGTTAGTGGGGAAGTGGGTAAGGTAAGGTGGGAGGTGATAGGTGAAGTCAGGTTAGTGGGAAGGGGGTGAGGTAAGGTGGGAGGTGATAGGGGAAGTCAGGTTATTGGGGAAGGGGGTGAAGTACGGTGCGAGGTGATAGGTGAAGTCAAGTTAGTGGGGAAGGGGGTGATTTAAGAAGCTGGGAGGTGATAGGTGAAGTCAGGTTATTGGGGAAGGGGGTTGAAGTAAGGTGGGAGGTGATAGGTGAAGTCAGGTTAGTGGGGAAGGGGGGTGAAGTAAGGTGGGAGGTGATAGGTGAAGTCAGGTTATTGGGGAAGGGGGGTGTAGTAAGGTGGGAGGTGATAGTTGAAATCAGGTTAGTGGGGAAGGGGGTTGAAGTAAGGTGGGAGGTGATAGGTGAAGTCAGGTTAGTGGGGAAGTGGGGTGAAGTAAGAAACTGGGAGGTGATTGGGGAAGTCAGGTTAGTGGGGAAGTGGGGTGACGTAAGGTGGGAGTTGTTTGGTGAAGCCAGGTTAGTGGGGAAGGGGGTTGAAGTAAGGTGGGAGGTGATAGGTGAAGTCAGGTTATTGGGGAAGGGGGTGAAGTACGGTGCGAGGTGATAGGTGAAGTCAAGTTAGTGGGGAAGGGGGTGATGTAAGAAGCTGGGAGGTGATAGGTGAAGTCAGGTTAGTGGAGAAGGGGGTGAGGTATGGTGGGAGGTGATAGGTGAAGTCAGTTTAATGGGGAATGGGGTGAAGTAAGGTGGGAGGTGATAGGTGAAGTCAGGTTATTGGGGAAGGGGGTGAAGTACGGTGCGAGGTGATAGGTGAAGTCAAGTTAGTGGGGAAGGGGGTGATGTAAGAAGCTGGGAGGTGATAGGTGAAGTCAGGTTAGTCGGGAATGGGGGTGAAGTAAGGTGGGAGGTGATAGGTGAAGTCAGGTTATTGGGGAAGGGGGTTGAAGTAAGGTGGGAGGTGATAGGTGAAGTCAGGTTAGTGGGGAATGGGGGTGAAGTAAGAAACTGGGAGGTGATAGGTGAAGTCTGGTTAGTGGGGAAGTGGGTGAGGTAAGGTGGGAAGTGATAGGTGAAGTCAGGTTAGTGGGGAAGTGGGGTGAAGTAAGAAACTGGGAGGTGATAGGTGAAGTCAGGTGAGTGGGGAAGGGGGTGTGGTAAGGTGGGAGGGGATAGGTGAAGTCAGGTTAGTGGGGAAGTGGGGTGAAGTAAGAAACTGGGAGGTGATAGGTGAAGTCAGGTTAGTGGGGAAGGGGGTGAAGAACGAAGCTGGGAGATGATAGGTGAAGTCAGGTTAGTGGGGAAGTTGGGTGAAGTAAGAAACTGGGAGGTGATTGGGGAAGTCAGGTTAGTGGGGAAGTGGGGTGACGTAAGGTGGGAGTTGTTTGGTGAAGCCAGGTTAGTGGGGAAGGGGGTGAAGTAAGGTGGGAGGTGATAGGTGAAGCCAGGTTAGTGGGGAAGGGGGTTGAAGTAAGGTGGGAGGTGATAGGTGAAGTCAGGTTAGTGGGGAAGTGGGGTGAAGTAAGAAACAGGGAGGTGATAGCTGAAGTCAGGTGAGTGGGGAAGGGGGTGAGGTAAGGTGGGAGGTGATAGGTGAAGTCAGGTTAGTGGGGAAGGGGGTGAAGAAAGAAGCTGGGAGATGATAGGTGAAGTCAGGTTAGTCGGGAATGGGGGTGAAGTAAGGTGGGAGGTGATAGGTGAAGCCAGGTTGGTGGGGAAGGTGGTTGAAGTAAGGTGGGACGTGATAGGTGAAGTCAGGTTAGTGGGGAATGGGGGTGAAGTAAGAAACTGGGAGGTGATAGGTGAAGTCTGGTTAGTGGGGAATGGGTGAGGTAAGGTGGGAGGTGATAGGTGAAGTCAGGTTAGTGGGGAAGGGGGTGAGGTAAGGTGGGAGGTGATAGGTGAAGTCAGGTTAGTGGGGAAGGGGGTGAGGTAAGGTGGGAGGTGATAGGTGAAGTCAGGTTAGTGGGGAAGGGGATGAAGTAAGGTGGGAGGTGACATGTGAAATCAGGTTAGTGGGGAAGGGCGTGAAGTAAGGTGGGAGGTGATAGGTGAAGTCAGGTTAGTGGGGAAGGGGGGTGAAGTAAGAAACTGAGAGGTGATAGGTGAAGTCATGTTAGTGGGTAAGTGGGGTGAAGTAAGAAACTGGGAGGTGATAGGGGAAGTCGGGTTAGTGGGGAAGTGGGGTGAAGTAAGGTGGGAGGTGATAGGTGAAGTCAGGTTAGTGGGGAAGGGGGTGAAGTAAGGTGGGAGGTGATAGGTGAAGTCAGGTTAGTGGGGAAGTGGGGTGAAGTAAGGTGGGAGGTGATAGGTGAAGTCAGGTTAGTGGGGAAGGGGGTGAAGTAAGGTGGGAGGTGATAGGTGAAGTCAGGTTAATGGCGAAGCGTGTTGAAGTAAGGAGGGAGGTGATAGGTGAACTCAGGTTAATGGGGAAGGGGCTGAAGTAAGGTGGGAGGTGATAGGTGAAGTCAGGATAGTGGGGAAGGGGGTGAAGTACGGTGCGAGGTGATAGGTGAAGTCAAGTTAGTGGGGAAGGGGGTGATGTAAGAAGCTGGGAGGTGATAGGTGAAGTCAGGTTAGTCGGGAATGGGGGTGAAGTAAGGTGGGAGGTGATAGGTGAAGTCAGGTTATTGGGGAAGGGGGTTGAAGTAAGGTGGGAGGTGATAGGTGAAGTCAGGTTATTGGGGAAGGGGGGTGAAGTAAGAAACTGGGTGGTGATAGGTGAAGTCAGGTTAGTGGAGAAGGGGGTGAGGTAAGGTGGGAGGTGATAGGTGAAGTCAGTTTAATGGGGAATGGGGTGAAGTAAGGTGGGAGGTGATAGGTGAAGTCAGGTTATTGGGGATGGGGGTGAGGTAAGGTGGGAGGTGATAGGTGAAGTCAGGTTATTGGGGAAGGGGGTGAAGTACGGTGCGAGGTGATAGGTGAAGTCAAGTTAGTGGGGAAGGGGGTGATGTAAGAAGCTGGGAGGTGATAGGTGAAGTCAGGTTATTGGGGAAGGGGGTGAAGTACGGTGCGAGGTGATAGGTGAAGTCAGGTTAGTGGGGAAGGGGGTTGAAGTAAGGTGGGAGGTTATTGGTAAAGTCAGGTTAGTGTGGAAGGGGGTGAAGTAAGGTGGGAGGTGATAGTTGAAGTCAGGTTAGTGGGGAAGGGGGTTGAAGTAAGGTGTGAGGTGATAGGTGAAGTCAGGTTAGTGGGGAAGTGGGGTGAAGTAAGAAACTGGGAGGTGATTGGGGAAGTCAGGTTAGTGGGGAAGTGGGGTGACGTAAGGTGGGAGTTGTTTGGTGAAGGCAGGTTAGTGGGGAATGGTGTGACGTAATAAATTAGAGAGAGTGCAGAGACGATTTACTAGGATGTTACCAGGGTTTCAGCACTTAAGTTACAGAGAAAGGTTGAACAAGTTAGGTCTCTATTCATTGGAGCGTAGAAGGTTGAGGGGGGATTTGATCGAGGTATTTAAAATGTTGAGAGGGATAGATAGAGTTGACGTGAATAGGCTGTTTCCATTGAGAGTAGGGGAGATTCAAACGAGAGGACATGATTTGAGAGTTAGGGGGCAAAAGTTTAAGGGAAACACGAGGGGGTATTTCTTTACTCAGAGAGTGATAGCTGTGTGGAATGAGCTTCCTGTAGAAGTAGTAGAGGCCAGATCAGTTGTGTCATTTAAGGTAAAATTGGATAGGTATATGGATAGGAAAGGAGTGGAGGGTTATGGGCTGAGTGCGGGTAGGTGGGACTAGGTGAGATTAAGAGTTCGGCACGGACTAGGAGGGCCGGAATGGCCTGTTTCCGTGCTGTGATTGTTATATGGTTATATGGTTATAGTGGGGAAGGGGGTTGAAGTAAGGTGGGAGGTGATAGGTTAAGTCAGATTAGTGGGGAATGGGGGTGAAGTAAGGTGGGAGGTGATAGGTGAAGTCAGGTTATTGGGGAAGGGGGTGAAGTACGGTGCGAGGTGATAGGTGAAGTCAAGTTAGTGGGGAAGGGGGTGATGTAAGAAGCTGGGAGGTGACAGGTGAAGTCAGGTTAGTGGAGAAGGGGGTGAGGTAAGGTGGGAGGTGATAGGTGAAGTCAGTTTAATGGGGAATGGGGTGAAGTAAGGTGGGAGGTGATAGGTGAAGTCAGGTTATTGGGGAAGGGGGTGAAGTACGGTGCGAGGTGATAGGTGAAGTCAAGTTAGTGGGGAAGGGGGTGATGTAAGATGCTGGGAGGTGATAGGTGAAGTCAGGTTAGTCGGGAATGGGGGTGAAGTAAGGTGGGAGGTGATAGGTGAAGTCAGGTTATTGGGGAAGGGGGTTGAAGTAAGGTGGGAGGTGATAGGTGAAGTCAGGTTATTGGGGAAGGGGGGTGAAGTAAGAAACTGGGTGGTGATAGGTGAAGTCAGGTTAGTGGAGAAGGGGGTGAGGTAAGGTGGGAGGTGATAGGTGAAGTCAGTTTAATGGGGAATGGGGTGAAGTAAGGTGGGAGGTGATAGGTGAAGTCAGGTTATTGGGGAAGGGGGTGAAGTACGGTGCGAGGTGATAGGTGAAGTCAGGTTAGTGGGGATGGGGGTGAGGTAAGGTGGGAGGTGATAGGTGAAGTCAGGTTAATGGGGAATGGTGTGAAGTAAGGTGGGAGGTGATAGGTGAAGTCAGGTTATTGGGGAAGGGGGTGAAGTACGGTGCGAGGTGATAGGTGAAGTCAAGTTAGTGGGGAAGGGGGTGATGTAAGAAGCTGGGAGGTGATAGGTGAAGTCAGGTTAGTGGGGAAGGGGGTTGAAGTAAGGTGGGAGGTTATAGGTGAAGTCAGGTTAGTGGGGAAGGGGGTTGAAGTAAGGTGGGAGGTGATATGTGAAGTCAGGTTAGTGGGGAAGTGGGGTGAAGTAAGAAACTGGGAGGTGATTGGGGAAGTCAGGTTAGTGGGGAAGTGGGGTGACGTAAGGTGGGAGTTGTTTGGTGAAGCCAGGTTAGTGGGGAAGGGGGTTGAAGTAAGGTGGGAGGTGATAGGTTAAGTCAGATTAGTGGGGAATGGGGGTGAAGTAAGAAACTGGGAGGTGATAGGTGAAGTCAGGTTAGTGGGGAAGGGGGTGAGGTAAGGTGGGAGGTGATAGGTGAAGTCAGGTTAGTGGGGAAAGGGGGTGAAGTAAGGTGGGAGGTGATAGGTGAAGTCAGGTTAGTGGGGAAGGGGGGTGAAGTAAGGTGGGAGGTGATAGATGAATCAGGTTATTGGGGAAGGGGGGTGAAGTAAGGTGGGAGGTGATAGATGAAGTCAGGTTAGTGGGGAAGGGGGGTGAAGTAAGGTGGGAGGTGATAGATGAAGTCAGGTTAGTGGGGAAGGGGGTGAAGTAAGGTGGGAGGTGATAGATGAATCAGGTGAGTGGGGAAGGGGGGGTGAAGTAAGGTGTGAGGTGATAGGAGAAGTCAGGTTAGTGGGGAAGGGGGTGAAGTAAGGTGGGAGGTGATAGGTGAAATCAGGTTAATGGGGAAGGGCGTGAAGTAAGGTGGGAGGTGATAGGTGAAGTCAGGTTAGTGGGGAAGGGGGGTGAAGTAAGAAACTGAGAGGTGATAGGTGAAGTCAGCTTAGTGGGTAAGTGGGGTGAAGTAAGAAACTGGGTGGTGATAGGGGAAGTCGGGTTAGTGGGGAAGTGGGGTGAAGTAAGGTGGGAGGTGATAGCTGAAGTCTGGTTAGTGGGGAATGGGGGTGAAGTAAGAAACTGGGAGGTGATAGGTGAAGTCTGGTTAGTGGGGAAGTGGGTGAGGTAAGGTGGGAAGTGATAGGTGAAGTCAGGTTAGTGGGGAAGTGGGGTGAAGTAAGAAACTGGGAGGTGATAGGTGAAGTCAGGTGAGTGGGGAAGGGGGTGTGGTAAGGTGGGAGGTGATAGGTGAAGTCAGGTTAGTGGGGAAGGGGGTGAAGAACGAAGCTGGGAGATGGTAGGTGAAGTCAGGTTATTGGGGATGGGGGTGAGGTAAGGTGGGAGGTGATAGGTGAAGTCAGTTTAATGGGGAATGGGGTGAAGTAAGGTGGGAGGTGATAGGTGAAGTCAGGTTATTGGGGATGGGGGTGAGGTAAGGTGGGAGGTGATAGGTGAAGTCAGGTTAATGGGGAATGGTGTGAAGTAAGGTGGGAGGTGATAGGTGAAGTCAGGTTATTGGGGAAGGGGGTGAAGTACGGTGCGAGGTGATAGGTGAAGTCAAGTTAGTGGGGAAGGGGGTGATGTAAGAAGCTGGGAGGTGATAGGTGAAGTCAGGTTAGTGGGGAAGGGGGTTGAAGTAAGGTGGGAGGTTATTGGTAAAGTCAGGTTAGTGTGGAAGGGGGTGAAGTAAGGTGGGAGGTGATAGTTGAAGTCAGGTTAGTGGGGAAGGGGGTTGAAGTAAGGTGTGAGGTGATAGGTGAAGTCAGGTTAGTGGGGAAGTGGGGTGAAGTAAGAAACTGGGAGGTGATTGGGGAAGTCAGGTTAGTGGGGAAGTGGGGTGACGTAAGGTGGGAGTTGTTTGGTGAAGCCAGGTTAGTGGGGAAGGGGGTTGAAGTAAGGTGGGAGGTGATAGGTTAAGTCAGATTAGTGGGGAATGGGGGTGAAGTAAGGTGGGAGGTGATAGGTGAAGTCAGGTTATTGGGGAAGGGGGTGAAGTACGGTGCGAGGTGATAGGTGAAGTCAAGTTAGTGGGGAAGGGGGTGATGTAAGAAGCTGGGAGGTGATAGGTGAAGTCAGGTTAGTGGGGAAGGGGGTTGAAGTAAGGTGGGAGGTTATAGGTGAAGTCAGGTTAGTGGGGAAGGGGGTTGAAGTAAGGTGGGAGGTGATAGGTGAAGTCAGGTTAGTGGGGAAGGGGGTGAAGTACGGTGCGAGGTGATAGGTGAAGTCAGGTTAGTGGGGATGGGGGTGAGGTAAGATGGGAGGTGATAGGTGAAGTCAGGTTAATGGGGAATGGTGTGAAGTAAGGTGGGAGGTGATAGGTGAAGTCAGGTTATTGGGGAAGGGGGTGAAGTACGGTGCGAGGTGATAGGTGAAGTCAAGTTAGTGGGGAAGGGGGTGATGTAAGAAGCTGGGAGGTGATAGGTGAAGTCAGGTTAGTGGGGAAGGGGGTTGAAGTAAGGTGGGAGGTTATAGGTGAAGTCAGGTTAGTGGGGAAGGGGGTTGAAGTAAGGTGGGAGGTGATAGGTGAAGTCAGGTTAGTGGGGAAGTGGGGTGAAGTAAGAAACTGGGAGGTGATTGGGGAAGTCAGGTTAGTGGGGAAGTGGGGTGACGTAAGGTGGGAGTTGTTTGGTGAAGCCAGGTTAGTGGGGAAGGGGGTTGAAGTAAGGTGGGAGGTGATAGGTTATGTCAGATTAGTGGGGAATGGGGGTGATGTAAGGAACTGGGAGGTGATAGGTGAAGTCAGGTTAGTGGGGAAGGGGGTGAGGTAAGGTGGGAGGTGATAGGTGAAGTCAGGTTAATGGGGAATGGTGTGAAGTAAGGTGGGAGGTGATAGGTGAAGTCAGGTTATTGGGGAAGGGGGTGAAGTACGGTGCGAGGTGATAGATGAAGTCAGGTTAGTGGGGAAGGGGGGTGAAGTAAGGTGGGAGGTGATAGATGAAGTCAGGTTAGTGGGGAAGGGGGTGAAGTAAGGTGGGAGGTGATAGATGAATCAGGTTAGTGGGGAAGGGGGGGTGAAGTAAGGTGGGAGGTGATAGGAGAAGTCAGGTTAGTGGGGAAGGGGGTGAAGTAAGGTGGGAGGTGATAGGTGAAATCAGGTTAATGGGGAAGGGCGTGAAGTAAGGTGGGAGGTGATAGGTGAAGTCAGGTTAGTGGGGAAGGGGGGTGAAGTAAGAAACTGAGAGGTGATAGGTGAAGTCAGGTTAGTGGGGAAGTGGGGTGAAGTAAGGTGGGAGGTGATAGCTGAAGTCTGGTTAGTGGGGAATGGGGGTGAAGTAAGAAACTGGGAGGTGATAGGTGAAGTCTGGTTAGTGGGGAAGTGGGTGAGGTAAGGTGGGAAGTGATAGGTGAAGTCAGGTTAGTGGGGAAGTGGGGTGAAGTAAGAAACTGGGAGGTGATAGGTGAAGTCAGGTGAGTGGGGAAGGGGGTGTGGTAAGGTGGGAGGTGATAGGTGAAGTCAGGTTAGTGGGGAAGGGGGTGAAGAACGAAGCTGGGAGATGTTAGGTGAAGTCAGGTTAGTCAGGAATGGGGGTGAAGTAAGGTGGGAGGTGATAGGTGAAGCCAGGTTAGTGGGGAAGGGGGTTGAAGTAAGGTGGGAGGTGATAGGTGAAGTCAGATTAGTGGGGAATGGGGGTGAAGTAAGAAACTGATGAGGTGATAGGTGAAGTCAGGTTAGTGGGGAAGGGGGTGAGGTAAGGTGGGAGGTGATAGGTGAAGTCAGGTTAGTGGGGAAAGGGGGTGAAGTAAGGTGGGAGGTGATAGGTGAAGTCAGGTTAGTGGGGAAGGGGGGTGAAGTAAGGTGGGAGGTGATAGATGAATCAGGTTAGTGGGGAAGGGGGGTGAAGTAAGGTGGGAGGTGATAGGAGAAGTCAGGTTAGTGGGGAAGGGGGTGAAGTAAGGTGGGAGGTGATAGGTGAAATCAGGTTAGTGGGGAAGGGCGTGAAGTAAGGTGGGAGGTGATAGGTGAAGTCAGGTTAGTGGGGAAGGGGGGTGAAGTAAGAAACTGAGAGGTGATAGGTGAAGTCAGGTTAGTGGGTAAGTGGGGTGAAGTAAGAAACTGGGAGGTGATAGGGGAAGTCGGGTTAGTGAGGAAGTGGGATGAAGTAAGGTGGGAGGTGATAGGTGAAGTCTGGTTAGTGGGGAAGTGGGTGAGGTAAGGTGGGAGGTGATAGGTGAAGTCAGGTTAGTGGGGAAGGGGGGTGAAGTAAGAAACTGGGAGGTGATAGGGGAAGTCAGGTTAGTGGGGAACGGGGTGAAGTAAGAAACTGGGAGGTGATAGGGGAAGTCAGGTTAGTGGGGAAGTGGGGTGAAGTAAGAAACTGGGAGGTGATAGGTGAAGTCAGGTGAGTGGGGAAGGGGGTGAGGTAAGGTGGGAGGTGATAGGTGAAGTCAGGTTAGTGGGGAAGGGGGGTGAAGTAAGAAACTGGGAGGTGATAGATGAAGTCAGGTTAGTGGGGAAGTGGGTAAGGTAAGGTGGGAATTGATAGGTGAAGTCAGGTTATTGGGGAAGGGGATGAGGTAAGGTGGGAGGTGATAGGTGAAGTCAGGTTATTGGGGAAGGGGGTTGAAGTAAGGTGGGAGGTGATAGGTGAAGTCAGGTTAGTGAGGAAGGGGGTGAAGAAAGAAGCTGGGAGATGATAGGTGAAGTCAGGTTAGTCGGGAATGGGGGTGAAGTAAGGTGGGAGGTGATAGGTGAAGTCAGGTTAGTGGGCAAGGGGGTGAGGTAAGGTGGGAGGTGATAGGTGAAGTCAGGTTAGTGGGGAAGGGGGGTGAAGTAAGAAACTGGGAGGTGATAGATGAAGTCAGGTTAGTGGGGAAGTGGGTAAGGTAAGGTGGGAGGTGATAGGTGAAGTCAGGTTAGTGGGGAAGGGGTTGAGGTAAGGTGGGAGGTGATAGGGGAAGTCAGGTTATTGGGGAAGGGGGTGAAGTACGGTGCGAGGTGTTAGTCGGGAATGGGGGTGAAGTAAGGTGGGAGGTGATAGGTGAAGTCAGGTTAGTGGGCAAGGGGGTGAGGTAAGGTGGGAGGTGATAGGTGAAGTCAGGTTAGTGGGGAAGGGGGGTGAAGTAAGAAACTGGGAGGTGATAGATGAAGTCAGGTTAGTGGGGAAGTGGGTAAGGTAAGGTGGGAGGTGATAGGTGAAGTCAGGTTAGTGGGGAAGTGGGTAAGGTAAGGTGGGAGGTGATAGGTGAAGTCAGGTTAGTGGGAAGGGGGTGAGGTAAGGTGGGAGGTGATAGGGGAAGTCAGGTTATTGGGGAAGGGGGTGAAGTACGGTGCGAGGTGATAGGTGAAGTCAAGTTAGTGGGGAAGGGGGTGATTTAAGAAGCTGGGAGGTGATAGGTGAAGTCAGGTTATTGGGGAAGGGGGTTGAAGTAAGGTGGGAGGTGATAGGTGAAGTCAGGTTAGTGGGGAAGGGGGGTGAAGTAAGGTGGGAGGTGATAGGTGAAGTCAGGTTATTGGGGAAGGGGGGTGTAGTAAGGTGGGAGGTGATAGTTGAAATCAGGTTAGTGGGGAAGGGGGTTGAAGTAAGGTGGGAGGTGATAGGTGAAGTCAGGTTAGTGGGGAAGTGGGGTGAAGTAAGAAACTGGGAGGTGATTGGGGAAGTCAGGTTAGTGGGGAAGTGGGGTGACGTAAGGTGGGAGTTGTTTGGTGAAGCCAGGTTAGTGGGGAAGGGGGTTGAAGTAAGGTGGGAGGTGATAGGTGAAGTCAGGTTATTGGGGAAGGGGGTGAAGTACGGTGCGAGGTGATAGGTGAAGTCAAGTTAGTGGGGAAGGGGGTGATGTAAGAAGCTGGGAGGTGATAGGTGAAGTCAGGTTAGTGGAGAAGGGGGTGAGGTATGGTGGGAGGTGATAGGTGAAGTCAGTTTAATGGGGAATGGGGTGAAGTAAGGTGGGAGGTGATAGGTGAAGTCAGGTTATTGGGGAAGGGGGTGAAGTACGGTGCGAGGTGATAGGTGAAGTCAAGTTAGTGGGGAAGGGGGTGATGTAAGAAGCTGGGAGGTGATAGGTGAAGTCAGGTTAGTCGGGAATGGGGGTGAAGTAAGGTGGGAGGTGATAGGTGAAGTCAGGTTATTGGGGAAGGGGGTTGAAGTAAGGTGGGAGGTGATAGGTGAAGTCAGGTTAGTGGGGAATGGGGGTGAAGTAAGAAACTGGGAGGTGATAGGTGAAGTCTGGTTAGTGGGGAAGTGGGTGAGGTAAGGTGGGAAGTGATAGGTGAAGTCAGGTTAGTGGGGAAGTGGGGTGAAGTAAGAAACTGGGAGGTGATAGGTGAAGTCAGGTGAGTGGGGAAGGGGGTGTGGTAAGGTGGGAGGTGATAGGTGAAGTCAGGTTAGTGGGGAAGTGGGGTGAAGTAAGAAACTGGGAGGTGATAGGTGAAGTCAGGTTAGTGGGGAAGGGGGTGAAGAACGAAGCTGGGAGATGATAGGTGAAGTCAGGTTAGTGGGGAAGTTGGGTGAAGTAAGAAACTGGGAGGTGATTGGGGAAGTCAGGTTAGTGGGGAAGTGGGGTGACGTAAGGTGGGAGTTGTTTGGTGAAGCCAGGTTAGTGGGGAAGGGGGTGAAGTAAGGTGGGAGGTGATAGGTGAAGCCAGGTTAGTGGGGAAGGGGGTTGAAGTAAGGTGGGAGGTGATAGGTGAAGTCAGATTAGTGGGGAATGGGGGTGAAGTAAGAAACTGATGAGGTGATAGGTGAAGTCAGGTTAGTGGGGAAGGGGGTGAGGTAAGGTGGGAGGTGATAGGTGAAGTCAGGTTAATGGGGAATGGGGTGAAGTAAGGTGGGAGGTGATAGGTGAAGTCAGGTTATTGGGGAAGGGGGTGAAGTACGGTGCGAGGTGATAGGTGAAGTCAGGTTAGTGGGGATGGGGGTGAGGTAAGGTGGGAGGTGATAGGTGAAGTCAGGTTAATGGGGAATGGTGTGAAGTAAGGTGGGAGGTGATAGGTGAAGTCAGGTTATTGGGGAAGGGGGTGAAGTACGGTGCGAGGTGATAGGTGAAGTCAAGTTAGTGGGGAAGGGGGTGATGTAAGAAGCTGGGAGGTGATAGGTGAAGTCAGGTTAGTCGGGAATGGGGGTGAAGTAAGGTGGGAGGTGATAGGTGAAGTCAGGTTATTGGGGAAGGGGGTTGAAGTAAGGTGGGAGGTGATAGGTGAAGTCAGGTTATTGGGGAAGGGGGGTGAAGTAAGAAACTGGGTGGTGATAGGTGAAGTCAGGTTAGTGGAGAAGGGGGTGAGGTAAGGTGGGAGGTGATAGGTGAAGTCAGTTTAATGGGGAATGGGGTGAAGTAAGGTGGGAGGTGATAGGTGAAGTCAGGTTATTGGGGATGGGGGTGAGGTAAGGTGGGAGGTGATAGGTGAAGTCAGGTTATTGGGGAAGGGGGTGAAGTACGGTGCGAGGTGATAGGTGAAGTCAAGTTAGTGGGGAAGGGGGTGATGTAAGAAGCTGGGAGGTGATAGGTGAAGTCAGGTTAGTGGGGAAGGGGGTTGAAGTAAGGTGGGAGGTTATTGGTAAAGTCAGGTTAGTGTGGAAGGGGGTGAAGTAAGGTGGGAGGTGATAGTTGAAGTCAGGTTAGTGGGGAAGGGGGTTGAAGTAAGGTGTGAGGTGATAGGTGAAGTCAGGTTAGTGGGGAAGTGGGGTGAAGTAAGAAACTGGGAGGTGATTGGGGAAGTCAGGTTAGTGGGGAAGTGGGGTGACGTAAGGTGGGAGTTGTTTGGTGAAGCCAGGTTAGTGGGGAAGGGGGTTGAAGTAAGGTGGGAGGTGATAGGTTAAGTCAGTTTAATGGGGAATGGGGTGAAGTAAGGTGGGAGGTGATAGGTGAAGTCAGGTTATTGGGGAAGGGGGTGAAGTACGGTGCGAGGTGATAGGTGAAGTCAAGTTAGTGCGGAAGGGGGTGATGTAAGAAGCTGGGAGGTGATAGGTGAAGTCAGGTTAGTCGGGAATGGGGGTGAAGTAAGGTGGGAGGTGATAGGTGAAGTCAGGTTATTGGGGAAGGGGGTTGAAGTAAGGTGGGAGGTGATAGGTGAAGTCAGGTTATTGGGGAAGGGGGGTGAAGTAAGAAACTGGGTGGTGATAGGTGAAGTCAGGTTAGTGGAGAAGGGGGTGAGGTAAGGTGGGAGGTGATAGGTGAAGTCAGTTTAATGGGGAATGGGGTGAAGTAAGGTGGGAGGTGATAGGTGAAGTCAGGTTAGTGGGGAAGGGGGTGATGTAAGAAGCTGGGAGGTGATAGGTGAAGTCAGGTTAGTCGGGAATGGGGGTGAAGTAAGGTGGGAGGTGATAGGTGAAGTCAGGTTATTGGGGAAGGGGGTTGAAGTAAGGTGGGAGGTGATAGGTGAAGTCAGGTTAGTGGGGAATGGGGGTGAAGTAAGAAACTGGGAGGTGATAGGTGAAGTCTGGTTAGTGGGGAAGTGGGTGAGGTAAGGTGGGAAGTGATAGGTGAAGTCAGGTTAGTGGGGAAGTGGGGTGAAGTAAGAAACTGGGAGGTGATAGGTGAAGTCAGGTGAGTGGGGAAGGGGGTGTGGTAAGGTGGGAGGTGATAGGTGAAGTCAGGTTAGTGGGGAAGGGGGTGAAGAACGAAGCTGGGAGATGTTAGGTGAAGTCAGGTTAGTCAGGAATGGGGGTGAAGTAAGGTGGGAGGTGATAGGTGAAGCCAGGTTAGTGGGGAAGGGGGTTGAAGTAAGGTGGGAGGTGATAGGTGAAGTCAGATTAGTGGGGAATGGGGGTGAAGTAAGAAACTGATGAGGTGATAGGTGAAGTCAGGTTAGTGGGGAAGGGGGTGAGGTAAGGTGGGAGGTGATAGGTGAAGTCAGGTTAGTGGGGAAAGGGGGTGAAGTAAGGTGGGAGGTGATAGGTGAAGTCAGGTTAGTGGGGAAGGGGGGTGAAGTAAGGTGGGAGGTGATAGATGAATCAGGTTAGTGGGGAAGGGGGGTGAAGTAAGGTGGGAGGTGATAGGAGAAGTCAGGTTAGTGGGGAAGGGGGTGAAGTAAGGTGGGAGGTGATAGGTGAAATCAGGTTAGTGGGGAAGGGCGTGAAGTAAGGTGGGAGGTGATAGGTGAAGTCAGGTTACTGGGGAAGGGGGGTGAAGTAAGAAACTGAGAGGTGATAGGTGAAGTCAGGTTAGTGGGTAAGTGGGGTGAAGTAAGAAACTGGGAGGTGATAGGGGAAGTCGGGTTAGTGAGGAAGTGGGATGAAGTAAGGTGGGAGGTGATAGGTGAAGTCTGGTTAGTGGGGAAGTGGGTGAGGTAAGGTGGGAGGTGATAGGTGAAGTCAGGTTAGTGGGGAAGGGGGGTGAAGTAAGAAACTGGGAGGTGATAGGGGAAGTCAGGTTAGTGGGGAACGGGGTGAAGTAAGAAACTGGGAGGTGATAGGGGAAGTCAGGTTAGTGGGGAAATGGGGTGAAGTAAGAAACTGGGAGGTGATAGGTGAAGTCAGGTTAGTGGGGAACGGGGTGAAGTAAGAAACTGGGAGGTGATAGGGGAAGTCAGGTTAGTGGGGAAGTGGGGTGAAGTAAGAAACTGGGAGGTGATAGGTGAAGTCAGGTGAGTGGGGAAGGGGGTGAGGTAAGGTGGGAGGTGATAGGTGAAGTCAGGTTAGTGGGGAAGGGGGGTGAAGTAAGAAACTGGGAGGTGATAGATGAAGTCAGGTTAGTGGGGAAGTGGGTAAGGTAAGGTGGGAGGTGATAGGTGAAGTCAGGTTATTGGGGAAGGGGATGAGGTAAGGTGGGAGGTGATAGGTGAAGTCAGGTTATTGGGGAAGGGGGTTGAAGTAAGGTGGGAGGTGATAGGTGAAGTCAGGTTAGTGAGGAAGGGGGTGAAGAAAGAAGCTGGGAGATGATAGGTGAAGTCAGGTTAGTCGGGAATGGGGGTGAAGTAAGGTGGGAGGTGATAGGTGAAGTCAGGTTAGTGGGCAAGGGGGTGAGGTAAGGTGGGAGGTGATAGGTGAAGTCAGGTTAGTGGGGAAGGGGGGTGAAGTAAGAAACTGGGAGGTGATAGATGAAGTCAGGTTAGTGGGGAAGTGGGTAAGGTAAGGTGGGAGGTGATAGGTGAAGTCAGGTTAGTGGGGAAGGGGGTGAGGTAAGGTGGGAGGTGATAGGGGAAGTCAGGTTATTGGGGAAGGGGGTGAAGTACGGTGCGAGGTGTTAGTCGGGAATGGGGGTGAAGTAAGGTCGGAGGTGATAGGTGAAGTCAGGTTAGTGGGCAAGGGGGTGAGGTAAGGTGGGAGGTGATAGGTGAAGTCAGGTTAGTGGGGAAGGGGGGTGAAGTAAGAAACTGGGAGGTGATAGATGAAGTCAGGTTAGTGGCGAAGTGGGTAAGGTAAGGTGGGAGGTGATAGGTGAAGTCAGGTTAGTGGGGAAGGGGGTGAGGTAAGGTGGGAGGTGATAGGGGAAGTCAGGTTATTGGGGAAGGGGGTGAAGTACGGTGCGAGGTGATAGGTGAAGTCAAGTTAGTGGGGAAGGGGGTGATTTAAGAAGCTGGGAGGTGATAGGTGAAGTCAGGTTATTGGGGAAGGGGGTTGAAGTAAGGTGGGAGGTGATAGGTGAAGTCAGGTTAGTGGGGAAGGGGGGTGAAGTAAGGTGGGAGGTGATAGGTGAAGTCAGGTTATTGGGGAAGGGGGGTGTAGTAAGGTGGGAGGTGATAGTTGAAATCAGGTTAGTGGGGAAGGGGGTTGAAGTAAGGTGGGAGGTGATAGGTGAAGTCAGGTTAGTGGGGAAGTGGGGTGAAGTAAGAAACTGGGAGGTGATTGGGGAAGTCAGGTTAGTGGGGAAGTGGGGTGACGTAAGGTGGGAGTTGTTTGGTGAAGCCAGGTTAGTGGGGAAGGGGGTTGAAGTAAGGTGGGAGGTGATAGGTTAAGTCAGATTAGTGGGGAATGGGGGTGAAGTAAGGTGGGAGGTGATAGGTGAAGTCAGGTTATTGGGGAAGGGGGTGAAGTACGGTGCGAGGTGATAGGTGAAGTCAAGTTAGTGGGGAAGGGGGTGATGTAAGAAGCTGGGAGGTGATAGGTGAAGTCAGGTTAGTGGAGAAGGGGGTGAGGTATGGTGGGAGGTGATAGGTGAAGTCAGTTTAATGGGGAATGGGGTGAAGTAAGGTGGGAGGTGATAGGTGAAGTCAGGTTATTGGGGAAGGGGGTGAAGTACGGTGCGAGGTGATAGGTGAAGTCAAGTTAGTGGGGAAGGGGGTGATGTAAGAAGCTGGGAGGTGATAGGTGAAGTCAGGTTAGTCGGGAATGGGGGTGAAGTAAGGTGGGAGGTGATAGGTGAAGTCAGGTTATTGGGGAAGGGGGTTGAAGTAAGGTGGGAGGTGATAGGTGAAGTCAGGTTAGTGGGGAATGGGGGTGAAGTAAGAAACTGGGAGGTGATAGGTGAAGTCTGGTTAGTGGGGAAGTGGGTGAGGTAAGGTGGGAAGTGATAGGTGAAGTCAGGTTAGTGGGGAAGTGGGGTGAAGTAAGAAACTGGGAGGTGATAGGTGAAGTCAGGTGAGTGGGGAAGGGGGTGTGGTAAGGTGGGAGGTGATAGGTGAAGTCAGGTTAGTGGGGAAGGGGGTGAAGAACGAAGCTGGGAGATGATAGGTGAAGTCAGGTTAGTGGGGAAGTTGGGTGAAGTAAGAAACTGGGAGGTGATTGGGGAAGTCAGGTTAGTGGGGAAGTGGGGTGACGTAAGGTGGGAGTTGTTTGGTGAAGCCTGGTTAGTGGGGAAGGGGGTGAAGTAAGGTGGGAGGTGATAGGTGAAGCCAGGTTAGTGGGGAAGGGGGTTGAAGTAAGGTGGGAGGTGATAGGTGAAGTCAGATTAGTGGGGAATGGGGGTGAAGTAAGAAACTGATGAGGTGATAGGTGAAGTCAGGTTAGTGGGGAAGGGGGTGAGGTAAGGTGGGAGGTGATAGGTGAAGTCAGGTTAATGGGGAATGGGGTGAAGTAAGGTGGGAGGTGATAGGTGAAGTCAGGTTATTGGGGAAGGGGGTGAAGTACGGTGCGAGGTGATAGGTGAAGTCAGGTTAGTGGGGATGGGGGTGAGGTAAGGTGGGAGGTGATAGGTGAAGTCAGGTTAATGGGGAATGGTGTGAAGTAAGGTGGGAGGTGATAGGTGAAGTCAGGTTATTGGGGAAGGGGGTGAAGTACGGTGCGAGGTGATAGGTGAAGTCAAGTTAGTGGGGAAGGGGGTGATGTAAGAAGCTGGGAGGCGATAGGTGAAGTCAGGTTAGTCGGGAATGGGGGTGAAGTAAGGTGGGAGGTGATAGGTGAAGTCAGGTTATTGGGGAAGGGGGTTGAAGTAAGGTGGGAGGTGATAGGTGAAGTCAGGTTATTGGGGAAGGGGGGTGAAGTAAGAAACTGGGTGGTGATAGGTGAAGTCAGGTTAGTGGAGAAGGGGGTGAGGTAAGGTGGGAGGTGATAGGTGAAGTCAGTTTAATGGGGAATGGGGTGAAGTAAGGTGGGAGGTGATAGGTGAAGTCAGGTTATTGGGGATGGGGGTGAGGTAAGGTGGGAGGTGATAGGTGAAGTCAGGTTATTGGGGAAGGGGGTGAAGTACGGTGCGAGGTGATAGGTGAAGTCAAGTTAGTGGGGAAGGGGGTGATGTAAGAAGCTGGGAGGTGATAGGTGAAGTCAGGTTAGTGGGGAAGGGGGTTGAAGTAAGGTGGGAGGATATTGGTAAAGTCAGGTTAGTGTGGAAGGGGGTGAAGTAAGGTGGGAGGTGATAGTTGAAGTCAGGTTAGTGGGGAAGGGGGTTGAAGTAAGGTGTGAGGTGATAGGTGAAGTCAGGTTAGTGGGGAAGTGGGGTGAAGTAAGAAACTGGGAGGTGATTGGGGAAGTCAGGTTAGTGGGGAAGTGGGGTGACGTAGGGTGGGAGTTGTTTGGTGAAGCCAGGTTAGTGGGGAAGGGGGTTGAAGTAAGGTGGGAGGTGATAGGTTAAGTCAGATTAGTGGGGAATGGGGGTGAAGTAAGGTGGGAGGTGATAGGTGAAGTCAGGTTATTGGGGAAGGGGGTGAAGTACGGTGCGAGGTGATAGGTGAAGTCAAGTTAGTGGGGAAGGGGGTGATGTAAGAAGCTGGGAGGTGACAGGTGAAGTCAGGTTAGTGGAGAAGGGGGTGAGGTAAGGTGGGAGGTGATAGGTGAAGTCAGTTTAATGGGGAATGGGGTGAAGTAAGGTGGGAGGTGATAGGTGAAGTCAGGTTATTGGGGAAGGGGGTGAAGTACGGTGCGAGGTGATAGGTGAAGTCAAGTTAGTGGGGAAGGGGGTGATGTAAGAAGCTGGGAGGTGATAGGTGAAGTCAGGTTAGTCGGGAATGGGGGTGAAGTAAGGTGGGAGGTGATAGGTGAAGTCAGGTTATTGGGGAAGGGGGTTGAAGTAAGGTGGGAGGTGATAGGTGAAGTCAGGTTATTGGGGAAGGGGGGTGAAGTAAGAAACTGGGTGGTGATAGGTGAAGTCAGGTTAGTGGAGAAGGGGGTGAGGTAAGGTGGGAGGTGATAGGTGAAGTCAGTTTAATGGGGAATGGGGTGAAGTAAGGTGGGAGGTGATAGGTGAAGTCAGGTTATTGGGGAAGGGGGTGAAGTACGGTGCGAGGTGATAGGTGAAGTCATGTTAGTGGGGATGGGGGTGAGGTAAGGTGGGAGGTGATAGGTGAAGTCAGGTTAATGGGGAATGGTGTGAAGTAAGGTGGGAGGTGATAGGTGAAGTCAGGTTATTGGGGAAGGGGGTGAAGTACGGTGCGAGGTGATAGGTGAAGTCAAGTTAGTGGGGAAGGGGGTGATGTAAGAAGCTGGGAGGTGATAGGTGAAGTCAGGTTAGTGGGGAAGGGGGTTGAAGTAAGGTGGGAGGTTATAGGTGAAGTCAGGTTAGTGGGGAAGGGGGTTGAAGTAAGGTGGGAGGTGATAGGTGAAGTCAGGTTAGTGGGGAAGTGGGGTGAAGTAAGAAACTGGGAGGTGATTGGGGAAGTCAGGTTAGTGGGGAAGTGGGGTGACGTAAGGTGGGAGTTGTTTGGTGAAGCCAGGTTAGTGGGGAAGGGGGTTGAAGTAAGGTGGGAGGTGATAGGTTAAGTCAGATTAGTGGGGAATGGGGGTGAAGTAAGAAACTGGGAGGTGATAGGTGAAGTCAGGTTAGTGGGGAAGGGGGTAAGGTAAGGTGGGAGGTGATAGGTGAAGTCAGGTTAGTGGGGAAAGGGGGTGAAGTAAGGTGGGAGGTGATAGGTGAAGTCAGGTTAGTGGGGAAGGGGGGTGAAGTAAGGTGGGAGGTGATAGATGAATCAGGTTATTGGGGAAGGGGGGTGAAGTAAGGTGGGAGGTGATAGATGAAGTCAGGTTAGTGGGGAAGGGGGGTGAAGTAAGGTGGGAGGTGATAGATGAAGTCAGGTTAGTGGGGAAGGGGGTGAAGTACGGTGGGAGGTGATAGATGAATCAGGTTAGTGGGGAAGGGGGGGTGAAGTAAGGTGGGAGGTGATAGGAGAAGTCAGGTTAGTGAGGAAGGGGGTGAAGAAAGAAGCTGGGAGATGATAGGTGAAGTCAGGTTAGTCGGGAATGGGGGTGAAGTAAGGTGGGAGGTGATAGGTGAAGTCAGGTTAGTGGGCAAGGGGGTGAGGTAAGGTGGGAGGTGATAGGTGAAGTCAGGTTAGTGGGGAAGGGGGGTGAAGTAAGAAACTGGGAGGTGATAGATGAAGTCAGGTTAGTGGGGAAGTGGGTAAGGTAAGGTGGGAGGTGATAGGTGAAGTCAGGTTAGTGGGGAAGGGGTTGAGGTAAGGTGGGAGGTGATAGGGGAAGTCAGGTTATTGGGGAAGGGGGTGAAGTACGGTGCGAGGTGTTAGTCGGGAATGGGGGTGAAGTAAGGTGGGAGGTGATAGGTGAAGTCAGGTTAGTGGGCAAGGGGGTGAGGTAAGGTGGGAGGTGATAGGTGAAGTCAGGTTAGTGGGGAAGGGGGGTGAAGTAAGAAACTGGGAGGTGATAGATGAAGTCAGGTTAGTGGGGAAGTGGGTAAGGTAAGGTGGGAGGTGATAGGTGAAGTCAGGTTAGTGGGGAAGGGGGTGAGGTAAGGTGGGAGGTGATAGGGGAAGTCAGGTTATTGGGGAAGGGGGTGAAGTACGGTGCGAGGTGATAGGTGAAGTCAAGTTAGTGGGGAAGGGGGTGATTTAAGAAGCTGGGAGGTGATAGGTGAAGTCAGGTTATTGGGGAAGGGGGTTGAAGTAAGGTGGGAGGTGATAGGTGAAGTCAGGTTAGTGGGGAAGGGGGGTGAAGTAAGGTGGGAGGTGATAGGTGAAGTCAGGTTATTGGGGAAGGGGGGTGAAGTAAGAAACTGGGAGGTGATAGATGAAGTCAGGTTAGTGGGGAAGTGGGTAAGGTAAGGTGGGAGGTGATAGGTGAAGTCAGGTTAGTGGGGAAGTGGGGTGAAGTAAGAAACTGGGAGGTGATTGGGGAAGTCAGGTTAGTGGGGAAGTGGGGTGACGTAAGGTGGGAGTTGTTTGGTGAAGCCAGGTTAGTGGGGAAGGGGGTTGAAGTAAGGTGGGAGGTGATAGGTTAAGTCAGATTAGTGGGGAATGGGGGTGAAGTAAGGTGGGAGGTGATAGGTGAAGTCAGGTTATTGGGGAAGGGGGTGAAGTACGGTGCGAGGTGATAGGTGAAGTCAAGTTAGTGGGGAAGGGGGTGATGTAAGAAGCTGGGAGGTGATAGGTGAAGTCAGGTTAGTGGAGAAGGGGGTGAGGTATGGTGGGAGGTGATAGGTGAAGTCAGTTTAATGGGGAATGGGGTGAAGTAAGGTGGGAGGTGATAGGTGAAGTCAGGTTATTGGGGAAGGGGGTGAAGTACGGTGCGAGGTGATAGGTGAAGTCAAGTTAGTGGGGAAGGGGGTGATGTAAGAAGCTGGGAGGTGATAGGTGAAGTCAGGTTAGTCGGGAATGGGGGTGAAGTAAGGTGGGAGGTGATAGGTGAAGTCAGGATATTGGGGAAGGGGGTTGAAGTAAGGTGGGAGGTGATAGGTGAAGTCAGGTTAGTGGGGAATGGGGGTGAAGTAAGAAACTGGGAGGTGATAGGTGAAGTCTGGTTAGTGGGGAAGTGGGTGAGGTAAGGTGGGAAGTGATAGGTGAAGTCAGGTTAGTGGGGAAGTGGGGTGAAGTAAGAAACTGGGAGGTGATAGGTGAAGTCAGGTGAGTGGGGAAGGGGGTGTGGTAAGGTGGGAGGTGATAGGTGAAGTCAGGTTAGTGGGGAAGTGGGGTGAAGTAAGAAACTGGGAGGTGATAGGTGAAGTCAGGTTAGTGGGGAAGGGGGTGAAGAACGAAGCTGGGAGATGATAGTTGAAGTCAGGTTAGTGGGGAAGTTGGGTGAAGTAAGAAACTGGGAGGTGATTGGGGAAGTCAGGTTAGTGGGGAAGTGGGGTGACGTAAGGTGGGAGTTGTTTGGTGAAGCCAGGTTAGTGGGGAAGGGGGTGAAGTAAGGTGGGAGGTGATAAGTGAAGCCAGGTTAGTGGGGAAGGGGGTTGAAGTAAGGCGGGAGGTGATAGGTGAAGTCAGATTAGTGGGGAATGGGGGTGAAGTAAGAAACTGATGAGGTGATAGGTGAAGTCAGGTTAGTGGGGAAGGGGGTGAGGTAAGGTGGGAGGTGATAGGTGAAGTCAGGTTAATGGGGAATGGGGTGAAGTAAGGTGGGAGGTGATAGGTGAAGTCAGGTTATTGGGGAAGGGGGTGAAGTACGGTGCGAGGTGATAGGTGAAGTCAGGTTAGTGGGGATGGGGGTGAGGTAAGGTGGGAGGTGATAGGTGAAGTCAGGTTAATGGGGAATGGTGTGAAGTAAGGTGGGAGGTGATAGGTGAAGTCAGGTTATTGGGGAAGGGGGTGAAGTACGGTGCGAGGTGATAGGTGAAGTCAAGTTAGTGGGGAAGGGGGTGATGTAAGAAGCTGGGAGGTGATAGGTGAAGTCAGGTTAGTCGGGAATGGGGGTGAAGTAAGGTGGGAGGTGATAGGTGAAGTCAGGTTATTGGGGAAGGGGGTTGAAGTAAGGTGGGAGGTGATAGGTGAAGTCAGGTTATTGGGGAAGGGGGGTGAAGTAAGAAACTGGGTGGTGATAGGTGAAGTCAGGTTAGTGGAGAAGGGGGTGAGGTAAGGTGGGAGGTGATAGGTGAAGTCAGTTTAATGGGGAATGGGGTGAAGTAAGGTGGGAGGTGATAGGTGAAGTCAGGTTATTGGGGATGGGGGTGAGGTAAGGTGGGAGGTGATAGGTGAAGTCAGGTTATTGGGGAAGGGGGTGAAGTACGGTGCGAGGTGATAGGTGAAGTCAAGTTAGTGGGGAAGGGGGTGATGTAAGAAGCTGGGAGGTGATAGGTGAAGTCAGGTTAGTGGGGAAGGGGGTTGAAGTAAGGTGGGAGGTTATTGGTAAAGTCAGGTTAGTGTGGAAGGGGGTGAAGTAAGGTGGGAGGTGATAGTTGAAGTCAGGTTAGTGGGGAAGGGGGTTGAAGTAAGGTGTGAGGTGATAGGTGAAGTCAGGTTAGTGGGGAAGTGGGGTGAAGTAAGAAACTGGGAGGTGATTGGGGAAGTCAGGTTAGTGGGGAAGTGGGGTGACGTAAGGTGGGAGTTGTTTGGTGAAGCCAGGTTAGTGGGGAAGGGGGTTGAAGTAAGGTGGGAGGTGATAGGTTAAGTCAGATTAGTGGGGAATGGGGGTGAAGTAAGGTGGGAGGTGATAGGTGAAGTCAGGTTATTGGGGAAGGGGGTGAAGTACGGTGCGAGGTGATAGGTGAAGTCAAGTTAGTGGGGAAGGGGGTGATGTAAGAAGCTGGGAGGTGACAGGTGAAGTCAGGTTAGTGGAGAAGGGGGTGAGGTAAGGTGGGAGGTGATAGGTGAAGTCAGTTTAATGGGGAATGGGGTGAAGTAAGGTGGGAGGTGATAGGTGAAGTCAGGTTATTGGGGAAGGGGGTGAAGTACGGTGCGAGGTGATAGGTGAAGTCAAGTTAGTGGGGAAGGGGGTGATGTAAGAAGCTGGGAGGTGATAGGTGAAGTCAGGTTAGTCGGGAATGGGGGTGAAGTAAGGTGGGAGGTGATAGGTGAAGTCAGGTTATTGGGGAAGGGGGTTGAAGTAAGGTGGGAGGTGATAGGTGAAGTCAGGTTATTGGGGAAGGGGGGTGAAGTAAGAAACTGGGTGGTGATAGGTGAAGTCAGGTTAGTGGAGAAGGGGGTGAGGTAAGGTGGGAGGTGATAGGTGAAGTCAGTTTAATGGGGAATGGGGTGAAGTAAGGTGGGAGGTGATAGGTGAAGTCAGGTTATTGGGGATGGGGGTGAGGTAAGGTGGGAGGTGATAGGTGAAGTCAGGTTATTGGGGAAGGGGGTGAAGTACGGTGCGAGGTGATAGGTGAAGTCAAGTTAGTGGGGAAGGGGGTGATGTAAGAAGCTGGGAGGTGATAGGTGAAGTCAGGTTAGTGGGGAAGGGGGTTGAAGTAAGGTGGGAGGTTATTGGTAAAGTCAGGTTAGTGTGGAAGGGGGTGAAGTAAGGTGGGAGGTGATAGTTGAAGTCAGGTTAGTGGGGAAGGGGGTTGAAGTAAGGTGTGAGGTGATAGGTGAAGTCAGGTTAGTGGGGAAGTGGGGTGAAGTAAGAAACTGGGAGGTGATTGGGGAAGTCAGGTTAGTGGGGAAGTGGGGTGACGTAAGGTGGGAGTTGTTTGGTGAAGCCAGGTTAGTGGGGAAGGGGGTTGAAGTAAGGTGGGAGGTGATAGGTTAAGTCAGATTAGTGGGGAATGGGGGTGAAGTAAGGTGGGAGGTGATAGGTGAAGTCAGGTTATTGGGGAAGGGGGTGATGTAAGAAGCTGGGAGGTGATAGGTGAAGTCAGGTTAGTCGGGAATGGGGGTGAAGTAAGGTGGGAGGTGATAGGTGAAGTCAGGATATTGGGGAAGGGGGTTGAAGTAAGGTGGGAGGTGATAGGTGAAGTCAGGTTAGTGGGGAATGGGGGTGAAGTAAGAAACTGGGAGGTGATAGGTGAAGTCTGGTTAGTGGGGAAGTGGGTGAGGTAAGGTGGGAAGTGATAGGTGAAGTCAGGTTAGTGGGGAAGTGGGGTGAAGTAAGAAACTGGGAGGTGATAGGTGAAGTCAGGTGAGTGGGGAAGGGGGTGTGGTAAGGTGGGAGGTGATAGGTGAAGTCAGGTTAGTGGGGAAGTGGGGTGAAGTAAGAAACTGGGAGGTGATAGGTGAAGTCAGGTTAGTGGGGAAGGGGGTGAAGAACGAAGCTGGGAGATGATAGTTGAAGTCAGGTTAGTGGGGAAGTTGGGTGAAGTAAGAAACTGGGAGGTGATTGGGGAAGTCAGGTTAGTGGGGAAGTGGGGTGACGTAAGGTGGGAGTTGTTTGGTGAAGCCAGGTTAGTGGGGAAGGGGGTGAAGTAAGGTGGGAGGTGATAGGTGAAGCCAGGTTAGTGGGGAAGGGGGTTGAAGTAAGGCGGGAGGTGATAGGTGAAGTCAGATTAGTGGGGAATGGGGGTGAAGTAAGAAACTGATGAGGTGATAGGTGAAGTCAGGTTAGTGGGGAAGGGGGTGAGGTAAGGTGGGAGGTGATAGGTGAAGTCAGGTTAATGGGGAATGGGGTGAAGTAAGGTGGGAGGTGATAGGTGAAGTCAGGTTATTGGGGAAGGGGGTGAAGTACGGTGCGAGGTGATAGGTGAAGTCAGGTTAGTGGGGATGGGGGTGAGGTAAGGTGGGAGGTGATAGGTGAAGTCAGGTTAATGGGGAATGGTGTGAAGTAAGGTGGGAGGTGATAGGTGAAGTCAGGTTATTGGGGAAGGGGGTGAAGTACGGTGCGAGGTGATAGGTGAAGTCAAGTTAGTGGGGAAGGGGGTGATGTAAGAAGCTGGGAGGTGATAGGTGAAGTCAGGTTAGTCGGGAATGGGGGTGAAGTAAGGTGGGAGGTGATAGGTGAAGTCAGGTTATTGGGGAAGGGGGTTGAAGTAAGGTGGGAGGTGATAGGTGAAGTCAGGTTATTGGGGAAGGGGGGTGAAGTAAGAAACTGGGTGGTGATAGGTGAAGTCAGGTTAGTGGAGAAGGGGGTGAGGTAAGGTGGGAGGTGATAGGTGAAGTCAGTTTAATGGGGAATGGGGTGAAGTAAGGTGGGAGGTGATAGGTGAAGTCAGGTTATTGGGGATGGGGGTGAGGTAAGGTGGGAGGTGATAGGTGAAGTCAGGTTATTGGGGAAGGGGGTGAAGTACGGTGCGAGGTGATAGGTGAAGTCAAGTTAGTGGGGAAGGGGGTGATGTAAGAAGCTGGGAGGTGATAGGTGAAGTCAGGTTAGTGGGGAAGGGGGTTGAAGTAAGGTGGGAGGTTATTGGTAAAGTCAGGTTAGTGTGGAAGGGGGTGAAGTAAGGTGGGAGGTGATAGTTGAAGTCAGGTTAGTGGGGAAGGGGGTTGAAGTAAGGTGTGAGGTGATAGGTGAAGTCAGGTTAGTGGGGAAGTGGGGTGAAGTAAGAAACTGGGAGGTGATTGGGGAAGTCAGGTTAGTGGGGAAGTGGGGTGACGTAAGGTGGGAGTTGTTTGGTGAAGCCAGGTTAGTGGGGAAGGGGGTTGAAGTAAGGTGGGAGGTGATAGGTTAAGTCAGATTAGTGGGGAATGGGGGTGAAGTAAGGTGGGAGGTGATAGGTGAAGTCAGGTTATTGGGGAAGGGGGTGAAGTACGGTGCGAGGTGATAGGTGAAGTCAAGTTAGTGGGGAAGGGGGTGATGTAAGAAGCTGGGAGGTGACAGGTGAAGTCAGGTTAGTGGAGAAGGGGGTGAGGTAAGGTGGGAGGTGATAGGTGAAGTCAGTTTAATGGGGAATGGGGTGAAGTAAGGTGGGAGGTGATAGGTGAAGTCAGGTTATTGGGGAAGGGGGTGAAGTACGGTGCGAGGTGATAGGTGAAGTCAAGTTAGTGGGGAAGGGGGTGATGTAAGAAGCTGGGAGGTGATAGGTGAAGTCAGGTTAGTCGGGAATGGGGGTGAAGTAAGGTGGGAGGTGATAGGTGAAGTCAGGTTATTGGGGAAGGGGGTTGAAGTAAGGTGGGAGGTGATAGGTGAAGTCAGGTTATTGGGGAAGGGGGGTGAAGTAAGAAACTGGGTGGTGATAGGTGAAGTCAGGTTAGTGGAGAAGGGGGTGAGGTAAGGTGGGAGGTGATAGGTGAAGTCAGTTTAATGGGGAATGGGGTGAAGTAAGGTGGGAGGTGATAGGTGAAGTCAGGTTATTGGGGATGGGGGTGAGGTAAGGTGGGAGGTGATAGGTGAAGTCAGGTTATTGGGGAAGGGGGTGAAGTACGGTGCGAGGTGATAGGTGAAGTCAAGTTAGTGGGGAAGGGGGTGATGTAAGAAGCTGGGAGGTGATAGGTGAAGTCAGGTTAGTGGGGAAGGGGGTTGAAGTAAGGTGGGAGGTTATTGGTAAAGTCAGGTTAGTGTGGAAGGGGGTGAAGTAAGGTGGGAGGTGATAGTTGAAGTCAGGTTAGTGGGGAAGGGGGTTGAAGTAAGGTGTGAGGTGATAGGTGAAGTCAGGTTAGTGGGGAAGTGGGGTGAAGTAAGAAACTGGGAGGTGATTGGGGAAGTCAGGTTAGTGGGGAAGTGGGGTGACGTAAGGTGGGAGTTGTTTGGTGAAGCCAGGTTAGTGGGGAAGGGGGTTGAAGTAAGGTGGGAGGTGATAGGTTAAGTCAGATTAGTGGGGAATGGGGGTGAAGTAAGGTGGGAGGTGATAGGTGAAGTCAGGTTATTGGGGAAGGGGGTGAAGTACGGTGCGAGGTGATAGGTGAAGTCAAGTTAGTGGGGAAGGGGGTGATGTAAGAAGCTGGGAGGTGACAGGTGAAGTCAGGTTAGTGGAGAAGGGGGTGAGGTAAGGTGGGAGGTGATAGGTGAAGTCAGTTTAATGGGGAATGGGGTGAAGTAAGGTGGGAGGTGATAGGTGAAGTCAGGTTATTGGGGAAGGGGGTGAAGTACGGTGCGAGGTGATAGGTGAAGTCAAGTTAGTGGGGAAGGGGGTGATGTAAGAAGCTGGGAGGTGATAGGTGAAGTCAGGTTAGTCGGGAATGGGGGTGAAGTAAGGTGGGAGGTGATAGGTGAAGTCAGGTTATTGGGGAAGGGGGTTGAAGTAAGGTGGGAGGTGATAGGTGAAGTCAGGTTATTGGGGAAGGGGGGTGAAGTAAGAAACTGGGTGGTGATAGGTGAAGTCAGGTTAGTGGAGAAGGGGGTGAGGTAAGGTGGGAGGTGATAGGTGAAGTCAGTTTAATGGGGAATGGGGTGAAGTAAGGTGGGAGGTGATAGGTGAAGTCAGGTTAGTGGGGAAGGGGGTGATGTAAGAAGCTGGGAGGTGATAGGTGAAGTCAGGTTAGTCGGGAATGGGGGTGAAGTAAGGTGGGAGGTGATAGGTGAAGTCAGGTTATTGGGGAAGGGGGTTGAAGTAAGGTGGGAGGTGATAGGTGAAGTCAGGTTAGTGGGGAATGGGGGTGAAGTAAGAAACTGGGAGGTGATAGGTGAAGTCTGGTTAGTGGGGAAGTGGGTGAGGTAAGGTGGGAAGTGATAGGTGAAGTCAGGTTAGTGGGGAAGTGGGGTGAAGTAAGAAACTGGGAGGTGATAGGTGAAGTCAGGTGAGTGGGGAAGGGGGTGTGGTAAGGTGGGAGGTGATAGGTGAAGTCAGGTTAGTGGGGAAGGGGGTGAAGAACGAAGCTGGGAGATGTTAGGTGAAGTCAGGTTAGTCAGGAATGGGGGTGAAGTAAGGTGGGAGGTGATAGGTGAAGCCAGGTTAGTGGGGAAGGGGGTTGAAGTAAGGTGGGAGGTGATAGGTGAAGTCAGATTAGTGGGGAATGGGGGTGAAGTAAGAAACTGATGAGGTGATAGGTGAAGTCAGGTTAGTGGGGAAGGGGGTGAGGTAAGGTGGGAGGTGATAGGTGAAGTCAGGTTAGTGGGGAAAAGGGGTGAAGTAAGGTGGGAGGTGATAGGTGAAGTCAGGTTAGTGGGGAAGGGGGGTGAAGTAAGGTGGGAGGTGATAGATGAATCAGGTTAGTGGGGAAGGGGGGTGAAGTAAGGTGGGAGGTGATAGGAGAAGTCAGGTTAGTGGGGAAGGGGGTGAAGTAAGGTGGGAGGTGATAGGTGAAATCAGGTTAGTGGGGAAGGGCGTGAAGTAAGGTGGGAGGTGATAGGTGAAGTCAGGTTACTGGGGAAGGGGGGTGAAGTAAGAAACTGAGAGGTGATAGGTGAAGTCAGGTTAGTGGGTAAGTGGGGTGAAGTAAGAAACTGGGAGGTGATAGGGGAAGTCGGGTTAGTGAGGAAGTGGGATGAAGTAAGGTGGGAGGTGATAGGTGAAGTCTGGTTAGTGGGGAAGTGGGTGAGGTAAGGTGGGAGGTGATAGGTGAAGTCAGGTTAGTGGGGAAGGGGGGTGAAGTAAGAAACTGGGAGGTGATAGGGGAAGTCAGGTTAGTGGGGAACGGGGTGAAGTAAGAAACTGGGAGGTGATAGGGGAAGTCAGGTTAGTGGGGAAATGGGGTGAAGTAAGAAACTGGGAGGTGATAGGTGAAGTCAGGTTAGTGGGGAACGGGGTGAAGTAAGAAACTGGGAGGTGATAGGGGAAGTCAGGTTAGTGGGGAAGTGGGGTGAAGTAAGAAACTGGGAGGTGATAGGTGAAGTCAGGTGAGTGGGGAAGGGGGTGAGGTAAGGTGGGAGGTGATAGGTGAAGTCAGGTTATTGGGGAAGGGGGTTGAAGTAAGGTGGGAGGTGATAGGTGAAGTCAGGTTAGTGAGGAAGGGGGTTGAAGTAAGGTGGGAGGTGATAGGTGAAGTCAGGTTAGTGAGGAAGGGGGTGAAGAAAGAAGCTGGGAGATGATAGGTGAAGTCAGGTTAGTCGGGAATGGGGGTGAAGTAAGGTGGGAGGTGATAGGTGAAGTCAGGTTAGTGGGCAAGGGGGTGAGGTAAGGTGGGAGGTGATAGGTGAAGTCAGGTTAGTGGGGAAGGGGGGTGAAGTAAGAAACTGGGAGGTGATAGATGAAGTCAGGTTAGTGGGGAAGTGGGTAAGGTAAGGTGGGAGGTGATAGGTGAAGTCAGGTTAGTGGGGAAGGGGGTGAGGTAAGGTGGGAGGTGATAGGGGAAGTCAGGTTATTGGGGAAGGGGGTGAAGTACGGTGCGAGGTGTTAGTCGGGAATGGGGGTGAAGTAAGGTCGGAGGTGATAGGTGAAGTCAGGTTAGTGGGCAAGGGGGTGAGGTAAGGTGGGAGGTGATAGGTGAAGTCAGGTTAGTGGGGAAGGGGGGTGAAGTAAGAAACTGGGAGGTGATAGATGAAGTCAGGTTAGTGGGGAAGTGGGTAAGGTAAGGTGGGAGGTGTTAGGTGAAGTCAGGTTAGTGGGGAAGGGGGTGAGGTAAGGTGGGAGGTGATAGGGGAAGTCAGGTTATTGGGGAAGGGGGTGAAGTACGGTGCGAGGTGATAGGTGAAGTCAAGTTAGTGGGGAAGGGGGTGATTTAAGAAGCTGGGAGGTGATAGGTGAAGTCAGGCTATTGGGGAAGGGGGTTGAAGTAAGGTGGGAGGTGATAGGTGAAGTCAGGTTAGTGGGGAAGGGGGGTGAAGTAAGGTGGGAGGTGATAGGTGAAGTCAGGTTATTGGGGAAGGGGGGTGTAGTAAGTTGGGAGGTGATAGTTGAAATCAGGTTAGTGGGGAAGGGGGTTGAAGTAAGGTGGGAGGTGATAGGTGAAGTCAGGTTAGTGGGGAAGTGGGGTGAAGTAAGAAACTGGGAGGTGATTGGGGAAGTCAGGTTAGTGGGGAAGTGGGGTGACGTAAGGTGGGAGTTGTTTGGTGAAGCCAGGTTAGTGGGGAAGGGGGTTGAAGTAAGGTGGGAGGTGATAGGTTAAGTCAGATTAGTGGGGAATGGGGGTGAAGTAAGGTGGGAGGTGATAGGTGAAGTCAAGTTATTGGGGAAGGGGGTGAAGTACGGTGCGAGGTGATAGGTGAAGTCAAGTTAGTGGGGAAGGGGGTGATGTAAGAAGCTGGGAGGTGATAGGTGAAGTCAGGTTAGTGGAGAAGGGGGTGAGGTATGGTGGGAGGTGATAGGTGAAGTCAGTTTAATGGGGAATGGGGTGAAGTAAGGTGGGAGGTGATAGGTGAAGTCAGGTTATTGGGGAAGGGGGTGAAGTACGGTGCGAGGTGATAGGTGAAGTCAAGTTAGTGGGGAAGGGGGTGATGTAAGAAGCTGGGAGGTGATAGGTGAAGTCAGGTTAGTCGGGAATGGGGGTGAAGTAAGGTGGGAGGTGATAGGTGAAGTTAGGTTATTGGGGAAGGGGGTTGAAGTAAGGTGGGAGGTGATAGGTGAAGTCAGGTTAGTGGGGAATGGGGGTGAAGTAAGAAACTTGGAGGTGATAGGTGAAGTCTGGTTAGTGGGGAAGTGGGTGAGGTAAGGTGGGAAGTGATAGGTGAAGTCAGGTTAGTGGGGAAGTGGGGTGAAGTAAGAAACTGGGAGGTGATAGGTGAAGTCAGGTGAGTGGGGAAGGGGGTGTGGTAAGGTGGGAGGTGATAGGTGAAGTCAGGTTAGTGGGGAAGGGGGTGAAGAACGAAGCTGGGAGGTGATAGGGGAAGTCAGGTTAGTGGGGAAATGGGGTGAAGTAAGAAACTGGGAGGTGATAGGTGAAGTCAGGTTAGTGGGGAACGGGGTGAAGTAAGAAACTGGGAGGTGATAGGGGAAGTCAGGTTAGTGGGGAAGTGGGGTGAAGTAAGAAACTGGGAGGTGATAGGTGAAGTCAGGTGAGTGGGGAAGGGGGTGAGGTAAGGTGGGAGGTGATAGGTGAAGTCAGGTTAGTGGGGAAGGGGGGTGAAGTAAGAAACTGGGAGGTGATAGATGAAGTCAGGTTAGTGGGGAAGTGGGTAAGGTAAGGTGGGAGGTGATAGGTGAAGTCAGGTTATTGGGGAAGGGGATGAGGTAAGGTGGGAGGTGATAGGTGAAGTCAGGTTATTGGGGAAGGGGGTTGAAGTAAGGTGGGAGGTGATAGGTGAAGTCAGGTTAGTGAGGAAGGGGGTGAAGAAAGAAGCTGGGAGATGATAGGTGAAGTCAGGTTAGTCGGGAATGGGGGTGAAGTAAGGTGGGAGGTGATAGGTGAAGTCAGGTTAGTGGGCAAGGGGGTGAGGTAAGGTGGGAGGTGATAGGTGAAGTCAGGTTAGTGGGGAAGGGGGGTGAAGTAAGAAACTGGGAGGTGATAGATGAAGTCAGGTTAGTGGGGAAGTGGGTAAGGTAAGGTGGGAGGTGATAGGTGAAGTCAGGTTAGTGGGGAAGGGGGTGAGGTAAGGTGGGAGGTGATAGGGGAAGTCAGGTTATTGGGGAAGGGGGTGAAGTACGGTGCGAGGTGTTAGTCGGGAATGGGGGTGAAGTAAGGTCGGAGGTGATAGGTGAAGTCAGGTTAGTGGGCAAGGGGGTGAGGTAAGGTGGGAGGTGATAGGTGAAGTCAGGTTAGTGGGGAAGGGGGGTGAAGTAAGAAACTGGGAGGTGATAGATGAAGTCAGGTTAGTGGGGAAGGGGGTGAGGTAAGGTGGGAGGTGATAGGGGAAGTCAGGTTATTGGGGAAGGGGGTGAAGTACGGTGCGAGGTGATAGGTGAAGTCAAGTTAGTGGGGAAGGGGGTGATTTAAGAAGCTGGGAGGTGATAGGTGAAGTCAGGCTATTGGGGAAGGGGGTTGAAGTAAGGTGGGAGGTGATAGGTGAAGTCAGGTTAGTGGGGAAGGGGGGTGAAGTAAGGTGGGAGGTGATAGGTGAAGTCAGGTTATTGGGGAAGGGGGGTGTAGTAAGGTGGGAGGTGATAGTTGAAATCAGGTTAGTGGGGAAGGGGGTTGAAGTAAGGTGGGAGGTGATAGGTGAAGTCAGGTTAGTGGGGAAGTGGGGTGAAGTAAGAAACTGGGAGGTGATTGGGGAAGTCAGGTTAGTGGGGAAGTGGGGTGACGTAAGGTGGGAGTTGTTTGGTGAAGCCAGGTTAGTGGGGAAGGGGGTTGAAGTAAGGTGTGAGGTGATAGGTTAAGTCAGATTAGTGGGGAATGGGGGTGAAGTAAGGTGGGAGGTGATAGGTGAAGTCAGGTTATTGGGGAAGGGGGTGAAGTACGGTGCGAGGTGATAGGTGAAGTCAAGTTAGTGGGGAAGGGGGTGATGTAAGAAGCTGGGAGGTGATAGGTGAAGTCAGGTTAGTGGAGAAGGGGGTGAGGTATGGTGGGAGGTGATAGGTGAAGTCAGTTTAATGGGGAATGGGGTGAAGTAAGGTGGGAGGTGATAGGTGAAGTCAGGTTATTGGGGAAGGGGGTGAAGTACGGTGCGAGGTGATAGGTGAAGTCAAGTTAGTGGGGAAGGGGGTGATGTAAGAAGCTGGGAGGTGATAGGTGAAGTCAGGTTAGTCGGGAATGGGGGTGAAGTAAGGTGGGAGGTGATAGGTGAAGTCAGGTTATTGGGGAAGGGGGTTGAAGTAAGGTGGGAGGTGATAGGTGAAGTCAGGTTAGTGGGGAATGGGGGTGAAGTAAGAAACTGGGAGGTGATAGGTGAAGTCTGGTTAGTGGGGAAGTGGGTGAGGTAAGGTGGGAAGTGATAGGTGAAGTCAGGTTAGTGGGGAAGTGGGTGAGGTAAGGTGGGAGGTGATAGGTGAAGTCAGGTTAGTGGGGAAGTGGGGTGAAGTAAGAAACTGGGAGGTGATAGGTGAAGTCAGGTGAGTGGGGAAGGGGGTGTGGTAAGGTGGGAGGTGATAGGTGAAGTCAGGTTAGTGGGGAAGTTGGGTGAAGTAAGAAACTGGGAGGTGATTGGGGAAGTCAGGTTAGTGGGGAAGTGGGGTGACGTAAGGTGGGAGTTGTTTGGTGAAGCCAGGTTAGTGGGGAAGGGGGTGAAGTAAGGTGGGAGGTGATAGGTGAAGCCAGGTTAGTGGGGAAGGGGGTTGAAGTAAGGTGGGAGGTGATAGGTGAAGTCAGATTAGTGGGGAAGGGGGGTGAAGTAAGAAACTGGGTGGTGATAGGTGAAGTCAGGTTAGTGGAGAAGGGGGTGAGGTAAGGTGGGAGGTGATAGGTGAAGTCAGTTTAATGGGGAATGGGGTGAAGTAAGGTGGGAGGTGATAGGTGAAGTCAGGTTATTGGGGATGGGGGTGAGGTAAGGTGGGAGGTGATAGGTGAAGTCAGGTTATTGGGGAAGGGGGTGAAGTACGGTGCGAGGTGATAGGTGAAGTCAAGTTAGTGGGGAAGGGGGTGATGTAAGAAGCTGGGAGGTGATAGGTGAAGTCAGGTTAGTGGGGAAGGGGGTTGAAGTAAGGTGGGAGGTTATTGGTAAAGTCAGGTTAGTGTGGAAGGGGGTGAAGTAAGGTGGGAGGTGATAGTTGAAGTCAGGTTAGTGGGGAAGGGGGTTGAAGTAAGGTGTGAGGTGATAGGTGAAGTCAGGTTAGTGGGGAAGTGGGGTGAAGTAAGAAACTGGGAGGTGATTGGGGAAGTCAGGTTAGTGGGGAAGTGGGGTGACGTAAGGTGGGAGTTGTTTGGTGAAGCCAGGTTAGTGGGGAAGGGGGTTGAAGTAAGGTGGGAGGTGATAGGTTAAGTCAGATTAGTGGGGAATGGGGGTGAAGTAAGGTGGGAGCTGATAGGTGAAGTCAGGTTATTGGGGAAGGGGGTGAAGTACGGTGCGAGGTGATAGGTGAAGTCAAGTTAGTGGGGAAGGGGGTGATGTAAGAAGCTGGGAGGTGACAGGTGAAGTCAGGTTAGTGGAGAATGGGGGTGAAGTAAGGTGGGAGGTGATAGGTGAAGTCAGGTTATTGGGGAAGGGGGTTGAAGTAAGGTGGGAGGTGATAGGTGAAGTCAGGTTATTGGGGAAGGGGGGTGAAGTAAGAAACTGGGTGGTGATAGGTGAAGTCAGGTTAGTGGAGAAGGGGGTGAGGTAAGGTGGGAGGTGATAGGTGAAGTCAGTTTAATGGGGAATGGGGTGAAGTAAGGTGGGAGGTGATAGGTGAAGTCAGGTTATTGGGGAAGGGGGTGAAGTACGGTGCGAGGTGATAGCTGAAGTCATGTTAGTGGGGATGGGGGTGAGGTAAGGTGGGAGGTGATAGGTGAAGTCAGGTTAATGGGGAATGGTGTGAAGTAAGGTGGGAGGTGATAGGTGAAGTCAGGTTATTGGGGAAGGGGGTGAAGTACGGTGCGAGGTGATAGGTGAAGTCAAGTTAGTGGGGAAGGGGGTGATGTAAGAAGCTGGGAGGTGATAGGTGAAGTCAGGTTAGTGGGGAAGGGGGTTGAAGTAAGGTGGGAGGTTATAGGTGAAGTCAGGTTAGTGGGGAAGGGGGTTGAAGTAAGGTGGGAGGTGATAGGTGAAGTCAGGTTAGTGGGGAAGTGGGGTGAAGTAAGAAACTGGGAGGTGATTGGGGAAGTCAGGTTAGTGGGGAAGTGGGGTGACGTAAGGTGGGAGTTGTTTGGTGAAGCCAGGTTAGTGGGGAAGGGGGTTGAAGTAAGGTGGGAGGTGATAGGTTAAGTCAGATTAGTGGGGAATGGGGGTGAAGTAAGAAACTGGGAGGTGATAGGTGAAGTCAGGTTAGTGGGGAAGGGGGTAAGGTAAGGTGGGAGGTGATAGGTGAAGTCAGGTTAGTGGGGAAAGGGGGTGAAGTAAGGTGGGAGGTGATAGGTGAAGTCAGGTTAGTGGGGAAGGGGGGTGAAGTAAGGTGGGAGGTGATAGATGAATCAGGTTATTGGGGAAGGGGGGTGAAGTAAGGTGGGAGGTGATAGATGAAGTCAGTTTAATGGGGAATGGGGTGAAGTAAGGTGGGAGGTGATAGGTGAAGTCAGGTTATTGGGGAAGGGGGTGAAGTACGGTGCGAGGTGATAGGTGAAGTCAAGTTAGTGGGGAAGGGGGTGATGTAAGAAGCTGGGAGGTGATAGGTGAAGTCAGGTTAGTCGGGAATGGGGGTGAAGTAAGGTGGGAGGTGATAGGTGAAGTCAGGTTATTGGGGAAGGGGGTTGAAGTAAGGTGGGAGGTGATAGGTGAAGTCAGGTTAGTGGGGAATGGGGGTGAAGTAAGAAACTGGGAGGTGATAGGTGAAGTCTGGTTAGTGGGGAAGTGGGTGAGGTAAGGTGGGAAGTGATAGGTGAAGTCAGGTTAGTGGGGAAGTGGGTGAGGTAAGGTGGGAGGTGATAGGTGAAGTCAGGTTAGTGGGGAAGTGGGGTGAAGTAAGAAACTGGGAGGTGATAGGTGAAGTCAGGTGAGTGGGGAAGGGGGTGTGGTAAGGTGGGAGGTGATAGGTGAAGTCAGGTTAGTGGGGAAGGGGGTGAAGAACGAAGCTGGGAGATGATAGGTGAAGTCAGGTTAGTGGGGAAGTTGGGTGAAGTAAGAAACTGGGAGGTGATTGGGGAAGTCAGGTTAGTGGGGAAGTGGGGTGACGTAAGGTGGGAGTTGTTTGGTGAAGCCAGGTTAGTGGGGAAGGGGGTGAAGTAAGGTGGGAGGTGATAGGTGAAGCCAGGTTAGTGGGGAAGGGGGTTGAAGTAAGGTGGGAGGTGATAGGTGAAGTCAGATTAGTGGGGAAGGGGGGTGAAGTAAGAAACTGGGTGGTGATAGGTGAAGTCAGGTTAGTGGGGAAGGGGGTGAGGTAAGGTGGGAGGTGATAGGTGAAGTCAGATTAGTGGGGAAGGGGGGTGAAGTAAGAAACTGGGTGGTGATAGGTGAAGTCTGGTTAGTGGAGAAGGGGGTGAGGTAAGGTGGGAGGTGATAGGTGAAGTCAGTTTAATGGGGAATGGGGTGAAGTAAGGTGGGAGGTGATAGGTGAAGTCAGGTTATTGGGGATGGGGGTGAGGTAAGGTGGGAGGTGATAGGTGAAGTCAGGTTATTGGGGAAGGGGGTGAAGTACGGTGCGAGGTGATAGGTGAAGTCAAGTTAGTGGGGAAGGGGGTGATGTAAGAAGCTGGGAGGTGATAGGTGAAGTCAGGTTAGTGGGGAAGGGGGTTGAAGTAAGGTGGGAGGTTATTGGTAAAGTCAGGTTAGTGTGGAAGGGGGTGAAGTAAGGTGGGAGGTGATAGTTGAAGTCAGGTTAGTGGGGAAGGGGGTTGAAGTAAGGTGTGAGGTGATAGGTGAAGTCAGGTTAGTGGGGAAGTGGGGTGAAGTAAGAAACTGGGAGGTGATTGGGGAAGTCAGGTTAGTGGGGAAGTGGGGTGACGTAAGGTGGGAGTTGTTTGGTGAAGCCAGGTTAGTGGGGAAGGGGGTTGAAGTAAGGTGGGAGGTGATAGGTTAAGTCAGATTAGTGGGGAATGGGGGTGAAGTAAGGTGGGAGCTGATAGGTGAAGTCAGGTTATTGGGGAAGGGGGTGAAGTACGGTGCGAGGTGATAGGTGAAGTCAAGTTAGTGGGGAAGGGGGTGATGTAAGAAGCTGGGAGGTGACAGGTGAAGTCAGGTTAGTGGAGAATGGGGGTGAAGTAAGGTGGGAGGTGATAGGTGAAGTCAGGTTATTGGGGAAGGGGGTTGAAGTAAGGTGGGAGGTGATAGGTGAAGTCAGGTTATTGGGGAAGGGGGGTGAAGTAAGAAACTGGGTGGTGATAGGTGAAGTCAGGTTAGTGGAGAAGGGGGTGAGGTAAGGTGGGAGGTGATAGGTGAAGTCAGTTTAATGGGGAATGGGGTGAAGTAAGGTGGGAGGTGATAGGTGAAGTCAGGTTATTGGGGAAGGGGGTGAAGTACGGTGCGAGGTGATAGCTGAAGTCATGTTAGTGGGGATGGGGGTGAGGTAAGGTGGGAGGTGATAGGTGAAGTCAGGTTAATGGGGAATGGTGTGAAGTAAGGTGGGAGGTGATAGGTGAAGTCAGGTTATTGGGGAAGGGGGTGAAGTACGGTGCGAGGTGATAGGTGAAGTCAAGTTAGTGGGGAAGGGGGTGATGTAAGAAGCTGGGAGGTGATAGGTGAAGTCAGGTTAGTGGGGAAGGGGGTTGAAGTAAGGTGGGAGGTTATAGGTGAAGTCAGGTTAGTGGGGAAGGGGGTTGAAGTAAGGTGGGAGGTGATAGGTGAAGTCAGGTTAGTGGGGAAGTGGGGTGAAGTAAGAAACTGGGAGGTGATTGGGGAAGTCAGGTTAGTGGGGAAGTGGGGTGACGTAAGGTGGGAGTTGTTTGGTGAAGCCAGGTTAGTGGGGAAGGGGGTTGAAGTAAGGTGGGAGGTCATAGGTTAAGTCAGATTAGTGGGGAATGGGGGTGAAGTAAGAAACTGGGAGGTGATAGGTGAAGTCAGGTTAGTGGGGAAGGGGGTAAGGTAAGGTGGGAGGTGATAGGTGAAGTCAGGTTAGTGGGGAAAGGGGGTGAAGTAAGGTGGGAGGTGATAGGTGAAGTCAGGTTAGTGGGGAAGGGGGGTGAAGTAAGGTGGGAGGTGATAGATGAATCAGGTTATTGGGGAAGGGGGGTGAAGTAAGGTGGGAGGTGATAGATGAAGTCAGGTTAGTGGGGAAGGGGGGTGAAGTAAGGTGGGAGGTGATAGATGAAGTCAGGTTAGTGGGGAAGGGGGTGAAGTAAGGTGGGAGGTGATAGATGAATCAGGTTAGTGGGGAAGGGGGGGTGAAGTAAGGTGGGAGGTGATAGGAGAAGTCAGGTTAGTGGGGAAGGGGGTGAAGTAAGGTGGGAGGTGATAGGTGAAATCAGGTTAATGGGGAAGGGCGTGAAGTAAGGTGGGAGGTGATAGGTGAAGTCAGGTTAGTGGGGAAGGGGGGTGAAGTAAGAAACTGAGAGGTGATAGGTGAAGTCAGCTTAGTGGGGAAGTGGGGTGAAGTAAGGTGGGAGGTGATAGCTGAAGTCTGGTTAGTGGGGAATGGGGGTGAAGTAAGAAACTGGGAGGTGATAGGTGAAGTCTGGTTAGTGGGGAAGTGGGTGAGGTAAGGTGGGAAGTGATAGGTGAAGTCAGGTTAGTGGGGAAGTGGGGTGAAGTAAGAAACTGGGAGGTGATAGGTGAAGTCAGGTTAATGGGGAAGGGGGTGAAGTACGGTGCGAGGTGATAGGTGAAGTCAAGTTAGTGGGGAAGGGGGTGATGTAAGAAGCTGGGAGGCGATAGGTGAAGTCAGGTTAGTCGGGAATGGGGGTGAAGTAAGGTGGGAGGTGATAGGTGAAGTCAGGTTATTGGGGAAGGGGGTTGAAGTAAGGTGGGAGGTGATAGGTGAAGTCAGGTTATTGGGGAAGGGGGGTGAAGTAAGAAACTGGGTGGTGATAGGTGAAGTCAGGTTAGTGGAGAAGGGGGTGAGGTAAGGTGGGAGGTGATAGGTGAAGTCAGTTTAATGGGGAATGGGGTGAAGTAAGGTGGGAGGTAATAGGTGAAGTCAGGTTATTGGGGATGGGGGTGAGGTAAGGTGGGAGGTGATAGGTGAAGTCAGGTTATTGGGGAAGGGAGTGAAGTACGGTGCGAGGTGATAGGTGAAGTCAAGTTAGTGGGGAAGGGGGTGATGTAAGAAGCTGGGAGGTGATAGGTGAAGTCAGGTTAGTGGGGAAGGGGGTTGAAGTAAGGTGGGAGGTTATTGGTAAAGTCAGGTTAGTGTGGAAGGGGGTGAAGTAAGGTGGGAGGTGATAGTTGAAGTCAGGTTAGTGGGGAAGGGGGTTGAAGTAAGGTGTGAGGTGATAGGTGAAGTCAGGTTAGTGGGGAAGTGGGGTGAAGTAAGAAACTGGGAGGTGATTGGGGAAGTCAGGTTAGTGGGGAAGTGGGGTGACGTAAGGTGGGAGTTGTTTGGTGAAGCCAGGTTAGTGGGGAAGGGGGTTGAAGTAAGGTGGGAGGTGATAGGTTAAGTCAGATTAGTGGGGAATGGGGGTGAAGTAAGGTGGGAGGTGATAGGTGAAGTCAGGTTATTGGGGAAGGGGGTGAAGTACGGTGCGAGGTGATAGGTGAAGTCAAGTTAGTGGGGAAGGGGGTGATGTAAGAAGCTGGGAGGTGACAGGTGAAGTCAGGTTAGTGGAGAAGGGGGTGAGGTAAGGTGGGAGGTGATAGGTGAAGTCAGTTTAATGGGGAATGGGGTGAAGTAAGGTGGGAGGTGATAGGTGAAGTCAGGTTATTGGGGAAGGGGGTGAAGTACGGTGCGAGGTGATAGGTGAAGTCAAGTTAGTGGGGAAGGGGGTGATGTAAGAAGCTGGGAGGTGATAGGTGAAGTCAGGTTAGTCGGGAATGGGGGTGAAGTAAGGTGGGAGGTGATAGGTGAAGTCAGGTTATTGGGGAAGGGGGTTGAAGTAAGGTGGGAGGTGATAGGTGAAGTCAGGTTATTGGGGAAGGGGGGTGAAGTAAGAAACTGGGTGGTGATAGGTGAAGTCAGGTTAGTGGAAAAGGGGGTGAGGTAAGGTGGGAGGTGATAGGTGAAGTCAGTTTAATGGGGAATGGGGTGAAGTAAGGTGGGAGGTGATAGGTGAAGTCAGGTTATTGGGGAAGGGGGTGAAGTACGGTGCGAGGTGATAGGTGAAGTCATGTTAGTGGGGATGGGGGTGAGGTAAGGTGGGAGGTGATAGGTGAAGTCAGGTTAATGGGGAATGGTGTGAAGTAAGGTGGGAGGTGATAGGTGAAGTCAGGTTATTGGGGAAGGGGGTGAAGTACGGTGCGAGATGATAGGTGAAGTCAAGTTAGTGGGGAAGGGGGTGATGTAAGAAGCTGGGAGGTGATAGGTGAAGTCAGGTTAGTGGGGAAGGGGGTTGAAGTAAGGTGGGAGGTTATAGGTGAAGTCAGGTTAGTGGGGAAGGGGGTTGAAGTAAGGTGGGAGGTGATAGGTGAAGTCAGGTTAGTGGGGAAGTGGGGTGAAGTAAGAAACTGGGAGGTGATTGGGGAAGTCAGGTTAGTGGGGAAGTGGGGTGACGTAAGGTGGGAGTTGTTTGGTGAAGCCAGGTTAGTGGGGAAGGGGGTTGAAGTAAGGTGGGAGGTGATAGGTTAAGTCAGATTAGTGGGGAATGGGGGTGAAGTAAGAAACTGGGAGGTGATAGGTGAAGTCAGGTTAGTGGGGAAGGGGGTAAGGTAAGGTGGGAGGTGATAGGTGAAGTCAGGTTAGTGGGGAAAGGGGGTGAAGTAAGGTGGGAGGTGATAGGTGAAGTCAGGTTAGTGGGGAAGGGGGGTGAAGTAAGGTGGGAGGTGATAGATGAATCAGGTTATTGGGGAAGGGGGGTGAAGTAAGGTGGGAGGTGATAGATGAAGTCAGGTTAGTGGGGAAGGGGTGTGAAGTAAGGTGGGAGGTGATAGATGAAGTCAGGTTAGTGGGGAAGGGGGTGAAGTAAGGTGGGAGGTGATAGATGAATCAGGTTAGTGGGGAAGGGGGGGTGAAGTAAGGTGGTAGGTGATAGGAGAAGTCAGGTTAGTGGGGAAGGGGGTGAAGTAAGGTGGGAGGTGATAGGTGAAATCAGGTTAATGGGGAAGGGCGTGAAGTAAGGTGGGAGGTGAGAGGTGAAGTCAGGTTAGTGGGGAAGGGGGGTGAAGTAAGAAACTGAGAGGTGATAGGTGAAGTCAGCTTAGTGGGGAAGTGGGGTGAAGTAAGGTGGGAGGTGATAGCTGAAGTCTGGTTAGTGGGGAATGGGGGTGAAGTAAGAAACTGGGAGGTGATAGGTGAAGTCAGGTTAGTGGAGAAGGGGGTGAGGTAAGGTGGGAGGTGATAGGTGAAGTCAGTTTAATGGGGAATGGGGTGAAGTAAGGTGGGAGGTGATAGGTGAAGTCAGGTTATTGGGGAAGGGGGTGAAGTACGGTGCGAGGTGATAGGTGAAGTCAAGTTAGTGGGGAAGGGGGTGATGTAAGAAGCTGGGAGGTGATAGGTGAAGTCAGGTTAGTCGGGAATGGGGGTGAAGTAAGGTGGGAGGTGATAGGTGAAGTCAGGTTATTGGGGAAGGGGGTTGAAGTAAGGTTGGAGGTGATAGGTGAAGTCAGGTTATTGGGGAAGGGGGGTGAAGTAAGAAACTGGGTGGTGATAGGTGAAGTCAGGTGAGTGGAAAAGGGGGTGAGGTAAGGTGGGAGGTGATAGGTGAAGTCAGTTTAATGGGGAATGGGGTGAAGTAAGGTGGGAGGTGATAGGTGAAGTCAGGTTATTGGGGAAGGGGGTGAAGTACGGTGCGAGGTGATAGGTGAAGTCATGTTAGTGGGGATGGGGGTGAGGTAAGGTGGGAGGTGATAGGTGAAGTCAGGTTAATGGGGAATGGTGTGAAGTAAGGTGGGAGGTGATAGGTGAAGTCAGGTTATTGGGGAAGGGGGTGAAGTACGGTGCGAGATGATAGGTGAAGTCAAGTTAGTGGGGAAGGGGGTGATGTAAGAAGCTGGGAGGTGATAGGTGAAGTCAGGTTAGTGGGGAAGGGGGTTGAAGTAAGGTGGGAGGTTATAGGTGAAGTCAGGTTAGTGGGGAAGGGGGTTGAAGTAAGGTGGGAGGTGATAGGTGAAGTCAGGTTAGTGGGGAAGTGGGGTGAAGTAAGAAACTGGGAGGTGATTGGGGAAGTCAGGTTAGTGGGGAAGTGGGGTGACGTAAGGTGGGAGTTGTTTGGTGAAGCCAGGTTAGTGGGGAAGGGGGTTGAAGTAAGGTGGGAGGTGATAGGTTAAGTCAGATTAGTGGGGAATGGGGGTGAAGTAAGAAACTGGGAGGTGATAGGTGAAGTCAGGTTAGTGGGGAAGGGGGTAAGGTAAGGTGGGAGGTGATAGGTGAAGTCAGGTTAGTGGGGAAAGGGGGTGAAGTAAGGTGGGAGGTGATAGGTGAAGTCAGGTTAGTGGGGAAGGGGGGTGAAGTAAGGTGGGAGGTGATAGATGAATCAGGTTATTGGGGAAGGGGGGTGAAGTAAGGTGGGAGGTGATAGATGAAGTCAGGTTAGTGGGGAAGGGGGGTGAAGTAAGGTGGGAGGTGATAGATGAAGTCAGGTTAGTGGGGAAGGGGGTGAAGTAAGGTGGGAGGTGATAGATGAATCAGGTTAGTGGGGAAGGGGGGGTGAAGTAAGGTGGTAGGTGATAGGAGAAGTCAGGTTAGTGGGGAAGGGGGTGAAGTAAGGTGGGAGGTGATAGGTGAAATCAGGTTAATGGGGAAGGGCGTGAAGTAAGGTGGGAGGTGAGAGGTGAAGTCAGGTTAGTGGGGAAGGGGGGTGAAGTAAGAAACTGAGAGGTGATA
This sequence comes from Hemitrygon akajei, assembly GCF_048418815.1. Classification (NCBI taxonomy): domain Eukaryota; kingdom Metazoa; phylum Chordata; class Chondrichthyes; order Myliobatiformes; family Dasyatidae; genus Hemitrygon; species Hemitrygon akajei. Next base: position 139,983,896 of record NC_133124.1, on the reverse strand, counting down.
GGTGAAGTCAGCTTAGTGGGGAAGTGGGGTGAAGTAAGGTGGGAGGTGATAGCTGAAGTCTGGTTAGTGGGGAATGGGGGTGAAGTAAGAAACTGGGAGGTGATAGGTGAAGTCTGGTTAGTGGGGAAGTGGGTGAGGTAAGGTGGGAAGTGATAGGTGAAGTCAGGTTAGTGGGGAAGTGGGGTGAAGTAAGAAACTGGGAGGTGATAGGTGAAGTCAGGTGAGTGGGGAAGGGGGTGTGGTAAGGTGGGAGGTGATAGGTGAAGTCAGGTTAGTGGGGAAGGGGGTGAAGAACGAAGCTGGGAGATGTTAGGTGAAGTCAGGTTAGTCAGGAATGGGGGTGAAGTAAGGTGGGAGGTGATAGGTGAAGCCAGGTTAGTGGGGAAGGGGGTTGAAGTAAGGTGGGAGGTGATAGGTGAAGTCAGATTAGTGGGGAATGGGGGTGAAGTAAGAAACTGATGAGGTGATAGGTGAAGTCAGGTTAGTGGGGAAGGGGGTGAGGTAAGGTGGGAGGTGATAGGTGAAGTCAGGTTAGTGGGGAAAGGGGGTGAAGTAAGGTGGGAGGTGATAGGTGAAGTCAGATTAGTGGGGAATGGGGGTGAAGTAAGAAACTGATGAGGTGATAGGTGAAGTCAGGTTAGTGGGGAAGGGGGTGAGGTAAGGTGGGAGGTGATAGGTGAAGTCAGGTTAGTGGGGAAAGGGGGTGAAGTAAGGTGGGAGGTGATAGGTGAAATCAGGTTAGTGGGGAAGGGCGTGAAGTAAGGTGGGAGGTGATAGGTGAAGTCAGGTTAGTGGGGAAGGGGGGTGAAGTAAGAAACTGAGAGGTGATAGGTGAAGTCAGGTTAGTGGGGAATGGGGTGAAGTAAGAAACTGGGAGGTGATAGGGGAAGTCAGGTTAGTGGGGAAGTGGGGTGAAGTAAGAAACTGGGAGGTGATAGGTGAAGTCAGGTGAGTGGGGAAGGGGGTGAGGTAAGGTGGGAGGTGATAGGTGAAGTCAGGTTAGTGGGGAAGGGGGGTGAAGTAAGAAACTGGGAGGTGATAGATGAAGTCAGGTTAGTGGGGAAGGGGGTGAAGAAAGAAGCTGGGAGATGATAGGTGAAGTCAGGTTAGTCGGGAATGGGGGTGAAGTAAGGTGGGAGGTGATAGGTGAAGTCAGGTTAGTGGGCAAGGGGGTGAGGTAAGGTGGGAGGTGATAGGTGAAGTCAGGTTAGTGGGGAAGGGGGGTGAAGTAAGAAACTGGGAGGTGATAGATGAAGTCAGGTTAGTGGGGAAGTGGGTAAGGTAAGGTGGGAGGTGATAGGTGAAGTCAGGTTAGTGGGGAAGGGGTTGAGGTAAGGTGGGAGGTGATAGGGGAAGTCAGGTTATTGGGGAAGGGGGTGAAGTACGGTGCGAGGTGTTAGTCGGGAATGGGGGTGAAGTAAGGTGGGAGGTGATAGGTGAAGTCAGGTTAGTGGGCAAGGGGGTGAGGTAAGGTGGGAGGTGATAGGTGAAGTCAGGTTAGTGGGGAAGTGGGGTGAAGTAAGAAACTGGGAGGTGATAGATGAAGTCAGGTTAGTGGGGAAGTGGGTAAGGTAAGGTGGGAGGTGATAGGTGAAGTCAGGTTAGTGGGGAAGGGGGTGAGGTAAGGTGGGAGGTGATAGGGGAAGTCAGGTTATTGGGGAAGGGGGTGAAGTACGGTGCGAGGTGATAGGTGAAGTCAAGTTAGTGGGGAAGGGGGTGATTTAAGAAGCTGGGAGGTGATAGGTGAAGTCAGGTTATTGGGGAAGAGGGTTGAAGTAAGGTGGGAGGTGATAGGTGAAGTCAGGTTAGTGGGGAAGGGGGGTGAAGTAAGGTGGGAGGTGATAGGTGAAGTCAGGTTATTGGGGAAGGGGGGTGAAGTAAGGTGGGAGGTGATAGTTGAAATCAGGTTAGTGGGGAAGGGGGTTGAAGTAAGGTGGGAGGTGATAGGTGAAGTCAGGTTAGTGGGGAAGTGGGGTGAAGTAAGAAACTGGGAGGTGATTGGGGAAGTCAGGTTAGTGGGGAAGTGGGGTGACGTAAGGTGGGAGTTGTTTGGTGAAGCCAGGTTAGTGGGGAAGGGGGTTGAAGTAAGGTGGGAGGTGATAGGTTAAGTCAGATTAGTGGGGAATGGGGGTGAAGTAAGGTGGGAGGTGATAGGTGAAGTCAGGTTATTGGGGAAGGGGGTGAAGTACGGTGCGAGGTGATAGGTGAAGTCAAGTTAGTGGGGAAGGGGGTGATGTAAGAAGCTGGGAGGTGATAGGTGAAGTCAGGTTAGTGGAGAAGGGGGTGAGGTATGGTGGGAGGTGATAGGTGAAGTCAGTTTAATGGGGAATGGGGTGAAGTAAGGTGGGAGGTGATAGGTGGTCAGGTTATTGGGGAAGGGGGTGAAGTACGGTGCGAGGTGATAGGTGAAGTCAAGTTAGTGGGGAAGGGGGTGATGTAAGAAGCTGGGAGGTGATAGGTGAAGTCAGGTTAGTCGGGAATGGGGGTGAAGTAAGGTGGGAGGTGATAGGTGAAGTCAGGTTATTGGGGAAGGGCGTTGAAGTAAGGTGGGAGGTGATAGGTGAAGTCAGGTTATTGGGGAAGGGGGGTGAAGTAAGAAACTGGGTGGTGATAGGTGAAGTCAGGTTAGTGGAGAAGGGTGTGAAGTACGGTGGGAGGTGATAGGTGAAGTCAGGTTATTGGGGAAGGGGGTGAAGTACGGTGCGAGGTGATAGGTGAAGTCAGGTTAGTGTGGATGGGGGTGAGGTAAGGTGGGAGGTGATAGGTGAAGTCAGTTTAATGGGGAATGGGGTGAAGTAAGGTGGGAGGTGATAGGTGAAGTCAGGTTATTGGGGAAGGGGGTGAAGTACGGTGCGAGGTGATAGGTGAAGTCAGGTTAGTGGGGATGGGGGTGAGGTAAGGTGGGAGGTGATAGGTGAAGTCAGGTTAATGGGGAATGGTGTGAAGTAAGGTGGGAGGTGATAGGTGAAGTCAGGTGAGTGGGGAAGGGGGTGAGGTAAGGTGGGAGGTGATAGGTGAAGTCAGGTTAATGGGGAATGGTGTGAAGTAAGGTGGGAGGTGATAGGTGAAGTCAGGTTATTGGGGAAGGGGGTGAAGTACGGTGCGAGGTGATAGGTTAAGTCAAGTTAGTGGGGAAGGGGGTGATGTAAGAATCTGGGAGGTGATAGGTGAAGTCAGGTTAGTGGGGAAGGGGGTTGAAGTAAGGTGGGAGGTTATAGGTGATGTCAGGTTAGTGTGGAAGGGGGTGAAGTAAGGTGGGAGGTGATAGTTGAAGTCAGGTTAGTGGGGAAGCGGGTTGAAGTAAGGTGGGAGGTGATAGGTGAAGTCAGGTTAGTGGGGAAGTGGGGTGAAGTAAGAAACTGGGAGGTGATTGGCGAAGTCAGGTTAGTGGGGAAGTGGGGTGACGTAAGGTGGGAGTTGTTTGGTGAAGCCAGGTTAGTGGGGAAGGGGGTGAGGTAAGGTGGGAGGTGATAGGTTAAGTCAGGTTAGTGGGGAAGGGGGGTGAAGTAAGAAACTGGGAGGTGATAGATGAAGTCAGGTTAGTGGGGAAGTGGGTAAGGTAAGGTGGGAGGTGATAGGTGAAGTCAGGTTAGTGGGGAAGGGGATGAGGTAAGGTGGGAGGTGATAGGTGAAGTCAGGTTATTGGGGAAGGGGGTTGAAGTAAGGTGGGAGGTGATAGGTGAAGTCAGGTTAGTGAGGAAGGGGGTGAAGAAAGAAGCTGGGAGATGATAGGTGAAGTCAGGTTAGTCGGGAATGGGGGTGAAGTAAGGTGGGAGGTGAGAGGTGAAGTCAGGTTAGTGGGCAAGGGGGTGAGGTAAGGTGGGAGGTGATAGGTGAAGTCAGGTTAGTGGGGAAGGGGGGTGAAGTAAGAAACTGGGAGGTGATAGATGAAGTCAGGTTAGTGGGGAAGTGGGTAAGGTAAGGTGGGAGGTGATAGGTGAAGTCAGGTTAGTGGGGAAGTGGGTAAGGTAAGGTGGGAGGTGATAGGTGAAGTCAGGTTAGTGGGGAAGGGGGTGAAGTAAGGTGGGAGGTGATAGGTGAAGTCAGGTTAGTGGGGAAGTGGGTAAGGTAAGGTGGGAGGTGATTGGTGAAGTCAGGTTAGTGGGGATGGGGGTGAAGTAAGGTGGGAGGTGATAGATGAAGTCAGGTTAGTGGGGAAGTGGGTAAGGTAAGGTGGGAGGTGATAGGTGAAGTCAGGTTAGTGCGGAAGGGGGTGTGGTAAGGTGGGAGGTGATAGGTGAAGTCAGGTTAGTGGGGAAGGGGGTGAAGAACGAAGCTGGGAGATGATAGTTGAAGTCAGGTTAGTCGGGAATGGGGGTGAAGTAAGTTGGGAGGTGATAGGTGAAGTCAGGTTAGTGGGGAAGTGGGGTGAAGTAAGAAACTGGGAGGTGATAGGTGAAGTCAGGTTAGTCGGGAAGTGGGTAAGGTAAGGTGGGAGGTGATAGGTGAAGTCAGGTTAGTGGGGAAGGGGGTGAGGTAAGGTGGGAGGTGATAGGTGAAGTCAGGTTAGTGGGGAAGGGGGTGAGGTAAGGTGGGAGGATATAGGGGAAGTCAGGTTAGTGGGGAAGTGGGGTGACGTAAGGTGGGAGTTGTTTGGTGAAGCCAGGTTAGTGGGGAAGGGGGTTGAAGTAAGGTGGGAGGTGATAGGTTAAGTCAGATTAGTGGGGAATGGGGGTGAAGTAAGAAACTGGGAGGTGATAGGTGAAGTCAGGTTAGTGGGGAAGGGGGTGAGGTAAGGTGGGAGGTGATAGGTGAAGTCAGGTTAGTGGGGAAAGGGGGTGAAGTAAGGTGGGAGGTGATAGGTGAAGTCAGGTTAGTGGGGAAGGGGGGTGAAGTAAGGTGGGAGGTGATAGATGAATCAGGTTAGTGGGGAAGGGGGGTGAAGCAAGGTGGGAGGTGATAGATGAAGTCAGGTTAGTGGGGAAGGGGGGTGAAGTAAGGTGGGAGGTGATAGATGAAGTCAGGTTAGTGGGGAAGGGGGTGAAGTAAGGTGGGAGGTGATAGATGAATCAGGTTAGTGGGGAAGGGGGGTGAAGTAAGGTGGGAGGTGATCGGTGAAGTCAGGTTAATGGGGAAGGGCGTGAAGTAAGGTGGGAGGTGATAGGTGAAGTCAGGTTAGTGGGGAAGGGGGGTGAAGTAAGAAACTGAGAGGTGATAGGTGAAGTCAGCTTAGTGGGTAAGTGGGGTGAAGTAAGAAACTGGGTGGTGATAGGGGAAGTTGGGTTAGTGGGGAAGTGGGGTGAAGTAAGGTGGGAGGTGATAGCTGAAGTCTGGTTAGTGGGGAAGTGGGTGAGGTAAGGTGGGAGGTGATAGGTGAAGTCAGGTTAGTGGGGAAAGGGGGTGAAGTAAGGTGGGAGGTGATAGGTGAAGTCAGGTTAGTGGGGAAGTGGGGTGACGTAAGGTGGGAGTTGTTTGGTGAAGCCAGGTTAGTGGGGAAGGGGGTGAGGTAAGGTGGGAGGTGATAGGTTAAGTCAGGTTAGTGGGGAAGGGGGGTGAAGTAAGAAACTGGGAGGTGATAGATGAAGTCAGGTTAGTGGGGAAGTGGGTAAGGTAAGGTGGGAGGTGATAGGTGAAGTCAGGTTAGTGGGGAAGGGGATGAGGTAAGGTGGGAGGTGATAGGTGAAGTCAGGTTATTGGGGAAGGGGGTTGAAGTAAGGTGGGAGGTGATAGGTGAAGTCAGGTTAGTGAGGAAGGGGGTGAAGAAAGAAGCTGGGAGATGATAGGTGAAGTCAGGTTAGTCGGGAATGGGGGTGAAGTAAGGTGGGAGGTGATAGGTGAAGTCAGGTTAGTGGGCAAGGGGGTGAGGTAAGGTGGGAGGTGATAGGTGAAGTCAGGTTAGTGGGGAAGGGGGGTGAAGTAAGAAACTGGGAGGTGATAGATGAAGTCAGGTTAGTGGGGAAGTGGGTAAGGTAAGGTGGGAGGTGATAGGTGAAGTCAGGTTAGTGGGGAAGTGGGTAAGGTAAGGTGGGAGGTGATAGGTGAAGTCAGGTTAGTGGGGAAGGGGGTGAAGTAAGGTGGGAGGTGATAGGTGAAGTCAGGTTAGTGGGGAAGTGGGTAAGGTAAGGTGGGAGGTGATAGGTGAAGTCAGGTTAGTGGGGAAGGGGGTGAAGTAAGGTGGGAGGTGATAGATGAAGTCAGGTTAGTGGGGAAGTGGGTAAGGTAAGGTGGGAGGTGATAGGTGAAGTCAGGTTAGTGCGGAAGGGGGTGTGGTAAGGTGGGAGGTGATAGGTGAAGTCAGGTTAGTGGGGAAGGGGGTGAAGAACGAAGCTGGGAGATGATAGTTGAAGTCAGGTTAGTCGGGAATGGGGGTGAAGTAAGTTGGGAGGTGATAGGTGAAGTCAGGTTAGTGGGGAAGTGGGGTGAAGTAAGAAACTGGGAGGTGATAGGTGAAGTCAGGTTAGTCGGGAAGTGGGTAAGGTAAGGTGGGAGGTGATAGGTGAAGTCAGGTTAGTGGGGAAGGGGGTGAGGTAAGGTGGGAGGTGATAGGTGAAGTCAGGTTAGTGGGGAAGGGGGTGAGGTAAGGTGGGAGGTGATAGGGGAAGTCAGGTTAGTGGGGAAGTGGGGTGACGTAAGGTGGGAGTTGTTTGGTGAAGCCAGGTTAGTGGGGAAGGGGGTTGAAGTAAGGTGGGAGGTGATAGGTTAAGTCAGATTAGTGGGGAATGGGGGTGAAGTAAGAAACTGGGAGGTGATAGGTGAAGTCAGGTTAGTGGGGAAGGGGGTGAGGTAAGGTGGGAGGTGATAGGTGAAGTCAGGTTAGTGGGGAAAGGGGTTGAAGTAAGGTGGGAGGTGATAGGTGAAGTCAGGTTAGTGGGGAAGGGGGGTGAAGTAAGGTGGGAGGTGATAGATGAATCAGGTTAGTGGGGAAGGGGGGTGAAGCAAGGTGGGAGGTGATAGATGAAGTCAGGTTAGTGGGGAAGGGGGGTGAAGTAAGGTGGGAGGTGATAGATGAAGTCAGGTTAGTGGGGAAGGGGGTGAAGTAAGGTGGGAGGTGATAGATGAATCAGGTTAGTGGGGAAGGGGGGTGAAGTAAGGTGGGAGGTGATCGGTGAAGTCAGGTTAATGGGGAAGGGCGTGAAGTAAGGTGGGAGGTGATAGGTGAAGTCAGGTTAGTGGGGAAGGGGGGTGAAGTAAGAAACTGAGAGGTGATAGGTGAAGTCAGCTTAGTGGGTAAGTGGGGTGAAGTAAGAAACTGGGTGGTGATAGGGGAAGTTGGGTTAGTGGGGAAGTGGGGTGAAGTAAGGTGGGAGGTGATAGCTGAAGTCTGGTTAGTGGGGAAGTGGGTGAGGTAAGGTGGGAGGTGATAGGTGAAGTCAGGTTAGTGGGGAATGGGGGTGAAGTAAGAAACTGGGAGGTGATAGGTGAAGTCTGGTTAGTGGGGAAGGGGGTGAGGTAAGGTGGGAGGTGATAGGTGAAGTCAGGTTAATGGGGAAAGGGGGTGAAGTAAGGTGGGAGGTGATAGGTGAAGTCAGGTTAGTGGGGAAGGGGGGTGAAGTAAGGTGGGAGGTGATAGGTTAAGTCAGATTAATGGGGAATGGGGGTGAAGTAAGAAACTGGGAGGTGATAGGTGAAGTCAGGTTAGTGGGGAAGGGGGTGAGGTAAGGTGGGAGGTGATAGGTGAAGTCAGGTTAGTGGGGAAGGGGGGTGAAGTAAGGTGGGAGGTGATAGGTGAAGTCAGGTTAGTGGGGAAAGGGGGTGAAGTAAGGTGGGAGGTGATAGGTGAAGTCAGGTTAGTGGGGAAGGGGGGTGAAGTAAGGTGGGAGGTGATAGATGAATCAGGTTAGTGGGGAAGGGGGGTGAAGTAAGGTGGGAGGTGATAGATGAAGTCAGGTTAGTGGGGAAGGGGGGTGAAGTAAGGTGGGAGGTGATAGATGAAGTCAGGTTAGTGGGGAAGGGGGGTGAAGTAAGCAGGGAGGTGATAGGTGAAGTCAGGTTAGTAGGGAAGGGGGGTGAAGTAAGGTGGGAGGTGATAGGTGAAGTCAGGTTAGTGGGGAAGGGGGGTGAAGTAAGGTGGGAGGTGATAGGTGAAGTCAGGTTAGTGGGGAAAGGGGGTGAAGTAAGGTGGGAGGTGATAGGTGAAGTCAGGTTAGTGGGGAAGGGGGGTGAAGTAAGGTGGGAGGTGATAGATGAATCAGGTTAGTGGGGAAGGGGGGTGAAGTAAGGTGGGAGGTGATAGATGAAGTCAGGTTAGTGGGGAAGGGGGGTGAAGTAAGGTGGGAGGTGATAGATGAAGTCAGGTTAGTGGGGAAGGGGGTGAAGTAAGGTGGGAGGTGATAGATGAATCAGGTTAGTGGGGAAGGGGGGTGAAGTAAGGTGGGAGGTGATAGGTGAAGTCAGGTTAATGGGGAAGGGCGTGAAGTAAGGTGGGAGGTGATAGGTGAAGTCAGGTTAGTGGGGAAGGGGGGTGAAGTAAGAAACTGAGAGGTGATAGGTGAAGTCAGCTTAGTGGGTAAGTGGGGTGAAGTAAGAAACTGGGTGGTGATAGGGGAAGTCGGGTTAGTGGGGAAGTGGGGTGAAGTAAGGTCGGAGGTGATAGGTGAAGTCTGGTTAGTGGGGAAGTGGGTGAGGTAAGGTGGGAGGTGATAGGTGAAGTCTGGTTAGTGGGGAAGTGGGTGAAGTAAGGTGGGAGGTGATAGCTGAAGTCTGGTTAGTGGGGAAGTGGGTGAGGTAAGGTGGGAGGTGATAGGTGAAGTCTGGTTAGTGGGGAAGTGGGGTGAAGTAAGAAACTGGGAGGTGATAGGTGAAGTCAGGTGAGTGGGGAAGGGCGTGAAGTAAGGTGGGAGGTGATAGGTGAAGTCAGGTTAGTGGGGAATGGGGGTGAAGTAAGAAACTGGGAGGTGATAGGTGAAGTCTGGTTAGTGGGGAAGTGGGTGAGGTAAGGTGGGAAGTGATAGGTGAAGTCAGGTTAGTGGGGAAGTGGGGTGAAGTAAGAAACTGGGAGGTGAAAGGTGAAGTCAGCTTAGTGGGTAAGTGGGGTGAAGTAAGAAACTGGGTGGTGATAGGTGAAGTCAGGTTAATGGGGAAGTGGGGTGAAGTAAGGTGGGAGGTGATAGCTGAAGTCTGGTTAGTGGGGAAGTGGGTGAGGTAAGGTGGGAGGTGATAGGTGAAGTCAGGTTAGTGGGGAATGGGGGTGAAGTAAGAAACTGGGAGGTGATAGGTGAAGTCTGGTTAGTGGGGAAGTGGGTGAGGTAAGGTGGGAAGTGATAGGTGAAGTCAGGTTAGTGGGGAAGTGGGGTGAAGTAAGAAAGTGGGAGGTGATAGGTGAAGTCAGGTGAGTGGGGAAGGGGGTGTGGTAAGGTGGGAGGTGATAGGTGAAGTCAGGTTAGTGGGGAAGGGGGTGAAGAACGAAGCTGGGAGATGATAGTTGAAGTCAGGTTAGTCGGGAATGGGGGTGAAGTAAGTTGGGAGGTGATAGGTGAAGTCAGGTTAGTGGGGAAGTGGGGTGAAGTAAGAAACTGGGAGGTGATAGGTGAAGTCAGGTTAGTGGGGAAGTGGGTAAGGTAAGGTGGGAGGTGATAGGTGAAGTCAGGTTAGTGGGGAAGGGGGTGAGGTAAGGTGGGAGGTGATAGGTGAAGTCAGGTTAGTGGGGAAGGGGGTGAGGTAAGGTGGGAGGTGATAGGGGAAGTCAGGTTAGTGGGGAAGTGGGGTGACGTAAGGTGGGAGTTGTTTGGTGAAGCCAGGTTAGTGGGGAAGGGGGTTGAAGTAAGGTGGGAGGTGATAGGTTAAGTCAGATTAGTGGGGAATGGGGGTGAAGTAAGAAACTGGGAGGTGATAGGTGAAGTCAGGTTAGTGGGGAAGGGGGTGAGGTAAGGTGGGAGGTGATAGGTGAAGTCAGGTTAGTGGGGAAAGGGGGTGAAGTAAGGTGGGAGGTGATAGGTGAAGTCAGGTTAGTGGGGAAGGGGGGTGAAGTAAGGTGGGAGGTGATAGATGAATCAGGTTAGTGGGGAAGGGGGGTGAAGTAAGGTGGGAGGTGATAGATGAAGTCAGGTTAGTGGGGAAGGGGGGTGAAGTAAGGTGGGAGGTGATAGATGAAGTCAGGTTAGTGGGGAAGGGGGTGAAGTAAGGTGGGAGGTGATAGATGAATCAGGTTAGTGGGGAAGGGGGGTGAAGTAAGGTGGGAGGTGATCGGTGAAGTCAGGTTAATGGGGAAGGGGGGTGAAGTAAGAAACTGAGAGGTGATAGGTGAAGTCAGCTTAGTGGGTAAGTGGGGTGAAGTAAGAAACTGGGTGGTGATAGGGGAAGTCGGGTTAGTGGGGAAGTGGGGTGAAGTAAGGTGGGAGGTGATAGCTGAAGTCTGGTTAGTGGGGAAGTGGGTGAGGTAAGGTGGGAGGTGATAGGTGAAGTCAGGTTAGTGGGGAAGGGGGGTGAAGTAAGAAACTGGGAGGTGATAGGGGAAGTCAGGTTAGTGGGGAACGGGGTGAAGTAAGAAACTGGGAGGTGATTGGGGAAGTCAGGTTAGTGGGGAAATGGGGTGAAGTAAGAAACTGGGAGGTGATAGGTGAAGTCAGGTTAGTGGGGAACGGGGTGACGTAAGAAACTGGGAGGTGATAGGGGAAGTCAGGTTAGTGGGGAAGTGGGGTGAAGTAAGAAACTGGGAGGTGATAGGTGAAGTCAGGTGAGTGGGGAAGGGGGTGAGGTAAGGTGGGAGGTGATAGGTGAAGTCAGGTTAGTGGGGAAGGGGGGTGAAGTAAGAAACTGGGAGGTGATAGATGAAGTCAGGTTAGTGGGGAAGGGGGTGAAGAAAGAAGCTGGGAGATGATAGGTGAAGTCAGGTTAGTCGGGAATGGGGGTGAAGTAAGGTGGGAGGTGATAGGTGAAGTCAGGTTAGTGGGCAAGGGGGTGAGGTAAGGTGGGAGGTGATAGGTGAAGTCAGGTTAGTGGGGAAGGGGGGTGAAGTAAGAAACTGGGAGGTGATAGATGAAGTCAGGTTAGTGGGGAAGTGGGTAAGGTAAGGTGGGAGGTGATAGGTGAAGTCAGGTTAGTGGGGAAGTGGGTGAAGTAAGGTGGGAGGTGATAGGTGAAGTCAGGTTAGTGGGGAAGTGGGTAAGGTAAGGTGGGAGGTGATAGATGAAGTCAGGTTAGTGGGGAAGTGGGTAAGGTAAGGTGGGAGGTGATAGGTGAAGTCAGGTTAGTGCGGAAGGGGGTGAAGTAAGGTGGGAGGTGATAGGTGAAGTCAGGTTAGTGGGGAAGGGGGTGAAGTAAGGTGGGAGGTGATAGGTGAAGTCAGGTTAGTGGGGAAGTGGGTAAGGTAAGGTGGGAGGTGATAGGTGAAGTCAGGTTAGTGGGGAAGGGGGTGAAGTAAGGTGGGAGGTGATAGGTGAAGTCAGGTTAGTGGGGAAGGGGGTGAGGTAAGGTGGGAGGTGATAGGGGAAGTCAGGTTAGTGGGGAAGTGGGGTGAAGTAAGAAACTGGGAGGTGATTGGGGAAGTCAGGTTAGTGGGGAAGTGGCGTGACGTAAGGTGGGAGTTGTTTGGTGAAGCCAGTTTAGTGGGGAAGGGGGTTGAAGTAAGGTGGGAGGTTATAGGTGAAGTCTGGTTAGTGGGGAAGTGGGTGAGGTAAGGTGGGAGGTGATAGGTGAAGTCTGGTTAGTGGGGAAGTGGGTGAAGTAAGGTGGGAGGTGATAGGGGAAGTCTGGTTAGTGGGGAAGTGGGGTGAAGTAAGAAACTGGGAGGTGATAGGTGAAGTCAGGTGAGTGGGGAAGGGCGTGAAGTAAGGTGGGAGGTGATAGGTGAAGTCAGGTTAGTGGGGAATGGGGGTGAAGTAAGGTGGGAGGTGATAGGTGAAGTCTGGTTAGTGGGGAAGTGGGGTGAAGTAAGAAACTGGGAGGTGATAGGTGAAGTCAGGTGAGTGGGGAAGGGCGTGAAGTAAGGTGGGAGGTGATAGGTGAAGTCAGGTTAGTGGGGAATGGGGGTGAAGTAAGAAACTGGGAGGTGATAGGTGAAGTCTGGTTAGTGGGGAAGTGGGTGAGGTAAGGTGTGAAGTGATAGGTGAAGTCAGGTTAGTGGGGAAGTGGGGTGAAGTAAGAAACTGGGAGGTGATAGGTGAAGTCAGGTGAGTGGGGAAGGGCGTGAAGTAAGGTGGGAGGTGATAGGTGAAGTCAGGTTAGTGGGGAAGGGGGGTGAAGTAAGAAACTGAGAGGTGATAGGTGAAGTCAGCTTAGTGGGTAAGTGGGGTGAAGTAAGAAACTGGGTGGTGATAGGGGAAGTCGGGTTAGTGGGGAAGTGGGGTGAAGTAAGGTGGGAGGTGATAGCTGAAGTCTGGTTAGTGGGGAAGTGGGTGAGGTAAGGTGGGAGGTGATAGGTGAAGTCAGGTTAGTGGGGAATGGGGGTGAAGTAAGAAACTGGGAAGTGATAGGTGAAGTCAGGTTAGTGGGGAAGTGGGGTGAAGTAAGAAACTGGGAGGTGATAGGTGAAGTCAGGTTAGTGGGGAAGGGGGTGTGGTAAGGTGGGAGGTGATAGGTGAAGTCAGGTTAGTGGGGAAGGGGGTGAAGAACGAAGCTGGGAGATGATAGTTGAAGTCAGGTTAGTCGGGAATGGGGGTCAAGTAAGTTGGGAGGTGATAGGTGAAGTCAGGTTAGTGGGGAAGTGGGGTGAAGTAAGAAACTGGGAGGTGATAGGTGAAGTCAGGTTAGTGGGGAAGTGGGTAAGGTAAGGTGGGAGGTGATAGGTGAAGTCAGGTTAGTGGGGAAGGGGGTGAGGTAAGGTGGGAGGTGATAGGTGAAGTCAGGTTAGTGGGGAAGGGGGTGAGGTAAGGTGGGAGGTGATAGGGGAAGTCAGGTTAGTGGGGAAGTGGGGTGACGTAAGGTGGGAGTTGTTTGGTGAAGCCAGGTTAGTGGGGAATGGGGTTGAAGTAAGGTGGGAGGTGATAGGTTAAGTCAGATTAGTGGGGAATGGGGGTGAAGTAAGAAACTGGGAGGTGATAGGTGAAGTCAGGTTAGTGGGGAAGGGGGTGAGGTAAGGTGGGAGGTGATAGGTGAAGTCAGGTTAGTGGGGAAAGGGGGTGAAGTAAGGTGGGAGGTGATAGGTGAAGTCAGGTTAGTGGGGAAGGGGGGTGAAGTAAGGTGGGAGGTGATAGATGAAGTCAGGTTAGTGGGGAAAGGGGGTGAAGTAAGGTGGGAGGTGATAGGTGAAGTCAGGTTAGTGGGGAAAGGGGGTGAAGTAAGGTGGGAGGTGATAGGTGAAGTCAGGTTAGTGGGGAAGGGGGGTGAAGTAAGGTGGGAGGTGATAGATGAAGTCAGGTTAGTGGGGAAGGGGGGTGAAGTAAGGTGGGAGGTGATAGATGAAGTCAGGTTAGTGGGGAAGGGGGTGAAGTAAGGTGGGAGGTGATAGATGAATCAGGTTAGTGGGGAAGGGGGGTGAAGTAAGGTGGGAGGTGATAGGTGAAGTCAGGTTAATGGGGAAGGGCGTGAAGTAAGGTGGGAGGTGATAGGTGAAGTCAGGTTAGTGGGGAAGGGGGGTGAAGTAAGAAACTGAGAGGTGATAGGTGAAGTCTGGTTAGTGGGGAAGTGGGTGAGGTAAGGTGGGAGGTGATAGGTGAAGTCAGGTTAGTGGGGAAGTGGGGTGAAGTAAGAAACTGGGAGGTGATAGGTGAAGTCAGGTGAGTGGGGAAGGGGGTGTGGTAAGGTGGGAGGTGATAGGTGAAGTCAGGTTAGTGGGGAAGGGGGTGAAGAACGAAGCTGGGAGATGATAGTTGAAGTCAGGTTAGTCGGGAATGGGGGTGAAGTAAGTTGGGAGGTGATAGGTGAAGCCAGGTTAGTGGGGAAGGGGGTTGAAGTAAGGTGGGAGGTGATAGGTGAAGTCAGATTAGTGGGGAATGGGGGTGAAGTAAGAAACTGATGAGGTGATAGGTGAAGTCAGGTTAGTGGGGAAGGGGGTGAGGTAAGGTGGGAGGTGATAGGTGAAGTCAGGTTAGTGGGGAAAGGGGGTGAAGTAAGGTGGGAGGTGATAGGTGAAGTCAGGTTAGTGGGGAAGGGGGGTGAAGTAAGGTGGGAGGTGATAGGTGAAATCAGGTTAGTGGGGAAGGGCGTGAAGTAAGGTGGGAGGTGATAGGTGAAGTCAGGTTAGTGGGGAAGGGGGGTGAAGTAAGAAACTGAGAGGTGATAGGTGAAGTCAGGTTAGTGGGTAAGTGGGGTGAAGTAAGAAACTGGGAGGTGATAGGGGAAGTCGGGTTAGTGAGGAAGTGGGGTGAAGTAAGGTGGGAGGTGATAGGTGAAGTCTGGTTAGTGGGGAAGTGGGTGAGGTAAGGTGGGAGGTGATAGGTGAAGTCAGGTTAGTGGGGAAGGGGGGTGAAGTAAGAAACTGGGAGGTGATAGGGGAAGTCAGGTTAGTGGGGAACGGGTTGAAGTAAGAAACTGGGAGGTGATAGGGGAAGTCAGGTTAGTGGGGAAGTGGGGTGAAGTAAGAAACTGGGAGGTGATAGGTGAAGTCAGGTTAGTGGGGAACGGGGTGAAGTAAGAAACTGGGAGGTGATAGGGGAAGTCAGGTTAGTGGGGAAGTGGGGTGAAGTAAGAAACTGGGAGGTGATAGGTGAAGTCAGGTGAGTGGGGAAGGGGGTGAGGTAAGGTGGGAGGTGATAGGTGAAGTCAGGTTAGTGGGGAAGGGGGGTGAAGTAAGAAACTGGGAGGTGATAGATGAAGTCAGATTAGTGGGGAAGTGGGTAAGGTAAGGTGGGAGGTGATAGGTGAAGTCAGGTTATTGGGGAAGGGGATGAGGTAAGGTGGGAGGTGATAGGTGAAGTCAGGTTATTGGGGAAGGGGGTTGAAGTAAGGTGGGAGGTGATAGGTGAAGTCAGGTTAGTGAGGAAGGGGGTGAAGAAAGAAGCTGGGAGATGATAGGTGAAGTCAGGTTAGTCGGGAATGGGGGTGAAGTAAGGTGGGAGGTGATAGGTGAAGTCAGGTTAGTGGGCAAGGGGGTGAGGTAAGGTGGGAGGTGATAGGTGAAGTCAGGTTAGTGGGGAAGGGGGGTGAAGTAAGAAACTGGGAGGTGATAGATGAAGTCAGGTTAGTGGGGAAGTGGGTAAGGTAAGGTGGGAGGTGATAGGTGAAGTCAGGTTATTGGGGACGGGGATGAGGTAAGGTGGGAGGTGATAGGTGAAGTCAGGTTATTGGGGAAGGGGGTTGAAGTAAGGTGGGAGGTGATAGGTGAAGTCAGGTTAGTGGGGAAGGGGGTGAAGAAAGAAGCTGGGAGATGATAGGTGAAGTCAGGTTAGTCGGGAATGGGGGTGAAGTAAGGTGGGAGGTGATAGGTGAAGTCAGGTTAGTGGGGAAGGGGGTGAGGTAAGGTGGGAGGTGATAGGGGAAGTCAGGTTAGTGGGTGTGGTGAACTAGATATACCTGTCTGACTGCTCCTGTGGCTCCTCCCAAGACCCTGCTGACTACCCCTGTGGCTCCTCCCACAGACCCCTGTATAAAGGCGACTGTGGCCTGCTGCTCTCCCTCATTTTCCCCAGGATGTAGTGTTGTTCTTCAGTCAATAAAAGCCGATATCTCTCTACCTGAGTCTCGGCGTGAGTTATTGATGGTGCATCAATTTTATTGACTGAAAGTTACAACATGGAAACCGCTTTACGCCCAGAACGCCTAGACTTGGACCCCCGAGACCCTGGAGCAGCTCTTGCCTTTGAACACTGGCTGGTGTGCTTCCAATCGTACTTAGAGGAGGTTCGTGCCACTGACTCGGCTGTTCGGCACAAACTTCTCTTCTCGAGGGTCGCCCCAAAATTTTATTCGTTCATCAGGGACATATCCACCTACGAGGAGGCGCTTGCCGCCCTCCAAAGACAGTACCTGCGGCCAGTAAATCCAGTTTATGCACGGCACCGCTTGGCAACGCGAAAACAGCGGCCTACGGAGTCGACTGCTGAATTTTTCCGCGAGTTACTGACCCTAGCGCGGGCCTGCGACTGCAAAGCGCTCACAGCGGAACAGCATAAGGAACTCTTGGTCCGAGACGCTTTTGTGACTGGGGTTCGGTCAGTGTGTATCCGCCAGCGGCTGCTGGAAAAAGCTGATCTTACCTTACGCTCCGCGATAGAGACGGCCGATTCGATAGAGGCTGCGCAACTGTACGCCGAAGAAGTCCAACCGAGCCATTCCCCGGTTCCGAGCGAATTCGCCAACGCCGCTGCCAGTCGCGGTATCTCAAACCCCACGAATTCGCCAGGTACGAAACTCTGTTACTTTTGTGGGCTTCGGAAACATGCCCGGGTAAGCTGTCCGGCGCGCGAAGCGACGTGTTCCAGCTGTGGGAAGAAGGGCCATTTCGCCAAGGTCTGTAAATCTAAACCGCGCCCGGGGTCGAGCAGCGCCGCGTCTGAGACCTGGGGGCCGCCATTTTGCATGACCGGATGTGGACAACCATCTTTGCCGACGTCACCAGGCCCCGCCCCCGACTCGCCATCTTGCATGACCGGATGTGGACAACCATCTTTGCCGGCGTCACCAGGCCCCGCCCCTACCTACCCGTGTGCGACCTGGGAGCCGCCATCTTGCATGCCCGGATGTGAGCGGCCATCTTTGCAGGCGTCACCAGGCCCCGCCCCCGACTCGCCCCGTTCTACGCTGGCTTCCGTGACCCTCGATCAAAGCGCTCCGCACCAGCTCGCAAGGTCGATGATGGACATCCTGGTGGAGGGGCACAGGACTAGCTGCCTGTTTGACACGGGCAGCACTGAGAGTTTTATTGACCCGGCCACAGTGAAACGCTGCGGACTCGTGACACGGCCGGTCCGTCAGAAGATCACCTTGGCTTCAGGGTCGCATTCCACAGACATCCGGGTGGGTTGTGTAGCGACATTGGTGGTGCAGGGCACAGAATATCGGAACTTTGCGTTCCTGGTCATGCCTCGACTGTGCGCACCTGTGCTATTGGGGCTGGACTTCCAGAGCCATCTCGAAAGTGTGACTATGGCATATGACGGGCCCCACCCACCACTCACTGTCAGGAATCCTCAGTTTGGTGGGACTTCGCCATATACTCCGTTACCACACGCACATACACCCCGAACCCCACATCCCGCCCAGCACCATGTCGATAGCTGTGCTGCTGACACTATTTGCAACCTCTCCACCCTCAAGATCCCTCCCCCATCGCTGTTCACCAACCTGACCCCCGACTGTAAACCTGTGGCAACTAAAAGTAGGAGGTACAGTGCGGGGGACAGGGCCTTTATTCATTCAGAGGTGCAGCGGCTGCTCAGGGAGGGGATCATTGAGCCAAGCACAAGCCCATGGCGGTCCCAGGTGGTCGTTGTTCGGACTGGGCAGAAAAATAGGATGGTTGTGGACTACAGCCAGACCATCAATAGATTCACGCAGCTTGACGCGTACCCCCTACCCCGCATCGCGGATATGGTCAACCAGATAGCTCAGTACAAGGTGTACTCGACAATTGATCTGAAATCCGCTTATCACCAGCTCCCCATCCGCCCAGAGGACCGCCCCTACACCGCCTTCGAGGCGGGTGGCAGGCTCTATCACTTTCTGCGCGTCCCGTTTGGTGTCACAAATGGGGTCTCGGTCTTCCAGAGGGAGATGGACCGGATGGTGGACCAGTACAGACTGACGGCCACATTTCCCTATCTAGATAACATCACCATCTGTGGTCGCGACTGGTCGGACCATGACGCCAACCTCCAACGTTTTTTCCAGGTGGCCGATGCTTTGAACCTGACTTATAACAAGGACAAGTGTGTGTTCAGAACCACACGACTCGCTATCCTTGGGTATGTCGTGGAGAACGGGGTCATTGGCCCTGACCCCGACCGTATGCGCCCCCTGTTAGAACTCCCTCTTCCCACTACTCTCAAGGCCCTCCGGCGGTGCCTGGGTTTTTTTTCCTATTACGCCCAATGGGTTCCCCATTACGCAGACAAGGCCCGCCCCCTGGTCAAGTCTACCACCTTTCCCCTCTCTGCCGAGGCCCGCGCGGCCTTCAGCTGCATTAAAGGGGACATTGCCAAAGCAACGATGCATGCGGTAGACGAGACCATTCCCTTCCAAGTAGAGAGTGACGCCTCTGACGTCGCGCTGGCTGCTACCCTCAATCAGGAAGGCAGGCCAGTGGCGTTTTTTTCTCGTACCCTTCAAGGCTCTGAACTTCGGCACTCCACGGTGTAGAAAGAAGCCCAAGCCATAGTGGAAGCTATTCGGCACTGGAGGCACTATCTCGCCGGCAGAAGGTTCACCTTGCTGACCGACCAGCGCTCGGTTGCGTTCATGTTCAGCAGCCAACAGCGGGGCAAAATCAAAAATGATAAAATTTTGCGATGGAGAATAGAACTCTCCACCTATACTTACGATATCCTGTACCGGCCTGGCAGGCTCAATGAACCGTCTGATGCCCTATCCCGGGGACCGTGTGCTAGTGCCCAGCTCGACCAGCTGTATGCCCTTCATGCCCAACTTTGCCACCCGGGGGTCACCCGGTTTTATCACTTCATTAAAGCCCGGAACCTGCCGTACTCCCTGGAGGACATCAGGACGATGACCAGGGACTGCCAGATCTGCGCTGAGTGCAAACCGCACTTCTACCGTCCTGACACTGCGCAGCTTGTCAAGGCCACCCGCCCTTTTGAGCGACTGAGTATTGACTTTAAGGGCCCCCTTCCCTCCACCGACCGCAATGTCTACTTTCTCAGTATTATTGACGAGTACTCGCGATTCCCCTTTGCCGTTCCCTGCCCCGACACTACTACCACGTCGGTCATAAAAGTCCTGCGCCAGCTCTTCACACTGTTCGGATATCCCTGCTATGTCCACAGTGATAGAGGGTCCTCCTTTATGAGTGACGAGTTGCGCCGGTTCCTGCTTGCTAGGGGCATAGCTACTAGTCGCACCACGAGTTATAATCCCCGGGGGAATGGCCAGGTGGAGAGGGAGAATGCCACGGTGTGGAAGGCCATACTTTTAGCCCTTAAGTCACAAGGGTTGCCGGTCTCCCGATGGCAGGAGGTCCTCCCTGAGGCACTCCACTCTATCCGCTCCCTGTTGTGTACGTCCACTAATGCCACCCCTCACGAACGCTTATTCTCTTTTCCCAGGAAGTCTGTCACTGGGACCACCCTGCCAGTTTGGCTGACGTCCCCGGGGCCAGTGCTGCTGCGTAAACATGCGAGGAGTAATAAGTACTCACCACTGGTCGAGAAGGTTCACCTCCTGCATGCTAATCCCCAGTATGCCTACGTGGTCTTGCCTGATGGGCGGGAGGACACGGTCTCTGTCCGCGACCTGGCGCCCGCCGGAGCAGCAGACCACTACCCCGAGCACTCCACGGTAACTTTGCACCCTGTACCCGAAGTGACTCCGCGCGCACCGTGCCCCACACAGACTCCGTATGCGTCTGTTCCAGGGCCCTCGCTCACACGCGAGGGATCCCTGACACCTCCTGTTGGGACAGAATTAACCCACTCTCCGCCTTCGGAGCACACACCACCTCCGGCACCTGTGCCGTCATCACCTCCGGCTCCTGTGCAATTGCAGCCGGAGCTCCGTAGATCGCAGCGAACGATTCGACCACCTGATCGACTTAACCTGTAAATATACTTGGGAATTTTTTTTAAACAAAGGAGGGGTGAATGTGGTGAACTAGATATACCTGTCTGACTGCTCCTGTGGCTCCTCCCAAGACCCTGCTGACTACCCCTGTGGCTCCTCCCACAGACCCCTGTATAAAGGCGACTGTGGCCTGCTGCTCTCCCTCATTTTCCCCAGGATGTAGTGTTGTTCTTCAGTCAATAAAAGCCGATATCTCTCTACCTAAGTCTCGGCGTGAGTTATTGATGGTGCATCAGTGGGGAAGTGGTGTGACGTAAGAAACTGGGAGGTGATAGGTGAAGTCAGGTTAGTGTGGAAGGGGGTGAAGAAAGAAGCTGGGAGATGATAGGTGAAGTCAGGTTAGTCGGGAATGGGGGTGAAGTAAGGTGGGAGGTGATAGGTGAAGTCAGGTTAGTGGGGAAGGGGGTGAAGAAAGAAGCTGGGAGATGATAGGTGAAGTCAGGTTAGTCGGGAATGGGGGTGAAGTAAGGTGGGAGGTGATAGGTGAAGTCAGGTTAGTGGGGAAGGGGGGTGAAGTAATGTGGGAGGTGATAGGAGAAGTCAGGTTAGTGGGGAAGGGGGTGAAGTATGGTGGGAGGTGATAGGTGAAGTCAGGTTAGTGGGGAAGGGGGTGAGGTAAGATGGGAGGTGATAGGTGAAGTCAGGTTAGTGGGGAAGGGGGGTGAAGTAAGAAACTGGGAGGTGATAGGTGAAGTCAGGTTAGTGGGGAAGGGGGTGAGGTAAGGTGGGAGGTGATAGGTGAAGTCAGGTTAGTGGGGAAGGGGTTGAGGTAAGTTGGGAAGTGATAGGTGAAGTCATGTTAGTGGGGAAGGGGGTTGAAGTAAGGTGGGAGGTGATAGGGGAAGTCATGTTAGTGGGGAAGTGGGGTGAAGTAAGGTGGGAGGTGATAGGGGAAGTCAGGTTAGTGGGGAAAGGGGGTGAAGTAAGAAACTGGGAGGTGATAGGTGAAGTCAGGTTAGTGGGGAAGTGGGTGAGGTAAGGTGGGAGGTGATAGGTGAAGTCATGTTAGTAGGGAAGGGGGTTGAAGTAAGGTGGGAGGTGATAGGGGAAGTCATGTTAGTGGGGAAGTGGGGTGAAGTAAGATGGGAGGTGATAGGGGAAGTCAGGTTAGTGGGGAAGTGGGATGAAGTAAGGTGGGAGGTGATAGGTGAAGTCATGTTAGTGGGGAAGGGGGTTGAAGTAAGCTGGGAGGTGATAGGTGAAGTCAGGTTAGTGGGGAATGGGGGTGAAGTAAGAAACTGGGAGATGATAGGTGAAGTCAGGTTAGTGGGGAAGTGGGTGAGGTAAGGTGGGAGGTGATAGGTGAAGTCAGGTTAGTGGGGAAGGGGGGTGAAGTAAGAAACTGGGAGGTGATAGGGGAAGTCAGTTTAGTGGGGAAGGGTGTGAAGTAAGAAGCTGGGAGGTGATAGGTGAAGTCAGATTAATGGGGAAGGGGGTTGAAGTAAGGTGTAGGTGATAGGTGAAGTCAAGTTAGTGGGGAAGGGGGTGATGTAAGAAGCTGGGAGGTGATAGGTGAAGTCAGGTTAGTGGGGAAGGGGGTTGAAGTAAGGTGGGAGGTTATAGGTGAAGTCAGGTTTGTGCGGAAGGGGGTGAAGGAAGGTGGGAGGTGATAGTTGAAGCCAGGTTAGTGGGGAAGGGGGTTGAAGTAAGGTGGGAGGTGATAGGTGAAGTCAGATTAGTGGGGAATGGGGGTGAAGTAAGAAACTGATGAGGTGATAGGTGAAGTCAGGTTAGTGGGGAAGGGGGTGAGGTAAGGTGGGAGGTGATAGGTGAAGTCAGGTTAGTGGGGAAAGGGGGTGAATTAAGGTGGGAGGTGATAGGTGAAGTCAGGTTAGTGGGGAAGGGGGCTGAAGTAAGGGGGGAGGTGATAGATGAATCAGGTTAGTGGGGAAGGGGGGTGAAGTAAGGTGGGAGGTGATAGGAGAAGTCAGGTTAGTGGGGAAGGGGGTGACGTAAGGTGGGAGGTGATAGGTGAAATCAGGTTAGTGGGGAAGGGCGTGAAGTAAGGTGGGAGGTGATAGGTGAAGTCAGGTTAGTGGGGAAGGGGGGTGAAGTAAGAAACTGAGAGGTGATAGGTGAAGTCAGGTTAGTGGGTAAGTGGGGTGAAGTAAGAAACTGGGAGGTGATAGGGGAAGTCGGGTTAGTGGGGAAGTGGGGTGAAGTAAGGTGGGAGGTGATAGGTGAAGTCAGGTTAGTGGGGAAGGGGGTGAAGTAAGGTGGGAGGTGATAGGTGAAGTCAGGTTAGTGGGGAAGTGGGGTGAAGTAAGGTGGGAGGTGATAGGTCTAGTCAGGTTAGTGGGGAAGGGGGTGAAGTAAGGTGGGAGGTGATAGGTGAAGTCAGGTTAATGGCGAAGGGTGTTGAAGTAAGGAGGGAGGTGATAGGTGAACTCAGGTTAATGGGGAAGGGGCTGAAGTAAGGTGGGAGGTGATAGGTGAAGTCAGGATAGTGGGGAAGGGGGTGAAGTAAGGTGGGAGGTGATAGGTGAAGTCAGGTTAATGGGGAAGGGGGTTGAAGTAAGGAGGGAGGTGATAGGTGAAGTCAGGTTAGAGGGGAAGGGGGTGAAGTAAGGTGGGAGGTGATAGGTGAAGTCAGGTTAATGGGGAAGGGGCTGAAGTAAGGTGGGAGGTGATAGGTGAAGTCAGGATAGTGGGGAAGTGGGTGAAGTAAGGTGGGAGGTGATAGGTGAAGTCAGGTTAATGGGGAAGGGGGTGAAGTAAGGTGGGAGGTGATAGGTGAAGTCAGGTTATTGAGGAAGGGGTGTTGAAGTAAGGTGGGAGGTGATAGTTGAAGTCAAGTTAGTGGGGAAGGGTTTGAAGTAAGAAGCTGGGAGGTGATAGGTGAAGTCAGATTAATGGGGAAGGGGGTTGAAGTAAGGTGTAGGTGATAGGTGAATTCCGGTTAGTGGGGAAGGGGGTTGAAGTAAGGTGGGAGGTGATAGGTGAAGTCAGGTTAGTGGGGAAGGGGGTGAGGTAAGGTGGGAGGTGATAGGTGAAGTCAGGTTATTGGGGAAGTGGGTTGAAGTAAGGTGGGAGGTGATAGGTGAAGTCAGGTTAGTGGGGAAGGGGGGTGAAGTAAGAAACTGGGTGGTGATAGGTGAAGTCAGGTTAGTGGGGAAGGGGGTGAGGTAAGGTGGGAGGTGATAGGTGAAGTCAGGTTAATGGGGAATGGGGTGAAGTAAGGTGGGAGGTGATAGGTGAAGTCAGGTTATTGGGGAAGGGGGTGAAGTACGGTGCGAGGTGATAGGTGAAGTCAGGTTAGTGGGGATGGGGGTGAGGTAAGGTGGGAGGTGATAGGTGAAGTCAGGTTAATGGGGAATGGTGTGAAGTAAGGTGGGAGGTGATAGGTGAAGTCAGGTTATTGGGGAAGGTGGTGAAGTACGGTGCGAGGTGATAGGTGAAGTCAAGTTAGTGGGGAAGGGGGTGATGTAAGAAGCTGGGTGGTGATAGGTGAAGTCAGGTTAGTGGGGAAGGGGGTTGAAGTAAGGTGGGAGGTTATAGGTGAAGTCAGGTTAGTGTTGAAGGGGGTGAAGTAAGGTGGGAGGTGATAGTTGAAGTCAGGTTAGTGGGGAAGGGGGTTGAAGTAAGGTGGGAGGTGATAGGTGAAGTCAGGTTTGTGGGGAAGTGGGGTGAAGTAAGAAACTGGGAGGTGATTGGGGAAGTCAGGTTAGTGGGTAAGTGGGGTGACGTAAGTTGGGAGTTGTTAGGTGAAGCCAGGTTAGTGGGGAAGGGGGTTGAAGTAAGGTGGGAGGTGATAGGTTGTCAGGTTAATGGGGAATGGTGTGAAGTAAGGTGGGAGGTGATAGGTGAAGTCAGGTTATTGGGGAAGGGGGTGAAGTACGGTGCGAGGTGATAGGTGAAGTCAAGTTAGTGGGGAAGGGGGTGATGTAAGAAGCTGGGAGGTGATAGGTGAAGTCAGGTTAGTGGGGAAGGGGGTTGAAGTAAGGTGGGAGGTTATAGGTGAAGTCAGGTTAGTGTGGAAGGGGGTGAAGTAAGGTGGGAGGTGATAGTTGAAGTCAGGTTAGTGGGGAAGGGGGTTGAAGTAAGGTGGGAGGTGATTGGGGAAGTCAGGTTAGTGGGGAAGTGGGGTGACGTAAGTTGGGAGTTGTTAGGTGAAGCCAGGTTAGTGGGGAAGGGGGTTGAATTAAGGTGGGAGGTGATAGGTTAAGTCAGATTAGTGGGGAATGGGGGTGAAGTAAGAAACTGGGAGGTGATAGGTGAAGTCAGGTTAGTGGGGAAGGGGGTGAGGTAAGGTGGGAGGTGATAGGTGAAGTCAGGTTAGTGGGGAAAGGGGGTGAAGTAAGGTGGGAGGTGATAGGTGAAGCCAGGTTAGTGGGGAAGGGGGTTGAAGTAAGGTGGGAGGTGATAGGTGAAGTCAGATTAGTGGGGAATGGGGGTGAAGTAAGAAACAGATGAGGTGATAGGTGAAGTCAGGTTAGTGGGGAAGGGGGTGAGGTAAGGTGGGAGATGATAGGTGAAGTCAGGTTAGTGGGGAAAGGGGGTGAATTAAGGTGGGAGGTGATAGGTGAAGTCAGGTTAGTGGGGAAGGGGGCTGAAGTAAGGGGGGAGGTGATAGATGAATCAGGTTAGTGGGGAAGGGGGGTGAAGTAAGGTGGGAGGTGATAGGAGAAGTCACGTTAGTGGGGAAGGGGGTGACGTAAGGTGGGAGGTGATAGGTGAAATCAGGTTAGTGGGGAAGGGCGTGAAGTAAGGTGGGAGGTGATAGGTGAAGTCAGGTTAGTGGGGAAGGGGGGTGAAGTAAGAAACTGAGAGGTGATAGGTGAAGTCAGGTTAGTGGGTAAGTGGGGTGAAGTAAGAAACTGGGAGGTGATAGGGGAAGTCGGGTTAGTGGGGAAGTGGGGTGAAGTAAGGTGGGAGGTGATAGGTGAAGTCAGGTTAGTGGGGAAGGGGGTGAAGTAAGGTGGGAGGTGATAGGTGAAGTCAGGTTAGTGGGGAAGTGGGGTGAAGTAAGGTGGGAGGTGATAGGTGAAGTCAGGTTAGTGGGGAAGGGGGCTGAAGTAAGGGGGGAGGTGATAGATGAATCAGGTTAGTGGGGAAGGGGGGTGAAGTAAGGTGGGAGGTGATAGGAGAAGTCAGGTTAGTGGGGAAAGGGGGTGAAGTAAGAAACTGGGAGGTGATAGGTGAAGTCTGGTTAGTGGGAAAGTGGGTGAGGTAAGGTGGGAGGTGATAGGTGAAGTCAGGTTAGTGGGGAAGGGGGGTGAAGTAAGAAACTGAGAGGTGATAGGTGAAGTCAGCTTAGTGGGTAAGTGGGGTGAAGTAAGAAACTGGGTGGTGATAGGGGAAGTCTGGTTAGTGGGGAAGTGGGTGAGGTAAGGTGGGACGTGATAGGTGAAGTCAGGTTAGTGGGGAATGGGGGTGAAGTAAGAAACTGGGAGGTGATAGGTGAAGTCTGGTTAGTGGGGAAGTGGGTGAAGTAAGGTGGGAAGTGATAGGTGAAGTCAGGTTAGTGGGGAAGTGGGGTGAAGTAAGAAACTGGGAGGTGATAGGTGAAGTCAGGTGAGTGGGGAAGAGGGTGAGGTAAGGTGGGAGGTGATAGGTGAAGTCAGGTTAGTGGGGAAGGGGGTGAAGAAAGAAGCTGGGAGATGATAGGTGAAGTCAGGTTAGTCGTGAATGGGGGTGAAGTAAGGTGGGAGGTGATAGGTGAAGCCAGTTTAGTGGGGAAGGGGGTTGAAGTAAGGTGGGAGGTGATAGGTGAAGTCAGATTAGTGTGGAATGGGGGTGAAGTAAGAAACTGATGAGGTGATAGGTGAAGTCAGGTTAGTGGGGAAGGGGGTGAGGTAAGGTGGGAGGTGATAGGTGAAGTCAGGTTAGTGGGGAAAGGGGGTGAATTAAGGTGGGAGGTGATAGGTGAAGTCAGGTTAGTGGGGAAGGGGGCTGAAGTAAGGGGGGAGGTGATAGATGAATCAGGTTAGTGGGGAAGGGGGGTGAAGTAAGGTGGGAGGTGATAGGAGAAGTCAGGTTAGTGGGGAAGGGGGTGACTTAAGGTGGGAGGTGATAGGTGAAATCAGGTTAGTGTGGAAGGGCGTGAAGTAAGGTGGGAGGTGATAGGTGAAGTCAGGTTAGTGGGGAAGGGGGGTGAAGTAAGAAACTGAGAGGTGATAGGTGAAGTCAGGTTAGTGGGTAAGTGGGGTGAAGTAAGAAACTGGGAGGTGATAGGGGAAGTCGGGTTAGTGGGGAAGTGGGGTGAAGTAAGGTGGGAGGTGATAGGGGAAGTCAGGTTAGTGGGGAAGGGGGGTGAAGTAAGAAACTGAGAGGTGATAGGTGAAGTCAGGTTAGTGGGTAAGTGGGGTGAAGTAAGAAACTGGGAGGTGATAGGGGAAGTCAGGTTAGTGGGGAAGGGGGTGAAGTAAGGTGGGAGGTGATAGGTGAAGTCAGGTTAGTGGGGAAGTGGGTGAAGTAAGGTGGGAGGTGATAGGTGAAGTCAGGTTAATGGCGAAGGGTGTTGAAGTAAGGAGGGAGGTGATAGGTGAACTCAGGTTAATGGGGAAGGGGCTGAAGTAAGGTGGGAGGTGATAGGTGAAGTCAGGATAGTGGGGAAGGGGGTGAAGTAAGGTGGGAGGTGATAGGTGAAGTCAGGTTAATGGGGAAGGGGGTTGAAGTAAGGAGGGAGGTGATAGGTGAAGTCAGGTTAGAGGGGAAGGGGGTGAAGTAAGGTGGGAGGTGATAGGTGAAGTCAGGTTAATGGGGAAGAGGGTTGAAGTAAGGAGGGAGGAGATAGGTGAAGTCAGGTTAATGGGGAAGGGGCTGAAGTAAGGTGGGAGGTGATAGGTGAAGTCAGGATAGTGGGGAAGTGGGTGAAGTAAGGTGGGAGGTGATAGGTGAAGTCAGGTTAATGGGGAAGGGGGTGAAGTAAGGTGGGAGGTGATAGGTGAAGTCAGGTTATTGAGGAAGGGGTGTTGAAGTAAGGTGGGAGGTGATAGGTGAAGTCAAGTTAGTGGGGAAGGGTGTGAAGTAAGAAGCTGGGAGGTGATAGGTGAAGTCAGATTAATGGGGAAGGGGGTTGAAGTAAGGTGTAGGTGATAGGTGAATTCCGGTTAGTGGGGAAGGGGGTTGAAGTAAGGTGGGAGGTGATAGGTGAAGTCAGGTTAGTGGGGAAGGGGGTGAGGTAAGGTGGGAGGTGATAGGTGAAGTCAGGTTATTGGGGAAGGGGGTTGAAGTAAGGTGGGAGGTGATAGGTGAAGTCAAGTTAGTGGGGAAGGGTGTGAAGTAAGAAGCTGGGAGGTGATAGGTGAAGTCAGATTAATGGGGAAGGGGGTTGAAGTAAGGTGTAGGTGATAGGTGAATTCCGGTTAGTGGGGAAGGGGGTTGAAGTAAGGTGGGAGGTGATAGGTGAAATCAGGTTAGTGGGGAAGGGCGTGAAGTAAGGTGGGAGGTGATAGGTGAAGTCAGGTTAGTGGGGAAGGGGGGTGAAGTAAGAAACTGAGAGGTGATAGGTGAAGTCAGGTTAGTGGGTAAGTGGGGTGAAGTAAGAAACTGGGAGGTGATAGGGGAAGTCGGGTTAGTGGGGAAGTGGGGTGAAGTAAGGTGGGAGGTGATAGGTGAAGTCAGGTTAGTGTGGAAGGGGGTGAAGTAAGGTGGGAGGTGATAGGTGAAGTCAGGTTAGTGGGGAAGTGGGGTGAAGTAAGGTGGGAGGTGATAGGTCTAGTCAGGTTAGTGGGGAAGGGGGTGAAGTAAGGTGGGAGGTGATAGGTGAAGTCAGGATAGTGGGGAAGGGGGTGAAGTAAGGTGGGAGGTGATAGGTGAAGTCAGGTTAATGGGGAAGGGGGTTGAAGTAAGGAGGGAGGTGATAGGTGAAGTCAGGTTAGAGGGGAAGGGGGTGAAGTAAGGTGGGAGGTGATAGGTGAAGTCAGGTTAATGGGGAAGTGTGTTGAAGTAAGGAGGGAGGTGATAGGTGAAGTCAGGTTAATGGGGAAGGGGCTGAAGTAAGGTGGGAGGTGATAGGTGAAGTCAGGATAGTGGGGAAGTGGGTGAAGTAAGGTGGGAGGTGATAGGTGAAGTCAGGTTAATGGGGAAGTGGGTGAAGTAAGGAGGGAGGTGATAGGTGAAGTCAGGTTAGTGGGGAAGGGGGGTGAAGTAAGAAACTGGGTGGTGATGGGTGAAGTCAGGTTAGTGGGGAAGGGGGTGAGGTAAGGTGGGAGGTGATAGGTGAAGTCAGGTTAATGGGGAATGGGGTGAAGTAAGGTGGGAGGTGATAGGTGAAGTCAGGTTATTGGGGAAGGGGGTGAAGTACGGTGCGAGGTGATAGGTGAAGTCAGGTTAGTGGGGATGGGGGTGAGGTAAGGTGGGAGGTGATAGGTGAAGTCAGGTTAATGGGGAATGGTGTGAAGTAAGGTGGGAGGTGATAGGTGAAGTCATGTTTTTGGGGAAGGGGGTGAAGTACGGTGCGAGGTGATAGGTGAAGTCAAGTTAGTGGGGAAGGGGGTGATGTAAGAAGCTGGGAGGTGATAGGTGAAGTCAGGTTAGTGGGGAAGGGGGTTGAAGTAAGGTGGGAGGTTATAGGTGAAGTCAGGTTAGTGTGGAAGGGGGTGAAGTAAGGTGGGAGGTGATAGTTGAAGTCAGGTTAGTGGGGAAGGGGGTTGAAGTAAGGTGGGAGGTGATAGGTGAAGTCAGGTTTGTGGGGAAGTGGGGTGAAGTAAGAAAGTGGGAGGTGATTGGGGAAGTCAGGTTAGTGGGGAAGTGGGGTGACGTAAGTTGGGAGTTGTTAGGTGAAGCCAGGTTAGTGGGGAAGGGGGTTGAAGTAAGGTGGGAGGTGATAGGTTAAGTCAGATTAGTGGGGAATGGGGGTGAAGTAAGAAACTGGGAGGTGATAGGTGAAGTCAGGTTAGTGGGGAAGGGGGTGAGGTAAGGTGGGAGGTGATAGGTGAAGTCAGGTTAGTAGGGAAAGGGGGTGAAGTAAGGTGGGAGGTGATAGGTGAAGTCAGGTTAGTGGGGAAGGTGGGTGAAGTAAGGTGGGAGGTGATAGGAGAAGTCAGGTTAGTGGGGAAGGGGGTGAAGTAAGGTGGGAGGTGATAGGTGAAATCAGGTTAGTGGGGAAGGGCGTGAAGTAAGGTGGGAGGTGATAGGTGAAGTCAGGTTAGTGGGGAAGGGGGGTGAAGTAAGAAACTGAGAGGTGATAGGTGAAGTCAGCTTAGTGGGTAAGTGGGGTGAAGTAAGAAACTGGGTGGTGATAGGGGAAGTCGGGTTAGTGGGGAAGTGGGGTGAAGTAAGGTGGGAGGTGATAGGTGAAGTCTGGTTAGTGGGAAGTGGGTGAGGTAAGGTGGGAGGTGATAGGTGAAGTCAGGTAAGTGGGGAATGGGGGTGAAGTAAGAAACTGGGAGGTGATAGGTGAAGTCTGGTTAGTGGGGAAGTGGGTGAGGTAAGGTGGGAAGTGATAGGTGAAGTCAGGTTAGTGGGGAAGTGGGGTGAAGTAAGAAACTGGGAGGTGATAGGTGAAGTCAGGTGAGTGGGGAAGGGGGTGAGGTAAGGTGGGAGGTGATAGGTGAAGTCAGGTTAGTGGGGAAGGGGGTGAAGAAAGAAGCTGGGAGATGATAGGTGAAGTCAGGTTAGTCGGGAATGGGGGTGAAGTAAGGTGGGAGGTGATAGGTGAAGCCAGGTTAGTGGGGAAGGGGGTTGAAGTAAGGTGGGACGTGATAAGTGAAGTCAGGTTAGTGGGGAATGGGGGTGAAGTAAGAAACTGATGAGGTGATAGGTGAAGTCAGGTTAGTGGGGAAGGGGGTGAGGTAAGGTGGGAGGTGATAGGTGAAGTCAGGTTAGTGGGGAAGGGGGCTGAAGTAAGGGGGGAGGTGATAGATGAATCAGGTTAGTGGGGAAAGGGGGTGAAGTAAGGTGGGAGGTGATAGGAGAAGTCATGTTAGTGGGGAATGGGGTGAAGTAAGGTGGGAGGTGATAGGTGAAATCAGGTTAGTGGGGATGGGCGTGAAGTAAGGTGGGAGGTGATAGGTGAAGTCAGGTTAGTGGGGAAGGGGGGTGAAGTAAGGTGGGAGGTGATAGGTGAAGTCAGGTTAATGGCGAAGGGTGTTGAAGTAAGGAGGGAGGTGATAGGTGAACTCAGGTTAATGGGGAAGGGGCTGAAGTAAGGTGGGAGGTGATAGGTGAAGTCAGGATAGTGGGGAAGGGGGTGAAGTAAGGTGGGAGGTGATAGGTGAAGTCAGGTTAATGGGGAAGGGGGTTGAAGTAAGGAGGGAGGTGATAGGTGAAGTCAGGTTAGAGGGGAAGGGGGTGAAGTAAGGTGGGAGGTGATAGGTGAAGTCAGGTTATTGAGGAAGTGGTGTTGAAGTAAGGTGGGAGGTGATAGGTGAAGTCAAGTTAGTGGGGAAGGGTGTGAAGTAAGAAGCTGGGAGGTGATAGGTGAAGTCAGATTAATGGGGAAGGGGGTTGAAGTAAGGTGTAGGTGATAGGTGAAGTCAGGTAAGTGGGGAAGGGGGTGAGGTAAGGTGGGAGGTGATAGGTGAAGTCTGGTTATTGGGGAAGGGGGTTGAAGTAAGGTGGGAGGTGATAGGTGAAGTCAGGTTAGTGGGGAAGGGGGGTGAAGTAAGAAACTGGGTGGTGATAGGTGAAGTCAGGTTAGTGGGGAAGGGGGTGAGGTAAGGTGGGAGGTGATAGTTGAAGTCAGGTTAATGGGGAATGGGGTGAAGTAAGGTGGGAGGTGATAGGTGAAGTCAGGTTATTGGGGAAGGGGGTGAAGTACGGTGCGAGGTGATAGGTGAAGTCAGGTTAGTGGGGATGGGGGTGAGGTAAGGTTGGAGGTGATAGGTGTAGTCAGGTTAATGGGGAATGGTGTGAAGTAAGGTGGGAGGTGATAGGTGAAGTCAGGTTATTGGGGAAGGGGGTGAAGTACGGTGCGAGGTGATAGGTGAAGTCAAGTTAGTGGGGAAGGGGGTGATGTAAGAAGCTGGGAGGTGATAGGTGAAGTCAGGTTAGTGGGGAAGGGGGTTGAAGTAAGGTGGGAGGTGATAGATGAAGTCAGGTTAGTGGGGAAGGGGGGTGAAGTAAGGTGGGAGGTGATAGATGAAGTCAGGTTAGTGGGGAAGGGGGTGAAGTAAGGTGGGAGGTGATAGGTGAAGTCAGGTTTGTGGGGAAGTGGGGTGAAGTAAGAAACTGGGAGGTGATTGGGGAAGACAGGTTAGTGGGGAAGTGGGGTGACGTAAGTTGGGAGTTGTTAGGTGAAGCCAGGTTAGTGGGGAAGGGGGTTGAAGTAAGGTGGGAGGTGATAGGTTAAGTCAGATTAGTGGGGAATGGGGGTGAAGTAAGAAACTGGGAGGTGATAGGTGAAGTCAGGTTAGTGGGGAAGGGGGTGAGATAAGGTGGGAGGTGATAGGTGAAGTCAGGTTAGTGGGGAAAGGGGGTGAAGTAAGGTGGGAGGTGATAGGTGAAGTCAGGTTAGTGGGGAAGGGCGTGAAGTAAGGTGGGAGGTGATAGGTGAAGTCAGGTTAGTGGGGAAGGGGGGTGAAGTAAGAAACTGAGAGGTGATAGGTGAAGTCAGCTCAGTGGGTAAGTGGGGTGAAGTAAGAAACTGTGTGGTGATAGGGGAAGTCGGGATAGTGGGGAAGTGGGGTGAAGTAAGGTGGGAGCTGATAGCTGAAGTCTGGTTAGTGGGGAAGTGGGTGAGGTAAGGTGGGAGGTGATAGGTGAAGTCAGGTTAGTGCGGAATGGGGGTGAAGTAAGAAACTGGGAGGTGATAGGTGAAGTCTGGTTAGTGGGGAAGTGGGGTGAAGTAAGAAACTGGGAGGTGATAGGTGAAGTCAGGTGAGTGGGGAAGGGGGTGAGGTAAGGTGGGAAGTGATAGGTGAAGTCAGGTTAGTGGGGAAGTGGGGTGAAGTAAGAAACTGGGAGGTGATAGGTGAAGTCAGGTGAGTGGGGAAGGGGGTGTGGTAAGGTGGGAAGTGATAGGTGAAGTCAGGTTAGTGGGGAAGTGGGGTGAAGTAAGAAACAGGGAGGTGATAGGTGAAGTCAGGTGAGTGGGGAAGGGGGTGAGGTAAGGTGGGAGGTGATAGGTGAAGTCAGGTTAGTGGGGAAGGGGGTGAAGAAAGAAGCTGGGAGATGATAGGTGAAGTCAGGTTAGTCGGGAATGGGGGTGAAGTAAGGTGGGAGGTGATAGGTGAAGCCAGGTTAGTGGGGAAGGTGGTTGAAGTAAGGTGGGACGTGATAGGTGAAGTCAGGTTAGTGGGGAATGGGGGTGAAGTAAGAAACTGGGAGGTGATAGGTGAAGTCTGGTTAGTGGGGAATGGGTGAGGTAAGGTGGGAGGTGATAGGTGAAGTCAGGTTAGTGGGGAAGGGGGTGAGGTAAGGTGGGAGGTGATAGGTGAAGTCAGGTTAGTGGGGAAGGGGGTAAGGTAAGGTGGGAGGTGATAGGTGAAGTCAGGTTAGTGGGGAAGGGGATGAAGTAAGGTGGGAGGTGACAGGTGAAATCAGGTTAGTGGGGAAGGGCGTGAAGTAAGGTGGGAGGTGATAGGTGAAGTCAGGTTAGTGGGGAAGGGGGGTGAAGTAAGAAACTGAGAGGTGATAGGTGAAGTCATGTTAGTGGGTAAGTGGGGTGAAGTAAGAAACTGGGAGGTGATAGGGGAAGTCGGGTTAGTGGGGAAGTGGGGTGAAGTAAGGTGGGAGGTGATAGGTGAAGTCAGGTTAGTGGGGAAGGGGGTGAAGTAAGGTGGGAGGTGATAGGTGAAGTCAGGTTAGTGGGGAAGTGGGGTGAAGTAAGGTGGGAGGTGATAGGTGAAGTCAGGTTAGTGGGGAAGGGGGTGAAGTAAGGTGGGAAGTGATAGGTGAAGTCAGGTTAATGGCGAAGCGTGTTGAAGTAAGGAGGGAGGTGATAGGTGAACTCAGGTTAATG
Source organism: Hemitrygon akajei (assembly GCF_048418815.1). Lineage (NCBI taxonomy): Eukaryota > Metazoa > Chordata > Chondrichthyes > Myliobatiformes > Dasyatidae > Hemitrygon > Hemitrygon akajei. Next base: position 139,951,501 of record NC_133124.1, on the reverse strand, counting down.
GGGAAGGGGCTGAAGTAAGGTGGGAGGTGATAGGTGAAGTCAGGATAGTGGGGAAGGGGGTGAAGTAAGGTGGGAGGTGATAGGTGAAGTCAGGTTAATGGGGAAGGGGGTTGAAGTAAGAAGGGAGGTGATAGGTGAAGTCAGGATAGAGGGGAAGGGGGTGAAATAAGGTGGGTGGTGATAGGTGAAGTCAGGTTAATGGGGAAGTGTGTTGAAGTAAGGAGGGAGGTGATTGGTGAAGTCAGGTTAATGGGGAAGGGGCTGAAGTAAGGTGGGAGGTGATAGGTGAAGTCAGGATAGTGGGGAAGTGGGTGAAGTAAGGTGGGAGGTGATAGGTGAAGTCAGGTTAATGGGGAAGGGGGTGAAGTAAGGTGGGAGGTGATAGGTGAAGTCAGGTTATTGAGGAAGGGGTGTTGAAGTAAGGTGGGAGGTGATAGGTGAAGTCAAGTTAGTGGGGAAGGGTGTGAAGTAAGAAGCTGGGAGGTGATAGGTGAAGTCAGATTAATGGGGAAGGGGGTTGAAGTAAGGTGTAGGTGATAGGTGAATTCCGGTTAGTGGGGAAGGGGGTTGAAGTAAGGTGGGAGGTGATAGGTGAAGTCAGGTTAGTGGGGAAGGGGGTGACGTAATGTGGGAGGTGATAGGTGAAGTCAGGTTATTGGGGAAGGGGGTTGAAGTAAGGTGGGAGGTGATAGGTGAAGTCAGGTTAGTGGGGAAGGGGGGTGAAGTAAGAAACTGGGTGGTGATAGGTGAAGTCAGGTTAGTGGGGAAGGGGGTGAGGTAAGGTGGGAGGTGATAGGTGAAGTCAGGTTAATGGGGAATGGGGTGAAGTAAGGTGGGAGGTGATAGGTGAAGTCAGGTTATTGGGGAAGGGGGTGAAGTACGGTGCGAGGTGATAGGTGAAGTCAGGTTAGTGGGGATGGGGGTGAGGTAAGGTGGGAGGTGATAGGTGAAGTCAGGTTAATGGGGAATGGTGTGAAGTAAGGTGGGAGGTGATAGGCGAAGTCAGGTTATTGGGGAAGGGGGTGAAGTACAGTGCGAGTTGATAGGTGAAGTGAAGTTAGTGGGGAAGGGGGTGATGTAAGAAGCTGGGAGGTGATAGGTGAAGTCAGGTTAGTGGGGAAGGGGGTTGAAGTAAGGTGGGAGGTTATAGGTGAAGTCAGGTTAGTGTGGAAGGGGGTGAAGTAAGGTGGGAGGTGATAGTTGAAGTCAGGTTAGTGGGGAAGGGGGTTGAAGTAAGGTGGGAGGTGATAGGTGAAGTCAGGTTTGTGGGGAAGTGGGGTGAAGTAAGAAACTGGGAGGTGATTGGGGAAGTCAGGTTAGTGGGGAAGTGGGGTGACGTAAGTTGGGAGTTGTGAGGTGAAGCCACGTTAGTGGGGAAGGGGGTTGAAGTAAGGTGGGAGGTGATAGGTTAAGTCAGATTAGTGGGGAATGGGGGTGAAGTAAGAAACTGGGAGGTGATAGGTGAAGTCAGGTTAGTGGGGAAGGGGGTGAGGTAAGGTGGGAGGTGATAGGTGAAGTCAGGTTAGTGGGGAAAGGGGGTGAAGTAAGGTGGGAGGTGATAGGTGAAGTCAGGTTAGTGGGGAAGGGGGGTGAAGTAAGGTGGGAGGTGATAGATGAAGTCAGGTTAGTGGGGAAGGGGGGTGAAGTAAGGTGGGAGGTGATAGGAGAAGTCAGGTTAGTGGGGAAGGGGGTGAAGTAAGGTGGGAGGTGATAGGTGAAGTCAGGTTAGTGGGGAAGGGGGTGAAGTAAGGTGGGAGGTGATAGGTGAAGTCAGGTTAGTGGGGAAGTGGGGTGAAGTAAGGTGGGAGGTGATAGGTGAAGTCAGGTTAGTGGGGAAGGGGGTGAAGTAAGGTGGGAGGTGATAGGTGAAGTCAGGTTAATGGCGAAGCGTGTTGAAGTAAGGAGGGAGGTGATAGGTGAACTCAGGTTAATGGGGAAGGGGCTGAAGTAAGGTGGGAGGTGATAGGTGAAGTCAGGTTAGTGGGGAAGGGGGTGAGGTAAGGTGGGAGGTGATAGGTGAAGTCAGGTTAGTGGGGAAAGGGGGTGAAGTAAGGTGGGAGGTGATAGGTGAAGTCAGGTTAGTGGGGAAGGGGAGTGAAGTAAGGTGGGAGGTGATAGATGAAGTCAGGTTAGTGGGGAAGGGGGGTGAAGTAAGGTGGGAGGTGATAGGAGAAGTCAGGTTAGTGGGGAAGGGGGTGAAGTAAGGTGGGAGGTGATAGGTGAAATCAGGTTAGTGGGGAAGGGGGGTGAAGTAAGAAACTGAGAGGTGATAGGTGAAGTCAGCTCAGTGGGTAAGTGGGGTGAAGTAAGAAACTGTGTGGTGATAGGGGAAGTCGGGTTAGTGGGGAAGTGGGGTGAAGTAAGGTGGGAGGTGATAGCTGAAGTCTGGTTAGTGGGGAAGTGGGTGAGGTAAGGTGGGAGGTGATAGGTGAAGTCAGGTTAGTGCGGAATGGGGGTGAAGTAAGAAACTGGGAGGTGATAGGTGAAGTCTGGTTAGTGGGGAAGTGGGGTGAAGTAAGAAACTGGGAGGTGATAGGTGAAGTCAGGTGAGTGGGGAAGGGGGTGAGGTAAGGTGGGAAGTGATAGGTGAAGTCAGGTTAGTGGGGAAGTGGGGTGAAGTAAGAAACTGGGAGGTGATAGGTGAAGTCAGGTTAGTGGGGAAGGGGGGTGAAGTAAGAAACTGAGAGGTGATAGGTGAAGTCAGCTCAGTGGGTAAGTGGGGTGAAGTAAGAAACTGTGTGGTGATAGGGGAAGTCGGGTTAGTGGGGAAGTGGGGTGAAGTAAGGTGGGAGGTGATAGCTGAAGTCTGGTTAGTGGGGATGTGGGTGAGGTAAGGTGGGAGGTGATAGGTGAAGTCAGGTTAGTGCGGAATGGGGGTGAAGTAAGAAACTGGGAGGTGATAGGTGAAGTCTGGTTAGTGGGGAAGTGGGGTGAAGTAAGAAACTGGGAGGTGATAGGTGAAGTCAGGTGAGTGGGGAAGGGGGTGAGGTAAGGTGGGAAGTGATAGGTGAAGTCAGGTTAGTGGGGAAGTGGGGTGAAGTAAGAAACTGGGAGGTGATAGGTGAAGTCAGGTTAGTGGGGAAGTGGGGTGAAGTAAGAAACAGGGAGGTGATAGCTGAAGTCAGGTGAGTGGGGAAGGGGGTGAGGTAAGGTGGGAGGTGATAGGTGAAGTCAGGTTAGTGGGGAAGGGGGTGAAGAAAGAAGCTGGGAGATGATAGGTGAAGTCAGGTTAGTCGGGAATGGGGGTGAAGTAAGGTGGGAGGTGATAGGTGAAGCCAGGTTAGTGGGGAAGGTGGTTGAAGTAAGGTGGGACGTGATAGGTGAAGTCAGGTTAGTGGGGAATGGGGGTGAAGTAAGAAACTGGGAGGTGATAGGTGAAGTCTGGTTAGTGGGGAATGGGTGAGGTAAGGTGGGAGGTGATAGGTGAAGTCAGGTTAGTGGGGAAGGGGGTGAGGTAAGGTGGGAGGTGATAGGTGAAGTCAGGTTAGTGGGGAAGGGGGTGAGGTAAGGTGGGAGGTGATAGGTGAAGTCAGGTTAGTGGGGAAGGGGATGAAGTAAGGTGGGAGGTGACATGTGAAATCAGGTTAGTGGGGAAGGGCGTGAAGTAAGGTGGGAGGTGATAGGTGAAGTCAGGTTAGTGGGGAAGGGGGGTGAAGTAAGAAACTGAGAGGTGATAGGTGAAGTCATGTTAGTGGGTAAGTGGGGTGAAGTAAGAAACTGGGAGGTGATAGGGGAAGTCGGGTTAGTGGGGAAGTGGGGTGAAGTAAGGTGGGAGGTGATAGGTGAAGTCAGGTTAGTGGGGAAGGGGGTGAAGTAAGGTGGGAGGTGATAGGTGAAGTCAGGTTAGTGGGGAAGTGGGGTGAAGTAAGGTGGGAGGTGATAGGTGAAGTCAGGTTAGTGGGGAAGGGGGTGAAGTAAGGTGGGAGGTGATAGGTGAAGTCAGGTTAATGGCGAAGCGTGTTGAAGTAAGGAGGGAGGTGATAGGTGAACTCAGGTTAATGGGGAAGGGGCTGAAGTAAGGTGGGAGGTGATAGGTGAAGTCAGGTTAGTGGGGAAGGGGGTGAGGTAAGGTGGGAGGTGATAGGTGAAGTCAGGTTAGTGGGGAAAGGGGGTGAAGTAAGGTGGGAGGTGATAGGTGAAGTCAGGTTAGTGGGGAAGGGGAGTGAAGTAAGGTGGGAGGTGATAGATGAAGTCAGGTTAGTGGGGAAGGGGGGTGAAGTAAGGTGGGAGGTGATAGGAGAAGTCAGGTTAGTGGGGAAGGGGGTGAAGTAAGGTGGGAGGTGATAGGTGAAATCAGGTTAGTGGGGAAGGGGGGTGAAGTAAGAAACTGAGAGGTGATAGGTGAAGTCAGCTCAGTGGGTAAGTGGGGTGAAGTAAGAAACTGTGTGGTGATAGGGGAAGTCGGGTTAGTGGGGAAGTGGGGTGAAGTAAGGTGGGAGGTGATAGCTGAAGTCTGGTTAGTGGGGAAGTGGGTGAGGTAAGGTGGGAGGTGATAGGTGAAGTCAGGTTAGTGCGGAATGGGGGTGAAGTAAGAAACTGGGAGGTGATAGGTGAAGTCTGGTTAGTGGGGAAGTGGGGTGAAGTAAGAAACTGGGAGGTGATAGGTGAAGTCAGGTGAGTGGGGAAGGGGGTGAGGTAAGGTGGGAAGTGATAGGTGAAGTCAGGTTAGTGGGGAAGTGGGGTGAAGTAAGAAACTGGGAGGTGATAGGTGAAGTCAGGTTAGTGGGGAAGTGGGGTGAATAAGAAACTGGGAGGTGATAGGTGAAGTCAGGTGAGTGGGGAAGTGGGGTGAAGTAAGAAACTGGGAGGTGATAGGTGAAGTCAGGTTAGTGGGGAAGTGGGGTGAAGTAAGAAACTGGGAAGTGATAGGTGAAGTCAGGTTAGTGGGGAAGTGGGGTGAAGTAAGAAACTGGGAGGTGATAGGTGAAGTCAGGTGAGTGGGGAAGGGGGTGAGGTAAGGTGGGAAGTGATAGGTGAAGTCAGGTTAGTGCGGAATGGGGGTGAAGTAAGAAACTGGGAGGTGATAGGTGAAGTCTGGTTAGTGGGGAAGTGGGGTGAAGTAAGAAACTGGGAGGTGATAGGTGAAGTCAGGTGAGTGGGGAAGGGGGTGAGGTAAGGTGGGAAGTGATAGGTGAAGTCAGGTTAGTGGGGAAGTGGGGTGAAGTAAGAAACTGGGAGGTGATAGGTGAAGTCAGGTGAGTGGGGAAGGGGGTGAGGTAAGGTGGGAAGTGATAGGTGAAGTCAGGTTAGTGGGGAAGTGGGGTGAAGTAAGAAACAGGGAGGTGATAGCTGAAGTCAGGTGAGTGGGGAAGGGGGTGAGGTAAGGTGGGAGGTGATAGGTGAAGTCAGGTTAGTGGGGAAGGGGGTGAAGAAAGAAGCTGGGAGATGATAGGTGAAGTCAGGTTAGTCGGGAATGGGGGTGAAGTAAGGTGGGAGGTGATAGGTGAAGCCAGGTTAGTGGGGAAGGTGGTTGAAGTAAGGTGGGACGTGATAGGTGAAGTCAGGTTAGTGGGGAATGGGGGTGAAGTAAGAAACTGGGAGGTGATAGGTGAAGTCTGGTTAGTGGGGAATGGGTGAGGTAAGGTGGGAGGTGATAGGTGAAGTCAGGTTAGTGGGGAAGGGGGTGAGGTAAGGTGGGAGGTGATAGGTGAAGTCAGGTTAGTGGGGAAGGGGGTGAGGTAAGGTGGGAGGTGATAGGTGAAGTCAGGTTAGTGGGGAAGGGGATGAAGTAAGGTGGGAGGTGACATGTGAAATCAGGTTAGTGGGGAAGGGCGTGAAGTAAGGTGGGAGGTGATAGGTGAAGTCAGGTTAGTGGGGAAGGGGGGTGAAGTAAGAAACTGAGAGGTGATAGGTGAAGTCAGGTTAGTGGGGAAGGGGGTGAGGTAAGGTGGGAGGTGATAGGTGAAGTCAGGTTAGTGGGGAAAGGGGGTGAAGTAAGGTGGGAGGTGATAGGTGAAGTCAGGTTAGTGGGGAAGGGGGGTGAAGTAAGGTGGGAGGTGATAGATGAATCAGGTTAGTGGGGAAGGGGGGTGAAGTAAGGTGGGAGGTGATAGGAGAAGTCAGGTTAGTGGGGAAGGGGGTGAAGTAAGGTGGGAGGTGATAGGTGAAATCAGGTTAGTGGGGAAGGGCGTGAAGTAAGGTGGGAGGTGATAGGTGAAGTCAGGTTAGTGGGGAAGGGGGGTGAAGTAAGAAACTGGGAGGTGAAAGGGGAAGTCGGGTTAGTGGGGAAGTGGGGTGAAGTAAGGTGGGAGGTGATAGGTGAAGTCTGGTTAGTGGGGAAGTGGGTGAGGTAAGGTGGGAGGTGATAGGTGAAGTCAGGTTAGTGGCGAAAGGGGGTGAAGTAAGAAACTGGGAGGTGATAGGTGAAGTCTGGTTAGTGGGAAAGTGGGTGAGGTAAGGTGGGAGGTGATAGGTGAAGTCAGGTTAGTGGGGAAGGGGGGTGAAGTAAGAAACTGGGAGGTGATAGGGGAAGTCAGGTTAGTGGGGAACGGGGTGAAGTAAGAAACTTGGAGGTGATAGGGGAAGTCAGGTTAGTGGGGAAGTGGGGTGAAGTAAGAAACTGGGAGGTGATAGGTGAAGTCAGGTGAGTGGGGAAGGGGGTGAGGTAAGGTGGGAGGTGATAGGTGAAGTCAGGTTAGTGGGGAAGTGTGTAAGGTAAGGTGGGAGGTGATAGGTGAAGTCAGGTTATTGGGGAAGGGGATGAGGTAAGGTGGGAGGTGATAGGTGAAGTCAGGTTATTGGGGAAGGGGGTTGAAGTAAGGTGGGAGGTGATAGGTGAAGTCAGGTTAGTGAGGAAGGGGGTGAAGAAAGAAGCTGGGAGATGATAGGTGAAGTCAGGTTAGTCGGGAATGGGGGTGAAGTAAGGTGGGAGGTGATAGGTGAAGTCAGGTTAGTGGGGAAGGGGGTGAGGTAAGGTGGGAGGTGATAGGTGAAGTCAGGTTAGTGGGGAAGGGGGGTGAAGTAAGAAACTGGGAGGTGATAGATGAAGTCAGGTTAGTGGGGAAGTGGGTAAGGTAAGGTGGGAGGTGATAGGTGAAGTCAGGTTATTGGGGACGGGGATGAGGTACGGTGGGAGGTGATAGGTGAAGTCAGGTTATTGGGGAAGGGGGTTGAAGTAAGGTGGGAGGTGATAGGTGAAGTCAGGTTAGTGGGGAAGGGGGTGAAGAAAGAAGCTGGGAGATGATAGGTGAAGTCAGGTTAGTCGGGAATGGGGGTGAAGTAAGGTGGGAGGTGATAGGTGAAGTCAGGTTAGTGGGGAAGGGGGTGAGGTAAGGTGGGAGGTGATAGGGGAAGTCAGGTTAGTGGGGAAGTGCGGTGAAGTGAGAAACTGGGAGGTGATAGGTGAAGTCAGGTTAGTGTGGAAGGGGGTGAAGAAAGAAGCTGGGAGATGATAGGTGAAGTCAGGTTAGTCGGGAATGGGGGTGAAGTAAGGTGGGAGGTGATAGGTGAAGTCAGGTTAGTGGGGAAGGGGGTGAGGTAAGGTGGGAGGTGATAGGTGAAGTCAGGTTAGTGGGGAAAGGGGGTGAAGTAAGGTGGGAGGTGATAGGTGAAGTCAGGTTAGTGGGGAAGGGGGGTGAAGTAAGGTGGGAGGTGATAGGAGAAGTCAGGTTAGTGGGGAAGGGGGTGAAGTAAGGTGGGAGGTGATAGGTGAAATCAGGTTAGTGGGGAAGGGCGTGAAGTAAGGTGGGAGGTGATAGGTGAAGTCAGGTTAGTGGGGAAGGGGGGTGAAGTAAGAAACTGAGAGGTGATAGGTGAAGTCAGCTCAGTGGGTAAGTGGGGTGAAGTAAGAAACTGTGTGGTGATAGGGGAAGTCGGGTTAGTGGGGAAGTGGGGTGAAGTAAGGTGGGAGGTGATAGCTGAAGTCTGGTTAGTGGGGATGTGGGTGAGGTAAGGTGGGAGGTGATAGGTGAAGTCAGGTTAGTGCGGAATGGGGGTGAAGTAAGAAACTGGGAGGTGATAGGTGAAGTCTGGTTAGTGGGGAAGTGGGGTGAAGTAAGAAACTGGGAGGTGATAGGTGAAGTCAGGTGAGTGGGGAAGGGGGTGAGGTAAGGTGGGAAGTGATAGGTGAAGTCAGGTTAGTGGGGAAGTGGGGTGAAGTAAGAAACTGGGAGGTGATAGGTGAAGTCAGGTGAGTGGGGAAGGGGGTGAGGTAAGGTGGGAGGTGATAGGTGAAGTCAGGTTAGTGGGGAAGTGGGGTGAAGTAAGAAACAGGGAGGTGATAGCTGAAGTCAGGTGAGTGGGGAAGGGGGTGAGGTAAGGTGGGAGGTGATAGGTGAAGTCAGGTTAGTGGGGAAGGGGGTGAAGAAAGAAGCTGGGAGATGATAGGTGAAGTCAGGTTAGTCGGGAATGGGGGTGAAGTAAGGTGGGAGGTGATAGGTGAAGCCAGGTTGGTGGGGAAGGTGGTTGAAGTAAGGTGGGACGTGATAGGTGAAGTCAGGTTAGTGGGGAATGGGGGTGAAGTAAGAAACTGGGAGGTGATAGGTGAAGTCTGGTTAGTGGGGAATGGGTGAGGTAAGGTGGGAGGTGATAGGTGAAGTCAGGTTAGTGGGGAAGGGGGTGAGGTAAGGTGGGAGGTGATAGGTGAAGTCAGGTTAGTGGGGAAGGGGGTGAGGTAAGGTGGGAGGTGATAGGTGAAGTCAGGTTAGTGGGGAAGGGGATGAAGTAAGGTGGGAGGTGACATGTGAAATCAGGTTAGTGGGGAAGGGCGTGAAGTAAGGTGGGAGGTGATAGGTGAAGTCAGGTTAGTGGGGAAGGGGGGTGAAGTAAGAAACTGAGAGGTGATAGGTGAAGTCATGTTAGTGGGTAAGTGGGGTGAAGTAAGAAACTGGGAGGTGATAGGGGAAGTCGGGTTAGTGGGGAAGTGGGGTGAAGTAAGGTGGGAGGTGATAGGTGAAGTCAGGTTAGTGGGGAAGGGGGTGAAGTAAGGTGGGAGGTGATTAGTGAAGTCAGGTTAGTGGGGAAGGGGGTGAAGTAAGGTGGGAGGTGATAGGTGAAGTCAGGTTAATGGCGAAGCGTGTTGAAGTAAGGAGGGAGGTGATAGGTGAACTCAGGTTAATGGGGAAGGGGCTGAAGTAAGGTGGGAGGTGATAGGTGAAGTCAGGATAGTGGGGAAGGGGGTGAAGTAAGGTGGGAGGTGATAGGTGAAGTCAGGTTAGTGGGGAAGGGGGTTGAAGTAAGAAGGGAGGTGATAGGTGAAGTCAGGATAGAGGGGAAGGGGGTGAAATAAGGTGGGTGGTGATAGGTGAAGTCAGGTTAATGGGGAAGTGGGTTGAAGTAAGGAGGGAGGTGATTGGTGAAGTCAGGTTAATGGGGAAGGGGCTGAAGTAAGGTGGGAGGTGATAGGTGAAGTCAGGATAGTGGGGAAGTGGGTGAAGTAAGGTGGGAGGTGATAGGTGAAGTCAGGTTAATGGGGAAGGGGGTGAAGTAAGGTGGGAGGTGATAGGTGAAGTCAGGTTATTGAGGAAGGGGTGTTGAAGTAAGGTGGGAGGTGATAGGTGAAGTCAAGTTAGTGGGGAAGGGTGTGAAGTAAGAAGCTGGGAGGTGATAGGTGAAGTCAGATTAATGGGGAAGGGGGTTGAAGTAAGGTGTAGGTGATAGGTGAATTCCGGTTAGTGGGGAAGGGGGTTGAAGTAAGGTGGGAGGTGATAGGTGAAGTCAGGTTAGTGGGGAAGGGGGTGACGTAATGTGGGAGGTGATAGGTGAAGTCAGGTTATTGGGGAAGGGGGTTGAAGTAAGTGGGAGGTGATAGGTGAAGTCAGGTTAGTGGGGAAGGGGGTGAGGTAAGGTGGGAGGTGATAGGTGAAGTCAGGTTAATGGGGAATGGGGTGAAGTAAGGTGGGAGGTGATAGGTGAAGTCAGGTTATTGGGGAAGGGGGTGAAGTACGGTGCGAGGTGATAGGTGAAGTCAGGTTAGTGGGGATGGGGGTGAGGTAAGGTGGGAGGTGATAGGTGAAGTCAGGTTAATGGGGAATGGTGTGAAGTAAGGTGGGAGGTGATAGGCGAAGTCAGGTTATTGGGGAAGGGGGTGAAGTACGGTGCGAGTTGATAGGTGAAGTGAAGTTAGTGGGGAAGGGGGTGATGTAAGAAGCTGGGAGGTGATAGGTGAAGTCAGGTTAGTGGGGAAGGGGGTTGAAGTAAGGTGGGAGTTTATAGGTGAAGTCAGGTTAGTGTGGAAGGGGGTGAAGTAAGGTGGGAGGTGATAGTTGAAGTCAGGTTAGTGGGGAAGGGGGTTGAAGTAAGGTGGGAGGTGATAGGTGAAGTCAGGTTTGTGGGGAAGTGGGGTGAAGTAAGAAACTGGGAGGTGATTGAGGAAGTTAGGTTAGTGGGGAAGTGGGGTGACGTAAGTTGGGAGTTGTTAGGTGAAGCCACGTTAGTGGGGAAGGGGGTTGAAGTAAGGTGGGAGGTGATAGGTTAAGTCAGATTAGTGGGGAATGGGGGTGAAGTAAGAAACTGGGAGGTGATAGGTGAAGTCAGGTTAGTGGGGAAGGGGGTGAGGTAAGGTGGGAGGTGATAGGTGAAGTCAGGTTAGTGGGGAAAGGGGGTGAAGTAAGGTGGGAGGTGATAGGTGAAGTCAGGTTAGTGGGGAAGGGGGGTGAAGTAAGGTGGGAGGTGATAGATGAAGTCAGGTTAGTGGGGAAGGGGGGTGAAGTAAGGTGGGAGGTGATAGGAGAAGTCAGGTTAGTGGGGAAGGGGGTGAAGTAAGGTGGGAGGTGATAGGTGAAATCAGGTTAGTGGGGAAGGGCGTGAAGTAAGGTGGGAGGTGATAGGTGAAGTCAGGTTAGTGGGGAAGTGGGGTGAAGTAAGAAACTGAGAGGTGATAGGGGAAGTCAGCTTAGTGGGTAAGTGGGGTGAAGTAAGAAACTGGGTGGTGATAGGGGAAGTCGGGTTAGTGGGGAAGTGGGGTGAAGTAAGGTGGGAGGTGATAGCTGAAGTCTGGTTAGTGGGGAAGTGGGTGAGGTAAGGTGGGAGGTGATAGGTGAAGTCAGGTTAGTGGGGAATGGGGGTGAAGTAAGAAACTGGGAGGTGATAGGTGAAGTCTGGTTAGTGGGGAAGTGGGTGAGGTAAGGTGGGAAGTGATAGGTGAAGTCAGGTTAGTGGGGAAGTGGGGTGAAGTAAGAAACTGGGAGGTGATAGGTGAAGTCAGGTGAGTGGGGAAGGGGGTGAGGTAAGGTGGGAGGTGATAGGTGAAGTCAGGTTTGTGGGGAAGGGGGTGAAGAAAGAAGCTGGGAGATGATAGGTGAAGTCAGGCTAGTCGGGAATGGGGGTGAAGTAAGGTGGGAGGTGATAGGTGAAGCCAGGTTAGTGGGGAAGGGGGTTGAAGTAAGGTGGGAGGTGATAGGTGAAGTCAGATTAGTGGGGAATGGGGGTGAAGTAAGAAACTGATGAGGTGATAGGTGAAGTCAGGTTAGTGGGGAAGGGGGTGAGGTAAGGTGGGAGGTGATAGGTGAAGTCAGGTTAGTGGGGAAAGGGGGTGAAGTAAGGTGGGAGGTGATAGGTGAAGTCAGGTTAGTGGGGAAGGGGGGTGAAGTAAGGTGGGAGGTGATAGATGAATCAGGTTAGTGGGGAAGGGGGGTGAAGTAAGAAACTGGGAGGTGATAGGGGAAGTCGGGTTAGTGGGGAAGTGGGGTGAAGTAAGGTGGGAGGTGATAGGTGAAGTCTGGTTAGTGGGGAAGTGGGTGAGGTAAGGTGGGAGGTGATAGGTGAAGTCAGGTTAGTGGCGAAAGGGGGTGAAGTAAGAAACTGGGAGGTGATAGGTGAAGTCTGGTTAGTGGGAAAGTGGGTGAGGTAAGGTGGGAGGTGATAGGTGAAGTCAGGTTAGTGGGGAAGGGGGGTGAAGTAAGAAACTGGGAGGTGATACGGGAAGTCAGGTTAGTGGGGAACGGGGTGAAGTAAGAAACTTGGAGGTGATAGGGGAAGTCAGGTTAGTGGGGAAGTGGGGTGAAGTAAGAAACTGGGAGGTGATAGGTGAAGTCAGGTGAGTGGGGAAGGGGGTGAGGTAAGGTGGGAGGTGATAGGTGAAGTCAGGTTAGTGGGGAAGGGGGGTGAAGTAAGAAACTGGGAGGTGATAGATGAAGTCAGGTTAGTGGGGAAGTGGGTAAGGTAAGGTGGGAGGTGATAGGTGAAGTCAGGTTATTGGGGAAGGGGATGAGGTAAGGTGGGAGGTGATAGGTGAAGTCAGGTTATTGGGGAAGGGGGTTGAAGTAAGGTGGGAGGTGATAGGTGAAGTCAGGTTAGTGAGGAAGGGGGTGAAGAAAGAAGCTGGGAGATGATAGGTGAAGTCAGGTTAGTCGGGAATGGGGGTGAAGTAAGGTGGGAGGTGATAGGTGAAGTCAGGTTAGTGGGGAAGTGGGTGAGGTAAGGTGGGAGGTGATAGGTGAAGTCAGGTTAGTGGGGAAGGGGGGTGAAGTAAGAAACTGGGAGGTGATAGATGAAGTCAGGTTAGTGGGGAAGTGGGTAAGGTAAGGTGGGAGGTGATAGGTGAAGTCAGGTTATTGGGGACGGGGATGAGGTACGGTGGGAGGTGATAGGTGAAGTCAGGTTATTGGGGAAGGGGGTTGAAGTAAGGTGGGAGGTGATAGGTGAAGTCAGGTTAGTGGGGAAGGGGGTGAAGAAAGAAGCTGGGAGATGATAGTTGAAGTCAGGTTAGTCGGGAATGGGGGTGAAGTAAGGTGGGAGGTGATAGGTGAAGTCAGGTTAGTGGGGAAGGGGGTGAGGTAAGGTGGGAGGTGATAGGGGAAGTCAGGTTAGTGGGGAAGTGGGGTGAAGTGAGAAACTGGGAGGTGATAGGTGAAGTCAGGTTAGTGTGGAAGGGGGTGAAGAAAGAAGCTGGGAGATGATAGGTGAAGTCAGGTTAGTCGGGAATGGGGGTGAAGTAAGGTGGGAGGTGATAGGTGAAGTCAGGTTAGTGGGGAAGGGGGTGAAGAAAGAAGCTGGGAGATGATAGGTGAAGTCAGGTTAGTCGGGAATGGGGGTGAAGTAAGGTGGGAGGTGATAGGTGAAGTCAGGTTAGTGGGGAAGGGGGGTGAAGTAATGTGGGAGGTGATAGGAGAAGTCAGGTTAGTGGGGAAGGGGGTGAAGTATGGTGAGAGGTGATAGGTGAAGTCAGGTTAGTGGGGAAGGGGGTGAGGTAAGATGGGAGGTGATAGGTGAAGTCAGTTTAGTGGGGAAGGCGGTTGAAGTAAGGTGGGAGGTGATAGGTAAGGTCAGGTTAGTCGGGATTGGGGGTGAAGTAAGGTGGGAGGTGATAGGTGAAGCCAGGTTGGTGGGGAAGGTGGTTGAAGTAAGGTGGGACGTGATAGGTGAAGTCAGGTTAGTGGGGAATGGGGGTGAAGTAAGAAACTGGGAGGTGATAGGTGAAGTCTGGTTAGTGGGGAATGGGTGAGGTAAGGTGGGAGGTGATAGGTGAAGTCAGGTTAGTGGGGAAGGGGGTGAGGTAAGGTGGGAGGTGATAGGTGAAGTCAGGTTAGTGGGGAAGGGGGTGAGGTAAGGTGGGAGGTGATAGGTGAAGTCAGGTTAGTGGGGAAGGGGATGAAGTAAGGTGGGAGGTGACATGTGAAATCAGGTTAGTGGGGAAGGGCGTGAAGTAAGGTGGGAGGTGATAGGTGAAGTCAGGTTAGTGGGGAAGGGGGGTGAAGTAAGAAACTGAGAGGTGATAGGTGAAGTCATGTTAGTGGGTAAGTGGGGTGAAGTAAGAAACTGGGAGGTGATAGGGGAAGTCGGGTTAGTGGGGAAGTGGGGTGAAGTAAGGTGGGAGGTGATAGGTGAAGTCAGGTTAGTGGGGAAGGGGGTGAAGTAAGGTGGGAGGTGATAGGTGAAGTCAGGTTAGTGGGGAAGTGGGGTGAAGTAAGGTGGGAGGTGATAGGTGAAGTCAGGTTAGTGGGGAAGGGGGTGAAGTAAGGTGGGAGGTGATAGGTGAAGTCAGGTTAATGGCGAAGCGTGTTGAAGTAAGGAGGGAGGTGATAGGTGAACTCAGGTTAATGGGGAAGGGGCTGAAGTAAGGTGGGAGGTGATAGGTGAAGTCAGGATAGTGGGGAAGGGGGTGAAGTAAGGTGGGAGGTGATAGGTGAAGTCAGGTTAGTGGGGAAGGGGGTTGAAGTAAGAAGGGAGGTGATAGGTGAAGTCAGGATAGAGGGGAAGGGGGTGAAATAAGGTGGGTGGTGATAGGTGAAGTCAGGTTAATGGGGAAGTGGGTTGAAGTAAGGAGGGAGGTGATTGGTGAAGTCAGGTTAATGGGGAAGGGGCTGAAGTAAGGTGGGAGGTGATAGGTGAAGTCAGGATAGTGGGGAAGTGGGTGAAGTAAGGTGGGAGGTGATAGGTGAAGTCAGGTTAATGGGGAAGGGGGTGAAGTAAGGTGGGAGGTGATAGGTGAAGTCAGGTTATTGAGGAAGGGGTGTTGAAGTAAGGTGGGAGGTGATAGGTGAAGTCAAGTTAGTGGGGAAGGGTGTGAAGTAAGAAGCTGGGAGGTGATAGGTGAAGTCAGATTAATGGGGAAGGGGGTTGAAGTAAGGTGTAGGTGATAGGTGAATTCCGGTTAGTGGGGAAGGGGGTTGAAGTAAGGTGGGAGGTGATAGGTGAAGTCAGGTTAGTGGGGAAGGGGGTGACGTAATGTGGGAGGTGATAGGTGAAGTCAGGTTATTGGGGAAGGGGGTTGAAGTAAGTGGGAGGTGATAGGTGAAGTCAGGTTAGTGGGGAAGGGGGTGAGGTAAGGTGGGAGGTGATAGGTGAAGTCAGGTTAATGGGGAATGGGGTGAAGTAAGGTGGGAGGTGATAGGTGAAGTCAGGTTATTGGGGAAGGGGGTGAAGTACGGTGCGAGGTGATAGGTGAAGTCAGGTTAGTGGGGATGGGGGTGAGGTAAGGTGGGAGGTGATAGGTGAAGTCAGGTTAATGGGGAATGGTGTGAAGTAAGGTGGGAGGTGATAGGCGAAGTCAGGTTATTGGGGAAGGGGGTGAAGTACGGTGCGAGTTGATAGGTGAAGTGAAGTTAGTGGGGAAGGGGGTGATGTAAGAAGCTGGGAGGTGATAGGTGAAGTCAGGTTAGTGGGGAAGGGGGTTGAAGTAAGGTGGGAGTTTATAGGTGAAGTCAGGTTAGTGTGGAAGGGGGTGAAGTAAGGTGGGAGGTGATAGTTGAAGTCAGGTTAGTGGGGAAGGGGGTTGAAGTAAGGTGGGAGGTGATAGGTGAAGTCAGGTTTGTGGGGAAGTGGGGTGAAGTAAGAAACTGGGAGGTGATTGAGGAAGTTAGGTTAGTGGGGAAGTGGGGTGACGTAAGTTGGGAGTTGTTAGGTGAAGCCACGTTAGTGGGGAAGGGGGTTGAAGTAAGGTGGGAGGTGATAGGTTAAGTCAGATTAGTGGGGAATGGGGGTGAAGTAAGAAACTGGGAGGTGATAGGTGAAGTCAGGTTAGTGGGGAAGGGGGTGAGGTAAGGTGGGAGGTGATAGGTGAAGTCAGGTTAGTGGGGAAAGGGGGTGAAGTAAGGTGGGAGGTGATAGGTGAAGTCAGGTTAGTGGGGAAGGGGGGTGAAGTAAGGTGGGAGGTGATAGATGAAGTCAGGTTAGTGGGGAAGGGGGGTGAAGTAAGGTGGGAGGTGATAGGAGAAGTCAGGTTAGTGGGGAAGGGGGTGAAGTAAGGTGGGAGGTGATAGGTGAAATCAGGTTAGTGGGGAAGGGCGTGAAGTAAGGTGGGAGGTGATAGGTGAAGTCAGGTTAGTGGGGAAGTGGGGTGAAGTAAGAAACTGAGAGGTGATAGGGGAAGTCAGCTTAGTGGGTAAGTGGGGTGAAGTAAGAAACTGGGTGGTGATAGGGGAAGTCGGGTTAGTGGGGAAGTGGGGTGAAGTAAGGTGGGAGGTGATAGCTGAAGTCTGGTTAGTGGGGAAGTGGGTGAGGTAAGGTGGGAGGTGATAGGTGAAGTCAGGTTAGTGGGGAATGGGGGTGAAGTAAGAAACTGGGAGGTGATAGGTGAAGTCTGGTTAGTGGGGAAGTGGGTGAGGTAAGAAACTGGGAGGTGATAGGTGAAGTCAGGTGAGTGGGGAAGGGGGTGAGGTAAGGTGGGAGGTGATAGGTGAAGTCAGGTTTGTGGGGAAGGGGGTGAAGAAAGAAGCTGGGAGATGATAGGTGAAGTCAGGCTAGTCGGGAATGGGGGTGAAGTAAGGTGGGAGGTGATAGGTGAAGCCAGGTTAGTGGGGAAGGGGGTTGAAGTAAGGTGGGAGGTGATAGGTGAAGTCAGATTAGTGGGGAATGGGGGTGAAGTAAGAAACTGATGAGGTGATAGGTGAAGTCAGGTTAGTGGGGAAGGGGGTGAGGTAAGGTGGGAGGTGATAGGTGAAGTCAGGTTAGTGGGGAAAGGGGGTGAAGTAAGGTGGGAGGTGATAGGTGAAGTCAGGTTAGTGGGGAAGGGGGGTGAAGTAAGGTGGGAGGTGATAGATGAATCAGGTTAGTGGGGAAGGGGGGTGAAGTAAGAAACTGGGAGGTGATAGGGGAAGTCGGGTTAGTGGGGAAGTGGGGTGAAGTAAGGTGGGAGGTGATAGGTGAAGTCTGGTTAGTGGGGAAGTGGGTGAGGTAAGGTGGGAGGTGATAGGTGAAGTCAGGTTAGTGGCGAAAGGGGGTGAAGTAAGAAACTGGGAGGTGATAGGTGAAGTCTGGTTAGTGGGAAAGTGGGTGAGGTAAGGTGGGAGGTGATAGGTGAAGTCAGGTTAGTGGGGAAGGGGGGTGAAGTAAGAAACTGGGAGGTGATAGGGGAAGTCAGGTTAGTGGGGAACGGGGTGAAGTAAGAAACTTGGAGGTGATAGGGGAAGTCAGGTTAGTGGGGAAGTGGGGTGAAGTAAGAAACTGGGAGGTGATAGGTGAAGTCAGGTGAGTGGGGAAGGGGGTGAGGTAAGGTGGGAGGTGATAGGTGAAGTCAGGTTAGTGGGGAAGGGGGGTGAAGTAAGAAACTGGGAGGTGATAGATGAAGTCAGGTTAGTGGGGAAGTGGGTAAGGTAAGGTGGGAGGTGATAGGTGAAGTCAGGTTATTGGGGAAGGGGATGAGGTAAGGTGGGAGGTGATAGGTGAAGTCAGGTTATTGGGGAAGGGGGTTGAAGTAAGGTGGGAGGTGATAGGTGAAGTCAGGTTAGTGAGGAAGGGGGTGAAGAAAGAAGCTGGGAGATGATAGGTGAAGTCAGGTTAGTCGGGAATGGGGGTGAAGTAAGGTGGGAGGTGATAGGTGAAGTCAGGTTAGTGGGGAAGTGGGTGAGGTAAGGTGGGAGGTGATAGGTGAAGTCAGGTTAGTGGGGAAGGGGGGTGAAGTAAGAAACTGGGAGGTGATAGATGAAGTCAGGTTAGTGGGGAAGTGGGTAAGGTAAGGTGGGAGGTGATAGGTGAAGTCAGGTTATTGGGGACGGGGATGAGGTACGGTGGGAGGTGATAGGTGAAGTCAGGTTATTGGGGAAGGGGGTTGAAGTAAGGTGGGAGGTGATAGGTGAAGTCAGGTTAGTGGGGAAGGGGGTGAAGAAAGAAGCTGGGAGATGATAGTTGAAGTCAGGTTAGTCGGGAATGGGGGTGAAGTAAGGTGGGAGGTGATAGGTGAAGTCAGGTTAGTGGGGAAGGGGGTGAGGTAAGGTGGGAGGTGATAGGGGAAGTCAGGTTAGTGGGGAAGTGGGGTGAAGTGAGAAACTGGGAGGTGATAGGTGAAGTCAGGTTAGTGTGGAAGGGGGTGAAGAAAGAAGCTGGGAGATGATAGGTGAAGTCAGGTTAGTCGGGAATGGGGGTGAAGTAAGGTGGGAGGTGATAGGTGAAGTCAGGTTAGTGGGGAAGGGGGTGAAGAAAGAAGCTGGGAGATGATAGGTGAAGTCAGGTTAGTCGGGAATGGGGGTGAAGTAAGGTGGGAGGTGATAGGTGAAGTCAGGTTAGTGGGGAAGGGGGGTGAAGTAATGTGGGAGGTGATAGGAGAAGTCAGGTTAGTGGGGAAGGGGGTGAAGTATGGTGAGAGGTGATAGGTGAAGTCAGGTTAGTGGGGAAGGGGGTGAGGTAAGATGGGAGGTGATAGGTGAAGTCAGTTTAGTGGGGAAGGCGGTTGAAGTAAGGTGGGAGGTGATAGGTAAGGTCAGGTTAGTCGGGATTGGGGGTGAAGTAAGGTGGGAGGTGATAGGTGAAGTCAGGTTAGTGGGGAAGGGGGTTGAAGTAAGTTGGCAGGTGATAGGTGAAGTCAGATTAGTGGGGAAGGGGGTGAGGTAAGGTGGGAACTGATAGGTGAAGTCAGGTTAGTGGGGAAGGGGGGTGAAGTAAGAAACTGGGAGGTGATAGGTGAAGTCAGGTTAGTGGGGAAGGGGGTGAGGTAAGGTGGGAGGTGATAGGTGAAGTCAGGTTAGTGGGGAAGGGGTTGAGGTAAGTTGGGAGGTGATAGGTGAAGTCATGTTAGTGGGGAAGGGGGTTGAAGTAAGGTGGGAGGTGATAGGGGAAGTCATGTTAGTGGGGAAGTGGGGTGAAGTAAGGTGGGAGGTGATAGGGGAAGTCAGGTTAGTGGGGAAGGGGGGTGAAGTAAGAAACTGGGAGGTGATAGGTGAAGTCAGGTTAGTGGGGAAGTGGGTGAAGTAAGGTGGGAGGTGATAGGTGAAGTCATGTTAGTGGGGAAGGGGGTTGAAGTAAGGTGGGAGGTGATAGGGGAAGTCATGTTAGTGGGGAAGTGGGGTGAAGTAAGGTGGGAGGTGATAGGTGAAGTCAGGTTAGTGGGGAAGGGGTTGAAGTAAGGTGGGAGGTGATAGATGAAGTCATGTTTGTGGGGAAGGGGGGTGAAGTAAGAAACTGGGAGGTGATAGGGGAAGTCAGTTTAGTGGGGAAGGGTGTGAAGTAAGAAGCTGGGAGGTGATAGGTGAAGTCAGATTAATGGGGAAGGAGGTTGAAGTAAGGTGTAGGTGATAGGTGAATTCCGGTTAGTGGGGATGGGGGTTGAAGTAAGGTGGGAGGTGATAGGTGAAGTCTGGTTAGTGGGGAAGGGGGTGATGTAAGAAGCTGGGAGGTGATAGGTGAAGTCAGGTTAGTGGGGAAGGGGGTTGAAGGAAGGTGGGTGGTTATAGGTGATGTCAGGTTAGTGCGGAAGGGGGTGAAGTAAGGTGGGAGGTGATAGGTGAAGTCAGGTTAGTGGGGAAGGGGGGTGAAGTAAGGTGGGAGGTGATAGATGAAGTCAGGTTAGTGGGGAAGGGGGGTGAAGTAAGGTGGGAGGTGATAGGAGAAGTCAGGTTAGTGGGGAAGGGGGTGAAGTAAGGTGGGAGGTGATAGGTGAAATCAGGTTAGTGGGGAAGGGGGTGAGGTAAGGTGGGAGGTGATAGGTGAAGTCAGGTTAGTGGGGAAAGGGGGTGAAGTAAGGTGGGAGGTGATAGGTGAAGTCAGGTTAGTGGGGAAGGGGGGTGAAGTAAGGTGGGAGGTGATAGATGAATCAGGTTAGTGGGGAAGGGGGGTGAAGTAAGAAACTGGGAGGTGATAGGGGAAGTCGGGTTAGTGGGGAAGTGGGGTGAAGTAAGGTGGGAGGTGATAGGTGAAGTCTGGTTAGTGGGGAAGTGGGTGAGGTAAGGTGGGAGGTGATAGGTGAAGTCAGGTTAGTGGCGAAAGGGGGTGAAGTAAGAAACTGGGAGGTGATAGGTGAAGTCTGGTTAGTGGGAAAGTGGGTGAGGTAAGGTGGGAGGTGATAGGTGAAGTCAGGTTAGTGGGGAAGGGGGGTGAAGTAAGAAACTGGGAGGTGATAGGGGAAGTCAGGTTAGTGGGGAACGGGGTGAAGTAAGAAACTTGGAGGTGATAGGGGAAGTCAGGTTAGTGGGGAAGTGGGGTGAAGTAAGAAACTGGGAGGTGATAGGTGAAGTCAGGTGAGTGGGGAAGGGGGTGAGGTAAGGTGGGAGGTGATAGGTGAAGTCAGGTTAGTGGGGAAGGGGGGTGAAGTAAGAAACTGGGAGGTGATAGATGAAGTCAGGTTAGTGGGGAAGTGGGTAAGGTAAGGTGGGAGGTGATAGGTGAAGTCAGGTTATTGGGGAAGGGGATGAGGTAAGGTGGGAGGTGATAGGTGAAGTCAGGTTATTGGGGAAGGGGGTTGAAGTAAGGTGGGAGGTGATAGGTGAAGTCAGGTTAGTGAGGAAGGGGGTGAAGAAAGAAGCTGGGAGATGATAGGTGAAGTCAGGTTAGTCGGGAATGGGGGTGAAGTAAGGTGGGAGGTGATAGGTGAAGTCAGGTTAGTGGGGAAGTGGGTGAGGTAAGGTGGGAGGTGATAGGTGAAGTCAGGTTAGTGGGGAAGGGGGGTGAAGTAAGAAACTGGGAGGTGATAGATGAAGTCAGGTTAGTGGGGAAGTGGGTAAGGTAAGGTGGGAGGTGATAGGTGAAGTCAGGTTATTGGGGACGGGGATGAGGTACGGTGGGAGGTGATAGGTGAAGTCAGGTTATTGGGGAAGGGGGTTGAAGTAAGGTGGGAGGTGATAGGTGAAGTCAGGTTAGTGGGGAAGGGGGTGAAGAAAGAAGCTGGGAGATGATAGTTGAAGTCAGGTTAGTCGGGAATGGGGGTGAAGTAAGGTGGGAGGTGATAGGTGAAGTCAGGTTAGTGGGGAAGGGGGTGAGGTAAGGTGGGAGGTGATAGGGGAAGTCAGGTTAGTGGGGAAGTGGGGTGAAGTGAGAAACTGGGAGGTGATAGGTGAAGTCAGGTTAGTGTGGAAGGGGGTGAAGAAAGAAGCTGGGAGATGATAGGTGAAGTCAGGTTAGTCGGGAATGGGGGTGAAGTAAGGTGGGAGGTGATAGGTGAAGTCAGGTTAGTGGGGAAGGGGGTGAAGAAAGAAGCTGGGAGATGATAGGTGAAGTCAGGTTAGTCGGGAATGGGGGTGAAGTAAGGTGGGAGGTGATAGGTGAAGTCAGGTTAGTGGGGAAGGGGGGTGAAGTAATGTGGGAGGTGATAGGAGAAGTCAGGTTAGTGGGGAAGGGGGTGAAGTATGGTGAGAGGTGATAGGTGAAGTCAGGTTAGTGGGGAAGGGGGTGAGGTAAGATGGGAGGTGATAGGTGAAGTCAGTTTAGTGGGGAAGGCGGTTGAAGTAAGGTGGGAGGTGATAGGTAAGGTCAGGTTAGTCGGGATTGGGGGTGAAGTAAGGTGGGAGGTGATAGGTGAAGTCAGGTTAGTGGGGAAGGGGGTTGAAGTAAGTTGGCAGGTGATAGGTGAAGTCAGATTAGTGGGGAAGGGGGTGAGGTAAGGTGGGAACTGATAGGTGAAGTCAGGTTAGTGGGGAAGGGGGGTGAAGTAAGAAACTGGGAGGTGATAGGTGAAGTCAGGTTAGTGGGGAAGGGGGTGAGGTAAGGTGGGAGGTGATAGGTGAAGTCAGGTTAGTGGGGAAGGGGTTGAGGTAAGTTGGGAGGTGATAGGTGAAGTCATGTTAGTGGGGAAGGGGGTTGAAGTAAGGTGGGAGGTGATAGGGGAAGTCATGTTAGTGGGGAAGTGGGGTGAAGTAAGGTGGGAGGTGATAGGGGAAGTCAGGTTAGTGGGGAAGGGGGGTGAAGTAAGAAACTGGGAGGTGATAGGTGAAGTCAGGTTAGTGGGGAAGTGGGTGAAGTAAGGTGGGAGGTGATAGGTGAAGTCATGTTAGTGGGGAAGGGGGTTGAAGTAAGGTGGGAGGTGATAGGGGAAGTCATGTTAGTGGGGAAGTGGGGTGAAGTAAGGTGGGAGGTGATAGGTGAAGTCAGGTTAGTGGGGAAGGGGTTGAAGTAAGGTGGGAGGTGATAGATGAAGTCATGTTTGTGGGGAAGGGGGGTGAAGTAAGAAACTGGGAGGTGATAGGGGAAGTCAGTTTAGTGGGGAAGGGTGTGAAGTAAGAAGCTGGGAGGTGATAGGTGAAGTCAGATTAATGGGGAAGGAGGTTGAAGTAAGGTGTAGGTGATAGGTGAATTCCGGTTAGTGGGGATGGGGGTTGAAGTAAGGTGGGAGGTGATAGGTGAAGTCTGGTTAGTGGGGAAGGGGGTGATGTAAGAAGCTGGGAGGTGATAGGTGAAGTCAGGTTAGTGGGGAAGGGGGTTGAAGGAAGGTGGGTGGTTATAGGTGATGTCAGGTTAGTGCGGAAGGGGGTGAAGTAAGGTGGGAGGTGATAGGTGAAGTCAGGTTAGTGGGGAAGGGGGGTGAAGTAAGGTGGGAGGTGATAGATGAAGTCAGGTTAGTGGGGAAGGGGGGTGAAGTAAGGTGGGAGGTGATAGGAGAAGTCAGGTTAGTGGGGAAGGGGGTGAAGTAAGGTGGGAGGTGATAGGTGAAATCAGGTTAGTGGGGAAGGGCGTGAAGTAAGGTGGGAGGTGATAGGTGAAGTCAGGTTAGTGGGGAAGGGGGGTGAAGTAAGAAACTGAGAGGTGATAGGTGAAGTCAGCTTAGTGGGTAAGTGGGGTGAAGTAAGAAACTGGGTGGTGATAGGGGAAGTCGGGTTAGTGGGGAAGTGGGGTGAAGTAAGGTGGGAGGTGATAGCTGAAGTCTGGTTAGTGGGGAAGTGGGTGAGGTAAGGTGGGAGGTGATAGGTGAAGTTAGGTTAGTGCGGAATGGGGGTGAAGTAAGAAACTGGGAGGTGATAGGTGAAGTCTGGTTAGTGGGGAAGTGGGTGAGGTAAGGTGGGAAGTGATAGGTGAAGTCAGGTTAGTGGGGAAGTGGGGTGAAGTAAGAAACTGGGAGGTGATAGGTGAAGTCAGGTGAGTGGGGAAGGGGGTGAGGTAAGGTGGGAGGTGATAGGTGAAGTCAGGTTAGTGGGGAAGGGGGTGAAGAAAGAAGCTGGGAGATTATAGGTGAAGTCAGGTTAGTCGGGAATGGGGGTGAAGTAAGGTGGGAGGTGATAGGTGAAGCCAGGTTAGTGGGGAAGGGGGTTGAAGTAAGGTGGGACGTGATAGGTGAAGTCAGGTTAGTGGGGAATGGGGGTGAAGAAAGAAGCTGGGAGATGATAGGTGAAGCCAGGTTAGTGGGGAAGGGGGTTGAAGTAAGGTGGGAGGTGATAGGTGAAGTCAGATTAGTGGGGAATGGGGGTGAAGTAAGAAACTGATGAGGTGATAGGTGAAGTCAGGTTAGTGGGGAAGGGGGTGAGGTAAGGTGGGAGGTGATAGGTGAAGTCAGGTGAGTGGGGAAGGGGGTGAGGTAAGGTGGGAGGTGATAGGTGAAGTCAGGTTAGTGGGGAAGGGGGTGAAGAAAGAAGCTGGGAGATTATAGGTGAAGTCAGGTTAATGGGGTAGGGGGTTGAAGTAAGAAGGGAGGTGATAGGTGAAGTCAGGTTAGAGGGGAAGGAGGTGAAATAAGGTGGGAGGTGATAGGTGAAGTCACGTTAATGGGGAAGGGGCTGAAGTAAGGTGGGAGGTGATAGGTGAAGTCAGGATAGTGGGGAAGTGGGTGAAGTAAGGTGGGAGGTGATAGGTGAAGTCAGGTTAATGGGGAAGGGGGTGAAGTAAGGTGGGAGGTGATAGGTGAAGTCAGGTTATTGAGGAAGGGGTGTTGAAGTAAGGTGGGAGGTGATAGGTGAAGTCAAGTTAGTGGGGAAGGGTGTGAAGTAAGAAGCTGGGAGGTGATAGGTGAAGTCAGATTAATGGGGAAGGGGGTTGAAGTAAGGTGTAGGTGATAGGTGAATTCCGGTTAGTGGGGAAGGGGGTTGAAGTAAGGTGGGAGGTGATAGGTGAAGTCAGGTTAGTGGGGAAGGGGGTGACGTAAGGTGGGAGGTGATAGGTGAAGTCAGGTTATTGGGGAAGGGGGTTGAAGTAAGGTGGGAGGTGATAGGTGAAGTCAGGTTAGTGGGGAAGGGGGGTGAAGTAAGAAACTGGGTGGTGATAGGTGAAGTCAGGTTAGTGGGGAAGGGGGTGAGGTAAGGTGGGAGGTGATAGGTGAAGTCAGGTTAATGGGGAATGGGGTGAAGTAAGGTGGGAGGTGATAGGTGAAGTCAGGTTATTGGGGAAGGGGGTGAAGTACGGTGCGAGGTGATAGGTGAAGTCAGGTTAGTGGGGATGGGGGTGAGGTAAGGTGGGAGGTGATAGGTGAAGTCAGGTTAATGGGGAATGGTGTGAAGTAAGGTGGGAGGTGATAGGTGAAGTCAGGTTATTGGGGAAGGGGGTGAAGTACAGTGCGAGTTGATAGGTGAAGTCAAGTTAGTGGGGAAGGGGGTTGAAGTAAGGTGGAAGTTTATAGGTGAAGTCAGATTAGTGTGGAAGGGGGTGAAGTAAGGTGGGAGGTGATAGTTGAAGTCAGGTTAGTGGGGAAGGGGGTTGAAGTAAGGTGGAAGGTTATAGGTGAAGTCAGATTAGTGTGGAAGGGGGTGAAGGAAGGTGGGAGGTGATAGTTGAAGTCAGGTTAGTGGGGAAGGGGGTTGAAGTAAGGTGGGAGGTGATAGGTGAAGTCAGGTTTGTGGGGAAGTGGGGTTCAGTAAGAAACTGGGAGGTGATTGGGGAAGTCAGGTTAGTGGGGAAGTGGGGTGACGTAAGTTGGGAGTTGTTAGGTGAAGCCACGTTAGTGGGGAAGGGGGTTGAAGTAAGGTGGGAGGTGATAGGTTAAGTCAGATTAGTGGGGAATGGGGGTGAAGTAAGAAACTGGGAGGTGATAGGTGAAGTCAGGTTAGTGGGGAAGGGGGTGAGGTAAGGTGGGAGGTGATAGGTGATGTCAGGTTAGTGGGGAAAGGGGGTGAAGTAAGGTGGGAGGTGATAGGTGAAGTCAGGTTAGTGGGGAAGGGGGGTGAAGTAAGGTGGGAGGTGATAGATGAAGTCAGGTTAGTGGGGAAGGGGGGTGAAGTAAGGTGGGAGGTGATAGGAGAAGTCAGGTTAGTGGGGAAGGGGGTGAAGTAAGGTGGGAGGTGATAGGTGAAATCAGGTTAGTGGGGAAGGGCGTGAAGTAAGGTGGGAGGTGATAGGTGAAGTCAGGTTAGTGGGGAAGGGGGGTGAAGTAAGAAACTGAGAGGTGATAGGTGAAGTCAGCTTAGTGGGTAAGTGGGGTGAAGTAAGAAACTGGGTGGTGATAGGGGAAGTCGGGTTAGTGGGGAAGTGGGGTGAAGTAAGGTGGGAGGTGATAGCTGAAGTCTGGTTAGTGGGGAAGTGGGTGAGGTAAGGTGGGAGGTGATAGGTGAAGTCAGGTTAGTGGGGAATGGGGGTGAAGTAAGAAACTGGGAGGTGATAGGTGAAGTCTGGTTAGTGGGGAAGTGGGTGAGGTAAGGTGGGAAGTGATAGGTGAAGTCAGGTTAGTGGGGAAGTGGGGTGAAGTAAGAAACTGGGAGGTGATAGGTGAAGTCTGGTTAGTGGGGAAGTGGGTGAAGTAAGGTGGGAGGTGATAGGTGAAGTCAGGTTAGTGGGGAAGGGGGGTGAAGTAAGAAACTGGGAGGTGATAGGTGAAGTCAGGTGAGTGGGGAAGGGGGTGAGGTAAGGTGGGAGGTGATAGGTGAAGTCAGGTTTGTGGGGAAGGGGGTGAAGAAAGAAGCTGGGAGATGATAGGTGAAGTCAGGTTAGTCGGGAATGGGGGTGAAGTAAGGTGGGAGGTGATAGGTGAAGTCAGATTAGTGGGGAATGGGGGTGAAGTAAGAAACTGATGAGGTGATAGGTGAAGTCAGGTTAGTGGGGAAAGGGGGTGAAGTAAGGTGGGAGGTGATAGGTGAAGTCAGGTTAGTGGGGAAGGGGGGTGAAGTAAGGTGGGAGGTGATAGATGAAGTCAGGTTAGTGGGGAAGGGGGTGAAGTAAGGTGGGAAGTGATAGGAGAAGTCAGGTTAGTGGGGAAGGGGGTGAAGTAAGGTGGGAGGTGATAGGTGAAATCAGGTTAGTGGGGAAGGGCGTGAAGTAAGGTGGGAGGTGACAGGTGAAGTCAGGTTAGTGGGGAAGGGGGGTGAAGTAAGAAACTGAGAGGTGATAGGTGAAGTCAGGTTAGTGGGTAAGTGGGGTGAAGTAAGATACTGGGAGGTGATAGGGGAAGTCGGGTTAGTGGGGAAGTGGGGTGAAGTAAGGTGGGAGGTGATAGGTGAAGTCTGGTTAGTGGGGAAGTGGGTGAGGTAAGGTGGGAGGTGATAGGTGAAGTCAGGTTAGTGGGGAAAGGGGGTGAAGTAAGAAACTGGGAGGTGATAGGTGAAGTCTGGTTAGTGGGAAAGTGGGTGAGGTAAGGTGGGAGGTGATAGGTGAAGTCAGGTTAGTGGGGAAGGGGGGTGAAGTAAGAAACTGGGAGGTGATAGGGGAAGTCAGGTTAGTGGGGAACGGGGTGAAGTAAGAAACTTGGAGGTGATAGGGGAAGTCAGGTTAGTGGGGAAGTGGGGTGAAGTAAGAAACTGGGAGGTGATAGGTGAAGTCAGGTGAGTGGGGAAGGGGGTGAGGTAAGGTGGGAGGTGATAGGTGAAGTCAGGTTATTGGGGAAGGGGGTTGAAGTAAGGTGGGAGGTGATAGGTGAAGTCAGGTTAGTGAGGAAGGGGGTGAAGAAAGAAGCTGGGAGATGATAGGTGAAGTCAGGTTAGTCGGGAATGGGGGTGAAGTAAGGTGGGAGGTGATAGGTGAAGTCAGGTTAGTGGGGAAGGGGGTGAGGTAAGGTGGGAGGTGATAGGTGAAGTCAGGTTAGTGGGGAAGGGGGGTGAAGTAAGAAACTGGGAGGTGATAGATGAAGTCAGGTTAGTGGGGAAGTGGGTAAGGTAAGGTGGGAGGTGATAGGTGAAGTCAGGTTATTGGGGACGGGGATGAGGTAAGGTGGGAGGTGATAGGTGAAGTCAGGTTATTGGGGAAGGGGGTTGAAGTAAGGTGGGAGGTGATAGGTGAAGTCAGGTTAGTGGGGAAGGGGGTGAAGAAAGAAGCTGGGAGATGATAGGTGAAGTCAGGTTAGTCGGGAATGGGGGTGAAGTAAGGTGGGAGGTGATAGGTGAAGTCAGGTTAGTGGGGAAGGGGGTGAGGTAAGGTGGGAGGTGATAGGGGAAGTCAGGTTAGTGGGGAAGTGGGGTGAAGTAAGAAACTGGGAGGTGATAGGTGAAGACAGGTTAGTGTGGAAGGGGGTGAAGAAAGAAGCTGGGAGATGATAGGTGAAGTCAGGTTAGTCGGGAATGGGGGTGAAGTAAGGTGGGAGGTGATAGGTGAAGTCAGGTTAGTGGGGAAGGGGGTGAAGAAAGAAGCTGGGAGATGATAGGTGGTCAGGTTAGTCGGGAATGGGGGTGAAGTAAGGTGGGAGGTGATAGGTGAAGTCAGGTTAGTGGGGAAGGGGGGTGAAGTAATGTGGGAGGTGATAGGAGAAGTCAGGTTAGTGGGGAAGGGGTTGAAGTATGGTGAGAGGTGATAGGTGAAGTCAGGTTAGTGGGGAAGGGGGTGAGGTAAGATGGGAGGTGATAGGTGAAGTCAGTTTAGTGGGGAAGGCGGTTGAAGTAAGGTGGGAGGTGATAGGTAAGGTCAGGTTAGTCGGGATTGGGGGTGAAGTAAGGTGGGCGGTGATAGGTGAAGTCAGGTTAGTTGTGAAGGGGGTTGAAGTAAGTTGGCAGGTGATAGGTGAAGTCAGATTAGTGGGGAAGGGGGTGAGGTAAGGTGGGAACTGATAGGTGAAGTCAGGTTAGTGGGGAAGGGGGGTGAAGTAAGAAACTGGTAGGTGATAGGTGAAGTCAGGTTAGTGGGGAAGGGGGTGAGGTAAGGTGGGAGGTGATAGGTGAAGTAAGGTTAGTGGGGAAGGGGTTGAGGTAAGTTGGGAGGTGATAGGTGAAGTCATGTTAGTGGGGAAGGGGGTTGAAGTAAGGTGGGAGGTGATAGGGGAAGTCATGTTAGTGGGGAAGTGGGGTGAAGTAAGGTGGGAGGTGATAGGGGAAGTCAGGTTAGTGGGGAAGGGGGGTGAAGTAAGAAACTGGGAGGTGATAGGTGAAGTCAGGTTAGTGGGGAAGTGGGTGAAGTAAGGTGGGAGGTGATAGGTGAAGTCATGTTAGTGGGGAAGGGGGTTGAAGTAAGGTGGGAGGTGATAGGGGAAGTCATGTTAGTGGGGAAGTGGCGTGAAGTAAGATGGGAGGTGATAGGGGAAGTCAGGTTAGTGGGGAAGTGGGATGAAGTAAGGTGGGAGGTGATAGGTGAAGTCAGGTTAGTGGGGAAGGGGTTGAAGTAAGGTGGGAGGTGATAGATGAAGTCATGTTAGTGGGGAAGGGGGTTGAAGTAAGGTGGGAGGTGATAGGTGAAGTCAGGTTAGTGGGGAATGGGGGTGAAGTAAGAAACTGGGAGGTGATAGGTGAAGTCAGGTTAGTGGGGAAGTGGGTGAGGTAAGGTGGGAGGTGATAGGTGAAGTCAGGTTAGTGGGGAAGGGGGGTGAAGTAAGAAACTGGGAGGTGATAGGGGAAGTCAGTTTAGTGGGGAAGGGTGTGAAGTAAGAAGCTGGGAGGTGATAGGTGAAGTCACATTAATGGGGAAGGGGGTTGAAGTAAGGTGTAGGTGATAGGTGAAGTCAAGTTAGTGGGGAAGGGGGTGATGTAAGAAGCTGGGAGGTGATAGGTGAAGTCAGGTTAGTGGGGAAGGGGGTTGAAGGAAGGTGGGTGGTTATAGGTGATGTCAGGTTAGTGCGGAAGGGGGTGAAGGAAGGTGGGAGGTGATAGTTGAAGTCAGGTTAGTGGGGAAGGGGGTTGAAGTAAGGTGGGAGGTGATAGGTGAAGTCAGGTTAGTGGGGAAGTGGGGTGAAGTAAGAAACTGGGAGGTGATTGGGGGTCAGGTTAGTGGGGAAGTGGGGTGACGTAAGGTGGGAGTTGTTAGGTGAAGCCAGGTTAGTGGGGAAGGGGGTTGAAGTAAGGTGGGAGGTGATAGGTGAAGTCAGATTAGTGGGGAATGGGGGTGAAGTAAGAAACTGGGAGGTGATAGGTGAAGTCAGGTTAGTGGGGAAGGGGGTGAGGTAAGGTGGGAGGTGATAGGTGAAGTCAGGTTAGTGGGGAAAGGGGGTGAAGTAAGGTGGGAGGTGATAGGTATAGTCAGGTTAGTGGGGAAGGGGGGTGAAGTCAGGTGGGAGGTGATAGATGAAGTCAGGTTAGTGGGGAAGGGGGGTGGAGTAAGGTGGGAGGTGATAGGAGAAGTCAGGTTAGTGTGGAAGGGGGTGAAGTAAGGTGGGAGGTGATAGGTGAAATTAGGTTAGTGGGGAAGGGCGTGAAGTAAGGTGGGAGGTGATAGGTGAAGTCAGGTTAGTGGGGAAGGGGGGTGAAGTAAGAAACTGAGAGGTGATAGGTGAAGTCAGCTTAGTGGGTAAGTGGGGTGAAGTAAGAAACTGGGTGGTGATAGGGGAAGTCGGGTTAGTGGGGAAGTGGGGTGAAGTAAGGTGGGAGGTGATAGCTGAAGTCTGGTTAGTGGGGAAGTGGGTGAGGTAAGGTGGGAGGTGATAGGTGAAGTCAGGTTAGTGGGGAAGTGGGGTGAAGTAAGAAACTGGGAGGTGATAGGTGAAGTCAGGTGAGTGGGGAAGGGGGTGAAGTAAGGTGGGAGGTGATAGGTGAAGTCTGGTTAGTGGGGAAGTGGGTGAGGTAAGGTGGGAAGTGATAGGTGAAGTCAGGTTAGTGGGGAAGTGGGGTGAAGTAAGAAACTGGGAGGTGATAGGTGAAGTCAGGTGAGTGGGGAAGGGGGTGAGGTAATGTGGGAGGTGATAGGTGAAGTCAGGTTAGTGGGGAAGGGGGTGAAGAAAGAAGCTGGGAGATGATAGGTGAAGCCAGGTTAGTCGGGAATGGGGGTGAAGTAAGGTGGGAGATGATAGGTGAAGCCAGGTTAGTGGGGAAGGGGGTTGAAGTAAGGTGGGAGGTGATAGGTGAAGTCAGATTAGTGGGGAATGGGGGTGAAGTAAGAAACTGATGAGGTGATAGGTGAAGTCAGGTTAGTGGGGAAGGGGGTGAGGTAAGGTGGGAGGTGATAGGTGAAGTCAGGTTAGTGGGGAAAGGGGGTGAAGTAAGGTGGGAGGTGATAGGTGAAGTCAGGTTAGTGGGGAAGGGGGGTGAAGTAAGGTGGGAGGTGATAGGTGAAGTCAGATTAGTGGGGAATGGGGGTGAAGTAAGAAACTGATGAGGTGATAGGTGAAGTCAGGTTAGTGGGGAAGGGGGTGAATTAAGGTGGGAGGTGATAGGTGAAGTCAGGTTAGTGGGGAAGGGGGGTGAAGTAAGGTGGGAGGTGATAGATGAAGTCAGGTTAGTGGGGAAAGGGGGTGAATTAAGGTGGGAGGTGATAGGTGAAGTCAGGTTAGTGGGGAAGGGGGGTGAAGTAAGGTGGGAGGTGATAGATGAATCAGGTTAGTAGGGAAGGGGGGTGAAGTAAGGTGGGAGGTGATAGATGAATCAGGTTAGTGGGGAAGGGGGGTGAAGTAAGGTGGGAGGTGATAGGAGAAGTCAGGTTAGTGGGGAAGGGGGTGATGTAAGAAGCTGGGAGGTGATAGGTGAAGTCAGGTTAGTGGGGAAGGGGGTTGAAGGAAGGTGGGTGGTTATAGGTGAAGTCAGGTTAGTGCGGAAGGGGGTGAAGGAAGGTGGGAGGTGATAGTTGAAGTCAGGTTAGTGGGGAAGGGGGTTGAAGTAAGGTGGGAGGTGATAGGTGAAGTCAGGTTAGTGGGGAAGTGGGGTGAAGTAAGAAACTTGGAGGTGATTGGGGAAGTCAGGTTAGTGGGGAAGTGGGGTGACGTAAGGTGGGAGTTGTTAGGTGAAGCCAGGTTAGTGGGGAAGGGGGTTGAAGTAAGGTGGGAGGTGATAGGTGAAGTCAGATTAGTGGGGAATAAGGGTGAAGTAAGAAACTGGGAGGTGATATGTGAAGTCAGGTTAGTGGGGAAGGGGGTGAGGTAAGGTGGGAGGTGATAGGTGAAGTCAGGTTAGTGGGGAAAGGGGGTGAAGTAAGGTGGGAGGTGATAGGTGAAGTCAGGTTAGTGGGGAAGGGGGGTGAAGTAAGGTGGGAGGTGATAGATGAAGTCAGGTTAGTGGGGAAGGGGGGTGAGGTAAGGTGGGAGGTGATAGATGAAGTCAGGTTAGTGGGGAAGGGGGTGAAGTAAGGTGGGAGGTGATAGGTGAAATCAGGTTAGTGGGGAAGGGCGTGAAGTAAGGTGGGAGGTGATAGGTGAAGTCAGGTTAGTGGGGAAGGGGGGTGAAATAAGAAACTGAGAGGTGATAGGTGAAGTCAGCTTAGTGGGTAAGTGGGGTGAAGTAAGAAACTGGGTGGTGATAGGGGAAGTCGGGTTAGTGGGGAAGTGGGGTGAAGTAAGGTGGGAGGTGATAGGTGAAGTCAGGTTAGTGGGGAATGGGGGTGAAGTAAGAAACTGGGAGGTGATAGGTGAAGTCAGGTTAGTGTGGAAGGGGGTGAAGTAAGGTGGGAGGTGATAGGTGAAATTAGGTTAGTGGGGAAGGGCGTGAAGTAAGGTGGGAGGTGATAGGTGAAGTCAGCTTAGTGGGTAAGTGGGGTGAAGTAAGAAACTGGGTGGTGATAGGGGAAGTCGGGTTAGTGGGGAAGTGGGGTGAAGTAAGGTGGGAGGTGATAGCTGAAGTCTGGTTAGTGGGGAAGTGGGTGAGGTAAGGTGGGAGGTGATAGGTGAAGTCAGGTTAGTGGGGAATGGGGGTGAAGTAAGAAACTGGGAGGTGATAGGTGAAGTCTGGTTAGTGGGGAAGTGGGTGAGGTAAGGTGGGAAGTGATAGGTGAAGTCAGGTTAGTGGGGAAGTGGGGTGAAGTAAGAAACTGGGAGGTGATAGGTGAAGTCAGGTGAGTGGGGAAGGGGGTGAGGTAATGTGGGAGGTGATAGGTGAAGTCAGGTTAGTGGGGAAGGGGGTGAAGAAAGAAGCTGGGAGATGATAGGTGAAGCCAGGTTAGTCGGGAATGGGGGTGAAGTAAGGTGGGAGGTGATAGGTGAAGCCAGGTTAGTGGGGAAGGGGGTTGAAGTAAGGTGGGAGGTGATAGGTGAAGTCAGATTAGTGGGGAATGGGGGTGAAGTAAGAAACTGATGAGGTGATAGGTGAAGTCAGGTTAGTGGGGAAGGGGGTGAGGTAAGGTGGGAGGTGATAGGTGAAGTCAGGTTAGTGGGGAAAGGGGGTGAAGTAAGGTGGGAGGTGATAGGTGAAGTCAGATTAGTGGGGAATGGGGGTGAAGTAAGAAACTGATGAGGTGATAGGTGAAGTCAGGTTAGTGGGGAAGGGGGTGAAGTAAGGTGGGAGGTGATAGGTGAAGTCAGATTAGTGGGGAAGGGCGTGAAGTAAGGTGGGAGGTGATAGGTGAAGTCAGATTAGTGGGGAATGGGGGTGAAGTAAGAAACTGATGAGGTGATAGGTGAAGTCAGGTTAGTGGGGAAGGGGGTGAGGTAAGGTGGGAGGTGATAGGTGAAGTCAGGTTAGTGGGGAAAGGGGGTGAATTAAGGTGGGAGGTGATAGGTGAAGTCAGGTTAGTGGGGAAGGGGGGTGAAGTAAGGTGGGAGGTGATAGATGAATCAGGTTAGTGGGGAAGGGGGGTGAAGTAAGGTGGGAGGTGATAGATGAATCAGGTTAGTGGGGAAGGGGGGTGAAGTAAGATGGGAGGTGATAGGAGAAGTCAGGTTAGTGGGGAAGGGGGTGATGTAAGAAGCTGGGAGGTGATAGGTGAAGTCAGGTTAGTGGGGAAGGGGGTTGAAGGAAGGTGGGTGGTTATAGGTGAAGTCAGGTTAGTATGGAAGGGGGTGAAGGAAGGTGGGAGGTGATAGTTGAAGTCAGGTTAGTGGGGAAGGGGGTTGAAGTAAGGTGGGAGGTGATAGGTGAAGTCAGGTTAGTGGGGAAGTGGGGTGAAGTAAGAAACTTGGAGGTGATTGGGGAAGTCAGGTTAGTGGGGAAGTGGGGTGACGTAAGGTGGGAGTTGTTAGGTGAAGCCAGGTTAGTGGGGAAGGGGGTTGAAGTAAGGTGGGAGGTGATAGGTGAAGTCAGATTAGTGGGGAATAAGGGTGAAGTAAGAAACTGGGAGGTGATATGTGAAGTCAGGTTAGTGGGGAAGGGGGTGAGGTAAGGTGGGAGGTGATAGGTGAAGTCAGGTTAGTGGGGAAAGGGGGTGAAGTAAGGTGGGAGGTGATAGGTGAAGTCAGGTTTGTGGGGAAGGGGGGTGAAGTAAGGTGGGAGGTGATAGATGAAGTCAGGTTAGTGGGGAAGGGGGGTGAGGTAAGGTGGGAGGTGATAGATGAAGTCAGGTTAGTGGGGAAGGGGGGTGAGGTAAGGTGGGAGGTGATAGATGAAGTCAGGTTAGTGGGGAAGGGGGGTGAGGTAAGGTGGGAGGTGATAGGTGAAATCAGGTTAGTGGGGAAGGGCGTGAAGTAAGGTGGGAGGTGATAGGTGAAGTCAGGTTAGTGGGGAAGGGGGGTGAAATAAGAAACTGAGAGGTGATAGGTGAAGTCAGCTTAGTGGGTAAGTGGGGTGAAGTAAGAAACTGGGTGGTGATAGGGGAAGTCGGGTTAGTGGGGAAGTGGGGTGAAGTAAGGTGGGAGGTGATAGATGAAGTCAGGTTAGTGGGGAATGGGGGTGAAGTAAGAAACTGGGAGGTGATAGGTGAAGTCTGGTTAGTGGGGAAGTGGGTGAGGTAAGGTGGGAAGTGATAGGTGAAGTCAGGTTAGTGGGGAAGTGGGGTGAAGTAAGAAACTGGGAGGTGATAGGTGAAGTCTGGTTAGTGGGGAAGTGGGTGAGGTAAGGTGGGAAGTGATAGGTGAAGTCAGGTAAGTGGGGAAGTGGGGTGAAGTAAGAAACTGGGAGGTGATAGGTGAAGTCAGGTGAGTGGGGAAGGGGGTGAGGTAAGGTGGGAGGTGATAGGTGAAGTCAGGTTAGTGGGGAAGGTGGTGAAGAAAGAAGCTGGGAGATGATAGGTGAAGTCAGGTTAGTCGGGAATGGGGGTGAAGTAAGGTGGGAGGTGATAGGTGAAGCCAGGTTAGTGGGGAAGGGGGTTGAAGTAAGGTGGGAGGTGATAGGTGAAGACAGATTAGTGGGGAATGGGGGTTAATAAGAAACTGATGAGGTTATAGGTGAAGTCAGGTTAGTGGGGAAGGGGGTGAGGTAAGGTGGGACGTGATAGGTGAAGTCAGGTTAGTGGGGAAGGGGGGTGAAGTAAGAAACTGGGAGGTGATAGGGGAAGTCAGTTTAGTGGGGAAGGGTGTGAAGTAAGAAGCTGGGAGGTGATAGGTGAAGTCAGATTAATGGGGAAGGGGGTTGAAGTAAGGTGTAGATGATAGGTGAAGTCAAGTTAGTGGGGAAGGGGGTGATGTAAGAAGCTGGGAGGTGATAGGTGAAGTCAGGTTAGTGGGGAAGGGGGTTGAAGGAAGGTGGGTGGTTATAGGTGAAGTCAGGTTAGTGCGGAAGGGGGTGAAGGAAGGTGGGAGGTGATAGTTGAAGTCAGGTTAGTGGGGAAGGGGGTTGAAGTAAGGTGGGAGGTGATAGGTGAAGTCAGGTTAGTGGGGAAGTGGGGTGAAGTAAGAAACTGGGAGGTGATTGGGGAAGTCAGGTTAGTGGGGAAGTGGGGTGACGTAAGGTGGGAGTTGTTAGGTGAAGCCAGGTTAGTGGGGAAGGGGGTTGAAGTAAGGTGGGAGGTGATAGGTGAAGTCAGATTAGTGGGGAATGGGGGTGAAGTAAGAAACTGGGAGGTGATAGGTGAAGTCAGGTTAGTGGGGAAGGGGGTGAGGTAAGGTGGGAGGTGATAGGTGAAGTCAGGTTAGTGGGGAAAGGGGGTGAAGTAAGGTGGGAGGTGATAGGTGAAGTCAGGTTAGTGGGGAAGGGGGGTGAAGTAAGGTGGGAGGTGATAGGTGAAGTCAGATTAGTGGGGAATGGGGGTGAAGTAAGAAACTGATGAGGTGATAGGTGAAGTCAGGTTAGTGGGGAAGGGGGTGAGGTAAGGTGGGAGGTGATAGGTGAAGTCAGGTTAGTGGGGAAAGGGGGTGAATTAAGGTGGGAGGTGATAGGTGAAGTCAGGTTAGTGGGGAAGGGGGGTGAAGTAAGGTGGGAGGTGATAGATGAATCAGTTTAGTGGGGAAGGGGGGTGAAGTAAGGTGGGAGGTGATAGATGAATCAGGTTAGTGGGGAAGGGGGGTGAAGTAAGGTGGGAGGTGATAGGAGAAGTCAGGTTAGTGGGGAAGGGGGTGAAGTAAGGTGGGAGGTGATAGGTGAAATCATGTTAGTGCGGAAGGGCGTGAAGTAAGGTGGGAGGTGATAGGTGAAGTCAGGTTAGTGGGGAAGGGGGGTGAAGTAAGAAACTGAGAGGTGATAGGTGAAGCCAGGTTAGTGGGTAAGTGGGGTGAAGTAAGAAACTGGGAGGTGATAGGGGAAGTCGGGTTAGTGGGGAAGTGGGGTGAAGTAAGGTGCGAGGTGATAGGTGAAGTCTGGTTAGTGGGGAAGTGGGTGAGGTAAGGTGGGAGGTGATAGGTGAAGTCAGGTTAGTGGGGAATGGGGGTGAAGTAAGAAACTGGGAGGTGATAGGTGAAGTCTGGTTAGTGGGAAAGTGGGTGAGGTAAGCTGGGAGGTGATAGGTGAAGTCAGGTTAGTGGGGAAGGGGGGTGAAGTAAGAAACTGGGAGGTGATAGGGGAAGTCAGGTTAGTGGGGAACGGGGTGAAGTAAGAAACTGGGAGGTGATAGGGGAAGTCAGGTTAGTGGGGAAGTGGGGTGAAGTAAGAAACTGGGAGGTGATAGGTGAAGTCAGGTGAGTGGGGAAGGGGGTGAGGTAAGGTGGGAGGTGATAGGTGAAGTCAGGTTAGTGGGGAAGGGGGGTGAAGTAAGAAACTGGGAGGTGATAGGTGAAGTCAGGTGAGTGGGGAAGGGGGTGAGGTAAGGTGGGAGGTGATAGATGAAGTCAGGTTAGTGGGGAAGTGGGTAAGGTAAGGTGGGAGGTGATAGGTGAAGTCAGGTTATTGGGGAAGGGGATGAGGTAAGGTGGGAGGTGATAGGTGAAGTGAGGTTATTGGGGAAGGGGGTTGAAGTAAGGTGGGAGGTGATAGGTGAAGTCAGGTTAGTGAGGAAGGGGGTGAAGAAAGAAGCTGGGAGATGATAGGTGAAGTCAGGTTAGTCGGGAATGGGGGTAAAGTAAGGTGGGAGGTGATAGTTGAAGTCAGGTTAGTGGGGAAGGGGGTTGAAGTAAGGTGGGAGGTGATAGGTGAAGTCAGGTTAGTGGGGAAGTGGGGTGAAGTAAGAAACTGGGAGGTGATTGGGGAAGTCAGGTTAGTGGGGAAGTGGGGTGACGTAATGTGGGAGTTGTTAGGTGAAGCCAGGTTAGTGGGGAAGGGGGTTGAAGTAAGGTGGGAGGTGATAGGTGAAGTCAGATTAGTGGGGAATGGGGGTGAAGTAAGAAACTGGGAGGTGATAGGTGACGTCAGGTTAGTGGGGAAGGGGGTGAGGTAAGGTGGGAGGTGATAGGTGAAGTCAGGTTAGTGGGGAAAGGGGGTGAAGTAAGGTGGGAGGTGATAGGTGAAGTCAGGTTAGTGGGGAAGGGGGGTGAAGTAAGGTGGGAGGTGATAGGTGAAGTCAGATTAGTGGGGAATGGGGGTGAAGTAAGAAACTGATGAGGTGATAGGTGAAGTCAGGTTAGTGGGGAAGGGGGTGAGGTAAGGTGGGAGGTGATAGGTGAAGTCAGGTTAGTGGGGAAAGGGGGTGAATTAAGGTGGGAGGTGATAGGTGAAGTCAGGTTAGTGGGGAAGGGGGGTGAAGTAAGGTGGGAGGTGATAGATGAATCAGGTTAGTGGGGAAGGGGGGTGAAGTAAGGTGGGAGGTGATAGGAGAAGTCAGGTTAGTGGGGAAGGGGGTGAAGTAAGGTGGGAGGTGATAGGTGAAATCAGGTTAGTGCGGAAGGGCGTGAAGTAAGGTGGGAGGTGATAGGTGAAGTCAGGTTAGTGGGGAAGGGGGGTGAAGTAAGAAACTGAGAGGTGATAGGTGAAGCCAGGTTAGTGGGTAAGTGGGGTGAAGTAAGAAACTGGGAGGTGATAGGGGAAGTCGGGTTAGTGGGGAAGTGGGGTGAAGTAAGGTGCGAGGTGATAGGTGAAGTCTGGTTAGTGGGGAAGTGGGTGAGGTAAGGTGGGAGGTGATAGGTGAAGTCAGGTTAGTGGGGAATGGGGGTGAAGTAAGAAACTGGGAGGTGATAGGTGAAGTCTGGTTAGTGGGAAAGTGGGTGAGGTAAGCTGGGAGGTGATAGGTGAAGTCAGGTTAGTGGGGAAGGGGGGTGAAGTAAGAAACTGGGAGGTGATAGGGGAAGTCAGGTTAGTGGGGAACGGGGTGAAGTAAGAAACTGGGAGGTGATAGGGGAAGTCAGGTTAGTGGGGAAGTGGGGTGAAGTAAGAAACTGGGAGGTGATAGGTGAAGTCAGGTGAGTGGGGAAGGGGGTGAGGTAAGGTGGGAGGTGATAGGTGAAGTCAGGTTAGTGGGGAAGGGGTGTGAAGTAAGAAACTGGGAGGTGATAGGTGAAGTCAGGTGAGTGGGGAAGGGGGTGAGGTAAGGTGGGAGGTGATAGATGAAGTCAGGTTAGTGGGGAAGTGGGTAAGGTAAGGTGGGAGGTGATAGGTGAAGTCAGGTTATTGGGGAAGGGGATGAGGTAAGGTGGGAGGTGATAGGTGAAGTGAGGTTATTGGGGAAGGGGGTTGAAGTAAGGTGGGAGGTGATAGGTGAAGTCAGATTAGTGGGGAATGTGGGTGAAGTAAGAAACTGATGAGGTGATAGGTGAAGTCAGGTTAGTGGGGAAGGGGGTGAGGTAAGGTGGGAGGTGATAGGTGAAGTCAGGTTAGTGGGGAAAGGGGGTGAATTAAGGTGGGAGGTGATAGGTGAAGTCAGGTTAGTGGGGAAGGGGGGTGAAGTAAGGTGGGAGGTGATAGATGAATCAGGTTAGTGGGGAAGGGGGGTGAAGTAAGGTGGGAGGTGATAGGAGAAGTCAGGTTAGTGGGGAAGGGGGTGAAGTAAGGTGGGAGGTGATAGGTGAAGTCAGGTTAGTGGGGAAGGGGGGTGAAGTAAGGTGGGAGGTGATAGATGAATCAGGTTAGTGGGGAAGGGGGGTGAAGTAAGGTGGGAGGTGATAGGTGAAGTCAGGTTAGTGGGGAAGGGGGGTGAAGTAAGAAACTGAGAGGTGATAGGTGAAGCCAGGTTAGTGGGTAAGTGGGGTGAAGTAAGAAACTGGGAGGTGATAGGGGAAGTCGGGTTAGTGGGGAAGTGGGGTGAAGTAAGGTGCGAGGTGATAGGTGAAGTCTGGTTAGTGGGGAAGTGGGTGAGGTAAGGTGGGAGGTGATAGGTGAAGTCAGGTTAGTGGGGAATGGGGATGAAGTAAGAAACTGGGAGGTGATAGGTGAAGTCTGGTTAGTGGGAAAGTGGGTGAGGTAAGCTGGGAGGTGATAGGTGAAGTCAGGTTAGTGGGGAAGGGGGGTGAAGTAAGAAACTGGGAGGTGATAGGGGAAGTCAGGTTAGTGGGGAACGGGGTGAAGTAATAAACTGGGAGGTGATAGGGGAAGTCAGGTTAGTGGGGAAGTGGGGTGAAGTAAGAAACTGGGAGGTGATAGGTGAAGTCAGGTGAGTGGGGAAGGGGGTCAGGTAAGGTGGGAGGTGATAGGTGAAGTCAGGTTAGTGGGGAAGGGGGGTGAAGTAAGAAACTGGGAGGTGATAGGTGAAGTCAGGTGAGTGGGGAAGGGGGTGAGGTAAGGTGGGAGGTGATAGATGAAGTCAGGTTAGTGGGGAAGTGGGTAAGGTAAGGTGGGAGGTGATAGGTGAAGTCAGGTTATTGGGGAAGGGGATGAGGTAAGGTGGGAGGTGATAGGTGAAGTGAGGTTATTGGGGAAGGGGGTTGAAGTAAGGTGGGAGGTGATAGGTGAAGTCAGGTTAGTGAGGAAGGGGGTGAAGAAAGAAGCTGGGAGATGATAGGTGAAGTCAGGTTAGTCGGGAATGGGGGTGAAGTAAGGTGGGAGGTGATAGTTGAAGTCAGGTTAGTGGGGAAGGGGGTTGAAGTAAGGTGGGAGGTGATAGGTGAAGTCAGGTTAGTGGGGAAGTGGGGTGAAGTAAGAAACTGGGAGGTGATTGGGGAAGTCAGGTTAGTGGGGAAGTGGGGTGACGTAAGGTGGGAGTTGTTAGGTGAAGCCAGGTTAGTGGGGAAGGGGGTTGAAGTAAGGTGGGAGTTGATAGGTGAAGTCAGATTAGTGGGGAATGGGGGTGAAGTAAGAAACTGGGAGGTGATAGGTGAAGTCAGGTTAGTGGGGAAGTGGGTGAGGTAAGGTGGGAGGTGATAGGTGAAGTCAGGTTAGTGGGGAAAGGGGGTGAAGTAAGGTGGGAGGTGATAGGTGAAGTCAGGTTAGTGGGGAAGGGGGGTGAAGTAAGGTGGGAGGTGATAGGTGAAGTCAGATTAGTGGGGAATGGGGGTGAAGTAAGAAACTGATGAGGTGATAGGTGAAGTCAGGTTAGTGGGGAAGGGGGTGAGGTAAGGTGGGAGGTGATAGGTGAAGTCAGGTTAGTGGGGACAGGGGGTGAATTAAGGTGGGAGGTGATAGGTGAAGTCAGGTTAGTGGGGAAGGGGGGTGAAGTAAGGTGGGAGGTGATAGATGAATCAGGTTAGTGGGGAAGGGGGGTGAAGTAAGGTGGGAGGTGATAGGAGAAGTCAGGTTAGTGGGGAAGGGGGTGAAGTAAGGTGGGAGGTGATAGGTGAAATCAGGTTAGTGCGGAAGGGCGTGAAGTAAGGTGGGAGGTGATAGGTGAAGTCAGGTTAGTGGGGAAGGGGGGTGAAGTAAGAAACTGAGAGGTGATAGGTGAAGCCAGGTTAGTGGGTAAGTGGGGTGAAGTAAGAAACTGGGAGGTGATAGGGGAAGTCGGGTTAGTGGGGAAGTGGGGTGAAGTAAGGTGGGAGGTGATAGGTGAAGTCTGGTTAGTGGGGAAGTGGGTGAGGTAAGGTGGGAGGTGATAGGTGAAGTCAGGTTAGTGGGGAATGGGGGTGAAGTAAGAAACTGGGAGGCGATAGGTGAAGTCTGGTTAGTGGGAAAGTGGGTGAGGTAAGCTGGGAGGTGATAGGTGAAGTCAGGTTAGTGGGGAAGGGGGGTGAAGTAAGAAAATGGGAGGTGATAGGGGAAGTCAGGTTAGTGGGGAACGGGGTGAAGTAAGAAACTGGGAGGTGATAGGGGAAGTCAGGTTAGAGGGGAAGTGGGGTGAAGTAAGAAACTGGGAGGTGATAGGTGAAGTCAGGTGAGTGGGGAAGGGGGTGAGGTAAGGTGGGAGGTGATAGGTGAAGTCAGGTTAGTGGGGAAGGGGGGTGAAGTAAGAAACTGGGAGGTGATAGGTGAAGTCAGGTGAGTGGGGAAGGGGGTGAGGTAAGGTGGGAGGTGATAGATGAAGTCAGGTTAGTGGGGAAGTGGGTAAGGTAAGGTGGGAGGTGATAGGTGAAGTCAGGTTATTGGGGAAGGGGATGAGGTAAGGTGGGAGGTGATAGGTGAAGTGAGGTTATTGGGGAAGGGGGTTGAAGTAAGGTGGGAGGTGATAGGTGAAGTCAGGTTAGTGAGGAAGGGGGTGAAGAAAGAAGCTGGGAGATGATAGGTGAAGTCAGGTTAGTCGGGAATGGGGGTGAAGTAAGGTGGGAGGTGATAGGTGAAGTCAGGTTAGTGGGGAAGGGGGTGAGGTAAGGTGGGAGGTGATAGGTGAAGTCAGGTTAGTGGGGAAGGGGGGTGAAGTAAGAAACTGGGAGGTGATAGATGAAGTCAGGTTAGTGGGGAAGTGGGTAAGGTAAGGTGGGAGGTGATAGGTGAAGTCAGGTTATTGGGGACGGGGATGAGGTAAGGTGGGAGGTGATCAGTGAAGTCAGGTTATTGGGGAAGGGGGTTGAAGTAAGGTGGGAGGTGATAGGTGTAGTCAGGTTAGTGGGGAAGGGGGTGAAGAAAGAAGCTGGGAGGTGATAGGTGAAGTCAGGTTAGTGGGGAAGGGGGGTGAAGTAAGGTGGGAGGTGATAGGTGAAGTCAGGTTAATGGGGAAGGGGGTGAGGTAAGGTGGGAGGTGATAGGGGAAGTAAGGTTAGTGGGGAAGTGGGGTGAAGTAAGAAACTGGGAGGTGATAGGTGAAGTCAGGTTAGTGTGGAAGGGGGTGAAGAAAGAAGCTGGGAGATGATAGGTGGAGTCAGGTTAGTCGGGAATGGGGGTGAAGTAAGGTGGGAGGTGATAGGTGAAGTCAGGTTAGTGGGGAAGGGGGTGAAGAAAGAAGCTGGGAGATGATAGGTGAAGTCAGGTTAGTCGGGAATGGCGGTGAAGTAAGGTGGGAGGTGATAGGTGAAGTCAGTTTAGTGGGGAAGGGGGGTGAAGTAATGTGGGAGGTGATAGGTGAAGTCAGGTATGTGGGGAAGGGGGTGAAGTAAGGTGGGAGGTGATAGGTGAAGTCAGGTTAGTGGGGAAGGGGGTGAGGTAAGATGGGAGGTGATAGGTGAAGTCAGTTTAGTGGGGAAGGCGGTTGAAGTAAGGTGGGAGGTGATAGGTAAGGTCAGGTTAGTCGGGATTGGGGGTGAAGTAAGGTGGGAGGTGATAGGTGAAGTCAGGTTAGTGGGGAAGGGGGTTGAAGTAAGTTGGCAGGTGATAGGTGAAGTCAGATTAGTGGGGAAGGTGGTGAGGTAAGGTGGGAACTGATAGGTGAAGTCAGGTTAGTGGGGAAGGGGGGTGAAGTAAGAAACTGGGAGGTGATAGGTGAAGTCAGGTTAGTGGGGAAGGGGGTGAGGTAAGGTGGGAGGTGATAGGTGAAGTCAGGTTAGTGGGGAAGGGGTTGAGGTAAGTTGGGAGGTGATAGGTGAAGTCATGTTAGTGGGGAAGGGGGTTGAAGTAAGGTGGGAGGTGATAGGGGAAGTCATGTTCGTGGGGAAGTGGGGTGAAGGAAGGTGGGAGGTGATAGGGGAAGTCAGGTTAGTGGGGAAGGGGGGTGAAGTAAGAAACTGGGAGGTGATAGGTGAAGTCAGGTTAGTGGGGAAGTGGGTGAGGTAAGGTGGGAGGTGATAGGTGAAGTCATGTTAGTGGGGAAGGGGGTTGAAGTAAGGTTGGAGGTGATAGGGGAAGTCATGTTAGTGGGGAAGTGGGGTGAAGTAAGGTGGGAGGTGATAGTTGAAGTCAGGTTAGTGGGGAAGGGGGTGATGTAAGAAGCTGGGAGGTGATAGGTGAAGTCAGGTTAGTGGGGAAGGGGGTTGAAGGAAGGTGGGTGGTTATAGGTGAAGTCAGGTTAGTGCGGAAGGGGGTGAAGGAAGGTGGGAGGTGATAGTTGAAGTCAGGTTAGTGGGGAAGGGGGTTGAAGTAAGGTGGGAGGTGATAGGTGAAGTCAGATTAGTGGGGAATGGGGGTGAAGTAAGAAACTGGGAGGTGATAGGTGAAGTCAGGTTAGTGGGGAAGGGGGTGAGGTAAGGTGGGAGGTGATAGGTGAAGTCAGGTTAGTGGGGAAAGGGGGTGAAGTAAGGTGGGAGGTGATAGGTGAAGTCAGGTTAGTGGGGAAGGGGGGTGAAGTAAGGTGGGAGGTGATAGATGAAGTCAGGTTAGTGGGGAAGGGGGGTGAAGTAAGGTGGGAGGTGATAGGAGAAGTCAGGTTAGTGTGGAAGGGGGTGAAGTAAGGTGGGAGGTGATAGGTGAAATCAGGTTAGTGGGGAAGGGCGTGAAGTAAGGTGGGAGGTGATAGGTGAAGTCAGGTTAGTGGGGAAGGGGGGTGAAGTAAGAAACTGAGAGGTGATAGGTGAAGTCAGCTTAGTGGGTAAGTGGGGTGAAGTAAGGTGGGAGGTGATAGGGGAAGTCGGGTTAGTGGGGAAATGGGGTGAAGTAAGGTGGGAGGTGATAGCTGAAGTCTGGTTAGTGGGGAAGTGGGTGAGGAAAGGTGGGAGGTGATAGGTGAAGTCAGGTTAGTGGGGAAGTGGGGTGAAGTAAGAAGCTGGGAGATGATAGGTGAAGTCAGGTTAGTCGGGAATGGGGGTGAAGTAAGGTGGGAGGTGATAGGTGAAGCCAGGTTAGTGGGGAAGGGGGTTGAAGTAAGGTGGGAGGTGATAGGTGAAGTCAGATTAGTGGGGAATGGGGGTGAAGTAAGAAACTGATGAGGTGATAGGTGAAGTCAGGTTAGTGGGGAAGGG
Source organism: Hemitrygon akajei (assembly GCF_048418815.1). Lineage (NCBI taxonomy): Eukaryota > Metazoa > Chordata > Chondrichthyes > Myliobatiformes > Dasyatidae > Hemitrygon > Hemitrygon akajei. The sequence continues at coordinate 139,908,585 of NC_133124.1, read as the reverse complement.
GGTGAGGTAAGGTGGGAGGTGATAGGTGAAGTCAGGTTAGTGGGGAAAGGGGGTGAATTAAGGTGGGAGGTGATAGGTGAAGTCAGGTTAGTGGGGAAGGGGGGTGAAGTAAGGTGGGAGGTGATAGATGAATCAGGTTAGTGGGGAAGGGGGGTGAAGTAAGGTGGGAGGTGATAGGAGAAGTCAGGTTAGTGGGGAAGGGGGTGAAGTAAGGTGGGAGGTGATAGGTGAAATCAGGTTAGTGCGGAAGGGCGTGAAGTAAGGTGGGAGGTGATAGGTGAAGTCAGGTTAGTGGGGAAGGGGGGTGAAGTAAGAAACTGAGAGGTGATAGGTGAAGCCAGGTTAGTGGGTAAGTGGGGTGAAGTAAGAAACTGGGAGGTGATAGGGGAAGTCGGGTTAGTGGGGAAGTGGGGTGAAGTAAGGTGGGAGGTGATAGGTGAAGTCAGGTTAGTGGGGAAGGGGGTGAGGTAAGATGGGAGGTGATAGGTGAAGTCAGTTTAGTGGGGAAGGCGGTTGAAGTAAGGTGGGAGGTGATAGGTAAGGTCAGGTTAGTCGGGATTGGGGGTGAAGTAAGGTGGGAGGTGATAGGTGAAGTCAGGTTAGTGGGGAAGGGGGTTGAAGTAACTTGGCAGGTGATAGGTGAAGTCAGATTCGTGGGGAAGGGGGTGAGGTAAGGTGGGAACTGATAGGTGAAGTCAGGTTAGTGGGGAAGGGGGGTGAAGTAAGAAACTGGGAGGTGATAGGTGAAGTCAGGTTAGTGGGGAAGGGGGTGAGGTAAGGTGGGAGGTGATAGGTGAAGTCAGGTTAGTGGGGAAGGGGTTGAGGTAAGTTGGGAGGTGATAGGTGAAGTCATGTTAGTGGGGAAGGGGGTTGAAGTAAGGTGGGAGGTGATAGGGGAAGTCATGTTCGTGGGGAAGTGGGGTGAAGGAAGGTGGGAGGTGATAGGGGAAGTCAGGTTAGTGGGGAAGGGGGGTGAAGTAAGAAACTGGGAGGTGATAGGTGAAGTCAGGTTAGTGGGGAAGTGGGTGAGGTAAGGTGGGAGGTGATAGGTGAAGTCATGTTAGTGGGGAAGGGGGTTGAAGTAAGGTTGGAGGTGATAGGGGAAGTCATGTTAGTGGGGAAGTGGGGTGAAGTAAGGTGGGAGGTGATAGTTGAAGTCAGGTTAGTGGGGAAGGGGGTGATGTAAGAAGCTGGGAGGTGATAGGTGAAGTCAGGTTAGTGCGGAAGGGGGTGAAGGAAGGTGGGAGGTGATAGTTGAAGTCAGGTTAGTGGGGAAGGGGGTTGAAGTAAGGTGGGAGGTGATAGGTGAAGTCAGGTTAGTGGGGAAGTGGGGTGAAGTAAGAAACTGGGAGGTGATTGGGGAAGTCAGGTTAGTGGGGAAGTGGGGTGACGTAAGGTGGGAGTTGTTAGGTGAAGCCAGGTTAGTGGGGAGGGGGGTTGAAGTAAGGTGGGAGGTGATAGGTGAAGTCAGATTAGTGGGGAATGGGGGTGAAGTAAGAAACTGGGAGGTGATAGGTGAAGTCAGGTTAGTGGGGAAGGGGGTGAGGTAAGGTGGGAGGTGATAGGTGAAGTCAGGTTAGTGGGGAAAGGGGGTGAAGTAAGGTGGGAGGTGATAGGTGAAGTCAGGTTAGTGGGGAAGGGGGGTGAAGTAAGGTGGGAGGTGATAGATGAAGTCAGGTTAGTGGGGAAGGGGGGTGAAGTAAGGTGGGAGGTGATAGGAGAAGTCAGGTTAGTGTGGAAGTGGGTGAAGTAAGGTGGGAGGTGATAGGTGAAATCAGGTTAGTGGGGAAGGGCGTGAAGTAAGGTGGGAGGTGATAGGTGAAGTCAGGTTAGTGGGGAAGGGGGGTGAAGTAAGAAACTGAGAGGTGATAGGTGAAGTCAGCTTAGTGGGTAAGTGGGGTGAAGTAAGAAACTGGGTGGTGATAGGGGAAGTCGGGTTAGTGGGGAAGTGGGGTGAAGTAAGGTGGGAGGTGATAGCTGAAGTCTGGTTAGTGGGGAAGTGGGTGAGGTAAGGTGGGAGGTGATAGGTGAAGTCAGGTTAGTGGGGAAGTGGGGTGAAGTAAGAAACTGGGAGGTGATAGGTGAAGTCAGGTGAGTGGGGAAGGGGGTGAGGTAAGGTGGGAGGTGATTGGTGAAGTCAGGTTAGTGGGGAAGGGGGTGAAGAAAGAAGCTGGGAGATGATAGGTGAAGTCAGGTTAGTCGGGAATGGGGGTGAAGTAAGGTGGGAGGTGATAGGTGAAGCCAGGTTAGTGGGGAAGGGGGTTGAAGTAAGGTGGGAGGTGATAGGTGAAGTCAGATTAGTGGGGAATGGGGGTGAAGTAAGAAACTGATGAGGTGATAGGTGAAGTCAGGTTAGTGGGGAAGGGGGTGAGGTAAGGTGGGAGGTGATAGGTGAAGTCAGGTTAGTGGGGAAAGGGGGTGAATTAAGGTGGGAGGTGATAGGTGAAGTCAGGTTAGTGGGGAAGGGGGGTGAAGTAAGGTGGGAGGTGATAGATGAATCAGGTTAGTGGGGAAGGGGGGTGAAGTAAGGTGGGAGGTGATAGGAGAAGTCAGGTTAGTGGGGAAGGGGGTGAAGTAAGGTGGGAGGTGATAGGTGAAATCAGGTTAGTGCGGAAGGGCGTGAAGTAAGGTGGGAGGTGATAGGTGAAGTCAGGTTAGTGGGGAAGGGGGGTGAAGTAAGAAACTGAGAGGTGATAGGTGAAGCCAGGTTAGTGGGTAAGTGGGGTGAAGTAAGAAACTGGGAGGTGATAGGGGAAGTCGGGTTAGTGGGGAAGTGGGGTGAAGTAAGGTGGGAGGTGATAGGTGAAGTCTGGTTAGTGGGGAAGTGGGTGAGGTAAGGTGGGAGGTGATAGGTGAAGTCAGGTTAGTGGGGAATGGGGGTGAAGTAAGAAACTGGGAGGTGATAGGTGAAGTCTGGTTGGTGGGAAAGTGGGTGAGGTAAGCTGGGAGGTGATAGGTGAAGTCAGGTTAGTGGGGAAGGGGGGTGAAGTAAGAAACTGGGAGGTGATAGGGGAAGTCAGGTTAGTGGGGAACGGGGTGAAGTAAGAAACTGGGAGGTGATAGGGGAAGTCAGGTTAGTGGGGAAGTGGGGTGAAGTAAGAAACTGGGAGGTGATAGGTGAAGTCAGGTGAGTGGGGAAGGGGGTGAGGTAAGGTGGGAGGTGATAGGTGAAGTCAGGTTAGTGGGGAAGGGGGGTGAAGTAAGAAACTGGGAGGTGATAGATGAAGTCAGGTTAGTGGGGAAGTGGGTAAGGTAAGGTGGGAGGTGATAGGTGAAGTCAGGTTATTGGGGAAGGGGATGAGGTAAGGTGGGAGGTGATAGGTGAAGTGAGGTTATTGGGGAAGGGGGTTGAAGTAAGGTGGGAGGTGATAGGTGAAGTCAGGTTAGTGAGGAAGGGGGTGAAGAAAGAAGCTGGGAGATGATAGGTGAAGTCAGGTTAGTCGGGAATGGGGGTGAAGTAAGGGGGGAGGTGATAGGTGAAGTCAGGTTAGTGAGGAAGGGGGTGAAGAAAGAAGCTGGGAGATGATAGGTGAAGTCAGGTTAGTCGGGAATGGGGGTGAAGTAAGGTGGAGGTGATAGGTGAAGTCAGGTTAGTGGGGAAGGGGGGTGAAGTAAGAAACTGGGAGGTGATAGATGAAGTCAGGTTAGTGGGGAAGTGGGTAAGGTAAGGTGGGAGGTGATAGGTGAAGTCAGGTTATTGGGGACGGGGATGAGGTAAGGTGGGAGGTGATAGGTGAAGTCAGGTTATTGGGGAAGGGGGTTGAAGTAAGGTGGGAGGTGATAGGTGAAGTCAGGTTAGTGGGGAAGGGGGTGAAGAAAGAAGCTGGGAGATGATAGGTGAAGTCAGGTTAGTCGGGAATGGGGGTGAAGTAAGGTGGGAGGTGATAGGTGATGTCAGGTTAATGGGGAAGGGGGTGAGGTAAGGTGGGAGGTGATAGGGGAAGTCAGGTTAGTGGGGAAGTGGGGTGAAGTAAGAAACTGGGAGGTGATAGGTGAAGTCAGGTTAGTGTGGAAGGGGGTGAAGAAAGAAGCTGGGAGATGATAGGTGAAGTCAGGTTAGTCGGGAATGGGGGTGAAGTAAGGTGGGAGGTGATAGGTGAAGTCAGGTTAGTGGGGAAGGGGGTGAAGAAAGAAACTGGGAGGTGATAGGGGAAGTCAGGTTAGTGGGGAAGTGGGGTGAAGTAAGAAACTGGGAGGTGATAGGTGAAGTCAGGTGAGTGGGGAAGGGGGTGAGGTAAGGTGGGAGGTGATAGGTGAAGTCAGGTTAGTGGGGAAGGGGGGTGAAGTAAGAAACTGGGAGGTGATAGGTGAAGTCAGGTGAGTGGGGAAGGGGGTGAGGTAAGGTGGGAGGTGATAGATGAAGTCAGGTTAGTGGGGAAGTGGGTAAGGTAAGGTGGGAGGTGATAGGTGAAGTCAGGTTATTGGGGAAGGGGATGAGGTAAGGTGGGAGGTGATAGGTGAAGTGAGGTTATTGGGGAAGGGGGTTGAAGTAAGGTGGGAGGTGATAGGTGAAGTCAGGTTAGTGAGGAAGGGGGTGAAGAAAGAAGCTGGGAGATGATAGGTGAAGTCAGGTTAGTCGGGAATGGGGGTGAAGTAAGGTGGGAGGTGATAGGTGAAGTCAGGTTAGTGGGGAAGGGGGTGAGGTAAGGTGGGAGGTGATAGGTGAAGTCAGGTTAGTGGGGAAGGGGGGTGAAGTAAGAAACTGGGAGGTGATAGATGAAGTCAGGTTAGTGGGGAAGTGGGTAAGGTAAGGTGGGAGGTGATAGGTGAAGTCAGGTTATTGGGGATGGGGATGAGGTAAGGTGGGAGGTGATCAGTGAAGTCAGGTTATTGGGGAAGGGGGTTGAAGTAAGGTGGGAGGTGATAGGTGTAGTCAGGTTAGTGGGGAAGGGGGTGAAGAAAGAAGCTGGGAGGTGATAGGTGAAGTCAGGTTAGTGGGGAAGGGGGGTGAAGTAAGGTGGGAGGTGATAGGTGAAGTCAGGTTAATGGGGAAGGGGGTGAGGTAAGGTGGGAGGTGATAGGGGAAGTAAGGTTAGTGGGGAAGTGGGGTGAAGTAAGAAACTGGGAGGTGATAGGTGAAGTCAGGTTAGTGTGGAAGGGGGTGAAGAAAGAAGCTGGGAGATGATAGGTGGAGACAGGTTAGTCGGGAATGGGGGTGAAGTAAGGTGGGAGGTGATAGGTGAAGTCAGGTTAGTGGGGAAGGGGGTGAAGAAAGAAGCTGGGAGATGATAGGTGAAGTCAGGTTAGTCGGGAATGGCGGTGAAGTAAGGTGGGAGGTGATAGGTGAAGTCAGTTTAGTGGGGAAGGGGGGTGAAGTAATGTGGGAGGTGATAGGTGAAGTCAGGTATGTGGGGAAGGGGGTGAAGTAAGGTGGGAGGTGATAGGTGAAGTCAGGTTAGTGGGGAAGGGGGTGAGGTAAGATGGGAGGTGATAGGTGAAGTCAGTTTAGTGGGGAAGGCGGTTGAAGTAAGGTGGGAGGTGATAGGTAAGGTCAGGTTAGTCGGGATTGGGGGTGAAGTAAGGTGGGAGGTGATAGGTGAAGTCAGGTTAGTGGGGAAGGGGGTTGAAGTAAGTTGGCAGGTGATAGGTGAAGTCAGATTAGTGGGGAAGGGGGTGAGGTAAGGTGGGAACTGATAGGTGAAGTCAGGTTAGTGGGGAAGGGGGGTGAAGTAAGAAACTGGGAGGTGATAGGTGAAGTCAGGTTAGTGGGGAAGGGGGTGAGGTAAGGTGGGAGGTGATAGGTGAAGTCAGGTTAGTGGGGAAGGGGTTGAGGTAAGTTGGGAGGTGATAGGTGAAGTCATGTTAGTGGGGAAGGGGGTTGAAGTAAGGTGGGAGGTGATAGGGGAAGTCATGTTCGTGGGGAAGTGGGGTGAAGGAAGGTGGGAGGTGATAGGGGAAGTCAGGTTAGTGGGGAAGGGGGGTGAAGTAAGAAACTGGGAGGTGATAGGTGAAGTCAGGTTAGTGGGGAAGTGGGTGAGGTAAGGTGGGAGGTGATAGGTGAAGTCATGTTAGTGGGGAAGGGGGTTGAAGTAAGGTTGGAGGTGATAGGGGAAGTCATGTTAGTGGGGAAGTGGGGTGAAGTAAGGTGGGAGGTGATAGTTGAAGTCAGGTTAGTGGGGAAGGGGGTGATGTAAGAAGCTGGGAGGTGATAGGTGAAGTCAGGTTAGTGGGGAAGGGGGTTGAAGGAAGGTGGGTGGTTATAGGTGAAGTCAGGTTAGTGCGGAAGGGGGTGAAGGAAGGTGGGAGGTGATAGTTGAAGTCAGGTTAGTGGGGAAGGGGGTTGAAGTAAGGTGGGAGGTGATAGGTGAAGTCAGGTTAGTGGGGAAGTGGGGTGAAGTAAGAAACTGGGAGGTGATTGGGGAAGTCAGGTTAGTGGGGAAGTGGGGTGACGTAAGGTGGGAGTTGTTAGGTGAAGCCAGGTTAGTGGGGAGGGGGGTTGAAGTAAGGTGGGAGGTGATAGGTGAAGTCAGATTAGTGGGGAATGGGGGTGAAGTAAGAAACTGGGAGGTGATAGGTGAAGTCAGGTTAGTGGGGAAGGGGGTGAGGTAAGGTGGGAGGTGATATGTGAAGTCAGGTTAGTGGGGAAAGGGGGTGAAGTAAGGTGGGAGGTGATAGGTGAAGTCAGGTTAGTGGGGAAGGGGGGTGAAGTAAGGTGGGAGGTGATAGATGAAGTCAGGTTAGTGGGGAAGGGGGGTGAAGTAAGGTGGGAGGTGATAGGAGAAGTCAGGTTAGTGTGGAAGGGGGTGAAGTAAGGTGGGAGGTGATAGGTGAAATCAGGTTAGTGGGGAAGGGCGTGAAGTAAGGTGGGAGGTGATAGGTGAAGTCAGGTTAGTGGGGAAGGGGGGTGAAGTAAGAAACTGAGAGGTGATAGGTGAAGTCAGCTTAGTGGGTAAGTGGGGTGAAGTAAGAAACTGGGTGGTGATAGGGGAAGTCGGGTTAGTGGGGAAGTGGGGTGAAGTAAGGTGGGAGGTGATAGCTGAAGTCTGGTTAGTGGGGAAGTGGGTGAGGAAAGGTGGGAGGTGATAGGTGAAGTCAGGTTAGTGGGGAAGTGGGGTGAAGTAAGAAACTGGGAGGTGATAGGTGAAGTCAGGTTAGTGGGGAAGTGGGGTGAAGTAAGAAACTGGGAGGTGATAGCTGAAGTCAGGTTAGTGGGGAAGTGGGGTGAAGTAAGAAACTGGGAGGTGATAGGTGAAGTCAGGTGAGTGGGGAAGGGGGTGAGGTAAGGTGGGAGGTGATTGGTGAAGTCAGGTTAGTGGGGAAGGGGGTGAAGAAAGAAGCTGGGAGATGATAGGTGAAGTCAGGTTAGTCGGGAATGGGGGTGAAGTAAGGTGGGAGGTGATAGGTGAAGCCAGGTTAGTGGGGAAGGGGGTTGAAGTAAGGTGGGAGGTGATAGGTGAAGTCAGATTAGTGGGGAATGGGGGTGAAGTAAGAAACTGATGAGGTGATAGGTGAAGTCAGGTTAGTGGGGAAGGGGGTGAGGTAAGGTGGGAGGTGATAGGTGAAGTCAGGTTAGTGGGGAAAGGGGGTGAATTAAGGTGGGAGGTGATAGGTGAAGTCAGGTTAGTGAGGAAGGGGGGTGAAGTAAGGTGGGAGGTGATAGATGAATCAGGTTAGTGGGGAAGGGGGGTGAAGTAAGGTGGGAGGTGATAGGAGAAGTCAGGTTAGTGGGGAAGGGGGTGAAGTAAGGTGGGAGGTGATAGGTGAAATCAGGTTAGTGCGGAAGGGCGTGAAGTAAGGTGGGAGGTGATAGGTGAAGTCAGGTTAGTGGGGAAGGGGGGTGAAGTAAGAAACTGAGAGGTGATTGGTGAAGCCAGGTTAGTGGGTAAGTGGGGTGAAGTAAGAAACTGGGAGGTGATAGGGGAAGTCGGGTTAGTGGGGAAGTGGGGTGAAGTAAGGTGGGAGGTGATAGGTGAAGTCAGGTTAGTGGGGAAGGGGGTGAGGTAAGATGGGAGGTGATAGGTGAAGTCAGGTTAGTGGGGAAGGGGGTTGAAGTAAGTTGGCAGGTGATAGGTGAAGTCAGGTTAGTGGGGAAGGGGGTTGAAGTAAGTTGGCAGGTGATAGGTGAAGTCAGATTAGTGGGGAAGGGGGTGAGGTAAGGTGGGAACTGATAGGTGAAGTCAGGTTAGTGGGGAAGGGGGGTGAAGTAAGAAACTGGGAGGTGATAGGTGAAGTCAGGTTAGTGGGGAAGGGGGTGAGGTAAGGTGGGAGGTGATAGGTGAAGTCAGGTTAGTGGGGAAGGGGTTGAGGTAAGTTGGGAGGTGATAGGTGAAGTCATGTTAGTGGGGAAGGGGGTTGAAGTAAGGTGGGAGGTGATAGGGGAAGTCATGTTCGTGGGGAAGTGGGGTGAAGGAAGGTGGGAGGTGATAGGGGAAGTCAGGTTAGTGGGGAAGGGGGGTGAAGTAAGAAACTGGGAGGTGATAGGTGAAGTCAGGTTAGTGGGGAAGTGGGTGAGGTAAGGTGGGAGGTGATAGATGAAGTCATGTTAGTGGGGAAGGGGGTTGAAGTAAGGTTGGAGGTGATAGGGGAAGTCATGTTAGTGGGGAAGTGGGGTGAAGTAAGGTGGGAGGTGATAGTTGAAGTCAGGTTAGTGGGGAAGGGGGTGATGTAAGAAGCTGGGAGGTGATAGGTGAAGTCAGGTTAGTGGGGAAGGGGGTTGAAGGAAGGTGGGTGGTTATAGGTGAAGTCAGGTTAGTGCGGAAGGGGGTGAAGGAAGGTGGGAGGTGATAGTTGAAGTCAGGTTAGTGGGGAAGGGGGTTGAAGTAAGGTGGGAGGTGATAGGTGAAGTCAGGTTAGTGGGGAAGTGGGGTGAAGTAAGAAACTGGGAGGTGATTGGGGAAGTCAGGTTAGTGGGGAAGTGGGGTGACGTAAGGTGGGAGTTGTTAGGTGAAGCCAGGTTAGTGGGGAGGGGGGTTGAAGTAAGGTGGGAGGTGATAGGTGAAGTCAGATTAGTGGGGAATGGGGGTGAAGTAAGAAACTGGGAGGTGATAGGTGAAGTCAGGTTAGTGGGGAAGGGGGTGAGGTAAGGTGGGAGGTGATAGGTGAAGTCAGGTTAGTGGGGAAAGGGGGTGAAGTAAGGTGGGAGGTGATAGGTGAAGTCAGGTTAGTGGGGAAGGGGGGTGAAGTAAGGTGGGAGGTGATAGATGAAGTCAGGTTAGTGGGGAAGGGGGGTGAAGTAAGGTGGGAGGTGATAGGAGAAGTCAGGTTAGTGTGGAAGTGGGTGAAGTAAGGTGGGAGGTGATAGGTGAAATCAGGTTAGTGGGGAAGGGCGTGAAGTAAGGTGGGAGGTGATAGGTGATGTCAGGTTAGTGGGGAAGGGGGGTGAAGTAAGAAACTGAGAGGTGATAGGTGAAGTCAGCTTAGTGGGTATGTGGGGTGAAGTAAGAAACTGGGTGGTGATAGGGGAAGTCGGGTTAGTGGGGAAGTGGGGTGAAGTAAGGTGGGAGGTGATAGCTGAAGTCTGGTTAGTGGGGAAGTGGGTGAGGTAAGGTGGGAGGTGATAGGTGAAGTCAGGTTAGTGGGGAAGTGGGGTGAAGTAAGAAACTGGGAGGTGATAGGTGAAGTCAGGTGAGTGGGGAAGGGGGTGAGGTAAGGTGGGAGGTGATTGGTGAAGTCAGGTTAGTGGGGAAGGGGGTGAAGAAAGAAGCTGGGAGATGATAGGTGAAGTCAGGTTAGTCGGGAATGGGGGTGAAGTAAGGTGGGAGGTGATAGGTGAAGCCAGGTTAGTGGGGAAGGGGGTTGAAGTAAGGTGGGAGGTGATAGGTGAAGTCAGATTAGTGGGGAATGGGGGTGAAGTAAGAAACTGATGAGGTGATAGGTGAAGTCAGGTTAGTGGGGAAGGGGGTGAGGTAAGGTGGGAGGTGATAGGTGAAGTCAGGTTAGTGGGGAAAGGGGGTGAATTAAGGTGGGAGGTGATAGGTGAAGTCAGGTTAGTGGGGAAGGGGGGTGAAGTAAGGTGGGAGGTGATAGATGAATCAGGTTAGTGGGGAAGGGGGGTGAAGTAAGGTGGGAAGTGATAGGAGAAGTCAGGTTAGTGGGGAAGGGGGTGAAGTAAGGTGGGAGGTGATAGGTGAAATCAGGTTAGTGCGGAAGGGCGTGAAGTAAGGTGGGAGGTGATAGGTGAAGTCAGGTTAGTGGGGAAGGGGGTTGAAGTAAGGTGGGAGGTGATAGGTGAAGTCAGGTTAGTGGGGAAGTGGGGTGAAGTAAGAAACTGGGAGGTGATTGGGGAAGTCAGGTTAGTGGGGAAGTGGGGTGACGTAAGGTGGGAGTTGTTAGGTGAAGCCAGGTTAGTGGGGAGGGGGGTTGAAGTAAGGTGGGTGGTTATAGGTGAAGTCAGGTTAGTGCGGAAGGGGGTGAAGGAAGGTGGGAGGTGATAGTTGAAGTCAGGTTAGTGGGGAAGGGGGTTGAAGTAAGGTGGGAGGTGATAGGTGAAGTCAGGTTAGTGGGGAAGTGGGGTGAAGTAAGAAACTGGGAGGTGATTGGGGAAGTCAGGTTAGTGGGGAAGTGGGGTGACGTAAGGTGGGAGTTGTTAGGTGAAGCCAGGTTAGTGGGGAGGGGGGTTGAAGTAAGGTGGGAGGTGATAGGTGAAGTCAGATTAGTGGGGAATGGGGGTGAAGTAAGAAACTGGGAGGTGATAGGTGAAGTCAGGTTAGTGGGGAAGGGGGTGAGGTAAGGTGGGAGGTGATATGTGAAGTCAGGTTAGTGGGGAAAGGGGGTGAAGTAAGGTGGGAGGTGATAGGTGAAGTCAGGTTAGTGGGGAAGGGGGGTGAAGTAAGGTGGGAGGTGATAGATGAAGTCAGGTTAGTGGGGAAGGGGGGTGAAGTAAGGTGGGAGGTGATAGGAGAAGTCAGGTTAGTGTGGAAGGGGGTGAAGTAAGGTGGGAGGTGATAGGTGAAATCAGGTTAGTGGGGAAGGGCGTGAAGTAAGGTGGGAGGTGATAGGTGAAGTCAGGTTAGTGGGGAAGGGGGGTGAAGTAAGAAACTGAGAGGTGATAGGTGAAGTCAGCTTAGTGGGTAAGTGGGGTGAAGTAAGAAACTGGGTGGTGATAGGGGAAGTCGGGTTAGTGGGGAAGTGGGGTGAAGTAAGGTGGGAGGTGATAGCTGAAGTCTGGTTAGTGGGGAAGTGGGTGAGGAAAGGTGGGAGGTGATAGGTGAAGTCAGGTTAGTGGGGAAGTGGGGTGAAGTAAGAAACTGGGAGGTGATAGGTGAAGTCAGGTGAGTGGGGAAGGGGGTGAGGTAAGGTGGGAGGTGATTGGTGAAGTCAGGTTAGTGGGGAAGGGGGTGAAGAAAGAAGCTGGGAGATGATAGGTGAAGTCAGGTTAGTCGGGAATGGGGGTGAAGTAAGGTGGGAGGTGATAGGTGAAGCCAGGTTAGTGGGGAAGGGGGTTGAAGTAAGGTGGGAGGTGATAGGTGAAGTCAGATTAGTGGGGAATGGGGGTGAAGTAAGAAACTGATGAGGTGATAGGTGAAGTCAGGTTAGTGGGGAAGGGGGTGAGGTAAGGTGGGAGGTGATAGGTGAAGTCAGGTTAGTGGGGAAAGGGGGTGAATTAAGGTGGGAGGTGATAGGTGAAGTCAGGTTAGTGAGGAAGGGGGGTGAAGTAAGGTGGGAGGTGATAGATGAATCAGGTTAGTGGGGAAGGGGGGTGAAGTAAGGTGGGAGGTGATAGGAGAAGTCAGGTTAGTGGGGAAGGGGGTGAAGTAAGGTGGGAGGTGATAGGTGAAATCAGGTTAGTGCGGAAGGGCGTGAAGTAAGGTGGGAGGTGATAGGTGAAGTCAGGTTAGTGGGGAAGGGGGGTGAAGTAAGAAACTGAGAGGTGATTGGTGAAGCCAGGTTAGTGGGTAAGTGGGGTGAAGTAAGAAACTGGGAGGTGATAGGGGAAGTCGGGTTAGTGGGGAAGTGGGGTGAAGTAAGGTGGGAGGTGATAGGTGAAGTCAGGTTAGTGGGGAAGGGGGTGAGGTAAGATGGGAGGTGATAGGTGAAGTCAGGTTAGTGGGGAAGGGGGTTGAAGTAAGTTGGCAGGTGATAGGTGAAGTCAGGTTAGTGGGGAAGGGGGTTGAAGTAAGTTGGCAGGTGATAGGTGAAGTCAGATTAGTGGGGAAGGGGGTGAGGTAAGGTGGGAACTGATAGGTGAAGTCAGGTTAGTGGGGAAGGGGGGTGAAGTAAGAAACTGGGAGGTGATAGGTGAAGTCAGGTTAGTGGGGAAGGGGGTGAGGTAAGGTGGGAGGTGATAGGTGAAGTCAGGTTAGTGGGGAAGGGGTTGAGGTAAGTTGGGAGGTGATAGGTGAAGTCATGTTAGTGGGGAAGGGGGTTGAAGTAAGGTGGGAGGTGATAGGGGAAGTCATGTTCGTGGGGAAGTGGGGTGAAGGAAGGTGGGAGGTGATAGGGGAAGTCAGGTTAGTGGGGAAGGGGGGTGAAGTAAGAAACTGGGAGGTGATAGGTGAAGTCAGGTTAGTGGGGAAGTGGGTGAGGTAAGGTGGGAGGTGATAGATGAAGTCATGTTAGTGGGGAAGGGGGTTGAAGTAAGGTTGGAGGTGATAGGGGAAGTCATGTTAGTGGGGAAGTGGGGTGAAGTAAGGTGGGAGGTGATAGTTGAAGTCAGGTTAGTGGGGAAGGGGGTGATGTAAGAAGCTGGGAGGTGATAGGTGAAGTCAGGTTAGTGGGGAAGGGGGTTGAAGGAAGGTGGGTGGTTATAGGTGAAGTCAGGTTAGTGCGGAAGGGGGTGAAGGAAGGTGGGAGGTGATAGTTGAAGTCAGGTTAGTGGGGAAGGGGGTTGAAGTAAGGTGGGAGGTGATAGGTGAAGTCAGGTTAGTGGGGAAGTGGGGTGAAGTAAGAAACTGGGAGGTGATTGGGGAAGTCAGGTTAGTGGGGAAGTGGGGTGACGTAAGGTGGGAGTTGTTAGGTGAAGCCAGGTTAGTGGGGAGGGGGGTTGAAGTAAGGTGGGAGGTGATAGGTGAAGTCAGATTAGTGGGGAATGGGGGTGAAGTAAGAAACTGGGAGGTGATAGGTGAAGTCAGGTTAGTGGGGAAGGGGGTGAGGTAAGGTGGGAGGTGATAGGAGAAGTCAGGTTAGTGGGGAAAGGGGGTGAAGTAAGGTGGGAGGTGATAGGTGAAGTCAGGTTAGTGGGGAAGGGGGGTGAAGTAAGGTGGGAGGTGATAGATGAAGTCAGGTTAGTGGGGAAGGGGGGTGAAGTAAGGTGGGAGGTGATAGGAGAAGTCAGGTTAGTGTGGAAGTGGGTGAAGTAAGGTGGGAGGTGATAGGTGAAATCAGGTTAGTGGGGAAGGGCGTGAAGTAAGGTGGGAGGTGATAGGTGATGTCAGGTTAGTGGGGAAGGGGGGTGAAGTAAGAAACTGAGAGGTGATAGGTGAAGTCAGCTTAGTGGGTATGTGGGGTGAAGTAAGAAACTGGGTGGTGATAGGGGAAGTCGGGTTAGTGGGGAAGTGGGGTGAAGTAAGGTGGGAGGTGATAGCTGAAGTCTGGTTAGTGGGGAAGTGGGTGAGGTAAGGTGGGAGGTGATAGGTGAAGTCAGGTTAGTGGGGAAGTGGGGTGAAGTAAGAAACTGGGAGGTGATAGGTGAAGTCAGGTTAGTGGGGAAGTGGGGTGAAGTAAGAAACTGGGAGGTGATAGGTGAAGTCAGGTGAGTGGGGAAGGGGGTGAGGTAAGGTGGGAGGTGATTGGTGAAGTCAGGTTAGTGGGGAAGGGGGTGAAGAAAGAAGCTGGGAGATGATAGGTGAAGTCAGGTTAGTCGGGAATGGGGGTGAAGTAAGGTGGGAGGTGATAGGTGAAGCCAGGTTAGTGGGGAAGGGGGTTGAAGTAAGGTGGGAGGTGATAGGTGAAGTCAGATTAGTGGGGAATGGGGGTGAAGTAAGAAACTGATGAGGTGATAGGTGAAGTCAGGTTAGTGGGGAAGGGGGTGAGGTAAGGTGGGAGGTGATAGGTGAAGTCAGGTTAGTGGGGAAAGGGGGTGAATTAAGGTGGGAGGTGATAGGTGAAGTCAGGTTAGTGGGGAAGGGGGGTGAAGTAAGGTGGGAGGTGATAGATGAATCAGGTTAGTGGGGAAGGGGGGTGAAGTAAGGTGGGAAGTGATAGGAGAAGTCAGGTTAGTGGGGAAGGGGGTGAAGTAAGGTGGGAGGTGATAGGTGAAATCAGGTTAGTGCGGAAGGGCGTGAAGTAAGGTGGGAGGTGATAGGTGAAGTCAGGTTAGTGGGGAAGGGGGGTGAAGTAAGAAACTGAGAGGTGATAGGTGAAGCCAGGTTAGTGGGTAAGTGGGGTGAAGTAAGAAACTGGGAGGTGATAGGGGAAGTCGGGTTAGTGGGGAAGTGGGGTGAAGTAAGGTGGGAGGTGATAGGTGAAGTCTGGTTAGTGGGGAAGTGGGTGAGGTAAGGTGGGAGGTGATAGGTGAAGTCAGGTTAGTGGGGAATGGGGGTGAAGTAAGAAACTGGGAGGTGATAGGTGAAGTCTGGTTGGTGGGAAAGTGGGTGAGGTAAGCTGGGAGGTGATAGGTGAAGTCAGGTTAGTGGGGAAGGGGGGTGAAGTAAGAAACTGGGAGGTGATAGGGGAAGTCAGGTTAGTGGGGAACGGGGTGAAGTAAGAAACTGGGAGGTGATAGGGGAAGTCAGGTTAGTGGGGAAGTGGGGTGAAGTAAGAAACTGGGAGGTGATAGGTGAAGTCAGGTGAGTGGGGAAGGGGGTGAGGTAAGGTGGGAGGTGATAGATGAAGTCAGGTTAGTGGGGAAGTGGGTAAGGTAAGGTGGGAGGTGATAGGTGAAGTCAGGTTATTGGGGAAGGGGATGAGGTAAGGTGGGAGGTGATAGGTGAAGTGAGGTTATTGGGGAAGGGGGTTGAAGTAAGGTGGGAGGTGATAGGTGAAGTCAGGTTAGTGAGGAAGGGGGTGAAGAAAGAAGCTGGGAGATGATAGGTGAAGTCAGGTTAGTCGGGAATGGGGGTGAAGTAAGGGGGGAGGTGATAGGTGAAGTCAGGTTAGTGAGGAAGGGGGTGAAGAAAGAAGCTGGGAGATGATAGGTGAAGTCAGGTTAGTCGGGAATGGGGGTGAAGTAAGGGGGGAGGTGATAGGTGAAGTCAGGTTAGTGAGGAAGGGGGTGAAGAAAGAAGCTGGGAGATGATAGGTGAAGTCAGGTTAGTCGGGAATGGGGGTGAAGTAAGGTGGAGGTGATAGGTGAAGTCAGGTTAGTGGGGAAGGGGGGTGAAGTAAGAAACTGGGAGGTGATAGATGAAGTCAGGTTAGTGGGGAAGTGGGTAAGGTAAGGTGGGAGGTGATAGGTGAAGTCAGGTTATTGGGGACGGGGATGAGGTAAGGTGGGAGGTGATAGGTGAAGTCAGGTTATTGGGGAAGGGGGTTGAAGTAAGGTGGGAGGTGATAGGTGAAGTCAGGTTAGTGGGGAAGGGGGTGAAGAAAGAAGCTGGGAGATGATAGGTGAAGTCAGGTTAGTCGGGAATGGGGGTGAAGTAAGGTGGGAGGTGATAGGTGATGTCAGGTTAATGGGGAAGGGGGTGAGGTAAGGTGGGAGGTGATAGGGGAAGTCAGGTTAGTGGGGAAGTGGGGTGAAGTAAGAAACTGGGAGGTGATAGGTGAAGTCAGGTTAGTGTGGAAGGGGGTGAAGAAAGAAGCTGGGAGATGATAGGTGAAGTCAGGTTAGTCGGGAATGGGGGTGAAGTAAGGTGGGAGGTGATAGGTGAAGGCAGGTTAGTGGGGAAGGGGGTGAAGAAAGAAGCTGGGAGATGATAGGTGAAGTCAGGTTAGTCGGGAATGGCGGTGAAGTAAGGTGGGAGGTGATAGGTGAAGTCAGTTTAGTGGGGAAGGGGGGTGAAGTAATGTGGGAGGTGATAGGTGAAGTCAGGTATGTGGGGAAGGGGGTGAAGTAAGGTGGGAGGTGATAGGTGAAGTCAGGTTAGTGGGGAAGGGGGTGAGGTAAGATGGGAGGTGATAGGTGAAGTCAGTTTAGTGGGGATGGCGGTTGAAGTAAGGTGGGAGGTGATAGGTAAGGTCAGGTTAGTCGGGATTGGGGGTGAAGTAAGGTGGGAGGTGATAGGTGAAGTCAGGTTAGTGGGGAAGGGGGTTGAAGTAAGTTGGCAGGTGATAGGTGAAGTCAGATTAGTGGGGAAGGGGGTGAGGTAAGGTGGGAACTGATAGGTGAAGTCAGGTTAGTGGGGAAGGGGGGTGAAGTAAGAAACTGGGAGGTGATAGGTGAAGTAAGGTTAGTGGGGAAGGGGGTGAGGTAAGGTGGGAGGTGATAGGTGAAGTCAGGTTAGTGGGGAAAGGGGGTGAATTAAGGTGGGAGGTGATAGGTGAAGTCAGGTTAGTGGGGAAGGGGTGTGAAGTAAGGTGGGAGGTGATAGATGAATCAGGTTAGTGGGGAAGGGGGGTGAAGTAAGGTGGGAGGTGATAGGAGAAGTCAGGTTAGTGGGGAAGGGGGTGAAGTAAGGTGGGAGGTGATAGGTGAAATCAGGTTAGTGCGGAAGGGCGTGAAGTAAGGTGGGAGGTGATAGGTGAAGTCAGGTTAGTGGGGAAGGGGGGTGAAGTAAGAAACTGAGAGGTGATAGGTGAAGCCAGGTTAGTGGGTAAGTGGGGTGAAGTAAGAAACTGGGAGGTGATAGGGGAAGTCGGGTTAGTGGGGAAGTGGGGTGAAGTAAGGTGGGAGGTGATAGGTGAAGTCTGGTTAGTGGGGAAGTGGGTGAGGTAAGGTGGGAGGTGATAGGTGAAGTCAGGTTAGTGGGGAATGGGGGTGAAGTAAGAAACTGGGAGGTGATAGGTGAAGTCTGGTTAGTGGGAAAGTGGGTGAGGTAAGCTGGGAGGTGATAGGTGAAGTCAGGTTAGTGGGGAAGGGGGGTGAAGTAAGAAACTGGGAGGTGATAGGGGAAGTCAGGTTAGTGGGGAACGGGGTGAAGTAAGAAACTGGGAGGTGATAGGGGAAGTCAGGTTAGTGGGGAAGTGGGGTGAAGTAAGAAACTGGGAGGTGATAGGTGAAGTCAGGTGAGTGGGGAAGGGGGTGAGGTAAGGTGGGAGGTGATAGGTGAAGTCAGGTTAGTGGGGAAGGGGGGTGAAGTAAGAAACTGGGAGGTGATAGATGAAGTCAGGTTAGTGGGGAAGTGGGTAAGGTAAGGTGGGAGGTGATAGGTGAAGTCAGGTTATTGGGGAAGGGGGGTGAAGTAAGAAACTGGGAGGTGATAGGTGAAGTCAGGTTAGTGGGGAAGGGGGTGAGGTAAGGTGGGAGGTGATAGGTGAAGTCAGGTTAGTGGGGAAAGGGGGTGAATTAAGGTGGGAGGTGATAGGTGAAGTCAGGTTAGTGGGGAAGGGGGGTGAAGTAAGGTGGGAGGTGATAGATGAATCAGGTTAGTGGGGAAGGGGGGTGAAGTAAGGTGGGAGGTGATAGGAGAAGTCAGGTTAGTGGGGAAGGGGGTGAAGTAAGGTGGGAGGTGATAGGTGAAATCAGGTTAGTGCGGACGGGCGTGAAGTAAGGTGGGAGGTGATAGGTGAAGTCAGGTTAGTGGGGAAGGGGGGTGAAGTAAGAAACTGAGAGGTGATAGGTGAAGCCAGGTTAGTGGGTAAGTGGGGTGAAGTAAGAAACTGGGAGGTGATAGGGGAAGTCGGGTTAGTGGGGAAGTGGGGTGAAGTAAGGTGGGAGGTGATAGGTGAAGTCTGGTTAGTGGGGAAGTGGGTGAGGTAAGGTGGGAGGTGATAGGTGAAGTCAGGTTAGTGGGGAATGGGGGTGAAGTAAGAAACTGGGAGGTGATAGGTGAAGTCTGGTTAGTGGGAAAGTGGGTGAGGTAAGCTGGGAGGTGATAGGTGAAGTCAGGTTAGTGGGGAAGGGGGGTGAAGTAAGAAACTGGGAGGTGATAGGGGAAGTCAGGTTAGTGGGGAACGGGTTGAAGTAAGAAACTGGGAGGTGATAGGGGAAGTCAGGTTAGTGGGGAAGTGGGGTGAAGTAAGAAACTGGGAGGTGATAGGTGAAGTCAGGTGAGTGGGGAAGGGGGTGAGGTAAGGTGGGAGGTGATAGGTGAAGTCAGGTTAGTGGGGAAGGGGGGTGAAGTAAGAAACTGGGAGGTGATAGATGAAGTCAGGTTAGTGGGGAAGTGGGTAAGGTAAGGTGGGAGGTGATAGGTGAAGTCAGGTTATTGGGGAAGGGGATGAGGTAAGGTGGGAGGTGATAGGTGAAGTGAGGTTATTGGGGAAGGGGGTTGAAGTAAGGTGGGAGGTGATAGGTGAAGTCAGGTTAGTGAGTAAGGGGGTGAAGAAAGAAGCTGGGAGATGATAGGTGAAGTCAGGTTAGTCGGGAATGGGGGTGAAGTAAGGGGGGAGGTGATAGGTGAAGTCAGGTTAGTGAGGAAGGGGGTGAAGAAAGAAGCTGGGAGATGATAGGTGAAGTCAGGTTAGTCGGGAATGGGGGTGAAGTAAGGTGGAGGTGATAGGTGAAGTCAGGTTAGTGGGGAAGGGGGGTGAAGTAAGAAACTGGGAGGTGATAGATGAAGTCAGGTTAGTGGGGAAGTGGGTAAGGTAAGGTGGGAGGTGATAGGTGAAGTCAGGTTATTGGGGACGGGGATGAGGTAAGGTGGGAGGTGATAGGTGAAGTCAGGTTATTGGGGAAGGGGGTTGAAGTAAGGTGGGAGGTGATAGGTGAAGTCAGGTTAGTGGGGAAGGGGGTGAAGAAAGAAGCTGGGAGATGATAGGTGGTCAGGTTTGTCGGGAATGGGGGTGAAGTAAGGTGGGAGGTGATAGGTGATGTCAGGTTAATGGGGAAGGGGGTGAGGTAAGGTGGGAGGTGATAGGGGAAGTCAGGTTAGTGGGGAAGTGGGGTGAAGTAAGAAACTGGGAGGTGATAGGTGAAGTCAGGTTAGTGTGGAAGGGGGTGAAGAAAGAAGCTGGGAGATGATAGGTGAAGTCAGGTTAGTCGGGAATGGGGGTGAAGTAAGGTGGGAGGTGATAGGTGAAGTCAGGTTAGTGGGGAAGGGGGTGAAGAAAGAAGCTGGGAGATGATAGGTGAAGTCAGGTTAGTCGGGAATGGCGGTGAAGTAAGGTGGGAGGTGATAGGTGAAGTCAGTTTAGTGGGGAAGGGGGGTGAAGTAATGTGGGAGGTGATAGGTGAAGTCAGGTATGTGGGGAAGGGGGTGAAGTAAGGTGGGAGGTGATAGGTGAAGTCAGGTTAGTGGGGAAGGGGGTGAGGTAAGATGGGAGGTGATAGGTGAAGTCAGTTTAGTGGGGATGGCGGTTGAAGTAAGGTGGGAGGTGATAGGTAAGGTCAGGTTAGTCGGGATTGGGGGTGAAGTAAGGTGGGAGGTGATAGGTGAAGTCAGGTTAGTGGGGAAGGGGGTTGAAGTAAGTTGGCAGGTGATAGGTGAAGTCAGATTAGTGGGGAAAGGGGTGAGGTAAGGTGGGAACTGATAGGTGAAGTCAGGTTAGTGGGGAAGGGGGGTGAAGTAAGAAACTGGGAGGTGATAGGTGAAGTCAGGTTAGTGGGGAAGGGGGTGAGGTAAGGTGGGAGGTGATAGGTGAAGTCAGGTTAGTGGGGAAGGGGTTGAGGTAAGTTGGGAGGTGATAGGTGAAGCCATGTTAGTGGGGAAGGGGGTTGAAGTAAGGTGGGAGGTGATAGGGGAAGTCATGTTAGTGGGGAAGTGGGGTGAAGGAAGGTGGGAGGTGATAGGGGAAGTCAGGTTAGTGGGGAAGGGGGGTGAAGTAAGAAACTGGGAGGTGATAGGTGAAGTCAGGTTAGTGGGGAAGTGGGTGAGGTAAGGTGGGAGGTGATAGGTGAAGTCTTGTTAGTGGGGAAGGGGGTTGAAGTAAGGTTGGAGGTGATAGGGGAAGTCATGTTAGTGGTGAAGTGGGGTGAAGTAAGGTGGGAGGTGATAGGGGAAGTCAGGTTAATGGGGAAGTGGGATGAAGTAAGGTGGGAGGTGATAGGTGAAGTCAGGTTAGTGGGGAAGGGGGTGAAGAAAGAAGCTGGGAGATGATAGGTGAAGTCAGGTTAGTCGGGAATGGGGGTGAAGTAAGGTGGGAGGTGATAGGTGAAGTCAGGTTAGTGGGGAAGCGGGTGAGGTAAGGTGGGAGGTGATAGGGGAAGTCAGCTTAGTGGGGAAGTGGGGTGAAGTAAGAAACTGGGAGGTGATAGGTGAAGTCAGGTTAGTGTGGAAGGGGGTGAAGAAAGAAGCTGGGAGATGATAGGTGAAGTCAGGTTAGTCCGGAATGGGGGTGAAGTAAGGTGGGAGGTGATAGGTGAAGTCAGGTTAGTGGGGAAGGGGGTGAAGAAAGAAGCTGGGAGATGATAGGTGAAGTCAGGTTAGTCGGGAATGGGGGTGAAGTAAGGTGGGAGGTGATAGGTGAAGTCAGGTTAGTGGGGAAGTGGGGTGAAGTAATGTGGGAGGTGATAGGAGAAGTCAGGTTAGTGGGGAAGGGGGTGAAGTATGGTGGGAGGTGATAGGTGAAGTCAGGTTAGTGGGGAAGGGGGTGAGGTAAGATGGGAGGTGATAGGTGAAGTCAGTTTAGTGGGGAAGGCGGTTGAAGTAAGGTGGGAGGTTATAGGTAAGGTCAGGTTAGTCGGGATTGGGGGTGAAGTAAGGTGGGAGGTGATAGGTGAAGTCAGGTAAGTGGCGAAGGGGTTGAGGTAAGTTGGGAGGTGATAGGTGAAGTCAGGTTAGTGGGGAAGGGGGTTGAAGTAAGTTGGCAGGTGATAGGTGAAGTCAGATTAGTGGGGAAGGGGGTGAGGTAAGGTGGGAACTGATAGGTGAAGTCAGGTTAGTGGGGAAGGGGGGTGAAGTAAGAAACTGGGAGGTGATAGGTGAAGTCAGGTTAGTGGGGAAGGGGGTGAGGTAAGGTGGGAGGTGATAGGTGAAGTCAGGTTAGTGGGGAAGGGGTTGAGGTAAGTTGGGAGGTGATAGGTGAAGTCATGTTAGTGGGGAAGGGGGTTGAAGTAAGGTGGGAGGTGATAGGGGAAGTCATGTTAGTGGGGAAGTGGGGTGAAGTAAGGTGGGAGGTGATAGGGGAAGTCAGGTTAGTGGGGAAGGGGGGTGAAGTAAGAAACTGGGAGGTGATAGGTGAAGTCAGGTTAGTGGGGAAGTGGGTGAGGTAAGGTGGGAGGTGATAGGTGAAGTCATGTTAGTGGGGAAGGGGGTTGAAGTAAGGTGGGAGGTGATAGGGGAAGTCATGTTAGTGGGGAAGTGGGGTGAAGTAAGGTGGGAGGTGATAGGTGAAGTCAGGTTAGTGGGGAAGGGGGTGAAGAAAGAAGCTGGGAGATGATAGGTGAAGTCAGGTTAGTCGGGAATGGCGGTGAAGTAAGGTGGGAGGTGATAGGTGAAGTCAGTTTAGTGGGGAAGGGGGGTGAAGTAATGTGGGAGGTGATAGGTGAAGTCAGGTATGTGGGGAAGGGGGTTGAAGTAAGTTGGCAGGTGATAGGTGAAGTCAGATTAGTGGGGAAGGGGGTGAGGTAAGGTGGGAACTGATAGGTGAAGTCAGGTTAGTGGGGAAGGGGGGTGAAGTAAGAAACTGGGAGGTGATAGGTGAAGTCAGGTTAGTGGGGAAGGGGGTGAGGTAAGGTGGGAGGTGATAGGTGAAGTCAGGTTAGTGGGGAAGGGGTTGAGGTAAGTTGGGAGGTGATAGGTGAAGTCATGTTAGTGGGGAAGGGGGTTGAAGTAAGGTGGGAGGTGATAGGGGAAGTCATGTTAGTGGGGAAGTGGGGTGAAGGAGGGTGGGAGGTGATAGGGGAAGTCAGGTTAGTGGGGAAGGGGGGTGAAGTAAGAAACTGGGAGGTGATAGGTGAAGTCAGGTTAGTGGGGAAGTGGGTGAGGTAAGGTGGGAGGTGATAGGTGAAGTCATGTTAGTGGGGAAGGGGGTTGAAGTAAGGTTGGAGGTGATAGGGGAAGTCATGTTAGTGGGGAAGTGGGGTGAAGTAAGGTGGGAGGTGATAGGGGAAGTCAGGTTAGTGTGGAAGTGGGATGAAGTAAGGTGGGAGGTGATAGGTGAAGTCAGGTTAGTGGGGAAGGGGGTGAAGAAAGAAGCTGGGAGATGATAGGTGAAGTCAGGTTAGTCGGGAATGGGGGTGAAGTAAGGTGGGAGGTGATAGGTGAAGTCAGGTTAGTGGGGAAGCGGGTGAGGTAAGGTGGGAGGTGATAGGTGAAGTCAGGTTAGTGGGGAAGGGGTTGAGGTAAGTTGGGAGATGATAGGTGAAGTCAGGTTAGTCCGGAATGGGGGTGAAGTAAGGTAGGAGGTGATAGGTGAAGTCAGGTTAGTGGGGAAGGGGGTGAGGTAAGGTGGGAGGTGATAGGTGAAGTCAGGTTAGTGGGGAAGGGGTTGAGGTAAGTTGGGAGATGATAGGTGAAGTCAGGTTAGTCTGGAATGGGGGTGAAGTAAGGTAGGAGGTGATAGGTGAAGTCAGGTTAGTGGGGAAGGGGGTGAAGAAAGAAGCTGGGAGATGATAGGTGAAGTCAGGTTAGTCGGGAATGGGGGTGAAGTAAGGTGGGAGGTGATAGGTGAAGTCAGGTTAGTGGGGAAGTGGGGTGAAGTAATGTGGGAGGTGATAGGGGAAGTCAGGTTAGTGTGGAAGTGGGATGAAGTAAGGTGGGAGGTGATAGGTGAAGTCAGGTTAGTGGGGAAGGGGGTTGAAGTAAGGTTGGAGGTGATAGGGGAAGTCATGTTAGTGGGGAAGTGGGGTGAAGTAAGGTGGGAGGTGATAGGGGAAGTCAGGTTAGTGTGGAAGTGGGATGAAGTAAGGTGGGAGGTGATAGGTGAAGTCAGGTTAGTGGGGAAGGGGGTGAAGAAAGAAGCTGGGAGATGATAGGTGAAGTCAGGTTAGTCGGGAATGGGGGTGAAGTAAGGTGGGAGGTGATAGGTGAAGTCAGGTTAGTGGGGAAGCGGGTGAGGTAAGGTGGGAGGTGATAGGGGAAGTCAGGTTAGTGGGGAAGTGGGGTGAAGTAAGAAACTGGGAGGTGATAGGTGAAGTCAGGTTAGTGTGGAAGGGGGTGAAGAAAGAAGCTGGGAGATGATAGGTGAAGTCAGGTTAGTCCGGAATGGGGGTGAAGTAAGGTAGGAGGTGATAGGTGAAGTCAGGTTAGTGGGGAAGGGGTTGAAGAAAGAAGCTGGGAGATGATAGGTGAAGTCAGGTTAGTCGGGAATGGGGGTGAAGTAAGGTGGGAGGTGATAGGAGAAGTCAGGTTAGTGGGGAAGGGTGTGAAGTAATGTGGGAGGTGATAGGTGAAGTCAGGTATGTGGGGAAGGGGGTGAAGTAAGGTGGGAGGTGATAGGTGAAGTCAGGTTAGTGGGGAAGGGGGTTGAAGTAAGTTGGCAGGTGATAGGTGAAGTCAGATTAGTGGGGAAGGGGGTGAGGTAAGGTGGGAACTGATAGGTGAAGTCAGGTTAGTGGGGAAGGGGGGTGAAGTAAGAAACTGGGAGGTGATAGGTGAAGTCAGGTTAGTGGGGAAGGGGGTGAGGTAAGGTGGGAGGTGATAGGTGAAGTCAGGTTAGTGGGGAAGGGGTTGAGGTAAGTTGGGAGGTGATAGGTGAAGTCATGTTAGTGGGGAAGGGGGTTGAAGTAAGGTGGGAGGTGATAGGGAAAGTCATGTTAGTGGGGAAGTGGGGTGAAGGAAGGTGGGAGGTGATAGGGGAAGTCAGGTTAGTGGGGAAGGGGGGTGAAGTAAGAAACTGGGAGGTGATAGGTGAAGTCAGGTTAGTGGGGAAGTGGGTGAGGTAAGGTGGGAGGTGATAGGTGAAGTCATGTTAGTGGGGAAGGGGGTTGAAGTAAGGTTGGAGGTGATAGGGGAAGTCATGTTAGTGGGGAAGTGGGGTGAAGTAAGGTGGGAGGTGATAGGGGAAGTCAGGTTAGTGTGGAAGTGGGATGAAGTAAGGTGGGAGGTGATAGGTGAAGTCAGGTTAGTGGGGAAGGGGGTGAAGAAAGAAGCTGGGAGATGATAGGTGAAGTCAGGTTAGTCGGGAATGGGGGTGAAGTAAGGTGGGAGGTGATAGGTGAAGTCAGGTTAGTGGGGAAGCGGGTGAGGTAAGGTGGGAGGTGATAGGTGAAGTCAGGTTAGTGGGGAAGGGGTTGAGGTAAGTTGGGAGATGATAGGTGAAGTCAGGTTAGTCCGGAATGGGGGTGAAGTAAGGTAGGAGGTGATAGGTGAAGTCAGGTGAGTGGGGAAGGGGGTGAGGTAAGGTGGGAGGTGATAGGTGAAGTCAGGTTAGTGGGGAAGGGGTTGAGGTAAGTTGGGAGATGATAGGTGAAGTCAGGTTAGTCTGGAATGGGGGTGAAGTAAGGTAGGAGGTGATAGGTGAAGTCAGGTTAGTGGGGAAGGGGGTGAAGAAAGAAGCTGGGAGATGATAGGTGAAGTCAGGTTAGTCGGGAATGGGGGTGAAGTAAGGTGGGAGGTGATAGGTGAAGTCAGGTTAGTGGGGAAGTGGGGTGAAGTAATGTGGGAGGTGATAGGGGAAGTCAGGTTAGTGTGGAAGTGGGATGAAGTAAGGTGGGAGGTGATAGGTGAAGTCAGGTTAGTGGGGAAGGGGGTTGAAGTAAGGTTGGAGGTGATAGGGGAAGTCATGTTAGTGGGGAAGTGGGGTGAAGTAAGGTGGGAGGTGATAGGGGAAGTCAGGTTAGTGTGGAAGTGGGATGAAGTAAGGTGGGAGGTGATAGGTGAAGTCAGGTTAGTGGGGAAGGGGGTGAAGAAAGAAGCTGGGAGATGATAGGTGAAGTCAGGTTAGTCGGGAATGGGGGTGAAGTAAGGTGGGAGGTGATAGGTGAAGTCAGGTTAGTGGGGAAGCGGGTGAGGTAAGGTGGGAGGTGATAGGGGAAGTCAGGTCAGTGGGGAAGTGGGGTGAAGTAAGAAACTGGGAGGTGATAGGTGAAGTCAGGTTAGTGTGGAAGGGGGTGAAGAAAGAAGCTGGGAGATGATAGGTGAAGTCAGGTTAGTCCGGAATGGGGGTGAAGTAAGGTAGGAGGTGATAGGTGAAGTCAGGTTAGTGGGGAAGGGGTTGAAGAAAGAAGCTGGGAGATGATAGGTGAAGTCAGGTTAGTCGGGAATGGGGGTGAAGTAAGGTGGGAGGTGATAGGAGAAGTCAGGTTAGTGGGGAAGGGGGTGAAGTATGGTGGGAGGTGATAGGTGAAGTCAGGTTAGTGGGGAAGGGGGTGAGGTAAGATGGGAGGTGATAGGTGAAGTCAGTTTAGTGGGGAAGGCGGTTGAAGTAAGGTGGGAGGTGATAGGTAAGGTCAGGTTAGTCGGGATTGAGGGTGAAGTAAGGTGGGAGGTGATAGGTGAAGTCAGGTTAGTGGCGAAGGGGTTGAGGTAAGTTGGGAGGTGATAGGTGAAGTCAGGTTAGTGGGGAAGGGGGTTGAAGTAAGTTGGCAGGTGATAGGTGAAGTCAGATTAGTGGGGAAGGGGGTGAGGTAAGGTGGGAACTGATAGGTGAAGTCAGGTTAGTGGGGAAGGGGGGTGAAGTAAGAAACTGGGAGGTGATAGGTGAAGTCAGGTTAGTGGGGAAGGGGGTGAGGTAAGGTGGGAGGTGATAGGTGAAGTCAGGTTAGTGGGGAAGGGGTTGAGGTAAGTTGGGAGGTGATAGGTGAAGTCATGTTAGTGGGGAAGGGGGTTGAAGTAAGGTGGGAGGTGATAGGGGAAGTCATGTTAGTGGGGAAGTGGGGTGAAGTAAGGTGGGAGGTGATAGGGGAAGTCAGGTTAGTGGGGAAGGGGGGTGAAGTAAGAAACTGGGAGGTGATAGGTGAAGTCAGGTTAGTGGGGAAGTGGGTGAGGTAAGGTGGGAGGTGATAGGTGAAGTCATGTTAGTGGGGAAGGGGGTTGAAGTAAGGTGGGAGGTGATAGGGGAAGTCATGTTAGTGGGGAAGTGTGGTGAAGTAAGGTGGGAGGTGATAGGGGAAGTCAGCTTAGTGGGGAAGTGGGATGAAGTAAGGTGTGAGGTGATAGTTGAAGTCATGTTAGTGGGGAAGGGGGTTGAAGTAAGGTGGGAGGTGATAGGTGAAGTCAGGTTAGTGGGGAATGGGGGTGAAGTAAGGTGGGAGGTGATAGGTGAAGTCAGGTTAGTGGGGAATGGGGGTGAAGTAAGAAACTGGGAGGTGATAGGTGAAGTCAGGTTAGTGGGGAAGGGGGTGAGGTAAGGTGGGAGGTGATAGGTGAAGTCAGGTTAGTGGGGAAGGGGGGTGAAGTAAGAAACTGGGAGGTGATAGGGGAAGTCAGTTTAGTGGGGATGGGTGTGAAGTAAGAAGCTGGGAGGTGATAGGTGAAGTCAGATTAATGGGGAAGGGGGTTGAAGTAAGGTGTAGGTGATAGGTGAATTCCGTTTAGTGGGGAAGGGGGTTGAAGTAAGGTGGGAGGTGATAGGTGAAGTCTGGTTAGTGGGGAAGTGGGTGAGGTAAGGTGGGAGGTGATAGGTGAAGTCAGGTTAGTGGGGAATGGGGGTGAAGTAAGAAACTGGGAGGTGATAGGTGAAGTCTGGTTAGTGGGGAAGTGGGTGAGGTAAGGTGGGAAGTGATAGGTGAAGTCAGGTTAGTGGGGAAGTGGGGTGAAGTAAGAAACTGGGTGGTGATAGGGGAAGTCGGGTTAGTGGGGAAGTGGGGTGAAGTAAGGTGGGAGGTGATAGGTGAAGTCTGGTTAGTGGGGAAGGGGGTGAAGAAAGAAGCTGGGAGATGATAGGTGAAGCCAGGTTAGTCGGGAAGGGGGTTAAAGTAAGGTGGGAGGTGATAGGTGAAGTCAGATTAGTGGGGAATGGGGGTGAAGTAAGAAACTGATGAGGTGATAGGTGAAGTCAGGTTAGTGGGGAAGGGGGGTGAAGTAAGGTGGGAGGTGATAGGAGAAGTCAGGTTAGTGGGGAAGGGGGTGAAGTAAGAAACTGGGAGGTGATAGGTGAAGTCAGGTTAGTGGGGAAGGGGGTGAGGTAAGGTGGGAGGTGATAGGTGAAGTCAGGTTAGTGGGGAAGGGGTTGAGGTAAGTTGGGAGGTGATAGGTGAAGTCATGTTAGTGGGGAAGGGGGTTGAAGTAAGGTGGGAGGTGATAGGGGAAGTCATGTTACTGGGGAAGTGGGGTGAAGGAAGGTGGGAGGTGATAGGGGAAGTCAGGTTAGTGGGGAAGGGGGGTGAAGTAAGAAACTGGGAGGTGATAGGTGAAGTCAGGTTAGTGGGGAAGTGGGTGAGGTAAGGTGGGAGGTGATAGGTGAAGTCATGTTAGTGGGGAAGGGGGTTGAAGTAAGGTTGGAGGTGATAGGGGAAGTCATGTTATTGGGGAAGTGGGGTGAAGTAAGGTGGGAGGTGATAAGGGAAGTCAGGTTAGTGGGGAAGTGGGATGAAGTAAGGTGGGAGGTGATAGGTGAAGTCAGGTTAGTGGGGAAGGGGGTGAAGAAAGAAGCTGGGAGATGATAGGTGAAGTCAGGTTAGTCGGGAATGGGGGTGAAGTAAGGTGGGAGGTGATAGGTGAAGTCAGGTTAGTGGGGAAGCGGGTGAGGTAAGGTGGGAGGTGATAGGGGAAGTCAGGTTAGTGGGGAAGTGGGGTGAAGTAAGAAACTGGGAGGTGATAGGTGAAGTCAGGTTAGTGTGGAAGGGGGTGAAGAAAGAAGCTGGGAGATGATAGGTGAAGTCAGGTTAGTCCGGAATGGGGGTGAAGTAAGGTGGGAGGTGATAGGTGAAGTCAGGTTAGTGGGGAAGGGGGTGAAGAAAGAAGCTGGGAGATGATAGGTGAAGTCAGGTTAGTCGGGAATGGGGGTGAAGTAAGGTGGGAGGTGATAGGTGAAGTCAGGTTAGTGGGGAAGTGGGGTGAAGGAAGGTGGGAGGTGATAGGGGAAGTCAGGTTAGTGGGGAAGGGGGGTGAAGTAAGAAACTGGGAGGTGATAGGTGAAGTCAGGTTAGTGGGGAAGGGGGTGAGGTAAGGTGGGAGGTGATAGGTGAAGTCAGGTTAGTGGGGAAGGGGTTGAGGTAAGTTGGGAGGTGATAGGTGAAGTCATGTTAGTGGGGAAGGGGGTTGAAGTAAGGTGGGAGGTGATAGGGGAAGTCATGTTAGTGGGGAAGTGTGGTGAAGTAAGGTGGGAGGTGATAGGGGAAGTCAGCTTAGTGGGGAAGTGGGATGAAGTAAGGTGGGAGGTGATAGTTGAAGTCATGTTAGTGGGGAAGGGGGTTGAAGTAAGGTGGGAGGTGATAGGTGAAGTCAGGTTAGTGGGGAATGGGGGTGAAGTAAGGTGGGAGGTGATAGGTGAAGTCAGGTTAGTGGGGAATGGGGGTGAAGTAAGAAACTGGGAGGTGATAGGTGAAGTCAGGTTAGTGGGGAAGGGGGTGAGGTAAGGTGGGAGGTGATAGGTGAAGTCAGGTTAGTGGGGAAGGGGGGGTGAAGTAAGAAACTGGGAGGTGATAGGGGAAGTCAGTTTAGTGGGGATGGGTGTGAAGTAAGAAGCTGGGAGGTGATAGGTGAAGTCAGATTAATGGGGAAGGGGGTTGAAGTAAGGTGTAGGTGATAGGTGAATTCCGTTTAGTGGGGAAGGGGGTTGAAGTAAGGTGGGAGGTGATAGGTGAAGTCTGGTTAGTGGGGAAGTGGGTGAGGTAAGGTGGGAGGTGATAGGTGAAGTCAGGTTAGTGGGGAATGGGGGTGAAGTAAGAAACTGGGAGGTGATAGGTGAAGTCTGGTTAGTGGGGAAGTGGGTGAGGTAAGGTGGGAAGTGATAGGTGAAGTCAGGTTAGTGGGGAAGTGGGGTGAAGTAAGAAACTGGGTGGTGATAGGGGAAGTCGGGTTAGTGGGGAAGTGGGGTGAAGTAAGGTGGGAGGTGATAGGTGAAGTCTGGTTAGTGGGGAAGGGGGTGAAGAAAGAAGCTGGGAGATGATAGGTGAAGCCAGGTTAGTCGGGAAGGGGGTTAAAGTAAGGTGGGAGGTGATAGGTGAAGTCAGATTAGTGGGGAATGGGGGTGAAGTTAGAAACTGATGAGGTGATAGGTGAAGTCAGGTTAGTGGGGAAGGGGGGTGAAGTAAGGTGGGAGGTGATAGGAGAAGTCAGGTTAGTGGGGAAGGGGGTGAAGTAAGAAACTGGGAGGTGATAGGTGAAGTCAGGTTAGTGGGGAAGGGGGTGAGGTAAGGTGGGAGGTGATAGGTGAAGTCAGGTTAGTGGGGAAGGGGTTGAGGTAAGTTGGGAGGTGATAGGTGAAGTCATGTTAGTGGGGAAGGGGGTTGAAGTAAGGTGGGAGGTGATAGGGGAAGTCATGTTACTGGGGAAGTGGGGTGAAGGAAGGTGGGAGGTGATAGGGGAAGTCAGGTTAGTGGGGAAGGGGGGTGAAGTAAGAAACTGGGAGGTGATAGGTGAAGTCAGGTTAGTGGGGAAGTGGGTGAGGTAAGGTGGGAGGTGATAGGTGAAGTCATGTTAGTGGGGAAGGGGGTTGAAGTAAGGTTGGAGGTGATAGGGGAAGTCATGTTAGTGGGGAAGTGGGGTGAAGTAAGGTGGGAGGTGATAGGGGAAGTCAGGTTAGTGGGGAAGTGGGATGAAGTAAGGTGGGAGGTGATAGGTGAAGTCAGGTTAGTGGGGAAGGGGGTGAAGAAAGAAGCTGGGAGATGATAGGTGAAGTCAGATTAGTCGGGAATGGGGGTGAAGTAAGGTGGGAGGTGATAGGTGAAGTCAGGTTAGTGGGGAAGCGGGTGAGGTAAGGTGGGAGGTGATAGGGGAAGTCAGGTTAGTGGGGAAGTGGGGTGAAGTAAGAAACTGGGAGGTGATAGGTGAAGTCAGGTTAGTGTGGAAGGGGGTGAAGAAAGAAGCTGGGAGATGATAGGTGAAGTCAGGTTAGTCCGGAATGGGGGTGAAGTAAGGTGGGAGGTGATAGGTGAAGTCAGGTTAGTGGGGAAGGGGGTGAAGAAAGAAGCTGGGAGATGATAGGTGAAGTCAGGTTAGTCGGGAATGGGGGTGAAGTAAGGTGGGAGGTGATAGGTGAAGTCAGGTTAGTGGGGAAGTGGGGTGAAGTAATGTGGGAGGTGATAGGAGAAGTCAGGTTAGTGGGGAAGGGGGTGAAGTATGGTGGGAGGTGATAGGTGAAGTCAGGTTAGTGGGGAAGGGGGTGAGGTAAGATGGGAGGTGATAGGTGAAGTCAGTTTAGTGGGGAAGGCGGTTGAAGTAAGGTGGGAGGTGATAGGTAAGGTCAGGTTAGTCGGGATTGGGGGTGAAGTAAGGTGGGAGGTGATAGGTGAAGTCAGGTTAGTGGCGAAGGGGTTGAGGTAAGTTGGGAGGTGATAGGTGAAGTCAGGTTAGTGGGGAAGGGGGTTGAAGTAAGTTGGCAGGTGATAGGTGAAGTCAGATTAGTGGGGAAGGGGGTGAGGTAAGGTGGGAACTGATAGGTGAAGTCAGGTTAGTGGGGAAGGGGGGTGAAGTAAGAAACTGGGAGGTGATAGGTGAAGTCAGGTTAGTGGGGAAGGGGGTGAGGTAAGGTGGGAGGTGATAGGTGAAGTCAGGTTAGTGGGGAAGGGGTTGAGGTAAGTTGGGAGGTGATAGGTGAAGTCATGTTAGTGGGGAAGGGGGTTGAAGTAAGGTGGGAGGTGATAGGGGAAGTCATGTTAGTGGGGAAGTGGGGTGAAGTAAGGTGGGAGGTGATAGGGGAAGTCAGGTTAGTGGGGAAGGGGGGTGAAGTAAGGTGGGAGGTGATAGGTGAAGTCAGGTTAGTGGGGAAGGGGGTGAAGTAAGAAACTGGGTGGTGATAGATGAAGTCAGGTTAGTGGGGAAGTGGGTGAGGTAAGGTGGGAGGTGATAGGTGAAGTCATGTTAGTGGGGAAGGGGGTTGAAGTAAGGTGGTAGGTGATAGGGGAAGTCATGTTAGTGGGGAAGTGTGGTGAAGTAAGGTGGGAGGTGATAGGGGAAGTCAGCTTAGTGGGGAAGTGGGATGAAGTAAGGTGGGAGGTGATAGTTGAAGTCATGTTAGTGGGGAAGGGGGTTGAAGTAAGGTGGGAGGTGATAGGTGAAGTCAGGTTAGTGGGGAATGGGGGTGAAGTAAGGTGGGAGGTGATAGGTGAAGTCAGGTTAGTGGGGAATGGGGGTGAAGTAAGAAACTGGGAGGTGATAGGTGAAGTCAGGTTAGTGGGGAAGGGGGTGAGGTAAGGTGGGAGGTGATAGGTGAAGTCAGGTTAGTGGGGAAGGGGGGTGAAGTAAGAAACTGGGAGGTGATAGGGGAAGTCAGTTTAGTGGGGATGGGTGTGAAGTAAGAAGCTGGGAGGTGATAGGTGAAGTCAGATTAATGGGGAAGGGGGTTGAAGTAAGGTGTAGGTGATAGGTGAATTCCGTTTAGTGGGGAAGGGGGTTGAAGTAAGGTGGGAGGTGATAGGTGAAGTCTGGTTAGTGGGGAAGTGGGTGAGGTAAGGTGGGAGGTGATAGGTGAAGTCAGGTTAGTGGGGAATGGGGGTGAAGTAAGAAACTGGGAGGTGATAGGTGAAGTCTGGTTAGTGGGGAAGTGGGTGAGGTAAGGTGGGAAGTGATAGGTGAAGTCAGGTTAGTGGGGAAGTGGGGTGAAGTAAGAAACTGGGTGGTGATAGGGGAAGTCGGGTTAGTGGGGAAGTGGGGTGAAGTAAGGTGGGAGGTGATAGGTGAAGTCTGGTTAGTGGGGAAGGGGGTGAAGAAAGAAGCTGGGAGATGATAGGTGAAGCCAGGTTAGTCGGGAAGGGGGTTAAAGTAAGGTGGGAGGTGATAGGTGAAGTCAGATTAGTGGGGAATGGGGGTGAAGTAAGAAACTGATGAGGTGATAGGTGAAGTCAGGTTAGTGGGGAAGGGGGGTGAAGTAAGGTGGGAGGTGATAGGAGAAGTCAGGTTAGTGGGGAAGGGGGTGAAGTAAGAAACTGGGAGGTGATAGGTGAAGTCAGGTTAGTGGGGAAGGGGGTGAGGTAAGGTGGGAGGTGATAGGTGAAGTCAGGTTAGTGGGGAAGGGGTTGAGGTAAGTTGGGAGGTGATAGGTGAAGTCATGTTAGTGGGGAAGGGGGTTGAAGTAAGGTGGGAGGTGATAGGGGAAGTCATGTTACTGGGGAAGTGGGGTGAAGGATGGTGGGAGGTGATAGGGGAAGTCAGGTTAGTGGGGAAGGGGGGTGAAGTAAGAAACTGGGAGGTGATAGGTGAAGTCAGGTTAGTGGGGAAGTGGGTGAGGTAAGGTGGGAGGTGATAGGTGAAGTCATGTTAGTGGGGAAGGGGGTTGAAGTAAGGTTGGAGGTGATAGGGGAAGTCATGTTAGTGGGGAAGTGGGGTGAAGTAAGGTGGGAGGTGATAAGGGAAGTCAGGTTAGTGGGGAAGTGGGATGAAGTAAGGTGGGAGGTGATAGGTGAAGTCAGGTTAGTGGGGAAGGGGGTGAAGAAAGAAGCTGGGAGATGATAGGTGAAGTCAGGTTAGTCGGGAATGGTGGTGAAGTAAGGTGGGAGGTGATAGGTGAAGTCAGGTTAGTGGGGAAGCGGGTGAGGTAAGGTGGGAGGTGATAGGGGAAGTCAGGTTAGTGGGGAAGTGGGGTGAAGTAAGAAACTGGGAGGTGATAGGTGAAGTCAGGTTAGTGTGGAAGGGGGTGAAGAAAGAAGCTGGGAGATGATAGGTGAAGTCAGGTTAGTCCGGAATGGGGGTGAAGTAAGGTGGGAGGTGATAGGTGAAGTCAGGTTAGTGGGGAAGGGGGTGAAGAAAGAAGCTGGGAGATGATAGGTGAAGTCAGGTTAGTCGGGAATGGGGGTGAAGTAAGGTGGGAGGTGATAGGTGAAGTCAGGTTAGTGGGGAAGTGGGGTGAAGGAAGGTGGGAGGTGATAGGGGAAGTCAGGTTAGTGGGGAAGGGGGGTGAAGTAAGAAACTGGGAGGTGATAGGTGAAGTCAGGTTAGTGGGGAAGGGGGTGAGGTAAGGTGGGAGGTGATAGGTGAAGTCAGGTTAGTGGGGAAGGGGTTGAGGTAAGTTGGGAGGTGATAGGTGAAGTCATGTTAGTGGGGAAGGGGGTTGAAGTAAGGTGGGAGGTGATAGGGGAAGTCATGTTAGTGGGGAAGTGTGGTGAAGTAAGGTGGGAGGTGATAGGGGAAGTCAGCTTAGTGGGGAAGTGGGATGAAGTAAGGTGGGAGGTGATAGTTGAAGTCATGTTAGTGGGGAAGGGGGTTGAAGTAAGGTGGGAGGTGATAGGTGAAGTCAGGTTAGTGGGGAATGGGGGTGAAGTAAGGTGGGAGGTGATAGGTGAAGTCAGGTTAGTGGGGAATGGGGGTGAAGTAAGAAACTGGGAGGTGATAGGTGAAGTCAGGTTAGTGGGGAAGGGGGTGAGGTAAGGTGGGAGGTGATAGGTGAAGTCAGGTTAGTGGGGAAGGGCGGTGAAGTAAGAAACTGGGAGGTGATAGGGGAAGTCAGTTTAGTGGGGATGGGTGTGAAGTAAGAAGCTGGGAGGTGATAGGTGAAGTCAGATTAATGGGGAAGGGGGTTGAAGTAAGGTGTAGGTGATAGGTGAATTCCGTTTAGTGGGGAAGGGGGTTGAAGTAAGGTGGGAGGTGATAGGTGAAGTCTGGTTAGTGGGGAAGTGGGTGAGGTAAGGTGGGAGGTGATAGGTGAAGTCAGGTTAGTGGGGAATGGGGGTGAAGTAAGAAACTGGGAGGTGATAGGTGAAGTCTGGTTAGTGGGGAAGTGGGTGAGGTAAGGTGGGAAGTGATAGGTGAAGTCAGGTTAGTGGGGAAGTGGGGTGAAGTAAGAAACTGGGTGGTGATAGGGGAAGTCGGGTTAGTGGGGAAGTGGGGTGAAGTAAGGTGGGAGGTGATAGGTGAAGTCAGGTTAGTGGGGAAGGGGGGTGAAGTAAGGTGGGAGGTGATAGGAGAAGTCAGGTTAGTGGGGAAGGGGGTGAAGTAAGAAACTGGGAGGTGATAGGTGAAGTCAGGTTAGTGGGGAAGGGGGTGAGGTAAGGTGGGAGGTGATAGGTGAAGTCAGGTTAGTGGGGAAGGGGTTGAGGTAAGTTGGGAGGTGATAGGTGAAGTCATGTTAGTGGGGAAGGGGGTTGAAGTAAGGTGGGAGGTGATAGGGGAAGTCATGTTACTGGGGAAGTGGGGTGAAGGAAGGTGGGAGGTGATAGGGGAAGTCAGGTTAGTGGGGAAGGGGGGTGAAGTAAGAAACTGGGAGGTGATAGGTGAAGTCAGGTTAGTGGGGAAGTGGGTGAGGTAAGGTGGGAGGTGATAGGTGAAGTCATGTTAGTGGGGAAGGGGGTTGAAGTAAGGTTGGAGGTGATAGGGGAAGTCATGTTAGTGGGGAAGTGGGGTGAAGTAAGGTGGGAGGTGATAGGGGAAGTCAGTTTAGTGGGGAAGTGGGATGAAGTAAGGTGGGAGGTGATAGGTGAAGTCTGGTTAGTGGGGAAGTGGGTGAGGTAAGGTGGGAGGTGATAGGTGAAGTCAGGTTAGTGGGGAAGTGGGGTGAAGTAAGAAACTGGGAGGTGATAGGTGAAGTCATGTTAGTGGGGAAGGGGGTTGAAGTAAGGTTGGAGGTGATAGGGGAAGTCATGTTAGTGGGGAAGTGGGGTGAAGTAAGGTGGGAGGTGATAAGGGAAGTCAGGTTAGTGGGGAAGTGGGATGAAGTAAGGTGGGAGGTGATAGGTGAAGTCAGGTTAGTGGGGAAGGGGGTGAAGAAAGAAGCTGGGAGATGATAGGTGAAGTCAGGTTAGTCGGGAATGGGGGTGAAGTAAGGTGGGAGGTGATAGGTGAAGTCAGGTTAGTGGGGAAGTGGGGTGAAGTAATGTGGGAGGTGATAGGAGAAGTCAGGTTAGTGGGGAAGGGGGTGAAGTATGGTGGGAGGTGATAGGTGAAGTCAGGTTAGTGGGGAAGGGGGTGAGGTAAGATGGGAGGTGATAGGTGAAGTCAGTTTAGTGGGGAAGGCGGTTGAAGTAAGGTGGGAGGTGATAGGTAAGGTCAGGTTAGTCGTGATTGGGGGTGAAGTAAGGTGGGAGGTTATAGGTGAAGTCAGGTTAGTGGCGAAGGGGTTGAGGTAAGTTGGGAGGTGATAGGTGAAGTCAGGTTAGTGGGGAAGGGGGTTGAAGTAAGTTGGCAGGTGATAGGTGAAGCCAGGTTAGTGGGGAAGGGGGGTGAAGTAAGGTGGGAGGTGATAGGAGAAGTCAGGTTAGTGGGGAAGGGGGTGAAGTAAGGTGGGAGGTGATAGGTGAAATCAGGTTAGTGGGGAAGGGCGTGAAGTAAGGTGGGAGGTGATAGGTGAAGTCAGGTTAGTGGGGAAGGGGGGTGAAGTAAGAAACTGAGAGGTGATAGGTGAAGTCAGGTTAGTGGGTAAGTGGGGTGAAGTAAGAAACTGGGAGGTGATAGGGGAAGTCGGGTTAGTGAGGAAGTGGGGTGAAGTAAGGTGGGAGGTGATAGGTGAAGTCAGGTTAGTGGGGAAGGGGGGTGAAGTAAGAAACTGAGAGGTGATAGGTGAAGTCAGGTTAGTGGGTAAGTGGGGTGAAGTAAGAAACTGGGAGGTGATAGGGGAAGTCGGGTTAGTGAGGAAGTGGGGTGAAGTAAGGTGGGAGGTGATAGGTGAAGTCAGGTTAGTCGGGAAGGGGGTTGAAGTAAGGTGGGAGGTGATAGGTGAAGTCAGATTAGTGGGGAATGGGGGTGAAGTAAGAAACTGATGAGGTGATAGGAGAAGTCAGATTAGTGGGGAAGGGGGTGAAGTAAGGTGGGAGGTGATAGGTGAAATCAGGTTAGTGGGGAAGGGCGTGAAGTAAGGTGGGAGGTGATAGGTGAAGTCAGGTTAGTGGGGAAGGGGGGTGAAGTAAGAAACTGAGAGGTGATAGGTGAAGTCAGGTTAGTGGGTAAGTGGGGTGAAGTAAGAAACTGGGAGGTGATAGGGGAAGTCGGGTTAGTGAGGAAGTGGGGTGAAGTAAGGTGGGAGGTGATAGGTGAAGTCAGGTTAGTGGGGAAGGGGGGTGAAGTAAGAAACTGGGAGGTGATAGGTGAAGTCAGGTTAGTGGGGAAGTGGGTGAGGTAAGGTGGGAGGTGATAGGTGAAGTCATGTTAGTGGGGAAGGGGGTTGAAGTAAGGTTGGAGGTGATAGGGGAAGTCATGTTAGTGGGGAAGTGGGGTGAAGTAAGGTGGGAGGTGATAGGGGAAGTCAGGTTAGTGGGGAAGTGGGATGAAGTAAGGTGGGAGGTGATAGGTGAAGTCAGGTTAGTGGGGAAGGGGGTGAAGAAAGAAGCTGGGAGATGATAGGTGAAGTCAGGTTAGTCGGGAATGGGGGTGAAGTAAGGTGGGAGGTGATAGGTGAAGTCAGGTTAGTGGGGAAGCGGGTGAGGTAAGGTGGGAGGTGATAGGGGAAGTCAGGTTAGTGGGGAAGTGGGGTGAAGTAAGAAACTGGGAGGTGATAGGTGAAGTCAGGTTAGTGTGGAAGGGGGTGAAGAAAGAAGCTGGGAGATGATAGGTGAAGTCAGGTTAGTCCGGAATGGGGGTGAAGTAAGGTGGGAGGTGATAGGTGAAGTCAGGTTAGTGGGGAAGGGGGTGAAGAAAGAAGCTGGGAGATGATAGGTGAAGTCAGGTTAGTCGGGAATGGGGGTGAAGTAAGGTGGGAGGTGATAGGTGAAGTCAGGTTAGTGGGGAAGTGGGGTGAAGTAATGTGGGAGGTGATAGGAGAAGTCAGGTTAGTGGGGAAGGGGGTGAAGTATGGTGGGAGGTGATAGGTGAAGTCAGGTTAGTGGGGAAGGGGGTGAGGTAAGATGGGAGGTGATAGGTGAAGTCAGTTTAGTGGGGAAGGCGGTTGAAGTAAGGTGGGAGGTGATAGGTAAGGTCAGGTTAGTCGGGATTGGGGGTGAAGTAAGGTGGGAGGTGATAGGTGAAGTCAGGTTAGTGGCGAAGGGGTTGAGGTAAGTTGGGAGGTGATAGGTGAAGTCAGGTTAGTGGGGAAGGGGGTTGAAGTAAGTTGGCAGGTGATAGGTGAAGTCAGATTAGTGGGGAAGGGGGTGAGGTAAGGTGGGAACTGATAGGTGAAGTCAGGTTAGTGGGGAAGGGGGGTGAAGTAAGAAACTGGGAGGTGATAGGTGAAGTCAGGTTAGTGGGGAAGGTGGTGAGGTAAGGTGGGAGGTGATAGGTGAAGTCAGGTTAGTGGGGAAGGGGTTGAGGTAAGTTGGGAGGTGATAGGTGAAGTCATGTTAGTGGGGAAGGGGGTTGAAGTAAGGTGGGAGGTGATAGGGGAAGTCATGTTAGTGGGGAAGTGGGGTGAAGTAAGGTGGGAGGTGATAGGGGAAGTCAGGTTAGTGGGGAAGGGGGGTGAAGTAAGAAACTGGGTGGTGATAGATGAAGTCAGGTTAGTGGGGAAGTGGGTGAGGTAAGGTGGGAGGTGATAGGTGAAGTCATGTTAGTGGGGAAGGGGGTTGAAGTAAGGTGGGAGGTGATAGGGGAAGTCATGTTAGTGGGGAAGTGTGGTGAAGTAAGGTGGGAGGTGATAGGGGAAGTCAGCTTAGTGGGGAAGTGGGATGAAGTAAGGTGGGAGGTGATAGTTGAAGTCATGTTAGTGGGGAAGGGGGTTGAAATAAGGTGGGAGGTGATAGGTGAAGTCAGGTTAGTGGGGAATGGGGGTGAAGTAAGGTGGGAGGTGATAGGTGAAGTCAGGTTAGTGGGGAATGGGGGTGAAGTAAGAAACTGGGAGGTGATAGGTGAAGTCAGGTTAGTGGGGAAGGGGGTGAGGTAAGGTGGGAGGTGATAGGGGAAGTCAGGTTAGTGGGGAAGGGGGGTGAAGTAAGAAACTGGGAGGTGATAGGGGAAGTCAGTTTAGTGGGGATGGGTGTGAAGTAAGAAGCTGGGAGGTGATAGGTGAAGTCAGATTAATGGGGAAGGGGGTTGAAGTAAGGTGTAGGTGATAGGTGAAGTCTGGTTAGTGGGGAAGTGGGTGAGGTAAGGTGGGAGGTGATAGGTGAAGTCAGGTTAGTGGGGAATGGGGGTGAAGTAAGAAACTGGGAGGTGATAGGTGAAGTCTGGTTAGTGGGGAAGTGGGTGAGGTAAGGTGGGAAGTGATAGGTGAAGTCAGGTTAGTGGGGAAGTGGGGTGAAGTAAGAAACTGGGTGGTGATAGGGGAAGTCGGGTTAGTGGGGAAGTGGGGTGAAGTAAGGTGGGAGGTGATAGGTGAAGTCTGGTTAGTGGGGAAGGGGGTGAAGAAAGAAGCTGGGAGATGATAGGTGAAGCCAGGTTAGTCGGGAAGGGGGTTAAAGTAAGGTGGGAGGTGATAGGTGAAGTCAGATTAGTGGGGAATGGGGGTGAAGTAAGAAACTGATGAGGTGATAGGTGAAGTCAGGTTAGTGGGGAAGGGGGGTGAAGTAAGGTGGGAGGTGATAGGAGAAGTCAGGTTAGTGGGGAAGGGGGTGAAGTAAGAAACTGGGAGGTGATAGGTGAAGTCAGGTTATTGGGGAAGGGGGTGAGGTAAGGTGGGAGGTGATAGGTGAAGTCAGGTTAGTGGGGAAGGGGTTGAGGTAAGTTGGGAGGTGATAGGTGAAGTCATGTTAGTGGGGAAGGGGGTTGAAGTAAGGTGGGAGGTGATAGGGGAAGTCATGTTACTGGGGAAGTGGGGTGAAGGAAGGTGGGAGGTGATAGGGGAAGTCAGGTTAGTGGGGAAGGGGGGTGAAGTAAGAAACTGGGAGGTGATAGGTGAAGTCAGGTTAGTGGGGAAGTGGGTGAGGTAAGGTGGGAGGTGATAGGTGAAGTCATGTTAGTGGGTAAGGGGGTTGAAGTAAGGTTGGAGGTGATAGGGGAAGTCATGTTAGTGGGGAAGTGGGGTGAAGTAAGGTGGGAGGTGATAAGGGAAGTCAGGTTAGTGGGGAAGTGGGATGAAGTAAGGTGGGAGGTGATAGGTGAAGTCAGGTTAGTGGGGAAGGGGGTGAAGAAAGAAGCTGGGAGATGATAGGTGAAGTCAGGTTAGTCGGGAATGGGGGTGAAGTAAGGTGGGAGGTGATAGGTGAAGTCAGGTTAGTGGGGAAGCGGGTGAGGTAAGGTGGGAGGTGATAGGGGAAGTCAGGTTAGTGGGGAAGTGGGGTGAAGTAAGAAACTGGGAGGTGATAGGTGAAGTCAGGTTAGTGTGGAAGGGGGTGAAGAAAGAAGCTGGGAGATGATAGGTGAAGTCAGGTTAGTCCGGAATGGGGGTGAAGTAAGGTGGGAGGTGATAGGTGAAGTCAGGTTAGTGGGGAAGGGGGTGAAGAAAGAAGCTGGGAGATGATAGGTGAAGTCAGGTTAGTCGGGAATGGGGGTGAAGTAAGGTGGGAGGTGATAGGTGAAGTCAGGTTAGTGGGGAAGTGGGGTGAAGGAAGGTGGGAGGTGATAGGGGAAGTCAGGTTAGTGGGGAAGGGGGGTGAAGTAAGAAACTGGGAGGTGATAGGTGAAGTCAGGTTAGTGGGGAAGGGGGTGAGGTAAGGTGGGAGGTGATAGGTGAAGTCAGGTTAGTGGGGAAGGGGTTGAGGTAAGTTGGGAGGTGATAGGTGAAGTCATGTTAGTGGGGAAGGGGGTTGAAGTAAGGTGGGAGGTGATAGGGGAAGTCATGTTAGTGGGGAAGTGTGGTGAAGTAAGGTGGGAGGTGATAGGGGAAGTCAGCTTAGTGGGGAAGTGGGATGAAGTAAGGTGGGAGGTGATAGTTGAAGTCATGTTAGTGGGGAAGGGGGTTGAAGTAAGGTGGGAGGTGATAGGTGAAGTCAGGTTAGTGGGGAATGGGGGTGAAGTAAGGTGGGAGGTGATAGGTGAAGTCAGGTTAGTGGGGAATGGGGGTGAAGTAAGAAACTGGGAGGTGATAGGTGAAGTCAGGTTAGTGGGGAAGGGGGTGAGGTAAGGTGGGAGGTGATAGGTGAAGTCAGGTTAGTGGGGAAGGGGGGTGAAGTAAGAAACTGGGAGGTGATAGGGGAAGTCAGTTTAGTGGGGATGGGTGTGAAGTAAGAAGCTGGGAGGTGATAAGTGAAGTCAGATTAATGGGGAAGGGGGTTGAAGTAAGGTGTAGGTGATAGGTGAATTCCGTTTAGTGGGGAAGGGGGTTGAAGTAAGGTGGGAGGTGATAGGTGAAGTCTGGTTAGTGGGGAAGTGGGTGAGGTAAGGTGGGAGGTGATAGGTGAAGTCAGGTTAGTGGGGAATGGGGGTGAAG
This sequence comes from Hemitrygon akajei, assembly GCF_048418815.1. NCBI lineage: Eukaryota > Metazoa > Chordata > Chondrichthyes > Myliobatiformes > Dasyatidae > Hemitrygon > Hemitrygon akajei. The sequence goes on along the minus strand of NC_133124.1, from coordinate 139,868,580 downwards.
TAAGAAACTGGGAGGTGATAGGTGAAGTCTGGTTAGTGGGGAAGTGGGTGCGGTAAGGTGGGAAGTGATAGGTGAAGTCAGGTTAGTGGGGAAGTGGGGTGAAGTAAGAAACTGGGTGGTGATAGGGGAAGTCGGGTTAGTGGGGAAGTGGGGTGAAGTAAGGTGGGAGGTGATAGGTGAAGTCAGGTTAGTGGGGAAGGGGGGTGAAGTAAGGTGGGAGGTGATAGGAGAAGTCAGGTTAGTGGGGAAGGGGGTGAAGTAAGAGACTGGGAGGTGATAGGTGAAGTCAGGTTAGTGGGGAAGGGGGTGAGGTAAGGTGGGAGGTGATAGGTGAAGTCAGGTTAGTGGGGAAGGGGTTGAGGTAAGTTGGGAGGTGATAGGTGAAGTCATGTTAGTGGGGAAGGGGGTTGAAGTAAGGTGGGAGGTGATAGGGGAAGTCATGTTACTGGGGAAGTGGGGTGAAGGAAGGTGGGAGGTGATAGGGGAAGTCAGGTTAGTGGGGAAGGGGGGTGAAGTAAGAAACTGGGAGGTGATAGGTGAAGTCAGGTTAGTGGGGAAGTGGGTGAGGTAAGGTGGGAGGTGATAGGTGAAGTCATGTTAGTGGGGAAGGGGGTTGAAGTAAGGTTGGAGGTGATAGGGGAAGTCATGTTAGTGGGGAAGTGGGGTGAAGTAAGGTGGGAGGTGATAGGGGAAGTCAGGTTAGTGGGGAAGTGGGATGAAGTAAGGTGGGAGGTGATAGGTGAAGTCAGGTTAGTGGGGAAGGGGGTGAAGAAAGAAGCTGGGAGATGATAGGTGAAGTCAGGTTAGTCGTGAATGGGGGTGAAGTAAGGTGGGAGGTGATAGGTGAAGTCAGGTTAGTGGGGAAGCGGGTGAGGTAAGGTGGGAGGTGATAGGGGAAGTCAGGTTAGTGGGGAAGTGGGGTGAAGTAAGAAACTGGGAGGTGATAGGTGAAGTCTGGTTAGTGTGGAAGGGGGTGAAGAAAGAAGATGGGAGATGATAGGTGAAGTCAGGTTAGTCCGGAATGGGGGTGAAGTAAGGTGGGAGGTGATAGGTGAAGTCAGGTTAGTGGGGAAGGGGGTGAAGAAAGAAGCTGGGAGATGATAGGTGAAGTCAGGTTAGTCCGGAATGGGGGTGAAGTAAGGTGGGAGGTGATAGGTGAAGTCAGGTTAGTGGGGAAGTGGGGTGAAGTAATGTGGGAGGTGATAGGAGAAGTCAGGTTAGTGGGGAAGGGGGTGAGGTATGGTGGGAGGTGATAGGTGAAGTCAGGTTAGTGGGGAAGGGGGTGAGGTAAGATGGGAGGTGATAGGTGAAGTCAGTTTAGTGGGGAAGGCGGTTGAAGTAAGGTGGGAGGTGATAGGTAAGGTCAGGTTAGTCGTGATTGGGGGTGAAGTAAGGTGGGAGGTGATAGGTGAAGTCAGGTTAGTGGCGAAGGGGTTGAGGTAAGTTGGGAGGTGATAGGTGAAGTCAGATTAGTGGGGAATGGGGGTGAAGTAAGAAACTGATGAGGTGATAGGTGAAGCCAGGTTAGTGGGGAAGGGGGGTGAAGTAAGGTGGGAGGTGATAGGAGAAGTCAGGTTAGTGGGGAAGGGGGTGAAGTAAGGTGGGAGGTGATAGGTGAAATCAGGTTAGTGGGGAAGGGCGTGAAGTAAGGTGGGAGGTGATAGGAGAAGTCAGGTTAGTGGGGAAGGGGGTGAAGTAAGGTGGGAGGTGATAGGTGAAATCAGGTTAGTGGGGAAGGGCGTGAAGTAAGGTGGGAGGTGATAGGTGAAGTCAGGTTAGTGGGGAAGGGGGGTGAAGTAAGAAACTGAGAGGTGATAGGTGAAGTCAGGTTAGTGGGTAAGTGGGGTGAAGTAAGAAACTGGGAGGTGATAGGGGAAGTCGGGTTAGTGAGGAAGTGGGGTGAAGTAAGGTGGGAGGTGATAGGTGAAGTCAGGTTAGTCGGGAAGGGGGTTGAAGTAAGGTGGGAGGTGATAGGTGAAGTCAGATTAGTGGGGAATGGGGGTGAAGTAAGAAACTGGGAGGTGATAGGTGAAGCCAGGTTAGTGGGGAAGGGGGGTGAAGTAAGGTGGGAGGTGATAGGAGAAGTCAGGTTAGTGGGGAAGGGGGTGAAGTAAGGTGGGAGGTGATAGGTGAAATCAGGTTAGTGGGGAAGGGCGTGAAGTAAGTTGGGAGGTGATAGGTGAAGTCAGGTTAGTGGGGAAGGGGGGTGAAGTAAGAAACTGAGAGGTGATAGGTGAAGTCAGGTTAGTGGGTAAGTGGGGTGAAGTAAGAAACTGGGAGGTGATAGGGGAAGTCGGGTTAGTGAGGAAGTGGGGTGAAGTAAGGTGGGAGGTGATAGGTGAAGTCAGGTTAGTGGGGAAGGGGGGTGAAGTAAGAAACTGAGAGGTGATAGGTGAAGTCAGGTTAGTGGGTAAGTGGGGTGAAGTAAGAAACTGGGAGGTGATAGGTGAAGTCTGGTTAGTGGGGAAGTTGGTGAGGTAAGGTGGGAGGTGATAGGGGAAGTCAGGTTAGTGGGGAAGTGGGGTGAAGTAAGAAACTGGGAGGTGATAGGTGAAGTCAGGTTAGTGTGGAAGGGGGTGAAGAAAGAAGCTGGAAGATGATAGGTGAAGTCAGGTTAGTCCGGAATGGGGGTGAAGTAAGGTAGGAGGTGATAGGTGAAGTCAGGTTAGTGTGGAAGGGGGTGAAGAAAGAAGCTGGGAGATGATAGGTGAAGTCAGGTTAGTCGGGAATGGGGGTGAAGTAAGGTGGGAGGTGATAGGTGAAGTCAGGTTAGTGGGGAAGTGGGGTGAAGTAATGTGGGAGGTGATAGGAGAAGTCAGGTTAGTGGGGAAGGGGGTGAAGTATGGTGGGAGGTGATAGGTGAAGTCAGGTTAGTGGGGAAGGGGGTGAGGTAAGATGGGAGGTGATAGGTGAAGTCAGTTTAGTGGGGAAGGCGGTTGAAGTAAGGTGGGAGGTGATAGGTAAGGTCAGGTTAGTCGGGATTGGGGGTGAAGTAAGGTGGGAGGTGATAGGTGAAGTCAGGTTAGTGGCGAAGGGGTTGAGGTAAGTTGGGAGGTGATAGGTGAAGTCAGGTTAGTGGTGAAGGGGGTTGAAGTAAGTTGGCAGGTGATAGGTGAAGTCAGATTAGTGGGGAAGGGGGTGAGGTAAGTTGGGAACTGATAGGTGAAGTCAGGTTAGTGGGGAAGGGGGGTGAAGTAAGAAACTGAGAGGTGATAGGTGAAGTCAGGTTAGTGGGTAAGTGGGGTGAAGTAAGAAGCTGGGAGATGATAGGTGAAGTCAGGTTAGTCGGGAATGGGGGTGAAGTAAGGTGGGAGGTGATAGGTGAAGTCAGGTTAGTGGGGAAGCGGGTGAGGTAAGGTGGGAGGTGATAGGGGAAGTCAGGTTAGTGGGGAAGTGGGGTGAAGTAAGAAACTGGGAGGTGATAGGTGAAGTCAGGTTAGTGTGGAAGGGGGTGAAGAAAGAAGCTGGGAGATGATAGGTGAAGTCAGGTTAGTCCGGAATGGGGGTGAAGTAAGGTAGGAGGTGATAGGTGAAGTCAGGTTAGTGGGGAAGGGGGTGAAGAAAGAAGCTGGGAGATGATAGGTGAAGTCAGGTTAGTCGGGAATGGGGGTGAAGTAAGGTGGGAGGTGATAGGTGAAGTCAGGTTAGTGGGGAAGTGGGGTGAAGTAATGTGGGAGGTGATAGGAGAAGTCAGGTTAGTGGGGAAGGGGGTGAAGTATGGTGGGAGGTGATAGGTGAAGTCAGGTTAGTGGGGAAGGGGGTGAGGTAAGATGGGAGGTGATCGGTGAAGTCAGTTTAGTGGGGAAGGCGGTTGAAGTAAGGTGGGAGGTGATAGGTAAGGTCAGGTTAGTCGGGATTGGGGGTGAAGTAAGGTGGGAGGTGATAGGTGAAGTCAGGTAAGTGGCGAAGGGGTTGAGGTAAGTTGGGAGGTGATAGGTGAAGTCAGGTTAGTGGGGAAGGGGGTTGAAGTAAGTTGGCAGGTGATAGGTGAAGTCAGATTAGTGGGGAAGGGGGTGAGGTAAGGTGGGAACTGATAGGTGAAGTCAGGTCAGTGGGGAAGGGGGTTGAAGTAAGAAACTGGGAGGTGATAGGTGAAGTCAGGTTAGTGGGAAGGGGGTGAGGTAAGGTGGGAGGTGATAGGTGAATTTAGGTTAGTGGGGAAGGGGTTGAGGTAAGTTAGGAGGTGATAGGTGAAGTCATGTTAGTGGGGAAGGGGGTTGAAGTAAGGTGGGAGGTGATAGGGGAAGTCATGTTAGTGGGGAAGTGGGGTGAAGTAAGGTGGGAGGTGATAGGGGAAGTCAGGTTAGTGGGGAAGGGGGGTGAAGTAAGAAACTGGGAGGTGATAGGTGAAGTCAGGTTAGTGGGGAAGTGGGTGAGGTAAGGTGGGAGGTGATAGGTGAAGTCATGTTAGTGGGGAAGGGGGTTGAAGTAAGGTGGGAGGTGATAGGGGAAGTCATGTTAGTGGGGAAGTGTGGTGAAGTAAGGTGGGAGGTGATAGGGGAAGTCAGCTTAGTGGGGAAGTGGGATGAAGTAAGGTGGGAGGTGATAGTTGAAGTCATGTTAGTGGGGAAGGGGGTTGAAGTAAGGTGGGAGGTGATAGGTGAAGTCAGGTTAGTGGGGAATGGGGGTGAAGTAAGGTGGGAGGTGATAGGTGAAGTCAGGTTAGTGGGGAATGGGGGTGAAGTAAGAAACTGGGAGGTGATAGGTGAAGTCAGGTTAGTGGGGAAGGGGGTGAGGTAAGGTGGGAGGTGATAGGTGAAGTCAGGTTAGTGGGGAAGGGGGGTGAAGTAAGAAACTGGGAGGTGATAGGGGAAGTCAGTTTAGTTGGGATGGGTGTGAAGTAAGAAGCTGGGAGGTGATAGGTGAAGTCAGATTAATGGGGAAGGGGGTTGAAGTAAGGTGTAGGTGATAGGTGAATTCCGTTTAGTGGGGAAGGGGGTTGAAGTAAGGTGGGAGGTGATAGGTGAAGTCTGGTTAGTGGGGAAGTGGGTGAGGTAAGGTGGGAGGTGATAGGTGAAGTCAGGTTAGTGGGGAATGGGGGTGAAGTAAGAAACTGGGAGGTGATAGGTGAAGTCTGGTTAGTGGGGAACTGGGTGAGGTAAGGTGGGAAGTGATAGGTGAAGTCAGGTTAGTGGGGAAGTGGGGTGAAGTAAGAAACTGGGTGGTGATAGGGGAAGTCGGGTTAGTGGGGAAGTGGGGTGAAGTAAGGTGGGAGGTGATAGGTGAAGTCTGGTTAGTGGGGAAGGGGGTGAAGAAAGAAGCTGGGAGATGATAGGTGAAGCCAGGTTAGTCGGGAAGGGGGTTAAAGTAAGGTGGGAGGTGATAGGTGAAGTCAGATTAGTGGGGAATGGGGGTGAAGTTAGAAACTGATGAGGTGATAGGTGAAGTCAGGTTAGTGGGGAAGTGGGTGAGGTAAGGTGGGAGGTGATAGGTGAAGTCATGTTAGTGGGGAAGGGGGTTGAAGTAAGGTTGGAGGTGATAGGGGAAGTCATGTTAGTGGGGAAGTGGGGTGAAGTAAGGTGGGAGGTGATAGGTGAAGTCAGGTTAGTGGGGAAGGGGGTGAAGAAAGAAGCTGGGAGATGATAGGTGAAGTCAGGTTAGTGGGGAAGGGGGTTGAAGTAAGGTTGGAGGTGATAGGGGAAGTCAGGTTAGTGGGGAAGTGGGATGAAGTAAGGTGGGAGGTGATAGGTGAAGTCAGGTTTGTGGGGAAGGGGGTGAAGAAAGAAGCTGGGAGATGATAGGTGAAGTCAGGTTAGTCGGGAATGGGGGTGAAGTAAGGTGGGAGGTGATAGGTGAAGTCAGGTTAGTGGGGAAGCGGGTGAGGTAAGGTGGGAGGTGATAGGGGAAGTCAGGTTAGTGGGGAAGTGGGGTGAAGTAAGAAACTGGGAGGTGATAGGTGAAGTCAGGTTAGTGTGGAAGGGGGTGAAGAAAGAAGATGGGAGATGATAGGTGAAGTCAGGTTAGTCCGGAATGGGGGTGAAGTAAGGTGGGAGGTGATAGGTGAAGTCAGGTTAGTGGGGAAGGGGGTGAAGAAAGAAGCTGGGAGATGATAGGTGAAGTCAGGTTAGTCGGGAATGGGGGTGAAGTAAGGTGGGAGGTGATAGGTGAAGTCAGGTTAGTGGGGAAGTGGGGTGAAGTAATGTGGGAGGTGATAGGAGAAGTCAGGTTAGTGGGGAAGGGGGTGAAGTATGGTGGGAGGTGATAGGTGAAGTCAGGTTAGTGGGGAAGGGGGTGAGGTAAGATGGGAGGTGATAGGTGAAGTCAGTTTAGTGGGGAAGGCGGTTGAAGTAAGGTGGGAGGTGATAGGTGAAGTCAGGTTAGTGGGGAAGGGGGTGAAGTAAGGTGGGAGGTGATAGGTGAAGTCAGGTTAGTCGGGATTGGGGGTGAAGTAAGGTGGGAGGTGATAGGTGAAGTCAGGTTAGTGGGGAAGGGGGTGAAGTAAGGTGGGAGGTGATAGGTGAAGTCAGGTTAGTGGGGAAGGGGGTGAAGTAAGGTGGGAGGTGATAGGTGAAGTCAGGTTAGTGGGGAAGGGGGTGAGGTAAGATGGGAGGTGATAGGTGAAGTCAGTTTAGTGGGGAAGGCGGTTGAAGTAAGGTGGGAGGTGATAGGTGAAGTCAGGTTAGTCGGGATTGGGGGTGAAGTAAGGTGGGAGGTGATAGGTGAAGTCAGGTTAGTGGCGAAGGGGTTGAGGTAAGTTGGGAGGTGATAGGTGAAGTCAGGTTAGTGGGGAAGGGGGTTGAAGTAAGTTGGCAGGTGATAGGTGAAGTCAGATTAGTGGGGAATGGGGGTGAAGTAAGAAACTGATGAGGTGATAGGTGAAGCCAGGTTAGTGGGGAAGGGGGGTGAAGTAAGGTGGGAGGTGATAGGAGAAGTCAGGTTAGTGGGGAAGGGGGTGAAGTAAGGTGGGAAGTAATAGGTGAAATCAGGTTAGTGTGGAAGGGCGTGAAGTAAGGTGGGAGGTGATAGGTGAAGTCAGGTTAGTGGGGAAGGGGGGTGAAGTAAGAAACTGAGAGGTGATAGGTGAAGTCAGGTTAGTGGGTAAGTGGGGTGAAGTAAGAAACTGGGAGGTGATAGGGGAAGTCGGGTTAGTGAGGAAGTGGGGTGAAGTAAGGTGGGAGGTGATAGGTGAAGTCAGGTTAGTGGGGAAGGGGGGTGAAGTAAGAAACTGAGAGGTGATAGGTGAAGTCAGGTTAGTGGGTAAGTGGGGTGAAGTAAGAAACTGGGAGGTGATAGGGGAAGTCGGGTTAGTGAGGAAGTGGGGTGAAGTAAGGTGGGAGGTGATAGGTGAAGACAGGTTAGTCGGGAAGGGGGTTGAAGTAAAGTGGGAGGTGATAGGTGAAGTCAGATTAGTGGGGAATGGGGGTGAAGTAAGAAACTGATGAGGTGATAGGAGAAGTCAGGTTAGTGGGGAAGGGGGTGAAGTAAGGTGGGAGGTGATAGGTGAAATCAGGTTAGTGGGGAAGGGCGTGAAGTAAGGTGGGAGGTGATAGGTGAAGTCAGGTTAGTGGGGAAGGGGGGTGAAGTAAGAAACTGAGAGGTGATAGGTGAAGTCAGGTTAGTTGGTAAGTGGGGTGAAGTAAGAAACTGGGAGGTGATAGGGGAAGTCGGGTTAGTGAGGAAGTGGGGTGAAGTAAGGTGGGAGGTGATAGGTGAAGTCAGGTTAGTGGGGAAGGGGGGTGAAGTAAGAAACTGAGAGGTGATAGGTGAAGTCAGGTTAGTGGGTAAGTGGGGTGAAGTAAGAAACTGGGAGGTGATAGGTGAAGTCTGGTTAGTGGGGAAGTTGGTGAGGTAAGGTGGGAGGTGATAGGGGAAGTCAGGTTAGTGGGGAAGTGGGTGAGGTAAGGTGGGAGGTGATAGGTGAAGTCAGGTTAGTGGGGAATGGGGGTGAAGTAAGAAACTGAGAGGTGATAGGTGAAGTCAGGTTAGTGGGGAAGTGGGTGAGGTAAGGTGGGAGGTGATAGGTGAAGTCATGTTAGTGGGGAAGGGGGTTGAAGTAAGGTTGGAGGTGATAGGGGAAGTCATGTTAGTGGGGAAGCGGGTGAGGTAAGGTGGGAGGTGATAGGGGAAGTCAGGTTAGTGGGGAAGTGGGGTGAAGTAAGAAACTGGGAGGTGATAGGTGAAGTCAGGTTAGTGTGGAAGGGGGTGAAGAAAGAAGCTGGGAGATGATAGGTGAAGTCAGGTTAGTCCGGAATGGGGGTGAAGTAAGGTGGGAGGTGATAGGTGAAGTCAGGTTAGTGGGGAAGGGGGTGAAGAAAGAAGCTGGGAGATGATAGGTGAAGTCAGGTTAGTCGGGAATGGGGGTGAAGTAAGGTGGGAGGTGATAGGTGAAGTCAGGTTAGTGGGGAAGTGGGGTGAAGTAATGTGGGAGGTGATAGGAGAAGTCAGGTTAGTGGGGAAGGGGGTGAAGTATGGTGGGAGGTGATAGGTGAAGTCAGGTTAGTGGGGAAGGGGGTGAGGTAAGATGGGAGGTGATAGGTGAAGTCAGTTTAGTGGGGAAGGCGGTTGAAGTAAGGTGGGAGGTGATAGGTAAGGTCAGGTTAGTCGGGATTGGGGGTTAAGTAAGGTGGGAGGTGATAGGTGAAGTCAGGTTAGTGGCGAAGGGGTTGAGGTAAGTTGGGAGGTGATAGGTGAAGTCAGGTTAGTGGGGAAGGGGGTTGAAGTAAGTTGGCAGGTGATAGGTGAAGTCAGATTAGTGGGGAAGGGGGTGAGGTAAGGTGGGAACTGATAGGTGAAGTCAGGTTAGTGGGGAAGGGGTGTGAAGTAAGAAACTGGGAGGTGATAGGTGAAGTCAGGTTAGTGGGGAAGGGGGTGAGGTAAGGTGGGAGGTGATAGGTGAAGTCAGGTTAGTGGGGAAGGGGTTGAGGTAAGTTGGGAGGTGATAGGTGAAGTCATGTTAGTGGGGAAGGGGGTTGAAGTAAGGTGGGAGGTGATAGGGGAAGTCATGTTAGTGGGGAAGTGGGGTGAAGTAAGGTGGGAGGTGATAGGGGAAGTCAGGTTAGTGGGGAAGGGGGGTGAAGTAAGAAACTGGGAGGTGATAGATGAAGTCAGGTTAGTGGGGAAGTGGGTGAGGTAAGGTGGGAGGTGATAGGTGAAGTCATGTTAGTGGGGAAGGGGGTTGAAGTAAGGTGGGAGGTGATAGGGGAAGTCATGTTAGTGGGGAAGTGTGGTGAAGTAAGGTGGGAGGTGATAGGGGAAGTCAGCTTAGTGGGGAAGTGGGATGAAGTAAGGTGGGAGGTGATAGTTGAAGTCATGTTAGTGGGGAAGGGGGTTGAAGTAAGGTGGGAGGTGATAGGTGAAGTCAGGTTAGTGGGGAATGGGGGTGAAGTAAGGTGGGAGGTGATAGGTGAAGTCAGGTTAGTGGGGAATGGGGGTGAAGTAAGAAACTGGGAGGTGATAGGGGAAGTCAGTTTAGTGGAGATGTGTGTGAAGTAAGAAGCTGGGAGGTGATAGGTGAAGTCAGATTAATGGGGAAGGGGGTTGAAGTAAGGTGTAGGTGATAGGTGAATTCCGTTTAGTGGGGAAGGGGGTTGAAGTAAGGTGGGAGGTGATAGGTGAAGTCTGGTTAGTGGGGAAGTGGGTGAGGTAAGGTGGGAGGTGATAGGTGAAGTCAGTTTAGTGGGGAATGGGGGTGAAGTAAGAAACTGGGAGGTGATAGGTGAAGTCTGGTTAGTGGGGAAGTGGGTGAGGTAAGGTGGGAAGTGATAGGTGAAGTCAGGTTAGTGGGGAAGTGGGGTGAAGTAAGAAACTGGGTGGTGATAGGGGAAGTCGGGTTAGTGGGGAAGTGGGGTGAAGTAAGGTGGGAGGTGATAGGTGAAGTCTGGTTAGTGGGGAAGGGGGTGAAGAAAGAAGCTGGGAGATGATAGGTGAAGTCAGGTTAGTCGGGAAGGGCGTTGAAGTAAGGTGGGAGGTGATAGGTGAAGTCAGATTAGTGGGGAATGGGGGTGAAGTAAGAAACTGATGAGGTGATAGGTGAAGTCAGGTTAGTGGGGAAGGGGGGTGAAGTAAGGTAGGAGGTGATAGGAGAAGTCAGGTTAGTGGGGAAGGGGGTGAAGTAAGGTGGGAGGTGATAGGTGAAATCAGGTTAGTGGGGAAGGGCGTGAAGTAAGGTGTGAGGTGATAGGTGAAGTCAGGTTAGTGGGGAAGGGGGGTGAAGTAAGAAACTGAGAGGTGATAGGTGAAGTCAGGTTAGTGGGTAAGTGGGGTGAAGTAAGAAACTGGGAGGTGATAGGGGAAGTCGGGTTAGTGAGGAAGTGGGGTGAAGTAAGGTGGGAGGTGATAGGTGAAGTCAGGTTAGTGGGGAAGGGGGGTGAAGTAAGAAACTGAGAGGTGATAGGTGAAGTCAGGTTAGTGGGTAAGTGGGGTGAAGTAAGAAACTGGGAGGTGATAGGTGAAGTCTGGTTAGTGGGGAAGTTGGTGAGGTAAGGTGGGAGGTGATAGGTGAAGTCAGGTTAGTGGGGAATGGGGATGAAGTAAGAAACTGGGAGGTGATAGGTGAAGTCTGGTTAGTGGGAAAGTGGGTGAGGTAAGGTGGGAGGTGATAGGTGAAGTCAGGTTAGTGGGGAAGGGGGTGAAGAAAGAAGCTGGGAGATGATAGGTGAAGTCAGGTTAGTCGGGAAGGGGGTTAAAGTAAGGTGGGAGGTGATAGGTGAAGTCAGATTAGTGGGGAATGGGGGTGAAGTAAGAAACTGATGAGGTGATAGGTGAAGTCAGGTTAGTGGGGAAGGGGGGTGAAGTAAGGTGGGAGGTGATAGGTGAAGTCAGGTTAGTGGGGAAGGGGGTGAGGTAAGGTGGGAGGTGATAGGTGAAGTCAGGTTAGTGGGGAAGGGGGGTGAAGTAATGTGGGAGGTGATAGGTGAAGTCAGGTATGTGGGGAAGGGGGTGAAGTAAGGTGGGAGGTGATAGGTGAAGTCAGGTTAGTGGGGAAGGGGGTGAGGTAAGATGGGAGGTGATAGGTGAAGTCAGTTTAGTGGGGAAGGCGGTTGAAGTAAGGTGGGAGGTGATAGGTAAGGTCAGGTTAGTCGGGATTGGGGGTGAAGTAAGGTGGGAGGTGATAGGTGAAGTCAGGTTAGTGGGGAAGGGGGTTGAAGTAAGTTGGCAGGTGATAGGTGAAGTCAGATTAGTGGGGAAGGGGGTGAGGTAAGGTGGGAACTGATAGGTGAAGTCAGGTTAGTGGGGAAGGGGGGTGAAGTAAGAAACTGGGAGGTGATAGGTGAAGTCAGGTTAGTGGGGAAGGGGGTGAGGTAAGGTGGGAGGTGATAGGTGAAGTCAGGTTAGTGGGGAAGGGGTTGAGGTAAGTTGGGAGGTGATAGGTGATGTCATGTTAGTGGGGAAGGGGGTTGAAGTAAGGTGGGAGGTGATAGGGGAAGTCATGTTAGTGGGGAAGTGGGGTGAAGGAAGGTGGGAGGTGATAGGGGAAGTCAGGTTAGTGGGGAAGGGGGGTGAAGTAAGAAACTGGGAGGTGATAGGTGAGGTCAGGTTAGTGGGGAAGTGGGTGAGGTAAGGTGGGAGGTGATAGGTGAAGTCATGTTAGTGGGGAAGGGGGTTGAAGTAAGGTTGGAGGTGATAGGGGAAGTCATGTTAGTGGGGAAGTGGGGTGAAGTAAGGTGGGAGGTGATAGGGGAAGTCAGGTTAGTGTGGAAGTGGGATGAAGTAAGGTGGGAGGTGATAGGTGAAGTCAGGTTAGTGGGGAAGGGGGTGAAGAAAGAAGCTGGGAGATGATAGGTGAAGTCAGGTTAGTCGGGAATGGGGGTGAAGTAAGGTGGGAGGTGATAGGTGAAGTCAGGTTAGTGGGGAAGCGGGTGAGGTAAGGTGGGAGGTGATAGGGGAAGTCAGGTAAGTGGGGAAGTGGGGTGAAGTAAGAAACTGGGAGGTGATAGGTGAAGTCAGGTTAGTGTGGAAGGGGGTGAAGAAAGAAGCTGGGAGATGATAGGTGAAGTCAGGTTAGTCCGGAATGGGGTTGAAGTAAGGTAGGAGGTGATAGGTGAAGTCAGGTTAGTGGGGAAGGGGGTGAAGAAAGAAGCTGGGAGATGATAGGTGAAGTCAGGTTAGTCGGGAATGGGGGTGAAGTAAGGTGGGAGGTGATAGGTGAAGTCAGGTTAGTGGGGAAGTGGGGTGAAGTAATGTGGGAGGTGATAGGAGAAGTCAGGTTAGTGGGGAAGGGGGTGAAGTATGGTGGGAGGTGATAGGTGAAGTCAGGTTAGTGGGGAAGGGGGTGAGGTAAGATGGGAGGTGATAGGTGAAGTCAGTTTAGTGGGGAAGGCGGTTGAAGTAAGGTGGGAGGTGATAGGTAAGGTCAGGTTAGTCGGGATTGGGGGTGAAGTAAGGTGGGAGGTGATAGGTGAAGTCAGGTTAGTGGCGAAGGGGTTGAGGTAAGTTGGGAGGTGATAGGTGAAGTCAGGTTAGTGGGGAAGGGGGTTGAAGTAAGTTGGCAGGTGATAGGTGAAGTCAGATTAGTGGGGAAGGGGGTGAGGTAAGGTGGGAACTGATAGGTGAAGTCAGGTTAGTGGGGAAGGGGGGTGATGTAAGAAACAGGGAGGTGATAGGTGAAGTCAGGTTAGTGGGGAAGGGGGTGAGGTAAGGTGGGAGGTGATAGGTGAAGTCAGGTTAGTGGGGAAGGGGTTGAGGTAAGTTGGGAGGTGATAGGTGAAGTCATGTTAGTGGGGAAGGGGGTTGAAGTAAGGTGGGAGGTGATAGGGGAAGTCATGTTAGTGGGGAAGTGGGGTGAAGTAAGGTTGGAGGTGATAGGGGAAGTCAGGTTAGTGGGGAAGTGTGGTGAAGTAAGGTGGGAGGTGATAGGGGAAGTCAGCTTAGTGGGGAAGTGGGATGAAGTAAGGTGGGAGGTGATAGTTGAAGTCATGTTAGTGGGGAAGGGGGTTGAAGTAAGGTGGGAGGTGATAGGTGAAGTCAGGTTAGTGGGGAATGGGGGTGAAGTAAGGTGGGAGGTGATAGGTGAAGTCAGGTTAGTGGGGAATGGGGGTGAAGTAAGAAACTGGGAGGTGATAGGTGAAGTCAGGTTAGTGGGGAAGGGGGTGAGGTAAGGTGGGAGGTTATAGGTGAAGTCAGGTTAGTGGGGAAGGGGGGTGAAGTAAGAAACTGGGAGGTGATAGGGGAAGTCAGTTTAGTGGGGATGGGTGTGAAGTAAGAAGCTGGGAGGTGATAGGTGAAGTCAGATTAATGGGGAAGGGGGTTGAAGTAAGGAGTAGGTGATAGGTGAATTCCGTTTAGTGGGGAAGGGGGTTGAAGTAAGGTGGGAGGTGATAGGTGAAGTCTGGTTAGTGGGGAAGTGGGTGAGGTAAGGTGGGAGGTGATAGGTGAAGTCAGGTTAGTGGGGAATGGGGGTGAAGTAAGAAACTGGGAGGTGATAGGTGAAGTCTGGTTAGTGGGGAAGTGGGTTTGGTAAGGTGGGAAGTGATAGGTGAAGTCAGGTTAGTGGGGAAGTGGGGTGAAGTAAGAAACTGGGTGGTGATAGGGGAAGTCGGGTTAGTGGGGAAGTGGGGTGAAGTAAGGTGGGAGGTGATAGGTGAAGTCTGGTTAGTGGGGAAGGGGGTGAAGAAAGAAGCTGGGAGATGATAGGTGAAGTCAGGTTAGTCGGGAAGGGGGTTAAAGTAAGGTGGGAGGTGATAGGTGAAGTCAGATTAGTGGGGAATGGGGGTGAAGTAAGAAACTGATGAGGTGATAGGTGAAGTCAGGTTAGTGGGGAAGGGGGGTGAAGTAAGGAGGGAGGTGATAGGAGAAGTCAGGTTAGTGGGGAAGGGGGTGAAGTAAGAAACTGGGAGGTGATAGGTGAAGTCAGGTTAGTGGGGAAGGGGGTGAGGTAAGGTGGGAGGTGATAGGTGAAGTCAGGTTAGTGGGGAAGGGGTTGAGGTAAGTTGGGAGGTGATAGGTGAAGTCATGTTAGTGGGGAAGGGGGTTGAAGTAAGGTGGGAGGTGATAGGGGAAGTCATGTTACTGGGGAAGTGCGTGAAGTAAGGTGGGAGGGGATAGGTGAAGTCAGGTTAGTGGGGAAGGGGGGTGAAGTAAGAAACTGAGAGGTGATAGGTGAAGTCAGGTTAGTGGGGAAGTGGGTGAGGTAAGGTGGGAGGTGATAGGTGAAGTCATGTTAGTGGGGAAGGGGGTTGAAGTAAGGTTGGAGGTGATAGGGGAAGTCATGTTAGTGGGGAAGTGGGGTGAAGTAAGGTGGGAGGTGATAGGGGAAGTCATGTTAGTGGGGAAGTGGGGTGAAGTAAGGTTGGAGGTGATAGGGGAAGTCAGGTTAGTGGGGAAGTGTGGTGAAGTAAGGTGGGAGGTGATAGGGGAAGTCAGCTTAGTGGGGAAGTGGGATGAAGTAAGGTGGGAGGTGATAGTTGAAGTCATGTTAGTGGGGAAGGGGGTTGAAGTAAGGTGGGAGGTGATAGGTGAAGTCAGGTTAGTGGGGAATGGGGGTGAAGTAAGGTGGGAGGTGATAGGTGAAGTCAGGTTAGTGGGGAATGGGGGTGAAGTAAGAAACTGGGAGGTGATAGGTGAAGTCAGGTTAGTGGGGAAGGGGGTGAGGTAAGGTGGGAGGTTATAGGTGAAGTCAGGTTAGTGGGGAAGGGGGGTGAAGTAAGAAACTGGGAGGTGATAGGGGAAGTCAGTTTAGTGGGGATGGGTGTGAAGTAAGAAGCTGGGAGGTGATAGGTGAAGTCAGATTAATGGGGAAGGGGGTTGAAGTAAGGAGTAGGTGATAGGTGAATTCCGTTTAGTGGGGAAGGGGGTTGAAGTAAGGTGGGAGGTGATAGGTGAAGTCTGGTTAGTGGGGAAGTGGGTGAGGTAAGGTGGGAGGTGATAGGTGAAGTCAGGTTAGTGGGGAATGGGGGTGAAGTAAGAAACTGGGAGGTGATAGGTGAAGTCTGGTTAGTGGGGAAGTGGGTTTGGTAAGGTGGGAAGTGATAGGTGAAGTCAGGTTAGTGGGGAAGTGGGGTGAAGTAAGAAACTGGGTGGTGATAGGGGAAGTCGGGTTAGTGGGGAAGTGGGGTGAAGTAAGGTGGGAGGTGATAGGTGAAGTCTGGTTAGTGGGGAAGGGGGTGAAGAAAGAAGCTGGGAGATGATAGGTGAAGTCAGGTTAGTCGGGAAGGGGGTTAAAGTAAGGTGGGAGGTGATAGGTGAAGTCAGATTAGTGGGGAATGGGGGTGAAGTAAGAAACTGATGAGGTGATAGGTGAAGTCAGGTTAGTGGGGAAGGGGGGTGAAGTAAGGAGGGAGGTGATAGGAGAAGTCAGGTTAGTGGGGAAGGGGGTGAAGTAAGAAACTGGGAGGTGATAGGTGAAGTCAGGTTAGTGGGGAAGGGGGTGAGGTAAGGTGGGAGGTGATAGGTGAAGTCAGGTTAGTGGGGAAGGGGTTGAGGTAAGTTGGGAGGTGATAGGTGAAGTCATGTTAGTGGGGAAGGGGGTTGAAGTAAGGTGGGAGGTGATAGGGGAAGTCATGTTACTGGGGAAGTGCGTGAAGTAAGGTGGGAGGGGATAGGTGAAGTCAGGTTAGTGGGGAAGGGGGGTGAAGTAAGAAACTGAGAGGTGATAGGTGAAGTCAGGTTAGTGGGGAAGTGGGTGAGGTAAGGTGGGAGGTGATAGGTGAAGTCATGTTAGTGGGGAAGGGGGTTGAAGTAAGGTTGGAGGTGATAGGGGAAGTCATGTTAGTGGGGAAGTGGGGTGAAGTAAGGTGGGAGGTGATAGGGGAAGTCAGGTTAGTGGGGAAGTGGGATGAAGTAAGGTGGGAGGTGATAGGTGAAGTCAGGTTAGTGGGGAAGGGGGTGAAGAAAGAAGCTGGGAGATGATAGGTGAAGTCAGGTTAGTCGGGAATGGGGGTGAAGTAAGGTGGGAGGTGATAGGTGAAGTCAGGTTAGTGGGGAAGCGGGTGAGGTAAGGTGGGAGGTGATAGGGGAAGTCAGGTTAGTGGGGAAGTGGGGTGAAGTAAGAAACTGGGAGGTGATAGGTGAAGTCAGGTTAGTGTGGAAGGGGGTGAAGAAAGAAGCTGGGAGATGATAGGTGAAGTCAGGTTAGTCCGGAATGGGGGTGAAGTAAGGTGGGAGGTGATAGGTGAAGTCAGGTTAGTGGGGAAGGGGGTGAAGAAAGAAGCTGGGAGATGATAGGTGAAGTCAGGTTAGTCGGGAATGGGGGTGAAGTAAGGTGGGAGGTGATAGGTGAAGTCAGGTTAGTGGGGAAGTGGGGTGAAGTAATGTGGGAGGTGATAGGAGAAGTCAGGTTAGTGGGGAAGGGGGTGAAGTATGGTGGGAGGTGATAGGTGAAGTCAGGTTAGTGGGGAAGGGGGTGAGGTAAGATGGGAGGTGATAGGTGAAGTCAGTTTAGTGGGGAAGGCGGTTGAAGTAAGGTGGGAGGTGATAGGTAAGGTCAGGTTAGTCGGGATTGGGGGTGAAGTAAGGTGGGAGGTGATAGGTGAAGTCAGGTTAGTGGCGAAGGGGTTGAGGTAAGTTGGGAGGTGATAGGTGAAGTCAGGTTAGTGGGGAAGGGGGTTGAAGTAAGTTGGCAGGTGATAGGTGAAGTCAGATTAGTGGGGAAGGGGGTGAGGTAAGGTGGGAACTGATAGGTGAAGTCAGGTTAGTGGGGAAGGGGGGTGAAGTAAGAAACTGGGAGGTGATAGGTGAAGTCAGGTTAGTGGGGAAGGGGGTGAGGTAAGGTGGGAGGTGATAGGTGAAGTCAGGTTAGTGGGGAAGGGGTTGAGGTAAGTTGGGAGGTGATAGGTGAAGTCATGTTAGTGGGGAAGGGGGTTGAAGTAAGGTGGGAGGTGATAGGGGAAGTCATGTTAGTGGGGAAGTGGGGTGAAGTAAGGTGGGAGGTGATAGGGGAAGTCAGGTTAGTGGGGAAGGGGGGTGAAGTAAGAAACTGGGAGGTGATAGATGAAGACAGGTTTGTGGGGAAGTGGGTGAGGTAAGGTGGGAGGTGATAGGTGAAGTCATGTTAGTGGGGAAGGGGGTTGAAGTAAGGTGGGAGGTGATAGGGGAAGACATGTTAGTGGGGAAGTGTGGTGAAGTAAGGTGGGAGGTGATAGGGGAAGTCAGGTTAGTGGGGAAGTGGGATGAAGTAAGGTGGGAGGTGATAGTTGAAGTCATGTTAGTGGGGAAGGGGGTTGAAGTAAGGTGGGAGGTGATAGGTGAAGTCAGGTTAGTGGGGAATGGGGGTGAAGTAAGGTGGGAGGTGATAGGTGAAGTCAGGTTAGTGGGGAATGGGGGTGAAGTAAGGTGGGAGGTGATAGGTGAAGTCAGGTTAGTGGGGAATGGGGGTGAAGTAAGAAACTGGGAGGTGATAGGTGAAGTCAGGTTAGTGGGGAAGGGGGTGAGGTAAGGTGGGAGGTGATAGGTGAAGTCAGGTTAGTGGGGAAGTGGGGTGAAGTAATGTGGGAGGTGATAGGAGAAGTCAGGTTAGTGGGGAAGGGGGTGAAGTATGGTGGGAGGTGATAGGTGAAGTCAGGTTAGTGGGGAAGGGGGTGAGGTAAGATGGGAGGTGATAGGTGAAGTCAGTTTAGTGGGGAAGGCGGTTGAAGTAAGGTGGGAGGTGATAGGTAAGGTCAGGTTAGTCGGGATTGGGGGTGATGTAAGGTGGGAGGTGATAGGTGAAGTCAGGTTAGTGGCGAAGGGGTTGAGGTAAGTTGGGAGGTGATAGGTGAAGTCAGGTTAGTGGGGAAGGGGGTTGAAGTAAGTTGGCAGGTGATAGGTGAAGTCAGATTAGTGGGGAAGGGGGTGAGGTAAGGTGGGAACTGATAGGTGAAGTCAGGTTAGTGGGGAAGGGGGGTGAAGTAAGAAACTGGGAGGTGATAGGTGAAGTCAGGTTAGTGGGGAAGGGGGTGAGGTAAGGTGGGAGGTGATAGGTGAAGTCAGGTTAGTGGGGAAGGGGTTGAGGTAAGTTGGGAGGTGATAGGTGAAGTCATGTTAGTGGGGAAGGGGGTTGAAGTAAGGTGGGAGGTGATAGGGGAAGTCATGTTAGTGGGGAAGTGGGGTGAAGTAAGGTGGGAGGTGATAGGGGAAGTCAGGTTAGTGGGGAAGGGGGGTGAAGTAAGAAACTGGGAGGTGATAGATGAAGACAGGTTAGTGGGGAAGTGGGTGAGGTAAGGTGGGAGGTGATAGGTGAAGTCATGTTAGTGGGGAAGGGGGTTGAAGTAAGGTGGGAGGTGATAGGGGAAGACATGTTAGTGGGGAAGTGTGGTGAAGTAAGGTGGGAGGTGATAGGGGAAGTCAGCTTAGTGGGGAAGTGGGATGAAGTAAGGTGGGAGGTGATAGTTGAAGTCATGTTAGTGGGGAAGGGGGTTGAAGTAAGGTGGGAGGTGATAGGTGAAGTCAGGTTAGTGGGGAATGGGGGTGAAGTAAGGTGGGAGGTGATAGGTGAAGTCAGGTTAGTGGGGAATGGGGGTGAAGTAAGAAACTGGGAGGTGATAGGTGAAGTCAGGTTAGTGGGGAAGGGGGTGAGGTAAGGTGGGAGGTGATAGGTGAAGTCAGGTTAGTGGGGAAGGGGGGTGAAGTAAGAAACTGGGAGGTGATAGGGGAAGTCAGTTTAGTGGAGATGGGTGTGAAGTAAGAAGCTGGGAGGTGATAGGTGAAGTCAGATTAATGGGGAAGGGGGTTGAAGTAAGGTGTAGGTGATAGGTGAATTCCGTTTAGTGGGGAAGGGGGTTGAAGTAAGGTGGGAGGTGATAGGTGAAGTCTGGTTAGTGGGGAAGTGGGTGAGGTAAGGTGGGAGGTGATAGGTGAAGTCAGGTTAGTGGGGAATGGGGGTGAAGTAAGAAACTGGGAAGTGATAGGTGAAGTCAGGTTAGTGGGGAAGTGGGGTGAAGTAAGAAACTGGGTGGTGATAGGGGAAGTCGGGTTAGTGGGGAAGTGGGGTGAAGTAAGGTGGGAGGTGATAGGTGAAGTCTGGTTAGTGGGGAAGGGGGTGAAGAAAGAAGCTGGGAGATGATAGGTGAAGTCAGGTTAGTCGGGAAGGGGGTTGAAGTAAGGTGGGAGGTGATAGGTGAAGTCAGATTAGTGGGGAATGGGGGTGAAGTAAGAAACTGATGAGGTGATAGGTGAAGTCAGGTTAGTGGGGAAGGGGGGTGAAGTAAGGTGGGAGGTGATAGGAGAAGTCAGGTTAGTGGGGAAGGGGGTGAAGTAAGGTGGGAGGTGATAGGTGAAATCAGGTTAGTGGGGAAGGGCGTGAAGTAAGGTGGGAGGTGATAGGTGAAGTCTGGTTAGTGGGGAAGGGGGGTGAAGTAAGAAACTGAGAGGTGATAGGTGAAGTCAGGTTAGTGGGTAAGTGGGGTGAAGTAAGAAACTGGGAGGTGATAGGGGAAGTCGGGTTAGTGAGGAAGTGGGGTGAAGTAAGGTGGGAGGTGATAGGTGAAGTCAGGTTAGTGGGGAAGGGGGGTGAAGTAAGAAACTGAGAGGTGATAGGTGAAGTCAGGTTAGTGGGTAAGTGGGGTGAAGTAAGAAACTGGGAGGTGATAGGTGAAGTCTGGTTAGTGGGGAAGTTGGTGAGGTAAGGTGGGAGGTGATAGGTGAAGTCAGGTTAGTGGGGAATGGGGGTGAAGTAAGAAACTGGGAGGTGATAGGTGAAGTCTGGTTAGTGGGAAAGTGGGTGAGGTAAGGTGGGAGGTGATAGGTGAAGTCAGGTTAGTGGGGAAGGGGGGTGAAGTAAGAAACTGGGAGGTGATAGGGAAAGTCAGGTTAGTGGGGAAGGGGGGTGAAGTAAGAAACTGAGAGGTGATAGGTGAAGCCAGGTTAGTGGGTAAGTGGGGTGAAGTAAGAAACTGGGAGGTGATAGTGGAAGTCGGGTTAGTGGGGAAGGGGGTGAAGTAAGGTGGGAGGTGATAGGTGAAATCAGGTTAGTGGGGAAGGGCGTGAAGTAAGGTGGGAGGTGATAGGTGAAGTCAGGTTAGTGGGGAATGGGGGTGAAGTAAGATACTGATGAGGTGATAGGTGAAGTCAGGTTAGTGGGGAAGGGGGGTGAAGTAAGGTGGGAGGTGATAGGAGAAGTCAGGTTAGTGGGGAAGGGGGTGAAGTAAGAAACTGGGAGGTGATAGGTGAAGTCAGGTTAGTGGGGAAGGGGGTGAGGTAAGGTGGGAGGTGATAGGTGAAGTCAGGTTAGTGGGGAAGGGGTTGAGGTAAGTTGGGAGGTGATAGGTGAAGTCATGTTACTGGGGAAGTGGGGTGAAGGAAGGTGGGAGGTGATAGGGGAAGTCAGGTTAGTGGGGAAGGGGGGTGAAGTAAGAAACTGGGAGGTGATAGGTGAAGTCAGGTTAGTGGGGAAGTGGGTGAGGTAAGGTGGGAGGTGATAGGTGAAGTCATGTTAGTGGGGAAGGGGGTTGAAGTAAGGTTGGAGGTGATAGGGGAAGTCATGTTAGTGGGGAAGTGGGTTGAAGTAAGGTGGGAGTTGATAGGGGAAGTCAGGTTAGTGGGGAAGTGGGATGAAGTAAGGTGGGAGGTGATAGGTGAAGTCAGGTTAGTGGGGAAGGGGGTGAAGAAAGAAGCTGGGAGATGATAGGTGAAGTCAGGTTAGTCGGGAATGGGGGTGAAGTAAGGTGGGAGGTGATAGGTGAAGTCAGGTTAGTGGGGAAGCGGGTGAGGTAAGGTGGGAGGTGATAGGGGAAGTCAGGTTAGTGGGGAAGTGGGGTGAAGTAAGAAACTGGGAGGTGATAGGTGAAGTCAGGTTAGTGTGGAAGGGGGTGAAGAAAGAAGCTGGGAGATGATAGGTGAAGTCAGGTTAGTCCGGAATGGGGGTGAAGTAAGGTGGGAGGTGATAGGTGAAGTCAGGTTAGTGGGGAAGGGGGTGAAGAAAGAAGCTGGGAGATGATAGGTGAAGTCAGGTTAGTCGGGAATGGGGGTGAAGTAAGGTGGGAGGTGATAGGTGAAGTCAGGTTAGTGGGGAAGTGGGGTGAAGTAATGTGGGAGGTGATAGGAGAAGTCAGGTTAGTGGGGAAGGGGGTGAAGTATGGTGGGAGGTGATAGGTGAAATCAGGTTAGTGGGGAAGGGGGTGAGGTAAGATGGGAGGTGATAGGTGAAGTCAGTTTAGTGGGGAAGGCGGTTGAAGTAAGGTGGGAGGTGATAGGTAAGGTCAGGTTAGTCGGGATTGGGGGTGAAGTAAGGTGGGAGGTGATAGGTGAAGTCAGGTTAGTGGCGAAGGGGTTGAGGTAAGTTGGGAGGTGATAGGTGAAGTCAGGTTAGTGGGGAAGGGGGTTGAAGTAAGTTGGCAGGTGATAGGTGAAGTCAGATTAGTGGGGAAGGGGGTGAGGTAAGGTGGGAACTGATAGGTGAAGTCAGGTTAGTGGGGAAGGGGGGTGAAGTAAGAAACTGGGAGGTGATAGGTGAAGTCAGATTAATGGGGAAGGGGGTTGAAGTAAGGTGTAGGTGATAGGTGAATTCCGTTTAGTGGGGAAGGGGGTTGAAGTAAGGTGGGAGGTGATAGGTGAAGTCTGGTTAGTGGGGAAGTGGGTGAGGTAAGGTGGGAGGTGATAGGTGAAGTCAGGTTAGTGGGGAATGGGGGTGAAGTAAGAAACTGGGAAGTGATAGGTGAAGTCAGGTTAGTGGGGAAGTGGGGTGAAGTAAGAAACTGGGTGGTGATAGGGGAAGTCGGGTTAGTGGGGAAGTGGGGTGAAGTAAGGTGGGAGGTGATAGGTGAAGTCTGGTTAGTGGGGAAGGGGGTGAAGAAAGAAGCTGGGAGATGATAGGTGAAGTCAGGTTAGTCGGGAAGGGGGTTGAAGTAAGGTGGGAGGTGATAGGTGAAGTCAGATTAGTGGGGAATGGGGGTGAAGTAAGAAACTGATGAGGTGATAGGTGAAGTCAGGTTAGTGGGGAAGGGGGGTGAAGTAAGGTGGGAGGTGATAGGAGAAGTCAGGTTAGTGGGGAAGGGGGTGAAGTAAGGTGGGAGGTGATAGGTGAAATCAGGTTAGTGGGGAAGGGCGTGAAGTAAGGTGGGAGGTGATAGGTGAAGTCTGGTTAGTGGGGAAGGGGGGTGAAGTAAGAAACTGAGAGGTGATAGGTGAAGTCAGGTTAGTGGGTAAGTGGGGTGAAGTAAGAAACTGGGAGGTGATAGGGGAAGTCGGGTTAGTGAGGAAGTGGGGTGAAGTAAGGTGGGAGGTGATAGGTGAAGTCAGGTTAGTGGGGAAGGGGGGTGAAGTAAGAAACTGAGAGGTGATAGGTGAAGTCAGGTTAGTGGGTAAGTGGGGTGAAGTAAGAAACTGGGAGGTGATAGGTGAAGTCTGGTTAGTGGGGAAGTTGGTGAGGTAAGGTGGGAGGTGATAGGTGAAGTCAGGTTAGTGGGGAATGGGGGTGAAGTAAGAAACTGGGAGGTGATAGGTGAAGTCTGGTTAGTGGGAAAGTGGGTGAGGTAAGGTGGGAGGTGATAGGTGAAGTCAGGTTAGTGGGGAAGGGGGGTGAAGTAAGAAACTGGGAGGTGATAGGGAAAGTCAGGTTAGTGGGGAAGGGGGGTGAAGTAAGAAACTGAGAGGTGATAGGTGAAGCCAGGTTAGTGGGTAAGTGGGGTGAAGTAAGAAACTGGGAGGTGATAGTGGAAGTCGGGTTAGTGGGGAATGGGGTGAAGTAAGGTGGGAGGTGATAGGTGAAATCAGGTTAGTGGGGAAGGGCGTGAAGTAAGGTGGGAGGTGATAGGTGAAGTCAGGTTAGTGGGGAATGGGGGTGAAGTAAGATACTGATGAGGTGATAGGTGAAGTCAGGTTAGTGGGGAAGGGGGGTGAAGTAAGGTGGGAGGTGATAGGAGAAGTCAGGTTAGTGGGGAAGGGGGTGAAGTAAGAAACTGGGAGGTGATAGGTGAAGTCAGGTTAGTGGGAAAGGGGGTGAGGTAAGGTGGGAGGTGATAGGTGAAGTCAGGTTAGTGGGGAAGGGGTTGAGGTAAGTTGGGAGGTGATAGGTGAAGTCATGTTACTGGGGAAGTGGGGTGAAGGAAGGTGGGAGGTGATAGGGGAAGTCAGGTTAGTGGGGAAGGGGGGTGAAGTAAGAAACTGGGAGGTGATAGGTGAAGTCAGGTTAGTGGGGAAGTGGGTGAGGTAAGGTGGGAGGTGATAGGTGAAGTCATGTTAGTGGGGAAGGGGGTTGAAGTAAGGTTGGAGGTGATAGGGGAAGTCATGTTAGTGGGGAAGTGGGTTGAAGTAAGGTGGGAGTTGATAGGGGAAGTCAGGTTAGTGGGGAAGTGGGATGAAGTAAGGTGGGAGGTGATAGGTGAAGTCAGGTTAGTGGGGAAGGGGGTGAAGAAAGAAGCTGGGAGATGATAGGTGAAGTCAGGTTAGTCGGGAATGGGGGTGAAGTAAGGTGGGAGGTGATAGGTGAAGTCAGGTTAGTGGGGAAGCGGGTGAGGTAAGGTGGGAGGTGATAGGGGAAGTCAGGTTAGTGGGGAAGTGGGGTGAAGTAAGAAACTGGGAGGTGATAGGTGAAGTCAGGTTAGTGTGGAAGGGGGTGAAGAAAGAAGCTGGGAGATGATAGGTGAAGTCAGGTTAGTCCGGAATGGGGGTGAAGTAAGGTGGGAGGTGATAGGTGAAGTCAGGTTAGTGGGGAAGGGGTTGAAGAAAGAAGCTGGGAGATGATAGGTGAAGTCAGGTTAGTCGGGAATGGGGGTGAAGTAAGGTGGGAGGTGATAGGTGAAGTCAGGTTAGTGGGGAAGTGGGGTGAAGTAATGTGGGAGGTGATAGGAGAAGTCAGGTTAGTGGGGAAGGGGGTGAAGTATGGTGGGAGGTGATAGGTGAAGTCAGGTTAGTGGGGAAGGGGGTGAGGTAAGATGGGAGGTGATAGGTGAAGTCAGTTTAGTGGGGAAGGCGGTTGAAGTAAGGTGGGAGGTGATAGGTAAGGTCAGGTTAGTCGGGATTGGGGGTGAAGTAAGGTGGGAGGTGATAGGTGAAGTCAGGTTAGTGGCGAAGGGGTTGAGGTAAGTTGGGAGGTGATAGGTGAAGTCAGGTTAGTGGGGAAGGGGGTTGAAGTAAGTTGGCAGGTGATAGGTGAAGTCAGATTAGTGGGGAAGGGGGTGAGGTAAGGTGGGAACTGATAGGTGAAGTCAGGTTAGTGGGGAAGGGGGGTGAAGTAAGAAACTGGGAGGTGATAGGTGAAGTCAGGTTAGTGGGGAAGGGGGTGAGGTAAGGTGGGAGGTGATAGGTGAAGTCAGGTTAGTGGGGAAGGGGTTGAGGTAAGTTGGGAGGTGATAGGTGAAGTCATGTTAGTGGGGAAGGGGGTTGAAGTAAGGTGGGAGTTGATAGGGGAAGTCATGTTAGTGGGGAAGTGGGGTGAAGTAAGGTGGGAGGTGATAGGGGAAGTCAGGTTAGTGGGGAAGGGGGGTGAAGTAAGAAACTGGGAGGTGATAGATGAAGTCAGGTTAGTGGGGAAGTGGGTGAGGTAAGGTGGGAGGTGATAGGTGAAGTCATGTTAGTGGGGAAGGGGGTTGAAGTAAGGTGGGAGGTGATAGGGGAAGTCATGTTAGTGGGGAAGTGTGGTGAAGTAAGGTGGGAGGTGATAGGGGAAGTCAGCTTAGTGGGGAAGTGGGATGAAGTAAGGTGGGAGGTGATAGTTGAAGTCATGTTAGTGGGGAAGGGGGTTGAAGTAAGGTGGGAGGTGATAGGTGAAGTCAGGTTAGTGGGGAATGGGGGTGAAGTAAGGTGGGAGGTGATAGGTGAAGTCAGGTTAGTGGGGAATGGGGGTGAAGTAAGAAACTGGGTGGTGATAGGTGAAGTCAGGTTAGTGGGGAAGGGGGTGAGGTAAGGTGGGAGGTGATAGGTGAAGTCAGGTTAGTGGGGAAGGGGGGTGAAGTAAGAAACTGGGAGGTGATAGGGGAAGTCAGTTTAGTGGAGATGGGTGTGAAGTAAGAAGCTGGGAGGTGATAGGTGAAGTCAGATTAATGGGGAAGGGGGTTGAAGTAAGGTGTAGGTGATAGGTGAATTCCGTTTAGTGGGGAAGGGGGTTGAAGTAAGGTGGGAGGTGATAGGTGAAGTCTGGTTAGTGGGGAAGTGGGTGAGGTAAGGTGGGAGGTGATAGGTGAAGTCAGGTTAGTGGGGAATGGGGGTGAAGTAAGAAACTGGGAGGTGATAGGTGAAGTCTGGTTAGTGGGGAAGTGGGTGAGGTAAGGTGGGAAGTGATAGGTGAAGTCAGGTTAGTGGGGAAGTGGGGTGACGTAAGAAACTGGGTGGTGATAGGGGAAGTCGGGTTAGTGGGGAAGTGGGGTGAAGTAAGGTGGGAGGTGATAGGTGAAGTCTGGTTAGTGGGGAAGGGGGTGAAGAAAGAAGCTGGGAGATGATAGGTGAAGTCAGGTTAGTCGGGAAGGGGGTTGAAGTAAGGTGGGAGGTGATAGGTGAAGTCAGATTAGTGGGGAATGGGGGTGAAGTAAGAAACTGATGAGGTGATAGGTGAAGTCAGGTTAGTGGGGAAGGGGGGTGAAGTAAGGTGGGAGGTGATAGGAGAAGTCAGGTTAGTGGGGAAGGGGGTGAAGTAAGGTGGGAGGTGATAGGTGAAATCAGGTTAGTGGGGAAGGGCGTGAAGTAAGGTGGGAGGTGATAGGTGAAGTCAGGTTAGTGGGGAAGGGGGGTGAAGTAAGAAACTGAGAGGTGATAGGTGAAGTCAGGTTAGTGGGTAAGTGGGGTGAAGTAAGAAACTGGGAGGTGATAGGGGAAGTCGGGTTAGTGGGGAAGTTGGTGAGGTAAGGTGGGAGGTGATAGGTGAAGTCAGGTTAGTGGGGAATGGGGGTGAAGTAAGAAACTGGGAGGTGATAGGTGAAGTCTGGTTAGTGGGAAAGTGGGTGAGGTAAGGTGGGAGGTGATAGGTGAAGTCAGGTTAGTGGGGAAGGGGGGTGAAGTAAGAAACTGGGAGGTGATAGGGGAAGTCAGGTTAGTGGGGAAGGGGGGTGAAGTAAGAAACTGAGAGGTGATAGGTGAAGCCAGGTTAGTGGGTAAGTGGGGTGAAGTAAGAAACTGGGAGGTGATAGTGGAAGTCGGGTTAGTGGGGAAGGGGGTGAAGTAAGGTGGGAGGTGATAGGGGAAGTCAGGTTAGTGGGGAAGGGGGGTGAAGTAAGAAACTGAGAGGTGATAGGTGAAGTCAGGTTAGTGGGTAAGTGGGGTGAAGTAAGAAACTGGGAGGTGATAGGTGAAGTCAGGTTAGTGGGGAAGTGGGGTGAAGTAAGAAACTGGGTGGTGATAGGGGAAGTCGGGTTAGTGGGGAAGTGGGGTGAAGTAAGGTGGGAGGTGATAGGTGAAGTCTGGTTAGTGGGGAAGGGGGTGAAGAAAGAAGCTGGGAGATGATAGGTGAAGTCAGGTTAGTCGGGAAGGGGGTTGAAGTAAGGTGGGAGGTGATAGGTGAAGTCAGATTAGTGGGGAATGGGGGTGAAGTAAGAAACTGATGAGGTGATAGGTGAAGTCAGGTTAGTGGGGATGGGGGGTGAAGTAAGGTGGGAGGTGATAGGAGAAGTCAGGTTAGTGGGGAAGGGGGTGAAGTAAGGTGGGAGGTGATAGGTGAAATCAGGTTAGTGGGGAAGGGCGTGAAGTAAGGTGGGAGGTGATAGGTGAAGTCAGGTTAGTGGGGAAGGGGGGTGAAGTAAGAAACTGAGAGGTGATAGGTGAAGTCAGGTTAGTGGGTAAGTGGGGTGAAGTAAGAAACTGGGAGGTGATAGGGGAAGTCGGGTTAGTGAGGAAGTGGGGTGAAGTAAGGTGGGAGGTGATAGGTGAAGTCAGGTTAGTGGGGAAGGGGGGTGAAGTAAGAAACTGAGAGGTGATAGGTGAAGTCAGGTTAGTGGGTAAGTGGGGTGAAGTAAGAAACTGGGAGGTGATAGGTGAAGTCTGGTTAGTGGGGAAGTTGGTGAGGTAAGGTGGGAGGTGATAGGTGAAGTCAGGTTAGTGGGGAATGGGGGTGAAGTAAGAAACTGGGAGGTGATAGGTGAAGTCTGGTTAGTGGGAAAGTGGGTGAGGTAAGGTGGGAGGTGATAGGTGAAGTCAGGTTAGTGGGGAAGGGGGGTGAAGTAAGAAACTGGGAGGTGATAGGGAAAGTCAGGTTAGTGGGGAAGGGGGGTGAAGTAAGAAACTGAGAGGTGATAGGTGAAGCCAGGTTAGTGGGTAAGTGGGGTGAAGTAAGAAACTGGGAGGTGATAGTGGAAGTCGGGTTAGTGGGGAAGGGGGTGAAGTAAGGTGGGAGGTGATAGGTGAAATCAGGTTAGTGGGGAAGGGCGTGAAGTAAGGTGGGAGTTGATAGGTGAAGTCAGGTTAGTGGGGAATGGGGGTGAAGTAAGAAACTGATGAGGTGATAGGTGAAGTCAGGTTAGTGGGGAAGGGGGTGAAGTAAGGTGGGAGGTGATAGGAGAAGTCAGGTTAGTGGGGAAGGGGGTGAAGTAAGAAACTGGGAGGTGATAGGTGAAGTCAGGTTAGTGGGGAAGGGGGTGAGGTAAGGTGGGAGGTGATAGGTGAAGTCAGGTTAGTGGGGAAGGGGTTGAGGTAAGTTGGGAGGTGATAGGTGAAGTCATGTTACTGGGGAAGTGGGGTGAAGGAAGGTGGGAGGTGATAGGGGAAGTCAGGTTAGTGGGGAAGGGGGGTGAAGTAAGAAACTGGGAGGTGATAGGTGAAGTCAGGTTAGTGGGGAAGTGGGTGAGGTAAGGTGGGAGGTGATAGGTGAAGTAATGTTAGTGGGGAAGGGGGTTGAAGTAAGGTTGGAGGTGATAGGGGAAGTCATGTTAGTGGGGAAGTGGGTTGAAGTAAGGTGGGAGTTGATAGGGGAAGTCAGGTTAGTGGGGAAGTGGGATGAAGTAAGGTGGGAGGTGATAGGTGAAGTCAGGTTAGTGGGGAAGGGGGTGAAGAAAGAAGCTGGGAGATGATAGGTGAAGTCAGGTTAGTCGGGAATGGGGGTGAAGTAAGGTGGGAGGTGATAGGTGAAGTCAGGTTAGTGGGGAAGCGGGTGAGGTAAGGTGGGAGGTGATAGGGGAAGTCAGGTTAGTGGGGAAGTGGGGTGAAGTAAGAAACTGGGAGGTGATAGGTGAAGTCAGGTTAGTGTGGAAGGGGGTGAAGAAAGAAGCTGGGAGATGATAGGTGAAGTCAGGTTAGTCCGGAATGGGGGTGAAGTAAGGTGGGAGGTGATAGGTGAAGTCAGGTTAGTGGGGAAGGGGGTGAAGAAAGAAGCTGGGAGATGATAGGTGAAGTCAGGTTAGTCGGGAATGGGGGTGAAGTAAGGTGGGAGGTGATAGGTGAAGTCAGGTTAGTGGGGAAGTGGGGTGAAGTAATGTGGGAGGTGATAGGAGAAGTCAGGTTAGTGGGGAAGGGGGTGAAGTATGGTGGGAGGTGATAGGTGAAGTCAGGTTAGTGGGGAAGGGGGTGAGGTAAGATGGGAGGTGATAGGTGAAGTCAGTTTAGTGGGGAAGGCGGTTGAAGTAAGGTGGGAGGTGATAGGTAAGGTCAGGTTAGTCGGGATTGGGGGTGAAGTAAGGTGGGAGGTGATAGGTGAAGTCAGGTTAGTGGCGAAGGGGTTGAGGTAAGTTGGGAGGTGATAGGTGAAGTCAGGTTAGTGGGGAAGGGGGTTGAAGTAAGTTGGCAGGTGATAGGTGAAGTCAGATTAGTGGGGAAGGGGGTGAGGTAAGGTGGGAACTGATAGGTGAAGTCAGGTTAGTGGGGAAGGGGGGTGAAGTAAGAAACTGGGAGGTGATAGGTGAAGTCAGGTTAGTGGGGAAGGGGGTGAGGTAAGGTGGGAGGTGATAGGTGAAGTCAGGTTAGTGGGGAAGGGGTTGAGGTAAGTTGGGAGGTGATAGGTGAAGTCATGTTAGTGGGGAAGGGGGTTGAAGTAAGGTGGGAGGTGATAGGGGAAGTCATGTTAGTGGGGAAGTGGGGTGAAGTAAGGTGGGAGGTGATAGGGGAAGTCAGGTTAGTGGGGAAGGGGGGTGAAGTAAGAAACTGGGAGGTGATAGATGAAGTCAGGTTAGTGGGGAAGTGGGTGAGGTAAGGTGGGAGGTGATAGGTGAAGTCATGTTAGTGGGGAAGGGGGTTGAAGTAAGTTGGGAGGTGATAGGGGAAGTCATGTTAGTGGGGAAGTGTGGTGAAGTAAGGTGGGAGGTGATAGGGGAAGTCAGCTTAGTGGGGAAGTGGGATGAAGTAAGGTGGGAGGTGATAGTTGAAGTCATGTTAGTGGGGAAGGGGGTTGAAGTAAGGTGGGAGGTGATAGGTGAAGTCAGGTTAGTGGGGAATGGGGGTGAAGTAAGGTGGGAGGTGATAGGTGAAGTCAGGTTAGTGTGGAATGGGGGTGAAGTAAGAAACTGGGTGGTGATAGGTGAAGTCAGGTTAGTGGGGAAGGGGGTGAGGTAAGGTGGGAGGTGATAGGTGAAGTCAGGTTAGTGGAGATGGGTGTGAAGTAAGAAGCTGGGAGGTGATAGGTGAAGTCAGATTAATGGGGAAGGGGGTTGAAGTAAGGTGTAGGTGATAGGTGAATTCCGTTTAGTGGGGAAGGGGGTTGAAGTAAGGTGGGAGGTGATAGGTGAAGTCTGGTTAGTGGGGAAGTGGGTGAGGTAAGGTGGGAGGTGATAGGTGAAGTCAGGTTAGTGGGGAATGGGGGTGAAGTAAGAAACTGGGAGGTGATAGGTGAAGTCTGGTTAGTGGGGAAGTGGGTGAGGTAAGGTGGGAAGTGATAGGTGAAGTCAGGTTAGTGGGGAAGTGGGGTGACGTAAGAAACTGGGTGGTGATAGGGGAAGTCAGTTTAGTGGAGATGGGTGTGAAGTAAGAAGCTGGGAGGTGATAGGTGAAGTCAGATTAATGGGGAAGGGGGTTGAAGTAAGGTGTAGGTGATAGGTGAATTCCGTTTAGTGGGGAAGGGGGTTGAAGTAAGGTGGGAGGTGATAGGTGAAGTCTGGTTAGTGGGGAAGTGGGTGAGGTAAGGTGGGAGGTGATAGGTGAAGTCAGGTTAGTGGGGAATGGGGGTGAAGTAAGAAACTGGGAGGTGATAGGTGAAGTCTGGTTAGTGGGGAAGTGGGTGAGGTAAGGTGGGAAGTGATAGGTGAAGTCAGGTTAGTGGGGAAGTGGGGTGACGTAAGAAACTGGGTGGTGATAGGGGAAGTCGGGTTAGTGGGGAAGTGGGGTGAAGTAAGGTGGGAGGTGATAGGTGAAGTCTGGTTAGTGGGGAAGGGGGTGAAGAAAGAAGCTGGGAGATGATAGGTGAAGTCAGGTTAGTCGGGAAGGGGGTTGAAGTAAGGTGGGAGGTGATAGGTGAAGTCAGAT
Organism: Hemitrygon akajei; assembly: GCF_048418815.1. Taxonomy (NCBI): domain Eukaryota; kingdom Metazoa; phylum Chordata; class Chondrichthyes; order Myliobatiformes; family Dasyatidae; genus Hemitrygon; species Hemitrygon akajei. The sequence continues at coordinate 139,838,418 of NC_133124.1, read as the reverse complement.
TAGTGGGGAATGGGGGTGAAGTAAGAAACTGATGAGGTGATAGGTGAAGTCAGGTTAGTGGGGAAGGGGGGTGAAGTAAGGTGGGAGGTGATAGGAGAAGTCAGGTTAGTGGGGAAGGGGGTGAAGTAAGGTGGGAGGTGATAGGTGAAATCAGGTTAGTGGGGAAGGGCGTGAAGTAAGGTGGGAGGTGATAGGTGAAGTCAGGTTAGTGGGGAAGGGGGGTGAAGTAAGAAACTGAGAGGTGATAGGTGAAGTCAGGTTAGTGGGTAAGTGGGGTGAAGTAAGAAACTGGGAGGTGATAGGTGAAGTCTGGTTAGTGGGGAAGTTGGTGAGGTAAGGTGGGAGGTGATAGGTGAAGTCAGGTTAGTGGGGAATGGGGGTGAAGTAAGAAACTGGGAGGTGATAGGTGAAGTCTGGTTAGTGGGGAAGTTGGTGAGGTAAGGTGGGAGGTGATAGGTGAAGTCAGGTTAGTGGGGAATGGGGGTGAAGTAAGAAACTGGGAGGTGATAGGTGAAGTCTGGTTAGTGGGAAAGTGGGTGAGGTAAGGTGGGAGGTGATAGGTGAAGTCAGGTTAGTGGGGAAGGGGGGTGAAGTAAGAAACTGGGAGGTGATAGGGGAAGTCAGGTTAGTGGGGAAGGGGGGTGAAGTAAGAAACTGAGAGGTGATAGGTGAAGCCAGGTTAGTGGGTAAGTGGGGTGAAGTAAGAAACTGGGAGGTGATAGTGGAAGTCGGGTTAGTGGGGAAGGGGGTGAAGTAAGGTGGGAGGTGATAGGTGAAATCAGGTTAGTGGGGAAGGGCGTGAAGTAAGGTGGGAGGTGATAGGTGAAGTCAGGTTAGTGGGGAAGGGGGGTGAAGTAAGAAACTGAGAGGTGATAGGTGAAGTCAGGTTAGTGGGTAAGTGGGGTGAAGTAAGAAACTGGGAGGTGATAGGGGAAGTCGGGTTAGTGAGGAAGTGGGGTGAAGTAAGGTGGGAGGTGATAGGTGAAGTCAGGTTAGTGGGGAAGGGGGGTGAAGTAAGAAACTGAGAGGTGATAGGTGAAGTCAGGTTAGTGGGTAAGTGGGGTGAAGTAAGAAACTGGGAGGTGATAGGTGAAGTCTGGTTAGTGGGGAAGTTGGTGAGGTAAGGTGGGAGGTGATAGGTGAAGTCAGGTTAGTGGGGAATGGGGGTGAAGTAAGAAACTGGGAGGTGATAGGTGAAGTCTGGTTAGTGGGAAAGTGGGTGAGGTAAGGTGGGAGGTGATAGGTGAAGTCAGGTTAGTGGGGAAGGGGGGTGAAGTAAGAAACTGGGAGGTGATAGGTGAAGCCAGGTTAGTGGGTAAGTGGGGTGAAGTAAGAAACTGGGAGGTGATAGGGGAAGTCGGGTTAGTGGGGAAGTGGGGTGAAGTAAGGTGGGAGGTGATAGGTGAAGTCTGGTTAGTGGGGAAGTGGGTGAGGTAAGGTGGGAGGTGATAGGTGAAGTCAGGTTAGTGGGGAATGGGGGTGAAGTAAGAATCTGGGAGGTGATAGGTGAAGTCTGGTTAGTGGGAAAGTGGGTGAGGTAAGCTGGGAGGTGATAGGTGAAGTCAGGTTAGTGGGGAAGGGGGGTGAAGTAAGAAACTGGGAGGTGATAGGGGAAGTCAGGTTAGTGGGGAACGGGGTGAAGTAAGAAACTGGGAGGTGATAGGGGAAGTCAGGTTAGTGGGGAAGTGGGGTGAAGTAAGAAACTGGGAGGTGATAGGTGAAGTCTGGTTAGTGGGGAAGTTGGTGAGGTAAGGTGGGAGGTGATAGGTGAAGTCAGGTTAGTGGGGAATGGGGGGGAAGTAAGAAACTGGGAGGTGATAGGTGAAGTCTGGTTAGTGGGAAAGTGGGTGAGGTAAGGTGGGAGGTGATAGGTGAAGTCAGGTTAGTGGGGAAGGGGGGTGAAGTAAGAAACTGGGAGGTGATAGGTGAAGCCAGGTTAGTGGGTAAGTGGGGTGAAGTAAGAAACTGGGAGGTGATAGGGGAAGTCGGTTTAGTGGGGAAGTGGGGTGAAGTAAGGTGGGAGGTGATAGGTGAAGTCTGGTTAGTGGGGAAGTGGGTGAGGTAAGGTGGGAGGTGATAGGTGAAGTCAGGTTAGTGGGGAATGGGGGTGAAGTAAGAAACTGGGAGGTGATAGGTGAAGTCTGGTTAGTGGGAAAGTGGGTGAGGTAAGCTGGGAGGTGATAGGTGAAGTCAGGTTAGTGGGGAAGGGGGGTGAAGTAAGAAACTGGGAGGTGATAGGGGAAGTCAGGTTAGTGGGGAACGGGGTGAAGTAAGAAACTGGGAGGTGATAGGGGAAGTCAGGTTAGTGGGGAAGTGGGGTGAAGTAAGAAACTGGGAGGTGATAGGTGAAGTCAGGTGAGTGGGGAAGGGGGTGAGGTAAGGTGGGAGGTGATAGGTGAAGTCAGGTTAGTGGGGAAGGGGGGTGAAGTAAGAAACTGGGAGGTGATAGATGAAGTCAGGTTAGTGGGGAAGTGGGTGAGGTAAGGTGGGAGGTGATAGGTGAAGTCAGGTTAGTGGGGAAGTGGGGTGAAGTAAGAAACTGGGAGGTGATAGGTGAAGTCAGGTTATTGGGGAAGGGGATGAGGTAAGGTGGGAGGTGATAGGTGAAGTCAGGTTATTGGGGAAGGGGGTTGAAGTAAGGTGGGAGGTGATAGGTGAAGTCAGGTTAGTGAGGAAGGGGGTGAAGAAAGAAGCTGGGAGATGATAGGTGAAGTCAGGTTAGTCGGGAATGGGGGTGAAGTAAGGTGGGAGGTGATAGGTGAAGTCAGGTTAGTGGGGAAGGGGGGTGAAGTAAGAAACTGGGAGGTGATAGATGAAGTTAGGTTAGTGGGGAAGTCGGTAAGGTAAGGTGGGAGGTGATAGGTGAAGTCAGGTTATTGGGGACGGGGATGAGGTAAGGTGGGAGGTGATAGGTGAAGTCAGGTTATTGGGGAAGGGGGTTGAAGTAAGGTGGGAGGTGATAGGTGAAGTCAGGTTAGTGGGGAAGAGGGTGAAGAAAGAAGCTGGGAGATGATAGGTGAAGTCAGGTTAGTCGGGAATGGGGGTGAAGTAAGGTGGGAGGTGATAGGTGAAGTCAGGTTAGTGGGGAAGGGGGGTGAAGTAATGTGGGAGGAGATAGGAGAAGTCAGGTTAGTGGGGAAGGGGGTGAAGTATGGTGGGAGGTGATAGGTGAAGTCAGGTTAGTGGGGAAGGGGGTGAGGTAAGATGGGAGGTGATAGGTGAAGTCAGTTTAGTGGGGAAGGCGGTTGAAGTAAGGTGGGAGGTGATAGGTAAGGTCAGGTTAGTCGGGATTGGGGGTGAAGTAAGGTGGGAGGTGATAGGTGAAGTCAGGTTAGTGGGTAAGGGGGTTGAAGTAAGTTGGCAGGTGATAGGTAAAGTCAGATTAGTGGGGAAGGGCGTGAGGTAAGGTGGGAACTGATAGGTGAAGTCAGGTTAGTGGGGAAGGGGGTGATGTAAGGTGGGAGGTGATAGGTGAAGTCAGGTTAGTGGGGAAGGGGTTGAGGTAAGTTGGGAGGTGATAGGTGAAGTCATGTCAGTGGGGATGGGGGTTGAAGTAAGGTGGGAGGTGATAGGGGAAGTCATGTTAGTGGGGAAGTGCGGTGAAGTAAGGTGGGAGGTGATAGGGGAAGTCAGGTTAGTGGGGAAGGGGGGTGAAGTAAGAAACTGGGAGGTGATAGGTGAAGTCAGGTTAGTGGGGAAGTGGGTGAGGTAAGGTGGGAGGTGATAGGTGAAGTCAGGTTAGTGGGGAAGCGGGTGAGGTAAGGTGGGAGGTGATAGGGGAAGTCAGGTTAGTGGGGAAGTGGGGTGAAGTAAGAAACTGGGAGGTGATAGGTGAAGTCAGGTTAGTGTGGAAGGGGGTGAAGAAAGAAGCTGGGAGATGATAGGTGAAGTCAGGTTAGTCGGGTATGGGGGTGAAGTAAGGTGGGAGGTGATAGGTGAAGTCAGGTTAGTGGGGAAGGGGGTGAAGAAAGAAGCTGGGAGATGATAGGTGAAGTCAGGTTAGTCGGGAATGGGGGTGAAGTAAGGTGGGAGGTGATAGGTGAAGTCAGGTTAGTGGGGAAGTGGGGTGAAGTAATGTGGGAGGTGATAGGAGAAGTCAGGTTAGTGGGGATGGGTGTGAAGTATGGTGGGAGGTGATAGGTGAAGTCAGGTTAGTGGGGAAGGGGGTTGAAGTAAGGTGGGAGGTGATAGGTAATGTCAGGTTAGTCGGGATTGGGGGTGAAGTAAGGTGGGAGGTGATAGGTGAAGTCAGGTTAGTGGGGAAGGGGGTTGAAGTAAGGTGGGAGGTGATAGGTAAGGTCAGGTTAGTCGGGATTGGGGGTGAAGTAAGGTGGGAGGTGATAGGTGAAGTCAGGTTAGTGGGGAAGGGGGTTGAAGTAAGGTGGGAGGTGATAGGGAAAGTCAGGTTAGTGGGGAAGGGGGGTGAAGTAAGAAACTGGGAGGTGATAGGTGAAGTCAGGTTAGTGGGGAAGGGGGTGAGGTAAGGTGGGAGGTGATAGGTGAAGTCAGGTTAGTGGGGAAGGGGTTGAGGTAAGTTGGGAGGTGATAGGTGAAGTCATGTTAGTGGGGAAGGGGGTTGAAGTAAGGTGGGAGGTGATAGGGGAAGTCATGTTAGTGGGGAAGTGGGGTGAAGTAAGGTGGGAGGTGATAGGGGAAGTCAGGTTAGTGGGGAAGGGGGGTGAAGTAAGAAACTGGGAGGTGATAGGTGAAGTCAGGTTATTGGGGAAGTGGGTGAGGTAAGGTGGGAGGTGATAGGTGAAGTCATGTTAGTGGGGAAGGGGGTTGAAGTAAGGTGGGAGGTGATAGGGGAAGTCATGTTAGTGGGGAAGTGTGGTGAAGTAAGGTGGGAGGTGATAGGGGAAGTCAGCTTAGTGGGGAAGGGGGTGAAAAAAGAAGCTGGGAGATGATAGGTGAAGTCAGGTTAGTCGGGAATGGGGGTGAAGTAAGTTGGGAGGTGATAGGTGAAGTCAGGTTAATGGGGAAGGGGGTGAGGTAAGGTGGGAGGTGATAGGGGAAGTCAGGTTAGTGGGGAAGTGGGGTGAAGTAAGAAACTGGGAGGTGATAGGTGAAGTCAGGTTAGTGGGGAAGGGGGTGAAGAAAGAAGCTGGGAGATGATAGGTGAAGTCAGGTTAGTCGGGAATGGCGGTGAAGTAAGGTGGGAGGTGATAGGTGAAGTCAGTTTAGTGGGGAAGGGGGGTGAAGTAATGTGGGAGGTGATAGGTGAAGTCAGGTATGTGGGGAAGGGGGTGAAGTAAGGTGGGAGGTGATAGGTGAAGTCAGGTTAGTGGGGAAGGGGGTGAGGTAAGATGGGAGGTGATAGGTGAAGTCAGTTTAGTGGGGAAGGCGGTTGAAGTAAGGTGGGAGGTGATAGGTAAGGTCAGGTTAGTCGGGATTGGGGGTGAAGTAAGGTGTGAGGTGATAGGTGAAGTCAGGTTAGTGGGGAAGGGGGTTGAAGTAAGTTGGCAGGTGATAGGTGAAGTCAGGTTAGTGGGGAAGGGGGTTGAAGTAAGTTGGCAGGTGATAGGTGAAGTCAGGTTAGTGGGGAAGGGGGGTGAAGTAAGGTGGGAGGTGATAGGTGAAGTCAGATTAGTGGGGAAGGAGGTGAGGTAAGGTGGGAACTGATAGGTGAAGTCAGGTTAGTGGGGAAGGGGGGTGAAGTAAGAAACTGGGAGGTGATAGGTGAAGTCAGGTTAGTGGGGAAGGGGGTGAGGTAAGGTGGGAGGTGATAGGTGAAGTCAGGTTAGTGGGGAAGGGGTTGAGGTAAGTTGGGAGGTGATAGGTGAAGTCATGTTAGTGGGGAAGGGGGTTGAAGTAAGGTGGGAGGTGATAGGGGAAGTCATGTTAGTGGGGAAGTGGGGTGAAGGAAGGTGGGAGGTGATAGGGGAAGTCAGGTTAGTGGGGAAGGGGGGTGAAGTAAGAAACTGGGAGGTGAAAGGTGAAGTCAGGTTAGTGGGGAAGTGGGTGAGGTAAGGTGGGAGGTGATAGGTGAAGTCATGTTAGTGGGGAAGGGGGTTGAAGTAAGGTTGGAGGTGATAGGGGAAGTCATGTTAGTGGGGAAGTGGGGTGAAGTAAGGTGGGAGGTGATAGGGGAAGTCAGGTTAGTGTGGAAGTGGGATGAAGTAAGGTGGGAGGTGATAGGTGAAGTCAGGTTAGTGGGGAAGGGGGTGAAGAAAGAAGCTGGGAGATGATAGGTGAAGTCAGGTTAGTCGGGAATGGGGGTGAAGTAAGGTGGGAGGTGATAGGTGAAGTCAGGTTAGTGGGGAAGTGGGGTGAAGTAAGAAACTGGGAGGTGATAGGTGAAGTCAGGTTAGTGTGGAAGGGGGTGAAGAAAGAAGCTGGGAGATGATAGGTGAAGTCAGGTTAGTCCGGAATGGGGGTGAAGTTAGGTAGGAGGTGATAGGTGAAGTCAGGTTAGTGGGGAAGGGGGTGAAGAAAGAAGCTGGGAGATGATAGGTGAAGTCAGGTTAGTCGGGAATGGGGGTGAAGTAAGGTGGGAGGTGATAGGTGAAGTCAGGTTAGTGGGGAAGTGGGGTGAAGTAATGTCGGAGGTGATAGGAGAAGTCAGGTTAGTGGGGAAGGGGGTGAAGTATGGTGGGAGGTGATAGGTGAAGTCAGGTTAGTGGGGAAGGGGGTGAGGTAAGATGGGAGGTGATAGGTGAAGTCAGTTTAGTGGGGAAGGCGGTTGAAGTAAGGTGGGAGGTGATAGGTAAGGTCAGGTTAGTCGGGATTGGGGGTGAAGTAAGGTGGGAGGTGATAGGTGAAGTCAGGTTAGTGGCGAAGGGGTTGAGGTAAGTTGGGAGGTGATAGGTGAAGTCAGGTAAGTGGGGAAGGGTGTTGAAGTAAGTTGGCAGGAGATAGGTGAAGTCAGAGTAGTGGGGAAGGGGGTGAGGTAAGGTGGGAACTGATAGGTGAAGTCAGGTTAGTGGGGAAGGGGGGTGAAGTAAGAAACTGGGAGGTGATAGGTGAAGTCAGGTTAGTGGGGAAGGGGGTGAGGTAAGGTGGGAGCTGATAGGTGAAGTCAGGTTAGTGGGGAAGGGGTTGAGGTATGTTGGGAGGTGATAGGTGAAGTCATGTTAGTGGGGAAGGGGGTTGAAGTAAGGTGGGAGGTGATAGGGGAAGTCATGTTAGTGGGGAAGTGGGGTGAAGTAAGGTGGGAGGTGATAGGGGAAGTCAGGTTAGTGGGGAAGGGGGGTGAAGTAAGAAACTGGGAGGTGATAGGTGAAGTCAGGTTAGTGGGGAAGTGGGTGAGGTAAGGTGGGAGGTGATAGGTGAAGTCATGTTAGTGGGGAAGTGTGGTGAAGTAAGGTGGGAGGTGATAGGGGAAGTCAGCTTAGTGGGGAAGTGGGATGAAGTAAGGTGGGAGGTGATAGTTGAAGTCATGTTAGTGGGGAAGGGGGTTGAAGTAAGGTGGGAGGTGATAGGTGAAGTCAGGTTAGTGGGGAATGGGGGTGAAGTAAGGTGGGAGGTGATAGGTGAAGTCAGGTTAGTGGGGAATGGGGGTGAAGTAAGAAACTGGGAGGTGATAGGTGAAGTCAGGTTAGTGGGGAAGGGGGTGAGGTAAGGTGGGAGGTGATAGGTGAAGTCAGGTTAGTGGGGAAGGGGGGTGAAGTAAGAAACTGGGAGGTGATAGGGGAAGTCAGTTTAGTGGAGATGGGTGTGAAGTAAGAAGCTGGGAGGTGATAGGTGAAGTCAGATTAATGGGGAAGGGGGTTGAAGTAAGGTGTAGGTGATAGGTGAAGTCTGGTTAGTGGGGAAGGGGGTTGAAGTAAGGTGGGAGGTGATAGGTGAAGTCTGGTTAGTGGGGAAGTGGGTGAGGTAAGGTGGGAGGTGATAGGTGAAGTCAGGTTAGTGGGGAATGGGGGTGAAGTAAGAAACTGGGAGGTGATAGGTGAAGTCTGGTTAGTGGGGAAGTGGGTGAGGTAAGGTGGGAAGTGATAGGTGAAGTCAGGTTAGTGGGGAAGTGGGGTGAAGTAAGAAACTGGGTGGTGATAGGGGAAGTCGGGTTAGTGGGGAAGTGGGCTGAAGTAAGGTGGGAGGTGATAGGTGAAGTCTGGTTAGTGGGGAAGGGGGTGAAGAAAGAAGCTGGGAGATGATAGGTGAAGTCAGGTTAGTCGGGAAGGGGGTTAAAGTAAGGTGGGAGGTGATAGGTGAAGTCAGATTAGTGGGGAATGGGGGTGAAGTAAGAAACTGATGAGGTGATAGGTGAAGTCAGGTTAGTGGGGAAGGGGGGTGAAGTAAGGTGGGAGGTGATAGGAGAAGTCAGGTTAGTGGGGAAGGGGGTGAAGTAAGAAACTGGGAGGTGATAGGTGAAGTCAGGTTAGTGGGGAAGGGGGTGAGGTAAGGTGGGAGGTGATAGGTGAAGTCAGGTTAGTGGGGAAGGGGTTGAGGTAAGTTGGGAGGTGATAGGTGAAGTCATGTTAGTGGGGAAGGGGGTTGAAGTAAGGTGGGAGGTGATAGGGGAAGTCATGTTACTGGGGAAGTGGGGTGAAGGAAGGTGGGAGGTGATAGGGGAAGTCAGGTTAGTGGGGAAGGGGGGTGAAGTAAGAAACTGGGAGGTGATAGGTGAAGTCAGGTTAGTGGGGAAGTGGGTGAGGTAAGGTGGGAGGTGATAGGTGAAGTCATGTTAGTGGGGAAGGGGGTTGAAGTAAGGTTGGAGGTGATAGGGGAAGTCATGTTAGTGGGGAAGTGGGGTGAAGTAACGTGGGAGGTGATAGGGGAAGTCAGGTTAGTGGGGAAGTGGGATGAAGTAAGGTGGGAGGTGATAGGTGAAGTCATTTTAGTGGGGAAGGGGGTGAAGAAAGAAGCTGGGAGATGATAGGTGAAGTCAGGTTAGTCGGTAATGGGGGTGAAGTAAGGTGGGAGGTGATAGGTGAAGTCAGGTTAGTGGGGAAGCGGGTGAGGTAAGGTGGGAGGTGATAGGGGAAGTCAGGTTAGTGGGGAAGTGGGGTGAAGTAAGAAACTGGGAGGTGATAGGTGAAGTCAGGTTAGTGTGGAAGGGGGTGAAGAAAGAAGCTGGGAGATGATAGGTGAAGTCAGGTTAGTCCGGAATGGGGGTGAAGTAAGGTGGGAGGTGATAGGTGAAGTCAGGTTAGTGGGTAAGGGGGTGAAGAAAGAAGCTGGGAGATGATAGGTGAAGTCAGGTTAGTCGGGAATGGGGGTGAAGTAAGGTGGGAGGTGATAGTTGAAGTCAGGTTAGTGGGGAAGTGGGGTGAAGTAATGTGGGAGGTGATAGGAGAAGTCAGGTTAGTGGGGAAGGGGGTGAAGTATGGTGGGAGGTGATAGGTGAAGTCAGGTTAGTGGGGAAGGGGGTGAGGTAAGATGGGAGGTGATAGGTGAAGTCAGTTTATTGGGGAAGGCGGTTGAAGTAAGGTGGGAGGTGATAGGTAAGGTCAGGTTAGTCGGGATTGGGGGTGAAGTAAGGTGGGAGGTGATAGGTGAAGTCAGGTTAGTGGCGAAGGTGTTGAGGTAAGTTGGGAGGTGATAGGTGAAGTCAGGTTAGTGGGGAAGGGGGTTGAAGTAAGTTGGCAGGTGATAGGTGAAGTCAGATTAGTGGGGAAGGGGGTGAGGTAAGGTGGGAACTGATAGGTGAAGTCAGGTTAGTGGGGAAGGGGGTTGAAGTAAGGTGGGAGGTGATAGGGGAAGTCATGTTAGTGGGGAAGTGGGGTGAAGTAAGGTGGGAGGTGATAGGGGAAGTCAGGTTAGTGGGGAAGGGGGGTGAAGTAAGAAACTGGGAGGTGATAGATGAAGTCAGGTTAGTGGGGAAGTGGGTGAGGTAAGGTGGGAGGTGATAGGTGAAGTCATGTTAGTGGGGAAGGGGGTTGAAGTAAGGTGGGAGGTGATAGGGGAAGTCATGTTAGTGGGGAAGTGTGGTGAAGTAAGGTGGGAGGTGATAGGGGAAGTCAGCTTAGTGGGGAAGTGGGATGAAGTAAGGTGGGAGGTGATAGTTGAAGTCATGTTAGTGGGGAAGGGGGTTGAAGTAAGGTGGGAGGTGATAGGTGAAGTCAGGTTAGTGGGGAATGGGGGTGAAGTAAGGTGGGAGGTGATAGGTGAAGTCAGGTTAGTGGGGAATGGGGGTGAAGTAAGAAACTGGGAGGTGATAGGTGAAGTCAGGTTAGTGGGGAAGGGGGTGAGGTAAGGTGGGAGGTGATAGGTGAAGTCAGGTTAGTGGGGAAGGGGGGTGAAGTAAGAAACTGGGAGGTGATAGGGGAAGTCAGTTTAGTGGAGATGGGTGTGAAGTAAGAAGCTGGGAGGTGATAGGTGAAGTCAGATTAATGGGGAAGGGGGTTGAAGTAAGGTGTAGGTGATAGGTGAATTCCGTTTAGTGGGGAAGGGGGTTGAAGTAAGGTGGGAGGTGATAGGTGAAGTCTGGTTAGTGGGGAAGGGGGTGAGGTAAGGTGGGAGGTGATAGGTGAAGTCAGGTTAGTGGGGAAGGGGGGTGAAGTAAGAAACTGGGAGGTGATAGGGGAAGTCAGTTTAGTGGAGATGGGTGTGAAGTAAGAAGCTGGGAGGTGATAGGTGAAGTCAGATTAATGGGGAAGGGGGTTGAAGTAAGGTGTAGGTGATAGGTGAATTCCGTTTAGTGGGGAAGGGGGTTGAAGTAAGGTGGGAGGTGATAGGTGAAGTCTGGTTAGTGGGGAAGTGGGTGAGGTAAGGTGGGAGGTGATAGGTGAAGTCAGGTTAGTGGGGAATGGGGGTGATGTAAGAAACTGGGAGGTGATAGGTGAAGTCTGGTTAGTGGGGAAGTGGGTGAGGTAAGGTGGGAAGTGATAGGTGAAGTCAGGTTAGTGGGGAAGTGGGGTGAAGTAAGAAACTGGGTGGTGATAGGGGAAGTCGGGTTAGTGGGGAAGTGGGGTGAAGTAAGGTGGGAGGTGATAGGTGAAGTCTGGTTAGTGGGGAAGGGGGTGAAGAAAGAAGCTGGGAGATGATAGGTGAAGTCAGGTTAGTCGGGAAGGGGGTTGAAGTAAGGTGGGAGGTGATAGGTGAAGTCAGATTAGTGGGGAATGGGGGTGAAGTAAGAAACTGATGAGGTGATAGGTGAAGTCAGGTTAGTGGGGAAGGGGGGTGAAGTAAGGTGGGAGGTGATAGGAGAAGTCAGGTTAGTGGGGAAGGGGGTGAAGTAAGGTGGGAGGTGATAGGTGAAATCAGGTTAGTGGGGAAGGGCGTGAAGTAAGGTGGGAGGTGATAGGTGAAGTCAGGTTAGTGGGGAAGGGGGGTGAAGTAAGAAACTGAAAGGTGATAGGTGAAGTCAGGTTAGTGGGTAAGTGGGGTGAAGTAAGAAACTGGGAGGTGATAGGGGAAGTCGGGTTAGTGAGGAAGTGGGGTGAAGTAAGGTGGGATGTGATAGGTGAAGTCAGGTTAGTGGGGAAGGGGGGTGAAGTAAGAAACTGAGAGGTGATAGGTGAAGTCAGGTTAGTGGGTAAGTGGGGTGAAGTAAGAAACTGGGAGGTGATAGGTGAAGTCTGGTTAGTGGGGAAGTTGGTGAGGTAAGGTGGGAGGTGATAGGTGAAGTCAGGTTAGTGGGGAATGGGGGTGAAGTAAGAAACTGGGAGGTGATAGGGGAAGTCAGGTTAGTGGGGAAGGGGGGTGAAGTAAGAAACTGGGAGGTGATAGGTGAAGTCTGGTTAGTGGGAAAGTGGGTGAGGTAAGGTGGGAGGTGATAGGTGAAGTCAGGTTAGTGGGGAAGGGGGGTGAAGTAAGAAACTGGGAGGTGATAGGGGAAGTCAGGTTAGTGGGGAAGGGGGGTGAAGTAAGAAACTGAGAGGTGATAGGTGAAGCCAGATTAGTGGGTAAGTGGTGTGAAGTAAGAAACTGGGAGGTGATAGTGGAAGTCGGGTTAGTGGGGAAGGGGGTGAAGTAAGGTGGGAGGTGATAGGTGAAATCAGGTTAGTGGGGAAGGGCGTGAAGTAAGGTGGGAGGTGATAGGTGAAGTCAGGTTAGTGGGGAATGGGGGTGAAGTAAGAAACTGATGAGGTGATAGGTGAAGTCAGGTTAGTGGGGAAGGGGGGTGAAGTAAGGTGGGAGGTGATATGAGAAGTCAGGTTAGTGGGGAAGGGGGTGAAGTAAGAAACTGGGAGGTGATAGGTGAAGTCAGGTTAGTGGGGAAGGGGGTGAGGTAAGGTGGGAGGTGATAGGTGAAGTCAGGTTAGTGGGGAAGGGGTTGAGGTAAGTTGGGAGGTGATAGGTGAAGTCATGTTAGTGGGGAAGGGGGTTGAAGTAAGGTGGGAGGTGATAGGGGAAGTCATGTTACTGGGGAAGTGGGGTGAAGGAAGGTGGGAGGTGATAGGGGAAGTCAGGTTAGTGGGGAAGGGGGGTGAAGTAAGAAACTGGGAGGTGATAGGTGAAGTCAGGTTAGTGGGGAAGTGGGTGAGGTAAGGTGGGAGGTGATAGGTGAAGTCATGTTAGTGGGGAAGGGGGTTGAAGTAAGGTTGGAGGTGATAGGGGAAGTCCTGTTAGTGGGGAAGTGGGGTGAAGTAAGGTGGGAGGTGATAGGGGAAGTCAGGTTAGTGGGGAAGTGGGATGAAGTAAGGTGGGAGGTGATAGGTGAAGTCAGGTTAGTGGGGAAGGGGGTGAAGAAAGAAGCTGGGAGATGATAGGTGAAGTCAGGTTAGTCGGGAATGGGGGTGAAGTAAGGTGGGAGGTGATAGGTGAAGTCAGGTTAGTGGGGAAGCGGGTGAGGTAAGGTGGGAGGTGATAGGTGAAGTCAGTTTAGTGGGGAAGTGGGATGAAGTAAGGTGGGAGGTGATAGGTGAAGTCAGGTTAGTGGGGAAGGGGGTGAAGAAAGAAGCTGGGAGATGATAGGTGAAGTCAGGTTAGTCCGGAATGGGGGTGAAGTAAGGTGGGAGGTGATAGGTGAAGTCAGGTTAGTGGGGAAGGGGGTGAAGAAAGAAGCTGGGAGATGATAGGTGAAGTCAGGTTAGTCGGGAATGGGGGTGAAGTAAGGTGGGAGGTGATAGGTGAAGTCAGGTTAGTGGGGAAGTGGGGTGAAGTAATGTGGGAGGTGATAGGAGAAGTCAGGTTAGTGGGGAAGGGGGTGAAGTATGGTGGGAGGTGATAGGTGAAGTCAGGTTAGTGGGGAAGGGGGTGAGGTAAGATGGGAGGTGATAGGTGAAGTCAGTTTAGTGGGGAAGGCGGTTGAAGTAAGGTGGGAGGTGATAGGTAAGGTCAGGTTAGTCGGGATTGGGGGTGAAGTAAGGTGGGAGGTGATAGGTGAAGTCAGGTTAGTGGCGAAGGGGTTGAGGTAAGTTGGGAGGTGATAGGTGAAGTCAGGTTAGTGGGGAAGGGGGTTGAAGTAAGTTGGCAGGTGATAGGTGAAGTCAGATTAGTGGGGAAGGGGGTGAGGTAAGGTGGGAACTGATAGGTGAAGTCAGGTTAGTGGGGAAGGGGGGTGAAGTAAGAAACTGGGAGGTGATAGGTGAAGTCAGGTTAGTGGGGAAGGGGGTGAGGTAAGGTGGGAGGTAATAGGTGAAGTCAGGTTAGTGGGGAAGGGGTTGAGGTAAGTTGGGAGGTGATAGGTGAAGTCATGTTAGTGGGGAAGGGGGTTGAAGTAAGGTGGGAGGTGATAGGGGAAGTCATGTTAGTGGGGAAGTGGGGTGAAGTAAGGTGGGAGGTGATAGGGGAAGTCAGGTTAGTGGGGAAGGGGGTGAAGTAAGAAACTGGGAGGTGATAGATGAAGTCAGGTTAGTGGGGAAGTGGGTGAGGTAAGGTGGGAGGTGATAGGTGAAGTCATGTTAGTGGGGAAGGGGGTTGAAGTAAGGTGGGAGGTGATAGGGGAAGTCATGTTAGTGGGGAAGTGTGGTGAAGTAAGGTGGGAGGTGATAGGGGAAGTCAGCTTAGTGGGGAAGTGGGATGAAGTAAGGTGGGAGGTGATAGTTGAAGTCATGTTACTGGGGAAGGGGGTTGAAGTAAGGTGGGAGGTGATAGGTGAAGTCAGGTTAGTGGGGAATGGGGGTGAAGTAAGGTGGGAGGTGATAGGTGAAGTCAGGTTAGTGGGGAATGGGGGTGAAGTAAGAAACTGGGAGGTGATAGGTGAAGTCAGGTTAGTGGGGAAGGGGGTGAGGTAAGGTGGGAGGTGATAGGTGAAGTCAGGTTAGTGGGGAAGGGGGGTGAAGTAAGAAACTGGGAGGTGATAGGGGAAGTCAGTTTAGTGGAGATGGGTGTGAAGTAAGAAGCTGGGAGGTGATAGGTGAAGTCAGATTAATGGGGAAGGGGGTTGAAGTAAGGTGTAGGTGATAGGTGAATTCCGTTTAGTGGGGAAGGGGGTTGAAGTAAGGTGGGAGGTGATAGGTGAAGTCTGGTTAGTGGGGAAGTGGGTGAGGTAAGGTGGGAGGTGATAGGTGAAGTCAGGTTAGTGGGGAATGGGGGTGAAGTAAGAAACTGGGAGGTGATAGGTGAAGTCTGGTTAGTGGGGAAGTGGGTGAGGTAAGGTGGGAAGTGATAGGTGAAGTCAGGTTAGTGGGGAAGTGGGGTGAAGTAAGAAACTGGGTGGTGATAGGGGAAGTCGGGTTAGTGGGGAAGTGGGGTGAAGTAAGGTGGGAGGTGATAGGTGAAGTCTGGTTAGTGGGGAAGGGGGTGAAGAAAGAAGCTGGGAGATGATAGGTGAAGTCAGGTTAGTCGGGAAGGGGGTTGAAGTAAGGTGGGAGGTGATAGGTGAAGTCAGATTAGTGGGGAATGGGGGTGAAGTAAGAAACTGATGAGGTGATAGGTGAAGTCAGGTTAGTGGGGAAGGGGGGTGAAGTAAGGTGGGAGGTGATAGGAGAAGTCAGGTTAGTGGGGAAGGGGGTGAAGTAAGGTGGGAGGTGATAGGTGAAATCAGGTTAGTGGGGAAGGGCGTGAAGTAAGGTGGGAGGTGATAGGTGAAGTCAGGTTAGTGGGGAAGGGGGGTGAAGTAAGAAACTGAGAGGTGATAGGTGAAGTCAGGTTAGTGGGTAAGTGGGGTGAAGTAAGAAACTGGGAGGTGATAGGGGAAGTCGGGTTAGTGAGGAAGTGGGGTGAAGTAAGGTGGGAGGTGATAGGTGAAGTCAGGTTAGTGGGGAAGGGGGGTGAAGTAAGAAACTGAGAGGTGATAGGTGAAGTCAGGTTAGTGGGTAAGTGGGGTGAAGTAAGAAACTGGGAGGTCATAGGTGAAGTCTGGTTAGTGGGGAAGTTGGTGAGGTAAGGTGGGAGGTGATAGG
Source organism: Hemitrygon akajei (assembly GCF_048418815.1). Lineage (NCBI taxonomy): Eukaryota > Metazoa > Chordata > Chondrichthyes > Myliobatiformes > Dasyatidae > Hemitrygon > Hemitrygon akajei. The sequence goes on along the minus strand of NC_133124.1, from coordinate 139,823,248 downwards.
TGAAGTCAGGTTAGTGGGGAATGGGGGTGAAGTAAGAAACTGGGAGGTGATAGGTGAAGTCTGGTTAGTGGGAAAGTGGGTGAGGTAAGGTGGGAGGTGATAGGTGAAGTCAGGTTAGTGGGGAAGGGGGGTGAAGTAAGAAACTGGGAGGTGATAGGGGAAGTCAGGTTAGTGGGGAAGGGGGGTGAAGTAAGAAACTGAGAGGTGATAGGTGAAGCCAGGTTAGTGGGTAAGTGGGGTGAAGTAAGAAACTGGGAGGTGATAGTGGAAGTCGGGTTAGTGGGGAAGGGGGTGAAGTAAGGTGGGAGGTGATAGGTGAAATCAGGTTAGTGGGGAAGGGCGTGAAGTAAGGTGGGAGGTGATAGGTGAAGTCAGGTTAGTGGGGAAGGGGGGTGAAGTAAGAAACTGAGAGGTGATAGGTGAAGTCAGGTTAGTGGGTAAGTGGGGTGAAGTAAGAAACTGGGAGGTGATAGGGGAAGTCGGGTTAGTGAGGAAGTGGGGTGAAGTAAGGTGGGAGGTGATAGGTGAAGTCAGGTTAGTGGGGAAGGGGGGTGAAGTAAGAAACTGAGAGGTGATAGGTGAAGTCAGGTTAGTGGGTAAGTGGGGTGAAGTAAGAAACTGGGAGGTGATAGGTGAAGTCTGGTTAGTGGGGAAGTTGGTGAGGTAAGGTGGGAGGTGATAGGTGAAGTCAGGTTAGTGGGGAATGGGGGTGAAGTAAGAAACTGGGAGGTGATAGGTGAAGTCTGGTTAGTGGGAAAGTGGGTGAGGTAAGGTGGGAGGTGATAGGTGAAGTCAGGTTAGTGGGGAAGGGGGGTGAAGTAAGAAACTGGGAGGTGATAGGTGAAGCCAGGTTAGTGGGTAAGTGGGGTGAAGTAAGAAACTGGGAGGTGATAGGGGAAGTCGGGTTAGTGGGGAAGTGGGGTGAAGTAAGAAACTGGGAGGTGATAGGTGAAGTTAGGTGAGTGGGGAAGGGGGTGAGGTAAGGTGGGAGGTGATAGGTGAAGTCTGGTTAGTGGGGAAGTGGGTGAGGTAAGGTGGGAGGTGATAGGTGAAGTCAGGTTACTGGGGAATGGGGGTGAAGTAAGAAACTGGGAGGTGATAGGTGAAGTCTGGTTAGTGGGAAAGTGGGTGAGGTAAGCTGGGAGGTGATAGGTGAAGTCAGGTTAGTGGGGAAGGGGGGTGAAGTAAGAAACTGGGAGATGATAGGGGAAGTCAGGTTAGTGGGGAACGGGGTGAAGTAAGAAACTGGGAGGTGATAGGGGAAGTCAGGTTAGTGGGGAAGTGGGGTGAAGTAAGAAACTGGGAGGTGATAGGTGAAGTCAGGTGAGTGGGGAAGGGGGTGAGGTAAGGTGGGAGGTGATAGGTGAAGTCAGGTTAGTGGGGAAGGGGGGTGAAGTAAGAAACTGGGAGGTGATAGATGAAGTCAGGTTAGTGGGGAAGTGGGTAAGGTAAGGTGGGAGGTGATAGGTGAAGTCAGGTTATTGGGGAAGGGGATGAGGTAAGGTGGGAGGTGATAGGTGAAGTCAGGTTATTGGGGAAGGGGGTTGAAGTAAGGTGGGAGGTGATAGGTGAAGTCAGGTTAGTGAGGAAGGGGGTGAAGAAAGAAGCTGGGAGATGATAGGTGAAGTCAGGTTAGTCGGGAATGGGGGTGAAGTAAGGTGGGAGGTGATAGATGAAGTCAGGTTAGTGGGGAAGGGGGTGAGGTAAGGTGGGAGGTGATAGGTGAAGTCAGGTTAGTGGGGAAGGGGGGTGAAGTAAGAAACTGGGAGGTGATAGATGAAGTCAGGTTAGTGGGGAAGTGGGTAAGGTAAGGTGGGAGGTGATAGGTGAAGTCAGGTTATTGGGGACGGGGATGAGGTAAGGTGGGAGGTGATAGGTGAAGTCAGGTTATTGGGGAAGGGGGTTGAAGTAAGGTGGGAGGTGATAGGTGAAGTCAGGTTAGTGGGGAAGAGGGTGAAGAAAGAAGCTGGGAGATGATAGGTGAAGTCAGGTTAGTCGGGAATGGGGGTGAAGTAAGGTGGGAGGTGATAGGGGAAGTCAGGTTAGTGGGGAAGTGGGGTGTAGTAAGAAACTGGGAGGTGATAGGTGAAGTCAGGTTAGTGTGGAAGGGGGTGAAGAAAGAAGCTGGGAGATGATAGGTGAAGTCAGGTTAGTCGGGAATGGGGGTGAAGTAAGGTGGGAGGTGATAGGTGAAGTCAGGTTAGTTGGGAAGGGGGTGAAGAAAGAAGCTGGGAGATGATAGGTGAAGTCAGGTTAGTCGGGAATGGGGGTGAAGTAAGGTGGGAGGTGATAGGTGAAGTCAGGTTAGTGGGGAAGGGGGGTGAAGTAATGTGGGAGGAGATAGGAGAAGTCAGGTTAGTGGGGAAGGGGGTGAAGTATGGTGGGAGGTGATAGGTGAAGTCAGGTTAGTGGGGAAGGGGGTGAGGTAAGATGGGAGGTGATAGGTGAAGTCAGGTTAGTGGGGAAGGGGGTGAGGTAAGATGGGAGGTGATAGGTGAAGTCAGTTTAGTGGGGAAGGCGGTTGAAGTAAGGTGGGAGGTGATAGGTAAGGTCAGGTTAGTCGGGATTGGGGGTGAAGTAAGGTGGGAGGTGATAGGTGAAGTCAGGTTAGTGGCGAAGGGGTTGAGGTAAGTTGGGAGGTGATAGGTGAAGTCAGGTTAGTGGGGAAGCGGGTTGAAGTAAGTTGGCAGGTGATAGGTGAAGTCAGATTAGTGGGGAAGGGGGTGAGGTAAGGTGGGAACTGATAGGTGAAGTCAGGTTAGTGGGGAAGGGGGGTGAAGTAAGAAACTGGGAGGTGATAGGTGAAGTCAGGTTAGTGGGGAAGGGGGTGAGGTAAGGTGGGAGGTGATAGGTGAAGTCAGGTTAGTGGGGAAGGGGTTGAGGTAAGTTGGGAGGTGATAGGTGAAGTCATGTTAGTGGGGAAGGGGGTTGAAGTAAGGTGGGAGGTGATAGGGGAAGTCATGTTAGTGGGGAAGTGGGGTGAAGTAAGGTGGGAGGTGATAGGGGAAGTCAGGTTAGTGGGGAAGGGGGGTGAAGTAAGAAACTGGGAGGTGATAGATGAAGTCAGGTTAGTGGGGAAGTGGGTGAGGTAAGGTGGGAGGTGATAGGTGAAGTCATGTTAGTGGGGAAGGGGGTTGAAGTAAGGTGGGAGGTGATAGGGGAAGTCATGTTAGTGGGGAAGTGTGGTGAAGTAAGGTGGGAGGTGATAGGGGAAGTCAGCTTAGTGGGGAAGTGGGATGAAGTAAGGTGGGAGGTGATAGTTGAAGTCATGTTAGTGGGGAAGGGGGTTGAAGTAAGGTGGGAGGTGATAGGTGAAGTCAGGTTAGTGGGGAATGGGGGTGAAGTAAGGTGGGAGGTGATAGGTGAAGTCAGGTTAGTGGGGAATGGGGGTGAAGTAAGAAACTGGGAGGTGATAGGGGAAGTCAGTTTAGTGGAGATGGGTGTGAAGTAAGAAGCTGGGAGGTGATAGGTGAAGTCAGATTAATGGGGAAGGGGGTTGAAGTAAGGTGTAGGTGATAGGTGAATTCCGTTTAGTGGGGAAGGGGGTTGAAGTAAGGTGGGAGGTGATAGGTGAAGTCTGGTTAGTGGGGAAGGGGGTGAGGTAAGGTGGGAGGTGATAGGTGAAGTCAGGTTAGTGGGGAAGGGGGGTGAAGTAAGAAACTGGGAGGTGATAGGGGAAGTCAGTTTAGTGGAGATGGGTGTGAAGTAAGAAGCTGGGAGGTGATAGGTGAAGTCAGATTAATGGGGAAGGGGGTTGAAGTAAGGTGTAGGTGATAGGTGAATTCCGTTTAGTGGGGAAGGGGGTTGAAGTAAGGTGGGAGGTGATAGGTGAAGTCTGGTTAGTGGGGAAGTGGGTGAGGTAAGGTGGGAGGTGATAGGTGAAGTCAGGTTAGTGGGGAATGGGGGTGATGTAAGAAACTGGGAGGTGATAGGTGAAGTCTGGTTAGTGGGGAAGTGGGTGAGGTAAGGTGGGAAGTGATAGGTGAAGTCAGGTTAGTGGGGAAGTGGGGTGAAGTAAGAAACTGGGTGGTGATAGGGGAAGTCGGGTTAGTGGGGAAGTGGGGTGAAGTAAGGTGGGAGGTGATAGGTGAAGTCTGGTTAGTGGGGAAGGGGGTGAAGAAAGAAGCTGGGAGATGATAGGTGAAGTCAGGTTAGTCGGGAAGGGGGTTGAAGTAAGGTGGGAGGTGATAGGTGAAGTCAGATTAGTGGGGAATGGGGGTGAAGTAAGAAACTGATGAGGTGATAGGTGAAGTCAGGTTAGTGGGGAAGGGGGGTGAAGTAAGGTGGGAGGTGATAGGAGAAGTCAGGTTAGTGGGGAAGGGGGTGAAGTAAGGTGGGAGGTGATAGGTGAAATCAGGTTAGTGGGGAAGGGCGTGAAGTAAGGTGGGAGGTGATAGGTGAAGTCAGGTTAGTGGGGAAGGGGGGTGAAGTAAGAAACTGAGAGGTGATAGGTGAAGTCAGGTTAGTGGGTAAGTGGGGTGAAGTAAGAAACTGGGAGGTGATAGGGGAAGTCGGGTTAGTGAGGAAGTGGGGTGAAGTAAGGTGGGAGGTGATAGGTGAAGTCAGGTTAGTGGGGAAGGGGGGTGAAGTAAGAAACTGAGAGGTGATAGGTGAAGTCAGGTTAGTGGGTAAGTGGGGTGAAGTAAGAAACTGGGAGGTGATAGGTGAAGTCTGGTTAGTGGGGAAGTTGGTGAGGTAAGGTGGGAGGTGATAGGTGAAGTCAGGTTAGTGGGGAATGGGGGTGAAGTAAGAAACTGGGAGGTGATAGGTGAAGTCTGGTTAGTGGGAAAGTGGGTGAGGTAAGGTGGGAGGTGATAGGTGAAGTCAGGTTAGTGGGGAAGGGGGGTGAAGTAAGAAACTGGGAGGTGATAGGGGAAGTCAGGTTAGTGGGGAAGGGGGGTGAAGTAAGAAACTGAGAGGTGATAGGTGAAGCCAGGTTAGTGGGTAAGTGGGGTGAAGTAAGAAACTGGGAGGTGATAGTGGAAGTCGGGTTAGTGGGGAAGGGGGTGAAGTAAGGTGGGAGGTGATAGGTGAAATCAGGTTAGTGGGGAAGGGCGTGAAGTAAGGTGGGAGGTGATAGGTGAAGTCAGGTTAGTGGGGAAGGGGGGTGAAGTAAGAAACTGAGAGGTGATAGGTGAAGTCAGGTTAGTGGGTAAGTGGGGTGAAGTAAGAAACTGGGAGGTGATAGGGGAAGTCGGGTTAGTGAGGAAGTGGGGTGAAGTAAGGTGGGAGGTGATAGGTGAAGTCAGGTTAGTGGGGAAGGGGGGTGAAGTAAGAAACTGAGAGGTGATAGGTGAAGTCAGGTTAGTGGGTAAGTGGGGTGAAGTAAGAAACTGGGAGGTGATAGGTGAAGTCTGGTTAGTGGGGAAGTTGGTGAGGTAAGGTGGGAGGTGATAGGTGAAGTCAGGTTAGTGGGGAATGGGGGTGAAGTAAGAAACTGGGAGGTGATAGGTGAAGTCTGGTTAGTGGGAAAGTGGGTGAGGTAAGGTGGGAGGTGATAGGTGAAGTCAGGTTAGTGGGGAAGGGGGGTGAAGTAAGAAACTGGGAGGTGATAGGTGAAGCCAGGTTAGTGGGTAAGTGGGGTGAAGTAAGAAACTGGGAGGTGATAGGGGAAGTCGGGTTAGTGGGGAAGTGGGGTGAAGTAAGAAACTGGGAGGTGATAGGTGAAGTTAGGTGAGTGGGGAAGGGGGTGAGGTAAGGTGGGAGGTGATAGGTGAAGTCTGGTTAGTGGGGAAGTGGGTGAGGTAAGGTGGGAGGTGATAGGTGAAGTCAGGTTACTGGGGAATGGGGGTGAAGTAAGAAACTGGGAGGTGATAGGTGAAGTCTGGTTAGTGGGAAAGTGGGTGAGGTAAGCTGGGAGGTGATAGGTGAAGTCAGGTTAGTGGGGAAGGGGGGTGAAGTAAGAAACTGGGAGATGATAGGGGAAGTCAGGTTAGTGGGGAACGGGGTGAAGTAAGAAACTGGGAGGTGATAGGGGAAGTCAGGTTAGTGGGGAAGTGGGGTGAAGTAAGAAACTGGGAGGTGATAGATGAAGTCAGGTTAGTGGGGAAGTGGGTAAGGTAAGGTGGGAGGTGATAGGTGAAGTCAGGTTATTGGGGAAGGGGATGAGGTAAGGTGGGAGGTGATAGGTGAAGTCAGGTGAGTGGGGAAGGGGGTGAGGTAAGGTGGGAGGTGATAGGTGAAGTCAGGTTAGTGGGGAAGGGGGGTGAAGTAAGAAACTGGGAGGTGATAGATGAAGTCAGGTTAGTGGGGAAGTGGGTAAGGTAAGGTGGGAGGTGATAGGTGAAGTCAGGTTATTGGGGAAGGGGATGAGGTAAGGTGGGAGGTGATAGGTGAAGTCAGGTTATTGGGGAAGGGGGTTGAAGTAAGGTGGGAGGTGATAGGTGAAGTCAGGTTAGTGAGGAAGGGGGTGAAGAAAGAAGCTGGGAGATGATAGGTGAAGTCAGGTTAGTCGGGAATGGGGGTGAAGTAAGGTGGGAGGTGATAGATGAAGTCAGGTTAGTGGGGAAGGGGGTGAGGTAAGGTGGGAGGTGATAGGTGAAGTCAGGTTAGTGGGGAAGGGGGGTGAAGTAAGAAACTGGGAGGTGATAGATGAAGTCAGGTTAGTGGGGAAGTGGGTAAGGTAAGGTGGGAGGTGATAGGTGAAGTCAGGTTATTGGGACGGGGATGAGGTAAGGTGGGAGGTGATAGGTGAAGTCAGGTTATTGGGGAAGGGGGTTGAAGTAAGGTGGGAGGTGATAGGTGAAGTCAGGTTAGTGGGGAAGAGGGTGAAGAAAGAAGCTGGGAGATGATAGGTGAAGTCAGGTTAGTCGGGAATGGGGGTGAAGTAAGGTGGGAGGTGATAGGGGAAGTCAGGTTAGTGGGGAAGTGGGGTGTAGTAAGAAACTGGGAGGTGATAGGTGAAGTCAGGTTAGTGTGGAAGGGGGTGAAGAAAGAAGCTGGGAGATGATAGGTGAAGTCAGGTTAGTCGGGAATGGGGGTGAAGTAAGGTGGGAGGTGATAGGTGAAGTCAGGTTAGTTGGGAAGGGGGTGAAGAAAGAAGCTGGGAGATGATAGGTGAAGTCAGGTTAGTCGGGAATGGGGGTGAAGTAAGGTGGGAGGTGATAGGTGAAGTCAGGTTAGTGGGGAAGGGGGGTGAAGTAATGTGGGAGGAGATAGGAGAAGTCAGGTTAGTGGGGAAGGGGGTGAAGTATGGTGGGAGGTGATAGGTGAAGTCAGGTTAGTGGGGAAGGGGGGTGAGGTAAGATGGGAGGTGATAGGTGAAGTCAGGTTAGTGGGGAAGGGGGTGAGGTAAGATGGGAGGTGATAGGTGAAGTCAGTTTAGTGGGGAAGGCGGTTGAAGTAAGGTGGGAGGTGATAGGTAAGGTCAGGTTAGTCGGGTTTGGGGGTGAAGTAAGGTGGGAGGTGATAGGTGAAGTCAGGTTAGTGGCGAAGGGGTTGAGGTAAGTTGGGAGGTGATAGGTGAAGTCAGGTTAGTGGGGAAGCGGGTTGAAGTAAGTTGGCAGGTGATAGGTGAAGTCAGATTAGTGGGGAAGGGGGTGAGGTAAGGTGGGAACTGATAGGTGAAGTCAGGTTAGTGGGGAAGGGGGGTGAAGTAAGAAACTGGGAGGTGATAGGTGAAGTCAGGTTAGTGGGGAAGGGGGTGAGGTAAGGTGGGAGGTGATAGGTGAAGTCAGGTTAGTGGGGAAGGGGTTGAGGTAAGTTGGGAGGTGATAGGTGAAGTCATGTTAGTGGGGAAGGGGGTTGAAGTAAGGTGGGAGGTGATAGGGGAAGTCATGTTAATGGGGAAGTGGGGTGAAGTAAGGTGGGAGGTGATAGGGGAAGTCAGGTTAGTGGGGAAGGGGGGTGAAGTAAGAAACTGGGAGGTGATAGATGAAGTCAGGTTAGTGGGGAAGTGGGTGAGGTAAGGTGGGAGGTGATAGGTGAAGTCATGTTAGTGGGGAAGGGGGTTGAAGTAAGGTGGGAGGTGATAGGGGAAGTCATGTTAGTGGGGAAGTGTGGTGAAGTAAGGTGGGAGGTGATAGGGGAAGTCAGCTTAGTGGGGAAGTGGGATGAAGTAAGGTGGGAGGTGATAGTTGAAGTCATGTTAGTGGGGAAGGGGGTTGAAGTAAGGTGGGAGGTGATAGGTGAAGTCAGGTTAGTGGGGAATGGGGGTGAAGTAAGGTGGGAGGTGATAGGTGAAGTCAGGTTAGTGGGGAATGGGGGTGAAGTAAGAAACTGGGAGGTGATAGGGGAAGTCAGTTTAGTGGAGATGGGTGTGAAGTAAGAAGCTGGGAGGTGATAGGTGAAGTCAGATTAATGGGGAAGGGGGTTGAAGTAAGGTGTAGGTGATAGGTGAATTCCGTTTAGTGGGGAAGGGGGTTGAAGTAAGGTGGGAGGTGATAGGTGAAGTCTGGTTAGTGGGGAAGGGGGTGAGGTAAGGTGGGAGGTGATAGGTGAAGTCAGGTTAGTGGGGAAGGGGGGTGAAGTAAGAAACTGGGAGGTGATAGGGGAAGTCAGTTTAGTGGAGATGGGTGTGAAGTAAGAAGCTGGGAGGTGATAGGTGAAGTCAGATTAATGGGGAAGGGGGTTGAAGTAAGGTGTAGGTGATAGGTGAATTCCGTTTAGTGGGGAAGGGGGTTGAAGTAAGGTGGGAGGTGATAGGTGAAGTCTGGTTAGTGGGGAAGTGGGTGAGGTAAGGTGGGAGGTGATAGGTGAAGTCAGGTTAGTGGGGAATGGGGGTGATGTAAGAAACTGGGAGGTGATAGGTGAAGTCTGGTTAGTGGGGAAGTGGGTGAGGTAAGGTGGGAAGTGATAGGTGAAGTCAGGTTAGTGGGGAAGTGGGGTGAAGTAAGAAACTGGGTGGTGATAGGGGAAGTCGGGTTAGTGGGGAAGTGGGGTGAAGTAAGGTGGGAGGTGATAGGTGAAGTCTGGTTAGTGGGGAAGGGGGTGAAGAAAGAAGCTGGGAGATGATAGGTGAAGTCAGGTTAGTCGGGAAGGGGGTTGAAGTAAGGTGGGAGGTGATAGGTGAAGTCAGATTAGTGGGGAATGGGGGTGAAGTAAGAAACTGATGAGGTGATAGGTGAAGTCAGGTTAGTGGGGAAGGGGGGTGAAGTAAGGTGGGAGGTGATAGGAGAAGTCAGGTTAGTGGGGAAGGGGGTGAAGTAAGGTGGGAGGTGATAGGTGAAATCAGGTTAGTGGGGAAGGGCGTGAAGTAAGGTGGGAGGTGATAGGTGAAGTCAGGTTAGTGGGGAAGGGGGGTGAAGTAAGAAACTGAGAGGTGATAGGTGAAGTCAGGTTAGTGGGTAAGTGGGGTGAAGTAAGAAACTGGGAGGTGATAGGGGAAGTCGGGTTAGTGAGGAAGTGGGGTGAAGTAAGGTGGGAGGTGATAGGTGAAGTCAGGTTAGTGGGGAAGGGGGGTGAAGTAAGAAACTGAGAGGTGATAGGTGAAGTCTGGTTAGTGGGAAAGTGGGTGAGGTAAGGTGGGAGGTGATAGGTGAAGTCAGGTTAGTGGGGAAGGGGGGTGAAGTAAGAAACTGGGAGGTGATAGGGGAAGTCAGGTTAGTGGGGAAGGGGGGTGAAGTAAGAAACTGAGAGGTGATAGGTGAAGCCAGATTAGTGGGTAAGTGGGGTGAAGTAAGAAACTGGGAGGTGATAGTGGAAGTCGGGTTAGTGGGGAAGGGGGTGAAGTAAGGTGGGAGGTGATAGGTGAAATCAGGTTAGTGGGGAAGGGCGTGAAGTAAGGTGGGAGGTGATAGGTGAAGTCAGGTTAGTGGGGAATGGGGGTGAAGTAAGAAACTGATGAGGTGATAGGTGAAGTCAGGTTAGTGGGGAAGGGGGGTGAAGTAAGGTGGGAGGTGATAGGAGAAGTCAGGTTAGTGGGGAAGGGGGTGAAGTAAGAAACTGGGAGGTTATAGGTGAAGTCAGGTTAGTGGGGAAGGGGGTGAGGTAAGGTGGGAGGTGATAGGTGAAGTCAGGTTAGTGGGGAAGGGGTTGAGGTAAGTTGGGAGGTGATAGGTGAAGTCATGTTAGTGGGGAAGGGGGTTGAAGTAAGGTGGGAGGTGATAGGGGAAGTCATGTTACTGGGGAAGTGGGGTGAAGGAAGGTGGGAGGTGATAGGGGAAGTCAGGTTAGTGGGGAAGGGGGGTGAAGTAAGAAACTGGGAGGTGATAGGTGAAGTCAGGTTAGTGGGGAAGTGGGTGAGGTAAGGTGGGAGGTGATAGGTGAAGTCATGTTAGTGGGGAAGGGGGTTGAAGTAAGGTTGGAGGTGATAGGGGAAGTCATGTTAGTGGGGAAGTGGGGTGAAGTAAGGTGGGAGGTGATAGGGGAAGTCAGGTTAGTGGGGAAGTGGGATGAAGTAAGGTGGGAGGTGATAGGTGAAGTCAGGTTAGTGGGGAAGGGGGTGAAGAAAGAAGCTGGGAGATGATAGGTGAAGTCAGGTTAGTCGGGAATGGGGGTGAAGTAAGGTGGGAGGTGATAGGTGAAGTCAGGTTAGTGGGGAAGCGGGTGAGGTAAGGTGGGAGGTGATAGGGGAAGTCAGGTTAGTGGGGAAGTGGGGTGAAGTAAGAAACTGGGAGGTGATAGGTGAAGTCAGGTTAGTGTGGAAGGGGGTGAAGAAAGAAGCTGGGAGATGATAGGTGAAGTCAGGTTAGTCCGGAATGGGGGTGAAGTAAGGTGGGAGGTGATAGGTGAAGTCAGGTTAGTGGGGAAGGGGGTGAAGAAAGAAGCTGGGAGATGATAGGTGAAGTCAGGTTAGTCGGGAATGGGGGTGAAGTAAGGTGGGAGGTGATAGGTGAAGTCAGGTTAGTGGGGAAGTGGGGTGAAGTAATGTGGGAGGTGATAGGAGAAGTCAGGTTAGTGGGGAAGGGGGTGAAGTATGGTGGGAGGTGATAGGTGAAGTCAGGTTAGTGGGGAAGGGGGTGAGGTAAGATGGGAGGTGATAGGTGAAGTCAGTTTAGTGGGGAAGGCGGTTGAAGTAAGGTGGGAGGTGATAGGTAAGGTCAGGTTAGTCGGGATTGGGGGTGAAGTAAGGTGGGAGGTGATAGGTGAAGTCAGGTTAGTGGCGAAGGGGTTGAGGTAAGTTGGGAGGTGATAGGTGAAGTCAGGTTAGTGGGGAAGGGGGTTGAAGTAAGTTGGCAGGTGATAGGTGAAGTCAGATTAGTGGGGAAGGGGGTGAGGTAAGGTGGGAACTGATAGGTGAAGTCAGCTTAGTGGGGAAGGGGGGTGAAGTAAGAAACTGGGAGGTGATAGGTGAAGTCAGGTTAGTGGGGAAGGGGGTGAGGTAAGGTGGGAGGTGATAGGTGAAGTCAGGTTAGTGGGGAAGGGGTTGAGGTAAGTTGGGAGGTGATTCGTGAAGTCATGTTAGTGGGGAAGGGGGTTGAAGTAAGGTGGGAGGTGATAGGGGAAGTCATGTTAGTGGGGAAGTGGGGTGAAGTAAGGTGGGAGGTGATAGGGGAAGTCAGGTTAGTGGGGAAGGGGGGTGAAGTAAGAAACTGGGAGGTGATAGATGAAGTCAGGTTAGTGGGGAAGTGGGTGAGGTAAGGTGGGAGGTGATAGGTGAAGTCATGTTAGTGGGGAAGGGGGTTGAAGTAAGGTGGGAGGTGATAGGGGAAGTCATGTTAGTGGGGAAGTGTGGTGAAGTAAGGTGGGAGGTGATAGGGGAAGTCAGCTTAGTGGGGAAGTGGGATGAAGTAAGGTGGGAGGTGATAGTTGAAGTCATGTTAGTGGGGAAGGGGGTTGAAGTAAGGTGGGAGGTGATAGGTGAAGTCAGGTTAGTGGGGAATGGGGGTGAAGTAAGGTGGGAGGTGATAGGTGAAGTCAGGTTAGTGGGGAATGGGGGTGAAGTAAGAAACTGGGAGGTGATAGGTGAAGTCAGGTTAGTGGGGAAGGGGGTGAGGTAAGGTGGGAGGTGATAGGTGAAGTCAGGTTAGTGGGGAAGGGGGGTGAAGTAAGAAACTGGGAGGTGATAGGGGAAGTCAGTTTAGTGGAGATGGGTGTGAAGTAAGAAGCTGGGAGGTGATAGGTGAAGTCAGATTAATGGGGAAGGGGGTTGAAGTAAGGTGTGGGTGATAGGTGAATTCCGTTTAGTGGGGAAGGGGGTTGAAGTAAGAAACTGAGAGGTGATAGGTGAAGTCAGGTTAGTGGGGAAGGGGGGTGAAGTAAGAAACTGGGAGGTGATAGGGGAAGTCAGTTTAGTGGAGATGGGTGTGAAGTAAGAAGCTGGGAGGTGATAGGTGAAGTCAGATTAATGGGGAAGGGGGTTGAAGTAAGGTGTGGGTGATAGGTGAATTCCGTTTAGTGGGGAAGGGGGTTGAAGTAAGGTGGGAGGTGATAGGTGAAGTCTGGTTAGTGGGGAAGTGGGTGAGGTAAGGTGGGAGGTGATAGGTGAAGTCAGGTTAGTGGGGAATGGGGGTGAAGTAAGAAACTGGGAGGTGATAGGTGAAGTCTGGTTAGTGGGGAAGTGGGTGAGGTAAGGTGGGAAGTGATAGGTGAAGTCAGGTTAGTGGGGAAGTGGGGTGAAGTAAGAAACTGGGTGGTGATAGGGGAAGTCGGGTTAGTGGGGAAGTGGGGTGAAGTAAGGTGGGAGGTGATAGGTGAAGTCTGGTTAGTGGGGAAGGGGGTGAAGAAAGAAGCTGGGAGATGATAGGTGAAGTCAGGTTAGTCGGGAAGGGGGTTGAAGTAAGGTGGGAGGTGATAGGTGAAGTCAGATTAGTGGGGAATGGGGGTGAAGTAAGAAACTGATGAGGTGATAGGTGAAGTCAGGTTAGTGGGGAAGGGGGGTGAAGTAAGGTGGGAGGTGATAGGAGAAGTCAGGTTAGTGGGGAAGGGGGTGAAGTAAGGTGGGAGGTGATAGGTGAAATCAGGTTAGTGGGGAAGGGCGTGAAGTAAGGTGGGAGGTGATAGGTGAAGTCAGGTTAGTGGGGAAGGGGGGTGAAGTAAGAAACTGAGAGGTGATAGGTGAAGTCAGGTTAGTGGGTAAGTGGGGTGAAGTAAGAAACTGGGAGGTGATAGGGGAAGTCGGGTTAGTGAGGAAGTGGGGTGAAGTAAGGTGGGAGGTGATAGGTGAAGTCAGGTTAGTGGGGAAGGGGGGTGAAGTAAGAAACTGAGAGGTGATAGGTGAAGTCAGGTTAGTGGGTAAGTGGGGTGAAGTAAGAAACTGGGAGGTGATAGGTGAAGTCTGGTTAGTGGGGAAGTTGGTGAGGTAAGGTGGGAGGTGATAGGTGAAGTCAGGTTAGTGGGGAATGGGGGTGAAGTAAGAAACTGGGAGGTGATAGGTGAAGTCTGGTTAGTGGGAAAGTGGGTGAGGTAAGGTGGGAGGTGATAGGTGAAGTCAGGTTAGTGGGGAAGGGGGGTGAAGTAAGAAACTGGGAGGTGATAGGGGAAGTCAGGTTAGTGGGGAAGGAGGGTGAAGTAAGAAACAGAGAGGTGATAGGTGAAGCCAGGTTAGTGGGTAAGTGGGGTGAAGTAAGAAACTGGGAGGTGATAGTGGAAGTCGGGTTAGTGGGGAAGGGGGTGAAGTAAGGTGGGAGGTGATAGGTGAAATCAGGTTAGTGGGGAAGGGCGTGAAGTAAGGTGGGAGGTGATAGGTGAAGTCAGGTTAGTGGGGAAGGGGGGTGAAGTAAGAAACTGAGAGGTGATAGGTGAAGTCAGGTTAGTGGGTAAGTGGGGTGAAGTAAGAAACTGGGAGGTGATAGGGGAAGTCGGGTTAGTGAGGAAGTGGGGTGAAGTAAGGTGGGAGGTGATAGGTGAAGTCAGGTTAGTGGGGAAGGGGGGTGAAGTAAGAAACTGAGAGGTGATAGGTGAAGTCAGGTTAGTGGGTAAGTGGGGTGAAGTAAGAAACTGGGAGGTGATAGGTGAAGTCTGGTTAGTGGGGAAGTTGGTGAGGTAAGGTGGGAGGTGATAGGTGAAGTCAGGTTAGTGGGGAATGGGGGTGAAGTAAGAAACTGGGAGGTGATAGGTGAAGTCTGGTTAGTGGGAAAGTGGGTGAGGTAAGGTGGGAGGTGATAGGTGAAGTCAGGTTAGTGGGGAAGGGGGGTGAAGTAAGAAACTGGGAGGTGATAGGTGAAGCCAGGTTAGTGGGTAAGTGGGGTGAAGTAAGAAACTGGGAGGTGATAGGGGAAGTCGGGTTAGTGGGGAAGTGGGGTGAAGTAAGGTGGGAGGTGATAGGTGAAGTCTGGTTAGTGGGGAAGTGGGTGAGGTAAGGTGGGAGGTGATAGGTGAAGTCATGTTAGTGGGGAATGGGGGTGAAGTAAGAAACTGGGAGGTGATAGGTGAAGTCTGGTTAGTGGGAAAGTGGGTGAGGTAAGCTGGGAGGTGATAGGTGAAGTCAGGTTAGTGGGGAAGGGGGGTGAAGTAAGAAACTGGGAGATGATAGGGGAAGTCAGGTTAGTGGGGAACGGGGTGAAGTAAGAAACTGGGAGGTGATAGGGGAAGTCAGGTTAGTGGGGAAGTGGGGTGAAGTAAGAAACTGGGAGGTGATAGGTGAAGTCAGGTGAGTGGGGAAGGGGGTGAGGTAAGGTGGGAGGTGATAGGTGAAGTCAGGTTAGTGGGGAAGGGGGGTGAAGTAAGAAACTGGGAGGTGATAGATGAAGTCAGGTTAGTGGGGAAGTGGGTAAGGTAAGGTGGGAGGTGATAGGTGAAGTCAGGTTATTGGGGAAGGGGATGAGGTAAGGTGGGAGGTGATAGGTGAAGTCAGGTTATTGGGGAAGGGGGTTGAAGTAAGGTGGGAGGTGATAGGTGAAGTCAGGTTAGTGAGGAAGGGGGTGAAGAAAGAAGCTGGGAGATGATAGGTGAAGTCAGGTTAGTCGGGAATGGGGGTGAAGTAAGGTGGGAGGTGATAGATGAAGTCAGGTTAGTGGGGAAGGGGGTGAGGTAAGGTGGGAGGTGATAGGTGAAGTCAGGTTAGTGGGGAAGGGGGGTGAAGTAAGAAACTGGGAGGTGATAGATGAAGTCAGGTTAGTGGGGAAGTGGGTAAGGTAAGGTGGGAGGTGATAGGTGAAGTCAGGTTATTGGGGACGGGGATGAGGTAAGGTGGGAGGTGATAGGTGAAGTCAGGTTATTGGGGAAGGGGGTTGAAGTAAGGTGGGAGGTGATAGGTGAAGTCAGGTTAGTGGGGAAGAGGGTGAAGAAAGAAGCTGGGAGATGATAGGTGAAGTCAGGTTAGTCGGGAATCGGGGTGAAGTAAGGTGGGAGGTGATAGGGGAAGTCAGGTTAGTGGGGAAGTGGGGTGTAGTAAGAAACTGGGAGGTGATAGGTGAAGTCAGGTTAGTGTGGAAGGGGGTGAAGAAAGAAGCTGGGAGATGATAGGTGAAGTCAGGTTAGTCGGGAATGGGGGTGAAGTAAGGTGGGAGGTGATAGGTGAAGTCAGGTTAGTTGGGAAGGGGGTGAAGAAAGAAGCTGGGAGATGATAGGTGAAGTCAGGTTAGTCGGGAATGGGGGTGAAGTAAGGTGGGAGGTGATAGGTGAAGTCAGGTTAGTGGGGAAGGGGGGTGAAGTAATGTGGGAGGAGATAGGAGAAGTCAGGTTAGTGGGGAAGGGGGTGAAGTATGGTGGGAGGTGATAGGTGAAGTCAGGTTAGTGGGGAAGGGGGTGAGGTAAGATGGGAGGTGATAGGTGAAGTCAGTTTAGTGGGGAAGGCGGTTGAAGTAAGGTGGGAGGTGATAGGTAAGGTCAGGTTAGTCGGGATTGGGGGTGAAGTAAGGTGGGAGGTGATAGGTGAAGTCAGGTTAGTGGGGAAGGGGGTTGAAGTAAGTTGGCAGGTGATAGGTGAAGTCAGATTAGTGGGGAAGGGGGTGAGGTAAGGTGGGAACTGATAGGTGAAGTCAGGTTAGTGGGGAAGGGGGTGATGTAAGGTGGGAGGTGATAGGTGAAGTCAGGTTAGTGGGGAAGGGGTTGAGGTAAGTTGGGAGGTGATAGGTGAAGTCATGTCAGTGGGGAAGGGGGTTGAAGTAAGGTGGGAGGTGATAGGTGAAGTCATGTTAGTGGGGAAGGGGGTTGAAGTAAGGTGGGAGGTGATAGGGGAAGTCATGTTAGTGGGGAAGTGCGGTGAAGTAAGGTGGGAGGTGATAGGGGAAGTCAGGTTAGTGGGGAAGGGGGGTGAAGTAAGAAACTGGGAGGTGATAGGTGAAGTCAGGTTAGTGGGGAAGTGGGTGAGGTAAGGTGGGAGGTGACAGGGGAAGTCAGGTTAGTGGGGAAGTGGGGTGAAGTAAGGTGGGAGGTGATAGGTGAAGTCATGTTAGTGGGGAAGGGGGTTGAAGTAAGGTGGGAGGTGATAGGGGAAGTCATGTTAGTGGGGAAGTGCGGTGAAGTAAGGTGGGAGGTGATAGGTGAAGTCAGGTTAGTGGGGAAGGGGGTGAAGAAAGAAGCTGGGAGATGATAGGTGAAGTCAGGTTAGTCGGGAATGGGGGTGAAGTAAGGTGGGAGGTGATAGGTGAAGTCATGTTAGTGGGGAAGGGGGTTGAAGTAAGGTGGGAGGTGATAGGGGAAGTCAGGTTAGTGGGGAAGGGGGGTGAAGTAAGAAACTGGGAGGTGATAGGTGAAGTCAGGTTAGTGGGGAAAGGGGTGAGGTAAGGTGGGAGGTGATAGGTGAAGTCAGGTTAGTGGGGAAGGGGTTGAGGTAAGTTGGGAGGTGATAGGTGAAGTCATGTTAGTGGGGAAGGGGGTTGAAGTAAGGTGGGAGGTGATAGGGGAAGTCATGTTAGTGGGGAAGTGGGGTGAAGTAAGGTGGGAGGTGATAGGGGAAGTCAGGTTAGTGGGGAAGGGGGGTGAGGTAAGAAACTGGGAGGTGATAGGTGAAGTCAGGTTAGTGGGGAAGTGGGTGAGGTAAGGTGGGAGGTGATAGGTGAAGTCATGTTAGTGGGGAAGGGGGTTGAAGTAAGGTGGGAGGTGATAGGGGAAGTCATGTTAGTGGGGAAGTGTGGTGAAGTAAGGTGGGAGGTGATAGGGGAAGTCAGCTTAGTGGGGAAGTGGGATGAAGTAAGGTGGGAGGTGATAGGTAAGGTCAGGTTAGTCGGGATTGGGGGTGAAGTAAGGTGGGAACTGATAGGTGAAGTCAGGTTAATGGGGAAGGGGGTGAAGTAAGAAACTGGGAGGTGATAGGTGAAGTCAGGTTAGTGGGGAAGGGGGTGAGGTAAGGTGGGAGGTGATAGGTGAAGTCAGGTTAGTGGGGAAGGGGGATGAAGTAAGAAACTGGGAGGTGATAGGGGAAGTCAGTTTAGTGGACATGGGTGTGAAGTAAGAAGCTGGGAGGTGATAGGTGAAGTCAGATTAATGGGGAAGGGGGTTGAAGTAAGGTGTAGGTGATAGGTGAATTCCGTTTAGTGGGGAAGGGGGTTGAAGTAAGGTGGGAGGTGATAGGTGAAGTCTGGTTAGTGGGGAAGTGGGTGAGGTAAGGTGGGAGGTGATAGGTGAAGTCAGGTTAGTGGGGAATGGGGGTGAAGTAAGAAACTGGGAGGTGATAGGTGAAGTCTGGTTAGTGGGGAAGTGGGTGAGGTAAGGTGGGAAGTGATAGGTGAAGTCAGGTTAGTGGGGAAGTGGGGTGAAGTAAGAAACTGGGTGGTGATAGGGGAAGTCGGGTTAGTGGGGAAGTGGGGTGAAGTAAGGTGGGAGGTGATAGGTGAAGTCTGGTTAGTGGGGAAGGGGGTGAAGAAAGAAGCTGGGAGATGATAGGTGAAGTCAGGTTAGTCGGGAAGGGGGTTGAAGTAAGGTGGGAGGTGATAGGTGAAGTCAGATTAGTGGGGAATGGGGGTGAAGTAAGAAACTGATGAGTTGATAGGTGAAGTCAGGTTAGTGGGGAAGGGGGGTGAAGTAAGGTGGGAGGTGATAGGAGAAGTCAGGTTAGTGGGGAAGGGGGTGAAGTAAGGTGGGAGGTGATAGGTGAAATCAGGTTAGTGGGGAAGGGCGTGAAGTAAGGTGGGAGGTGATAGGTGAAGTCAGGTTAGTGGGGAAGGGGGGTGAAGTAAGAAACTGGGAGGTGATGGGGAAGTCGGGTTAGTGAGGAAGTGGGGTGAAGTAAGGTGGGAGGTGATAGGTGAAGTCAGGTTAGTGGGGAAGGGGGGTGAAGTAAGAAACTGAGAGGTGATAGGTGAAGTCAGGTTAGTGGGTAAGTGGGGTGAAGTAAGAAACTGGGAGGTGATAGGTGAAGTCTGGTTAGTGGGGAAGTTGGTGAGGTAAGGTGGGAGGTGATAGGTGAAGTCAGGTTAGTGGGGAATGGGGGTGAAGTAAGAAACTGGGAGGTGATAGGTGAAGTCTGGTTAGTGGGAAAGTGGGTGAGGTAAGGTGGGAGGTGATAGGTGAAGTCAGGTTAGTGGGGAAGGGGGGTGAAGTAAGAAACTGGGAGCTGATAGGGGAAGTCAGGTTAGTGGGGAAGGGGGGTGAAGTAAGAAACTGAGAGGTGATAGGTGAAGCCAGGTTAGTGGGTAAGTGGGGTGAAGTAAGAAACTGGGAGGTAATAGTGGAAGTCGGGTTAGTGGGGAAGGGGGTGAAGTAAGGTGGGAGGTGATAGGTGAAATCAGGTTAGTGGGGAAGAGCGTGAAGTAAGGTGGGAGGTGATAGGTGAAGTCAGGTTAGTGGGGAAGGGGGGTGAAGTAAGAAAATGAGAGTTGATAGGTGAAGTCAGGTTAGTGGGTAAGTGGGGTGAAGTAAGAAACTGGGAGGTGATAGGGGAAGTCGGGTTAGTGAGGAAGTGGGGTGAAGTAAGAAACTGGGAGGTGATAGGTGAAGTCTGGTTAGTGGGGAAGTTGGTGAGGTAAGGTGGGAGGTGATAGGTGAAGTCAGGTTAGTGGGGAAGGGGGGTGAAGTAAGAAACTGGGAGGTGATAGGTGAAGCCAGGTTAGTGGGTAAGTGGGGTGAAGTAAGAAACTGGGAGGTGATAAGGGAAGTCGGGTTAGTGGGGAAGTGGGGTGAAGTAAGGTGGGAGGTGATAGGTGAAGTCTGGTTAGTGGGGAAGTGGGTGAGTTAAGGTGGGAGGTGATAGGTGAAGTCAGGTTAGTGGGGAATGGGGGTGAAGTAAGAAACTGGGAGGTGATAGGTGAAGTCTGGTTAGTGGGAAAGTGGGTGAGGTAAGCTGGGAGGTGATAGGTGAAGTCAGGTTAGTGGGGAAGGGGGGTGAAGTAAGAAACTGGGAGGTGATAGGGGAAGTCAGGTTAGTGGGGAACGGGGTGAAGTAAGAAACTGGGAGGTGATAGGGGAAGTCAGGTTAGTGGGGAAGGGGGGTGAAGTAAGAAACTGAGAGGTGATAGGTGAAGTCAGGTTAGTGGGTAAGTGGGGTGAAGTAAGAAACTGGGAGGTGATAGGTGAAGTCTGGTTAGTGGGAAAGTGGGTGAGGTAAGGTGGGAGGTGATAGGTGAAGTCAGGTTAGTGGGGAAGGGGGGTGAAGTAAGAAACTGGGAGGTGATAGGTGAAGCCAGGTTAGTGGGTAAGTGGGGTGAAGTAAGAAACTGGGAGGTGATAGGGGAAGTCGTGTTAGTGGGGAAGTGGGGTGAAGTAAGGTGGGAGGTGATAGGTGAAGTCTGGTTAGTGGGGAAGTGGGTGAGGTAAGGTGGGAGGTGATAGGTGAAGTCAGGTTAGTGGGGAATGGGGGTGAAGTAAGAAACTGGGAGGTGATAGGTGAAGTCTGGTTAGTGGGAAAGTGGGTGAGGTAAGCTGGGAGGTGATAGGTGAAGTCAGGTTAGTGGGGAAGGGGGGTGAAGTAAGAAACTGGGAGGTGATAGGGGAAGTCAGGTTAGTGGGGAAGGGGGGTGAAGTAAGAAACTGAGAGGTGATAGGTGAAGTCAGGTTAGTGGGTAAGTGGGGTGAAGTAAGAAACTGGGAGGTGATAGGTGAAGTCTGGTTAGTGGGGAAGTTGGTGAGGTAAGGTGGGAGGTGATAGGTGAAGTCAGGTTAGTGGGGAAGGGGGGTGAAGTAAGAAACTGGGAGGTGATAGGTGAAGCCAGGTTAGTGGGTAAGTGGGGAGAAGTAAGAAACTGGGAGGTGATAGGGGAAGTCGGGTTAGTGGGGAAGTGGGGTGAAGTAAGGTGGGAGGTGATAGGTGAAGACTGGTTAGTGGGGAAGTGGGTGAGGTAAGGTGGGAGGTGATAGGTGAAGTCAGGTTAGTGGGGAAGGGGGGTGAAGTAAGAAACTGAGAGGTGATAGGTGAAGTCAGGTTAGTGGGTAAGTGGGGTGAAGTAAGAAACTGGGAGGTGATAGGTGAAGTCTGGTTAGTGGGGAAGTTGGTGAGGTAAGGTGGGAGGTGATAGGTGAAGTCAGGTTAGTGGGGAATGGGGGTGAAGTAAGAAACTGGGAGGTGATAGGTGAAGTCTGGTTAGTGGGAAAGTGGGTGAGGTAAGGTGGGAGGTGATAGGTGAAGTCAGGTTAGTGGGGAAGGGGGGTGAAGTAAGAAACTGGGAGGTGATAGGTGAAGCCAGGTTAGTGGGTAAGTGGGGTGAAGTAAGAAACTGGGAGGTGATAGGGGAAGTCGGGTTAGTGGGGAAGTGGGGTGAAGTAAGGTGGGCGGTGATAGGTGAAGTCTGGTTAGTGGGGAAGTGGGTGAGGTAAGGTGGGAGGTGATAGGTGAAGTCAGGTTAGTGGGGAATGGGGGTGAAGTAAGAAACTGGGAGGTGATAGGTGAAGTCTGGTTAGTGGGAAAGTGGGTGAGGTAAGCTGGGAGGTGATAGGTGAAGTCAGGTTAGTGGGGAAGGGGGGTGAAGTAAGAAACTGGGAGGTGATAGGGGAAGTCAGGTTAGTGGGGAAGGGGGGTGAAGTAAGAAACTGAGAGGTGATAGGTGAAGTCAGGTTAGTGGGTAAGTGGGGTGAAGTAAGAAACTGTGTGGTGATAGGTGAAGTCTGGTTAGTGGGGAAGTTGGTGAGGTAAGGTGGGAGGTGATAGGAGAAGTCAGGTTAGTGGGGAAGGGGGGTGAAGTAAGAAACTGGGAGGTGATAGGTGAAGCCAGGTTAGTGGGTAAGTGGGGTGAAGTAAGAAACTGGGAGGTGATAGGGGAAGTCGGGTTAGTGGGGAAGTGGGGTGAAGTAAGGTGGGAGGTGATAGGTGAAGTCTGGTTAGTGGGGAAGTGGGTGAGGTAAGGTGGGAGGTGATAGGTGAAGTCAGGTTAGTGGGGAATGGGGGTGAAGTAAGAAACTGGGAGGTGATAGGTGAAGTCTGGTTAGTGGGAAAGTGGGTGAGGTAAGCTGGGAGGTGATAGGTGAAGTCAGGTTAGTGGGGAAGGGGGGTGAAGTAAGAAACTGGGAGGTGATAGGGGAAGTCAGGTTAGTGGGGAACGGGGTGAAGTAAGAAACTGGGAGGTGATAGGGGAAGTCAGGTTAGTGGGGAAGGGGGGTGAAGTAAGAAACTGAGAGGTGATAGGTGAAGTCAGGTTAGTGGGTAAGTGGGGTGAAGTAAGAAACTGGGAGGTGATAGGTGAAGTCTGGTTAGTGGGAAAGTGGGTGAGGTAAGGTGGGAGGTGATAGGTGAAGTCAGGTTAGTGGGGAAGGGGGGTGAAGTAAGAAACTGGGAGGTGATAGGTGAAGCCAGGTTAGTGGGTAAGTGGGGTGAAGTAAGAAACTGGGAGGTGATAGGGGAAGTCGGGTTAGTGGGGAAGTGGGGTGAAGTAAGGTGGGAGGTGATAGGTGAAGTCTGGTTAGTGGGGAAGTGGGTGAGGTAAGGTGGGAGGTGATAGGTGAAGTCAGGTTAGTGGGGAATGGGGGTGAAGTAAGAAACTGGGAGGTGATAGGTGAAGTCTGGTTAGTGGGAAAGTGGGTGAGGTAAGCTGGGAGGTGATAGGTGAAGTCAGGTTAGTGGGGAAGGGGGGTGAAGTAAGAAACTGGGAGGTGATAGGGGAAGTCAGGTTAGTGGGGAACGGGGTGAAGTAAGAAACTGGGAGGTGATAGGGGAAGTCAGGTTAGTGGGGAAGTGGGGTGAAGTAAGAAACTGGGAGGTGATAGGTGAAGTCAGGTGAGTTGGGAAGGGGGTGAGGTAAGGTGGGAGGTGATAGGTGAAGTCAGGTTAGTGGGGAAGGGGGGTGAAGTAAGAAACTGGGAGGTGATAGATGAAGTCAGGTTAGTGGGGAAGTGGGTAAGGTAAGGTGGGAGGTGATAGGTGAAGTCAGGTTATTGGGGAAGGGGATGAGGTAAGGTGGGAGGTGATAGGTGAAGTCAGGTTATTGGGGAAGGGGGTTGAAGTAAGGTGGGAGGTGATAGGTGAAGTCAGGTTAGTGAGGAAGGGGGTGAAGAAAGAAGCTGGGAGATGATAGGTGAAGTCAGGTTAGTCGGGAATGGGGGTGAAGTAAGGTGGGAGGTGATAGGTGAAGTCAGGTTAGTGGGGAAGGGGGTGAGGTAAGGTGGGAGGTGATAGGTGAAGTCAGGTTAGTGGGGAAGGGGGGTGAAGTAAGAAACTGGGAGGTGATAGATGAAGTCAGGTTAGTGGGGAAGTGGGTAAGGTAAGGTGGGAGGTGATAGGTGAAGTCAGGTTATTGGGGACGGGGATGAGGTAAGGTGGGAGGTGATAGGTGAAGTCAGGTTATTGGGGAAGGGGGTTGAAGTAAGGTGGGAGGTGATAGGTGAAGTCAGGTTAGTGGGGAAGAGGGTGAAGAAAGAAGCTGGGAGATGATAGGTGAAGTCAGGTTAGTCGGGAATCGGGGTGAAGTAAGGTGGGAGGTGATAGGGGAAGTCAGGTTAGTGGGGAAGTGGGGTGAAGTAAGAAACTGGGAGGTGATAGGTGAAGTCAGGTTAGTGTGGAAGGGGGTGAAGAAAGAAGCTGGGAGATGATAGGTGAAGTCAGGTTAGTCGGGAATGGGGGTGAAGTAAGGTGGGAGGTGATAGGTGAAGTCAGGTTAGTGGGGAAGGGGGTGAAGAAAGAAGCTGGGAGATGATAGGTGAAGTCAGGTTAGTCGGGAATGGGGGTGAAGTAAGGTGGGAGGTGATAGGTGAAGTCAGGTTAGTGGGGAAGGGGGGTGAAGTAATGTGGGAGGAGATAGGAGAAGTCAGGTTAGTGGGGACGGGGGTGAAGTATGGTGGGAGGTGATAGGTGAAGTCAGGTTAGTGGGGAAGGGGGTGAGGTAAGATGGGAGGTGATAGGTGAAGTCAGTTTAGTGGGGAAGGCGGTTGAAGTAAGGTGGGAGGTGATAGGTAAGGTCAGGTTAGTCGGGATTGGGGGTGAAGTAAGGTGGGAGGTGATAGGTGAAGTCAGGTTAGTAGGGAAGGGGGTTGAAGTAAGTTGGCAGGTGATAGGTGAAGTCAGATTAGTGGGGAAGGGGGTGAGGTAAGGTGGGAACTGATAGGTGAAGTCAGGTTAGTGGGGAAGGGGGTGATGTAAGGTGGGAGGTGATTGGTAAAGTCAGGTTAGTGGGGAAGGGGTTGAGGTAAGTTGGGAGGTGATAGGTGAAGTCATGTCAGTGGGGAAGGGGGTTGAAGTAAGGTGGGAGGTGATAGGGGAAGTCATGTTAGTGGGGAAGTGCGGTGAAGTAAGGTGGGAGGTGATAGGGGAAGTCAGGTTAGTGAGGAAGGGGGGTGAAGTAAGAAACTGGGAGGTGATAGGTGAAGTCAGGTTAGTGGGGAAGTGGGTGAGGTAAGGTGGGAGGTGATAGGTGAAGTCAGGTTAGTGGGGAAGCGGGTGAGGTAAGGTGGGAGGTGATAGGGGAAGTCAGGTTAGTGGGGAAGTGGGGTGAAGTAAGAAACTGGGAGGTGATAGGTGAAGTCAGGTTAGTGTGGAAGGGGGTGAAGAAAGAAGCTCGGAGATGATAGGTGAAGTCAGGTTAGTCGGGTATGGGGGTGAAGTAAGGTGGGAGGTGATAGGTGAAGTCAGGTTAGTGGGGAAGGGGGTGAAGAAAGAAGCTGGGAGATGATAGGTGAAGTCAGGTTAGTCGGGAATGGGGGTGAAGTAAGGTGGGAGGTGATAGGTGAAGTCAGGTTAGTGGGGAAGTGGGGTGAAGTAATGTGGGAGGTGATAGGAGAAGTCAGGTTAGTGGGGAAGGGGGTGAAGTATGGTGGGAGGTGATAGGTGAAGTCAGGTTAGTGGGGAAGGGAGTTGAAGTAAGGTGGGAGGTGATAGGTAAGGTCAGGTTAGTCGGGATTGGGGGTGAAGTAAGGTGGGAGGTGATAGGTGAAGTCAGGTTAGTGGGGAAGGGGGTTGAAGTAAGGTGGGAGGTGATAGGTAAGGTCAGGTTAGTCGGGATTGGGGGTGAAGTAAGGTGGGAGCTGATAGGTGAAGTCAGGTTAGTGGGGAAGGGGGTTGAAGTAAGGTGGGAGGTGATAGGGGAAGTCAGGTTAGTGGGGAAGGGGGGTGAAGTAAGAAACTGGGAGGTGATAGGTGAAGTCAGGTTAGTGGGGAAGGGGGTGAGGTAAGGTGGGAGGTGATAGGTGAAGTCAGGTTAGTGGGGAAGGGGTTGAGGTAAGTTGGGAGGTGATAGGTGAAGTCATGTTAGTGGGGAAGGGGGTTGAAGTAAGGTGGGAGGTGATAGGGGAAGTCATGTTAGTGGGGAAGTGGGGTGAAGTAAGGTGGGAGGTGATAGGGGAAGTCAGGTTAGTGGGGAAGGGGGGTGAAGTAAGAAACTGGGAGGTGATAGGTGAAGTCAGGTTAGTGGGGAAGTGGGTGAGGTAAGGTGGGAGGTGATAGGTGAAGTCATGTTAGTGGGGAAGGGGGTTGAAGTAAGGTGGGAGGTGATAGGGGAAGTCATGTTAGGGGGGAAGTGTGGTGAAGTAAGGTGGGAGGTGATAGGGGAAGTCAGCTTAGTGGGGAAGTGGGATGAAGTAAGGTGGGAGGTGATAGGTAAGGTCAGGTTAGTCGGGATTGGGGGTGAAGTAAGGTGGGAGGTGATAGGTGAAGTCAGGTTAGTGGGGAAGTGGGTTGAAGTAAGGTGGGAGGTGATAGGGGAAGTCAGGTTAGAGGGGAAGGGGGGTGAAGTAAGAAACTGGGAGGTGATAGGTGAAGTCAGGTTAGTGGGGAAGGGGGTGAGGTAAGGTGGGAGGTGATAGGTGAAGTCAGGTTAGTGGGGAAGGGGTTGAGGTAAGTTGGGAGGTGATAGGTGAAGTCATGTTAGTGGGGAAGGGGGTTGAAGTAAGGTGGGAGGTGATAGGGGAAGTCATGTTAGTGGGGAAGTGGGGTGAAGTAAGGTGGGAGGTGATAGGGGAAGTCAGGTTAGTGGGGAAGGGGGGTGAAGTAAGAAACTGGGAGGTGATAGGTGAAGTCAGGTTAGTGGGGAAGTGGGTGAGGTAAGGTGGGAGGTGATAGGTGAAGTCATGTTAGTGGGGAAGGGGGTTGAAGTAAGGTGGGAGGTGATAGGGGAAGTCATGTTAGTGGGGAAGTGTGGTGAAGTAAGGTGGGAGGTGATAGGGGAAGTCAGCTTAGTGGGGAAGTGGGATGAAGTAAGGTGGGAGGTGATAGGTAAGGTCAGGTTAGTCGGGATTGGGGGTGAAGTAAGGTGGGAGGTGATAGGTGAAGTCATGTTAGTGGGGAAGTGGGGTGAAGTAAGGTGGGAGGTGATAGGGGAAGTCAGGTTAGTGGGGAAGGGGGCTGAAGTAAGAAACTGGGAGGTGATAGGTGAAGTCAGGTTAGTGGGGAAGGGGGTTGAAGTAATGTGGGAGGTGATAGGTGAAGTCAGGTTAGTGGGGAATGGGGGTGAAGTAAGAAACTGGGAGGTGATAGGTGAAGTCATGTTAGTGGGGAAGTGGGTGAGGTAAGGTGGGAGGTGATAGGTGAAGTCATGTTAGTGGGGAAGGGGGTTGAAGTAAGGTGGGAGGTGATAGGGGAAGTCATGTTAGTGGGGAAGTGTGGTGAAGTAAGGTGGGAGGTGATAGGGGAAGTCAGCTTAGTGGGGAAGTGGGATGAAGTAAGGTGGGAGGTGATAGGTAAGGTCAGGTTAGTCGGGATTGGGGGTGAAGTAAGGTGGGAGGTGATAGGTGAAGTCATGTTAGTGGGGAAGTGGGGTGAAGTAAGGTGGGAGGTGATAGGTGAAGTCAGGTTAGTGGGGAAGGGGGGTGAAGTAAGAAACTGGGAGGTGATAGGGGAAGTCAGTTTAGTGGGGAAGGGTGTGAAGTAAGAAGCTGGGAGGTGATAG
Organism: Hemitrygon akajei; assembly: GCF_048418815.1. Classification (NCBI taxonomy): domain Eukaryota; kingdom Metazoa; phylum Chordata; class Chondrichthyes; order Myliobatiformes; family Dasyatidae; genus Hemitrygon; species Hemitrygon akajei. The sequence goes on along the minus strand of NC_133124.1, from coordinate 139,797,245 downwards.
GTGAAGTCAGATTAATGGGGAAGGGGGTTGAAGTAAGGTGTAGGTGATAGGTGAATTCCGGTTAGTGGGGAAGGGGGTTGAAGTAAGGTGGGAGGTGATAGGTGAAGACTGGTTAGTGGGGAAGTGGGTGAGGTAAGGTGGGAGGTGATAGGTGAAGTCAGGTTAGTGGGGAATGGGGGTGAAGTAAGAAACTGGGAGGTGATAGGTGAAGTCTGGTTAGTGGGGAAGTGGGTGAGGTAAGGTGGGAAGTGATAGGTGAAGTCAGGTTAGTGGGGAAGTGGGGTGAAGTAAGAAACTGGGTGGTGATAGGGGAAGTCGGGTTAGTGGGGAAGTGGGGTGAAGTAAGGTGGGAGGTGATAGCTGAAGTGTGGTTAGTGGGGAAGTGTGTGAGGTAAGGTGGGAGCTGATAGGTGAAGTCAGGTTAGTGGGGAATGGGGGTGAAGTAAGAAACTGGGAGGTGATAGGTGAAGTCAGGTGAGTGGGGAAGGGGGTGAGGTAAGGTGGGAGGTGATAGGTGAAGTCAGGTTAGTGGGGAAGGGGGTGAAGAAAGAAGCTGGGAGATGATAGGTGAAGTCAGGTTAGTCGGGAATGGGGGTGAAGTAAGGTGGGAGGTGATAGGTGAAGCCAGGTTAGTGGGGAAGGGGGTTGAAGTAAGGTGGGAGGTGATAGGTGAAGTCAGATTAGTGGGGAATGGGGGTGAAGTAAGAAACTGATGAGGTGATAGGTGAAATCAGGTTAGTGGGGAAGGGGGTGAGGTAAGGTGGGAGGTGATAGGTGAAGTCAGGTTAGTGGGGAAAGGGGGTGAAGTAAGGTGGGAGGTGATAGGTGAAGTCAGGTTAGTGGGGAAGGGGGGTGAAGTAAGGTGGGAGGTGATAGATGAATCAGGTTAGTGGGGAAGGGGGGTGAAGTAAGGTGGGAGGTGATAGGAGAAGTCAGGTTAGTGGGGAAGGGGGTGAAGTAAGGTGGGAGGTGATAGGTGAAATCAGGTTAGTGGGGAAGGGCGTGAAGTAAGGTGGGAGGTGATAGGTGAAGTCAGGTTAGTGGGGAAGGGGGGTGAAGTAAGAAACTGAGAGGTGATAGGTGAAGTCAGGTTAGTGGGTAAGTGGGGTGAAGTAAGAAACTGGGAGGTGATAGGGGAAGTCGGGTTAGTGAGGAAGTGGGGTGAAGTAAGGTGGGAGGTGATAGGTGAAGTCTGGTTAGTGGGGAAGTTGGTGAGGTAAGGTGAGAGGTGATAGGTGAAGTCAGGTTAGTGGGGAATGGGGGTGAAGTAAGAAACTGGGAGGTGATAGGTGAAGTCTGGTTAGTGGGAAAGTGGGTGAGGTAAGGTGGGAGGTGATAGGTGAAGTCAGGTTAGTGGGGAAGAGGGGTGAAGTAAGAAACTGGGAGGTGATAGGGGAAGTCAGGTTAGTGGGGAAGTGGGGTGAAGTAAGAAACTGGGAGGTGATAGGTGAAGTCAGGTGAGTGGGGAAGGGGGTGAGGTAAGGTGGGAGGTGATAGGTGAAGTCAGGTTAGTGGGGAAGGGGGGTGAAGTAAGAAACTGGGAGGTGATAGATGAAGTCAGGTTAGTGGGGAAGTGGGTAAGGTAAGGTGGGAGGTGATAGGTGAAGTCAGGTTATTGGGGAAGGGGATGAGGTAAGGTGGGAGGTGATAGGTGAAGTCAGGTTATTGGGGAAGGGGGTTGAAGTAAGGTGGGAGGTGATAGGTGAAGTCAGGTTAGTGAGGAAGGGGGTGAAGAAAGAAGCTGGGAGATGATAGGTGAAGTCAGGTTAGTCGGGAATGGGGGTGAAGTAAGGTGGGAGGTGATAGGTGAAGTCAGGTTAGTGGGGAAGGGGGTGAGGTAAGGTGGGAGGTGATAGGTGAAGTCAGGTTAGTGGGGAAGGGGGGTGAAGTAAGAAACTGGGAGGTGATAGATGAAGTCAGGTTAGTGGGGAAGTGGGTAAGGTAAGGTGGGAGGTGATAGGTGAAGTCAGGTTATTGGGGACGGGGATGAGGTAAGGTGGGAGGTGATAGGTGAAGTCAGGTTATTGGGGAAGGGGGTTGAAGTAAGGTGGGAGGTGATAGGTGAAGTCATGTTAGTGGGGAAGGGGGTTGAAGTAAGGTGGGAGGTGATAGGGGAAGTCAGCTTAGTGGGGAAGGGGGTTGAAGTAAGGTGGGAGGTGATAGGGGAAGTCAGGTTAGTGGGGAAGGGGGGTGAAGTAAGAAACTGGGAGGTGATAGGTGAAGTCAGGTTAGTGGGGAAGGGGGTGAGGTAAGGTGGGAGGTGATAGGTGAAGTCAGGTTAGTGGGGAAGGGGTTGAGGTAAGTTGGGAGGTGATAGGTGAAGTCATGTTAGTGGGGAAGGGGGTTGAAGTAAGGTGGGAGGTGATAGGGGAAGTCATGTTAGTGGGGAAGTGGGGTGAAGTAAGGTGGGAGGTGATAGGGGAAGTCAGGTTAGTGGGGAAGGGGGGTGAAGTAAGAAACTGGGAGGTGATAGGTGAAGTCAGGTTAGTGGGGAAGTGGGTGAGGTAAGGTGGGAGGTGATAGGTGAAGTCATGTTAGTGGGGAAGGGGGTTGAAGTAAGGTGGGAGGTGATAGGGGAAGTCATGTTAGTGGGGAAGTGTGGTGAAGTAAGGTGGGAGGTGATAGGGGAAGTCAGCTTAGTGGGGAAGTGGGATGAAGTAAGGTGGGAGGTGATAGGTAAGGTCAGGTTAGTCGGGATTGGGGGTGAAGTAAGGTGGGAGGTGATAGGTGAAGTCAGGTTAGTGGGGAAGGGGGTTGAAGTAAGGTGGGAGGTGATAGGGGAAGTCAGGTTAGTGGGGAAGGGGGGTGAAGTAAGAAACTGGGAGGTGATAGGTGAAGTCATGTTAGTGGGCAACGGGGTTGAAGTAAGGTGGGAGGTGATAGGGGAAGTCATGTTAGTGGGGAAGTGGGGTGAAGTAAGGTGGGAGGTGATAGGGGAAGTCAGGTTAGTGGGGAAGGGGGGTGAAGTAAGAAACTGGGAGGTGATAGGGGAAGTCAGTTTAGTGGGGAAGGGTGTGAAGTAAGAAACTGGGAGGTGATAGGGGAAGTCAGTTTAGTGGGGAAGTGGGGTGAAGTAAGAAACTGGGTGGTGATAGGGGAAGTCGGGTTAGTGGGGAAGTGGGGTGAAGTAAGGTGGGAGGTGATAGCTGAAGTCTTGTTAGTGGGGAAGTGTGTGAGGTAAGGTGGGAGCTGATAGGTGAAGTCAGGTTAGTGGGGAATGGGGGTGAAGTAAGAAACTGGGAGGTGATAGGTGAAGTCTGGTTAGTGGGGAAGTGGGTGAGGTAAGGTGGGAAGTGATAGGTGAAGTCAGGTTAGTGGGGAAGTGGGGTGAAGTAAGAATCTGGGAGGTGATAGGTGAAGTCAGGTTAGTGGGGAAGGGGGTGAAGTAAGGTGGGAGGTGATAGGTGAAGTCAGGTGAGTGGGGAAGGGGGTGAAGTAAGGTGGGAGGTGATAGGTGAAGCCAGGTTAGTGGGGATGGGGGTTGAAGTAAGGTGGGAGGTGATAGGTGAAGTCAGATTAGTGGGGAATGGGGGTGAAGTAAGAAACTGATGAGGTGATAGGTGAAATCAGGTTAGTGGGGAAGGGGGTGAGGTAAGGTGGGAGGTGATAGGTGAAGTCAGGTTAGTGGGGAAAGGGGGTGAAGTAAGGTGGGAGGTGATAGGTGAAGTCAGGTTAGTGGGGAAGGGGGGTGAAGTAAGGTGGGAGGTGATAGATGAATCAGGTTAGTGGGGAAGGGGGGTGAAGTAAGGTGGGAGGTGATAGGAGAAGTCAGGTTAGTGGGGAAGGGGGTGAAGTAAGGTGGGAGGTGATAGGTGAAATCAGGTTAGTGGGGAAGGGCGTGAAGTAAGGTGGGAGGTGATAGGTGAAGTCAGGTTAGTGGGGAAGGGGGGTGAAGTAAGAAACTGAGAGGTGATAGGTGAAGTCAGGTTAGTGGGTAAGTGGGGTGAAGTAAGAAACTGGGAGGTGATAGGGGAAGTCGGGTTAGTGAGGAAGTGGGGTGAAGTAAGGTGGGAGGTGATAGGTGAAGTCTGGTTAGTGGGGAAGTTGGTGAGGTAAGGTGAGAGGTGATAGGTGAAGTCAGGTTAGTGGGGAATGGGGGTGAAGTAAGAAACTGGGAGGTGATAGGTGAAGTCTGGTTAGTGGGAAAGTGGGTGAGGTAAGGTGGGAGGTGATAGGTGAAGTCAGGTTAGTGGGGAAGAGGGGTGAAGTAAGAAACTGGGAGGTGATAGGGGAAGTCAGGTTAGTGGGGAAGTGGGGTGAAGTAAGAAACTGGGAGGTGATAGGTGAAGTCAGGTGAGTGGGGAAGGGGGTGAGGTAAGGTGGGAGGTGATAGGTGAAGTCAGGTTAGTGGGGAAGGGGGGTGAAGTAAGAAACTGGGAGGTGATAGATGGTCAGGTTAGTGGGGAAGTGGGTAAGGTAAGGTGGGAGGTGATAGGTGAAGTCAGGTTATTGGGGAAGGGGATGAGGTAAGGTGGGAGGTGATAGGTGAAGTCAGGTTATTGGGGAAGGGGGTTGAAGTAAGGTGGGAGGTGATAGGTGAAGTCAGGTTAGTGAGGAAGGGGGTGAAGAAAGAAGCTGGGAGATGATAGGTGAAGTCAGGTTAGTCGGGAATGGGGGTGAAGTAAGGTGGGAGGTGATAGGTGAAGTCAGGTTAGTGGGGAAGGGGGGTGAAGTAAGAAACTGGGAGGTGATAGATGAAGTCAGGTTAGTGGGGAAGTGGGTAAGGTAAGGTGGGAGGTGATAGGTGAAGTCAGGTTATTGGGGACGGGGATGAGGTAAGGTGGGAGGTGATAGGTGAAGTCAGGTTATTGGGGAAGGGGGTTGAAGTAAGGTGGGAGGTGATAGGTGAAGTCATGTTAGTGGGGAAGGGGGTTGAAGTAAGGTGGGAGGTGATAGGGGAAGTCAGCTTAGTGGGGAAGGGGGTTGAAGTAAGGTGGGAGGTGATAGGGGAAGTCAGGTTAGTGGGGAAGGGGGGTGAAGTAAGAAACTGGGAGGTGATAGGTGAAGTCAGGTTAGTGGGGAAGGGGGTGAGGTAAGGTGGGAGGTGATAGGTGAAGTCAGGTTAGTGGGGAAGGGGTTGAGGTAAGTTGGGAGGTGATAGGTGAAGTCATGTTAGTGGGGAAGGGGGTTGAAGTAAGGTGGGAGGTGATAGGGGAAGTCATGTTAGTGGGGAAGTGGGATGAAGTAAGGTGGGAGGTGATAGGGGAAGTCAGGTTAGTGGGGAAGGGGGGTGAAGTAAGAAACTGGGAGGTGATAGGTGAAGTCAGGTTAGTGGGGAAGTGGGTGAGGTAAGGTGGGAGGTGATAGGTGAAGTCATGTTAGTGGGGAAGGGGGTTGAAGTAAGGTGGGAGGTGATAGGGGAAGTCATGTTAGTGGGGAAGTGTGGTGAAGTAAGGTGGGAGGTGATAGGGGAAGTCAGCTTAGTGGGGAAGTGGGATGAAGTAAGGTGGGAGGTGATAGGTAAGGTCAGGTTAGTCGGGATTGGGGGTGAAGTAAGGTGGGAGGTGATAGGTGAAGTCAGGTTAGTGGGGAAGGGGGTTGAAGTAAGGTGGGAGGTGATAGGGGAAGTCAGGTTAGTGGGGAAGGGGGGTGAAGTAAGAAACTGGGAGGTGATAGGGGAAGTCGGGTTAGTGAGGAAGTGGGGTGAAGTAAGGTGGGAGGTGATAGGTGAAGTCTGGTTAGTGGGGAAGTGGGGTGAAGTAAGAATCTGGGAGGTGATAGGTGAAGTCAGGTGAGTGGGGAAGGGGGTGAGGTAAGGTGGGAGGTGATAGGTGAAGTCAGGTTAGTGGGGAAGGGGGTGAAGTAAGGTGGGAGGTGATAGGTGAAGCCAGGTTAGTGGGGAAGGGGGTTGAAGTAAGGTGGGAGGTGATAGGTGAAGCCAGGTTAGTGGGGAAGGGGGTTGAAGTAAGGTGGGAGGTGATAGGTGAAGTCAGATTAGTGGGGAATGGGGGTGAAGTAAGAAACTGATGAGGTGATAGGTGAAATCAGGTTAGTGGGGAAGGGGGTGAAGTAAGGTGGGAGGTGATAGGTGAAGTCAGGTTAGTGGGGAAAGGGGGTGAAGTAAGGTGGGAGGTGATAGGTGAAGTCAGGTTAGTGGGGAAAGGGGGTGAAGTAAGGTGGGAGGTGATAGGTGAAGTCAGGTTAGTGGGGAAGGGGGGTGAAGTAAGGTGGGAGGTGATAGGTGAAGTCAGGTTAGTGGGGAAGGGGGGTGAAGTAAGGTGGGAGGTGATAGATGAATCAGGTTAGTGGGGAAGGGGGGTGAAGTAAGGTGGGAGGTGATAGGAGAAGTCAGGTTAGTGGGGAAGGGGGTGAAGTAAGGTGGGAGGTGATAGGTGAAATCAGGTTAGTGGGGAAGGGCGTGAAGTAAGGTGGGAGGTGATAGGTGAAGTCAGGTTAGTGGGGAAGGGGGGTGAAGTAAGAAACTGAGAGGTGATAGGTGAAGTCAGGTTAGTGGGTAAGTGGGGTGAAGTAAGAAACTGGGAGGTGATAGGGGAAGTCGGGTTAGTGAGGAAGTGGGGTGAAGTAAGGTGGGAGGTGATAGGTGAAGTCTGGTTAGTGGGGAAGTTGGTGAGGTAAGGTGAGAGGTGATAGGTGAAGTCAGGTTAGTGGGGAATGGGGGTGAAGTAAGAAACTGGGAGGTGATAGGTGAAGTCTGGTTAGTGGGAAAGTGGGTGAGGTAAGGTGGGAGGTGATAGGTGAAGTCAGGTTAGTGGGGAAGAGGGGTGAAGTAAGAAACTGGGAGGTGATAGGGGAAGTCAGGTTAGTGGGGAAGTGGGGTGAAGTAAGAAACTGGGAGGTGATAGGTGAAGTCAGGTGAGTGGGGAAGGGGGTGAGGTAAGGTGGGAGGTGATAGGTGAAGTCAGGTTAGTGGGGAAGGGGGGTGAAGTAAGAAACTGGGAGGTGATAGATGGTCAGGTTAGTGGGGAAGTGGGTAAGGTAAGGTGGGAGGTGATAGGTGAAGTCAGGTTATTGGGGAAGGGGATGAGGTAAGGTGGGAGGTGATAGGTGAAGTCAGGTTATTGGGGAAGGGGGTTGAAGTAAGGTGGGAGGTGATAGGTGAAGTCAGGTTAGTGAGGAAGGGGGTGAAGAAAGAAGCTGGGAGATGATAGGTGAAGTCAGGTTAGTCGGGAATGGGGGTGAAGTAAGGTGGGAGGTGATAGGTGAAGTCAGGTTAGTGGGGAAGGGGGGTGAAGTAAGAAACTGGGAGGTGATAGATGAAGTCAGGTTAGTGGGGAAGTGGGTAAGGTAAGGTGGGAGGTGATAGGTGAAGTCAGGTTATTGGGGACGGGGATGAGGTAAGGTGGGAGGTGATAGGTGAAGTCAGGTTATTGGGGAAGGGGGTTGAAGTAAGGTGGGAGGTGATAGGTGAAGTCATGTTAGTGGGGAAGGGGGTTGAAGTAAGGTGGGAGGTGATAGGGGAAGTCAGCTTAGTGGGGAAGGGGGTTGAAGTAAGGTGGGAGGTGATAGGGGAAGTCAGGTTAGTGGGGAAGGGGGGTGAAGTAAGAAACTGGGAGGTGATAGGTGAAGTCAGGTTAGTGGGGAAGGGGGTGAGGTAAGGTGGGAGGTGATAGGTGAAGTCAGGTTAGTGGGGAAGGGGTTGAGGTAAGTTGGGAGGTGATAGGTGAAGTCATGTTAGTGGGGAAGGGGGTTGAAGTAAGGTGGGAGGTGATAGGGGAAGTCATGTTAGTGGGGAAGTGGGATGAAGTAAGGTGGGAGGTGATAGGGGAAGTCAGGTTAGTGGGGAAGGGGGGTGAAGTAAGAAACTGGGAGGTGATAGGTGAAGTCAGGTTAGTGGGGAAGTGGGTGAGGTAAGGTGGGAGGTGATAGGTGAAGTCATGTTAGTGGGGAAGGGGGTTGAAGTAAGGTGGGAGGTGATAGGGGAAGTCATGTTAGTGGGGAAGTGTGGTGAAGTAAGGTGGGAGGTGATAGGGGAAGTCAGCTTAGTGGGGAAGTGGGATGAAGTAAGGTGGGAGGTGATAGGTAAGGTCAGGTTAGTCGGGATTGGGGGTGAAGTAAGGTGGGAGGTGATAGGTGAAGTCAGGTTAGTGGGGAAGGGGGTTGAAGTAAGGTGGGAGGTGATAGGGGAAGTCAGGTTAGTGGGGAAGGGGGGTGAAGTAAGAAACTGGGAGGTGATAGGTGAAGTCATGTTAGTGGGGAAGGGGGTTGAAGTAAGGTGGGAGGTGATAGGGGAAGTCATGTTAGTGGGGAAGTGGGGTGAAGTAAGGTGGGAAGTGATAGGGGAAGTCAGGTTAGTGGGGAAGGGGGGTGAAGTAAGAAACTGGGAGGTGATAGGTGAAGTCAGGTTAGTGGGGAAGGGGGTTGAAGTAAGGTGGGAGGTGATAGGTGAAGTCAGGTTAGTGGGGAATGGGGGTGAAGTAAGAAACTGGGAGGTGATAGGTGAAGTCAGGTTAGTGGGGAAGGGGGTGAGGTAAGGTGGGAGGTGATAGGTGAAGTCAGGTTAGTGGGGAAGGGGGGTGAAGTAAGAAACTGGGAGGTGATAGGGGAAGTCAGTTTAGTGGGGAAGGGTGTGAAGTAAGAAACTGGGAGGTGATAGGGGAAGTCAGTTTAGTGGGGAAGTGGGGTGAAGTAAGAAACTGGGTGGTGATAGGGGAAGTCGGGTTAGTGGGGAAGTGGGGTGAAGTAAGGTGGGAGGTGATAGCTGAAGTCTTGTTAGTGGGGAAGTGTGTGAGGTAAGGTGGGAGCTGATAGGTGAAGTCAGGTTAGTGGGGAATGGGGGTGAAGTAAGAAACTGGGAGGTGATAGGTGAGTTCTGGTTAGTGGGGAAGTGGGTGAGGTAAGGTGGGAAGTGATAGGTGAAGTCAGGTTAGTGGGGAAGTGGGGTGAAGTAAGAAACTGGGAGGTGATAGGTGAAGTCTGGTTAGTGGGAAAGTGGGTGAGGTAAGGTGGGAGGTGATAGGTGAAGTCAGGTTAGTGGGGAATGGGGGTGAAGTAAGAAACTGGGAGGTGATAGGTGAAGTCAGGTGAGTGGGGAAGGGGGTGAGGTAAGGTGGGAGGTGATAGGTGAAGTCAGGTTAGTGGGGAATGGGGGTGAAGTAAGAAACTGGGAGGTGATAGGTGAAGTCTGGTTAGTGGGAAAGTGGGTGAGGTAAGGTGGGAGGTGATAGGTGAAGTCAGGTTAGTGGGGAAGGGGGGTGAAGTAAGAAACTGGGAGGTGATAGGGGAAGTCAGGTTAGTGGGGAACGGGGTGAAGTAAGAAACTGGGAGGTGATAGGGGAAGTCAGGTTAGTGGGGAAGTGGGGTGAAGTAAGAAACTGGGAGGTGATAGGTGAAGTCAGGTGAGTGGGGAAGGGGGTGAGGTAAGGTGGGAGGTGATAGGTGAAGTCAGGTTAGTGGGGAAGGGGGGTGAAGTAAGAAACTGGGAGGTGATAGATGAAGTCAGGTTAGTGGGGAAGTGGGTAAGGTAAGGTGGGAGGTGATAGGTGAAGTCAGGTTATTGGGGAAGGGGTTGAGGTAAGGTGGGAGGTGATAGGTGAAGTCAGGTTATTGGGGAAGGGGGTTGAAGTAAGATGGGAGGTGATAGGTGAAGTCAGGTTAGTGAGGAAGGGGGTGAAGAAAGAAGCTGGGAGATGATAGGTGAATTCAGGTTAGTCGGGAATGGGGGTGAAGTAAGGTGGGAGGTGATAGGTGAAGTCATGTTAGTGGGGAAGGGGGTGAGGTAAGGTGGGAGGTGATAGGTGAAGTCAGGCTAGTGGGGAAGGGGGGTGAAGTAAGAAACTGGGAGGTGATAGATGAAGTCAGGTTAGTGGGGAAGTGGGTAAGGTAAGGTGGGAGGTGATAGGTGAAGTCAGGTTATTGGGGACGGGGATGAGGTAAGGTGGGAGGTGATAGGTGAAGTCAGGTTATTGGGGAAGGGGGTTGAAGTAAGGTGGGAGGTGATAGGTGAAGTCAGGTTAGTGTGGAAGGGGGTGAAGAAAGAAGCTGGGAGATGATAGGTGAAGTCAGGTTAGTCGGGAATGGCGGTGAAGTAAGGTGGGAGGTGATAGGTGAAGTCAGGTTAGTGGGGAAGCGGGTGAGGTAAGGTGGGAGGTGATAGGGGAAGTCAGGTTAGTGGGGAAGTGGGGTGAAGTAAGAAACTGGGAGGTGATAGGTGAAGTCAGGTTAGTGTGGAAGGGGGTGAAGAAAGAAGCTGGGAGATGATAGGTGAAGTCAGGTTAGTCGGGTATGGGGGTGAAGTAAGGTGGGAGGTGATAGGTGAAGTCAGGTTAGTGGGGAAGGGGGTGAAGAAAGAAGCTGGGAGATGATAGGTGAAGTCAGGTTAGTCGGGAATGGGGGTGAAGTAAGGTGGGAGGTGATAGGTGAAGTCAGGTTAGTGGGGAAGTGGGGTGAAGTAATGTGGGAGGTGATAGGAGAAGTCAGGTTAGTGGGGAAGGGGGTGAAGTATGGTGGGAGGTGATAGGTGAAGTCAGGTTAGTGGGGAAGGGGGTTGAAGTAAGGTGGGAGGTGATAGGTAAGGTCAGGTTAGTCGGGATTGGGGGTGAAGTAAGGTGGGAGGTGATAGGTGAAGTCAGGTTAGTGGGGAAGGGGGTTGAAGTAAGTTGGCAGGTGATAGGTGAAGTCAGATTAGTGGGGAAGGGGGTGAGGTAAGGTGGGAACTGATAGGTGAAGTCAGGTTAGTGGGGAAGGGGGGTGAAGTAAGAAACTGGGAGGTGATAGGTGAAGTCAGGTTAGTGGGGAAGGGGGTGAGGTAAGGTGGGAGGTGATAGGTGAAGTCAGGTTAGTGGGGAAGGGGTTGAGGTAAGTTGGGAGGTGATAGGTGAAGTCATGTTAGTGGGGAAGGGGTTTGAAGTAAGGTGGGAGGTGACAGGGGAAGTCATGTTAGTGGGGAAGTGGGGTGAAGTAAGGTGGGAGGTGATAGGTGAAGTCAGATTAGTGGGGAATGGGGGTGAAGTAAGAAACTGATGAGGTGATAGGTGAAATCAGGTTAGTGGGGAAGGGGGTGAGGTAAGGTGGGAGGTGATAGGTGAAGTCAGGTTAGTGGGGAAAGGGGGTGAAGTAAGGTGGGAGGTGATAGGTGAAGTCAGGTTAGTGGGGAAGGGGGGTGAAGTAAGGTGGGAGGTGATAGATGAATCAGGTTAGTGGGGAAGGGGGGTGAAGTAAGGTGGGAGGTGATAGGAGAAGTCAGGTTAGTGGGGAAGGGGGTGAAGTAAGGTGGGAGGTGATAGGTGAAATCAGGTTAGTGGGGAAGGGCGTGAAGTAAGGTGGGAGGTGATAGGTGAAGTCAGGTTAGTGGGGAAGGGGGGTGAAGTAAGAAACTGAGAGGTGATAGGTGAAGTCAGGTTAGTGGGTAAGTGGGGTGAAGTAAGAAACTGGGAGGTGATAGGGGAAGTCGGGTTAGTGAGGAAGTGGGGTGAAGTAAGGTGGGAGGTGATAGGTGAAGTCTGGTTAGTGGGGAAGTTGGTGAGGTAAGGTGAGAGGTGATAGGTGAAGTCAGGTTAGTGGGGAATGGGGGTGAAGTAAGAAACTGGGAGGTGATAGGTGAAGTCTGGTTAGTGGGAAAGTGGGTGAGGTAAGGTGGGAGGTGATAGGTGAAGTCAGGTTAGTGGGGAAGGGGGGTGAAGTAAGAAACTGGGAGGTGATAGGGGAAGTCAGGTTAGTGGGGAACGGGGTGAAGTAAGAAACTGGGAGGTGATGGGGAAGTCAGGTTAGTGGGGAAGTGGGGTGAAGTAAGAAACTGGGAGGTGATAGGTGAAGTCAGGTGAGTGGGGAAGGGGGTGAGGTAAGGTGGGAGGTGATAGGTGAAGTCAGGTTAGTGGGGAAGGGGGGTGAAGTAAGAAACTGGGAGGTGATAGATGAAGTCAGGTTAGTGGGGAAGTGGGTAAGGTAAGGTGGGAGGTGATAGGTGAAGTCAGGTTATTGGGGAAGGGGGTTGAAGTAAGGTGGGAGGTGATAGGTGAAGTCAGGTTAGTGAGGAAGGGGGTGAAGAAAGAAGCTGGGAGATGATAGGTGAAGTCAGGTTAGTCGGGAATGGGGGTGAAGTAAGGTGGGAGGTGATAGGTGAAGTCAGGTTAGTGGGGAAGGGGGTGAGGTAAGGTGGGAGGTGATAGGTGAAGTCAGGCTAGTGGGGAAGGGGGGTGAAGTAAGAAACTGGGAGGTGATAGATGAAGTCAGGTTAGTGGGGAAGTGGGTACCGTAAGGTGGGAGGTGATAGGTGAAGTCAGGTTATTGGGGACGGGGATGAGGTAAGGTGGGAGGTGATAGGTGAAGTCAGGTTATTGGGGAAGGGGGTTGAAGTAAGGTGGGAGGTGATAGGTGAAGTCAGGTTAGTGGGGAAGGGGGTGAAGAAAGAAGCTGGGAGATGATAGGTGAAGTCAGGTTAGTCGGGAATGGGGGTGAAGTAAGGTGGGAGGTGATAGGTGAAGTCAGGTTAGTGGGGAAGCGGGTGAGGTAAGGTGGGAGGTGATAGGGGAAGTCAGGTTAGTGGGGAAGTGGGGTGAAGTAAGAAACTGGGAGGTGATAGGTGAAGTCAGGTTAGTGTGGAAGGGGGTGAAGAAAGAAGCTGGGAGATGATAGGTGAAGTCAGGTTAGTCGGGTATGGGGGTGAAGTAAGGTGGGAGGTGATAGGTGAAGTCAGGTTAGTGGGGAAGGGGGTGAAGAAAGAAGCTGGGAGATGATAGGTGAAGTCAGGTTAGTCGGGAATGGGGGTGAAGTATGGTGGGAGGTGATAGGTGAAGTCAGGTTAGTGGGGAAGTGGGGTGAAGTAATGTGGGAGGTGATAGGAGAAGTCAGGTTAGTGGGGAAGGGGGTGAAGTATGGTGGGAGGTGATAGGTGAAGTCAGGTTAGTGGGGAAGGGGGTTGAAGTAAGGTGGGAGGTGATAGGTAAGGTCAGGTTAGTCGGGATTGGGGGTGAAGTAAGGTGGGAGGTGATAGGTGAAGTCAGGTTAGTGGGGAAGGGGGTTGAAGTAAGTTGGCAGGTGATAGGTGAAGTCAGATTAGTGGGGAAGGGGGTGAGGTAAGGTGGGAACTGATAGGTGAAGTCAGGTTAGTGGGGAAGGGGGGTGAAGTAAGAAACTGGGAGGTGATAGGTGAAGTCAGGTTAGTGGGGAAGGGGGTGAGGTAAGGTGGGAGGTGATAGGTGAAGTCAGGTTAGTGGGGAAGGGGTTGAGGTAAGTTGGGAGGTGATAGGTGAAGTCATGTTAGTGGGGAAGGGGTTTGAAGTAAGGTGGGAGGTGACGGGGGAAGTCATGTTAGTGGGGAAGTGGGGTGAAGTAAGGTGGGAGGTGATAGGGGAAGTCAGGTTAGTGGGGAAGGGGGGTGAAGTAAGAAACTGGGTGGTGATAGGTGAAGTCAGGTTAGTGGGGAAGGGGGGTGAAGTAAGGTGGGAGGTGATACGGGAAGTCATGTTAGTGGGGAAGTGTGGTGAAGTAAGGTGGGAGGTGATAGGGGAAGTCAGGTTAGTGGGCAAGTGGGATGAAGTAAGGTGGGAGGTGATAGTTGAAGTCATGTTAGTGGGGAAGGGGGTTGAAGTAAGGTGGGAGGTGATAGGTGAAGTCAGGTTAGTGGGGAATGGGGGTGAAGTAAGAAACTGGGAGGTGATAGGTGAAGTCAGGTTAGTGGGGAAGGGGGTGAATTAAGAAACTGGGAGGTGATAGGTGAAGTCAGGTTAGTGGGGAAGGGGTTGAGGTAAGTTGGGAGGTGATAGGTGAAGTCATGTTAGTGGGGAAGGGGGTTGAAGTAAGGTGGGAGGTGATAGGGGAAGTCATGTTAGTGGGGAAGTGGGGTGAAGTAAGGTGGGAGGTGATAGGGGAAGTCAGGTTAGTGGGGAAGGGGGGTGAAGTAAGAAACTGGGAGGTGATAGGTGAAGTCAGGTTAGTGGGGAAGTGGGTGAGATAAGGTGGGAGGTGATAGGTGAAGTCATGTTAGTGGGGAAGGGGGTTGAAGTAAGGTGGGAGGTGATAGGGGAAGTCATGTTAGTGGGGAAGTGTGGTGAAGTAAGGTGGGAGGTGATAGGGGAAGTCAGCTTAGTGGGGAAGTGGGATGAAGTAAGGTGGGAGGTGATAGGTAAGGTCAGGTTAGTCGGGATTGGGGGTGAAGTAAGGTGGGAGGTGATAGGTGAAGTCAGGTTAGTGGGGAAGGGGGTTGAAGTAAGGTGGGAGGTGATAGGGGAAGTCAGGTTAGTGGGGAAGGGGGGTGAAGTAAGAAACTGGGAGGTGATAGGTGAAGTCAGATTAATGGGGAAGGGGGTTGAAGTAAGGTGTAGGTGATAGGTGAATTCCGGTTAGTGGGGAAGGGGGTTGAAGTAAGGTGGGAGGTGATAGGTGAAGTCAGGTTAGTGGGGAATGGGGGTGAAGTAAGGTGGGAGGTGATAGGTGAAGTCTGGTTAGTGGGGAAGTGGGTGAGGTAAGGTGGGAAGTGATAGGTGAAGTCAGGTTAGTGGGGAAGTGGGGTGAAGTAAGAAACTGGGTGGTGATAGGGGAAGTCGGGTTAGTGGGGAAGTGGGGTGAAGTAAGGTGGGAGGTGATAGCTGAAGTCTGGTTAGTGGGGAAGTGTGTGAGGTAAGGTGGGAGCTGATAGGTGAAGTCAGGTTAGTGGGGAATGGGGGTGAAGTAAGAAACTGGGAGGTGATAGGTGAAGTCTGGTTAGTGGGGAAGTGGGTGAGGTAAGGTGGGAAGTGATAGGTGAAGTCAGGTTAGTGGGGAAGTGGGGTGAAGTAAGAAACTGGGAGGTGATAGGTGAAGTCAGGTGAGTGGGGAAGGGGGTGAGGTAAGGTGCGAGGTGATAGGTGAAGTCAGGTTAGTGGGGAAGGGGGTGAAGAAAGAAGCTGGGAGATGATAGGTGAAGTCAGGTTAGTCGGGAATGGGGGTGAAGTAAGTTGGGAGGTGATAGGTGAAGCCAGGTTAGTGGGGAAGGGGGTTGAAGTAAGGTGGGAGGTGATAGGTGAAGTCAGATTAGTGGGGAATGGGGGTGAAGTAAGAAACTGATGAGGTGATAGGTGAAATCAGGTTAGTGGGGAAGGGGGTGAGGTAAGGTGGGAGGTGATAGGTGAAGTCAGGTTAGTGGGGAAAGGGGGTGAAGTAAGGTGGGAGGTGATAGGTGAAGTCAGGTTAGTGGGGAAGGGGGTGAAGTAAGGTGGGAGGTGATAGATGAATCAGGTTAGTGGGGAAGGGGGGTGAAGTAAGGTGGGAGGTGATACGGGAAGTCATGTTAGAGGGGAAGTGTGGTGAAGTAAGGTGGGAGGTGATAGTGGAAGTCAGGTTAGTGGGGAAGTGGGATGAAGTAAGGTGGGAGGTGATAGTTGAAGTCATGTTAGTGGGGAAGGGGGTTGAAGTAAGGTGGGAGGTGATAGGTGAAGTCAGGTTAGTGGGGAATGGGGGTGAAGTAAGAAACTGGGAGGTGATAGGTGAAGTCAGGTTAGTGGGGAAGGGGGTGAGGTAAGGTGGGAGGTGATAGGTGAAGTCAGGTTAGTGGGGAAGGGGGGTGAAGTAAGAAACTGGGAGGTGATAGGTGAAGTCAGGTTAGTGGGGAAGGGGTTGAGGTAAGTTGGGAGGTGATAGGTGAAGTCATGTTAGTGGGGAAGGGGGTTGAAGTAAGGTGGGAGGTGATAGGGGAAGTCATGTTAGTGGGGAAGTGGGGTGAAGTAAGGTGGGAGGTGATAGGGGAAGTCAGGTTAGTGGGGAAGGGGGGTGAAGTAAGAAACTGGGAGGTGATAGGTGAAGTCAGGTTAGTGGGGAAGTGGGTGAGGTAAGGTGGGAGGTGATAGGTGAAGTCATGTTAGTGGGGAAGGGGGTTGAAGTAAGGTGGGAGGTGATAGGGGAAGTCATGTTAGTGGGGAAGTGTGGTGAAGTAAGGTGGGAGGTGATAGGGGAAGTCAGCTTAGTGGGGAAGTGGGATGAAGTAAGGTGGGAGGTGATAGGTAAGGTCAGGTTAGTCGGGATTGGGGGTGAAGTAAGTTGGGAGGTGATAGGTGAAGTCAGGTTAGTGGGGAAGGGGGTTGAAGTAAGGTGGGCGGTGATAGGGGAAGTCAGGTTAGTGGGGAAGGGGGGTGAAGTAAGAAACTGGGAGGTGATAGGTGAAGTCAGGTTAGTGGGGAAGGGGGTTGAAGTAAGGTGGGAGGTGATAGGTGAAGTCAGGTTAGTGGGGAATGGGGGTGAAGTAAGAAACTGGGAGGTGATAGGTGAAGTCAGGTTAGTGGGGAAGGGGGTGAGGTAAGGTGGGAGGTGATAGGTGAAGTCAGGTTAGTGGGGAAGGGGGGTGAAGTAAGAAACTGGGAGGTGATAGGGGATGTCAGTTTAGTGGGGAAGGGTGTGAAGTAAGAAGCTGGGAGGTGATAGGTGAAGTCAGATTAATGGGGAAGGGGGTTGAAGTAAGGTGTAGGTGATAGGTGAATTCCGGTTAGTGGGGAAGGGGGTTGAAGTAAGGTGGGAGGTGATAGGTGAAGTCAGGTTAGTGGGGAATGGGGGTGAAGTAAGAAACTGGGAGGTGATAGGTGAAGTCTGGTTAGTGGGGAAGTGGGTGAGGTAAGGTGGGAAGTGATAGGTGAAGTCAGGTTAGTGGGGAAGTGGGGTGAAGTAAGAAACTGGGTGGTGATAGGGGAAGTCGGGTTAGTGGGGAAGTGGGGTGAAGTAAGGTGGGAGGTGATAGCTGAAGTCTGGTTAGTGGGGAAGTGTGTGAGGTAAGGTGGGAAGTGATAGGTGAAGTCAGGTTAGTGGGGAAGTGGGGTGAAGTAAGAAACTGGGAGGTGATAGGTGAAGTCAGGTGAGTGGGGAAGTGGGTGAGGTAAGGTGGGAAGTGATAGGTGAAGTCAGGTTAGTGGGGAAGTGGGGTGAAGTAAGAAACTGGGTGGTGATAGGGGAAGTCGGGTTAGTGGGGAAGTGGGGTGAAGTAAGGTGGGAGGTGATAGCTGAAGTCTGGTTAGTGGGGAAGTGTGTGAGGTAAGGTGGGAAGTGATAGGTGAAGTCAGGTTAGTGGGGAAGTGGGGTGAAGTAAGAAACTGGGAGGTGATAGGTGAAGTCAGGTGAGTGGGGAAGGGGGTGAGGTAAGGTGGGAAGTGATAGGTGAAGTCAGGTTAGTGGGGAAGGGGGTGAAGTAAGAAACTAGGAGGTGATAGGTGAAGTCAGGTGAGTGGGGAAGGGGGTGAGGTAAGGTGGGAGGTGATAGGTGAAGTCAGGTGAGTGGGGAAGGGGGTGAGGTAAGGTGGGAAGTGATAGGTGAAGTCAGGTTAGTGGGGAAGTGGGGTGAAGTAAGAAACTGGGAGGTGATAGGTGAAGTCAGGTGAGTGGGGAAGGGGGTGAGGTAAGGTGGGAGGTGATAGGTGAAGTCAGGTTAGTGGGGAAGGGGGTGAAGAAAGAAGCTGGGAGATGATAGGTGAAGTCAGGTTAGTCGGGAATGGGGGTGAAGTAAGTTGGGAGGTGATAGGTGAAGCCAGGTTAGTGGGGAAGGGGGTTGAAGTAAGGTGGGAGGTGATAGGTGAAGTCAGATTAGTGGGGAATGGGGGTGAAGTAAGAAACTGATGAGGTGATAGGTGAAATCAGGTTAGTGGGGAAGGGGGTGAGGTAAGGTGGGAGGTGATAGGTGAAGTCAGGTTAGTGGGGAAGGGGGGTGAAGTAAGGTGGGAGGTGATAGATGAATCAGGTTAGTGGGGAAGGGGGGTGAAGTAAGGTGGGAGGTGATAGGAGAAGTCAGGTTAGTGGGGAAGGGGGTGAAGTAAGGTGGGAGGTGATAGGTGAAATCAGGTTAGTGGGGAAGGGGGTTGAAGTAAGGTGGGAGGTGATAGGTTAAGTCAGATTAGTGGGGAATGGGGGTGAAGTAAGAAACTGATGAGGTGATAGGTGAAATCAGGTTAGTGGGGAAGGGGGTGAGGTAAGGTGGGAGGTGATAGGTGAAGTCAGGTTAGTGGGGAAAGGGGGTGAAGTAAGGTGGGAGGTGATAGGAGAAGTCAGGTTAGTGGGGAAGGGGGTGAAGTAAGGTGGGAGGTGATAGGTGAAGTCAGGTTAGTGGGGAAGGGGGTGAGGTAAGGTGGGAGGTGATAGGTGAAGTCAGGTTAGTGGGGAAGGGGGTGAGGTAAGGTGGGAGGTGATAGGTGAAATCAGGTTAGTGGGGAAGGGGGGTGAAGTAAGAAACTGAGAGGTGATAGGTGAAGTCAGGTTAGTGGGTAAGTGGGGTGAAGTAAGAAACTGGGAGGTGATAGGGGAAGTCGGGTTAGTGAGGAAGTGGGGTGAAGTAAGGTGGGAGGTGATAGGTGAAGTCTGGTTAGTGGGGAAGTTGGTGAGGTAAGAAACTGGGAGGTGATAGGGGAAGTCAGGTTAGTGGGGAACGGGGTGAAGTAAGAAACTGGGAGGTGATAGGGGAAGTCAGGTTAGTGGGGAAGTGGGGTGAAGTAAGAAACTGGGAGGTGATAGGTGAAGTCAGGTGAGTGGGGAAGGGGGTGAGGTAAGAAGCTGGGAGATGATAGGTGAAGTCAGGTTAGTCGGGAATGGGGGGTGAAGTAAGGTGGGAGGTGATAGATGAATCAGGTTAGTGGGGAAGGGGTGTGAAGTAAGGTGGGAGGTGATAGGAGAAGTCAGGTTAGTGGGGAAGGGGGTGAGGTAAGGTGGGAGGTGATAGGTGAAGTCAGGTTAGTGGGGAAGGGGGGTGAAGTAAGAAACTGGGAGGTGATAGGTGAAGCCAGGTTAGTGGGGAAGGGGGTTGAAGTAAGGTGGGAGGTGATAGGTGAAGTCAGATTAGTGGGGAATGGGGGTGAAGTAAGAAACTGATGAGGTGATAGGTGAAATCAGGTTAGTGGGGAAGGGGGTGAGGTAAGGTGGGAGGTGATAGGTGAAGTCAGGTTAATGGGGAAGGGGGGTGAAGTAAGGTGGGAGGTGATAGGAGAAGTCAGGTTAGTGGGGAAGGGGGTGAAGTAAGGTGGGAGGTGATAGGTGAAATCAGGTTAGTGGGGAAGGGGGTTGAAGTAAGGTGGGAGGTGATAGGTGAAGTCAGATTAGTGGGGAATGGGGGTGAAGTAAGAAACTGATGAGGTGATAGGTGAAATCAGGTTAGTGGGGAAGGGGGTGAGGTAAGGTGGGAGGTGATAGGTGAAATCAGGTTAGTGGGGAAGGGCGTGAAGTAAGGTGGGAGGTGATAGGTGAAGTCAGGTTAGTGGGGAAGGGGGGTGAAGTAAGAAACTGAGAGGTGATAGGTGAAGTCAGGTTAGTGGGTAAGTGGGGTGAAGTAAGAAACTGGGAGGTGATAGGGGAAGTCGGGTTAGTGAGGAAGTGGGGTGAAGTAAGGTGGGAGGTGATAGGTGAAGTCTGGTTAGTGGGGAAGTTGGTGAGGTAAGGTGAGAGGTGATAGGTGAAGTCAAGTTAGTGGGGAATGGGGGTGAAGTAAGAAACTGGGAGGTGATAGGTGAAGTCAGGTTAGTGGGGAAGGGGGTGAGGTAAGGTGGGAGGTGATAGGTGAAGTCAGGTTAGTGGGGAAGGGGGGTGAAGTAAGAAACTGGGAGGTGATAGGGGAAGTCAGGTTAGTGGGGAACGGGGTGAAGTAAGAAACTGGGAGGTGATAGGGGAAGTCAGGTTAGTGGGGAAGTGGGGTGAAGTAAGAAACTGGGAGGTGATAGGTGAAGTCAGGTGAGTGGGGAAGGGGGTGAGGTAAGAAGCTGGGAGATGATAGGTGAAGTCAGGTTAGTCGGGAATGGGGGTGAAGTAAGGTGGGAGGTGATAGGTGAAGTCAGGTTAGTGGGGAAGGGGGTGAGGTAAGGTGGGAGGTGATAGGTGAAGTCAGGTTAGTGGGGAAGGGGGGTGAAGTAAGAAACTGGGAGGTGATAGATGAAGTTAGGTTAGTGGGGAAGTGGGTAAGGTAAGGTGGGAGGTGATAGGTGAAGTCAGGTTATTGGGGACGGGGATGAGGTAAGGTGGGAGGTGATAGGTGAAGTCAGGTTATTGGGGAAGGGGGTTGAAGTAAGGTGGGAGGTGATAGGTGAAGTCAGGTTAGTGGGGAAGGGGGTGAAGAAAGAAGCTGGGAGATGATAGGTGAAGTCAGGTTAGTCGGGAATGGGGGTGAAGTAAGGTGGGAGGTGATAGGTGAAGTCAGGTTAGTGGGGAAGCGGGTGAGGTAAGGTGGGAGGTGATAGGGGAAGTCAGGTTAGTGGGGAAGTGGGGTGAAGTAAGAAACTGGGAGGTGATAGGTGAAGTCAGGTTAGTCGGGTATGGGGGTGAAGTAAGGTGGGAGGTGATAGGTGAAGTCAGGTTAGTGGGGAAGGGGGTGAAGTAAGAAGCTGGGAGATGATAGGTGAAGTCAGGTTAGTCGGGAATGGGGGTGAAGTAAGGTGGGAGGTGATAGGTGAAGTCAGGTTAGTGGGGAAGTGGGGTGAAGTAATGTGGGAGGTGATAGGAGAAGTCAGGTTAGTGGGGAAGGGGGTGAAGTATGGTGGGAGGTGATAGGTGAAGTCAGGTTAGTGGGGAAGGGGGTTGAAGTAAGGTGGGAGGTGATAGGTAAGGTCAGGTTAGTCGGGATTGGGGGTGAAGTAAGGTGGGAGGTGATAGGTGAAGTCAGGTTAGTGGTGAAGGGGGTTGAAGTAAGTTGGCAGGTGATAGGTGAAGTCAGATTAGTGGGGAAGGGGGTGAGGTAAGGTGGGAACTGATAGGTGAAGTCAGGTTAGTGGGGAAGGGGGGTGAAGTAAGAAACTGGGAGGTGATAGGTGAAGTCAGGTTAGTGGGGAAGGGGGTGAGGTAAGGTGGGAGGTGATAGGTGAAGTCAGGTTAGTGGGGAAGGGGTTGAGGTAAGTTGGGAGGTGATAGGTGAAGTCATGTTAGTGGGGAAGGGGTTTGAAGTAAGGTGGGAGGTGACAGGGGAAGTCATGTTAGTGGGGAAGGGGGGTGAAGTAAGAAACTGGGTGGTGATAGGTGAAGTCAGGTTAGTGGGGAAGGGGGTGAGGTAAGGTGGGAGGTGATAGGTGAAGTCAGGTTAGTGGGGAAGGGGGTGAAGAAAGAAGCTGGGAGATGATAGGTGAAGTCAGGTTAGTCGGGAATGGGGGTGAAGTAAGGTGGGAGGTGATAGGTGAAGTCAGGTTAGTGGGGAAGGGGGTTGAAGTAAGGTGGGAGGTGATAGGTGAAGTCAGATTAGTGGGGAATGGGTGTGAAGTAAGAAACTGATGAGGTGATAGGTGAAGTCAGGTTAGTGGGGAAGGGGGTGAGGTAAGGTGGGAGGTGATAGGTGAAGTCAGGTTAGTGGGGAAAGGGGGTGAAGTAAGGTGGGAGGTGATAGGTGAAGTCAGGTTAGTGGGGAAGAGGGGTGAAGTAAGGTGGGAGGTGATAGATGAATCAGGTTAGTGGGGAAGGGGTGTGAAGTAAGGTGGGAGGTGATAGGAGAAGTCAGGTTAGTGGGGAACGGGGTGAAGTAAGGTGGGAGGTGATAGGTGAAATCAGGTTAGTGGGGAAGGGCGTGAAGTAAGGTGGGAGGTGATAGGTGAAGTCAGGTTAGTGGGGAAGGGGGGTGAAGTAAGAAACTGAGAGGTGATAGGTGAAGTCAGGTTAGTGGGTAAGTGGGGTGAATTAAGAAACTGGGAGGTGATAGGGGAAGTCGGGTTAGTGAGGAAGTGGGGTGAAGTAAGGTGGGAGGTGATAGGTGAAATCAGGTTAGTGGGGAAGGGCGTGAAGTAAGGTGGGAGGTGATAGGTGAAGTCAGGTTAGTGGGGAAGGGGGGTGAAGTAAGAAACTCAGAGGTGATAGGTGAAGTCAGGTTAGTGGGTAAGTGGGGTGAAGTAAGAAACTGGGAGGTGATAGGTGAAGTCTGGTTAGTGGGGAAGTTGGTGAGGTAAGGTGGGAGGTGATAGGTGAAGTCAGGTTAGTGGGGAATGGGGGTGAAGTAAGAAACTGGGAGGTGATAGGTGAAGTCTGGTTATTGGGGAAGGGGGTTGAAGTAAGGTGGGAGGTGATAGGTGAAGTCAGGTTAGTGAGGAAGGGGGTGAAGAAAGAAGCTGGGAGATGATAGGTGAAGTCAGGTTAGTCGGGAATGGGGGTGAAGTAAGGTGGGAGGTGATAGGTGAAGTCAGGTTAGTGGGGAATGGGGGTGAAGTAAGAAACTGGGAGGTGATAGGTGAAGTCTGGTTAGTGGGGAAGTGGGTGAGGTAAGGTGGGAAGTGATAGGTGAAGTCAGGTTAGTGGGGAAGTGGGGTGAAGTAAGAAACTGGGAGGTGATAGGTGAAGTCAGGTGAGTGGGGAAGGGGGTGAGGTAAGGTGGGAGGTGATAGGTGAAGTCAGGTTATTGGGGAAGGGGGTTGAAGTAAGGTGGGAGGTGATAGGTGAAGTCAGGTTAGTGGGGAAGGGGGTGAAGAAAGAAGCTGGGAGATGATAGGTGAAGTCAGGTTAGTCGGGAATGGGGGTGAAGTAAGTTGGGAGGTGATAGGTGAGCCAGGTTAGTGGGGAAGGGGGTTGAAGTAAGGTGGGAGGTGATAGGTGAAGTCAGATTAGTGGGGAATGGGGGTGAAGTAAGAAACTGATGAGGTGATAGGTGAAATCAGGTTAGTGGGGAAGGGGGTGAGGTAAGTTGGGAGGTGATAGGTGAAGTCAGGTTAGTGGGGAAGGGGGGTGAAGTAAGGTGGGAGGTGATAGATGAATCAGGTTAGTGGGGAAGGGGGGTGAAGTAAGGTGGGAGGTGATAGGAGAAGTCAGGTTAGTGGGGAAGGGGGTGAAGTAAGGTGGGAGGTGATAGGTGAAATCAGGTTAGTGGGGAAGGGGGTTGAAGTAAGGTGGGAGGTGATAGGTGAAGTCAGATTAGTGGGGAATGGGGGTGAAGTAAGAAACTGATGAGGTGATAGGTGAAATCAGGTTAGTGGGGAAGGGGGTGAGGTAAGGTGGGAGGTGATAGGTGAAGTCAGGTTAGTGGGGAAAGGGGGTGAAGTAAGGTGGGAGGTGATAGGTGAAGTCAGGTTAGTGGGGAAGGGGGGTGAAGTAAGGTGGGAGGTGATAGGTGAAGTCAGGTTAGTGGGGAAGGGGGTGAAGTAAGGTGGGAGGTGATAGGTGAAATCAGGTTAGTGGGGAAGGGCGTGAAGTAAGGTGGGAGGTGATAGGTGAAGTCAGGTTAGTGGGGAAGGGGGGTGAAGTAAGAAACTGAGAGGTGATAGGTGAAGTCAGGTTAGTGGGTAAGTGGGGTGAAGTAAGAAACTGGGAGGTGATAGGGGAAGTCGGGTTAGTGAGGAAGTGGGGTGAAGTAAGGTGGGAGGTGATAGGTGAAGTCTGGTTAGTGGGGAAGTTGGTGAGGTAAGGTGAGAGGTGATAGGTGAAGTCAAGTTAGTGGGGAATGGGGGTGAAGTAAGAAACTGGGAGGTGATAGGTTAAGTCTGGTTAGTGGGAAAGTGGGTGAGGTAAGGTGGGAGGTGATAGGTGAAGTCAGGTTAGTGGGGAAGGGGGGTGAAGTAAGAAACTGGGAGGTGATAGGGGAAGTCAGGTTAGTGGGGAACGGGGTGAAGTAAGAAACTGGGAGGTGATAGGGGAAGTCAGGTTAGTGGGGAAGTGGGGTGAAGTAAGAAACTGGGAGGTGATAGGTGAAGTCAGGTGAGTGGGGAAGGGGGTGAGGTAAGAAGCTGGGAGATGATAGGTGAAGTCAGGTTAGTCGGGAATGGGGGTGAAGTAAGGTGGGAGGTGATAGGTGAAGTCAGGTTAGTGGGGAAGGGGGTGAGGTAAGGTGGGAGGTGATAGGTGAAGTCAGGTTAGTGGGGAAGGGGGGTGAAGTAAGAAACTGGGAGGTGATAGATGAAGTTAGGTTAGTGGGGAAGTGGGTAAGGTAAGGTGGGAGGTGATAGGTGAAGTCAGGTTATTGGGGACGGGGATGAGGTAAGGTGGGAGGTGATAGGTGAAGTCAGGTTATTGGGGAAGGGGGTTGAAGTAAGGTGGGAGGTGATAGGTGAAGTCAGGTTAGTGGGGAAGGGGGTGAAGAAAGAAGCTGGGAGATGATAGGTGAAGTCAGGTTAGTCGGGAATGGGGGTGAAGTAAGGTGGGAGGTGATAGGTGAAGTCAGGTTAGTGGGGAAGCGGGTGAGGTAAGGTGGGAGGTGATAGGGGAAGTCAGGTTAGTGGGGAAGTGGGGTGAAGTAAGAAACTGGGAGGTGATAGGTGAAGTCAGGTTAGTGTGGAAGGGGGTGAAGAAAGAAGCTGGGAGATGATAGGTGAAGTCAGGTTAGTCGGGTATGGGGGTGAAGTAAGGTGGGAGGTGATAGGTGAAGTCAGGTTAGTGGGGAAGGGGGTGAAGTAAGAAGCTGGGAGATGATAGGTGAAGTCAGGTTAGTCGGGAATGGGGGTGAAGTAAGGTGGGAGGTGATAGGTGAAGTCAGGTTAGTGGGGAAGTGGGGTGAAGTAATGTGGGAGGTGATAGGAGAAGTCAGGTTAGTGGGGAAGGGGGTGAAGTATGGTGGGAGGTGATAGGTGAAGTCAGGTTAGTGGGGAAGGGGGTTGAAGTAAGGTGGGAGGTGATAGGTAAGGTCAGGTTAGTCGGGATTGGGGGTGAAGTAAGGTGGGAGGTGATAGGTGAAGTCAGGTTAGTGGTGAAGGGGGTTGAAGTAAGTTGGCAGGTGATAGGTGAAGTCAGATTAGTGGGGAAGGGGGTGAGGTAAGGTGGGAACTGATAGGTGAAGTCAGGTTAGTGGGGAAGGGGGGTGAAGTAAGAAACTGGGAAGTGATAGGTGAAGTCAGGTTAGTGGGGAAGGGGGTGAGGTAAGGTGGGAGGTGATAGGTGAAGTCAGGTTAGTGGGGAAGGGGTTGAGGTAAGTTGGGAGGTGATAGGTGAAGTCATGTTAGTGGGGAAGGGGTTTGAAGTAAGGTGGGAGGTGACAGGGGAAGTCATGTTAGTGGGGAAGTGGGGTGAAGTAAGGTGGGAGGTGATAGGGGAAGTCAGGTTAGTGGGGAAGGGGGGTGAAGTAAGAAACTGGGTGGTGATAGGTGAAGTCAGGTTAGTGGGGAAGGGGGTGAGGTAAGGTGGGAGGTGATAGGTGAAGTCAGGTTAGTGGGGAAGGGGGTGAAGAAAGAAGCTGGGAGATGATAGGTGAAGTCAGGTTAGTCGGGAATGGGGGTGAAGTAAGGTGGGAGGTGATAGGTGAAGTCAGGTTAGTGGGGAAGGGGGTTGAAGTAAGGTGGGAGGTGATAGGTGAAGTCAGATTAGTGGGGAATGGGGGTGAAGTAAGAAACTGATGAGGTGATAGGTGAAGTCAGGTTAGTGGGGAAGGGGGTGAGGTAAGGTGGGAGGTGATAGGTGAAGTCAGGTTAGTGGGGAAAGGGGGTGAAGTAAGGTGGGAGGTGATAGGTGAAGTCAGGTTAGTGGGGAAGAGGGGTGAAGTAAGGTGGGAGGTGATAGATGAATCAGGTTAGTGGGGAAGGGGTGTGAAGTAAGGTGGGAGGTGATAGGAGAAGTCAGGTTAGTGGGGAAGGGGGTGAAGTAAGGTGGGAGGTGATAGGTGAAATCAGGTTAGTGGGGAAGGGCGTGAAGTAAGGTGGGAGGTGATAGGTGAAGTCAGGTTAGTGGGGAAGGGGGGTGAAGTAAGAAACTGAGAGGTGATAGGTGAAGTCAGGTTAGTGGGTAAGTGGGGTGAATTAAGAAACTGGGAGGTGATAGGGGAAGTCGGGTTAGTGAGGAAGTGGGGTGAAGTAAGGTGGGAGGTGATAGGTGAAATCAGGTTAGTGGGGAAGGGCGTGAAGTAAGGTGGGAGGTGATAGGTGAAGTCAGGTTAGTGGGGAAGGGGGGTGAAGTAAGAAACTGAGAGGTGATAGGTGAAGTCAGGTTAGTGGGTAAGTGGGGTGAAGTAAGAAACTGGGAGGTGATAGGTGAAGTCTGGTTAGTGGGGAAGTTGGTGAGGTAAGGTGGGAGGTGATAGGTGAAGTCAGGTTAGTGGGGAATGGGGGTGAAGTAAGAAACTGGGAGGTGATAGGTGAAGTCTGGTTATTGGGGAAGGGGGTTGAAGTAAGGTGGGAGGTGATAGGTGAAGTCAGGTTAGTGAGGAAGGGGGTGAAGAAAGAAGCTGGGAGATGATAGGTGAAGTCAGGTTAGTCGGGAATGGGGGTGAAGTAAGGTGGGAGGTGATAGGTGAAGTCAGGTTAGTGGGGAAGGGGGTGAGGTAAGGTGGGAGGTGATAGGTGAAGTCAGGTTAGTGGGGAAGGGGGGTGAAGTAAGAAACTGGGAGGTGATAGATGAAGTCAGGTTAGTGGGGAAGTGGGTAAGGTAAGGTGGGAGGTGATAGGTGAAGTCAGGTTAGTGGGGAAAGGGGGTGAAGTAAGGTGGGAGGTGATAGGTGAAGTCAGGTTAGTGGGGAAGGGGGGTGAAGTAAGGTGGGAGGTGATAGATGAATCAGGTTAGTGGGGAAGGGGGGTGAAGTAAGGTGGGAGGTGATAGGAGAAGTCAGGTTAGTGGGGAAGGGGGTGAAGTAAGGTGGGAGGTGATAGGTGAAATCAGGTTAGTGGGGAAGGGCGTGAAGTAAGGTGGGAGGTGATAGGTGAAGTCAGGTTAGTGGGGAAGGGGGGTGAAGTAAGAAACTGAGAGGTGATAGGTGAAGTCAGGTTAGTGGGTAAGTGGGGTGAAGTAAGAAACTGGGAGGTGATAGGGGAAGTCGGGTTAGTGAGGAAGTGGGGTGAAGTAAGGTGGGAGGTGATAGGTGAAGTCTGGTTAGTGGGGAAGTTGGTGAGGTAAGGTGAGAGGTGATAGGTGAAGTCAAGTTAGTGGGGAATGGGGGTGAAGTAAGAAACTGGGAGGTGATAGGTTAAGTCTGGTTAGTGGGAAAGTGGGTGAGGTAAGGTGGGAGGTGATAGGTGAAATCAGGTTAGTGGGGAAGGGCGTGAAGTAAGGTGGGAGGTGATAGGTGAAGTCAGGTTAGTGGGGAAGGGGGGTGAAGTAAGAAACTGAGAGGTGATAGGTGAAGTCAGGTTAGTGGGTAAGTGGGGTGAAGTAAGAAACTGGGAGGTGATAGGTGAAGTCTGGTTAGTGGGGAAGTTGGTGAGGTAAGGTGGGAGGTGATAGGTGAAGTCAGGTTAGTGGGGAATGGGGGTGAAGTAAGAAACTGGGAGGTGATAGGTGAAGTCTGGTTATTGGGGAAGGGGGTTGAAGTAAGGTGGGAGGTGATAGGTGAAGTCAGGTTAGTGAGGAAGGGGGTGAAGAAAGAAGCTGGGAGATGATAGGTGAAGTCAGGTTAGTCGGGAATGGGGGTGAAGTAAGGTGGGAGGTGATAGGTGAAGTCAGGTTAGTGGGGAAGGGGGTGAGGTAAGGTGGGAGGTGATAGGTGAAGTCAGGTTAGTGGGGAAGGGGGGTGAAGTAAGAAACTGGGAGGTGATAGATGAAGTCAGGTTAGTGGGGAAGTGGGTAAGGTAAGGTGGGAGGTGATAGGTGAAGTCAGGTTAGTGGGGAAAGGGGGTGAAGTAAGGTGGGAGGTGATAGGTGAAGTCAGGTTAGTGGGGAAGGGGGGTGAAGTAAGGTGGGAGGTGATAGATGAATCAGGTTAGTGGGGAAGGGGGGTGAAGTAAGGTGGGAGGTGATAGGAGAAGTCAGGTTAGTGGGGAAGGGGGTGAAGTAAGGTGGGAGGTGATAGGTGAAATCAGGTTAGTGGGGAAGGGCGTGAAGTAAGGTGGGAGGTGATAGGTGAAGTCAGGTTAGTGGGGAAGGGGGGTGAAGTAAGAAACTGAGAGGTGATAGGTGAAGTCAGGTTAGTGGGTAAGTGGGGTGAAGTAAGAAACTGGGAGGTGATAGGGGAAGTCGGGTTAGTGAGGAAGTGGGGTGAAGTAAGGTGGGAGGTGATAGGTGAAGTCTGGTTAGTGGGGAAGTTGGTGAGGTAAGGTGAGAGGTGATAGGTGAAGTCAAGTTAGTGGGGAATGGGGGTGAAGTAAGAAACTGGGAGGTGATAGGTTAAGTCTGGTTAGTGGGGAAGTTGGTGAGGTAAGGTGGGAGGTGATAGGTGAAGTCAGGTTAGTGGGGAAGGGGGGTGAAGTAAGAAACTGGGAGGTGATAGGGGAAGTCAGGTTAGTGGGGAACGGGGTGAAGTAAGAAACTGGGAGGTGATAGGGGAAGTCAGGTTAGTGGGGAAGTGGGGTGAAGTAAGAAACTGGGAGGTGATAGGTGAAGTCAGGTGAGTGGGGAAGGGGGTGAGGTAAGAAGCTGGGAGATGATAGGTGAAGTCAGGTTAGTCGGGAATGGGGGTGAAGTAAGGTGGGAGGTGATAGGTGAAGTCAGGTTAGTGGGGAAGGGGGTGAGGTAAGGTGGGAGGTGATAGGTGAAGTCAGGTTAGTGGGGAAGGGGGGTGAAGTAAGAAACTGGGAGGTGATAGATGAAGTTAGGTTAGTGGGGAAGTGGGTAAGGTAAGGTGGGAGGTGATAGGTGAAGTCAGGTTATTGGGGACGGGGATGAGGTAAGGTGGGAGGTGATAGGTGAAGTCAGGTTATTGGGGAAGGGGGTTGAAGTAAGGTGGGAGGTGATAGGTGAAGTCAGGTTAGTGGGGAAGGGGGTGAAGAAAGAAGCTGGGAGATGATAGGTGAAGTCAGGTTAGTCGGGAATGGGGGTGAAGTAAGGTGGGAGGTGATAGGTGAAGTCAGGTTAGTGGGGAAGCGGGTGAGGTAAGGTGGGAGGTGATAGGGGAAGTCAGGTTAGTGGGGAAGTGGGGTGAAGTAAGAAACTGGGAGGTGATAGGTGAAGTCAGGTTAGTGTGGAAGGGGGTGAAGAAAGAAGCTGGGAGATGATAGGTGAAGTCAGGTTAGTCGGGTATGGGGGTGAAGTAAGGTGGGAGGTGATAGGTGAAGTCAGGTTAGTGGGGAAGGGGGTGAAGTAAGAAGCTGGGAGATGATAGGTGAAGTCAGGTTAGTCGGGAATGGGGGTGAAGTAAGGTGGGAGGTGATAGGTGAAGTCAGGTTAGTGGGGAAGTGGGGTGAAGTAATGTGGGAGGTGATAGGAGAAGTCAGGTTAGTGGGGAAGGGGGTGAAGTATGGTGGGAGGTGATAGGTGAAGTCAGGTTAGTGGGGAAGGGGGTTGAAGTAAGGTGGGAGGTGATAGGTAAGGTCAGGTTAGTCGGGATTGGGGGTGAAGTAAGGTGGGAGGTGATAGGTGAAGTCAGGTTAGTGGTGAAGGGGGTTGAAGTAAGTTGGCAGGTGATAGGTGAAGTCAGATTAGTGGGGAAGGGGGTGAGGTAAGGTGGGAACTGATAGGTGAAGTCAGGTTAGTGGGGAAGGGGGGTGAAGTAAGAAACTGGGAGGTGATAGGTGAAGTCAGGTTAGTGGGGAAGGGGGTGAGGTAAGGTGGGAGGTGATAGGTGAAGTCAGGTTAGTGGGGAAGGGGTTGAGGTAAGTTGGGAGGTGATAGGTGAAGTCATGTTAGTGGGGAAGGGGTTTGAAGTAAGGTGGGAGGTGACAGGGGAAGTCATGTTAGTGGGGAAGTGGGGTGAAGTAAGGTGGGAGGTGATAGGGGAAGTCAGGTTAGTGGGGAAGGGGGGTGAAGTAAGAAACTGGGTGGTGATAGGTGAAGTCAGGTTAGTGGGGAAGGGGGTGAGGTAAGGTGGGAGGTGATAGGTGAAGTCAGGTTAGTGGGGAAGGGGGTGAAGAAAGAAGCTGGGAGATGATAGGTGAAGTCAGGTTAGTCGGGAATGGGGGTGAAGTAAGGTGGGAGGTGATAGGTGAAGTCAGGTTAGTGGGGAAGGGGGTTGAAGTAAGGTGGGAGGTGATAGGTGAAGTCAGATTAGTGGGGAATGGGGGTGAAGTAAGAAACTGATGAGGTGATAGGTGAAGTCAGGTTAGTGGGGAAGGGGGTGAGGTAAGGTGGGAGGTGATAGGTGAAGTCAGGTTAGTGGGGAAAGGGGGTGAAGTAAGGTGGGAGGTGATAGGTGAAGTCAGGTTAGTGGGGAAGAGGGGTGAAGTAAGGTGGGAGGTGATAGATGAATCAGGTTAGTGGGGAAGGGGTGTGAAGTAAGGTGGGAGGTGATAGGAGAAGTCAGGTTAGTGGGGAAGGGGGTGAAGTAAGGTGGGAGGTGATAGGTGAAATCAGGTTAGTGGGGAAGGGCGTGAAGTAAGGTGGGAGGTGATAGGTGAAGTCAGGTTAGTGGGGAAGGGGGGTGAAGTAAGAAACTGAGAGGTGATAGGTGAAGTCAGGTTAGTGGGTAAGTGGGGTGAATTAAGAAACTGGGAGGTGATAGGGGAAGTCGGGTTAGTGAGGAAGTGGGGTGAAGTAAGGTGGGAGGTGATAGGTGAAATCAGGTTAGTGGGGAAGGGCGTGAAGTAAGGTGGGAGGTGATAGGTGAAGTCAGGTTAGTGGGGAAGGGGGGTGAAGTAAGAAACTGAGAGGTGATAGGTGAAGTCAGGTTAGTGGGTAAGTGGGGTGAAGTAAGAAACTGGGAGGTGATAGGTGAAGTCTGGTTAGTGGGGAAGTTGGTGAGGTAAGGTGGGAGGTGATAGGTGAAGTCAGGTTAGTGGGGAATGGGGGTGAAGTAAGAAACTGGGAGGTGATAGGTGAAGTCTGGTTATTGGGGAAGGGGGTTGAAGTAAGGTGGGAGGTGATAGGTGAAGTCAGGTTAGTGAGGAAGGGGGTGAAGAAAGAAGCTGGGAGATGATAGGTGAAGTCAGGTTAGTCGGGAATGGGGGTGAAGTAAGGTGGGAGGTGATAGGTGAAGTCAGGTTAGTGGGGAAGGGGGTGAGGTAAGGTGGGAGGTGATAGGTGAAGTCAGGTTAGTGGGGAAGGGGGGTGAAGTAAGAAACTGGGAGGTGATAGATGAAGTCAGGTTAGTGGGGAAGTGGGTAAGGTAAGGTGGGAGGTGATAGGTGAAGTCAGGTTATTGGGGACGGGGATGAGGTAAGGTGGGAGGTGATAGGTGAAGTCAGATTATTGGGGAAGGGGGTTGAAGTAAGGTGGGAGGTGATAGGTGAAGTCAGGTTAGTGGGGAAGGGGGTGAAGAAAGAAGCTGGGAGATGATAGGTGAAGTCAGGTTAGTCGGGAATGGGGGTGAAGTAAGGTGGTAGGTGATAGGTGAAGTCAGGTTAGTGGGGAAGGGGGTGAGGTAAGGTGGGAGGTGATAGGGGATGTCAGGTTAGTGGGGAAGTGGGGTGAAGTAAGAAACTGGGAGGTGATAGGTGAAGTCAGGTTAGTGTGGAAGGGTGTGAAGAAAGAAGCTGGGAGATGATAGGTGAAGTCAGGTTAGTCGGGAATGGGGGTGAAGTAAGGTGGGAGGTGATAGGTGAAGTCAGGTTAGTGGGGAAGGGGGTGAAGAAAGAAGCTGGGAGATGATAGGTGAAGTCAGGTTAGTCGGGAATGGGGGTGAAGTAATGTGGGAGGTGATAGGAGAAGTCAGGTTAGTGGGGAAGGGGGTGAAGTATGGTGGGAGGTGATAGGTGAAGTCAGGTTAGTGGGGAAGGCGGTTGAAGTAAGGTGGGAGGTGATAGGTAAGGTCAGGTTAGTCGGGATTGGGGGTGAAGTAAGGTGGGAGGTGATAGGTGAAGTCAGGTTAGTGGGGAAGGGGGTTGAAGTAAGTTGGCAGGTGATAGGTGAAGTCAGATTAGTGGGGAAGGGGGTGAGGTAAGGTGGGAACTGATAGGTGAAGTCAGGTTAGTGGGGAAGGGGGGTGAAGTAAGAAACTGGGAGGTGATAGGTGAAGTCAGGTTAGTGGGGAAGGGGGTGAGGTAAGGTGGGAGGTGATAGGTGAAGTCAGGTTAGTGGGGAAGGGGTTGAGGTAAGTTGGGAGGTGATAGGTGAAGTCATGTCAGTGGGGAAGGGGGTTGAAGTAAGGTGGGAGGTGATAGGGGAAGTCATGTTAGTGGGGAAGTGGGGAGATGTAAGGTGGGAGGTGATAGGGGAAATCAGGTTAGTGGGGAAGGGGGGTGAAGTAAGAAACTGGGAGGTGATAGGTGAAGTCAGGTTAGTGGGGAAGTGGGTGAGGTAAGGTGGGAGGTGATAGGTGAAGTCATGTTAGTGGGGAAAGGGGTTGAAGTAAGGTGGGAGGTGATAGGGGAAGTCATGTTAGTGGGGAAGTGGGGTGAAGTAAGGTGGGAGGTGATAGGGGAAGTCAGGTTAGTGGGGAAGTGGGATGAAGTAAGGTGGGAGGTGATAGGTGAAGTCAGGTTAGTGGGAAATGGAGGTGAAGTAAGAAACTGGGAGGTGATAGGTGAAGTCAGGTTAGTGGGGAAGGGGGTGAGGTAAGGTGGGAGGTGATAGGTGAAGTCATGTTAGTGGGGAAGGGGGTTGAAGTAAGGTGGGAGGTGATAGGTGAAGTCAGGTTAGTGGGAAATGGGGGTGAAGTAAGAAACTGGGAGGTGATAGGTGAAGTCAGGTTAGTGGGGAAGGGGGTGAGGTAAGGTGGGAGGTGATAGGTGAAGTCAGGTTAGTGGGGAAGGGGGGTGAAGTAAGAAACTGGGAGGTGATAGGGGAAGTCAGTTTAGTGGGGAAGTGGGGTGAATTAAGAAACTGGGAGGTGATAGTTGAAGTCAGGTTAGTGGGGAATGGGGTGAAGTAAGGTGGGAGGTGATAGGTGAAGTCAGGTTAATGGGGAAGGCGGTGAGGTAAGGTGGGAGGTGATAGGTGAAGTCAGAGTCGTGGGGAATGGGTGTTAAGTAAGGTGGGAGGTGATAGGTGAAGTCAGGTTAGTGGGGAAGGGGGTGAAGTAAGAAACTGGGAGGTGATAGGTGCAAAAGGTAAAGGGGTGCAGAAGGAACTATTTAAAGATATTCCTCACATTCCCATTAACTTCCCTCAAATTCTACCACTCATCCACACACTAGGAAAATTTATTGTGGCGAATTTCCCACCTGCCCACATCTCTGGAATGCAGATGGAACAGAAAGATCTAGTGTACACCCATTCTATCGTGAGAGAATGTACATTGAATGTCGGTGGTGAGGACTGCATGTGTATCACTGGAATCCTGTGACCATAGCCCTGCCTTTTGTGCCACTTTGCCATCCTTAGATGAAGTGCAACTTTGGATGCTGTCAGATACTAAGTGTTAGGTCACTCTAGCATTCAATAGTAGTGGTGGTATGGTTGAAAGGAAAAACATGCATTGTCAGGTTAGTGGGATTAGTGCACTGAGGTGTGTTTATTTAAATGCAAGGTGTGTTATGATGTGCAAGGAAGATGATGCTGTGGGCATAAAGGGACTTGATTGTCCACAATGTTGTGTTGACCCTTAAACTCTGCCTCCCATATAACCCCCCACCTTAAATTCCTCCATATACATGTCTAGCCCTGTGGACATTTGTTACATTTCAGCTTATAGAGCTATTCGGTTGTGTATTTCTGGGTCACCCTGATTGTAACCGGGATGTGTGATGGTCACCTCCCCTATCTGGAGAGACTGGTTGGGTTCACTCTCTGGGTCATGGTGCCCGTCTGTTTAGTGTTTATCACAATAAAACGGTTGTTGAGTTCAATGAGCTTCCTTGTTTGTCATTATGGACCAAATGCTCTCCACATTTGTGTCAGGAATGGAATGCGGGAGATTGAAGAGCTACGACATTGGACAGAGTGCCTTAAACACGGGGAATAAGATGAGGGTCTGAGCAGTATGCCTCCCTTGCACCCACGGGCAGGGCTCAAGCAGACGAGACCCGGGGGGAGGGCCTGGGAACTGAGCATTGCGCTTTCCCAGGGAGCCCCGACGGAGCGAGTGTACCCAGGCTCCCCAACCCGGGGACAGAGCGGAGCGCATCACTCACCACCATAGTCGTAGCCATGGGAGGAGGGGCACCATTGCAGACGCCGCCGGAGCAAGAGGGAGACCAAAAGGCCTCAACAATTTGCACCTCAGGGTGCACCCTGAAGCTCCCCCAGATACAACAGTACCAGTCGCCTGGAACCTTGCCTGGTGGAAGTCAAACTTGCCGCATGGCACATCAGGTGGAGCCCCACCGAGTCAGCGGTTCACTTTGCCCCGGCACTGGAACGAGATGCCCTGCGGGCCCTCCTCGACCTAACACTGGCGGAGCTGTGTGACTACAGGGCCCTCGTAGTGGCACTGGAGCGGCATTTCGAGCAGAGGCCGTTGGCGGAAGCAATGAGGGAAGAACTGGGCAGCAGACGGTGCCGTATGGGAGGAAGCCTGGGGCATTAGCAGCTGATCTCCGTCACTGTGCTCAGCATGGCCACCCCCAGTTCCCTCCCACGGCCCAGGGACAGCTTTCCCCCCACACCTTTGTAAAGGCGCTGACGCCGGAGCGCCTTCGACAGCATGTTCGCCTGACGTCGCCATCATCGCTGGACGAGGCAGAGAGGACAGAAGCAATTTTTGCCTATCGGCATTCAAACATCGCGCCCCCCCCCCCACCAGTGAGCCCGGGCTTGTGTCACTGAGAGTGAGGAGGAGCCCGTGAGACAGGTTCGACCCCGCCATGGGCCATGAAACGGCCTCTGTTACCGGTGCGATGAGGCAGGTCATTTGGCCCAGAACTACCACCCACTGGCACCACACCACAGCCCAGAGCAGCCATCGGGAATCGCTAAGCGGGCAGCACCATCCGAATCCTTCAGCAGAACCTGTCGGTTGTCGCCCCTCTGGGCGGACCGCTTGGGTGAAGACACATCCTGAAAAAATTCTATGACAAAGCCATGCTGACTATTCCTAATCATATTATGCCTCTCCAAATGTTTATAAATCCTGCTTCTCAGGATCTTCTCCATTAACTTACCAATCACTGAGGTAAGACTCACTGGTTGATAATTTCCTGGGCTATCTCTACTCTCTTTCTTGTATGAGGGAACAATATTGCAACCCTCCAATCCTCTGGAATATCTCCCGTCCCCATTGATGATGCAGAGATCATCTCCAGAAGCTTAGCAATCTCCTCGCTTACTTCCCACAGTAGCCTGTGGTATATCTCATCCGGTCCTGGTGAGTTATCCAACTTGATGCTTTCCAAAAGCTCTAGCACATCCTATTTCTTAATATCTACATGCTCAAGCTTTTCAGTCTGCTGTAAGTCATCCCTACAATTGCCAAGATATTTTCCCGTAGTGAATACTGAAGCAAATAATTCATTAAGAACCTCTGCTATCTCCTCTGGTTCCATACACACTTTTCCACTGTCACACTCGATTGGTCCTATTCTCTCGCGTCTTATCCTCTTGCTCTTCACATACTTATAGAATGCCTTAGGGTTTTCCTTAATCGTGTCTGCCAAGGCCTTCTCATGGCCCCTTCTGGCTCACCTAATTTCATTCTTAAACTCCTTCCTGCTAGCCTTATAATCTTCTAGATCTCTGTCATTACATAGTTTTTTGAACCTTTCATAAGCTTTTTTTTTCTCCTTAACTAGATTTACAACAACCTTTGTACACCGCGGTTACTGTATCCCACCATCCTTTCCCTGTCTCACTGGAAGATACCTATGGAGAACTCCATGCAAATATTCACTGACATTTGCCACATTTCTTCTGTATATTTCCCTGAGAACATCTGTTCCCAATTTATGCTTCAAAATTCCTGCCTGATAGCTTCATATTTCCCCTTATTCCATTTAAATGCTTTCTTAACTTGTCTGTTCCTATTCCTCTCCAATGCTATGGTAAAGGAGATAGAATTGTGATCACTATCACCAAGATGCTCTCCCACTGAGAGACCTGACACCTGACCAGGTTCATTTCCCAACACCAGATCAAGTACAGCCTCTCCTCTTGTAGGCTTATCTACATATTGTGTCAAGAAACCTTCCTGAACACACCTAACAAACACCACCGCATCTAAACCCCTTGCTCTTGGGAGATGCCAATCAATATTTGGGAAATTAAAATCTCCCACTACGACAACTCTGTTATTATTACACCTTTCCAGAATCTGTCTCCCTATCTGCTCCTCAATAGCCTTGTTACTATTGGGAGGTGTATAAAAAATGCCTAGTAGAGTTACTGACCCCTTGCTATTCCTAACTTCCACCCACAGAGACTCCGTAGACAACCCTTCCATGTCTTCCTCCTTCTCTGCAGCCGTGACACTATCTCTGATCAACAGTGCCATGCCCCCACCTTTTTTGCCTCCCTCCCTGTCCTTTCTGAAACATCTAAAGCCTGGCACTCAAAGTAGCCATTGCTGCCCCTGCACCATCTAAGTCTCTGTAATGGCCACAACATTTCATAGCTCTAAGTACTGATCCACGGTTTAAGCTTATCCGCTTTGTTCATAATACTCCTTGCATTAAAATAGACATGTCTCAAACCATTGGTCTGAGTGTGTCCCTTCTCTGTCACCTGCTTATCCTCCCTCTTGCACTGTCTCCAAGCTTTCTCAATTTGTGAGCCAACTGCTTTTTCCTCCGTCTCTTCAGTTCGGTTCCCACCCCCAGCAATTCTAGTTTAAACTCTCCCCAATAGCCTTAGCAAACCTCCCTGCCAAGATTTCGTCCCCCTGGGTTTCAAGTGCATTCCGTTCTTCCAGTACTGGTCACTCCTGCCCCAATTCCTTTGTTTTAAGTTAGTTACATTCGCTGTTGTTTAAGTCGATCCTTAGAATTATCTTTATTCATAAGGGTAAGGAGATGAATGTGAAATAATACTAATTTAGAACATAGAACATAGAACAGTACAGCACAGTACAGGTCCTTCGGCCCACAATGTTGTGTTGACCCTTAAACCCTGCCTCCCATATAACCCCTCACCTTAAATTCCTCCATATACCTGTCTAGTAGTCTCTTAAATTTCACTCATGTATCTGCCTCCACCACAGACTCAGGCAGTGCATTCCACGCACCAACCACAATCTGAGTAAAAAACCTTCCTCTGATATGCCCCTTGAACTTCCCACCTCTTACCTTAAAAAGCCCTGTCCTTTTGTATTAAGCAGTGGTGCCCTGGGGAAGAGGCGCTGGCTGTCCACTCTGTCTAATTTGGGGAGTGGAAATTACAATGTTATTATTGGAGCTGATGGTAGTTAATTGGGAGCAGCTATTTTTATCAGCCAAGTCCCCTTTTGACAAAACATGTACTGGTCTTGTTTTTAGAACTCAAACATCTCTTTCTCACTGCTTAAGAAAAGGTGCTA
This sequence comes from Hemitrygon akajei, assembly GCF_048418815.1. NCBI lineage: Eukaryota > Metazoa > Chordata > Chondrichthyes > Myliobatiformes > Dasyatidae > Hemitrygon > Hemitrygon akajei. The sequence goes on along the minus strand of NC_133124.1, from coordinate 139,760,344 downwards.
TGCTTCAACAGGCCAATAGTCATCTCAAGTTCATTTTTAAATTTCCTCATCGCCACTGTTATATTTTGTAACTTCAGAAACTAATCAAAGGAAAAACACAGGAGCCAGGATTGTTCTGTACTTTTATAAGTCTACAACATATTCATGCATTATCATGCTCCAACACCATATTCAAGTTTGCTGATGACATCACTGTTGTGGTGATGAATCAGCATACGGGAGGGAGTTTGAAAACTTGGCTAAGTGGTATCATAACAACAACCTTTCACTCAATGTTAGCAAGACCGAGGAACTGATTGTAGGCTTCAGGAAAGGGAAACCGGAGGTCCATGAACCAGTACTCTTTGGAGGATTAGAGATGGAATGGGTTAGTAACTTTAAATTCCTGGGTGTCACTATCTGAGAGGACCTGTCCTGGACCATCATATAAATGTAATTGCAAAGAAAACATGACAGAGCCTCAACTTCCTCAGGAGTCTGCGGAGATTCGGCATGTCATTGAAAACCTTGACAAACATCTATAGGTGTGTACTGTCTGCAGTCTGGCCTGGTATGGGAGCACCAAAGCCTTTGGTGGAAAATCCTGTGAAAGATAGTGGAGTTGGCTCAGTATATCACAGGTAAAGCCCTCCCAACCATAGAGCACATCGACATGAAATGCTGTCATAAACAAGCAGCAGCCATCATCAAAGATCCTCACCACCCAGGCCATGCTCTTTTCTTGCTGCTGCCATCAGCTAGAAGATATAAGAGCCTCAGGACTCACACCACCAGATTTAAGAACAGTTGCTACCCCTCAACCATCAGGCTCTTGAACAAAGGGGTTAAATTACACTCTATTTCTAGTCTTCCCACAACCAATGATTTCACTTCAAGGACTCTTTACCTTGTTAGTTCAAGCTCTCATTATTTATTGCTATTTATTTATATTTGCATTTGCACAGTTTGTTGCTTTCTAAGCCCTTGCTCTTTTACCGATCCTGTTCCTAGTTACTATTCTATAGACTTGCTGAGTATTCTCGCAGGAAAATGCATTTCAGGGTTGTGTGAGGTGACCTGTATGTACTCTGATAATAAATTGTACGTTGTGAACTTTTGAACTTATAACATTATAAAGTTGCAACTATGGTGGTTCACAGCACTTCGTGCATACCCATTTTAATCAGCCATATCTTCCTTAAATGTATGTATTTTACCATGACATTAGGAATATCTTCACTTGTAATGAATTAGTACGTTGAACTACGATGTTGTGGCCGTTACTGAAACTTGGTTGGAGGAAGAGCAGGATTGGATGATGCAGGTCCTGGGGTTCAGCTGTTTTAAAAGGAATAGGATGGGAGGTAGAAAAGGGGGGTGAGTGGCATTGTTGGTCAGGGATAGTATCACGGCTACAGAAAGGGAGGACGCTGCAGAGGGAGTGTCCATTGAGTCTGTCTGGGTGGAAGTCAGAAATAGGAAGGGATCAATCACTGTGCTGGGAGTCGTCTATAGGCCCCCAAATAGCCCTCGGGACACCGAGGAGCAGATAAGTAGGCAGATTTTAGAATGGTGCACAAAATACAGGGTAGTAGTTATGGGTGATTTCAACTTCCCTCATATTGACTGGCACCTCCTGTCTGCAAGGGGGATAGATGGGGCTGAATTTGTCAGGTGTGTTCAAGAAGGATTCCTGACACAGTATGTGGACTGGCCGACGAGAGGAGAGGCTATACTGGATCTGGTTCTGGGCAATGAACCTGGTCAGGTGACAGACCTCTTGGTAGGGGAGCATTTTGGTGAGAGTGACCACAACTCCCTTAGCTTCAGCATAGCTATGGAAAGGGATAAAATCAGATGAAATGGTAAAGTACTTAACAGGAGAAGGGCTAACTTTGAAGGGATGAGGCAGGAACTAGCGAGAGTAAATTGGAAACAGATGTTCAAAGGGGAAAGCACAGAAGTAATGTGGGAGTTTAGGGACCACTTGTGCTGGGTTCAGGATAGGTTTGTTCCACTGAGGCAAGGAAAAAATGGTAGGAAAAGGGAACCGTGGCTGATGAAACATGTGAGGCAACTCGTCAAGAGGAAAAAGGAAGCATATGTTAGATATAAGAAGCAGGAAGTAGGAAGGGCTTATGAGAAATATAGGGCAGCCAGGAAGGAGCTAAAGAAAAGACTTAGGAGAGCTTGAAGGAGGCATGAGAAGGCCTTGGCATGTAGGATTAAGGAGAACCCCAAGGCGTTCTATGCGTATGTGAAGAACAGGAGTATGACAAGAATGAAGGTGGGACCGTTAAAGGATAAAGAGGGCAACATGTGCCTGGAGGCGGAGGAGGTTGGGGAGGTCCTAAATGAATACTTTGCTTCAGTATTCACAGGTGAAAAGGATCTTGATCAGGGTGAGGTCGAAATAGAGCAGGCCTGTGTGCTGGACAATGTGGAGATTAAGGAAGAAGAAGTGCTGGATCTTCTTAAAAACATCAAGATTGATAAATCCCCAGGGCCAGATATGATACACCCCAGGTTGTTGTGGGAATTGAGAGAAGAGATCGCAGGAGCATTAGCTATGATCTTTGAATCCTCTTTGGCTGCAGGGGAGGTGCCAGAGGATTGGAGAATGGCAAACATAGTTCCCTTGTTTAAAAAAGGTAATAGGGAGAAACCTGGGAACTATAGACTGGTGAGTCTTACGTCGGTGGTCTGCGAACTACTGGAAAGGATTCTTAAGGATAGGATCTACGAGCATTTGGAGAAGTACAGTCTACTCATGGATAGTCAACATAGCTTTGTGAAGGGAAGATTGTGCCTCATGAGCCTGATTGAGTTTTTTAAGAGGTAACAAAAGAAATTAATGGGGGTAGGGCAGTGGATGTGGTCTACATGGACTTTAGCAAGGCATTTGACAAGGTCCCTCACGAGAGACTCATCCAGAAAGTCATGAGACATGGGATAAGTGGAACCTTGGCTGTTTGGATAAAGAATTGGCTTAAAGGAAGAAAGAAGAGGGTAGTTGTGGAAGGAAAGTGTTCTGCCTGGAGGTCGGTGACTAGTGGAGTGCCACAGGGACTCCTGCTATTTGTGATTTTTATAAATGACCTGGCTGTGGAGGTGGAAGGATGGGTGAGTAAGTTTGTGGATGACACGAAGATTGGAGGAGTTGTGGATGGAGCTGCAGGTTGTCAAAGGTTACAAGAGGATATAGACATGCTGCAGAGCTGTGCAGAAAAATGGCAGATGGAATTCAATCCGGATAAGTGTGAGGTGATGCATTTTGGAAGGACAAACCAGAAGACTGAGTACAGGATTAATGGTCAGTTACTTAAGAGTGTGGATGAATGGAGGGACCTTGGGGTTCAAATCCATACATCCCTCAAGGTCACTGCACTGGTTGACAGGGTAGTTAAGAAGGCCTATGGGATGCTAGGCTTCATTAACAGGGGGATTGAGTTCAAGAGTAGAGAGGTCATGTTGCAACTCTACAAATCTCTGGTAAGACCGCACTTAGAGTATTGTGTTCAGTTCTGGTCACCTGATTATAGGAAGGATGTGGAAGCTATGGGGAGGGTGCAGAGGAGCTTTAACAGGATGTTGCCTGGATTGGAGAACAAGTCATATGAAGCAAGGTTAGCAGAGCTGGGACTCTTCTCTTTGGAGCATAGAAGAATGAGAGGGGACTTGACAGAGGTCTACAAGATTTTGAGAGGCATAGATAGGGTGGATTGCAGGTACCTGTTTCCCAGGACACCAATAGCAAACACCAGAGGGCATATGCACAAAATTAAGGGAGGGAATTTTAGGGGAGACATCAGGGGTAAGATTTTTACACAGAGGGTTGTGAGTGCCTGGAATGACTTGCCAGGGATGGTGGTGGAGGCTAAAACATTAGGGGTATTTAAGAGCCTCTTGGACAGGCACATGGATGAAAGAAAAAGAGAGGGTTATGGGGTAATGTGGGTTTAGTACTTTTTTTAAGGATTATATGGGTCGGCACAACATGGAGGGCTGAAGGGCCTGTACTGTGCTGTAGTTTTCTATGGTTCTATGGTTCTTCTATGGTAATATTAGGCTTTGTTGGTCCCCATATAAAACCTAGTTTCTATAGGTCAAAGTAATTCTTTACATGCAATAGTGACTACTACCCAGGAAGCCACTTCATCAAGCAGGCTAAGGAGAGACTATTTGGTATAGCTCTAGCACTTGGTGAGATGGGAACATTGCCTTTCTCTGCCATTGTAAGCATTGTGGTCATGGTAGAGGACATCAGATTGATTCGATGGTTCAGCAGAATGATAGGTGTGGAAAACTCAAGACTATCATGACACACTAGATGTCATTATCATCTACTGCTGATGATACAAAAGTTGGAGGTATTGTGGATAGTGTAGAGGGCTGTCAGAGGTTACAGTGGGACATTGATAGGATGCAAAACTGGGCTGAGAAGTGGCAGATGGAGTTCAACCCAGATAAGTGTGAGGTGGTTCATTTTGGTAAGTCAAATAGGATGGCACAATATGGTATTAATAGTAAGACTCTTGGCAGTGTGGAGGATCAGAGGGATCTTGGGATCCGAGTCCATAGGACATTTAATGCTGTTCTGCAGGTTGACTGTGTGGTTAAGAAGGCATCTGGTGCATTGGCCTTCATCAATTGTGGGATTGAGTTTAAGAGCTGAGAAGTAATGTTGCAGCTATATAGGACCCTGGTCAGACCCCACTTGGAGTACTGTGCTCAATTTTGGTCACCTCACTACAGGAAGGACATGAAAATCATAGAAAGGGTGCAGAGGAGATTTACAAGGATTTTGTCTGGATTAGGGAGCATGCCTTATGAGAACAGGTTGTGTGAACTTGGCCTTATCTCCTTGGAGTGACGGAGGATGAGATGTGACCTGATAGAGGTGTATAAGATGATGAGAGGCATTGATCGTGTGGATGGTCAGACCCAGGGCTGAAATGGCTAACACAAGAGGGTACAGTTTTAAGGTGCTTGGAAGTAGGCACAGAGGAGATGACAGGGGTAAGTTTTTTTACGCAGAGAGTAGTGAATGTGTGGAATGGGCTGCCGGCAATGGTGGTGGAGGCGGATACGATAGGGTCTTTTAAGAGACTCCTGGAGAGGTACATGGAGCTTAGAAAAATAGAGGGCTATGGGTAACCCTAGTAATTTTTAAAGTAAGGACATGTTCGGCACAGCTTTGTGGGCCGAAGTGCCTGTATTGTGCTGTAGGTTTTCTATGTTTCTAAGTTCTAAAATTCTTCCAGGGTTTGGTTACTGAAAGAGTGCAGCTACCCATGTATGATGGACTTCACATTCTGAAAAAAATTGCTTCATGGATTTCACTCATAAATCTCATTCCCCAGTCATTCATGAATCCATGCCCAAAGGCAAATGGAAAGGTCACAGTTTCAGATGATCACTGATAGCTGCAGTCACCATAATGTATAACGGTGAGTTTGGGATTGGTGGTTATTCTTCAGTAGCTCTGGGCAGAATTGTTTAGATTCATTTCCGGTGAGTACCAGCTATTTTTTTAGGAAAATGGTGTTCACTATTTTAAATGGTGGGCACTAGAGAAAATGCCATAAACATTGCCTGCTGCAACACAAATGATATGTCAGACTACTGCAGCAGGTAAATAATCCTTATGGTATTGAGAAAATGTCAACTAGGAAAAAAGATCATCCAGCAGCCTCTTGAGCACAAGAACCTGGGAAAAATATACTTGACTTGAGAACTTGCTAGCACCAATATTAATTTGAAGAACGTTTATTATCAAAGTCTGAGTGCAGTATACAGCCCTGAGATTTGTTTTCCCACAGACAGCATCAAACAAGTAAAATGTTGGAACCCATTCAAGGAGAAACATCAAACCCCCAACGCACAAACAAAAAACAAATTGTGCAAACAGCCAAAAAAGAGTGAAAAGCACAAAATAGAAAACACCAAGCCACAAAGTCATCAAAAGAGTCCAGACATATTTACTTCAGCTCAGTTGAGTTCAATCTAGCACTGTGTCGCTGGTTAATCAAACCACAGAACCAGGCTGCCCCATTCAAAATCGCACAAAATAGCAACAAAACTAAGGAACAACCAGAAAGCAAAAGCACATCATTCCTTGAACTACAGAGTCCAGTCAGTAAACATGTTGATTGAACCTTGCCCCCATGACCCAGGACTCCAGCACCATCCTCTGGCAGCATCTAGTAAGAGGGGACAGAAAGACCATTTGAACACAAGGACCTTCCTCCGGGAACAGCAAGCAAGAGGGAGAGGAGAGAGCAACAACGCTGGACACCTGTCTGCCTTTGCTCTCATCTTTGATGATTTTCAATCTTCCTTAATGCTTTAATCAGGGGGATCAGCGAGAAATGGAGCCAATCGTGGGCTCGCACCCCCATCTCCAGGCTTCTTGGCCTTGAGGCTGCACACTCGCTCAAAACCTCACTGATCCCCATCTGAGAAAGCAAAACATCAGATCGTTCAATCGGCCTGAAAACACACCATGAAAATGTCCCAACAGTGGCAGAACCACAGTTGAAAGAAAAAGAGGATGTAATAGAAAGCTGTAAAATAAAGAAAGAAGTAGTTTTGTGAACCCTCTGAAAACTGTTGTCCTTGGTCATGACCTAGTCAGGTGATCAGGCTCACTGGGTGAACAGTCAGGAAACAGTGCCCACAACTCCTTAACTTTCTGTAGATAAAGATAGGTATGGTCATTGTGGGACAGTTTTAAATTGGAGTAGGGCAAATTACGAAGTATGAGGCAAAAGCTAAGAAGAGTTAAGTGGGAACATCTTTTTTTCTGGCAAGCCCACGTCAGATATGTGGAGAGGGTTTAAAGATCAATTGCACAGAGTACAAGAAAGGTACGGTCCAGTTAGAAGGAAGGGCAGGGACGGAAAGATAAGAGAACCTTGGATGTCCAGAGAAGTGATGAATTTAGTCAAGGAGAAAAATGAAAAGTATGTAAAACTTCCGAAGTTATGATCAATTGAAACATGTGAGGAGTTTAAAGAAGCCAGAAGAGAACTAAGGAAGGAAAAGCAGGAGGGGCCATGAGAAGTCCTTGGCAAGTACGATTAAGGCACTCTGTACATACATAAAGAGCAGGAGGATAGCTGGGGATAGGTTGGGACCACTAAAGATTAAAAGGGAGAACATTTGCTTAGATGCAGAGGATGTGAGTGAGGTACTTAATGAGTACTTTGCTTCAGTATTTACCATGGAAAAGGACATGGAGGACCAAGGGATCAGTGCTGAGTGTATTAATATGCTACGGCATTAAGAGGTCAAGGAGGAGTAAGTGTTTGGTCTCCTGAGTATTAAGGTGGATAAGACCCCAGGGCCTGATGGAATTTACCCCAGGTTATTGAAGGAGGCAAGAAACAAGATTGCTGGTCCCCTGACCAGTATCTTTGTGTCCTCTCTAGCCACAGGCAAGTGGTTAATATTGTATCTCTATTTAAGAAGGGAGTAAGGGAAAATCCTGAGAATTATAGACTGGTAAGTCTTACATCAGTTGTAGGGAAATTGCTGGAGAAAATTCTTCGGGATAGGATATATGAGCATTTGCAAACCTATGGCCAAATTTGGGACAGCCAGCATGGCTTTGTGTGGAGCAGGTCATGTCTTACCAACTTGAGTTTTTTGTCAAGGTGCTGAGAGAGATTGATGAGGGTAGGACAGTGGATGTTGTCTACAAAGCTCCTGATGGGAGGTTAATCCAGAAGACTAAGATGCATGGGGTAGGGGCAAATTGACTATTTGGATTCAGAACTGGCTTGTGCGCAGAAGACAGAGGGTTGAAAAGATTTATTTTGGTCATTAGTGACGTTCTACAGGGACCTCTGCTGTCTGTGATGTATATAAATGACCTGGATGAAAATGCAGATGGGTGGGTTAGTAAGTTTGCGGATTATACCAAGATTAGCGGAGTTGTGGGTAGTGCAGAAGACGGGAAAAGAATACAGCACAACATAAATCAGTTGCAGATTTGGGCAGAGAAATGGCAAATGGAGTTTAACCCAGATAAATATGAGATGCTGCACTTCGGTAGGGCAAATGCAAAGAGACGGTACACTGTTAAGGGCAAGGTCTTTAACAGTGTTGCTGAGCAGAGAGATCTTGGGGTCCAGGTTCATAGCTCCTTGAAATTTGCAACACAGGACAATAAGGTGGTTAAGAAGGCTTATAGAATTCTTGTTTTTATTGGTTGAACTGAGTTCAAAAGTCAAGAGGTTATATTGCAACTTTATAAAACTCTGGTTAGACCACATCTGGAGTATTGCATACAGTTCTGTTTGCCCCACTATAGGAAGGATGTTAAGACTTTGGTTGACCAGGATGCAGCCTAGTTTAGAGGGCATACTCTATCATGAGAAGCTGGATAAACATAGGTTGTTTTCTCTGGAGTGGCAGAGGCTGAGGGGAGATCTGATAGATGTTTATAAGATTATGAGAGGCATGGAAAGACTAGAGAGGGAGTATCTGTTTCCCAGTGTTGCAATGTTTAATACCAGAGGGCATGTATTGTAGATGTAAGGAAGATGGAGGGATATGGGTATGGTGTACGTAGGAGGGATTAGTGTTGGGGTGGTTTTGATTTGCTTTTTAGCTGGTTCGGCACAACGTTGTGGGCTCTGGCCTGTTCCTGGGCTACACTGTTGTGTATTCTTTTCTATCCCTTTAGTTAACTTTTCCAAAAACTCCAAAAGGTTTGTCAGATGTCCCATGCACGAATCCATGCTGACTATTCCTGATCAGGCCTTGACTATGCTAGATCTTGACCCCCAGAATCCACTCCAGTATCTTCTACACAATTGAAGTAAGGTTCACCTCTGTAATTCCCCGACCTGTCTACGTTTCCCGTTCTTCAGCATGTATAACATTTGCTCATATTGTAGATAAGATGCCTTTTCTCATAACTGTGAACATTATATAAAGTAAGAGGCTCAGATCTCCCAACAATTCCCCAGACATTTTGTGTGGGCTTAGAATGCCAATTTGCTTTCAATGAGGTGCAAGGTAAGTGTATTGCCTCTTATGGAAATAGACAGAAGAAAACTTAAGGCTTCTCTGTCTTCCAGATTGAAGAATCCTCAATAAATCATACAGTACAAATCATTAAACATAGAAACATCGAAAATGTACAGCACAATACAGGCCCTTCAGCTCACAAAACTGTGCTGAACATGTCCTTACTTTAGAAAGTACCGAAGGTTACCCATAGCCCTCTATTTTTCTAAGCTCCATGTACCTCTCCAGGAGTCTCTTAAAAGACCCTATCGTATCTGCCTCCACCACCGTGGATTAGATTATATCATGCAATTTAAATGAAAATTGTCTCTCATGATAGCCACTCTGTTTTATCAATAAACTTTTGTTTGCTAAAATCATACATCCCAATTCTTTAAAATTTGTGTGCATATACAGGTTGAGTACCCCCTATCCGAAATTGCAAAATCCGAGAACCGCCAAAATCTGAATTTTTTTTGAATGCTGGCATGGCATCACAAATGGAAAATTCCACAAGACGCTGAGAAGGTTCCCGAGTGATGCGTGAGTGTCCGTGCAACCCAGGCAGTTCAGAGAAGTGACCTCACATATGTAATGAAGAGTTAATGAAAAATAAAAAAACACTGTATAAAGCAAATAATGAAAATCTTGACCTTGTATCGTCAACAGCAGGGTGAACATTGGCCGCTTAACAGTATAATGGTCATGAAGCAAGCAAAGATCTATCATCACTCAAAATGCTGGTGGAACACAGCAGGCCAGGCAGCATCTATAAGGAGAAGCACTGTCGGCGTTTCGGGCCGAGACCCTTCGTCAGGACTAACTGAAAGGAAAGATAGTAAGAGATTTGAAAGTAGCGGGGGGAGGGGGAAATGCTTCAGTTAATACTTCTGTTAATGCCCCTCCTCCCCTTCTTACCCCATCCCTGACATATTTAGTCATTTGCCTGTTCTTCATCTCCCGCTGGTGCTTCCCCCCTCCCCCTTTCTTTCTCCCGAGGCCTCCCGTCCCATGATCCTTTCCCTTCTCCAGCTCTGTATCACTTTTGCCAATCACCTTTTCAGCTCTTAGCTTCATCCCACCTCCTCCGGTCTTCTCCTATCATTTCGCATTTCCCCCTCCCCCCACTACTTTCAAATCTCTTACTATCTTTCCTTTCAGTTAATCCTGACGAAGGGTCTCAGCCCGAAACTTTGACAGTGCTTCTCCTTATAGATGCTGCCTGGCCTGCTGTGTTCCACCAGCATTTTGTGTGTGTTGTTTGAATTTCCAGCATCTGCAGATTTCCTCATGAAAGATGAACTAGAAATTGAAGGCAATTGTGAATATTTGACAGGGCGGATGCAGAAATTTAAGCATTAGAATTTTAAAGCATTGGCTTATCACAAAACTCTCACACCAGAACAAGTCTACGAAGTTGATTGGTTTTGTACCTTACATAAAAGTGAAAAAAAATATACAAATACGGTGAACAGTAACCTTAATCTAAACATGGCATTGTAAGAGGAGACTGGAAGCCTGCCATTGTTTGTTGTTATTCAACAGCTGATTCAGGTATTTTCTACTGTGTTGCTTTTGTTACACTGCACACATTATATTTTCACTACATTAATGGTATGTAATAATTTTTACTGTTAAGTATATTCATGTGATGAACAAGTGTAAGACAAAGACTGCTTACTGGTAACATATAAATTCAGAATTGGAAATTATGGCGATTCCAAAATCCAAAATCCAAACCACTTCCGGCTCCAAGCATTGCGGAGAAGGGGTACTCAACCTGTCATAGGTTTTCCGCAGATTTGAATGTAACCCATTGTTTGTTTTCCCTCAAGGCTAGGCACAAAACCATTGGTGGAGCTTTGGAGAACAGCTTTTAAGAGAGGATAAGACACTTGTTTAGTGGTTCATGTATGGATGGGGTGGGGTCAGGGTATTAATTGGATGCTGGACAACTGGGTAACAACTTCTTACCCTCTTAAACACCCTGTTTTCACCCAACACTCATATAAACCTTGTCTGAATGCCCTGTTGCACACCCTGCCCCCCCAACTCACAAACACCCTCTCAACCTGCACTGCATTGTTTATTTCTGCTGTTTTTCATATTTAAATGACTGCTTGTTTTATTGTAATAGTGCCAATAACACTATACTGTCCCATGTAATCATGCACCTCACACTTATCGGTCTCCAGGCCATACCACTCGGGCATGTGTGCTCAGATTACTTTGTGAGAGTATGCGCTGGATGATAATGAGATGTGCTGTGTGTAACTGTATGTACTGTGTCTTGCACCTTCGCCCCAGAGGAACGATGTCTAGTTTAGCTGTTAGATGTGCATGGTTGAATGACAATATACTTGAAATTGAATTTGAACTTAAACACCAGAAAATCTGCAGATGCTGGAAACCCAAAGCAGCAAACACAAAATGCTGGAGGGACTCAGCCGGCCAGGCAGCGTCGATGGAAATGAATAAAAAGTCGATGATTCAGGCTGAGACCCTTCTTCAGGACTGACTATCTATTGTTTTTGAGAGAGTTAGGATGGGGAAGGATCACTACTTGGACAGATATTAATAAGATTAACGAGTGGTGGGAGGGGAGTCAGCTGGTCAGCTCAGTGCCAGTCAAAGGCATGCATTAATTTCCCATATTGATGGCTGGGAAGTCTGTAGCTGAACCTGCACTCAGTTTAACCTGTTGCATTTATAGCAGTCTTATTAAAATGAATGGGACAAATTTCATTTAATTAGGTTAATGCCTTAAGTTTTTCATCTTTTTAATTTTTTTTACAGACTCTGAACAATTCTTCAATCAGACAGTTTTTCTAGCCTAAGAGCAGAGGAATAGGGGCTCATCAGCCCTAACCTCTGTTCTGGCATCACAACTGGAGACTTGTACAGGAAGGGCCTACAAATGGATTGGGCCTTGCTGGTGTGCTGGAGCTGATGGTATAAGAATGCACCCTAAACATCTTAGGCTAAGGGAAGACTCCTCACATTATTGGGCAGCAGTAGATAGGCTAAGTTAGTATTGGTTTGTAACAAATGCAAATCTAGTTCCTGTACTGAGCACAGAAACGATTACAATAGTTAATCCTGAAGGCTACTATTGGTTAATTTCCTTGGATACTGAAAAGAAAAAATATCAAATCAAGATGGAGAGAACAGGAACGTGGTTGTTAATGTAAATGGCAGAGTTGCACTTTGATACCTCAATGCAATTCTAGTGGCAAAGGCCAAATGAATATATTTCATAGAAAAATTAATGCAATTTCACTTTAATATTTATATCTTATTGTCAGATTAAGACATCTCCCCTAAGCTCATGGATTTTAGGATAATTGAAACTACAGTGTATGAACACATGACTTTTCGTCTGACTTCTCATCTTTTTTTCGAGTCCTGATGAAGGGTCTTGGCCCAAAATGTCGACTGGTTACTCTTTTGCATAGATACTGCCTGGCCTGCTGAGTTCCTCCAGCACGTTGTGTGGGTGTTGCCTGTCTACAGTGTGCAGTCACTTCTTGTCGCTCACGCTGAATATTCTACCTGCTGCATAATAAAGCATGCAGTGTTGCCAAGAAGCAGGTTATTTTGAATCATACCATATTGAAACAGGCCCAAATGGTTCACTTCATCAAGATTCCCCAAACAAGCTAAAAGGCAACTAAAAGACCCCATACAAGCCCTTTGGAAAGCCTCTCCCGAAAGTAACATTCACTTACATCATAGTCAATCGTAAATTTTAAGAATATTCTCCTCTTCTGTCCATTTATGTCCATTTACTTCTCTTTCCTCTGCATATTTTGTCCCATCAGCAGTCTTCCACTGGAAGCATTTAACTGGACCTGGGGAATGGGCCAGAAGGGATGGTGATGCTACCCTGTCTGATTAAGTACTAGCTTCCTTGTTACATGTTCAACTCTTCTGTATTGATGTTTTCAAATAGTGATTCTATTAGTCATTCCTGGTTGCATACGTTTTAACTTATCAATTTGGAATTTCTCATCTTAAGGTGAAATTATTGTGGAATTTTTATTAGTGATGAAGGGTCTTGGCCCAAAACGTCGACTGTTATATTACTTGTCTTCTCAGAGACTTCCAGGTGTATTACATATTGGCAATTGTGAAGTAAAGCAAAATTATCCTTCAGCATATTACTTCTCTTATGAATCAGTAAATGAAACAATTATCAAGGCTTTTCATTATCTATTTTAATCTAATGATTAGCATTTAAAATGATCTATTAGCAATGTACCAATGCTATTTCATGTTCTGATAGAGTTCAGTAAAACTACAGTATGTTCTTGGTTCCTGATACAGTTTATATGAATACATGTTTAACAATGCAGTACAATAAGCACACACTCTTGCAAATGGTGAAATCAATTAACGCCTTCGCTGTTGTAAAATGGTTTAGTAGTTTATTTTTCTGCATCTTTTTCATCATCTTCTGCAAGCACTGGCTGCTTCTCCTCTCTCATTAATTTTACACCTAGAATGAAAAAAACACAAAATGATGTATTAACTATCCCCAAGTCAGGTTAAAAAACATCGTACAGCTTCTTCCCCTCTGCCATTCGAACTCTGAGTAGACATTGAACCCATGGACACTACCTCACTGTTTTAAACTTTCTATTTTTGTGCTACTTATTCAATTCAAAGTAAAATTTATTATCAGAGTACATATATGTCACCACATACAACCCTATGAATCTTTTCCTGCAGGTATATTCAGCAAATCTAAAGAATAGTAACTATAAACAGGATCAATGAACAACAAACTGTGCAAATGTAAATATAAATAAATAGCAATAAATAATGAGAGCATGAAATAACAAGGTAAAGAGTCCTTAAAATGAGACTATCAGTTGTGGGAACACCAGAAATCGAATGAGTGTATCTATTCCCTATTGGTCAAGAGCCTGATGGTTGAGAGATAGTAACTGTCCTCGAACCTGATGGTGAAGTCCTGAGGAACTTGTACCTTCTACCTGATGGCAGCAGCGAGAAAAGAGCTTTGCCTGGGTGGTGAGGATCTTTGAAGATGGATGCTGCTTTTCTATGGCAAATAGCTATTTAATATATATATATGGGTGTGCTCTGGGGGCGTGGCTGACAGGTTGCACCTGCATTCCCTGCAGCCAACGTTACTTATTGTTCGTATTTCAAAATGTGTTTGTGGAATTATGGTGAGATGTTCAAGCTCATTTATAGATATATTTTAGCTCGGGTATACAGTTATCTGCATGTGTGTTTGTGGGTCACCCTGACTGTAACCGGGGTGTGTGATAATCACCTCCCCTGTCTCTATGTGAGTGAGGGGTTCTCACCGAACGACAGCACTCTGTCTGTTATTGTGCATGTTGCACTAAAAACCGGCTGCTGAGATAATCGAGCTCTTCTCATCTGTCATCATGGACTGAATGCTCACCACATCGGCGTCTGGAGTGGGAAGGTGTATCACCCACCTCCCTCACAGCCTGCGCCTGGAAGACCAAGACCCACGGCCATGGGACACGGGAAACGCGGCAGGCACCACCAGTGCTGCCGGAGAAAGAGGAGGACCAATGAGCACCAGCAATTAATGCCACAAGATCCACTCTGAAGATCCCCAGATATAATGGTACCAGCCGCCTGAAGTCAAACTTGCTGCATTGGCACGTTGGATGGAGCCCCACCGAGACAGCGATGCACCTTACCCCGGCACTGGAACGAGATGCCCTGCGGGCCCTCCTCGACCTAACACCGGCGGAGCTGCGTGACGACAGGGCCTTCATAGTGGCGCAGGAGCGGCGTTTTGAGCAGAGGCCATTGGCGGAAGCAATGAGGGAAGAACTGGGCAGCAGACGGTGCCGTATGGGAGGAAGCCTGGGGGCATTAGCAGCTGATCTCCATCACTGTGCTCGGCATGGCCACCCCCGGTTCCCTCCCACGGCTCAGGGACAGCTTTCCCCCCACACCTTTGTAAAGGCGCTGACACCGGAGCGCCTTCGGCAGCATGTTCGCCTGACGTCGCCATCATCGCTGGACGAGGCGGAGAGGGCAGGAGCAAATTTAGCCCCCAGGGTGTTTCAGTGTTACCCTGCACACAGTGAGCCCGGACTTGTGAGACCAAGGTGGCATAGGAGCCCGTAGACTGGTACAACCAGTGGCGCACTGGCTTTGCCACGTGCAATAGAGTGATCTCTGCTACAGTGTGGTGAGACAGACAACGTGGCCTGAGATTGCCCTGCACCAGCACCTTAGCCCAGAGCAGCCATTGGGAATCACCGAGCAGGCAGTACCGTCCAAATCCTACAGCAGAACCCCTCCGGGCGGGCGTTTGGGTGAAGAGCGAGGCTTACACGTGGACTGCGTGGTGGAGGGCATCAGATGCTGTGCGTTGGTGGACATGGGGTCAACCATCACTACCATCCATCCTGGTTCTCACCAGCACGGACCAGCCACCTCCACTCGTGTGGACAATGACAGCAGTCTGGTTGGCTATGGTCACCAGTGACTGTGCGGTGATGAGAAGGAAGAGGAAGTTGCGCATTGCACTGGCACGAGGTGTGGCTCGCCGATAGTCGAGAGATCTGAATCATTGGCCTGGACCTACCGGTCTCACCAAGGCCTTGTACAACTGCAGTAGAACCTCCCTGCTCCTGTACTCAAATCCTTTTGCTATGAATGCCAACATACCATTTGCCTTTTTCACTGCCTGCTGTACCTCATGCACACCTAGAGTATTGTGTGCAGTTTTGGTCCCCTAATCTGAGGAAAGACATTCTTGCCATAGAGGGAGTACAGAGAAGGTTCACCAGATTGATTCCTGGGATGGCAGGACTTTCATATGAAGAAAGACTGGATCGACTAGGCTTATACTCACTGGAATTTAGAAGATTGAGGGGGGATCTTATTGAAACGTATAAAATTCTAAAGGGATCAGACAGGCTAGATGCAGGAAGATTGTTTCCGATGTTGGGGAAGTCCAGAACGAGGGGTCACAGTTTAAGGATAAAGGGGAAGCTTTTTACGACCGAGATGAAGAAAAACGGCTTCACACAGAGAGTGGTGAATCTGTGGAATTCTCTGCCACAGGAAACAGTTGAGGCCGGTTCATTGGCTATATTTAAGAGGAAGTTCGATATGGCCCTTGTGGCTAAAGGGATCAGGGGGTATGGAGAGAAAGCAGGTACAGGGTTCTGAGTTGGATGATCAGCCATGATCATACTGAATGGCGGTGCAGGCTTGAAGGGCCAAATGGCCTACTCCTGTGCCTATTTTCTATGTTTCTATGTTTACTGTCCTGCTGGGGGTCCTGTGTGGATATGTTGGATGTGTTGGGGCCAGCACTCTACCCCAGTGCTGAAGCCGTGGCTCGCCAGCAGGGCAGCTCCAGGAAGTGGACTGGAGGGTGGGGAGGGTGGGGGAGTGGGTATGGTGCGCAGCAACAATCACCACCGGTCCCATGTGGCCTGCGGCTGTGCAGCACCCCCACAGCGGTTCCAGGGGCAGATAGCAGTAGCAGCACTTCAGATGGCAGCCGGTGGTGAGGCTCCCCGCCATGGACGACCGGCAGCTGTGCGGCCAGCAGGTGAACGATTTTGTGCTGGCTTGGGCTGTGTGTGGGTCAATGGCCAGAGTGGGCAGAGGTCTGCACCCTGGATACAGACACCAAAGCTTTATAATTTCAGTGGGGCATGCTGAAGTTGTGCAATGGTGGTGGCTGATTTCTGAAGGGGACATCTCCTGCAGTTGGTCGTCCCTCATGAGTTCTGTGCCATGGAGCTGCAGTCACTGCTGGGGTCCGGCCATTTTGGGGTTACAAAGACATTGAGCAAGCCGTGTCAATGCCTCTGTTGGCCTGGGTACAAGGAGGACGTGGGGCTGTTTGTGCACCTGCTGCGATGCTTGCATGTCCCAAAAGGGGCTGGGCTGCCAATGGTGGGGACCCCAGAATGGGTTTAATGCCCAACCTGGAAGAAGGGACTATTCCCAAAGCTTGGAAGCCACTGGAAGGGGCCGGGAGAGGTGCTCGACCGCAACTCCGATGGGATATATCGGGTGCTGCTGCCTGAGCAGCAGAAGACAGTCGTGCTGCGCCGGGACCGGCTGGCACAGTATCAGTGTTGGCCATCACTGACTCAGTGAGGTGGAAGGAAGAGGTGATACTCTGAATGCCCTGCCTCTTGCCTCACCGAACAGTGCCTTCCCTGGGGGTGTGGGGCTTACAGACACACCCCCCAGTGCCCCTGGCAGCAGCGTTGACCTTCACTGGGACCCTCGAGTTTTGTTGTGGACTCTGGGGTTGTCATGGATGGTTGACCCCTCCCTCAGGTGGGGCTCCGGGGGCCTGGTCGACAACTTGCCCCAGCATTCCTAGCAGCCAGAACTACTTGTTCTTCTTGTTTTAAAATGCTTTCATGGGATTATGGTGGGATGATGTTCATTTATTGTTGCATTTTAGGTTGGGTTATACAGTTCACTTGTGTGTTTGTTTGCCACCCTGAATGTAACCGGGGTGTGTAATAATCATCTCCTCTGTCTGTACGGTTCTCACTGTGTGATAGCACTCTGAATTTTATTGTGCTTGTCACAATAAAAACAGCAGTTGAGATAAACGAGCTTTTCTCATCTGTCATCATGGACCAAATGCTTGCCACAATATACTTACTGCAATTCACAGTATTCACAACCGGTGATATTAAACTGGATTCTGATTCTGATACTGTAGACAAGTTCAAGGTGTGAGGATTCGTATTGTTCCTTTATTGAATATAGCATTGGTTGCAATGACTAACAGACAGCGACAGTAGAATTTTCATCCCAAGGGTTTAAAACTACCTGTGTCTGATCATTTAAGCATAAATTCTGCAACACTGTTTTCCCATCACAGAACAGTGAGGTGAGGAAGATGCGAAGAGCATGATATCCAACTTCACTCTGTGGAACGTGCCTTCTGGGAGACATTATACAGTGTTTTAGCCGTATCCAATATTGAAGAGCAGAAGCTGAACTGCTCAAAAAGGGAGGCATAAGGTGCAGGGGATAATGGGTGAAAAATAGGTTAAGATTGCTAAAGCCATGTACCACATATGGAAGTGTGAATAGAAAGTGGCAATACCTTTTTGTCTGAAAGAAGTAGGAGAATGTCTATTCAGAGCAGATAAGCTGAAGAACTGAGGTTATAACAGAGTTTTTAAACAGGATTATGAATTGACTGTACTGAATAGAAATAGAGCAGAATTTCGAACTATTTAAAATGTGAACAGATTAGGATTAACCATAGAACACTACAGCACAGTACAGGCCCTTCAGCCCTCCATGTTGTGCCGACCCATATAATCCTTAAAAAAAAGTACTAAACCCACACTACCCCATAACCTTTCATTTTTCTTTCATCCATGTGCCTGTCCAAGAGGCTCTTAAATACCCCTAATGTTTTAGCCTCCACCACCATCCCTGGCAAGTCATTCCAGGCACTCACAACCCTCTGTGTAAAAAATTTACCGCTGATGTCTCCCCTAAACTTCACTCCCTTAATTTTGTACATATGCCCTCTGGTCTTTGCTATTGGTGTCCTGGGAAACAGGTACTGACTATCCACCCTATCTATGCCTCTCAAAATCTTGTAGACCTCTATCAAGTCCCCTCTCATTCTTCTACGCTCCAAAGAGAAAAGTCCCAGCTCTGCTAACCTTGCTTCATATGACTTGTTCTCCAAGCCAGGCAACATCCTGGTAAATCTCCTCTGCACCCTCTTCATTGCTTTCACATCCTTCCTATAATTATTATTAGCTGAAGTATGTACTGAATAATATAGCTCAGGAGTTTAGCAGACAAGGGACCAGAAAAGGTTCAGAATGAGGGCATAGATTAAAGAATCAGTAGTAATAAGGTAAGACTGAGAAAAAGGCTTTGTCCATCATTTAGGGAAATTTTAACGTAATATGGGAGAAGCAGCTTTCTGCAGGGATCACTCCTTACGCAACTCCTTTGCGCATTTGTCCCTCCCTACTGATCTCCCTCCTGGTACTTTTACTTGCAAGCAGAGTAAGTGCCACACCTGCTCTACACCTCCTCCCTCTCTACCATTTATGACCCTAAATAATCCTTCCAGGTGAGGTGACCCTCCACCTATGAGTCTGTTGGGGTCACCTGCCATATCTGGTGCTCCCAGTGTGGCCTGCTGTATATTGGTGAGACCCGATGTAGATTGGGAGACCACTTCACCGAGCACCTATGCTCCACCCACCACACAGCGGGATCTCCTGGTAGCCACCCACTTCAATTCTACTTCCCATTCTGACATGTCAGGTCACGGCCTCCTCTACTGTTGTGATGAGGCCATGCTCAGGCTGGGGGAGCAACACATTATATTCTGTCTGGGTAGCCTCCAACCTGATACATGAACATTGATTTCTTGAACTTCTGGTAACTCACCTCACCCCCATCATTCCCATTCCTGTTTCCCTCACTCACTTAATCTCCTTACCTGCCCATTACCTCCCTCTTCCCTTTCTTCCATGGCCTTCTACCCTCTCCTATCGGATTCTCCCTTCTCCAACCTTTTATCTCTTTCACCAATAATGTTCCCAACTCTCTACTTCACCCCTCCCCCTCCCCCAGTTTCACCAACCACCTTGTTCTTCTTTCTCTCCTCCCCCCACTTTCTTGCTCTAATTTTCATCTTTTTTTCCAGTCCTGATGAAGGGTCTCGACCCGTAGTGTCGACTGTACTTTTTTTTCCATAGATGCTGCCTGGCCTGCTGAGATCCCCCAGCATTTTGTGTGTGTGTGTGTTGCACGGATTTCCAGCATCTGCAGATTTTCTCGTTTGTGGGAGGAAAAGCTGTGTGAACAGCAAATAAGTAAACGTGGCTTGTATTGAAGAGACAAATGATTGATACATCTTAGAAAATAAGGAAGGGATGTAGTGTTGAGCGCTGTCATTACAGTAAGGTTGCATGTACCCTTTATTCCTCTCCATTCATTCTGTCTGACCTGATGAGTTTCTCCAGCATTTTGTTTCTGTTACTCTGTATTTCCAGCATCGGCAGAGTCTCTGTTTGTATGTTTGTTTATTTATTGAGCTACATGGAATATGCCCTTCTGGCCCTTTAAGCCACGCCGCCCAGCAATCCCCTGATTTATTCCTATCCTAATCATGAGACAGTTTGCAAACCTACCTACCCGTACATCTTTGTACTGTGGGAGGAAACTGGAGCACCCGGAGAAAACCCAGATGGTCTCGGGGAGAATGGGAAATGAACCCAGGTCACCAGTACTATAAAGCCTTGTGCTAACCGGTACACAACCTTGTTTTAAGTACTAAGATGGTTTTCAGAAAGCATATTGGTAAGACTGAACAGCACCGTTCTACTATTGTGCAAACCTGAACATAAGAACTTTGGGAAAGTTAAGCTTGACACCAGGTGATATCTATCTATTTCAGGAAATGGAAGATAGAAATGGTTCATGGGATTTCATTAAGTATTTATATTTCAATTAACTAACAGGTAGTTTCAGCTGACACCTGAATTTGTCGTTGCATCAGGAGTTACAGTAGGTAACAATGTTTAACTTTCACAGATGCATGGGCTCTTGACTCCTTGATTTCATAAAGACAATTTTCTTTCAAGTTCATGTATTTCCTTTAAATCTTAGCACATTTGGAATAACAAGCTCATGGTCAATTGAGACAAACTTCTTCATTTATTTTGATACATTTCTTCTGGGGGATAGAAACAGATTGAGGGAGAGCCTGAATTATTCTTGTGAAATGGATGTATCTAAAGGGTTCTATGAGTATGTATACATTACATTTTGTGTGTGTATGCAGACGTGTGGTATGTATATTTGCATGAATGTGCCTGAATATATATATATATTATGGTTGTCAATATTTATGTTCCGTTTAGTCTTAGAGAGTCATTTTCTTTGTTTTCACCTCTTTTTGCAGAAGTTAAGTATACATCTGCCGCTGTCAGGCAATGCTGGAAAGAGTCCAGGAACAATAATCCACATAAAGATTTGCACCCAGGGACTTGTGTTTGATTTAATTTGCACTACAACTTGGGACAGCAAACATGATTCTTTTTAAATCTTCCAATGAATGATAATTAAGATTCTTCTCTAAATGTATGCTTTCCCATTTGCTACATAATTTCACTGATATAAAATATTTATTACCCCATGCCAAAATGAAGAATATCAAATGAACGCAATGGCTTTTTTCTTGATTCTTTCTACCAATTCTATATTCTATAGACACTGTATGACTGGTGGTCTTGTAGGTTTTCACAAATAAAATGATGCCAGGTGTTTTATATTTAAGAAAACTGTAACAACTCATTTATTGTACTCCAAACACTGAACGCAAAAGGTGCAATAAAAGAACTTCACGTAATACTTCATCGTGTCAGACCAGCCTCTTAAAGTGAACCCCAATTCAATGTCAGTGATTGTGAATTATGTACGTTTCCACCCTACAGTCTGGTCTGTGGGGTGGGAGGTGTGGATTCCATAGAATAAACTAAGGATCTGGAAGCAAAGGTTGTTCAGCAAAGGTGAATTTGAGGAAAATGCTTGGATAATAAGTAATGACCAGCCTAAGTGCTTATTAAATGTTAATTGCCTATGTAGGAGTATATTCAATATCATTATATCCTGAAAAATGCTGGTCCTATGACATGTTACAATGCCAGGCAAATTGGGCTGAAATTGATTCTCGGTGCTATGCCACACATGAAAAAACAAATATTCATAATTGCACATGGGAAATATCACAAGCCCTTTAGGATGTTACAGAGTATTGCAAGCATTTACAAAGGAAGATAAAATAGAAGCAATTCAGCTGGCCTACAGTATGGTACAAAACTGTTACATAAGTGACCTTTTGTTTTAATGATATTAATTATATTTTAAGCATCACTTAGAGATAGATAATTATACTGCCATTAAAAAGTTGACATAAACTGTCGCTGTATTCAGCACTGCATAATTAGAATTTAGATTCCTGAATGGTACAGTAAACTTATTATTACAAAGAACTTTTGGAGTGGAAGCATTTGAAAACTGACTGCAGCAACTAAAATGAATTCATTTAGGCATTTCTTCTGGGATAGACAACATTTAGGGAATTAAAAAATATGAAAAGTTGATTTTAACGTACAATAAGACATGATTTTAGTCAAAAATACGCTTTGCAATGCTTTTGCAAATGTGGCAGCTTTTAATTTTGCATTATGGCCATGAAATGATATGAGAGTTAGCAATGGAGAAATAGTCCATTTGGTCGATGCCAGCTTCTGGTAGAACATTCTTACCGGTACCATTCCCCACTCTCTTCAACATCATCCTCTCTGTGTCGAATCGGAGTTTGAAGGTATGGGTTGGTTCTGTTTTCTGCTGAGTCTCATACACAGTGGATTCCTCGTGGGCGGCATGGGGCACAGCAGTCAGTGATTGTGTTCAGCCTGGTTGCCTCATCATAGGAAGGGTGTGCAAGTTTTTGGGTGGGTGCAGAGGCTGCTGCCTGGATTAGAGAGCATGTCTTGTGAGGGTAGTTTGAGCGAGCTAATCTTTTCTCCTTAGAGCAAAGCAGAATGAGAGGTGACTTGATAGAAGTGTGTAAAATGATGAGAGAGTTAAGTTGAGTGGATAGCCAGGGTGGAAATGGCTACTATAAGTGGCACTATTCTGAAATGATTGGAGGAATATAAATGTTTATTTTTACGCAGCGAGAGATGGGTGTATGGAACATGCTGCCAGGGGTGGTGGTGTTGGCAGACATATTAGGGGCATTTAAGAGACTCTTGGATAGACAGAAAGATGAAAGAAAGATGGTGGGCTATGTGGAAGGGAAGAGTTAGATTGGTAGATTAATGGGTTGGCATAACATTGTGGTCCGAAGGGCTTGTACTGTGCTGTACTGTTTTATGTTCTGTGTTCTAACTCTTCAGACTCGACTTGATCCTAACATTGGGTGCTGTCAGTGTGGCTTTTTGTCTGTTACTATGTGTGTTTCGTATCCTCCCACATCCCAACAATATGCTGTAAGCAATGCCCTGGTGCAGGTAAGCAATAAAAGAACCAAAGGGAAATTGAAAATTGATAGGCATGTGTGACAGAGTAGATGCTGCAGGGAAATGGGACTTTACTGGAAACTGCCTGGACCAGATGGCCACAGTGCTTTTATATCACTTCCCTGATCTACTTGCTCAAATAATTCCAGCCAATTCAAAGTTGTGATCTATTACTTCTGAAAAATAAGACCATAAGGCCATTTGGTACATCAACTCTTCTCCACCATTCCATCATGGCTAATATATTATCCCTTTCAACCCCATTCTCCTACCTTCTCCCTGTAGCCTTTGCACCTTTACTAATTAAGAATCTATCAACCTCCACTTTAAATATACCCAATGACTTAGCCTCCATACCTATTTGTGGCTATACCTATCTGTGGTTATGAATTCCACAGATTCACTACCCTCAGGCTAAAGAAATTCCTCCTTATCCCAGAGTATTCAAATGCTCCTCAAACGCTCATCCTGGGATCATTCTCATAAACCTCCTCTGCACCCTTCCCAATACCAGCATATCCTTTCTTATAAAGCCTCAGCATTACATCCTTGCTGTTATATTCTAGTCCTTTTGAAATGAGTACTAACATTGCTTTTGCCATCCTTATCACCAACTCAACCTACAAGTTAATCTTCAGGGAATCTTGCACAAGGACTCCCATGTCCATTTGCACCTCTGATTTCTAAATTTGCTCCCTGTATAGAAAATAGTCTACACCTTTATTCCTTCTACCAAAGTGCATGACATTCTTTACATTGTATTCCATCTGCCCCTTCTTTGCCCATCTCCCAATCTGTCCAGGTCCTTCTGCAGACTGCCTGCATCCTCAACACGACCTGCCCTCCACCTACCTTCATATTGTCTGCAAACTTGGTCACAAAGCCATCAATTCTGACACCCAAATTATTTATATATAGCGTGAAAAGAAGTGCCCCCCAACACAAATCCTTCAAAATACTAACTTCTTACAGTATTTGCCTTCTACGAGTATCAGTACAATAATGTATTCATTCACAGAAAAAAAAGAACTTTACAACTCTGAAGAAATCTATTCAGACTTTGAGGTTGGATTGAAAGAACTGCAGGCATTCAGCAAGAACACTCCATTGTGCCATAACTTATAGATGCACTGGATCTTGTTGGAATTAAAATATACCCTGCCCTACTTACCCTCCCATTAGGGAGCAATGTCTTATCAGTCAGTAGGTAGTGCTGCTGTCAGAATGCCCTGTTGGTTCTTGAGAAAAGACAATGCTAAAAACTTCTAATAATCTTCCACCAATACTCAACATTTTGTCTATATTTTGTAGAACCAGTATTGTTAGGAGGTGACAATACTGTAAATCCCTCATTTTCTTTAACATATTTCCTTTAAAGAAATAACTTAGGATCTATTTAGCTTGGAAGTGATTGTGGGTTTAGATGCAGGATGGCTCCAGCACATTTTCAATTCAAATTTCAAAGTTCAAACTCCATTAATTATTGAAGTATGTAAGCATTATAGAACTTAGAGTTTCGGCTCCTTACAGGCAACCACAAAACCCACAAAACAAAGAAACCCAATAGAACCCATTAAAAAATGACTGTCAAATATCCAATGTGCAGAGAGAAAAAAACAAATTATGCAAACAATAAAAGTAAATAAATCCAGAACTGAACTTCACAAAAGTGAGTCCACAGCCACGAAGCCAGTTGTCACAGAAGCCAATCCAGGAGCACATAGTTGTAGGCCACAGCCTCAGTTCAGCGCAAAGATAAGTAAACCATGCAGAGCAGTGAGCTGCATTGGCCAGTCCCTTAGTTCCAGCCACGACACCCTGACTTTCTCAATTTGGCTGGTGCTTAAATCATCCAGACTTCAAGTCATTCCTCATTCTCAGGCCTGGGCCCTGCCGCTCTGATGCGGTCTTGGGCCCTGGGCCCTGCCGCCTTGATTTGGATCATCCCCAACTTTTCCAATTCAGTCCGGTACTTAAGTTGATCAAACCTCAGGATTTCCCTCACTTTTGGGCTCAGGCTCAGGTCCTGTCACCTTGACTGGGCATTGCCTCGGTTCTGCTGCATCAAATCGTCTCCTAGTCCACTCCAGCAATGGCCAAACACAGGTTCATTCCCTGCTCTTGGATCCATGCCTACCACCTCAATCCAGCCCATACCCACCACGCTGCAACAGTCCTGCACCTTCAACACTTCAGTTCTCTCCACAAAAATGCCAGCTTAAAAGCTCAACTCTGAAAGGAAGTTACAGGCTTCCTTACAGGCTGATTGTTTACCAGAAAAGTGTGATGAATACAGTAATTTATAGTTTAGCTGGCTCACCTCCAGAGGTAGAGAAGACTGTTCACTTTTGACATTCTTAGCTACCAAATATATTTCTCTTTTGTTAGTTGGACAAAGAAATGATGCAAGAAACCTTCTGAAGAGATGGGCCCAGCCTATCAGCATTCTTCATCCTGTATTTCTTTATAGCTTCCTGTGGCAAAAAGGCCTTGCCTGGGAGCTCAAAGATACAAAAAATTCAAGCTACATTTATTAGCAAAGTATGTATGCTGTATACAACCCTGAGATTCATCTTTCCCACAGAGAAAACCATGGCACCTGTTCAAAGAAAAACATCACCATCACCCCACGTGCAAAGCAAAAAAATCACGCAAACAAACTAAAAAAAAAACTAGCTAAAAATACAGAACATAAAGCATGAGATCGAAGGAGTCCAGGCGTTTTCAGTTCAGCTCAGTGTTTGTTATCTACAGACTGTCCCAATTCAAAACTGCCCAAAATAACAATAAAAAATAAGCTGAGAACAGAAACCAGAAACACATCATAACGGGAACTACAGAATCCAACTCACAGCCATCTGGAGGATACAAATCTCAAACTTAAGAAGAAAAAGTCAATTTGCATCACACCTTTCATGGGAATTCTGAATATATTACCACACAATTCTGTAAGCATGTTTAACTCAAGAAAATTGCAGGGGCCCTGGCAGAAATATTTAAAATGTCGATATCTACGGGTCAGGTGTCAGAGGATTGGAGGATAGCTCATGTAGTTCCGTTGTTTAAAAAAGGCTCAAAAAGTAAGCCGGGAAATTATAGGCTGGTAAGTTTGACATTGGTAGTAGGTAAATTATTGGAAGGAATACTAAGAGATGGGATCTACAAGTATTTGGACAGACAGGGACTTAACAGAAAAAGTCAGCATGGCTTTGTGCGTGGTAGGTCATGTTTAACCAATCTATTAGAGTTTTTCGATGAGGTTACGAGGAAAGTGGATGGAGGGAAGGCAGTGGATGTTGTCTACATGGACTTTAGTAAGGCCTTTGACAAGGTCCCGCATGGGAGGTTAGTTAGGAAGATTCAGTTGCTAGGTATACATTGAGAGGTAGTAAATTGGATTAGACATTGGCTCAATGGAAGAAGCCAGAGAGTGGTAGTGGAGGATTGCTACTCTGAGTGGAGGCCTGTGACTAGTGGTGTGCCACAGGGATCAGTGCTGGGTCCATTGTTATTTGTCATCTATATCAATGATCTGGATGATAATGTGGTAAATTGGATCAGCAAATTTGCTGATGATACAAAGATTGGAGGTGTAGTGGACAGTGAGGAAGGTTTTCAAAGCTTGCAGAGGGATTTGGACCAGTTGGAGGAATGGGCTGAAAAATGGCAGATGGAGTTTAATGCGGACAAGTGTGAGGTATTGCACTTCGGAAGGTCAAACCAATGTAGAACGTACAAGGTAAATGGTAGAAACTGAGGCCAGTAGAACAGAGGGATCTTGGGAGTACAGATTATAGTATTGAGTATAAGAGTTGGAATGTAATGGTGAGGTTGTATAAGACATTGGTGAGATGGAATTTGGAGTATTGTGTGCAGTTTTGGTCACCTAATTACAGGAAGGATATTAATAAGATGGCGGTGCGACGCAGCTTACAGCGGCCACTCCGGAGCTGATTATCTGTTATTTGTGAAGTGGGGTGCCATGTGCAATCATAATTGATTGAAAACGGACGTGGGAGCACGGAGGAACATCTGGAAATCTCCAGGAAGACCTTTTTCGTTGCTGCTGTGAGGTCCGGGTCTCTGCTGAGAAGAACAGGCCCCCAGTCCTCGGGGTTGTGTTGCCGATGGCCATTGGCAGGGCCATCTTAATAGATAGATAGATAGATAGATACTTTATTCATCCCCATGGGGAAATTCAACTTTTTTTCCAATGTCCCATACACTTGTTGTAGCAAAACTAATTACATACAATACTTAACTCAGTAAAAAATATGATATGCATCTAAATCACTATCTCAAAAAGCATTAATAATAGCTTTTAAAAAGTTCTTAAGTCCTGGCGGTTGAATTGTAAAGCCTAATGGCATTGGGGAGTATTGACCTCTTCATCCTGTCTGAGGAGCATTGCATCGATAGTAACCTGTCGCTGAAACTGCTTCTCTGTCTCTGGATGGTGCTATGTAGAGGATGTTCAGAGTTTTCCATAATTGACCGTAGCCTACTCAGCGCCCTTCGCTCAGCTACCGATGTTAAACTCTCCAGTACTTTGCCCACGACAGAGCCCGCCTTCCTTACCAGCTTATTAAGACGTGAGGTGTCCCTCTTCTTAATGCTTCCTCCCCAACACGCCACCACAAAGAAGAGGGCGCTCTCCACAACTGACCTATAGAACATCTTCAGCATCTCACTACAGACATTGAATGACGCCAACCTTCTAAGGAAGTACAGTCGACTCTGTGCCTTCCTGCACAAGGCATCTGTGTTGGCAGTCCAGTCTAGCTTCTCGTCTAACTGTACTCCCAGATACTTGTAGGTCTTAACCTGCTCCACACATTCTCCATTAATGAACACTGGCTCCATATGAGGCCTAGATCTCCTAAAGTCCACCACCATCTCCTTGGTCTTGGTGATATTGAGACGCAGGTAGTTTGAGTTGCACCATATCACAAAGTCCTGTATCAGTTTCCTATACTCCTCCTCCTGTCCATTCCTGACACACCCCACTATGGCCGTGTCATCAGCGAACTTCTGCACATGGCAGGACTCCAAGTTATATTGGAAGTCTGATGTGTACAGGGTGAACAGGACCGGATACGCTTGGCAGAGGATGGTGCTCGGAGGAGCTGTGCCGGAGGGGATGGTCGTCAGCTCAGAGGTTTGACCGACTCGGAGTCCTTTAGACGGACTCAGGTCGCTTTCGGTGTGTGCTGTGTCTGCGAGTCTGGGTTCGACGGAGCTTTCATTGTGTGCCGCATCTGCGAGGTTGAGTCGGGCGGCGCCGTGGAAGTCCATAGCGGGCGTGAGATGGCAAGTCTGTCGGGACCCTGGGGACTTGTGGAAACTGTGTGGTGATTTCTTTTGAACTTATAGTCCTTTAACATCTTTGGACTATTTTTACTGTGCCCATGGTCTGTTTTTTATCAATTATGCTATTGTTTGCACTGTTGTAACTATATGTTGTAACTATGTGGTTTTGTGCAGGTCTTGTAGCTTTAGTTTTTGGTCTTGTTTGTCTGGTGGATTTGGAGCTTCATTCCGGGGAATGCGCTAAGACGGTAGCGCAATATTAATACGCAGCAGCCTCTCCGGACTCTGGATTGGGGATTGCCGAACGTTATGTGGATTTTCTGGTGTAGTCTGTTTTGTAATTTGCTTTTGTGATATCATTCTGGAGGAACATTGTCTCATTTTTTAACTGCATTGCATTTGTGGTTTCTAAATGACAATAAACTGAATCTGAATAAGGTTGAAAGAGTGCAGAGAAGGTTTACAAGGATGTTACTGGTACTTGAGAAACTGAGTTACAGAGAAAGGTTGAATAGGTTAGGACGTTATTCCCTAGAGCGTAGGAGAATGAGGGGTGATTTGATAGAGGTGTATAAAATTATGATGGGTATAGATAGAGTGAATGCAAGCAGGCTTTTTCCACTGAGGCTAGGGGAGAAAAAAAAACAGAGGTCATGGGTTAAGGGTGAAGGGGGAAAAGTTTAAAGGGAACATTGGGGGGGCTTCTTCATGCAGAGAGTGGTGGGAGTGTGGAATGAGCTGCCAGATGAAGTGGTGAATGCGGGCTCACTTTTGACATTTAAGAAAAACTTGGACAGGTATATAGATGAGAGGAGTTTGGAGGGATATGGCCCGGGTGCAGGTCAGTGGGACTAGGCAGAAAATGGGTCGGCACAGCCAAGAAAGGCCAAAAGGCCTGTTTCTGTGCTGTAATGTTCTATGGTTCTATGGTTCTAAAATCTCCTTCAAGTCACTGTCCAACAAGGCTTGAAGGTTTTGGGGATCCTTTCAAACAGGACAGGATATGGATTCCAAATGCTTCATTTCTTCTTCATTTCACATGCATGAACATTTTTATGAAGCAGTTTTGCAAAAAAAAAACAAAGTGGGAACATCAGCAAATAAAAACCAATATCACTGGCTACCCATTCTGCATACTTCAGGTAAGCAGAATGAATATGGGCAGCTGCAATCGATAAGAAAAATCTAAACTTTAACCTATTTGAGACACATTGTTCAATTCAATTCCAGACCATCACCCATTCACATAGTCATCCTTCATTCTTAAATTTCATCAAATATATTCCAGTAAAAAGGAAGGTTAAGGACATATTTAAGGGTTAGAAAACTAAAATCAAACTGAACCCTTGAGAATTATGATGAAGTCAGAAAAGAACTGAAGAAGATAATTAGGAAAGCCAGGAGGGGCTATGAAAAGTCTCAGGCAAGTATTAGTATTGATATTGGCTTACTACTGTCAAATGTATCATGAGAGGTATTGATCACGTGGATAGTCAGAGGCTTTTTCCCAGGGCTGAAATGGCTGCCACAAGAGGGCACAGGTTTAAGGTTCTGGGGAGTAGGTACAGAGGAGATGTCAGGGGTAAGTTTTTTAATCAGAGAGTGGTGAGTGCGTGGAATGGGCTGCTGGCAACGGTGTTGGAGGTGGATAAGATAGGGTCTTTTAAGAGACTCCTGGATAGGTATGTGAAGCTTAGTAAAATAGAGGGCTATAGGTAACCCTAGTAATTTCTAAGGTAAGGACATGTTTGGCACAACTTTGTGGGCTGAAGGGCCTGTATTGTGCTGTAGGTTTTCTATGTTTCTGCATAGTAAAAAGCTTGCTTTGCATACCATTGATGCAAATTATATCATTACACAGTGCATTGATGTAGAACACAATACAGAATAAAGTGTAAAAACTACAGAAAAAGTGCAATCAGTGCAAGATCATAATGAGGTAGATAGTGAGGTCAAGAGCCCACTTTATCATAAAAGCAATCCGTTCAAGGGTCTGATAACAGTGGGATAAAAAGCTGCCCTTGAGCCTGCTGCTTTCAAACTTTTAAATCTTCTGCCCGATGTGGGGGGGACAAGACAGAATGGCTGGGGTGGGTGGGGTCTTTGATGATGCTGGCTGCTTTACTGAGGCAGTGAGAAGAGTAGACAGAGTTCATAGAGGGGTGGCTGGTTTCCATAATATGCTTAGCTATGACCATAACTCTCTGCACTTTCCTGTGGTCACATGCAGAGCAGTTGCAATGGCAAGCTGTTATGCCTCCAGATAGAATGCTTTCAATGGTGCATTGATAAACATTGGTCGAGATTAACAGGGACAGGCTAAATTTATTTAGCCTCCTGAGGAAATAGAGCTGTTGTTGATCTTCCTTGGCCATGAAATCAACATGGTTGGAATAGGACAGGCTATTGATAATGTTCACAACTAGGAACTTGAGGCTCTCAATCCCTTAAGCTAAGTATCATTGATGTAGATGGGAACACATGCATCACCTCCCTTTATGAAGTCAATGATCAGCTCCTTTGGTCTGTTGACAATTGAGGGGAAGGTTGTTGTTGTGACACCATGTCATTCTGCTCTCTATCCCCTTCCCGTGCATCAGCTTGTCGTTTTTGGAATGACAGCACACTGAGGTGGCATTATCTGCAAATGCGATGGAGTCGGAGCAGGATCTAGCTATGCAGTCCTGAGTGTATAGGGAATAGAGTAGGGGGCTATGGACACAACCTTGTAGAGAACCAGTCTTTCGAATTATCTTGCTGAGGCATTGCTGCCTATTCTTTCTAGCTGCAGTCTCTTGGTAAGAAGACAAGAATCCAGTTGCAGAGGGAGACATCGACTCCCAGAGTCTGAAGGTTGATTAAAGGGAATCACAAGGCATTCCATACTTCATCGAGAAGATAACTAGTGAGTGGGGAGGAGCACTCAAGGATAAAGGAGGGAACATATGCTTGGAGGCAGAGGATATGGATGAGGTTCTAAATGAGAACTTCTCATCAGTACTTGCCAAGAGAAGGACATAAAGGATAGTGAAATCACCATGGAGCATTTGAATACCTTAGGGCATTTCAAGATAATGAAGGAGATAGTGCTGGCTCTTTTAAAGACATTAGAAACATAGAAAACATACAGCACAATACAGGCCCTTCGGCCCACAAAGCTGTGCCGAATATGTCCCTACCTTAGAAGTACCTAGGCTTTACCCATAGCACTCTATTTTTCTAAGCTCCATGTAGCCATCCAGGAGTCTCTTAAAAGACCCTATCGTTTCCACCTCCACCACCACCACCGGCAGCCCATTCCACGTACTCACCGCACTCTGTGTAAAAAAATTTTAGCCCTGACATCTCTATACTTACTTCTAAGCATCTTAAAACTATGACCTCTCATGCTAGCCATTTCAGCCCTGGGGAAAAGCCTCTGATTATCCACATGATCAATACCTCTCACTATCTTGTACACCTATCAGGTCACCTCTCATCATCCGTCGCTCCAAGGAGAAAAGGCCGAGTTCACTCAACCTATCCTCATAAGGCATGCTCCCCAATCCAGACAACATCCTTGTAAATATCCTCTGCACCCTTTATATGGTTTCCATGTCCTTCCTGTAGTGAGGCAACCAGAAATGAGCATTGTACTCCTAGTGGGTCAGACCAGGGTCCTATATAGCTGCAACATTACCTCTCGGCTTTTAAACTTAATCCCACAATTGATGAAGGCCAATGCACCATATGCCTTCTTAACCACAGAGTCAACCTGCATACAGCTTTGAGTGTCCTATGGACTCAGACCCCAATATCCCTCTGATCCTCCACACTGCCAAGAGTCTTACCATTAATGCTATATTCTGCCATCATATTTGACCTACCAAAATGAACCACCTCACACTTACCTGGGTTGAACTCCATCTGCAACTTCTCTGCCCAGTTTTGCATCCTATCAATGTTCCGTTGTAACCTCTGACAGCTCTCCACACTATCCACAATACCCCCAACCTTTGTGCCATCAGCAAATTTAGTAACCCATCCCTCCACTTACTCATCCAGGTCATTTATAAAAATCACAAGGAGTAGGGGTCCCAGAACAGATCCCTGAGGCACACCATTAGTTATTGGCCTCCATGCAGAATATGACCCAGCTACAACCACTCTTTGCCTTCTGCGGGCAAGCCAGTTCTGGATCCACAAAGCCCTGCCCCCTTGGATCCCATGCCTCCTTACTTTCTCAATAAGCCTTGCATGGGGTACCTTAACAAATGTCTTGCTGAAATCCATATACACTGCATCTACGGTTCTACTTTTATCAATGTGTTTAGTCACATCCTCATTAAGGTAAATAAATCCCCATGGCCTGATGGGATATACCCAGGTTATTGAAAGAGACAGGAGATGAGATTGCTGAGACCTTAATCAAGATCTAGCCACAGGTGAAGTCCTGGAAGACCGGTAAATAGCTCACGTTGCTCCATTAATCAAGAAGGGAAATAAGGGTACTCCTGGAAATTATGGACCGGTGAGTCTCACATCAGTGGTAGGGAAGTTACTAAGGATGATTGTTATGGAAAGGATTCTTAGGGATAGGATTCATGAGCATTTGGGAAACTGTGGCATAATAGTTTTCCAAATGCTCATAAATCCTACCCCTAATGGTCATCATGCTTTGTATGGGAACGCACCTGTGACTAACTTGAATTACTTTTTTCAATGAGTTAACAAAGGTAAATGATGAGGGTAGAACTATGAATGTCATCTTGATGGATTTCAATAAGGTAATTGACAAGGTTCCTCTAGGGAAGCTCATCCAGAAGATTAAGATGCATGGAATCCATGAAGGCTATTGAGATTTAGAATTGATCCCTATAGAAAACAGGGGGTATGGACAATGGGATTTATTCTAGCTAGAGGTCTGTGATGGGTGGTGTTCCACGGGGATCCATACCGAGACCAGTGATGTTTGTGAGACACACACACACACACACACACACACACACCACACACACACACACACACACACACACACACACACACACACACACACACACACACACACATATATATATATATATATATATATATATATATATAACCTGCACATAAACTTAGACAGATTGGTGGCATAGTAAGTTTGCACTCAATACAAAGATTGGTGGTGTTGTGGATAGCACAGAGGACTGGCAAACTATACAGTGGGATATACTGCTGTTGTAGATATGGTCGGAGAAATGGCAGATGGAGTTTGATCCAGCTAAATATGAAGTGTTGCACTTTTGTAGATCAAGTGTAAACTGTACACTGTTAACAGCAAAACCCTAAACAATGTGGTTGTGCAAAGTAGCCTTGGGGTCCAAGTCCACAGATCCCTGAAAGTGACCACACTGGTTGATAAGGTAGTAAACAAATCATATGGCATACTTGCCTTCATTAGTTGAGGAATTGAATTCAAGAGTCTGGAAGTTTATAAAACTCCAGTTAAGTATTGCATTCAAGAGTGGTTGCCCCATTATTGAAAGTATGTGGGGGTATTGAACGCAGAAGAGGTTTTTCAGGATACTCCTTTGATTAAGAGCATGTGGTATAAGGAGAGGTTGGACAGACTTGGGTTGTTTTCTCTGGAGCAGTGGGGGATGAGGACAGTCCTTATATATGTTTATCGTGGCTTAAGGTAGGCAGTCAGTGTGTTAGTCACGGTATTGAAATATCCAATGGCATAGGCTGTGCATTTGAAGTAAAAGGGGATAAGTTCAAAGGAGATGTATGGAACAAGTGGTTTACTCAGAAAATGATGGAGGCCAAGAATGCAATTCTGGGGTAGTGGTGGAGGTAAATACAACAACAATGTTCAAAGGTTTCTCTAATAGGCACAGGAATGTGTAGGAAATAGAAGGAAAAGAACATGGCAGAGGTAGAGGGATTAGTTTAACTGGGCAATTGATTAATAATTTAGATAGCCTGGCACAGAATGTGTGCCAAAGCCCTTGTTCCTGCGCTGTATTATTCTATATTCTACTCCTGGAATCTCACACCTCCAGAGCTGTTATAAGTCTATTATTAAGACATTAGGTTAATTAACATTCTACACTGTTAATAAACCACATCAGTTGATTTTCTGTGTTAGCAATTCTCCTACCTGAGATTTCTTTGCCTTAAACAAACCAAACCTGGAATTTGGTCACTGTCACAAATGCATCCATCCTTTGGGATTTACCCGTTGTTCATAAATCTCAGGCAAGGATGTTGATCCATTTATACCTGGCATTTGCTCATCTAAATTAAACTTACTCCTGGGATTTGTAGGCATCTGGGACTCATTTGTTCATTGTTAATAAAAAATCACTTGCCTTTTGTTCACTTTCAATAAATCTTATTTATGACATTTGTTCACACATAATAAGTGACATTCCTGGAATTGGTTCACTATTGATAAATCTCACACATAATGTTTGTTCACTGATATTAAATCACAGACCTACTAGTTAACCAATGTTGATGATCACTGCACCACACCTGTGCTTTGTTTGTTTTTGTCTGTCACCTGGGATAGGTCAAGAGTCAATACATTTTACATTTGTAATTTATCCATTGTTAACAAACTCCACATCTGTCATTATTCCATTGATAATAAATATTATATCTGTGACTCATTCATTCTCAATATATTTCACATCTGAGATGGTCCTGATTACAACAAAAACAGTCAAAAACTTCTATACCAGGTACCCTGGAGAGAATTCTGACAGGCTGCCTCACTGTCTGGTATGGAGGGGTGGGAGCAGCCAAAATACTCAAAAACTTCTATAGTTGTACCGTGGAGAGCATTCTGACAGGCGCACATGACCGAAAGAACCTGCAGAGGGTCATAAGTTTAGTCGTTCCATCTTGGGTACTACCCTACAAAGTACCTGGGACATTTTCAAGAAGTGGTGTCTCAGAAAGGCAGCATCCATTATTAAGGACCTCCAGCACTCAGGACATGCCCTTTTCTCACTGTTACCACCAGGTAGGGGGTACAGAAGCCTGAAGTCACACACTCAGCGATTCAGAAACAGCTTCTTCCCCTCTGCCATCCAATTCCTAAATGGACATTGAACCTGTGAACACTACCTCATGTTTTTAGTATGTATTCTGTTTTTGCATGATTTTTAATCTATTCAATAATTAAATTTAATAATTCAATAATACAGTAACTGATTTATTTATTTATTCATTTTTTCTTCTTCTATATATTATGTATTGCTTTCATCTGCTGCTGCTAAGTTAACAAATTTCACGACACATGCTGGTGATAATAAACCTGATTCTGATTGTCCACCCTCAGTAAATCTTACATCTTTATTTATTATTTATTACATCATTATTTATATGCAAGAAAATAGACTTTAATAAACCAAACCCATATAATCTGTTCTCTATTGATTCAATCTCATTCTTGGGATTTTGCTGTATTTTTATAAAACTCACACCTATAGTTTCTTCATAGTTACCAAGTCAAGTATTTGCGATTGGTTTGCAACCACCCTTACGAACTGATGCAGCCAACAAATCTCCACTGTACCATTGACAGGAATGTGAACACTTTTGGTAAATGCCACAGCTGAGATTTGCTCATGCTAATAAAGCTCTTAAGTGGAATTTGTTCACCTTTAGTACATGTCTGGGATTTGTGCACTCTTAATAATTCATACCCTTAAGATTTGTTCGCCTACCTGTTATCTGTTCACGAGGATTTGGCAATCATTAATAATTTACACAACTGGGAAATGTTTACAGCACTGATTTATAGTTATCGAGTTATATAGCATAGAACAAGCCTTGTGTCCATACATTCATGCCAGTCTCTTTGTCCATCCACCCTAGTCCAATTTGATAACATTCGGACTTCGTTATTTTGCTTATTTAAGTGTCTAGATATCTCTTAAATATAGTAATTGTATCAAATTCCACTACTCCTCCTCCAGATATTAATTGTGAAAAATGTTCTCCTCAAATCTCCATTAAAACTTCCAATCCACACAATACCCTGATGAATCTCCTCTACAACCCCTTCAGTATAATCATATCCTTCTTATTGTGTCTGAAACAAAACTACACACAATATCCTCATCTGGCCTAACCAATGTTTTGTTATCTAATTATCTATCTAACATGACCATAGGCCCTTCCAGCCCAGCAAGGCTGTGTCACCCAATTACACATGTGACCAATTGACTTACTAACCTGTACATCTTTGGAATGTGCAAGGAAACTAGAGCACCCAGTGAAAACCCATGCAGCCACAGGGAGGACATACAAACTCCTTACATACAGCACTAGAATTGACCCAGACTGCTGGTGCTATAATAGCATTATGCTAACTGTTGTGTTTGCATACTGCCCCAAATTGCAACATAAGATCTTAACTGTTATATTCTATGCTCAGAACTATGAAGGCAAGCATACCACATGTCATCTTTAGGACCCTTTTTGCCTATGCTGTCATTTTCAGGAAACTATAGACTTGGATCCTAGGACTCTCAATATTACCCAGTGTTCTTAGTGTCCCAACTCTACATAACTTATCAAAATGTATCACTTCACACTTGTCAGTGTCAGGCCTATATAGGCAGGCTCCTTCCAGTCTCTAACCAGCTAACAGGAGTCATCTGCCCTTGTTTCCAACTCATCACCTGCAGCCTATTTAAACACAGCTTGTTTCCACTGTTCTTGGTCTCTCATTTGAACCATGCAGCCTCAGAGAATTATTCCTAGGCTTCAGTTATCTTGTTGCCTTGTCATGTTAAGCATCATTTTGTTTCCCCTTGTGTCTTGATGTTTTGCAGTTCATTATTAAAGTTATCACTCACCGCTAAATCATCTCCGCTGCTCTACGTTTAGGTCAAGCCTCCTCTTGACCATTCATGACAGAATGAGTGAGCCATTGATTCACCCAGCAGAGTACACTTGCCTAAAGTAAGTCATCCATCAACATGAGCAGACAATCCAGAAGCAGCATTTTATGTGGGCAGTTTAACGCGGGCAAATTAACACAGACATCTGCTCTCCACTCTCTTCCAACTCTCCACCTTGATACAGCAACTCCACGATAGTCAACCTCCTCCCTCTCAACCCCGGATTTCGTGCCTGACTGTTTTGATGGGTTCCCAACCTGATGTCGCAACTTCCTGTCCCATTGCATCTTGCACTTTGAGCTCCATCCATCTCTGCATTCTACAGACTGAGCCAAGATTGCCTTTTTCATCTTGCTCTTGACTGGGTGAGCTCTGATCTGGGC
This sequence comes from Hemitrygon akajei, assembly GCF_048418815.1. NCBI lineage: Eukaryota > Metazoa > Chordata > Chondrichthyes > Myliobatiformes > Dasyatidae > Hemitrygon > Hemitrygon akajei. The sequence continues at coordinate 139,722,697 of NC_133124.1, read as the reverse complement.
CACCACGAACTGGGACAATTAAACTACCATTTTTATAAATATGAGGAAATCACTGCTGAGATGTGCTGGGTTTTGAAACATCCAGGAAGTGGTAGGGAGGGGTGGGGCAGAGGAGCGTACATTTCATCCACATCAAGGCTCATGCTCAGTGCTGGATTACACCATAGAATTCAGGATTCTCATTGTAGAGTGTGACTGCATTACATTAGTGCTGCTGGCCCATTACCATCATGGCCTCATGGCCTGACAAACCAACAGTCTACCCAGGAGATGCCCACTGACCTTGAAAGCCACATCACTCTGCCCCTTCGAATTGACAAGTGTCTTATGGAACGACCCTCCAGATCACCACCCAGAGGCTCAGTTCTGTTTCCAGGTTGCAGGACGTTTATCTTCATTGCCTGCCCTACAGCATGAGCCTGCTCTGGCTGACACACTGGAGAACTGCATGTATGTATCACCCTGGCTATCCAGACAAATGACAGACTTCGGGTTTTCTGTGATGCCAGGTCTGGTCTGGTGACCCACCATGATCGCAGATGTACAGCAGTTTGCAGTTGCCTGCCCTCAATGGACACAGTCCAATTCTTCCAATCATTGGCCCTCTGGGCTCCTGTACATTGACACCCATGGTCCCATATCACCATGGATTTCATCATGGTTTGCCACTTTCTGATGGGGTCATGGTGAACATGACAGTTCTCCAAGGTGGCCCACTTCATTGCCCTTCCCAAACTTCTGTCAATCACTGAGATGGTAGACCTGGTTCCTCAACATGTAGTTCACCTCCATGGCTTCCCCCAGGACACAGTGTTGGATTGGGGCTCACAATTCATCTTTCACTTCCAGCGAGCCTTCTGCTCCCTCCCCTGCACCTCTGTGAATTTGTCCTCTGGCTATCTTCCACAGGCCAATGGTCAATCAGCAAGTGGAGAAGTTTCTGTGATTCTTCACTGCCTCTAACGCTTCCAGCTGCCACAGTCTCTCAGGATCACACCTACCTTCCAAGTTTCCTGCCTTAAGCTTGTTGCCCATGGATCATTCAGTCCACCGGAGCCTGTACCTCTGGAACCTACGATGGTGGAAGGTGACCCAGTGTACAAGGATTGCCTGTTGATGGATTCACATTGTTGTGGACGGGATGTCCAGTACCTGGTCGCCAACCAGTTTTACTTTAGATCCGTCACCTATCAAAGAGTCCCATTTGGATTGCTTTGGGCTTTCGGGAGTTGGCCATGGGGTTTGTGTTCCTGTCAGGCTCCTCCCATTCTCCATCCAACTAATGGGAGTCACCTCGTACTCATTTCCAAATCATCACCTGCAGCCTATTCAATCCCAGCTGTCAGTCACTGTTCTTGTTCACTTATTCAAACCAGACAGCTTCAACCATTTGCTCCTAGCCTTCAGTTACCTCGTTGTCTTGTCGTGTTAACTATCTGTTCAGTCATGTTTTGTAGCTCCTAGTTATTTTGCAGTTTATTATTAAAGTTGTCACTCACTGCTAAATTTCTTCTCTGCTCTGTGTTTGGGTCAAGCCTCCTCCATATTCCCCAATAGTCAGAATAAATTCCATACCCCAAAGCTGCATCCAGCTTGGCACCTGATGTTATGTCCTCAGATAACCTTCACAAGAACAAGTGAAAACAGGAGTAGAGGGCTCTCAATTCAATATGATCTGTGATGGCCTCAATTCCTCTTCTCTCCTGGTTCCCCATAACCTTCAATTCTTCAACTTTTCAAATATTTATCTATCTTCACCTTAAATATAAATAACAATCTACTCTAAATCATCTTTGAAGCTGATAAATTTGCTCAAACACCTTGAAGGAGTGACAGGGAGAGTTGATAGGGTTTGAGATTCATTTCTGAGAAAATAAATTTCTATACACTTCAGTTTTAGATGACTGGCCACTTGTTTTATAGCTATGTCACTTTCTTTGTGACTCTCCCACTATTGGCAACATATCAACATCTACCCTGTCAAACCCTCTATGGATATTATATGTCTGAATAATTTTACTGCTTATTCTTCTAAACTCCAAGGAATACAGATCCAAACTGTCTAGTTTCTTTTGATAAGACAGCTTTGGCATCCCAGGAATTATCCTGGTGAATCTCGTTTAGACTGCTTCCAATGTTACTACACTTGCTTTAGGTAATGGAGGCAAAATTGTACAGTTTTCCAAATGTGTCATCACCAACACCTGTACAATTGCAACAAAACTTCCCTATTCTTAAACTCCAACTCCTTTGCAATAATAGTCAACATACTACTTGATTGACCAGCCAACTAACTTTTTGAGATTCCCATGTTAGAAATCTGGACCTCTCTAACCTTAACTTATTTGTAGCCTCTCTCTCTGTCCATTTTGATAATAATTTACTTTTTGATTCCAGAGTTCATGAGCTCCCACTTCTCCACATTAAACTTAATTTGCCAGGTCTTTGCCCAATCACTCAATCTGTCAATATCATGTTGCAGAATCACACTGTGCTGTGCTAACATGCCTTTCTACCTATTATTGTATCATTGGGAAAATTTGTAGCCCTTTTATTTCAATGCATCTTCAGTTCATTGATGTATATAATGAAAACCTGAGGGCCAAGAACTGATACCTATGGTAGTCAACTGGTTACAGTACTTCCCGCCAGCCTGAAAAAGGATCCATTTATTCCAACTCCATTTTTTAAATTTGACAGCCAGCTTTTAATTCATGCTAATACACTTCCTCCAATTCTCTGAGGTCTTAATTTATGCACTAGCCTTTTATATCACACTTTGTCAAATTCCTTTTAGGAATCTAGCTACACTACATCAACAAGTTACACTTTGTAAATTTTCCTTGTGACGTCTTCAAAGAGTTTGAGCAAATTTATCAAGTCTGACTTACCTTTCATGAAATCACATTAACTAGGCTTGATTATGTTCTGCATTCCCAAATAATTAATTCTATCCTCTTTGATTATTGACTTTAGCATCTTGCCAATGATAGATGTTAAGCTAACTGACCTATAGTTTACTGCTTTCTCTCTTCTCTTTTTGAACTTGCTGTTTTCCAATCCTCTAATACTCTCTGAATTTTGAGAGTTCTGAAACTTTTCCAAAACAGACTCACTACCTCTGCAGCCTGTTCCTGTAAATCCCTTGGGTCACACTATTGTGTCTTGGCAATCTGTCCATCTTTAGCCATGTGAGTTTCTCTAATACTTTGTCCCTTGTGATTTAGATCTTTACAATTAGCTTGCCCACTCCAAGACACCAAACACCTACATTTTCTTAATACTGATATGGTCTGGAGTCAGAACTCCTCCCAGAACTTCTCCATGGTGAATACAGAGGACTTGACTGGAAAACCAGCACCAAGACTGTTTACAAGAAGGAAGTGAACAGACTCTGTTTTCCAAGGAAGCCGAGATCCTTCAATGTGTGCAGCAGGATGCTGGAGATCTTTCACCAGTCTGTTGTAGTGAGTGCAGTCTATTTTGCTGCTTTATGTTGGGGGAGCAGCATCAGTGCTGGTGATGCAGAAAGACTAAATAAATTCATCAAAAAATTGGATCTGTCCTTGGTTATAACCCAGACTCTTTTGAGTTAGCGGTGGAGAGGAGGTCGCTAAACAAACTGTTATCCATTATGGACAATCAGACACATCCTCTCCATGACCTACTGAATAAGCAGTGGAGCACCCTTTCGAACAGACTCATTCAGCTCCGCTGTCATAAGGATGTTACAGAAAATCTTTCCTACCAAATGCAATAAGCATGTACAACAGTTCAACTCTGTGTGACGGGAGAACACACATCATTATACAATAGTCTCTGTCTTATTATTTCATACATTATTATTGCACATTGGTTCACTAATACTGTGTATATTATTATTCTGTACTTTATTATTAGTTAAATCTGTACACTGCTAAGTGTGTTGCTGCATGTTGCTGGTGTAACAAGAGAATTTCCCACTTGGGATCAATGAACTATTGATTATTATTATTAATAGTAGAAGTAGTAGTACAAGTATTATTATTATTATTATTATTATTATTAAATATACATTTAGGCCAACAACCTCTGATTCCACACATAGATTATTCCTTTGCTTTCTAAGGAGATCCACTCTTTCCTTGCACCTAATATACTTAATGAATGAATACCATCATTCCCACAATCCTGATTGAGAAGTTCAGAACCTGGGCCTCTGTACCTCTCTCTGCAATTGGATCCTCGACTTTCTAACTAGAAGACCGCAGTCTGTGCGGATTGGTGATAACATATCCTCCTCGCTGATGCTCAACACTGATGTACCTCAGGGGTGTGTGCTTAGCCCACTGCTCTGCTCTCTCTATACACAAGACTTTGTGGCTAGGCATAGCTGAAATACCATCTATAAATTTGCCGAAGATACAACCATTGTTGGTAGAATCTCAAGTGGTGATGAGAGGGCATACAGGAGTGAGATATGCCAACTAGTGGAGTGGTGCCGCAGCAACAACCTGGCACTCAGTGTCAGTAAGACAAAAGATCTGATTGTGGACTTCAGGAAGGGTAAGACGAAGGAACACATGCCAATCCTCAGAGGGATCAGAAGTGGACAGAGTGAGCAGCTTCTATTTCCTGGGTGTCAAGATCTCTGAGGATCTAACCTGGTCCCAACATATTGATGAGTTATAAAGAAGGCAAGATAGTGGCTATACTTCATTAGGAATTTGAAGAGATTTAGCATGTCAACAAATACACTCAAAAACTTCTATAGTTGTACCGTGGAGAGCATTCTGTCAGGCTGCATCACTGTCTGGAATGGAGGGGCTACTGCACAGGACCGAAAAAAGCTGCAGAAGGTTGTAAGTCTAGTCTGTGTATAAGATGATGAGAGGTATTGATCGTGTGGATAGTCAGAGGTGTTTTCCCAGGGCGGAAATGGTTGCCACAAGAGGACACAGGTTTAAGGTGCTGGGGAGTAGGTACAGAGGTGATGTCAGGGGTAAGTTTTTTACTCAGAGTGGTGAGTGCATGGAATGGGCTGCCAGTAACAGTGGTGGAGGCAGATACAATAGGGTATTTTAAGAGACATTTAAATAGTAAAATAGAGGGCTTAGTAAAATAGAGGGCTATAGGTAAGCCTAGTAATTTCTAAGGTAAGGACATGTTTGGCACAACTATTTGGGCTGAAGAGCCTGAATATTGCTGTAGGTTTTCTATGTTTCCATGTTTTGTCAGCTCCATCTTGGGTACTAGCCTACAAAGTACCCAGGACATCTTTAAGGAGCGGTGTCTCAGAAAGGCAGCGTCCATTATTAAGGACCTCCAGCACCCAGGGAATGACCCTTTCCTCACTGTTACCATCAGGGAGGAGTTACAGAAGCCTAATGCACACACTCAGTGATTCAGGAACAGGTTCTTCCCCTCTGCCATCTGATTCCTAAATGGACATCGAAGCTTTGGACACTACCCCACTTTTTAAAAAATATACAGTATTTCTGTTTTTGCACATTTAAAAAAATCTATTCAATATATGTAATTGATTTACTTGTTTATTTATTATATTTTATTCTATTTATTATTTTTTCTCTCTGCTAGATTATGTATTCCATTGAACTGCTGCTGTTAAGTTAACAAATTTCACATCACATGCTGGTGATAATAAACCTGATTCTGATTCTGATTCTGAGGACTCTGTCTGTTCTCACCAACCAAGGATATTTCACGGCCTCTTTTTGTCCTCTGAATTCCTGTTCTACATTCTCAAGAGACTCATTTGATTGTAGTTGTCTATACTGGTAATATGCTTCATTTCTTTTATCTGATATTGATATTTTTGTTTGTACCCTAACCAAAATGTACAGCCCTGAATGTTTGCTAACTGTTTTAGAAGATTCCAACTTGTCTGATGTTGATTTACCAACAAGCATCTGCTCTTAATTTAGCCCAAGTTCTCTCTTGTGCTATTGAAATCTGATTTTGAAACTCAACTTGAGAAGAAACCTTATTACTTTCCATAACTATCTTGAAATTTAGATAATTATGGTCATTATTTTCAAAGTATTTCCCAAATGACATTTCCCAATATGAGGTCAAGCACAATGCCTTCTCAACATAGAGACTCAAAATGTAGCTTGGATGCAGTTAACAAATTCTAACCCATCTAAGACTATTGCACTAAGACAATCCCAGTCAATATAGGTGATCTCACATTATGGCAGGATAGTGCTATTAGAAAATTGTCATTTGTAAGATTTTCCGTTATGCAAATCCATAACATCTGTGCATGTGATAAAACACGAATTGAAAAAGAAAACATAGTGTTTATTTATTTACTTTTTTCCCAATAGATTCTGTGGGAGATAATTTTATTGCATATTTCAATTTTTGGGTAATGATTTGTGAATTCAGTAAGGTAAATCTCCATTATTTGAATCGCTGTATGGATTGGATGCATTGTGAAAATTAATACCTTCACTATTACTTTATTACTTCATTGCTTTTATACTTTCACACCTTTCTGTGATTTGCTTACATATCTGTCCCTCTAATTCGCACTGATTATTGGGAGGCCAAGAGTACAACCTCAGCAAAACAATTCACCCTACTCTTCTACCTAGATCCAACCAATATGGCCTCATTGGACATACCCTGCAGGATTTTCTTCACATATTGTTGTGATGTTCTCCCCCAACCAGAAGCATCACTTCCCATCCTCTCTCACACCCGAAACTTCTATATCTCAGACATCCTACCCATCACACAGGCATGGTTCAATGATTGCAATAATACTGTAATTCCATGTGCTGATCGATGATAGAAGGCCATCTGATTTACTTTTAAGACTCCTTGAATTAGGACAGATCTGGCTGAGCCGACCAGCGTGTGCTCTAACTTCCCTCTGCTTGCTGTGCTCACTAGATCTGTCTGCTATATCCTTTACCTTCAAGTCAGTCTGACCACCTGCCATGTTCACTGAGCTTTTGATCCCTGCCAAGTTAGTTAAAACCTAAGTGAGCAACATTAACAAAACTCCTGATGAGGACATTGGTCTCCTTCCAGTTTCAATCTTTATTTTTTCATTGTTTATAATTCTCAGCCCTATAATTTGCCTACAGATATCTCATATCTGTGACCTGATCACTGTTATTGTGCCTTGACACCTGTGATTTGTTCATTATTATTTATTTTGCATTGTGACTCCTCCACTGTCAATCAATTTCACACTCAGGATTTGTTCACTATTAATAAATCTGGAATACTTAGGATTTCCTAACTGACAAAAACTTTATGGTCTTAGTGGTCTCCTTCCACTAAGCCAATTTTGTATCCAACTGGCTAGTTCATCCTGGACCTCACAATTAGAACCTACTAGACCAGCTGACCACTTAAGATCTTATCAAAGGCTTTGCTAAAATGCACATAGATTATGTCTTCTGCCTTGACCTCATCAAACCTTTCAGCCACCTCTTCAAGTATATCAATCAAATTTCTGAGGCATGATTTCTCTTGCACAAAGCTATGCTGACTATCCCTAATCAGTCCTTGCCTTTCCAAATACAATTAAATTCTCTCTTTCAGAATCACTTTCAATAATTTTCCCATAAAGATGTAAAGATGTAGTTCCCAGGCTTATCCCTAAAGGCACAACATCAGTAATCTTGCAGTCTTCTATTGCCTCACCTGTGACTGATAAAAACACAAACATGCCTGCTAGAGTCCCGGGAATCTCCTCCCAAGCATCCATTATCATCCTAGGATTCACCTATTCAGGCTCAGGGGATACATCCACCTTTATGCGTTTCCAGACCTGCAGCATCTCCTCTTTCACTGTCATTGAACATTATTGTCATGCATTGGAATACCTCATTGTTAAACATTCAGCTGTTTGATTTCATTGCTAATAAATCTCACACCTGAGTTGCGATAACTGGTAATCTCATACCTTCAAATTATGCACTGCTAATACATCTCAGATTCAACATTGGTTCACTAGTAATTCATCTCACACACAAGTTTATCTGTTTTAATAATTTTGAATGGTTTGTTCACTTTAATAATTCTCATACCTGGGATTTGTGATTGTTGATAACTCCCACAGTTTATCTCTCTGTTAATAAATCTCAATTGTGTGATTTTTTTTCAATTGTTAAATCTAACTCTTGATATATGTTGACTGTTAATAAATATTACACCCTGGGCTTCTCCTCTATTCTAAATGTCACTTCAGATGATCATCAGCTGTTTACTAACCATATCCCTGGAATTTATTCAGCATTAATAAATCAGACACAATCGGGAGCTTCTCGATCTAATTAAATCCAATAACAGATATTGTTTACTGTTATTAAATATAACATTTTATATTACCTATTGTTAATAAATCCCAAAGTTTCACAAGTAATTTATCCAATTACTAATTGTAATGCCTAGTATTTATTATCTGTTGATAAATCTCACATCTAGGCATTTCTGGCTGTTAATAAAACTCATCTTTGGGGTTTCTTCCCTATAAATAACCCCAATCAATGAGTTTTGTTCATTTTTGGTAGACCTAATCTGTGCATTCTGATATACTCAGTGGCCAGTTTATTAGGTACCTCCTACAGTAGTACAGTTGTATTTTCACATGGACTTGTCTGTCCTCAGCCTTCTCCATTCTCAGGGTGTGACTGAACACAAGATGGACGTACAGTACCCGATGTTCCAACTGGACAGCCTTTGGTATGGTCACTGACTTTTCCAATTTCAGGTGATCCATTCCCTATGCTCCTTTCCCACTCCTTCCTGACCACCTAGGATCTCTCTCCCTTTGTTCACCTTTCCAATTTATATCTGCCCATCACACAGATGCCTACAGGGGTGTCTTCTGCTTCAGCATACCCTCTCTCCCATCCCTCCCATGGTTCCATCCGCCCATTTCATTTCACATCAACTTCCAGCCTTCCTCCCATTCCCACCTGTCCTGTGATTGTTGTTATATTTTCTTATCTATTGCTCACCAGCCTCTGCCTCCAGACACCCTTGTTACTCTTTCCCATCTGCCTGCTTTCACCTACTCATCACCTCCCAGCTCCCCTGGTTCCTGCCCTAGCCTCAGCCCTTTATACCAGATCTCTTGTGTCTCCGCTCTCAGTCCTGATGGCATGGGCTGAAATGTTGATAACTCTTTGCCTCTACAAAAGTTGTTTGATCTGCTGAGTTCTTCCAGCCATTTTTTTTTTTTTGCTCCTTTATGTCTTCATGAATATATTTAATGTTTTGGTCTGACTGTCTTCCAGAGCCAGCTGTATATGGGTTTCTTCCCCCTTCCTTTTCAGTCCTGATGAAGGACCTGGGCTCAAAACATGAACTCTTTATTCCTTTCCATGGATGCTGCCTGGCCTGTTGAATTCCTCCAACATATTGTGTGCGTTACTCTGATTTTTATTTTGTTTTTCAATAAATCTCACACTTAGCCTTGGCATCTGCTTAAAACAAAAGTAACACTGGCTGTTTGTTCACATTTAGCAAATCACTCAGCTAGAGTCTGTCTGATGTGATCGACCCTGACACATCTGGAACTTGCTTGATAGAATTTAATCAGATCCAGGTGTTAATTTTGTCTTATTACTGAAAGTGTGATAATTGATATTGTTCTGTATATTATTAATAAATTTCACAGCTGGGATTTGATCATTCTTAATAAAGCACAAATGGAAGAGTTGTTGAATGTTAATAAATCACACAAGTTTGGAATTTATCTTACCTTAGTGAATATGACACATGGTACATATCCAGATACATTATCATTAATACCATATTCTGCCATCATATTTGACCTACTAAAATGAACCCCTCACAATTATCTAGGTTGAACCCCATCTGCCACTTCTCAGACCAGTTGTACATCCTATCGATGTCCTGCTGTAACCTCTGACAGCCCACCACACTATCCACAACACTCACAACCTTTGTGTCATCAGCATATTTACTAACACAACCCTCCACTTCCTCATCCAGGTCATTTATAAAAATCATGAAGAGAAAGGGTCCCAACACAGACCCATGAGGCACACCACTGGTCACCAGCCTCCATGCAGAATATGACCCATCTACAACCACTCTTTGCCTTCTGTGGGCAAGCCAATTCTGGATCCACAAAGCAATGTCCCCTTGGATCCCATGCCTTCTTACTTTCTCAATAAGCCTTGCATGGGTAACCTTATCAAATGCCTTGCTGAAATCCATGTACACTACATCTACTGCCCTACCTTCATCAATGTGTTTAGTCACATCCTCAAAAAATTCAAATAGGCTTGTAAGGCATGACCTACCTTTGACAAAGCCATGCTGACTATTGCTAATTATATTACACCTTTCCAAATATTCATAAATCCTGCCTCTCAGGATCTTCTCCATCAACTTGCCAACCACTGAAGTGAGACTCACTGGTCTATAATTTCCTGGGCTATCTCTACTCCCTTTCTTGAATAAGGGAACAATATCTGCAGCCTTCCAATCCTCTGGAACCTCTCCCGTCCCCATTGATGATGCGAAGATCATCGCCAGAGGCTCAGCAATCTCTTCCCTCGCCTCCCAAAGTAGCCTAGGGTATAACTCGTTAGGTTCTGGTGACTTATCCAACTTGATGCTTTCCAAAAGCTCCAGCACAACCTCTTTCTTAATGTCTATATGCTCAAGCTTTTCAGTCCGCTACAATCACCAAAGTCATCCCTACAATCGCCAAGGTCCTTTTCTGTAGTGAATTCTGAAGCAAAGTATTCATTAAGTACCTCCGCTATTTCCTCCGGTTCCATACACACTTTTCCACTGTCACACTTGATAGGTCCTATTCTCTCGCGTCTTATCCTCCTCTTCACATACTTATAGAATGTCTTGGGGTTTCCTTAATCCTGCTCACCAAGGCCTTCTCATGGCCCCTTCTGGCTCTCCTAATTTCATTCTTAAACTCCATCCTGCTAGCCTTATAATTTTCTAGATCTCTATCATTACCTAGTTTTTTGAACCTTTCGTGAGCTTTTCTTCTTGACTAGATTTTCAACAGCCTTTGTGTACTATGGTTCCTGTATCCTACCATCCTTTCCTTGTCTCATTGGAATGTACCTATGCAGAATGCCACACAAATATCCCCGAACATTTGCCACATTGCTTCTGTACATTTCTCTGAGAACATCTCTTCCCAATTTATGCTTCCAAGTTCCTGCCTGATAGCTTCATATTTCCCCAACTCCAATTAAACACTTTCCTAACTTGTCTGTTTCTATCCCTCTCCAGTGCTATGGTAAAGGAGATAAAATTGTGATCACTGTCTCCAAAATGCTCACCCACTGAGAGACCTGACAATTGACCAGGTTCATTTCCCAATACCAGATCAAGTACAGCCTCTCCTCTTGTAGGCTTATCTACATTTTGTGTCAGGAAACCTTGCTGAACACACCTAACAAACTCCACCCCACCTAAACCCCTTGCTCTAGGGAGATGCCAATCAACATTGGGGAAATTAAAATCTCCCACCATGACAACCCTGTTATAATTGCACCGTCCAGAATCTGTCTCACTATCTGCTCCACGATGTTCCTGTTACTATTGGGTGGTCTATAAGAAACATCCAGTAGAGTTATTGACCCCTTCCTGTTTCTAACTTCCACCCACAGAGACTCAGCAGACAATCCTTCCATGACTTCCTCCTTTTCTGTAGTCATAACACTATCTCTGATCAGCAATGCCATACCCAATCTCTTTTGCCTCCCTCCCTGTCATTTCTGAAACATCTAAAGACTGGCACTCGAAGTAACCATTCCTGCCCCTGAGCCATCTGTCTCTGTAATGGACACATTATCATAGCTCTAAGTATTGATCCACGCTCTACGCTCATCCACTTTGTTTATGATACACCTTGTATTAAAATAGACACATCTCAAACCATCAGACTGTGCACATCCCTTCTCTATCACCTACCTATCCTCCTTCTCGCACTGTCTAGAAGCTTTCATGATTTGTAAGCCGACAGCCCCTTCCTCCATCTCTTCAGTTTAGTTCCCACTCCCCAGCAATTCTAATTTAAACTCTCCCCAATAGCCTTTGCAAACCTCCTTGCCAGGGTATTAGTCCCCCTCAGACTCAAGTGCAACCTGTCCTTTTTGTACAGGTCACTCCTGCCCCAGAAGAGGTCCAAGTGATGCAGAAATCTGAATCCCTGCCCCCGCTCCAATCCCTCAGCCATGCACTTATCTTCCACCTCACTCTATTCCTACACTCACTGTCACGTGGTACAGGCAGCAATCCCAAGATTACTGCCTTTGAGGTCCTGCTTCTCAACCTCCTTCCTAACTCCCTGTAGTCTGTTCTCAGGATCTCCTCCCTTTTCCTGCCTATGTCATTGGTACCAATATGTACCACGACCTCTGGCTGTTCTCCTTCCCACTTCAGGATATCGTGGATGCGATCAGAAACATCTCGGACACTAGCACCTGGGAAGCAAGCTACTATCTGCATTTCTTTCCTGCATCCACAGAATCGCCTGTCTGACCCCCTAACTATTACTACTGTACTATTAGTACTTATCATCCCAAATATAATTTGTTAACAAATTTATATGTTTATAATAAATAGTGTTAACATATCTCACTTCAATGTTTGTCCATTGTTAATAAATTAAGCATCTGACATTTGTACAGAGGGATGGTCTGACGGAACATGGAGTTAAATGTGCAGAAAGAATAAGTAAATTTAGGAAGGACAACAAAATTCAAGGGGTGTATAGCCCGATGGGAGTTCAGGGAGCTAGGTGAAGCACAATTGGCAGCGATTTAAACAGAGAGAGGAGAAATGGGCTAAAAATTCTATATCTGAATGCATGAAGTGTCAGAAATAAGGCAGATGAGCTTGAAGCTCAGGTGCGAATGGGTAACTATGATGTTGTTGGGATAACGGAGACATGGCTGCAGGGAGATCAGACCTGGGAAATGAATGTACAAGGGTATATATGCTATCGTAGGGACAGAAATGTGGGCAGGGGGGTGGGGTGGCCCTGTTGGTGAGGAATAAGATTCAGTCCTTTGCAAGGGGGGACATAGGATCAGGAGAAGTAGAATCTGTGTGGATAGAACTGAGGAACAGTAAGGGCAAAAAGACCCTAATGGGTGTTGTCTACAGGCCACCAAACAGTAGCATGGATATTGGATGCAAGTTGAATAGGGAGTTAACATTGGCATGTGGCAAAGGTAATGTCGCAGTAGTTATGGGGGATTTCAACATGCAGGTGAAATGGGAGAATCAGGTTGGTGCTGGACCCCAGGATAGGGAGTTTGTAGAGTCCCTACAGGATGCATTCTTGGTACAGCTTGTATGAGAGCTGACCAGGGACAAGGCTATTCTGGATTTAGTGTTGTGTAATGAACAGGATTTGATAAGCGATCTTGAAGTAAAGGAGCCATTAGGAGGTAGTGACCATAATATGATAAGTTTTTATCTGCAATTTGAGAAGGATAAGGGCAGCTCGGAGGTGTCAGTGTTGCAGTTGAACAAAGGAGACTATGGAGCCATGAGGGAGGAGCTAGCCAAAGTTAACTGGACGGATATCCTAGCAGAAAAGACAGTGGAACAGCAATGGCAGGTATTCTTGGGAATAATGCACAAGGTGCAAAATCAGTTCATCCCCCTGGAGAAGGAAGGATTCAAAGGGGGGAAAGGGGCCACAGTGGTTGACAAAGGAAGTCTGAGATTGCATAGCATTAAAAAAAAGAAGTATGACAGAGCTAAGGTGAGTGGGAAGACAGATGATTGGGAAATTTTTAGGGAACAACAGAACTTAACTAAAAAGGCAATATGAGGAGAAAAAATGAGGTACGAACACAAGCTAGCCAAGAATATAAAGGAGGATAGCAAAAGCTTTTTTAGGTATGTGAAGAGAAAGAAGATAGTTAAGAACAATGTTGGGCCCTTGAAGAATGAATTGGGTGAAATTATTATGGGAAACAGAGAAATGGCAGAAGAATTTAATAAGTACTTTAGATCTGTCTTCACTAGGGAAGACACAAGCAATCTCCCAGATGTATGGATGGGCCAAGGACATAAGGTAACAGAGGAAATGAAACAGATTGACATTAGGAAGGAAACGGTGATGAGTAGACTGATGGGACTGAAGGCTGTCAAATCCCCAGGTCCAGATGGTCTGCATCCTAGGGTACTAAAGGAGGTGGCTCTGGAAATTGCGGATGCATTGGTAATCATTATCCAATGTTCCTTAGATTCAGGATCAGTTCCTGAGGATTGGAAAATGGCTAATGTTATCCCACTTTTTAAGAAAGGAGGGAGGGAGAAAACAGAGAACTATCGTCCTGTCAGCCTAACATCAGTAGTGGGGAAGATGCTAGAGTCCATTATTAAAGATGAAATAGTGGCATATCTAGATAGCAGTGATAGGATTGGGCCAAGCCAGCATGGATTTACCAAGGGGAAATCATGCTTGACTAATCTATTGGAGTTTTTCGAGGATGTAACCAAGAAGTTAGACAAGGGAGATCCAGTGGATGTAGTGTACCTTGATTTTCAGAAGGCATTTGATAAGGTCCCACATAGGAGATTGGTGGGTAAAATCAGAGCTCATGGCATTGGGGGGGGGGGGAAGATATTGACATGGATAGAAAACTGGTTGGCAGATAGAAAGCAAAGGGTAACGGTGAATGGGTGTTTCTCGGAATGGCAGGTGGTGACTAGTGGGGTGCCACAGGGCTCGGTATTGGGACCACAGCTGTTTACGATTTACATCAATGATTTAGATGAAGGCATTGAGAATAACATCAGCAAGTTTGCTTATGATACTAAACTGGGTGGCAGTGTGACGTGATGAGGATGTTAGGAGAATTCAGGGTGACTTGGATAGGCTGGGTGAGTGGGCAGATACTTGGCAGATGACGTTTAATGTGAATAAGTGTGAGGTTATCCACTTTGGGAGTAAGAACAGGAAGGCAGATTATTATCTGAACGGTGTAGAGTTGGTTAAGGGAGTAATACAAAGAGATCTAGGAGTCCTTGTTCATCAGTCACTGAAGATGAATGAGCAAGTGCAGCAGGCAGTGAAGAAGGCTAATGGAATGTTGGCCTTTATTACAAAGGGAATTGAGTACAAGAGCAAGGAAATCCTTTTGCATTTGTACATGGCCCTGGTGAGACCACACCTGGAGAATTGTGTACAGTTTTGGTGTCCAGGGTTAAGGAAGGACATCCTGGCTGCAGAGGAAGTGTAGCGTAGATTTACAAGGTTAATTCCTGGGATGTCTGGACTGTCTTACGCAGAGAGGTTAGAGAGACTGGGCTTGTATACGCTGGAATTAAGGAGATTGCAACATATAAGATTATTAAGGGATTGGACAAGATAGAGGCAGGAAATATGTTCCAGATGCTGGGAGAGTCCAGTACCAGAGGGCATGGTTTGAGAATAAGGGGTAGGTCATTTAGGACAGAGTTAAGGAAAAACTTCTTCTCCCAGAGAGTTGTGGGGGTGTGGAATGCACTGCTTAGGAAGGCAGTGGAGGCCAATTCTCTGGATGCTTTCAAGAAAGAGCTAGATAGGTATCTTATGGATAGGGGAATCAAGGGATATGGGACAAGGCAGGAACCGGGTATTGATAGTAGATGATCCGCCACGATCTCAGAATGGCGGTGCAGGCTCGAAGGGCCAAATGGTCTACTTCTGCACCTATTGTCTATTGTCCACTGTCATTAAGTATCACCTCCCATATTTTGTGCATTTCCCATACCAGAGGTTTTGCCCTTCCCCACCCGTATGTAAAGATTACAATTGGGATTACTGTTAATAAATATCAAGGAAATAAATGCCATATACATTCAGTGTGATTAATTTTCATAACCACTTTTGTTCAGTATTGATAAATTTCACAAGAGATTTATCCTCTGATCAAACAAATAGGAAACTAGAGTGCTTTTCAAATGGTGAGTGATCGAGGTGTTGTTCAGGAGAATCTGGGTATCATTGTACATGAATCACCAAAACCAACAGATAGCTCCATTCAGCATCTGGAAAGGCAAATGATCTGTTGAGTTTTTGCCAGAGACGAACGAGATAAGAATAATGGAAGGATGTGAAATACTTCCAACAACTAAGGGACAATTGTCTTACTAACTTCAAAATATCATCAGTTGTCAGCTTGAAGTATGATTGACTTTTAATACCTCTGTTATGAATGACAATTAATACTTCAGTTATGAATGGCAATTGATCTTTCAAGTAAGGAATTCAAACATATATAATTTTCCAGATGGTCAATATTCATAACTGATAAGAAGGAGCTAGATAGGTATCTTATGGATAGGGGAATCAAGGGATATGGGGACATGGCAGGAACAGGGTATTGATAGTAGGTGATCAGCCATGATCTCAGAATGGCGGTGCAGGCTCGAAGGGCCGAATGGTCTACTTCTGCACCTATAGTCTATAAGCCAATTCTGTATAAAAATAGCAGTTTTCTGCCCTGGCTTCAGAACAGTGTGGTAACAGGGGCCATTCGGTTTTACTTGTGCACAAGTATGTTTGAGTGGTCAGAATGCAGGTGTTCTGGGCCCAGTTATTTGATTTTATTATCAGTGAGGGGAGAGCAGTGATTAATCATGCTGAACTTATCTTTGAAGTTCTTTTCCAGATGGCTTTCAATCACTGAGTATGTTCATGAGACAGATCGAAGTATCAAGTTTTTTTGAAGAAAAGTAAAATATAAGAAATGGAAATTGACCATTTGCCGCCCTCTCCCCTCCCCACCTGTTCTGGCATTCAGTGAGATCATGACTAAAGTTTTCTATCTCTGAACTATTTTCCATCTCTAACCCTATATAATCTGATTCCTATAAACCCATACATCATTTGAAGTCTGTCTTGAAACTATTCAGCAGTAGTACCCCACAAACATCTTGGGGTAGACAACTCCAGAGAGTCACCATTAATTGGCAATTTTTCTGTTCTTATGTATTGCATTGTAACGTTGCTGCAAAGACAACAAATTTCACGGCATATGCCAGTGATATTAAACCTGATTCTGATTCTGATGGAGTCAATGCAAAAGGTCAAGTGATCTCCTACCTGTCTTCTGTGTAATTATGTTTCAATCGACTAGCTTGCATTCTCTATATGAGGACTGTTCAGAAGCAGTCAGGGGAGGCAAGATCCAGCAGAAGGCAAGCTTGAGAGATTTCACCTAAAGTGATTATTTCTTTATGACATGGAAAGTAGCTACTGAGTCAAATTCTTGAGCCGCCTCATAATTGCTCTTCTGCCACTCGGGTGCCAGTAACATATTCTCCCAAACTCCAGCCCATTTGCACCACCCTGATTCTCCTACTGGCCATCAACATTGGGAGGATCAGGACATCTTAGGAATATGGGAAAGACCAGAGGACCTAGGAGAAGCCCACAGGGGATGTGCAAACTCCACAAAGACAACACTATCTAACTGGCAGCTACACTGCCTGCACTGTCACCCCACAGCCTCTTCCTATTTTGCTACTTCACTATTTTTTCTTTTAGTTTTTTTTTGCTCTCTTTTTGCACTACTTATTTAATTATATATGTTTCTCATTATAATTTATGCAATTTATAGTTTTTAAAAATTATTATGTATTGCAATGTATGCTGCCACAAAATGACAAATTTTGCAACATATTGAACCTGATACTGATTCTGATAAGATTCTGTATTCCTTAGATGTAATGCTCTGGAATTTGAGATGATCAACAATGGAGCGCTTGTGGAAAGGAAGTATTTGTTCTAATTACTGTTATTCACTCATGGATTGGTAGCACTGGCTTAATGCTCTTACCTGGTCAGTGTCATCTCCCAAACCAATCCGAACTTCCTAAAGTGATAATTGAGTTGCAAGAGGACAATAATCCAGATAACATGGCTCTGCTGGATTTGTTGGAAATTGAATACAAGCATGATTTGTTTGTAAGGAATATTCCCTCAATTTTTGTTAGTAATGAAAATAGTAGTGGTACCAGACACTGTGATACAAAATGTACTTGGGATAACAGGAGGGATATCTTGAGCGATTGCTTCTGGCAGGGTACTTTCTATGTGACTGAATTGTGGCCATGTTATTTGTTGGGAGTTACAGATTCTAGTCACAGGAAGTTTCTAGCAATTGTAACAGAATTAGAATACAGTATGTGGTGCCATTATAAAAATAGGAAAAAAGTTATTAATACACTAGGAGAAATTAAAGTAGAAAATGTAAAATTAATGATTTACAAAGTCTACAAATCAATGCTATTGTGCATCTTCAATGCACATTAACACCTAATACATTTTGTACCCTGGCCTTACTGACAGTATCAGATGCAGCACTATCAACATACACTAGAGAACACGAGAAAACTGACATAATACGAGCAACAATTTATAGCACATCTGTGCACTGGAGAATACAGCTTAATTTTGCTAGGAAGAACAAAATATTTTGAATAGAGCAGAATTTCTGCACTCTCAAATTACACTCAGATAGCCACATTAGAGTCAAAGTACAGTTCTGAAATCTGATTAGACTGAACACCAGTAACTCAAGAGCCAATGTACCTGGAATGAGAGGTGGGACATACTGCACTGGGGTGTCCTTTCTCCTTGGCTTTTTCTGCTCAAGCTCAATATCCTTTGACTCGTCTTCAGATGTATCTTTTTCAATTCCCTCATTTATTTCACAGGTTTTTACTAGCTGCTCTGAAAGGTTTGAAAAATCATCTGTCGGGAAGAAATGCGCAGAAATATATTTACACGAACAGCTCAGGTGATAATCATCAAAAGCACAAGTTAAATACAAGCTTTAAAAAAAAGTTAGTGACAATCTTGTTCACAGTAAAAGAGGAATTACTTTTTACAGCAGCAAACAATTCTGGTGTTTGAGAACAAGTCCACTGAAAATTTTGATTTGCAAGTGGGAGAAGGCACCATTATCCTTGAAATATTCCAGCATAAATGGAGTTTGCATAGTTTCGATTACTTCTGGTCCATGACTATATGTGTTTGTTGCTCACCTTCTGAAACCTATGATACTGCTGTGTTAAAGTCTCCCATTCCCAGTTTGGAACCTTGCCTGTACTTCATGGCACTTCATTAACATGTCATATCCCCAAACCAGCACCAACAACAATATGGAAGTCTGAGTTGGAGTTCTGTTTATTACCATAGGCAAATGTATTCACAGAAACGGCGAGAAACTTAAGTTGTAGCAGCATCACAGGCACATAGCATCAGTTAAGCAGCATTCATGGATGGGAAAAAACATAAATTATGAAACAATTTTTACAAGGAAGAAGAGAATTGAAACTAAAGATAATTTTGCCCAGTGGCAAGGCCCATCTGGAGGAGACTTTTGATATTAGACATTGGCTTCTTGAGATAGTAGATACTAACATTGGTGAGGAGGGATGTCCACATGAGGCACAAGGCTGAGTCCATTACTCTCTGAAGCTCCTCGTCCTCCAGTGCATTCAAACTGTCACAACAGACCATGGTGCAACCAGTCAGGATACACACAGTGATACATCTGTAGGAGTCTGTTAGTGTGTTTGGTGACATGTTGAACTTCCTTAACCTTCTAAGGAAGATCACTTTGCTTTTCTTGCATAATACTGGGTACCTCTTCCCCGTTTCTTTCTCTCGACTTTAATGATATTGTTCATTCTATACTGTTTCCACTCCTTCCAAATGCAGGACAAATGGTTGGGTCTACTTATGTTTCTCCTTCTCACAACATATCTGCCTCCTGCCATCATCACAATTCTACTTTGAAAACCCTGCTCTCTATTTTCTTAGCACATGATCACTACCCAGCTCAAGCAGCAATATTTCAAACACAGCCTATTTGTAGGTTCTTTTGTTTTGCTTCTTGCAACAAAGGCATGCTTAACAACAATGTATTTGAGTCATGTTTCCTGCTTCACTCAGTTCTGAAATCTACCCATATACTTATGTATACTGCAGAATAAAAAGGTTTATGAGTAGCTTCCAAAAGATTCCCTGGAGCACTGGAGAATAAGAGGATATTAGAGAGAGAGAGAGAGATACAGAATTATGAGGGGTATAGATAGGGTAAATGCAAACAGGTTTTTCCACTGAGGTTGGGAGAGAACAGAACTAGAGGTCATGGGTTAAGGGTGAAAGGTGAAATGTTTAAAGAGGAACTTCTTCACTCAGAAGGTTGTGTGAGTGTGCAGCAGAAGTGGGGGATGCGGTTTCAATTTCAACAATTAAGTGAAATTAAATTGGTATGTGG
This sequence comes from Hemitrygon akajei, assembly GCF_048418815.1. Classification (NCBI taxonomy): domain Eukaryota; kingdom Metazoa; phylum Chordata; class Chondrichthyes; order Myliobatiformes; family Dasyatidae; genus Hemitrygon; species Hemitrygon akajei. The sequence continues at coordinate 139,702,433 of NC_133124.1, read as the reverse complement.
ATAGGGAGGGGTATGGAGGGCTATAGTCTGGATGGAACCAGGCAGATTAATAGGCTGGCATGGTGCTGTAATGTTCTACGACTCTATGGCTCACCAATCTCTCATGTGCAATTTGTAATAATGAAATTTAAATGGCAAGGAAATGAGACAATGGCAATTTTAAACTATCCAATTGCTTTGCACAACCATTTCCCATCAATACTTCTGACATACCTGCAGTTACACGTGGCCTGGTATGGAGACATCAATGCTCTTGAATGGAATATCCTCCAAAAAGTAATGGAAATGACTCAGTGCCTCACGGTAAAGCCCTCCCTACCAATCAGCACATCTACATGGAACACTGTCACAGAAGTGCAGCACCCATCATCAGGGACCCCACCAGCCAGGTCAAGCTGCTGCCGTCAGGAAGTAGGTACAGGAGCCTCAGGTCGCATACCACCATGTTCAGAAACAGTTATTACCGCTCAACCATCAGGCTCTTGAACCAGGGAGGATAACCTCTCGGCTCATTTTCAAGGACTTTTCATCTCGTTCTCGATATTTATTCCTTATTTATTTGTTAATATTATTTCTTCCTTTTTGTATTTGCACAGTTTGATGTCTTTTGCACGTTGGTTGTCCACCCTGGTGTCTTTCATTAATTCTGTTATAGTTACTGGATTTACTATTGCTGCAAGAATGATATGTGTATGGTGACACACATGCACTTAGTTAATAAACTTGCTTTGAACTTTGAAATAGTACAGATGATAAATGAAGTGTGGCTCTCTTGTAGCCAACCTGCTCCCTATGAGCTGCTAAGGGATCTTACTTGCCATCTGACCATATTCTGCAAGAAAATAAGATGCATATCAATGTTTGAACAATGTCATTTTGACAGCTGCGCATGTTATTGCAGAATAGTGTTACTGATGTCAGATGTTCAAGTTCAAGTTTATTGTCATGTGATTCTACATATATACAACCAAACGAAACAATGTTCCTCCAAACCACAATTCACCCAAAAAGCATATCACACACAGCACATAAACCAAAATAAGTTAACAAAATATAACTCCAAATACTTGCAGTGTCCAGCACAGGTAAACAGCAAACAGTAAAGAGTTCACCGTCCTAGTGACGAGATCTCAGTGGTGGCAGGGTATTCATTAGTCTCACAGCCTGAGGGAAGAAGTTGTTACCCAATCTGGCGGTTCTAGTCCTAAGGTTCCTGTACCTCCTTCCTGACTGTAGTGGGACAAACATATTTGGGGATAGATCAGGGGTGGGCAAACTTTTTGACTTGTGGGCCACAAAGGGTTCTAAAATTTGACAGGGGGGCCGGACCAGGAGCAGATGGACGGAGTGTTTTGGTAATACACCTCATAAGAGAAAATAAAATATCATGGGATATGTAGAAAACATGTGCTTTAATTTCAATTGAAAATGAACAAATGCATTACAACAAAATATCTGTCTTTGAAGTCCCATGGTATTTAGTTATTTATTGAAATGACTTTTAAAACACTGAAAATTAAATGAATAAAATACAGCTTTTTTAATAGTAACAGTTATTATTTTAAAGCACTGAAAATTCTGTTATCCTTCAAGATATTATCATCATCACTCTCCTCCTGACTGTCTTTATTTCAAAAACGGTAGGAGATGCAGGTCTACTTGTCCTGCTCCTTCTTATTCAATTGTCCCCTGTGCCAAAACTCAATAACGACCAGCACAAGGACAGAACAGTGACAGCGCGCCAGTATGCGGAGCGCGTTATTTGATCTGGAGCGCATTTTTTATTTTGAGAACGTACGTGCACCTGCGCACTACTCATGTCCATCACTTAACAGAAATGACATGTAACATGTAAGGCTTATTGAAAAAAATATTTTCAAATGCATTTTTTACATAACACAACGAAGAAACTTTTTTAAATTTCAGTGGGAACAGTGTTGTTGGTCTCCCTTTTTAGCCAGCGCATCAAAGTCTGGATTTAGTTTTGTTGTGGCGATTCTCAGGATGGATCTGAGGTGTTGGTCAGTTAACTTGGATCTGTGGCTGGCTTTGTTGATGTTCATGACGCTGAACGCCTGTTCACACAAATAGGTCGAGCCGAACAACGCCAGCATCTTCTGTGCTGTCCTCCGGAGGTTTGGAAACACCTCTTTACCAAGTGAAGCATAGAAGTCATTCAGTTTAAGACAGTTGAACTTCTCTTTTAAGAGGGGGTCAGACTGAAGGTCGATCAGTTCCAGCTGTAGCTCCTCTGGTGCTGTTTCAGGATCTTGTGACAGGGGACAGGCCACCAACTGAAGTGACTTGTCAATTTTTTCAAAATCAGAAAAGCGACGGCAGAATTCTCTGTGCAGCACATCCAGTGACTCGCTGTATTTTTTCACATTTGCACCGGCCTCTTCCAGCGTGGCTAGTGTGGGAAAATGTGTGAATAACTTATTCAAAATTTGCCTGGAGAAAAAAGCCAGCTTGGATTTAAAGGCTTTCACGTTTGTGTACATGTCATGCACAAACTGATCCTTCCCCTGTAGCTTCACGTTCAGTTCATTCATGTGTGAAAATATATCCACAGCAAACGCAAAGTCACAAAACCAGCTCTTGTTGCTCAGCTCAGGAAATTCGCCGGCCTTCCTCAGTAACTCCAAAAATGCACCGATCTCCTCTTTGAGCTCCCATACTCGTTGAAACACTTTGCCCAAACTTAACCAGCGGACACGGGAGTGATAAAGTAGGTCCTGGTGATCCGCATCAGTTTCCTCCAGGAACGTGATGAACTGACGGTGCTGAAGTCCCCTTGCAAGTATAAAGTTGACAAGTTTTACGACAGGATTCACAACATGATTCAGCTGTAATACCGATTTACATAGAGATTCCTGGTGGATGATGCAGTGAAGGAAAATAACATCCTGGTCAGGATTTTCATCTTTCACTTTATTCTGTATTCTCCTCAGCAGGCCGACATTTTTCCCTGTCAAATTAGGAGATCCATCTGTGGTGACGTTGATAAGTTTACTCCAAGGGAGCTTCATATTTTCGATGACAGCAGACACCCGGTCATACAAGTCCTCTCCCCGTGTTTTTCCTTTCAGAGACTCCATTGTCAAAAACTCCTCCGTTATTTCAAAAGTATTGTTAATTCCTCGGATAAAAATGAGGAGCTGAGCAGAGTCTTTTACATCGTTGCTTTCATCCAGTGCTAATGAATATAACGTGAACAACTCTGCCTTTTTATTTAAGTCGCTGGTTATATCTTCATCTATCAGTTCCACACAGCGAGTCACTGTCCTGCGTGATAAACTGATTTTTTCAAATTTGTCTTTGCTCTCCGGACACAATACACCTGCTGTCTCCACCATACATTCTTTTAAAAACTCGCCTTCAGACAGAGGCTTGCTGGCCTTTGCTAATTTGAATGACAGCATAAAACTCGCCTTGGTACTTGACTCATGAATGGCAGTTTGACGGTGAAAAAAATTTTGTTAAGCCTGTAAATTAGCTGCCAACCTCTGAGCATTAGCTTCCCGTTCTTTCGTTGACTGGTTGCTAGCATAGTTGGCATGTTTTGTGGCAAAGTGACGGCTGATATTATATTCTTTAAAAACCGCCACAGTCTCTTGGCATATCAGGCATACAGCAGTTGATCGGTGTTCGGTAAAAAGATATTTAGTTGTCCACTCCTTATTAACCACCCGACATTCTCTATCCACTTTTCTTTTCTTAGCTCCACTCATCTTTACAGAAGGGGTGAGAGGTCAAAGAGTAAAGCGCAAATGTGGAATAATACGCTGCACCTCAACAAATGTCAATGGATATAGAGTGCGTCATCTATTGGGAAAACACCAGAATTGCGGGGAGAAAACGTTAACAAGGTTTATTAATATAATTTCATCAAGTTCTGCGGGCCGGATTAAAAAGCTTAACGGGCCGCATATGGCCCCCGGGCCGTAGTTTGCCCATGCCTGGGATAGATGGTCAACAATGCTTTGGGCCCTTCATATGCAATGATCCTGGTAATTGTCACAAATAGGGGAGGGAGTGATTCTCTGGGTGCTTTTTCCTTTCTTCTGTAGGGTCTTGCAGTCTGGTCCTTTGCAGCTTCGGTATCACACAATGATGCAGCCAGACAGGGCCCTCTCAACTGATCGCCTGTAGAAAGTTGTTATATTGGGGTGGGGGAGTCTGGCACATCTCACTCTCCTCAGATAGTGTAGATGCTGCTGTGTTTTCTTTACTACTGAGGAGGTGCTGTAGGGTCCAGGTAAGATCATCTGTTATGTGTAATTCACTCACTCCACAGCAATGGAGATTGTCAGCCTGTGCCTTCCAGAAGTTCACAATCCTCTTTTTTGTCTTGTCCACGATGAGGCTCAGGTTGTTGTTCTCGCACCAGTAGATAAGCCTCTCTACCTCCGCTTGTATACCGACTCATCGTTGTTTAAGATAAGGGCAACCACTGATGTATCATTAGTGAACATGATTATATGGTTTGAGCTGGATCTGGCAGTGCAATTGTGAGTCAGCAGCGTGAATGGCAGCAGGCTGAGCACACAGCCCTGTAGGGGGGTACAAGTGCTCAGCGTGATGGAGCTAAAGATGTTGCTGCCAACTCAGACTGACTGGGGTCCTTCTGTCAGGAAGTCCAAGATAGAGTTACAGAGAGGGTACTCACTCCCAGTGAAAACAGTTTACCCACCAGCCTGTGAGGGATGATTGTTTAAATGCTGAGCTGGTCAATGAACAACATCCTGGCATATGAGGCATCATTTCCTAGGTAAAAGAGAATAGGAGTGGAGGGCTGAGGCTATGGCATCATCAGTGGACCTGTCTGAGTGGTAGGTGAATTAGAAAGAGTCCGGTGTGGCTGGAAGGTGAGATTTTATACGATTCATTACCAGCTGCTCAAAGCACTTCATGATTGTTGAGCTCAGTGCCACTGGGCGGTAATTGTTTAGGTCAGTTACTGTCAGTCCCTTGGGCACTGGAATGAAGGTGGCTACTTTAAGGCCTGCAGGGTTAGTGGACTGTTTGCAGTGCAAGGAGATATTAAAGATGTCCATTAAGACCTCTGTTAGCTGGGCTGCACAGTCCCTCAACACTTGACCAGTATGTTATGTGACCCCAGAGCTTTACGTGAGTTTACCGTGGCTGGGGTCCTCCTCATCTCGGCTGCGGCCTGACAGGTGCCTGTACCTTAGGAAGAGAGGGGGCTTTCCTCAATGTCACATCACTCATTGTGTCAATCACACAGAGAAGGCATTCAGCCTATTAGGAAGGGAGGCGTCACTGTCGTTGATACACAGGGTGGACTTGTAATTAGTTATGGTTTATATACCTTGCCACATGTGCCGCATGTCACCAATGTCACAAAGATATCTGTGAATTTCCTGTGAATACACTTGCTTTGCTTTCCTGGTGGCATGGGAGAGCTCATTCTGACCTTAGACTTGTCCTAACCCCCGATCTGAAGGCAGCGTCCCAATCCCTGAGCAGTGCCCGAACTTCTGCAGTTAGCCATGGTCTCTGGTTTGCCTTGGCAGTGTAATGTTTAATCACGGTAACGTCCTCAATGCCAGTCCTATGTAGTCAGTCACTGATCCATCAATGTTGAAGTGATGATCATTGCAGTGGGCCATTACTACTGAGGCATTCACACACCAGTTCCTATTGACACACAGACCTCCTGCTCGGGTACTACCAGAGGTTGCAGCGTTTCTGTCTGCCGGCAAGCAGATTAAGCCTTCCAGCTGGATAGTGGAGCCTGAAATGGTGTCCTGAAGCCAAGTTTCTGTCAGGACAAGTTGGCAACAGTCCCTCATCTCCCACTGTTTGAAACGCAGATGCAGGTAATCCAGTTTATTTTCTAGCAATCAGATGCTAGCGAGTAGAATTGTCAGGAGTGCGGGCCTGCAGGGATCTCTTTAAGTCTGCTCAAATACCAGTGAGCTTACCACCCATATGTGTCTCCTGACACCAGCTTCCTTAATTAGCTGTAGTAGGGCGTGGCGCAGAGTGAGGGCCTGCTCCACACACTTAGCAGTAAGAAAAGGCTGAGATCTATAATTGGAAGAAGTAGGTAGAACAGGAGAGAATAAATGATACTTGAATGATTCAGGCAGTGTTCTGGAGGAAGAAATTGCAATCAGAAATTTATAAAGCACAGAAACCACGAAGTGCTTATCTATACAATTCCCATGGACTATCAGTTGGTCTAGAGCCTTCCATGCCTCAGTAATTCAAGTGTTCACCTAGATATTTTTAAACCCCCAGCACCCCTTCAGGGTGGTGGCTCCAGATTCCAACCAGGCTGTCAGTGAATAGGTTCTTCCTACAATTGCAGGTATGAGAAGGAAATCATCAGATAAATCCACGTGGGTAAACTAAAGAACACAACAGAAGGGGCAAGCATTCTGATGGCATGCTACCTCCAAAAAATAGGAAATCGAAGAGCAAGTTTCTGACAACTGCGTAAAGATGTGGGTGCTATGAGTAGGAGATTTCAGTGGCACTGATGTTTGGGCAGCACGATAGTGTACTAGCTAGCACAACTCTTACAATACAGGCGACTTGGGTTCAATTCCCGTCGCTGCCTGTGAAGAGTTTATATGTTCTCCCCGTGACAACATGGAGTTCCTCTGGGTGCTCCGGCTTTGTCCCACTGTCCAAAGACATACCGGTTGGTAGATTAATTGGTCATTGTAAATTGTCCCGTGATTAGACTGGGGTTAAATTGGGGGAGACCTTAAGACCATAAGACAAAGGAGCAGAAGTTGGCCATTCAGCCCATGGAGTCTGCTCTGCCATTTCATCATGAGCTCCACTTTAGTCCCATTCTCCCGCCTTCTCACCATAACTTTTGATGCCCTGACTACTCAGATACCTATCAATCTCTGCCCAATGACTTGGCCTCCACTGCTGCCCATGGCAACAAATTCCATAGATTCACCACCCTCTGGCTAAAACAATTTTTTCTCATCTCTGTTCTGAATGGAATCCTCAAGTCATGTCCTCTCGAACTAGACTCCCCCACCATGGGAAACAACTTTGCCACATCCACTCTGTCCATGCCTTTCAACATTTGAAATGTTTCTATGAGGTCCCCCCTCATTCTTCTAAACTCCAAGCAGTACAGTCCAAGAGCAGTCAAATGCTCCTCATATGTTAACCCTCTTATTCCCAGAATCATTCTAGTGAATCTTCTCTGAACCCTCTCCAATGTCAGCACATCTTTTCTTAAATAAGGAGCCCAAAACTGCACACAGTATTCCAAGTGAGGTCTTACCAGTGCCTTATAGAGTCTCAACATCACATCCCTGCTCCTATACTCTGTTCCTCTAGAAATGAGTGCCAACATTGCATTCACCCTCTTCACCACCGACTCAACCTGGAGGTTAACCTTACGGGTATCCTGCACGAGGACTCCCAAGTCCCGTTGCATCTCAGAACTTTGAATTCTCTCCCCATTTAAATAACAGTCTGCCCATTTATTTCTCCTACCAAAATACATGACCGTACACTTTCTGACATTGTAATTCATTTGCCACTTCTTTGCCCATTCCCCCAACCTATCCAGGTCTCTCTGCAGACTCTCTGTTTCTTCAGCACTACAGGTCCCTTCACCTATCTTTGTATCATCATCAAACTTAGCCACAAAGCCATCTATTCCATAATCCAAATCGTTGATATACAACGTAAAATGAAGCGGCCCCAACACGGACCCCTGTAGAACACTACTGGTAACCGGCAGCCAACCAGAATGGGATCCTTTTATTCCCACTCTCTGTTTCCTGCCAATCAACCAACGCTCTATCCACGTATGTAACTTTCCCGTAATTCCACGGACTCTTATCTTGTTTAGCAGCCTCATGTGCGGCACCTTGTCAAAGGCCTTCTGAAAATCCAAATACACAGCATCCACTGCATCTCCCTTGTCTAGCCTACTTGTAATTTCCTCAAAAAATTGCAATAGGTTTGTCAGGCAGGATTTTCCTTTAAGGAAACCATGCTGAGTTCTGCCTATCTTGTCAAATGCCTCCAGGTACTCCGTAACCTCATCCTTGACAATCGACTCCAACAACTTCCTAACCACCGATGTCAAGCTAACAGGTCTATAATTTCCTTTTTGCTTCCTTGCCCCCTTCTTAAATAGCGGAGTGACATTTGCAATCTTCCAGTCCTCCAGAACCAGGCCAGAATCTATCGACTTTTGAAAGATCATTGCTAATGCCTCCACAATCTCCACTGCTACTTCCTTCAGAACACGAGGGTGCATTCCATCTGGTCCAGGAGATTTATCTACCCTTAGACTATTCAGCTTCCTGAGTACTTTCTCTGTTGTAATAGTGACTGCGCATATTTCTCTTCCCTGACACCCTTGAATGTCTGGTATATTGCTGATGTCTTCCTCAGTAAAGACTGATGCAAAATACTCGTTCAGTTCCTCCGCTATCTCCTTATCTCCCATTACAATTTCTCCAGCATAATTTTCTATCAGTTCTATATCTACTCTCACCTGTCTTTTACTCTTTATATACTTGAAAAAGCTTTTAGTATCCTCTTTGATATTATTTGCTAGCTTCCTTTCATAGTTCATCTTTTCCCTCTTAATGACCTTCTTAGTTTCCTTTTGTAAGCTTTTAAAAAATTCCCAATCCTCTGTCTTCCCACTAATTTTTGCTTCCTTGTATGCCCTCTGCTTTGCTTTTACTTTGGCTTTGACTTCTCTTGTCAGCCACAGTTGCATCCTTTTTCCATTCGAAAATTTCTTCTTCTTTGGAATATATCTGTCTTGCACCTTCCTCACTTCTCGCATAAACTCCAGCCACTGCTGCTCTGCCGTCCTTCCTGTTAGTGTCCCTTTCCAATCAACCTTGGCCAGTTCCTCTCTCATGCCACTAATTTCCTTTACTCCACTGAAATACCGACACATCGGATTTCGGCTTCTCTTTCTCAAATTTCACAGTGAACTCAATCATGTTGTGATCACTGCCTCCTAAGGGTTCCTTCACTTCCATCTCTCTAATCACCTCTGGTTCATTACACAACACCCAACCCAGTACAGCTGATCCCCTAGTGGGCTCAACAACAAGCTGTTCTAAAAAGCCATCTCGTAGACATTCTACAAATTCTCTCTCTTGAGATCCAGTGATGACCTAATTTTCCCAATCCACTTGCATGTTAAAATCCCCTACAATTATCATAACACTGCCCTTCTGGCAAGCCTTTTCTACTTCCTGTTGTAATTTGTAGTCCACATCACTGCAGCTGTTTGGAGGCCTGTAGATAACTGCCATCAGGGTCCTTTTACCCCTGTGATTTCTTAGCTCAACCCATAAAGATCCTGTACCTTCTGATCCTATGTCAACTCTTTCTAATGATTTAATATCATTTCTTACCATTAAAGCCACGCCACCCCCTCTATCTACCTGCCTATCCTTCCGATACACCGTGTATCCTTGGACGTTCAGCTCCCAGACACATGCATCCTTTAGCCACATCTCAGTGATGGCCACAATATCATACCTGCCAATCTGTAGCTGTACAACAAAATCATCCACCTTATTCCTTATGCTGCATGCATTTAAGTATAACACCTTAAGTCCAGTATTTGGTACGTTTTGCATTGATTGTACTGCAACTCAATCCAATGGCTGCAAATTTGCTCCATCACCTGCCTGCCCTTCCTGACATCCTTACTGCTCACTACCTTAGATCTATTTCTGTTTTCCCTCTCCTCCACTCCATCATTCCGGTTCCCATCCCCCTGCCAAATTATTTTAAACCCTCCCTAACAGCTCTATTAAACCTTCCTGCCAGGATATTGGTCCCCCTAGGATTCAAGTGTAACCTGTCCTTTTTGTACAGGTCACACCTGCCCCAAAAGAGGTTCCAATGATCCAGAAACTGGAATCCCTACCCCCTGCTCCAATCCCTCAGCCATGCATTTTTCCTCTACCTCATTCCATTTCTACTCTCACTGTCACATGGCACAGGCAGTAATCCTGAGATTATTACCTTTGTGGTCCTTCTTCTCAACTGCCTTCCTAACTCCCTATATTGTCCTTTCAGGACCTTTTCCTACCTATGTCATTGTACCTTGCCTATATGTACCACGACCTCTGGTTCCTCACCCTCCCACTTCAGGATATTTTAGACGTGATCAGAAACATCCTGGACCCTGGCACCAGGGAGGCAAACTACCATCTGGGTCTCCTGATTGTGTCCACAGAATCGCCTATCTGACCACTTAACTATAGAGTCCCCTATCACTACTGCCTTCCTCTTCCTTTCCCTACCCTTCTGAGCTACAGGGCCTGACTCTGTCCTGGAGGCACAGCCACTGTTGCTCCCCCCAGGTAGGCTGTCCCCCCCAACGGTACTCATACTGGAGTACTTATTGTCAAGGGGTACAGCCACTGGGGTACTCCATGGTACCTGACTCTTCCCCTTCCCCCTCCTAACCGTGACCCACTTGTCTGCCTCCCGTGGCCCCGGTGTGACCACCTGCCTGTAACTCCGCTCTCTCAACTCCTCACTCTCCCTGACCAGACGAAGGTCATTGAGCTGCAGCTCCAGTTCCTAACACGATCCCTTGTAGCTGCAGCTCGGAGCACCTGGTGCAGATGTGGACGTCCGGGAGGCTAGGAGACTCCAGGACCTCCCACATCTGACACTGAGAACAACAAGCTGCCCTCACACTCATACTTCCCCTTTCCTCAAGTAACAGGAAAAACTGAAACCTAAACCTACCTTGCCTCGCCCACTTCCGCCTAAGCCCGTTGAGCCAAAGCCCTTAAGCCTACACTCTGCTCCCAGCTCACTCCACTGCCTGCTTCACTGCCCAATGTCACACGCCTGCTCAGTCCCGCCTCTCTTAACTCCGATGAGAATAAGAAAAAATCAAAATGGCTCCCCCCGCACTCCCGTTCTGATCCTCCGACTTCCTTCTCCAAAAAAAAAGTGTTGAATGGTGCGGCTCAAGGGGCTGGAAAGGCCGATTCCACGCTGTATCTCAATATACAAGATAAATAAATGGGATACAAAGTACAGAGGATGGAAATTCCTGAATTGTATTCAGGAAATTTTTCTTAACTTATCAATAGTCATTAGAAAAATGTTCAAACCATTACTAAACACGTGATAACAGGGTAATGGGAAAATTCATGGTAATCAAGTAACTAGCATTTTAGCAGAAAAAATGAAAAGCATATTATCCAAATGGTGAAAGATTGTGGAGCTCTGAGATGCAGAGGGGACTGGGTGTCTAGTTCATGAAATGCAAAGAGCTCATACACAGGTTAAAAATGAGGAAAGCTGATAGTACAAAGTTGTTTATTACTGGGGGAAATGAAGGGAAAGGTACAGAGATTGAGCTCTAGTTGCATCGGGCATTCATGTGTCCACATCTGGAGTACTGTGTACTGAATTGGTCTTCTGATTTAAGGAATGATGTTAATACATTGGGGGCAATTCAGAGTAGGTTTATGAACTGATATAAGGAATGGGTTGCATTGTGAGGAAAGGTTGGACAGACCTAACTTGCATCTGCTCAGGTTTTAGAAGAGTGAGGGTTGAGTTGATTGGAAGATTAAATATGCTCCATGGCCACTTTATTAGGTACAGCTGCTCATTAATGGAAATATCTAATTAGCCAATCATGTGGCAGCAACTCAATGCCTAAAAGCATGCAGACATAGTCAAAAGGTTTCAGTTGTGGTACAGACCAAACATCAGAATGGGGAAGAAATGTGATTGATTTGACTTTGACTGTGGAATGATTGTTGGTGCCACATAAGGTGATTTAGTATCTCAGAAACTGTTCAACTCCTAGGATTTTCACACACAACAGTTATTAGATTTTACAAAGAATGGCACAAAAATAAATAAAAAATCTAGTGAGTGGCAGTTCTGTGGGGAAAAGCACTTTGTTATTGACAGAGGTCAGAGGAGAATGGCTGAACTGGTTCATACTGATTAGAAGGTGACAGTAAATCAAACAAACACATGTAACAGCATTGGTGTGCAGAAGAGCATCTCTGAACGCACAACACATTGAGCCTTCAAATGGATGGGCTACAGTGGCAGAAGACCACAAATGTACGCTGAGTGGCCACTTTGTTGGTTACAAGATAGTACCTATAAAGTGGCCAATGAGTTTATTGAAGATCTATATGAGACATAACAGTGTGGATGTTGAGAAGGTGCTTCAACTTATTGAAGATCGTGTAACTAAGGGGTCACTGTTTAAAGTTATTGGTTGTTTAGGCTGGAGATGAGGAGAAGTGTTTTCTCTCTGAGGGTAGTGAATCTTTGGAATTCTTTATCTCAAAGAGCAGTGACAGCAGAGCCTTTGAATATTCTTAAGCAGGAGTAGCCAGCTTTTTGACAAGCAAATGTGAGAATGGTTACTGGAGTTAAGCGGGAATTTGTGTTGTGATACAGGCTGATAGGCCATGATTTTATTTAAGGCTCAAGAAATTGCTCTGAATTCATGTGTCCATATGTTTGTAACTAACATTTGTGAGGCCATGTCGATCTATAAGGAAGGATATCATTAAGCTCGGGAGACTAGAAAAAAAGATTCACAAGGCTGCTTCTCGAACAGGTGAGCTCATGTTTTGAGCAATTTTGAGTTCTTTATCTAAGAAAGGATGTGCTGACATTGGAAAGGGTTCAAAGGAGATTCATGAAAATGCTTCCAGGATTGAAAGGCTTATCTTATGAGGAATATTTGATGGCTCTGGGTCTCTAATCACTGCAATTGAGAAGAATGTCCTCATTGAACCCTATTGAATGTTGAAAGGCCTTGATAGAGTGAATGTGGAGAAGATGTTTTCTATGGTGGGGAAGTCTAAGACCAGAGGACACAGCCTCAGAATAGAGGCATATCTTTTCGAATGGAGATGTGGAGGAATTTCTTTAGCCAGAGAGTGGTGAATCTTTGGAATTCGTTGCCACAGGTGGCTGTGGAGGCCAAATCTTTTAGGTAGTGGGAGCTTGTCCCCACTACCACTCCTCGGCTTGACAGCCTTGGAACTATTGAACCTACTATATAGTTTAAAGGCATACTTCAGCCCATCCAGTTGACTGGAGTTTTGCCCTATCAACTGCCTCACTGGCATCTACTTGTATACCAACTGCCTCATCCTCTACCCTATCATTTTGATTCCTATCCCCCTAACAAATTAGTTTAAACTTTCCAAACAGCAAACCTGCCCATAAGGATATTGGGTCCCCTTGGTTCAGGAGTAACCCGTGATTACAGGTGATAGCTTCCACAGATGAGATCTCAGTGATACAAAAATCTGAAACCTTGCTTGCTGCACTGCTTTCTCAGCTGTGCATTCATCTGCCAAATTATCCTATTCTTATCTTCACTGACATGTGACACAGGCAGCAATTCAGTGATTACTATCCTTGAAGTCCTGTTTTTCAGCTTTCTACCTGACTCCATGTGATGGGTCCCAGTCAGCTCCTAGTACCACAGAAGCAAGAGAAAGGCATTGAAGAAAGTTCTCCTTACAAGAAAGTGTGGTGGAGAATATCACTGGCCAGGTTTCTAACATTAAACATCACCAATAACCCATCTTGGTCCAACCATGTTGTCACCACAGCCAAAAAAACTCACTAATACATCTACTTCTTCTAAAGAATTTTGGTATATCCCCATCGACCCTTACCAATATTCATCCATGCACCATAAAAAATCATTCTATCTGGAGGCATAATGTCTTGGCATTGTGACTGCTCTGACCCTGAACACAGGAAACTGCAGAGAGTTGTCGACACATCATAGTAAGCAGCCTCTCCTCCATCAACTCTGTCCATACTTCCCCCTGCCTCAGTAAAGCACCCAACATGATCAAAGATCCTACCCACCTCTGCCATACTCTCTTTTCCCTCCTTCTCCCTCCCCCATTGGACAAAAGATGCAAAGCAAAAGATACAAAATGTTGGAGGAATTCAGCATGTCAGGCAGCATCTATGGAAGACCCTTCTTCAGGACTGCAAAGGAAGGGGGAAGACGCTAGAATAAAAAGGTGGTGGGGGGAAAGGTGATAGGTGAAGCCAGATGGGTGGGAAAGGTAAAGGGCTGGAGAAGAAGGAATCTGATAGGAGTGGAGAGCGGACCATAGAAGAAAGGGAAGGAGGAGTAGACCCGAGGGAGGTGATAGGCAGGTGAGGCCAGAGTGGGAATGGAAGAAGAGAGGAGGGGGAGGCTTGAAAGTATATATCACCAAGCTCAAGGGGAATTTCTGCTCTTGCTGTTATAAGACAATTAAATAGTTTCCCTGTACAATAAAATAGACTTTTAGACTCTCAATCTACCTCATTAGGATCTGCTACCTTATTGTCCATTGTACATGTGCTTCACTTTCTCTGTAGCTGTTACACTTTATTCTGCATTCTGCTATTCCTTTATCTTGTACTACAATACCTCACACACTGTGATATGAATTGATCTGCATGAACTGTATGTAAGACAGGTTTTTCACTGTACCTGAGAACATCTGATAATAATAGACAAAATGCAATTCAAATTCCAATATCCTAATTTCTTCCCTCCACCCCAGATCCCCGACACAACTTTCTGTTTGTATATGTGTGACACCACAGAGCCTTGTTTGAAATATTTGACTGGGATGATGATTTCCTAGCTTCTGGATCATTCCAGGCAGTGGCTGGTAAATATCATAAGCCATGGATAACAGTGCACCACTGCACTCCCGATGTGACAGAAGCACTCTACTCAATGACTTCCACTCCTGAACGTGGATTTGACCAGACTGTGTTTTTACAGATGATTCTATGACATTGTCAGTTTCATGTGAATCCCAGCCTGTTCCAATATAGAAAGGACTATCACGATGGGCACTCATTGAATGTACAAATAAAAAGACACACTGCCAAGAAGCTCTTATTAAAGATGGAGTTACTGTAAACCTGTATTTCCTTTGGCTGTGACATCCAGAACCTGAGGCAAGAATCTCAAGGATGTCTATTAAACATTCTGTTGAATCTCTTTGGCACTCTCTTCAAGGTCTTCCTATCTTTGTGCAGCACTCTGCCCAGAATTAGTCATAAAATTCTAGTTGCATTTGAGGTTTTTTTTCCACGACTTCACCTCGACATCCGTGCTCATGTATTCATCACCCACCAAATCTGTGTGCTTTCTAAACTGCTCCTTTCAATGGTTTATTCCAGTCTGACACAGCTCTTTGTATTTGTGCATGTTTTTAAAAACAATAACTCTCTGCATTCTGTCTGCTGAAATTTAATTCCGTTTTCTGATTTAATTTTCTGTCCCACATATCTGTCCCTTACACCTGCCTGCATTTGTTCATTTTTTTTCAAGTTTCTTCTGAATTTACTTTAAAAATTCCAGCCATTTCACCAAGAGCGTAGAAGGTTGAGGGGGGACGATAGAGGTATTTAAAATAATAAGGGGGATAGATCAAGTTGACGTGGATAGGCTTTTTCCATTGAGAGTAAGGGAGATTCAAACAAGAGGACATGATTTGAGAGTTAGGGGGCAGAAGTGTTAGGGTAACACGAGGGGGAATTTCTTTACTCAGAGAGTTGTAGCTGTGTGGAATGAGCTTCCAGTAGAAGTGGTAGAGGCAGGTTCAGTATTGTCATTTAAAGTAAAATTGGATAGGTATATGGATAGGAAAGGAATGGAGGGTTATGGGCTGAGTGCGGGCCAGTGGGACTAGGTGGGTGTAAGTGTCGGCACGGACTAGAAGGGCCGAGATGGCCTATTTCAGTGCTGTAGTTGTTATATGGTTATATATTTCCTATTTTCCTTCTACCTTAGTCCATGTCCCCCAGTCTTGATTTTTGAGCATCTTCATGATTTCTCTGCAGATTTGCTCATCTGTATTTTTCCTATCACTTGGCAGCCTAGGGGTTTTAAGTGGGTTTAATTAGGGCAGGACAGACACAATGAATAGTAGGGCCACAGCAAGTAATGAGGAAATGGGGGCTCCTTGCTGTCCAAGTGTTCCCCTAGTCTCTAGATAAGGTTGTGAAGAAGGGGAAAGGGGCACTGGATATTATTAAGGGTTTTCATTTTGTTCTGGAGCTGCATTAGTCCAAGAAGATTTTAAAACATTCTTCCAAGTAGATGTTAATAGTTCTTTTCAATGTTACTGGATCTTATTCAGTAAATACTGAGAATATTCTTCAGTGTTCAGGAATACACTCATTCATGCAATTGGACACTGTTACTTGATACCATTGACTGTTGCCTTGTTCTTGGTGAAAAGGCTGGAGACTCAACACAGAATATTCAGCCTCTAAATACGAGGGATCCTGACTTTCTTTAGGCCTTGGAACCTTACCATTAATCGAGGGGTCCGTGGCCATCAGGTTGGGAGCCCCTGCCTAATGTTTATTTGCAGCCATTTTAATTATGTTTACCTATGAACTCTCAGCTTCTTATTTTACCTCCCTCCCCCAACCACCTATCTTCACTTATTATCTTCCAGCTTGTACTCTACCCTCTCTCCTTCCCATCTTCCTATTCTGGCTGCTTCTCCCTTCCACTCCAGTCCTGATGAAGGTTCTCAGCCCAAAACGTCGACAGTTCATTCGTTCCCACAGATGCTGCCTGACCTGATGAATTCCTCCAGCAATTTTTCTGTGCTGCTCTGGATTTCCAGCATCTGTAGAGTCATTTGTGATTGTAATTATGTGTCTGGTCCAGGTAAACTTCAGATCAATACTCAGACACAGATATTTAAGGGGAGGCTTTAACGAATGCAATGCACATTAATCCACTCTTGTTGGAGATTTTTAATATTTATGTGCTACAAATATTACTTCCAACTCATCTGTCCAACCCTGAAGTTTGACCAGCTGTTGATTACCTTTCCTCTTTGCCTTTTTGATGATACAAGATTCAAGAAGCACAGAGTAATTAAATGGGCTTGACATTCCCTGATAACCCTATCCCTCATAATCCTTTCTTTCTTTCCTCCTGTTGTACAACTACACTTGATGACTCTGCTCCTTTTGCCAGGAGACAATGGGGGACTCAGCAAGTGACAACAAGAATTGCTCGACAAAGCAATGGAGGAGTAGGCATAACTGGGGCCCGTGGCTGCACCTTTGCTATGAAGAAATTCCAAGGGGTTAGAGGAGAGAAGGCAGATGTTGCCTGAGCCATTATTTGGTTTTTGCACTGGATTCTAGCAGCTGCAGTCTCTTCTGGTCCCCAAACAATTTCTCTTTTGTCTCCTTTTACTTTCTGTAAGCCAAAGGTACAGCCATAGGCACTTGCATTGGCCTGAGTTACACTTGCCTTTTGTTGGCTATGTGGAACAATCCATGTTCCAAACCCACCCAGACTCTATTCCCGACGCATTCTCTGCTACACTGAGGGCTGCATTGGTACTGTTTCCGGCAACTGTGCAGAGCTCATCAATTTCATTACCTTCACCATGAACACCCTCAAATTCACTTGGTCCATTTCCAACACTGCTCTCCCCTCTCTTCAGCACCATTTCAGGAGTCAGATTATCTACCAACATCTACTACAAACTCTCTGACTCTGACAAACCTAGACTATAGCTCTCTTGTAAAGATCGTATATTGTAAGAGCTTATATCTCACTGTCACTTGTAAAGATCTCACAACTTTTTCTCAGTTACTCCACCTCCACTGCATCTGTTCTCGTGATGGGACCTTCCACTCCAGGACATCCAAGATGTCCTCCTTTTTCAGAAAACATGGCTCATACCCCTCTGTGCTGTTGATGGAGTCCTCAGTCATATCTCCTCTATTTCCCACACTTCTGCCCTTAACCCATCAACACACACCCTCCCCCACCCAGACAGAGCAGTGATACAGTTCCTCACCTGTCATCCACACATCTAGTACCTCATTCTTCAGAGTTTCCATCATCTACAACGTGATCCTACCGCTCCCCACTCCTTTATACAGGGACCTCTCTTTCTGTGACTCCTTGGTCCACTCAGCTGTCCCCACTCTTCCCAGACACTTTCCCCTGTATCTATAGGAGGTTTACTACCTGTCCCTACATCTCCTCCCTCTCTACACCCAGGGCCCTAAATGAGACTCTAGATGAGGCAGATAGTTACACGTAAATCCTCCAGCCCTGTTATTTACATCTGATGCTCCTGATGTGGCCTTTTCGACATCAATGAAACTCGGTGCAAACCGGACAATTGCTTCACGCCACTGGAGCTCAGTCCACTATGGCCACCAGTCATTTCAATTCCTCTCCCCAGTCCCATTCCAAAATGACTGTCCTTGGCCTCCTCCACTGCCAGGATGAGATAGAGTACAGGCTAGCGGATCAGCAAACCATATCCCACCAGGGGCCAGTCTACAACCCGACAGCATGGGCATTGAGTTCCCCAACTTCCGGTAAACTGCCCCAACTCTGATTCTTTTCTCTGTCTTTATCATCTTCCTGGTTCTTCTTACGCTAGCCTCAGTCCCCATACCTTGTTTCTTTTTCCTCCTCTATCTACTACATCTGCCCATCACCCACACACCCCTCCCCCATCTGCCCTCCTCACCTTCCTTATATTAAACTCCACTCTGTTTCTTTGTTCCCTCCAATTAGAACCTCCCAGCTCCTGTTGCTTATTCCACTTTCCTCATCCCCTCTCATTACTTGGACCCACTTGCTAGTTCTGGCCCTTTCCTTTCACTTCATCTTTTCCCATCTGAATATAGATGGTTTTACCATCAGAATACAAAGTCATACTTACAGACGCAGCAAATAGCTGAGGATGATGGCAATCAACTGGAATGGGACATTGAGAGACTAACAAAATGGGCTGTCAGGCGACAGATGACACTTATTACAGCGATGTGTAAAGTGATTTAAGACAGAAAGAGGCAAAAAGACTTAGTGACACTGTTATAAAAAGTGTACAGAATAAAGGGACTTCAAGGTTTACATGGACTAATCTTTGAACATGGTAGGACAGACCTTAGGCTTCATGGAATAGATGTAGAATAGAAAAGCATGGAAGTTGCTTTGAATGTTTATAAATCTCTGGTTAGGCCACAACTAGAATACTACAACAAATTTGACCATCGTACTTTAGGAAGGATATGGCGACTTTTGAGGATGTAGGTGAGGTTTTCCAGAATGCTTTCAGAAATTATGCATTTTAGCTACAAGTTGAGAAAATATATTTAATGCTGGACACAGCCTTCCATGAGAACATTATTCATCTGCCATCAGTTTCATTCCTTGTATATGAACTCGCATGTTATGTGCATTTGCAACTAATCTAAATACATTGGCAAATTGTGTATTAATAGAATGCATATTATCTATTGCAAACCAAATAATCTGTATTTTGTGCCAAACATATTGACTTCTAGTACATGGACAATGAATGCAATGTGTACTTTGAGCATTTGAAGAGATGCACCTTCCATCTGTGAATCCATCTGGCTGGTTTGCCAATCTCATACCCTGGAGCAAACATCACTCATGTTTCAAAGGAGCATCTTGCATGCTTTCAGCCTGAGTGATCAAACCTTTTTACATTGGTGTAATAAACTGTCATTGTGGACATCACACCAGATTAATTACCTAAGTGCTTGCCTAGCTGATTGCTGCCGTCAGGCACGTCATCTTGTGCTTCAGATGACCACACGTACTCTGTTGTCATGGTGATTTAGATCCTTGTTTTAAACCTGTAATAGAGCAGAGTAAGAAGCTGAGATTAAAACGGAAAATTCAACTTAGTTTTTAAGAAGAATGAAAATGTATTTACTTATTAAAATATCTTTCACGTCCAGGAATTTTTAAATGTGAGAAACAATCAATATTGTGTGCCACGGTAGCGTAGAGGTTAGCACGACACTATTAAAGTGTGGAGTTCAGTCCTGGTGTCATCTGTAAGGAGTCTGTAAGTCCTCCCCGTGGAATGCATAGGTTTTCTCTGCGTGCTCTGGTTTCCCCTCACACTCCAGAAGCGTACCAGGAGGTTAATTGGTCATTGTAAGACGTCCTGTGATTAGGTTAAGGTTAAATCTAGGGTTGCTGGGCAGTGCAGCATAAAGGACAGGAAGGGCCTATTTTAACTCAATCAAAAAAAAAAAGTAAAAATTCGAGAGAATTCCCAGTTTTAATACATGTCACTGTCTGAAAGGGTGGTGGAGGCAGAAAGTGTTGCCATGGTAAAAAAGTGCCTGCAAAAACACTTGAAAAGCCATGGACTAAGATCAGGGCAGTGGAGTTAACTGAATAGTGAATAACCCACAGGTTAAACAGAAATAGAAACTGCTGGAAATATGCAACATGTGAAGGCAGAAACACGTTTAACATTTCTAATCAACGATCTCTCATCAGAACTAGGAAGAAGTTAGCACAGGTTTTAAGTTGCAGAGAAGGGAGCAGGGTGGAGAAAATAAAGGAGCATATACAATGGGGAGGAAATCAGAGGATGCTGTGGTAGAGGCTCCAGATGAACAAGGGTGCAGAGGCTTTTACCACTCTCTGCTCCCGAGGGAAGGCCCTCGCCTTTGAGTGATATCTCTCCCTCTCCCTCGATGCTGTCGGCAGATGGGGCTGGAACAAGGTTTAATCGGCGCAGAATGTAGATTTGGACTCTAATTCAGTTTTTATGATGTGTTCTAGTTTCTAGTTCAAGCTTTGATCACTCTTTTTGTTACTAGTTTTGTGCAATCGGCTTGCAGAAAATGAACACTGAAATGAACTGTACTGAAATTCCTTTTGGTTTTGTGCTTTCTGTTGTGTATTTATTTATTTTTTGGTGCAGTTTGCATGGTTTTATTTGCGAATGGGGCAGAGGGGTTTGAGTGTGTTTGTTCTTTGTTTTGTGACTGTCTGTGGGAAGACAAATTTCAGACTGCACGCATACTTTGCTAATAAATGTACTTTTGAAACCTTGAGCTGCAGATCTATCGAGGACAAATGTAAACCAGAGATGAAGGAGACCAGGGGAGAGATGTAAAAGCAGAATGCTCGAAGTGTGAAACACAGTTCACTGGAATTGCTGGAAATCTGAAATAAAGGAGGACACTAGAAATATCGAGCCATGAGGCCGAATCTGTGGATAGAGAGCAAGAGTTAAATGATATAGACTGACAGACTGGAAAAAACTGTTCTGAAAATGTTGAACCAGTATTGAGTCCTGAAGGATTAACACTGTGGTTGATTAACCACTTCCTGTGCTGTTGAATTCTAGGATTCTGTGCCTGTATCTGATCATTATATTTGGATGTCATGCATCATTTTTACACCTCATACTAGCAGACAGTCAGCTACAGCAGAATCAGAATCAGGTTTATTATCACTGGCATGTGACATAAAATTTGTTAACAATTTGTAGACAACAATTTGTACTTATAAAGGATCTTTAATGTACCAAGATATTTCAAAGCACTTCAAAAGATTTGACTCTGAGTCACTCATTATGATTACTCAGCAAAACTCCATGAAAGGAAGTTTTAGGAATTAATCATAAATGGGAAAATAAACAGTGAAGTCAGGAACCATGGCTCCGACTATTCTGGATGAAGTCATGGCTACCACTTCAGGAGTGGTCAAAATCCATAATGCTGTCAGGCCTAAATCATCAGAATGCAAACCTCTTGGACATTGTAAAAACCTAGAGCAATTACACATTTAGTGAGAGGATTCGCAAACAAGGTTAACACTATGGCATAAACAGGGAACAGAAATTTGGAGGATTTCAGTTTTACAGAGAGGAATGGGTAGACAAAAATTGGACACTGATCGACAATCAAGTCTGAACAGTAAAGGAACAGATGATCTGAGATAAAAGCACTGCTGGCCAATGTTATTATGGAAAAAAGCATTCTTAGTGGAATGATTGGAAACTAATTTCAAGGTGAAAAATGATGCCAAGATTTCAAGGACAAGTATCTAACAGAAGGATGAGAGGGGACCTGATTGAAACATATAAGATTATTAAGGGATTGGACACGCTGGAGGCAGGAAGCATGTTCCCGCTGATGGGTGAGTCCAGAACTAGAGGCCACAGTTTAAGAATAAGGGGTAGGCCATTTAGAACAGAGATGTGGAAAAACTTTTTCACCCAGAGAGTGGTGGACATGTGGAATGCTCTGCCCCAGAAGGCAGTGGAGGCCAAGTCTCTGGATGCACTCAAGACAGAGTTAGATAGAGCTCTTATAGATAGTGGGATCAAGGGATATAGGGAGAGGGCAGGAACAGGGTACTGATTGTGTATGATCAGCCATGATCACAGTGAATGGCGGTGCTGGCTAGAAGGGCCGAATGGCCTACCCCTGCACCTACTGTCTATTGTCTATTGTCTAACAGCCTAACTCAATACTACGAAGTTTGGGATTGTGAAACTTCAGACTTCCAAATCATTCATTTCAATACCTGTCTTTACCACTTATTGATTAGAACAAATTTACAAGCCCATGAGTAACCTGAGAAGATTCCGCAAGTCAGATTTTTCTGCATTTTAAAAGGCAAGAACTGATTAGGAACAGTCAGCATGGCTTTATCCATGGGAAATCATCAAGTGTTTGAGTTTTTTTAAAGGGGTGACTAAGCACTGACACTAAAGCAATAAACCTACATTGCCTTTTGCAAGGCCTTTGACAAAGTCTTGCAGAGTAGGCTGGAAGGATGGATCACATGAGATCCATGGTGAGGGAGCCAATGGATAGACAATTGGCTTGGCAATTGGAATTAGAGGGTGACAGTGTAGGAATGTTTTTCAGACTGGGGGCCTGCGAACAGTAATGTTCCCCACAAGTCAGTGCTAGGTCCCTGTTTGTCATATATTTATAAACAATTTGGATGAGAATGTAGGTGGCCTGATTAGTAAGTTTACTGATAACAGCAAAATGGATACAGATAACACCTGGCTAAGATGGCACCATGTACAGCAGCCATGTTGCAAGCTCTGTACCAACTTTAAAGTGTACTGTTAAATTCTGCAATTTCCTTCACATTTCTTGTTCAAGAAGCTGATAGTCACATCAGATATGATTGACTGACACTTTTGAACATTGGGAAGATGGCATTTACCCACAACATGCCACCTTTTCTACACTGGGAACCCCTGCTTACATGAACCATGGGAGGCTCATTTACTACACAGTCACTAGCTTGGAAGCAGCGCCATAGACAAAGGAGAAGTGTTGGCGTCCTGGTGAGGATAAGACAGAGTGCTGCCCCCTAGTATTCTCCTGGCTGACGTTCAGTCCCTAAACAGCAAGCTGTGTGAACTGTACGAGACCATCAGCACTCTGCAGACTGCACCCAGACGCTGCTTTCATTCTCACTGGAGACTTTTATAGAGTGTCACTGTCTATAAACTCTCTGAAGTTTTGTCAACACATGCTAACACTTGAGCACATCGGGAGATAGAAACTGGACCACTGCTACTCTCCCTTCCACAACGTTTACAAGGCGCTCCGCTGTCCACTGCTTGGTAAGTCTGACCACACCTTCATCCTGCTTCTGTCTGTGTACCGGCGGAAGCTAAACAAGAGGCAGCCAAAATTAAAACTGTCCATCGTTGGTCTGACCAATCAGTCTCCATGTTACAGGACTGCTTTGAGATGTCAACTGCAATGACTTTCATGATGAGGACATCCCTAAGTTCATGAAAGGGGTCACGAGTTTCATCCGGAAGTACAAACAGTACATCGAGGACGTTATCCCCAAAAATCAGTCAGGGTCTACCCAAACCAGAAACTGTGGGTCAATAGTTCTGAGCGCGCTGCACTCATTGTGCGAGACAGAACTTTCACTGCTGGTAACCACCAAGAAATACAGCTACGATCTACACAAAGTCATCAAGACAATGAAACGACAATACAAGGACAAGATCCAGACAACTCTCCACCAACAACACACGCAGCTTATGATAAAGTCTGCACACCATCACCGACTTCAAAGCTAAACACAGTGGTACTGCCAACATCACTGTCTCTCTCCCAGATGAGCTAAATCTTTTTTACACGCTGTTCGATGTCACCAACACTGAGCCCCCAAGGGGAGTCGCAGATGCAACCTGCACCTTGGTCATCTCTGAGGCTGAAATATGCAGGTATTTCCAATGAGTGGACAGTCACAAGGCTACAGGACTGGACGGCATCCCAAGGTGGGTACTCAGAGTCTGCACGGCACAACTGGCTGTTGTGTTTGCAGACATTTTAAATCTCTCCCTCTCCCAGTGTAGAGTGCCCTCCCACTTCAAAACATCCACCACTGTCCCTGTACTTAACATGTCTGTATGACTGGCATCCTGTTGCACTCACCTCAATAATAAGCAAATGCTTTGAGAGGCTGGTCAAGGACTACATCTGCAGCATGCTACCACCCACACTTGACCCCTACAGTTCACCTACCAACACAACCGATTAACAGATGATGCAATAGCTATGGCTCTACACACTGTCCTTACACATCTGGAGAAGAAGGATGTTTATGTGAGAATGCTTTTATTGGACCGCAGTTCAGCATTCAACACCATAATTCCATCCAGGCTCGACAAGAAGCTCAGAGACCTTGGCTTTCAACCTCCCTTGTGTAGCTGATCCTGGACTTCCTGTCAGATCGCTGGCAGGTGGTAAGAGTGGGCTTCCTCACCTCTGCCCCTCTGACCCTCAACACAGGAGCCCCTCAGGGCTGTGTCCTAAGACTCCTCCTTTACTCTCTGAACACCTATAACTTGTTGCACCCCCAACTCCAATCTGCTAATTAAATTTGCAGATGATACTACATTGATTGGCCTTATCTTAAATAATAATGAGGCAGCCCACAGAGAAGAAGTCATCACCCTGACACAGTGTCTATACAGGTTTGACTTCCCTTGTCAGGAAAAATGTTATACCACAAGAGTATTAAATCCTCCTCAGTGATTAAATCTTTAGGCTGGAATAGGACAATTTAGTATTTAGTATGTAGTGTAAATATAGTAGTTGTATTATATTGTGTACCGTATATATACGATGAGTGTATGTTATGTAAATATAGTTGTATTATATTGTATACCGTATATATACAATGAGTGTGTTGTGTAAATATAGTAGTTGTATTATATTGTATACCGTATATATACGATGAGATGCATTCTATATTGATTTGGAGTTTATAGATAATGTGTTCCTTCGTCTTACCCTTCCTGAAGTCCACAATCAGCTCTTTCATCTTACTGATGTTGAGTGTAAGGTTATTGCTGAGATACCACTCCACTAGTTGGCATGTCTCACTCCTATACGCCCTCTCGTCTCCACCTGAGATTCTACCAACAATGGTTGTATCATCAGCAAATTTATAGATGGTATTTGAGCTATGCCTAGCCACACAGTTATGGGTACAGAGAGAGTAGAGCAGTGGGCTAAGCACACACCCCTGAGGTGCACCAGTGTTGAACATCAGCGGGGAGGAGATATTATCACCAATCCACACAAATTGTGGTCTTCCAGTTAGGAAGTCGAAGATTCAACTGCAGAGGGAGGTACAGAGGTCCAGGTTCTGTAACTTATCAATAAGGATTGTGGGAACGATGGTGTTAAATGCTAGGCTATAAGTCGATACAGATTTTTTATAAAATCAAAATATTAAATAATTAGACAAGATACGATTAAAATTGATGGGTACGTTCCCAGTAAGGAATGCTACACTACCCTCTACGATAGAGTGTCGATCTCTACATCACCATGCTACCCTCTGTTTTGCTGTGCTTTCCTCATCGTTGGCACTTTGTGTTATAACACCATAAGACAGGAGCTGAATTATGTTATTTGGCCAACCGAGTGTGCTCTGCCATTCAATCTATACAATGCATTTCTCCTCTCAATCTAAATTCCTCTTAATTGTTGAAATTGAACCCGCATCCACCACTTCTGCTGGCTGCTCGTTCCACACTCTCACAACCTTTAGAGTGAAGAAGTTCCTCCTTAAACATTTTACCTTTCACCCTTAACCCATGACCTCTAGTTCTGGTCTCTCCCAACCTCAGTGGAAAACCTGTTTGCATTTACCCTATCTATACCCCTCATAATTTTGTAACTCTCTCTCTAATATCCTCTCATTCTTCAGTGCTCCATGGAGTCTTTTGGAAGCCACTCATAAGCCTTTTCATTCTGTAGCCATAATAGGTCAATGGCAGATGCAATTTCAATGGCTCCTCACACAGCCTTAGACCACCTGGACAATATAAACACTTATGTCAGGATGCTGTTCATCGACTACAACTCAGCATTTAACACCATCATTCCCACAATCCTGGTTGGTAGGTTACAGAACCTGGACCTCTGTACCTCCCTCTGCAGTTGGATCCTCGACTTCCTAACCAGAAGACCACAATTTGTGTGGATTGGTGATAATATCTCCTCCTCGCTGGTGATCAACAGGGGTGTGTGCTTAGCCCATTGTTCCACTCTCTTTATGCGCATGGCTGTGTGGCTAAGCATAGCTTAAATACCATCTATAAATTTGATGATAATACAACTGCTGTAGACAAGAAGCTGTTTACCTGTGTTCACACTACATGCATTTTAAGTTATGTTTATTAACTTATTTATAATAATATTTAGTTTAATGGGCTTTGTGTGATCTATGCTATATGATTGCACAGTGTTCTGGAGGAACTTTGATTAATTGGGATGTGTGTGTATATATATATATATATATATATATATTCATATACTGTATATATTTATATACAGTCAGATGACAATAAACTTGAATTATCTCAAAGGGCTGTGGTTTGAAGTACCCTATACTACCTCTTTGAATGCTTTCTTTAGTTCTCTGTGCAACTAGTAACGTAACATGTGTACAATGTGTATGTAATACTTCAGTAGTAATTGATCAAATCTTTCGGCCTAAATGGGACAATTTAATACTTACTATGCTGTGGATGTCTGTATATAAAGGCTATATTATATAATACACTGTGTATATAGCTGAGATGCATTTCTTATTGAATTGGAATTTATTGCTAAGCATGGAGGAGTGTTGTGTATTTAATATTTAAGTAAAATCTGAGTAATCTTGTATATACAACACACACAAAATGCTGGTAGAACACAGCAGGCCAGGCAGCATCCATAAGGAGAAGCTCTGTCGACGTTTCGGGCTGAGACCCTTCTTTAGGACTAACTGAAAGGAAAGATAGTAAGAGATTTGAAAAGCAAACACGAGGAAATCTGCAGATGCTGGAAATTCAAACAACGACACACACAAAATGCTGGTGGAACACAGCAGGCCAGGCAGCATCTATAGGGAGAAGCGCTGTTGACGTTTCGGGCCGAGACCCTTCGTCAGGACTAACCAAAAGGAAAGATAGTAAGAGATCTGAAAGTAGTGGGGGGAGGGGGAAATGCTAAATGATAGGAGAAGACCGGAGGGGGTGGGATGAAGCTAAGAGCTGGAAAGGTGATTGGTGAAAGTGATACAGAGTTGGAGAAGGGAAAGGATCATGGGACGGGAGGCCTCAGGAGAAAGAAAGGGGGAAGGAGCACCAGAGGGAGATGGAGAACAGGCAAACAACTAAATATGTCAGGGATGGGGTAAGAAGGGGAGGAGGGGCATTAACAGAAGTTAGAGAAGTCAATGTTCATGCCATCAGGTTGGAGGCTACCCAGCCGGAATATAAGGTGTTGTTCCTCCAACCTGAGTGTGGCTTCATCTTGACAGTAGAGGAGGCCATGGATAGACATATCAGAATGGGAATGGGACGTGGAATTAAAATATGTGGCCACTGGGAGATCCTGCTTTCTCTGGTGGACCGAGCATAGGTGTTCAGTGAAACGGTCTCCCAGTCTGCGTCGGGTCTCACCGATATGTAAAAGGCCACACCAGGAGCACCGGACGCAGTATACCACACCAGCTGATTCACAGGTGAAGTGTCGCCTCACCGGAAAGGACTGTCTGGGGCCCTGAATGGTGGTGAGGGAGGAAGTGTAAGGGCAGGTGTAGCACTTGTTCCGTTTACAAGGATAACTGCCAGGAGGGAGATCAGTGGGAAGGGATGGGGGGGGGACGAATGGACAAGGGAGTCGCGTAGGGAGTGATCCCAGTGGAAAGCAGAAAGGGGGGGAGGGAAAAATGTGTTTGGTAGTGGGATCCCGTTGGAGGTGGCGGAAGTTACGGAGAATTATACGTTGGACCTGGAGGCTGGTGGGGTGGTAGGTAAGGACAAGGGGAACCCTATCCCAAGTGGGGTGGCAGGTGGATGGGGTGAGGGCAGATGTGCGGGAAATGGGAGAGATGCGTTTGAGAGCAGAGTTGATGGTGGACGAAGGGAAGCCCCTTTGTTTAAAAAAGGAAGACATCTCTTTTGTCCTGGAATGAAAAGCCTCATCCTGGGAGCAGATACGGTGGAGACGGAGGAATTGTGAGAAGGGGAT
Organism: Hemitrygon akajei; assembly: GCF_048418815.1. Lineage (NCBI taxonomy): Eukaryota > Metazoa > Chordata > Chondrichthyes > Myliobatiformes > Dasyatidae > Hemitrygon > Hemitrygon akajei. The sequence goes on along the minus strand of NC_133124.1, from coordinate 139,674,053 downwards.
AGCCTTTTTGCAAGAGACAGGGTGGGAAGAGGAATAGTCCAGGTATCTGTGAGAGTCTGTAGGCTTATAGTAGATAGCAGTAGATAGGCCGTCTCCAGAGATGGAGACAGAAAGATCAAGAAAGGGGAGGGAGGTGTCGGAAATGGACCAGGTAAATTTGAGGGCAGGGTGAAAGTTGGAGGCAAAGTTAAAGAAGTCGACGAGCTCAGCATGCGTGCAGGAGGCAGCGCCAATGCAGTCGTCGATGTAGCGAAGGAAAAGAGGGGGATGGATACCGGTATAGACTTGGAACATGGACTGTTCCACAAAGCCAACAAAAAGGCAGGCATAACTGGGACCCATACGGGTGCCCATGGCTACACCCTTGGTTTGGAGGAAGTGGGAGGAGCCAAAGGAGAAATTGTTGAGAGTAAGAACTAATTCCGCTAGACGGAGGAGAGTGGTGGTAGAGGGGAATTGGTTAGGTCTGGAATCCAAAAAAAAGCGGAGAGCTTTGAGACCGTCAGGGTGGGGGATGGAGGTATATAGGGACTGGACGTCCATGGTGAAAATAAGACGGTGGGGGCCAGGGAACTTAAAATCATTGAAAAAATTCAAAGCATGAGAAGTGTCACGAACATAGGTGGGAGGAGATTGAACAAGGGGGGATAAAACAGTGTCAAGGTATGCAGAAATAAGTTCGGTGGGGCAGGAGCAAGCTGAGATAATAGGTCTACCTGGACAGGCAGGTTTGTGGATCTTGGGTAGGAGGTAGAAACGGGAAGTGCGGGGTGTGGGAACTATGAGGTAGGTGGCAGTGGATGGGAGATCCCCAGAGCTGATAAGGTTGGTGATGGTATAGGACACAATGGCCTGGTGCTCCTTAGTGGGGTCATGATCAAGGGGTAAATAAGAGGAGGTATCAGAGAGTTGTCGCTGTGCCTCGGCCAGGTAGAGGTCAGTACGCCAGACAACAACAGCTCCCCCTTATCAGCAGGTTTTATAGTAAGTTTGCGATTGGTGCGGAGGGAGTGGAGAGCAGAGCGTTCGGAAGGAGTGAGGTTGGAATTGGAACAGGGTGTGGTGAAGTCAAGGCGGTTGATGCCCCGTCGGCAATTAGCAATAAAGAGATCCAGAGCAGGCAGAAGACCAGAGCGGGGTGTCCATGAAGAGGAGGAGGGTTGAAGACGGGAGAAGGGGTCATCGGTGGGGGTAGGAGGGTCCTTGTCAAAGAGGTAAGCTCGGAGACGGAGCTGGCGGAAGAAGAGTTCAGCGTCATGGCATACGCGGAACTCACTGAGGTGTGGGCGAAGGGGGACAAAGCTGAGGCCCTTACTGAGGACAGAGCATTCTGCCTCAGAGAGTTGGTCGGAGGGAATGGTAAAGACCCGGCACGGATGAGAAATGGGATCAGAGGGGGGAGGGAGGCTGGTAGTGTCAGTGGAGAGGGAACGGTTGGGGTGAGAGGAAAATGGAGCCTCTGAGGGCCCAGGAGCTGATGATGGGATCTGAGGGAGAGGGGATTGCATAGTGGTGGTGGGGGAAGGGGAGACGAGAGTCACAATCGCAGCATGTGAAGACCCAGCCTGGAGTTCAAGGCTGGAGTTGCAGTCAGTGGTTGCGCAATCGCTTTGAAGCTGTCCATGGTCCATGGTCAAGAGATTTGAAAGTAGTGGGGGGAGGGGGAAATGGTATACTGCGTCCAGTGCTCCCGGTGTGGCCTTTTGTATATTGGTGAGACCCAATGCAGACCAGGAGACCATTTCGCTGAACACCTATGGTCTGTCTACCAGAGAAAGCAGGATCTCCCAGTGGCCACACATTTTAATTCCACGTCCCATTTCCATTCTGATATGTCTAACCATGGCCTCCTCTATTGTCAAGATGAAGCCACACTCAGGTTGGAGAAACAACACCTTAAATACCGTCTGGGTAGCCTCCAACCTGATGGCATGAATATTGATTCCTCTAACTTACGTTAATGCCATCCTCCCCTTCTTACCCTATCCCTGATTTATTTATTTCCCCCCCTCCCCTTTTTGTTCTCTCTCTGCCCATCACTCTGCCTGTTCTCCATCTCCCTCTGGTGCTCCCCTCCCCCTTTCTTTCTCCCTAGGCCTCCCATCCCATGATCCTGTCCCTTCTCCAGCTCTGTATCCCTTTTGCCAATCACCTTTCCAACTCTTAGCTTCACTCCACCCTCTCCCGTCTTCTCCTATCTTTTCGCATTTCCCCCTCCCCCTCCTACTTTCAAATCTCTTATTATCTTTTCTTTCAGTTAGTCCTGATGAAGGGTCTCAGCCCGAAACGTCGACAGTGCTTCTCCTTATAGATGCTGCCTGGCCTGCTGTGTTCTACCAGCATTTTGTGTGTGGTGTTTGAATTTCCAGCATCTGCATATTTCCTTGTGTTTAATCTTGTATATATCTTGGTTGATTAACTATTCTGGTTCGTTTAAATAATTCATTACACGTTATAGGGAAAAATATGTTAATTGCATATGTCATGATGCTACCTCTTGATACCTGTGTGCCTCGCTTAAAGTAAACTCAAAGTTACACCTGCATTTTGACTCCTGTATCTTCCATTGAATTAATTTAATATTTTGAAGTTACAAAACTTAGCATGAGGATCTTCAGAGTAATTTTCTGTGTGTAAAGCTGTTTTCCTTCATCCCCCTGTTGCAGCTTTCTCAACTCTCTCTGACACCCCAAGAATACTACTGACCGTACACAAAAAAAAAATCTAGTTACCAAGTGGTTGGCTGGCGGTCAGTGTGGACTTGGTGGGCCAAAGTTTCTATTTCCATATTTCATTTCTCTTTGCCTGCCTCACATATACAGCCCCATGTTGATGGTGAAGCCCCTTTCGATTAATGCTTGAGCTGCCCTTTTCTTTTTTCTCTGCCAGAGCTGGGTATGAAGCATGTTTTCAGTTTACATGAAGTGTGACTCACAGTTTACAGACAAACAATGCCTTCTTTAAATTAACCTTTAAAGGTACCATTAAGAACAGCTTCTATTGCATCCAGAGAGAGCCATAGATGTTTTTCGGAGTTCCATGAGGCACAAACGCCTGCTCTGACAGCACTGAAAAAGCAGTAACAACATTTCCCCAATTACATAATTGAAGAGCATCCCTGGCACCAGCTTGATGCATTGGGGCTGGTCCTTGAATTATACTGGGTATGCTGGTATGTTCAAACTAAGATAATACATTATTGACAGGAGCTTAAAACTAGAACATGTGCTTTATCAGGAAATAAAGCAAGGAACCCTAATAGGTTGGGGCCATTATATATTTTATCTGATGATGACATCATTAAGTCCTGAGCACACTTAACTCATTTCCATAAATCATCACCAGGTATCAAGCAACAAAACAAAAAAGCATCCAGCCAAAAGTGAAGAGACATACGTTACCCTAAAGAAGAGAAAGGAATTTAGGGAGGAACTTCCACAACACACATTCATGTACCTAATAAATTGGGCACTCAATGTATGTTCGTGGTCTTCTCTGCTGTAGCCCATCTACTCCAAGGTTCGACGTGTTGTGCATTCAGAGATGCTCTTCTGCACACCACTGTCGTAACACGTGGTCATTTGAGTTACTGTTGCCTTCACTGTCAGCTTGAAGCAGTCTGGCTATTCTCCTCTACCCTTTCTCATTAACAAGGCAATTTTTGTTTATCACAACATTCTAGAAACATATAAACATAGAAAGCCTACAGCACAATACAGGCCCTTCGGCCCATAAAGTTGTGGGGAACGTATCCCTACCTTAGAAATTATCCAGGGTTACCCATAGCCTTCTGTTTTTATAAGCTCCATGTACCTATCCAAAAATCTCTCAAAAGACCCTATCATATCCCTCTCCACCACCATTGCCGGCAGCCCATTCCACACATTCACCACTCTCTGAGTAAAAAACTCAACCCTGACATCTCCTCTGTACCTATTCCCCAGCCCCTTAAACCTGTGTCCTCTTGTGGCAACCATTTCAGCCCTGGGAAAAAGCCTCTGACTATCCACACGATCAAGGCCTCTCATCATCTTATACACCTCTATCAGGTCACCCCTCATCCTCCGTCGCTCCAAGGAGAAAAGGCTGAGCTCACTCCACCTATTCTCAGAAGGCATGCTCCCCAATCCAGGCAACATGCTTGTAAATCTCCTCTGCACCCTTTCTATAGTTTCCCCATCCTTCCTGTAGTGAGGCGACCAGAACTGAGCACAGTACTCCAAGTGGGGTCTGACCAGGGTCCTATATAGTTGGCTGCAACATTACCTCTTGGCTTCCAAGATCCCTCTGATCCTCCACACTGCCAAGAGTCTTACCATTAATACTGTATTCTGCCATCATATTTGACCTACCAAAATGAAACATTTCACATTTATCTGGGTTCAATTCCATCTGCCACTTCTCAGCCCAGTTTTGCATCTTATCAATGTCCCGCTGCAACCTCTGACAGCTCTCTACACTATCTACAACACCCCCAACCCTTGTGCCATCAGCAGACTTACTAACCCATCCCTCCACTTCCTCATCCAAGTCATTTAAAAAAATCACAAAGAGTAAGGGTCCCAGAACAGATCCCTGAGGCACTCCACTGGTGACCAACCTCCATGCAGCATATGACCTGTCTACAACCACTCTTTGCATTCTGTGAGCAAGCCAGTTCTGGATCCACAAAGCAATGCCCCCTTGAATCCCATGCCTCCTTACTTTCTCAATAAGCTTTGCATGAGGTACCTTATCAAATGCCTTACTGAAATCCATATTTACTACATCTACTGCTCTTCCTTCATCAATGTGTTTAGTCACATCCTCAAAATTTGAATCAGGCTCGTAAGGCATGACCTGTCCTTGACAAAGCCATGCTGACTACTCCTAATCATATTATACCTCTCCAAATGTTCATAAATCCTACCTCTCGGGATCTTCTCCATCAACTTCTCCATTCTCTGTAATTTCCTGAGATTGTTCCACATGAAAATCCCAGACGATGTGTAGTTTCTGAGAATCTCAAACTACTCTATTTGACACCAACAATTAATCCACTATCAAAGTCACTTAGATCACATTTCTTCCCCTCCCGATGTTTGGTCTGAACAACATCTGAACCTCTTGACCATTCTTTGTGCTTTTATACAATGAGCTGCTGCCACATGATTGGCTGTTTAGAAATTTGCATTAAAAAAGAGGTGTATAGCTGCGCCTAATAAAGTGACCAGTGAGTGTATGTGCACAGATGGTGCAGGTGTGTTAGCATTGGAGAGGGTCTAGAGGAGGTTTACGAGAATGGTTTATGAGACGTGTCACCATCATGCTGGTATTAGAGAGGAGGCTGACAAGAATGATAAGGGAGGAGCATTTGATGGCTCTGATACTGTACATGTTGGAATTTAGAAGAATGTGGGAGGATCTAATTGAAACCAACTGAATATTGAATGGCTGAGGTAGAATAGATGTGGAGAGAATATTTCCTATAGTGGAAGAGTCTAGAACCGGAGATCACAGCCTCAGAATAAAAGAATATCCTTTTAAAGTAAAGACGAGGAGGAACTTCTTTCGTCAGATGGTGGTAAACCAGTGGAAGTTTTTTTCACAGAGTGCTGTAAAGGCTGAGTCATTGAGTATATTTAAAATGGAGGTTGACAAGTTCTTCATTTGTATGGGTGTCAAACATTATGGGGAGAAGGCAGGGGGACAGGATTGAGAGGGAAAATACATGAGTGTTGATTGATTGGCAGAGAAGGCTCGGTTGGCCAAATGATGTCATTCAGCTCCTCTGTCTTATGGTGTTATAATGCAAAGCGCCAACGATGAAGGAAGCACAGTAATACAGAAAGTAGCACTGTGGTGCAGAGGTCAACACCGGTGGTGTATAGGGTAGTGTAGTGTAGCAGTTAACATAACACTTTCAAATACAATAGCTAGCAATCGCTCATCAGGGTTCAATTCCCGGCTCTGCCTGCAAGGAGTTTATACATTCTCATCTTGATCGCTTGAATTTTCTTCAAGTGCTCCAGTTTCCTCCCACATTCAAAGACGTATGGTTGGCGTTAGTGATGCCATGTTGGTACAGAAGCATGGTAATACTTGTGGGATGCCCATCACAATCCTTGCTGATTTGATTTGATGCAAAACAACACATTTCACTTCTTGTTTCAATGTGCGTGTGATAAATAAAGCTAATCTTTAGTTGCAAGAGATAACAAATAAACCCTTCTCGGGCTTCCAGCTTCCTTCACTCTGAATACTCTGGATGTGGGGGTAGAAGGGTGGGTTGGCAAGTTTGCAGACGACACAAAGGTTGGTGGTGTTGTAGATAGTGTAGAGGATTGTCGAAGATTGCAGAGAGACATTGATAGGATGCAGAAGTGGGCTGAGAAGTGGCAGATGGAGTTCAACCCAGAGAAGTGTGAGGTGGTACACTTTGGAAGGACAAACTCCAAGGCAGAGTACAAAGTAAATGGCAGGATACTTGGTAGTGTGGAGGAGCAGAGGAATCTGGGGGTACATGCCCACAGATCCCAGAAAGTTGCCTCACAGGTAGATAGGGCAGTTAAGAAAGGTTATGGGGTGTTAGCTTTTATAAGTCGAGGGATAGAGTTTAAGAGTCATGATGTAATGATGCAGCTGTATAAAACTCTAGTTAGGCCACACTTGGAGTACTGTGTCCAGTTCTGGTCACCTCACTATAGGAAGGATGTGGAAGCATTGGAAAGGGTACAGAGGAGATTTACCAGGATGCTGCCTGGTTTAGAGAGTATGGATTATGATCAGAGATTAAGGGAGCTAGGGGTTTACTCTCTGGAGAGAAGGAGGATGAGAGGAGACATGATAGAGGTGTACAAGATATTAAGAGGAATAGACAGAGTGGACAGCCAGCGCCTCTTCCCCAGGGCACCACTGCTTAGTACAAGAGGATATGGCTTTAAGGTAAGGGGAGGGAAGTTCAAGGGGGATATTAGAGGAAGGTTTTTCACTCAGAGAGTGGTTGGTGCGTGGAATGCACTGCCTGAGTCAGTGGTGGAGGCAGATACACTAGTGAAGATTAAGAGACTACTAGAAAGGTATATGGAGGAATTTAAGGTGGGGGTTTATATGGGAGGCAGGGTTTGAAGGTCGGCACAACATTGTGGGCCGAAGGGCCTATAATGTGCTGTACTATTCTATGTTCTATGACCGATGCATCTCACACGAAACAGCTGTAAGTCAGGCACTGGAAGAGAGAGAGATGCTCAGGAAAATGGCAGACACTTGAGCTGTAAGTTGACTGAACTATGTGTCATGATTTCTTAAAGAGATCTGAAGATGAAGATAGTTGATGTATTGGTTTAATTTACCAAACTTCCATAGACTTGGGGAAAGTGTGGTGTTACATATTGGAAAATAACAAAAGTGGCTTCTAGATTCAAACAAGGAGGGAGCTATAAAGTAGGAAACCACAGCCAGTTAGTTTAATGAGAGTCATGAGGTAAATATTAAAATGTGTTGGTAGAGATGATTTAGCTAGACTCTTGGAATCATTCAAGGTAATGAGACAAAGCTAGTTTGGTTTTGTAAATGAGAAATAGTGTTTATCCATGTTGTTAGAGGTCATTGAAGAAGTAACTAAAGGGGACTGGGGTATTTATGATACATAGATTTCCACATGTGCTGGGGTAGAGATCTTTCTCTACCAAAGGAGGTATAAGATGCACCTTCCCTGCACTAGCCTGCAGGTCACCTTTGGGCAAGGTGTAGAAAACGTCTGCTTAGAACCCCCCGCTGCCGGCTCAGGATCATGTGAAGCCATGGGAGCAGGTGGTTGATGGTGCACATCACAATTCCTGTTTATGTGACGGGAATGGGTGAGTCCTGGGCTGCAGGTCCTGCTCACTTAAGGAAGGTGAAGCATTTTCCATAGCCTCTCCTTTCCAGATGTAGTGACTGCCACAGGTCAACTGTTTGGTTTGCCATGCAGGAGATCACTTACTTATGGCCTCTCCTACACTACTATTTCCATAGAAACGCCTGTGTCCTTGTTCTTACTGAGTTTGCTATGTCATGGCACGACCATGTGTCCAGTGGTATAACTGGGCAGGCAGGCTGGGCTCATCAACCTTGGCTGGCAGCCAACCTAGGAGAAGGATAACTCTGATTCCAAACCTGGGTAGATGGGGCTCATTAGCCTTGCCAGACAGTCTGTCTAGAAGAAGGAAAATTGTGATACTCAACCTACAGTCTAGCGGTTGCTACAGTCATCACAGCTTGTTGTGCTATTGTGGAACATCCCCCGGCCTATAGAGTGGAGTCAGGCCATGCACACCAATCCTCACTATAAACCTGCACAGTGCAGGCAGGAAGATGATCATGCTGTCGCTCCTGAGTATTCTTCTTCTCTCTTGATCTTTGCAAGCGAAGAACCAGCCACCATCACCATACGTTTATGTGACAACTGACACCAAGCAGACAATGTCTGAAGAGTATTGATAATGGCTGGGGGTCACCCAGCTTGTAGAGATACTGCCCAGAAGGCAGCAATGGCAAACCATGTCTGCAGAAAAATTTGCCAAGAACAATCATGATCATGGAGTCAGACCATGATCGCCCATGTCACATAATCATGATGATCTTGCCAGAGGGTAGCTTCTTCGAGCTCTTTGCAAAAACAGCTTACTTTCTTCCCCTTAATGTCTCTTCTTTTGTTTTCAAGGTGGATGTGGTTCTGTTGGAGTCTGTGATCTACAGTCATACTTAAATTGCGGCTCTTTATGGCAACGGGAGGGGGGAGGGTTGATGCTTGTGCATGGGAGGGAGAGAGAAGGCTTTGGGGTTATAACGTTTTACTGTCATTTATTTTTTCAGGTACTCTTCTGTTTTTCATGGATGTCTGTGAAGTGCAAGAATTTCAAGTTTTACACTGTATAGATTGCTGATATTAAATGGAACTTTGAACCATTGATGAGATTTTCACAAGGTGCACATTAGGGCTTAAGATTAAAGCTTGTGGTATGGGATATAGAATAAAATCTCAGCTGAAGAACGGGAGATAGAGAGAAAACTAACCAGCTCTTTTTTCTGGTTAGCAAAATATAATATGTGGTGTGGCTTAGACTGAAACTTCTTAACATTCATGTAAATGGCTTTGATGAAGACGTCAAAAGTAAAGTTTCTACTTCTGCTAAGTCACAAAAGACTTGCAGGAAAGTAGGAGGACATATGAAATTTGCAGAGGTGTATATATAAGTGAATGGCCAAAGATATGCAAAGTAAAATATAATGTAGGAAAATGTAAAAATGACAAGCTGAAGAATTTTATAGCTCTGAGAGTGATCGGAGTATCCATGATTGGCAAGAGGCCAATTTTCAGGTATGGCAAACAATTAGGAAAGCAACGGAAGACTATTGTCTATAACTATGGGAATTGAATACAAAGGTAGGTAAGTTATGCTTCAGTTACATAAGGCAACTGGAGTGTCAGGTACAGATTTTGGCAGCTATAATTAACATTAACAAACTGGAGGCAATTTACAGAAGGTTTACCAGTCCCATACCTAGAATGGACAGGTTGTCTCATGAGATAAGGTTGGATAGATAGAGTCTGTATCTGCTGAAGCAGAAAGAGTCAGTGGGGTCTTGACCGAAGTATACTAAATCCCAAGAGAACTTGACAGGGTGAATAGGGAGAGAGGCTTCTTCTTGAACTAAGGATCACAGCTTAAAGATAAGAGGTCATCTATACAAAACCAGCATGAAGCAAAACATTTTCTCTCAGAAAGTTATGAATCTTTAGAATATCCTTCACTAAAGTACAGTGGAAAACTTTTAGGGCAGAAGCGGATGAAATACTGATAAATAACAAGTTAATATGGGTAGACTAATGTGGAATGCAGAGTTAGAGTTACAGTTAGAATAGCTATGAACTAATGAAATGGTAGAACAAACTCAAGGCCAAATGGTCTGCCATTATTCCTTATGTTCATAAATTATCACAATTACTGAGGTACAGTGTAAAGCTTGCCACGCGTATTGTCCCATGGTGCATTGAGGTATATTGAGAATGCTGAATAAAGTGTAACAGCTAAAGAAAAAGTTTGGTGTAGATATTAATAAGGTGTGAGGTAACAAATCAAGCTCAAACCCAGGAATAATGTTCACTAGTAACTTTACAACACACCAGTTCCCAAAAACTGATGTACTTCAGTAGCAGATTTGATATTCACTAACTACCTTTCAAAGGTATCTCACCCATCTGCAGTCAACCCCACCATGACCACATTGCCCCACCCCTCTGCAGATGGTCAGTTACCTCTCAAATCCTGCTGATCATGATTCCCATAGCCGTGTGAATTAGCATCATTCCTCCTAGCCATGCAGTCTCCACTAATCCTTGATACAAACTGCATAGCATTGTAAAAACAGCAATGTTTTAGCTCAGTCAGACTGTGGTACCTCATTAACCACTAGTTAGTTTAGTTCCCCTTCACAAACTTCTTGCAAAGGCAATCATTTGTACAGCCATAATAGGTTTATCCAAAGTCATAAGCATAATATTGGGAATCTGATATAAGTATGTGAATAATATGGAATAATATTTGATTACTAAATGTTACACCGCCACATATTTTCCTTTCACTCTCTTCTAATATCATGGGGCACTTCAAATATTGCAGAAAAATATATTGTTGGCCAGTGAAAGAAAAACTGTAATCGATCACAAACAGAAGCAAAGTTTCTCACCAGTAAAGTTTGTAGTTTCAAAAGAAATATCTGATAGATAACTCTTCGTTCCTCTGTCAGTGTCACATATTGCTTTTTGTTAGACATTGTAGATAATACAATGATAGTACCATCAAATCATAGTGCATCAGAAGGAAGTATTGGTTCACCACAATGTCCCTGCTTACAATCAATTCCTCTTACCAAAGGATTTTGGATAAACAATGAAACATGAATTCATGGCAAAGTATACATAGTAATACAAAACTGACTTTTTAGAAATAAAGCCCATACTTCTGAATTCGCAATTTTACGGAAAGCTTTATCAAGATCATATTTACCTTATCTTGACAAATTGTTTAGTAATAAATATGATTATTATTCTAATATTAAAATATCAATAGCTTGGTTTTCATATTTTAGCTGTACAATGAAAAGCACACACAGATTCAGCATTATAGAACTTCTCACCAACAGAAAGCTGACAGCTGTCTTCAGTGAAGGACAATCTAGCTGCTCTACTGCTCGGAGCCTCACCTCAGGCTTATCTACCCTACAACAGTTGTTGTCATGGTAATACTGTGTTTCCATGGCTTTTCCTCACTTCCAATTAATCTCTTTCAAAACATTAATTATGGCCTGAAGATTTTCCTAAGTGTCTGGAAACTATGGGATAGCATGTACCAAACACTGTGGCAGAAGTATATGTTAAGACGATTTGTAATGTCTGGCAAATTCAAGGACTCCTTTGAAAATCAATTAGTAGTATATTTTAAAAGAACTCTTGAATAATTCAATAATTAATTATCAGCAGCAAGTCCATCGGTTGGAATTATTCCTTCATAGTAAGTTGTAATCATGATTTATACATACTTCTAAAGAATGTTCCAGAAATCTGAACAGATTTGCAAATAGTTTTAAATTGCTTTTGACCCCCAGATTGTCCATTTAATGAAGAACAGTGGTCAAATGTTTTAAAGGTTAACCAAAGAAATAATTCAATCAAAATCATAACCCTTGAATTAATCGACTTTCACATTTGACTCTGTATTTGTTGCTCACTTGCAGTGCAACATATTTGTAACGTACCCTTGCATTAGAAATTCACTCAATCTCCCAGAAAGGTGATGTGCTGTTGAAAATCAGAATAGAATGATTGATGCACATTTATCATTCACTGGCAATTTTTAGGTCAGTTTTCAGCAGAATTTTTCTTTTACCTACCATGTTTCTTCAGATACCAAACTCTGCCAAATGATATCAACTGCAATTTAGTGCAATGCGATGAAAATTAATTCCTTCATTCACAGCACAATCGGGTTTTATCAGCAGTAAATATAAACAGAACTAGCTAAACACACCAACATATGAGTTAGGAGCAGGAGGGGCCATTTAGGTGCTCACAGCTGATTTGCCTTTCAATAGTTTAATGGCTAATTTGTTTGTAACCTCAACTGTACCTTCCCCACCTATCCCCCTAAACTTTCAACTGCTGCTCTCCTGCTGCTTTATATTTCCAGACATTCGCTTCAACCTTTGGTATGATTTCCACTAGCAATTGGAAATAATATATTCCAGTTAAGAGGACATTAAAAGATGTTTTAAATCTAAAGAAACTAGAAAATAGCAAAAATAATTCTATTGGGAAGTCAACACTTGTTCTCATACAAGTACTGATTACAAACACAAATAATTATAAAAAATGTGACTTACCCGTTATTTTTACTTTTCTTCCTCCCAGATATAATATCTCCACTGAAATGTGTGAACAGGTCTAAACTGGTGCAGGATCCATCGGTGAATGCAAACCCACATCTATCTCAGCACTGGATTCCATGTGGATGGGGGTAGAGTTAGATGCACCAGCAGGAACCTGTCAGCTGTTTCAGCACTTCTATCATTAGATATGCATCTGTCAAGTCTTGAACTTGCTGGAATTTATGTTCAAATGGTAGTAGTTCTAGATGAAACTGTTTTTCCCAAAACATGGAAGAATCTGTATCAATGTCATTTTTATGCATGTTATTAATTTGATGTTTGATTCAGGGAGCATGTTTTCCCATGAGGGAAGGCCTGAACTTTACTTACTATGTGATGACCTGTGCATGTCAAAGGGCACCCTCCACTGAGCGCATTGTCTCTTCCTTCATGGATTGAGGTTTTAAATCAAGACAACAGATGGTATACGGCAATAAGAATTCTCTGAGTTTCCATGTGTAGGAGATGGTTCTCTGGAAGTTAACATTTTCAGTAAAATGTCAGCCACTTTCTAAGTAAAAATGTTGCATCCAGCATGCTTCTTGGAGTTTCCACCCATAGTCCCTGCTGTCCCACATGCAGCTAGTCTTGAAGCAAAGGCCCAATGTTAGACCCTCTAGAACAGGGTTACTGACCTTTTTTCATGCCATGAACTCCTACCATTAATGGAGGGGTCTGTCGACTCCAAGTTGGGGACCCTGTTCTAGATCTCAGTTTGGAGAGGTGAGGCATAGTGAGGACTACAGCACTGACTTAGCCTCAGGTAAAGGACTGCTAATACCTTGCTCCTGGATTGCCCTAACAGACCATGGAAGAAAACAAAATGGGGTGGGGCCTTGCCCACTCTCAAAACTGTGAGGATTTTCTTTTAATATCTTCAAATATCTCTTACATTCAGTCACTTTAATTATTCCATAAATACACAATTTAAAATAAGAGAAGTTAAAAACTTTACAGCAAATAGATTTTTCTTTAAATCACTGACCTTTCCCTTTCTCCAGGCTGAGAGTCCCCATTGAAATGAGTGGAGTATTGACCCCATTCTATATTTGATGGGTGAAGGACTGGAGAGGCAGTGGCCCAAGCAAATTAGACCCAAATCCCAGCAAGGGCCTGAGCTCTGCCATTAAGCTCCAGGCTGTGGCATCCATCACTCAGTAAGTCCTCCCTACTGTTCACAACAATTTTATTAGAGAAAGCCAGAAAATGATCTGATCAGAATCACTTATTTCTTTGTTTTTCTTCATTACTATGTTGGAACACTTGAATGGCCTGGGAGCGTATCCATCTGCATTAATCATATCTTGTCTAATTATTTAATAATTTGATCTTATAAAAAACCTTAATTCAACTTTTAAAATAATGTTTACTTAGAACAACTCCATAAATGCATCCTAATGCATTTCATACAAATGCAGAATCTTGTTCACAGTGAAGCTATTTTCTTGAAAGTCCCAAAATTAAGGCAAGAATACAATAGCCAGAGCCTGCAAGAGGTTTTAAGGATGCAACTGCACTCCAGGAATCTGTCCGCCAAAAGGGAATATGAATTACTGAGCATCACTCTGAGGGAGCAATGACGGCTCGGGAGAGCAGATCCTTCAGTATGACATTACCACCACTCATGTGAGATGGAATTCTTTGAGGCCAGGTCATCTAGGCTCAGAGCTACTGAAAGTGATTACTCATATCCATTTGCAGCCTCAGACACTCAAGCTGTGCATCCTCGATTAGTAAGCCACTAGGGACACACAGCATGGAAGTACGAGGCAGACCAAAGCAATGGAAAACAGAGACTAAAGTATCTACAACATGATTAATTCGATGTATAAGCATGTATCTGTTATGCCTTGTAACTCCAGAAACTAATTAAAAGAAAAACACAGGAGCCTGAGGGTAACACACACAAAATGCTGGTGGAACACAGCAGGCCAGGCAGCATCCATAGGGAGAAGCACGGTCGACGTTTTGGGCCGAGACCCTTCATCAGGACTAACCGAAAGGAAAGATAGCAAGAGATTTGAAAGTAGGAGGGGGAGGGGAAAATGCGAAATGATAGGAGAAGACCGGAGGGGGTGGGGTGAAGCTGAGAGCCGGAAAGGTGATTGTGATATTCTGATATGTCTATCTATGGCCTCCTCTACTGTCAAAATGGAGCCACACTCAGGTTGGAGGAACAACACCTTACATTGACTTCTCTAACTTCCGTTATTGCCCCTCCTCCCCTTTTTAACCCATCCCTGACATATTTAGTTTTCTCCCCCCTCCTCTTTTTTTGTCGCTCTCTGTGCCCGTCACTCTGCCTGTTCTCCATCTCTCTCTGGTGCTTCCCTCTCCCTTTCTTTCTCCCTAGGCCTCCCATCCCGTGATCCTTTCCCTTCTCCAGCTCTGTATCCCTTTTGCCAATCACCTTTCTAGCTCTCAGCTTCACCACACCCCCTCCGGTCTTCTTCTATCATTTTGTATTTCCCCATCCCCCTCCTACTTTCAAATCTCTTACTATCTTTCCTTTCAGTTAGTCCTGATGAAGGGTTTCGGCCCGAATCATTGACAGTGCTTCTCCCTATGGATGCTGCCTGGCCTGCTGTGTTCCACCAGCATTTTGTGTGTGTTGCTTGAATTTCCAGCATCTGCAGATTTCCTCTTGTTTGCCTGATGGTAGATGTGTCTACTTCATTTAGTTTTAGTGAGGCGTGCACTTGTGACATGGTGGCGTAATGACGTGTGCCATTCACATACTTTTACATATAACCCATGATGAATTATTTAAGCAAAGAATGCTTAATCAATAATATTTACAATCTTACTGAAATATTAAATACACAACACTCCTTCCTGCTTATCTATAAACTCCAAATCAATATAGACTGCATCTCATCGTATATACACAGTATACAATATAATACAACTACTGTATATACACAACATATTAAACATTAAATTACCCTATTCAGGCCTGAAGATTTAATCACTGTGGAGGATTTATTACTGTTGTGGTATGACATCTTTCCTGACAAGGGGTGTCACTCTGCCTGGCAGGTGAGACTTGTGGCTGTGAAAACAATCTCAGGTCAGGTTCTATGTCCTCCTTCATGGTGGTTGTAGGAGCTGACAGTGGTTCTGACAGCTCTGGACACTTTCCTTCTCTAGCAATTGACTCTGCTCTCCTCAACTGATCTTCACCAGATGACTTCAGTTGCAATTTCCAGTTCTGTCCTTAATCTGTTGTCCCTCATCAGAACTGTTTGTCCAGGAGTGAAACATCGAACCTCCTTGTATAAGGAGCCTTCAATTTGTCTCAGCAGCTTGTCCTGTACACATCTTCTGAGATTGGGTTTGAGCAGAAGAGATACATATCTGTATATATGTCCTTGATGGCAGGTAGGCTGGTGCCAGTGATATGTTGTAGAGCCTTCCCTTCTGCTTCACTGAAGGTTCTGTATCACACAGTGATGCAGCATGCTAATATGTCTCTACTGTGCAGCTGTAAAAGATCATGAATATTGATATGCATAGTTCAGCCACCTGAGAAAGTAGAGGCATTGGTGAGCTTTCTGGATTGTGGACGATGTGTTCTCGGACCATGAGATGTTGTGTGAGATGTGCACTCCCAGGAGTTTGAAATTTCTTGCAGCTTCCACTATTACATTATGCAAATCCAGTGCATGGCAGTTCTGTGGGTGAGAGCACCTTGTTAATGAGAGATAACAGACGAAAATGGCCTGACTGGTTCTCAAACTGACAGGAACTCAAATAACCACGCATTACAACAGTGATGTACTGAAGAGGATCTCTAAATGCAAAACAAGTTGAACCTCGAAGTGGACGGGCTACAGAAGCAGAAGATCACAAATAAACACCCAGTGCCACTTTATCAGGTACAGGAGGTAAAAAAGGATTGAGTATTTTCCTGGCATATATGATGAATAAATTCTTCTTGAGCTACCAGACTGGTACAGGTATCAATTTTAAATGACATTCCAATGGTAAACTCTGACATCTTAATCAGGGATGATGCCCAGACATGTCTGGTCCAGTGGTATATATACACAACTCCCATCATCCGTCGCTTCCTTCCTGATTGGTTAGTCCTCGGTCAATCAGGTTTCCACTTTTCCACCTTGTTTAATTCAAATTCCACTTGTTACTTTAATTGTTCATCATTGTTAAAATTCTATTCCTATATGTTTTTATTTCAATGGCTTCCTTCATCAGGAGGTCCCAAAAACCAATACTTTTGTGTTGCATAGAAACAGAAAACCTACAGCACATACAAGCCCTTTGGCCCACAGAGCTGTGCTGAGCATGTCCTTACCTTAGAACTACCTGGGCTTACCCATAGCCCTCTATTTTTCTAAGCTCCACGTCCCATCCAGGAGTCTCTTAAAAGACCCTATAGTTTCTGCCTCCACCACCGCCGCCAGCAGCCCATTCCACGCACTCACCACTCTCTGCGTTGTTATGATCCCAGCCCCCTCCTTTGTGAGAATCACAAGAGCCCTAGTGAAGGGGGGGTCAATGACCCAAGGGAAGAGAGAGATACGTGCGGTGTCCCACGTTTCACGGCGAGGCAAAGCTGGCACCGGTGGTCATTGTCTCGTGGAGACACCTTTTGTGAATTGGGAACTGTACTATGTGTATACCCTCAGGGCAACGTGGGTGGAGAGATGGAGAGAGATTGCATCATCCCAACCTGATTGACATCTGAGACCCCGTGAGCTCAGATAAAAGAGGGGTTGTAAAGACGGCCCCCCAGACGCACCAGAAGACACGCTAGAAATCCTGCGACAGCGTTTTGATAGCGACAGCCTGTGGTAGGGTTCGTGTGCATCTTTTCCTTGCCTGGGATTGGCGACCTCACCACGGAAGAATGGCTTAGCTACAGGGGAGGCCACAAATGAGCGTCCATTCCCCAACGAGACTTTGACAAACCGAACTCCTAAAGGTTGGAAAACCTGTTGGGTAACTGTTTCATTCAATCTCTATCTCTCTCTCTCTTTCTAACAAAAGTGCACTAATGCGACACCACAACAGACGGCAGCTGGTGGAACTGCAGTGACCGCAAGAGACTTTCAGATATACAGCGGACAATATATACATTACCCCTAGACAATGATAGAGTTTATTTCTTATTGGTTATTACTATACCTGCACTTTAGATTGAGTATTGACGACTTATGGTATCTGAATGTTTGTATTAACCTTACTTTTGTGCCCCCTTATAAATAAAAACGTTTGAAAATGGTACCATTAGACTTCAGCGGACCTCTCTATCTTTGCTGGTAAGTGATCCAGTTACGGGATACGTAACAGTGTAAAAAAACTTACTTACCTCTGACATCTACTCTGTACTTACTTCCAAGCACTTAAAACTATGCTCTCTTCTGCTAGCCATTTCAGCCCTGGGAAAAAGCCTCTGACTATCCACACGATTAATGCCTCTCATTATCTTGAGCACCTCTAACAGGTCACTTCTCATCCTCTGTTGCTCCAAGGAGAAAAGGCTGAGTTCACTCAACCTATTCTCATAAGGCATGCTCCCCAATCCAAGCAACATCTTTGTAAATCTCCTCTGCACCCTTTCTATGGTTTCCAAGTCCTTCCTGTGGTGAGGCGATCAGAAATGAACACAGTACTCCAAGTGGGGTCTGACCAGGGTTCTATAAAGCTGCAACATTACCTCTCAGCTCTTAAACTCAATCCCACGATTGATGAAGGCCAATGCACCGTATGCCTTCTTAACCACAGAGTCAACCTGCATAGCAGCTTTGAGTGTCCTATGGACTCAGTCCCCAAGATCCCTCTGATCCTTCATACTGCCAAGAGTCTTACCATTAATGCCATATTCTGCCATCATAATTGACCTACCAGAATGAACCACCTCACACTTACCTGGGCTGAACTCCATCTGCCACTTCTCAGCCCAGTTTTGCATCCTATCAATGTCCCGCTGTAACCTCTGACAGCCCTCTACACTGTCAACAACACCCTAACCTTTGTGTCATCAGCAAATTTACTAACCCGTCCCTCCACTTCCTCAACTAGGTCATTTGTAAAAATCATGAAGAGTAGGGGTCCTAAAACAGATCCCTGAGGCACACCACTGGTGACCGACCTCCATGCAGAACATGACCTGTCTACAACCACTCTTTGCCTTCTGTGGGCAAGCCAGTTCTGGATCCACAAAGCAATGTTGTCAAAGTCAATCTTATGGTCATTATGAATGCAGTGTTCTATACCGTCAATTTCTCCGGGTATCCCAAATGGATACATCTCTGGTATTCCTTGATGCGTTCCGTCTGGCTGATACATGCTGTTCTGCATTCACAGGGAATCTTGCAAACACTAGCCGTCCTGAGTCCCAGGTCATCTTCGACCCACATCAGTTAGGATTTGAGCTTCCTTAAGGGTTTGTGAATGGCATTAATCTGGTATTTCTTCAGGATCCTGGCAATTCTTCCAGAAACCATGGAAATATAGGGATGACAGGCGGTAGTGACAGGTGCCTCCTCATTGTTCAGTTTCCTGGTTTTCCTGCTGGCCCGATAGATTTCCTTCACCTTGTAGCTATTCATTAGGAGGTCATGCATCTTATTTCCTAATGGAGACTCACAAGGTCTGAAATAGTTTTGTACAGTTAACAAAGTAGAAAGAACCACTGTACATTGGGAGGCATGATGGTGCCTGTTATTGGGACCGCCTGGTGAAGGAAGCCATTGAAATAAAACTAGTGGAAGAATTTTAACAACGGTGAAGATAAGAACTGGAATTTGCCTGTAAGCAAGGTGGGACAGTGGAAACCTGATTGCTTGAGGACTAACCAATCAAGAGGGATGGACAAGAGGGGTAGATGTACCTGGACATCATCCCAGATGAAGATGGCAGAGTTGGTAATTGGAATATCAGTTGAAATTGATACCTGTACCCAGCTGGTAGCCCGAGAAGAGTTTATTTGTACAGGAGGTACTTTATGAAGTGGCCACTGAATGCACGTTCTGGTTCTGTCTCTACAGGCACGACTTGAACACCATATTCCGTGTTTATTTTATGAAGGTTTATTAAAACTTACTTATTCTTTAGCTCCACATCCAAGTCTCAGCTTCCCATACACTTTTTAAACTATATTCTCTAATTACCATGTCACTTTCAGCAGTTTATACATGTATATTCCAATCTCTCTGTTCTTGCATCATTTAAAAATTCTGTGCAGTTTACATTGCTTCTTCTGGTGGTTCTTACAGAATTTTAACATGAAGAAGTTCTTCATGTGAAATACAATTTGCGTCATGACCACCTACAGTATTTTACTAACCTATCTTTTGCTAGTCTTTAATCCTCTCCACATATTATTTTTGTGTGTCCTAACCAATCTATTCTAGTTGCGAAATTGTATTTTTAAAGTAATGTGTCACGTTCCCTAGAAGAGTTTCAGACCTTTAGCTAGTCTTCAAGGTGTAAATGAGTCTGGATGAAGTCCAGTCATTATCACCTTTGAATCATTTAGTTATTAAAAACCCAGGATACATTTAAGAGACAAGCAAGTGCAACAACACTTGAATTTTTACATGATTCCAGATGAATGACTTAAATATTGCGTAATGGTCTTTCTCATTAGTTCTGCGTACGTTCATAAAAGATCAGTCAATCAACATAATCTGTGTCTGCTCCCCACGTGGACCTGCCTTTCCCAGTTTCACAATGTACTCAGAAAACCAAGACCAGATTCAAAATTCACTCAGTTACAATGCAATATTCTTGTAATTGATCCCCCCCCCCCCCCCAGAATGGGCTTCACAATGTTTACGAATGTTGATGAGTCAGGGGATATACTATAACCATCTCAGGGTATAGAACTCTCCTCACTGTAGAGGGTTTGGGATTAATTATGTAGAAAATCAATTTGGATGCTTCATGCCCAGATGTTGATGTAAAATGATACCAGTGGAAACCTGAGACTCTAGATTTGTTCCAGTTGAGTCATGGAACTGAACCTGGAATAACCAGCCTGAGCACTATTCTTTAGGCCGGTAGTAAGGTCAAACTCTGTATCTCCCTATATTCTGAAAAGGTCAAAGAAATGTATCTATTTACTAATTACTTCATTTTCCCTTTGATGCTGACTAACCGTGGGTGATTTGTACGTATATTATCAAATAATCAATGATGCACTTATCATTGTTCTAATACAAGCACTTTTCATAGACTTCAAACAGCAGTAATTGATATATATAATACCCCAGCAATCATTTGTGCAAAAGCTCCTCCATGTTGCTGCTATAACTACTAAGATTATGTGAGTGAAAAATTAAGTTAATTATTTTGTATGCTTGAAGTTGCTTAGTTCTTTTCAATCTCAGTATTAACCACAGTATTTTTCAGGGTGACTTAGAGGCTGGCATGCACGCATTTTGCAGATTGTTTTATTTTTTCTGATATAGATTTCAGATTTATATGCAGTAATATTCCGGCATTCTTTTTAAATCAAGAAATAGAGAAGATTGCAAAATACAAGGCCTGCACTACTCTCTCTTGCCACTAAGAGAGAATCTGCTTCAAGAACTCTCCTGTTTAAAGCAGACTCTTTGAATATTTTTAAAGCAGAGGTAGATAATTAATTGGCAAAAGAATGAAAGTTTACTGCGGGTGGACAGGAAAATAGAGTTGAGATTACAGAAAGATTAGCCATGATCTAATAAAATGGCAGATCACGCTCTAGGAACCCAATAGCCTATTCCTGTTCTCATTTACATTTTTTATGTTCTGAATATTTTAATCAAGATTTGTGTGTTTGTTCTGATGTGATCACAGTTAAGCTTATTGCAAAAATTGAATGCATAAATAAAGATTTAAGCTTTTCCATAAACCACCATTCAGTGCTGTGTATTAGTCTGATTATATTTCTTTTCAATAATTTAGTGTAGTGGGTAGCACAATGCTTTACTGTACAGAAGAACCTACTCTGCTCTGTATCTCAATAAATTTAAAAAAATACCAAGAAGTGTTCTTCCAGGAATATAACAATGCCTTCAAGATTT
Organism: Hemitrygon akajei; assembly: GCF_048418815.1. Taxonomy (NCBI): domain Eukaryota; kingdom Metazoa; phylum Chordata; class Chondrichthyes; order Myliobatiformes; family Dasyatidae; genus Hemitrygon; species Hemitrygon akajei. The sequence continues at coordinate 139,652,571 of NC_133124.1, read as the reverse complement.
AAAAAAAATTAAAATGTCTTCAGTTTAAAAGTGAGGTTTTATTAATTCAGCTGAAAATGATCTTAACACAAAACCAAATACAAATGTCCAGTCCTTGAACTACACCTACTCTGAACTTTGAAAATGATTTTTATTAAACTATGCCAAACCTTCTGGAATCAGATTTATTATCACTGACTTAGATGATAGGAGCCTTTTTTTTTTGCTTCTTTAAGGTTGTTATAGCCTGGTGTGGTAATGGGATAAGCTCGCTCTACCTATTGACTGCTCCCTAAGGCATCCATCTCAAATAGCCTCTGAAAACCAAGGCCAGCTCCTGGCCTTTATGTGTGGCTTAGCTACTAAGCTTGATGGAACTGCTTCTACTGACAGGAAAAGGGGCAAAGGCTGGTTACTGGTGTCTTAAAACCAGAACCAATTGCTTTGAGACGATGGGGCTCATCAGCTGTGGTTAGCAGCAGCTCATCTAGGAGAAGAAAAACTTTGATCTCTAACCTCAGCTGTCCTGTGGCTATACTCACTCATGAGGAAGACTTCAGGAGTAAACCTTGAGAAAAATCCAGAGCTGGAGTCTCCAGGGCAGTCCTATGTTGAGTTCAACACTAACTGGTATGTCCTGTAATGCCGCTGGTGCCAAACTATATCGGTCTCTGCATTCCTTTAGATTCATCAGCTACGTGGAGAGGGGTAGCCTGCTGCTTGCTCTCCATATCGTACTGCCCAGGCTTGCGTATCATGTAGGCAGCTAGGATGCAATTTCCATGGTCCGACCAACACAAGGCTTCACAGAGCAAAGACATAAAATGACTATAAGTTACAAAGATATATTAATAGTGCAAACAAATGGAATAACAAGGCATGTTTATGGGTTCATGGAACATTCAGAAATCTGATGACAAAGGGGAAGAAGCTGTTCCTGAATTATTGAGTGTGGATCTTCAGGCTTCTATACCTCTTCCATAATGTTATTAACAAGAAGAGGGCATGCCCCAGTTGGTGAGATTCTTTGTTGATGGATGCCACCTTCTTGAGGTACTGTCTCATGAAGATGTCTTCAGTGGTGGGGAGTGTTGTGCCTGTATGAAGCTGGCTGACTCTACCGCCTTCTGAAGCCTCTTGTGATCCTACACACTAGAGCCTCCTTAAGATGCCATGATGCAACCAGTCAGCATGATCTTCTGGTTGTCTTCCACGACATACTGAATCTCTTCAAACTCCTAGCAAAGTGGAGCTATCAAATGAAGTTATGGTGGTGAGCACATTAGTTTCTTAGTAATCATACATTCAAATACATAAAAATGGCTTATACTACAATTTTGCCTCTCAAAGCCCAACCCTACATCCCCGTTGTGAGAGGTGGAAATGAGTAAGGCAGGCCAACAGGGCTCTGGTGAAGCTGTACAGACCAATCCCCTGTACAGTGGATACAATGGATTACAGAAACATTGACGAACCCCAACCATATCACTGATTTCAGAGGACGATGGAGATGGGAAGTCATTGATGTCCTATGCTCCCCCGGGAGTTAAGGGCCCATGCAAGTAACTATTACCACAATGCTGACATAGAAAGATTATTATATATTTAAAGCTTCTTCAAATTCCCTTATGATTCACCACAAGAGGAAGCGTACAATGGTGATTAGTTTTAATGTGTGCCCACTTTTGTGAAATTACCTGGCTTCTTTAATTTTAATAAACTGACACAAAAGTAAGTTCACAGAAACAAATTGCAGTGTGGTAGACTTTAACCCCAACAGTAGCTTGGAGATGCTAAATCACACTGACCAAACTTGCCAAGTCCTGGGTGCTCAGCTGCCAGAGGCAACGATTAAGATAAATAGATCAAGAGATAAACCTATTTGTCATCCTTATTAATTTGAAAATTAAAATGAAACTGCAGGTGATAAAATCTTAAATAAACAGAAAATGCTTGGAACATTCAGTAGGTTATGGAGTGCCCGTGGAAAGGGAGACCAATAAAATTTCGGGTTAAGAACCATCTGTCAGTTCTAAAGAAATGTTAACCCTCTTTCTCTAATGCTCACCCGGTGGAGTGTTTCCAGCTTCTTCCTTCTTCATCTGCTATTGCAGATTTATTTGTCTAAGACAGGGGTTTCCAAGCTTGGTTCCTTGGACCCTTTACTTAATGGTATTGGTCCATGGCATAAAAAAGATCGGAAACCCCTGGTCTATGATAATATTGATGGAATTACTTACTCCATATCCATATATAGATGATGTATTCACATGGAGAATACAACCAAGATTGTGAAGCACACTGTTGTGGTAAATGTGAATGACTAGAACTGAAGTGGCCACTCAAAGCAGGACATCCATGAAAGTGTGTTATCATTAATGGTAAAATCACATCTCATCAAAATCTGAAACCTCATGCCATTCACTGGATTTCTGCCATGAACCAATCTGCTTCAATGAAGAATGTTTTAGTGCATTCCAGAAGTGGCAACTGATCCACTTAAAAATGAAGATCCCACTTTCTGCAGCTCAACAAATATAAGCATGCTAAAGAGTGAAAATCATAAATTCAACCAATTAAACGATGCATTCTTACAAGTCAATTGCTTTTTAAAGGTAAAAGGTTAGTTGTACATTAAGTGTATTTTCTAAAATGTTGGCACTGTTTTAACTGTTAAACATTCACATTTGGTGAATTTAAAATCTCAGCATTGTTAAAGCAAAAAGAAAGTTATTTAGCCCATTCCAGTCAGGACCATTCCTTACACTTTACTTTTAAATATTTAACCTCCTGCCTAAATTGGTATCTGTTACACTTTCATGGAAAGCATTCCAGATCATAACTACTCATTGTTTCAGTTGGTTTTACTTGTACCTTCCTAATCTTTTGTCCGTTTTTAAGTCTTTGTCCTCTAGTCCTGGCCCCTGTGCTAATGGGGCAATGATCTCTTTATTGACCTTTTCTAAATCTATCAAGAATTTATACATATTTCTCAAATCTTCTCTCAATCTTTCTGCTGCAAGAAAACTTCCATATTCTCTAGACTATTCCTTTAATTATAATCAGTCATTTCTAGAAACAGTCCAGCAATTTTTCTCCACAATGTTTGGAGCCTTGACATCCTTCCTAAAGTGCACTGACCAGCTATAAGCACAAACTTAGAGAAACACAGAAGTTAAGGCAGCATCTATGGAGGAAAATGAACAATTGACATTGTGGGCTGAGATCTTTCATCAGGTCTATAGATGTTGCTTCAACTGCTGAGATCCTACTAAGTTTGTGTGTGTTCCAGCATGTGTAGTTTCCTTTCAGTCCACATCTGTGGCTTAACCAACTAACTGTTCAGGTTGAAAGTAATCTCATTGCTTTTGTACATCATATAATTTGTGAATTCCAGGATGTGCATGGTGTATTAATTGTTTGCTCATACTTCAGTGGCACCTTCAGAGATCTGTGCATAGATACATATAGAACCCTGTCCTGTGCTCCTTTAGAAGATTGCCTCTCCTTATTCAACTTCCATTCTTCTGAATCAACTCTCCAGTGCCCTGCATCTGTCCACCCACCAGTCTTTCTATGTCCTCAAGTAAATCAGCATCTATCCTCCTTGCAGTTCCAAGGTTTATGACATCTTTATAGTTTGAAATCTTAATTTGCTACACCCAGATCCAAGTATATTAAAAATAACAGTGAAACCAGAAAAATACTACTTTATATCTCACAATACAAAAGAACATGACCAATGCCTTATAAATCTTTAACATTACATCCTTACTTTTATACTCTAGTTCTTCTGAAATGAATGTGAATATTGCATTTGTTTTCCTTATCACCAATTTAACCTGTTGGTTAACCTTTAGGGAATCCTCCATGAGGGTTTGCAAGTCTCTTTGTACCTCTGATTGCTGAAATTGCTCCCTGTTTGGTTAAGAGTCTACATCCTTTATTCCTTCTACCAAAGTGCATGACAATACACTTCCCTTGCATTGTCTTCCATCTACCATTAACCATGACTTTTTTGGTTATCTTTCCATTTAGTTATTGGTTTTCATTTAATGGCCTTCTCATTTGCTAATTATCCCCTTTTGTAGGGTAACCAATCCCTTTTATCAATAAGCAACCAGACTGGCAAAATGAAACTGCTTAACAATTCTAATGTACGCAGCCTGAGGTCTCAGGTACAATTGACCATACTGTGGCTGGTATTGCGTTTGCTGAGGATACCAAAACACAAGGAGATGGTTGAGTAGAAGGATAGATTTAGGGTATCAGCACATTGCACGAGTGATATTGGTACTGACGGATGTTCAGGGTTGGGAGAATGAACCTTTGATGATTAAGGCTTTAGACTCAGATGACAAGTCAAGGATAGAGTGGGGAGCATTGATGTGATGGATACGGGTGAGGTCCTTAAAGAGTAATTTATATCAGAATAGGGAGATCGGAGCTGAGAGTATTAATATGCTAGACTTTATTCTAAAAAGTAATCAGGGATAATTCTGGAAACCATAGACCAGTGAGCCTCAGGTCAGTTGTAGGAAAGTTACTGGAGAGGATTCTTAGGGATAGGATTTATGAGCATTTGGAAAACCATGGCCTAATCAGGAAGAGCTAGCATGGCTTTGTGCAAGGCAAGTCATATCTTACTAACTTGATTGATTGTTTTTTTGATGGGGTAACAAGAGAGCTTGATGAAAGTAGAGCTGTGGATATTGTCTTTATGAATTTTAGTAAGGCATTTGACAAGGTCTCTCATGGTAGTCTTATCCAGAAGATTAAGATGCATGGGATCCATGGTAAATTGGCCATTGGATTCAGAACTGGCTTGCTCATAGACAACAGAGAATGGTGGTCAAAGGGCCTTATCCTAGCTGGAGGTTTGTGATTAGTGGTGTTCTGTAAGAATCTGTGCTTTTGATGTACATAAGTGACCTGCATGAAAATGTAGATGGTTGGGTTAGTAGGGTTGCTGATGCTATGAAGATAGACAATAGACAATAGACAATAGATGCAGAAGTAGACCATTTGGCCCTTCTGTTTGTGTTTGTGGACTGCATATAAAATTGGCAAAAAATACAGTGGGCTATAGATCAGTTGCTGATAGGAGCGGAGAAAAGGCAGATGTAGTTTAATTCAGCCAAATGTGAAATGTTGCATCTTGGTAGGTCACATATAAAGAGACATTACACTCTTAAGGGCAAGACCCTTAATAGTGTTGATGAGCAGATGGATCTTGGATTCTGAATTCACAGCTCCCTGCAAGTGTCTGCACAGGTTGGTAGTGTGGTTAGGAAGGCACATGGAATGCTTGCATTTACTAGTCGAGGCACTGAGTTCACAATTCAGGAAAATATTCCGCAACTCTGTAAAACTCTAGTTAGTTATGGAGTAACGCATACAGTTCAGGTCATCCCATTACAGGAAGGATGTCAAGACTTTGGAGAGGATGCAGAAGAGGCTTGTGAGCATGTTACCTGGATTAAAGTGTATGTGCTGTAACGAGATTGGACCAACTTGAGCTATTTTCTTTGAAGCCGCTGAGGCTGAGGAGAAGAGTGATAGAGGATTATAAGATTATGTGAGGCATAGATAAACAGACAGCATTTTTTCACAGGGTTGGATTGTCTAATACCAGAGGGCAGGCGTTTAAGGTGATAGGGAGTTATTTGTGAGAGACAAGCGTTTTTTTTAACAGTGTGGTGGGTATTTGGAATGCGCTGCCTGGGGTGGTGGTAGAGTCAGAAACATTAGGGAATTTTAAGAGATGTTTAGATGGGCACAAGAATGTGAGGAAAATGGAAGGAAATAGACATTGTGTAGGCAGAAGGCATTAGATAAGTTGGCCAGTTGGTTGCTAATTTATTTGGTTGAGCACAACTTGTGGCCAAAGGGTCTGTGGTTCTATGTTTTATCTTGTATGACATTTGAGGGAAATATGCATGAAGAGGGTTGGGGTGGGAGGTAAAGAAGCAGAATGCAGAGATGGGACTGGTGTCTGAAGAATGAAAGTGCAGATCTTGGAACCTTCCTTCCTATATTTTAATTCCTGAATTTGAGCTGAACAAAAACGCTGAATAAAATGGCCAAGTCTACAACTAAGTGCATGGAAATGTTAATTTTATTTCCCCCTCTATAGGTGCTGCATGGTTTGCTGGGTGCTGCCAGCATTTTCTGCTTTTGTTTCCATATTCCACAGGCTGTTTACTGTTTGACAGGTAAAATGTAAACACAATACCATTGCTTTTAAATTCAAATACTAAACATTCTTCACATGCTGTTCTAAGCTTTAATTATTACTCATGGTGGTGATAATGCACAGGAATCTCTCAACATCTGTCTGTGAGACCAGCCATGTTCATAGCTCCCTTGCAAGTTGCTAAGTTTTGGAAAGCAAAAGTGGATTGAATGAAATAGGCTTTTATACTCATTTGTTCACTTGTTTTCACGTTGCAAAGTAACCTTGACTAACTCAGTCTCAGTGCTTATTTTGAACTCCAAATCTATTAATGTCAGAAGCAACTTGGTAGAGTGTAAAGCTTCTCTCCATGTATGCCTGGATAAGCAAAAAAAGTTTCGAGAACTCTGAAATAAAACAAAAAAGTAAGAGCTACAGGTAGATGACCATCACACCTCCATTTATGACCCCATCTTCCAATACACTTAGCTGTCTCTCTTTCCGAACAAGGGTGAGGGTGGGGAGCCAAAGTCACTGTGCACTGCTGTCCTAAAGTGGAATTTCTCCAGCTAAATGCACCATCTTTCATTTCCATCACTGACTTCAAGAGGACACAGGTTTAAGGTGCTGGGGAATAGGTACAGAGGAGATGTCAGGGGTAAGTTTTTTAACTCAGAGAGTGATGAGTGCGTGGAATGGGCTGCCGGCAACGGTGGTGGAGGTGGACATGATAGGGTCTTTTAAGAGGATTTTAGATAGGTACATGGAGCTTAATAAAATAGAGGGCTATAGGTAAGCCTAGTAATTTCTAAGGTAAGGACATGTTCTGCACAACTTTGTGGGCCGAAGGGCCTGTATTGTGCTGTAGGTTTTCTATGTTTCGATGTTTTTATTTCCGCATGCAAGAATCATATCCTCCTTCATGGGAACTACCTGAAACCAAGTCAAAAATTTGCAACCTTATTGTTAACCATGGCTGTGAATTTCAGACCCAAAGCAACTCATTTCCATCTGTGACATAGCATGATTCCATTCACTAAGAGTTCAGAGGGAGAAACAGTCCATTCCTGAATGCAGCAAGACCTTGTCCTGTATTTTGAGGTGAAATAGTAAATCATAAGTGACCATCACACTACACTTGGAAGATGCCATTAGCTTGGACAGCCAGACCAGATAATCCCAATATTGCCAGAAATTCAAATCTAGACCAACCAAATTTCACACCACAAGCAAAGGTTCATGGCAGGAGCTCTGTCTGCAGAAGATCAAAGGCTTCAGTGGCCAGTTCCTTTGACAAGCTTTAACATTTGAGTTTTGTGGAGGGGGGGCATTGTGTTCTGAAGACTCCTTGAAAGTTAGATGTTCCTGGTTATATATTTTTATCAACCCCCTCCACCTCCACTTGCTAACCCTCCTTTTTATCCATTCAGATGTCTGGCAAAGAGGCTTTGCCTTCAGAGCCTATTCTTCCGGCCAGCAATTCCTACACCAAATTTTGTCACAAAATATGATAGCCTTCATCGCTATAAAGGTCAATGATTCTGGTAACCCTGAATTTCAAAGTTCAAATTTCTTGTTAAAATAAATACATGTCACCAACCTGAGATTCATTTTCTTGTGGGCATAACCCATTGGAAAGATTGCATCCAACAAAGTGGACAACCAGTGTGCAAATACAAAAAGAAAAAAAAATAATAAAGCTATAAATATTGAGAACATGAGATGAAGTGAGTCCATAGGCGTGGGAACAGTTCAGTGATGAGCAAGTGAAGCTGAGTAAAGTTATCCCCTCTGGTTCAGGAGCCTGATGGTTGAGGGGTAATAACTTTTCTTGAACCTGGTGGTGTGACTCCTGAGGCTTCTGTACCTTCTTCCTGATGGCAACAACAAGAAGAAAGCATAACCTGGGGGGGGGGGGGGGGAGGTGTTATATTTGTTCTTAATAAGGACAAACAGTGAGGGTAAAAATGCTAGCATATATTTATTTACAGAGAACTTCAGTAATGTCTTCAGCTTGTTATGAGCGTGTACAACCATCTCCCCAATGCCACTTCTGCTCACAATGTGGTGAACTGCCCACATTGCACACTGGGAGGTGAAGTTCCTATTTATGTACACACATAATAACACATCTTCCCCTTTTAAAGAAAAAGCAAACACAAACCTGCAAGAAACAATAATTCTTTTTAAAGATATTCACATTACCTTCAATTGTAATGAGCAAATACAGTCCCTTATTCACTGATAAACTCTCAATCAGTCTCTGAGGTGGCTTAATAATCCTTTTTGGTCTGCTAATTGTCTCCACAGATGTACTGCTTTCACTTCCTGTCTTCCTGAGAACGCTGAACAAGTTAATTTTTCACATCTGCTGGCCCCTTTGATGTACTGATAGGTAACATGTCACAGTTATGTGTTGGAGCTTGTGGTCATAGATCCACACAGTTCCTTCACATGAGGTGTTCCTCGCTCTATCCGGATCTGGTAGGAATGTCAAGCAACTTCCTTTTGCACATATGCTTGCATAGACCATGTGCCAGAATCATGATCTTGGATTCGTATTTGATCTCCTGGCTTCTGGACTGGTAGGTGTTTCATGGTCTTATCATGATACTGTTTCTGTTTCTCTTTCCCTTTAGCTAATTTGGCCTTCTCAATCAAGTGTAAACAGGATTTTGTGCGTTGGGAGGTTAGTGAATATGCGCCGACCCATCAGCATTTGTGCTGGTGTAAGGCCATTCTGCAACGACACACTTCTGTAAATCATCAGACTTTTGTGTAGTCCTCTTGTCAATCATGCACCATCATGAGGACCTTCACTACCTTGACTGAACTCTCTGCTAGGCCATTAGATTTTGGGTGATGTGGGTTTGAAGTTATATGTCTATACCCCCAATCATTGGCAAATTCACTGTTGGAAAATTGTGCACCATTGTCTGATACCACTTCACATGAAACTCCATGTCTCACAAACACAGCTTTCAGGAAGGTGATGACTGCTTTGTTGGGTGTTGATTGTAGTGTTGCAACCTCTGGGTGATCAGATAAGTAGTCTGTTACAACGATATGACTCTTCCCATTACAGTCAAACAATTTCAGTCCAAATGTGAAGTATGGCCAGTCTGATACAGGGTGTGGTGTAAACGGTTCTACTTGCTGCTTTGGTCAGTAGGTAAGGTATATTTCACACGGAGCAGTAGTCTGGCTGATATCTTGGTTCATTCTTGGCCAGTACATCACTTCACGAGCTCTACATTTACATTTTTTCCTCACCAAGATGCCCTTTGTGTATCTTCTGGAGCATTTCCTTTTGTAGTAACACTGGAATCACAAACCTGTTCCCTTTGAAGACCATATATTTTACTAATGACAGTTCAGTTGTGCATGCCCAATAATCCCGTATACACATTATACAGGCCTTCTTAATTGTTGGCCATCCTTTCGGTATTTTCTCTGTGAGTACATTCATTGCTTTATCTGCTGCTGTCCTATTCTTCTCTATTCTATCAGGGGATACTGGAATGGAGGTGACAATCATATCAACATTGTGGTTTAGACATAATTGAGACCAATGGTTTATAGTCTGTCTCCACTTCAAAAGCTTGAACATTGATGGAACCTTTTGCATGCATACATGTTGGAAAGAAGCTCTTTCTCTATCTGTGCATAGTTGGCTTCTACACTTGTTAAAGCCCTGGATGCATAGGCAATATCATGTTGCATCAACCAAGATCCTAGTACATCTCAGTATAGCTCTTCAGTTAGGATTCTTTTCAGCATTGGGAAACACTCTTCTTGCTTGTGAGACCAAATCCACTTATTTCACTTCTTAAGAAGTGACCTAAGTGGTGCTGACACAGTAGTCAGTTGAGGGATGAACTTGGTCAAGTAAGTCACCAGCCCCAGGAGATGTCTCACCTCCTCTTTGCTTTGGGGCCTCTCCATGTTCTCAATGGCTGATATCTTTCTTAGACCAGGCTTCACTTCCTCTTCTGATATGACTTACCATGCCCCCCCCCCCCAAATAATGATGTCATCCGTCATGGTCTCGAAGCAGGTATGCCCTCAAAGTTTATGTAGATGGTTTTATGGTTGACCTCTGGAGAGGACAGGATCCATTACAGTAATCAAAGAAAGTGATATCTTCCTTCTGGTGCATTAAAAGTACACAGTCTCAAACTTGCCTCAACAAGGTTCATCTGCCAAAACTCAGGCATTGCGTTGAGTTTGCTAAACCACTTGGCACCTGCACACCTGGACATGATCTCCTTCTGTGTTGGCAATTTAAAATTATCTCCCAATAGCTTTATTGAGATCTCTTGGGTCTAGATGTATCCACAATGCTTCATTTTCCTTTTGCACAATGACCAATAAGCTCGCCCAATCTGTTGGTTCTTCAATTTTTTGAATAATGTTTATCTGTTCCATGCATGCCTGTTTGACATTGTCTTGAAGTTCAAATGGAAATTTCCTGCATGCATGAACAAGAGGAACTACTGTCTCATCTACATGAATTTTGTGTCCACCAGGTAAGTGAAATATGGTCATCTTTGGACTGTAAAGCCACTACAAAATCTCTTTTCACCTGGTTGAGCTTTCAACATGTATTCAGACCCAATATTGGCTGTACTCTCTTTCCTACAATCAGTAGCTGTGGTTTTAGTTGCTCCCTCTTGTGCTCGAAGGTCACTATACAACCCCTTTTATGGAATGTTCTCTCCAGTATAGCCTGTTACTTTTAACTTCCCTGGGAAAATCTTACTCTTTACTTAGAGAGTATTGTAATCATCTACAGGTAACAGATTCACCTGGGCTCTGCTGTCAAGCTTGAATGGAATTACAGTCTCATTCACAGTCACTGGACAATCTATTCTGTCTTACCAGCACCAGCAGTCTGTAAACAATCTACAAAGTTTTCTTCCATTTTCTCAGCAACTGTGTGCATCCTTCTCCTGGTAGCCCCAGCTTTACAGCATTTTGCAAAGTGATTCTTCTTCCCATAATTATGTCAGGACTTTCCATAAGCAAGACCCATCTTTGGGATGTGACTACCTCCACATTTGCTGTTTGAGCCTAGCTGTTTGTTCTGCTATTGCTTTTGGGAAACACCTTGAACTCTGCCCCTCTGTTTTCACAGCATGCACTGTTGTTTCTGTCCTGTGCAGCTTCTTGGCTTGTGCTGTGTGGTCTCTGCTGCCCTACACATATTCACAGCCTTTTCCAGTAATATATCTTTTTCGTTGAGCAATTTCTCTCTGAGCCCATTATCTAGGATTCACCAACTATTTTGTCTCTAACTAATGAGTATCTGTAATCTCCAAACTCACAGGACTTACTCAGTGTGTGAAGCTCAGCTAAGTATTGGTCAAAGCTAACGCTTTGTTTCTGGTCACAGGAAAAGAACTTATTACCTTTCAAACATGATGTTTTTACTTGGGACAAAGTAACCCTCAATTTCTTTTTCATCAGCGTGCCCAAAATAAAGGCCGTCTCATTCAATTTGAAAGCTGATGTAAATATCCAAAGTACCTTTGCCAATTACATGTAGGATGTTAGATGCCTTCAATTTTTCATCCGGTGCTCTGGCTCTACTCACTGCTAAATATTTACTGAATCATTGTTTGAAGCATTTTGTGTTTTCAGTCAGATTGCTGGTAAACTGCAAAGGTGTGGGAGGACTTAACTTATCCATGACTGAATTTTCACTCTCTCACCTGAATCTCTTGGTGAATTTTTTTTTGTAATTTATATTTTTATCGAAGTTCATCAAACAAACATTTCCATAAGATGTATTTCAGACATTGTGCATATATATCATAAAATCATATATATCACAAATCTCCACAAAGTATTTATCTGGGGTATACACTTATAGAAAAGAGTGGAAAGAAAAAACAAGCAAAAGGAAAGAACTATGTACAAGTAGGGAGTGATCTTTTTTTTACAACAGAATCATTGATTTGTGAGAATAAAATCAGGCCTATGAGGCATTATGTAGTTAAACCATTTTCCCAGTATGAATCAAATTGTTCCAGTTTATGATTAACAGATGCTGTTACCTTCTCCATTTTGTAAATGTCCATTGTAATTTCCATCCATGTATTTAAAGTTGGGCTCTCCTGTGATAACCATTTCCTAGTAAGAGTCTTTTTACCAGCCACCAACAGTATATTTATTAAATATTTATCTCTTTTCAACCATTCTTGAGGTATATATCCAAAATATATGGTCTTACTCTCCAAGGGTATTTCACATTTAAAGATGTCTTGTAGGGCATTGTGTATCCCCCTCCAATAGTTTTTGATAACAGGGCTGTCTCAAAAAATATGATAATGATTTGCATTTTGATTTCCACAATTTCTCCAGCAAACAGGGAGGTTACTATCATAATGGGATTTCTGAGAGGGTGTAATAAAATATCTTATCAAGTTTTTCCATCCAAACTCCCTCCATTTCTGTGAACTGATACACTTCCATTGATATCTCCATATTGTTGTCCATTCTTCCTCAGATATAATTATCCCTCCTTTCTTCTCCCATTTTGTTTTAATGTATGAAGTTGAATGTGTTTTAAGATTTGACAACCCTTATACATGTTTGAAATGATTCTACTACCATTATCTGACTTATATGCTTTTCTAAAGAGCTCTATCAAGCATGTATTTGCCTTAGTTACATTTTTAAGCATCTTGTAAACATATTGTCACATCTGTAAATACCGATAAAAATCTTGCTTTTCTAATAAGTGGTTCTCTTTAAGCATTTCAAAACTGAACAGTGTTCCTTCTTTCATTATGTTGCAAAGAACAGTTATTCCTTTAGCTGTCCAGTCCTTAAATCTAGCATCTAATTTATTTGGTGTAAACTCAGAGTCATATGCACACCATTTAAGAACTGCAATATCTCCCTCTAGATTATATTCTTTTATAGTAGTTTTCCATATTTTAAGAGTCAATTTCACACATGGGTTATCAATAGTATTTATGTACCTTTGCAGGTTGTTATCAGCCAAAATTGCTTGGATGGGGATGGGAAGTACCCACTCCTCAATGTTTTTCCATTGAGCGTCATATGATGGGTTGCACCAACATATCACAACTCTCAACTGTGCTGCAAAATAATAATCTCTAAGAGAAGGCAAGCCCCATCTCTCCTTTTCCTTTGCTAATTGCAAAGTTTTGAGATGAACTCTAGGCCTTTTACCCTGCCAAATATACCTTGATAGCATCTTGTTCCATTCATTGAATTGATTTTGATTAATCTCTATTGGTAGGGTCTGAAAGAGATATAACAGTCTGGGCAGTATACTCATTTTAATAGATTCAATCCTTGAACTGAGACCGAAAAAAGGAATCAGGTTCCATCTTGCCACATCTTCCTTATTTTTTTATATAAAGGCTGATAACTACATTCTGATAATTTTGTCAAATCTTTTGGCATAACGATGCCCAAATATTTGAAAGACTCTGTGTGCCATGCCCAGGGGTATCAACTTTCAATTTCTCTTGGTGGGTTATAGTAATATGAAAGTAATTGGGTTTTATCTATGTTGATCTTGTATCCTGATAATTGACCATATTGTTCAAAGGATTGCATCAATTTAGGCAAAGAGTATGTTGGTTGCCCTAGATAGACCAAAATGTCATCCGCATAACAAGCCAATTTATGCTCTGTCCCTTTAATAGTAATTCCCATGATATCTTCATTTTGTCTGGTATATTGAGCTAATGGTTCCAGATATAACGCGAAGAGTAGCGGTGACCATACACAACCCTGTCTTGTGCCCCTTTCTAGGGTAAAACTATTTGATAAATATCCATTGATTTTAATCCTAGCAGTAGGATTGTCATATAGTGTCTGTATAGTTTTAATAATTGTGTCTTGGAAACCAAATCTATGTAAAACTCTGCAAAGAAAATTACAATTAACTGAATCAAATGCTTTTTCAGCATCCACACTTATCACTATTGCTTTGATTTTATTTTTTTGTATATGATCCATAATATGAAATGTCCTTCTAATCTTGTGTCTGGCGTTATCGTATAAAACCTGTCTGATCGTTATGTATCAGTATGGGTGGGTAGAAACTCCTCTAATCGTTTGGCCATGATGGAGGTAAATAACCTATAATCTACATTAAGAACGGATATTGGTCTAAGTGACCCACATTCCATTTTATCTTTGCCTTCTTTCGGTATAGCTGAGATTATCGCTTCCTTCCAACTGGGTGGCATTTGTGCCTTTTTTAGAGCCCAGTTCAGTGTGGGGAGTAAAACAGGAATTAACTCATTTTTAAATTCTTTGTACCACTCTGCTGTATACCCATCTGATCCTGGTGACTTGCTTAGCTTAAGCCTACTAATTGAAGCTTTTAATTCAACTTCAGTTATGTCAGCAGTCATCGTTCTATTTTGTTCTTCGCTTAAAGTGGGTAACTCTAGAGAATTCAAGAAGGTGTCAATTTGGGTTATGCTTCCCCCTGGAACTTTGGAATATAGAGTTTTGTAAAACACTTCAAAAGCTTCTTTAATTTCACTTAGCTTATTTTTAACATTTTCATTCTTGGGGCCCTAATTCTATGAATTGTATTTTCTGCTATCTTTCTTTTTCAGTTTCCATGCAAGTATTTTCATAGATTTCGATCCACTTTCATAATGTCTCTGTTTCAGAAACAATAAGTTTTTCCTGATTTCTTGCGTAGCCAAATTATTTATTTCATTCATAATTCTTTTAATTTCCCCTAATGTATCCTGTGCCAAATTCAATTTATGTTTTTTCTCTAGTTCCTTCAGCCTATTTTGTAATTCCTCTAAAGTTTTATTCCTTATTTTTTTTCTTATATGAAGATACCATTATAATTTTCCCACTTAAGACCACCTTCAGAGTATCCCATAAAATGGGAGGTGGAACCTCTCCATTATCATTAAATTCTAAGTAGAGACCAATTTCTTTTTTAGTTTGTTCCTTAAAGTACGGATCATTGAGCAGACTTGAATTTAGTTTCCAAATAGTATTCTTTGGTTGTAGGTCAAATTCAACAGATAAATATATAGGTGCATGGTCACTTACATCTATTGTCACAATTCCACAGGTGTTTATTTTGTCTTTGTCTTTTCCAAATGTTATGAAATAGTCTATTCTTGTATATACAGAATGGGGAGCAGAATAATGAGTGTAATCCCTTCTGTCAGGGAAAAGGTCCCTCCATATATCAATTAAACCAACATCCTCAAACAGTGTATTAACTTTCTTATGTAAAGATTTTGTTTCATAGGTTTTTCTACTGGAAGAGTCTAAGTTTGGTTGTAATTGTAAATTTAAAGTCTCCCCCACATATCAGGAGACCTTCTGTTTCTGTTACCATAATATCAGTATTTTCTGAAAGAAACCAATATCACTTCCCGGGGGTGCATATATATTCAATAGAGTAACTGAATTGCCATCTATATTCCCCCTTACCAGAATATATCTGCCCTCTTCATCTCCTATTTCGAATACTTTTTCAAAATTTAGCTTACTTGAGATAAGAATTGCAACTCCTCTCCTATGTCCTGATTTATATGAGGAGAAAAACAGATTAGTGAAGCCCATTCTCTTTAGTTTTTTATGCTCATTATCACTTAAATGAGTTTCCTGTAAATATACTACATGGGCTTGTTCTTTTTTCATTTTGGATAAAATTCTCTTACGTTTGATTGGATTTAATAGCCCATTGACATTAAAAGAAATGAATTTTACCTTGTCCTTATCCATCTGTATTTATCTGTCAATTTATCATTGAAATTGGAATAAAACTTAATCGATCTACTCCCTGAACAAATAAGAACCAAGAAATGCAAATAATAACAAAAATGGCAACGAACGTGTGATTCCAAGGCTCAGGTCACTAATAGATGACCCTGCGTTGAGCTAGAGGAAATGTCTAGCTGTGGGGGATAACTCCTCCTACTTGTGAGTTGAGGGACCCCATTGCAGTATTCATAAAAGTCAGTGAACAAATCCATTACACAGAAAAGATTTCCCTGTGTACTCCTCCTATATATATATATATATATATATATATATGCACACACACACACACACACACACACACACAAATATATATATATATATATATCCACATACACACATACACACACACACATTCACATATATATATATACATACATATACATACACACACACATTACATACAGACATATATATGCTGGGCAAAGTACTGGAGAGTTTAACATCGGTAGCTGAGCGAAGGGCGCTGAGTAGGCTACGGTCAATTATGGAAAACCCTGAACATCCTCTACATAGCACCATCCAGAGACAGAGAAGCAGTTTCAGCGACAGGTTACTGTCGATGCAATGCTCCTCAGACAGGATGAAGAGGTCAATACTCCCCAATGCCATTAGGCTTTACAATTCAACTGCCAGGACTTAAGAACTTTTTTAAAGCTATTATTAATGCTTTTGAGTTAGTGATTTAGATGCATATCATATTATTACTGAGTTAAGTATTGTATGTAATGAGTTTTTGCTACAACAAGTGTATGGGACATTGGAAAAATGTTGAATTTCCCAATGGGGATGAATAAAGTATCTATCTATCTATCTATCTATCTATATATATTCTCATTTTGGTGGGGAAAAAGGAGTAAGTGAACGAATAAAGAATAACCACTAAGTAATATAAAATCCACATTATAATGAGTATTTCTCAAGATAGGTATATCACCGTGTACTTTTGCTTCTGTTTAGCTTCTCAACATTTTTAAAGTTAGCCAAACCTTATGGCTCTTCTGAAGGGGGTGAGGACTGTCTTTGGGAAACTCCCGGTCTCTTCCTGATATATTTCTCTCGGCCTCCTCCCGTCTCTTGCCTTCTCGATTCTCGTACTATTTCCCAAGCGGAGCAGGATAATTCCTCAGCCAGGCTGTCCTTCGTTTTGGTCATGCTGATGGACAACCCTCTGGCCTTCATGTCTGTAGTCGCCTCTTCCACTGTCTGGTACAACCGCGTCCCACTGTCATAAAGCACTCGAAGTTTAGCAGGGTATGGAGTTTGAAGTCTAATCTTATTTTGCTTTAGTAGTCGCTTTACTTCAAAGTATTCTTTGCATTTCTGGAGGACCGTGGGGGGGGATAATCTTGGTTGAAATATATTAATTTATCCTCTAAAAACACTCCCTTCTTACCCCAGGCCCTTCGTAGAATCTCCGCCTTGGTGCTGTACTGAAGGAATTTAATTATTATTGAGCTTGGCTTTCTATCCTGGGTAGGTTTTGGGACTAACGCGCGGTGGGCTCTTTCAATTTCCAGTTCCATAGCCGGGGGAAGCTTCAGCGCATCCCGCAGTAACTTTCCGACAAACTCCGTCATAGACGGGCCCTCCGCTCCTTTGGGAACGCTGTAGATTCTGATATTTTTCCGCCGTGATCTTCCCTCCAGATCAAGCAGTTTACCTTCTTGGTGATTTAATATTTTTATTGTCTTACTCAGTATACGTTCCACGTTTTGAATGTGATCTTCCACCTTCTCAATTCGAGTCTCTCTCTTGGTGAATTTTGTGAACAATGGCAGCTTCAGGACACAATGGGCTCTCTGGTCAGCAGCTTCTCTCTGTGGGAACCTAGTGTCTCTTTCTCAATCGCTCACGGTACATTTTCCTGGTGTTTACTCCTCATGCCGACTTCTGACACTATGTTATGTTTGTTATTAATAAAGACAAATAGTGTGGGTAAGAACACTGGTACATATTTATTACAGTAATGGCTTCAGCTCAACATGAACACATGCAACCAGGCTCCCAACATCACTTCCTGTTCCAGGTGAACTGCCCACATTGCACTCTGGGAACTGAAGTTCTCTATTATGTACTCATATAATAATACAGGGGGCCCCTGATGACAGATGCTGCTTTCCTGCGACAGCACTCTGTGTAGATGTGCTGAATGGCGGGGAGGGCTTTACCCCGATGTGCTAGGCTGTATCCACTAGTTTTTGTAGGATTTTCCGTTCAAGGGCATTGGTGTTTCCATACCAGGCTGCGAAGCCTGCTATGGAAATATACAGCACAGTTGTACAGATCAACCCACAATAAATGTGTAAGTAATTATATTTAAATAGTGTGGCTGAAGGGTGCTGATCAGACTGCGATTCTGGGACATGACCAAAACTTTATGTTAGGATTGATGTCCCCATTGTAGACTGTGCTCTTGGGGTATGGTTGTTCCATGTAATGAGAAATTAAAATCACACCCACCACTGGCACTGGCAGCTCATTCTACACTTTCACAACCCTCTGTGAAGAAGTTCCCCCCATACTGCCCTTAAACATTTCACATTTCACCATTAACCCATAAATTCCAGTTCACCCATACCTATACCCTTCATAATTTTGTATACCTCTATCAAATCTCCCCTCGATCTTGTATTATTTGGAGAAGTTCTAACCTATTCAATTTTCCTTTATAACTCCAGTCCTCCAGTCCTGGCAACATCCTAGTAAATTTTCTCTGTACTCTTTTAATCTTATTTGCTTCTATCCTGTAGGTATGTGACTCCTGTACTCAATACTTTGATCTATGAAGGTCAATGTGCCAAAAGCTTTCTTAAGACTCTATCCACCTGTGATGTCACTTTCAATGGATTATAAATCCATATTTTCTGATCCCTTTGTTCTACTGCACTCCTCAGTGCCCTATCATTCACTGTGTAAAACATACCTTGGTTGGTCCTCCCAAAATGCAACACATCACGCTTGTCCGCATTAAATTCCATCTGCAAGATCTGATAGTCTCCTTTGTTGTCCACTCCACCCCGAATCTTGGTGTTACCTGCAAATTTACTGATCCAGTTCACCACATTATCATCCGGGTTGTTGATATAAATGATGAACAACAAAAGACGCAGTGTGGATCCCTGCATCTCTCCACTAGTCACAGGCCTCCAATCCGAGACACAACTATCTACAGCCACACTCTGGCTTCTCCCACAAAGAATGTCCAATCCAATTTACCTGGAATGCCAAGTGACTGAACCTTCTTGACCAACCTCCCATGTGGGGCCTTGTCAAATAAATGCCTTGCTGAAGTCCATGTAGACAACATTCACTGCCTGATCTTCATTAACTTTCCTGGCAATGTTCTTGAAAATCTCTATAGGATTGGTTAGACATGACTACCACACACTAAACCATGCTGACCATCCCTAATTTGTTCTTTCTCTTTAAGCTTCTCAGTTTTGATCAGCTCAGATTTGAAAATACATATTGGTTTCTTTCTGTCCAACGATAATGAGCAGCTGAATGTTCATCCTACACGCTACTGTGTGCATGAGTGTGCATGAATTCATTAGGGCTGTGAATTAATTTCCATGCTCCTGAATAAAGGAATAAATTAACACAAAAGGCGGCCGTCTCTATCTTAACTCTTCCATTATGAAGTAGCTATTCAAACTGAAATGCAAATAAGATGCTGTTCACTCATTGTGAAAGGTATGTGCTAATGAGTTGCACACACAATTCATTTAGCAATTTTTGGCTATAGCATGCAATGTTCTAATTCGATATGTGATCTGCGTAATCAAAGGCACTTCTTTGTTTATGACATTGATGGCATTGTGTGTGGCACAATACGCTCCTATTGTACTCTTAGCACGAAGAGCAGAATAAAAATTTACTCTGACATTTAAAAGGATTCAAAGCAAAATAGGTGTAGGCACCTTGAGTCTAACTGCTCATCAATCTGGTTCGATAGCACCATTCTGCCTATTAACTCAGAAATCGTTGTCAGTCCTATTCTGGAACTGTTCTGCAGTGTAGCTTTGGAGGGACTTAACAATTTATTCAGTCTTTTGTGTGAGTGCATGACTCAGTATCAATACAGCTATAAAGAAAGCAAGACAGCGGCTATATTTCATTAGGAGTTTGAGGAGATTTGGTAAGGCACCTGAGAACATTCTAACTGGCTGCACCACTGTCTGGCGTGGGATGTGGGGGGAAGGTTACTGCTCAGGATCAAAGTAAGGTGCAGAGAGTTGTAAAATCAGTCAGCTCCATCATGGGCTTTGTAATATCCAAGACATTTTCAAGGAGCGGTGGCTCTAAAAGGTGGTGTCCATCATTAAGGACACTCAGTATATGCCCTCTTCTCATTCTTACCATCAGGAAGGTGGTACAGGAACATAGAACATAGAGCACATTACAAGCCCTCCAGCCCACAATTTTGTGCGACCTTGTAACCTACTTTAAAATCTGCCTAGAATTTCCCTACCATATAGCTGTCAATTTTTCCAAGCTCCAAGTACCTATCTAAGAGTCTCTTAAAAGACCCTATTTTATCTGCCTCTACCACCTTCACTGGCAGTGCATTCCACACACCCACCACCCTCTGTGTGAAAAACTTACCTCTGACATCCCCCTTGTACCTACTTCCAAGCACCTTTAAATAATGCCCCATCGAATTAGCCATTTCAGCCCTGGAAAAAAGCCTCTGGGTATCCACATGATGAATCATCATCTTGTACACCTCTATCAGGTAAACTCTCATCCTCCGTTGCTCCAAGGAGAGAAGGCCAAGTTCACTCAATCTATTCTCATAAGGCAACATCTTTGTAAACCTCCTCAGCACCCTCTCTATAGAATCTACATCCTTCCTGTAATGAGGTAACCAGAACTGAGCACAGTACTCCAAGTGGGGTCTGACCAAGGTCTTATATAGCTGTAACATTACCTCACAGCGCTTAAACTCGATCCCATGGTTGATGAAGGCCAACACATCATATGCCTTCTTAACCAAGCTGTCAACCTGCGCAGCAGCTTTGAGTGCCCTGTGGACACAGACCCCAAGACTTCTCAGATCCTCCACACCGGCAAGAGTCTTACCATTTATATTATATCTGTCTTCAAATTTGACCTACCGAAATGAACCACTTCACACTTATCTTGGTTGAACTCCAATCTACCACATCTCAGCCCAGTTCTGCATCCTATCAATGTCCTGCTGTAACCTTTGACAATCCTCCACACTATCCACAACACCATCAACTTATGTATCATCAGCAAACTTACTTACCCACCCTTCTACTTTCTCAACCAGGTCATTTATAAAAATCACAAAGAGGAGGGGTCACAGAACTGATCCCAGTGGAACACCACTGGTCACCGACCTCCATATAGAATACAAACCATCTACAACCTCCCTTTGCCTTCTGTGGTCGTCAATTCTGGATCCACAAAGCAAGGTCTCCTTGGATCCCATGCCTCATTACTTTCTGAATAAGCCTCGCATAGGGAACCTTATCAAATGCCTTACTGAAATCCATATAACTACATCCACTGCTCTACCTTCATCAATGTGTTTTGTTACATCCTCAAAAAATTCAATCAGGTTTATAAGCCCTTGACAAAGCCATGCTGACTCTCCCTAATCAGATTATGTCTCTCCAAATGCTCATAAATCCTGCCTCTCATGATCTTCCCCAACAACATGCCCACCACTGAAGTAAGACTCACTGGTCTATAATTTCCTGGGTTATCTCTACTCCCTTTTGTGAACAAAGGAACAACATTTGCAGCCTTCCAATCCTCTGGTACTTCTCCCATCCTTATAGATGATGCAAAGATAATTGCCAGAGGCTCAGCAATCTCCTCCCTTGCTTCCCACAGCAGTCTGGGGTATATTTTGTCTAGTTCTGGCAACTTATAATACCTTTCAAAAGCTCCAGCACATTCTCTTTTTTAGTGTCTATACACTCAAGCATTTCAGTACGCTGTAAGTCATCCCCACAATTGCCAAGGACTTTTCTGTGGTGAATACTGAAGCAAAGTATTCATTAAGTACCTCCGCTACCTCCTCCAGCTCCATACACATTTCCACTATTGCTCCTGATTGGTCCTATTCTCACACAGCTCATCCTCTTGCTCTTCACATACTTGCAGAAATGCCTTGGGGTTTTCATTAATCCAGCTCGCCAAAGCCTTCTCGTGGCCCCTTTTAGCTCTTCTAATTTCATTCTTGAGCTTCTTCCTGGCACCCTTGTCATTTTCTAGAGCTCTAACAGTGCCTAGTTTCATGAACATTTTGTAAGCTTTTCTTTTCTTCTTGTCTAGATTTTCTACATCCTTTGCACACCATGGTTCTTTTACCCTACCATCCATTCCCTGCCTCAATGGAATATACCTCTGCAGAGTGCCATGCAAATGTTCCTGAAGATTTGTCACATTTCTGCCGTGCATTTCCCTGAGAACATCTGCTCCCAATTTATATTCCCGTCTGACATAATAGCATCATATTTCCCCCTACCCCAACTAAATGTTTTCCCAAATTTTCTGCTCCTATCCCTCTCCAGTGCTATGATAAAGGAGATAGAATTGTGATCACTATCTCCAAAATGCTTTCCCACTGAGAGATCTGACACCTGACCAGGTTCATTTCCCAATACCAGATCAAGTACAGCCTCTCCTCAAGTTGGCTTATCTACATATTGCATCAGGAAACCTTCCTGAACACACTTAACAAACACCACCCCATCTAAACCCCTTGCTCTAAGGAGATGCCAGTCAATATAAGGAAAGTTAAAATCACCCATCACAACAACCCTATCATTATTGCACCATTCCAGAATCTGTCTCCCTATCTGCTCCTCAATGTCTCTGTTACTATTGGTGGGGGAGGGGGGAAACAGTTCCATAAATAAACACCCATTAGAGTTATTGCTCCCTTCCTGTTTCTGACTTACATCCACAGTGACTCAGTAGACAATCCCTCCATGACTTCCTCCTTTTCTGCAGCCATGACACTATCCCTGATTGGCAATGCCAATTACCCACCTCTTTTGCCTCTCCCTTTCCTTTCTGAAATATCTAAAGCCTGGCACACTCAGCAGCCATTCCTTCCCCTGAGACATCCAAGTCTCTGTAATGGCCACAACGCCATAGTTCCATGTACTGATCCAAGCT